>NC_143581.1:181506357-184006357 GCF_048544385.1 Mastigoproctus giganteus
CTTACCCGGGAAAATTTATAGTGGCCTCATACTAGCGTTTATGGCCAAAATTACACCGACTTCCAGCCCACTGGGGTTTACCCTGTAAGGCTTATGGCCAGTCTGCCTCTGTGGAAAGAGAAAAAATATGAAATTGTGAAACGCTTTGAGCGAAATGAAAGACCTTGTGACATTGCATGTGATGCAGACCTAAATGAGGCAACGCCGAGAATTACAAAGAATGCAGAGAAAATAAAAACAACTTTCATAGCAGGAACAACTCAATGTGTAATTAAAATCCATTAGATTAAGACACAAAGAATTGGAAGAGATGGAACGGCTGTTATCTGTTTGGATAGAAAATCAAACAAAAAACAAGTTTGCTTACGATAGAAGCAAAAGCATTAGCAATATTTTATTTTATTACGTAATAGTCGTAATAAAATATGCAAGTATTTTATTACGATTATTTATTATGTTTGGTAATGTTTTGGTTTCAAATGTGTGTTCAATCTTGGGTGGTCGGCACCTAACCCTATTTTTCCCATAGGGCCTGTTGTTTATATTGCATGATTTTGCATTGCACAAGAGTTTCTAGGAACACAACTATCGTGCTATACGAGGACTGACTGTATATTGAAGCTAGGTAGAATTGCCCCAGTGGTGAAATTACATGTGTGCATGTGGACATGTGTTTTTGTAAAGGGCGGCTCCTAGAACGTGAGTTCATCTCCGCCTCGTATCTCTGTGAGGAACAGTATCACTACAAAAGGGCCAGATGTGTGTGACGTAGGTTTGTGTGTGTTCTGTTGTTCTGTTCTGGCCTCTTGGCTACCCAGAAGCATCAGTCATCTGGACAGATGATTCTGGGTACTCGTCCACACCACGGGAAGGTGGGCCAGTCCCAATGGAGCACATACTGTCTCGATACGAGACTCTGAACCACCTGATGTTGCCAAAAAGTGGGCCAGATTTCTCTGGGGGGCCCACTCCGGAGAGGGAAAAAAAAATAAAATAAAAAATAATAAATAAAAAGTAAATAAATAAACTAAAAACAAAATATATTTCCTGTGTTGCAAAAAAAAAATAAATAAATATAAATAATAATAATAACCTAAAAAAAAATAATAATAAAAAATAAAATAAATAAATAAATTCCCTGTGATAAAGAAAAGAAAGAGAGAGCTGTCTGGCACCAATGATAGCCCAAATCCCAGGTGTCAGAACAGAGGGCGAGTAAAAAAAAAAGGAAAAAAAAAAATGAAGCTAAGTAAATAAAAAAAAAAAAATAATAATAATTACAGAATAAATAAATAATTTTAATCCCACAGTGAAGAGGAAGATGTAAGTTGGGGTGCCAGCAGAGAGAGAGAGAGAGTAAGAAAAAAAAAAAAAAAAATGGGAAAGTTGTTATCTATCCTACACAGAGTGAGAAAGAAGAAAAGGTGAGCCAAGGCTGCTCCTAGTTCTAGGGTAGGAATGCACATAGCCCAGCTAGTACACAGATCAGTGATTTTGGTGACAGTCAGTTCGGGATTGCGAACAACGATCGCAGCCCAGAGTGTGTCGCCATCAACCTGGACCACTTTAAATCTTAAGGGCTAGCCTTTTACCTCCTTGTTATGAGTGTATGGCTCCTGAAGGAGCAGCACATCTATGTTCTCTTCATCTGCCTTTTTTACAAGTTGTGCAGCAGCAGCAGCCTTGGACTTCTGAGTGCATGTTGTGCTATTTTCATGGTGTGCATATTTAGGTTTGGTCTGTTACTCCCCATATTCTATTCTTGATTGTTGAGCGCTTCCGGCTTTGAGATAAACTGGCAACGGAGTGAATGGTTGGCTGGCACCTTTAGGGCCTTGCAATTGGCACATGTGGGAGGTTGACTTTTTTGGGCATGTTGCATACTCATGCCCCATTTCGGCACAGTGGCCACAGGTGGACTGATTTTGCTTGCACATGTGTGTGGTGTGGCCAAAACGGCAGCACCTGAAACATTTGGGGATGGCCACATGCTCTCTAAAGCGGTGGCTGCCCCAGTTGATGTAAATTCTTGTTTGCTGGGAGAGGATCTTCCAGGCCTTGGGTTTGATAGCTCAAAGATCCAGTTAGTAGCATGCCCAGCTCTGATTTTTGTTTGGAATTTAGGGATTATATGAGAAGTCAGTTCTTCATCCGGGAGTTCCTGTTTTAAGTTTCTGTGGAAATTTTCGTTTTGCAAGTCCTCTGGAGGGAAATCCTTGTCCACGTCTAGTACCAGTATACAAGGGCCCTCTTGTCTGGGGCGGGGCTTGGCCAGGAGTCCCAGAGATGGTATTTTAGTGTTCTTAACAATCAGTTCAGCATCCTCTTTTGTGGCTGTATTACTCCTGTATTTTGCATTTTGCAAATTGGCTTGATTTTAGTGTTCTTTAAGTCATCTGTCAAGGAGTCCATGACGGTCTTCTTGACCTCCTCACTACCTTCATTAGTGAGGTAGTGAGGAGGTACTACTAGGTTAGGTCTGGGTGAAAGTGTTTTCTTCAGTGTAGTCCATAGGTTGGCACCCGGTTGTTTGTCTGGTAGCCCAGCTCCTGAGATCTGGGAATAAAGTCTGGTGGCTGGTTCCCCAGCACTTGGGCATATGTGGAGTTGTGCTGTCACATTTGTTTTATTCCACAGTTAGTGTAGGCTTCCAATTTTACAGTTGCCTTTTCGCGTTCCAGGCAAGTCTGGATAAGCAACGATTCCAGCTTATTCCATAGGGTGACGATTTCTGCCCTAAGAAGTATTGTAACTCTGTTAGTTGGCTTTTTGAGCAAGTTCTCCAGTGCTACTTTGAGTTTTAGCAATTGTTGGATAACTGTCCCCTCAGGCATGTTGTGGTCCAGGGGTAGGAAGTCAGGTTGTCTCTTGTCTGTATACTCGGCTTGGGAGGGAGGGTTCCACGGTCCCTCTGTTTTGAGATTTTGACCTGGTTTCCCAATCAAATTTGGTAGTGATTGGTTTTTTTGTTCCTCTTAATGGGGGGGGGGTTCAGTTTAAGATCCTTCATGTTGCTCTGCTATTTCAGGGTTGTCAGTCCCTGGCAGGGTTGTGTTTACAGCCAATTTCCTTGATTTACCCTCCATTTTGAGCAGATACGGATTGGCAAGTTCACTGCAGATGAGCGAGTGGTGAGGCAGTCTCACAGGAGCTCAGAAAATGAGGGCAGATGATACTCACTGCAAGTTAGTAGATGAATAAACTTGTGAAGTGCTACACAAGAACAGCTTCCACCAATAGTATTTATAATATAAGTTGCGTGCTATTTGCTCTGGGATGACATCCATACGGTCATTATAATGGTATTAAGTTAGACCAGTGATCATTATTTACAGCTTGCAAAATTACTCTATATATTGTATATGCTACTATATTGCTATTATATTATTACTATGTGTCCCAGAGGCACAACCATTTATCTTAAATATTCTGTACTCATTTGCATATTACGTTGATTATCAAAGTCAATCGTGATTACCTGAGTTACCTAATTTTCACTGTAGTTGCAGTTGGTGATAGATCTCAGCCAATGAGGTGGTCAGGTTCAGGTCACGTGATATGTCGTCAAGAGTTAGAAAACAACAGCAGGGAGAGCCCTTTGTTCTTAGCACTCGAGGAAGATGATATGGCTGCCTCCAAGTGACATGATTATTTCACACATATACATATAAAACTGACAATATAAACCAGATGTAGTATCAATCTTTATAAAAATCCTATTTTCAGAAATTGGAAGTTTGGCTTGATATCTGAACTCAATTAAAATTAATTATATTAAAGGAACACAGCCAAAAGCATTTTAAATTCTACAATGTTAATCAGTGGACAGCGTATAAAGTGTTGCCATATTGCCTAGCATACGGCAAAATTAAAATTTCAAAATAGTCATGTCTTTTGGTTACCTTTGCCGATCTTGACCATATAGATGTCTGCTGATAGATCTCGACGAATGGAACTCCCAAAACACAGAACAAAACTAATTCAAACAAATTCACTATTTGACACAATATTCTGAGGAGCACAGGATGGCTCATTGGTACCAGGAAGAGCTCTATTTAATGACAAATTAAGTAGCTTCATTAGCAATCTTTCAAAATGGTTGGATCGCCATCCATCCATCCATAAGCACCAACATCTATTTCAGTGAAACAGTAGTTTGCATCTGCCACCCCTAACAACACAATAGAAAACTTTTTATAATTAAAATATACTGATCCTGAGTTGGTTGTTGTTGTTATTTGGTTTTTAGGAGCATTAGCAACTAAGGCCATATTGCTCTGGGGATATGTGGTGGTCATTCACTGACCTTTCCGCATCCTCCATATTTGGTGGTCACAGGCTCAAACTCCGGTCTAATCAAGAAGCGTGTGCTACGCACTGCTGCTCCTGCCCTCCCAACTATGGAGGCGCCTCCTGAGCTGGGAGGGCAATTAATTCTGATGTGCATTCCATCAATTGCTCCAATGCAGTTTGAAAGGTGGGTGGTATCAAAAAACTGTTGTGTGATTTTTATCCATAATTTTTCATTTGGAACTGGCATTTCTTGAGGTGATAAAATTTCCCAAATTGCTTTGTATGTTTCTTTTATTATTATGAATGGTATGGTTTCCTTGAAATGTGGAAATCAAACTCCAGATCCGTAAACATTATTCCTCTTGCTAAATATCTGTAAAAAAAGTATAACTGAAATTAATGCAATGCATAGTTTCATATATAATTGATTTCTTAATTATTAATTGATTAATTAATTGTTTTATTTGTTTTAGGGAAAGACCTAATTAAAAAGTGGAAATCTATTTGAGATAATTTTGTAAGAGATCTGAAACTTCAGAGTAAAACCACAAGTGGACAGTCTGCAATAAAAAGAAAACATTACATATACTTCAATCAAATGAAGTTTTTGATTCCTGTTGTTACCAGTGAGAATGTAACTGAATCAAATTCCATCACCTGAATGTAAGTGATGAAAATGAAAGTGCTGCAACAAAGAAAGCAACTAATGAAATAAGTACCTGGTTTGAAAAATAAACACTTTCTCAATGTTCTATGTCAGCAAGAGCAAAAAAGAAAAAGGGAAGATTTGTTAGTCACCACAACAAATAATATTAAAAATAGTCGCTCAGAAAACGTGTCATTACAAAGGGAGAATAGATAGAGCAACAGATTCAGAAATAGGGCATTTTTGTTATCATTTTTGCTGATAATGAATAGCTTAACCTTAGAAAATGCAGTTGAAGCCCATCATAAAATAACAGAAGTGTGTACAAATATTTTGGCCACCTCAAGAAATAGACAAACCAAAAATACTATTTAGTTTCACCTGCAAATTTGGAATTATTGCATTTTTCAATAATAAGTACTGGAAATGAATCAGAAGATACCTATAATTTAGCTGAACTTTATTAACTGTATTTGTAATATTTACTAATAAAAAATACAAACAATTTTTTCAAATGTTTTTATTTATTTATTTTTTATTTACCCTAATGTAACATCAAGTTTCTCGACAGGATGTATTGATTTCCTCATCACGGTATCAACTTTTGCGATGTTTTTCACTAATTAAAATCAGAAGTTCATCAAAACTCTGTATCAACATTCTGTAAAATAAAACTTCTAAGGAAACTTCTTGTGTGTTTTAAACATAATATAAAACTGTCTTGTTTTTAACCTATTTGAATTTGCTGGATGAATCCGCCATTGTTGTTTTCTCTTTTTACTCTCAATCAACTGTATACATAAATGTGCAATATATCCAGCTTTAACAACATCCATCTTGAAACTGAAAATAGAAAAAGCGAGTTGCTGGTGGTATCTAATGCAACGTTAGAAACACCTTCTTTTGAATGAAGTTTGGATGAAATGATCTGTTAGGAATGCTATATGTAGTTTGCTGTTTTGGAGGCATTCACACCGCCAGCTGACACCCGTGTATTAAGTGCTCATGTAAACCTCAATCAGTCCCCTCTAAAATGTCTGGTTGTCAACCTCTGTATCCCCCATAATCAGTCTTTCCTTGCATGGTTGCCCTTTTGCTGATCTCACCATGTGAATTGCCTGTCTTTGGACCCTTTCAAGAAGCTCAGTGCCTTTATTCAGATGGAGTCTCCATACTTGAACACAGTGTTCCAAATGCAGTCTTACAATTGCCTTATACAGTGGGATTATGACCTCCCTATCTCTAAAGGATATTGTTCAATAAACCATCGAGAAGACACAATGAGCTTATCTGGATGCATGCTTGTTTAGAAAACTTGTATCTGCCCGTATCATAACTCCCAGATCCCTTTCTTCCTCCATTGTTTTTAATTAATCCCTACCAAGCATATAATTTATTTTGAGGTTGCTATTCCCTAAGTGTGAGACCTCATTTTGCTGTATTAAAACATAGCTGCCACTTTTCTGACTACTTATGAAGCCTGTTCAAGTCATCCTGTGTGACACTGATCATTAGCGACTCTCTCAATCTTTGTTGTCTGCAAATTTTGACAGCACACATTTTGTCCCTTGTCCATGTTGTTTATGAAAATAAAAAAAAAAAAAAAAACAGTGGTCTAAGAACCAATCCTTGGGGAACCCCACTTCTGATGTTATACCAATCTGAAGAATATCCACTAATCACAACCCGCTCCCTTTTGCCCTGCAACCACCCTGCAGTCCATCTTAGAATATTTCCAGTAATCCCAACATGTTCTAGCTTATGCAGTAACCTCTCATAAGGGATGAAGTCAAATGCCTTGCTAAAATCCAAATAAACTATATCAAAATTATTCCATACATCCAGCTCTGAGTCTTACTTACTTAGTGCTTTCTCATGCTCAACCTTGGCCTCCCTAACCTTATTTGTAGTATTATTACAAATCAACTTGTAGATATTCTAGGCTTCAGTGCTTTTTATTACTCTGTAACTTTCCCATGCTGTCTTTTTCTGCTTTATTAGAATGGCCAGCTCTGTATTCATCCATTTTGGTATCCTCCTCCTTGTGCATATATTTTCTTAATGGTACTTATGTATTCATGGCTTCTGTGATTATTGCTTTAAAAGTATGCCATGATTCTAATGTATTCATCCTCCCTTTGCAGTCCACCCAATTAATAGATGCCATGTAGTGTCTTAAACTATCATAGTTCTCTCTTCTGAAATTAAAACCTATGCCTTTAACTACTAGAACGGCTTTCTTCATCTTTTAACAACTGTGTGGTCACTTCCTGCCAGTGGTTTCTATAATTTAAGCCTGTGACGTCATCTGATTCATGAGTAATTATGAGGTCAAGAATATTCTTAACCCTAGTGTTTTCTCTTACACACTGGTAAATTAATAATCTAGTTTATTTAAAAATTTTGGTTCCAGTGGTGAGTTTTCCGGCTATTTATTCCAGTCAATTAGGGGCAGATCGAAATCGCCCATATATATGCATTCACACTTGCTTGCCCATTCCATCTACATGTAGAGACTCTCGTCATACTTTTCACAATCTTCTGATCTGTAGATTATTCCCATTCTCATTATACCTTTGCTTCCAACTAACTCACATCACACGGATATCTGTGCAGATATATCTTCTCGCTCAGCAAAAGGTCTTTTCACGCTCAGGCTGCTTTTGATAAGAAGCATTACCCCCACCACCCCTTCTATTTTCCTTATTGTTTCTAAATACATTATACATATCGTAGTGGAACTCGTCATTCCCAGTTTTCAGGTGGCACCACTTTTTCGCTAGCCCTATTATGTCAGCGTTTGTACATATATTTTATATATAAGACTAACTATTCTTCTGTAGTTTACTACCCTGACACACCCTTTGAAGTTATTTAGGCTTGTTTCTCTAGCTTTATCTTCCTGCTCACTTGAAATATTGCCACCCTCAGAACGTCTTTCCAACATTGGCTGGCAACAAAGAAACAAGAATTTTTGAGCTATTCGCGCAAGCATTACTTTGACCCATATCATTAGATAAATGTGGATATATATTACCATTCTCTTCCTAACTGGCAGTTTCTGTGAACCCTTAAAGTATTCTCAGTGATGTTGGCAAAAATCCTTGTGCCACCTTTGCTGAAATGAATACTGTTTCTACAAAATAGATTCCTTCTACCTACAGTTGTGGGCCATGCTGATAAAAATTTCCCTCTTAGAATCTTGCAGACCCCCTTAAGTCTTCAGTTAATCCATGATGCTCTCAGCATATAATCCCTCCTATTGTGTCTAGGCAGAATTTCAGACACAAACATTCGGAATTTTGTGTCTTGTTTGTCTAATACTGTGGTGTTTTCAAAGGATGGGTAATGTCCTGTGTCTGAGTGGTGAGCTACCAACTCAGAACTAATTTTTTCTGTCTGGTATATTTTTCTTTATTATTTGAGGCTATGTTTAAACTGCTTTTGTGTTTTAGAATTCTATTATGCAGGGATGTTCTTGTTACTGCCTATATATATATACACAATTGCAGTCTGTTGTGCAAGGAATTGCATAAACTGTTTTCTTTTTGTTTAAAATTTTTTTGTTGAATTTTTAAGGTATGCCCATAGTATTTCTTGGAGCTGCCAAAGGCTAGCTTTATCCCAGAATCTTTGAAATTTTTTTTTTAAAGGTTGTTGGTAAGTTTCAACATATGGAGGCCTATCCATTGAAAACAACCCAATATTAGACAAACAGGACAAATTTTAAGTTAGAGACCAGTGAAACTATAGCAATAAGATCAACAAACAAGTCAATAAACATACATAGACAAATAATAATTTTAGAGGAGTGAGATCTAAAACAAATATCCTACAAGTTCAAATTTAATAACAAAACATAACCCCCCCCCCCATCCATTCAGGAGCTCTACAAACATGCACCTGAATTTCTGAGTGGAAACTTTCATATTCTTTCCTCCAAAAGACCTTTAAAGTTGTTCTAAAGCCCTAGATTTTCAAATTCCCAAACTATTAGTGAAATATGAGGGGGAAGAAATTTTCCTTCTTTCCTTTTTCTCTTCCTTTTGCCTACTTAACTCCATCCCCCCTGTGATTTTGGAATTTGGCAATGGAACATGCTGGGGGGGCTATATATATATATGGCCTTCGACATGTGTTTGTTTTCCCTTTGAAGATGGTATAAACAAAAAGCCCCCATCAAGCTTCGGGTTATTATCTCCCATTATACAGTAATACCCCGAAGTTACGCGATAGGTGGGTCCGACGAAAATCGCGTAAGTCGAATTCGCGTAAGTCGGGGTACAACTTTGCATATAAATACATATAAATTTTGCTTAATTGGGACCAAGGACTAACAAAAACACTAGTTTAGAAGAAAAATATTAATAAAATTGCAGTTCTTTATACATATTAATACAAAATATGTATTAAAAAAACAAATGACTTACGTAAAAAAGTTATTTCGATGTCGATGGCTTCATAAAATCTAACAAATTCGTCTGACGACACAGCGCGTTCTTTTTTTCACGTAGAATTTCTTCGTAGCAAGCTAATAATTTTTTTATTCCTTGCTTTGGAGCGCGTTCTTCGTTGGAGTCTATGTTTTCTAAAATTTTTAAGCCCTTTACAATTGAGCCCTTTTCAATTTTCAACCTGTCAAGTTTGCAATTGTCATGTGCTTTTCGCCGTTGCTTCATTTAGACCTGTAGCACGTGCAATATCACATGGTCTTTCATTTCGCTCAAAGCGTTTCACAATTTCATATTTTTTCTCTTTCCACAGAGGCAGACTGGCCATAAGCCTTACAGGGTAAACCCCAGTGGGCTGGAAGTCGGTGTAATTTTGGCCATAAACGCTAGTATGAGGCCACTATAAATTTTCCCGGGTAAGAATTTTTGACCCAGTCCGCCTCTGTTTATCGATAATTGCTTTTCTTTTTCTCTCTGAATCTGCAGTGTCTTCACCAGGACGCTTCCTTTTCACACCTTTTAATTAAGTATTTTACTCATTTTTAGGGAATAAAGCACAATTACAAAACGAGGAGGCACGCTTGATACGCATAAACAAAGCTTCGCGCATGTAGCAACTGAATAAACAACACCATAAAGGCAGAGATACACTATTAACACCTCACATTTCTAGGGGTTACTACCACAAAACAATAAAAATCCAGTTGCGTTTCTGCTAGTGAAATCTGTTATAAACTGGTAGTAAACTCGATCTAATTGCATTTGCGATTATACCGATAGCTGGAATTGTGTTGCTTTTTACGTTATTATGGTGAAATGTGTTTCCCCTTCACTGATATAAAAAACATAAAAGCAGCAAAGTTGAATTTTGTTCATCTTTCGTTCTCATTCTCCGCCGTCGCACCGTATATCGATAACATATGAAAAACGACCTTGAAGATAGTGGGCGGCAGCGTTGCCAAACGAAAAAAATCAAGAACCGCGTAACTCCGAGTTCGCGTAAGTCGGGGTAGCGTAAGTCGGGGTATTACTGTACTTCCAATTTCACCATGCATGGATTTAGGCTCAAAGCTTGCTTTTATTCCTTTGTTCTGTTGCAAGCTTCATCCATCTTTAAGCAGGTCTTTTAATACTGTTTCCATCTATTCTGATTACATCTTACCTGGATGCAGTTATTCCTGGAAAAAATCTCAGGTAAGAGATTTCCTGACATAAAATATAATATTTTTAAAATTTTAATATTTCTTAATATATATTCTAATTATCATTCTAGTTTTTTTATTTGGATTAAATTCAAAATGAGGACACAGATTCTCTTCAAGAGAAAATCACAATAAGTTAGCATTTGTCCAATTTTACAAATATTAGCAGGTCTCGATCACACAAGTTGTCTGTCCAACATGTCTAATATAAAGTTTTGAGACAGCAGGATTCCCATAATGTTTTTTATACAATGTCAATGTCAGATAATGGAAGAAAATTCACATGTATGATTATTAAACGGACTTTTACAAAAGTGAATAAAGGTACCAAATTAAAGTGAAATGCATTGATATTTCTGGCTTTTACCAAAATTGATAAATCCCAGAATCTACCAATTTCTCTTTTAGAGTAACTTATATATATTCTGCTTCTTTAGTTCATCTGAAAAAGTCTACCCTGGAGTTACAATTGAATGCCTAGCAGTTTTGCTGAATGAAAGTGAAATTAAGGAAAGTTTTTAGGATAAAAATACAGCTCTGCCATCAGGAACCCCCAACAGCTGAGTGTTGAAAAAAATTTATGACAGCAAGTTAAAAGTATGTGAATTACCTGTTCAAGACAGGCATGATAGACTCAGCTGTTTTTTCCTCAGTGGTAAAGTTGTTCTCTTTCTCTCTTTGATATAGCCTAAAACATCATTCCTGTACATTCCAAAACTAAAATAAACCAATTTTATTGATGAAAAAACAAAATAAAAAAACAATGGTTCTATTATAATTGCTCTTTAGTACAGATTCATTTGGCCAAATGCATCTGTACCACATCCTTTTTTATTTTTCAAATGAAACAATTTTCAGAAGTACATCGATGACATTTTTAGACTAAATCAAGGACAGGGAACAACTTTCCCACTGAAAGAAAAGTTGATTAGGCAAAATTTTAATTGAGAACTCATAAAATAAAAAAACTAAATAAAATAATTAAATAAAATCTAATCTAAATAAAGTCTTATTTCAATTTCAGAAATTTTTGCCTAAATATAACAAATAGGGTAAACCTAAATATAATGATTCTACTGCCTTTTAATTCAAGCACTGTGTGTGTGTGTGTGTGTGTGTGTGTGTGTGTGTGTGTGTGTGTGTTTTAATGGTCTTTATCTGGATTTGAAAATTCTGTTTTCATGTATTTGTATATATTAGATTATAATTTATTATTCTTCATTTCAGAAGGCCTATTACTGTTTGTTGGTGTCCCTATTTACCAAGAGATGCATTAGATGTTACAAGTGTAATAGCTGTGCTGCAGCATCCCAGTGAGGTGAGCTAGATATCCTGCCTTTGTTATTTTCTGCTTAATATTATTTTCAGATTCTTGTGTATATTATTAATACCACTATGCTTTCCTTGAGAATCAGTCATATTATGAGGATTATATTTAAAACTAATTGTACCCAGCGTAACATATGCCATCTTTCTGATTATGGCGTAAATAGTTTTTCTAGATTCTTCAGTCTTCACCATTCTTGTTTAGCGGTGATATAATTCTACAGCAGTCACCTGTAGGATATATGCATATGTCTCTATATGCAGGTGTTTCCTCATCTTCTCCAACAAATATTGCAGCAACCTTCATTTTGGATTTAGGTTCATTATATTGTCTCTTATCTAAGTCCGAGTCTTCTATAAATGCCACATGCACATTCATTGTTGGATTGGCCTGGTTTATTTGATGCATCTGTTTATATGACTCAGCAAATGGGTTAACTTGTCGCAGAATCTCGTCCAATTGTTGCATTACTTTGGCCATCCACCCTTGGTTTGATTGTTTTTTTTAGCCATTTTGTTGTTGCTTCAGCAGAATCAAAAATATAAAGTTGTCCATATCTGGGCTTATTTGCCTCATTTGGATATAATGGTGAGACCAAATGGTAAATCTGGCCATGTATTCAAAAACAGTATGGACCATTTCCAGGCAGTGATTTAATCTCTGCACCCATTGATGTGAATGGCATTGCTGAGTTGTACTCTTGTATATGTTTTCTGTAGTTGTTTGCTTCATGTGTATCCTCTGTAAGCAGCTGTTGTAATAGAGTTAGTGTCTCGGACAGCGGATCAAGTGAAATCTTTCCATCATGACAGCATTTAGTGAATCCGATGTGTTTAACTCATGACTCCAATTTCTTGAATTGTGATGCTCACAGTTGTAACACATTTCCTATGTCATGCTCTTCCACATATAGCTTGTTTATTATTCACACTGGTACTTCTATTTGATTAGTCCTACGGTGTTTCATCCTTCTTCTCATTTCCAATCTTGCTTCTCTTTCTTCAATGTTTTCTCTCCATCTTCATAGTTGTAGAGCCTTGTTTCAGTCTTTTAGTCTATTAGATCTCCCCTCTAATGTTTCATTAGCATTTCTTCTACATTTTCTCAAAGTTCTTACACACACTGTTCAGCTATTTTTACACTTCTTAAAACTTAGAACGGTTTATTAAAATAGAAGTCAGATTAAATAAACATTGAAATACATCGATAGCTTTCAGTCATAGGTTGCCTTTCTTCAGTCGAAAAACGTTACTACAAAAATTAATAAAGAATGCCTGGTATGGTGGTCATGCAAGGTGAACAGGTGCTGGCAACAATTAGCATTTGGAAAAATGTTAGTACAAAAATTAATAAAGAATGCCTAGTATGGTAGTCATGCGAGGTGAACCACATGAACAGGTGCTGGAAACAATTAGCAGTTGGAAAATTTGGGCAGCATTGCCTAAGCATTTTATATATATAGATTTTTATTACCCAAGTGCAGTGCACCTCAGGAAAAAGACAGATATTCCACTTTTTGAATGATGTATCCTAAGAGGTTTTTTTATTAGGATGTTCTTACGATCCTGTTCTCATAGAATCTGTAACAGGATATGAATATACAGTATTCTGCTTCTTCTATGAATTTTTCCATAATTTTTGTCAATAATACCACTGAAAACACTTTTCTTCAGAAGATAATGGGTCTGAAAAGTCCGTTGCATAATTTATTCTAGTTACTCCCTTGGTTATTATCTCCAAGTCCTGATGTTTTCATTGTATTGCTGATATTCCCACTTGATCTTCAGTCTTTTGCAACTGCTTTTTTATAATCTGTCATTACCCTGGTAGTGGTGGAACTCCAGAGTGTAGTAAAATCCATGGCAGATCACCTGAGAGGTGCAATACTTTCTTTTTAATTTCTGGAAAATGGTTTGGAGTTTCTTGCATTCTGCACAAACAGGGTTAATTGTATTACTTACTGTATGTAACTTAAGTTTTAATAAAAAATTAAAAATTTTAAAACGTGTTGTAGCACCTTTTTTTTTTTTTTTTTTTTCAGAAGAACAAAAAAATTCTGCAGAAAATTATACCACAAAAAAAAAAGTCCTTTCATTTTACAGTTTGAAACCACTAAGTGCATGAAATTTCAGACCTGTGCATTTGTATATGTTTCAGCTTATAATGTGTATAAATACCACAAATTTAAACAGATAGACCAACTATTTAAAACTGATTTAATAATATAATAAAATAAAATGATACAAAAGACTGTAAAATAATATTTACAAAAATTGATCATTTACAAAAAACTAGTTTAAGACAAAAATAAATAAGATAAGTAAATACGTTAAAATGTATTAAAATATAAATTTAAAAGCGATAAAAACACTGTTGAAGCTTTCGAGGTGTCTGCCTCCTTCCTCAGCAATAATGAAACTTAAGCGACACATCCTTAAATACCAGGTTCACGGCACACGTGGATGACCAGGCACATACTCAGTATTCCTTTCACGTGTACCAGAACCGGAAGTGACCTGGGGGCGTGGAAAACTAAAACGTTTATCTCTGGCAAAAATCACCGCCTCAAAAAGGGGGTGAAATCGTACTCCCCTATCTCTATTCATGACTTTCCAGCCACTTGCGGTCCCAGAATCTATGCGCTCAGTCAAGGATGACAGCATTGTCGGGGGAGACCTGGTGGTGATTTTCCCAATAGTGCTTGTCAATGGTAGATTTGTTGAGCTCTGCGGTCAATATCGCTCTTAAATATTCCCCCAGACTGTCCTTAAGATGCCGTCCTGTCTCTCACACGTAACATTCCCCACAATCCGGGCATTTGATCTCATATATGACCCCACTACTAGAATCCCTAGTAATGGGGTCTTTTGACCTGGGACACTGTGTGTAACCTCCGGCCCGGGAGCTGCACAGTGTGTCTGAAAGTCGCGAAGCATCCTCGCAATACGATCTGATAGGCCTGGATAGTAGGGAACATACACTATGGTAAGTGGTACAGGCGGAACTACACGATTGGGCTCTTCCTCTCTACTGTATTTATCAGTGACCCTCTGGGGATAACAGCACCTCATAAGATCTGTTGTAATTTGCATAATTTCCTTCTCCCCCTCCTCAGAGGTGCTGCAATGTGTCCTCACCCTATCCAAAAGTGCTCTGGCCACACTATTTTTATGTTGGGCAGTCTGTGCCAACCTATAATGTGTATACTGGCCCCTACACATTGGTTTCCTATAAACCTTGGTTCTAAGTCTGGGGCCTTCCCTATATACCATTATATCCAGAAATGGGAGGGTGCCATCTGTTTCTACCGCTGAGGTAAATTTTATAAAGGGTGAAAAAACCATTGAGAAACGAGACCACATCTTCTCTCTCCCCTTCTTTACAATAGTGAATGTGTCATCGACATATCATTTCCACTTACGCATAGGGAACTCCAATCTCGCAAAAACCCTTCTCTAATTCCTCCATAGCCAGATTTGTGACAATGGCGTTGATTGGAGAACCCATGGCTGTGCTGTGAACCTGTTTATACATCACTCCTTGGAAAACCAAGGTTGTACTAGAAAGACATAATTCAACAGCACAACATATATCATCTATGTTTAGGTGGGATCTGGCACTTAAGGCATCATCCTTCTTTAAAGTCAATTTCACACATTCTACCCCATGCGCTATGGGGATACATGTGAATAATGATACCACGTCCAATGACATCATCATCTCGTCTTCCCCTATATCTTGACTCCTTACAAAGTTCACAAATTCCACACTATTTCCAATGACCAAAATGGACCGACCCACAACAGGAAAAATCAGCTGTGCCAGATATTTACAGGCGGAAACGGTACTACCCAATCGGGTAGTACCGTTTCTGCCTGTACCGTTTACCACAGTGTATGTTCCCTACTATCCGGGCCTGTCAGATCGTATTGCAAGGATGCTTCGTGACTTTCAGACATGCTGTGTGCAGCTCCCGGGCCGGAGGTTACACACAGTAGTGTCCCAGGTCAAAGATCCCATTACTAGGGATTCTAGTAGTGGGGTCGTATATGAGATAAAATGCCTGGATTGTGGGGAATGGTACGTGTGGGAGACAGGACAGTGTCTTAAGGACCGTCTGGGGGAACATTCAAGAGCGATATGGACCGCAGAGCTCAACAAATCCGCCATTGCCGAGCACTATTGGGAAAAACAACACCAGGTCTCCCCTGACAACGCTGTCATCCTTGACAGAGTGCATAGATTCTGGGACCGCAAGTGGCTGGAATGTCTGTGGATTGGATCCTCTGGCAACAATAGCATGAATAGAGATAGGGGAGTACGACTTCACCCCCTTTTTTTGAGGCGGCGGTTTTTGCCAGAAATAAATGTTTTGGTTTTCCATGCCCCCAGGCCACTTCCGGTTCTGGTACACGTGAAAGGAATACCGAGTATGCGCCTGGTCATCCATGTGTGCCGTGAACCTGGTATTTAAGGATGTGTCGCTTAAGTTTCATTATTGCTGAGGAAGGAGGCAGGTACCTCCGAAAGCTTCAATAGTGTTTTTATCGCTTTTAAATTTATATTTTAATGCATTTTAACGTATTTACTTATTTTATTTTATTTTTCTCTTAAACTAGTTTTTTGTTAAATAATCAATTTTTGTAAATATTATTTTACAGTCTTTTGTATCATTTTATTATATTATTAAATCAGTTTTAAACGGTTGGTGTATCTGTTTAAATTTGTGGTATGAATAATCCCAACCTTAGAGACCTTGTGGATATGTGTATAAATATTATTATTTTAAAAAATTGAAAAGTATATTTTATATACTTTTCAATTTTTTAAAATTTTCAACGTAAACCCCCGCTATTCGCGGGGGTTACGTTCCTGAGAAATGCCACGAATACTGAGTTATGGCTCCCATAGTAATAAAGGGGTTCCGTTCCAAAGTAGGAAATATATAAGAAAAACTAGTCTAAAATTTTATCTATGTATGTATTATATGTACCTTCATAATATGACTATGTACATAGTGAAATGCAAGCATATGATCGAAATGAAAATAAGAAACAATTTAATATTAAATGTAATATTTATTAGAAATTTCAAACAAATCTTTCAAACCAGAGCCTTTGCTAGCTAAAAAACTTATCCCGCCAGTGCTACACCAGTTTCGCTAAAGTGTTGATAAAGGAATTTTGCCTTTTCACGAATGATGAGTGAACTTTACGGAATTTTATTTTGGGTTCGGTCTTCTATCCACAGATTTAAAGCTTTTCTATTTTTTCTAATTTAACATCACAAGTTACAGAGCAAATTTTTAAAGCAATTAGCATGTTTTCACGGACAGTACGGCGGATTCTTTCTTCCGATTTCTTGTTTGATCGTACCGTTGACTCATTGATTTTATGTTTTGCCACTGAGGAGACACTTTCACCATTAGAAATTTTATCAAATAACTCAATTTTATTCGCTAATGTCATCACCTTCTTTGATATTTTCACATTTCCCTTGTTATTCGTAGCCATATTTTTGTACAGGTTAGAAAGAACTTGTCCACAATAAAGTCACTTTCTTCCGTTAACACACTCGAAAAAGTCTGTTTTACACCACAAAACGGTAGATTTATCACTTTTGTAAGCATATCAATTTATAAATTGATAAATTTATTCAATTTATAAGGATATAAATTAAAAGCAAACGACGAAACCTTCCATGACAAGCGCATAACACATACTGAACAAGGATTAGTGAGAAACATCCACGCTCGCGATTTTGTCACCCCTCTCCCCCCACCTACTATGCGCTGTTTTGACTGGGAAAGATAATTTTAGCCACACCCATGTTTTTTTATGGCAGAAAATGTTCACAGCGCTTTAAAATTCACATTTTTTTACGTTTCATTTTATATTAAATCAG
Source organism: Mastigoproctus giganteus (assembly GCF_048544385.1). Classification (NCBI taxonomy): domain Eukaryota; kingdom Metazoa; phylum Arthropoda; class Arachnida; order Uropygi; family Thelyphonidae; genus Mastigoproctus; species Mastigoproctus giganteus. The sequence goes on from NC_143581.1 coordinate 181,524,181, forward strand.
GGACCGCGAATACAGATACCGTGAATAGCGGGTGTTTACTGTATTCAGTACTATTAGTTACTCCATTTTCAGGTTTATTTCAAAATTTATTTCAGATTTGGCAAGCTTCACTGCATGCCAAATTTTAAATTACTTGTGTTGCTTACCACAGAAAGGTTTCCATCTTGATAGAATATTGAGTTTTATGTTCTCCTCTTTACTATGCTAAAACAATAATAAATCTTTCAAAAACAACTAAGGTAAGACTGAAAAGTTAAGATTTACATTAAATTGAACTAGTGGGAGAAGAACCTGAAATTATAAATAAACACAGCATTATAAGTTGTCCACTGCTCTGGCACTCTTCAAGTAAAAAGCCAAATAGTGGTAAAGATGGTGACAGATCACGTGATAGGTTTTTACAATTTCTGTAAGCAACTATTGCAGTAAAAGTTTGGCTATATTTAGGAAGATAGAAAAAAAATTTCAGATTTTTAAGTGTTAATTAATGGTTAATGCAGGAATACGTATTCTTTTCAAGGGTTACCTGTCAAGTGACCCGCCACTTGCCTGTCTAATGTATCTTACTTAGAATGAGGCTACCATTATTCAATCAATCTATGGATTTCATTAGTAATAATAATAAAATAAATCTTTGTAGTGGAGGATAGTTGATGCATAACTGTCATATAGAATATTTCCAACTTTACAAAGAAATATTGTGTAACTTTCTCAATAAAATCCCAGTATCTTTTTTCTTATTTTCATTTCAGTAAATCCTTCATTTTTAACCTATTGCATATATATTTACTTTTTATGAAAATCCCAAACACAAAATATAACAGAACCTATAATATTTTAGCCATGCATGGGTTGAAGCTCGAGAAGACAGAAGATATGTGTTGACTTTAAACTTGAATTTGGTTGTAGCTCTTGTTTGGATAGGTTTCGAAGAGAGTAAGGGTAATTACTGTGGAGGTATCTATAGAAAAGGCATTCGGCAGAAACAGAATGTCTGTGAGACAGAGTAAATAAACTTTGTAAGTGATGGTTAATTAATTAACCTGACTGCCATTTTTGAATGAAATCAAGAAGCTTGAGAGAGGTTTTGTGTGGGGATCACCTCAGATGTGGGAACCGTATTTCATGACAAGACAAATTTGAGATTTGTACAGCGTTAGTAATTGTATAGAAGAAAAGTAATGCCAAGAACAAAAAAGAAAAGCCAGTTTTTTTGATGCAGAGAAATCAATATTTGCAATGTGCTTATGCCAAGAGAGAGATTACAAATCAAGTTAGTCCCTAATAGGAATATGGGAACTTGTCTAAAAATCTGAATGTCATTGAAGATGAGCATAGGAGCAATGGAATATTTTATGTGAGAAATTTAGAGTTTTAAATCAGGACTGACTTTTAAAAGTATTGAAATTAACTAAATTTTATCTTTGCCCATTGGAGAATTACCTGGAAATTGACATTTAAGGAATTGGTGGTGGATATTTGAGAAATTGAAGTTGTTTATGCAAGGCAAGGTTTACCAAACTGGGGAGCGGCAGTGCATAGCACACGCTTCTTGATTAGACCGGGGTTCAAGCCCGTCACCACCAAATACGGAGGATGCGGAAAGGTCAGGGAATGACCACCGCATAATCCGGAGCAATATGGCCTTAGTTGCTAATGCTCAAAAAAAAAACAACAAACTGGGAGGTAGAATTTAGTGTGCTATCACAAGCACAACTATAGATAAGATTTCCATTTAGTGGAAGAAGGTCATTAGCACGTTGAATGCCGACTACGAGTTAATTCATACTTGGTGATCTGGCCCAGGACGCCAATTACGAGTTAATAACGGTGGATGGTGTTACACTCAGAGTATTGGAGAAGGAAAGAGAACTGGGGGTAATTGTGCAGTCAAAGTTTTCTGAGCAGCGCAGATAATCTGCAAGAGTAGCTCATGGTGTCTTGTCATTGATATACAGGAATTTTCGGCGTCTCCGTAGCCAGGTGGGAAGGAGCAGCAGTGCATAGCACACGCTTCTAGATTAGACCGGGGTTCGAGCCCGTCACCACCAAATATGGAAGATGTGGAAAGGTCAGGGAATGACCACCGCATATTCCCGGAGCAATATGGCCTTAGTTGCTAATGCTCCTAAAAAACCAAATAACTAACTAACTAACTAACTACAGGAATTTTCCTAGGATGGATAAGATGATTGTCCCCTTGTATAAGGCAATGGTCAGGCTACACCTTGAATAGTGGATAGAGGTTTGGAGGCCTCATTTTAGGAAGGATGTAGAGCTGCTGGAACGAGAACAGAGATGAGTAGTGAGATTAGTGAATGGAACAAAGGGTTGCTGTTACCAAGAAAGGCTTAAGTTCGATGTATAAGGCCTTGAATGGTTTGAGCAAGCTCAATGCTAATGGGATTCTTCCTCTTGCTCAGATTACTCACATGAGGGGACATAAATTCAAATTGAGGGAAGACAATTGTAGAATAGATGTGCTGAAATTTGCCTTTAGCTAGCCGGTAGTTGATAGTTGGAACAAACTTCCATCTGTGGTCAACAACTTAAATAAGTTCAAGGCAGAACTGGGCTGATGCTGCATAAGCTTGCTTTCTTGCATCATATGCCTATGCTAATTTGGAGTGAATGGATGGGTGAAATGGGAAGTTTTTTTTTTTTTTGGCTGATGCTATATAAGCTTTCTTTCTTGCATCATATGCTAATATACAAGAGGAAAAGCGTGGGAGGAAGAATTGAACCCTGAGGAACTCTAGCATTGGTGGAGAAGTGGAGGGGAAAAAGCCATCTGCCATCACCAAAGTGGTCAGAGAGAAAACTGGATACCCTATTGAAAAAAAAAAAAAAAAAAAAAAAAAAAACCAGTTGGAAATCCATAAGATGGGAGTTTGTTAATAAAACATTTAACCCAAACATGATTAAAAGCCTTTGTAATGTCCTTACAAAGGCATTGTAAATGTCAAGCAACTGCTTGAATTTTACAAAACGTTTCCACTGAATTTGTCCAAAAATGGTAATGTAAGCTAATATATCACCTGTGGATCAAGACTAATATTGGTGATCACCATACTAGTGATCATTGATCAGATGGAGGATTTTGAGTTAGTTTACAGTTGTTGGCAGTTGATGTATTTCTCCATTACTATTGTAACGAATAGAGATAAGTTCAATGTAGAAATAATTGGATGGGAGGGATTTGTCACCCTTTTTAGTTACTGGCTGAATATCAACAGATTTCCAAACAGAAGGGAAAAAACTTAAACTGGAAAAACTGATAAAATCTAAAACACTGATAGTACCACATATGATGCTACCAGTTTTCAAAAATATGATTTCACCTAGTCATTATAATTCCAATATTAAAAAATATGTGCTATTTACAGTTAAACAGTTAGTCCATTTTCAAGTTTAGAAAAACGTTAAGCGCACACATTCAAACTTATGTCCTTTTATTAATGTGTTTTGTAAAATATATAAATAATAATAATAATCAGATAAGAAAATATTCTACATAAATAATAATATGTCATGAAAAGAAACCATTTTATGTTTTTTGTATTTGACCAGAAGGAACAGAAAAAAGATTGTTTATACACTTTTCGAGGCAATCTTATGATAAAATAATAGCATCTTTAAAGGTACATTGTTCATACTTGAGGGTGCTGCAGACATTCTCTCAGATATGGCAAATGTGCTTGCTACTTGGGAATCTAAAATGCTGATGAAACTGATATTCGGGCGACACTCAAATCAAGTGGACCTAATTTTGGCGAAGTCTTGTCGGTCTGTGCCAGCCAAGTCTTCCGCTGGGTATAACCTCCATGTGGAAATTCTGAAATAGGGCACCTAGCACACAGTGGGTTGACAACCCAGGTACACATGGGTCAAGGTGTGCCACCGTTACCACACAGAGGAATGCTGACCCTCTGTTATCAGGCATTACTAGGTAGTAGATGACTCTCAGGAGGCTTGAAGTGTGGAACCCATGTTTAGTCTCCAGAGCAAAGCTCTGGGTAAAAACTCCCCTATCTCTTCCATCATTTAGTATGATCGATGTCTTTTGAGGTTATGATGGACATCATGGTGAGATCCAATCTTCCTTACATTTTGAGGGTACAGCTCTAAAATGGTGTTTGCAGGCAGGCCGCTAGTTGGTACACCAAACCAAACCCATTGATAACTCTCTAGGAGGCTTTCGGATCAGCTGCTGTATAATCTCGCTGCCTCTACTCTGCCAAATAGTGACTGGAGGAAGTCCGAGTAGTGTGTGCTTGCGGGGGCATTGTCAAGGCCACGTTATGTCAGGGATCTGGGTATATTCTTACCATGTATACACCATATCCAAAAATTTTATTATTTCATACAGCATGTCATCCCACCTTTTCTTACTACTGAATACACCATGAATTGTCAAACTAATAAAGCAAACTTATCTACGAAAAGATTTAAACCTCCCAAACACTTCCTCATTCTTTACACAAATATACATGGTCTCAGTTCTAATCTCAGTGATGTCCATTTCCACTTACAGTCTGCCAAACCTCATGTGCTTTTTCTGACAGAATCTCAGTTATCGGTTGATTCAACCAATACTCATCTAAGTTGTCGGAATTATTTTTTGTATGATTCCTTTCGCTTCAAGGGTGCTACTTATGCATATGTCCATCCTGTTAGTGACTTAGTAATTTGGAATCTCCTGTTTTCGATCTTCTCTAGCTTAAAATCTCTCTACCTCATTGTGTCAAATTCATCTGTTGCATATTGTTCTCCCAATCCACTGATCACTTTGAACTCATTGACTTCCTCTCTTTAAAACTTGACTTTCTCCAGTCCAAATTTCCTAACAGGGAGGTAATTTTCCTCGGTGATTTTAATGTTCGCAACTTCAACTGCCTTCCATTTTCTAGTCGGACCCAGCTGATAGAGATGCTGAGGCTTTTCCAATTACTAATGACCTCTCACAGATTTTACATTTAATGTTTTTTTACATTTTACAGATTATTACTTACCTACCAGAATACCAGACAGTCCTAACCATATAGCCAACATGCTTGATCTTTTTCTCACAAACAACCCAAAGTACGTATTCGAGGTGAGTGGTCCTCCAGGCACCTCAGTTCACAACTTTGTGATGGTCTCTTCTCCAATGGTGCCTTTATCTCATGGCCATTCCCAACCTCGTGTTGTTTGGCATTACATGAATGCAATATGTTATGATTTCTTTTCCTTGGTCGGATTACCATTTCAAAACTTCTGATGTCAATGTTTCCTCAGATCATGTCAGTGAAATTATTCTTGTGGGGATGGAATCCTTTATTCCACATTCCACTTTAAAATCTCATCCTTTATGTAAACCTTGGTTTTCCATTAAATGTGCTAAGGGTGTTCAAAAGAAAAATTTCGCATATCCTAATTGGCTCGTATTCAAATCTCCAGGTCCATTTTCTGCCTACACCAAATCTCACAACAATTGTAAAGCAGCTATCAATCAGTCCAAACTAGATTTCTAACAGGCTAAGAATAGAAAACTCGTTTCTTGTCCAAATGGTAGCCAAGCATTCTAAGCAATTTTTCTCTGTGATTCATAGAGTGCTCTTTGAAAGTGATATTGTTTTATTTTTGTTGTGTGATTTTCTTCTGTTTTGTTCACTTAAAGTGGTTCTTTGCCTAAAAAGTCTGATTTAAGAACTCAGAGATGGAATCTACCTTTCTTTTTTTAGTATTTATATTAAATACTAACTTACTCTACTAACCTTAATAATCGCTTGGTCACTGGTGGCACTGCTCCTGCCTCAACGAGGTGGGGTCGGTAACCTGGGAGAAGAAAGTCCCTCTCCCAGGGCTAAAAGGAGTGGACATGGACACTAATGACAACCATGAAATTGATCATGACTTCTTGCTGTCAAAAAGATTGAAAAAGGATGCAAACAAGCAGGAACCTCCAGCTTTTTTTATCATCCATTCTCTGTCTTCACAACCTATCAGCAAGCTCTTCCCTTTCATCATACAACAATACCTTGAAAATTAAGCAGCATCTCCAAAAATGGTGAAACGTCTTCAATCTGGTGACTTGCTAATAGAGACCTCTCACCCAAGACACTCTTACCTACTGTTAAGACTTACATCTTTAAGTGGAATTCCAATTCAAGTCACTCCACATAACACCTTGAATTCTTCCAAGGGAGTGATCAGTGAATGGGACCTAATAAACATTTCCGAGGAAGAAATAATCCAGGAACTAAAGGATCAAAATGTAACGCAGGCCAAGAGAATCATGATATGAAAAGACAGCACCTTATTCCCAACATGTAGCTTAATTTTAACCTTCAATTCACTGAATCTGCCATCCTCAGTCAAAGCAGGTTATTTAAATTGCCGTGTTTGACCCTTCCCGAACTCTCGAAGATTCTACAAATGTCAGAAATTTGGTCACTCCCAAACAGCATGCCGTGGAGATGCAACATGTCCAAACTGTGGTTGCAAAACTCATTCTCAATCAGAATGCAAGGCACAAACTCCACAGTTTCCTAATTGAAGGGTCAATCATCCAGCATACTCCAAAGATTGTGATCTCTGGAAGTTAGGAAAAAATACAAAAATACAAGACTGAAAATGAAGTATCTTTTCAAAAAGCTAGAAGACCAGTAAAATCAAGCATGCCAAAAACCACTTACGCTTTGGCTACCCATAGTTCACAAATTGGTAGCATGTCAGACAGAAGTGTCAGTCTCTCCCGACAAATCGATCGCCGACTGGGCTCAATCAGTACTATTGATTCAGCCTACATCTGAATCACAGTTAGTGGACCGAAGTAATAGTACGCCACTCACAATTCCAACTCAAAACCTCTAACCCACAGTAAAGTGGCAGAAAAATTGCGTAAATCATATCCTGTGGAGGTGAAACAACCACAACTAACAAGCATGGATACTGATGATATGCCCAACCAAGAAGATTTTCTTGAATTACATGCAGATGGTGATATGGAAGATAAAAATGATTCAGGATGCCCCAATTATCCCAGAAAAGATAAATCTAAACCTGACTGTTATAAACAACCCACGCATAAAAAGCAGACAGATTCATCTTCCTCTTACAAAACCAAATAATGGAACTGTAGAGGTCTTCGCAGTAGCATAGATGATATACATGAATTAATTCACCACTACAAACCTCTTGCAATGTGCTTGCAAGAAACTAATTTGAAATCTTTGGTCTCAGTTTCAATCAAAAATTAAACTGTATTCAGGTAAGACAGGGCTGACTCCAATAGTGCTCATGGAGGAGTAGCGATACTCATGGATTCAAGCATCCCCCTCCAGATTCATTCCATTACAAACATCCTTAGAAGCCGTTGCCACGCGTGTTGTTAATGGTATTACTCTGACATTGGTTTCAATTTATCTTCTGCCTAATCATCAATATACTATTCAGGGACTCAAAGATCTTGTTATGCAGTTACCATCTCCGTTTTGTTTACTAGGAGACTTTAATGTGCATCATCCATTATGGGGTTCCTCCACCTCAGACAGATGAGGTAAGCTTATTGAAATGCTGATTGATAGACAGAATTTAACATTACTAAATACATATGTGCATCTCCCTACAGATTCAACATCTACAATAGACCTTTCCATTTGTTCCCCAATCCTCTTTCCAAGTATAGATTGGGTATCTCTGAGTGATTCTTATAGCAGCAACCATTATTCGTTAATCTGCAAAATTCAATATAAATGAAGCCTGCTTCATTTATATAAATTTCTGATTATGGTTCTATATAAATGAAGCCTGCTTCATTTATATAGAACCACAATCAGATCAGAAAATCCATTAAATGAAAATTTTCAAGGGCTGAATGAACAAAATACAGAATGCACATCTCATTTTACAACAATATTATTCAATCTGGTTCCATCAACAGTGCTACCAAGCACATCACGAATCAAATGCTGACAGCCGCGTCCGCTGCCATTTCTCAATATCAAATAAGAAATAGATGAAAGATAAATTACTGGTGGAATGAAGATTGCAACAATAAAAAAAAGAGAAAAACAAAGCAGGGAACCTTTTCTGCAAACATCCTACCATCTCCAATCTTACTAACTATAAACAGCTTAGAGCTAAAGCTCGTTATATCAGATGCAAAGCAAGAAAAGAAATTTGGATTAAATTCACCTCATCAGTTAATAAAAATACTGATATCAGATTAATCTGGAGAAAAATAATGTTTGAACAGTAAAATTCCACCTTTATCCACCCCACTACTGAACTGGAATGGACAAGAGCTCTCTAATCCTACAGATATATCAAATTCACTGGGAATTGTATTTTCTCTGTTGTCTTGTAATGCTTATGATCAATCATTTCAAAAACGTAAAACTGTTACAGAGAAATCCAGACTGAATTTCACTGACAATTCTGCTTTATCTTGTAATCAACCATTTACCATTCATCTACAGCAATCTCTTACCAACTTAAGAAACAGTGCTGCTAGCCCTGATCGGATATATTATGTAATTCTCCAAAATCTGGTCTCATTGCTGCTCATATTTTACAATCAGAATTTTTTCTGAACATACCTTCCCAAATTCCTGGCGTCATTCTTATGTACTATCGATTGCAAAACGATAACAATCATTCTGTTCCTCAAAATTACAGGCCAATATCCCTTACCAGCTGTCTCAACAAAACTCTCAAGAAAATGATAAATCACCATCTCACTTGGTTCCTCGAGTCTCAAAACTTGATAAATAACAATCAATTTGGATTCCGGAAAAACCGATCTTCATTGGCTCTCGTGATCAAAGCTGAGACAAATATCAGAAATGCTTTCATCAAAAAGGAACATCTTGTTGTGGTCTGTCTTGACATTGAGAAAGCCTTTGACACTACGTGGTGTTTTGGCATCTTAAAGGATCTACATTCTATTGGCCTGAGAAGTAATTTACCATATTTTATCCAAAATTTCCTTCAACAGAGATCCTTTCAAGTTTGTTATCAGGGGACCCTCTCTAAAAACATCCAAGAAAAAGGAATTCACAAGGGTCTGTTCTTAACGCCACCTTGTTTGCAGTGAGAATGAATCATATACTTGAACTCATTCCGAAAACTGTGGATTCATACCGATTCGCAGACAAACATGCATTATGTTGAACAGCAACTACAAATATCAATCAATTGCATCCTGACATGGATGACACAAAATGGCTATAGACTATCGAGCCAGAAATCTACTGCCATTCACTTCTGTACCAGACACAATATGCATGCTGAACCCGAGCTCCACTTGAATAACCATCCTCTTCCCATAGCTAATAGTATTCGTTTACTAGGATTGTTCCTTGACAGTAAGTTAAATTTCCAAAAGCACATTGAACGTCTCCGGACTACTTGTCAAAAAAACTGAACATACTCAGTCTTATCAGTCACAACATGGGGAGCAGATCGTTACAGCCTGCTTCATTTATATAGAACCATAATCAGATCAGATCACAACTAGACTATGGCATGCCTGTCTTCAACTCTGCTAGGGAGAGTACTTTATCTCGCCTCAACCCTATTCAACATTAGCTCTCAGAACAGCACTAGGTGCATTCAGAACATCTCCTGTGCAAAGTTTGTATGTTGAAGCCCATGAACCTCCTCTAAATATCAGGAGAAAGATGTTGCTGCTGAACTACGCAACCAAGATCCAAAGCCAGAAAATAAAGTATTCCTTTATTTTTCCACCTGCATCATCAATACTGATATCAAGTTTTACTATTTTTTTGGGGTGTTGGGTACTATTTCAACACACTAAACCTGTAATATATTTTATAGTATTTAATATCAGCTTTTTTAATCAAGTTATTCAAATTGGTTAGCAGTTTTCTAAACTATTATCAATATGGGTAATTTTTATACATTTTTAGGAAAAACGTTGCTTACGAACTGCACCAATTCTTGAAGCAGCATTGATCCCTGGCCACTTCTTTTTATTTAAAGGAAGAAGGTTTTCATCTCAGATGTAAATATATTAAAAATATAGATTGCTGAATTTCAAGTTGAGCTTTGTTAAACTGAATTTCAAGTTATTAATGACATTACTTTTAACTGTGTGAGTGAATGTTTGTATACACTATAGAGTTTTTACTATTAACTATATAGATAAAAGTTAGAATCAGTTCATGTAGAGATAGCTGATGGAAAAGTAAAATGCATGCTTTAATGTTTACAGCATTTTATTTAAACCTTAGCCATACAGATGTATTACTGATAGAATGCTTAAAGAAAACAAAATCTACTTTTTAGGTACCTTTATTTAGTAGTGCTATTCAGTTGCAGTTGAATCTGATTTTCATTCAGAATCAAGGATTGTCTTTTTGTGAATATGAAAGAGCACATGCTTGTCAAATTTTTAATGAAATGGGAACAGTATTTTAGTGAATAAGTGCTTTACAGTATAATTTTACAGACAAACATAGCACTGATGAATGTTCTAGGCCCATCTGTAAGAGGACTTTTTTTTTTTATATATATAGAACATGAAGAAAATAGGTCCCACCAACTATGTTCTGTAAAAAAGCAGATGCGAGTCCTCGTATAACCACACTGTAAATTTACAGACAGGCCTAGAATATTCATTAGCTCACACTTGGAAACATGTTTTCACACCTTTTGGCATCTTTCATTTTGTGAGTTAAATCACTAGGTTTTCAGATGCTCTACTGATCAGGTGCCAATAAGCACCAAAACAGCCATCTGCATGGTGGCAACACTACATTACTAATAAGGTTATACGTATTAGTAACATAATACTTCACTTCTTAAAGTGTTGCTTAGTCATGCAACATGACAATTCATGTTAGCTTCACAATTTGAGAGGTCAATGTCTTTCATTAGACTGTATCTATTTATTTTTTTTTTTCCTGTTTTATAAAAAAACAGGTACAGGTTCTCTTATAGACAGATTTATTAACAACAAATTTATTTATTTTTTTATCAACAAACTTATGAAAAGTGTATATTATCCTTCTTTTTACACCATGTGTTTTATTTTATTTCAGTATAATGTATTGAACAATACTATTTGTGAAGTTATAGGTTTTTTGCACATGTGATACCATCAAGTTACTAAAACAAATTAGGTTAGATTGCATTCTTTGAATTCATTTTGGAACTATCTTTTGGCCAATACAATGGGGAAAATTAAATCCCAATTCCTGTTTTATTGGCCCAAAGACAGGATCTCAGGGTGAATTCTGAAATTTAGTTTATGCTAATTCATTTTATTAAATTGATGTTATGAGAGATGAGGGAGAACTTGTAACCTGAAAAATAGTGTTGCTCAGTAAACTAATTTGGAAAAAAAAAATGATAATAGTGTATATTATCCATTAATTTATGTATATGTGGTATGATTTACCAATTTATGTGGTATAATTTATCAGATTATACCACATTTGTGCCCTTTACAATAGCAAATAAAATTCAGTTTAGTTCTATCTTTCTATCCACTGACTTTTTGTATATATGAAAATATCAGTGAAGTGGCAGTGACAGATTTTCATACCTAAACTTTTATGAGCTAATAATGCTGCTATTGATAGGGATTACTATTTTTTAATAAAATCTGCATAAGCGTAATAGGGTAATTCTTTCACCTCAACTTTGAGAAGCTTTTAATGTGAGAACATATCAAAACTGTATTCTCATTTTTTCCCTTGTATTTAATATTATTTAATAATTTGTATTTAATAATAAAATATCACTTCACAGTGACAACAATTATTTTTTAAAGTAATTTTGCAACAAAATCAGTAGATATTTATTATTTGAAATGTGAAGGAACTGAAGTATGTAGTATGTTAACATTAATAATTATATACCAAATTTAATCAATTTAGTAAGAGCACACATTTATGATTAAACAACAGTGTAGTGTGTTTATTTATTAATTCTGTTCCTACCCATTGGTGCCTCTGTAGCCAAGTGGGCAGGAGTGGCAGTGCGTAGCACTTCTTGATTAGACCAAGGTTCGAGCCCGTGACCACCGCATATCCTCGGAGCAATATGGCCTTAGTTGCTAATGCTCCTAAAAACTAAATAATAACATCCCACCCACTTTTAATGTTCATAGCTTAGACATTTATTCATAACTTTAAATTTAGAGGCATTAAACTTTTAGTTGCCATTTTTCAAACCATATATGGAACTGATCCATGTCTTTTTGAAGCAACATGGCCTGGCTTGAATTGTTAATCACCTTGAAATCATGAGTAAACTTTGACAGGTTTCCTTAGATGTCCTCATCAGTAGCATTTATCAAATTAGAAATAGGAGGGGGACTCAGCACAAATCCCCGAGGGACCCCACTTATTATATTGATCCACACTAAGGACGCTGACAATTTATGATAACCCTCTGTGTCCTCTTGTTTAGCCAGCCTACAATGGATATAAATTATCAGATGGTATAGAAGTCTATAGTAGATATAACATAGTCTATAATCAAGTCACAAAGGCAAGCTAAGACAGATTATCAGAAGACTTTGGCAGAGGATGCTAAGAAAAAAGATAGACTTCTTTACTTATGTAAAAATTAGAAGGAAGGAGATGAATCACATTGGTTCACTAGATATCAGTGGTTTAACTGTTGATGAACTTGAGTTTCTCAAATTTCTGGTAAACTGAATAGGCATTTTGCATCTACATTTACACATGAGGAATTCTTTAGGGACCAGGATGCCAGAAGCCAATCAAATTCTGAGAAGTAGCTAAATGATTTTATGGTAACTGAGAGGAAAGTGGAAGAGAAATTGTGGGAGCTAAGCATAAAAATGTTACCTGAGCTGAATGGGATCTATCCAATTATATTAAATGAGGCAGCAAAGGAAGTAAAGCACACCTTTAGACATAATTATGAGAGCATCCTTGGATTCAGGGGGACATCCCTGTGGACTGGAGATTTGGGAATTTATCCCCAATTCAGAAAGGATGATCAAAGGGCAACGTGAGTAATCAGACCTCTTATCTTGACTTCTCTTCCAGGGAAAATGATAGAATCACTGGTTAAAGAAGTAGTGCAGCACCATCTAGACAAAATGCAGTTATACTGCAGTCACAGCATGGATTTATTAAGGGGCAATCTTTTCTGACCAATCTGATTGAATACTATGACACAGTAACAAAGGAACTGGATGTAAAAAATAATTTTGGCATTGTATATATACAAGACATCTTACACTCACACAAGACTGACATCATATGCTTGTAAAGTTCAGAAAAGCTTTTGGTACTGTTGCACATAAAAGACTTATACAAATTGGAGCAGTGTGTCGTTAAGGCAAGTTACTGCTATGTATAAAAGGATGGTTGAGTGGGTTAAGACAGAGATTGGTTAACAATGGGCACTGCTTCTCTTAGACTAATGTTATTAGTGGAGTCTCCTAGGTTTCATTACTGGGCCTAGTGTTGTTTTTTATATTTTATGATAATATTGATGAAGGCATATCAGGCATAATGTCTAGGTTTGCAGATGGTACAAGGGTTGGAAGGGTAGTGAATGACAATAATCAAGATAAGCTACTGCAACAAGAACTAGAAAAATTAGGCAGATGGGCTAAGAAATGGCAGTTGAAGTTTGACAAATGCAAGGGTAACTGCACACGGGTAGCATTAATCCCACATTAACATAACAATGGTGTGGTTATGTTAATCTGGGATTAATTTTTCTAGCAGTGCAGATAGGTTGCGTGGACAGCATGGAGTTTTGTCAATGACATACAGAATTTTTGCTAGCAGGGATAAGGGGGTGATTATTCCTTTGTATAAGGCAATGGTTAATGATATACAATTGGGAAGGATGTGGAGCTGCTAGAATGAGTATAGAAAAGGGTAATGAGATTGCTGAGGGGAAAAAGGGTGCTCTTACCAAGAAAGGCTTCAGTTCTGCAGATTTCAGTGTCTGGAGACCAGGCACCTATGAGATCTGATTGAGGTGTTTAAAGTTTTGAATGGATTGAGTAAGTCAACGCTTATGATATTCTTGCTTTTGCTCAGACGACACACGTGAAGAGTTATAAATTCAAATTGATTTAGGATGGTTGAAAATAGATGAGGAAGTTTGTCTTCAGCTAGCAATATTTTATTGTTGGAACAAACTTCTACCTGCTGTTTTGGAAGTGGATAGTTTGAATAAATTCGTGAAAAAACCAAACTTCTGGAGAAGATGGACAGGTGATGTGGGATTTTTTTTTTTTGCTTGCATCCTTTGCTATGCTACTACTAATATAGTCCAATGTAGGATCTTACCAGTAACTTCAGTTTCTTCCAGGTTTATATATTCCATTAAAGACTAACCTCCCTAAGTTCTTGTTCATGATGTTATTTTCCCCCTTTACATCAAATTAATGTCAAGTCCAATTCCCACCCTATTGAGAGAAGTAAAAATCTAATTATTGTCAATTTAGGTTCCAGAATTCTGACTAGGAAGAAATAAATATTTTAAATAAAGAGCTAATCAAACCTACTCCTAGCAGCATTCTCACTCCAGAAGTCCTGACTTGCTTCCACAAGTCCTAATAAAGTTCAAGCTTCTAATGCCAGAAAGTCAACAATCTTCCAGTCCCAGAGAGAAAAGTTCTAATTAACCTTAGGAAAAATAAATCCATTCATATATCAAGAGCAGACAAAGATAATGATAGTCCATATATCAAGAACTGAAGAAAACGATGTAACATTTTCAATGCTGTAGTTATCATTGACAGCATTGATAGAAATGTAAACACAACTGTGGATTAAGAGAAAAAGTCATAGCTTGTCACAAGATTCCACAACTTAACGTTGTTGGAATCCAACCCTATGAGCCACATAGAAAACAATGCAAAGCAAAAACTAAAATCACTTTCGGATAAGATGAATGTAGATGAAAAGTATTATAAAAAATGAACCTGAACAACTCAGAATCTGCTTATTGATTTGCCAACATAATATCACATGAATCTGGTTTTTCAACTGGATCAATCCATTGGTAGCAGATATTATTGCTGGACAAAAGATATTCAAATGACTTTTAAAGATATTTTCCCAAATAGTTCTCAAAATCCTTTAGCCTTAAACAGCAGTCAGGACCTTGTATCCAGAATCAACCATATCCACTGTACCTCTTGAAGAAGCAAAAATCTGTTTGCAACAATCTCTGTTAACCATATTTACCTTGATTATCCAAAAAAGTTAACTGGTCCCATATGTTGGATCTAATAGACCTGTCTATAGAGGATGTCTACTTCACTTTTAACAGTTCATTTCATAGTTTTTCCCCCAGGTTCAGGCCTAAGCATGGAAAATTAAAGCTAATTAGCAAATTAGAACATGATTTCTTTGAAAAGCTTTCCAAAGTTGTGGAGTAGATATGTCAGTGACATCATCACCATCTGGTACCATGATATGGAAGAGTGCTATTCAATTAGCAGCCCATGGTCTACTTCTTGCCTGTGGGCTGCGAATTGAATAACAGTGGGTTCAACAGAGGAAATCTAAGGCTATATAAAACTGTTTTCTGAGAAAGGAGGTTTTGGCATGTTGTTTTCCCTAGCTGTTGAAGCTGAGTGAGATTCATGGCTTAATCCAGTGAAGGCAAAATATTATTAGTTTTATATTAATAAATGAAAAATTTCTTCATCCACTATCGAGATTTTTTTTAATAATTCCATTCTGTGTATATTAATAACAACTATATAAATAAATACTTTTTAATATTAAAAATAAAAAAAGTTGCCAGCCAGATCTTTGAATCTCTCCAAAGTGTCCCACTTAACACTAATTGAATTGCCTTAGTATAGAGCAAAGGTCGGCAACTAGCAGCTCGCGAGCCGCATGTGGTTCTTTAAGCATCTAACTGCGACTCTTTAACTTTTAGCCCACATGAAGCACAATATGAAATGGAGTTATAGAGAACTTAAAAATCAAGGACATGTGGAGTGCAAGACTAAAATACCTTAAAACTGAAATTGAGGATTTGGAGAAGCAAAAGGCTGCCCTTGCAATTCTACACAAATGGACGGCAATAGACGAGTTGAAAAAGCAAGACCAAATTGTGTTCAATATGTGTATTAGCTTATCGGACACATATAAATTTGAAATTATATTTGTTTGGACTTCTCTGTTTGGTTCGACGTATTTCTGCAGGCAAATATTTTCAAACATGAACTATTATTAAAAATAAATCAAGAAACCTTCTGAACAATGCAAGTCTCAGCATGTTAAAGATAAATTATGACATACTCGCCTGATGTCGAGAGACTCGCTCAGGAAGTTCAGCAGCAAAAGTCATATTAATTCATAACTAATTGGACTTTTTTATGTTTTTTCAGTATTAATATTTAAAAAAAATATATATTTTTTTTAATAAAACACCTTCCCATTCTATTCCATTTCTTAAAAATCTCCCCACCTCTAGCTTGATCGGAGGTGCGGCTCTTCGGATTATCTTTTTTTTTTTTTTTTTTAATTATATCAAAAATGGCTCGTCATTCAAAGGTTGTCGACCCCTGGTATAGAGGAATTAAATATATTTACAGTGCCATTCACCCAACCATTAATTTCAAAATGGTAATGGACACAGAATCCTATTATTCTTGATATTGACTTCTCCAGAAGGCCTCAAAGAAATGCAGCTGTCTATCTAAATAAAATAAAAATTCAGGCCCGTTAAACTGCAATTCCGTTTGCCTTTTTTCTACCAAGGTAGGTGTTCTCAAGGGTTCTCTGTATCTGTAATGGTGGCCCTTTACAATGGAAACTGTCTTCTCTTTTCCAATTAACTATAGATAACTTCATGTCACCAAGACATCAATAAGCAAAATGGAAGCCAGAAAATGCCTACTTCAAAGGATCATCCTTCCTGAAGCAGTGGGTTCAACAACCAGCCAGCAGTCCTAATAATCAGAGGCATTATTTATAAGATAACTTGTGACGGAGGGATTTATATCAGGAATCATATAGGTGTCTCCTTTCTATATTGGAGCAACACAAAAATGAATGTGGCAGCCATGGAATTTTGGAAAACACTTCAGTACTATCTACCAACCACCAATAAAAACAAAATTTGAGGAATCATTCTGTATCAAACTCTTGGTTCTAACTACATCAATACAAAACAAGGAATTATGTTAGACCAGCATTAATATATTTTCAAGGGTACAGTTGAAGAAATCAGAAAGAACACCATATCTTTGTACAGAAATTCATTGACCCACAACAGTATCACTCCAGATCTTGACCAGCTACAGTAAAAGAGAAGTCTCTAGCAGTAACAGATATTTCATAAGAAGCTCCAGCAACAACCAGTTAGGTTAAAAGCTATCTCTGTAAAGATTATTATATAATTTAACAGCAAACTAGTGTGACCATCCTTTGGTACTCTAAGTAACATGTTACCATGGTGTTGATTTAATACAAAATATTGCTGCTTGTCATTGAACTTGCCCTACCTAAAAAGAAGTGTATATTTTGACTTCAGAATAAGTAACAGATATTGCTGTAGACAAATGATTACATTTGTATCGATTCATCATTATTTACTTAAGAAAATATGGCACACATCACTATGAGGTATAGTCTCCACAAGCAGTATATGCAGCCAGATGTCACAGTAGGAGTCAGAAAAGGGTGGAGAATGTTGCCTTGACGAACAGTGCCATGCTCCTTGCACTTGTGCTGCAAGTTGAGCAGTGGTCATAGGGGGAGGCAGAGGCCAATGAATATCCCATCATAACCCAAATGTGTTCAATGGGCAACAGGTCTGGTGAACTTGCAGTCCAAGGAAGTATATCCACATCATGTAGGCACTGTTAGGATATGAGGGTGCCACATGTCGATCGTCATTGTATGCACTCTATCCCACACTATTTCCTGCTGGACAGTAGCATTTGGAATGAAGTGTAGAAAGGGAAGAAGGGCTGGTCTTAAAATAGTTTCAACATAATGTCTTGCTGTCAATGTGTCATCAATAATGACCAGAGGTGAATGGCTATTTTAACTGATCATTCCCCATACCATGATTCCACATGTATCTCCCCCCACCCTCTCATGCAGGCTGGATTACCTCTGTCCCCTCTTTCTCTAGACATGCAATTTGTTACTGAAGACAATAGGATACCACTATTGTCCCCAAGCAGCTCTCCCTGCACCAATGCAAAAATTAGTGATGATGGAATAGCTTCAGAGACAGATGGTAAGAATGCAGTCCCACTTCTCAATTTCTAATACTGTTCTCTGAAACAGGTGCAAACAGGGATGCCATTATGACATTAGAAATTTAGCAGATTGTGACAGAACTGTTTTCTGTTAATGGTAAGCAGATCCCTTAATCCTCGCATTCTGACATTCTTCTGAAGACAGACTTTCAGTGTCTGTCTGCATACCTTCTTATACTCATTATTGCCAACAACATTGAACTGTTTGTGTATTATGATCCATGAAAATGGAAGTCTCATGTTGCCCATCCAGCTTCTGACAACCTAATGATCTGATCCTTTTTACAGTTCATTAGCTGTAGATAACACAGCTTTATGTATTACATACTCTTAGGCAGTCATTTACTTATTTTGTTTTCCCACTAATGTTTACACACTTTTTTATTGGCACCCTCAGGGTGGTAACATACATATTATTAGACGATTCTACTGTGCTGATAAGCTTGATATGCTAATAAATCTGTTTCCCATTTATATGGGCATGAATTTCACAGTTATTTTTGCAAATTTATGGATAAATCTGCCCATTCTTTCTGTGTGGGGCAATTTCAACGACTAGTAGTATAATTAGGTTTCATTCTCAGTTTAATTTACATTATTATTTAACTTAATCAAATCCACCTTTCATAAAATTAAATTTACTTCTAGTCAGAAGAGTCAGTATGACAGCTTTAATTTCTTGCATTCCTCTCATTGGTCAACGTCTTTATGCGAGTGTGTTGCCATTTAGCCTAAGGCCTTGGCATAGCCTCAGCCTCACAAGCAATTTAACTTCTTTCGCAGCAGTATTAGTGTGGTCGTCAGGGATTAAGGAGCCATTTTCAGGTATGTTTCATTAGACTCTAAGGCTGACATATCTTTTTTATTTAAATATAATTAAATTCATTAATGTGATCAACATTGGTATTAATCATTGGCGTCGCATACCCATTTAGGTTGGGTGTGCTTTTATTGGGGGGGCAGGGGCTAGTTTATGCAACCTGTGCTATAAAATTCACGTGTTAATTTAAATGTACAATTCCATTTTTATAGATGTGTGAAAGTTTTGAGTGCATAGCACTCTTCTTAATTGGTCCAATGCCATTAATTGTAGAATAATTTTGAATACTTTAATTTACTAACTAATATAATTTTAACTATACGATCCATAATTATGAACAACATAAAGGTTCGCTGTCAAATAAAAAATAGTTAATGCATCACGCGTGTGCTGTTTATGTGAGAAGCACAGAGGGTTTACGCTTTGTGGTGAGAAGATTAGAATATCATTGACAAATTCTAGAGTGCGGAACGAAATATCTGTATTTTGTTAAGACTTTTAAATACAACCTAATAATACGCACAGAAGAAAATCACTTGGAAAAATATAATTTTTTCCGGATTGAACCAAAGAAAGGCTTAAAGTCATTTTACTTATTTATACACCAGTTCCAATCTCCTGTTTTGCCTTAGGAATTGTGTTAGCACATCATCATAAAATAAAGGTACAGTCGGTCCTTGTATAACACGTGTTTACATTACACGAATTCGAACCTACACGATTTATAAATAGGGGAACGATATCTTATATAACACGAACCGAATTCGCTTATGCACGATTCGCCTTTGTGTTTACAAGAAATGGCAGTCGAACGCGGAATCACCCCAACCGAACGCAACACGATAGGAATGAAGATTCTGAAAATGTATTTATATGAAAATGTATTTTATATCAGTGAAGGGGAAACACATTTCACCATAATAACGTAAAAACCAACACAATTCCAGCTATCTATATAATCACAAACGCAATTAGATGGAGTTTACTACCAGTTTATAACAGATTCCCCTAGCAGAAACGAAACTGGAAATTGTTTTTATTGTTTTATGGTAGTAACCCCCAGAAATGTGCTTTAGTAAAATGTGGGGTGTTGATAGTGTATCTCAGCCTTTACGGTGTTGTTTATTCAATTGCTATACGTGCGCAGCTTGTTTATGTGTATTAAGCGTGCCTCCTCGTTTTGTAATTGTGCTTTATTCCCTAAAAATTAGTAAAATACTTAAAAGGTGTGAAAATGAAGCTCCTGGCGAAGACACTGCAGATTCAGAGAGAAAAAAAAAGCAATATCGATAAACAGAGGCGGACTGGGTCAAAAATTCTTACCCGGGAAAATTTATAGTGGCCTCATACTACGGTTTATGGCCAAAATCACACCGGCCTTTGGCCCACCGGGATTTCCCGGATAAGGCTTATGGTCAGTCCGCCTCTGTCGATAGAGAAAAAATATGAAATTGTGAAACGCTTTGAGCGAAATGAAAGACCATGTGATATTGCACGTGCTACAGACCTAAATGAGGCAACGCCGAGAATTACAAAGAATGTGGAGAAAATAAAAACAACTTTCATAGTAGGAACAACTCAAAGTGCCGACCGGGCTAGCCGAGTGGGTAAAGTACCTGCCCGGCAACCCAAAGGTCGCGGGTTCGATTCCCGCCTCGGGCTTGGATCAAAGTACTGTAAAAAAAAAAAAACCTTGGGAGGTGCAATATGGCCACAGAAGCCGATGCGCCAACAACTACCAAATCAAAAAAAAAAAAAAAAACAACTCAAAGTGTAATTAAAAACCATTAAATTAAGACACAAAGAATTGGAAGAGATGGAATGGCTGTCATCTGTTTGGATAGAAAATCAAACAAAAAACAAGTTTGCTTACGATAGAAGCAAAAGCATTAGCAATATTTTATTACGTAATAGTCGTAATAAAATACGTAAGCATTTTATTACAACTTACGTATTATAAAATACGTAAGCATTTTATTACCACTATTTTATTTAATATAATAAATTTTTTAAGAATAAAATACGTATTTTATTCATAAAAAATACTTTTTTATTATTAAAAATAGTAAAAATACTTTGGCTATCACAGACTGTCTTATATTATAATATAATATAAAGACATATTATATTATAATAAAAAATATATATTATATTTTTTATTACGTATTTTAATTGTTATAAAATACGTAAGTATTTTATCACGATTAAAATTACCCGATTATTTATTGTGTTTCGTAATGTTTTGGTTCCAAATGTGTGTTCAATCTTGGGTGGTCGGCACCTAACCCCACTTTTCCCATAGGGCCTGTTGTTTATATTGCATGATTTTGCATTGCACGAGGGTTTCTAGGAACACAACTATCGTGCTATATGAGGACAGACTGTATTTTTCTTCAGTTCCACCACCAATATGTCTTTTCAAGGGCGAGTAAACTTTGGTCACATAACCTTTCCTGTGTTTGTGTTAAATTGTAAATTGTATGCCACTAACCATCCCTAAGTCCATACCTTTCTGGGATCTTATCAGTAGGCACTGTGACAACCTAAACAACACAGTGATTATATATATATATATATATATATATAGCGCCACAATAAATATGTGAGTTGTGATCGTACAGTAAGTGAACTAGACATAGTTAGGCTCTAGGCAAAAGCCTCAAGCTATGAAACTTGAGACTTTTGCCTTATCAGGCATAGCCTATTTCTCTAAAATTAACTATATCTATTTCACTTATGGCATCATCTGGAATCTTACATACTGTTGATATATCTTGTAGCTGGATTATTCATGTCTTCAGTGCCTACCTGCTCACCAATGAGGTCCCATAAAGAACTGAAATTAAGGTCAGGGCAGTGCCATACACTTTAAGTAAGAAGAAATGTACTTCTCCAGTGGAGCCATGTTTTTTATTTAGAGTAGTGCAATACCAATATCAGAAGATTTAGGAGAAGATTTAGGTCTGCCTCCCTAAAATCCACTCATGCACACCTTCTCGATGGGAGGCCCTGTTACATCACTTAGTTGGCAATGAACGTGTAGAGTGGTTCTCTTCAAGATGCCTGGTCAGTGTGAAGAGGAAAAGACCAAACCCTCCAGTGCATGACAGCATGACAAAACAAATGGCCCACAGTCCCCAGTGGCTTTCACTCCCCATCTTACGGCAGCCTCTATAACATGTATAGCCGAAAAAGAATGCTCGACTGTAGCTGTAGAACTCAGAATCCCCATGATAAGTTCCGCTAATTTATAAATTTCCTTGAATGCAACCTGAAGCTGATTTTCTTGCATGAATTTTAATAGGTGATGCACTGGTTTCCTCACAAATTCATCGCTGCCTCCATAGCCAGGTGGGAAGGAGCAGCAGTGTGTAGCACACACTTCTTGATTAGACTGGGGTTCAAGCCTGTCACCACCAAATACGGAGGATGCGGAAAGGTCAGGGAATGACCACCGCATACCCCTGAACAATATGGCCTTAGTTGCTAATGCTCCTAAAAACCAAATAACAAACAACAAACAAATTCATCAAAAGAAGAGAGTACATTTAGTTCATTTTTCAAGCGAGCATAGTCAAAAACTGATCTGAAGAAATCCTTTAATTTTTTCTAGAATACTATCAGGAAATGTTTTCGCATACTGATCATATATTTTTCTACAAAGGAGTTGAAAACATTCGTTTCGAAAGTGAAGAGTATCTTCCTTCCCTCTCCAGGCACATGCAGTCGACTATTCACTGTATAATCGAAGGCATGTGGTCTTCTCCTCAGATCCTCTTCATCTTTTGGGCTTCAGCTACTCAACCGTATGCTTTTCCTTTGCAGAAACCCAAATATTATCAAATCCATGTTCCTTGTAGTAGTAGTAGTAGTAGTGGCATGTGATGCAAGATAGCAAGCGCTTTCAGAATACCCGTACTTATTCCGAACACCTTTCTCTTTGGAGAATAATAAACAAGGCCAACAAAAGTCTTGACCACACTTCACATCCAGTTTGCCATTCTACTGTATCATATTGCGAAACAGAGAAATGTCTCATGTACTCAGTTTTTGCATCTTTGTGCTTGCACAGTAAATTTGGAAGAGGAGGATGAGGCTTACCTTCATCTGCGTTCATACAATTTGCAAAATCTCTGGCAGAAAACAGGACGTTCAGTACCTCGTCAACACTGTTTCCCATTGTAAATATGGACAAAAAAGCTATAAATTATATCTGAAAAAAATTATAAATATACATTAAATAATAATGTATATTAAAAAATTGTCTATATAATATCGGTGTAGATACACCATAGTTTACCCATAAATTTGAACTATGTATCTAGTGTAAAAGGCATCATTTTAATAGTATCTCATATTGTGGGTGCCTTCACAGCAAGATAACTAGTATTGCACTACTTCAAATAAATAACGCTTACTTAGTAGAGAAGACTACTGTTACAGACTATCATTTCGAAGCTTTTTGGTTATCATCAGTGAGTGGGCAGGTACCCTGGTAATGCAACATGCCATCACAGTTGCGGTTATTTCCACAATATGAGAGATGCCAAATGGTGTATAAATAATAATGAATTAGCAGATGAAATGCACAAGGCATAATTTCTTATGGGTTTAGGTAATTAACTATATAATATCGGTGTAGATACACCATAGTTTATCCATAAATTTGAACTACGTGTGTAGTGTAAAAGGCATCATTTTTATAGTATCTCATATTATGGATGCCTTCACAACGAGATAGCTGGTATTGCACTACTTCAAATAAATAACGCTTCTCTAGTAGAGAAGACTACTGTTATTTATTTTCAGTGGATATGATGATCTGAAGAAAACTCACCAAAAAAAAAAAAAAAAAAAAAATGTGGAACCATTTAAAACTAGTAAGGGCTGATTGAATAGATTTAAAATCCAGGGAGAAGTCACAAGTGCAGAAGGAGCCGAAACTTTCAAAAAAGAACTTGTTAAAATTATTGAAGAGGGATATTATGTGTTATACTGTACTTAAGTTTTTAACATAGATGAAGCAGTAATTTTGTGGAAACAAATGCTTAAAAGAAGTTTCATATTGAAAGAATAAAGAAACATGCCAGGTTTCAAAGCAGCGAAGGATCGGTTGACTTTATTGTTGGGTGGTAATTAAATTGTGGGGGATTTAAAATTAATACCCTTTTAGTTTATTTGGAAGAGGGCCAAAGTTCAACCCAAAATCAACACATTTTTCATGATTAAATTCATCAATTAAATTAATCAATTTAGATCAATTAAATTCATGATTTTAATTGGAATTTTAAGTTTAATTTTGATATGTAAGTAGTTACTACATATCTGACGTAGCCGAGTGGTCATGAGCGAGAGTGCATAGCACGTGTTCCTTGAGTGGACCGGGGTTCAAGCCCATGACTACTAAATACGATAAATATTTGTATTGACGATTTATTGTAAACTCTACTGACTTGGTTGTCGTGCCAGAGTATAAACAGAAAATTTATTTATATACGTATGTATGCAGAATATTTTATATGTATAAATATCTGAATATTAGATATTTTGACTGACATTTGTGCATCTTTTCACTACCATTTATTATTGATTAGGAAATATCCTATGGCACCGACCGCAACTCACAAATACATATGTTACCTTATGGGAATGCGGCGCTCGCTTAGCGCTGTTTCACTTAGCGCTCTGTTTTTACGGAACGAATTATCAGTGTTAAGCGGGGATCACCTGTATTTGAAATTTCAAGTTAAAAAAAAAAAAAAACAACAACAACAAGATCTAAACAAATTAGGCAAATGGGCTGAGAAGTGGCTCTTGATGTTTAATATTGACAAATGCAAGGTGCTTCATATGGAGAACAGCATTTCCAGATTAATATACCAGCTGTGCAGTACTACACTCAGGACTGTGGAGAATGAAAAATACCGGGGGTGGGGGTAATTGTGCAGTCAAACTTGAAGTTCTTTGAGCAATGCAGACAGCTTATATTTGGGCAGTGATGTACAGGAATTTTTGCATCAGGGATAGGGAGGTGATTATCCCTTTGTATAAGGCAATGATTAGGCCACATCTTGAATACAGCATACAAGGATGGTGAGAGGAGAAAAAGGATGCTCTTACCAGGAAAGTCTTCAGTTTTACAAATTGCAGTGTCTGGAGACTACACACTGGCAAGGAGATCTGATTGAGGTGACTAAATCCTTGAATGGATTAAATAAGCTCAGTGCTGTCTGAAACCTTCCTCTTGCTCAGACTACTCACATGAGGTAGCATAAATTCAAATTGAGGAAAGATGGTTGTATTTCGGATATGTGGGAATTTTCCTTCAGCCAGAGAGTGGTTAATTGTTGGAGCAAACTCCCATCTGGTGTTGTGGAGGTGGGTAGCTAGAATAAATTCAAAGAACAACTAGATAAACTCTTAGAGGGGATGGATAAGTGAAAGGGGGAAGTGTTGACTTTTCCCCCTGATTCTGTTTAAGCTTGCCTTACATCATTTAGCACTACTAATAATCGCCTTCTTGCATCATTCACCACTACAACCGTAGCCAGGTGGGAAAGAGCAGCAGTGCGTAGCACACGCTTCTTGATTAGACCAAGGTTCGCCCACCAAATATGGAGGATGCGTAAAGGTCAGAGAATGACCACCACGTATCTCCGGAGCAACATGGCCTTAGTTGCTAATGCTGCTAAAAACAACATCATCAATAACCACCAACACCACCACCACACACCTCTGTAGCTAGGTGGGAAAGAGCAGCAGTGCGTAGCACACGCTCCTTGATTAGACCGGGGTTCGAGCCCGTCACCGCCCAATACGGAGGATGCGGAAAGGTCAGGGAATGACCACTGCATATTCCCGGAGCAATATGGCCTTAGTTGCTAATGCTCCTAAAAACCAAATAACAAACCCACCACCACACTACCACTAATAATAATAATCTCTAATTCATGTAAAAAATTTCCCTTTGTTTTTCGATTACTGCTATGTGAAACTGATCATGGTTTTAGTTATTTCTTTTGCACAATTTTCAAAATTAACCATGAAATGCTACTCTTTTGAATATATACATTTCTTTTCAGTATAGTATTATATCTTTTCTTTTTTTTTTTTTTTCCCTCAACGTGGGCACCTGTATGCGGTGAGAGGACCTCCCAGTGATGCTGCTGGTCTTCCAGATTAGCATCACTGGGATCTAATGCCCATACCTTGGTTCCAGGGTTAAATCATTGGAATCCAGCATGTGCAGCCGTGCGGCACGACCCATGGAAACTCTGAAAGAGGGATCCTGGTGGTTGAGGGAGCCCAGCCTTAATACACCACTTCGGCCCCTGCTTCGACAAAACGGGTGGTTACGGACCGGCCCGACTGGGATCAATTGGCGGGTGGTTCTTACTGCTTCGGTCAACTGCGTTCCAATAAGTCTCCCTCCCTTTGGTCCTGGGACAGGATTAAGGCCTATTGGAAATGTGGGTATGGTGCTCCTAAGTGAACTTAGCATCCAATTTGTGTACGCAGTACCTGCTAGTTCACGAGTGGGCATCCCCTTGTAGGGCTCCGTGGTGGGTGAGGTACTTAGAGCATTGGAAATTTTTATCTTACTCCTATGAGTAATTTAAATTCTATTTCTTCTGGGACCCGAACAAGGCCCCTACCTAACCGACTGGAAGATACCGATAACTGCAGCTTAAAAAGGCCCAGAACTGAGGATAGACCACCATCTGTGACACCACTTTTCCTCATTCTCCATTCCACAGGAGAGCAGGTACTTGGGAAAATTTCACCCTTCTTTGTCCAGAAAGGAATAGAAGAGTTGACAGGATCTCCAAAATCTGTCAAAAGGCTAGAGACATTTTAGTTGAGGCTGCAAGCCAAAAACATGCACAGCAACTACTGAAAGCCACATTGTTAGTGGGATTACCTATCATCATTTCTTGAATTTCTCATGCTGTGTCATATCAGAGTGGGACCTTCATGTTTCCGAAGAAGAAATCTGCTCTGAACTTAAAAGACCAAGGAGTGATGGCTGTCAAAAGAATATCGATGCGGAAGGATGGGAATCTTATCCCTACCCGAGTTCTCATCCTAACGTTCAACACCCCACGGCCTCCATGTTCCATAAAAGCAGGCTATTTAAACTGCCCAGTGAGGATTTATATTCTGAACCCACTGAGGTGATTTAAATGCCAAAAGTATGGCCACTCTCAAACAGCTTGTCGTGGCACCCCTGCCTGTGCTGGCTGTCGTGCTAAAGACCACAAGCGCAAGGAATGTTTAGCTTTTAAGCCAAGTTGTACTAACTGCTAAGGAGAACACCCCGCATACTTTTCATCTTTCCATGCCAGCGGTGGAAAGATGAAAAAAGAAATTCAAAAACTAAAAACAGAGCTAAACATCTATCAGGAGGCCAGAAAATGCATCCAACCAATAAATAGCGCCAAGCCCTGATATGTCCAGAAAGTTTCTGGGAAAAGTACCATTGGTACTCAGACTGATATGAGTATTCCACCAAGGGAGTCATTTACCTCCATTGCATGCTATTTATTAAGTAGCCAAAAGTCACAGTTAGCTGCCACTCCTATATCTGTACCTCCTAGTGCTAAAGAAATTCCGAAGAAAGGGGAACAGGCATCTACAATCCAAGAGACAATGGATGTCGAAGATAAGGAGGTACAGGTCGGGTATGTCCTGGAACTCTTTGCGGAAGAAGAAGAAATGGATACAGGCCAACGTCCAGTCTTTCCAAAGAGAGATAAACCCAGGACCGAGAAAACAAAGCCTTCACCCCTTCAGAAGCCACTAGATGGATCCATTAAATCTAAATAATGGGTACATTTAAATTTCTACAATGGAATTGCCGTGGATTCCATAGAAATAGAGATGACATCAAGACTCTCCTGAGTAAGCACGAACCAACTTGCTTTTGCTTACAGGAGATGTATTTAAAGGCAAATGAGGACCCTTGATAACTGAGCAGTTACATAAGTAACTGCTCGGTTATTTGCAGAGAGCTGGGGATGGACCTGCCCACGGAGGAGTTGCTATCCTTGTGGGTAACCACACCCTCTTTCAAGCTATGCTTCTCACCACTAATTTAGAGGCTGT
Source organism: Mastigoproctus giganteus (assembly GCF_048544385.1). Classification (NCBI taxonomy): domain Eukaryota; kingdom Metazoa; phylum Arthropoda; class Arachnida; order Uropygi; family Thelyphonidae; genus Mastigoproctus; species Mastigoproctus giganteus. The sequence goes on from NC_143581.1 coordinate 181,552,344, forward strand.
AGCAGTTAGTCTTACAGTAGGGTTCCTTTTAACTGTTTGCTCCATTTATTTGCCACCTGGGAACGACACCATCCAGGCAGACCTTGATGATCTCATTAAGCAATTGCCACCTCCTTTTCTATTATTAGGGGATTTCAGTGGATATAATGATCTGTGGGGTAGTTCTGACCTCAATAGAAGAGGTTGGATTATCGAGCAATTGCTTGAAAACAATGATCTGGCCCTTCTAAATGTGGGAACTAATACCTTTTTCCACACAGCTACCCGTACATTTACTGCCATTGATCTTTCCATCTGCTCTGCTTCCTTCCTGCCTCTGAGTACACGGGAGGTTGAAGAAAACTTTTATGGTAGTGATCATTTCCCCGTGTTATCCACCATTTCTAATGGGAGACAGTGTCACCAGTCGAGGATACCACGTCGGAAGATTGATCACACCGACTGGAATGCCTTTCGTCATCTGGAAACGTTCAGTACCATGACATTCGGTCAGGAGCCAATTAATGAGTCAATAAAGCACATCACAGAAAGTATGGTCCAGGCAGCAGCAGTTGCAATTCCAAGGACATTGTCCCGCTTTCCACGTTTTCCAAAACCATGGTGGAATGGAGAATGCACAGCAGCTAGAAAGGCTCAAAACAAAGCATGGGGAATATTTCGTTGTTACCCCACCACAGATAATTTAATAGCCTTCAAACGTGCACGGTACATCAGATGTCAGAGCCAAAAGGAATCTTGGATCAGATTTTCATCTTTTTGGATCCTTTTGGTATCCACGTCGAAGATCTGCTCAGAGAGCTTGACATCATGGTAGACAATGTTGCCCAGTCACCAAGGCAACCACTTCCACCCTGGCATGCTCGTTTACCATCATGCGACTTCTCTATTAAAAATTGGGGTAAGTCCATAACTCCATCTTCTGTCTACCAATAACTCTACGCTGCCCATTGAGCCGAATATTCCGGCTTCTTGCCTGTCTTCACTGATTGTTTGAAGTTGGAGTTGTCTGTTGGATCTGCTGCTATCTTTCCAGGTCGTTCTGTATCTGCAAAGATTTCCCAAGAAAGCAGCATATATGCAGCTGAGTTGTATGTTATAGAGTTAGCCTTGGACCACTTTAAAACCCATAGGTATCAAAAGTGTATGGTGTACACTGACTCCCTAAATACTCTGCAGGCTTTATCGGGGATGAGGTATAATCCTCATCCATTTGTGACCCGGATTCAGCAGATTCTACACTCTCTGTCTGAGTGTTCTTTCGACATTCGTTTCTGCTGGATTCCAAGCCACATTGGGATCAAGGGAAATGAACTGGCAGATGCTGCGGCCAGATCACCAGAACCCCCACAACACTTATTGCCTGTTAGTCCCCTATACAGACTACAGGCAGCTAATACACGCTAAATTACTCTCCCAATGGCAACAATCTTGGCATGAGGCAAGTCACAAAGAAGCTCTATTAGATAAAGCCTGTAATCCAACACTGGCAGTCTAGTCTGTGCAGGAACTGCAGAGAGGAAGTTGTTCTAGCTCGCCTCCGCATAGGACACAGTCATCTTACACATGCATTTCTGCTGAGGGCAGATGACTGTCCTACGTGTGAGAACTGTGGCACCATTTTAAGTATTTGTCACATTTTAACCCAGTGTCCACGTTTTAGACACGGATGTGATTTATATTTTACCGCCTTTAGTCATCTGGCTGACCTTATACACCGAGTCAGATGTTATCTGACAATGACCATGTGTCATCTGTTTTTAGCTTTCTAAAATCAGTAAACCGTTTTACTCATATTTAAAATTTACCTTTTATTGTTATTTCTTTGTTGATATATGTTTTATACCTTTTATATCCTATGTTATTATATATCTTGACAAAAGTGTAAAGTGTATTTAGTATCTAACGACACCACGGGTTCTCCCCTCTCCGCGTTGCTTTCATTGTGGGTGGGAAGGCCAGAGATTTAAAAGTTTATGGATATTGTACATGTGTAGTGTTGTGTTCTGTTGTTCATCTGGCCTTTTAGCCGCTGGACCCCTACTGAGGCCCAACATTGCCCACACTTGGCCCCGTGTAGGCAGACCAGGTACACCAGTATTTTTAGATAAGTACTCTGGCAGGTCCTGCCACCTCATTTCCTGGGATTTCAGTGGCTAGGATATATATATATATAAGAAAAAGGGGGGGGGGATAAACGCTTGAACCTAGTTAGGCCGAAAGAGGTTGCAAGTGTGTCGAGTTTGGCATTAAAATTTTTCGTTGTGTGGGGCATTCGCTTTTCGCTGGTGATATAGGTAGAGTGGGGGGGAGAGATGGAAGGCTGGGAGGAAAAGACAGAAATATGGGGTCAATAGGGAAGGCGACCCAAGGTATATCAGTGGGGCATGCCCTTGCCAGGGATGGGGAGAGAAAGTGTGCTGGGCATGGGAGCCCTGCCCAGTTCGCCATAGTGGCAATTTTCAGTGCCCTCCAGCAAGTACAGTCTGATGGCTCGGTGGGGCTTAGTCCTTTTCTAGGTGTGTGGGTTCATCCTAGGAGCGATGACATCCTGGCTGATGCCACTCCCATTGGTTCCTAGGTTGATGCTGTTTCATTTATTCTGTTGCATATTATGCTGTTTGGCCTTAGAATTTTGCAACCCTTTCCTCTGTGTTGATGTTCTAACAGTTTGCCTTTATTTATTATTTGTGGTCATCTATTCATTGTAGATGGCTATTTCTGTTCATTGTCTATTGAAGATGTCAAGTGCAAATCGGCTGAGGGCTTTGTATTCATCTTCTGAATCCAGTAGATGGTACTCTTGATTTTTCTGGAAGTATTGAATCTCAGTTATAAGTCTACTTCTGTGTTCTTCGTAGCATTCACAGTCGTGCATAATATACTGCCAGGTTTCAGGTTCTCCCCAGGTGCATGTGGACTCTTCTATTATTCCGAGTTCAGTTTTTTTGCTTTAAATGGGCCCTGGCCCGTCAGGAGGGAGATTGTATTTAGCCCAGGATAGAACCATGAGGAGGCTTTTGGGTACATTTTTGCGACTATCGGTATGAAGCTTCTTGTAACTTGACCCTTTGGCGACATCTCCCATCTGTGCTGCTAAATCTTCAACACGTGAGCCACTATTCATTGTTTCTCTGTTGTCCGGCTGATCGTTGGGTCCAAAGTAAAGTCATAGATGGAGGCAGGCATATCCTTGGACAGTAAATACATGAGTCACATCTAGTCACCTTGAGGTTCAGCGGAAGAGCTCCTGCCAGGACCTGCAGAGCATGGATGCTCACCATTTTGCAGGCCCTAGTTATAGTTAGAAGTATGTCCGGTCCTTGAGGCTGTCACAGACATTCTCTCAGATATGCCAGACAAGCTGTTCTTGCTACCTGTGAGTCTAAAACGCTGATGGAACTGATATTCGGGTGACACTCAAGTCAAAGTGGACCCAATTTCGGCGAAGTCCGGACGGTCTATGACAGCCAAATCCTCTGCTTGCACCTTCACGATGGTGGGACTGTTAGTAATCCTGGGTATAACCTTCATGCACAAGTACATGGTGGGTGACCACCCAGGTGTGAACCAACGTAAGCAGGGGTCGAGGTGTGGCGCCCACACCACATGGAGGAACGCCGCCCCTCTATGTTACCAGGCAGTACTAGGTGGTAGATGACTCTCATCAACCGGTGAAATACCACAACTTTGCTTATTGGAGGCTTGAAGTGGTGGAACCCATGTTTAGTCTCTAGAGCTAAGTTCTGGCCAACCCTTCCCTATCTCTTCCATCATGCAGTATGATTGATGATTTTTGAGGTTATGATGAATGTCGTGGCGAGATCCAATATTCCTTACATTTCGAGGGTACAGCTCTAAAACGGTGTTCGCAGGCCGGCCGCTAGTTAGTACACCGGACTGAACCTATTGGTAACTCTCTAGGAAGCTTCTGGATCAGCTAGTGTATAATCTTGCTACCTCTACTCTGCCAGATAGTGACTGGAGGGAGTCCGAGTAGTGTGTATGCGGGGAGCATTTTCGAGGCCACGTTATGTCAAGGATCTGGGTATATTCTTACCACATGTACGCCATATCCAAAAATTTCATTACTTCATACAGCATGTCCCACCCACTTTTTCTTACTATTGAATACACCATGAATTGTCAAAATAATAGAGCAAGCTTATCTGCGAAAAGATCTAAACCTCCCAAGGACTTCCTAATTCATTTCACAAATATACGTGGTCTCAATTCTAATCTCAACGATGTCCATTTCCACTTGCAGTCTTCCAAACCCCATGTACTTTTTCTGACTGAATCTCAGTTATCAGTTGATTCAACTACTGCTCATCTCAGGTGTCCAAATTATTTGCTGTATGATTCCTTTCGCCTCAAAGGTGGTACTTGTGCATATGTCCGTTCTGATATTCCCTGTCAGAGACTTGGCAATTTGGAATCTCCTCTCTTTGATCTTCTCTGGCTTAAAATCTCTCTACCTCATTGTGTAAAATTCATCTGTTGTCTCTACCGTTCTCCCAACTCCACTAATCACTTGGAGCTCTTTGACTTCCTCTCTTTGCAACTTGACTTTCTCCAGTCCAACTTTCCTAACAGTGAGGTAATTTTCCTTGGTGATTTTAACGTTCACAACTCCAGCTGGCTTCCGTTTTCTAGTCACACCGACCCAGCAGGTCGAGATGCTGAGGCTTTTGCAATTACTAATGACCTAGCACAGATTGTTCATTTACCTACAAGAATACCGGACAATCCTAATCATACAGCCAATACGCTTGATCTTTTTCTCACAAACAACCCTTCTAAGTACAAGGTTGAAGTGAGAGGTCCTTTAGGCACTTCAGATCACAACTTGGTGATTGTCTCTTCTCCAATGGAACTTTTATCTCATGGCTATTCCCAACCTCGTATTGTTTGGCATTACAAGAATGCAAAATGGGATGACCTGCGAGACTTCTTTTCTTCTTTTCCTTGGTCTGATTACTGTTTCAAAACTTCTGATGTCAACGTTTGCTCAGATCGTGTCAGTGAAATTATTCTTGCAGGAATGGAATCCTTTATCCCACACTCCACTTTAAAATCTCGTCCTTTATCTAAACCTTGGTTTTCCAATAAATGTGCTAAGGCTGTCCAAGAGAAGAACGTTGCCTATCTTAATTGGCTTGTTTCTAATTCTTCAGTTTCATTTTCTGCCTACACCAAAGCCCGCAACAATTGTAAAGCAGTTATTAATCAGTCCAAACTAGAGTTTGAACAGGCTAAGAGTAGAAAACTTGCTTCTTGCCCTAATGGTAGCCGAGCATTCTGGTCTCTTGCCAAAGCTATTGGCCGCAACTTTTGCCCATCTCTGCTCCCACCTCTGTCCAAACCAGATGGTTCTGTTGTCACTTCAGCCAAGGATAAAGCTGACCTGCTAACATCCCATTTTTCTTTGAGCTCTTGTATTAATGATCTTGGTAAAACACCTCCCACCATTCCTAACACGCTCCATTCAATGCCTCCTGTGGTCTTCCGTCAAAAGGATATCAGAAGGATTTTGATGAATCTTGATGCTAAGAAAGCTCCAGGTCCTGATGGTATTTCTCCACTTGTTCTCAAAACCTGTGCTCCTGAACTTACTCCTATTCTTTGCCGCCTTTTTTCACTTTCTTATTCCAAAGGTGTTTTTCCTTCTGCTTGGAAATTTGCTCATATCCAGCCAGTTCCTAAAAAGGGTGACAAATCCCTCCCATCCAATTATCGTCCCATTGCAATTACTTCTACTCTTTCTAAAGTAATGGAGAAATCAATTAACCGCCAACTCTTAAACTACCTAGAAACCTTCCGTCTGATCAACGATCGCCAGTATGGATTCCGTCAGTGTCGATCCACTGGTGATATTCTGGCTTATGTTACCCATTTATGGACTAATTCAATGGAAAGGTTCGGTGAAACACAAGTAGTTGCTCTTGACATCTCAAAGGCTTTTGATCGTGTTTGGCATAAAGGTCTTCTAAACAAGCTTCCATCTTATGGTTTGCCAACTGTTTTTAGTAATTGGTTATCCAGTTTTCTCTCTGATCGCTCACTGAGGGTGATGGTAGATGGCTCTCTGTCTTCTAACTTCTCCACTAATGCCGGTGTCCCCCAAGGTTCAGTTCTTTCCCCCACTCTTTTCCTCTTGTATATCACTGACCTTCTTCCATTGACTGGAAATCCTATCCATAGTTTTGCCGATGATAGCACATTGCATTCAACTTTCCATTTTGAGAAACCTTGTCCAGCTCAATCAGCTTCAAGTTCTCGAAAATCTGCTGCCAATTCCTTAAATGCCGATCTTCAGGTAATTCTCCAGTGGGGCAAAGACAACTTAGTTGATTTCAACTCTTCTAAAACTCAATCTTGTCTTATATCTCGCAAAAAGGATTCTTCTGCTCCTATGCTTATCTTTAGTGACACTCCGATTTCTAGGCAAAATGATATATCTCTTTTGGGGATTACCCTGACTTCTAATCTCTCTTGGCACAAGCACATTACAAATATTGCTTCCTCTGCATCTAAAAAACTTGGTTTTCTCTTTCGCTCTCGGCGTTACTTTTCTCCCAAACAGCTGCTCACTCTGTATAAATCGCAAATCCGCCCTGCCATGGAATATTGTTCCCACATCTGGGGTGGTGCCCCCAAAACCTCTCTCAGGCTTCTTGATTCCATTCAGAAGAGGGCAGTTAGGTTAATTAATGATTCATCTCTAACAGAGTCTCTCCACTCGCTGTCTCATAGATGCACTGTTTCTGCTGCATGCCTCTTCTACAGATACTTCCATGGGCACTGTTCTTCTGAATTGGCTTCTATAATTCCCGCTCTCTCTTTCAAAACAGTCCGAACACGTGCCGCCACCAGCCAACATCCATTTACTGTCCAACTTCAAACCCACAGAACCAACTTTTCATCTTCCTCATTTATTCATTCAACTGCCATTTTCTGGAACAACCTTCCTTCATACGTATTTCCTGAAAATTACAATCTACAGAAGTTCAAGTCCAATATCAACAAATATCTTCTTTCGTCTTCTCAACCTCCAACCCAAGCACGGTACCAAGTACTATAGGTTATAATACCTCTCGTGTTTGGGGTTCTCATAAAAAAAAAAAAAAAAAAAAATGTTTCTTTGGATAGTGTCCAGCAGTCTTCTATTGACCGCGGTTCCAGCCTTCCTGAACCAGATTGGCGATCCGTAGGTGATCGCTGGGATGAATATTGTTTTATAATACAGAGTCAGGGTCTTCCAGTTGAGTAACAATATAACAGGAAATAACAAAACTTGAACAGGCGCAATATAGCCGAAGTTGCTTTTGCGCCATTAAACCCCAAACAACAACAACAATCTTCCAGTTGAGTCCCCAGTCCCTGCGAGATACTCTTGCTACAAGTGCTGCCTAGTTCCTTAGGTAGGTGAGGTGTAAAGGACAGGTTATCCATCCAGGATAATACCTAGATACTTTATTTGCTTTGCTAGTTTAATGGTGGATCCCGCTATCTTTGGCGCCTCCGTAGCCAGGTGGGAAGGAGGAGCAGTGCGTAGCATACGCTTCTTGATTTAGACCGGGGTTTGAGCCCGTCACCACCAAATACGGAGGATGCGGAAAGGTCAGGGAATAACCACCGCATATCCCCGGAGCAATATGGCCTTAGTTGCTAATGCTCCTAAAAACCAAATAACAAACAAACAACAACCCGCTATCTTTATTTGCGGTTGTTGTCTTGATATTCAGAGAGCCTTTTAGTAATACTAAGTTTGTCTTGGTTGATGAAATAATTAACATACGTATTTTCGCCCAATTCTGTAGGGTTTGTAGTGCTTGGTTTGCCTGTGTTTCAAGTCCCGTTCTGGAGTCCGCTTCCACCGTTAAAATTAGATCATCAGCAAAGGCCTGACTGGCCACATTTCCCAGGTCCAGAGCCAAGAAGTCATCAAAGACCATGTTCCACATTAGTGGCCCAGGACAGATCCCTGTGGGCAGCCCCTTCTGAAGCTTTTAACAACTCTTCAGAAAGTTGTGACAACCTCAATTTTCCTATCCGACAGATATGCCCGGACGCTGTTATACAAGTTTTCTGGGAGTGCTGCTTTCCGGAGCCTGCCAAATACGCTCGGCCACCAGACGGTGTCGAAGGCCCCAGCAAAATCCACTGCTATTACCAGAAAGTACTCCTTGTTACTTTGCGTTGCCTTGGTTATGAGGTATTGGACTGCTTCAATGGTCGAGAAGCCTGGTTTGAATCCATATTGTCAGGGTGATTCCAGGTTTGTGGTTTTGTAATGGTTCATGATCCTTTTGTGGAGCAGCCTTTCATAAAGTTTGCTTAGGGTAGAGAGTAGGGCTATGGGGCGATATGAGGGCAGTTGGTCCGGAGGTTTTGTTGAGGGTTTTTTAAGATAAGTTTTAGGTGTGCAGTCTTCCAACTTGTCAGGAATTTCCCAGTTTCTAGGCATCGGTTGAGGAGATTAAGTATCAGGTTTGGTATATATTCCACGGCTTTTTTGACCATCTCTGGTTCTATGAGATCTGGTCCGGGACATTTCCTGTTGCGCATTTGCAAGGCCGCACCCTGTAATTCATTGATTGTGAAGGGTGGTTCTATTTCTTGGGTTCTATACGTTTGGTTTGCCTGGCATATTACCTTTTGTTGTTCATTAAGGATATCTGGTGGTTCACGGATGATAGCACTAATGATATTGGTGATCGATTCCTCCCACATTTTAGTCAGGCTTCCATTGGGCATCCTCGTTACAGTGGATACTTCTCTCCTGGGGAGCTTGTTTGTGGTGATTTTATACACCACACCCCAGGGGTTCTCATTTCCTGTCTTGGAGACCAGGTTTTTCCAAGAGGCTCGCTTTTTCTTTTTAATTTTTTCTGTATAGGCGTTTCGCACCTTTTTGTATTGTTGCCATAGTACTGCTACCTCTGTTGGTGGCCATGTTCTCCATGCTCTTTGGAATTCCTTCTGTTTTGTCTAGACCTGTTTTCTCAATCTTTGCAATTCTGGAGTCCACCGGGGCATGTCCCTGACTGAGAGGGTTTTCCTCTTCATCGCTGTCTCTGCTGCTTCAGTTATGATACTGCTGATTTTCTCTTGGAGTGTATTTGGGTTTTTCATCTCACTGTCCCCCGCCTGTCTGGCTAGTTCCTCCAGCATTTTTTTTGCGCCTTGCTGGTCAGTTGTACTCTGAAGAGTTCCCAGTCTGCCTTTTCGATTGTGAATCTGTTTACAAATTGTCTGTTTGTAGTTATTTTTGTCATTGATCTTCTGATTTGGTAGGTTATTGTACGGTGATCCGATGTGGTCCAGGCATTTTGCACTGTCCAATCGGTCATGTGGGCTTCAATATTCCTTGTGGTCAGGGTGATATCAATCGTGGCTTCCCACAAGGTATTGCAGAATGTTGGCAGGTTAAAGGGTTGGTTTTTGACTGTGAGGATTGAATTTGCCAGGAATTCTTCCAGCCTTTGTCCATTTTTGCTTCCGCGCTGGTCCTGTGTGGCACTGTGCCAAACAGGGGAGCGGCAGTTTACATCTGCTCCTACAGTTATTCTTTGTCCTGCTAGGGTTGTCTGGACGGATTGGAGATATGTGATAGCAAAGTCGATTTCCACACCAGGTCCTCTTTGGGGATGCCTACTCTATCGTCCCTATTCTTCTATCTGTTTTTCCCCCAGTCTACAGTCTCCCCCCCCTCTCACTAAATCGATTGAGTACACCCTGAACAATGCCGCCAAATTGTAATCAACGTCTAAATTCTGCCGGCTTCGTGGAAATCTCTAAGACAACTAACACTATTAGCTTTTATCTAGCGTATAGCCTCACATGTCTAAATTTAATAACATCAAAATTTTGCCCGACTTATTGGGCCTTTAACACATCTCTTTATCGTTCAACCCCAAACAGCGATTTCCTAACAGAAATCCTATTAAGCATTAATGCAAACGCATAATTTTTAAAATTTTTTTTTTATAGATCCTAGCCACTGAAATCCCAGGAAACTAGGTGGCAGGATCTGCCAGAGCAATTTGTTGTGATACTGGATACACCCGGCTAGCCTCCACGTGGCAGGGTATGGGCAACAACAGGGTATGAGAGCCTTGTCGATCAATTCGGCCCTGGAAAGATTGTGCAAGGCTCAAGGGGTAGAATTTTTTTCAGCCTGGACTGTACTTGTAAACAGGAGAGATTGCTTCTACAGGGATGGGATACACTTAAATAGAAAGGATGCAAGAATATTTGCTGATGCTGTCGAGGCAGTGTTAGGTGGGTCGGAAAACTGCTAGCTTGGGGGGGAGACAAAGACCAATAGATTGACAGTAGCCACTGGCAGAGGTGAAAGAGATTCTTGCACTGCTTCTATTAGAATGAGCAGAAGCCTGAAAAACAAGATGCATGGTATTTCAGAGACTGCTGGGAGCCATTGCGGTACAAGTAAACACATGGGTTGTGTTAGGGTAGCTAAGAAAAAGAACAGGTGCATGTATACTTGCGTGTACACCAATGCTAGGAGTTTAGTAAATAAATTTGATGAATTTGAGGTATTGCTCAAAACATCAAAGGCAGATATTGTTGGGATATCAGAGACGTGGTGTCACACAGATATAAGGGATGCAGAACTGCAATTTGGGGAGTACAACGTCTACAGAAAGGATAGACAGGATAGGAAGGGGGGAGGGGTTATGCTATTAGTTAAGAAACACATAAAAACCAAGGAAGTGAAGCCAGTCGACATCGCTGGACAGTGCACTGTTGAGTCAGTTTGGTGTGACATAAGCATTGGGAGATCAAAATTGAGAGTAGGAGTGTGCTATAGGCCTAATGACTCTGATGAGTATAATAAGGAACTGTACAGGGAAATAGAGTGGGCCAGTAAATCAGAGAGTCTTATAATGGGAGATTTTAATTTCCCAGATATTGACTGGAATTTGGGGGCTGGTTACCCACGCACTAGCAGAGCTTTTGTGGATTTATTGGATGATTGTTTTCTACATCAGCATGTTCGGGAGGCAACTAGAGGGAGTAATACTCTTGATTTGATTATCAGCAGTGATTCTTCATGCATTAAGAATCTGCAGATAAATGAACCACTAGGTGGCAGTGATCACAGTGTGCTGAAGTGGGATTTACTCAAAGAGGTAACTACCATTAGGGGTAAAGGGAAGGGTTATTGCTTCCGTAAAGGCGATTACGATGGACTGAGACAGTATTTAAATTCTATACAGTGGGACCAACTGATGATGTTACCAACAGCAAATTCAAAATGGGAAGCATTCAAAGAACTTATCTTGGAAGCTACTAGGCTTTACATACCAACTAAGAAATATTGTTCAAGGTTTAGGCCAAAATGGATGTCAGATGAACTAATGAGGCATATGGCAGAGAAGAAAAATGCATGGGATACTTAAAATTAACACATGACACAGAAGCCTATGATAGATACAAGTTGATATGCAACCAAGTTACAAAGGAGGTTAGGCAGGCGAAGGCAGATTACGAGAAATCCTTGGCAAGGGATGCAAAGAAAAACAGCAAAGAGTTCTTTACTTATGTAAACTCTAGAAGGAAGGGGATGAATCAGATTGGTCCACTTGATATTGATGGGTCAACTGTTGATGATCCTGCTCAGGTAGCTAACAAACTAAATGAATATTTTGCATCGACATTCACACATGAGGAGTTATTCAGCAAAGGGAATGCCAGAGGTGTATTCAACTCTATCAGTAAGCTACAGAATCTTGAAATAACTGGGAGTAAAGTGGAGGAGAAACTGTTGAAGATAAACACAAGAAAGGCACCCGGGGTGGATGGGATCTATCCAGTTATATTAAAGGAGGCAGCAAAGGAAGTAAGCAAACCCTTAGCCATAATTATGAGAGCTTCCTTGGACTCAGGGGAGGTACCCATAGACTGGAAATGTGCAAATGTGACCCCAATTCACAAAGGAGGATCAAAGGCTGACACAAGTAATTATAGACCTGTGAGCTTAACTTCTGTTCCAGGAAAATTAATGGAGGCACTGGTTAAAGAAGCACTGCAGGATCATTTAGACAAGACTTCAGTTATAGCTCAGACACAGCATGGTTTTGTTAAGGGGAAGTCTTGCCTGACCAACTTGATTGGATACTATGATGCAGTCACAAAAGAACTGGATGCAGGGAATAACTTTGATATTATATACTTGGATCTTAGAAAGGCTTTTGATACTGTTGCACATGGAAGACTGCTACACAAATTGGAGCAGTGTGACATTGGAGGCAAATTGCTGCTATGGATAAAGGGGTGGTTGAGTGACAGAAGACAGAGAGTGGTAATCAATGGACACTGCTCATCGTGGACTAATGTTATTAGTGGAGTCCCTCAGGGCTCAGTGTTGGGTCCATTGTTGTTTTCTGTATTTATAAATGATATTGATGATGGTATATCAAGCTTAATGTCCAAGTTTGCAGATGATACAAAGGTTGGCAGGGTTGTCAAGGACACTACTGACACTATGCTGCTGCAACAGGATCTGGAAAGGTTGAGCGGATGGGCTGAGAGGTGGCAAATGAAGTTTAACATTGACAAATGTAAAGTACTACACATGGGAAACAGCAACCCCAGAGCAACGTATCAACTCTGTGGTACTACACTGACAGTGGTAGAGAATGAAAGGGACTTGGGGGTGATTGTGCAGGCAGATATGAAGTTCTCTGAGCAGTGCAGACGGGCTGCAAGAGTAGCTCATGGAGTATTGTCAATGATATACAGGAATTTTTCCAGCAGGGATGAGGAGGTGATTATTCCATTGTACAAGGCAATGGTCAGGCCACACCTAGAGTACTGTACAAAGGGTACTAGGAAAGTTTTGCAATATGACGCAACAATGAACCACAGGAAGCTGCTTGTTGCTGCATGTTGAGACATGTTCATACGTGCATAGTAGCCGCCGCGCCAAGTCGATGGGCTCAGTTATTCATTAGTAGTGAGAGTGTAAAGTGCTTGCGATGGCATCGTGGTCACGAAATGAGATAAGGACAGTTTTGCGGTACAATTTCGTGCGTGGTTTAACCATAGACCAGTGCTTAGAAGAAATGACTCTTGCACTAGATGCTGATTGTCCACATCGTACAACGATATTCAGGTGGTATAGAGAATTCCAAAGGGGAAATTTCACTCTGGAGGATTCTGAGAGGCCGGGAAGGCCACGAACGTCAGTTACGGAGGAAAACGTTACTGCTGTGAGGAAAATGCTTGACGAAAACAGGCGAGTGACCTACCAACAGATAGAGGATACTTTGGGCCTAAATGCACCAGCAATTCGTTCGATTCTGCAAGATCATTTGCACGTGAAGAAACTTTGTTCTCTCTGGGTGCCGCATCAACTGACTGAAAAGCAGATGACACGACGTGTGACTTGGTGCCGGGAGATGTTAAAAAAGTTTGATAAGGGACAATCTCGGTATGTGAACAACATCGTGACAGGTGACGAGACTTGGCTGTACTATTACGATCTGCCGACCAAGGCTCAAAACAAAGTTTGGGTCTTTGATGATGACGACACACCCGTAATTGTCAGAAAATCCCGATCTGTAAAGAAGAAAATGATAGCTGTATTTTTCAAATCGAGTGGAATTGTGGAACGTGTCGTTTTGGACACGCAGAAGACAGTCACAGCTAAGTGGTATACTGAACAATGCCTGCCTAAAGTCATTGGATCTATGAAGAACCTGCGGCCAAAGTCAAGAATGGACACCTGGTACCTCCATCACGATAATGCTCCAGCTCACCGCGCCAAAGCCTGCACCGAATATTTGACCACCACAGGACTGAAACTTCTCGAGCACCCTCCCTACAGTCCAGACCTTGCTCCCTGCGACTTTGCACTGTTCCCGCATGTGAAAATGAAGCTAAAAGGGAGGCGGTTTTCCAGTGATGAGGACCTTCTACGGGCTTGGGACAACGAGTGTGCTTTACTCCCTAGTGAAACTTGGCAGAACTGGTTTAAAGATTGGTTTCGGAGGATGGAGAGGTGTATTGAATGTAGAGGAAATTACTTTGAAAAAATTAAATAAACAAAGCTGTATTGCAAAACTTTCCTAGTACCCTTTGTATACAGGTCTGGAGGCCTCATTTCAAGAAGGATGTAGAGCTGCTGGAACGAGTACAGAGAAGGGCAACAAGATTAGTGAATGGAACAAAGGGGTGCTCTTATGAAGAAAGGCTTAAGTTTTGCAAATTACAGTGTCTGGAGACTAGGCACCATCGAGGTGATCTGATAGAGGTGTATAAAGCCTTGAATGGTTTAAGCATGCTCAATGCTGATGGGATTCTTCCTCTAGCTCAGAAAAATCACCTGAGAGGGCATAAATTCAAATTGAGGAAAGACAGATATAGGATAGACGTGTGGAAATTTGCCTTTAGCCAGCGGGTGGTTGGTTGGTGGAACAGACTGCCAACCCTTGTGGTGGAGGTTGATAGCCTGAATAAGTTTAAGGCTCGGCTGGACAGGTATTTTGAACGAACAGAGGGGTGAAATGGAAGTGGGTTTTTTTTTTTTTTTTGGCTGATGCTGCATAAGCTTGCTTTCTTGCATCAAATGCCTCTACTAATGCTAATGCTAAAAAATCCCAGGAAACTAGGTGGCAGGACTTGCCAGAGCAATTTGTTGTGATACTGGATACACCCGGCTAGCCTCCACGTGGCAGGGTATGGGCAACATCGGGCCCCACTAGGGGCCTGGTGGCCAATAAGCTGGATAAACAATGGGCACAACATATCACACTGCACAGACACGGCCCACACACTTTCGTCTCTGGCTTGACAGTGTACTGTCCTCAATACAGCGAAACACACGCGGAGATGGGAGAAATCCCAGGTGCCATCTGACACGAACATACCTTACCTTACCAGGTCTGCAGTACAATGAAATTGCGTAGAAGCTCCCAATTGAGCTGATTATGTGGGCACAGGCGGCCCAGGGCATACAGAGCTGTGGTAATTTTGTTGCCGCTATTTCCGGATTCCTCACTACCACTTCTGCCCATGGGGAATCCTCATCACTCTGGATAATTTTATAACTCATTGGGATTCCCCCTGACCTGCTTTGTGTGTGTATAGGGCTCCTGGATAAGGATGATGTCGGCATATTCTTCATCGGCTTTGTGGCGCACCTGGTGAGCCACTGCCTGGCGTGCTGCCCATTGATCTGGTGTATCTTTAGAACTCCGTAGTTATATTTCTTATGGTGTGTCCCCATAATCAATTCATTGTTGGAATACGCTACTTTTTGGTACGTTGGGCATTTTGCATCCCGTATGGAGTGTGTGTGTGTGTGTGTGTGTGTGTGTGGGTGGGTGGTCCAACCTCAGGGATTTGCATTTGATGCATATGGGATCTTTCTCCTTGTTTGGACAGTTTTTAAATTCATGCCCTTTCTCTGAGCAGTGGCCGCACGTAGCTTCTTTCTGGTTGCAGATATGGGATGTGTGGCCATACTTGCAGCACCTATAGCACTTTATTACTGCCACATGCTCCCTATACCTATGACTGCTCCACTCCACATAGATGGTACTCTGTGTTCGTAGGATTCGCCAAGCCTCAGGGGCAAGCTCTATGACCCAATTACAGTTGCCACTGTTATTTACTCTGGTTTTGTATTTTGGGAAAACCAGCACTTTCCCATCACGGTCTGGGTGAAGATAACCACCGAGGGCCTTTTTCTCTTCGGGAGCCTCCGCTGTGAGGCCCAGGAATGTTCGGTGACTGTTTGAAGAAACAAAGAAAAGCCCTGATGTCAAACCAAAAATGGTTAATTTCAGTAATATACACAGTTCACAGGTGGGCTGCATAAAATTAATATTGTGTATAAAAATAGTGAATAAGAGTATACAAATTAGTGATTGAGTGATGTATGCAGGTAACAGACTAAACTGATTGGTGTTGGACTAACGGACTATATCATCATAGATTTTAAGTGATTGATTCTTACTGAATGCTATCTTCATATCAAATTGAGTTATGGGTGAAAGGGGAGGAATCATTTAACAAAAGTAGTAGTTATTTACATTAGCATTAGCATTAGTAGAGGCATACGATGCAAGAAAGCAAGCTTATTCAGCATCAGCCCAAAAAAAAAAAAAAAAAAAACCCTCTCCCATTTCACCCCTCCGTTCGTTCGAAATACCTGTCCAGTTGAGCTTTAAATTTGTTTAGGCTATCAACTTCAACAACAAGTGATGGAAGTCGGTTCCACCAACCAACCACCCGCTGGCCAAAGGCAAATTTCCGCACATCTATCCGACATCCGTCCTTCCTCAATTTGAATTTATGCCCTCTGAGGTGATTATTCTGAGAAAGATGAAGAATCCCATTGGCATTGAGCATGCTCAAACCATTCAAGGCCTTATACACCTCTATCAGATCACCTCGCTGGTGCCTAGTCTCCAGACTCTGTAATTTGCAAAACTTAAGCCTTTCTTTGTAAGAGCAACCCTTTGTTCCATTTACTAATCTTGTTGCCCTTCTCTGTACCCGTTCCAGCAGCTCTACATCCTTCTTGAAATGAGGCCTCCAGACCTGTATACAGTACTCAAGATGTGGCCTAACCATTGCCTTATACAAGGGAATAATCACCTCCTTATCCCTGCTAGAAAAATTCCTGTATATCATTGACAAGACACCATGAGCTACTCTTGCAGCTCGTCTGCACTGCTCAGAGAACTTCATATCTCCCTGCACAATTACCCCCAGGTCCTTTTCATTCTCCACCACTGTCAGTGTGGTACCGCAGAGTTGATACGTTGCTCTGGGGTTACTGTTTCCCATATGCAGTACTTTACATTTGTCAATGTTAAACTTCATTTGCCACCTCTCAGCCCATCTGTTCAACCTTTCCAGATCCTGTTGCAGCAGCATAGCGTCAGTAGTGTCCTTGACGACCCTGCCAACCTTTGTATCATCTGCAAACTTGGACATTAAACTTGATATCCCATCATCAATATCATTCATAAACACCGAAAACAACAACGGACCCAACACTGAACCTTGAGGAACTCCACTAATAACATTAGTCCACGTTGAGCAGTGTCCATTGATTACCACTCTCTGTCTTCTGCCACTCAACCATCCCCTTATCCATAGCAGCAATTTGCCTCCAATGCCACACTGCTCCAATTTGTGCAGCAGTCTTCCATGTGCAACAGTATCAAAAGCCTTTCTAAGATCCAAATATATAATATCAAAGTTATTCCCTGCATCCAGTTCTTTTGTGACTACATCATAGTATCCAATCAAATTGGTCAGGCAAGACCTGCCCTTAACAAAACCATGCTGCGTCTGAGCTATAACTGAATTCTTGTCTAGATGATCCTGCAGTGCTTCTTTAACCAGTGCCTCCATTAATTTACCTGGAACAGAAGTTAAACTAACAGGTCTATAATTACTTGTGTCAGCCTTTGATCCTCCTTTGTGAATTGGGGTTACATTTGCACATCTCCAGTCTATGGGTACCTCCCCTGAGTCCAAAGAAGCTCTCATAATTATGGCTAGGGGTTTGCATACTTCCTTTGCTGCCTCCTTTAATATAACTGGATAGATCCCATCCACCCCAGGTGCCTTTTTTATGTTTATCCTCAACAATCTCTCCTCCACTTTCCTCTCAGTTATTACAAAATCATCCAGCTCACTGCCAATGTTTACTTTACCTACATCATTCTCCTTCCTGAATAACTCCTCATGCGTGAATGTAGATGCAAAATACTCGTTTAGATTGTTAGCCACCTGAGCAGGATCCTCAACTGTTGAACCATCAATCAACATAATCTTACATAATAAACATAATTTTTAAAATTCAAGCTAACATCCATAACAATCCATATTATCCACTGAAGCAGAAATATAATTTAATTTAAGGTAATGGAAACTTTTTAAGCCTCTATCAAACATTGACTAATACAGTGGAGCATTTTTGGTAGCTAAGTACAGATAAGAGCATACAATCTGTCCATACAGAGCAATAGTATGGACAAGGAAATCAGTTAAAAAAATAGAGAAATAAAAAAAACCAAGAAATAGTATATACATCAATGATTTGTTTTCCCAAAGGGCTGCTCTGATTGCATCCTCCACTTCATCCTGACTACTTCTACCGGAAGGATGCAAGGCAGAGGATGGTAGAGCTTATAGGTTGTGGTCTGAGGCTGACCAGAGAAGGATTGGTTCTGAATCAATAGGGAGCTAAAGAGTAAGAGAAGGCATGGATAACCTCGATTGAGGTTACAGGGAATTAAGAGATTTAAAACGGAACATGATTACAGCAAGATCCTGGATCAAGGTTAAATAAATCCAGAAAAATCTGTACAAAAAATAATAATAAATAAATAATTAAAGAAAACCAGAAAGAGTAGCAAATAGGAACAACATAAAGGAAGGTAAAGGTCCAAGACTAAGAAACAATGAAGCAAATGGAACTGGGAGGTGTAATAAAACAGTGGGTGATAATAGAAAACAGATCCTAAGGTTATACAAATAATAACTCCACATTATATTATATTAGCTAATTCCATGTATCTACTTCCCCTAAAGTAGTATCTACTCTAGGGGCAGTAGATAATGGAATTTTTTTTTTTTTTTTTTTTGTCATTATGCTAACTGTTTCCTTGTCCTTTCTGTTGTATTTACTCTGGAATAATTTCTTTGGCTTAGGAATAGGTAATCTTTGGGGCGGAATTGTGGTAGGCTTTGGATTAGATCCAGATCTGCTTTCTCGTGTTCTTTTGAAGATGTTAAAATATTGGATGTCGAAATTTGTTTCCTGTTGATGATGATTTTACCAGAGAACCTGATATAGGAGGCCTCTTTGAGCCAAGGAAGCAGAGGGAAACAACCCTTCTTGATTCTCCTGCTTTGCTGATTCTTAGCCTTGGACCTTTGTCTTCCTTTATGTCACTCACCCTTTTTTTCCCCTCCTTCTCTTTTGGTTTTCTTTAAATTTTTTTAAGCTTTTTTTTTTTTTTTTGCATTTACTTAACTTCAATACAGGGCCCTGCTGTAACCCTGCTCCATTTAAATCTCTTAACCCTTGTAACCGTGATCAAGGCTATCCGCACCATCAACTTACTATCAAGCTGCCTCATTATTAGTTCAGAACCAATCCTCCTCTGGTTAACCTCAGACTATGTCATAGGCCAAACATGCAAGAAGCCAATAAAGCTGAATCCTCTGCCATGTGCTCTTCCAGAAGTAGTAAGAATATAGAGCTGTCTTTGAGAAAAAGATCTTTGAGGTGTGCACTTGTTTTTTAGCTTTTTATCTATCTCTTTTAACTGATTTCCTGTCTGTACATTTGCTCTATTTCCCAACCATAAATGTAGCAGAACCAACATCATATTAGTTAAGTGTATTTCTGTATTTCGAAAGTACCTGGTAGCCACATATATATATTGTAACTTATCTATATTCCATTACCAGAAATCTACCATTCTTTTAGTTAATATTAAATTATTAACTTAGATTATCGTAGATTAAATTATGTTTCTACTTTAGTGGATAATAGATTATTATGTTAAGTTTAATTATAAAAATTGTGTAAATAACTACTAGTTTTGTTAAATGATTTCCCCTTTTGTCCATAGTCCATTTGGTCTACAATAAAATTCATTAAGAATCCTGAAACATGACCTGCAAACAATCTAGTGTTGATATTGAGCTTATATTTGATATGTTACAATAAAATCTGTTTTGTTTCCCATTTCACATTGTAAAAAGGTATCCTTAATTATATGCATTTACTTATATATAATACATACAGTTTATCTTATGGACAGAAACCATGTAAAATCAGTTCCCAACTATATTATACACTGAAAAGTTTCTCAAAGAAATGTTATTTGAAAATGGTTGAGAAGATTTACAACCACTGTCATAGTGCTAAACAGAGAGATGCTCTATCAAAATCATGAAAGTCACAGCAAGGAACTAGTATAAAGTAATATATCAAATGCAAAAACAAAACCATTAATATTTTTATTAAATTGTAAAGGCCTGTATGCAGTAAATGTACTGGAGCTTTTGCCGTTCCTTGTTTAAATTGTTGCCTAAATTAATTTTACTTCATAAAATTTAATCTTGTATTTGATTGCAAATAACAAGTGTTGCTTCTTTAATAATTGTGATATGAACAATGATATGAAATGAAGTTACCTAGCTTTTGAACTTATTGTCTAGTATTAAAAACCTATCCCTTGAATTATAAAGGTATTAAAATACCAATAGTTTAAAATTACATAAATGATATCGTTCATTATCAGGTCTTTCTATGAGCACTCGTTTATTTCACTTGCCAAACTAGCCTTATTTATATGTGCTGAAGTGTAATACAGCCCTGACTGTAGTACACATTGCCTTCTACAACCATGAGGTATTTCCTTAATTTTTTCTTTGTCTCAGAAGAGGAGAGGCAACTCCTAAAACATCATGATTATATCATCTCTCCACCTCCTCTCCCCTGCCAAGAACATTTTATGTAATGGCTTTATTTCCTTATTAAATTACTCTAATGATTTTCTGTGCAGTCTTTTATTTTCTCTTAAGCTATTTCTACTCCTGCATAATATGTATAATGCTCTTCACACAATATATCTTCAGAACATATTAGGCATAAAATTATAGATGAATTTCAGCTACTTGTTAGATCTACAGATATTGAATGTAATACAGATAACTGAGACACCCTAATACAGAGGGTAATGAGTTTCATTTTGGAACATATACAGACAGAAATGGAGGGGAAGAGGGGCTTTGTTTCTAATAAAAAGCTGCCTTGAATGTGGTAAGATTGTACCCTGATTCAGAACAATTTCAGGAGAGCATAGTCTTTGTGGTAAAAGATAGCGGTAAAAGAAAGTTAAGAGTGGGGTTTTTGCTACAGACAGCATGAGAGCAGTGAGTATAGTAAGAGTCTTCTATACTCACTTACTATAGTGAGTATAGTAAGAGTATGCAGCTTGAATGGGCAAATAAGTCTTGGGTGCCTTGCTATGAGGGATTTCAACATAAGATTCATTGATTTTCAGTCAACAAGGTTTAAGTTAACCTTAAGTTGTGTAATTTACAAGATTGGGAACCAACCCAATCTTTAAAGGTAAATCTTTTAAATCTACTTGATGATTATCATGGAAAGTGCAAGAGGCACAAATCGTCTTGATCTGGTCATGATCATTGCCCAGAATAATATCACAAATATGATGGTACACGATCTGTTAGCAGCAAGTGGCTATGTTCTG
Organism: Mastigoproctus giganteus; assembly: GCF_048544385.1. Taxonomy (NCBI): domain Eukaryota; kingdom Metazoa; phylum Arthropoda; class Arachnida; order Uropygi; family Thelyphonidae; genus Mastigoproctus; species Mastigoproctus giganteus. Next base: position 181,573,625 of record NC_143581.1, read on the forward strand.
AAATGGACAATGGCAGATGAGATGTCAATAGGTAAGGGCAAGAGTTTTAAATTCAAGAAAGAGGATTGCTGTGGCTCAGGGACACAGTTTATCATCTGTGAAGACTTCAACTCAAAATCTACGCTCTGGTTTCATCCAAATTCTGACTTCTGTGGGAGCATTCTTGGAGGGTTCATCTTTCAACAGTTATTAATTATAATGAATAAACAAGGAGAACCTTTCATATTCTCCAACTCACTTGGTCACTCAAACATCAATGTCACATTAGCTTCCAGTTCTGCTGCTTAATTGATTTCTTTCTGAGAGGTAATTACTGATTGGACGATGTTCAATCAAGAACCATAATATTTAAATATATGCTTCTGCTACCCCTTCCTTTAACTCCTCTACTAAACTGTTATTCACTTTGAAAAGTAAATTGGGACAGATTTAGGAAAGCTGTTGTTTCTGAATTTCCTGATTGTAACAATGAGGCACTAAACAGAATGTCTGCTTTTGATCCTGACATTTCTGTTCAGAATGCTCTCATTAAAGCTATATGACAGTCTGTCAAGAAGAAAATTAAAGTTTCCAAGTCAGATCCCTGGTGGATCAGGGAACTTACCCAGAAAGGCTGTCCATAATACCAGATGGAATTTTCAATAGATGAAGAACTTGGCGAAGAGGTTACCCAACTTCAAGACATTTATAAAAACCTTAAATGAGAATATGTTAAAGCTATCTACGAAAGTAAAATGGCTATGTGGAAGGAGTATGTAGCTGAAACAGGTAACAGGAACCCACAGGCCTTATTTATTTATTAAGGTAAATCTGCCAGACATTTGCAATGCAATCATAACAAATGGAGAAGAAACACAAGCTTGGACAGAAACTGTAAATAAAATTCTGGAACCATATTCCCACAAGATGACATTACTACTGATTCTGTTACTGACAACTAGCATTCCCTCATGGGTAGCACAGTTGGTAGAATTGGTATCCTCCCCCACACTGGGTGGAAAAGACTTGAATTCGAGTCCTGTCGATGACACAAGGAATTTTTATGAGCTTTTTCACAACATGGCTAAGTTAGGCAGTCTCTGGTGAGGGCAGCATGGTTTCCCTCCCAGAAACTTGGGTTTTCGTCCAGCAGACAGAAAATCAACCATAGAACACATGCAATTTACAGACAGTATATGCAGAGCAGTTTGGCCTTAGTCGCTGATGCTCCTAAAACTCTACTACAATAACAACCAACACACATGCCAACTGAACAGGAATTACATTTCTAAAATTAGTATAATGCCATTCTCCCAGGAAGAAGTAGATTTTTCCATCCTAAAAATAAACTTGAATGTCATGGAACAGATTTGTTGGAGAAGAATTTATAATAAAATTTCACCAGATTAAACCTATCTTTTTGTTATTGTTTTGACAAATGCCTACAAGAAGCAGTCATTCCCATATAAGAAGTTGGCACTTTTAAAAATATTCCTGAAACCTTACAGGAACATTTTTCAGGAGAAATACTGAAGATCGTGCAGGCCAATTGCTTTGTTGCCAAATCTTGGAAAGGTTTTGAAGGCCTGATGTAGCTGAGTGGTCATGAGCGAGAGTGCAGTAGCACACACTCTTTGAGTAGACCAGGATTCAAGCTCATGATTACTAAATACGATTAACATTTGTACTAATGATTTATTGTAAACTCTACTGACCTGGTGGTCGTGCCGGAGTATAAACAAGAAAGACTACTGTCCTTTTGAATTACTTCCGTACTTGAGGATAACAGTTTGCTAAAAATCAGTTAAAAATTTAAACATGATAAAAGCACTGAAAACACTGTCTTAGAGTTTATCCGTCTCATTAATTCTACCAGGCACAAGTATTCTTTAGTGATTTTTGTTGATGTCGAGGTTGCTTTCAACTCACTTTGGAAATGTGTCAATGAGTGGCTTAAGCTTGCTAACTGCTTTTTGTAGCTGTTTAATATTATTAGCCGTTACTTCATTAACAGATTGATCAGTCGTGACAAAATATAATACTGTCTCACATTCTGTCTCGTGGAAGTCACCAAGGATCAATACTAGGACTGCTTACATGGAATTTAGTGCTTGATCAGTGACTAGAAAAGGAGTTTGATAATTACTGCTCATTAGCATATGCTGATGATACAGCATTGATCTTCTACAGAAATTCTTTTGCCTATTTGGAAAGAAATGCAGACTTTGTTATATAGGAGTTGGTAAGCTGGACCAAGGAAAATAAATTAAAAATCTCAATGACAAAGACCAGAATGTGGTGTTCAAAAGTTCTCTCTCTCTTCAATAAGAACCCCCCCCCCCCCGATCATAGTTAATAATACAGAATGTTAGGTGACAACAATCACCTAACATTCTATCCACACATAACACACCTAATCATTGTTCTTTTCATTAAAACTCTTGAGAATATCTAGGCAAGAGTGGGCTCCAAATCATTGCACCATGGATATCTTGTATATGATAGTTATCTTTCCAATTGCATTGTACATGGCAGCAGCCTGGTTTTTCAAGAGCCAAGCTATTAACCTTTCAAAGAAAGCTAGGATCATTACAAAGATGTTTTCTGCTAGCTTTTAACTGTGCCTGCAGAATAGTATCCACTCCTTCTCTTTGGGTAATTTCCAGCTCCATTTCTCTGGACTCAGTGCTAAAAATTTTTTATCTCTCCTTTTACCGCTGCTTTTGTGGATCTCTAGAGGATTGGAAGCATCTACTATAATACTGCTCAATTTATGCAGATCTGAGATGACAATTGAATTCAGGAGCACAACTTCGTTGAAGATCCAACAGTGTTCCAGCATTTTCACGATTACGCCAAAGCTTTATTTATTCAATGGAAGTAACTCATGTCAAAACTGAGGGTAACTTAATGGTTATAATTGATTAGAAAAAGCCTGCTGAGTAGGTGTCCAGGGGTAGTATAGTCATATAACTTGGCTATAATAAGCAAATTTTTTTTTTTTTAAAATTGTGGTATTTTGTTGTTTGATATTTTTAGCTGTAAATATCTTTGTAATGTTATGCAGTTATGGTTCCACAGCCTTTGGCACTGTCATTTCTTTTCCCTCTTTTTTTAAAATTTTATTTTATTCTTTATTCTATTTACATCTCTATCCTTTCCATTATTATTATTACATTTTATTTTATTCATACTTTAATTTACATATATACACACTTTTTGGTCTCATTTTTGGAGCCAGATCTGTGGCCCTGTCAAAGTGGTATTTTACTTTTTTTTTTTTTTTTTTTTTTTTTTTTTTTTTTTTTTTTAATACATACTGTCCTATTTCTATTAAGATTGTTTTTAAACTTATTTTTCTTTTGATGTTTTCTAGTATTATTCTTAATTGTCTTTATTTTCTTTCTCTTTCTCATTTCTTTTCTTTCTCTTTCTTTTTTTTCCTTGTATCACATTCACAGGTGATTGGCTTCTGCCTTCTAGTGGATGTGGGATCTTTAGATTAGTCCTTTTGGACTGGTCACTACTTGTGCATTTGCTTTCCACATCCTCATGGCATGATTGAGTACTAGGATGCAGCTTTCCTTGTGGTTGCTGCTTTCTGGTGGCAAAGAGACCAGAAACAACCTAACAACACACACTACACAAACTGAACACTACATGTACTCTCATTTCTGATCAGAAAGAGTTCTCTGAAATTAGAGGACTCCTTACAGAGTTCTCTAATCATCAATGAGTACTATGGTGGAGTTGGCCTAAGACCCAACGCACATGTGGCCCAAGGAGGTTCTTAGAGTCAGTGAATTGGGATGAAATATATGAGAGCAAACGTACAAATTGTTGTTTTAATGATACTGGAGTTATTGCTCATATCCATAGGTATGTATTTTGCCGAAACATGCAAATCAAACCGTGCATTCATGGTTTGATTTGCATGTTTTGCAGGCTGAGAAGCACTATATGATGATCGACATATTTTAAATGGCACTGAATTAGCCTCATCAGGCAGATGGCTTTTCTCAGTATTTATCGCAAGATTTTTTTTTTTTTTATCAGAAAGCAGATAGGCTGACCTTGTAACATGCATACATAATAAACTGATGCCTCATAGCTTTGCCATGACACTAATCCAAGCTACTCAGCTCAGCTCAACCGGTTCATAGCTCTGGTATTATTGACATAACACCTTTCATTTCAAAAATATACCAGGGCTATTAAAGATGATTTGATGCTAGAAGAACGACATGACCTGACTATCATTGTTATCAGACTTAAATATGCCTTATGGGGAAGGATGTAGTATGTATGGGAACACTGCTCCAACCACATCTAGAAAAATTAGCATTACTAAAGGAACATGATGCAAGAAAGCAAACTTATATAGCATCAGCCAAAAAAAACAAATCTAATTTCACCCATCCACTTGCTCCAAAAGATTTGTCTAGTTCTGCCTTGAATATATTTAAGCTATCAACTTCTACGGCAGATGGAAGTTTGTTCTAGCAATCAACCACATGCTGGTTAAAGGCAAACTTCAGCACATCTATCCTACGACTATCTTTCCTGAATTTGAATTTATGCCCTCTCAGGTGATTATTCTGAGCAAGAGGAAGAATCCCATCAGCATTGAGCATGCTCAAACCATTCAAGGCCTTGTACACCTCAATCAGATCACCTTGCAGGTGCCTAGTCTCCAGACATTGAAATTTGCAAAACTTAAGCCTTTCTTTGTAAGAGCAACCCTTTGTTCCATTCACTAATCTAGTTGCCCGTCTCTGCACTCACTCCAGCAGCTCTACATCCTTCCTAAAATGAGGCCTCCAGATCTATACACAGTATTCAAGGTGTGCCCTGACCATTGCCTTATACAAAGGGATAATCACCTTATCCCTGCTAGAAAAATTCCTGTATGTCATTGACATGATGTCATGAGCTACTCTTGCAGACTGTCTGCACTGCTCAGAAAATTCATATCTGCCCGCACAATTACCCCAGGTCCTTTTCATTCTCTGCCACTGTCAGTGTAATACCACACAGTTGAAATGTTACTCTGGGATTCTGCTTCCCATATGCAGTACGTTACATTTGTCAATGTTAAACTTCAATTCCCTCCGCTCAGCCCATCTGCTCAACTTTTCTAGATCCTGTTGCAGCAGTGTACTGTCATTAACAACCCTGCCGACCTTCGTATCGTCAGCAAACTTGGACATTAAGCCTGATATACCATCATCAATATCATTAATAAATACAGAAACAACAATGGACCAACACTGAACTCTGAGGGACTCCACTAATAACATTAGTCCATGAAGAGCAGTGTCCATTGATTATCACTCTGTCTTCTCCCACTCAGCTATCCGTAATATCAATGATAATGAAAATATTAATGATACCACTATTTAAGGCTCTTTTTGTTTAAAGATAAAACAAGTATTTTCTAATATGCATTCAAGTTCTAAATAAACGTTGAAACTGTGCAAGACAATAATTAACCTGAAGTCTTTTAATAAAATAGTAGATTATAATACAAAAATATATCTTATGTCTCACATTGTGCACCAATAAGCTTATACATTTGATCTTATGTTTTTTGCTGGATTATTCAGTTGACCTGTATTAAATATCTTTTATTTATTTATTTAAAAATATATATATTTTATTTTAAAATTTGTTTCTGTCCCTTGTCAAAATATGTGATTATTATGAAAAAGTGTTTTGTTATTTATATGAACTTTGTCTTGTGTGTATATTCTTAATTGTTTTCTATTTTAAAATTTTAAATCCACTTAAAATTTTTTTTTTTTCCTAGGTCAACAGAACTTCATTCCATTCTTTCTTCAACAAACACCATTTTGATGTATCCTGGCCGTGACGCTGTTGCATTGGATACTTTGCCAACTGTCATTGAGAAGGGTGCTTCTTATAATATTGTTATTATAGATGGAACATGGCCCCAAGCAAAGTCTATTTTTACTAGTAGTGAAGAGCTAAAGAAATTAAAAAAAGTAATGTATTAGAAGATGAAAATTAACTTTTCAGAATAAGCTTAAACTCAAGCGTTTAGGGCATAAGCCTCAAGCTATGAAGGAGTCTAGACTATGTATAAATATAGTGCAAATGCATCAGAAATACATAGCTATATCTGAATAAATCAGAATATTGGTAAAACGGCATCGTTTTAAGTTATATCTCATATTGTGAATACCTTCACAACGAGTTGCCATGATATTGCACTACTTCGAATAAGTAACGCTTCACCTAAGGAGAAGACTAATGTTACTTATTCTCAGATGGATACCACCACCCAGACGGCACCGTTTCAGAGCTATTTGGCCCTTCTTCGGTGGGTGGGTAGGTACCCGAGTGATGCAACGATGGCAAAACAGTTATGAAGTATAACTCCACAATATGAGAGATGCCTGATGGTGTATCATGTATTTAGACTCAAGCGTTTAGGGCATAAGCCTCAAGCTATGAAGGAGTCTAGACTATGTATAAATATAGTGCAAATGCATCAGAAATACATAGCTATATCTGAATAAATCAGAATATTGGTAAAACGGCATCGTTTTAAGTTATATCTCATATTGTGAATACCTTCACAACGAGTTGCCATGATATTGCACTACTTCGAATAAGTAACGCTTCACCTAAGGAGAAGACTAATGTTACTTATTCTCAGATGGATACCACCACCCAGACGGCACCGTTTCAGAGCTATTTGGCCCTTCTTCGGTGGGTGGGTAGGTACCCGAGTGATGCAACGAGTACCTACCCTCGGGTACCTACCCACCCACCGAAGAAGGGCCAAATAGCTCTGAAACGGTGCCGTCTGGGTGGCGGTATCCATCTGAGAATAAGTAACATTAGTCTTCTCCTTAGGTGAAGCGTTACTTATTCGAAGTAGTGCAATATCATGGCAACTCGTTGTGAAGGTATTCACAATATGAGATATAACTTAAAACGATGCCGTTTTACCAATATTCTGATTTATTCAGATATAGCTATGTATTTCTGATGCATTTGCACTATATTTATACATAGTCTAGACTCCTTCATAGCTTGAGGCTTATGCCCTAAACGCTTGAGTCTAAATACATGATACACCATCAGGCATCTCTCATATTGTGGAGTTATACTTCATAACTGTTTTGCCATCGTTGCATCACTCGGGTACCTACCCACCCACCGAAGAAGGGCCAAATAGCTCTGAAACGGTGCCGTCTGGGTGGTGGTATCCATCTGAGAATAAGTAACATTAGTCTTCTCCTTAGGTGAAGTGTTACTTATTCGAAGTAGTGCAATATCATGGCAACTCGTTGTGAAGGTATTCACAATATGAGATATAACTTAAAACGATGCCGTTTTACCAATATTCTGATTTATTCAGATATAGCTATGTATTTCTGATGCATTTGCACTATATTTATACATAGAATAAGCTTAAATTAATGTTTAGACCAGAGGTTCCTGACTTTTATACCTTATCTTTTATATCTGAGCACCCTACATTTTTTTTTTTTTTAATTTCATCTCCCCAAGTTCTAGAACAAGTGCAAATAAACAGATTTGACATGACATTTAGCTAGGAAGATACATACTTTTAAAAATTAATATATATACTTCAATAATATATATTTTAATATGTTAATCTCAAAGAAAAAATATGAATAATTGAAATAAATGAATGTTTCATACCTGGGTTATTGGGATGGTTTGTCCATCTTTTGTTAAAGAAGTGCTTCATGAAAACAACACATGCCTCCACCCCAAAAAAAAAAAAAAAAAAACAAGTGCCCCGGTTTCATTTGTAATACTAATTCAACAAGAATTACATTAGCATTAGTAGAGGCATTTGATGCAAGAAAGCAAGCTTATGCAGCATCAGCCAAAAAAAAAATAAAATAAATAAAATAAAAATAAATAAATAAAAAATAACCACTTCCACTTCACCCCTCTGTTCGTTCAAAATACCTGTCCAGCTGAGCCTTAAACTTATTTAGCCTATCAACTTCCACAACAAAGGATGGAAGTCTGTTCCACCAACCAACCACCCGCTGGCTAAAGGCAAATTTCCTCACGTCTATCCTACATCTGTCTTTCCTCAATTTGAATTTATGCCCTCTGAGGTGATTTTTCTGAGCAACAGGAAGAATCCCATCAGCATTGAGCATGCTCAAACCATTCAAGGCTTTATACACCTCAATCAGATCACCTCGCTGGTGCCTAGTCTCCAGACACTGTAATTTGCAAAACTTAAGCCTTTCTTCGCAAGAGCACCCCTTTGTTCCATTCACCAATCTTGTTGCCCTTCTCTGTACTCGTTCCAGCATCCCTACATCCTTCTTGAAATGAGGCCTCCAGACCTGTATACAGTACTCTAGGTGTGGCCTGACCATTGCCTTATACAAGGGAATAATCACCTCCTTATCCCTGCTAGAAAAATTCCTATATATCATCGACAATACACCATGAGCTACTCTTGCAGTCCGTCTGCACTGCTCAGAAAACTTCATATCTGCCTGCACAACCACCCGCAGGTCCCTTTCAATCTCTACCACTGTTAGTGTAGTACCACAGAGTTGATACATTGCTCTGGGGTTGCTGTTTCCCATATGTAGTACTTTACATTTGTCAATGTTAAACTTCATTTGCCACCTCTCAGCCCATCTGCTCAACCTTTCCAGATCCTGTTGCAGTAGCATAGTGTCAGTAGTGTCCTTGACAACCCTGCCAACCTTCGTATCGTCTGCAAACTTGGACATTAAGCTTGATATACCATCATCAATATCATTTATAAATACAGAAAACAATAATGGACCCAATACTGAACCCTGAGGGACTCCACTAATAACATTAGTCCACAATGAGCAGTGTCCATTGATTACCACTCTCTGTCTTCTCCCCCTCAACCATCCCTTTATCCACAGCAGCAATTTGCCTCCAATGCCACACTGCTCCAATTTGTGCAGCAGTCTTCCATGTGCAACAGTATCAAAAGCCTTTCTAAGATCCAAGTATATAATATCAAAGTTATTCCCTGCATCCAGTTCTTTTGTGACTGCATCATAGTATCCAATCAAATTGGTCAGGCAAGACTTCCCCTTAACAAAACCATGCTGCGTCTGAGCTATAACTGAAGTTTTGTCTAGATGATCCTGCAGTGCTTCTTTAACTAGTGCCTCCATTAATTTTCCGGGAACAGAAGTTAAACTAATAATTACTTGTGTCGCCTTTTGATCCTCCTTTGTGAATTGGAGTCACATTTGAACATCTCCAGTCCATGGGTACTTCCCCTGAGTCCAAGGAAGCTCTCATAATTATGGCTAAGGGTTTGCTTACTTCCTTTGCTGCCTCCTTTAATATAACTGGATAGATCCCATCCACCCCAGGTGCCTTTCTTGTATTTATCTTCAACAATTTCTCCTCCACTTTACTCATAGTTATTACAAGATTCTCTAGCTTACTGCCAGAGTTGAACACACCTCTGGCATTCCCCTCGCTGAATAACTCCTCATGTGTGAATGTCGCTGCAAAATATTCATTTAGTTTGTTAGCTACCTGAGCAGGATCATCAACAGTTGACCCATCGATATCAAGTGGACCAATCTGATTCATCCCCTTCCTTCTAGAGTTTACATAAGTAAAGAACTCTTTGCTGTTTTTCTTTGCATCCCTTGCCAAAGATTTCCCGTAATCTGCCTTCCCCTGCCTAACCTCCTTTGTAATTTGGTTACAGATCAACTTGTATCTATCATAGGCTTCTGTGTCACGTGTTAATTTGTATGTTACTGACATGTTATTGTTAGTAATTCCTGTTGAGTGATTTGCTCATCTTATAAATCGAACAAGTTAAGTTGACTTGATCAATGTGACTAAGTACTTTTAGTATTTAATTTGATTGAAGAAGGCAGTTGTACTTAAGTTTGACTTAAGAAAGAAGGTATTTCTGCATGATAATTATTAAAGTAGATGTATTGGTAAGTCAAATTTATACTGATAGGAGTGCCCAACAACCATGTACCGGTTTCACTGCTTCTTGTAGGCTTACTGCATAACTGCCACATCTATGCTCAATTGCTCCTTGCATTCTTTTCTCACACGTTATTATTATATACTATTATTATTACCATTATGACTTTTTCTCCTTATGGGGTTTTTCCCACCCCTTGATGTGGGTATTGGTACAAAGTGCATGGGGTGGTTGGTTGTGTCTGGTTATTATTATTGTTGTTGGTCAAGAAACTTTCTAACTATCCTGCAGGTGTTCAGGATTGCAGCTTTCTGGAGATCAATGTAAGTATTCTCTAACGTATAAAATATATTGCTCACCTCCAGAGGAATGAAATTAAGAAAAAATAAAATTGCAAACAAGATATTACTGTTTAATAAAAACACAGGTACAAATTGAGTTTAAACTAAATTAAATGAAAATAAAATAAAGCAAAACAGTAGCTTTTGAGTCTAGGGAAACTCTTTATCAGCTGAATACAAACGTTATTACAAAACAAAGAATGCCCCAGGTGTGGTCATGTAAGACAAAAAAAAAAGCGTGACACGAATGCAAGCAACAATAATCGCTGGTTGGAACTAGATGCTTGCAGCTGCGAATGCAGGACATGTACGTGGGGTTCTTGCCAATGCTTATCACATTGTAGAATAACCACCTCTATGATTAGGTGTATACATACACCCTTTATTGCAGTTAAAATTATCATGGCAACCAGATATGTGGAGTGATTCGAGCCATATGTGCTGATGGTAACTTTGTGAGTAGTCAATATCCCAGCATGGGTCAAGGTCGTATTGAGAGGACCAAAAGTGTTCTGTGACCTCAGAGTGCTCCGAATCAGTAGATCGGATTGCCCTCTCGTGTTCTGAGATCCAGTCCTGGAGCCCTGTGCCAGATTCTCTGATGTCTCTACCACCACAGTCATGGCAGGCAATGTGATATATCGACCCGCTGCGTAACAAGGAGGGGGTGGGCCTTTTCACCCTTCAGAAAAGGGATTCGTTTTTTACCGGGAAGCTGTAAGCATTTTATCTGGTGAGCACATATAATTTCAGAGAGGCGTTGAGACGCTAGGGTAATAAAGGATGATAAAGGCGGTCAAGGTCATGCCATCGTTGTGGAGGGCCCTGAGGTGTGCAGCAAGCTCGCGGGCCTGCAGATCGCATTTGTTTAAGGCACAGGCAAGGTAGCTGCAGTTGGATAGAGCTGTTTTTACTCTCGAAACTTCATTGCACCTCTCGTCTGTGGAGCTGGAATGGATCCAGGCATGGGCGAATAGGGCACACGTGATACTGAGAAGCTGGTTGTGGGCATGTGCTGAGAAGCTGGTTGTGGGCATGTGCCGATTTGTAGTTGGTGAATTGGCCAGTACGCATTGGTTTACGTTAGACCAAGGTTCTTAAATGAGTGCCCAAGCACCGTACGAGAACGTCCAGAAAGGAGAGGGCATTGTTCTACTCCAGTTAGCTAGTGAACTCGATGAAGGGTGATAGATAGAGAGTTGAGATGCCGCAAAATCTTATTCGTACTGCTTATGGCCCCCTTGCATACAACATTATTTTAGAACTTCAGAAAACTGTTATCTCCGTAGTCCCGCTACAGACACACCTTCGCTTTGCACACAATTGCAAGACTCACAATATTATTCTGAAAGGTTTTTGCTACAAGGCACCATTCTGCCATGACTGAATGCATCATGCCTGCCTGAATTTTGGCTTAAAGACCCTGCAAATCTGGATTAGCTACTTACATCAAGACCTACGGATAGCCTCCATCAGTAAGGCCATACACACCCTTGAGCTTAAAGGTTTGGTTACTTCTTCTGTATTTTCTAGTGTCCTCCAGACTATGTTCTCAGGCAGTCCACAAGTCTAACTTACATCACTCACGGCGACAAGACAAGTTCAACAACTTACTTCGAGACGCCCGCACCGCCAATCACACACACACACAGAGCCCCTGTGTTTGATCACTCTCACTTCATCCTGAATTTAAGTGGCAAGCACTTATCTAGTGAACAAGTGGAACTTCTCACCCTCGGGATGAAGTTTGCCATATTACCTCGAAGTCCTCCCATTACACAACTCACCATGGGAATAGACGCATTTTTAACCCGCCTACTTGAAGAAACTGCCAATGAGATTCATTTCAAGGCCACACCAATCTTTCAACGTGTTTGTCCTGTTGGCTCAAACCTCAGCCACTGTCAGCTTTTTATTCTCAGTTCGCTTAGGAGGAATGACACCATTGTTATTCTGCCAGCTGATAAGGGACATTGCACCATAGTCCTAGATTGATTCGAGTACCAGAATAAAACCCTATCCCTTGTGTAAGATGCCAGTGTTTATGAACCGGTGCATGACCCTTCCATCAAGGTCTTGGAGCAGTGGGAGGCCAGTGTCAACAGTCTAGTCCGCAAGGTTGAGGTGTGTTTTTTTAATTGTGGTCTCCAGGGTTTCCCCTATATACCGCTGTAGTATCTGAAAAGGCAAAAGACCAAGGCTGGCAAGTATATGTGTGTGTGTAGGTGTGTAAGTATGTGTGTTGTTGTGTTGAGTGCCTGCACCTGGCAACTTCGCAACCAGAAGGCAGGGAACACCAGTCCCCCTGAACCATGACTACTAGGAGGCATGCCAGGATATACTTTCTACCAGAGATACTTAATGGGGCTATCAGGCAAGGCGCCTCTGTAGCCAGGTGGGAAGGAGCAGCAGTGTATAACACACGCTTCTTGATTAGACCGGGGTTCGAGCCCGTCACCACCAAATACGGAGGATGCGGAAAGGTCAGGAAATGACCACCGCATATCCCGGAGCAATATGGCCTTAGTTGCTAATGCTCCTAAAAACCAAATAACAAATAACATAACAAGCTATCAGGCAAGCCTGGGAGCCACGAATTTTGAACTGAAAGGAAGATAGGAAATAGAAGGTTTAGTTAGGGAGATGGGAGGGGAGGGAAAGTAGATAGAAGGGAAAGATGAAGAAGAAATCCCGAAAAGTCTAGTCTACAGCTGGTTAAAATTTAAGATTTCTAAAACTACATGCAACTGGATGTCAACTTCCCCAGTTTTATGGACTGCCGAAATTGCATAAGCCGGGCATCCCTCTGTGATGTTGTCTCTTTTTTCATCACGTCAGTCCCAGTTCAACAAGCCATAGTGTTTGCAAGAGAGAACTCTTAGACGATGACCCCACCCTGCTCAGTAGAACTTCTCTGTCCGCAGAAGACATTTGCACTACTTTCAACTTGTGTTTGACCGGAGGTGTAGTCATGTTTGAAGACTCCCTCTTTAGACAGATCCATGGCATGGCTATGGGTGTCTCTGTCAGCTCTGTCACGGCGAATATTTCCACGGAAGAGCTAGAGGGCTGTGCATTCTCAAACTTACCAGTTCCCATCATGTTCTGGTGTCGTTATGTCTATGATATTCTTCGTTATCATTCCCTGGGGCTCAGAAGCCTGGCTTTTGTGGCACCTCAACTCTCTATTGTTCTCTATCTCAGTTCAACAGTGAACTTGATGAAGGTTCACTGTCGAACTGAAGTCTGACAATGCACTCTCCTTTCTGAATGTTCTAGTATGGCATGTGGGCACACATTTAAGAACCTTGGTTTACCGTAAACCAATGTGCCAATTCACCAACTACAAATCAGCACGCACTCACAGTGAGCTTCTCAGTACTGCATGTTCCCTCTTCACCCATGCCTGGACCCATTCCAGTTCTATAGATGAGAGGTGCAATGAAGTTTTGAGAGTAAAAACAGATATATCCAATTGTGGCTGCCCTGCCTGTGCCTTAAACAAATGCGATTTGTAGGCCCGTGAGTTTGCCGCACACCCCAGGGCCTCCCTCAATGATGGCATGATCTCGACTGCCTTTATCCCCTATTACCCTGGTGTCTCACGACATCTCTCTAAAATTCTACTCGCTCACTGGATAAAATGCTTACAGCTTCCCAGTAAAAAACTGCGATCCCTTCTCTTGAGGGTAAAAACGCCCATTCCCTCCTTGTTACGCAGAGAGTTGATATCGCATTGCCTGTCATGACTGCTGTGGTTTGCTACATTGGGAAATCTGGCAGAAGGCTCCAGGACCAAATCTCTGTTGATCTCACCATTCGAGTTGCCCATCTTTGGACCCTTTCAAGAAGGTCAATGTCTTTTTTCAGATGAAGTCTCCATACTTGAACACAATATTCCAAATGTGGTCTTACAATTGCCTTATAGAGTGGGATTATGTACCTATCTCTACAGGATAGCATTTGATAAATCACCATTGATAGGACATCATGGGCTTTCCTGGCTACCTGTTTACACTGTTCAAAAAACTTCATATCTGCCTGTATTCTAACTCTCAGATCCCTTTCCTCCACTGTTTTTAATTCAGTCCCGTCAAGTGTCTAATTTATTTGGGGGTTGCTATTCCCCAAGTGTAAGACTTTGCATTTAGCAGCATTAAAACATAGCTGCCACTTCTCTGACTATCTTTCAAGCCTGTTCAAGTCATCCTGAATGAGCATTGCTTGGTACTGATCATTAATAACTCTGCCAATCTTTACGTCAACTGGAAATTTTGACATCATGCTTTCTATCCCTTTATCAATGTCATTTATGAAAATGAGAAACAACAGTGGCCCAAGAACCAATTCTTGAGGGATTCCACTCCTGAGATTACACCAATCTGAATATCCATCAATCACAACCTTCTGCCCTGCAGCCACCCATCAATCCATCTTAGAATCTTATCAGTAATCCCAACCTGTTCAAGCTTATACAGTAACCTCTCATGAAGGACCGATTCAAATGCTTTGGTAAAATCCAAAAGAAACTATGTCGAAATTATTCCCTAAATCCAGCTCTTGAGTAACTGTCAAAATAGCCTACTAAGTTAGTTAAACCCTTAACAAAGCCATAATGTAATATCTATCTAAATGTCCCTGGATTGCACTCAATCACTGCCTCTTAGACTTTTCCTACCACTGAAGTCAGACTAACCAGTCTGTAGTTAACAACTTCACTCTCAGAATCGCTTTTAGTATTAAATAATAGTATTAGCAGTAGTATTAAATAATGATATATAATGAAGCACATGCAGTGATCACTTTGTTTAAGATACAACAGGACATTCAAACTGATTTAATGTGGAATAAAATAAGTACTTTAACCTGAAAACAGTTTGCAGTTTTCATCAATTCTCTCAACACTTCTGTTGTGCATTCAGCTTCACCTGCTGAAGGTTCAGTCTGTAAATAGTACTGGAGATAGTATTTCAAATTAAACATGACAAGAACTGTTATTGACTCAGTGAATAATAGAACATCTAATGCCATCTAATTTGGGACACATCGGGACTAGTGCATTTTGGCCCGATTAAGCGGCTGCCCCAATTATCCGAAATTTCACGTAAATAGTTAAAAATACAACGTACCACCCCCCCCCTTTTTTTTTTCGCAATTAGTTCACTGTACAATCAAATTCAATTAATTACTTTTTTTTTTTATCTTTTTTATTTATTTTATTTATTTATTTTTTAATTATTTATTTATTTTATTTTATTTTTTTTAGGCCCTTGCCACTGAAATCTTAGGAAATTAGGTGGTAGGGCCTGCCGGAGTACTTACTTCTAATGCGATCCCTCTATGCCTGACCTGCCTCCTCGGGGCTAAGTGTGGGCAACGGGGGTCCCACTAGGGGCCAAACGGCTAAAAGGTCAGAGGAACAACACAACACAACATGACAATATACAACATAAACCTTACACTTTTTAAAATCTCTGGCCTTCACAGTGTTCTGTGTTTCACAAACAGAGTACACAACATGGAGATGGGGGAAACCCCTGGGGCCGTTAGACAATGAACACTTTACACTTTGTACAATCAAATCACGTTACGACGAACTCAACATAGTAAAGTATCGTTCACTATACGATGTACAGTAAGCGCCGGTCATTGTGATCATGTTTGTGAATTGAATTTAAATTTTATTAAACAGCGATTCTAATTAGCGAAAATAGGAGGAATATTATCCACAGGCTATAAAAGCAAAGATATATCAAGCACAAATTTACCCTTTATTACCTTACCAATTGAAAAATTAAATGATATGTGAAAATCGGAAGAATATATGTGATAATCGGAATAATTAATACGTACTGTAATAAGTACATACGAACTGGTTGACATTTCTGTTCACTGACATTTGTGGGTAGGGATTAAAATTTAAAACAGTAAAAAGATAAGCAATCAATAACAAAGAACACGGCACACACAAATTGCAAGTAACACGATACGCGCAAGTGAGAACCGAGTAACGAGTTACAAAGCTTTAAAAATACGAATAAAGAGATCTGAAAATTTATTTTTTTTATATGATTGAAGATTCCATAGAAGTGTAAACACATTTTAGCATAATAACCCACAGAATTCCAGCTGTCGGTATTATCGCAAATTCAGTAAGATCGAGTTTACTATTCATTTATGATAGATTTCACTAACAGAAAAGCCCAATAAACGGGTGACTGCTAATTGTTTTTATTGTTTTATGGTTGTGACCTCCAGAATTTCGACCGAACCACGTGGTACCGTCGGAGACAATCGTGGGGTAATCTCCAGTGCTGCAGTCTTCTGCCCCGATTAAATGGAATGCTGTCCCAATTAAGCGAAGTAAACCCTGGCTATTTTCTCGACTGGTTTCTGTTTTTTAAGATTTGCCCCAAATAAACGGCTGCCCCGATTAACCGGTGGCACAAATAACCGGAATCCACTGCATATACATATTAACTGAATAATATTTCTGTTCACTGACTTTTTTTTTTTTTTTTGGGCCGTAAAATTTAAAAAAAAAGTTAAGCAATCAATAACAAAGAACACAACACGCACAAATTACAATTAACATGATACGTGCAAGTGAGATATGGAGTAACAAGTTTACAAAGCTTAAAAAATAGGAATGAAGAGAAGATTCTGAAAATTTATATTTTTTATATGATTGAAGATTTCATGGAAGGGGAAACAAATTTCCCATAATAACCTAAAACCCCACAGAATTCCAGCTATCACTATTATCACAAATGCAATAAGATTGAGTTTACTACCCGTTTATAATACAGTAGCTTGCACTAACAGAAAAGCCCAATAAACCGGAAACTGCAAATTGCTTTATAGTAGTGACCTCCAGAAATGTGCTTTAGAAAAATATCACAAAGGCATCCAAAATTGATTCTTATAACCAAACATATGATAATGATGAAAGTGTAGTGCATTTTAATGATTTGAATCGGATTTTTGAAATTTGATTCTATAAAGTGGCTGATTCTACTGACCAGTGATCATGTTAGCAGTGCCTACTTATTTCACTTTACGATGGGCTTACGATTGCCTCCAGCCAGACCATGCCGTCCTTCTTCTCACCCAAAAGCAGCGGTTGTAAACGTGTTGGCCATGTGTTTTGTTTTTTGCATCCTTTAGTTGAAGTGATTTTTTGTGTTGTGCTTATTTTGACATAAATTTACTGTACTGTACATATTGAATTCATGTACAGGGGATTCTCGTCATCCAAGGATAATTGGTTCCAGAAAATTCCACTTAAAACGGGGACCAAAGTTTTGTAATGTTTATTATTTAAATAAAACTAAATACAACTAGACATATTTTAAGATTCTATACCTTTATAATATCAGTGTAAATACACCATAGACAACTCATGGTAGTAGCATGAAAGGCATCATTTCATCTGTATCTCGTATTGTGCTCATCGTTCCCAACGAGTTGCCCATGTATTGCCCTACCGTGAATAAGTAATGCTTCACTTGCAATACCAGGGGACCTGCCCACCCACTGATGAAAAGCCAACTAACTTTGAAACGGTGCCATTTCACACCAACCAGTATTTGAAAATATTTTAATACTGTAACTAAAAACACTGTATTTACAATAAAATAATTAAAACTAGTATAAAATATTTAAAATATATAAATAAAAACGGTTAAAATATGACTGAAAACAGATATTAAAGAATGTTAAAAATTTAAAATATACCATAACAACTGTAGCTTTCAGAGACAGCAATCTCCTTTCTCAACAGCGTACATTATGCTGTTATGCCACATCCTTAAATAGCAGGTCCACGGCATTCGTCACATGGTTCCCCAGGAATGTGATTTGTATTTCCCATTTGCGCACCAGAACCGGAAATGGCTCCCAAGCCATTTCCGGTTCTTGGGAGCCATTTCCCAAAACCGTTCATCGTGTCCCAAGACAACCGTTTCAAAGAGAGGGTGTAAACGTACACCCTTATCTCTATTAATGGTATTACTGGCTGCCCCAATGCGTAAGCTCTCGAGCCATTTACGGTTCCAGAACCCCTGTGCATGATCTGTGATGACAGCATCCTCCAGGGAAATCTGATGTTGCTTCTCCCAGAAATGCTCTGCCACAGCAGACTTCCCGTAATTTGCAGTCTTTATTGCATTCATGTGTTCCCCAGGAATGTAATTGGGAAATACCAATCACATTCCTGGGGAACCATGTGACGAATGCCGTGGACTTGCTATTTAAGGATGTGGCATACAACATAATGTACGCTGTTGAGAAAGGAGACTTCCGCCTCCGAAAGCTACAGTTGTTACGGTATATTTTAAATTTTTAACATTTTAATATCTGTTTTCAGTCATACTTTAACCGTTTTTATTTATATATTTTAAATATTTTAAACTAGTTTTAATTATTTTATTGTAAACACAGTGTTTAGTTACAGTATTAAAATGTTTTCAAGTACTGGTTGGTGTGAAGTTTAATTATTTAATATGGATCTTTCTACATGGGCAACCTGTTGTGAAGGATGAGCACAATATGAGATACAGAGATATCATGATATCGTGGTTTTTCTTTAAGAGTTGTCTACGGTGTAGCTACATTGATATTGTATAGTAATGTTTATTATGTACTTGTAACATTAGTTCATGAAGAGCAGTGCCCATTGATAACCATTCTCTGCCTTCCACTTAACCATTCCGTTATCCATAGCAGTTAACTTGTCCTTAATGCCACATTGCTCCAGTTTGTACAGCAGTCTTTTATGTGGAACAGTATCAAAAGCATTCCTGAAATCCAAGTATATAATATCAAAATTCTTTTTTGCATCCAGTACATCATTGGCCACTGCATCATAGTATCATCAGTTTGGTTAGACAAGACTGCCCCTTGACAAATCCTTTTGTCAAGGGGCAGTCTTGACATAGTAAAAAATGGATGAAGGAACTGAAAAATGAGAAAATTATTTTATTAGACATTTTTTTATATGTTGCACAATGTAAGGTTAAGTAAAGTTTATTGAAGTTACACTATTTTTTAGTTGCACGAATGAAGAATGAATCCTGAGTTGTTTTTTTTTTTTTTTTTTTTGCCATATTTTTTCAGATAAAATTGTGTCACAGAATTTAGTTATGTCTTTAACTTGGCACTTAACTTTTGTTGCACGATCATGAAGAAGATTGTTCTTACAAAAAATATTCAAGTGCTTGATCAATTTTCAAGGGAAAAAGCTTTTAATTCTTTAATTTTCCAATCCTCGTAACTGCTAGGATTCAGGTAATGAATACTCGCATACCGGGGATCCCCTGTACATACAATATTGTATAAACCGATAATATGGCCCCTAAAGAGTGCAGTAAGAAGAAGAAAAATAAGAAAAATTTCCATTAAAATTAAACAAGAAATAGTGAAAAAACATGACAGTGGTGCTAAAATTAGTTCATTGGTGCATGAATATGGTTTTTCTCAGTCAACAATTTCTACCATAGTGTAACAAAAAAAAAAAAAAAAAATCCTTAAAAAAATTAGTGATGAATCTAACACAGTCCAAAAGGGCAAAGAACTGATTGTAGAAATGGAAAGGCTTTTGTTGCTGTGGATAAAATAAAAACAAATAAAAGGTGATAACAGTTCCTGGACGATACATTTGCAAATATGCAAAGCAGATATTTGATGAATTAAAGGCTAAAACACCTTCAACTAGTGATATGCAATATGGGGACTTGAAAGTAAAAAAAGGTTGGTTCAAATGTTTTAGGAAAAGGTCCAATATTAAGTGTCATAAGGCATTGAGAGGCTTGCAGTGTTGATCAGCTGAAAACTTTCTAAGGTGAAGTTTCAAGAGCTCGTTGAGAAGGAGGGTTATCTTCCTCAAGTCTTTAATAAAGGCCAAACGGGTCTCTTTTGGAAAAGAATGCCCAGGCAAACATGCATCACAAAAGAAGAGGCTTCAGTACCTGGGCATAAGCCTGTGAAGGATAGGCTTACTCTGCTATTGGAATCCAATGCCTCTGAAGATTTTAAACTTAAGCCAATGTTGGTTTACCATTCAGAAACTCCAAGCAAAAAGCAAAAAGTCAACAAAGGCAGGTTGGGTGTCTTCTGGCAGAGTAACAAGAAGGGTGGGTGACAAGACACCCCTTCAATGAATGGGTATTTGAAGTGTTTTGTCCTTCAGTCAAAAGTTACTTAAAAAAGAACAAACTTCTTTTAAAGGCACTGATACTTTTGGATAATGCTCCAGGCCATGATCCCGAACTTGCCCGATTTCTGAAGGAGCAATTTGGCTTTGTTACTGTCAAATTTTTCCCACCTAGGATCAGTAAGTGATTGCCAACTTCAATAAATTTACACAAAGAAGATGCCTGCCAAATACTTTGAAGAGACTTCAGGAGACAGAGCCATCACCTTAAAGAAATTCTGGAAGACCAGGTTTAACATCTTAGACTTTGTAAAAATCATTGAATTCTTGAAATGAAGTTTCTGCTCGGTGCCTCAGTGCAGCCTGGAAGAACCTGTGGCCTTCAGTCATCCATGATTTTGAAGGATTTGAAGATGAAGATGTTCTAGAGCAGGAAATTATCATTCTTGGTGAGTCCTTGGTTCTTGAGGTTGATGCGAAGGATGTGGAGGAGTTAAGCACCATGGAAGGGAGTTTACAACAGAGGAGTTCCAGAAATGAGAGCAAATTGAGTGAGCATGACAGTGGAAATCAGGAGGATGACTGTGTAGCAACAACTCAAGAAATTAAGGACATGTTTGCTGTGTGGGTCATTATGAAGAGAACAGTTAAAAAAAAAAAAAAAAAAAAAAAGCCCAGATATTTAAACCACTGAATTGATGATCTGCAAATTTGAAGATCAGGTGTTAAGTTATTTCAAGAACCTTTAGAGAAAGCGCTAAAAACAAACTATTTTGGACAGTTTTTATACCGTAAGTAGCAAGAGGCAGCGATCGGGAAAAAAACAGCAGATCCTGAAAATTGTCCTGACTTCTTGATAGTAGAAGAGTCTCCCTCAACTTTGTCAACTCCATCACCACACCACCAGCTTTTCTGGTCTAAGTTAAATGAAAATTAGCGTCCTTGTTTTTTAATGTTTATAATTATCAGTTAATTGTCATTTTAAACAACATTTGGAGTGGGGGGGATAAGTAAAACTGGAAGCATCAGCATTTTTTTTTTTATCTTTTTTCTTTTTTAAATTTGTATAATGTTTTAATATGTATTCCAGTATATAAGACACACCACAATTTTACGGTAACTTTTTTTTAGATTAAAGGTGTGTGGTATATAATGGCAAATATGGTATTCAGTATTTTATATAAAACTAATACTACAGTAGAACGTCGGTTCTCCGGAAGTCAGTTATCCAGAATAATTTGAAAGGCTGATTCTTCTTTTTTCTTCTTTTTTTATTAACAGTAAGCTCCGGTTATAGTGATCACGTTTGCAAATTGAATTTTGATTATAATAAGCGAAAAGTCGATTTTACTACTGTTTATAACAGATTGTACAACCAAAAAGCCCAATAAACTGAAAACTGCAAATTGTTTTTGTTTTATGGTTGTGACCTCCAGAATTCTATGTGACCTTCAGAAATGTGCTTTAGAAAAATATCACAGAGACTATGGGATTTCTCAGAACCCATGAGTGAATTTCAGATTAGTTTAGCTCCAGATTCAGTAAGAATAATATTGAAACTGTGCGATTTATTATTTTTCTCAATTTTTTACGGTAAAATGTGAGCAAAAAGAAAACGTGTAGTTTTAACATTGCAACAAAAAATGGAAATTATTGATAGAATTAGAAAAGGTGAAAATTTGGGAAATCTCTTTCCACAGTATTTAATGTGGGGACTTCAACAATTTACGACATCAAGAACAAGAAAAATTCCAATGCTATAACAGAATTTGTGTCAATTATGGATAGTGAAGAAGGATCTAGCAGGAAAAAGACTGTCGAAACCTGAAAATGCCGCTTTAGAGAGTGCACTCACTTTATTTTTTTGTTTTGTTCAGAGCGAAGTTTAGGTGAACCAGTGTCTGGCCCAATTTTGTGTGAAAAAGCATTGGATTTTAATCGAAAATTAATAAGTAATGAAGATTTTAAGGCAAGCACAGGTTGGCTGGAAAACTTTAAACTGAGATACAGTATACGTGAACTAGAAACTTTCTGCAGACGAAGCGGCAGCAGTGTCCTTTGAAAAGTAAGTTTGCTTCAGTTATTTTATTTGTTATTTGGTTTTTAGGAGCATTAGCAACTAAGGCCATATTGCTCCGGGATATACAATGGTCATTCCCTGACCTTTCTGGATCCTCCATATTTGGTGGTGATGGGCTCCGAACCCCAGTCTAATCAAGAAGCGTGTGCTACACACTCCTGCTCCTTCCCATCTGGCTGTGGAGGCGCCTGCTTCAGTTATAGCAAATTATGAGAAAGAAAACGTTTATAATGTTGATGAGACAGGCTTATTATGGAAAGAATTACTGAGAAAAACCCTAGCCACTAAAAGAGAAATGCCTGCACCGAGTTGAGAAAAGAGCGAATTACAATTGCTATGTACAGATTGTCCATGCTCGTTATTGGTAAGCCGAAAAAACCAAGAGCATTTAAAAAATCTTTCTGATTTTCCTTTTTTGTATAAAAATGCGTAGATGGATGTTTGTTTTCCGAGATTGGTTTATAATTTTCTTTTATTTAATTAATCTTATTTAATTTAATCGTAAGGTAAGATTAAATTTATTTAATCTTTCCGGAAAATTTGGCTATCTGGAAGAGGTCTGACATCAATTATTCTGGATAACTGACACTACTGTATTTCCATCATAAAAATCACCCTTTAGAAAGATAAATAGCTTAGTTATATAGTAAAAATTTCAACATCTGAGGTCTTGGAATGAATTACCAAAAAACAATGTATTATTGGGTTCACATTACAATATTTTCACAATACAATGGTGTCTCTGGAACAGATTAATATCATAAAGCAGGGGGTCCACTATACTTCCTATATAGAATTTGCTGTTGGTAACATCATCTGTTGGGCCCAGTGCTCACAATTTAAAAACTGCCTGGGACCTCTGTGGTCACCCTTACGAAAACAAAAGCCTTTCCCTTTACAGTAGTTATATCTTTAATTAAAGTCTACATTAGTACACTATGATTGCTGCTACCCAGTGGGTCTTTTACCTGTAGATTCTTAATGCATGAAGAATCACTGCTGATAACTTTTTTTTTTTTTTTTGGGTAGTTGTTGGTGCATCGGCTTCTGTGGCCATAATGCACCTCCCAAGGTTTTTGCAGTACTTTGATCCAAGCCCGAGGCAGGATTCGAACCTGCAACCTTTGGGTTGCCAGGCAGGCAGGCACTTTACCCACCCGGCTACCCCGGTCGGCTGCTGATAACTAGATCAATAGTATTGTATAGTATACTGTATATATAATTAGAGGTAAATAAAAGTGGTCAAAATTAACATTAAATGGTAAGTGGACGGTAGATGAGAACAGAACAGTATAGAACTCCAATTATTGCTAAATATCTAAAAGTAAAACAGAAAATATAATACAAAGGTATAAAGGAAAATAGTAATAGTTAAAGTGAAATGTCACAAAAATCTGACATTTTTCGTTGTATTGCCAGCAAAAAAAAAAATTTAGTTTCTCCATTTTTGTACTTGTGTCATTAACGTGTTATCAGCATGATGCTATATGCATAAATGGTTGAGTATGTCATGTGACCTCGGGGGGGGGGATACCATTAAACTACTATAGTAGTAATACCATTGCTGGATGCCTGCATCCAGTTAGAAAAAAATTGAGTGGTGTCCCATAACATTTTGTGTTTTAGTTCTCTAAATAATCTTCACCTTCTGCTTACTTGTCTCAGTTAAAATGGTGAAATCAATATGCCAAGTTTTTGCCAGATGTGTAATTGGAGAATCCCCCTGAAAGTTTCTTAATAGCCCTCCCTTTTTTACAATCCATGGCATTGGAGGCTCAGGAAGAGGGGACAGATTCTTGCCCATGGAGACAGGAGATGGATGTAGACTACTAGAAGTTTATAGATGACAAATATTTGTCTATGAGGGAACAGCTTTCATCTTCAGATGAGTGACTGCCATTGTTTTTCTTTGTGCTGTGTAGAGAAAAAAAAATGTTCTTTCATTTCCCATGTTAATAACTTGTTTTATGTAATTTTTCTTGTTTTAGTTCCTTTTATGTTAAACACCTAGCATTATTGCTGTATGGGTATTGCATCAGGCATCTGTGTAAAATTTGTCACTGATTTCAGTAAAGGTGTGTGTGTAATAAAATAAAACTTATGCCAGTAGCACAAGTTTTATTTTTTGTTTGCTCTACTGTTTTGCCATGCTACTGGCATGTTTTGTTAAATAAGACATGTTAAATAAGTTTTGTTTTAATTTTATTTTTCAGTTTCATTTCATTTCAGTTATATATACAGTGGGGTATGCCAGAAAGAATGTAAGTGGTTCTAGAACCTCATTTGTTATAGCATCTGTTCGTTCTAGCATACATTGAAATATATGTATTTGGGGGGTATTCCATTCCAGGCCCGCAGTCTAGACCAAAGTTACCATCCAATATGACTTAAACAGGAAAAATAAATACAAAATGAAAAATGTAAGTGTAAAAATAATATAAAATTAATTTAACTTTTATACATTGTACATAAAATTTTAAAAGCATAAACAATATTCCCCCAGGGAAAATATAAACAAACTTTCCCTAATAAAAATCATAAAACCTAGAGATTCCCTTCGCGACCTGTGCACTTTTTATTTCTTCCTTGTTTTTTAAAATTGTACTGATTGTTGATTTAGCCATACCATATTCAGCACTTAGATCTCCTACACTTTTCCATTTTCTCGCTTGGAAATTATTTCTTTCTTAATCTCTAAGTTAATTAGCTTTCTTGCTCTATTTTGCCGGCTCATGGCTAAAATTATATAGCAGAGTAATTAAAAAATATATTTTCACTGCTAAAGGGCAAATAAGCAGATAACTGAACCTTACAAATGATAACAAAGATGATAACTGGCGCTCTAATCAAAGCGGGAAATTAGAGCGAGAAGCGATATAATCAACAAATCGTGCACACACACACATGCTACATTGGCCGATAGTATTCCTCCGCGTTCGTTGTAGCATCCTGATTTTACTGATAAAAACTGTTCATTGTAGCACACCTGACTGTATATACACACACAAAACACACACACACACACACCAAGAAAACAAGGGCTGGGTCGATAATTGATCTTAGCCATGTGATCTCCAGATGATCAACTTATTCAAGTGTAGCTCATACTGGCCGCAATGTTTCAATAATTCATCAATGCTAACACAATGTTTATGGGAAGGCAGTCACATGCATCAGTATCGTGGGATGAGAGCAGGTGCTGACAGATTATAAAACTGCAAGGGTGTCAACCATTTTGACAATGTGTAATGTCATCTCTACCATTCAGTAATTGCATTGAATGACTACTTGATTAATTGACAATATTATGTACTATACTATACTGTATTAAGCTTATGCTATCTATTGTCGCGTAATAATGACGGCAATTTACGAACGGTAAACACGTGGATTTGATACCCTTTCCGATACTAAGTAATACCTACAAAATCTCTATCTAAGTTACTTTAAACTATCGTAAATAGGAATATAAAGCTACTCTAGAAAATAAGTTAATATGCCAATTTAAGCTAATAAAACAGAAAATAAATCAGAAAAAACTTCTCTGTTCCAGGAGCAGGAAAAATGTACGTCCGCACAGGCTATACTCGTTCCCAGTTTTTTTTTGGGCATTGGAATGTTTCATAAGGTGTCAACCATCAGTTGTATGTCACATGTAGCAGTTCATATTGCCAACCATGGAGATTTTTGGCGATATTGAATAAAAAAAATTAATTCTTCTTTTGCTCTTTAAATAGTATCGTTTTATTTTTACATATCTACTAGCAGTTAATCCAATTTTCAGATAAATCTGCCATCTCCTGGACATTACAATTTTTATGTATTAGAGTATGTATATGTGTAATAACTTTTATTTACTGTAATTCCCACCATATAAGATTCACTCATAAATTAGCAAAGATTATTTGGAGGGGAGGATTTAATTGAGGAACTAATTTATTTTATTACACATATCACATTACTTCTAATTCTTTTAAACGAAAGCATTTTATTACACATGGCTATATTTATAATATCCTACATACTAAGATTAACCCAACATATTTTAGCCATCTCAAAATCCATATACACAAATATTATTCTAATTCATCTTTAAAGAAGAACAAGAAAATAGGGTGATAAAAGCAAGTTTTTATTTATCTTCAAATCCATCGCTGCTGTTATCCTCATCATGGTGTTCATCACTCCTCATCTTCAGTCACTCCTGCTGTCTGATAGTTAACTGTCATTCTCATCAAATAGAACATCTTCTGAGCTGTTCAAGGCATTACTGATGCTACACTTCTTAAATGACTTCACAACCAACTGTCTCAGTCATTACTGCATCCCAAGAATTTTTTTACCCATTGGCACACTTGAGAAATTGTTGGCCTCTTCACATAACCAGTAGGTATTAAGTTGTGTTGTGGTGCTCTCGTCCATTCTTAATTCATGAAAGCTTTAAAAGGTTTATTAATAGAAACATCCAGTGGTTGTAGCTGGCTAGCAAGTCCACCTGAAATTATAGCAAGTTGTCTTGTAAGCCCCACTGGTCCCATACCAGTGGGGCTTGTTTCTTGAGAAGGCCACCAGGATGCCGTGACACTCTTTCTAGCCATAATCTGACTCCATTTTCATTCATCCATCCACCCTTTAGGATGAAGATGGGCAAAAATACCTGGTAGAATTTTTTTTTTTTTTTTTTTTTTTTTTCCCCTTTGGCAGAGCCTTTCTCTTGAATACAAGGAGAAATAGAAATTTATTTCCATCAGCACAAACCAAAACAGCACTATAGTGTGCCTTTTCATGGCCTGATATCTTCACAGTTACTGATTTTGTACCTTTAATATCCACACTTCTATTTGAGGGTACATCAAATGTTAAAAAGGTATTTCATCCATATTGCCAATTTGACCAAGCTCATAGTTTGTGTACTTCCTAGCATTAAATATAAATTTGAGGAATTCCAGCATTTGGTTTTCATACTGTTTTGGTATTTTATAGTTATCAAGTCCTGATAACTAAGCTGTTTTCTTTGTAAATCTCTAACTCCAACTTGTTGTGCCACCAAAATCAAGTCCCTTTGCTGCCCTGACTTTTGCCTTAAAAATTGTTTTTGTTGACACAGATATACCACAGTTCCTCTGCTGTATTACCCTGCTTGTCATTTCTTTCTCAAGTCCTGCCCATTTTGCTACTGGTTGACAAAGGTTATGCTTTTTTTTTTTTTTTGATTGCCGTATTGAGTTTATCCTCTAGTTCCTGCCGCTCCCAGATCATCTGTTAGTGGTAGCACAAAATGTCTTGCTGCATCTCTGCTTCCTTATTCCTTTGCATAACTGATGATTTGTAATTTGCATAAGCAAGCTTTTTCTTTGTTGATGCCATTATAATATGGTACTAGTAATCTGAAATTTATGGTTAAAGCTGAATAAGTGTGCACATATGCAGTGGCTACGCTATAAAAATATTCATTATGGTACCTTAACAGATCCAGTAAATTCCCCCCCCCCCCCCACACACACACAGGTCAAATTTTCTGATAATTTATTTGGATGTTTTTAACATTTTAGCAAGAGTTTCATAAAATTAGTATATTGGTAACTACTATAAAATCGTCAGTAGAAAAGACAACAAAATGCTTCCTTATGGTAGCTGCAACCATCACCTTATAAGACACTTTGATTTTTTTGAGTTATATTTCTGGGGAAAAAAAAAGTGTCTTATATGGCAGGAAATACAGTATATAAAATTTTGTTTTTTTTTTTTTCATGTTTTGGATACTTTATCAACAACTTCATACATCATTGTAATGTTCAGCTCCCAGGGCCTATTTAGAATTATTTGTTTTAGTTTCATTGTTATTAACATTTTTCATGGAAAATTAAAAAATAAGGAAGTAACACATGAGATTTTTCTTTTTTTTAAATCACAGTATCCTAATTGTGCAGCACTTGATTCATATTGAAACTTTCCTCTGGATAGTATGTTATTATTTATTATTATTTTTTTAATTTCAGGTAGTAGGCTAAGAAAGCTTTGGCATGGACCTGTGATGTTAATTGATATTAAGCATTGTTTTGTGATGCAAATAGCATTTGGTAGGGGGAAGAATATATGTGAAAAGCAGATGTTCAAGGGGTATGCATAAAAAAAAAAAAAAGTTTGTCGCTGATCTTTGCAATCTGCACTTCACAACAATCATAGTTTAATGATAATATTGCCATAATCTGGTAAAATTTTGTATGATATGATTGAAATCTCACCCGTTTAAAGTTTCCAAGAATATGAGAACGGTTTTTCTTTTCTGCAGGTTGCAACAGGAAGCATGGGAATCAATGTGCTTACCGCACTGCAGTGTTTGTTTCACGATTAATGATTAACAATTTCCACAGTAAATATTTATAAAAAGTACTCTCAGGAATTATGCAGTGTTTTTGATAAATTCTTCATTGTTTCACATAATAGGTTCAGATTAATTCAAGTCAAAGCAGTGAATATGTTATACGCACCCAGCCTACTGACAAGGCATTATCAACTGTAGAAACGGCAGCTACTGCTCTAGCTTTTCTTGAGTCAAACCCCCAAATTAAAGAGGTATGAGCTTTGAACATTTTATAAGATATTTGTAAACTTTTAATATATTACTTCTGGAATGTTAAATCTGTTATATTCTTCTAATGATGCCATGGAGAATAACTGAAAATTAATTATAGCCTGTTCGTCATAAGAAATAACATGAATTTGATATTGAAAATGGCAATAAAGTTGAGAAAAGAGCGAATTACAATTGCTATGTACAGATTGTCCATGCTCGTTATTGGTAAGCCGAAAAAACCAAGAGCATTTAAAAAATCTTTCTGATTTTCCTTTTTTGTATAAAAATCATAAAAATGCGTAGATGGATGTTTGTTTTCCGAGATTGGTTTATAATTTTCTTTTATTTAATTAATCTTATTTAATTTAATCGTAAGGTAAGATTAAATTTAAATTAGTTGTTCAGCTAATAACAGTAAGTCAAAGTGTGATGTGTTTATTGGTTAGCACAGCCAGCAGCAAGATTATGGAGCTGATAAGGTGATGGAATTTTGCCTGAACAATAAAAACAAGAACATGGTGATGAATTATAAATAAATAAGAATTGTTGATATGACCAATAATATGTGATGTTTTATTTTTCTTCATTTAAGTTAAAAAAAAAAATCCACAAATTTTCAATACTCATGAGATATATACCAGAGAGATCCTACTTTGACTTAATCTGATAATCATGACAGATAACTTTACCTTACTGGTAGTAACACTCCATGTTCTTTCTCCTAAAATTATTTTATGGTATTCATCACCATGTTCGGTGAACAATTTTACCTTAGGTTCCCGTTTTCAATTTTGATAAATCTATAATTGTAAGCCCACCATCTATTTCTTTTCTCTCTCTCGGTTGAATATTGTCACGATCTTAGTACTCATGACAGAATTCCCATCTTCAAATTACCAAAAACAGCTAAAATAAGGTCTACAAAAAGTTAAATTATTGCTTCCTTGTTTTTGTCATGTTCAGTATTAGTATCAGAAAACGATGCAAGGAAGCAAGCTTATATATACTGATGAGCCAAAACATTATGACCAGCGAGTTGTTATGCAAATCAAAGCAACTGCAGGTGAACTATGGTGCGGATCGGGACACGGTACAAAAAACACTTGATACTGAGCTTGGTTAATCAGTGTTACTCTTGTTCTTCAGATGGGAAAGGCAGCGGACTTAAGCGAGTTTGACAAAGGCCAAATTGTAATGGCCAGACGACTGGGTCAGAGCATATCCGAAATGGCACTGCTGGTGGGGTGCTCACGGTCAGCCGTGGTTAGTACCTACCAAACGTGTTCCGAGGAGGGGGAACCCACGAACTGCCGGCGAGGTGTTGGATGACCACAGCTCGAGGTGAATGAAGACTCTCCCGGATGGTATGTGGCAACAGAAGGGTGACTGTGGCACAACTCGCCAGTAATTGGAATGCTGGCGATGAGGGTAATGTGTCACAACACACAGTACATCGAACCTTACTGAAAATGGGGTTGTGTATTCGCAGGCTGCTCTGAGTGCCCATGCTAACCATGGTTCACCGGTGACAGCACCTACAATGGGCACGCAAGCATCGAAACTGGACCTTGAGTGATTGGAAGAAGGTTGTCTGGTCCATTGAATCACGTTTCCTGTTGCACTATGTGGACAGCTGGGTACGTGTGCGTCGTTTACCTGGGGAAGCGATGGCATCTGGATGCACTATGGGATGAAAACAAGCCGGTGGCGTCATGCTTTGGGCGATGTTCTGCTGGGATACCCTGGGTCCAGTCATCCATGTGCTGGGCACTCGCACTTGACGTCTACTACTTACCTAAACATCATTGCTGACCAGGTAGACCCTTTCGTGGCAAAGGTCTTCCCCTCTGGCAGTGCCATCTTTCAGCAGAATAATGTTCCATGCCACACCGCCCAGATTGTTCGAGACTGGTTCACAGAACATGAGGAAGACTTCCAGGTATTGCCCCAGCCTCCAAATTCCCCAGACATCATTCCCATCAAGCATCTGCAGTTTCTGTTGGAACAGCAACTCTGATCTGCAGCGTCTCAACCACGGACCCCCCAGGAGTTAAAGGATCTGCTGGTTACGTGTTGATACCACACCACAAGACACATTCAGAAATCTTGTAGTGTCCATGCCTCACCGGGTACGAGCTGTTTTGGCTCATCAGTGTATGCGTATCAGGAAACACATAATACACCGATGTGTATCAGCAAACAAAAAAAAAAAAAAAAATCTAACATCACCTGTCCATCCTCTCTAATAATTGGTCAAATTCTTCCTTCAATTTATTCAGACTACCCACTTCCACAAAACCAGGTGGATGTTTGTTCCAACAATCAGCTACCCTCCAGCTGCAAGCAAATTTCCACTCATCCATCATTCAACCATCCTTCCTCGGTTTAAGAGTTAGGATGCATCAACATGCTTCAAAATTAGAGAGTATATCTGATATATTTTTTATTCAGAATATGAGACAGCGATAATATAAAGTTAAGGCTAAACTGTTACTAGGTAAGGAAATAACTGACAAGCCAGTGAACAAAACATTGCATAGGTATTTCACTTTGAAGCATGTATCACAAACTTAACATGTCCTTTTTTTTTTTTTTTTTAAACACCAAAATGATCTGAAATTTGAGAATTTTCTGAAGTTTTATCCTTTCAGTTTGCAATTCATGAAGAACAAAATGATTCATTTCTATATCCTCAAAGAAAATAAACTCCTTAGTTATTTGACCATTAGTTTTCAAAAAAAACCATACCCTTGAATCACAAAAAAAGCTGAAAGAAATCTTTCTCCTATGTTGCTCTGCAAGAATTATGTTACTAAAAATATGCTTTATTTCTGCCTCTCGTGGACCATCCAGCTAACGATGTGTGTTTCACATAGTGAAATACACTGTGTGTGTGTGTGTGCGCGTGTTTTTGGATAAAGTATCTTTTTAACAGTAATATGATGAGATAGCAATCTGTCATTGACAAGAAAAGTATTGGTTTATGCATATTATACTTCATTACATCTAGTATTCTTTTTATCTACCTCTATTTTTTTTTTTTTTTTTTATTCACAGTAGTAGTAGTAGTGGCATGTGATGCAAGAAAGCATCTGTATGAGCTTATGCAGCATCAGCCCAAAAAAAAAAAAAAAAAAATCACATCATTCCCTCCAAATGCCTGTCCAGTTCCTCCTTAAATTCATTCAACCAATCAACTTCCACAATGACAGATGGAAGTTTGTTCCAGCAATTAACCACCCGCTGGCTAAAGGCAAATTTCCGCACATCTATTCTACATCTGTTTTTTCTTAATTTGAATTTATGCCCCCTTAGGTTCGTAATCTGAACAAGTGGAAGGATCCCATCAGAATTCAGTGTGCTCAACCCATTCAAGGCCTTATACATCTCAATCAGATCACTGTGCAGGTGCCTAGTCTCCAGCCACTGCAATTTGCAGAACTTAAGCCTCTCTTGGTAAGGGAATCCCTTCATTCCCCCTCACCAATCTTGTTGCCCTTCTTTGTGCACGCTTAAGTAAATCTACATCCTTCCTAAAATGAGGCCTCCACACCTGTACACAGTACTCAAGGCGTGGCCTGACCATTGCCTTATACAGAGGGATAATCACTTCCTTTTCCCTGCTAGCAAAATTCCTATATATCATTGACAAAACCACATGACCTGCCCTGGCAGCCTGTCTGTATTGCTCAGAAAACTTCATATCTGTCTGCACAATTACTCCTAGGTCTTTTTCATTTTCTACCACCTTAAGTGTAGTACCACACGGTTGGTACGTTTCTCTGGGGTTACTTCTACCCATATGTAGTACTTTGCATTTGTCAAGGTTAAACTTCAGTTGCCACTTCTTAGCCCATCTGCCCAAATTATCTAGATCCTGTTGCAGTAGCACACTGCCAGTACTGTCATTTAACAACCCTGCCAACTTTTGTATCATCTGCAAACTTCGACATTAAGCCTGATATACCTTCATCAATATCATTGATAAATATACAAAACAACAGTGGACCCAACACCGAACCCTGTGGGACACCACTAATAACATTAGTCCACGAAGAGCAGCACCCATTGATTACCACCCTCTGTCTTCTCCCACTTAACCATCCTTTTATCCATTGTAGCACCTTACCCTTAATACCATTCTGCTCCAATTTGTACAGAAGTCTTCCTTGCGCAACTGAGTCAAAAGCTTTCCTGAAATCCAAATATATGATATCAAAATTATTTTTTGCATCCAGTTCCATTCTAACCACATCAAAATATCCTATCAAATTTGTCAGACAAGACTTTCCCTTAACAAACCCATGCTGTGTCTGAATTATTGCTGCAGTCTTGTCTAGTTGATCCTGCAATGCATCTTTAACCAGTGACTCCATTATTTTACCCGGAACAGAAGTTAAACTAACTGGTCTGTAATTACTCGTGTCACCCTTCGATCCCCCCTTTGTGAATTGGGGATACATTTGCACATCTCCAGTCCGTGGGAACCTCCCCTGAGTCCAAGGATGCTCTCATAATTATGGCTAAGGATTTGCTTAGTTGCTTTGCCACCTCCTTTAATATAACTGGATAGTTCCCATCCACCACAGGTGCTTTTCTTATGTTTAACTTCAACAATTTCTCCTCCACTTTGCTCTCAGCTATTACAAAATCATTAAGTATCCTGCTACAATTTGATAACCTTCTGCCATTTTCAAACCTTAATAATTCCTCATGTGTGAATGTAGATGCAAAATACTCATTCAGTTTGTTTGCTCTCTGAGCAGGATCATCAACAGTCGAACCATCGATGTCAAGTGGACCAATCAGATTCATCCCCTTCCTTTTAGAGTTTATATAAGTAAAGAAATCCTTGCTGTTTTTCTTAGCATCTTTTGCCAAGGATTTCTCGTAATCTGCCTTCGCCTGCCTAACCTCCTTTGTGACCTGATTACAGACTAGCTTATATCTGCCATAGGCTTCTGAGTTGCTTGATAAATTATATGCTTCCCATGCATTTTTCTTCTGTGTTACGAGTCTCATTAGTTCATTTGATAACCAGTTAGGCCTAAACTAGATATAAGCTAGTCTGTAATCAGGTCACAAAGGAGGTTCGGCAGGCGAAGGCGGATTACGAGAAATCTTTGGCAAAAGATGCTAAGAAAAACAGCAAGGATTTCTTTACTTATATAAACTCTAAAAGGAAGGGGATGAATATGATTGGTCCACTTGACATCGATGGTTCCACTGTTGATGATCCTGCTCAGATAGCAAACAAACTGAATGAGTATTTTGCATCTACATTCACACATGAGGAATTATTACAGTTTGAAAATGGAAGAAGGTTATCAAATTGTAGCAGTGTGCTTAATGATTTTGTAATAACTGAGAGCAAAGTGGAGGAGAAATTGTTGAAGTTAAACATAAGAAAGGCACCTGGGGTGGATGGGATCTATCCAGTTATTTTAAAGGAGGCGGCAAAGCAACTAAGCAAACCCTTAGCCATAATTATGAGAGCATCCTTGGACTCAGGGGAGGTTCCCACAGACTGGAGATGTGCAAATGTGTCCCCATTCACAAAGGTGGATCGAAGGGTGACACGAGTAATTACAGACCAGTTAGTTTAACTTCTGTTCCGGGTAAA
Organism: Mastigoproctus giganteus; assembly: GCF_048544385.1. Lineage (NCBI taxonomy): Eukaryota > Metazoa > Arthropoda > Arachnida > Uropygi > Thelyphonidae > Mastigoproctus > Mastigoproctus giganteus. The sequence continues at coordinate 181,608,351 of NC_143581.1, forward strand.
ATAATGGAGTCCCTGGTTAAAGATGCATTGCAGGATCATCTGGACAAGACTGCAGCAATAATTCAGACACAGCATGGGTTTGCTAAGGGAAAGTCTTGTCTGACAAATTTGATTGGTTATTATGATGTGGTCACAAAGGAACCGGATGCAAAAAATAATTTTGATATCATATACTTGGATTTCAGGAAAGCTTTTGACACTATTGCGCATGGAAGACTACTGTACAAATTGGAGCAGAATGGTATTAAGGGTAAGTTGCTACAATGGATAAAAGGATGGTTAAGTGGGAGAAGACAGAGGGTGGTAATCAATGGGTGCTGCTCTTCGTGGACTAATGTTATTAGTGGAGTCCCACAGGGTTCGGTGTTGGGTCCACTGTTGTTTTGTGTATTTATCAATGATATTGATGAAGGTATATCAGGCTTAATGTCGAAGTTTGCAGATGACACAAAGGTTGGCAGGGTTGTTAATGACAGTAATGGCAGTGTGCTACTGCAACAGGATCTAGATAATTTGGGCAGATGGGCTAAGAAGTGGCAACTGACGTTTAACCTTGACAAATGCAAAGTACTGCATATGGGTAGAAGTAACCCCAGAGAAACGTACCAACTGTGTGGTACTACACTTAAGGTGGTAGAAAATGAAAAAGATCTGGGAGTAATTGTGCAGTCAGATACGAAGTTTTCTGAGCAATGCAGACAGGCTGCTAGGGCAGGTCATGGGGTTTTGTCAATGATATATAGGAATTTTGCTAGCAGGGAAAAGGAGGTGATTGTCCCTCTGTATAAGGCAATGGTCAGGCCACGCCTTGAGTACTGTGTACAGGTGTGGAGGCCTCATTTTAGGAAGGATGTAGATTTACTTAAGCGTGCACAAAGAAGGGCAACAAGATTGGTGAGGGGGAATGAAGGGATCCCCTTACCAAGAGAGGCTTAAGTTCTGCAAATTGCAGTGGCTGGAGACTTAGGCACCTGCGCGGTGATCTCATTGAGGTCTATAAGGCCTTGAATGGGTTGAGCACGCTGAATTCTGATGGGATCCTTCCACTTGTTCAGATTACGAACCTACGGGGACATAAGTTCAAATTAAGAAAGGACAGATGTAGAATAGATGTGCGGAAATTTGCCTTTAGCCAGCGGGTGGTTAATTGCTGGAACAAACTTCCATCTGTCGTTGTGGAAGTTGATAGGTTAAATAAATTTAAGGAGGAACTGGACAGGCATTTGGAGGGAATGGTGTGTTTTTTTTTTTGGCTGATGCTGCATAAGCTCATACATTTGCTTTCTTGCATCACGTGCCACTACTACTACTACTAAACCTTGAATGCTTCCCACTTAAAATTTACTGTTGGTAACATCGTCAATTTATCCCACTGTACAGAATTTAAAAAGCTTTCTGAGACCACTGTACTCACCTTTACGGAAGCAAAAACCGTTTCCTTTACCCCTGATGGTAATTATATCCCACATCAGTATGCTGTGATCACTGCTGATAACCAGATCAAGAGTATTACTCTCTGGTTGCCTCTCGAACATGCTGCTGCAGAAAACAATCATCCAATAAATCCACAAAAGTCTGACTAGTGTGTCAGTGCCCAACCCACAAGTTCCAGTCAATATCAGGGAAGTTAAAATCGCTCATTATAAGACATTCTGATTTACTGGCCAACTCTATTTCTCTGTATAATTGTTCATTGTACTGATTCGAGTCATTAGCCCTATAACACACTCCTACTCTTATTTTTGCTTTCGCAGTGCTTATGTCACACCAAACTGACTCAACAGTGCACTGTTCATCTATATCAACTGGGTGCACTTCTTTTGATTTTATGTTTTTCTTAATTAACAGCATAACACCTCCTCCCTTTCTATCCTGTCTATCCTTTCTGTACACATTGTACTCCCCAAATTCTAGTTCTGCATTCCTTATATCTGTGTGACACCACGTCTCTGCTATCCCAACAATATCCGCCTTTGATGTCTTGACCAACACTTCAAATTCATCATATTTATTTACTATACTTCTAGCATTGGTATACATGCTCCTATTCCTATTCCCCCTAACACATCCCATATACCCACTTATTTCAGGTCACTGCCATCCATCCCTGAAACCCCCAACACCCCTCGCTCCAGGCAGCTACTTATTCTAATAGAAGTTGTGCAAGAATCACCTTCACCTCTGTCTACGGCTACTGTTAAACTATTAGTCCTTGTATCCCCCCAAGCTAGCAGTTTTCCGACCCACCTAACACTGCCTTGATAGCATCAGCAAATATTCTTGCACCCTTTCTATTTACGTGTATCCCATCCCTGTAGAAGCAGTCTCTCCTGTTAACAAGTACAGACCAGGCAGAATTGATCGACAAGGCTCTCATCATATACTCCCTCCCATCGTGTCTGGGCAGAATTGCAGACACTTTCAAATTCAACCCTAATTCTTGGCTTTTGTTCAACAGTGACCTGTACTTGTTAAGTAATTCTGCTGGTCTCCTCTTAATATCTTTAGTGTCAATGTGTACAACTGTATCACCTTTTGTACCCTTAAAAGATGATATCCGCTTTACAACGTCATCAGCCTTTGCCCCTGGCAGACATACCCTGGTCCTGTTCCACCTATCCTTTTTACAAAGCATGTTACCCATCACCAACAAGTACTAGTTCCTGTGGGACCAGTGCATTCTGCCTTGGGGTTTGCCGCTGTGTTGCATGATGACGAAGTTCAAGCTCTGGCGTTGATGTGGGCAGCTGAGAGCTTGATGAGCCCATTTAATTAAATTAGTTAAATGTCAGTACAACAATGGCAGGTGATATTCTTTTTAAAACTTTACTTGATGTGGAAGCGACAGCTTTATTGCAAATAACATGCATTGATGTCTATCTGCTTTGGTTGGTAGCCATTTTAGTTTCGATTCTTAAGTATGCTTACAATGCAGGTACTCGATTCACATTGTGGATTTTACATAGGAACAGAACCGACTAATTAGTACAGGCAACCCCCCGTATAACATGGTAGTTCTGCAACACGGTTTCGCTCTAACACGATTGATAAATTGCAGCAATCCTCGCAAAACATGGTACTTATATAACACGGTTTGAGAATTTGCAGGAAATCTCACATAATATGGCATTTTTTGAGCTTTTGTGCTGGAAAAACCCTACTATTATTTTAGATGTCATTTTCAACATTTCCATTCCTTTTTGTGAATCCCTGCTGTTAACTTGCTAGTCGTTATCGCCTCGTGATATTTTTCTAAAGAACATTTCTGGAGGGCACTACCATAAAACAATAAAAACAATTTGCAGTCTCTGGTTTATTGGTCTTTTCTGTTAGTGTAATCAATTATAAACAGGTAGTAAATTCGATCTTCTTGCATTTGCTATAGTACCAGTAGCTGGAATTCTGTGGGTTTTTCACGTTATTATGGTGAAATGTGTTTCCCCTTCCATGAAATATTCAATCATATAAAGAACATAAATAAATTTTCAGAAACTTATTACTCTGTATCTCACTTGTGTGCATCGTGTTCTTTATTATTAATTGCTTATCATTTTTCTTCTTCTTCAAGAAGAGTATATCCATTTGCAATGGGTTTCCTCACCCCAAAAGTTATTTTTTGGTAGGAATTTTTTCCTGCCATAAAGTGTGGTTCAAGGTGTTTTGGTCATTTAAACCTCGGGCTGTCGTGCACTCCTGTACTCCATCCATCCATGTCCTCCTTGGTCTTCCTCTTCTCCTTCCAGGAGGTATCCATTCCAGCATATCATATTTACTGTTTTAAATTTTACAACCAAAGGAAAAAAAAGTCAGTGAACAGAAATATCAATTAGTTAGTATGTACATATTACAGTATGTATTAATTAAGCTGTGTACATAAAATAAATTTATTTTTATTTTGATAACTGGAAAATATTTTTCCAATTTTCACGTATCATTTAATTTTTATAATTGGTAAGGTAATAAAGTTAAATTTGTGCTTTATATCTTTAAAGCGGGGTCAGCTGTATTTTGTTGGGAGATCCCTGGGTGCCCTGTGCTATTGAACTTGTGATTGTTTGAGACCATAAAAAATTGTGACTTCGCAACGTGCAGTCTTTTAAAGAGAGCAGAAGGTACACGAAATCTAGATGCTGCAGAAGAGATTGTGCTTAGCAGTGATGAAAGGCGCCTCCGTAGCCAGGTGAGAAGGAGCAGCAGTGCGTAGCACACGCTTCTTGATTAGACCGGGGTTCGAGCCCATCACCACCAAATACGGAGGATGCGGAAAGGTCAGGGGAATGACCACCGCATATCCCGGAGCAATATGGCCTTAGTTGCTAATGCTCCTAAAAAAAATCAAATAACAATAACAATAAATAGCAGTGATGAAGAGGAAGAAAATTAAATGAATGTACATTATCTGACATATAAGTATCACAGTTTGTAAGGTACGATGTTTGTTCAGTTATTACTATTTAAGTTACTACTATTATAAAAATAAAGTTAAAATATTAAGTTATCACTACTATAAAAATTAAGTTTCCAATAGTTATTAAAATAATGGTGTATTTTTGTTAGCTTCTGGAACGTAACCCCCCTTTTTGTACTGGTTCTTAGTCCTGCATAACACAGTTTCGCATTACATGAGATTTTGTAGGAACCAAACTACCATGTTATACGAGGGTCACCAGTGTATAAAAAGATTATACAGTATTTTTTTTTTTTTTTTTAATAGTACACAGTAGTATGATTAATTTCCTTTGCTTTTAACAAGTTTTATCTTTCATATTACTTCATAACACTTGTAATAACACTTGAAACTGCTAGCTAATGCACAGACTAAAAGGCTAAAAGTAGCTGCAGGCAGAGGTGATGGTGATTATTGCACTACTTCTATTAGAATAAGCAGCGTCCTGAAGCAAGGGGTGCTGGAGATTTCAGGGACTGGTGGCAGTCATCGTGAAACAGGTGGGTATATGGGATGTGTTAGGGTGAATAAGAATAGGTGCATGTATACCAATGCGAGAAGTATAGTAAATAATTTTGATGAATTTTAAGTGTTGGGCAAGACATCAGAGGCGGATATTGTTGGGATATCAGAAACGTGGTGTCACACAGATATTAGGAATGCAGAATTGGAATTTGAGGAGTACAATGTGTACAGAAAGGATAGGAAGGGAGGAAGTGTTATGCTGTTAAGTAAAACATGAAATTAAAAGAAGTGCATCCAGTTGATATAGATGAACAGTGCACTGTTGAGTCAGTTTGGTGTGACTTAAGCACTGCGAAAGCAAAAATAAGAGTAGGAGTGTGTTATAGGCCTAATGAGTACAATGAACAATTGTACAGAGAAATAGTGGGCTAGTAAATCAGAATGTCTTATAATGGGAGATTTTAACTTCCCAGATATTGACTGGAACTTGTGGATTGGTCACTCGCACACTAGTAAGACTTTTGTGGATTTATTGGATGATTGTTTTCTGCAGCAGCATGTTTGAGGGGCAAACAGAGAGGGTAATTACTCTTGATCTGGTTATCAGCAGTGACCATTCGTGTATTAAGAATTTGCAGATAAAGGAACCACTAGGTGGCAGTGATCACAGTGTACTGATGTGGGATTTACTTAAAGATATAATTACCATCAGGGGTAAAGGAAAGGGTTTTTGCTTCCATAAAGGTGAGTACAGTGGGATCAATTGATGATGTTACCAACAGCAAATTCTAAGTGGGAAGCATTCAAGGAATTAATCGTGGAAGCTACTAAAAGTTTCATACCTATTAAGAAATATTGTTCAAGGTTTAGGCCTAAATGGTTATCAAATGAACTAATGGGACACGTGACAGAGAAGAAAAATGCATGGGATGCATATAAATTATCAGGCGACACAGAAGCCTATGGCAGATATAAGCTAGTCTGTAATCAAGTCTCAAAGGAGGTTAGGCAGGCGAAGGCAGATTATGAGAAAGCTTGGGCAAAGGATGCAAAGAAAAATGCAATATTTTTTTACTTATATAAATTCTAGAACGAAGGGGATCAATCAGATTGTTCCACTTGATATTGATGGTTCAACTGTTGATGATCCTACTCAAGTAGCTAGCAAACTGAATGAGTATTTTGCATCTATATTTACACACGAGGAGTTATTCAGGGAGGGGAATGCCAGAGGTGTATTAAACTTGGGCAGTGAGCTAAATGATTTTGTAATAACTGAGAGCAAAGTGGAGCAGAAACTGTTGAAGATAAACATAAGAAAGGCACCTGGTTATCTGATCTATGCAGCTATATTAAAGGTGGCAGCAAAGGAAGTAAGCAATCCCTTATCCATAATTTAGAGAGCTTCCCATGTACTGGAGATGTGCAAATGTGACCCCGATTCACAAAGGAGGACAAGGGTGACACAAGTAATTACAGAAATGTTAGTTTAGTTTCTGTTTCGGGGAAATTAATGGAGACACCAGTCAACGAAGCACTGCAGGATCATCTAGACAAGACTTTAGTTGTAGTTCAAACACAGTATAGGTTTGTTAAGGGGAAGTCTTGTCTGACAAATTTGATTGGATACTATGATGTGGTTACGAAGAAACTAGATGCAAAAAATTATTTTGATATCATATACTTGGATCTCGGGAAAGGTTTTGACATTGTTGCACATGAAAGACTGCTGTACAAATTGGAGCAGTGTGTCCTTGGGGAAAAACTGCTGCTATGGATAAATAATGTAATAAGATAAAGTAATGATTGAGTGGGAAAAGACAGTGGTAATCAATGGACACTGCTCTTCATGGACTAATGTTATTGTCATTGTAATGTCAACTTCGGTTCATTGTTGTTTTCTGTATTTATTAATGATATTGATGAAGGTATATCAGACTTAAAGTCTAAGTTTGCAGACGATACGAAGGTTGGCGGGGTTGTTAATGACAGTACACTACTGGAACAGGATCTGGAAAAGTTGAGCAAATGGGCTGAGAAGTGGCAACAGAAGTTTACCATTGACAAATTTAAAGTACTACATATGGGTAGAATTAACTGCAGAGTAAAGTATAACTTGTATGATACTACACACAGGGTGGTAGAGAATGAGAAGGACCTGGGAGTAATTGTGCAGTCAGATATGAAGTTTTCTGAGCAGTGCAGATGGTCTGCAAGAGTAGCTCATGGTGTCTTGTCAATGATATGCAGGTATAAGAAGGTGATTATCCGCTTGTATAATGTCACACCTTGAATACTATATAAAGAGGTCTGGAGGCCTCATTTTCGGAAGGATGTAGAGCTGCTGGAACGAGTACAAAGAAGGGCAACAAAATTAGTGAATGGAACAAAGTTTTGCTCTTATAAAGAAAGGCTTAATGTTATGGAAATTACCGTGTCTGGAGACTAGGCATCTGCAAGGTGATCTGATTGAGGTGTATAAGGCCTTGAATGGTTTGAGTAAGCTGATGGGATTCGACCTCCTGCCCAGATTAATCACCTGTGGAAAGACAGTTTTCGAATAGATATGCGGAAATGTGCCTTTAGCCAACGGGTGATTTCTGGAACAAACTTCCATCTGTTGTGGAAGTGGACAGTTTAAATAAATTCAAGGCAGAAATGGACAAACATTTGGAGCAAATGGAGGGGTGAAATGGGAAAGGTATTTTTTTTTTTTTTTTTTTGGCGATGCTAATATTAATAGAGTATTTGCATACTCTTTTATTAATCTTCCCCCCCCCCCACCCAGATGCAATCTTTCGCTGTTTCTGCAAGTTAGTAAAAAAAAATATACAGTCCATTCCGATTATTTGGGACACATCGGGACTAGTGCATTTTGACCCGATTAAGTGATTGCCCCAATTATCAGAAGTTTCACGTAAATAGTAAAAAATACAATGTACCCCCCCCCCCCTTTTTACAATTGGTTCATTGTACAATCAAATCAAGTTACGACGAACTCAACATAGTAAAGTACCGTTCACTATACGATGTGCAGTAAGCGCCGGTCATTGTGATCACGTTTGTGAATTGAATTTTAATTCTATTACACAGCGATTCTAATTAGCGAAAATAGGAGGAATATTATCCACAGGCTATAAAAGCAAAGATATATATTAAGCACAAATTTACCCTTTATTACCTTGCCAATTAAAAAATTAAATGATACGTGGAAATCGGAATAATTAATACGTACTGTAATATGTACATACGAACTAGTTGACATTTCTGTTCACTGATTTGTGGGCAGAAGGGAGGTTAAAGTTTAAAACAGTAAAAAGATAAACAATCAATAACAAAGAACACAGCACACACAAATTGCAAGTAACACAATATGCGCAAGTGAGAACCGAGTAACGAGTTACAAAGCTTTAAAAATAGGAATGAAGAGAAGATCTGAAAATTAATTTTTTTATATGATTGAAGATTTCATGGAAGTGTAAACACATTTCACCATAATAACTCACAGAATTCCAGCTGTCGGTATTATCGCAAATTCAGTAAGATTGAGTTTACTGTCCGTTTATGATAGATTTGACTAAAAGAAAAACCCAATAAACAGGTGACTGCTAATTGTTTTATGGTTGTGACCTCCAGAATTTCGACCGAACCACGTGGTACCGTCGGAAACAATCGTAGGGTAATCTCCAGTGCTGCAGTCTCTTGCCCCGATTAAACGGCATGCTGTCCCAATTAAGCGAAGTAAACCCTGGCTATTTTCTCGATTGGTTTCTGTTTTTTAAGATTTGCCCCAATAAACGGCTGCCCCGATTAACCGGTGGCCCAAATAACCGGAATCCACTATATATATATATATATATATTTCTTTACATGTTCAAGTTTTAGAGCCTTGTGTGAGAATTATTTAACTTTTCCATTGTTCAATGTACATGAGATGTGACTTTACCAAAGTTGACTCATAGCAAATATACAATACTGTAAGTTAAAGAGGACACCATAAAAGATTCTTTGCAAATTAAAGACATATTAGTTGTAGAAGTGGTTTCAGGATTTACCTGCACCATATCTCCATATAGGGACATTTACTCAAATTGTTTTGTCTATACATGAGTGTAAATTGTTCAGTTTCTAATTATGCACCTTTAGTAAGAGGGATCCTTTATTAATTTTTAAATAAATTATTGATGTCAATAATTTAAATTTTTTAATTGTTGACATCAATACTGCAGAAGAATACTTGCCTAGTGTGAGAATTATTTAACTTTTCCATTGTTCAATGTACATGAGATTTGACTTTATCAAAGTTGACTCATAGTAAATATACAATACTGTAAGTGAAAGAGAACAATAAAAGATTTGTGGTAAACTTTAAAGGCAAATCAAAGAAATATTAGTTGTAGAAGCAGTCACTTTGATTTGTGACTGCTCTTGATTTAACTTTATTACTGCATAGCAGATTGGATTATGGCTTTTAAAAGCAATTTTAATCTTATAACTTTAAAAAGAACAGTTTCCCAATATCTTAAAACTTTTTGACAGTAATGATTGGCTAGATTACATTAGTTCTTTATGAATCACTTTACTGAATGTGATTTTGCTTCATATAGATAGACACAATAAAGTTTTTATCTTACTTTCAGGCACTTCTACAGCCTCTAAAAGCACTTTGTGGATTTCAGTTAGCACACGGAGCTGTTACTCACTGCAGTAAGGAATTTCTAATAAAAAATGGTCTTCAAAGGAAAAATAATAAATTTTCTACATTCCACCACAGAGAATATTTACTTTAAAATGTTTTACATTTTCATGACTCAACTGGCTGAAACTGAAGAAATATTTTCTCACATGAGAAATATATTTTTGTCTGTTGTTGCAGCACAAAGTTACCGAAAGTGCACTCAATTGTTTGTGATCATCCCTTGTATTAAAGAGATTTTTATTGTAAATTTGTGCATTTTAAGACCTTAATGATATTTATATTAGATTTGCAATCAATTATAAGCTATAAAAATTTATAAATTTTATAGTTTTAAAATAATTTAGATGAGTTTGAATGAAGTAAAAAACTTGATTCCATGGACAAGACATCAAAAAGTAATTACACAATCATAACATGAAACGGTGCCTGGTGGAAGGCTACTGCAAATAAAATACAGCATTGTTCTATTAGGCTGTGTTATGGAGAAAAACAGCTGGCAGTATTCATGTCACATCTGCATATATAGCAGAGGGACAGGAACCATAAACAAGCCATAAAATAATAATTGGACCCATTCATTCAGTTGACCTTTGGACACATCTGAAGGAATTGGTATGTTGCATACCAGTTAAAAAGCATGAAGAAACCAGTGGCCAAAGTACACACTGCCATCACTATCATACATCCTGATATGTTGTGTGGAGGCAAGTATATATCTTGATATTCTGAGACTTATTACATAATGCAAGGTGGCCATTTTGAATACCTGCTCCTGTAAGTGTGATTAGGTGAAAGCACTACTGCACAAATATTAACCTATGGAAATTAACTTATGTATGCTGTTTAATTATCTCAAATTTCTCATTATTATTATTATTGTTCTATACATCGTTCATGGTTCCTTTCTCCTCTCTCTTATATATGCTTATAACAGATGTTATCATTAATATAATATTGTCAGCCATTTCACTTCACAGGGCCTCACAAAACAGCATGCTATTTATTCTCTTCACAAAAGTCTTTCACCAGGAATCAATTCACGTGATTATGCACAATTTTTGATACCTTGGTATAGGCTATGAAGACTATATTCAAAATTAGTATAGTTTTTATATATAGTGTATATAATAAGTGTTAAAAATTAACATATCCAATTCATTGCACATTTTTCATTCCTTGTTATTTTTATTCTGAGGTAAATGATTTCTCAGAAATAGTATTTTTTTATAATTATGTTTATTACATTGCTACTTTAACAACCTCTCCATTGAAATGTTATGCACAATATTGGGAATTATATAAATAATTGTTATATGAAACTGATGCCACAACATAAGATAACTTTGTTACATTAGCCATTACCATTTGAGCCAATTACTTCATAGGAAAGAAAAGCTTTCAAAATTGTAAAAAAAAAGTTATTACAGAACTGGTTTTTAAAGTTGTGGCTTTTTTTTATGCTGACAAAGCACAGTTTCAGTTTTTAATTCTGTTATAAATTTAAATAAATTAATTTAAGGATTTCTGATTACAATTCATTTTTAAATGTTTTCAATTTTTAATTATTTAAAAATACAGGTGTCTTTCCATTAGTGAAACAGATAGATTCTTCAAAAGTCTTTCATTAAGCGTAAGCTCTGTTTTCCCAGTTGTTTCCATAATACAATTTGAGACACATTCTGTTACCCAAAAACATAACTGGGAAAGGTGTGGTTATTTTTTTCAAAATAACAACAGAAGAATAAAATTATTAAACAAATATATATGCACACACATTTTTGTGTTATGTTATATATTTAATATAACATTTAGTATTAGCAATGGCCGCATGGTGCAAGGAAGCTTATGCTGCACCAGCCAAAAAAAAATTCATAAATAAGAGAAAAGGAAATGGATAACTAGTGTTTCCCTCCTCCCATAGGTAATTATCCAGCTGACCTTTGAATTTCCCCAAACTGTCAGTCTCTACCACCATATAGGTAACTTATTCCAGTAATTTATAACTTGCTGACTAAAATAAAACTTCCTGCAATCAGTCTAAACATCTCGCCCCGTAACTTGAAATTATGGCCCCTAGTTCTGGAATCATTTATAACCATGAAAATTTCATTCTCATTCATTTTGCTTATGCCTGTCAGAGCCTTAAACAGCTCAATCAAGTCTCCTCTAAGGTGCCTAGTTTCCAAGCTCTGCAACGCGCATATTCGAAGCTTTTCCTCATATGGACACCCTTTTGGTGATCTCACCAGGCAAGTTACCTGTCTCTGGACCCTTTCAAGAAGCACAATGTCTTCCTTTAGGTGCAGTCTCCATACCTGAACACAGTATTCCAAGTGTGTTCTTAACATATAGCCAATAATTTGATGAAAAATATTAGTGTAAAAAGTTTCACCGTTAAACTATTTTATATGAATAATGAAACAGTATAGTTGTTTGTATGATATCATAATTAATATACAAATTATGGGCTTGGGCCGGTGCATATGTAACTTCAATGTTAAAACCATAATGGGACCTACAATATAAAATGTAGAGTACAGCCATCCATTGCAATTCGTGGTTTTACTTATTCACAGCTCTATTTTATAAGCATAAAATGTCAATGTTAATGCACCTTTACCTACAGTTGCAACAAAGTGTAGGTCTGACTATTGTTGATCCAGTGTGAAATTGTCAATATGCATTTATAGCAGGAGTGCAAATCTATTTCATTTTTACCATTTGATAGCATAAGTTTTTTTTTTTTTTTTTTTGTTTTTTTTTAGCCCGCAAAGGCTGGTTCAGAAATTTAAAAAAACCTTTAAACCTCCACAATGTGAAGTTTGTGGGTGAATCTGCTGACACAGATTCACCCACAAACTTATGATTGCAGAAAGTTTTCCAGACAGATTGAAAAAGCTAATTATGGATAAAATATATCTACTCACCCTAGTGTTTAATGAAGATGAAAGTGGAAGTTTTTGGAAGAGAATGACTTCCAGTACTTGCCTATCAAAAAATGAAAAATCTACACACCTGGATTTAAGGATGCCAAGTACAAGCTTACTCTCTTCTTTTGTGGTAACACAAACAGCCACATTATCAAACCGATGGTTGTTTACAAATCATTGAATCCACAAGTATTAAAGAGGAAGAATAAACAACAGCTCCCAATCTACTGGAAAGCAAATCAAAAGGCCTGGATAACAGCTTCCCTTAAAGAATGATTCCATGATTGCTTTCTACATGAAGTAAAATTTTACTTAGTTTCAAAATCATTGCCATTTAAAGTTTTTCTTAGAATTGATAATGCTCTGGGACATCCGGAGAATCTAATGTTTGAACATCCAGTCACTGAAATTTTATTCTTGCCACAAAATACAACACCACTTTTCTGACTGCTAGATCAAGGTGTGATTGCAACTTTTAAAAGTTAATATGTCAGGAAAAACATTCACTGGCTTGCTAACTAAAATGGAGAAGGATTCAAGCTAAACTAAAAAATTAATGTAGTTGGAAAAATTATAACATTGCTGATTGCCTGATCAACATAAAGGAATTTAAGAGGTAAAGGAATCTACCATTAATGGATGTTGGTGGAAATTATGGACAGAAGTGGTAATGGTTGATTAATCTCCAATATGAGATTAATATTTTTAATCTTTGTTGATTATTAATGAGATGCAGAGATTGTAACGATTGCATCGCAAAAGGAATAGAAGGTGAAGGATTTGAAGGCAGACATTCAGAAACTAATTGAGGCTCATGCTAAAGAGCTCACCATAGAAGAGTTGGATGAAATGGTGGCAATGTTCAGTGAGAAGAAAAAAGGAAGTTGAAGTGTTTGAGATTGTTAGACAGGAATTTAACATCAAATCATTACATGAAATTTTCAACTATCTAAACATTCTGATAGTGTTTGAATTAGATCCAAATATGGGAGAGGAGCAGCAAGTTTAAGATCACTTGCTTGCACCTTATAAAGAAGTTCACAGAGAACTTGAAAAGAAAAAGAAACAATTATCCATCAAAAGATCCTTAGTCTCTTCAACACCAAGAACTAGTAACCAATAGAATGCTTAGTTGATCATCATGTCTTCATTGACAATTCCAATAAATTATATTTGACTTTAAAAAAAAAAAAATTTATTAGAAACCACATATATTTAGATATTTCACTATACATAAAGACTCAATTTTAGTCTAGTTTTCCTAAGAGGAAAACTAGACTAGACTAAACTAGGAAAAATATGAAATCTTAGTTTTCCTAGATTTCATATTTTAAAACCATATCCCTGGTTTAATATGCATGCAGAACCTTGTTTTTTGCAGTTTCTATATTCACAACGTTCCTTGGGAATCAAATCCCTGTGAATAGCGATCGATTGCTGTATTTGAAAGAATATACATATGAATTATTAGTAATAGATGCATATGATGCAAGAAGGCAAACTTATAAATGATCAGCCAAAAAAAAAAAAAAAAAAACTTTCCAGTGCCATCTATCCAAATCCCCCCAATAATTTGTTTGGTTCTAACTTGAATTTATTCAAACTACCCACAACAACAGATTGAAGTTTGTTCCAACAGTCAAATCACCTGCTGTATGAACGCAAACCTCTGTACATCTATTCTGCAACCATCCTTCCTCAATTTGAATTTATGTCAATTCAATTCAGGGACAAAATCTGAAAACAGAAAGAATGCCATCAGCATTGAGTTTTTTCAATCCATTCACAGCTTAAACACCTGAATCAGATTAAGGAACCTAGCCTCCAGACATTGCAATTTGCAGAACTGAAGTCTTTCTTGGTAAGACCAAAATGTTGTTCCCTTCACCAATCTTGTTGCCCTTCTATGCACCCATTCCAGCAGATCTAGAGCTTTCTAAAATGAGGTCACCAGACCTGTATGCAGTATTAAAACTGTAACCTAACCATTGCCTTGTATAATGGAATAATCACCTCCTTATCCCTGCTAGCAAAATCCCATGTGATGTCCTGGCATGTCTACATTGCTCCCCATACAATTGTCCCCATGGTCTTTTTCATCTTCCTCTAACCTAAGTGTAGTATCTCACAGTTGGTATGTTAATCTGAAATTACTGCTACCCATATGCAGTATTTTACATTTCTCAATGTCAATTTCCATTTCTCAGCCCATCTGTCTACTTTTTCTAGATCTTGCTGCAATAGCTTACCTAATTACTGTTATTAACCACCCCACCTTGGTATCATCTGCAAACTTAGATATTAAGTCTGATATACCATCATCAATAAATAGAAAAAAAACAACAATGGGCTAGCTCCTCTTGGATTAACATTAATCCATATAGAACAGTATCCATTAATAACCACTCTGTCTTCTAACACTCAACCATCCCTTTATCCATTGCCATAACTTTCCTTTAATGCCACATTGCTCTAATTTGTAAAGCAGACTTTTATATTCAACAGTAGCAAAAGCTTTCCTAAAATCCAAGTATATGATATCAAAATTATTTTTTGCATCCAGTTCCTTTGTTACTGCATCATAGTATCCAATTAGATTGCTCAGATAAGTTTCACTCTTAAGAAATCCATATTGTGACTGCAATATAATTGTATTCCTGTCTAGATGGTCCTGCATTATTTCTTTAACTAGACTCCATTATTTTCCCAGGAACAGAAGTTCCTGGGAAAATAATGGAACCAATAGGCTGCAATTACTCATGTCACCTTTTGGACCCCCCCCCCTAGTTTTAAGAATTGGGGTATATTCACACATCTCCAATCCATAGAGACCTCCGCCATATTATGGCTTAATTCCTCTGCTGCCTCCCTTAATATAACTGGAATATAATAATCCCAGGCGCCATTTTATATTACTTTCAACAGTTCCTCTCAGTTATCACAAAATCATTTAACTCTGTTAGATACTGATGAACTTCTGATGTATGACTAGGTGCAAAATACCTGTTCAGTTTGTCAGCAACCTGAGCAGGATCATCAGTAGTTAAGCCACTGACATTAAATGGACTAATGTGATTCAGTCACTTCCTTCTACTGTTAATATAAATAAAGTATTGCAGCTTTTCTATGCATTCTTTGCCAGAGACTTCTCATAATCAGCTTTGGCTTGTTTAACCTCTTTGGTGACATGATTCCAGACTAGTTTATATTTAGCATATGCTTCTGTATCATCTACCTGATAATTTACACATATGCATCCCACGCATTTTTCTTCTCTTCAACATCTCAGTAGTTTATCTGACATCCATTTAGGTCTAGGCCTTGAACTGTGCTTCTACATTTCCTTCTCTGAATGTTTCCTCTTTTAGAATATGCTGTTGATAACATCATCAGATGGTCCCATTGTATAGAATTTAAAAACTGCCTAAGACCACTGCAGTCACCCTTACAAAAGCAAAGGCCCTTCCCTTGACAGTAATTATGTCTTTAAGTAAATCCCACATCAGTACACTGTGATCACTGCCATCAGAGATTCTTTTACCTGCAGATTTTTATGCATGAAGAATCACTGCTAATAATGAGATCAAAAGTACTATTGCTAGTATGTGAGGTTGACAACCCACAAGTTACGGTCAATATCTAAAAAGTTAAAATCCCCCATTATAAGACATTCTGAATTATTAACCTACTATTTCTCTGAATAGTTGTTTATTATACTTATCACAGTCATTAGGCCTATAATACACATCTACTCTTTATTTTTTTTCCCCCAACTGCTTTTGTAAATTGACTCAGTATTACACTGGCCACCTATTTTAACTGGATGAACTGCCTCAAATTTCATGTTTCTTACTTAAGAGCATAACCTCTCCTCTGTACACAATGTACCCTTCATATTCTGTATTGCCTGTGTCTGAGTGATGTAGAATTTGATTGTCTCCAACATCCCCATAATCTCTGAATTTCGTGATTTAATCAGTACTTCAAATGTATTTATTATGCTCCTAGCATTAGTGTATATGCAATATACATGCACCTGTTCTTACTCTTAGTTACTCTAACACAGCCCATGTGTTTACTTGTTCCATAGTGACCAGTTGTTTATTATACTCAAGCAAGGCCTGAAATCGCCACAACCTTGCTTTCCAAGCTGCTGCATGTTCAAATAGAAGTAGTGCAAGAATCATTTTCACTTCTGCTTGTACCTTTGGTTAATCTTAGCTGTCAGTTTTCCAACCCACCTAACACTTCCTCGATTACATCAGTGAATATTCTTGCATCTTTTCTATTTAAGTGTATCCCATCCCTGTAAAAACAGCCTCTCCAGTGCTGAATTGATTGACAAGGCTCTCAATATGTGCTCTCTTTCACTCCTATTGCAACTCAGCAGAATTGCCGATATTTTTCAGTTTCAGTCTTAACTTGCAAATTTTTCTAAACACTGCTCCGTACTTGTTAATCTACTACTCTTAATATCATTTGTGCCAATGTGTACAAATATACCTTCATGCCCTTAAAAGATGATATCTGTGCTATGTCATCTACTTTTGTCCCTGGCAGACATTGGTCTAATTAGTAAAGGATAGAGAAAATCTGAAAGAAATAAACATTTGCAAAACTTAGGAAAATAAAGTAGTACATGCAAGTATAAAATAATGTTTTAAAATGCATAGGATTGTACACTGGTGTTAAAAGAAAGTGCATCACAACTTAAAATTGTAAATGTCATCCAAATAACATAAGTATATGGCAATATTTCTTACAGATTGCATCAGATAAGGTTGACACACATAGGTGATGATGCAATATTGTATCAGCTGTTACTTTCAGCTATATAAGCATGCTTTGCAAGAGTTGCAGTCATTCCTTGCTTGTATCACAATGGCGAGTTTCGTGCAGTTCAAGCCACAAAGAAAGAGTGCTATTGTTGCTTTATGTGAGGAAGGATGTTCTTCCTGTCATATTGCTTATAGAATGCCTTGTAATCAGTTGACAGTGAGTAGATTTCTTTCCAAACTCAAGAATAGTGGTTCTGCTGATAGGAAAAAGGAACCAGATGCAAACGAGTCTCTATGCCAAAATAGTACTGCATTTTGAAGCGCTTATGCCTTAAAAACTGTAAAGCTTCTTCGTCTGAACTGAAAAGAGAATGGGAAGAACATACAGGAGTGGCAGCAAGTGCAGTAATAGTCAGAAGATGCCTCTTCAAAAATGGACTTGTAGCCCGTTGTCCTAAGAAGAAGCCCTTCCTTACACAAAAAATGAAAAAGGCCCAATTAATTTGGTGTAAGGAGCATGTCAAATGGATCCCTGAGCAGTGGAAGTCCAGTTATTTTCTCGGATGAGAAGAAATTCAACCTGCATGGCTCTGATGGAAGACAAACAATTCTTTGTAGACGTGATGAAGAATATCATCCATACTGTATGGTGTCTACAGTGAAAGTCCCTACCAACCAAATGATATGGGGGTGCATTTCATTTCACGGATTAGGTCACCTGTAGTTTATAAAAGGTTCTGTAAATGCCCATGGATACCTGGCTATACTGGAAAGCAAATTGTTGCCAACCTTTAGAGACCATTTCAACCTGCCAAGTAACTGCATCCTTCAGGACGACTCTGCTCCTTTTCATCAGACTTTAGCTTCATTTCTGCATTAGAGGTTCAACAGTAATGTGTTTACATTTGTTACAGGTGAAAAAATGGTTGGAAGAACAGTCCATTACAACTCTTAGCTGTGCAGAAATTTTCCTTCAACCAAGAGGATAGTTGATTATTGGAAGAGACTTTCATTTAGTGTTGTAGAAGTGCATAGTTTGTATATAAATTCAATCAACAAACAACTGGAGAAACTGTTACATAGGATGGGTAGGTAACATAGGATTTTTTTTTTTTTTTTCCCTGCTTATATGTTTGCTTTCTTGCATCATTTCCAGTTGGATGAGAATGATAAAGTCTTTTTGTTTTGGAAATGAGTTCAACCATGAACTTTAATGCAATATGGTTTTTGCACCCATTGAAGCAAAGGATAGGACAAGGAATACTTCGCAACTGAGTTGTCATGATTGCAATACCAGGGTATCTGCCCACCCACTGATGAGGAGCCAATAAGCTCTGAAACGGTGCTGTATGGGTGATAGTATCCGCTGAGAATAAGTAACAATAGTCTTCTCCTGTAGTGAAGCGTTACTTATTCGAGGTAGTGCAATATCATGGCAACTCGTTGTGAAGGTATTCACAATATGAGATATATTTAATGATACCAATTTATGGCTACTTACAGAAGTGATGCAATTGCACGAACTTGTACGTCAGCTTTTTTTTTTTTTTTTTTCCCCCCAGTTTTTTTGATATAAAGAAATAATTAAAAATTGTGCATTTCATAACGTTATCCATTATTTAAACATTATAATAGATATAAGTATTCAGAAAAAAACACCTTTTTTTCCCTTTTCTTTTCTTCTATTGTGTCAGTCATGTTATCTGTTATTTAACCCATACTCCATTTCCGTCACTGGGTGTGACGGACAAAAAATTTTAAATACTATTGAAAAGCAAACCCAAAAGTAAAGAATTGAAGTGATACTGATCCCCTTTGTAGGTATATCATAGTTTATTATTATTATTAATATCTTTTTATTTTGACAAAGAAACCACCACAGAATGGCTAAGGCCCATGATAGCGCTATATACATTCTAGGGTACAGGGTATAATAGACACAATGGGTTACATATATTACATGTGCAGGTTCATCCCAAGTTAATTGTTGGCTGAAACTAAAAAGCTGTAATTTTCCCTACCTTATAAATTTTTAGTGGTACTGTTTTTGAATTTTTATTTATCATTTTCCAAAAGTTACAGGTGCAGCCCCATCACGCTTGTACTTTTAACTCATAGTAATGCTAATGTGGGAAACTAATTGCTACTAATGATACAAAGCTTAGAATTGTGTATTTGTTTCTAATTCAAGCTATTTATAAAACTCTCCCATGTGATTTAACCAGTATTAATAGTTTCAGTCAAACATTTTTGAAAGATTTCATTATCTAAAATATTTCTTATTTCTTAAGCACAAAGAGAGAGAGAGAGAGAGAGAGAGAGAGAGAGAGAGCTTATTATTCAAAATTTGAAAATGAAAGTGAATAGAAGTGTCTAATATATGCATATTTTTTAAAAAAATTTAAATACTATTTATACATAATAAAAGCAGACATATGCACACTTTTCTTAAATTTTGACTGTGTTTTTTAAACTGGAAAATTGGCAGAGGCTAACTGCTTCATCTTTGTTTTATGTCTATAATGTTTTTTTTTTTTTAATTTAACAGAATTAATTTTTTTGTTTAAAACTAAAAAAAAATGCAAACGGCAAATATTGCTATCTATTAAGAAAAGATGAAATATTGGTATACTCCAAGCAGAATTAAAAAACCCTATAATTTTTTTCCAGAAATTGAAAAGGTTTACACTTGTCAGGTGTAGTGCTGCCATTTTTGTTCTAATTAGAGAAGTGGGGGTTACCAGTACTGCAGGTTTAACATATATTTACACATTAAGAACATTTACATCAACACTTAATGAATGCATTGTTACCATTCCATAGCTTACCAAACATTTTTCTTAAAGGAAGAATTTTTGAGGTTGTGATATTAGAAGCACAGTTTTATTCTGTTGCAGTTCACTTTGGTATTCTGTCATAGTCCACATCTACTTGGAGTATATTCTGCAAGATGGTCTCAGGCACAGCATGGCATCTCTCCTTAATCTATCCTACTTCTTTAAGATCTCTTTCTGGTATGTTGCATCCTCACATTTTTTCAGCCTCTATCTGCACCGAGTTAAACATATTTATTTTATTTTCTGGGAAGAATCTTTAAAGTTGACCAGGATTGTTCACAATTGTGCAAAGTGGGGATTTGATCAACCATTCGATCTAGCTGTGGTACAAGGTTTAGCAACATCTTCCACAGCTGGAAGATCTACCGATGAGCATTTGTGCAAGAGCACATATATTCTTATTGATTAGCCATTGCATCCAAGGGTATACAGTGGTGAAACTATAAATTCTGGGTTCCCCAACTCCTCAGTTATTCATTATATTCCTCACAATCATTTGTCCTATAAAATACTCCTGCTCTTATTTTTGTTTTCCCAGTGCTTATATCACATCAAACTGACTCAACATTACACTTACCACCCACATCAACCAGGTGCAGTGCCTTGGATTCTATGTTATTTTTAACCAAGGGCATAGGTCATCCCCCCCCCCATACACACAATCTTGTCTTTCCTTTCGTATTACACTCAGCATATTCAAACTCTACATTCCCTATGTCCAATATCCCTACAACATTCACATTTGATGACTTAACCAGTACTGTAAGTTCATCAAAGTGGGTGTTAACTGTAAATGTGCTTAAAGGACGAGAATTATATTTGTGAATATAAAACTCTTCCTCCACTAAAGATTAATATGCATCTTAAAGGATTGTTTTCTTTGTATTCATTTTGTCTAAATCATTAAATGCTATATATGTTTTTATTTTTGAGGGTGAGTTTTAATTTAGAATTCTAATTACATCAAATAACTTTGAACATGGCATTTAATGGGAGACATTACATCAAAAATGTGCCAGTGAAGGAAACAATTATGCAGAAATTAATCACTGCTCTGAAAATAACAAGAAATGATTTTTTTTAGAATCATATGAAAGTACACATGTCTAGCTAAGACAATTTTGTTGAAGCACACGTTCTTTTGATGAGTTTTTTGGGTTTGTGAACTATAAAATGCCAAAAGATAAATGATTGAATACAATTAAAACATGATTGAAAAAATAATTTTCTTCTTCCAGGAGATCTTAACTTGTCAGAAACCAAAAAACCACCAGTATCTGAAAGGCTGTGGTCCTATGTTATGAAAATCAATAACAAACATTATCATACATACATCATCATCATTGGACGAAGGAAAAAGAAGTTATCAGAAATTTCCAAAGTTTTCACCCCCAAGCAGTACCACTACTGAAAAATTAATGAGAAATGGGATAATGGACAATTTATGGAAAAATATACAATTAATTTAATTAAGTAAAAATAACCTACTAGAGAAATGGACCTGGATATTCCAAAATAAATAACAGCTGGGAAAATACTGCTAAATATCAAGAATCCCTTTTGGGGGGAAATTAACTTTGCAAAAGAATAAAACAATTTGTGCTGGCCTCAAAAACAGTACAGAATTGTACCTCTACAATTATTATTATAAATTTTATAATAGTTTACTGATATTTCTGGGAAATTCTGCATCCCAAATTGGCATTATGTTGTATTTCCTGGGATTTCTGAGTGACTTGGAACAGTCATGAACCATCCAACACATCAAGGATATTTCCCTTTAATCTGGAATTTTCTGCTACTTGGTGCATTTCCCATTTTTCTATTTTAAATTCCCTAAGTCCTGACAGAAGAAACAAAACTGTTTCATTGATACGTGGAGTATTTCATTCCGTGCCTGTTTGCACACTCCATGGTCTTGCTATAGTATAGGTAAAAATGACTCATCAGAATGATGACTTCGGATATATTCGTTAATAGCATCTGAAGCTCTGAACTTTTTTTCTATAAACTTCTGAAAGAAAAGTGTAAGGCTAGCAGCAATTGTGTTCTTCTTTCCCAAAGTTCTCTCCTCATTTGGAATAATGTGGCATTATTATTATATTTACATGTCTTAATTTAGTATGGTATTTTAATTTAAATTTCAGCTAAAATCATGCCTGAGATTAGAGCAGCAAAGCAAAGAGCACATAATGGGAATATTTTGGCTCAGGGGAGAATTGCCAGGGGCAGTTATCCTGCAAGTCATGACTTTATTTGATGCATTAAGGAATTGTTGTTCCTTATACATATTAATGCTATAAGGTTACATTACATATTGTTATAAATTTACAATTTTCCAGCTTAATAAAAACTCATTTCATATTAATTAACCCTTAAAGAATTACATAAAGAATATTAAATGGCATTTGTCATTCTTTATCAGTGCAATAAAAACACAGAATAATGGCAGCAAAAATTCTCTCCTACTTCAATTCATTTTTGAGCAATTTCACCTACTTGCACAAATAACTGCACTACTAATTTTAACAAGAACAATGGGTAAAAAAAAAACTTTAAAAATATAAAAGGTCTACTTATCAGGTTTGAAACTGATTCCCACACAGTCATTAGTCACATTTTGGAAGGCAGATTAGGATAGTGACTCTTTTTACTTTAAGGTGAAAAGCCAGTGGTACTGATCGTAAACTTGCTTGACCATAGAGAACAGTATTATGTGCTGTTCAATTACAGAAACAATTGACTTCAAGTTGTATATTAAATACAAATTATTAAACTCATATGTATAATTTAATGTAGTACTATACTATTTTGCAGCTTAGGACCACAAGCAACTCCCAATTAACACAAGAACTGCATTCCTGGAAATCCTGTTTTAGTGGAAACCCACATTTTCCATTATTTTTCCTTTTGCAAAAGGCCATTTTTGTGTAAATTTAAAGAAAAAATAAAATGACAAAAAAGCTTTTATACACTGTATGCATATTTAAAAGTGTATAATTATATACTTTATAAACATATAACATTTACTGAGTTCCCTATATTAAAAAGTAGATCCAGGGAGGTCTTTTTTTTGCTTATTATGCAAAATTTGTTTATAGCATTTGCATAAGAGATCACAACCTTGCTTCAGAGTGCTCACTTGTTGAAAAGTCATTGTCATGTTGCTCCACAGTTGTGGAGCAGCATGACAATGACTGAATCTGAGCAAAAGAGCTTCTGTAGTGAAAAATGTACTGAATCTGTTGGTGAAAGAGCTTTTACAATGACTGTGATAATCAAAATACAGGAACAGGCTCACTCATGTTTTCTCAAGGGTAATGTGCTTACTCCTATAGTTCAATGCTAAGGACTCATTCTGGGAGGTTAGCAACCCATCTACATCGTATGCACTAACTTCTTTGATCCCTACAATGACTACCATGTGGTCAGTGTCTTCAACACCATGGAGGGGGAGTTCTGTATGACTTTTGGGTACAATCTTCTACCAATAAGGTTTGTTCCCTAACAGAATGCTGCCAATTGTTTAATGTCTGTACTAAAATTCATCAATGTATTGTACTTTTATCAAAAATCATGCCAGTACTTTGATTTTAGATTGCAATCTTCATAAAATGAAGGTCTCAGTTCAATCACCTAGCCACTTGAGTTCAATCACCTAGCCACTTGAGTTCAATCACCTAGCCACCATAGTTGGCTTAACTTTATTAGCCAACTATGGTGACCAGATTTTTTGAGTCTGCATTAAAAAAATTCAGGTTAAAAAGGCATTAGCTGGCAGTAACCTTAACTGTAATTTCATCCATACTGGTATAGCCTAGTATCCAAGGAAATTATTGTATTAAGCTTATACATCATTTTTGTTCAAATTCACTGTTGACAGATGAAATTTCTAAAGGAGACATATGCTAAATGGGAAAATAATATTGAAAAATAAGTAATTCCAGAGGCTACATGCTGTTTTATAACCTTTAAAAACATATCAGACAGGATGAAGACCAAAGAATTGATGAAATTGATTTATAGTAATAGTATTTGCCCTATACTGCAAGGAAGCCACAGGCTTTTGCTGCACTGGCAAAAAAAAAAAAAAAAAAGTAGATAAGAAAACACAAATTATATGCTTCCCTCCTCACACAAGTAACTATCCAGTTGATCTTTGAATTCATTCAAACTGTCAGCTTCAACTACCTGTGAGGGAAACTTTTTCCCACAATCAGCGACTCACTAGCTAAAAGAAAACTTCCTACAATCTAATCTAAACCTCAACACTGGTAATTTTAATTTATGACCCCTAGTTCTGGAATTCTTTATAACAGTGAGAATTCCATCTTCATTAATTTTACTAATCCCTCTCAGAGCCTTATAAACCTCAATCAGGTCACCTCTGAGGTGCCCAGTTGCCAAGCTCCATACCCCACATAATCGGTCTTTCCTCACATGGTCGTCCTGCGATTTCACCATTCAAGTTACCCATCTTTGGGCTCTTTCAAGAAACCCAATGACCTTTTCAGATGAGGTCTCCGTACTTGAACACAGTATTCCGAATGTGGTCTTACATTGAGATTATGATGTCCCTATCTCTACAGGATACTTTTTGATAAATCATCGATAGGACAGCATGGGCTTTCCTGACTGCCTGTTTACATTGTTCAGAAAACTTTATAAATCCTGTATTGAAACTCCCAGATTCTTTTCTTCCTCAATGTTATTAATTCAACCCCACCAAGTGTACAATTTATTGGTGGGCTACTATTCCCCAACCTTGCATTTAGCAGCATTAAAACAGCTGCCACTTCTCTGACCATCTCTGAAGTCTGTCAAGTCATCCTGAAGGAAAACTGCTTGGCACTGATCATTAATGACTCTGCAAATTTTGACATCATGCCTTTGTCAATGTCATTTATGAAAATGAGAAACAACAGTGGTGTAAGAACTGATCTTCAAGGGGACCCTACTTGTGATGTTCACTGATCTGAAGAATATTCATTAATCACAACCTTCTGCCACCCAGCAATCCCAACCTGTTCAAGCTTATAGAGTAACCTCTCATGAAAGACTGAGTAAAATGCTTGGCTAAAATCCAAATAAATTATGTCAAAATTGTTCCCTAAATCCAGCTAATGAGTAACTGTGTTAAAATAGCCTATTAAGTTAATAAGCATGATTTACCCTTAACAAATCCATGTTGTGTGTCCTTAAGAATGCCATATCTATCTAAAAGTCCCTTGATTGCACTCTTAATCATTGCCTTCAAGATTTTTCTTACCACTGAAGTACAACTAACCAGTCTGCAGTTACCAACTTCACCCTTAGAGCCACTTTTTAAGTATTCCGATACATTTGAACTTCTCCAATCAAAAGAAATCGCCCCAGAGTCCAAAGATGCCTCTCACAATTAACTTCAATGGTTCAATCTACGTTGCATTCTTCCTCAAAACTACAGGGTATATGGCATCAACTCCAAGAGTCTTACTTGCCTTTATGCTCAAAAATTTTTCTAGCAACCATCTATCAGTCCATCAAATAATCATCATTTGCACAGCCTCTTCTCAACATGAAGGGCCTTTTGTCAGTAAAGACCGATGCAAAGTACCTATTCAATTCATCCGCAACATCACATGGGTTATCTAAGCCTTTCCCAATCAGATTGAGATCATTTTCACAATGGTCCGATCTGATTAGTTTTCTTCTTGTTGTATTCACATATATGAAAAATTCCTTGTTCCCATTTGCTCTCTTAGCCAATGCTTTCTCATACATAGCCTTGTCCTCCCTGACCTTATTTGTGGTACTTTTTTTTTTTTTTCCCCTTTTCTTTTTTTATTAGCAAGCAGTCCCCTGGCAACTCCACTATACAGTAATACCCCGACTTATGCGAACTCGGAGTTACGCGGTTCCTGATTTTTTCGTTCGGCAACGCTGCCGCCCACTATCTTCAAGGTCGTTTTTCATGTGTTATCGATATACGGTGCGACGGCGGAGAATGAGAGCGAAAGATGAACAAAATTCAACTTTGCTGCTTTTATATCAGTGAAGGAGAAACACATTTCACCATAATAACGTAAAAGCCAACACAATTCCAGCTATCGGTATAATCGCAAATGCAATTAGATCGAGTTTACTACCAGTTTATAACAGATTTCACTAGCAGAAACGCAACTGGATTTTTGTTTTATGGTAGTAACCCCTAGAAATGTGAGGCGTTAATAGTGTATCTCTGCCTTTATGGTGTTGTTTATTCAGTTGCTACATGCGCGCAGCTTTGTTTATGCGTATCAAGCGTGCCTCCTCGTTTTGTAATTGTGCTTTATTCCCTAAAAATGAGTAAAATACTTAATTAAAAGGTGTGAAAAGGAAGCGTCCTGGTGAAGACACTGCAGATTCAGAGAGAAAAAGAAAAGCAATTATCGATAAACAGAGGCGGACTGGGTCAAAAATTCCTACCCGGGAAAATTTATAATGGCCTCATACTATGGTTTATGGCCAAAATCACACTGGCCCACTGGGGTTTCCCTGGTAAGGCTTATGGCCAGTCCGCCTCTGTCGATAGAGAAAAAAAATATGAAATTGTGAAACGCTTTGAGCGAAATGAAAGACCATGTGATATTGCACGTGCTACAGGCCTAAACGAAGCAACGGCGAAAAGCACATGACAATTGCAAACTTGACAGATTGAAAAGGGCTCAATTGTAAAGGGCTTAAAAATTTTAGAAAACAGACTCCAACGAAGAACGCGTTATAGCTACAAAGCAAGGAATAAAAAAATTATTAGCTTGCTACGAAGAAATTCTGCGTGAAAAAAAACGCGCTGTGTCGTCAGACGAATTTGTTAGATTTTATGAAGCCATCGACATCGAAATAACTTTTTTACGTAAGTCATTTGTTTTTTTAATACATATTTTGTATTAATATGTATAAAGAACTGCAATTTTATTAATATTTTTCTTCTAAACTAGTGTTTTTGTTAGTCCTTGGTCCCAATTAAGCAAAATTTATATGTATTTATATGCAAAGTTGTACCCCGACTTACGCGATTTTCGTCGGACCCACCTATCGCGTAACTTCGGGGTATTACTGTATACCTATACAGATTCATATGATATACAGAAATATAAATTGCAGCACAAGGAACCACAGGACAAATACATGGCACAATGAGCCATATTGACATGAATAACACAAAGTGTGGCACAAGGAGCCACTGATCCTACAAAGTCAACAAGAAATGAAGACAAATAACAGTATGGCCACAAGTAACAACATAAATTGTCCAACAAGATTGCAAAATAATTGCTGTTTACAAAGGAACACGATCATTAACTACCAGATAAATTACACTGTTTATTTCAGCATCTTTAACTGTTACACAGAACTGATATCAATAGTCCTACTGTTCTTTTCTCAAGTACAATCAGCACTAATCTTTGGAAAATTTTTGAAAAGCCTGAAAATCTTCCTCAGTCTTAATTAATTGAGCCTCATCACCTTAAGTCAGGTGAGCAAGATTAAGACTAGCAAATAAAAATTCATTTCTGAGATACAAGTACTCATGACAATAATAAAAAACATGACTCCATGTCTCCAGAGCCATGCAGTGACACTGCGACCTTTCTGAAACAACCAGCTGATTCAGCTTTGCTAAAAATGAGCCACGATCATTTAAGAAAAACATAGTTTGTAGATTAGGCACAAACCATTTTTCTGGCATAACATCAACAACAGAGGGAAAGAACCTATCAGTTATTTCACCTTGATTTGATTCCAATTCTATGATCTAAGATTCTCTTGGCCTTGTTCTTAGGGTCATTTGCCAAATCCAACTCAAGATCACAAACAATAAAAGGAGTTCCACAACAAATGTTGAAAGTTATTACTCTGTAAATCAGAAAGAGGTCAATTGACATTTTCCTTGTGACAATCTGTAGCACATCAGTGGAGACAGTTCTACAAACTAGAGCCATCCTCAGGAGCATCATATTCTGAATGGAATATATTTTTTTTAAAATTAACAGTCTATCCAAGCTGAAATACCATAATAATAAGAAAAACATAGTCATAAAGAAGAGATAGTGCCCTACCTCAAGATATTTAATATTCTTAACGGATTTCAAACTTTCACAAACAAATCAGCACATGAGGTTCTCTAACGAACAGATAGGTTTCCCTTTAGCAATAATATTTTTGTTTTTAACCTGGATATTGTTAATTTATGGAAGTCACCAAGCATTCCAATCTTTTATTATTTCATTAGATTGTTGTTCAATTTGTAGCCTTCAACTAATATTACCAGGTCACCTGCATATGCAATCATATGAACATGGCTAGGATCATATGCTTTCTTGCATCATATGGCTCTACTAATGCTAATGACTATATTCCTTCCATAACGAATCCTCTAATATCAATTTCCACATTAGTGGCCCAAAAACAAATCCCTGCAGACATTCTCGAATAGTAGATCTAGTTACCAAATTCCAACTAGACTTAACCGTAAAAGATCTTTTCTTAAAATAATCCAATATGATGCTATAAAGCTGATGGGAGCATTTTGCAAGGGGAATCAATAACACTGTCCCAAGAGCCCCTTTGAAATCAACAAAAATGCCAAGAACAGGATTTCAGATAAGCTTTTGACACTGTTGTGCAGGGAAGACTACTATACAAATTGAAGCAGAATGGTATTAAGGGTAAGTTGCTACAATGGATAAAAGGATGGTTGAGTGGGAGAAGACAGGGTGGTAATCAATGGGTGCTGCTCTTAGTGGACTAATGTTATTAGTGGAGTCCCAAAGGGTTCGGTGTTGGGTCCACTGTTGTTTTGTATATTTATCAATGATATTGATGAAGGTATATCAGGCTTAGTGTCAAATTTTGCAGATGATAAAAAGGTTGACAGGATTAGTAATGGCAGTATGCTACTGCAACAGGATCTAGAAAATTTGGGCAGAGAAGTGGCAACTGAAGTTTAACATTGACAAATGCAAAGTACTGCATATGGGTAGAAGTAACCCCCCAGAGAAACGTACCAACTGTGTGATACTACACTTAAGGTGGTAGAAAATGAAAAAGACCTGGGAGTAATTGTGCAGTCAGATATGAAGTATCTGACTGCACAATTATTTTGTGCAGTATTTATATTTTGTCAATGATATACAGGAATTTTGCTAGCAGGGAAAAGGATGTGATTGTCCCTTGAGTACTGCGTACAGGTCTGGAGGCCTCATTTTAGGAAGGATGAAGATTTGCTTGAGCATGTACAGAGAAGGGCAACAAGATTGGTGAGGGGAATGAAGGGATCATCTTACTAAGAGAGGCTTAAGTTCTGCAAATTGCAGCAGCTAGAGACTAGGCACCTGCGAGGTGATCTGATTGAGTGGTATAAGGCCTTGAATGGGTTGAGCACGCTGATTCTGATGGAATTCTTCCATTTGTTCAGATTATGAACCTAAGGGAGCATAAATTCAAATTGAGGAAAGGCAGATGTAGAATAGATGTGCAGAAATTTGCCTTTAGCCAGCGGGTGGTTAATTGCTGGAACAAACTTCCATCTGTCATTGTGGAAGTTGATAGGTTAAATAAATTTAAGGAGGAACTGGACAAACATTTAGAGCAGGGGTGACCAACTTAATTTTTGGTACGATCTACTTTTTTCCTTCAAAATGTGCCGCAATCTACCATCTCAAGAATTTCATTGCACCTGGTTAAAAAAGTTAATCAACACATGTTGAAAAATGTTGTTTATAAATTTTAAAATTAAATACAATTCAGAATTCTTATTTTAAATTCATATATTTAAATTTTTAATTTATGTGAAGTTTGTGTCTTCATGTCATCTGCCATGCTTTCAAAATTGGGGATATACTGTGATAAGGCCAACTGTAAAGAATCTTCTGTATGCAAGTCTGTAAGATTAGAGCGATTCTCCGTTTTGGTTCTTTCAAATACGAAAAGGCTGATTCATAACCAAAACAGGTATTTAAACATTCACTGCATTTTTTTACATTTGGGTACTTTTCTCCAAGTCTTTTGGAGAAAAATTATTTCGAAAAGTCTTTTTCTGATGATCTGGCTTTTAGGAAGATATCGTTTTGTAATGTAATAATTTCATTTTCAAGTAATATTTTCTGCATGTGAAAAATGTCAGAGATTTTTCTGCAATTTGTTTCGTATCTAAGTCGACATTAAATGGATAAGAAATATATTGAACAATGTCTTCGATTGTTTTAAAATCACTGAATCTGGTTTCAGAATCATCCACAACTTTCTCAATTTCAGAAACACATTTCTCACTATTAAATTCAAAAACAGGATATTTTTGCAAATGATCTTGCATATTTGCAAAATTATTGAATTTTTTTTCTTTTTGAGATCCTTAGCCATTTGCAAAATATAGATATTTATATGCAGAAATACTGCTAATCATGTCACCCACATTTTTATTTTTTCCTTGTAATTCCAAATTGAGATCACTAACTTAATTTACTGGTAAAATCAGCCCAAAAAGCCAGATCACACAACCACTCCATATATTGTAGCTGCTGATAATCATTTCCCCTTTGATCAACAATTTTTTAAATTTCAGTCAGCAAATTTCGAAATCTCTGTAGAAACTTACTCTGACTCAGCCACCTCACATCTGTGTATAATATCCGATCTGGTTAATTTTCATCGAGTTGCATTTTGAAAAGTCTCCTTTGAAGAGATTGTCCTCTGATGGAATTCACAATTTTGAAAGCTGTGTCCATAACATTTTTAGAATTTAATCTTTTTCTGGTTAACACTTGTTGGTGGATGATACAGTGGTAACTCAAAAAATCTGGGAATTCATCATCCTTTTGGCACGATGCAATGAATTCAACAAGATGCCCCTGCATTGCTTTAGCTCCATCTGTTGTTATTAACACGCGCTTAAATAGTGGTAATTTAATTTTTTAAATTTAAAATTTAATGAATTTTTAATGAAAATTTAATAAATCGATGAATTGACCATTCAAAAATTTAATGAATTTTTGAATCCATTAAATATCTCACACCTCTATTTCTTTCTTTTAATGAAACCATACCCAACAGTTCTTCTCTAGTGGCAGAATCATCAAAACTCATACGAATAAAATTGAGCTGTATCACTGACGTCTGTAGATTCATCCAGTTGTAAAGAAAAGGGCACACAATTAGCAATGTGAGCACGCAGTTGTTTGCTCACATTTTTGATGCGTAGCATCACAGTATTTCAAGATAATTGCAAATCTTGAAGAGCACTATTAATTTCAATTTTGTCCTTAAATGTTTCAAAAAGAATGTGTTATTTCTAAAAATGCGTCTATGATGAATTGACCATCAGAAAATGGTTTTCATTTTTTTTGCAAGAAGATGACTCACTTTAAATAATCCTACAGTTACTGCTTTAGATTGTAAATTAGGTGTCATGAAGAAATTTTGTTGTGTGAATAATCTGGATTTAAGTTCTTTTAATTTATTTTTTTCTAAGGTCACTATTAGGCGGAAATTCCAATTAGTATTTACCATGAAGTGCCTTTCTAAATTTACTTTTTTGGGTATAGCCACGGAAACTTTGCAAATCAAGCAACAACATTTTTCTTTTATCTTTACAAAAAAGTATTCTAGTTCCCACTCTTGATGAAAAGGATACATTTTACTCTTTTTCGTAGTATTCATTTTAAATCAAAGGATATTAAATTAATGTATAATACTGTCCAGTTATTAATATTAAGTAAGCTAAATAAGAATTCGACACATACACTATACTCTCCACAATATAACAGTAAATTTTCACTAGACAAGCCTAGCGGCTGCACGATGACAAGAGTAGATACATGATTGAACCAATTTGTAATAAGTGTATGCAGCGGGGCACATAATAATAATATTTATATTTTGACTAATCTATTTTTGTATATATTTAAAATACATCATGATCGACCGAAATTAAAGCCGCGATCAACTTGTTAGCCACACCTGATTTAGAGGGAATTGTTTTGTAAATTTTATTTTTTTAATTTTTTTTGGCTGATGCAGCATAAGCTCATACACTTGCTTTCTTGCATCACATGCAAGAAAGCAAGTGTATGAGCTACTACTACATATTTTGCATTTGAATCTCTAATCAATTTAACCAAAGATTTTAAAGCATCCTCTGTACCATGACCAGGAGTAAAGCTATATTGTTTATTTGAGAATCCCAAATTTTCTTGCATATATTGCAATATTCGTTGTGAAAGCATGCATTCATAGAACTTGTCCAAACCCATAAGAAGTGCAATTGGATAAGAAGAGGGCTCAGTTTTAAGTTTTTCAGGCGACTTCAAAATGATCTTAAGAAGAACATCCTTCCAAGACAAGGGAAAAATTTCTTCAAGCAGGCATTTGTTGAAAACAAGATGATGCTCAGGAAATAGTTTGAAGAAACACTTAACTTTCCCTTCAATGAGGTCCATACAAGGACACTTCATTAAATTTGTACCTGTTGTAGGCTTCGGTACTTCTCAACACTGTAACTATCCCATGCTTTCTTTTTCTGCTCTTTTTGACCAGCCAGCTCTGCAGTCATCCATTTCATAATCCTCTTCCTGCAGTATTTTCTTAAAGGTATATATGTATGCATTCATGGCTTCTGTGATTTTTGCTTTAAAAGTATTCCATACTTCAAATATATTCACCATCCCTTGGCAATCTGGCCAATTCACAGATGCCATATATAGCACCTTAACCTGTCAAAGTCCCCTCTTCTGAAGTTAAAACTCATAGCTTTACCTTTAACTACTGCAACATTTCTTCATCTTCCAATTGACGATTGCATGATCACTTCCTGACAATTCCTGTACTTTAAACCCTGTGATATCATCTGATTTGTTAGTAATGATGAGTTCAAGAATATTTCCACCGATAGTATTTGTACCAGCATATTTCTTTAATATGCTGGAACAAATAATAATCATCTACCACACCACACAGATTCTATGCTGGCAGATGTAACTTCAGACAGCAAGAGCTCTTTTTGCACTAAGACTGCTTTTGATAAGAAGCATGACCCATCTATCCTTCCTAAATATATTATAAATACATAGTGCAACTAATCATCACCATGTTTCTGTTAGCTCAATTATTTATTTATTTATTTTTATATTTTTTTTTTGTTAGTTGTTGGTGCATCGGTTTCTGTGGCCATAATGCACCTCCCAAGGTTTTTGCACTACTCTGATCCAAGCCCGAGGCAGGATTTGAACCCACGACCTTTGGGTTGCCAGGCAGGCACTTTACCCACCCGGCTAGCCCAGTCGGCATTAGCTCAATTATATCAGCATTTGTAGTCCTAACCAGGAATTCAGATTCAGCCATTTTATTGACAACACTCCTGACATTACTGTAGACACAGCTGAGACCAAGTAAACTTGTATAGTTTACTACCCTGACACACTGCTTGAAGTTATTTAGGTTTGTATCCCAAGCTTTATTTTCCCCCCCTTATTTGAAACATTGCTACCCTCAGAATATCTTAACATTGGCTGTTATGGCAACAAAAAAGAATTCATGAGGTGAGTGCAAGCATTACTTTGACCCATATCAACAGATAAATACTGATCTAAATTACCCTTCTCCTTCCTAACTAGCAGTTTCCCTGAACCCTTAGGGTATCCTCAGTGATACTAGCAAAAATCCTTGCACCACCTTTGTTCAAAATATCATTTCTACAAAATAGATTCCCTCTACCTACAAATACCGGCCACGCTGATAAAAATCCCCCCCTCCCAGAGCCTTGCAGATTCCCTCAACTCTCAAGTTAGTCCACAAGGCTTTCAGCATATAATCTCTCCTATCATGTATGGGCAGAATTGAAGATACACATACCCATTCTGACATAACTCTCAGCATAGTCCTATATTTATCCAACAGACGGTCAGGTGGTGTATGTTTAATATCATTAGTCCCCACATAAATAATAATTCTCCCTTTACCTCCCTTAAAATCGGACAATCTGTTGGTAACTTCATTAATTTTTGTGCCAGACAAACACTGTTTCTGGACAACCTATCTTCTTTACAAAAAAATGTTACCTGTTTCCCTGACAATAGAGTTGCCTAATAAAACTAGATCACCTTCAACCAGAGCAGTCTGCACTTGACTATTCTTTTCTGGGACCCAAATCAGGGATGCATCACTTGGCAGGTCAGGAGATAGTAACAGAGGCACATGATGCAAGAAAGCAAGCATATGAGCTTATGTAGCAACAGCCAAAAAAAATTGGTTCTGTGAGTTTGAAGTTGGACAGTAAATGGATGCTGGCTGGGGGCAGCACATATTCAGATTGTTTTGAAAGAGAGAGCGGGAATTATAGAAGCCAATTCAGAAGAACAGTGCCCAGGGAAGTATCCGTAGAAAAGGAATGCAGCAGAAACAGTACGTCTACGAGACAGTGGAGAGACTCTGTTAAAGGGGAGTCATCAATTAACCTAACTGCCCTCTTCTGAATGGAATCTAGAAACTTGAGAGAGGTTCCGGGGGCACTGCCCCAGATGTTGGAACAATATTCCATGGTAGGGTGGCTTTGCCATTTGTACAGAGTGAACAGCTGTTTGGAAGAAAAGTAATGCCGAGAGCAAAAGAAAAAACCAAGTTTTTTAGATGCAGAGGAAGCAATATTTGTAATGTTCTTGTGCTAAGAGAGATTAGAAGTCAGGGTAATCCTCAAAAGAGATACATCATTTTGCCTAGAAATCGGAGCGTCACCAAAGATAAGCATAGGAGCAGAAGAATCCTTTTTACAAGATATAAGACAAGACTGAGTTTTAGAAGGATTGAAATCAACTACATTGTCTTTGTCCCACTTGAGAATTACCTGGAGATCGGCATTTAAGGAATTGGTAGTGGATATTTGAGAAGTTGAAGCTGATTCAGCAGCGCAAGATTTTTCAAAATGGAAAGTGGAATGCAATGTGCTATCATTGGCAAAACTATGGATAGAATTTCCAGTCAATGGAAGAAGGTCATTAATATACAAAAGGAAAAGAGTGGGGGAAAGAACTGAACCTTGGGGGACACTGGCATTAGTGGAGAAGTTAGAAGACAGAGAGCCATCTACCATCACCCCTCAGTGAGCGATCAGAGAGAAAAACTGGATAGCCAATTACAAAAAACAGTTGGCAAACCATAAGATGGAAGCTTGTTTAGAAGACCTTTATGCCAAACACGATCGAAAGCCTTTGAGATGTCAAGAGCAACTGCTTGTGTTTCACCAAACTTTTCCATTGAATTTGTCCATATATGAGTAATATAAGCCAGAATATCACCAGTGGATCAACACTGACAGAATCCATAATGGCAATTGTTGATCAAATGGAAGGTTTCTAGGTATTTTAAGAGTTGGCGGTTAACTGATTTCTCCATTACTTAAGAGTAGAAGTAATTGCAATGGGACGATAATTGGATGGGAGGGACTTGTAACTCTTTTTAGGAACTGGCTGGATATGAGCAAGTTTCCAAGCAGAAGGAAAAACACCTTTGGAATAAGAAAGTGAAAAATGGTGGCAAAGAATAGGAGTAATTTCAGGAGCACAGGTTTTGAGAACAAGTGGAGAAATACCATCAGGACTTTGAGCTTTCTTAGCATCGAGATTCGTCAAAATCCTTCTGATATCCTTTTGACAGAAGACCACAGGAGGCATTGAATGGACCGTGTTAGGAATGGTTGGAGGTGTTTTACCAAGATCATTAATACATGAGCTGGAAGAAAAATGGGATGCTAGCAGGTCTGCTTTATCCTTGGCTGAAGTGACAACAGAACCATCTAGTTTGGACAGAGGTGGGAGCAGAGATGGGCAAAAGTTGCGGCCAATAGCTTTGGCAAGAGACCAGAATGCTCGGCTACCATTAGGGCAAGAAGCAAGTGTTCTACTCTTAGCCTGTTCAAAATCTAGTTTGGACTGATGACAGCTTTACAATAGTTGTGAGCTTTGATGGAGGCAGAAAATGAAACTGAAGAATTGGAAACAAGCCAATTACGATATGCAACGTTCTTCTCTTGAACAGCCTTAGCACATTTATTGGAAAACCAAGGTTTAGATAAAGAACGAGATTTTAAAGTGGAGTGTGGGATAAAGGATTCCATTCCTACAAGAATAATTTCACTGACACAATCTGAGCAAATGTTGACTTCAGAAGTTTTGAAACAGTGATCCAACCAAGGAAAAGAAATCTCGCAGATCAACCCATTTTGCATTTTTGTAATGCCAAACAATACGAAGTTGGGAATAGCCATGAGATAAGGGCTCCATTGGAGAAGAGACAATCAGAAAGTTGTGATCTGAGGTACCTAAAGGACCACTCACTTCGACCATGTACTTAAAAGGGTTGTTTGTGAGAAAAAGATCAAGCGTGTTTGGCTGTATGGTTGAGATTGTCCGGTATTCTTGTAGGTAAATGAACAATCTGTGCAAGGTAATTAGAAATTGCAAAAGCCTCAGCGTTTCGACCAGCTGGGTCGGTGTGACTAGAAAACGGAAGCAGGCTGGAATTGTGAACATTAAAATCACCAAGGAAAATTACCTCACTGTTAGGAATGTTGGACTGGGGAAAGTCAAGTTGCAAAGAGCTCCAAGTGATTAGTGGAGTTGGGAGAACAGTAGAGACAACAGATGAATTTAACACAATGAGGGAGAGAGATTTTAAGCCAGAAAAGATCAAAAAGAGGAGATTCCAAATTACCAAGTCTCTGACCGGGAATATCGGAATGGACATATGCACAAGTACCACCTTTGAGACGAAAGGAATCATACAGTGAATACTTTGGGCAACTGAGATGAGCAGTAGTTGAATCAACGGATAACTGAGATTCTGTCCGAAAAAGTACATGGGGTTTGGCAGATTGAAAGTGGAAATGGACATCGTTGAGATTAGAATTGAGAACATGTATATTGTGAATTGAACTAGGAAGTGTTTGGGAGGTTTAGATCTTTTTGCAGATAAGCTTACTCTATTAGTTTGACAATTCATGGTGTATTCAATAGTAAGGAAAAGTGTGGGGTGGGGAAATGTATGAAGTAGGACAGTGCTGTATGAAGTAATTAAATTTTTGGATATGGCATACACATGGTAATAATATACCCAGATCGTTGACATAACATGGCCTTGACAATGGCCCCCCGTATACACAATACTCGGACTCCCTCCAGTCACTATCTGGTAGAGTAGAGGTAGCAAGATTATACACTAGCTGATCTGGAAGCCTTCTAAAGAGTTACCAATAGGTTCGGTCCGGTGTACTAACTAGTGGCTGGCCTGCGAACACTGTTTTAGAGCTGTACCCTCAAAATGTAAGGAAAATTGGATCTCGCCATGATGCATCATAACCTCAAAAGTCGTCAGTCATACTGCATGATGGAAGAGATGGGGAAGGGTTGACCGAAACTTAGCTCTGGAGACTAAACATGGGTTCCACCACTTCAAGCTTCCAATAAGTTGATGCGAGTCATCTACCCCCTAGTATTGCCTGGTAACACAGAGGGGCGGTATTCCTCCATGTGGTGTGGGCACTGCACCTCAACCCCTGCTTATGTTGGTTCATACCTGGGTGGTCACCCAGTGTGCTTGTGCATGGAGGTTATACCCAGGATTACTAACAGTCCCACCGTAGTGAAGGTGCAAACAGAGGTTTTGGCTGTTACAGACCGTCCAAACTTCGCCGAAATTGGGTCTACTTGACTTGAATGTCACCCGAATATCAGTTTCCATCAGCGTTTTAGACTCCCAGATAGCAAGTACAGCTTGTCTGGCATATCTGAGAGAATGTCTGTGACAACCTCAAGGACCAAGATTTGAACTTTACAAAGATTACAAAATTTAAATTTACAATATATTACAGAATTTATGTTAACAAAATAATGCAGAAATTAAACTGTTGATAAAACTTAAATTTAAGCTACTGAATGAAAGTTACGAAATTTCTGGCCAAAATATTGATAACAAAGGCTATTTGAATATTAAGCTGTAACTTTCCAAATACTTTACAAATTCAAACTTACAATATACTATAGAATTTAAATTAACAGAGTATTACTGAAATTATGCTGCTAACAAAACTTTTAACCACTAGTGAAATTAAATTTAACTAGTAATGAAAGTAATAAAATTCCCACATAAATATCAATAGCAAAGGCTATCTGAATATTAAGCTGTAGTTTCCAAATACAAAAATAAACTAACCTATGTGACTATAGGAATTCAAACTATATATTAACTACAGTTTAGTATATTAAAATGAAAAAAAAACCTCAAAATTATTTCAAAAATTAACCTGCAGTGAAGAGTTTCAAAAATATGCAGCCAGACTCATTTCACATATATTCATGGTGTATACTTTTCAAAGTAAGAAGACTGTTCAGCTAACAATTATTCATAATAAAATTAATTTGCAATAAATTAAAGAGTTCCAGAGAAGTAATTATCAGGCTTTAAAGTGAAAAAAGCATAAGGAGCTGATGGTAGCTATCTGGAATATAAAAGAAATGGCTAAGGTTATTAAACCATATATATATATATATATATATATATATATATGAGTCATCCTTAGACTCAGGTGCAACTCCAGCAGGTTCAAAATGTGCAAGCATCTCCCAAATAAAAATAGCTTTCCAAGCAACTGAATTCTGTGGTGTAAAATAATTTTGAATATGAATTTAAGTATAATCAGCCAAAAATATATAAAATGTGATAGAATGTAAAATATTGAATTCTTTTGCCACACATATTTTTAAACTTCCAAATTTCCCCTCCTCAAATAAATCCATTCACAATTTTTACATTGTTTTTTTTTTCCATTTTAATCCAATACATTTTAAGCACAGTTGGACTTGCAAAATAATTTATTGTACTGACTTTTTTTGTCAAAAACATCTTGATCAAATGAGACTTATGAAACACTAATAAATGAGAAGTCAAGTGACAACTGAAAATATTTTCATCATTGTAAAATTTACATTAAAATAGTATTCACTATTTTAATTTAAGTACAATTTTTGCAGTACAATTAACTCAATTTAATTAAATTGAGTTAACTGTACTGCAAAATCAGAAAACATAAGCATTATGGAATACAACTGCCTTCTAAATTGCAACATCACTTGAAGAAAATTTTATTGTAAATTTGTGTATGGACACAAGGACAAGTTGATGTTAAGAATTGATTTTTATTAAAGATAATACATTAGTAAGCTGCTGACAAAATTCTGGGAGAGTACGGCTAAACACCTTACCGTTAATTTACAAATGTCCATCAAACCCGATTTATAAAATATTTGCAGAATATCTCTTAGTTTTGATTTAAATAAATGAAAGAACATAAATCTGGAATGCATATCCATTGTTTATTGAAATTAAAAAATCTTATATAAAGAGCTGTTAAGAATATACACTGATTTCCCCATTTCCCTACATGCAGAGATATACAAACAGACACATTTACTTTTTCTTCTGTGTGAAATTTATTTACACTGAAATATATTATAAATAATCAATAATCATTATAATTCATGGTATCTTATTTTGGTAAATAGGCTCTATCACAAAAATGCAGGAAAAACAGTTGCACATGAACAAGGATCTTTTAAGAAAGGATGACATAAGACGAATAATAAAACAAACTACGCACTTTCTGAATATAAGACTGGACATGCACAATAGCAATAATAAAACTTATCACATATTGAAAGATACTTCATAATGTAAAAGAAAAAATGATGTTGATGGCCAGTTTTTTTTTTTTTTTTTTTTGTACTGATGATATATAGTATACCACACATCCTTCATAATGTAATAAGTTTTATGACTGGCAGTCTGTTACATAAGGTATATGACAAACAGATAGGGAGAGAGATGTATGAATACTGTACAAAGAGGTAAAAAGTATACTTACATGTTATACACAAAATTTAGTTAAATTTTCTTCTCAAATGTTTAATAATTTAGCAATGCAAA
Organism: Mastigoproctus giganteus; assembly: GCF_048544385.1. NCBI lineage: Eukaryota > Metazoa > Arthropoda > Arachnida > Uropygi > Thelyphonidae > Mastigoproctus > Mastigoproctus giganteus. The sequence goes on from NC_143581.1 coordinate 181,648,496, forward strand.
AATGTACCGTGACTAGAATTCTGAATAAATTGTGTGTTATTGTGATGTATTAGAGTCATACAGTTTTTTTTCCTTTTAAAATACTTTCAGTGTCAGGCTCATCTATGGCTGGCATTTTATGCTTTTCATCTTGTGCTTTTTGAGTCTGAAGTGAATGTGATCGAAACAATGGATGTTTCTTATTTTTCAATGATAATGCAGGAAAAAATCTAAATGAACTTCCTGAGCTGCTACTAAAAAATTTTCGTCCCTCTGACGCTGGAGGTGCTGAAGTGGGTGGCGATTCTGATTCATGAGATGATTTCTTTAAATTCCTCAAATGTGGAAGGCTACGTTTTCTGTGAACTTTTTTTTCATCCTTGATGTTTGGCAAATAAGGAGTTTCAAAACTAATGCTTAAAGAATCATAATCTGGATCTGCTGAGAGAACTTGCTGGCTGGCTATCTGTTTGTTTTCTGCTATGTTAGACATTTTTATAGAAGAGCATATATCTAACTGGTTTCCAGAAACTTGAAAATTTGATTGATCAGCTTTTGCTTCCTTTCCATTATCATCTGCAATACAAATAATATTGCTTTTTGATGATCTTGTAGAGCACTGTGGGCTATTTGTGGAAACATGTTTATTGATAATGGATATGTCTTGTAAGTGCTCCTTCTCATTAATTACAGGATTCTGCACAGGACTGGTATTTTTAACATCAGTATTGTTTACCACAGTATTAATAACCGTAGCATCTTTTCTAATTTTGAATGAGCTGTCATTAGCTAACTGTTTCACAGGTGATGTCTGGCAAGAAAAATCTTTTTGACTATCCATGCTTAACTTTGTGGTTTTTAATTCCAATGTATTCTCACCACTGGGATGATGCGACATTCCACATGTATCATATTTTTTTGTTCTTTCTTTGGATACTGAATTTTTATTAAGATGCTAAAATATACAAAAAAAATTAAATGTTAACATAAATTTAATAATTTTTCACAACTGAAATGTGAAAAATATATAGAATGTCATAGAATTTAACTGCCTATATTATAAAATATATGAAGTAAAAAACAGAAAACACTAGCATTCCAGAACAGAGTCAAAATTGCAAGAGCTGACTTTTGAATAAACATAAATACTGATTTATAATGGGTGAGATTAATCATGGTTAAAGCATATGAATAAGCAGAAAGTGAAACTTATAAAATCTCTAATGGTTAAGCAACAATATGTAAAAGAAAAACAGAAAATTTATATAATTTAAGTAATTACTTTAAGTAATCTTATCTGATTCTTTGTTCTATAACATTTAACAAAATATGAGAATAGTCATAGATTCTAGGAAAGCATTTCATTTGTACACATAATTAAAGGCTAATTCAGATTTGTTTCTAAATGCCAACACAACTTGTTTATAGTTTTCTGGCATCTATTAAACCTGGCCATACACTATGAGGATATTCCAAAAGATTACCTGAAAACGTAAGTTTACCTAAAAACGTAAGCCTGTATGGATAAAATAAAACTGTCTATGGCTGAACTCTAGCAAGTTCATCCACAAGAGGAGGAGGGGGGGGGGGAGAACTATCACTTCTGGATTTTGTTCCTGTGCCATGCTTGTAGTTAAGAGTAAACTTATAGTGTGTGTCTTTCACAATTTAATCTGCTGGCAGCCCACCAATTTATTCCCAGTTAGTATAGTATTGGCAAATGATACAAAGAAGCAAGCTTATATAGCATCAGCCAAAAAAAACCCTTCCCACATCATATATCCATCCCCTCTAATAATTTGTTTAGTTCTTCCTTAAATTTATTCAAGCCACTCACTTCCAAACAATAGATGGAAGTTTGTTCTAACAATAAAGCAATAAAGCAAATTTCTGCATATCCATCATGCAACCATCTTTCCTCAATTTAAACTTATGCCCCCTAATGTGTGTTGTCTGAATAACAGTAAGGATGCCATCAGCATTTAGCTTACTCAATCCATTCGTATTCTTTAACACCTAAGTCAGATCTTCTTGCAGGTGCCTGATTTCCAGATGCTGCAATTTGCAGAACTGAAGTCTTTCTTAGTAAGTACCCTTCTGTTACTCTCACTAATCTCATTGCTCTTCTCTGCACTCATTTAAACTGATCCACATTCTTCCTAAAATAAGGCTTCCAGACCTGTAAACAGTGTTCAAGATGTGGCCTAACCACACCTTATCCCTGCTGGTAAAATTCCTGTATATCATTGAAGAAAAAAAAAAAAAAAGAAAAAAAAAAGGGTTATCCCAGTGGTTTTCGACCTTTTTTTAATAATGGCACCCCTATTCAATTTTCTGCCTGTTGATCCAATTCTCTCTCTCTGTGTATATATATATATATAATATTAAAAAAAAATGTTATATGTTAAAAAAAAAAAAAGTTTAAGTAACTTAAACCCAAACTATGTGGCACCCTGGAATGTTGTTGCTGCACCCTAGGGTGTCATAGCACCCCGGTTGAAAACCATTGAGTTATCCTAACAGCCCACGTGCACTACAGTGGATCCCAGCTTTACGATATTAATCCATTCCAGAGACACCATTGTATCATTAAAATACGATAATGTGAACACAATAACACATTGTTTTTTTGGTAATTCATTCCAAGACCTCAGAAGTTGAAATTTTTGCTATATAACCAAGTTATTTATCTCTCTAAAAGAAGATTTTTATAATGGAAATTGTATTACTTTTACATAGAATACTGAATACCGTATTTTCCAGTGTTATCTGAAAAAAAGTCACGCTTAAAATTTCGGTGCATCATAGAGGTGTCAGTTAACACAATCACTGGTTAGAAGAATAAGCCACTTTATTTAAAAAAACAAATTCAAATCACGCACTCCTCTTTCATCGCTTTCATATGTTCGGTTATAAGAATCAATTTTGAATGCCTTTGTGATATTTTTCTAAAGCACATTTCTGGAGGTCACTACCATAAAACAATAAAAACAATTTGTAGTTTCTGGTTTATTGGACTTTTCTGTTAGTGCTATCTATTATAAACTGGTGGTAAACTTGATCTTATTGCATTTTCCACAATACCGATAGCCAAAATTCTGTGGGTTTTTACGTTATTATGGTGAAATGTGTTTCTCCTTCCATGAAATCTTCAATCACATAAAAAACAAATTTTCAGAATCTTCTCTTCATTCCTATTTTTTAAGTTTCATAAACTTGTTACTCCCTATCTCATTTGCACATATCATGTTAGTTGCAATTTGTGCATGCCATGTTCTTTGTTACTGATTGCTTATCCTTCTTACTGCTTTAAATTTTATAACACAAAACAAAAAAAAAAAAAAGTCAGTAAACAAAAATATCAATTAGTATGTACATTACAGTATCAATTAGGCTATGTATGTAAGCGTAAATTTATTTTTATGTTCCTAACCTGTGGATAATATTCTTCCAATTTTCACGTCATTTAATTTTGTTAATTGGTAAGGTAATAAAGTGTAAATTTATGCTTTATATCTTTACTTTTATAGTCTGTGGATAATATTCCTCCTATTGTCACTTATTAGAATTGCTGTTTAATAGGATTAAAATTCAATTGGAAAATGTAATCACGACCAGCACTTACTACATATTGTATAGTGAACGGTATTTTAATATGGAGAGTCCATCATAAAGTGATTTGATCATACAGTGAACCAATCGTAAAGCAGGGGTCCACTGTACTTGCATTTGACAATGTTAAAGCTCAATTGCCACTTCTCAGTCTATTTGCTGAATTTTTATAGATTTTATTGATTACTGTATTAGCTACCGTGCCAACCATATCTTCTGAAAAATTGAGCATTAAGCCTGATATACCTTCTTTGCAAGGTTAATTGATCTTGAATGAGTCAACTTAGTTGATTCACTCAAGAACCAAAATGAATGAATTTGAGTCAGGACAACTAGAGAATTGCCACCTCTCATCAACATAATAAGGTGATGACCTAATAATGTCTAATATACGTTGCAACAGCAATGCTGAGTCATCAACTGTCAACACTGGCAGTTGATGTCCACTTCCATTACATCTTCCCTCCCTTCTTTCCTTTCTTTCTTTCGCCAAGCATGGTCCATAGCTGGGTATCAATATGTATGCACAAGGCAGTTCTCCCTCTAGACCTTTCATAGGCATCAGTAAGTTGACAAAGAGGCTCTTGCCTCGAAAGCTACTTGCCTTATCTGCTTGATTTTGTACCTTTTAATTTGTCTAAATTTTAATTTTTAATGCAGTCTATCTTGTTTTATTTTTAATTATATATTTTCTTTTAATAAACGTTTTGTACATTTATCAGTTGTTGGTTGTGGCAATATTATTTTAATATATTATTTGGTATTTTTTTATTAATTTGAATATTTACTAAATAGGTCGTATGTATAGCTTAGCTTAATTTTCAGCACTCACCTCATAGTAATCCGCTTAGCTGGTGGAGGGTTTTATCACATACATAGTGGTTGTAGGATTCTAATACTTTACAGGGATTATGGGTTTTTAAAATTAAGTTATGGGCTGTAGAAAAATTTTTAAGAAAGGAAAGTGCACCTTCCATGGTTGCCTAATTAAATTAAATTAAGAGAAAGAAAGGGAAATATATATATATATATATATATATATTTCCCTTATATATATATATATATATATATATTTCCCTTATATATATATATATATATATATATATATTTCCCTTATATATATATATATATATATATATATATATTTCCCTTTCTTTCTTATATATATATATATATATATATATATATATATATATATTTCCCTTATATATATATATATATATATTTCCCTTTCTTTCTTTCTCTTAATTTAATTTAATTAGGCAACCATGGAAGGTGCACTTTCCTTTCTTAAAAATTTTTCTACAGCCCATAACTTAATTTTAAAACCCATAATCCCTGTAAAGTATTAGAATCCTACAACCACTATGTATGTGATAAAACCCTCCACCAGCTAAGCGGATTACTATGAGGTGAGTGCTGAAAATTAAGCTAAGCTATACATACGATCTAGTTATTACATTACAGCACATAAGGACTCCTTAAAATATCAAGATATTTACTAAATTATTTTAGGAGTGCATTCCTTCTAAAATCCCCTTTATCTTGATTTATTACTCCCTTTCTCTTTGTTGCTGTAATTATGTACTGGTTTATTTCCTTTCATCACTTACGTGGCTTGCCATACAACTGGCATATTCTTATTTTATATTAAATTATATATAAAATGATAATGGAGACTTTTACACTAGTCTGCATTTAAATTAAAATTCTCTGATTTTTACTGCTGATAAGAAATCTGAATTACATTTTAATGAAAGCTTAAAAAGTTATTTGAATGTCAGAATGTTTTATAGATAAAAAAAAATGAAAATATCGGTGGTGGTGCTTCTGGTTCATTTTGTATTTTTAAATATTTTATACAGGTTATTTTTATAAAAATAATATCAATAAAAATATGTAAAAACAGAAATATCAAAGACTATATCCTCTTGTCAAGAATAGATGGACACAGCCTAGATTTCTTATTCAATAGACCGAGTTAACCTTGTGCCTTTTTGACTTCCTCAGGCAATTCAGTGACTGTTCCTCTTTTCAGCATCCAATAGTAGTTGACCACGACACTGATCATGGTCAACAATTTATCAATGATATTGATGAAGGTATATCAGGCTTAGTGTTGAAGGTTGTAGATGATGCTAAGGTTGGCAGGGCTGTTAATGACAGTAAGGGCAGTGTTCTACTGCAACAGGATCAATAAAATTTAGGCAGATGGGCTGAGAAGTGGCAACTGAAGTTTAACCTTGACAAATGCAAAGTACTGCATATGGGTAGAAGTAACCCCAGAGAAACGTACCATGTGGTACTACACTTAAAGTGGTAGAAAATGAAAAAGACCTGGGAGTAATTGTGCAGTCAGATATGAAGTTTTCTGAGCAATGCGGACAGTCTGCCAGAGCAAGCCATGGGGTATTGTCAATGATATACAGGAATTTTACTAGCAGGGAAAAGGTGATTATCCCTTTTTACAGGGTTGGCCTGAGGTATATTGGCTCCCCAGATGGGGAGGCATTCCTGCACCCCCTTCCAGATAGAAAAAATTTAAGAAGGCGTTTTTATTAAGTTAATATTTTTAATATTAAGTAAATATTTAAGTTAAGTTAATATTAAGTAAATAAAAAGACAACCAGAATATTTATAATGTTTTAATTGTCATATTAAAATATTAACAATAAAAATTTTACAAAAGAGTCAATTTTTTATAAGGACATTTATCAAAAATACTAGCAGTGGGTTGCAGTTAAGCTTGCCTTTAATTTATATAATAATAATAGTTTCTATAATTAAATTTCAGCTGCTCTTGTGAAAGAAATTGGATGTTTGTTTGTTTGTTTGTTTGTTTATTTATTGTTTGGTTTTTAGGAGCATTAGCAACTAAGGCCATATTGCTCCGGAATATGCGGTGGTCATTCCCTGACCTTTCCGCATCCTCTGTATTTGGTGGTGACGGGCTCGAACCCCAGTCTAATCAAGAAGCGTGTGCTACACACTGCTGCTCCTTCCCACCTGGCTACGGAGGCGCCCAAAGAAATGGGATGCACATAGGATTGTAGCCAATCACCTATATCTATACCAAATTTCAAATCAGTATCCCATCTGGAAGTGAAAGGATTTGGAGACAGACTGACACTTGACAATACTTAATAGTAAATGCTTATAGAATAAATATAGATTTTACATTACATTACAACAAGTTACATCAAAGCTATTTAAAAATACAAAACAAAAATTTAAGAAGAATTTTTTGTCATTAATGCCAAATGTCACATTTTTATTGAGTGCAAAACAAAATTCCTGCAATCCTTTCCTTGATTTTATATTAGAAAATTTGTTGACATCAGTAAAATCCAAATTTGCAGCCACAATTTTCAATTGACTGTTTACTGCACTATAGAGAAGAAAGGGACAGAGAAAAGGACCTCCACACATTCCCTCCCTTCCATGAAGCATATATGTCCTCTCAAACCTTCGACACCCCAATGTCATGTGGCCCAAAGCATCAGTGCCCCGGGCAACTGCCCGGCTCGCCCATAGCTCGGGGCCAGCCCTGCCACCTTTATATAAGGCAGTGGTCAAGCCACACCTTGAGTACTGCGTACAGATCTGAAGGCCTCGTTTCAGGAAGGATGTAGAGTTGCTTGAGCGTGTACAGAGAAAGGCAACAAGATTGGTGAGAGGAACAAAGGGGTCCTCTTACCAAGAAAGGCTTAAGTTCTGCAGTAGCTGGAGACTAGGCACCTGCAAGGTGATCTGATTGAGGTGCATAAGGCCTTGAATGGGTTGAGAATGCTGAATTCTGATGGGATTCTTCCTCAGATTACCAACCTGAGGAGGCATAAATTCAAATTGAGGAAAGAACAGTTGTAGAATAGATGTGTGGAAATTTGCATTCAGCCAGAAGGTAGTTAACTGCTGGAACAAACTTCGATCTGTTGTTGTGGAAGTTGATAGCTTATATAAATTCAAGGAGGAACTGGACAAACTTTTAGAGGGAGTGGTTGTGTGAAATTGTTTTTTTTTTTTTTTGGCTGATGCTCATAAGCTCATATGCTTGTTTTCTTGCATCACATGCCTCTATTTCTATTACTACTACCACCACCACCATATTGACATTCTATCCCCCTTGGTAGCTTTTCTCCATTTATTTTATATCCTGGTAGAATCCTTTTCCCTGTTCTTCACTTAAACTATCTAAATTTTCTGGAAGATAGTTGAGGTGAGAATGCAAGAAGTATCTTAACCCTAGTTTTCTGAACTTCTCCAATGTGCATCACTTGCAATCATCTCATAATTTGGCATTTATATTTTTCCAAAAATTGCATACTATATTTTTAAAGAGTTGAAGCATTTCTCTTTCACAGTTTGGTTTATGGATTCTTGAAATAGTCTAACAGCAGCTTTCAGATTGAGGTCCAACAAAAATTCTTGCTTTGATTTTTTCACAGGCAAGCAATGGAATTTAGGGAAAACATACTTGAAACAATTTTTTCCATCTTTTAGTCAGGGTTTGGATGAACTGTTTCATGTGCAGGGACAGTAACTACTTTGTTTTGATCTATCAGAGTCTCGTCTTTAATATTCTTTGAACCTGCTGTCTCAGTGGCCACAATTTCTTTTCCTAATATTCACTTCCTGCTTGACTACACCACTTGCACAGAAAACAAAGCATTTTTGTGTAACCAAGTCATTGGCCAAGTAGCAGACCGATAACTTTAAAATCTTTATACACTATCCTTGTAACGAATTTTTCCAAAAGAAGCTTAACATTTTTGTATTTTTCTATTAAGTGTTGCTAAATGGGCTACAGGAATGGATGCATTCTTGTTTCCATTATGAAGAACTCCTTGAGGCTTTGCTTCAATGAATCAATAAATTACACCTACTCTATTCACTGATAAAAAATTCTAAAAATGTTCTTAACTATAAAAATGTCATCACAATATATCATTGAACTTTCTATGGAATAATGGGGAACCAATTTTTTTTTTATGACATCTATATCCTGGAAAGACCATTCCTGGGGCCAGCAGATTCAGGGATTTTAGTCTGACCACAAAAGCTCCACAACTGTTTGTGTAGATTTAAATCTCTCACAAAATCACTTTGTGTAAACAGTTGTGGTTTAGAGTTGTGAATTTCTTCATCAAATAGTTTATATCAGATCACAAATGTCAGATTCAGGATCAGATGATATATGTTCCAGAACAACTGGTGGAGGTGTTGCCATTGGCCTTACAGCTGAGGTAATGATGTTGGGATATGCAATGCTCTTCATATTATAACTTTCTATATTTATTGAATAAAAAGTGGTGGCTATTATGAGCCCGAGGTTTCCTCCACACCAGAGGAATGGTAGGTGCCATGGCCTTCTTTTTATTATATTTCCATAATTGCAAGACCTCCATACATGTGCAGCACACTTTTTTATGGGGGGGGGCTCAACTTTAATCTTGATCATCTAATTTAATTCCGAAATATGTGGCATATTCATTTTTCAAAAATGATGTTATCCAGCCTTTATTTTTCCACCAAATAGCTACTGAAAATCTAACAAAATATATATTGTCCACACCATCACAGATTGACATTGTCAAAGACACAAAGTATGAAACTCCTTCATACATCTTCACTCCAAATGACATCACTGATACAATTCGCATTACAGTCTCTACATAAGAGTATTTTAAACTACCAACACTTCTTTGCATAACTGGTAGAGGAGTTTTTAAAGTTTTTAGAATATACTGAATTAAAAGCATTAAAACTGCATACACAGTTTGTAGTTTCTTAGCAGAAACCTGCTGCACAGTGTTCATATTGTAAATGTGCAAAACCCTAGCAATAAAATAGGATTCTAGCAAAAATTGGGGTAACTTCTAGTATAACACAGACTGTAATATAAACTATATCATCTGGAAGATCACTTGAAAGGCCACATTGCATCCATTGAGGATACCGATTTTAATCAATCAGTGACAGCCATGAACTATTGGTAGGAGGGACATGACTTTGGTCAGATAATATTCAAATTATTGATAGTGCATAAGATTTCACAATCTGTCACAGGTTGGAATCCACCTACATACATAGTGCTAGACAACATACACAGTGCTAGACAAACTCTGAACAAAAACAATGATACAGTAAACACTCGATTTAACAGACTAATAGGGGAGAAGGGTGTCCGTTAATGCTGAAAGTCTGTTAAATCGAATGTAACCTGGGGGAGGGGGTCAAGTTGTAATACAATATACAGTACTGCACAATATAAAATTATGTTGTAATTTGGCCTTTGATTTACGGATATCAGAAACAGTTTGTTTTTTTTACACCGTAAATTTCACAAACACGTGCTACTGAGACGCCTTGTTCTAATTTCTCAATTAGATCTAATTGATGTGTCACATTTAAGTTCACACGCTTTCTTTTAACTCCTCTATCACTTGATGCCATTTTAAATTATAAGAATTGCAAAATTATTTAATAAATAAAGTCACAATTCAGAAATCACAGAAACACTCTGTACACAACCTGACCGCACAATAGCTTGAGGCAGACTGAGACTGAAACAAAGCAAGTTGGTAGACCTGCAGTTTAGTGTCCTGAGCCATGTTCAGCTTGCAAGTTACTGCCTGCTCTTATCTGTTTTATGTAATCTGGAAAAAAGCTATTTGAACACGTTTTCAGAAAGAATAAAAAGTTCCTGACTACAATTTCCTGAATTTGATTATAAAAATAAAAGTAGGTAATTATCAAAACAATAATGGAAATAGGTAATCATTATTAATTTTTAATGAATAACACTGTTGTATAACCTAAAAAAAATAATATGATCGAGATTAATATGTACATTACTGTATTATTATTTGTCTGGTCCATTAAATCCGAAATCCGTTGTATCGGGGTCCATTAAATCAATGGTTTACTGTATGTGAATACATACTATCTTTGAATCTGTAACTGCAAAGTTGCAAGGATGTTGCCCCAGTCTTCTCGTCCCCATTGTTTCCTGCCACCTTCCTCCCCTTCTTTCCAGTAATTTGTGAGTAACAAGGTTACGCTAATCTCAGGACAGTTGGGAATTACTTTTTCCTTTTCTTTCCCTTCCATTCTTCTTCACTTATTTTATGTGACACATCTACATTTTTTTTTTTTTTTTATGTATTTATACTCATTGCTTCCTTACATAAAGTTGATAAAGGCAACATACAGATGATGATAGGCCCTGTATTTTTATATTTTATTTCATTATATTTTAATGCTTTTAATTCAGTATATTCTAAATTTTTACAGTAATATTTTATTGTATGTTAAATCAAAGTTATTTAGATTGTATACATATATTTTTAATAACAAATAAAATATTCAGAAATTTGGGCAGAACAGCCAAATTACACATGAGTATGCATCTAATTCAGATAAATTGCATACTATCATGAAATTAATGTTCACTTACAAATACAAACCACGTGAGATTTTAGCAAAAAACTTTTAAACTTAAATCTTGAGACATATGTAATATGCATGGTCTAGTTGAAGGCATAAAAATTATATGATATCACGTTTCTTGTACCTAAACATGACATACAAAAGGAAAGAGAAATTTCTAGTTATGGGACACTAAACTTAGTTGTGTGTTTTAAGCCAAAGCAACTAAGGCTAAGGGAATCTGTATTGTCTGTCATAATCATCTTCTACTTCAGCCATTATTGATCCACTGCAGGATGAAGGCCTCCTCAACACACTTCCAGCAACTGTGGTCTTGTGCTTTTGTGTTGCCAGTGTATTCCAGCAAATTTCACAATTTTATTGATCCACCTCATCTTTGGTCTTTTTCTTGGGTGTTTAGAGTCAAGTAAAATCCATTTCAAAATTCGTTGGGTCTACTATCGTCAGTTCTTCTTAATATGTGACCTGCGCATTTCCATTTTAAGTACTTTTGACCTTGTTTTATTGGCAAATTTATGCACGTTTTTTGGTCTCTTTTGGTTATTTTAAAAATTCGAAAGTCCATACTTTTTTTGTGTTACCCTCAGTATTTGTAAATATTTTGGCACTCAACATCCATGTTTCACAACCATATGTTAGGACAGGGAGGATACACTGATCAAAAACTTTACGTTTCCAAATGTTTGCCATCTCAATTTTATGCACTGTTCAATTTCCATCATGTTTACATCTGTTGAAATTTCTTAAGATAAACATTCTATTGTTCAATTTCCATCATGATGTTTCCATCTGTTAAAATTTCTTAAGATAAACATTCTACTGTTCAATTTCCATCATGATGTTTCCATCTGTTAAAATTTCTTAAGATAAACATCCTATCAGCCATGATTTTCTGGGGTCTGGTAAATTTCTTGAATACAACCTGTGCTTTCTTGATATTCATCTTCAAGCTGAACTTTTGCTTTTATGCTGCAGTTCTTCAATGTTTTCTGCAATTAGCATTATTAGAGGCATGTGATGCAAGAAAGAAAGCTTATACAGCATCCGCCAAAAAAAAAAAAAAAAATCCCTTCCCATTTTCACTGATCCATTCATTCCAAATGTTTGTCTAGTTCTGCCTTGAATTTTTTTAAGCTATCAAACTTCCACAATAACAGATGGAAGTTGGTTGCAGCAATCAACTACCCGCTGGCTAAAGGCAAATTTCCACACATCTATTCTACAACTGTCTTTCCTCAGTTTGAATCTATACCCCCTCAGGTTTGTAATCTGAGCAAGAGGAAGAAACCCATCAGCATTGAGCATGCTCAATCCATTCCAGACCTTATACACCTCAATCAGATTGCCTCGCAGGTGCCTAGTATCCAGAAGCTGCAATTTACAGAACTCAAGCCATTCTTCATAAGAGCACTCCTTTCCTCCCCTCACCAGTCTTGTTACCCTTCTCTGTACTCGTTCTAGCAACTCTACATCCTTCCTAAAATGAGGCTTCCAGACCTGTATGCAGTACTCAAGGTGTGGCCTGAACATTGCCTTATACAAGGGGATAATCACCCCCTTATCCCTGCTCGCAAAATTCCTATATATCACTGACAAGACCACATGACCAACTCTGGCAGCTTGTCTGCACTGCTCAGAAAATTTCATATCTGACTGCACAATTACCCCCAGGTCTCTTTCATTCTCCACTACTCTGGGTGTAACACCACCCAGTTGTTACATTTCTCTTGGGTTACTGCTACCCATATGCAATACTCTGCATTTGTCAATGTTAAACTTCAGTTGCCACTTCTTAACCCATCTGCCCAACTTTTCCAGAACCTGTTGCAGCAGCATACTGTCATTACTGTTATTAACAACCCTGCCAATCTTTGTATCATCTGCAAATTTTGACAATAAGATTGATATACCTTAATCAGTATCATTAATAAATGTACAAAACAACAATGGGCCCAACACCAAACCCTGAGGGGCATCACTAATAACATTAGTCCACATAGAGCAGTATCTGTTGATTACCACTCTCTGCCTTCTCCCACTCAACCATCCTTTTATCTGTTGCAGCAACTTGCCCTGAATGCCATACTTCTCCAATTTGTATAGTAATCTTCCATTTGCAACAGTATCAAAAGCTTTCCTAAAATACAAGTACAGGCATACCTCGGTTAACGAAGCTTCGATATAATGAAATCCGCAATTTCAAGCCCCATTTAACATAAAAAAAAAATATTCCAGTTTAATCACCTGAAATCTAAACAAACTGAAGAAATTACGGAAACCTTTGGGGCTTCTCGTGGTTGGTTCGAGAAATTTAAAAAACGGGCCAGGATTCATAGTGTAAAATTAACAGGAGAAGCTGCAAATAAGTTTCCAGTAAAACTAAAGGAAATAATTGAACGTGAAAATTTTCCACGAAATTTGGTGTTCAGTGTTGACGAAAGCGGTTTGTTCTGGAAACGGCTACCAACAAAAAGCTTCATTTCTATTGAAGAAAATCAGCTGCTGGGTTCAAAGCAGCCAAAGACCGTTTAACGTTACTCTTTGGATCAAATGCCTCTGGCGATTATAAATTAAAATTGTTATTAGTTTACCATTCAGAAAATCCGAGGGCGTTAAAAGGTAACATAAAAATGAATTTACCTGTAATATGGAAAGCAAATAGAAAAGCGTGGGTTACCAAGGAGTTATTTACTGATTGGTTTGTTAACCACTTTTGTCCTGAAGTAAAACGGTATTGTCAAAAAAACAACTTTGAAGAAAAAGCTCTTTTGTTGTTGGACAATGCTCCGAGACATCCTACTGATCTTAACACGTTGGACACATGCATTCCTGTCAAAGTTGTGTTTCTTTCAGCAAACACAATTCCCTGATTCAACCATTGGATCAGGGAGTAATAGCATCATTTAAAGCTTATTATCTGCGTCAAACATTAAGCAATTTAACTGAACTAGAGGATAAAGAGGAAATGACAGTTAAAACTTTTTTGGAAAAACTACACCATTAAAAACGCAATTGAAAACATTGATAGTTCTTGGAAAGAAGTCACTAAGAAATGCTTAAATGGAGTTTGGTGCAAAATATGGCCAGAAGTTGTACTAGAAGAAGAAAATAACATCCAAGAAATTAGAAATGAAGTTATCCAGATGGCTCAATCAATAGGTTTAGAAAATTTCGATGAAGAGGATGTTAGAAATTTATTGAATGCAGAAGATGATGGTTTTTCAGTGGAAGATTTAGAAAACCTTGTTAGCAACGAAGAAAAAGATAATGAAGACAAAGTTAAAGAAGTTCCTGCCGAAAAAGTGTTAACAACCAAAGATTTAAAAAGGTGCTTAAATGACATTGAAAACGTTTTAAATTTTTTTAGTGAAAATGATCCTGGTTTAGGAAGACGTTTTATTGTTAAGCGATCAGTGTTAAATGCAATAACTCCGTATAGGCAATTGTTAAATGAAAGAGAAAAAAAGCATAAGCAATCAACTTTAGACTCATATTTTAAAATGTGATTTCACTTTGTATGTAAATTGACTGTTTATTTAATAAAACTTTTCTTTGTTCGAAAAAAAAGCTTTTCATTTTCTTTACGTAAGAACGTATCCCTATTCTGGCCATAGTATTTTTACCTCTGAAAACGAAGTTTCGCTTAACGAAGTAATTTCGTGGAACGCATCCTATTCGTTATTCGAGGTATGCCTGTACAGTAGAACATCAGTTATCAGGAATAATTTGAAAGGCTGATCTTTTTTTCTTTTTTTTTTTAATTACATTAACTGTAGTACAGTAAGTGCCAGTTATAGTGATCATGTTTGAAAATTGAATTTTGATTTGCTAATATGATCACTATAGTAGTAGTAATAGTAGTAGTGGCATGTGATGCAAGAAAGCACGTGTATGAGCTTATGCAGCATTAGCCAAAGAAAAAAAAAAAAAAAAAACACCATTCTCTCCAAATGCCTGTCCAGTTCCCCCTTAAATTTATTTAACCTATCAACTTCCACAACGACAGATGGAAGTTTGTTCCAACAATTAACCACCAGCTGGCTAAAAGCAAATTTCCCGCACATCTATTCTACATCTGTCTTTTCTTAATTTGAATTTATGCCCCCTTAGGTTCGTAATCTGAACAAGTGGAAGGATCCCATCAGAATTCAGCGTGCTCAATCCATTCAAGGCCTTATACACCTCAATCAGATCACTGCGCAGGTGCCTAGTCTCCAGCCACTGCAATTTGCAAGAACTTAAGCTTCTCTTGGTAAGAGGATCCCTTCATTTCCCTCACCAATCTTGTTGCCCTTCTCTGTACACGCTCAAGCAAATCTACATCCTTCCTAAAATGAGGCCCCCAGACTTGTATGCAGTACTCAAGGCGTGGCCTGACCATTGCCTTATACAGAGGGACAATCACCTCCTTTTCCCTGCTAGCAAAATTCCTATATATCATTGACAAAACCCCATGACCTGCCCTGGCAGCCTGTCTGCATTGCTCAGAAAACTTGATATCTGACTGCACAGTTACTCCCAGGTCTTTTTCATTTTCTACCACCTTAAGTGTAGTACCACACAGTTGGTACGTTTCTCTGGAGTTACTTCTACCCATATGCAGTACTTTGCATTTGTCAAGGTTAAACTTATTTTCAAGTCAAGGTCAATCTATTCAAGACCTTATACACCTCAATCAGATCACCGCGCAGGTGCGTAGTCTCCAGCCACTGCAATATGCAGAACTTAAGCCTCTCTTGGTAAGAGGATCCCTTCATTTCCCTCACCAATCTTGTTGCCCTTCTCTGTACACGCTCATGCAAATCTACATCCTTCCTATAATGAGGCATCCAGACCTGTACGCAGCACTCAAGGCGTGGTCTGACCATTGTCTTATACAGAGGGACAATCACCTTCTTTTCCCTGCTAGCAAAATTCCTATATATCATTGACAAAACCCCATGACCTGCCCTGGCCGCCTGTCTGCATTGCTCAGAAAACTTCATATCTCACTGCACAGTTATCCATTGTAGCAACTTACCCTTAATACCATTCTGCTCCAATTTGTACAATAGTCTTCCATGCGCAACAGTGTCAAAATCTTTCCTGAAATCCAAATATATGATATCAAAATTATTTTTTGCATCCAGTTCCTTTGTAACCACATCATAATATCCTATCAAATTTGTCAGACAACACTTTCCCTTAACAAACCCATGCTGTGTTTGAATTATTGCTGCAGTCTTGTCTAGATGATCCTGCAATGCATCTTTAACCAGTGACTCCATTATTTTACCCGGAACAGAAGGTTAACTAACTGGTCTGTAATTACTCGTGTCACCCTTCGTTCCCCCTTTGTGAATTGGAGATACATTTGCACATCTCCAGTCCATGGGGACCTCCACTGAGTCCAAGGATGCTCTCATAATTATGGCTAAGGGTTTGGTTAGTTGCTTTGCCGCCTCCTTTAATATAACTGGATATATCCCATCCACCCCAAGTGCCTTTCTTATGTTTAACTTCAACAATTTCTCCTACGCTTTGCTCTCAGTTATTACAAAATCATTAAGCACCCTGCTACAATTTGATAACCTTCTGCCATTTTCAAACTTTAATAACTCCTCATGTGTGAATGTAGATGAAAATACTCATTCAGTTTGTTTGCTATTTGAGCAGGATCATCAACAGTTGAACCACCGATATCAAGTGGACCATTCTGATTAATCCCCTTCCTTTTAGAGTTTATATAAGTAAAGAAATCGGTGCTGTTTTTCTTAGCATCTTTTGCGAAAGATTTCTCGTAATCTGCCTTCGCCTGCCTAACCTCCTTTGTGACCTGATTACAGACTAGCTTATATCTGCCATAGGCTTCTGAGTCGCTTGATAATTTATATGCATCCCATGCATTTTTCTTCTCTGTCACGAGTGTCATTAATTCGTTTGATAACCATTTAGGTCTAAACCTTGAACAATATTTCTTAATAGGTATGAAACTTTTAGTAGCATCCATGATTAATTCCTTGAATGCTTCCCATTTAGAATTTGCTGTTGGTAACATCGTCAGTTGATTCCACTGTACAGAATTTAAAAACTGTCTGAGACCACTGTACTCATCTTTACGGAAGCAAAAACCGTTTTCTTTACCCCTGAAGGTAATTATATCTTTAAGTAAATCCCACATCAGTACACTGTGATCACTGCCACCTAGTGGTTCCCTTATCTGTAAATTCTTAATACATGAATGATCACTGCTGATAACCAGATCAAGAGTATTACCCTCTCTAGTTGCCTCTCGAACATGCTGCTGCAGAAAACAATCATCCAATAAATCCACAAAAGTCTTACTAGTGTGTGAGTGACCAACCCACAAGTTCCAGTCAATACCTGGGAAGTTAAAATCTTCTATTACAAGACTTTCTGATTTCCTAGCCCACTCTATTTCTCAGTACAATTGTTCATTGTACCCGTTCGAGTCATTAGGCTTACAACACACTCCTACTCCAACCAAACTGATTCAACAGTGTACTGTTCATCTTTATCAACTGGATGCACTTCTTTTGATTTTATGTTTTTCTTAATTAACAGCATACCTCCTCCCTTGCTATCCTGTCTATCCTTTCTGTACACATTGTACTCCCCAAATTCCAGTTCTGCATTCCTTATATCTGTGTGACACCACTTCTCTGCTATCCCAACAATATCCGCCTTTGATGTCTTGACTAACACTTCAAATTCATCAAATTTATTTATTATACTTCTAGCATTGGTATACATGCAAGTATACATGTTCCTATTCTTATTATTAGTTATCCTAACACATCCCATTTACCCACCTGTTTCATGATGACTGACTGCCATAAGTCCCTGAAACCCCCAGCACCCCTCGCTCCAGGTCGCTACTTATTCTGATAGAAGTTTTGCAAGAATCACCTTCACCTCTGCCTGCGGCTACTTTTAACCTTTTAGTCTGTGAATCCCACCAAGTTAGCAGTTTTCAAACCCACCTAACACTGCCTCCATAACATCAGCAAATATTCTTGCACCCTTTCTATTTAAGTTTATCCCATCCCTGTAGAAGCAGTCTCTCCTGTTAACAACACAGACCACGCTGAAAAAAAATTCTACCCCTTGAGCCTTGCATATTCCCTCCAGGGCCGAATTGATTGACAAGGCTCTCATCATGTACTCACTCCTATCATGTCTGAACAGACTCTTTCAAATTTAACCCCAACTCATGACTTTTTTGCGGGCCCATCAAGCTGAGAGCTTGATGGGCCCACATTTTAATTCCTTCAAGGGCATCTACCCAACTCTTCAAGCTCTCATAGTCGCCCATCAGAACGCTGAGTTTGCATCTAATTTCTTCGCATTTTCTGAATCTAGTACAGTCTAAATACTTTCTGAATACAGTCTAAAAATATAAAAAGACTTTCTCCATGGCTAGATCATGTCCTGTTCGAGAGAGAGAGATCAGCAAAAATGTTCTATTTTGCTAATTTTTTAGACTGTGATGCGTTGGAGAACCGTTCCCTTAATTTCTCCCCCGAACCACAGCACTTTCACTACTTTGCAACCCATTGCTTTGCTCCTCTAGTCTGGGGCATGATTTCCATTTAAATAAAATTTAATTAACAATAAAAATTAAAAGGATTTATAAATTTAATTGATTAACTGCCAATGCTATGGTAAGCTGTTTGTTTGTTGTTTGTTATTTGGTTTTTAGGAGCATTAGCAACTAAGGCCATATTGCTCCGGGAATATGCGGTGGTCATTCCCTTGACCTTTCCGCATCCTCCGTATTTTGGTGGTGACGGGCTCGAACCCCGGTCTAATCAAGAAGCGTGTGCTACGCACTGCTGCTCCTTCCCACCTGTCAACGGAGGCGCTGCTATACTAAGCTTGCAGAATCCTACCACAGTGCTACGCATTACGCTATCTAGTTTTATGTTATACCTTACGCTATCAAGGTAGCAAGTTTTGAACAGTACAAGTTTTACTTGTACGTTTCAAATACTAAGTAATACTTGTACTGTTCAAATACTGTACCAATACTAAGTAATAACCTACAAAATCTCTAAGTTCAAAATAAACTAAGTATTGCAACTAGGAATATAACGCTACTTTTAGAAAATAAATTAATATGCTGGTTAAGTCAATAAAATGTAAAAATTTAAGAAAAACTTCTCTATTAGCTGGGGCCATAAAAACTTCACCCACAAGGAGCTAATCTTGTTCCCAATTCTTCTGGATCATTGGCAAAGAGAGTGATATCATCTACAAATCATAAGTGATTCAGGTAATCTCCATTTAACCTTTATTATCCCAATTTAGTTTGCAAAAATTTCTTCTAAACAGGTAAAAAATAGTTTTGGGGAGGAGACTGTGTCTTCTTGTTGGATGCCTTTTTCTATGTCGATCTCAACTTTATCATTGTTAACCTGTATTGATGCAGTTGCCTTTTAATATATTGACTGGAGAATATTGATGTAAGCTTTGTCTACACTGTGTGATTATTGTGACTGGGTCAAATGCTTTTTCATAGTCGATGAAGGCTATACATAATGGAAGGTTGTATTCATTGTGCTGCTCTATAACTTGCTTCACTGTTTAGATGTGATCCATTGTACTAAAGCAGCTTCTGAAACCTGCTTGTTCTTTGGGCTGTGACACATCCCGCTCCTGCCCACTCGGCTACGTGGCCGAGTGGGCAGGAGCGGGAGTGCAGTAGCACACGCCCTTTGAGTAGACCAGGGTTCAAGCCCCTGACTGCTGAATACGGTCGATCTGCCAACCCACACTGGACCAGCTTGGCAGATTATGGTCCATTTCCCTCAACATGAATTGTTGAGGAGGCTTCCATCCTGCAGTGGGTTGATAATGGCTGCACTTTACTTTTTTTTTTACTTTTACATCAAGTATTATGCCTATTCTTCTTGCAATTTTTGATTCCATTATGTCTGTAATTGCATATATTTTTCAGTTGGTTTTCTGAGTTGAATGTGAAAATTAAACTGATTAAAAAAGTAGCAAACATTATTTTCTTTCTAAAAAAACCATGCAACTCTTGTCTGAAACCAACTAATGGCCACACTGTGAAAAAAGCCCATAAAAATTCCTCAGATTTCAGACAATGTGGCTTTCCCTATAAATCTTTATGGGGACACAATACTGAATACACAATCCTCATAATGCAACCAGCTGATGATAGTAATTACTAAAAACTATTATATATTCCTTATGCTTTTCCTTAAACTTTTATTTTATTTATGTTAAGTTATTACCAAAACAACAATTTCTTGAAAATTTGGTCTGTACTATTTAATTTTGAATATTATTAAAATGTCTTTCTTCATTTAACTTATGAATTCGATTATATGAGTTAAAGGTAAGCTTCATTAAAAACAAGCAAGTTTGTACTGTATTTAGGTACTTTGAATCTTCTTGAAATTAAAAGCTTGAGCCATAAATCAACTATACAAGTATCTTTATACATTAATACATCATCAAAGTAATTCTGAGGATTTATTTTTTATTAGCTATAAAGTGCTACCTTTGCTGCTTCTCTTCGCTGAAATTCAATCTTAGCCATTTCAGTTGCAACCCACTGAGGAACATCGGGAATTGCATATGCTATGCCAAACTTTAACGACAGAATGATATGCTAAAGCGAGAGGAAAAATGCACTGAAATTTGTAACTTGAAAATATTGCTATCAATATAATTACAACTGTAATATCTAATATTCAGCCTTATATATTACACTGTACAAGTCTAACAGAGGGACTGCCAAAAAAAAGAATACAATTTTTAAAATATAAATATTTGCTACAGGTATTGGAAAAGAAAAATAGGAAGATGTAGTGATGGCTTAATGGATATCTAAAAAGACAGGACTGCCTCAGGAATAAAGTGGCATAATTTTGAAAAATATTTCCTGAAAACTAAGTTAACATGTATAGTTGATATACTCATACCGTTCACTGCCAAAAGTAGTGAACAGTAGAAGTTCTAAACCAAATTCACATTAAAAAAATTTGTGCATTCCTAAAGTAATATGAGAAATTAAGGGTATACCTTTTCTTATTAACAGAAAAACAATGGGATAGTAAACATATAATTCAAAAGACATATCAAGAGCAAACTAAAAAACTGGCACATAAATACTACTCACCATGTAATTAATAAATTAAAATTAATTTAAAAAATAACCACATCCATGCCGAGACACATCTCAAAGTATCCGGAACTGATTTTACAATAATGATATAATCAAGTTAACAGCCAATATTAATGAAATTAAAATTCAATTAGTAGTTTAAATGCCAACAGAGTAATACACACAATGTCTAAATTAACTTTCCAAAAAATTAAAAACTTCTAAAATGGTTAGTCAATTATTAGAACCTATTACTTAGTACTGTGCATGAGTTAAAAGCTGACAAGATAGAAGATACTTGTTAATATTAAACTTGAATTTCCATATGCTGTAATTTTTGAAAAATAAAAAAGAACAAAGGAAAAGTTGTTTCAGTGAATTTGGGATTGAATGGTGAATGGATGCTGACTGGCTGAGATGTGTTACCACTTGTTCAGAAGAGTGGGAGAATTACAGATGCCAGTATTCAGAAGAATGATACCCATGAAATGAGACAGAGTGGAGAGACTTTGTAAGAGACAAGTCACGAAGTGATATGATTGAGGTGTATAAAGCCTTGAATGGTTTGAGTATGCTCAATGCTAATTGGATTCTTCCTCTTGCTCAGAATAATCGCCTGAGAAGGCATAAATTCAAATTGAGAAAAGACAGTTGTAGAATAGATGTGGGGAAGTTTCCCTTTAGCCAGCAGATGATTGACTGCTGGAAAAAACTTCCATCTTTCGTTGTAGAAGTTGATAGCTTAAACAGATTCAAGGCAGAACTAGACAAACATCTGGAGCGAGTGGATGGGTGAAATGAGAAGATTTTTTTTTTTTTTGGCTGATGCTATATAAGCTTGCTTTCTTGTATCATGTGCCTTTGCTAATGCTAAAGTCATTAATTAACCTGACTACCCTCCTTTGAACGGAATCTAGAAGACAAAGAGGTTTGGGGACACAATCCCCCACATGTGGAAACAATATTCCATGGTTAGATTTTAGATTTCAACAGGGTGGGTAATTGCTTGGAAGAAATACAATGCCAAGAGTGAAGAGAAATCCTCTCTCTTTTTTAATGCAAAGGAAGCAATATTTGCATAGTGCTTATACCAAGAGAGATTAGAAAAAAGTCAGGGTAATCCCCAATAGAGATATGCAACCTTGTTTAGAAATCTGAATATCATGGAAGATGAGGGTAGGAACGGTTAACTATTTTTTAGCAAGAATTAAGACAGGACTGAGTTTTAGATGGATTGAAGTTAAGTTTTCTTTGCCCCACTGGAGATCAGCATTTATGAACTGGTCATGGATATTTGAGAAGTTGAAGTTGTTTGTGTATATGGCAAGGTTCCTCAAACTGGATAACAAATGTAGTGTGCCATCATCAGCAAAACTATGGATAGGATTTCCAATCCATGAAAGAAGGTAATTAAAATACAAAAGGAAAAAAGTGAAAGAAAAAATTGAATCTTTGGAAACACTGGCATTAGTGGAGAAATTAAAGGATGGAGAGCCATCTACCATCATCCATAGTGAGCTGTCTGACAGAAAAAACAGGATACACAATTGCAAAAAATATTTGGTAATTCACAGGATGGGAGCTGTTTAAGAGATCTTTGTGCCAAACATGATAAAATGCCTTAGAAATGTCAAGAGCAACTGAAATTCACTACTTTTCCATTGAATTTGTCTAAAGATGAGTAACATAAACCACTATATCACTAGTGGTTCAATACTAGCAGAATCCATATTGGAATTAATCAGAAAGGTTTCAAGATAAGGTAAGAGTTTGTAGTTGATGGATTTCTCCATTAATTTGGAAAGAGTAGAGGTAAGTGTAATGGGGTAATAACTGGAATGGAGGGATTTTTCATCCTTTTTAAGAACTGTTTGGATAGAAGCAAATTTCAAAGCAGAAGGAAAAGCACCAGTAGAATAAGAAAGTGTAAAAAAGTGACACAGAACAGGAGCAAGTTCAGGAGCATAGCTTTTGAGAACAAGCAGAGATATGTCATCAGGAGCTTTCTTGGCATCAAGAAAGTTCAGAATTCTTCTAACAGCCTTCTATCAGAAGATCACAGGAGGCACTGGGTGGAGTTTACTGGGAATGGTAGGATGCAGTTTACCAAGATCAATACTAGAGTTTGAAGAAAAGTAGGATGCTAGTAAGTTGGCGTTATCTTTAACTGAGTATGTGATAGAACCATCAAGTTGTACCAGAGGCGGAAGTATAGATGGACTGAAATTGTGACCAATAGCTGTAGCAAGAGATAAGAATGCTCAACTACCATTTGAACAAGTAAGTTTTCTACTCGGCCTTTTCAAAATCAAGTTTGGACTGACTACTAAATGTTTTACAACTGTCAAAATCTTCATGTAGGCGGAAAATAAAGCTCAAGATTTGGATATAAGTCATTTGAGATATAATACTTCCTAATCTTGAACAGCATTAGTACATTTCTGGAAAACCAAAGTTTAGATAAAGGTTGAGATTTCAGGGTGAAATGCAGTATAAAGGATTTCATCCCTACAAGAATAATTTCATTGACATGATCTAAGCAAACACTGGGATCAAAAGGGTTAAAACAGTGATGCAACCACACAGATCATCCCATTTCACATCCTTGTAATTCCAAATGACACAAAGCTGAGAATAACCATTTAATTTCCTGGGGCTGAATTGCCTTTCTTGGGATAGTTCTGCACATTTCAAATATTTCTGTGTGAAGGTTGTAAAGGCTTTATAATTTTCCTCTTCTATAATGAATAGATGTTCTTCTCCCCTTGGAAGGGGGCCAATCTGTGCTATTAGCTGTGTTCTGGGGATATCATAAATTATACATTCATATAGAATATGTGCCCAGTCTTCACTCTCACCACAGGTGCAATTGGGGTCATCAGTCAGCCCTAGGGAGGTTAGTTTTGCCTTTAGGGAGCCATGACCTGTCAATATGAATGTTATAAAAAGTCCAAGGGCATACTACTTAGGTGGTATTGGGCTGACCATTGCCACCTGTGGCAGAAACGTTTTGATAACTAGACCTCTGGTTTCCTGCTCTCATTTTGTTTGCCATAGCTCATGGAGCTTTGTGGCTATTCTTTTTCTTTCAGCATTGAAGGTGCTGGCTGTATCAAGGGCTATCCCCAGAAATTCTGTGGTATGCCCTTTTTAAGTCTATAATACAAGCCTCTTTTGGCTAATTCCAGGTAAAGTGGGAGAGCTCCAGCCAGCAACTGTAGCACAGGTGTGCTCACTGTGCGATATGCTCTGGTAATGGTGAGAAGTATTTTCCTTTGTATCGATTCTAATTTATTCCTGTTTCTTACTATGGCCGAGTGGGTGAACCACACACTGGCTTCATAGGTGATAACAGGTAGGAACATTGCATGGTATATGACTGCCAGGTTCTTTCTTTTGGGCCCCCAGTCTGATTGACTGATCCTGGCAATCATACCTGCATAATTTCTCACTTTCTTTGCCAAGTAGGTCAAATGGGGATAAAAAGTTAATTTAGAATCAAAGACCACTCCAAGATATTTTAGTTCTGTAACTATTTTTATAGTAGTTGTGTTAATTTTAATTTGTGGACATCTTCTTATGTCCAAATTGCCTTTTAGAAGTATTTGTTTGGTTTTTTCAGGCGATATTTTCAGCATGTGCATTTTGTTCCCCACTCCTGCAGCTGAAAGATGGCGGCATTTGATCTTAGCTCTACAACCACTCACGTGTTACCTTTTACAAGGAAAATCATGTCATCTATGCCAACCGGGCTAGCCGGGTGGGTAAAGTGAGAATAGGCATTTAATTTCTGGGGGGGCTGAATTCTTTGGATAGTTCTGCACATGTCAAATATTTTCAACCCAAAGGTCGCGGGTTCGAATCCCGCCTCGGGCTTGGATAAAAGTACTGCAAAAAAACCTTGGGAGGTGCATTATGGCCACAGAAGCCATCTGCAAAGGCCAGGCTTTCCACAGAGCCCAGATCCAAGGCCAGAAATTCGTCCAGAACATTGTTCCAGAAGAAAGGGCCAAGGATTGAACCCTGCAGGCAGCCTTTATTCACAGGGCATGTTAATTCCTGGAACCTTGTGCACACTGAGACACTTCTGTCTGTAAGGTAGCTGTTTATTACCTTATATAAGTTTTATGGGGCATTTGCCTGGCAGAGTCTCCTAAGGACACTAGGCCACCAGAGTGAGTCAAATGCCCCAGCAAAGTCAATAGAGATTGCCAGCATATATTTATCCTCTGAGGTTTTAACTGTTGTCAGTAGGTGGTGCATGGCATCCTCCGTAGAGTTACCCTGCTTAAAACCATACTGATTGTTGGAATGTAAACCTGCTTCTGTGTGGTACTGAGCTAATCTGCTATATATTAGTCTTTCATTTATTTTCCCTAGTACAGGGAGTAGAGCTATTGGTCTATATGATTTGAGATCAGTAGGGGGTTTCTCAGGGTTTTTTAGAATTAATTTTAATACAGCTTTTTTCCATATTTTTGGGAATATACCTTCTGTCGTACAGTTATTATATAGTGCTATTAATTTGTCTGGTGCTATTTCCACTAATTTTTTGATAATCTCAACCTCTAAGAGGTCAAAAACCTGGGCATTTATTGTTTTTGGTTATAGATAGTGCTATTTCTAAGTCTTGTATAGTAAACAGAGGTTCAATATTGGCATTGTCGTATTCAGTGTTTTCTTTTATAATGTCCAGCTAGGTGGGGGAATGATCCCCAGTTTCGGTCTGAATAATACTGTCTAGGATGTTATTTAGAGTCCGCCCAACACAGGGTCGGGGTTCCATCTGGTTTGACAGTAGTTTCTAAGACATCTCCTCTTGGCAGCTTGTTGGTCACTATTCTGTAGACAACTCCCCAAGGGTTATTGTTTCCAGTAGTTCCCACCAAGTGCCTCCAGCATTCCTTTTTCTTGTCTCTTATGAGGGCTGTATACTGATTCCTGAAAGTTCTATAAGAATCTCTCAGTGCACCCACCTCATTTTGTGGCCAAGATGTTCTGGCTCTGAAAATTTATCCTCGCCTGGTGCACTCTTCTTCTAAGTACAGTCAGTTCAGGGCACCACCAGGGGACTGCCTGCTTCCTCGGTTTTTTTCCGTGGGATAGACAGGTCTGTTGTTTTTGTTAAAATGTTTGTCATCGTCAGTACTTGCTTGTCCAGGCTGCAGTTGCTTGACCTAGACCACTCATTTTCCTGTTTTTGCAGCTGAGCTGCTGTATGTTCTGCAAAAATCTAGCAGTTTGCCTTTTTGAGGTTATACATTTTGATATCCAACAAGTATCTGGTCGTTGTGTGTGCCCACTCTGTCTTCCATACGGCTATGCCATAAGGCTGATCGGCAGTTGACATCAGCACACACTATGATATTTGCAGTAGGTAGCGAGTCTATGACTGCTTGTAGGTATTTGATAGCTGGATTTATATCTTCACCTGGTCTAGAATATAGTGAAATTATGTAAAACTGTCCTACAGCACTGGTGATATGGGCACATACTGCCACTGGAGAGCAGAGGTGACCCACCTTTGTGACTGTAAGGTCAGTATTTTTAACTACTATTGCTGTAGAAAGGACACCTGAGGTGTATTCTATTATTTTATAGCCCCTTTGGTATCCCTAAAATAATATATTAGATATCTATATTATTTTCTTCCAATTTGAGTTTGATCTGATCTAAAATGGCTCTTGCTCTTTGAGCATTCAACTGGACAGGATTTAGAGCCCTGATCACATTTATGTTTTCAATCTGGCCCATAATTAGTCCTAGATTGTATAAGTTTTACGATTTTTTTTATAACAGGGGCATTTATCATCCCAGATAATGTGCACAGTCCATCAGCCGTGCTACTTTACAGATAGCACATTTTGGCTGCTGATTTTTATTTTGGCAGTTCTTGTAATCGTGGCCAGTGACTGCGTAGTGGCCACAGACAGGGGAATTCTGATTGCAGTCTCTGGCAGTATGGCCATATTTATGACAGTTAAAGCAGTTCTGTACAGGAAAGAATTCCCAGAATTTATGGCTGGTCCAGCTAGCATAGACTCCTTGCTGTCCTTGTAGGTTTTTCAAATTCATTAGTAGCGGACTAGTTGCTTATTATTATTATTAGCCATATGGTGCAAGGAAGCCTGAGGCTTACGCTGCACCAGCCAAAAAAAAAAAAATTCCCAAGTTACTCTGAGAGAGAGAGAGAGAGTCAGAAGTAGAAAGGAATCACCACGAAAGATAAGATGATGATATCCAGCTCAGGACCCTGGGTTTGTCAAGCCCATACTCACTATATGTGAGCCCCAGATTACCATTTCAGAAATGATTTAGAAAAATGAAGTATAAATCAGCTGGTCGCAAACAGCTGCTTATGTGCATAGGCCAAGTTTAGCCCCAGAGTTAATGTCTAAGTTTGCAGATTATACAAAGGTTGGCAGGGTCATTAAAAAAAATAATCGGGTAGGCTACTAAAACAAGATCTAGGAAAATTAGACAGATGGTCTGAGCAATGGAAATTGAAGTTTAACATTGACAAATGCAAAGTACTGCATATGGGTAGCAGAAATCCCAGAGTAACATACCAGAGTGTGGTACTACACTCAGGGTGGTGGAAAATGAAAAATACCTGGGAGTAATTGTGCAGTTAGATATAAAGTTCTCTGAGCAGGGCAGACAGCCCATGAAGTTTTGTCAAGGATATACAGCAGAGGTGGTCAACAAGTCGATCGCGGCTTTAATTTCGGTCGATCACGACAAATCTTAAATATATATAAAATAAGATCCCCAGGGGCTCATATGGGCTTGGCACACCCAGGATCCTGAGCTGTATATCATCATTCTTCTCTTTCTTGGTGATTCCCTTCTCCTTCTGACTCTTGTTTTGTTTTCTCCCTCAGGGTAATTCAGAAAGTTTTTCTTTTTTGCCTGGTGCAGCAGAAGCCTCAGCTTCCTTGCACCATATGGCTAATAATAATAATAAATAGATTAGTCAAAATCTAAATGTTTTATTATTATTAAACGCCCCACTGCATACGATTATCACCAATCCGTTGAACCACGTGACTACTCTTGTCGCCATGCAGGCACTAGGCTTGTCTGGTGAAAATTCACGCAGTTCATTGTGGAGAGCATAGTGTATGTGTGTAGAATTCTTATTTAGCTTACTTAATATTAATAACTGGACAGTACTTATACATTAATTTGATATGATTTAAAATGAATACTACCAAAAAGAGTAAAATGTATCATTTTTATCAAGAGTGGGAACTAGAATACTTTTTTGTAATGATAAAAGAAAAATGTTGTTTGATTTGCAATGCTTCTGTGGCTATATACAAAAACAGGAAATTTAGAAAGGCACTTCAAAGCACTCCATACTAAATGCCAATTGGATTTTCTGCCTAATAGTGATCTTAGAAAAAATAAATTAAAAGAACTTAAATCAAGATTATTTGCACAACAAAATTTATTCATGACACCTAATTTACAAACTAAAGCAATAACTGTAGTATCATTTAAAGCGAGTCATCTTCTTGCAAAAAACATACAAACCATTTTCTGATGGTCAATTCATCAAAGATGCATTTTTAGAAATAACAGATTCTCTTTTTTGAAAATTTTAAAAACAAAAATGAACTTCTACAGGGATACACTTACAGGGGTTCAAGCCCGTGACTACTAAATAGGATAAATATTTGTATTGACGATTTATTGTAAACTCTACTGACTTGGTTGTTGTGCCGGAGTATAAACAGAAAATTTATTTATTTATTTATTTAAATAGAAAGAGTGCAAGAATATTTGCTGATGCTTTCGAGGAAGTGTTAAGTGGGTCGGAAAACTGCTAGCTTGGAGGGATACAAGGACTAATAGATTAAAAGTAGCCACTGGCAAAGGTCAAAGTGATTCTTCCACTGCTTCTATTGGAATGAGCAGAAGCCTGAAAAACAAGATGCAGGATATTTCAGAGACTGCTGGGCGTCATTGCAGTACAAGTAAACACATGGGTTGGGTTAGGGTAGCTAAGAATAGAAACAGGTGCTGTATACTTGCATGTACACCAAAGCTAGGAGTTTGGTAAATAAATTTGATGAATTTGCGTTATTGCTCAAAGCATCAAAGGCGGATATTGTTGGGATATAAGAGACGTGGTGTCACACAGATGTAAGGAATGCAGAACTGGAATTTGGGGAGTACAACATCTACAGAAAGGATAGACAGGATAGGAAGGGAGGAGGGGTTATGCTATTAGTTAAGAAACACAAAATCCAAGGAAGTGAAGCCAGTCGACATTGCTGGACAGTGCAGTGTCGAGTCAGTTTGGTGTGACATAAGCATTGGGAGATCAAAATTGAGAGTAGGAGTGTGCTATAGGCCTAATGACTCTGATGAGTATAATAAGAAACTGTACAGGGAAATAGAGTGGGCCAGTAAATCAGAGAGTCTTATAATGAGGGATTTTAATTTCCCAGATACTGACTGGAATGTGTGCATTGGTCACCCACACACTAGCAAGGCTTTTGTGGATTTATTGGAGGATTGTTATCTACATCAGCATGTTCGGAAGGCAACTAGAGGGACTAATACTCTTGGTTTGATTATCAGTAGTGATTCTTCATGCATTAAGAATCTGCAGATAAAGGAACCACTAGGTGGCAGTGATCACAGTGTGCTGAAGTGGGATTTACTCAAAGAGGTAACTACCACCCGGGGTAAAGGGAAAGGTTATCGCTTTCGTAAAGGCGACTACGATGGTCCGAGACAGTATTTAAATTCTATACAGTGGGACCAACTGATGATGTTACCAACAGCAAATTCAAAATGGGAAGCATTCAAAGAACTTATCTTGAAAGCTACTAGGCTTTACAAACCAACTAAGAAATATTGTTCAAGGTTTAGGCCTAAATGGATGTCAGATAAACTAATGAGACATATGGGAGAGAAGAAACATGCATGGGATACATACAAATTAACACATGACACAGAAGCCTATGATAGATACAAGTTGATCTGTAACCAAGTTACAAAGGAGGTTAGACAGGCGAAGGCAGATTACGAGAAATCTTTGGCAAAGGATGCAAAGAAAAACAGCAAAGAGTTCTTTTCTTATGTAAACTCTAGAAGGAAGGGGATGAATCAGATTGGTCCACTTGATATCGATGGTTCAACTGTTGATGATCCTGCTCAGGTAGCTAACAAACTAAATGAATATTTTGCATCGACATTCACACATGAGGAGTTATTCAGCGAGGGGAATGCCAGAGGTGTATTCAACTCTGGCAGTAAGCTAGATAATCTTGTAATAACTGAGAGTAAAGTGGAGGAGAAATTGTTGAAGATAAACACAAGGAAGGTACCTGGGGTGCATGGGATCTATCCAGTTATATTAAAGGGGGCAGCAAAACAAGTAAGCAAACCCTTAGCCATAATTATGAGAGCTTCCTTGGACTCAGGTGAGGTACCCATAGACTGGAGATGTGCAAATGTGACCCCAATTCACAAAGGAGGATCAAAGGCTGACACAAGTAATTATAAACCTGTGAGTTTAACTTCTGTTCCAGGAAAATTAATGGAGGCACTGGTTAAAGAAGCACTGCAGGATCATTTAGACAAGACTTCAGTTATAGCTCGGACACAGCATGGTTTTGTTAAGGGGAAGTCTTGCCTGACCTATTTGATTGGATATTTGATTGGACTATGATGCAGTCACAAAAGAACTGGATGCAGGGAATAACTTTGATATTATATACTTGAATCTTAGAAAGGCTTTTGATACTGTTGCACATGGAAGACTGCTGCACAAATTGGAGCAGTGTGGCATTGGAGGCAAATTGCTGCTATAGATAAAGGGGTGGTTGAGGGGGAGTAGACAGAGTTGTAATCAATGGACAATCAGTCTTGCTTTGTTGGTGGAACAGACTTCCATCCCTTGTTGTGGAAGTTCATAACCTTATATAAATTTAAGGCTCAGCTGGACAGGTATTTCAAATGAACAGAGGGGTGAAGTGGAAGTTTTTTTTTTTTTTTTTTTGGATGATGCTGCATAAGCCTGCTTTCTTGCATCATATGCCTCTACTAATGCTAATGCTAAAAATGAAATTAAAAGTGCTCTTCAAGATCTGCAATTATCTCGAAATACTGTGACGTGACGCATTAAAAAAATGAGCAAAAATGTGAGCGAACAATTGCATGCTCATATTACCAATGGTGTGTCCTTTTCTTTACAACTGGGTGAATCTACAGACATCAGTGATACAGCTCAATTGCTCGATTTTATTTGTATGGATTTTGTTAAAAGAAAGAACTAGAGGTCTTGATATATTTAACGCATTCAAAAATTTTATTGAAAAATATTAAATTACCACTATTTAAACTTGTATCAATAACAGATGGAGCTAAAACAATGACGGGGCATCTTAACGGATTCATTGCATTGTGGCGAAAGGATGATGAATTCTCAGATATTTTGAGTTACCACTATATCATCCACCAACAAGTGTTAGCCAGCAAAAGATTAAGTACTAAAAGTGTTATGGACATGGCTTTCAAAATTGTGAATTCCATCAGAGGACAATCTCTTCAATGGAGACTTTTCAAAATGCAACTCAATGAAAATGAACCAGATATGATATTACACACAGATGTGAGGTGGCTGAGTTAGAGTAAGTTTCTACAGAGATATCGAAATCTGTTGAATGAAATTAAAAAATTTGTTTAACAAAGGGGAGATGATTATTAGCAGCTGCAAGATAGGGAGTGGTTGTGTAATCTGGGTTTTTTTTTTTTTTTGGCAGATTTTACCAGTAAATTAAGTAATCTGAATATGGTATTACGAGGAAAAAATAAAAATGTGGGTGACATGATTAGTAGTATTTAAGCATATAAATATAAATTTTTGGAATGGCTAAGGATCTCAAAGAAAAAGAATTCGATCATTTTGCAAATATGCAAGATCTTTTGCAAAAATATCCTGTTTTTGAATGTAATAGTGAGAAATGTTTCTGAAATTGAGAAAGTTGTGGATGATTTTAAAACCAAATTCGGTGATTTTAACACAATTGAAGACATCGTTCAATATATTTGTTATCCATTTAATGTCGACTTAGATATGAAACAAATTGCAGAAAAAAATCACTGAGATTTTTCACATGGAGAAAATATTACTTGAAAATGAAATTATTACATTGCGAAACGATATCTTCCTAAAAGCCAGCTCATCAGAAAAAGACTTTTGGAAATATGTTTGCCGAGAAAAGTACCCAAATATGAAAAAAAAAATGCAGTGAACTTTTAAATTCTTGTTTTGGTTCCACATATCTATGTGAATCGGCCTTTTCAGATTTGAAACAAAGAATCACTCTACTCTTACAGATTCGCATACAAAAGACTCTTTACAGTTGGCCTTATCACAGTATATCCCCGATTTTGAAAGCTTGGCAGATGACATGAACACACAAACTTCACATAAATTAAAAACTTAAATGCGTATGAATTTAAAATAAGAATTCTAAATTGTATTAAATTTTAAAATTTATAAACAACATTTTTCAATATGTGTTGATTAACTCTTTTGACCATGTGCAATGAAATTCTTGAGATGGTAGATCGCGGCACATTTTGAAGAAAAAAAGTAGATTGCATCACAAATTAAGTTGGCCACCCCTGATATACAGGAACATTTTTTGCATCCAGCTCATTTGAACCACTTCATACTATCCAATCAAATTTCAGATTAGGTAAAAAAGGTAAACTGCAGCCATTATCAACCCACTGCAGGATGGAAGCCTCCTCAACAATTCATGCTGAGGGACAGGGACCATAATCTACCATGCTGGTCCAATGCACCTTTTCACAACAGTACAATATGTCATAGAATGAAGTTTGCAGTATATTATTCAAGACATCAGTATAGCCAAACAGAACAGAACAGAACAGAAAAAATTTCTAGCAACAAAATTGTTTGAAAATCTTGCAAGAAATACAAAAAAACATGATTTTTGATTACAGCATCC
Source organism: Mastigoproctus giganteus (assembly GCF_048544385.1). NCBI lineage: Eukaryota > Metazoa > Arthropoda > Arachnida > Uropygi > Thelyphonidae > Mastigoproctus > Mastigoproctus giganteus. The sequence continues at coordinate 181,681,670 of NC_143581.1, forward strand.
ACGTCCCATTCCCCAAAATTCTCCACGTCTTCAAAAATTCAATAAGTTGAATTCTGTAATGTTTTACTGTGTTTTTAAACAGGAAGCAAAGTTCCATCTGGTTGGTGCGAAGGAATGTAATTTTTTAGCAACAAAATCTTGAAAAGCATGTACTCTTTTCGATGATTTTTTTTTTTTTTTTTTTTTTTTTTTTTTTAAGAGAACCCCAAACACGAAAGGTATCAAAATCTATAGTACTTAGTACCGTGCATGGGTTGAAGGAGAAGTATGGGGAGAGGGGAGGGGGATGCCGGAAACTTTGCTCTAGAGACTAAACATGGGTTTCACCACTTCAAGCCTCCAATAAGCAAAGTGGTGGTATTTCACTGGTTGATGAAAGTCATCTACCACCTAGAAAAATATGCTGCCAATCCACTGATAGTTTGGAAAAACAATCTACATTCCTAGATATTCGAGAGGCTTTGCTTCAGAACTAAGATCAAAACATGGGTATAGTGATGCACAAATAATGCTAAAGGATATGCCTCAATAACTTTACTCAGAAACACATTAATATGCCCACTCATGGCACAAGCACCATCATAAGTTTTACCTACTTGTTCTTAATATTAAATTCCTCAAATCTGTTTACAACATGTTTAAAAAGACCACTAGATGTTATATCATCACTTACATCTGTAAATCGATGAACCTTTTGGGTGTTTGCCCATTATGGACAAAACGGAAAACAGTTGGTAGCTGCGATTTTGATATGACATCAGAAGTTTCATCCAGAAGAACAAATGTAGCAGAAGAAATTTCTTTCCTTATAGCTTCTTTAACCACATCAGATATAGCATTAATGATATAATTTTTTACTGTGCAAGAAGTTCCTCAAAATACAGTCGATGCCTTTAAATGACTGTCTAAAAGAGGATCATACTCACGGAGTACATTAAAAAATTCTATATAATTTATTTACTCAATAAGCTGCTTTTTTTTTTTTTTTTGCTATTTGGTTTTTTAGGAGCATTAGCAACTAAGGCCATATTGCTCCGGGATATGCGGTGGTCATTCCCTGACCTTTCCGCATTCTCCGTATTTGGTGGTGATGGGCTCGAACCCCGGTCTAATCAAGAAGCGTGTGCTACGCACTGCTGCTCCTTCCCACCTGGCTATGGAGGCACCCTCAATAAGCTGAATCTTCAGACTCATCATGACCTCTCAAAGGAAGCTCTTGCTTAGCCAAATAACACACAGTATCAATTAATCTTTTTAAAATGTCTCCATTTTTCTTGACTTGTTCATTGTGACGGCTAATTTCGATTTTTCTTTGACTGTCAATGAGAGTGTCAATTTTTTTTGTTTTCCAAACATCTTAAGATTTAAAAATGACTGCATATGTGGTTGGGAGAGGTCATGTTTTTGCACTTCTGCAGCTGAATGATTGAGATTGGAATACCCTTACTTATTCCATATACCATTCTCTTTGGAGAATAATAAAGAAGGCCAACAAAAAAGTCTTGACCGCACTCCACATCCAGTTAACAATTCTACTGTATTGTGAAACAGAGAAATGTCTAATGTACTCAGTTTTTGCATCTTTGTACTTGCACAGTAAATCTGGAAGAGGAGGACGAGGCTTACCTTCTTCGACTATGTCCATACAATCCGCAAATTCTCTGGCAGAAAATGGGACATTCAGTACATTGTCAACATTGTTTCCCATTGTAAATATGGGCAAAAAAGCTATCAATTATATTTAAAAAAATTATAAATATACATTTAAATATAAATATAAATGTATATTAAAAAATTGTGTAAATTGATGTCATAAACACGTCATTTCACACTTTACCAGTGGTGTATTCGGGACGGAACGCACCAGAACAACGTTCCGGTACTTTTTTCTAAATGTCATAATAGAAAATCATTAAATTTATATACCTAATATTATGAAACAATGGCATAATCAAAGGGGAGGGAGAAATAATATCTATTTTACCCATTGCTACTAAAAATATATATTAATAGTAATCTTTAAAATTAATAGATTTCTTTAAAAATTTATTTAAAAACAAAAATATAAATTTTGGAATGAAACTTAAATATTTCTTACTAAAGTACAATGTGTTAGATAAAGAGATCCAACAACAGCAAGTTTCTTGTTTATTAAAACACACAGGCCACCATTAGAATTATGGAATCCAAATTTTTATGTCCGAATTTGGTTGTGTTTTCATCGTTCTGCTGTTGACCAACAAACAAAACAGGGCAGTCACACAAGAATACGTAATCGATCCTGTATGGGAATTTCTATGATTCTTCTGAACAGTATTTTTTATATTATTTTGGAGTTTTTGTTTTCGTTTTTCTTTTCTGATTTTTAAAATTTTTTGTCTTTGTTTTTTACTTTTGAAATTTTAATTCAATAGTTATAAATAAATACTGAACAAATATTCTGATCTTTGACTTATTTATTTTTGCAAATGAAAAAAGCATAGGTAACTATTTGTAGTTAATCGACAAGCATTCCAGTACTATTCTTTTTTAGCAATACACCTCTCCACTTTACGCATGCAAAACAGACACAGAAAACAAAAACAGCAACTCTGGTGCTGTTGTCTTAGTGCACACCCTGCCACGCCTTCTGGACGGTTTAAAACCACTAAGAAGGCTAAGAATTTGACCTGCTGTGCCATCTGTATGTCTGTTTAGAGAGCTTAAAGGTGTCCATATTTGTGACCGCACACCCAGGCTATTAATGCAAATGTGATACGATGTTTACACCCCGAAACGTCTCCACTTCATGAAATGTTGTATATTGGATTTAATTTTAGGAATCACACGAAGCCAGCAAAACAATTAGGGGAGTCTTTAACAGAAAAAAATATAATATCGGTGCAAAAATATAATATTAATATCAGCCACATTGTGATTCAATGGGTGTGCACCGCAAAACAAGCAAACCCTGAATATACACTCCTGATCAACATCATTAATAAATATTAAAAATAGTAAGAGACTCAAGGTTCAGTGTTGGAGTTCTATACTCATCAGCAAAATTATATCTAACTTTGTATCATCAGCCAATTCAGATATTAAACTCGTGATATGTCAATGCTGAACCTTGAGGGAGTCCAATAATGGTATCATTTCAAAAACAGCAGTAACCATTGATAACCACTGTCTCTGGACACTCAACCATCACCTTATCCACAGCAGTTACTTGTCCCCACTACCACATTGTTCCAAACTGTGACAATGAACAGTATCAAAAGCTGTACTGAAATCTAAGCATATGATTAGCATTAGTAGAGGCATATGATGCAAGAAAGCAAGCTTATGCAGCGTCAGCCAAAAAAAAAAAAACAAAAAAAAAAACACCACTCCCATTTCACCCCTCCATTCGTTCGAAATTCCTGTCCAGCTGAGCCTTAAGTTTATTTAGGCTATCAACTTCCATAACAAGGGATGGAAGTCTGTTCCACCAACCGACTACCCGCTGGCTAAAGGCAAATTTCCGCACATCTGTCCTACATCTGTGTTTCCTCAATTTGAATTTATGCCCTCTCAGGTGATTATTCTGGGCAAGAGGAAGTATCCCATCGGCATTGAGCATGTTCAAACCATTCAAGGCTTTATACACCTCTATCAGATCACCTTGTCGGTGCCTAGTCTCCAGACACTGTAATTTGCAAAACTTAAGCCTTTCTTCGTAAGAGCAACCCTTTGTTCCATTCACTAATCTTGTTGCCCTTCTCTGTACTCGTTCCAGCTGCTCTACATCCTTCTTGAAATGAGACCTCCAGACCTGTATACAGTACTGAAGGTGTAGCCTGACCATTGCCTTATATAAGGGAATAGTCACCTCCTTATCCCTGCTAGAAAAATCCCTGTGTATCATTGACAAGACACCATGAGCTACTCTTGCAACCCATCTGCACTGCTCAGAGAACGTCATATCTGCCTCCACAATTACCCCCAGGTTCTTTTCATTCTCTACCATTGTCAGTGTAGTACCACAGAGTTGATACGTTGCTCTGGGGTTGCTGTTTCCCATATGTAGTACTTTACATATGTCAATGTTAAACTTCATTTGCACCTCTCAGCCCATCTGCTCAACCTTTCCAGATCCTGTTGCACCAGCATAGCGTCAGTAGCGTCCTTAACAACCCTGCCAACCTTTGTATCATCTGCAAACTTGGACATTAAGCTTGATACACCATCATCAATATCATTTATAAAAACAGAAAACAACAATGGACCCAACAGTGAACCCTGAGGAACTCCACTAGTAAAATTAGTCCACGATGAGCAGTGTCCATCGATTACCACTCTCTGTCTTCTCCCAGTCAACCATCCCTTTATCCATAGCAGCAATTTGCCTCCAATGCCACACTGCTCCAATTTGTACAGCAGTCTTCCATTTACAACAGTATCGAAAGCATTTCTAAGATCCAAATATATAATATCAAAGTTATTCCTTGCATCCAGTTCTTTTGTGACTGCATCATAGTATCCAATCAAATTGGTCACGCAAGACTTTCCCTTAACAAAACCATGCTGTGTCCGAGCTATAACTGAAGTCTTGTCTAGATGATCCTGTAGTGCTTCTTTAACCAGTGCCTCCATTAATTTTTCTGGAATAGAAGTTAAACTCACAGGTTTATTACTTGTGTCAGCCTTTAATCCTCCTTTGTGAACTGGGATCACATTTGCACATCTCCAGTTTATGGATACCTCCCCTGAGTCCAAAAAAGCTCTCATAATTATGGCTAAGGGCGCTTACTTCCTTTGCTGCCTCCTTTAATATAACTAGATAGATCCCATCCACCACGGGTGCTTTTTTATGTTTATCCTCAACAATTTCTCCTCCACTTTCCTCTCAGTTATTTCAAAATCATCTAGCTCACTGCCAGAGTTTACTTCACCTCTGGCATTCCCCTTCCTGAATAACTCCTCATGTGTGAATGTAGATGCAAAATACTCATTTAGTTTGTTAGCCACCTGAGCAGGATTCTCAACTGTTGAACCATCAATATCCAGTGGACCAATCTGATTCATCCCTTTCCTTCTAGAGTTTACATAGGTAAAGAACTCTTTTCTGTTTTTCTTTGCATCCTTTACCAAGGATTTCTCATAATCTCCCTTTACCTGCCTAATCTCCTTTGTGACTCGGTTACAGACCAGCTTATATCTATCATAGGCTTCCATGTCACCCCTTAATTTATATGTATCCCATCCATTTTTCTTCTCTGCCATATGTCTCATTAGTTCATCTGACATCCATTTAGGCCTAAACCTTGAACAATATTTCTTAGTTGGTTTGTAAAGCCTAGTAGCTTCCAAGATAAGTTCTTTGAATGTGTCCCATTTTGAATTTGCTGTTGGGTTTTTTTTTTTTTTTTTTTTGTAGTTCTTGGTGCATCAGCTTCTGTGGCCATAATGCAGCTCCCAAGGTTTTTGCAGTACTTTGATCCAAGCCCGAGGCGGACTTCGAACCCACGACCTTTAGGTTGCCAGGCAGGTACTTTACCCACCCAGCTAGCCCGGTCGGCCTTGCTGTTGGTAACATCATCAGTTGGTCCCACTGTATAGTATTTAAATACTGTCTCAGACCATCGTAGTCGCCTTTACGAAAGCAAAAACCCTTCCCTTTACCCCTGATGGTAGTTTTTTTCTTTGAGTAAATCCCACTTCAGCACACTGTGATCACTGCCACCTAGTGGTTCCTTTATCTGCAGATTCTTAATGCATGAAGAATCACTACTGATAATCAGATCAAGAGTATTACTCCCTCTAGTTGCCTCCCGAACATGCTGATGTAGAAAACAATCATCCAATAAATCCACAAAAGCCTTGCTAGTGTGTGAGTGACCAACCCACAAATTCCAGTCAATATCTGGGAAATTATAAGACTATCTGATTTACTGGCCCACTCTATTTCCCTGTACAGTTTCTTATTATACTCATCAGAGTCATTAGGCCTATAGCACACTCCTACTCTCAATTTTGATCTTCAAATGCTTATGTCACACCAAACTGACTCGACACTGCGCTGTCCAGCAATGTTGACTGGCTTCAATTCCTTGGATTTTACGTGTTTCTTAACTAAAGCATAACCCCTCCTACCTTCCTGTCCTGTCTATCTGATATCAAAATTATTATATTTTTTTCATTCAATTACTTTGCAAAGACCCCACACAGTTTATCAAATCAGAGATTTCCCCTTAACAAATGTAAGCTATAATTGCTGTATAATTCAGTTCCTCTCAAGGAGAGCCTGCATTACTTTAACTGCTGAATTCATTATTTTCCTGTCACAGAAGTCAAACTTACAGGTCTGTAATTACTCACTTTACCCTCAGATCAATCTGTGTGGATAGGAGCAAGACATTCACACATCCCCAGTCTGTAGGGATGTTTCACGAATCTAAGAATGCTCTCATAATTCTCAAGGTGTTATCATCAACTGCCTTGATGATAACACCTTGGAATGGGTGACACCAGAAAACACAAACTGGCAAATCAATTTAAAAGACAAATCAAGCCAAAGTGGCTCACATCAAATTTTAATTCCAAAAATAAAGAGGTGAGCAGCAGCTGCAGCATTCCCATCCAAGTATTTTTACCGTAGCTAGTGTATGTGCACGTGCGCATTCATGCATATGAGAGAGAGAGAGAGAGAGAGAGAGAGAGAGATAGAGAGAGAGAAGATGTTCCTGGCATTCTGTATATTTCTATGGACTTCACTTAGTTTGCTAGTCACCTGTCGTTTGTTGAGAAAATTTTCAAAACCACATGGTATCTCTTATAGAGCTTCTTTGTCACATTTGCTTAATCAGAACATTGCTGGCATTGAGGTGTCTGTTCAGAGTGGTAATTAATCAATTAATTAATCTATAATGCATGTAAAAATATTAGGCTGAATAGCATATCATAAAGTGTTTATACACCAACATCTTCTGAAATTAACAGTCCATAGTAGTAATATAAAAAAACAGAGCAGTGCCGAGGGTGAGGCGAATGAGGCTCTTGCTTCAGATTAAAAGCTGAAGGGGTACCAAAAGAAAGATTAAATAATTGCCAATGTTGCCATGATTAATAATAGGGCACAATGTTTCATTCTCGCCTCAGGTACTAGAATGGCTCAGCATGTCCTTTAAAAAAAGTAGATTTTTTTATGTATTATGATGAGCCTAACTATTTAAGCAATCAGATACTGTACCTCTAGCACAACTATTAGAAGAATAATGCCACTTGTTGATAAATTTGGAAACATTCTATGAACCTGTCCAGACATGCCAATCAATGCACAATTTACTATCACAGCTATAACACCCATTATCTCCATTGCATCCTAAAGAAAAGTAAAGGAAAGATTCATTAAGAATTATGAAAAGTATTAATAACAGTAAAAATAAGAGCAATGCACATACTACCAAATTATTTAAGTCTGCTCAAACTTCCATATAATACATATTAAGCACAAATCATGTTTATAATATGAATAAAGATCTCACAACATTTTTGTTACATTTTGATGAGCTTCATAAAGATAAAATTATGAACAATTAAAAATGTTTCAAAGCATTATGGCTTTTGTCATCATTGGCAAAATGTTAACAAAATGTTTTTAACACAGTTGCTGAATTTATAAATGCAAGTGGTGAGCTGTCACATAAATACAACTTCAAAAGGCACCCAAGCACCGTGCCATAATACATAACAGTGGTCATGCTCATTTAGTCAATAATAAATTAAAAGGCATCCAGTCAAAATGAATGGCCACTACAATGTTAAGTTGGTTGATTGGTTGGTTCGGTTTTATTGGCGCATCAGCAACTAAGGCTATAATGCGCCAAAACCTTGTCATAAAAAAGTTTGGTTTGTTTGGATTTTTTGGCGCATTAGCAACTAAGGCTAAAATGCGCCAAGACTAGGTAATATTTAAAAATTTAAACTCTCGGTGACCTAATTAGTAAGGCCACCTTGTCCTGATATATAATAACAAAGATATAAGAAATAAATCAATAAAGACGTAACAATAACATGAATTAAATACAATTAAAAACTTTTATTGATTTAAAATAGCTAAAAACAGCAGACACGTTGTCATTGTCGGATAAAATCTGACTGAGTGTATAAGGCTCAGTCAGATGATTAAAAGCGGTAAAACGGGTGCTGCTAAAATCTGGACAGTCAATTAAAAGGTGTCTGATAGTTAAAACTGTGCCACAGGACTCACACATAGGAGGGTCATCAGCCCTCAGCAAAAAATAATGAGTCAAATGACTGTGTCCTATGCGGGTCCGGGCAAGAACAACTTCCTCCTTACCATTCCTGCGCAGACTAGACTGCCACGGTTCAATTACAGGCTTTATACAATATAGTTTATTTCCAGTCTGTCTATTCCACGAGTCCTGCCATTGGGAGTGTATGTTTTGGTGTATTATTTGCCTGTAGTCTGTATAGGGGACTAACAGGCAGCGGTTATTATTGGGAATTGCTGATTTGGCTGCGGCATCAGCCAAATCATTTCCCCTAATCCCAATGTGGCTGGGAATCCAGCAGAAGCGGATATCATATTCGCGTTCATGGAGAACGTGAATCTTCTGCTGAATGTTAGACAGAACTGGATGAGGATTATATCTCACAGATATTAAAGCCTGTAACATGCTAAGAGAGTCGGAATATAAAATGAACCGTTGGTATTGGCATTTACTAATGTGATCCAAGGCTAACTCTACAGCGTGCAGCTCTGCAGTAAATATGCTGCATTCTGAGGGGATCTGCTCTGATATAGTGCTGTCTGTAAAGACAGCAGCAGATCCCACATATGATTCTGACTTCGAACCGTCTATGTAGACTGGCGCGAAGTCAGAATATTCAGTTCGGTGTGCTGAATGAAGCTGCAGGTAGATATATGATGGAGTGTCCGACTTTCCCCAGTTTCTAAGCGACAAGTCGCATGCCGGGACACAAGCATGCCAGGGTGGAAAGGGTTGCTTTGATGTTTGGGCAACCTTGTCTACCTTGATATTAAGTTCTTTGAGTAGCTCTTGGAAACGTATACCAAAAGGACGATTGGCAGTCTTACGAGTATTGTATAAATTTTCCCATCGTGGCTCAAAAACGAATGGCCACGTAGGATGGTCTGGCAGGGATTTCAGTTTTAAGGCATACTTTAAAGACAACTGCTTACGTCGAAGCGATAACGGTGGTTCGTTTGCTTCGACGTATAAGCTCTGGACAGGAGATGTGCGATATGCTCCAGTGGCAATACGTAGGGACTGATGATGGATGGGGTCCAGCCATCGCAGGACACTGTCTCTGGCTGAGGAATATACCTGGGACCCATAATCTACTTTGGATCGCACAAGTGCACGGTAAAGCCGAAGAAGGGTGCATCTGTCTGCTCCCCAAGACGTAGAGGAGAGCAAGCGGAGAATATTAAGCCCACGTGTGCACTTTGTGCGGAGTTGACGAATGTGATCCAAGAAGGTCCGTTTTTTATCGAATATGAGTCCCAAGAATTTTGTATTCGCTGCTACTGGAATAGCATTTTGTCCGAGCCTTAATTCAGGTTCAGGATGAAGATTACGCTTGCGACAAAAGTGTACGCAAACGGTCTTCTCCGGCGAGAATCTGAAGCCATTAGCAAGTGCCCACACATTCAGATTATCAATGGCTTTCTGCAGTTGTCTTTCAATAACCCTCATGTTGCACGACTGACAAAAAATGCTAAAGTCATCAACATAGAGGGCACTGTTTACAGTTGGAGGAAGTTGTTCTGTGATGGAATTTATTTTGATGGCAAAAAGCGTGACACGTAATACTGATCCTTGTGGTACTCCCTCCTCTTGGCTAAAGGAGCGAGAGAGTGAGGATCCCACACAAACTTGGAACGATCGATTGGCTAAAAAGTTTTGAATAAAAAAGGGCAGATGCCCTCTTAGGCCTAGGCTATGTAAATCTTTTAAAATGCCAAATCTCCAAGTTGTGTCATACGCTTTCTCCATGTCAAAGAACACAGACACCAAGTGTTCACGTTTTAGGAAAGCATCCCAGATGGATGCTTCCAATCTAATAAGATGGTCCATAGTGGACCGGTTCCTTTGGAAGCCACACTGGGTTTTGGAGAGAAGGTCGTTTGATTCTAAGTACCATATTAAACGGGAATTAACCATTCTTCTCCAGGATTTTGCACAGCCAGCTAGTCAGAGCAATAGGACGATAATTGGTGGTGACTTTTGGATCCTTTCCTGGCTTAGGGAAGGCAAGAACAATTGCCTTTTGCCAGGAGTCCAGAAACTGCCCTTCGGTAAAGATTTTGTTATACAGAAGGAGCAGACAATCCATAGATTTTGGTGAAAGATGTTTAATCATTTCATAATGGATGCCATCTGGTCCAACAGCACTTGCTTTGGAAAGAGTGAGGGCTCTTTTCAGTTCCTCTATAGTGAACGCCCCGTTGTAGGGATACGCCCTTGGACTTAAAATTAAGGGCTTGTTTTTCCAGTTTATGTTTCAGGACCAGGAACTCTGGGGAGTACGAGGATGTTGCGGAGATGTTAGAGAATGTTTCCCCAAGAGCATTGGCTACTGCAGTTGGATCTGCAATAGCGCATCCATTATAATTTAGGATTGAAGAAGGGTAGGATGTATATTTCCCCTTCATTTTCCAGATTTTATCCCAGACTACCTTAGAGTTGGTAGACTGGTTAATAGATGATGTAAAACGGATCCACGATTCCTTTTGACTCTGACGACGGATGTAGCGTGCTTTGGCTCGTGCACGTTTGAAGGCTATAAGGTTGTTCGTGGTTGGATATCGGCGAAATATCCCCCACGCTTTGTTTTGAGCTTTTTTTGCTGCTGTGCATTGTGAATTCCACCAAGGTTTGGGAAATGGTGGAAACCGGGCTGATGTTTTTGGGACAGCATTAACAGCTGCTTGGACGATGATTTCTGTGATGTACTTTACTGCGTCATTGATCGGCTCTTGACTGACTGTGCTAAGATCAAAATTTGCCTGATGTTGGAAGGCAGTCCAGTCAGCCTGATCAATCTTCCACCGTGGTAACCTAAAAGGAAGACATGGTCTCCGACTGTGTAACAAGGTTATCACGGGGAAGTGATCGCTTCCGTATGGATTCTCCTCCACTTCCCAAGTGAGTGAAGGGAGTAGAGAAGGGGAGCAGATAGAGAGATCAATGGCAGAAAAAGTACGGGTAGGCATGTGGAAGAAGGTGTTTGTTCCAGTATTTAGAAGGAAAGGTCACTGTCATTGAGCATACACTCTATGACTCGTCCCCTTCCGTTGATGATAGCACTACCCCACAGGGTGTTATGTCCGTTAAAATCCCCGAGAAGTAAGAAAGGGGGAGGCAGCTGCGTAAGAAGATCATCAGGGTCTGCCTGGGGGATGTCAGTCCCAGGTGGCAAATAAATGGAGCACACAGTTAATAGAAATCCCACTGAAAGGCGAATTGCAACAGCCTCTATGCTGGTTGTAATTAGCAAAGGCTGCACTGGGGTCTGGTTACCCACAAGGATAGCCACTCCCCCATGTACAGGGCCATCCGCAATTCTATCCTTTCGAAAAAATGTGATGTTGTGCATGGTGGGATCATCATTTGCCTTTAGATATGTCTCCTGCAAGCAAAAGCAAACTGGCTCGTGCTTTTGCAGGAGGGCCTTGATGTCATCAATATTTCGCCGGAATCCACGACAATTCCATTGTAGGAATTTAGCCATTATTTTGGCTTGGTGGGTCCATCAGGCGACTTCCAAGGTGATGAGGGCTTACTTTTATCAGTCTTGGATTTATCTTTTTTGGGGAAGAACGGACGCTGTCCCGTGTCCATTTCTTCCTCCGCAAAGAGTTCCAAGACTGAATCTTCGGGTACCTCCTTCTGCTCAACATCCATCTTATCTTGGGTACTAGGGGGGATTTCCCCTTTCTTATTCTTTTCTTTCATAGTTACCTTTGTTACTTGTGGAGCGTTAGGAGGTACCGATATAGGAGTGGCAGCTGATTGGTCCTTCTGTGCAGGTTTTTGAGAACTTAAAAGATATCGCACGATGGGAGTGAAAGACTCCTTTGGAGGAATGGTCATGTCCGTCTGAGTTCCGACGGAACATCTCCCTGCTACCTTCTGGGCGTAGGTAGGTTTGTTGATATTCAGGGGTTTGACCGATTTCCTTGCCTCCTGGTATGATATATTTAGCTCTGCCTTCAGCCGTTGAATTTCTTTTTCTTCTTTCCACCTCTGGCATGTTCGTGAATAGGCCGGGTGTTCGCCTTCACAGTTAATACAGCTGGGTTTTGCGGCTGAACATGCTGTTGCTTCGTGGTCCTTTGCACCGCATCGAGCGCATGCAAGGACTCCATGGCAGGCCATTTGAGAATGTCCATACTTCTGGAATTTAAAACACCGTAAAGGGTTCGGTACATATGGACGCACTGAACAGTTGATGTATCCAGCTTTAATTTCATCATGAGGTTTAGGAGAGTTAAAAGTCAGGATAACGCTCCTGGTTTTAACAATTTTTCCATCCCTTCGCGCAGTAATTCTCTTGATGGCAATGACTCCCTGTGGTTTTAATTTGGAGCAGATTTCCTCCTCGGTTATGTCGAGAAGGTCCCACTCCGAAATGACACCTCTCGATGAATTGAGTGTTCTGTGTGGTGTCACTGTTATAGGGATTCCTCCGATTGATGTTGTTCGGAGGAGATGTTCAGATTGCCTGTCATTTTTAGTTTCAATTAAAAGGTCTCCAGAACGAAGCCTCTTAACTGATTTGGGTGAATCTGCTAACCCATCTAACCCTTTTTGAATGAAAAAGGGCGACATTTTACCAATCGGTGTCTTATTGGTAGAATGCATAATTAAAACCCTTGGGACTGGCCCTGATGGTAATTCCGTCCGCTGCCTCTTTTTAGCGATAATGCTATTTGTTTCGCCGTCTAAATTTTCAGATAGGGACTGGGTTGGGGCCCCTGAAGAAATAAGTTTATCAGGATTCATTGAGGTTTTTATATTGTTCAGTGCCCGGGCTCCCCACTCACCACGGAGCCCAAAGGGACGCCCACTACCCGGAATGCAATAAATGCGCTCGGGAGTGGGACGCCAGGGCTACCCAGACACTATACCCACACCGCCGCCAGCCTGAATCCTGTCCCTCGGACCATGAGGGTAGGGGCGTGGCATTGACACGGTTGACCCTCGCAGGCGAGCCTATAGCCGATTGATCCTAGCCGGGCCTTCCAGGACCACCCATCTTGTCGAAGCAGGGGCCAAAGTGGTGTATTGAAGCTGGGCCCCTCAACCACCAGGCTCCCCCTTTCCGAATTTCCACGGGTCGCAGCGCACGGCAAACATGCCGGATTCCATTGATGTAAGCCTGGAACCTGGGCTGTGGGCGTTGGATCCCAGTGATGCTAGTCTGGAAGTCCAGCAGCGTCACTGGGAGGTCCCCTCACCACGTACAGGTGCCCACGTCGAGGGGACAATGTTAAGTCAGTTTGGTGATATAAGCACCGGGAAAACAAAAGTGAGAGTAGAAGTGTGTTATAAGCCTAATGATTGTGATGAGTATAACAAATAACTATACACAGAAATAGTGGCCAGTAAATCAGAATGTTTTATAATGGGGGATTTTAACTTTCCGGATATTAACTAGAACTTGTGGGTCACTCACTCACTCACACACACTCTCTCTCTCTCTCTCTCTCTCTCTCTCTCTCACACACACACACACACACACACACACACACACACACACACAAGCAAGCAAGCAAGACTTTTGTGGTGGATTTATTGGATAACTGTTTTCTACACCAGCATGTTAGAGAGGCAACAAGAGAGAGCAATACTCCTGATCTGATTATCAGCAGTAATCCTTAATGCACTAAGAATCTGCAGATAAAAGTATCACTGGTGGCAGTGATTACAGTGTATTGATTTGGGATTTACTTTAAGATGCAATTACAATCAACAGCAAGGTGAATGGATTTTGCTTTTGTAAAGGAGACTACTGTGGTCTCAGAGAGTTTTTAAATTATATAGTAGGAACAACTAATGTAACCAATAACAAATTTTAAATGGGAAGTCAGGGAAATAGTATTAGAAGCTACTAGGTTTTTCATACAAATTACGAAATATAGTTCAAGGCTTACACCTAATTGGATGTCATATGAACTACTGAAATATGCGGAAGAGAAGAAAAATGCATGGGATGCATATAAATCATCAGGTGATACAGAGGCCTATATTAGATACACACTAATCTGCAATCAAGTCACAAAGGAGTTTAGGCAAGCCAAGGCAGATTATGAGAAATCGCTGCCAAAGAATGCCAAAAACAGCAGCAAAGACTTCTTTAGTTATATTAACAGTAGAAGGAAGTACCTCTTTAGTTATATTAGCAGTAATAGTCAATGTTTTAACTGTTGATGATCCTCTTCAGGTTGCTGACAGGCTGAATAGGCATCTACATTCACAAATGAGTTCTTTAGGGAGGGGAATGTCAGAAATTGATCAAAATCTAATAGGAAGCTGAATGATTTTGTGATAACTGAGAGAAACGGGGAAGAGAAATTACTTAAGCTTAACATAAAAAAGGCATCTGGGATAGTTGGGATCTATCAAATTACATTAAGGGAGGCAGCAAAGGAGGTAAGCAAACCCTTAGCCAAAATTATGACAGCATCTTTGGATTCAGAGAAATAAATATGATCTTTATTGTAAAGTTTCTTGATACACGCAGGTATCCTACCATTACAAACCCTTCACGGCACTAAGCCAGAGGTTATATTCAGAGAAAGAGGTTCTGTGGACTAGAGATGTGTGAATGTATCCATAATCCACAAAAGGGAATCAAAGGGTGATACGAGTAATTACAGACCTGTTAGTTTAACTTCTATTCCAGGGAAAATGATGACGTCACTGGTTAAAGAAGCAATGCAGGCCCTTCTGGACAGGAATACAGATATACTTCAGTCACTATGGGTTTGTTAAGGTGAAATCTTGTCTGACTAATTTGACTGGATACTATGATACAGTCACAAAGAAACTGAAAGCAAACAATAATTTCGATATCACATACTTGGATTTCAGGAAAGCTTTTTACACCATTGCACGTAAAAGACTGCTGTACAAATTGGAGCGATGTGGCATTAATGACAAGTTACTGGATAAAGGGATAATTGAGTGGAAGATGACAAAGACAGGACAGAAAAGAAGGGGTTATGCTGTTAGTTAAGAAACACATAAAATCTAAGGAAGTGCATCCAACTGATGTTGGTGAACAATGCAACGTTGAGTCTGTTTGGTGCCTAATGAATCTGAGGAGTATAATGAGAAATTGTGCAGAGAAATAGAGCGGGCCAGTAAATTAGAGTGTCTTATAATGGGGGATTTTAATTTCCCGGATATTGACTGGAATTTGTGGGTTTGTCACTCACACACTAGCAAGGCTTTAGTGAATTTACTGGATGATTGTTTTCTACAGCAGCATGTTCGGGAGGCAACTAGAGGGAGTAATACTCTTGATCTGATTATCAGTAATGATTCTTCATGCATCAAGAATCTGCAGATAAAGGAACCACTAGGTGGCAGTGATCACAGTGTACTGAAGTGGGATTTACTCAAAGAGGTAACTACCATCAAAGGTAAAGGGAAGGGTTTTGCTTTCGTTAAAGTGACTACGGTGGTCTGAGACAGAATTTAAATTCTATACAGTGAAACCAACTGATGATGTTACCAACAGCAAATTCAAAATGGGAAGCATTCAAAGAATTAATCTTGGAAGCTACTAGGCTTTTCATACCAACAAAGAAATATTGTTCAAGATTTAGGCCTAAATGGATGTCAGATAAACTAATGAGACATGTGACAGAAAAGAAAAATGCATGGGATACATATAAATTAACATGCGACACAGAAGCCTATGATAGATATAAGCTGGTCTGTAACCAAGTTACGAAGGAGGTTAGGCAGGCAAAGGCAGATTACAAGAAATCTTTGGTAAAGGATACAAAGAAAAACAGCAAAGAATTCTTTACTTATGTAAACTCTAGAAGGAATGGGATGAATCAGATTGGTCCACTTGATATCGATGGTTCAACAGTTGATGATCCTGCTGAGTTAGCTAACAAACTAAATGAATATTTTGCATCGACATTCACACATGAGGAGTTTTTCAGCGAGGGGAATGCCAGAGGTGTATTCAACTGGCAGTGAGCTAGATAATCTTGTAATAATTGAGAGTAAAGTGGAGGAGAAATTGTTGAAGATAAACACAAGAACGGCACCTGGGGTGGATGGAATCTATCCAGTTATATTAAGGGGAAGTCTTGTCTGACTAATTTGATTGGATACTATGATGTAGTCACAAAGGAACTAGATGCAAAAAATAACTTTGATATCATATTTTTGGATCTTCGAAAAGCCTTTGATACTGTTGCACATGGAAGACTGCTGCACAAATTGGAGCAGTGTGGCACTGGAGGCAAATTGCGGCTATGGATAAAGGGATGGTTGAGTGGGAGGAGACAGAGTGGTAACCAATGGACACTGCTCTTCGTGGAGTCCCTCAGGGTTCAGTGTTGGGTCCATTGTTGTTTTCTGTATTTATAAATAATATTCATAATGGTATAGCAGGCTTAATGTCTATGTTTGCAGATGATACGAAGGTTGGCATGGGTTGTTTATGACACTAATGACAGTACACTGCTGCAACAGGATCTAGAAAATTTGAGCAGATGGGCTGAGAAGTGGCAAATGAAGTTTAACATTGACAAATGTAAAGTACTACATATGGGAAGCAGTAATCCCAGAGTAACGTATCAACTCTGTGGTACCACACTGACAGTGGTAGAGAATGAAAAGGACCTGGGATAATTGTGCAGGCAGATATGAAGTTTTCTGAGCAGTGCAGGTGATCTGCAAGAGTAGCTCATGGTGTCTTGTCAATGATATACAGGAATTTTTCTAGCAGGGATAAGGAGGTGATTATCCCCTTGTATAACGCAATGGTCAGGCCACATCTTGAGTACTGTATACAGGTCTGGAGGCCTCATTTTATGAAGGATGTAGAGCTGTTGGAACGAGTACAGAGAAGGGCAACAAGATTAGTGAATGGAACAAAGGGTTACTCTTACGAAGAAAGGCTTAAGTTTTGCAAATTACAGTGTCTGGAGGCTAGGCACCTGCGAGGTGATCTGATTGAGGTGTATAAAGCTTTGAATGGTTTGAGCATACTCAATGCTGATGGGCTTCTTCTTCTTGCTCAGAATAATCGCCTGAGAGGACATAAATTCAAATTAAGGGAAGATTTGACAATTGTAGTATAGATGTGCGAAAGTTTGCCTTTACCAGCGGGTGGTTGATTGCTGGAACAAACTTCCATCTGTCATTGTAGAAGTTGATAGCTTAAATAGATTCAAAGCAGAACTTGACAAACATTTGGAGCGAGTGGATGGGTGAAATACAGGGTGGTTTTTTTTTTTTTTTTTTGGCTGATGCTATATAAGCTTGCTTTCTTGCATCATGTGCCTTTGCTAATGCTAAAGTGTGTTTATTGGTGGAAACAGCTCTTCATGGACTACTGTTATGAGATCAGTGTGGGACCATTGTTTTCTATATTTATTAATGATATTGATGAAGGCATAGCAGGCGTAATGTCTGAGTTTGCAGATGATACAAAGGTTGGCAGGGTGACAGTAATCAGTAGGCTATTGCAACAAGATCTAGAAAAATTAGGCAAACGTTCTGAGAAATTCCAATTGAAGTTTAATATTGACAAATGCAAAATACTGCATTGGGTAGCAGTAATCCAAGAGTAATGTAACAACTGTGTGTTACTACATTTCAGGTTAGTGCAAAATGAAAAATAACTGGGGCTAATTATAAAGTCAGTTATGAAGTTCTCTGAGCAGTGCAGTCAGGTTGCTGGGTCAGCTCAATGGGTTTTGTTAATGATATTCAGGAATTCTGCTAGCGGGGATAAGGAAGTGCTTATTCCGTTATATATGGCAATAATCATGCCATATTTTGAGTACTGCATACAGGTCTGGAGGACTCATTACAGAAAGGATGTAAAGCTGCTGCTTCTGCCGACAGGGCTAGCCGGGTGGGTAAAGTACTTGCCTGACAACCCAAAGGTTGCGGGTTCGAATTTTGCGTCGGGCTTGGATCAGAGTACAAAATGCAAAAACTTTGGGAGGTGCATCATGGCCACAGAAGCCAATGCACCAACAACTAACTAGCAACTAGCAAAGCTGCTGGAACAAGTACAGAGAAGGGCAACAAGATTGGTGAGAAGAACAAAGGGGTGGTCATTGCCTTAACAAGAAGGCTTCAGTTTGCAAATTGCAGTGTCTGGAGACTAGGCACCTGTGAGGTGATCTGCTTGAGGTGGTTAAGGACTGGAATGGATTGATTAAGCTCAATACTGATGGCATTTTTCCTCTTGCTCAGACTTCACATGTGAGGGTGGCATAAATTCAAATTGAGGAAGGAGGTTACAGAATTGATGTGCAGAAATTTGCCTTAAGCCAGCAGGTGGTTGACTTTTGGAACAAACTTCCATCTGTTGTTCTGGGGGTGGTTAGTTTCAATAAATTCAAGGCAGAACAAGACAAATTATGGAGGATTTGCATAGGTAATGTTGGAAATTTTTTTTTTTTTTTTTGGCTAATGCTTGCTTTCTTGCATCATTTGCCACTACTAATACTATGCAAAGCCAAGCAAGAACAATTTCTATACAAATTAATTATACTGCCATTTTTGGTTTACAAGCTTAAAAACGTAGTTTTTATTAGTCATTCCATACCATGAATCTTTCTATTGGGAATTTACCATTTTACATTTTATTTGTCTGTAGTCTCTACAGGCAGGTCAAAGTTATTTGTGGAAATTGCTGAGTTAGCTGCAATGTCAGCCAAAGAAAATTCAGCAGAAGCAAATAGAAAAATTAGATAAATAAATGATACAGGCTTTGCTGTACACATGACAGGCTGGATCAGGATTATCCTAATTTTGATAGCATAAGTGCAGGATACAGATGAAGTAAAGTGTACTGACCTGCATCCCATAGAGTACACTTTACTTCATCTGTAAAGTGTACTGACCTGCATCCCATAGAGTAGAAAATAGAGCACTCAGGATGTTCAACCCTCCTTGAATTTGTGCAATTTGTGCACAGTTCACGTATATGTCGAAGGAATGTCAAGTTTTAGTCAAATATGAGTTTTTTGAGTCAAATATGAGTTTTTCAGGTTCAGCGTGAAGGTCACACTTTCAACAAAAATGTATGCAAACAAAATTCTGCAGAAAGAAAGAATGAAGCCACTGGCCCAGGAGTTGAGGCAATCAATAGTTCATTTCAGTTGCTTTTCAATAATCCTGATGCAGCATGACTGGAAAATAAGTTAAAGTCATCGAAATAGAGAGCATTGTTTACAGCTGTAGAAAGTTGGAGGAAGGGAAAATAAAAAGGATTAAAAACATACACAGAATTCAAGCATCATTACAATAAGGTAAATCATCAAGACTTAGAAGTACTTTACTGATTAACTAAATAAAGTTAAGGTAAATAAATAAAATTAAGGTAAATCATCAAGACTTAGAAGTACTTTACTTTCAAACATAAAAAGGGAAAAACTTGGAAGTCTGGTATTCATTCTTAAAGAATAGCCTTCAAGTTGCTCAGTAATGAAATTCATTTTAATGGCAAAAAATATAACACTTAAGATGGATCCTTGAGGTACTACCTCCTCTTGTAAAAATGGTGAGAGAGGGTGTACCCTACACAAACTTGGAAAGAACAATGGGCTAAAAAGTGTTTAATGAAAACAGGGAATTGACCTCTTAGACTGAAGCTACAGAGATCTTTTCAAATCACATATTGCCAAGTGCTTTCCCACATCAAAGAGACTGGTGCCAGGTGCTATTGTTTTAGGAAAGTATCTCAAATGTTTTCAATCTAATTGGGTAGTCCAAAGTAGAATCCACACTGCACCCTAGAGAGGAGATCATTTAATTCTAAATACAATATAAGGTGAGAATTGACCAATCTCTACACAATTTTTCATAAACAGCTAGTCAGAGCAATAGAATAATAGTTTATTAGAACCTATAGTCTTTAGTACTGTGCATGAGTTGAAGGTTGAGAAGATGAAAGAAGATACTTGTTGACATTAGACTTAAATTTCTGTAGACTGTAATTTTCGGGAAATACTTATGAAGGAAGGGGTTATTTGAGAAATGACAAAGATGTAAAGTTGGTTCTGAGTTTTTTTTTTTTTTTTTTTTATGAAAACCCCAAACTTGAGAGGTATTAGAACCTATAGTACTTAGTACCATGCTTGGGTTGGAGGCTGAAATGATGAGAGAAGATATTTGTTGACATTGAGTCATTAAGTAACCTAATTGCCCTCTTCTGAATAGAATCTAGAAGGCTGAGAGAGGTTTTGGAGGCACCGCCCCAAATGTGGGAACAATATTCCATGGTAGGGTGAATTTGAGATTTGTACAGAGTGAACAGCTGTTTTGAAGAAAAATAATGCTGAGAGCGAAAGAGAAAACCAAGCTTTTTAGATGCAGAGGAAGCAATATTTGTAATGTATTTGTGCCAAGAGAGATTAGAAGTCAGGGTAATCCCCAAAAGAGATATATCAACTTGCCTAGAAATCGGAGTGTCACCAAAGATAAGCATAGGAGCAGAAGAATCCTTTTTGCGAGATATAAGACAAGACTGAGTTTTAGAAGGGTTGAAATCAACTAAGTTGTCTTTGCCCCACTGGAGAATTATCTGAAGATCGGCATTTAAGGAATTGGCAGTAGATTTTCGAGAAGTTGAAACTGATTGAGCAGGACAAGGTTTCTCAAAATGGAACGTGGAATGCAATGTGCTATTATTGGCAAAACTATAGATAGGATTTCCAGTCAATGGAAGAAGGTCATTAATATACAAGAGGAAAAGAGTGGGGGAAAGAAATGAACCTTCGGGGACACAAGCATTAGTGGAGAAGTTAGAAGACAGAGCCACCTACCATCACCCTCAGTGAGGATCAGAGAGAAAACTGGATAACCAATTACAAAAAACAGTTGGCAAACCATAAGATGGAAGCTTGTTTAGAACACCTTTATGCCAAACACGATCAAAAGCCTTTGAGATGTTGAGAGCAACTGCTTGTGTTTCACCGAACTGTTCCATTGAATTTATCCATAAATGAGAAACATAAGCCAGAATATCACCAGTGAATCGACACTGACGGAATCCATAATGGCGATCATTGATCAGATGGAAGATTTCTAGGTAGTTTAAAAGTTGGTGGTTAATTTATTTCTCCATTATTTTAAAAAGAGTAGAAGTAATTGCAATGGGACAATAATTGGATGGGAGGGATTTGTCACCCTTTTTAGTAACTGGCTGGATATGAGCAAATTTCCAAGCAGAAGGAAAAACACCTTTGGAATAAAGAAGTGAAAAAAGGTGGCAAAGAACAGGAGTAAGTTCAGAACCACAGGTTTTGAGAACAAGTGGAGAAATACTATCAGGACCAGGAGCTTTCTTAGCATCAAGATTCGTCAAAATTCTTCTGACATCATTTTGACAGAAGACCACAGGAGGCATCAAATGGAGCATGTTGGGAATGGTGGGAGGTGTTTTACCAAGATTATTAACACATGAGTTGGATGAAAAATGGGATGCTAGCAGATCAGCTTTATACTTCGCCGAAATGATAATAGAACCATCTGGTTTTGACAGAGGTGGGAGCAGAGATGGGCAAAGGTTGCAGCCAATAGCTTTGGCAAGAGACCAGAATACTCAGCTACCATTAGGGCAAGAAGCAAGTTTTCTACTCTTAACTGGTTCAAAATCTAGCTTGAACTAATTAATCACTGCTTTACAATTGTTGTGAGCTTTTGTGTAGGCAGAAAATTAAACTGAAGAATTGGAAACAAGCCAATTACAATATGCAATGTTCTTCTCTTGAACAGCCTTAGCACATTTATTGGAAAACACAAGGTTTAGATAAAGGATGAGATTTTAAAGTGGAGTATGGCATAAAGGATTCCATTTCTACAAGAATAAATTCACTCACACGATCTGAGCAAACGTTGACATCAGAAGTTTTGAAACAGTAGTCTAACCAAGGAAACGAAGAAAAGACATCTCGTAGGTCATCCCATTTTGCATTCTTGTAATGCCAAACAACATGAGGTTGGGAATAGCCATGAGATAAAGGCTCCATTGGAGAAGAAACAATCACCAAGTTGTGATCTGAGGTGCCTAAAGGACCACTCACTTCAACCATGTACTTAGAAGGGTTGTTTTTGAGAAAAAGATCAAGTGTGTTGGCTGAATGGTTAGGATTGTCCGGTATTCTTGTAGGTAAATGAACAATCTGTGCAAGTTCATTAGTAATTGCAAAAACCTGAATATCTTGACAAGCTGCATCGGTGTGACTAGAAAATGGAAGCCAACAGGAGTTGTGAACATTAAAATCACCAAGAAAAATTAACTCACTGTTAGGACAGTTGGACTGGAGAAAGTCAAGTTGCAAAGAGAGGCAGTCAAAGAGCTTGATTTTTTTTTTTTTTTTTGATTTGGTAGTTGTTGGCGCATCGGCTTCTGTGGCCATATTGCACCTCCCAAGGTTTTTGCAGTACTTTGATCCAAGCCCGAGGCGGGAATCGAACCCGCGACCTTTGGGTTGCCGGGCAGGTACTTTACCCACTCGGCTAGCCCGGTCGGCTCAAAGAGCTTGAAGTGATTAGTGGAGTTGGGAGAATGGTAGAGTTAACAGAATGAGGTAGAGAGATTTTAAGCCAGAGAAGATCGAAAAGAGGAGATTCCAAATTACCAAGTCTCTGGCATGGAATAAAGGAACGGACATATGCACAAGTACCATTTTTGAGGCAAAAGGAATCATACAGCAAATTATTTGGGCAACTGAGATGAGCAGTAGTTGAATCAACGGATAACTGAGATTCTGTCAGAAAAAGTTCATGGTGTTTGGCAGACTGCAAGTGGAAATGGACATCGCGGAGATTAGATTTGAGACCACGTATATTTATTTTCCCCCAATGAAGAATTACCTTGAGGTGATTGTGAAATGAACTAGGAGGTGTTTAGGAAGTTTAAATCTTTTCGCAGATAAGCTTACTCTATTAGTTTGACTATTCATTGTGTATTCAATAGTAAGAAAAAGTGGGGGGCAGGCATGCTGTATGAAGTAATGAAATTTTTGGATAGGGTGTACATATGGTTAAAATACACCCAGATCCTTGACATAACGTGGCCTCAACGATGCCCCCCGCATGCACACTACTCGGACTCCCTCCAGTCACTATCTGGCAGAGTAGAGGTAGCAAGATTACACACTAGCTGATCCAGAAGCCTCCTAAAGAGTTACCAACAGGCTCGGTCAAGTCCGGTCCGGTTAACTTAACTACCGACCGTTCTGCGAACACCGTTTTAGATTTGTACCCTTGAAATATAAGGAAGATTGGATCTCGCCATGATGTCCATCATAATCTCAAAAGTTATCAGTCATACTGCATGATGGAAGAGATGGGGAAGGGTTGACCGGAACTTAGCTCTGGAGACTTAAAATGGGTTCCACCACTTCAAGCCTCCAATATGCATAGTGGTGGTAATGCACCAGATGATGGGAGTCATCTACCATCTAGTATTGCCTGGTAACACAGAGAGGTGCATTCCTCCATGCGGTGTGGGAACCACACCTCAACCCCTGCTTACATTGGTTCACAACTGGGTGGTCACCCACAGTGTGCTTGTGCATGGGGTAACCCCCATGCACAAGCACACTGTTATACCCAGGATTACTCACAGTTCCATCATCGTGAAGGTGCAAGCAAAGGATTTGGCTGTCAGAGTCCATCCAGACTTCACTGAAATTGGGTCCATTTGACTTGAGTGTCACCTGAATATCACTTCCATCAGCGTTTTAGACTCCCAGGTAGCAAGTACAGCTTGTCTGGCATATCTGAGAGAATGTCTGTGACAACCTTAAGGACCAAAGTGACTCCCAGGACTAGGAGATTGAGGTTGGACAGTAAAAGGATGCTGACTGGTTGCAGCAAGGGTTCTGACATGTTTGGAAGAGCGAGAGTGCTAATTATAGAAGTAAATTCAGAAGAACAGTGCCCATGGAAGTATCTATAGAAAAGGCATGCAGCAGAAACAGAACATCTATGAGACAGAGAGTGGAGAGACTTTGTTAGAGATGGGTCATTAATTAACCTAGCTTACCTCTTGAATGGAATCCAGAAGCCTGAAATAAGTTTTGGGGCACCATCCTAGATTATGGGAACAATATTCCATGGTAGGGCAGATTTGTGCTTTGTACAGAGTGAATAACAATAATTGTGATGTGCTTTTGGCAAGAGTAGAAGTCAGGGTAATCCCTAATAGAGATATGTGATCTGGTCTAGAAATCTGAGTTTCATCGAAGATAAAAATAGGAGCAAAAGAATTCTTTTTGTGAGATATAAGACAGGACTGAGTTTTAGAAGGATTGAAATCACCTAGGTTTTTTTTTCCCCAATGAAGAATTACCTGGAGGTGATTGGTAGTGGATATTCAGGAAGTTGAAGTTGTTTGTGCAGAGCAAGGTTTCTCAAACTGGATGGTGAAATGCAATGAGCTATCATCAGCAAAATTATAGATAGGATTTTTGATCAATGGAAGAAGGTCATTAATATACAAGAGGAAAAGGATGGGAGAAAGAACTGAACTTTGGGGTACTCTTTCTTCTCACATCTTCATTAGTGGAAAAGTGAGAAGAAAGAGAGCCATCTCCTGTCACCCACAGTGAGCAGTCAGAGAGAAAACGTGATACCCAATTACAAAAAACAGTTTGCAACCCATAAGTTGTTGTTGTTGGTTTAGTTTTATTGGTGCATCAGCAACTAAGGCTATAATGCGCCAAAACCTTGTCATGAAAGTGATAAAACTCTTTCAGTGACCTAACCAATTAGGTCACTAAGTCAGGATATAAAAGCCACGTATATATTTTAAAAGACGAACAGCAATAAACAAGGTAAAAATAAAAAGATTTTTTAAATATGGTTAAAAAGGTTTACTGATTTCAGGAAACTAAAAATAGCAGACACGTGGTCATTGTCGGATAAAATCTGACTGAGTGTATAAGGCTCAGTCAGATGGTTAAAAGCGATAAAACGAGCATTACTAAAACTGGAACAGTCACATAAAATATGTTTAACGGATAAAATGGTGTCGCATTGCTCGCACATAGGAGGATCATCTGCCCTCAGCAGAAACGAATGTGTCAGATGACTGTGTCCTATGCGGAGTCGGGCAAGAACAACTTCCTCGCTCCGATTCCTGCGCAGACCGGACTGCCATGTTTGTATTAGAGGCTTTATTTGGTATAATTTATTTGTTCTCTCTCTATGCCATAATTCTTGCCACTGGGAATATATCTTTTGGTGCATTATTTGCCTGTAGTCTGTATAGGGGACTGACAGGCAACGATTGTTAGTGGGAGCTGCTGATTTGGCTGCAGTGTCAGCCAAATCATTTCCCTTTATCCCAATATGGCTAGGAATCCAGCAGAAGCGGATATCAAATTTATATTTATGAAGAGAATATATCTTCTGCTGAACCCGAGAGAGAACTGGATGACAGTTGCGTCTCAAAGATAATAAAGCCTGTAATACACTCAAAGAGTCAGAGTATATTATTGACCTTTGGCATTGAGAAGTTCGAATGTGATCCAAGGCTAACTCTATAGCATGCAGCTCTGCAGTGTATATGCTGGATTCAGGAAGAATCTGCTGAGATATTATAGTGTCCGGGAACACAACAGCAGATCCAACGAACGATTCAGACTTCGAGCCGTCTGTGTAGACGGGCAGGAAGTCGGAGTTCTCAGCTCGATGTGCAGAAAAGAGCTGCTGGTAGACAGATGAAGAGGTCTCAGACTTTACCCATTTCTTAAGGGAAAAGTCGCACGATGGAGTATGAGCATGCCATGGTGGAAGAGATTCTTTTGGTGTTTGTGCAACCTTGTCGCGCAACCCATAAGATGGAAGCATATTTAGAAGACCTTTATGCCAAACACAATCAAAAGCCTTTGAAATGTCAAGAGCAACTGCTTGAGTTTTGCCAAACTTTTCCATTGAATTTGTCCATAGACGGTAACATAAATCAGTATATTGTCAATGGATCAACATTGACAAATTCCATACCGTCAATTACTGTAATTGATCAGGTGGAAGATTTCTAAATAGTTTATGAGTTGGTGGTTAATAGTTTTCTCCATTAATTTAGAAAGAGTAGAAGTAAGTGCAATGGCATAATAATGGGATGGGAGGGTTTTGTCACCCTTTTTAGGAACTGGCTGGATATGAGAAAATTTCCAAGCAGAAGGAAAACATCAGTTGAATAAGAAGAAAGTGCAAAAAGAGAGATTAGGAGTAAGCTTTGGGCACAGGTTTTGAGAACAACTGGAACAATACAATCAAGACCTGGCACTTTCTTGGCATCAAGACTGTTCAAAATTTGTCAGACATCCTTTTGATGGAAGACTACAGGAGGCATTAAATAGAATGCACTGGGAATGGCAAGAGGTCGTTTACCATGATCATCAATACACGAGTTAGAAGAAAAGTAGGAAGCCAGCAGGTCAGCTTTATCTTTAGCTGAGGTAGCAATAGGACCATCCAGTTTTAACAGAGGTAGGAATAAAGATGGGCAAAAGTTTCAGCCAATAACCTTTGGCAAGACACCAGAATGCTCGACTGCCATTTTGACAATAGGCAAGTTTTCTACTCTTAGCCTGTTCAAAATCTAGTTTGGACTGATTAATAACTGCTTTACAATTGTTGCAAGCATTAGTATAGGCAGAAAATGAACCTGGAGATTTGGATGCAAGTCAATTACAATATGCAACATTCTTATCTTGAATAGCCTTTACACATTACTTGAAAAATCAAGGTTTAGACAGAGGGCAAGATTTAAGGTGGAATAGTAAATAAAGGATTTCTTCCTAAAAAAAATTATTTCACAGACACGATCTGAGCAAACACTGCCATGAGAAGATTTGAAACAGTAATCCAACCAAAGAAAAGAAGAAAAAAATCTTGCAGATCATCCCATTTTGCATTCTTGTAATGCCAGCCATGAGAGAAAGGCTGCATTGGAGAAGGGACCATCACCAAGTTTTGATTGGAGGTACCTAGAGGACCACTCGCTTCGACCACATACTTAGGATTGTTTGTGAGAAAAAGATCAAGCATGTTGGCTGTGTGGTTAGGATTGTTTGGTATTCTGGTAGTTAAATGAACAGTCTGTCAAAGGTCATTATTAATTGCAAAGACCTCACCATCTTGACCAGTTCGATCTATTCATGTGACTAGAAAACAGAAGCCAACTGGAGTTGTGAATATTACAATCACCAAGGAAAATAACCTCACTGTTGGGAAAGTTGGACTGGAGAAATTCAAGTTTCAAAGAGAGGAAGTTGGGAGAATGATAAAGGCAACAGATGAATTTGACAGAATTGATAAGAGAAATTTTAAGCCAGAGAAGATCGAAAAGAGGAGATTCCAAATTACTAAGTCCATGACAGGGAATATCAGAGTGAACATATGCACACATACTGCCTTTGAAACAAAAAGGAAGCATAAAGTGAATAATTGAGACAACTGAGATGACCAAGTGGTTGAATCGAACAATAATTGGGATTCTGTCGTAAAAAGTACATGGAGTTTGGCAGACCGTAAGTGGAAATGGACATTGTTGCGTTGTGTATATTTGTAAAATGAACAAGGAAGTGATTCTATTGTATAGAAACAGCAGAGGGTTCACAGATTTTGATGAAAGGTGATAATTATTTCATAATGGATGTCATCTGGTCCAACAATAGTAGCTTTCAGAGAGAGAGAGAGAGAGAGAGAGAGAGAGAGAGAGAGAGAGAGAGAGAACTACTTTCAATTCTTGGATGGTAAACAACCCATCATATGGGCAAAAACCCTTTCCTATGAAAGGTATTTTGCCCATTAAGTGCCTATGTTTCATTTTTGTTTCAGGACCAGGACCTCTGGAAAATAAAATGACATTGAGAAGATGTTAGAAATTGTTTCCCACAGAGCACTGATTATTGCAGTTTAATCTGCAATAATGTATGCATGGTATTCCAGGACCGATGAAGGGTGCAAAATGTATTTTCCCTTCATTTTCCAGATTTTGTCCCAGGTCAACTGACTGAGTTACAGATCATTTAAAGTAGAATCACAATTCCTTTTGGCTCTGACAGTGAATACAGTGTGCTTTGATAAGTGCATGTTCAAAGACTAAGAGGTTAGTCATCATAGGATGCCTTCAGAATATGCTCCAAGATTTGTTTTGAGCCCTTTTTTTGCTGCTGTGTATTCTACATTCCACCAATAGTTCTGTCAAAACAATATTGGATATTTTCTGTGATGCATGTCACTACATCACTGATGGGCTCCTGACTAACTGTAGTGATGTCAAACTTTGCTAGATATTGGAATCGGAAACAATTCCGCTATAGCAATTTAACTATTATTTGGGCTTAGTCAATTTGTCAGTTAGCTTTCAAAGTGCTGAAAGCCTGTGTTTTGTTAGCCATGGATTTATCTTTTTTTTTTGGGGGAAGTATGGAAGTTGTCCTGTGTCAATTTCTTCCTCCACAAACAGTTCTGAGACTGAATCATTTGCTACCTCTTTTACCTCAACATCCACTTTTTCTTGTATTTCAGGAGCTACTTCAGTTTTTTGTCTTTTCTCTACCATTTTTTGTTACTGGTAGAGCATTAGGAGGACAGATAGAGGCATGGCAGCTGATTGGTCCTTCTGTACGTACTTTTGCATGCACAGTGAATAGCATGCGATGGAATAAATGATTATTTTGGTAGGATAGTCATTTCAGTTTGAGTTTCAATGGAACATCTCTGCTACCTTCCAAGCATATGATGGTTTATTGGCATTTAGAGGTCTCTGTTTTTCTTTCCCTGGTATGAAATATTGAGCTATTTTTCTTCTTTTCATCTCTAATATGTTTGTGAGTATTCTGGGTACTCTCCTTGACAGTTAATGCAGGTGGGTTTTGTGGCTGAACGTGCAATTTTGCGATCCTTTGCACCATATTGAGTGCATGCAAGGGCACCACAACAGGTGAGTTATAAGTGTCCATATTTTTGACACTTGAAGCACCTTAATGGGTTTAGTACATACAGACATACTGTGCAATTCAGATAACCAGCTTTAATAAAATTAGGGGACAGTGAATTTAAGGTAAGGATGAGGTTTCTAATGGGTACTAGATTCCCATCCCTACATAAGAATATTCATTTTGCAGATATCACTCCTTTTCTTATTAGCCCAGAACAGATTTCCTCATCAGGCCCTTTGAAATAATGCCATTATGTCTCAACCTGAGACATATGGCATTATTTCAAATATTACGTCTCAGGTTGAGTTGTGTCTTATGCAGTGTTACTACGATTGGTATTATTCCACCAACAGATGTCCCCCTCCAATAATTTGTTTAATTCCTTAAATATTTCAAACTACCCACTTCCACAACACCAGATGGAAGTTTGTTACAACAATCAACAAAACCTCTGGCTGAAAATAAATTTCCACACATATATCCTGCAACCATTCTTCCTCGATTTAAATTTACACTCTATTTATGTGCATGCTGCGAGGGCAAAGGTAAGAATGAGATCAACATTTAACTTTCTCATTCCATTCAAAGCCTTAAACACTGCAATCAAATCTCCTCACAGCCCTTACAATTTGCAGTACTAAAAGAGTAGCCTTTTCTTTCTCTCACTAATCTCACTGCTCTTCTCTTCAGCAGTTCTAGCAAGATCCACAACTTTCCTAAAATGAGGCATCCAGACCTGTATACAATACTCCAGATATGGGATAACCATTGTTTTATACAGAGGAATAATTATTCTACTGCATCATCTGGAAGATAGGCACCTATAAGGAGATCTGGTTGCAGTGCTTAATGCTTTGAATGGACTGAATAATCTAAATATTGATAGCATCCTTACTCTTGCTCAGACATCACACATAAGGTGACGTAAATTTAAATTCAGGAAGGATGGTTGTAGGTCAGATGTGCAGAAATTTGCCTTCAGCCAGAGGATAGTGATGAAAGGATACTGGGCATGATGTCAAAATTTGCTGATGATGGATGATGTGAAGATTGTGAAGATTGGGAGAGTGGTTTATGCACAGTGTCAAGCAGTGATGCTTCAGGATGGTCAGATAAGTGAGAGCAATATTTTAATGCTACAGATGAAAGGTTTTAGATTTGGGAATAGAAACTCCAAAACAACCTACATACCTTGAAAGACTGAGTTAAATGTTACAGAGGAAAGAGAACAATTCAAAGGGTTAAATGCATCAAGAAAAGACATTCTCCGTACAGTGCAGACAGCGCTTACAGGTATGGCCCATAGTATCCTGGTCATGATTTATCAAACAAACAACTGCTTGTAGAAAAAAGAAAGGTTATAATTCCACCAAAGAAGGTAACTGTGAGACTGCACGTGAAATATTGTTTTCAGTTATGGAAGCCACATCTAAAAAAAATTTTAAAAAAAAGACACTGTGGTTCTTGAAATGGTCCAAAGATAGCCAATGTGTCTGGTTAAATTGTCTAAAGGGCACCCAAATGAAGACGACCACAAATATGTGGCCCACAGAGCTTGATAACCAGGTCTCCACTCTAAGGTACACCTTAGAGGGGAGACCTAAATTAGGCTTAACAGGTTCTAGGTTCTGAGAGTAGGATAGTAAAATAGCCTCTAAGTAGTTTAGGAAGACAGTTTGGGGGGGAATTCGAAGGGCCTGCAGAAAAAGATAAATGCATATAGTAGTGTTAAAAAAATAATAAAATTGACTTCTTTGCACTGCATGGCTAATACTAATGTAAATTTAAAGGAAGGGATATCAGATTAAACTTTTTTTTTTTTTTTTTATTTAATGCCAATGCAATATGCAAGGTACATTATCCAATAATTACTAAATAGTATCTCCCACATTTCGCACTTCCTTTACTCTAGGTAATTTTCCACAACCCAACTTAATAATTATAAGCAATAAACAAGCATTATTTTCCTACTGCACTAGTCAAAACATCAAGAGATCACAGTATGTATAAACGATGACTCTAAATATGAGGGGGGAGGTTTGAAAAGTTTGTTTCCTGAATATGAAAGGGTAGTGGTACAGTATTAAAAATTTCTGCACTGCACTCAACATACACCGAAAGGACAAAGTTCCTGGGCAACGTGATGCTGTCACCCCTCTCGCTAGTGGATGAACCCACTGCTTGGAAGGTGGGTTCATCCACTAGTGAGAATATATTGGTACGCCATGCATTCACGTAGACGGTAATTTGATGCCAGTATGAATAAACATTGTGAGTTAACTGACTTTGAAGAGGAGGTATGATAGTGGGTGCCCCACGCATGGATCACTCTATCGCGGAGGCAGTACAGAAATTGCACTATTCCCGTTCGACAGTATCAAGAGTGTATCAAGAATACATAATTTCTGGAATAACATCTCATTGTGGACAGTGCTGTAGGCGAAGAAAAGTGATGGATGAATGTGGCCATTGACATCTGTCTCACATTGTTTCAGCCAACTGCAAAGCGGCAGTGGCACACAAATCACCCCCGACTTCAATGAGGGAGGTGTCAGAAACGTCTCCAGCAAAACCATCAGGTGATCATTAGCCGCAATAGGTTATGGGAGCCACCGACCCACCAGATTCCCATTGCTAACACCATGACACAGGATTCTACACCTCAACTGGGCGAAAGAATATTGGCACTGGACCGTGGATGATTGGAGACAGGTCTCCTAGTCCGATGTGTCCCGTTTCCAGTTATTTTGAGCAGATGGGAGAGGTCATATCTGGTGAAAGCCACACAAAGCTATGCACCCATCATGTCTGCAAGAAACTGTTCAGGCAGGTGGACGGTTTGTTTGTTTGTTAACTAACTTGGTTTTTAGGAGCATTAGCAACTAAGGCCATATTGCTCCGAGGATATGCAGTGGTCATTTACTGACCTTTCCACATCCTCTGTATTTGGTGGTCATGGGCTTGAACCCCAGTCTAATCAAGAAGCATGTGCTATGCACTGCTGCTCCCGCCCACCTGGCTACGGAGGCGCCACAGCAGGAGGTTGGTCAGTAATGGTCTGGGGTGTGTTCAACTGGCACATTTTGGGATCTCTGGTATGTCTAGATGCATCTCTGAACAGTCCAGGTTACATGTTCATCATTGCAGACCACCTGCATCCCTTCATGGTTATCATGCACCCACAGGACAATGGACTCTTTCAGCAAGACAATGCGCCTCCCTGGTGACTAGAACACGATTTGGAGAGCATTCCGCAGATTTTACCACCATAAAATGGCCTCCGCGTTCACTGACATGAACCCTGTGGAGCACCTTTGGGATACTGTGGAAAAATCTCTTCCAGTTTTGGATCCTCCACCAAGAAATGCGACAGAATTATGGACAGCGGTGCACAAGCATGGATGGAAATACCTGTGGAATGCTTTTGTGAATTAGTGGACTCGAACCTTGCTGTGTGATTGCTCTTATCCAAGCGAAAGGTGGGCCTACCTGTTACTAAGTAAGTATCCAATGATTTCTGTCCACTCAATGTATAACACCTCGTATAGTAACCCATCGACTTGCTTGCAATAACATTTTTTTTAATAACAGGTCCTGAAGACAACAAATTTGTGTGAATGAGTAAAGATGGACAAAATCTGCTGCCATGCAGTTATTCAATATTTGAGAAAAAGGGACTAACACCAAAGACAATTCATGAGAATATGGTTACCCACATTGTGGGAAGATGCCCCTTCCTATTCCATGGTTTAGAAGTTGGCAGTAAAATTTAAATGAGGGAGGGAGAGCCTGGAAGGTGACCCACACTGTGGAAAACCTGCAATGTCCATCACTCTAGAAGTTATTGACAATGTGCATGATCTAGTGATGAGTGATTGAAAGGAACAGTTCAGTACATGCCTAAGATGAACAGTTCATCTTAGGCATCTCATCTGAACACGTGCAGTAGTAGTAATAGCAAATGATGTAAGAAAGCAAGCGTATATAGCATCATCCAAAAAAAAATCTACAATCCACCCACCCGTACCCTCCAAGAATTTGTCTAGTTCTTCCTTGAATTAATTCAACCCATCGACTTCCACAACAACAGATGGAAGCCATTTCCAACAATCAACCACCCTTTGGCTGAAGGCAAAATTTTGCACATCTATCCTGCAACCATCCTTCCTCAACTTGAATTTATGCTCCCTCATGTGTCTATTCTCAGCAAGTGGAAAAATGCCATTAACATTCAGCTTACTCAATCCATTCAAGGGTTTAAACATCTCAATCAGATCTCCCTGCAGGTGCTTAGTCTCGAAACACTGAAATTTGCAGAATTCAATCCTTTCTAGGTATCTTCCCTTCACCAGTCTGGTTGTCCTTATCTGCACCCATTCCAGCAGATCCTTCCTAAAGTGAGGCCTCCAGACCTGTAAACAATACTCAAGATGCAGCCTAACCATGGCATAATCAAAGGGATAATCACCTCCTTATCCCTGCTAACAAAGTTTTTGTATATCATTGACAAAACCACATGAGCTGTCCTGGCACATGTCTGCACTGCTCAGAGAATTTCATGTCAAAATGCACAATTACGCTCAGGTATTTTTCATTCTCCACTATCCTGAGTGTTGTACCACACAGTTCATAAGTTCCTCTAGAGTTACTGCTACCCATGAGCAGTACCTTGCATTTAATTTAATTTAATTGCAATTAAATAGAAAGGGTGCAAGAATATTTGCTGATGCTATCGAGGCAGTATTAGGTGGGTCGGAAAACTGCTAGCTTGGGGGGAGACAAAGACGAATCGATTAACAGTAGCAACTGGCAGAGGTGAAAGAGATTCTTGCACTGTTTCTATTGGAATGAGCAGAAGCCTCAAAAACAAGATGCAGGATATTTCACAGACTGCTGGGAGTCATTGCGGTACAAATAAACATATGGGTTGTGTTAGGGTAGCTAAGAATAGAAACAGGTGCATGTATACTTGCGTGTACACCAATGCTAGGAGTTTAGTAAATAAATTTGATGAATTTGAGGTTTTGCTCAAAACATCAAAGGCAGATATTGTTGGGATATCAGAGACGTGGTGTCACACAGATATAAGGAATGCAGAACTGGAATTTGGGGAGTACAATGTCTACAGAAAGGATAGACAGGATAGGAAGGGAGGAGGGGTTATGCTATTAGTTAAGAAACACATAAAATCCAAGGAAGTGAATCCAGTCGACATCGCTGGACAGTGCAGTGTCGAGTCAGTTTGGTGTGACATAAGCATTGGGAGATCAAAATTGAGAGTAGGAGTGTGCTATAGGCCTAATGACTCTGATGAGTATAATAAGGAACTGTACAGGGAAATAGAGTGGGCCAGTAAATCAGAGAGTCTTATTATGGGAGATTTTAATTTCCCAGATATTGACTGGAATTTGGGGGCTAGTCACTCACACACTAGCAAGGTTTTTGTGGATTTATTGGATGATTGTTTTCTACATCAGCATGTTCGGGAGGCAACTAGAGGGAGGAATACTCTTGATTTGATTATCAGCAGTGATTCTTCATGCATTAAGAATCTGCAGATAAATGAACCACTAGGCGGCAGTGATCACAGTGTGCTGAAGTGGGATTTACTCAAAGAGGTAACTACCATTAGGGGTAAAGGGAAGGGTTATTGCTATCGTAAAGGCGACTACGATGGACTGAGACAGTATTTAAATTCTATACAGTGGGACCAACTGATGATGTTACCAACAGCAAATGCAAAATGAGAAGCATTCAAAGAACTTATCTTGGAAGCTACTAGGCTTTACATACGAACTAAGAAATATTGTTCAAGGTTTAGGCCTAAATGGATGTCAGATGAACTGATGAGGCATATGGCAGAGAAGAAACATGCATGGGATACATACAAATTAACACATGACACAGAAGCTTATGACAGATACAAGTTGATCTGTAACCAAGTTACAAAGGAGGTTAGGCAGGCGAAGGCAGATTACGAGAAATCTTTGGCAAGGGATGCAAAGAAAAACAGCAAAGAGTTCTTTACTTATGTAAACTCTAGAAGGAAGGGGCTGAATCAGATTGGTCCACTTGATATCGATGGGTCAACTGTTGATGATCCTGCTCAGGTAGCTAATAAACTAAATGAATATTTTGCATCGACATTCACACATGAAGAGTTATTTAGCTAGGGGAAAGCCAGAGGTGTATTCAACTCTAGCAGAAAGCTAGAGAATCTTGTAATAACTGAGAGTAAAGTGGAGGAGAAATTGTTGAAGATAAACAAAAGAAAGGCACCTAGGGTGGATGGAATCTATCCAGTTATATTAAAGGAGGCAGCAGAGGAAGTAAGCAAACCCTTAGCCATAATTATGAGAGCTTCCTTGGGCTCAGGGGAGGTACCCACAGACTGGAAATGTGCAAATGTGACCCCAATTCACAAAGGAGGATCAAAGGCTGACACAAATAATTACAGACCTGTGAGTTTAACTTTTGTGCCAGGAAAATTAATGGAGGCACTAGTTAAAGAAGCACTGCAGGATCATTTAGACAAGACTTCAGTTATAGCTCGGACACAGCATGGTTTTGTTAAGGGGAAGTCTTGCCTGACCAATTTGATTGGATACTATGATGCAGTCACAAAGGAACTGGATGCAGGGAATAACTTTGATATTATATACTTGGATCTTAGAAAGGCTTTTGATACTGTTGTACATGGAAGACTGCTGCACAAATTGGAGCAGTGTGACATTGGAGGCAAATTGCTGCTGTGGATAAAGGGGTGGCTGAGGGGGAGAAGACAGAGAGTGGTAATCAATGGACACTGCTCGTTGTGGACTAATGTTATTAGTGGAGTCCCTCAGGGCTCAGTGTTGGGTCCATTATTGTTTTCTGTATTCATAAATGATATTGATGATGGTATATCAAGCTTAATGTCGAAGTTTGCAGACGATACAAAGGTAGGCAGTATTGTCAAGGACACTACTGACACTATGCTGCTGCAACAGGATCTGGAAAGGTTGAGCAGATGGGCTGAGAGGTGGCAAATGAAGTTTAACATTGACAAATGTAAAGTACTACACATGGGAAACAGCAACCCCAGAGCAATATATCAACTCTGTGGTACCACACTGACAGTGGAAAAGAATGAAAGGGACCTGGGGGTGGTTGTGCAGGCAGATATGAAGTTCTCTGAGCAGTGCAGATGGGCTGCAAGAGTAGCTCATGGCGTATTGTCAATGATATATAGGAATTTTTCTAGCAGGGACAAGGAGGTGATTATTCCCTTGTATAAGGCAATGGTCAGGCCATACCTAGAGTACTGTATACAGGTCTGGAGGCCTCATTTCAAGAAGGATGTAGAGCTGCTGGAACGAGTACACAGAAGGGCAACAAGATTAGTGAATGGAACAAAGGGGTGCTCTTACGAAGAAAGGCTTAATATTTGCAAATTACAGTGTCTGGAGACTAGGCACCAGTGAGGTGATCGGATAGAGGTGTATAAAGCCTTGAATGGTTTGAGCATGGTCAATGCTGATGGGATTCTTCCTCTTGCCCAGAATAATCACCTGAGAGGGCATAAATTCAAATTGAGGAAAGACAGATGTAGGATAGATGTGCAAAAATTTGCCTTTAGCCAGCGGGTGGTTGGTTGGTGGAACAACTTCCATCCCTTGTTGTGGAAGTTGATAGCCTAAATAAGTTTAAGGCTCAGCTGGACAGGTATTTTGAACGAACAGAGGGGTGAAGTGGAAGTGGGGTTTTTTTTTTTTTTTTGGCTGATGCTGCATAAGCTTGCTTTCTTGCATCAAATGCCTCTACTAATGCTAGTGCTAATTTGTCAATGTTAAACTTCAACTGCTTTCTCGGGCCATCGGACCCAATTTTCCTAGATCTTGTTGCAACAGCTCACCCTGATGACTGTCGTTAATCATCCTGCCAACCTTTGTATCATCTGAAAACTTAGACATTAAGCCTGATAAATATTGAAAACAACAATGGGCCCAGCACTGAATCCTGGGAAATTTGTAACACACAATAACAGAAGTTCTTGCTATGGAAATATGTCAGCATGATGGGTCCCAAAGCTGTTGACAGCAAATCAAAAATGCACAAGAGCTATCAAGTGAATGTATGCATCATTTTCAAGCAGATTCAAATTTCCTTGAAAGGTTTGTGACCATGAATGAGATGTGGGTCCATCACATTCAGCCAGACACAAAGTAGCAGTCCAAACAGTGGAAACACAGCTCTTTTCCTCCTCAAAACGGAAGACAAGTTGGTTCCTTCTACTGGCAAGGTGGCAGCATCATTTTTTGGGATGCTGATAGAATGTTGTTAATGAATTACCCTCAAAAAGATCAGGGACAACCACAGGAGCATATTACACAGACCTTGTGAAGCATTTGTGTGAAAAGATCAATGACAAATGCCAAGGAAAACCCAGCAAAGCAGTCTTCTTCCATCAGAACAATGCACCTGCTCACGTCTATCACTGCCATGGTTGCACTGCATGAGTGCAGAATTGAAATCTTGGACCATCCCACATATAGCACCATCAGACTTTCACCTATTTCCTAATTTGAGAAAATTACCTGGTAACCTCCATTTTCACACTGACAATGACGTCATTGCTGCAGTGAATGCATTCCTGGGGCTCAAGAGAAAGTTTTCTTCACAACTGAAATCAATGCAATGCAGCATCAGTGGCAAAAGTGTACTGACTCTAAAGGGACTATGTGAAAAGTAGCATATTACCAGATTCTTCAAATAAACCCTTCATACTCAAAGCAACAAATTTTTCCAATCCTCTCATATGACAATTTCAACCACATTGTGATGCCTCGTAATGTAGTTAAAGCCATCATCAGAATGTTTAAAGAAACTCTGGAGTGAATGATAATTTTTACTGAAACATGATATGTCAGAAGCAAAGTACTGTAAACTTGTAAGAAAAATTTTTGTCATTGTTGTGGATGGCATGTACATGGATAATGACTTTAATATGGTGTATGGTTCCCAGAAACAACTAGACATATTTTGCAACTGTGATAGATCAATAAAATCAAGATATCAATATGTTGTACAACACTCTTGGGTATGTGCTGTTTCCAACTGATCACATGTCAGCGGACAGTCCAGATACACTTCAATACTGTCCAGATACACTTCAATTCAAAACTACAAATACTGATGCCACCCCCACAAAAGCAATCCAATTGTACCAAACTGACTGTGCTATTGTGTGTACATAGGGTTGTTCAGAGCTCCTCTTTTACACCATACTAGGACCCAACAAGAATTTTAATGAAAGGAACCAGATGCATCTGTGAAATGCATGCCGTGCCAATCTTATCAGTCCAATTGCTGGCATAGACAATTTTGGATGGTTTTGATTGACACCCATGTCCCTGTGGCTGCTGAAAAGTATAAGAGCAACATTCAAGAATCATCTGTGATAGGCAGGGGATGTTTGTTTGTTGTTTGTTATTTGGTTTTTAGAAGCATTAGCAACTAAGGCCATATTGCTCCGGGAATATGCAGTGGTCATTCCCTGACCCTTCCGCATCCTCCGTATTTGGTGGTGACGGGCTCGAACCCCGGTCTAACCAAGAAGCGTGTGCTACGTACTGATGCTCCTTCCCACCTGGCTACAGAGGCACCTATAGGCAGGGGAGAATGATTTTACCTTACCATTGTTGATGGTTTATGACTCGGTTCAAGATGTCTGCAAACAATGTGGGTCTCTTGGAACTCTTTCCACAACCTTCTGATGAAACTTTGTTATTACACAGACTAAGCAATGCTGCAACAAGTTAGCATTGTGACTATCTCACCTAGTCTGCTGACACCTCTCCAAATGACAGACTCAGGCAAATCTCTCTGAGATGACATTTTCTGATGCTTCATTATGATAATTGAAAAATACGAATGTAGTTTTTGTAGCTGTAGTTCACAAATGAGTTGTGTCTGTAACATTACCTGAGCATTTAATTAGCATTTCTTGGCCTATATATTTGTTGGAGAACTTAGTAATTTACATCTGCATATCAGTCCATGAATGTGAGTAAGTGTGGCCACAGTGGATATCAATATGGTCAATTGTCCAATATATTGTACAGTGATTCACTCCTCCCCCCCCCCCCACCAACTATTTTTACCAGGGCAGTCAGATGTGCAATGGGGCAGAATACATAAAATTAATTGACAGCAAATTTGATTAAAAAATGTAAATCTCACACCAAATATATGATGAATATTTCTAGTTTCTTTTAATTCAATATGCTGTGTATGTAGTTTAGTCAAAATTAAAATGCATTCATTTCCAATTTGAGAGGGTTGATATTTTGTTTTTAAGATTTCACTTCTTATTGAAATTTTTATCAGAGGTGAGATTGTTTAAAGATTTAAAAATATACTCTTACCTGCCAGGTACCAATATTTTCCACTCTTTGTCCAAAAGGGCGCTGAAAAATCATGCACAATTTGAATGCATCACTTCTGATTTCTATAACATTGTTCAAAAATGCACACATTGCTGCTAACGGAAAGGCAGATGAAAAGAGAATCACATAACCAAATTGTATGAACATCTCTAAATAGTCTTCAAATGTTCCTTCATACTGCAAAAAATAATAATAAATAAATAAAAAAATAGATGGGTATTTCCTAGTTTAACTATTAAATACTGATAAGAATACTTATGTACAGAATAGGATACACTGGATTAAATCTCCAAAACAATATTAGGATTCTAGAATTAGCATTAGTAGAGGCATATGATTCAAGAAAGCAAGCTTATGCAGCATCAGCCAAAAAAAAAAAAAAAAAAAGAACTACCACTTCACCCCTCCGTTCGTTCCAAATACATGTCTAGCTGAGACTTAAATTTATTTAGGCTATCAACTTCCACAACAAGAGAAGGAAGTCTGTTCCACCAACGAACACTACCCGCTGGCTAAAGGCAAATTTTTGCACATCTATCTTTCCTCAATTTGAATTTATGCCCTCTCAGGTGATTATTCTGAGCAAGAGAAAGAATCCCATCAGCATTGAGCATATTCAAACCATTCAAGCTTTATACACCTCTATCAGATCACGTCGCCGGTGCCTAGTCTCCAGACACTGTAATTTGCAAAACTTAAGCCTTTCTTCATAAGAGCAACCCTTTGTTCCATTCACTAATCTTGTTGCCCTTCTTTGTACTCGTTCAGCAGCACTACATCCTTCTTGAAAACCGTACTCAAGATGTGGCCTGACCATTGCCTTATACAAGGGAATAATCACCTCCTTATCACTGCTAGAAAAATTCCTGTATATCATTGACAAGACACCATAAGCTACTCTTGCAGCCCGTCTGCACTTCTCTCATATCTGCCTGCACAATTACCCCCAGGTCCTTTTCATTCTCTACCACTGTCAGTGTAGTACCACAGAGTTGATACGTTGCTCTGGGGTTGCTGTTTCCCATATGTAGTACTTTACATTTGTCAATGTTAAACTTCATTTGCCACCTCTCAGCCCATCTGCTCAACCTTTCTAGATCCTGTTGCAGCAGCATAGTGTCAGTAGTGTCCTTGACAACCCTGCCAACCTTTGTATCATCTGCAAACTTGGACATTAAGCTTGATATACCATCATCAATATCATTTATAAATACAGAAAACAATAATGGACCCAACACTGAGCCCTGAGGGACTCCACTAATAACATTAGTCCACGATGAGCAGTGTCCATTGATTACCACTCTCTGTCTTCTCCCCTCCCAAACAACCCCTTTATCCATAGCAGCAATTTGCCTCCAATGTCACACTGCTCCAATTTGTGTAGCAGTCTTCCATGTGCAACAGTATCAAAAGCCTTTCTAAGATCCAAGTATATAATATCAAAGTTATTCCCTGAATCCAGTTCTTTTGTGACTGCATCAGAGTATCCAATCAAATTGGTCAGGCAAGACTTCCCCTTAACAAAACCATGCTATGTCCAAGCTATAACTGAAGTCTTGTCTAGATGATCCTGCAGTGCATCTTTAACCAGTGCCTCCATTAATTTTCCTGGAACAGAAGTTAAACTCACAGGTCTATAATTACTTGTGTCAGCCTTTGATCCTCCTTTGTGAATTGGGGTCACATCTGCACATCTCTAGTCCATGGGTACTTCCCCTGAGTCCAAGGAAGCTCTCATAATTATGGCTAAGGGTTTGCTTACTTCCTTTGCTGCCTCCTTTAATATAACTTGATAGATCCCATCCACCCCAGGTGACTTTCTTGTGTTTATCTTCAACAATTTCTCCTCCACTTTACTCTCGGTTATTACAAGATTATCTAGCTTACTGCCAGAGTTGAATACACCTCTGGCATTCCCCTCGCTGAATAACTCCTCACGTGTGAATGTCGATGAAAAATATTCATTTAGTTTTCTAGCTACCTGAGCAGGATCATCAACAGCTGAACCATCGATATCAAGTGGACCAATCTGATTCATCCCCTTCCTTCTAGAGTTTACATAAGTAAAGAACTCTTTGCTGTTTTTCTTTGCATCCCTTGCCAAAGATTTCTCGTAATCTGCCTTCGCCTGCCTAACCTCCTTTGTAACTTGGTTGCATATCAACTTGTATCTATCATAGGCTTCTGTGTCATGTGTTAATTTGTAAGTATCCCATGCATTTTTCTTCTCTGCCATATGCCTCATTAGTTCATCTGACATCCATTTTGGCCTAAACCTTGACCAATATTTCTTAGTTGGTATGTAAAGCCTAGTAGCTTCCAAGATAAGTTCTTTGAATGCTTCCCATTTTGAATTTGCTGTTGGTAACATCATCAGTTGGTCCCACTGTATAGAATTTAAATACTGTCTCAGTCCATCGTAGTCACCTTTACGGAAGTAATAACCCTTCCCTTTACCCCTAATGGTAGTTACCTCTTTGAGTAAATCCCACTTCAGCACACTGTGATCACTGCCACCTAGTGGTTCATTTATCTGCAGATTCTTAATGCATGAAGAATCACTGCTGATAATCAAATCAAGAGTATTACTCCCTCTAGTTGCCTCCCGAACATGCTGATGTAGAAAACAATCATCCAATAAATCCACAAAAGCCCTTCTAGTGTGTGAGTAACCAGCCCCCAAATTCCAGTCAATATCTGGGAAATTAAAATCTCCCATTATAAGACTCTCTGATTGACTGGCCCACTCTATTTCCCTGTATAGTTCCTTATTATACTCATCAGTGTCATTAGGCCTATAGCACACTCCTACTCTCAATTTTGATCTCCCAATGCTTATGTCACACCAAACTGACTCAACACTGCACTGACCAGCAATGTCGACTGGCTTCACTTCCTTGGTTTTTATGTGTTTCTTAACTAATAGCATAACCCCTCCCCCCTTCCTATCCTGTCTATCCTTTCTGTAGACGTTGTACTCCCCAAATTGCAGTTCTGCATCCCTTATATCTGTGTGACACCACGTCTCTGATATCCCAACAATATCTGCCTTTGATGTTTTGAGCAATACCTCATCATCAAATTTATTTACTAAACTCCTAGCATTGGTGTACACGCAAGTATACCTGCACCTGTTTCTATTCTTAGCTACCCTAACACAACCCATGTGTTTACTTGTACCGCAATGGCTCCCAGCAGTCTCTGAAATACCATGCATCTTGTTTTTCAGGCTTCTGCTCATTCTAATAGAAGCAGTGCAAGAATCTCTTTCACCTCTGCCAGTGGCTACTGTCAATCTATTGGTCTTTGTCTCCCCCCAAGCTAGCAGTTTTCCGACCCACCTAACACTGCCTCGATAGCATCAGCAAATATTCTTGCACCCTTTCTATTTAAGTGTATCCCATCCCTGTAGAAGCAATCTCTCCTGTTAACAAGTACAGTCCAGGCTGAAAAAAATTCTACCCCTTGAGCCTTGCACAATCTTTCCAGGGCCGAATTGACATACACAACACCCTGCATACAATGATCAGACATAACCAGTATTGTTTGTTGTTGTTTGTTATTTGGTTTTTAGGAG
Organism: Mastigoproctus giganteus; assembly: GCF_048544385.1. Taxonomy (NCBI): domain Eukaryota; kingdom Metazoa; phylum Arthropoda; class Arachnida; order Uropygi; family Thelyphonidae; genus Mastigoproctus; species Mastigoproctus giganteus. The sequence goes on from NC_143581.1 coordinate 181,724,859, forward strand.
CATTTGCAACTAAGGCCATATTGCTCTGGGGATATGCGGTGGTCATTCCCTGACCTTTAAGCATCCTCCGTATTTGGTGGTGATGGGCTTGAACCCCAGTCTAATCATGAAGCGTGTGTTATGCACTTCTGCTCCCTCCCACCTGGCTACGGAGGTGCATAACCAGTATTACACTGTTACAAAGTATTACATTGTATGCCTGTTTAACAAATATTTTCAGCATTACAAAGTATTATGTTACATGCCTGTTTAACAAATATTTTCAGCATTACAAAGTATTATGCTACATGCCTGTTTAACAATCTTTTGCATTATTACTCTACTTTTATTCTCTTTCCCTCCCCACCATACCTGTTTACCCTGATTTCTCCATCTTTCCTGTTCCTTCCCTTTACTATGGATACTAATTTTAATTTTTTTACAGTAAATGGCTTGCCTCCTTATGGCAAAGGCAGAAGCCAACTAGAACAAAATTTCCAGGTGATTTTTGTTGTTAAGAATGCAGTCATGCAACACATGATACTATGCACACATACAACACAAAATACATGACTGGCTTTGCAGAGATGCTCAACACAGAGGCATAAGGTTTAAAGGGAATCTTTAGGTATCATATAATAAAGCTACATATACACAAAAGCTGTTTTTTGTACACAGGCATTCACCAAGGATTTGATGTAATCCCACCTCCACCACTTTGTTTTTTGTACTACTGCATGTCCAAACAGAACACTGTAAGAACTGATTTCTTCTTCTTATGATTGCCATTAAATCATTAGTTTCTGTGTCCCTCACTCCAAACTAGTTTTCCAACCAATCTGAAACTGCTTCTAGCATCAGTTAATATTCTTGTACCCCTTCTCTTTAAGTGCATCCCATTTGTGGTAAATAGTCCCTCCTATTAACAAGCTTAGGCTGTGCTGTGAAAAAGTCTACCCTATGAGGCTTGCACAACTTCTCCAGGGACAAACTAAACGATAAGACTTTCTACATGTACTCTCTTATATTATTCCTGGGCAAAATTCTATACACTATCAAATTTAGCTCTAACTCAGTTTTTCAACATTGCTCACATCTGTAAAATAAATCCTCAAATCACTTATTTTTAATATAATTAGCAGCTACATAAACAATATCTTTTGTGCCCTTAAAAGATAACTATATTGCTACATTAGTAATACTGTATCACAAAAGTTAGCAATATAACATCACTAATTTTTCCCTCTCTCATATCTTAGTCCTATTCCACCTATCCTTTTTTGTATATACAGTGGATTCTGGTTATTTGGGCCACCAGTTAATCGGGGCAGCTGTTTATTTGGGGCAAATCTTAAAAAATAGAACCCAATGGAGAAAATAGCCAGGGTTTACTTCGCTTAATTGGGACAGCATGCCGTTTAATCGGGGCAGGAGACAGCAGCACTGGAGATTACCCTACGATTGTCTCCGATGGTACCATGTGGTTCGGTTGAAATTCTGGAGGTCACAACCATAAAACAATAAAAACAATTAGCAGTCACCTGTTTATTGGGCTTTTCTGTTAGTGAAATCTATCATAAACGTACAGTAAACTCGATCTTACTGAATTTGCAATAATACCGACAGCTGGAATTCTGTGGGTTATTATGGTGAAATGTGTTTACACTTCCATGAAATCTTCAATCATATAAAAAAATTAATTTTCAGATCTTCTCTTCATTCCTATTTTTAAAGCTTTGTAACTCGTTACTCCGTTCTCACTTGCATATATTGTGTTACTTGCAATTTGTTATTGTTATTTGGTTTTTTTTTAGGAGCATTAGCAACTAAGGCCATATTGCTCCGAGAATATGCGGTGGTCATTTCCTGACCTTTCCGCATCCTCCGTATTTGGTGGTGACGAGCTCGAACCCCGGTCTAATCAAGAAGTGTGTGTTATACACTGCTGCTCTTTCCCACCTGGCTACGGAGGTGCCCTTGCAATTTGTGTGTGCCATGTTCTTTGTTATTGATTGCTTATCTTTTTACTGTTTTAAATTTTAATCCCCACCCACAAATGTCAGTGAACAGAAATGTCAACTAGTTCGTATGTACATATTACAGTACGTATTAATTATTGCGATTATCACATATATTCTTCCGATTTTCACATATCATTTAATTTTTTAACTGGTAAGGTAATAAAGGGTAAATTTGTGCTTAATATATCTTTGCTTTTATAGGCTGTGGATAATATTCCTCCTATTTTCGCTAATTAGAATCGCTGTTTAATAAAATTAAAATTCAATTCACAAACGTGGTCACAATGACTGCCACTTACTGTACATCGTATAGTGAATGGTACTTCACTATGTTGAGTTCATCATAAAATGATTTGATTGTTCAGTGAACCAATTGTAAAGGGGGGGGGGAGTACATTGTATTTTGAACCATTTACGTGAAACTTTGGATAACTGGAGCAGTCGCTTAATCGGGCCAAAATGCACTAGTCCCGATGTGTCCCAAATAACCAGAATGGACTGTATATTTCCTGTTTTGCTGACAATAGAGATTTTTCTTCATCCAAAGTGCATGTTTTGGTGGCTTACAGGCAGATTCCCATCATAAAGATGTCAGCTATGACACCTAATCATGAGATAAGATCCTGTAGCCAACAGTAAATTTGAGTATTTTATTATATTTCAATTTGGAAGAATATTCAGATATCTGTCAGAAAAAAGTAACAACAAAATGATGAATGAGAACCTCATATTCCACCTCTCAAGGACTAGCACAAGATCAGCACTTGTCCTAATCTCTTATTTTGCATCTAAAATAAACTCCTATGCCTGATACAAAATTCATGTATTCCTGGATGACATTCGACCTTCCAACAGTATCAACGGATTCAGTCTGCGCCAAAAAAACGTTCCGCATACCATGATACCACCTCCCAATGCCTGGGTTGTCTTAACAAGATATGCAGGGTCCATTGCTTTATGAGGTACTCACCACACCTTGAGTACTGTGTACAGGTCTGGAAGCTTCATTTTAGGAAGGATATAGAGTTGCTAAAACGAGTACAGAGAAGGGCAACAAGACTGGTGAGAGGAACAAAGTGATACACTTATGAAGAAAGGCATGAGTTCTGCAAATTGCAGCATCTAAAGATGAGGCACCTGTGAGGTGATCTGATTGAGGTGTATAAGACCTTGAATGGTTTGAGCAGGCTCAATGCTGATGAGATTCTTCCTCTTGCTCAGATTAAAAATCTGATTGAGCATAAACACAAGTGTATAGGTATGGATCTGATTTATTTTTAGAATTTCGACCATGTTTCTTTGTGTTATACAAAAAACACAAGTAATTTTCGGTCCCCCGCATTGCCCAAGAACCAGGTATCCCACAAATTCTGTCCTTTCAGTGTACAACTGCATGACTGAGGGAATATGCCCAAAAATATGGAAAAAAGCTGTTTTAAGATTAATTCTTAAAACACTCTGAGACACCCACTACAGCTAAATAATCATATAGACCAATAGCCCTACTCCCTGCACTAGGGTAAATATATGAAAGATTAATATATAACATATTATCTCAATACTTAATTTGCTTAGAACAATAGCCTCAGGTTACAAAGAAGTTAACGTACAGGTTTGTGTTATAGCATCATGTTCATATATAGCCAACTACTAAGTAGTTACAAAATTGGCATCATTTAAATATATCTCATATTGTGAATGCCTTCACAATGAGTTGCCATGGTATTGCACTACGTTGAATAAATAAGTAACACTTCTCTAATAAAGAAGACTACTGTTACTTATTCTCGGTGGATACCACCACCCACACGGCACCGTTTCAGAGCTTACTGTCTCGTTCTTGGTACTTGCCCACCCACCGATGAAGGCACTAGGGTTTCAAACCTCCAGCTTTGAAAAATAAAGAACACCCTACAGAAGAACAAGGGGCTGATGTAGGTGGCACAAAGCAAATGGCTTTTCTTTTTAAAGTATATCTACAAAAAGAAGAAAACGGGAATTTTAAAGAGCTGAAAAGCTGTAATGTAATGTGGCTTTTAACTGCACTGCAGACAAACAACAATCATATTATTGTTGAGGAAATTAAAATTGAAGCCAATTCTTCCTTCTTCATACTTTGGAAAACATTCAAAAGTCCTGAAATTCCTTGCTTGAATGAGAGAGAGCTACTGGATTTTCATATTACTTTATTGTTCTACATATATTTTTCACAATTCCAGTCAAAGTAGCTTTTGAGGAAATCAGCTTTTACAAACTAAAATCATATCTAAGGTCAAACATGCTCCAAGATAGACTCAAGAAATAGCCTTGCAATATTATCAATAGAATGAAATGAAGTAAGAAATTTTAATTTTGATAAAATTTTAGATGTTGCTGAACAAAAACAAGAAAAATTTCTTTACGATTACAGTTTTTTTGGCTAAAATCCATTACATGAGTGATATCATTTAACAGGGATTTATTTTTGTGTGCTTCATTGTTATTGGGTTAGGTATGAGTTGGGTCTAAGGTTTTGAAATGCCATGTCGAGTTAATTGCAATATAATTTTCTGATATGTTTAGTTTGTCAAAACAAAGAAATATGAACTTCTTTTACTTTACATCTTTGACATTGCATTCCATTTTGACAGTTTTATTTTATGTCAAAATAGAACTAATAAATATAGATATTTTATTTTTAATGATGTAATAGCATACATTCCTCATACCTAATTATCTTAAGTCCAGGGGCCCACCAAAATGGTTCAAATTGGGCCCTGCATTTCTTCTCCACTTTGCTCTCAGTTATTACAAAATCCTTTAGCTTCCTGTTAGAGGTTGATAGACTTCTGGCATTCCCCTCCCTAAATAACTCCTCATGTGTGAATGTAGATGCAAAATATTCATTCAGTTTGTCAGCTGCCTGAGCAGATTCATCCATAGTCAAACCATTGATATCAAGTGGACCAATCTGATTAATCCTCTCCCTTCAATAGGTCCAACACCGAACCATGGGGGACTCCACTAATAACATTAGTCCACAAAGAGCAGTGTCCATTGATTGCCACTCTCTGTCTTCTCCTATTAAGCCATCTCTTTATCCATAGCAGCAAACATGCCCTTTAATGCCATGCTGCTAGAGTTTACATAAGTAAAGAAGTCTTTGCTGGGTTTTTTTTGCATTCTGTGATTTCTCATAATCTGCCTTCTCTTGCCTAACCTCCTTTTATGACTTGATTACAGACTAGCTTATATCAACCATTCTGTATTGCATGGTAATTTATATGAATATCATGCATTCTGCTTCTCTGCCACCAGTCTCATTAGTTCATCAGACATCCATTTAGGTCTAAACCTTAAACAGTATTTCTTAGTTGGAACAAAATGCTAGTTGCATCCTAGATTACCTCCTTGAATTCTGCCCATTTAGAGTTTGCTGTTGGTAACATCATCAGTTGGTCCACTGTATAGAATTTAACAACTGCCTATGTTGTTGTTGTTTTTATTTGGTTTTTGGGAGCATTAGCAACTAAGGCCATATTGCTCCAGGGATATGCAGTGGTCATTCCCTGATCTTTTCGCATCCTCCGTATTTGGTGGTCATGGGCTCGAACCCCTGTCTAATCAAGAAGCGTGTGCTATGCACTGCTGCTCCTGCCCACCTGGCTATGGAGACGCCAACAACTGCCTAAGACCGCTGTAGTCACCTTTACAGAAGCAAACCTTTCCTTTACCCTTAATGGTAGTTATGGGTAGCAAGCAGTAATTTTATTTATTAATGTTTACTTACTAAGTAATTAATGTTACTTATATTGTTTTACTTGTTAATTAATAAACTGATCCAGACAGCTGTTTGGTGCTTGTTCAGACCTCACCAGTGGGAGGCTAACCACCTCATCAATACAAAAGTAATGACATTCACTGATGATTTGTTGATTTATGGGGATGAGGAGGAGGTACAGGAGCAGGTGGAGAAGGCAAAGAAACACAATTTAAAGTTTAGTGATGCTAAGAGTAATGCAAAGATGAGAGATGCAAAAGGTGTAAGTAGTAAATTTTAAAATTTTATTTGGTAAATGCTCTGAACCTGTTTGTAGGGATTACAGTATTACACTACAGCTGTGGTAGGACTTCATGTTTTATAGCACAGAAAGAGAAAAAGACAATAAGTGTTAGAAAGCATTCAGTGTTGCAATCAATCAAACTATAAGGCTACCACCATGAGTTACCTCCTTCATGCTTTCCATAGGACTTAACATCTTTTATTTTGCTGTTGTTCTTATGCTATAAAACATGGATATAAGTCCTAACACAATTATATTGTATTATACACAGCCCAGAGCATTTATCGGCTCTTCAGCAGCACTTCTTTTTCTAGAGAAGTTAGCATTAGCATTAGCTGAGGAATATGATGAAAGAAATCAAGTTTATATAGCATCAGCCAAAAAAAAAAAACTTCCCTTCCAAATTCACCCATCCAGTCACTTCAAATATTTGTTTATTAGAACCTTAAATTTATTTAAGCTATCAACTTCCACAACAACAGATGGAGTCTTATTCCAGCAATCAACTACCCGCTGGCTGTAGCCAAATTAGCACACAATCTATTCTACAACTGTCTTCCATGAATTTGAATCTGTGCACTCTCAGTTTCGTAATCTGAGCAAGAGGAAGAATCCCATCAGCATTGAGCCTACTAAAACCATTCATGGCCTTAAACACCTCAACCAGATCACCTCACAGGTGCCTAGTCTCCACACGCTGCAACTTACACAACTTAAGCCTTTCTTGATTCTTACCAAGAGCACCCCCTTTGTTCCTCCCACCAATCTTGTTACCCTTCTTTGTACCATTCTCATTCTAGCAACCCTACATCATTCCTAAAACGAGGCCTCCTGATCTGTACGCAGTACTCAAGGTGTCGCCCGATCACTGCCTTATACAAAGGGATAATCACCTCCTTATCCCTGCAAGCAAAATTCCTATGCATCATTGACAAGGCTTCATGACCTGCTCTGGCAGCCCATCTGCATTGTTCAGAGAATTTCATATCCAACTGCACAATTATCCCCAGTCTCTTTCATTCTCCACTTCCCCGAGTGTAGCATCACACAGTCAGAATGTTTCTCTTGGGTTACTGCTACCCATATGCAGTACGTCACATTTGTCAATGTTAAACCTCAGTTGCCACTTCTCAGCCCATCAGCCTAACTTTTCTAGATCCTGTCTTTACTGTCATTAACAATGCTGCCGACCTTTGTATCATCTGCAAACTTGGACATTAAGTCTGATATTATTATTATTATTAGCCATATGGTGCAAGGAAGCCTGAGGCTTATGCTGCACCAGGCAAAAAAAAATAAAATTTCCATATTACCCTGAGAAAGAGAGAGAGAGAGAGTAGAAAGGAATCACCAAGAAAGAGAAGAATGATGATATCCAGCTCAGGACCCTGGGTGTGCCAAGCCCATATTCACCAGATGTGAGCCCCTGGGGATAGTACTACTGACCATGGTGTTTAGTACTACTGACCATTGGGACCTGATTTTCCCCAATAAAAACTACCGGGGGTTTTTCCAATGTCAAGTTTACCTTCGAATAACATAACAGTTTTATTACTGGATATCCTTAATTTATGTTTACAACCAACTGAAATAAACTATTGATAAAAATATTGGCATTATACTATATTTCTTGTCTGGAACCACGAGGAGGAACGCACAACCAAGTCATCAGGTACACTACTTTGTGGCATTTTGACTTTGATTTACTTCACCACTAATTTAACACACGATTCCGCTACTTACTCTACCGAATCAACTTTAGTGACTGAGTTAGCGTAATTTAGGAAGTGATGTACTCATTTCCGTCTTGCATTTTCGTTACCAATCGGTTTTACTTCGGTCCGAAATATTTAGTATTAACGACATAATGTTTTATAGGCACGCCCTCTACTTACTTAACCAAATCAACGTCAATGACTGAATTTAGGCATTTCAGTCTCGCATTTTTGTGCCATTCGGTTTTACTACAGTCCGAAAAAACTTAGTAGGTGGCACCTACTAAGTTTTTATGTTTTTATGTTTTCACATAAAAAAAATTATAATAAAAAAATAAATAAAAATCATAATAAATAAATAAAAAAATAATAATAAATTAAAATTAATAATAATAAATAAATAAAAATAGGAAGCTAAAATATTATTATTATTTATATTAGCTACATGGTGCAAGGAAGCCTGAGGCTTATGCTGCACATACCTTCATCAATATCATTGATAAATACACAAAACAACAATGCATCCAGTATTGAACCCTGGGGAGCTCCACTAGTAACATTAGTCCATGAAGAGCAGTGTTCATTTATTAGCACTCTCTGTCATCTCCCACTCAACCATCCCTTATCCATAGCAGCAATCTGCCTCCAATTCCACATTGCTCCAATTTGTGCAGCAGTCTTCCATGTACAACAGCATCAAAAGCCTTTCTAAGATCCAAATATATGATATCAAAATTATTCTTTGCATCCAGTTCCTTTGTGACCACATCATAGTATCCAATCAAATTGGTCAGACAGGACTTCCCCTTAACAAACCCATGCTGTGTCTTAACTACTACTGCAGTTCTTGTCTAGATGATCCTGCACGAGTGTTGCCATTAATTTCCCTGGAACAGAAGTTAAACTAACAGGTCTGTAATTACTTGTGTTGCCCTTTGATCCGCCTTTGTGAATTGGGGATACATTTGCACATCTCCAGTCCATGGGAACTTCCCCTGAATCTAAGGATGCGCTCATAATTATGGCAGGTTCGTTTAATTCCCTTACTGCTTCCTTCAATTTAATTAGATAAATTCCATCCACCCCTTAGGTGCCTTTTTATGTTTAACAATTTCTCCTCTACTTTTCTCTCAGTTATTACAAAATCATTCATCTCCCTGTTAGAGTTTAGTAAACTTCTATCCTCCCCTTCCTTACAGAATTCCTCATGTGTGAATGTAGATGCAAAATACTCATTCAGTTTGTCAGCTATCTGAGCAGGATCATCAACAGTCGAACCATTAATATCAAATGGACCAATCTGATTCATCCCTTTGTTCTAGAGTATATAAGTAAAGAAGTTTTTGTTGTTTTTCTTTGCCAAAGATAATTCGTAATCAGCCTTCCCTTGCCTAACCTCTTTTTTAACTTCATTACAGACTAGCTTATATGTACCATAGTCTTCTGTGCCGCCTGATAATTTATACGAATCCCTTATATTTTTCTTCTCTGCCACAGGCCTCAGTTCATCTGACATCCATTTAGGCCTAAATCTTTTACAGTATTTCTTAGTTGGGATGAAAAGCCCAGTAGCTTCCAAGATTAATTCCTAGAAGGCTTCCCATTTATAATTCGCTGTTGTTAACATTATCAGTTAATCCCACTGTATAGAACTGAAAAACTGTCCATGACCACTGTAGTCACCTTTACAAAAGCAAAAACCCTCCCTTTACCCTTGATGCAATTTACATCTTTAAGTAAATCCCACATCAGTACACTGTGATCACCTGGTGGTTCCTTTATCTGCAAATTCATAATGCACAAATAATCACTGCTGATAATGAGATCAAGAGTATTACTCCCTCTGGTTGCCCCTTGACCATGTTGCTGTAGAAAACAATCCTCCAATAAATTCACAAAGGTCTTGCTAGCGCGAAAATGACCACCACAAGTTGCAGTCATTATCTGGAAATTTCAAATAGTAGTAGTAGCATGTGATGCAAGAAAGTAAATGTATGAGCTTATGCAGCATCAGCAAAAAAAAAAAAAAAAAAAAATCACACCATTCCCTCCAAATGCCTGTCCAGTTCCTCCTTAAATTTATTCAACCTATCAACTTCCACAACGACAAATGGAAGTTTGTTCCAGCAATTAACCACCCGCTGGCTAAAGGCAAATTTCCGCACATCTATTCTACATCTGTCTTTTCTTAATTTGAATTTATGCCCCCTTAGGTTCGTAATCTGAACAAGTGGAAGGATCCCATCAGAATTCAGCGTGCTCAATCCATTCAAAGCCTTATACACCTCAATCAGATCACCGCACAGGTGCCTAGTCTCCAGCCACTGCAATTTGCAGAACTTAAGCCTCTCTTGATAAGAGGATCCCTTCATTCCCCTCACCAATCTTGTTGCCCTTCTCTGTACATGCTCAAGTAAATCTACATCCTTCCTAAAATGAGGCCTCCAGACCTGTACGCAGTACTCAAGGCGTGGCCTGACCATTGCCTTATACAGAGGGATAATCACCTCCTTTTCCCTGCTAGCAAAATTCCTATATATCATTGACAAAACCCCATGACCTGCCCTGGCAGCCTGTCTGCATTGTTCAGAAAACTTCATATCTGACTGCACAATTACTCCCAGGTCTTTTTCATTTTCTACCACCTTAAGTGTAGTACCACACAGTTGGTACATTTCTCTGGGGTTACTTCTACCCATATGCAGTACTTTGCATTTGTCAAGGTTAAACTTCAGTTGCACTTCTTAGCCCATCTGCCCAAATTATCTAGATCCTGTTGCAGTAGCACACTGCCATTACTGTCATTAAACAACCCCTGCCAACCTTTGTATCATCTGCAAACTTCGACATTAAGCCTGATATACCTTCATCAATATCATTGATAAATATACAAAAACAACAGTGGACCCAACACCGAACCCTGTGGGACTCCACTGATAACATTAGTCCAAGAAGAGCAGCACCCATTGATTACCACCCTCTGTCTTCTCGCACTTAACCATCCTTTTATCCATTGTAGCAACTTACCCCTTAATACCATTCTGCTCCAATTTGTACAATAGTCTTCCATGCGCAACAGTGTCAAAGCTTTCCTGAAATCCAAATATATGATATAAAAATTATTTTTTGCATCCAGTTCCTTTGTAACCACATCATAATATCCTATCAAATTTGTCAGACAAGACTTTCCCTTAACAAACCCATGCTGTGTCTGAATTATTGCTGCAGTCTTGTCTAGAAGATCCTGCAATGCATCTTTAACCAGCGACTCCATTATTTTACCCGAACAGAAGTTAAACTAACTGGTCTGTAATTACTCGTGTAAATACCCCAATACAAGACACTCTGGTTTACTGGTGCACTCCATTTTTCTGTACAATTGTTCATTGTACTCATCACGGCCTCCATAGCCGAGTGGTCAGGAGCGGGAGTGCAGTAGTACACACTCCTTGAGTACACCGGGGTTCAAGCCCCTGACTGCTGAATACGGTCGATCTGCCAACCCGCACTGGACCAGCGTGGCAGATTATAGTCCATTTCCCTCAGCATGAATTGTTGAGGAGGCTTCCATCCTGCAGTGGGTTGATAATGGCTGCACTTTACCTTTTTTTTTTTTTTTACTCATCAGAGCCATTAGGCCTACAACACATTCCTACTCTCATTTTCCCTTCTCCCAGTGCTTATGTCACACCACACTGACTCAATATTGTACTGTCCACCAGTATCAACTGGATGCATTCTTCAGATTTGATGTGTTTCTTAACTAACAGCATAACCCCCCTTCTCCTTCCTATCCTGTGTATCCTTTCTGTACACAATGTACTCCCAAATTCAATTTTGCACTGCTTATATCTGTGTGGCACAGATATAAATGGTATGTATAAATTACAATAAGTTCTAATTATTGGTAGTGTAGCATAGGCAATTTATAGTGGTATTTACAGTTTGAGACAGAACCGTGCCGAGGTGAGGCAAACTAGGCTCTTGCCTCAGGTTAAAAGCTGAAAGGGGCACCAAAAAAAAATTAAATAATTTTGGACATTGCCATCACTAATAGTAGGGCACAATTTTTCATTCTTGCCTCAGGTACTAAAATGGCTCGACACTGCCTTGGTTTGAGAGATCAATGCCTTTCATACGACATTTTTTTTTACTTGACTTCTGAAATGGATACAAATCCAACCAAAGTTATACTGGTTTTATTTATATCATATTTTAATCAGAATAAAAAAAAATATATATATGAAAAAAGTTATACTGCCCAACAAAAAAAAAAAAATCACTATTATACAGTGAGATGCACTAATAGTAACTCCCCCATCCTTCTCCTTCAACCCATGCACGGTACTAAGTGCTATAGGTTTTGATACTTTTCGTGTTCGGGATTCTCATAAAAAAAAAAAAAAAAAACACAACAGGCAACAAACTGGAAACAAAATTTCTGGAGAATACTGCTATAAGCCTAACACTTCAGAAGCATAATGTTTCTGACATTTTGACACCTATGACCAATATCAGAAATGTGCCTTTCTTTTCATTAAACAAAATTATAATCGAGTTATAATATTAATTAACATTTTTGAATTGTAATATTATTTAAATTATAATTAAATTACAAAAAAAATTATAAAATTATTATCCATGTTTTGTCATATTTTAAAAATAAATTATAAATTCAGTTATTCTGAGTTAATTCTATATGGTGCCTACAGTGAATCAGTGGCCACAGCCTAGACCACACTCACCATATAGTTATACTTCTAGCTACAAGCTTCACTCATCATCATCATCATCATCAGCCATTTTCAATCCACTGCAGGATGAAGGCCTCTCCAGCAACTTTCCAGTTCCTTCTGTTTTGAGCACTGGCCATCCATTTACTACTCAAAAACTCATGAATTTCATCTATCCATCTCCGCCTTTGTCTTCCAGGTTTTCTTCTAGCTCCTCTTGGGTACCATTCTGTTATTTTCTTAGTGCATCTGTCATCGTGTCTTCGAGCTATGTGTCCTGCCCAAGACCATTTTAGTTCTTTAGTTTTGATACAAATGTCCTTTTCTTGAGTTTGCTGCCTAATCCATGTGTTTCTCTTCTTATCTAACAGTCTGATTCCCAATATAATTCGTTCCATTCTTCGCTGTGTAGTTCTTAGCTTCTTTTCCATTCTTTTGGTGAGTGCCCAAGTTTCACTTCCATAAGTCATGGTGGGGAGTATACATTGATTCATTATTTTACTTTTCAGACAAACTGGGATATTGCTCTTCAGTATGTGACTATATTTCCTGAATGCTATCCATCCAAAATTTATTCTTCTCTTGACTTCCAGCCATTTATCATTATTACAGCTAATAACTTGTCCCAGATAAGTATATGACTCCACCTTTTCAATTACTGCTCCTTCAATCATTATTTCCCTTTCCGTGGCATACTTGTTCATCATTACTTTTGTTTTAGCCATATTCATCTTTAGTCCAAAATCCTTACTAACTGTGTATAACTGATTAAGATTTTCCTCTAATTCTTTGGGATCGTGGCTTATGACCGCAATGTCATCTGCAAATCGTAAATGGTTTAGGTACTCTCCGTTCACATTGACTCCTTTCTGCGACCAGTCTAATCTTCTGAAAGCTTCCTCAAGGGCAGCAGTAAACAGCTTCGGAGATATTGTGTCTCCTTGTCGAACTCCTTTCTCGATTTTAAATTTGCTACTGTCTTTTCTAGTCTAATAAAGGATGTAGCACTCTCATATATTTTCTTCAAAATCATAATATATGGAGTATCTATGCCTTGTCTTTCCAGTGCCCGAAACATTGCCTTATGCTGTATGGAGTCAAATGCCTTTTCATAATCCACAAATGCCAGGCATAATGGTGTTTTATATTCATTTGCTTTCTCCATTAGCTGTGATATTACATGAAGGTGATCCATAGTTGAGAATCCTGTCCTAAAGCCAGCTTGCTCTTTCGGTTGATTCTCATCAAGTATTCTTTCTAATCTATTAGTAATGACCCTTGTGAACAACTTGTAGATATGGGATAACAAGCTAATTGGTCTATAATTTGCAATTTCTGATTTATCTCCTTTCTTATAACTTCACTATAATAAGCTTCACTATAACTATGCAAAATGTGTTGAGCAGGTCATAATCAACATAAAAAGGAAGACCTTCATATATTTGAATACTAATGCTAAGAGTGTAGTTAATATATTTGAGGTACTCGTTAAGTCAACAAATGCAGATATTACAGGAATATCAGAAACATAGTATCATTTTGATAGGCTGAATGCAGAATAGCAAATGAAATGTGTACAGGCACAGACCTGATAGGCAGGGAGGGGTATTGCTTTCAACTGCCATGCATATAGATTCAAAACAAGCAAGAAATATATCCAGTAAATAATATAATTATACTGAATCATATGGTGTGACATAAACAGTGGAAAAAACAAGTGAGTAGGAGTGTGTTATAGACCAGATGGTCCTTGAGGTTGTCATAGACATTCTCTCAGGTATGACAAGCTGGGTTTGCTACCTGGGAGTCCAAAATGCTGTAGGAACTGATATTCAGGTGACACTTGAGTCAAGGTGACTGAATTTCAGTGAAGTCCAGTTGTGCGACAATAAAATCCTTGGCTTGCACCTTCACGATGGCGGGTCTGATAGTAACCCTGCATAGAACCCCATGTGCAAGTCCTGAAATATGGCATCTAGTATACTGGAGATGACCACCCAGGTGCAAACCAATGTAAGCAGGAGCCGAGGTGTGGCATTCACACCACACAGAAGAATGCTGCCCTCTGTGTTACCAGGAAATACATGGTGCTAGATAACTCTCATCAACTGGTGCAATAACACCACTTTTCTTATCGGAGGCTCAAAGTGGTGGAACCCATGTTTAGTCTACAGAGCAAAGTGCCAACCACACTACACCACACCCATCTCTTTCATCATGCAGTATGACTGATGTCTATTGAGTTTATGATAGGCATCATGGTGAGATCCAAGCTATCTTACATTTCAAGGATACAGCTCTAAAATGGTGTTCACAGGCCAGCCGCTAGATAGTCCACTGGTCCAATCTATTGCCAGGTGCAAACCAGGACTGAAACTAATGCCAGGGGCAAAAGTCGATGATGTTGTAGAGTAGATATAATCTTTTAAGGATACAAAACATGATATTGTTAAACATGTTGGCACTAATGACATTAAAATTAGACTGCAGAATTATTTAACAAGTGCAGGACAATATTGGAAAAAAAAAGTCATGGGTTTGAGATTAAATTTGAAAGTGTCTGCAATTCTGACCAAGACACGATAGGAGAAAGTAAATGATGAGAGCCTTGTCAATCAATTCAGCCCTGAAAGATTGTGCAAGGCTCATAGAATAAAATTTTCCCAGCATTGTCTGTGCTTGTTAACAGGAGAGACTGCTACTACAGGAATGGGATATACTTAAATAGAAAGGGTGCAAGAATATTTGCTGGTGCTATTGAGGGAGTGCTAGATGGGTCGGAAAACTACTAGCTTGGGGAGGGGATACACACACTAATAGATTAACAAGAGCCACAGGCAGAGGTAAGTGATTCTTGCAATGCTTCTACTGGAATGAGCAGCAGCCCAGAAAGCAAGCTGACAGAGATTTCAAGGACTGCTGGGAGTCCTTGAAATCTCTGGAAACAAGTAAAACAAGTAAATACATGGGTAAATAAGAGTAAACAAACAAATGTGTGTATACTTGCATGAACATCAATGCTAGGAGCACAGTATATAAAATTGATAAATTTGAGGAGCTGGCCATGACATCAAATGCAGACACTTGGGATATAGTGTCTCTCAGATGTAAAAGATACAGAATTTGAACATGGAGAATACAATGAGTACAGAAATGATAGACAGGATAGGAGGAGGGATTATGATCTTTGTTAAGAAGCATATAAAATCTAAGGCAGTGTATCCAGTTGACATGGATGGCCAGTGCATTGTTGACTCAGTTTGGTGTGACATAAGCACTAGAAAAGTAAAAATGAGAGTAGGAGTTTGTTATAGGCCTAATTACTCTGAGGAGTACAACAAATGTACAGAGAAATAGAGTGCACCAGTAACTCAGAATGTCTTATAATGGGCAATTTTAGCTTTCCAAATATTGACTGGAACTTGTGGATTGGTCAATTCCACAATAGCAAGACTTCTGTGGAATTATTAGATGTCTGTTTTCTATAGCAGCATGTTAGTTACACAATAAGAGAGAGAGTGATAATCTTGATCTGATTATCAGCATTGATTATTCAAGCCTTAAGAATCTGCAGATAAAAGAAACCATAGGTAGCAGCGATCACAGTATACTGATTTGGGATTTACTTAAAGATGTAACTACAATCAAGGGTAAAGGGAAGGGTTTTTTATGGTCTCCAACAGTTTTTAAATTGACTGAAGAACCCTGTGAGGTCAGAAGTTGGATACATAGTATAATTTCATGCTTGCACCAACCAAGTGAAAAGAACTTTATTACTAAGGGAGAGAGTACACACAGCAAAACATACAATGGAAACTGACACAAGACACATATATTCAAGAGATGACATCTATTAAATTTAGCACAAACAAAGAACACAACATAGATGCTTTCGGCTCCTGTATGTAGCCTTTATCAAATAATTGAGCACTGGAAAGCGGTGGTTTTTATGTGTGTGGCTGACCTTCAAGTGTGTAAGTATGCGAGGTCACAGAGGAGGGGAGGTTGGTATATGGGTATGTGCGAAGGGTGATGGGGGGAGAGAGAGAGAGAGAGAGGAGGAGGAGGAAGGGAGAAGGTTGAGGTAGGCGACTGCCACTGTAGGTGGCTCCTGAGCTTGCTGACTATGAGAGGCTTAAAGATGGGCATACAGTAATAGGAAGCTTCTATGTTGCATTCTTTGTTTGTGCTAAATTTAATATATGTTATCTCTTGAATATCTGTATCTTGTGTCAGTTTCCATTTTATGCTTTACTGTGTGTACTCTCTCCCTTAGTAATAAAGTTCTTTTCACTTGGTTGGTGCAAGAAAGAAATTATACTAAGTTTTTAAATTCTATACAGTGCAGCCAACTGATGATATTAACATCAGAAAATTCTAAATGGAAAGCATCCAAGTAATTAATCATAGAAGCTACTAGGCGTTTCATACTAACAAAAAATACACTTCGAGGTATAGGCCTAAATGAATGTCAGATGAACTAATGAGACTCGTGACAGAAAATAAAACTGCATGGGATGCATATAAATTATCAGGTGACACAGAAGCCTATGGTAGATATAAACTAGTCTGTAAAAAAGTCACAAAGGTTAGGCAAGCAAAGGCAGTTTACAAGCAATCTTTGGCAAAGGATGCAAAGAAAAACAGTGAAGACTTCTTTACTTATGTAAATACTAGGAGGAAGGGGATGAATCATATTGTTCCATTTGATATCAATGGTTCGACTGTTGATAATCCTGTTCAGGTTGCTGGCAAACTGAATGGATATTCAGTTTGTCAGCATCCTCAGTGGGAATTTTCAGAGGTGGACTGGGTCAAAAATTCTTACGGGGGAAAACTTATAGTGGCCTCATACTAGTGTTTATGGCCATATTGTGAGGAAGTGTGTGTTTGGGGTGAGGGGATTACAAATAACTAGAGTAATTATCAATCATTAATTTTTTAATGAATTTTGAATATAAATCTAATTTAATGAATTTTAAATATAAATTTAAATATATAAAGATATTACCTATATTTATTTCAATGTGTGCACTCTTACATATCACATTAACTTTACACATCAAATTACTAAATTAAACCAAATTTTACAGTTTTCTGGTCTAAGCTTACATAGATTCTCAAATCCATGGGTGGTCCAATTAACATGAATTAAGAGCTAAAGGGATTAACATTCCACAAGAATTCTCCCACATACTGTACGGAGAAGTTGTGCTTGTCATAACCACACCACAGTGGCCACAGTCACACTACCTTATGTGAATATGTATAGTTGCCACAATGCCAACCTGGTGGTGCTGCTTTTTATCAAACAAACTCTAACAGCATTGATGGGATTACTATATAGGCAAACAAAACATTTTCAAACAACTTGACCCATATATTACTGTGGATAAGGAAGATCCATATTTTCTAATTATGATTTCGCATATTTCGCATCTACATTCACATTTGGGGAATTCTTTAGGGAAGAGAATGCCAGAAGTTTATCAAACTCTAACAGGGAGTTAAATGAGTTTGTAATAACTGAGAAGAGTGTTAAAGATAAACTGTTGAATATAAACATAAGAAAGGCACCTGGGGTGTATGGTAGACCTATCCAATAAAAGACTGCTGTACAAATTGGAGCAGTGTGGCATTAAGGCAAAGTTTCTGCTATGGATAAAGGATGGTTGAGTGGGAGAAAACAGAGTGGTTATCAAGACACTGCTCTTCTTGGACTAATGTTATTATTGGAATCCCCCAGGATTTGGTGTTGGACTTACTGTTTTCTCTATTTATCAATGATATCGATGAAGGCATATCAGGTTTAATTTCAAAGTTTGGAAATCGTACAAAGGTTGGCAGGGTAATTAATGACAAGAATGACAGTATGCTACTGCAACAGGATTGGCAACAAAGTTAGGCAGATGGACTGAGAAATAACAATTGAAGTTTAATATTGACAAATGCAAAGTACTGCATATGGGTAGTAGTAACTGCAGAGTAACATACCAACTGTGTGGTACTACACTAAGGGTAGTGGAAAATGAAAAAGACCTGGAGTAATTGTGCAGTCAGGTATGAAGTTCTCTGAGCAATACAGACAGGCTGTGAGTTCAGCTCACGGGGGTTTTGATACTTGGTATCAAATATATAAAGGAATTTTGCTAGCAGGGATAAGAAACATGATTATGCCATTGTATAAGGCAATGGCCAGGCCAACTCTTGAGTACTCCATACAGGTCTAGAGGCCTCATTTTAGAAAGAATGTAAAGCTACTGGAACAAATACAGAGAAGAGCAACAAGATTGGTGAGAGAAAAAAAGGTTGCTCTTACCAAGGAAGGCTTCAGTTCTTTAAGCAGTGTCTACAGACTAGGCACCTGCGAGGTGATCTGATTGCGGCGTTTAAAGATTTGAATGGATTGAGCCAGCTCAATGCTTATAGCATTTATCCTCTTGCTCAGATTACACGAGGGGACTTCTGATGCTGTATAAGTTTGCTTTCTTGCATTATATGCCACTATTAATGCTAATCAAAGTCCCTAGCGGTCTCCATAGCTCAGTGATCAGGTGTGGGAGTGCAGTAGCAGCACATGTGCTTTGAGTAGACCGGGATTCAAGACCCTGACTGTTAAATATGGCTGATCTGCCAACCTGCACTGGACCAACATGGCAAATTATGGTCCATTTCTCTTAACATGAATCATTGAGGAGGGTTCCATCCTGCAGTGGACTGATAATAGCTGCAGTTTCCCTTTTTTCTTTTAAAGTTCCTTGCTTATAGTGTAAAGAACATTAACAAGGATTTCCTTGTTCATGCTAGCAGTAAAAGAAAAGGAATAAACCACACTATTATCTGTGGTAAGAGTATCAGTGATCCTGATATGGTTGCTAATAAGCTGGATAAATATTTTGTGTCCACATTCACACTTGAAGTAGTTTTTAAAGCTGAGGATACAACAGGGCTGGATTTACATATAAGCTAAACGAGCTACAGCTTAGGGCCTCACATTAGGAGGGGCCTAGCTCCATCTTAAAAAAATCCTTTTTTAATACTGTCACAGGTAAACAGTAAGAAAGAAGGGCCTCATACATGTTATAGCTTAGGGTCACAAGTTTAAATCCGACCCTGGAATACAAGTGGTCTAATTGGAAGTTGCATAATTTTATGATAACTGAGAAAGAACTAGAAGTGAAGTTATTACAATCGAAAGTGAACAAGGCAAGAGCTGGCAGAATTGATCCAATTATACAGGGTGACTCACTACCAGTGTGACAAACTTGCAGGAGGTGTGGGGGGCACAAAGATGAATCGGAATCACATAGCATTGCAGGGTCCAAAATGCCTTCGTCATGCAGTAGAGGACGTTGAACGAGAGGTCGCGTGAACAGCGATCCCGCTGGAAGTCAGCATTTGCGAACCGTTTCTGTTGAAGAAACCAAGTAAAAAAAGTCCTCCAGAGTGGATAATCTGCAGGCTCCAAATGATTGGACGTGTTGCAGATGGTATGAACCTCATTTGGTTTGTTGACAGTATCCTCCATACACTGGATTGGGAAATACCCAAACGTTGGCCTATCGCTCGAGTACTCGTACTCGGATTGCCTTCTGCAAGACGTAGGACATTCTCCTCGTTGTCTGGCATCCTCGTCGTTCGCTCTCGATTCATGGTACCTCTCGTGAAACAACCAGTCTCACGTAACCTTCTGTGCACACGTGCAAAAATCGTATGATGAGGAGCACGCCTGTGCGGGAAACGTTCCTGGTACAAGCGCAGAGCGGCACGCCCATTACAGTCCGCAGCTCCATACGCGAGGTGCATGTCGGCCAGTTCAACGTTTGAATACTCGTCCATCCTACTGCCTCGGGAACCGGTTCACAAATGCTGACCTCCAGCGGGATTGCTGTTCACGCGACCTCATGTTCAACGTCCTCTACCGCATGACAAAGGCATTTCGGACCCTGCAATGCTATGTGATTCCGATTCGTCTTTGTGCCCCCGATACCTCCTGCAAGTTTTTCACACTGGTAGTGAATCACCCTGTATAGAATGAAGCATCAAAGAACATGAGCAAACCTTTAGCTGTTATGCTGAGAGACTCCTTGGAATCAGGCAACGTTCCTATAGACTGGAGATATTGAAAACATCTCAAAGTGAAATCATGAAAGTGGCTACAGACTTATCATTTGGATAACTGCATAATTTTATGATAACTGAAAAAGAACTAGAAGTGAAATTATTACATTAAAAGTGAACAAGGCCTTGTTCACTTTTAATTGTAAGCCTTCTACACCAGGGAAGATTATGAAGTCCTTAGTTCAGGATGCAATGTAAAATCTCCTGGATACTTATGGAATTATAAGAGAATCACAGAATGGCTTTGAGGGCAGATCATATCTGACCAATTTAATTAGCTACTCTGTAATTATCAGAAAATAAATGGATAGCAGGAATAACTTTGACATAATTTACTTAGATTTACATAGAACTTTTGATACAGTCTCACATGAATAATTGTTGTATAAATTGGATCAATGGAGCATATTAAGCGGAAGTTACTATTATAGATAAAGGGATGGCTAAATGGTAGGAGACTAGTTATAAATAGCCATTGCTCTTCATGGACTAATGTTATGAGTGAGGTCCCAAAGGGTTCAGTTTTTGCCCCTTTATTGTTTGTAAAAGGGCCAGGAATCAATGACATCAATAATATCAATGTTTTTATTTCAGGTTTAATGTCTAAGTTTGCTGATGATACCAAGGTTGCCAGGGTAGTTAATGATAGTAGTCAAGGTATTCATTTGACTTAGATAAGTTATTTTGGATGAGAAAGGACAAATGATGTTTAATACTTGAAAATGCAAGGTCTTGCATCGTGGCAGTGGTGATCCTAAAATAACATACCACTTGAATGGCACCAAACACAAAACTGTAAATAATGAAAATGACTTGAGGATAACTATATAGTCTGATATATAGTTTTCAGAACAGCACAGATAGGCTGCCAAGGCAGCTCATGGGGTTTTCTCAATGAGAATAGGAACTTTGTCAGCACAGATAAAGAGGTGATTATACCATTACATAAAGCAATGGTGAATCCAAACCTTGAAATTTTATTTATTTATTTATTTAATCAGGTTAGTAGTCAACCACAATACAGTCACAAGGACTAGGAGGGTTCGAACGTTTGCTGCCTTTATCATTAATCATCATTATATTATATTATATAGCTTTGTTATATAATATTTGATGTGTAATATAACATTATTTGTTATTTTTATTTATTTTTATTTTTTTGGTAGTTGTTGGTGCATCGGCTTCTGTGGCCATAATGCACCTCCCAAGGTTTTTGCAGTACTTTGATCCAAGCCCGAGGCGGGATTCGAACCCGCGACCTTTGGGTTGCTAATTTGTTATATTACACATCACACTAAACATATGCATTATATTCTATTAAACATTATATATTATATTAATTTTATGTTTATTATTAATATAAGTTCCTCTTTTAGTTATTTTTATGTCATAGCTTAACAATAAGATCTGGTTAAGTTAATTTTAGTTGCTTAATACCACTGCCTTCATTTTCTTTATAAAATATGCTGGTCTGCATAGATTTTGATGTTTTCAGAAGTCATGGTGTTTCTGGGTATACTTTATGTGCTAATTTTAAAAATCCAAACCATTTTTACCTATCAAGTACAGATTTTTTTATAAAGAGTAAGAATTGTTTTATTAGCTACACAATCAATGTATACAAGATATACATACAGCTTCCTTTGTGACTAACAGGTATAGACATGCCCAGATGTGATTAGACATGCAATTCATGCAGCTACAGAAACCTGCAAAGTGTTTTTTCTATGTTCAGTTGTTTTTGTGAACAGTCATGCTAATTAGTATCTGCTTCCAACGTGATTTTCATATTGTGTGTCTTTAAAAATGACAATCATGGTTATGTAAACAACCCATATATATTTTGTTACATTTGTGGTAAGTACTTTGTGGTGAAACAAAGGCAGGATAACATATCATTCGTGAAAAATGTATATGCCACATATTTTGGAATTAAATTAGGTGACCAAAATAGTTGAGCCCCCTCCTATAAAGTATGCTATACATGCATGGAGGACTTGTAATTGTGGAAATACAGCATAAAGATGCCATGAAATCTGTCATTCCCATGGTGTGGAGGGAACCTCAGGATCATATTAATGACTGATACTTTTGTTCCATGAATGTAGCAGTTAACACAAAGAACAAGAAGAGCATTGCATACTTCAGAACCCCAGAACCCCCATGGACCTGAACTGCCAGCACCACTTCTCCCAGTAGTTATTGAACATATGCCATCAGATCCCAAATCTGACATTTCTGACCTAGAGGATGATATAAACTATTGTGACAAAAATTCACAACTCTGGACCACAGCTGTTTATACAAACAGCAAGAAAGGGTGATGTGTTATCATCTCCCTTTCTTATTGTTTAGGAAAAAGAGAGATGTGATATCGATGATCTTGTGAAAGATTTAAATCTATCCAAAGAATCACAGAGCTTTTAAGGTCAGACTGAAATCCAAGAACCTACTGGCCTCAGAAACAGTCTTTTCATGGTATAGATGTTGTAAAAAAGAATTGTTCCCCATTTTTCTGAAGAAGGCTCAGTGCAATAACATTTCTAAGTATTTAACTCTTTTTTTGAATTTTCAACCAACCAACAGAATAGAGGATATTTATTGACTCATTGAAGCAAAGCCTCAAAGGAGTTCTCCTTCATAATAGAAACAAGTATGCATTCATTCCTGTATCTCATTCACCACATTTAAAAGAAAACTACAGAAACTTGAAGCTTCTTTTGGAAAACAGTGAGTATAAGGATTATGGTTGGCTAGTGTGTGTGTGGAGAGTTTAAAGTTATTGGTCTGCTACTTGGCCAACAACTTAGTTAAACAAAAATGCCTTGTTTTTTGGGTGAGTAGGATAGTCAAGCAAAATGTGAACAGTAGGAAAGGAAAGTGTGACCACCAAGGCAATCTCTGACAAGAGGTTCAAATAACATTTAAGACAAGCCAACCACAGATTGAAACAACGTACCATTAACTCCTCTTCATATAAAGCTAAGTTTAATGAAATAATTCGTGTGAGCCCAGTCAAACAGCTCTGAATAAAGAAGGAAATTGTTTCAAGTATGTTTTCACTAAATTCCTATCACATATGAAAAAAATCAAAGCAGGAATTTTCTTTTTTTTTTGGATCTCAAATCCACAAGCTGTTGCTACTCTGTATTTGAAAAATCCATGAATCAAATGGAAAGGGATGTTTGGATTAGCTTTAAAAATGTAGTAAGCATTTTTTTTTCGAGAAACAAACACCCAGATTATGACATGATCATAAATGACATGCTAGAGGAGTTCAGTAAACTAGGCTGCAATATGAGTGTTAAGGTTCACTTCTTGCACTCTCATCTCAACTATTTCCCAAAAAATTTAGGTAGTTTAAGTGAAGAGCAGGTGGGAAAAGATTCCATCAGGATATAAAAGAAATGAAAAAAAAAAAGTGCCAAGGGAGATGGAATGTCAATATGTTGGCCAACTAATGCTGGATGCTAAAAAAGAGGACCAGCCACTGAAACTAGTAGCCTGAGGAAATCAAATAAAGGTGCAAGTTTAACCCAGTTTAGTAAATAAGAAATCCAGTTTGTGACATTCTATGCTTGACTGGAGGATGTAGGCCTTGATATTTCTGTTTTTACATGTTTTTATTGGTATTTTTACATAAAAATAACCCGTGTTTTGTAAAATATCTGTAAAAATACAAAAGAAACCAGAAGCACTTCCACCGATATATATATATATTTTTTTATATTATTTATATATTTTTTTATATAAAAATACTAAAATCATTTTTTTTTTATTTGTAAAAAATTCTGATGTAATAGAGCAAATTTCAAGCAACTTTCAAAATTGCCATTAAAAATGTAGTTCAGATTTCTTATCAGCAATAAAACCTCAGAGAATGTTTCTTAAAATGAAGAAGGGTTATAAATTAGATTAATATCTTACTTATTCTTTTGATATTTAAATGTAAAGTTCATCTTTCTGTTCATCTTCTATCTACTTATTTTATACATTAATTACAATTATCATAACACCCCAAAGAACGTGGTTTCAACTTATTTCTCTGTTAATATCTGTTTTCTTATACATTTTCATAGGTTAATTTTCATAATTTTTTTGATAAATATTTGCTAACTGTATTATGTTTGCAGGAAACATGCACTCAAACGTCTTTGTTTCATTAATTTTTATCTTGATGGTTTTGCTTTGTCTTTGATTTTGTTCTGGTTCAAAGTACTGTGGTACACAAATAATGCCACTAGGCAGCATAGAATCAATTTCTTTTGTTATCAGTTAGAACCCATAGTAAGTTTCATTTCTTGCAATCTGTTTCCAGTTTAACATTTAAGTTTATATGTAGGATTGCACACCAGCTTGGAAACTCAACCTGTTGGAAAAGGTACAGAGAAAAGCAACAAGATTGGTTAAGGACACAAAGGAGTATTTTTATCAAGTGAGACTTCCATTTTGTAAATTGTTTGGAAAGCAGATTTTTGTGGGGTTAGCTGACTGAGGTGTTTAAAGCCTTGAAAATTTTGAGTAAAGTAAATGTCAAGAGAATTTTTATACTTATATGGCATGCAAAAAGGGGGACATCAATTTAAACTGATAGGCAATAATGGACTGGATGTCTGAAAATTTTCCTTTAGTCAAAGAGAGTGATTGTTGTAGTCAACTCCCACCTGCTTTTGTGAAAGCTTCAAAGTTTATGAAAATTTAAGGAGGGATTGGATAAATACTTGGAAGAAATAAGTAAATGAAAGGAAAGAAGATAACAGCTGCTTTAATGTATTTTTTTAATTTAATTTACATTGATTTGTTTGTTTATTTTATTTTATTCATTTTTTGGCTGGTATTGCATAAGCTTTCTTTCTTGAATCATTCTGTCTATACTAATTCTAAATATTAAAATTATTTAAAGAAAACAAACATTTGCATACTTGATACATGGCACTTTCCATTTCTGCTTGGGTTAAATTTGTTTTTGGTTTCGTTCTTATGTTTGGACATGTAAAAGAATTAGGTGATGGAGAAAAAGCAGAATCTTTTTGGTTCTCATCTTCTGATTCTTGATTTTCGTGCACAATTGTGTCATTGCTGGAATTACAAGCATCATCTGATCCCATGCGGGCTAACTTGATTGATTCTGTCAAAAATGGAACTAAAGATTCTTTGATGTTTCCTACCACTTGTCGAGTAATGAGAAGGGCTGCAAGTTGCTAAAAAAGTTAAGACATTAAATATCAAGTTTAGTATCAAAGCCTAAAATTATAAAACACAAGTTGAGATATTCAATAATTAAATTAGTAATTAAAATAAACTGACAATACCTATAGCTTTAAAATATTACTTCTAACCATTTAAATTCTGATTTTAGTTAAACAATGGTATTACATAAAATTTATAATTATATCAAAAAAAATTTGAGATGAATTATCCAAAGGTTTAATAAGCCATTGAAATAAATGGAAGACTGACATTTAGGAATGCCATTTTAAACCCATTTAAATGTAGTGAAATACCAATGCAACGTGCGTAAATACACACAAAGTTCATTCTACTATGAGCATTAAGAACATTACATTTACTTAGCAGTTTAAATCTTGCCAAAACAAAAACGTACACAAATCCATAAAAACATAGGAGAGAATAAGTATAATTTTCACTAAACTTAAAATTAATCTATTCAAAAATCTACTTTTGAATAGATTAATTTCAGTCTACATGTACCCTATAGAACAAAACATATACAAATGTATCAACAACAGAAAAATTATGAGAATACTGAAAATATGCACATTAACATTTTTAAGACTACAGACTGAAGTATCAAGCATCAAGAAAAAAATTAAAGTTTTCTTACTTCTTTCAGTTTTTCCATATCTTGAAGGTAGAAGGCAATATAAAAGAGTGACAGGAAGGAATTGACAAACTGGAACTGTAAAAAAATAAATACATCAAAATTTTATATTCTGTTTAGTTGCACATTATACCACTAACACCCAACATGCATTATAGAATGACACTGAAACACTATGCATCAGCTCTATGAACTTATGCAAGCAAAATAACATTTTCCATCTCTCCAGAGCAAACTAAGTTAGTCACATATTATATTAATTCCAGATTAAGTCAGAATAAACACATATACACACACAAACTTACACAATGCACTGATATAAAAACTGCTAAGCTGAGAACTGCATTTTTATGAGAAGAATACATAGTCATTTCAGCAGTATTCAATTCACAGCAGTACACTGTAGTGAATTAAGTACCATTTAATTTTTTCAATAAGTAAGAAAATACTTTTGTGTTCTTTTTGATATTGTGATTTTATTGGTAGTCTGGCTGTGCAATTGCATGTGTGTGCACATGCACGCACACACACATACAAGAATAAGAGAAATAGCAAAATCATGATAATGCAATGATGCACGCATTCCTTAACAGGCTATTCAAAATTCACCCATCTCATTACAAACAAGATAAGTGGCAAAAACAATACCTTCTTGATGCAAATTACTCAGTTTTATGGAGGATCTCATCCTAGACTATTTTACTGATGCACCAGCTATGCACAGCATTTTAGTACTTATTACCTCCTATAACAAAAATTTAAAAAAAAAAAAAAAAAAAACTATTTTGCGGAAATAACGAAGTCCACTTAGAGACTACTCGACAAAGTTTTATAAACAAAAGAGACTAAATTACTAATTAGGAAAAAAAACACACAACTCAGGTGGAAAAAATTCTAAACAAAGCAATGAAAGAACTATTTCACTGTAGTGAAAACGTTTGGTTGGATAATTTTTATTTTAAGAATAAGTGTCAAGACAGCCAACGCTATAAAGCATCGGTATATTGTGGCTGTAAACTGACCACTAATTTGCCAGTTTTATGTAAAGATATACTCAATACTAAGTAATATGTCCATATTGCCAAGAAAAAAATATATATAAAACAGATCACATTATTCTTACCATTCTAAAATTATGAAAAGTAGCAGAAATTTCTCGTATTCTTTTGTTTTTAAGGCTGGCAGAATTTCAATTGCCTTAATGGTCTTAAAGCTCATGGAAGAACAAACTTGGTTGTTACAAAAAAAAAAAAAAAAACCTTTTGTAATTAGTTTGTGCTGCCTATGAAAAGAAAAGAAAAAAATATCTCTGTTATTTTATTTTCTGAAGAATTCAAAGTCTTAAATACCTCAATCACAGCCTTATGCAAAATATCTGGTCTTAAGACTTTGAAAGCCACAAAGTTCTCTCTCTCTCTCTCTCTCTCTCTCTCTCTCTCTCTCTCTCTCTCTCTCTCTTCTATTCCCCAGGAATGGGCATTTATACCACTATTCTTCACTGCATCTTTTCCAAGATCCACATACTTCCTGACTCCATTATTTTACTTGGAACAGAAATCAGGCTAACAGGGCTGCAATTACTCATGTCACCATTTGATTCCAATTTTTCATGAATGGAGGATACTTTCATGCATCTCCAGTCCATAAGGGCCTCCCCTGAATCCAAGGATGCTCTCATAATTAATGCTAAAAGTTCGCTGACACCTTTTGCTGCCTCCCTTATTATAATAGGACTGATCCCATTCATCCATTCATCTATCTCAGATGCCTTTTACACATTGAGCTTCAATAATTTCTCTTCCACTTTCCTCATTCAACTCTGTTACAATTTGACAAATTTCCAACATCCCTAAAAAATACCTCATGTCTGAATGTAGATGGATAATTCCTATTTTCTTTGTCAGCAAACGAAGCAAGTTCATCAACAGTTAAACAATTCATACTTAGTGGACCAACATGATTCCTCCACTTCCTTCTAGTGTTTACACAAGTAAAGAAGTCTTTGCTGTTTATCTTTTCAGAGACTTCTTGTAATCTACCTTAGTTTGCCTACCCTCCTTTGTGACTTGACTGCAGACTAGTTTATATCTACTGTAGGCTTCTGTATCACTTGATAATTTTTATGCATCCCATGCATTCTTCTTCTATGTCACAAGTCTCATCAGAACATTTCACTTCCATTTAGTTCTAAGCTTTGAACAGTATCTCTTAATTGGTATAAACAGCCTATTAGCCTCTATGATCATGTTCCTAAATGCTTCTCATTTAGAATTTGTTGTATGTAACTTCAGTTGATCCCACTGCACAGAATTTAAAAACAGTTCAAAATCATTGTAGTCACGTTTACAAAAGCCCTTCCCTTTGCCTTTGATGGTAGTTAGCATTAGCAAAGGCACATGATGCAAGAAAGCAAGCTTATATAGCATCAGCAAAAAAAAAAAAAAACATTCTCATTTTACCCATACACTAGCTCCAAATGTTTGTCTAATTCTGCCTTGAATCTATTTAGGCTATCAACTTCTACAATGACAGATGGAAGTTTGTTCCAGCAATCAACCACCCGCTGGCTAAAGGCAAACTTCCACACATCTATCCTACAACTGTCTTTCCTTAATTTGAATTTATGCCCTCTCAGGCGATTATCCCATCAGAATTGAGCATACTCAAACCATTCAAGGCCTTATACACCTCAATCAGATCACCTCGCAGGTGCCTAGTCTCCAGACACTGTAATTTGCAAAACTTAAGCCTCTCTTCATAAGAGCAACTCTTTGTTCCATTCACTAATCTTGCAGACCTTCTCTGTACTCGTTTCAGCAGCTCTACTTCCTTCTTAAAATAAGGCCTCCAGATCTGTATACAGTACTCAACATGTGGCCCGACGCCTTATACAAGGGGATAATCACCTCTTTATCCCTGCTAGAAAAATTCCTGTATATCACTGACAAGACACCATGAGCTACTCTTGCAGACCATCTGCACTGCTCAGAAAACTTCATATCTACCACACAATTACCCTCAGATCCTTTTCACTTTCTACCACTGTCAGTGTAATACCACACAGTTGATACATTACTCTGGGGGTTGCTGTTTCCCATATGTAGTACTTTACATTTGTCAATGTTAAACTTCATTTGCCACCTCTCAGCCCATCTGCTCAACCATTCCAGATCCTGTTGCAGCAGCATAGTGTCAGTAGTATCGTCTACTGGCCTATGCTGTATAGTCTGCAAACTTGGACATTAAGCTAGATATACCATCATCAATATTATTTATAAATACAGAAAACAATAATGGACCCAACACTGAAACCTGAGGGACTCCACTAATAACATTAGTCCACGATGAGCAGTGTCCATTGATTACCACTCTGTCTTCTCCCCCTCAACCATCCATTTATCCATAGCAGCAATTTGCCTCCAATGACACACTGCTCCAATTTGTGCAGCAGTCTTCCATGTGCAACAGTATCAAAAGCCTTTCCAAGATCCAAGTATATAATATCAAAGTTATTCCCAGCATCCAGTTCTTTTGTGACTGCATCATAGTATCCAATCAAGTTGGTCAGGCAAGACTTCCCCTTAACAAAACCATGCTGTGTCTGAGCTATAACTGAAGTCTTGTCTAGATGATCCTGCAGTGCTTCTTTAACCAGTGCTTCTATTAATTTTCCTGGAACAGAAGTTAAACTCACAGGTCTATAATTACCTTTGTCAGCTTTTGATCCTTCTTTGTGAATTGGGGTCACATTTGCACATCTCCAGTCTATAGGTACCTCCTCTGAGTCCAAGGAAGCTCTCATAATTATGTCTAAGGGTTTGCTTACTTCCTTTGCTGCCCCCTTTAATATAACTGGATAGATCCCATCCACCCCAGGTGCCTTTCTTATACACCACAATCAGATCACCTCGCAGATGCCTAGTCTCCAGACACTATAATTTGCAAAATTTAAGCCTTTCTTGCAACCCTTTGTTCCATTGTATACAGGTCTGGATGCCTCATTTTAAGAAGTATGCTTTAAATCCTTCTTAAAATGAGGCCTCCAGACCTGTATACAATACTCAAGGTTTGGTCTGACCATTGCATTGCCTTATAAATGGGGATAATCACCTCCACCTCCTTATCCCTGCTAGAAAAATTCCTGTATATCATTGACAAAACACCATGAGCTACTCTTGCAGAATGTCTGCACTACTCAGAAAACTTCATATCTGCCTGCACAATTACCCCTAGGTCCTTTTCGTTCTCTACCACTGTCAGTATAGTACCACAGAGTTGATACATCACTCTGGGGTTACTGATTCCCCAGTAACCCCAGAGTGATGTATGTAGTTCTTTACATTTGTCCCCTCTCAGCCCATCTGCTCAACTTTTCTAGATCCTGTTGCTGTAGCATACTGTCATTAGTGTCCTTAACAATCCTGCCAACCTTGTATTGTCTGCAAACTTGGACATTAAGCTTGATATACCATCATCAATATCATTTATAAATACAGAAAACAACAATGGACCCAACACTGAACCCTGAGGGACTCCACTAATAACATTAGTCCATGATGAGCAGTGTCCATTAATTACCACTCTGTTTCTCCCACTCAACCACTGCTCCAATTTGTGCAGCAGTTTTCCATGTGCAACAGTGTCAAAAGCCTTTCTAAGATCCAAATATATGATATCAAAGTTATTCCCTGCATCCAGTTCCTTTGTGACCACATCATAATATCCAATCAATTTTTTTTTTTTTTTTTTATGTTAACCCCAAACACGAGAGGTATTAGAACCTATAGTACTTAGTACTGTGCTTGGGTTGGAGGTTGAGAAGACGAAAGAAGATATTTGTTGACATTGGACTTCAACTTCTGTAGATTGTAATTTTCAGGAAATACGTATGAAGGAAGGTTGTTCCAGAAAACAGCAGTTTAATGAATAAATGAGGAAGATGAAAAGTTGGTTCTGTGGGTTTGAAGTTGGACAGTAAATGGATGTTGGCTGATGGCGGCACATGTTCAGACTGTTTTGAAAGAGAGACGGGAATTATAGAAGCCAATTCCGAAGAACAGTGCCCATGGAAGTATCTGTAGAAGAGGCATGCAGCAGAAACATTGCATCTATGAGAAAGCGAGTAGAGAGACTCTGTTAGAGATGAATCAATAATTAACCTAACTGCCCTCTTCTGAATGGAATCAAGAAGCCTGAGGGAGGTTTTGGGGGCACCACCTCAGATGTCGGAACAATATTCCATGGCAGGGCGGATTCGCGATTTATACAGAGTGAGCAGCTGTTTGGAAGAAAAGTAACGCCGAGAGCGAAAGAAAAAATCCAAGTTTTTTAGATGCAGGGGAAGAAATATTTGTAATGTGCTTGTGCCAAGAGAGATTAGAAGTCAGGGGAATTCCCAAAAGAGATATATCATTTTGCCTAGAAATCGGAGTGTCACAAAAGATAAGCATAGGAGCAGAAGAATCCTTTTTGCGAGATATAAGACAAGACTGAGTTTTAGAAGGGTTGAAATCAACTAAGTTGTCTTTGCCCCACTGGAGAATTATCTGAAGATCGGCATTTAAGGAATTGGCAGTAGATTTTCGAGAAGTTGAAACTGATTGAGCAGGACAAGGTTTCTCAAAATGGAAAGTTGAATGCAATGTGCTATCATCGGCAAAACTATGGATAGGATTCCAGTCAATGGAAGAAGGTCATTGATTTACGAGAGGAAAAGAGTGGGGGAAAGAACTGAACCTTGGGGGACACCGGCATTAGTGGAAAAGTTAGAGAGTCATTTACCATTACCCTCAGTGAGCAATTAGAGAGAAAACTGGATAACCAATTATTAAAAACAGTTGGCAAACCATAAGATGGAAGCTTGTTTAGAAGACCTTTATGCCAAATATGATCAAAAGCCTTTGAGATGTCAAGAGAAACTATTTGTGTTTCACCGAACTTTTCCATTGAATTAGTCCATAAATGGGTAACATAAGCCAGAATATCACCAGTGGATCGACACTGACAGAATCCATACTGGCGATCGTTGATCAGACGGAAGGTTTCTAGGTAGTTTAAGAGTTGGCAGTTAATTGATTTCTCCATTACTTTAGAAAGAGTAGAAGTAATTGCAATGGGACGATAATTGGATGGGAGGGATTTGTCACCCTTTTTAGGAACTGGCTGGATATGAGCAAATTTCCAAGCAGAAGGAAAAACACCTTTGGAATAAGAAAATGAAAAAAGGCGGCAAAGAATAGGAGTAAGTCCAGGAGCACAGGTTTTGAGAACAAGTGGAGAAATACCATCAGGACCTGAAGCTTTCTTAGCATCAAGATTCATCAAAATCCTTCTGATATCCTTTTGACGGAAGACCACAGGAGGCATTGAATGGACCGTGTTAGGAATGGTTGGAGGTGTTTTACCAAGATCATTAATACATGAGCTGGAAGAAAAATGGGATGCTAGCAGGTCAGCTTTATCCTTGGCTGAAGTGACAACAGAACCATCTGGTTTGGACAGAGGTGGAAGCAGAGATGGGCAAAAGTTCCAGCCAATAGCTTTGGCAAGAGAACAGAATGCTCGGCTACCATTAGGGCAAGAAGCAAGTTTTCTACTCTTAGCCTGTTCAAACTCTAGTTTGGACTGATTAATAACTGCTTTACAATTGTTGCGAGCTTTGGTATAGGCAGAAAATGAAACTGAAGAATCAGAAACAAGCCAATTACGATATGCAACATTCTTCTCTTGGACAGCCTTAGCACATTTATTGGAAAACCAAGGTTTAGATAAAGGACGAGATTTTAAAGTGGAGTGTGGGATAAAGGATTCCATTCCTACAAGAATAATTTCACTGACACGATCTGAGCAAACATTGACATCAGAAGTTTTGAAACAGTAATCCGACCAAGGAAAAGAAGTCTCTCAGGTCATCCCAATTTGCATTCTTGTAATGCCAAACAACACGAGGTTGGGAATAGCCATGAGATAAAGATTCCATTGGAGAAGAGACAATCACCAAGTTGTTATCTGAAGTACCTAAAGGACCTCTCACTTCGACCGTGTACTTAGAAGGGTTGTTTGTGTGAAAAAGATCAAGCGTATTGGCTGTATGATTAGGATTGTCCGGTATTCTTGTAGGTAAATGAACAATCTGTGCTAGGTCATTAGTAATTGCAAAAGCCTCAGCATCTCGACCTGCTGGGTCGGTGTGACTAGAAAACGGAAGCCAGCTGGAGTTGTGAACATTAAAATCACCAAGGAAAATTACCTCACTGTTAGGAAAGTTGGACTGGAGAAAGTCAAGTTGCAAAGAGAGGAAGTGAAAGAGCTCCATGAAAGGGAGAACGGTAGAGACAACAGATGAATTTGACACAATGAGGTAGAGAAATTTTAAGCCAGAGAAGATCGAAAAGAGGAGATTCCAAATTACCAAGTCTCTGACAGAGAATATCGGAACAGACATATGCACAAGTACCACCTTTGAGGAGAAACGAATCATACAGCGAATAATTTGGGCAACTGAGATGAGCAGTAGTTGAATCAACCGATAACTGAGATTCTGTTAGAAAAAGTACATGGGGTTTGGAAGACTGCAAGTGGAAATGGACATCATTGAGATTAGAATTGAAACCACATATATTTGTGAAATTAATTAGGAAGTCCTTGGGAGGTTTAGATCTTTTCGCAGATAAGCTTGCTCTATTAGTTTGACAATTCATGGTCAAGCAATATATAAAATCAATTAAAAAAAATTAAGAAGTTGCTTTAAAAAGTCAGAATTTGTGACTGATATTGAAGAAATTCCCGGCAAGAACAATGAATTATGTACTGGTAAAAGAGAAATAGTTCAAGAAAAGATCACTGAAAGTCTACATAGATGGCAGATAATGAAAGAAACAGAACCAAGCGGTAAAAAATATGAAAGTGGTACTAGACACACCAAAGGTGTTTTACAGAATTACAAGTTTTCTCAAGCAGAACTGAGGTCCAGCCATCAATGGATGTGAAAGTATCCACTATCATTATATGGGAGAGTTAACCACACAGGGTTTTCATGGCAGCAGCAACTAGAGGCCCAACATAATGACAATGAGCACTAAAGTCATCAAGTTGAGTTACTCATCATGCTTGAGCTCTGGAATTATTGAAAGATTTTCATGGATTTTCAAGTTATACTACATATTGTTCAGGTCAAACAATTGAGTGCTGAGAGAAGGCTAGAAAATTTTACTGAAGATTGCACCTCACCCAAAAATGAAGTTTGGAGTAGTTCAGTGAGTTGCAGTATGGGACTGTTTCTTTATGGTTGGAATGGATATGCTAGTCAGATTGACTGGGAACCCTCACAGCCATGTCTAATGCTGACATTTTGTAACACCAATATTGTGGAACTTGACTGTGCACATACCAGTTATTGATAATAATCTAACTCAAAGTGAAACATGTGGGTACCTAGTTTGAAGGAAATGCATTGAAGACAGTACTAGTCAGATGTCATAGAGTCTAATGTTGATATTCCAAAATAATGGCACAGAGTCCAACAAACCACATCCAATGTTGTGTTAATATTCTTTACAATTATGAACTACTGATATTGTGGATATTGGCTATTAGCACAAGAGCAGCTTAGGCTATAATGTGCCTAGTCTAGGTTTAATATTGTGGAATTTCTAAGAAAATTGACCTTGCATTTACCAAATACTGATAATAATCTGAGCCAACATGTCAAACTTATAGTTATCTATTTTGAGGGAAATGACATTGTAATACTAACTTAGCTGGTACAGAACCCTAACCTGAATACTGTGGAAGATTTTTGGGATAAGCCAGAATGCCAGATGATTGCTAATGGGAGGAGAAAACTATTAGCTACCTACTACAGTAGGTTGATCGAGAGAATTCTCAAATGGATTACAACTGCCATCGAGGCCAAAGGAAGGCTGAGATTATTCGTTTTGAATAAACATCCGTTTTCTTGAAAATGCACTAAATGTTTGAACACTCTTAGGATAGCTTAGTAAAAAAAAAAAAAAATTCTTTAAAAGGCATTAGTAGCAAAACCAACTGAAAGATGAAAAAAGCGCTTCCATCCATGCATTAGTTAATGCTGGTTTATTGTGACAAATTATACAGTAATTTAGGCATGTCCATTGGAAACAATGCACAAACACAGAATAAATGCCAAAAAAAAAAAAAATGCATTAAATTAAATTAACAAATCAGGCATTTTGTAAACTCATAATAATACTGGTTTGCTTCAATGACAAAATACTAGAAAACATTAAATAAAATTATAAACATTTAAACAATGGCTAACACTTACAGACTAAATAAATAGGTCACAAGCTAACAATAATAGAACTTAAGTGAGCTTTGCAATCCCATAATCCTTTGGTGAATTACTGAAAGCTACTCCTTCTCCTGAGATAATCAGTGCATCACCACATCTTGTAATGATTGCCTCAATGGAAGGCGGAAGCTGTCAGAAACTGATTGTCTCGACAGAGCTAAACTTGAACTGGTGATGTTCTTTGTGCTGAAGAAGAAATTTGCAGTCTGAGGGGAATGCCTTGGGATATGCCGGCAATTTCTGTAGCAGCAGATAGCTCAGCTATTAGCATTAGTAGAGGCATACGATGCAAGAAAGCAAGCTTATGCAGCATCAGCCAAAAAAAAAAAAAAACAAACCTCCTATTTCACCTCTCCCCATTTGTTTCAAATGCCCGTCCAACTCAGCCTTAATTTTATTTATGCTATCAACTTCCACAACAAAAGATGGAAGTCTGTTCCACCAATCAACTACCTGCTAGCTAAATGCAAATTTCCACACATCTATTAGGGTTGACCATGCTGGTTCTTTTCAAAGAGCCTGTGTTGTGTTTGTGCTGATTGTATGGGTGGGTACCTGGGATGATGAGGGGGCTATGCCATGACTGCTTTTGAAAACATACAGATCACTATTAAAAAGTAGCCTATTAATGGAACTTAGAAAGCCCTAACAAAGAATGACACTAAAAAAAGTCTCCTCAGCCTACCTGTGCTGATTTAAATCTTCAAATAGGCCTCTGGGGTTGGGAATATTCATATTCATGATAATTACACAATACATCAACCGATGTTAAAAATAGTGTTATGTTTATTAAAATAATGTTGTAAATAAAATACAAAAAAAATACCAATAAAAACTGACTGTACAATATAATATGAATTTAAACTGCAAAGAATTATTTATAATAAAACAATGTAGATGAAACACAGGATGATAAAACCGCTAAAATACCATAGCTTTCAGAAGAATCCACCTCCTTTTTCAACAGTGAGGCTTATCGTACGGCACATCCTTAAATATCAGCAGGTTCACGGTTCTCAGCACGTGGTTCCACAGGAGCATGGACAGCGCTCTCCCCATGTGCACTGGAACTGGAAA
This sequence comes from Mastigoproctus giganteus, assembly GCF_048544385.1. Taxonomy (NCBI): domain Eukaryota; kingdom Metazoa; phylum Arthropoda; class Arachnida; order Uropygi; family Thelyphonidae; genus Mastigoproctus; species Mastigoproctus giganteus. The sequence continues at coordinate 181,761,721 of NC_143581.1, forward strand.
GGGCTCGGGAGCATGCCAGGCGGAACCGCTCATCCCGTCCAAGAACCACTGCCTCGAAGAGGGGATGAATGCGGATTCTCCTGTCTCTATTAATGGTATTGCTCTCAGAGGAACAAATCTGCAAGCTCTCGAGCCACTTGGGGTCAAAATCTGTGTGCCCAGTCAACGATAACATCTTTGTCTGGGGAGATTTGATTGTGCTCTTCCCAAAAATGTTCTGCCACATCAGATCTTCCATAATTCGCGGTCTTTAACGCGTTCATATGCTCCCCCAGATGATCTCTGAACCGCCATTTCGTTTCACCAACATAACATTCCCCACAATTCGGGCATCTAATCTCATACATCTTATCATCGACCGGGCACATAGATTTTGGGACCGCAAGTGGCTCAAGAGCTTGCGGATTTGTTCCTCTGAGAGCAATACCATTAATAGAGACAGGGGAATCTGCATTCATCCCCTCTTCAAGGCAGTGGTTCTTGGACGGGATGAGCGGTTCCGCCTGCCATTCTCCTGAACCATTTCCGGTTCCAGTGCACATGGGGAGAGCACTGCCCATGCTCCTGTGGAACCACGTGCTGAGAACAGTGAGCCTGCTGATATTTAAGGATGTGCCACACGATAAGCCTCACTGTTGAAAAATGAGGCAAATGTCTCTGAAAGCTACAGTATTTTAGCACTTTAATCATCCTGTGTTTCATATACATTGTTTTATTGTAAATAATTCTTTGCAGTTTAAATTCATATTATATTGTACAGTCAGTTTCTATCAGTTTTTATTGGTATTTTATTTTATTTTATTTTATTTACAACATTATTTTAATAAACATAACACTATTTTTAACATTGGTTGATGTATTGTGTAATTATTATGAATGTGCTGATTTAGAACTGTAGTTACCCCAGACCCAGATTGACATTCCATGGAAACCTAAACTTCCAGAGATTTATACAGGCTGAAGAGATCTTTTAAAAGAGTCATTCTTCACATTAGGACTTTCCCAAAGTCCATCAGTACGTTGAAGGGCTGCCAATTAACAATCTGGTGCATGTGTTCTATAGCACAACAAAATGACATGCTCTTTGAAAAGAACTAGTAGAGTTAACTCTAACAGACAAGCTATCTTTTGCTACAGAAGTTGCCAGCACATTGTACAATTCCCCTCAGACAGTCCAGTTGTATTGCAACCAAAAGCAGTAAAATTTCGTTTTCTTCAGCTTGAAGGACACCACTTCTAGTTCCAACAGCTCTTAAACAGCTCTCCTCTTCCCTTAAGGCAATAATTACAACACACGAGATAACCATGTGAAACTCAGATGAGTTCTGCAATCTCATAAACTTAACTTTTGGTGATTATGTTGTTCATTTGTTAAGTTGTGACCTGTTTCTTCAGTCTATAAGTATTAGCCTTTGTTTAAATGTTTTTAATTTTAACTATCCGCTGGCTAAAGGCCAGTGGGTAGTTGATTGCTGGAACAGACTTCCATCTGTTGTGTAAGTTGATAGCTTAAATAAATTTAAGGCTGAACTAGACAAACATTTGTAGTGACCAGATGGGTGAAATGGGAAGGGGTTTTTGTTTTTGGCTGATGCTGTATAAGCTTGCTTTCTTGCCTCATATGCCTCAACTAATGATAATGCTAATTTGTTTTAATGTTTTCAAGCATTTTATCACTGATGATGTCAACCAGTAGTATTCGCAAATTTACAAAACATCTAATTTGTTAATTTAATTTAATGCAATTATTCCTGGCATTTATTCTCTTTGTAAATCACCTCCAATGAACATGCATAAATTATTATGCAACTCAGCAGCAATAATCCAGCATTATTAACAAACAGTTTGAAATGCTTTTTCCATCACTCAGAAAAAAAAAAATCAATACTTAATGTAAGATGAGGATGCAGTTCAAATTGTTATTATTTACTTTATTCTTTTAGGACATCATACAACAATTATTATCACTTTCAACTTTGAAATACTCTAATATTCATTTTTTAGTTAAACTATCATCACAGACTTGAAACTAAGAAGGAAGGTTTTATGTGGTACACTTTTCAATAAAGAGTAACTATTATCACTACAGCTCACAGTTTAGCTAAAAATTTAAAGTGGAGTTCTTCACTAATTCTTAGTGAAGAACTCCCTCAGTTCTTCATCTAAGACTTCGCCTAACACTTCTTTTACAGTAAGCTGTTCATGTGTCTTAAGCAATGAATCAACAGCCTGTTTACGTTTTCTTTCAAAATTCAAGCAATCTATTAGTATGTGTTTAACTGTTTGGATTGTGTTACAAATTTGGCACTAAGGTGGATCATCAGAGCATAGCAGAGCAGAGCAGAGTGTGCATGGTCTGCATGACCAATTTTAGTCTAGTTAGATAACTTCTTCCTGACTCCTTGATCTTAAACTGATGTTCCACATATTTAACCTTTGTTTTGGAACACATTGTTTTATGTTTCCTGCCAGCTTTTCTTTAACATGTTATACAGATATTGTCAATCAATGGCTTCAAGATGGCATATCATTTGTTGAAGTTGTAGCTGATTTCGCAGCTTATTCAGCCACTGCATTTCTAGCTATCCCTTTGTGGCTTGGTGTCCAGCAAATGTAGGTATCTTTGCTTTGTTTAAAAAAGAGGGTAAGGATATCTCAGATCTGCCAAGGAATCAGATTATGAGTAAAAAGACATTACGGATTACAAGTTTTTTATGAATAGAAATACTTTTGATTATCAGTAATATAGATTACTGGTAATTGTTTAATAAAGGTGATGCCTCTGAATGTATATTGAATAAGCTGGATTTTTTTTTTAAGAGAATTACTATCTATAAGCTCTAAAATGCTGTTCAGCTGATCTAAAGATGACTTATAATGCATTGCTACTAAGAAATCAAACTACAACTTTATAACTGCAGAATGGTGTGGACAGATTTACAATGTTCCTAAAATGGCACAATGGATAAAGTCAGTATTAGTCAAGTGATAAATATTTTAACATCCTGAACACCAAAGGAAATAAAATGTGTTAAATATTACAAGTATTTCCATACTTGTAATATTTAACATAAATTCAAAACTCCTTGTTGTTAACATTATGCATTATCATGACTTTCTCTCATATTCCTGCTTTCTTATTTCTGCATATATTTTATTACCTTTTATTATGCAATAAAATGACATTTCTGCTTCGCTAATAAGTTCTACCAGTTTTTTTCTTTGTCATAATGTTTTCTATCATTAAAGTAAATCAATATTTTCATTTATCATGAAACTGTAATTCATTATTAAAAATTGCTATTACTGAAAATTATCATTACTACGAATAATATAATTATCAATGTATTCTCAATGAATAATATACACTATACTCCCCAGTGTATTCAGATCACAGTACTTTCCAAGATAAATGAATATTTATTCAGAAAATTAATAACTACAATCTTTTTTGGGAATACATTCAACCAATTTACATTAGAAAGAACTTGATATTTTATTCCACCTGACACTTTCAAATTAGTTGTTAGCTGCAAAGTAGGTTGGGTTGAGTTTTCTCAAATAAGTGCTGAGCAAAAAGAGGTTGAGGCATCAATATATCATATCTGCAAACTGCCTTGCATTCTATGATTGGTTTTACTATTTGGAAGGATAAAAAAAAAACTCTACATCTGTCAGAGACTAACTTGGCTGCTGACTGAAAAGCCCATCAGAAGTTCCTGCTATCACTGACAGGAAAAAATTATCCTGCTCTGGCAATTGCATCCAAACATTTCCAAAGCAGAGATGCAAGTGGAATAGTTACTATACTGCATTGAAGGGCACTGTCAACTGTAAATAGGGATAAGTTGGCAGAGCTGTGTACCATGAGATTCAGATCAGAGACTACATTCTAGGCCAATTCATTAATGTATTTTTTTTTTTTTTTTCAAATTACATTAATGAACTACCTACATGCCTGGCATTGTGGCTTGTCTTATCACATTGGTATATACAGATTCATTTAAAGAATTGCTACTGTGTAGATAATTCAAAGCCAAAATGTATCAATGTAGGATACTGCTGTCAGAGTTCTATGATAAGAACTCTCACAGCAGAATCCTACAAAGGTTCTATGGCAAGAGCTACCAGTCAAAACTATAACAACCAGTCCAACATCATGGCTTCATTGTTAGGATAATGCATCCTAATAAATAGTTTCTTTGGGTACTCTCCAAATGCCCAACTTACTGCCTGACTAAGTAGTGTTGTTGTTGTTATTTGGTTTTTAGGAGCATTAGCAACTAAGGCCATATTGCTCTGGGGATATGCGGTGGTCATTCCCTGACCTTTCCGCATCCTCAGTATTTGGTGGTCACGGGCTCGAACCCTGGTCTAATCAAGATGCATGTGCTACGCACTGCTGCTACTGCCCACCTGGCTACGGAGGCGCCTGACTAAGTAGTGCATAGCATGATTCAATACATCCGATGACCTCCTACCATCACTTCACACTACAAGGAAAGGTGGGAAATCTCCACTCCAAGTAAAATCAGGCATTTGTCGACATTATGTTGAGCTGCTAATTCCAACTAAGGTCAATCAATACAGGGAACTGCCTTACCCTGTTTCTATTGGTCAACACTTTCCTAATGTTTTATGGATGGGAGAGGGTAGCCACACACATATTATAAGCTTTCTAGTAAAAAAATACATATTATAAGATTTATCTGTATCCTGAAAGGAATTGCATGGCATACAATGATAAATAACAGAAAAGCATATGACAATCAAACTTATTTGAAACTCAGCTCTGTAGCTCTGTACTGTAACCACTACTTGCTACTATGGCCATTATTAGTGATGCTCCCACTACTTTTATAGTTTTTTCCTATTTGGCCAAAGCTATTTATCTCATTAGTTTTCAGAGGGAGGTCCAAATGCTTCTGAGAGTATAGTATAATTATTAATGGTTGATCAAAATTTTTTTTTTCTTCTGAACTGTGTAATATAATAAAGTCATTAAATATGGTATTTTACTTGACCATAAGTTAGGTCAAATATAAAACTAAAGTTTAAATTAGTAACCAAATGCACACTGTCATTATTAAATTATTAGGAATCTTGAGTTTTTTTTAATGATAACTTATAAACACAAAAGGTTATTAGAATCTATAGTGCTAGAGATACTGCATGATTTGAGAAGAAGAAAGATATTTGTTTACAGCAGACTTGAATCTGTAGATTACTGTTTGCAGGAAACACATACAAAAGAAGGCATTTCCAAAGAATGGAGGTAGGAGGGTTAAATGATGAAAAAGGAATGTTAGGTTTGGGCTGAAATGTGAATATGCTGATTGCATGATGCAAATGCTTGAACATGCTGTGTTGGAAGAAAGGAGTGGATTACAGATGCAGAATTGAGGCCTTAGAAATACCTGCAAAAAAAAAGGAAACAAAGTGAATATCTGTGTGATAGGGAATGAATATATATGAATGGGAGTATTAACCTGTAAACATATATCTAAGGAATTGTTGTGCTGTTGTAAAATATTGTTATATATATGCTTAGTTGAAGTGATCTGATAGTTTACACACATGCATTTATGAAAATATTAATTTTATTTTTTTTCCCCAATTAGATTTTATTTTTTTTCACCGATTTTATTTTTCAAAGCTAAAATTTCTTAATAATCACTTTGGTTATTTATTTTTTTTTTAAATAAGATTCATCCCAGTTCAATTTTGATTTTACATTGGTTTTTTGGAAGTTAATAACATAGCTTCCAATAGAAAATTCTCTGAAAATTTGTTATTAAGTCAAATATATAACATATCAATATCGAAGTCAAATATCTGTACAGGTCAATGTTGAAAAAAAGCTGAGAGTTAGGGTTGAATTTGAAAGTGTCTGCAATTCTGCCCACACATGATAGGAGGGAATATATGATGAAAGCCTTGACAATCAATTCAGCTCTAGAGAGATTGTGCAAGGCTCATGGGGTAGAATTTTTCTCAGCGTGGTCTGTGCTTGTTAACAGGAGTGACTGCTTCTATAAGTATGGGATACACTTAATTGGAAAGGGTACAAGAATATTTGCTGATGCTATTGAGGCAGTGTTAGGTGGGTCAGAAAACTGCTAGCTTGAGGAGGGATACATAGACTAATAGATTAACAGCAGCCACTGGCAGAGGTGAAACTGATTCTTGTACTGCTTCTATTGGAATGAGCAACAGCGTGGAAAACAAGGCGCTGGGGATTTCAAGGAATACTAGAATTCGCCATGAAAAAAGTAAATACATGGGCTGTGTTAGGGTGACGAAGGGTAAAAACAGGTGCATATACTTACATGTACACCGATCCTAGGAGTTCAGTAAATAAAATTGATGAATTTGAGGTGCAGGTAAAAACATCAAAGGCAGTTATTGTTGGGATATCAGACGTGGGGTCACTCAGATATAAGGAATGAAGAATTGAAATTTGAGGAGAACAGTGTGTACAGAAAGGATAGACAGGATAGGAAGGGGGAAGAGAGGTTATGCTGTTAGTTAAGAAACAAAATCTAAGGACGTGCATCCAGTTGACATAGATGGACAGTGCAACACTGAGTTAATTTGATGTGACATAAGCACTAGGAAAGCAAAAATGAGGGTAGGAGTGTGCTATAGGCCTAATGACTCTGAGGAGTACAATGAACAATTGTACAGAGAAATAGAGTGGGGCAGTAAATCAGATTCTTATAATAGGAGATTTTCACTTCCCAGATATTGACTGGAATTTGTACGTTGGTCAATCACACACTAGCAAGGCTTTTGTGGATTTATTGGATGACTGTTTTCTTCAGCAGCATGTTCGGGAGGCAAATAGAGGGAGTAATACCCTTGATATGATTATCAGTAGTGATTCTTCATGCATTAAGAATCTTCAGATAAAGGAACCACTAGGTAGCAGAGATCACAGAGTGCTGAAGTAGGATTTACTCAAACAGGTAACTACCATCAGGGGTAAAGGGAATGGTTTTTGCTTTCGTAAAGGTGACTACAGAGGTCTGAGATAGCTTTTAAAGTCTATACAGTGGGATCAACTGATGATGTTACCAACAGCAAATTCAAAATGGGAAGCATTCAAAGAACTTATCTTGGAAGCTACTAGGCTTTTCATACCAACTAAGAAATATCATTCAAGGCCTAAATGGATGTCAGATGAACTAATGACACAAGTAGCAGACAAGAAAATGCATGGGATACATAAAAATTAACAGGTGACACGGCAGCATATGATAAAAATAAGCTGGTCTGTAACCAAGTCACAAAGGAGGTTAGGCAGGCAAAGGCAGATTACAAGAAATCTTTGGTAAAGGATGCAAAGAAAACAGCAAAGAGTTCTTTACTTATGTAAACTCTAGAAGGAAGGGGATGAAACAGATTGGTCCACTTGATATCGATGGTTCAACTGTTGATGATCCTGCCAGTTGGTTAACAAACTAAATGAGTATTTTGCATCTACATTCACACATGAGGAGCTATTCAGGGAGGGGGAATGCCAGAGGTGAATTAAACTCTGGCAGTGAGCTAGATGATTTTATAATAACTGAGAGTAAAGTGGAGGAGAAATTGTTGAAGATAACATAAGAAAGGTACCTGGGGTGGATGGGATCTATCCAGTTATATTAAAGGAGGCAGCAAAGGAAGTAAGCAAACCTTTAGCCATAATTATGAGAGCTTCCTTTGACTCAGTGGAGGTACCCATGGACTGGAGATGTGCAAAAGTGACCCCAATTCACAAAGGAGGATCAAAGGGTGACATCAGTAATTACAGAATAACTAGTTAAAGGAGCACTGCAGGATCACCTAGACAAGACTTTATAGATGATTTGTCTGAGCTTTTTTTAACTGAAGTTATAGCTCGGCCACATCATGGGTTTGTTAAGGCCAATCTTGTCTGACCAATTTGATTAGATACTATGATGTGGAACTGGATGCAAAGAATAATAATGAAATCATACTGTTGCACATGGAAGCCTGCTGCACAAATTGGAGCAGTGTGGCATTGAAGACAAATTGCTGCTATGGATAAAGGGATGGTTGAGGGGGAGAAGACAGGGGGTGGTAATCAATGGACACTGCTCTGCATGGACTAATGTTATTAGTGGAGTCTCCCGGGTTCAATATTGGGTCCACTGTTGTTTTCTGTATTTATTAATGATATTAATGATGGTATATCAGGCTTAATGTCCAAGTTTACAGACGATACGAAGGTCGGAAGGGTTGTTAATGACACTAATGACAGTATGCTGCTGCAACAGGATCTAGAAAAGCTGAGCAGATAGGCTGAGAGGTGGCATTGAAGTTTAACATTGACAAATGTAAAGTACCGCATATGGGAAGCAGTAATCCCCACAGTAATGTATCAAATGTGTGGTACTACACCGACAACAGTAGAGAATGAAAAGGACCTGGGGTTAATTGTGGAGGCAGATATGAAGTTTTATGAGCAGTGCAGACAGTCTGTAAGAGTCGCTCATGGTGTCTTGTCAATGATATACAGGAATTTTTATAGCAGGGATAAGGAGGTGATTATCCCTTTGAATAAGGCAATGGTCAGTCCATACCTTGAGTACCATATACAGATCTGGATGCCTTATTTTAAGAAGAATGTAGAGCTGCTGGAATGAGTATAGAGAAGGGCAACAAGATTAGTGAATGGAACAAAGGGTTGCTCTTATGAAGAAAGACCTAAGTTTTGCAAATTACAGTGTCTGGAGACTAGGCACCTGAGAGGTGTATAAAGCTTTGAATGGTTTGAGCATGCTCAATGCTGATGGGATTCTTATTCTTGTTCAGAATAATCACCTGAGAGGGCATAAATTCAAACTGAGGAAAGACAGTTGTAGAATAGATATGTGTAAGTTTGCCTTTAGCTAGCAGGTGGTTGACTGCTGGAACAAACTCCCATCTTTCATTATAGAAGTTTATAGCTTAAATAGATTCAAGGCAGAACTAGACAAATATTTGGAGTGAGTGGATGGGTGAAATGAGAAGGGTTTTTTTTGTTGTTGATGCTATATTAGCTTGCTTTTCTTGCATCATGTGTCTTTACTAATGCTAATGAGGCAGCAAATTCAAGTAAAGGGCATTCTTATCAAAACTAAAGACTGACACAAGTAATTATAGACCTGTTAGTTTAACTTCTGTTCCAGGTAAATTAATGGAGGCACTGGTTAAAGAAGCACTGCAGGATCATCTAGACAAGAATTCAGTTATAGCTCAGACGCAGCATGGTTTTGTTAAGGGCAGGTTTTGCCTGACCAATTTGATTGGATACTATGATGTAGTCACAAAAGAACTGGATGCAGGGAATAACTTTGATATTATATATTTGGATCTTAGAAAGGCTTTTGATACTGTTGCACATGGAAGACTGCTGCACAAATTGGAGCAGTGTGGCACTGGAGGCAAATTGCTGCTATGGATAAGGGGATGGTTGAGTGGCAGAAGACAGAGAGTGGTAATCAATGGACACTGCTCAACGTGGACTAATGTTATTAGTGGAGTTCCTCAGGGTTCAGTGTTGGGTCCATTGTTGTTTTCGGTGCTTATGAATGATATTGATGATGGGATATCAAGTTTAATGTCCAAGTTTGCAGATGATACAAAGGTTGGCAGGGTTGTTAAGAACACTACTGACGCTATGCTGCTGCAACAGGATCTGGAAAGGTTGAACAGATGGGTTGAGAGGTGGAAAATGAAGTTTAACATTGACAAATGTAAAGTACTACATATGGGAAACAGTAACCCCAGAGCAACATATCAACTCTGCGGTACTACACTGACAGTGGTGGAGAATGAAAAGGACCTGGGGGTAATTGTGCAGGCAGATATGAAGTTCTCTGAGCAGTGCAGACGAGCTGCAAGAGTAGCTCATGGTGTCTTGTCAATGATATACAGGAATTTTTCTAGCAGGGATAAGGAGGTGATTATTCCCTTGTATAAGGCAATGGTTAGGCCACATCTTGAGTACTGTATACAGGTCTGGAGGCCTCATTTCAAGAAGGATGTAGAGCTGCTAGAACGAGTACAGAGAAGGGCAACAAGATTAGTGAATGGAACAAAGGGTTGCTCTTACGAAGAAAGGCTTAAGTTTTGCAAATTACAGAGTCTGGAGACTAGGCACCGGCGAGGTGATCTGATAGAGGTGTATAAGGCTTTGAATGGTTTGAGCATGCTCAATGCCAATTGGGATTCTTCATCTTGCTCAAAATAATCAGCTCAGAGGGCATAAATTCAAATTGAGGAAGGACGGATGTCGGATAGTTGTGCGGAAATTTGCCTTTGGCCAGCAGGTGGTTGGTTGGTGGAACTGACTTCCGTCACTTGTTGTTGAAGTTGATAGCCTAAACAAATTTAAGGCTCAACTGGACAGGTATTTCGAACGAACGGAGGGGTGAAATGGGAGTGGTGTGTTTTTTTTTTTTTTTTTTTTTGGCTGATGCTGAATAAGCTTGCTTTCTTGCATCATATGCCTCTACTAATGCTAATGCTAATCTTCAAAGCACTATATTCCTCAGTAAGATGCACACTTCACCTTTTCATGCACACACACCACTGCCAAACATCCCTAACAAGCACAAACAGATAGTTTATCATATAACTCCTGTGAGACTATGCTGATTGTCTTGAACAGCTAATCATGTACATGCAATGGCTGTTCAATAAAGAATGATCATAATTTTTTTTGTACAACATGCCTTCATTAATCATCCATATTTTGATTGTCCTTTTTCAAAATAGTCCCCATAAGGATGAAATGCACTTATCCGGTTTCTGCCATACTTCAAAAGCATGATGGGCACTTTTTTGACATGTGTTTGAGAATTGCCTTCAATATTTTTACAACTTCTTCTGACGAGTGGAAACATTTTCCTCACAGTTACTTCTTTAACTTTGGAAAAAAAAAATTGCAGGGTGCAAGGTCAGAGCTGTAGGGTGTATGAGGTCTCGCATTGTGATGCAGCATCTACCCATCTGTGTGCAGTTGTGGTCGTTTGCAACAAATGTGACCCCGTAAAGTGTACAGTACAGTTCTATGACAAGGTCCTGTAACAGTCATATGATGTGGCACAATATGCTGGCAAAACTTTCCTTGAATGTCAAAAAATGAGATGACCACAACCTTTTCTGCACAAGCCACAACTTTTACTCTTTGTGCGTGTGTGTGTGTGTGTTTGCAATGACATAGACTTCCACACAGAGCTTTGTTGCCTACTCTCGTAGTCAAAATGAAGCCATGTCTCATCTGCCATTATCACCTTGTGCAGAGTCTCACCACCAGCAATATCCATCTGTTGCAGCATCTGACAAACCTCCATGTGAACTTGCTGTTGCTCAGGAGTGAGTAGTCTTGAAACCCAGCATGCACAAACACATCATGTGCAAATCATCATGGAAAATACCATGCATGCTTCCTACTGATATTCTCAATATCTCTGCCAGTTGTCTTACTGTTACAAGAATCTTCTCTCATAATTACGGAAGCAGTGTTTATGATTTCTCAGGTGACAGCAGTGGTTGGAGCCCCAGGACAGCTGATTTTTGCGATTGAATCCCATCCATATTTAAACATTCTAAACCACCTGTGAGCTGTGCTATAAGAAAGCGTAGATTCACCATAAGTCTGTTTTAACATTTAAAATGGTTCAGCTGATGTTTCCTTGAGACAAAAACAAAATTTGAAAGCAGCATACTGCTCTCAACATTTGTTTTTCTCATGTGTCACATCCATTGTTATATAGGCAAAACTGAACAAGCATAAACTTAACCAACCACCAAGGTCACAACATGCACACACGTCAACTGTCAGTTGCTATGTGATACAGCTTAGTTTGGTCTTAAATTCTGTAGCTCAGCTAGAAATGGCAAGCAGTATGGTTGTTCACAAAAAATTATGATCATTCTTTATTGAACAGTCCTCGTATTTATACAAGAACAACTCATGCAAATCCACCTGTTCCTTCTGATCATATTGGGTGAGCCAATTTAAATGGGTCCAGCACTGAACTCTAGGGAACTCTACTGATAATATTAGTCCTTGAAGAGCAGTGCCCATTGATAACCAATCTCCATAACCATCCCTTTATCCAGAGCAGTAACTTGCACTTATTACCACATTGCTCCAGTTTATACAGAAGTCTTTTATGTACAACAGTATCAAAAGCCTTCCTGAAATTCAAGTATATGATATCAAAATTATTTTTTGCAACCAGTTCCTTGGTCACTGCATCACAGTAACCTATCAGATTGGTTAGACAAGACCCCCTTAGGAAATCCATGCTATGACTGCAGTATAATTGCATTCCTGTCCAGATGGGTCTGCATTGCTTCTCTAACCAGGTGACTCCATTATTTCCCTGGAACAGATGTTAAAGCATGCACTTTTCTTCTCTGCCATGTGTCTCAATAAAGTTCATCTGACATCCATTTAGATCTAAGCCTTGAATGGTATTTCTTCACTGGTATGAAAAAAATACTGCCTGAAGTTCCTTTATGCTCATTTATATTTTTATTTTATGATGATACAGGTTCACCAATGAAGTTCCTTTATGCTCAAACTAGTAAGCAAACAAAGATCTGGTTTGGTTTATCTCAGATTAATGGAAAATGAAAAAGAATTGTGCAGTCAGATATGAAATTCTCTGAGCAATAGGCTTCTCTGACTAGAGTGCATCAGGACTTGGTGGTTATGGACACCTTACCTGCCTTTCAGTTTGGATGTGCTAAATGCTGCAATTTTAGTTTTTTATTGAAGAGCCTTCTGTAATAAATTTTGTTTTTTGAACAAAATTTATTACAGAAGACTGTAGCAGTTTATTGCATTCAGAAATCTGAATATGCCAGGTTGTTGTTGTTGGATTTTAGGAGCATCAGTGACTAGGGCCATGTTGCTCAGTGTATATTGTCACAATTGAGTTTTATTTTATACACTCAGAATACACTGAATTGTAATTGAGTTGTTCTGAAGTTGATTTTCTGTTTTGCTGAATTAAAAACCAGAGTTTCTGGGAACAGAAACTATGCTACCCTCGCCTGAGACCAACTAACTCAGCCATGTTGTGAAAAAGACCCATAAAAATTCCTCCCATCATCGATGGGATTCGAACTCAGGTCTTTTCCACCCCCGGTGTGAGGAAGGTGACCAACTGTGCTACCCACAAGGGCTGAATATGCCAGGTACATCATTAGCATTAGCATAGGCATACAATGCAAGAAAGCAAGCTTTATGCAGCATCAGCCAAAAAAAAAAAAAAAAAAAAACCTCCCATTTCACTCATCTATTCACTCTAAATGCTTATCCAGGTCAGCCTTAAATTTATTTAAGGCTATCAACTTCCACAACAAGGGATGGAAGTCTGTTCCAGCAATCAACTACCCGCTAGCTAAAGGCAAATTTCCACACATCTATTCTACAACTGTCTTTCCTCAGTTTGAATCTATGCTCCCTCAGTTCTTCATCTAAGACTTCGCCTAACACTTCTTTTACAGTAAGCTGTTCATGTGTCTTAAGCAATGAATCAACAGCCTGTTTACGTTTTCTTTCAAAATTCAAGCAATCTATTAGTATGTGTTTAACTGTTTGGATTGTGTTACAAATTTGGCACTAAGGTGGATCATCAGAGCATAGCAGAGCAGAGTGTGCATGGTCTGCATGACCAATTTTAGTCTAGTTAGATAACTTCTTCCTGACTCCTTGATCTTAAACTGATGTTCCACATATTTAACCTTTGTTTTGGAACACATTGTTTTATGTTTCCTGCCAGCTTTTCTTTAACATGTTATACAGATATTGTCAATCAATGGCTTCAAGATGGCATATCATTTGTTGAAGTTGTAGCTGATTTCGCAGCTTATTCAGCCACTGCATTTCTAGCTATCCCTTTGTGGCTTGGTGTCCAGCAAATGTAGGTATCTTTGCTTTGTTTAAAAAAGAGGGTAAGGATATCTCAGATCTGCCAAGGAATCAGATTATGAGTATTAGAGGGATGCTTGCAGCACCCAAAGGAATTTGTACAAATCATATTTTTTTGTATTTACATGGTTTATATATGTTCTGAAGGTAATGCCCACAATTCCACTGTGAATATGTTATTCAAAATAATTTTGATAAAAAATTATCTAAATTATTGATAATTTTGAATACCGCATAATTTTGAATGCCACACCTTGAATATCGCATACTGGTCTGGAGGCTTCATTTTAGGAAGAATGTAGAGCTGCTGGAATGGGTACAGAGAAGGGCAACGAGATTGGTGAGGGAACAAATTCTCTTACCAAGAAAGGCTTAAGTTCTGCAAATTGCAGCATCTTGAGACTAGGCACCTATAAGGTGCCTAGTCCTGATTGAGGTATATAAGGCCTTGAATGGTTTGAGCAAGTTCAACGCTGATGGGATTCTTCCTCTTGTTCAGATTATGCACTTGAGTGGGCATAAATTCAAATTGAGGAAACACAATTGCAGAACAGATGTGCAGAAATTTGCCTTTAGCCAGCAGGTGGTTGATTATTGGAACAAACTTGCATCTGTCGTTGTGGAAGTTGACAGCTTAAATAAATTCTAGGAAGAACTGGACAAATGTTTGGAACAAATGGATAGGTGAAATGGGAAGTGTTTCTTTTTTTTTTTTTTTTCTTTTTTTTGCTGATGCTGTATAACCTTGCTTTCTTGCATCATATGCCACTACTAATGCTAATATGCTGCATTCCTCTAGTAGTTGAATGATCACTGCTCAGGAATGATCACTGCTGCTTCTACATGACTTTTGGATTTAAAACCATCTCTATATATTGGCCAAAGGAAGTTACAAATTGGATGTGATGAGCTGCATGTAACTGCTGATAATTTTGATCAGATAGACACTTTCCCCAATTTTGGAAAAAAGCATATTTGACCCCCCCCCAATCATTTCCTCAATTTTTTCACTGAATTAATGATTATCTGTAGGTCGAAGAGGAATCTTCCTATTACTGATAATCAGTGGAGTCTTCTAAGTTTAAGGTGGAAGACTGACAAGGCTCTGTTCTATTCAAGAAAACTTGAACAGAACAGAGTCAGTTTGCTCTTGGATGTGCTTGGTACACAACTTTTTATCATGGAAGAAGAGAATTGGCCACACTAAGTGATCCAGCATGGATTTTATTTTGCATGCATAGTTCAGAATCAGTTTCTGTCATCTGATCAATGGTGGTAGTTCACTGAATTCAGCATACAGTCTACAAATTGACAAAGTTTGGTATGCTCCTAAGGCTATATGAATTTCTCCGTGATATCCTGTTTTAGCAGGTGGAGGGCACTCGGTCTGGAAGCCGTACACTGGATCTGACAAATGTGCAGTATAGTTTTAGCAACACACACATATACCTGTTTCCTATGTTGTAGCAGAAGCAAACTGTGTTTTTTTTTTTTTCCAAGCATATTGTTCATAGTTATTTGATGTGTTCAAGGAAAGTTAATTTCTTGTCAAATATTAGTCCAGTGAATTATACATTTCTTTGTACTGGAAGTGCTTGTCCATTTGATTTCAACTCCGGGTGTGTGGAGGTTGTGTTTTCAACAGATGCACACTGTTTTTTGAGCAGACAGATGGAACCCATATAGAGTCCATTTACTAACATTGTGTATGGCTTGCTGTATTTGTCATTCAGTTGTTTGCATGCTTTGAGAGTGGCTAAAAATAGTGAAGTCACCTACATAGGGGTCACTATCTACTATAGGTGGTAGTTTATTTCCTATGGTATTTATTTTTATGTCAAACAGTGTAGCATTAAGAACAGATCCTAAAGAAGCTCCTTAATGAAAGACCAGAGAGAGAGAGAGAGAATGGTCATACTCGAACTTGAAAGGTTCTATTCTTCAAGAAGTTCTGAACAAAAATAGGTAGGTGTCCCCTTAGTCGTAAAGTATGTGTCTCTCAGAATGCCATGTCATCTACCTTTTCTATATCGAAGCAGACTATTACTTATTTGATGTTCAGATCTGATGAATGTATCACACATGCTGACTTTGATTTTGGACACATGATATCTAATGTTAATCTGTTTCATCTGAATCTATATTGTATATTCAAAAAGATATTTCTTGGCTAAATGCCTAAGAATATGAAGGTGTTTGTTTATACATGTGTAATACACACACATCATTTCTACTACCAAGGTAGTTTTAATGCATCATTTTAATTATATCTCATATTGTGAATACCTTTACAAGTTGCCATTAGAAAGCTCCGAAACAGTGACATCTGGGTGGTGGTATCCACCAAGAATAAGTAACGTTAGTCTTCTCCATAGGTGAAGCGTTACTTACTCGAGGTAGTGCAATATTTATGGCAACTCATTGTGAAAATATTTACAATATGAGATATAATTAAAATGATGCATTAAAACTACCTTGGTAGTAGAAATGATGTGTGCATCACCCATGCATAAACAAACTCCTTCATAGATTGTATATTGTTTAGTAGATTATTGATTTCTGGGGGACTAGTTCAATTTAATGTTCATTTTTTCAGGATCTTGCACAGGCAGCTAGTTAATGTAATTGAAAAATAAGTTTCTTGGGTTATCAGGATCTTTACATACTTTAGGGAAAGCTAGTGCTACTGCATGGTGCTCCTGCTCTGGGTACTTGTTTCCCCATGAAGATCTAGCTATATAATAAGAGTACTATATTCAATGATTTATATCAATTAGCTGTTTTCACTGTGTGTATCATTAGGTCCTTTAGCACTTGTCATGTTTGGTTCAGTGCTCTGTTTAGTTCATCTGTTGTGAAAGGGGAGTTATACAGTTTGTTTGTTTTTTTCGAACTGAAATTGATCTCTCTTTTTTTTTTCTTCTATTTGCTCTTTATATTTCTGGAAATTTAAAAGGCAAGAAATTTTGTGCCAATATCTTTGGAGAAGCCTTGCCTAATGCATTTGCAATTCAGTTGGTTTTGCTATTTCTTGCCCTTCCCAGTGGAGTTTTGGGGTTGGATAGTTAGTTCTGATATTTGCCACTAATTTTTTTTATTTTATTTTGCATTACTTGAGCTTTAGCTGTTTGCTTTATTGTTGATGCAAATTGCATTCAGGTAACTTTATTCCTTTCACATAATATTCTCTCTTTCAAATAAAATTATGTAACTCTCTTATATTGAAATTAGATTATCTCTAGAGGAGTATCTGCAGAATTTATTCCAGGCTTGGTTTTGCTCTTTTGGCTTTTCTGCATCCTTTGTTCCAACCATGGTTTTGGGTATATTTAAACATCTGTTGACATTTTAGGAATTTCTTGCTTTGCTGCATGTAATAACTAGTCTGTGATGTACATTACAGCTTTTCATGTGATTTGCCTTGGACAATCAATGGGTCTAATGTTGACAAGTTTCAATATTTCTCCCAGTCTGCTTCTTGATAAATTGTATGGTGTTTGGCTTTGTATTTTTGAATTGCCTTTTCTCTTTTCCAGATTTCACATACTCTGGAGAAAGCGGGGTAGTCTCCTCTACAGTTAAGACACTGGGGTTTTGTGGCTGTTCATTTAATACTGGCATGCTCTTTTGAGTGACAAGTGGCACAAGCTAATGATTCTTGACAAGCTGTCCATGCGAGTGGACACATCTCTGACATTTATAGCAATTTGGTTAAGTATGTACATCTTCATAAGACAGTTTAAATATCCTGCTTTAGCACATGCAGTCAGGATTATATTTCCTGGTGCCATTGGTGTGGTATTTCCTTACCATCGTATGGAAATATGTTTCACACCAATGGCACTCTGTTCTTTCAGTTTGTACTGGAGTTAGTATGAACTGAAAGACAACGCTGAAAGACAAACCATATACAGCTCTCAACACGAGACATTTTGAGAGTTGTACGGGGGATACAGTGACCAGTATCACCTCCAAAGTTTGGTATTTTCTGTAAATGTTCTGCCTGTTTTGGATTGGCTGCTTCAACTATATCTCTTGGCTTTAGCTATTTTACTGAGGTTGGAGTCCCTGCTATTCCTACTAGCCCTTTCTGAATGAAGCACAGGCCATTCTTCCTATGACTTGTTCACCAGTAGAATGTATTATGAGATACAGTGGTGTGACTTGCTGATTCATTTCCGTTTTTTTTGGATGAGTTTTTGCCTATGCCTTCAGGTTGGCTGATGTGCATGTCTGCTCTGTTCTTTAGCTGTGGGAGTTTGTCTTTACCATTCAGGTTTCCAGCCTGTCCGTGGGAAGGAGTAGTGCCACGAGGTGGCCAAGCAAATATTAAAGTTAGTTGAATTAGTAAATTTAGTAATAAAAGGGGTGAGAAAAGAAAAGAAAGGTAATTTCCTTCCTGTGTTTTTTTTTTTTTTTATATTTATTTTGGAATTTTCAAAGTACAGAACTACTTAGCAGAACCTGAAGAGAGGAAGATGATTTAACTAAAAAAATAACCTTATTCACTTATGGAGCATGATGTAAATCACAAAGAGATCACCTTGCCATGATATATGCTTTGAACCCAGAGCCCAAGGTTCTGAAAAAATCTCAAAAATCCACAAGTATTTGTGGATTTTTGAGATTTTGGAACCTAGTGGATTCTCAATGGTGGTGGTTCTCATTATCAACAATTAATATTTATTATCCAGTCTTTCTTATCGTAGGTGTCAACTTCAATAAGCAATTCCAATTGTTAAAAGAGAAATTCCTTTCCTAGCAAGTTATCAACTGATGCTGAAAACCAACTCATCAAAGCTAGATGAAATAAACCTCACCTATAGTGCACTAGGTCTTTTTGCAGAGAATTTTAATAAAAAAAATGAGACAGTGAATGTCAGACAGAAAAAATGTGAGAAAATTTACTTCAAAGACAAGATCCCGTAATAAATCAAGATGAAATGAAAGCAAAATTTTCCTGCCTCCCAAAAAATTTTGCATTTTGAAATTACTATATAAAATTATTACCAACCTTTGGAAATAATTTTATATAGTTACATTTTGTAATTATATTAATTTTATATAATCACAGATTCTTAATTTTCATTAAGGATTTATAATTCTAACTTCCAACTTTAAAGATTCTTTGAGTAAATATTCTGATCTAATACATTTCATCATGTATGTGTACAAAAAAAAGTAATGTATAAAAATGAAAAAAAAAAGAAATGATCAAATAACTTTTATATTTATAAATTTTATCTAAATCCTGAACACATTTCTATGCACATTTTTATGTGGGTGATATATATTATTTTCACTAATTACATTTTCTATAGTTTAAAATAACTTTTTATGATGTCCTTCCTTCAGTATTATCTGAAGATAAATTCAATTGATTTCTGTACCCTCTTATAACTAAATGGCCTCACTATATACTGCATAATATAACTAAAGTATTGAATTCTGACACATAACGGGAATTGTTAAAACTAATCATGTAACTTTTCATAGAAGGAAAATAGATATACAAACTTTTTATTAATCAGTATATAATTTTTTTTTTTTTTTTTCAAATAAACAGTCACAAAGAATATAAATAACAGACACAGACGTGCAATAAAATTCAGCAAATGCCATGCAGTTTGTTAAACTACATGCAACCTGAAGCAGAAGTGTCATTTGCACAAAATGGTAATCTCACACCCATAGTGTATAGTGCATACTAACCAAAACTACTTTGACTATGAGATGATTTTCATATTCTTCTTCTTGTTTATAGTTCTCTGAAGAGATAGAAAAGTTACAAAAGGAAATTTAGCAAGCAGAAACAAATTAAGAATGAAGAAAAAAGCATCAGCTCAATTTTCACTTGAAGTCTTTTAAAAACACTAATTTAAAATGCCATGCTCTCATAACCATTCAAATATGGTGTGATCCAATAAACAGCACATCCAAAAGAAAATTTCTGTTTTGTTTGTAAGCATATATTTGATATAACGTGCATTTCATAAATGAATCAAAAACTAATGTATGCTAACAAAAAATTTAAGTGTCTTGGAAGGATCATACTAGACCACAATAAATAGCATAAATATTTGTGCCAAAAGAGTTAAAACATTCATTATACAGCAATGTATACCCCACCCATACACACACGCGCACATGCACACAAATAAAAGCAAATAAATATGCATATATGCACACTATATATAGTACAAACCAGAACTAATTTGATTATCAGATGATTCTGGTAGGTTTCCTCTAGCCTATAGTTTTCTGTAAAACAAGATACAGCTGTTAGCATTTACCCAGTTGTGGAGTGATATACACTATATTACCAAAATGTTGGGTGAGCCTCTTCAAAAGAATAGAATAAGGCATCCCATGTACTACAATTCACTATTGTACAAAACACCTGCTTTATGAAGTGTGCATTAGCTAGGCAGAGCAATAAGAATATTCAAGTAAAGTAAAGAGCTGACAGACCTTCAACACATAATTGGCTGCCACACAACAATAGGGGAGGAACTGAGTATTCATGCACTTTCAATTACTTTATGATAGGAGGCCATGGAAATAGCACTCTGCACCACTTTTGACAGCTGACTTTGGATTACAAGAAAACTGTGGGGATGTCTTTCATAAATGGAAGACTATATGTAATGATAATATAGCAAATATGGTAGGTGCATAAAAGTTATTGACAGCTCAGGTTAGGAGAACCTTAACAGACAAAGAGTCACTGCACATCATGCATTAAAATAACTGAAACTTTTAACAAACATTTTCTGGCAAAGCCAGCATGTTTACCCTTTAATGGGGACTACAGAATCAAGATTTTGGAGCAGCTTCTCAAAAGCTTTGGAATATAAGCACCACATACAAAATGTGATGTACCGTTATATACATCACATTTTGATGAATTCATCAACATTCTCTCCAGAACAGTGCAAAGGCATCATGAGGAGGGATCAATCATAATAAACATTACTTGACTAAAATTCAGTGAGGGAGTGATTTGGTGTCAATTGAACAAATGTTGAACCAAACGAGAAATGTGGTGGTAATTTGAGGTTGTTTTTCATGGTACAAGTTTCAGTCTTTGCTTATACTATGTCAATAATGAATGTTTAAACTTAGTATTTAAACAGTGATACCATACCAATTTTGATGTAATACAGTCCATTCCGGTTATTTGGGACACATCGGGACTATGTTACCCGATTGCATTTTGGCCCGATTAAGCGGCTGCCCCAATTATCCGAAGTTTCACGTAAATAGTTAAAATAGTTAAAAATACAATGTAACCCCCCTCCTTTTTTGCAATTGGTTCACTGTACAATCAAATCACGTTACCATGAACTCAACATAGTAAAGTACCGTTCACTATACGATGTGCAGTAAGCGCCGGTCATTGTGATCACGTTTGTGAATTGAATTTCAATTCTATTAAACAGCGATTCTAATTAGCGAAAATAGGAGGAATATTATCCACAGGCTATAAAAGCAAAGATATGTTAAGCACAAATTTACCCTTTATTACCTTACCAATTAAAAAATTAAATGATACGTGAAAATCGGAATAATTAATACGTACTGTACGTACATATGAACTTGTTGAAATTTCTGTTCACTGACATTTGTGGGAGGGGAGAGGTTAAAATTTAAAACAGTAAAAAGATAAGCAATCAATAACAAAGAACACAGCACACACAAATTGCAAGTAACACAATACGCGCAAGTGACAACCGAGTAACGAGTTACAAAGCTTTAAAAATAGGAACGAAGAGAAGATTTGAAAATTAATTTTTTTATATGATTTAAGATTTCATGGAAGTGTAAACACATTTCACCATAATAACCCACAAAATTCCAGCTGTCGGTATTATCGCAAATTCAGTAAGATCGAGTTTATTGTACGTTTATGATAGATTTCACTAACAGAAAAGCCCAATAAACAGGTGACTGCTAATTGTTTTTATTGTTTTATGGTTGTGACCTCCAGAATTTCGACCGAACCACGTAGTACCGTCGGAGACAATCGTAGGGTAATCTCCAGTGCTGCGGTCTCCTGCCCCGATTAAACGGCATGCTGTTCCAATTAAGTGAAGTAAACCCTGGCTATTTTCTCAATCGGTTTCTGTTTTTTAAGATTTGCCCCAAATAAACGGCTGCCCCGATTAACCGGTGGCCTAAATAACCGGAATCCACTGTATTACATTTTGCATACATACATTGACCAGCATGATAAAACACCTTGCAGTATTATTGTAATGACTGCCATAAAGTTTACAAAGATCACCATCTTGTATATTTACTTATTGTCCCAATACTTTTGGTAATATAGTGTGTGTTTATATATCAGTATTTCCAAGTGTTCAATTCTCTGCATAAGAAAATCTAGGAAATCAATACCCATGAAAATTATGTTTTGGTATAACTATTACGAAAATAATTTGAATACTTAATATGCTTGAAGCATAATGTAACTTAAAGTTATGTAAACTTAAAGTTCATTCACAGAAACATTTTTACACAAATAGAAGATAACATTCAAAATAACAAAATATAATTCTATCAGTAAAAACCTAAACTTTAGTACATTTGCTTATAATACCAACAAAATCATTTCTTTATTATAAAAAATATATAATGATAATTTCAATTAATTTTGGGGTAAGTTGCATCCTTTCACACCAACAAAAATTAATAAGATGGTATGAAGTCCTTTGGTGGTACTCATTACAGCCCTGATTTTTATAGTAGATAATTTAAAGTTTTCCTCTTATTAAAAATATTAAATATTTAATCACACAAAAACAGACAAGTATAACTAGTGGTGAGCTGTAGTGGGCTCGCATGGGCTTGCTGGAGCCCACTGTTATTTTTTTTGAAAATTTGCGAGCCCATTGTTGAAACAATCATTTATTTTACAAATGAAATCTTGAATGCAATTATTGAGTATCCAGAGCCAAATGCAATTATTGAGTATCCAGAGCCCAGCATTTTAATGGCACAGTCAATCAGTTATGTATTTTAAAATTGCTTCATTTTTGATTTAATTACAGTCGGACCTCTGTTTAACCAACTTCTTTATACCAAATTAATTTTTTTAAATTCCTTTTGGTAATTACATTTAAAATGGTTTCCATTGAATGAAGAAAATTTCTATGTAACGAACGGATTAGGAGAAAACTTTGTATGCATTATTCTCACCTCTGGCCTTTAGGCAATTTAGGTAATTAGAAAGTACGAATTAAGGGGGGTGAAAGGGATTACCGTTTCACAATGTTAATGGTGTCCGTAAAACCTATGCAGTCACATACCAAGAAGTCGTGCTAGTCAATATGCTTTCCATAGCAAGTCAGAGGTGCATATGTTTTTCAGAGAAGTGAGTGATCCACGCCTTCCAGTAAATTTCTCCATCTATGTTTACATGGTCACAGTAGCTGAATCACAGAGTAGTAACGTAGTAACATATCTTACTTCTCTGTGAGCTGAATATCCATGTGATTCCGCCATTTTGCACAGTATTCAAAGAACTAGTAAAAGTAGCAATGTAGAGATGGATTGAGGCAACTAGAATATTATATAAACTTTACCAAGATGAAATGTTGGCAGATTTTGGAACTTCATCAAGGCTTTCACTGTGTAGAAAATGTTCTAAACTTTAATGGCATACAGGCAATAATTAAAAAAAAAAAAAAAAAAACTGTATGCATATCACCAATGTCCAAAAAATCAGGGCAAATTAAGGATGATTGCTAAAGAACTTGATGTGGAAACTATAAAGATCGGTCGTGTGTTCTGGCCATGATGTAGCTCGCGGATGGCAATTGCGAGTTGGAGGAATCATCCCGCTTTGTGCAAAAATTTTGAATCAGAAGTTAAATATCCTGGATTAGTAAATCGACTTTTAATCTGGAATTTCGTAACTATTTAGCACTAATGATCGACATTCTGCAGGAAATCTTACCTTTCAGAAGCACTATGGTAAAAATAAATTAATTAATTATTGGAACTATTAAAGCTATTGCTAATTTGAAAAATTCTGAAGGAAATTATGAAGCTAAAATTGAGAGCATGTTGAAGTGGAAAGAATTTGAAGGAATAAAAATCGAAAGTAAGAACACATTTAAAAAATTACTTCGTGCCAAGTTATTAAATGCATTGTTTTATCTTTAAAGAATAAGTTATTAATGCAACAGGGTGATTTTAAATTAAATAAAGAAAATAACAATACCATTGAAAGAAATTTTAAATATATGCTACCGGACGTATCAGTGGCCAGATGGTGAAAACCGAATAAAGAAATTTTTTTTCTGATAAAATATGAAATAAAATTAATGATTTTAGAGATTTTGTCAAAGCCAGTTTATCTTTAAAATCGAGTGAAATTCCCTTTTCAATTAAGAAAGCCAGAAATATCTTTGAAACCATTGCGATTAGCACTACTGAAGCTGAGCGAGCTTTCAGCATAATGAATAATATTGAGTGAATGAATGAATACATAAATAAATAATGTTGACAATTAAACATTGATCCTTGAGGTTGTCACAGACATTCTCTCAGATATGCCAGATAAGCTGTACTTGCTACCTGGGAGTCTAAAACGCTGATGGAACTGATATTCGAGTGACACTCAAGTCAAGTGGACCCAATTTCGGCGAAGTCCGGACGGTCTGTGACAGCCAAATCCTCTGCTTGCACCTTCACGATGGTGGGACTGTTAGTAATTCTGGGTATAACCTCCATGCACAAGTACATGGTGGGTGACCACCCAGGTGTGAACCAACGTAAGCAGGGGTCGAGGTGTGGCGCCCACACCACATGGAGGAATGCCGCCCCTCTATGTTACCAGGCAGTGCTAGGTGGTAGATGACTCTCATCAACCGGTGAAATACCACCACTTTGCTTATTGGAGGCTTGAAGTGGTGGAACCCATGTTTAGTCTCTAGAGCTAAGTTCCGGCCAGCCCTTCCCTATCTCTTCCATCATGCAGTATGATTGATGACTTTTGAGGTTATGATGAACATCGTGGCGAGACCCAATATTCCTTACATTTCGAGGGTACAGCTCTAAAACAGAGTTCGCAGGCCGGCCGCTAGTTAGTACACCGGACCAAACCTATTGGTAACTCTCTAGGAGGCTTCCAGATCAGCTAGTGTATAATCTTGCTACCTCTACTCTGCCGGATAGTGACTGGAGGGAGTCCGAGTAGTGTGTATGCGGGGAGCATTGTCGAGGCCACGTTATGTCAAGGATCTGGGTATATTCTTACCACATGTACGCCCTATCCAAAAATTTCATTACTTCATACAGCATGTCCCACCCACTTTTTCTTACTATTGAATACACCATGAATTGTCAAACTAATAGAGCAAGCTTATCTGCGAAAAGATCTAAACCTCCCAAGGACTTCCTAATTCATTTCACAAATATACGTGGTCTCAATTCTAATCTCAACGATGTCCATTTCCACTTGCAGTCTTCCAAACCCCATGTACTTTTTCTGACAGAATCTCAGTTATCGGTTGATTCAACTACTGCTCATCTCAGATGCCCAAATTATTCGTTGTATGATTCCTTTCGCCTCAAAGGTGGTACATGTGCATATGTCCGTTCTGATATTCCCTGTCAGAGACTTGGCAATTTGGAATCTCCTCTCTTTGATCTTCTCTGGCTTAAAATCTCTCTACCTCATTGTGTCAAATTCATCTGTTGTCTCTACTATTCTCCCAACTCCACTAATCACTTGGAGCTCTTTGACTTCCTCTCTTTGCAACTTGACTTTCTCCCGTCCAACTTTCCTAACAGTGAGGTAATTTTCCTTGGTGATTTTAATGTTCACAACTCCAACTGGCTTCCGTTTTCTAGTCACACCGACCCAGCAGGTCGAGATGCTGAGGCTTTTGCAATTACTAATGACCTAGCACAGATTGTTCATTTACCTACAAGAATACCGGAAAATCCTAATCATACAGCCAATACGCTTGATCTTTTTCTCACAAACAACCCTTCTAAGTACACTGTCGAAGTGAGAGGTCCTTTAGGTACTTCAGATAACAACTTGGTGATTGTCTCTTCTCCAATGGAACCTTAATCTCGTGGCTATTCCCAATGTGTTGTTTGGCATTACAAGAATACAAAATGGGATGACCTGCAAGACTTCTTTTCTTCTTTTCCATAGTCGGATTACTGTTTCAAAACTTCTGATGTCAACGTTTGCTCAGATCGTGTTAGTGAAATTATTCTTGCAGGAATGGAATCCTTTATCCCACACTCCACTTTAAAATCTCGTCCTTTATCTAAACCTTGGTTTTCCAATAAATGTGCTAAGGCTATTCAAGAGAAGAATGTTGCATATCGTAATTGGCTTGTTTCTAATTTTTCAGTTTCATTTTCTGCCTACCCCAAAGCTCGCAACAATTGTATAGCAGTTATTAATCAGTCCAAACTAGAGTTTGAACAGGCTAAGGGTAGAAAACTTGCTTCTTGCCCTAATGGTAGCCGAGCATTCTGGTTTCTTGCCAAAGCTATTGGCCGCAACTTTTGCCCATCTCTGCTCCCACCTCTGTCCAAACAAGATGGTTCTGTTGTCACTTCAGCCAAGGATAAAGCTGACCTGCTAGCATCCCATTTTTCTTCCAGCTCATGTATTAATGATCTGGGAAAAACACCTCCCACCATTCCCAACACACTCCATTCAATGCCTCCTGTGATCTTCCGTCAAAAGGATATCAGAAGGATTTTGATGAATCTTGATTTTAAGAAAGCCCCAGGTCCTGATGGTCTTTCTCCACTTGTTCTCAAAACCTGTACTCCTGAACATACTCCTATTCTTTGCCGCCTTTTTTCACTTTCTTATTCCAAAGGTGTTTTCCCTTCTGCTTGGAAATTTGCTCATATCCAGCCAGTTCCTAAAAAGGGTGACAAATCCCTCCCATCCAATTATCGTCCCATTACAATTACTTCTACTCTTTCTAAAGTAATGGAGAAATCAATTAACCACCAACTCTTAAACTACCTAGAAACCTTCCGTCTGATCAACGATCGCCAGTATGGATTCCATCAGTGTCGATCCACTGGTGATATTCTGGCTTATGTTACCCATTTAAGACTAATTCAATGGAAAGGTTCGGTGAAACACAAGTAGTTTCTCTTGACATCTCAAAGGCTTTTGATCGTGTTTGGCATAAAGGTCTTCTAAACAAGCTTCCATCTTATGGTTTGCCAACTGTTTTTAGTAATCGATTATCCAGTTTTCTCTCTGTTCGCTCACTGAGGGCGATGGTAGATGGCTCTCTGTCTTCTAACTTCTCCACTAATGCCGGTGTCCCCCAAGGTTCAGTCTTTTCCCCCAATCTTTTCCTCTTGTATATCGATGACCTTCTTCCATTGACTGGAAATCCTATCCATAGTTTTGCCGATGATAGCACATTGCATTCAACTTTCCATTTTGAGAAACCTTGTCCTGCTCAATCAGCTTCAACTTCTCGAAAATCTGCTACCAATTCCTTAAATGCCGATCTTCAGTTAATTCTCCAGTGGGGCAAAGACAACTTAGTTGATTTCAACCCTTCTAAAACTCAGTCTTGTCTTATATCTCGCAAAAAGGATTCTTCTGCTCCTATGCTTATCTTTAGTGACACTCCGATTTCTAGGCAAAATGATATATCTCTTTTGGGGATTACCCTGACTTCTAATCTCTCTTGGCACAAGCACATTACAAATATTGCTTCCTCTGCATCTAAAAAACTTGGTTTTCTCTTTCGCTCTCGGCGTTACTTTTCTTCCAAACAGCTGCTCACTCTGCATAAATAGCAAATCCGCCCTGCCATGGAATATTGTTCCCACATCTGGGGTGGTGCCCCCAAAACCTCTCTCAGGCTTCTTGATTCCATTCAGAAGAGGGCAGTTCGGTTAATTAATGATTCATCTCTAACAGAGTCTCTCCACTCGCTTTCTCATAGATGCACTGTTTCTGCTGCATGCCTCTTCTACAGATACTTCCATGGGCACTGTTCTTCGGAATTGGCTTCTATAATTCCCGCTCTCTCTTTCAAAACAGTCTGAACACGTGCCGCCACCAGCCAACATCCATTTACTGTCCAACTTCAAACCCACAGAACCAACTTTTCGTCTTCTTCATTTATTCATTCAACTGCCGTTTTCTGGAACAACCTTCCTTCATACGTATTTCCTGAAAATTACAATCTACAGAAGTTCAAGTCCAATGTCAACAAATATCTTCTTTCATCTTCTCAACCTCCAACCCAAGCACAGTACTAAGTACTATAGGTTCTTATACCTCTCGTGTTTGGGGTTCACATAAAAAAAAAAAAAAAAAAAAACACATTGCAGATTATGATGACCATACATCTAAATAGAAAACCATTGCTTCAGTTTGATCCGGATCGTTACGTCAAATCATTCCTCTGGAATCATCGCTCGGCTATTGAGCAAAGCAGAAGATCGACAACAAATATTAATAAAGAAGTAAATTGTATATGGCAATTTTTAGAATAAATTTTTCTTGAATATTTGTGTAATTTTCATGTAATCTGTGATTTTGTTTACTTTTTCTAGAAAGTTTGTTTTTTATGTAATGTTTGTTTTTATATTGTGGAATGTTTTGTGATATTTCATGTTATTTTTTATTCGCAGTATTAAAATTTTATCATGAAAAAAATGTAACCATTATATTTCCCTAATTGTTAAAAAAAAGATGAATAAAAAAAGTAGCGCGTGTGCTCGGCACACGCGGTGGATGGTTTATGTGAAACATCCTTCGCGTTTTTTTTAGGTATTTTGATTTGTATATATCGATTACGAAATAAGAGCTTTTTTATTGTAAATATTTTATTGATCATTCACAAATTTACATAATTTCTGGAAGACAAGATACAATGGATTTAAGATAACTAAAGTAACAGATGTATACTTGTGAGTGCAACGTATCTAAATAACTCTGGAAAACGGTGTCGACTGAAGTACCGATAACATACGCAGCTGTTAGGGGCACCTAACAGTGGAATGAAATGAAAATGCGAGATGAAAAAAATAAATTGTTGACAAATATTTGTATTGTCACAGTCATATGGCAAATACTTGTATTGTTGCAATCATACTTACTGCAGTAGTAACTGCAGGAAGTATGTTTGTGATGTCATACTATTCAAGAATTCTAAAAAGTTAGGAACTCCAGACACTATTGTATCCAGTTATCATCGTAAGGGGAGCATGACGACAAGGAATGTGTAAAATATTCCTAGAACATTTTACACATTTGCTAAAAGCATGGTTAAGGGAGTAATAAGCCCCGTATGTCCACCCCCTGAATCCACCCATGACTTGAGATATAACGGTCACGAAAAATGCGTCACGTGCTCTAATCTTCCCACGCTCGGACTACTAGTACTAGTAGTCCGAGCGTGGGAAGTGCCTCTGGTGGAATCCATGGATGGTGTCACTTCCGTGACCAATCAAATTTACTGGGTAGAAAGTCGGAAAAACTGTGAGCCCATTGTTAAAATATTCACAGCTCACCACTGAGTATAACCCTACTATAAATAGAACTGTATGCAAACAAATTATCATCATAGGAATCAAAAAATTTATGAAATTGACTTAACAACAATAAAGCCAATAAAGTCAAAATGTTAACATAAGAATTCTTCAAGTTCAGCTACACATGCAGGCACATAGAAGACCAGTTAACCCAGATGATAAGTCACCCTGACACAATCCCAGAGTCTTTAACTCAAGGAATCACCTATCTGAAAGCTAAGGACAGAGACAACAGAGGTAAGCTCCAGGAAAGTACAGACTGATCACCTGTCTTCTAACAATGTACAATATCCTAACCAACTGCATAACCAAGAAATATCAGACCACTTGGAGAGCCAGAACATCATGGCTGAGCAGCAGAAGGGATGTAAACAGACAAGCAAAGGATGCAAGGAGCAATTGGCCATTGACACTGCTGTCATGTAGCAGACCTATAAGAAGCACTGCAACCTGTACATGGCTGACATTGCCTACTGCAAGACCTTCGACTCCATACCCCATAGCTATCTGATGGAGACACTTAAGATCACAAAGTCAAACCAACACTGATATGCTTCCTAGCAGCAACTGTGGAAAAGTGGAGAACCAACATCAAGGTGCACATGACAACCAGACAGATCGCCATCACTGATGAGATCTGTCTTCCCTACCAGCCAGGAACCTTCCAAGGATATGTGCTTAGCTCACTGTGGGTCTGTCTAGAACTCCACCCACTGACCACCATGTTAAACAATAGCACGTATAGATTTACTTTCAAAGAAAGGGGGGAAAATCTTTACACCCTCTCTCACCTGATGTATATGGATGAAAAACTATGTGGCAACAGATAATCAACTCAAACAGCTGCTCCAGATAACCAAGGAGTTTAGCACTGGCATTAGGATGCAATTTGGCCTAGACAAATGCAAGACCCATGGACGGTACCAGGAAAACGAAATCAGCTGAAATTACCAACTGAAGTAGATCAGTGAAGTAAATTAGCATTAGTAGAGGTATATGATGCAAGAAAGCAAGCTTATGCAGCATCAGCCAAAAAAAAAAAAAAAAACTTTCACTCCATCCTTCCGTTCATTCGAAATACCTGTCCAGCTGAGCCTTAAATTTATTTAGGCAATCAACTTTCACAACAAGGGATGGAAGTCTGTTCCACAAACCAACTACCCGCTGGCTAAAGGCAAAAATCAGCAGATCAGTGAAGAAATTGAAGCCATGACAGAGGGAGAGACCTAAAAATATCTGAGGATGGTGATGCATACTCAACAGTTAGAACACAAGGAGATCAAGGTACACCAGACTAAGAAATACCATTAGAAGCTGAGGAGCCTGCTAAAAAGAAAGCTAAATATTGGAAACATGGTCGGAGTCATAACCAACATAACCATAAAATAGTCCCAGTACTAACATACTCCTTCGTGATCATGGATTGGACCAACATCAATCTGGAGATCATTCAGAGATTGACCACAATAATGATGACCAAGTGCTGCTAACACAACCTGAAGTCAACCATAGAAAAAATGACAATAGCCCAAAAAGGAGAAGGGAGGGGTTTGACAGACCTCATTAAAACAGAAGGCAATTAAGAACCTGAAGGACTACTTCCAGAAAAACAAAGCCAATTTATCAAGCCATAAAGAAGATATACACTGGTGTTCAAAGAAAGTGCATCACCCCTTAAAATTGTAATTTTCTTCCAAATAATGTAAGTATATGGCAATATTTCTTACAGATTGCATCAGATAAGATTGACAAGCTTAGGTGGATGTAACATTGCATCAGCTGTTACTTTCAGCTATATAAGAACGCTCTGCAAGAGTTGCAGTCATTCCTTGCTTGTGTCAGGATGGTGAGTTACATGCAGTTGACGCCACGAAGAAAGAGTGCAATTGTTGCTTTACATGAGGAAGGATGTTCTTTCCATCATATTGCTTATAGAGTGTCTTGTAATCAGATGATACTGAGTAGACTTCTTTCCACTCTCAACAATACTGGTTCTGCAGATAGGAAAAAAGGAACTGGATACAAACGAGTCTCTTTGCCAAAACAGGACTGCATTTTGAAGCGCTTATGCCTTAAAAACTGTAAAGCTTCTTCACCTGAGCTGAAAAGAGAATTGGAAGAACATACAGGAGTGGTAGCAAGTGCAGTAACAGTCAGAAAATGCTTCTTCAAAAATGTACTTGTAACCCGTCGTAATTCAGAAACCCCTCCTCACACAAAAAATAAAAAAGGTCCGATTAATTTTTTGTACAGAGCATGTCAAATGGACCCGCAAGCAGTGGAAGTCAGTTATTTCCTCAGATGAGAAGAAATTCAACTTGCATGGCTCTGATGGGAGACAAACGATTCACCATAGACATGGTGAAGAATACGATCCAGACTTTATGGTATCTACAGTGAAATTCCCTACTAGCCAAATGATATGGGGGTGCATTTCGTATCGTGGAGTAGGTCACCTGCAATTTACAAAAGGTTCCATAAATGCCAATGGACACCTGGCTATATTGGAAGGCGAATTGCTGCCAACCATTAGAGACCATTTCAACCTGCCAAGTAACTGCATCTTTCAGGACAACTCTGCTCCTTGTCTTCGGGCAAAAAGTGTAAGTAGGCACTTCTGTAGTTACTTTAGCTTCATTTTTGCATTAGAGGTTTGACAGTAATGTGTTTACATTTTTTACAGGTGAAAATATAGTTGGAAGAACAGTCCATTACAACTCTTAGCTGGCCAGGGAACAGCCTGAATGCCTGAATCCTATAGAGAACTGTTAGCATTAGCATTAGTAGAGGCATTTGATGCAAGAAAGCAGGCTTATGCAGCATCAGCAAAAAAAAATAAATAAATAAAAAATAACCACTTCCACTTCACCCCTCGGTTCGTTCGAAATGCCTGTCCATATCAGCCTTAAACTTATTTAGGCTATCAACTTCCACGACAAGGGATGGAAGTCTGTTTCACCAACCAACCACCCGCTGGCTAAAGGCAAATTTGGTGATTATTCTGAGTAAGAGGAAGAATCCCATCAGCATTGAGCATGCTCAAACCATTCAAGGCTTTATACACCTCTATCAGATCACCTCGCTGGTGCCTAGTCTCCAGACACTGTAATTTGCAAAACTTAAGCTTTTCTTCGTAAGAGCACCCCATTCTTCAATTCACCAATCTTGTTGCCCTTCTCTGTACTCGTTCCAGCAGCTCTACATCCTTCTTGAAATGAGGTCTCCAGACCTGTATACAGTACTCAAGGTGTGGCCTGACCAATGCCTTATACAAGGAAATAATCACCTCCTTATCCCTGCTAGAAAAATTCCTATATATCATTGACAATACACCATGAGCTACTCTTGCAGCCCGTCTGCACTGCTCAGAGAACTTCATATCTGCCTGCATAATCACCCCCAGGTCCCTTTCATTCTCTACCACTGTCAGTGTAGTACCACAGAGTTGATACGTTGCTCTGGGGTTGCTGTTTCCCATATGTAGTACTTTACATTTGTCAATGTTAAACTTCATTTGTCACCTCTCAGCCCATCTCCTCAACCTTTCCAGATCCTGTTGCAGTAGCATAGTGTCAGTAGTGTCCTTGACGACCTAGGGAGTTTGAGAACGAGGGTAGCCTGTGCGGACGTACATTTTTGCCACTCCTGGAACAGAGAAGTTTTTTCTGATTTATTTTCTGTTTTATTAGCTTAAATTGGCATATTAACCTATTTTCAAGAGTAGTTTTATATTCTATTCTTATTTACGATACTTAGATTAAAGCAACTTAGATAGAGATTTTGTAGGTATTACTTAGTATCAGAAAGGGTACCAAATTCACGAGTTTACCGTTCGTAAATAGCCGCCGTTGTTACGCGATACAAAATATCTCGAAATAGATAGAATAAGCTTAATATAGTATAGTATAGTACATAATATTGTCAATAAATCAGATAATTAATCTTGTTGAACTTCACTGTCAATTAAATTGTACTTTTAACTATACATATAACGACTTGGGTTACATAACATAAATAATTAGTAAAAAATAAATAATTAATACTTAACTTGATACGG
Organism: Mastigoproctus giganteus; assembly: GCF_048544385.1. Taxonomy (NCBI): domain Eukaryota; kingdom Metazoa; phylum Arthropoda; class Arachnida; order Uropygi; family Thelyphonidae; genus Mastigoproctus; species Mastigoproctus giganteus. The sequence continues at coordinate 181,795,275 of NC_143581.1, forward strand.
AAGTTATATAAAGGGATTTTGTATATAACACTCTATACTGAAACATTAGCATTATTAGAGGCATATGATGCAAGAAAGCAAGCTTATTCAGCATCAGCCAAAAAAAAAAAAAAAAAAAAAAAAAACACAACCGCTACTCCCATTTCACCCCTCCGTTCATTCGAAATACCTGTCCAGCTGAGCCTTAAATTTGTTTAGGCTATCAACTTCAACAACAAGTGATGGAAGTCTATTCCACAAACCAACTGCCCGCTGGCTAAAGGCAAATATCCGCACGCACATCTATCCGACATCTGTCCTTCCTCAATTTGAATTTATGCCCTCTCAGGTGATTATTCTGAGCACGAGGAAGAATCCCATCGGCATTGAACATACTCAAGCCATTCAAAGCCTTATACACCTCTATCAGATCACCTCGCCGATACCTAGTCTCCAGACTCTGTAATTTACAAAACTTAAGCCTTTCTTCGTAAGAGCAACCCTTTGTTCCATTCACTAATCTTGTTGCCCTTCTCTGTACTCGTTCCAGCAGCTCTACATCCTTCTTGAAATGAGGTCTCCAGACCTGTATACAGTACTCAAGGTGTGGCCTAACCATTGCCTTATACAAGGGAATAATCACATCCCTATCCCTGCTAGAAAAATTCCTGTATATCATTGACAAGACACCATGAGCTACTCTTGCAGCTCGTCTGCAGTGCTCAGAGAACTTCATATCTGCCTACACAATTACCCCCAGGTCCTTTTCATTCTCTACCACTTTCAGCATAGTACCACAGAGTTGATACGTTGATCTGGGGTTACTGTTTCCCATATGTAGTTTTTTTTTTTTTTTTTTTTTTGATTTGGTGGTTGTTGGCGCATTGGCTTCTGTGGCCATATTGCACCTCCCAAGGTTTTTGCAGTACTTTGATCCAAGCCCGAGGCGGGAATCGAACCTGCGACTTTTGGGTTTCCGGGAAGGTACTTTACCCACTCGGCTAGCCCGGTCGGCTCCATATGTAGTACTTTACATTTGTCAATGTTAAACTTCATTTGTCACCTCTCAGCCCATCTGCTCAACCTTTCCAGATCCTGTTGCAGCAGCATAGCATCAGTAGTGTCCTTAACAACCCTGCCAACCTTTGTATCGTCTGCAAACTTGGACATTAAGCTTGATATACCATCATCAATATCATTTATAAATACAGAAAACAACAATGGACCCAACACTGAACCCTGAGGAATTCCACTAATAACATTAGTCCACGTTGAGCAGTGTCTATTGATTACCAATCTCTGTCTTCTGCCACTCAACCATCCCTTTATCCCTAGCAGCAATTTGCCTCCAATGCCATACTGCTCCAATTTGTGCAGCAGTCCTCCATGCGCAACAGTATCAAAAGCCTTTCTAAGATCCAAATATATAATATCAAAGTTATTCCCTGCATCCAGGTCTTTTGTGACTACATCATAGTATCCAATCAAATTGGTCAGACAAGACCTGCCCTTAACAAAACCATGCTGTGTCTGAGCTATAAGTGAATTCTTGTCTAGATGATCCTCCAGTGCTTCTTTAACCAGTGCCTCCATTAATTTTCCTGGAACCGAAGTTAAACTAACAGGTCTATAATATAATACTTGTGTCAGCCTTTGATCCTCCTTTGTGAATTGGGGTTACATTTGCACATCTCCAGTCTATGGGTACCTCCCCTGAGTCCAAAGAAGCTCTCATAATTATGGCTAGGGGTTTGCTTACTTCCTTTGCTGCCTCCTTTAATACGACTGGATAGATCCCATCCACCCCGGGTGCCTTTTTTATGTTTATCCTCACCAATTTCTTCTCCACTTTCCTCTCAGTTATTAGAAAATCATTTAGCTCACTGCCAATGTTTACTTCACCTACGACATTCCCCTTCCTGAATAACTCCTCATGTGTGAATGTAGATGCAAAATACTCGTTTAGATTGTTAGCCACCTGAGCAGGATCCTCAACTGTTGAACCATCAACATCCAGTGGACCAATCTGGTTCATCCCTTTCCTTCTTGAGTTTAAATAGGTAAAGAACTCTTTTCTGTTTTTCTTTGCATCCTTGCCAAGGATTTCTCATAATGTGCCTTAGCCTGCCTAATCTCCTTTGTGACTTGGTTACAGACCAACTTATATCTATCATAGGCTTCCATGTCACCCATTAATTTGTATGTATCCTATGCATTTTTATTCTCTGCCATATGTCTAATTAGTTCATCTGACAACCATTTAGGCAACAACATTTCTTGGTTGGTATAAAGCCTGGTACTTCCAAGGTTAGTTCCTTGAATGCTTCCCATTTTGAATTTGCTGTTGGTAACATCATCAGTTGGTCCCACTGTATAGAATTTAAATACTGAAACATAAATATAGAAACATAAATAAATATAAAAAAAAATAGAAACATAAATAGAGTTATAACTGTGTTGAGATATAAGTTTAGGGTTTTAATTTTGTACTGAAATTGAAATTTTATTGAAATTAAATCGAAATCATGACTCTGACCAGAGCAGCAAAGCAAAAGGCTCAAGCTAATGAGAGTGCTGTGGCTCAGGTGAGAACTGAGGGGGCAGCTGCCCTCTGAATCACAGCCTATTAATATGCACTAATTGCTTGATGTTTGTGGAGCAGTCAGGTACGGGACATGATACTGCCATGGGGGATGTCTGTGTGTGTGTGTGTGCGCGATGCAAGGAGTGTAAGGAAATCAGGCGACAACTCAGCATTGTTATGGGCCTATATGAGAGCTTGAAGGACATGGTGGATGCCCTAGAAGGATTAAAAGTAAGGGGCCCATCAAGCTCTCAGCTGCCCACACCAATGCCAGAGCTTGCACTTGGTCATCACACAACACAGCGGCAGCCCCCAAGGCAGAATGCGCCGGTCCCAAAGGAACTAGTAGTTGTTGGTGACTCTATTGTCAGGGAAACGGGAAACATGCTTTGTAAAAAGGATAGGTGGAACAGGACCAGGGTATGTCTGCCAGGAGCAAAGGTTAATGACGTTGTAGAGCGGATAGGAGAGTCTGCTGACGACGCTACTAGAGACGATCGTGTTCAAAGCCGCTAAGTGGATTTTTCTTATTTATTGATTTGAAATTATTGTTTTTCTAAAACTTTTGATTTAAATTTAGTAGTATAACATTATTTTGTGATTTTCTGATTAATTTGGTGTATTTATTCTTTACTCGGCCTTGTAATTGCATAAAAGTATCGGTAAAGGTTTCCACGTGTTTCAACTCCGCTACTGTTCGTAATTTTCCCGCCTTTGTGTTACGATAGTTATATACCGTACTAGATAGCGTTAGTTGAACTTCGTTACCAGTTAAATTGCACGTTTAAATAAATACATATAACGACTTAGATTACAAACGTAATATAATTATATTTAACATAATTAATAACATAACATAACATAATTAATTATAATTAATTAATTAATTAATTAATAGAATCATGACTCAGACCAGAGCAGCAAAGCAAAAGGCTCAAGCTAATGGAAGTGCTGTGGCTCAGAGCAGAACTGAGGGGGGCAGTTGTCCTCTGACTCACAGCCTTATAAAATGCACTGTTTGCTTGATGTTTGCAGAGCAATCGGGTACGGGACATGATACTGCCAAGGGGGATGTCTTTGTGTGTGTGCGCGATGCAAGGAGTGTATCGATGTCAGGCAACAACTCGGCATTCTTGTGGGCCTATATGAGAGCTTGAAGGACAGGGTGGATGCCCTCGAAGGAAATAAATTGAGGGGCCCCATCAAGCTCTCAGCTGCCCACATCAACACCAGAGCTTGCACTTGGGCATCGCGTGACACAGAGGCAACCCCCAAGGCAGAATGCACTGGTCCCGAAGGAACTAGTAGTTGTTGGTGACTCTATTGTCAGGGAAACAGGGAACATGCTTTGTAAAAAGGTTAGCTGGAACAGGACCAGGGTATGTCTGCCAGGGGCAAAGGTTGATGACGTTGTAGAGCGAATATCATCTTTTAAGGGCACAAAAGGTGATATAGTTGTACACGTTGGCACTAATAATATTAAGAGTAGGAGAGCGGCAGAATTACTTAACAAGTACAGGTCACTGTTGAACAAAAGCCGAGAATTAGGGTTGAATTTGAGTTGAATTAGGGTTGCAGTGTCTGCAATTCTGCCCAGACACGATAGGAGGGAGTATATGATGAGAGCCTTGTCGATCAATTCGGCCCTGGAAAGATTGTGCAAGGCTCAAGGGGTAGAATTTTTTTCAGCCTGGACTGTACTTGTTAACAGGAGAGATTGCTTCTACAGGGATGGGATACACTTAAATAGAAAGGTTGCAAGAATATTTGCTGATGCTGTCGAGGCAGTGTTAGGTGGGTCGGAAAACTGCTAGCTTGGGGGGAGACAAAGACCAATAGATTGACAGTAGCCACTGGCAGAGGTGAAAGAGATTCTTGCACTGCTTCCATTAGAATGAGCAGAAGCCTGAAAAACAAGATGCATGGTATTTCAGAGACGGCTGGGAGCCATTGGGGTACAAGTAAACACATGGGTTGTGTTAGGATAGCTAAGAATAGAAACAGGTGCAGGTATACTTGCGTGTACACCAATGCTAGGAGTTTAGTAAATAAATTTGATAAATTTGAGGTATTGCTCAAAACATCAAAGGCAGATATTGTTGGGATATCAGAGACGTGGTGTCACACAGATATAAGGGATGCAGAACTCAAATTTGGGGAGTACAACGTCTACAGAAAGGATAGACAGGATAGGAAGGGGGGAGGGGTTATGCTATTAGTTAAGAAACACATAAAAACCAAGGAAGTGAAGCCAGTCGACATCGCTGGACAGTGCACTGTTGAGTCAGTTTGGTGTGACATAAGCATTGGGAGATCAAAATTGAGAGTAGGAGTGTGCTATAGGCCTAATGACTCTGATGAGTATAATAAGGAACTGTACAGGGAAATAGAGTGGGCCAGTAAATCAGAGAGTCTTATAATGGGAGATTTTAACTTCCCAGATATTGACTGGAATTTGGGGGCTGGTTACTCACACACTAGCAGGACTTTTGTGGATTATTGGATGATTGTTTTCTACATCAGCATGTTCGGGAGGCAACTAGAGGGCGTAATACTCTTGATTTGATTATCAGCAGTGATTCTTCATGCATTAAGAATCTGCAGATAAATGAACCACTAGGTGGCAGTGATCACAGTGTGCTGAAGTGGGATTTACTCAAAGAGGTAACTACCATTAGGGGTAAAGGGAAGGGTTATTGCTTCCGTAAAGGCGACTACGATGGACTGAGACAGTATTTAAATTCTATACAGTGGGACCAATTGATGATGTTACCAACAGCAAATTCAAAATGGGAAGCATTCAAAGAACTTATCTTGGAAGCTACTAGGCTTTACATACCAACTAAGAAATATTGGTCAAGGTTTAGGCCAAAATGGATGTCAGATGAACTAATGAGGCATATGGCAGAGAAGAAAAATGCATGGGATACTTACAAATTAACACATGACACAGAAGCCTATGATAGATACAAGTTGATATGCAACCAAGTTACAAAGGAGGTTAGGCAGGCGAAGGCAGATTACGAGAAATCCTTGGCAAGGGATGCAAAGAAAAACAGCAAAGAGTTCTTTACTTATGTAAACTCTAGAAGGAAGGGGATGAATCAGATTGGTCCACTTGATATTGATGGGTCAACTGTTGATGATCCTGCTCAGGTAGCTAACAAACTAAATGAATATTTTGAATCGACATTCACACATGAGGAGTTATTCAGCAAGGGGAATGCCAGAGGTGTATTCAACTCTAGCAGTAAGCTACAGAATCTTGAAATAACTGGGAGTAAAGTGGAGGAGAAACTGTTGAAGATAAAGAAAGGCACCCGGGGTGGATGGGATCTATCCAGTTATATTAAAGGAGGCAGCAAAGGAAGTAAGCAAACCCTTAGCCATAATTATGAGAGGTTCCTTAGACTCAGGGGAGGTACCCATAGACTAGAAATGTGCAAATGTGACCCCAATTCACAAAGGAGGATCAAAGGCTGACACAAGTAATTATAGACCTGTGAGCTTAACTTCTGTTCCAGGAAAATTAATGGAGGCACTGGTTAAAGAAGCACTGCAGGATCATTTAGACAAGACTTCAGTTATAGCTCAGACACAGCATGGTTTTGTTAAGGGGAAGTCTTGCCTGACCAACTTGATTGGATACTATGATGCAGTCACAAAAGAACTGGATGCAGGGAATAACTTTGATATTATATACTTGGATCTTAGAAAGGCTTTTGATACTGTTGCATATGGAAGACTGCTACACAAATTGGAGCAGTGTGACATTGGAGGCAAATTGCTGCTATGGATAAAGGGGTGGTTGAGGGGGAGAAGACAGAGAGTGGTAATCAATGGACACTGCTCATCGTGGACTAATGTTATTAGTGGAGTCCCTCAGGGCTCAGTGTTGGGTCCATTATTGTTTTCTGTATTTATAAATGATATTGATGATGGTATAACAAGCTTAATGTCCAAGTTTGCAGACGATACAAAGGTTGGCAGGGTTGTCAAGGACACTACTGACACTATGCTGCTGCAACAGGATCTGGAAAGGTTGAGCAGATGAGCTCAGAGGTGGCAAATGAAGTTTAACATTGACAAATGTAAAGTACTACACATGGGAAACAGCAACCCCAGAGCAACGTATAAACTCTGTGGTACTACACTGACAGTGGTAGAGAATGAAAGGGACTTGGGGGTGGTTGTGCAGGCAGATATGAAGTTCTCTGAGCAGTGCAGACGGGCTGCAAGAGTAGCTCATGGTGTCTTGTCAATGATATACAGGAATTTTTCCAGCAGGGATAAGGAGGTGATTATTCCATTGTATAAGGCAATGGCCAGGCCACACCTAGAGTACGGTATACAGGTCTGGAGGCCTCATTTCAAGAAGGATGTAGAGCTGCTGGAACGAGTACAGAGAAGGGCAACAAGATTAGTGAATGGAACAAAGGGGTGCTCTTACGAAGAAAGGCTTAAGTTTTGCAAATTACAGTGTCTGGAGACTAGGCACCAGCGAGGTGATCTGATAGAGGTGTATAAAGCCTTGAATGGTTTAAGCATGCTCAGTGCTGATGGGATTTTTCCTCTAGCTCAGAAAAATCACCTGAGAGGGCATAAATTCAAATTGAGGAAAGACAGATGTACAGATTTACAGACAGATAAATTGATGAATAGATGTACGGAAATTTGCCTTTAGCCAGCGGGTGGTTGGTTGGTGGAACAGACTTCCATCCCTTGTAGTGGAGGTTGATAGCCTGAATAAGTTTAAGGCTCAGTTGGACAAGTATTTTCAACGAACAGAGGGGTGAAGTGGAAGTGGGGTTTTTTTTTTTTTTTTTTTGGCTGATGCTGCATAAGCTTGCTTTCTTGCATCAAATGCCTCTACTAATGCTGATGCTAATATCATCTTTTAAGGGGACAAAAGGTGATATAGTTTTACACGTTGGCACTAATGTTATTAAGAGTAGGAGACCGGCGGAATTACTTAACAAGTACAGGTCACTGTTGAAAAAAAGCCATGAATTAGGGTTGAATTTGAAAGAGTCTGCAATTCTGCCCAGACACGATAGGAGGGAGATGATGAGAGCCCTGACGATCAATTCGGCCCTGGAAGGATTGTGCAAGGCTCAAGGGGTAGAATTTTTTTCAGCCTGGTCTGTACTTGTTAACAGGAGAGACTGTTTCTACTGGGATGGGATACACTTAAATAGAAAGGGTGCAAGAATGTTTGCTGATGCTGTCGAGGCAGTGTTAGGTGGGTCGGAAAACTGCTAGATCGGGGGAATACAAGGACTAATAGATTACAGTAGCCACTGGCAGAGGTGAAAGTGATTCTTGCACTGCTTCTATTGGAATGAGCCGCAGCCTGGAAAATAGGATGCAGGATAGTTCAGAGACTGCTAGGAATCATTGGGGTACAAATAAACACATAGGTCGTGTTAGGGCAGCTAAGAAAAAGAACAGGTGCATGTATACTTGCGTGTACACCAATGCTAGGAGTTTAGTAAATAAATTTGATGAATTTGAGATATTGCTCAAAACATCAAAGGCAGATATTGTTGGGATTTCAGAGACGTGGTGTCACACAGATATAAGGAATGCAGAACTCAAATTTGGGGAGTACAATGTCTACAGAAAGGATAGATAGGGTAGGAAGGGAGGAGGGGTTATGCTAGTTAAGAAATACATAAAATCCAAGGAAGTGAAGCCAGTCGACATTGCTGGACAGTGCAGTGTCGAGTCAGTTTGGTGTGACATAAGCATTGGGAGATCAAAATTGAGAGTAGGAGTGTGCTATAGACCTAATGACTCTGATGAATATAATAAGAAACTGTACAGGGAAATAGAGTGGGCCAGTAAATCGGAGAGTCTTATAATGGGGGCTTTTAATTTCCCAGATATTGACTGGAATTTGGGGGCTGGTCACTCACACACTAGCAAGGCTTTTGTGGATTTATTGGATGATTGTTTTCTACATCAGCATGTTTGGGAGGCAACTAGAGGGAGTAATACTCTTGATTTGATTATCAGTAGTGATTCTTCGTGCATTAAGAATCTGCAGATAAATGAACCACTAGGTGCAAGTGATCACAGTGTGCTGAATTGGGATTTACTCAAAGAGGTAACTACCATTAGGGGTAAAGGGAAGAGTTATTGCTTTCGTAAAGGCGACTACGATGGACTGAGACAGTATTTAAATTTTATACAGTGGGTTCAACTGATGATGTTACCAACAGCAAATTGAAAATGGGAAGCATTCAAAGAACTTATCTTGGAAGCTACTAGGCTTTGCATACCAACTCAGAAATATTGTTCAAGGTTTAGGCCTAAATGGATGTCAGATGAACTAATGAGACATATGGCAGAGAAGAAAAATGCATGGGATACATACAAATTAACACGTGACACAGAAGCCTATGATAGATACAAGTTGATCTGTAACCAAATTACAAAGGAGGTTCGGCAGGCGAAGGCAGATTACGAGAAATTTTTGGCAAGGGATGCAAAGAAAAACAGCAAAGAGTTCTTTACTTATATAAACTATAGAAGGAAGCGGTTGAATCAGATTGGTCCACTTGATATCGATGGCTCAACTGTTGATGGTCCTGCTCAGGTAACTAATAAACTAAATGAATATTTTGCATCGACATTCACACATGAGGAGTTATTCAGAGAGGGGAATGCCAGAGGTGTATTCAACTCTGGCAGTAAGCTAGAGAATCTTGTAATAACTGAGTAAAGTGGAGGAGAAATTGTTGAATATAAACACAATAAAGGCACCTGGGGTGGATGGAATCTATCCAGTTATATTAAAGGAGGCAGCAAAGGAAGTAAGCAAACCCTTAGCCATAATTATGAGAGCTTCCTTGGACTCAGGGAAGTACCCATGGACTAGAGATGTGCAGATGTGACCCCAATTCACAAAGGAGGATCAAAGGCTGACACAAGTAATTATAGACCTGTGAGTTTAACTTCTGTTCCAGGAAAATTAATGTAGGCACTGGTTAAAGAAGCACTGCAGGATCATCTAGACAAGACTTCAGTTATAGCTCGGACACAGCATGGTTTTGTTAAAGGGAAGTCTTGCCTGACCAATTTGATTGGATACTCTGATGCAGTCACAAAAGAACTGGATGCAGGGAATAACTTTGATATTATATACTTGGATCTTAGAAAGGCTTTTGATACTGTTGCACATGGAAGACTGCTGCACAAATTGGAGCAGTGTGGCATTGGAGGCAAATTACTGCTATGGATAAAGGGGTGGTTGAGGGGGAGAAGACAGAGTGGTAATTAATAGACACTGCTCAACGTGGACTAATATTATTAGTGGTGTCCCTCAGGGTTCATTGTTGGGTCAATTAGTGTTTTCTGTATTTATAAATAATACTGATGATGGTATATCAAGCTTAATGTCCAAGTTTGCAGACGATACAAAGGTTGGCAAGAATGTTAAGGACACTACTGACACTATGCTGCTGCAACAGGATCTGGAAAGGTTGAGCAGATGGGCTGAGAGGTGGCAAATGAAGTTTAACATTGCCAAATGTAAAGTACTACATATGGGAAACAGCAACCCCAGAGCAACGTATCAACTCTATGGTACTACACTGACTGTGGTAGAGAATGAAAAGGACCTGAGGGTAATTGTGCAGGCAGATATGAAGTTCTCTGAGCAGTGCAGATGGGCTGCAAGAGTAGCTCATGGTGTCTTGTCAATGATATACAGAAATTTTTCTAGCAGGGATAAGGAGGTGATTATTCCCTTGTATAAAGCAATGGTCAGTCCACACCTTGAGTACCATATACAGGCCTGGAGACCTCATTTCAAGAAGGATGTAGAGCTGCTGGAATGAATATAGAGAAGGGCAACAAGATTAGTGAATGTAACAAAGGGTTGCTCTTACGGAGAAAGGCTTAAGTTTTGCAAATTACAGTGTCTGCAGACTAGGCACCGGCGAAGTGATCTGATAGAGGTGTATAAAGCCTTGAATGGTTTGAGCATGCTCAATGCTGATGGGATTCTTCCTCTTGCTCAGAATAATCACCTGAGAGGGCATAAATTCAAATTGAGGAAAGACAGATGTAGGATAGGTGTGCGGAAATTTGCTTTTAGCCAGAGGGTAGTTGGTTGGTGGAACAGATTTCCATCCCTTGTTGTGGAAGTTGATAGCCTTAATAAATTGAAGGCTCAGCTGGACTGGTATTTCGAACGAACGGAGTTGTGAAGTGGAAGTTGTTTTATTTTTTTGGCTGATGCTGCATAAGCTTGCTTTCTTGCATGATATGCCTCTACTAATGCTAATGCTAATATCATTGATAAATATAGAAAACAACAGTGGGCCCAACACTGAACCCTATGAGACTCCAATAACAAATTAGTCCACGAAGAGCAGCACATTCATTGATTACCACTCTCTGCCATCTCCCACTCAACACACCCTTTTATCCCATTGTAGCAACTTTCCTCTTAATACTATACTGCTCCAATCTCTTGAAAGTAGTCTTCCATGCACAAGAGTATCAAAAGCTTTCCTGAAATCGAAGTATACGATATCAAAATAATTTTTTGCATCCAGCTCCTTTATAGCCACATATCAGTATCCATTCAGATATGTCAGACAAGACTTTCTCTTAACAAACCTTTCTCTTAACAAATGCTTTGTCTGAATTATTACTGCATCTTGTCTAGATGATCCTGCAATGCTTCTTGAACCAGTAACTCCATTATTTTTCCAGAATAGAAGTTAAACTAATAGGTCCGTAATTACTCGTGTCAACTTTTGATCCCCCTTTGTGAATTGTGGATACATTCGCACATCTCCAGTGTGTGGAAACTTCTCCCGAGTACAAGAATGCTGTCATAATTATGGTTAAGGGTTTGCTTACTTACTTTGCGACCTCCTTTAATATAACTAGATATATCCCATCCACCCAAGGTGACTTTCCTCTGTTTAACTTCAACAATTTCTACTCCAGTTTACTCTCAGTTATTACAAAATCATTATGCTCCCTGTTAGAGTTTAATAAGCTTCTATCCTTCACTTCCCTAAAGAATTTCCATGTGTGAATGTAAATGCAAAATAGTCATTCAGTTTGTCAGCTATCTCAGCAGGATCATCAACAATCAGTCAAACCATCAACATCAAGTGGACCAATCTGATTCATCCTCTTCCTTCTAGAGTTTATATAAGTAAAGAAGTCTTTGCATCCTTTGCCAAAGATTTCTCACAATCTGCCTTTGCTTGTCTAACCTCCTTACTTGATTACAGACTAGCTTATATCTATCATAGGCTTCTGTATCACATGTCAATTTATATGCGTCCCATGCATTTTTCTTCTCTGTCACGAGTCTCATTAGTCATCTGACATGCATTTAGGCCTAATCCTTGAACAGCATGTCTTAATTGGTATGAAAAGCCTAGTAGCTTCCACGATTAATTCCTTGAATGCTTCCCATTTAGAATTTGCTGTTGGTAACATCATCAGTTGGTCCCACTGTACAGAATTTAGAAACTGACTGAGACCATTGTTGTCAACTGTACGAAAACAAAATCCCTTCCCTTTACCCTTGATGGTAAATATATCTTTAAGTAAATCCCGCATCAGTACACTGTGATCACTGCCAACTAGTGGTTCCTTTACCTGCACATTCGTGATGCACGAATAATCACTGCTGATAACCAGATCAAGAGTATTACCCTCTCTGGTTGCCTCTCGAACATGCTGCTGCAGAAAACAATCATCCAATAAATTTACAAAAGTCTTGCTAGTGTGTGAGTGACCAAACCCACAAGTTCCAGTCATTTATGATATTTTATATTTTTTGTGTTTTGCTAGATGGATGGAATCACTGTGTACTGCACACTGGAGTGTTATATCTATGATAAGGAAATGAGTAGCTTTGAGTAGCACTGTCCTATGGTCTAGGACAGTGCTACTCAAAGTGTGGTCTGCGGGCCGGTGGCGGTACACGAACTGTTTGTTACTGGTCGCAACGAACTGGAAATTGGTTACGGACGTTTCCAGTTCCCAACGATCCATCCACTACCAATCCGCAAAAGATTTGTATTTTACAGAAGTACTGGTCTGCAATGGATTGGAAATAAAAGAAACTGGTCCTTCATCACAGATAGTTTGAGAAGGTTTACCATTCACTGGTCTAGGTGAATGGTAAACCCCTAATTTTATACAACTGACTTTACAGCCATAAAAACAGAAAGGTAGTTTTAAAGTAGAACAACATGGGATTGTAAATTTGTAAAGTTGTCAATTATACTCAATTTTCTTCCATATTGTATCAAATTGTTTCTTCCATAATGTATCAAATTGTTTCTTCCATAATGTATCAAACTGTTTATTCCATAATGTATCAAACTGTTTATTCCATAATGTATCAAATAACTGAATTCCATATAACATCTGATATGCTTCAGGAACATATTTTTTTATATTATCCACATAAGACTGCCAACATGGCTACAGGTTTGCACAATATGAAGGAATAAAAGGAATGGACTACACACAGCCTGTGGGCCCTTGGTCTATACAGTGATTGTAATCTTTTAGATGAGGAAGACCGGAATTTTTTTTTTTTTTTTTTTTAATTGTAATGTTAAATTTAGTTACCAAACAAATTCACCTCTACTGCTTCTATATATGTTCCCATATTTCTAGTTATCAACCTGTCTTTAAACTTAAACTTGAGAAGGAAGAAAAGATTATTGTTAGTAGTAGAAGTAGTAAAAATTGAAGAAAGCAAGCTTATACAGCATAAGGGAGAAAAAAAGGCCAACACTTTCCCATTTTACCTATCCAACCACTCTAACTACTTATCCAGTTCTTCTGCCTTGAATTTATTCAAAATACCCACCTTTATAACACCACATGAAAGTTTATTACAACAATCCAGACTACAAGACAATCCTAACCACACAGCCAACACACTTGATCTTTTTCTCACAAACAACACTTCTAAGTACATGAGCAAGGTGAGCGGTCCTCTAAGTATCTTCGATCACAAGATGGTGATGATCTCTTCTCCAATGGAGCTTTCCTTCATGGCCATTCTCAACCTATATGAAGCCTGATATGAAGGTATATCAGGCTTAATGTCGAAGTTTGCAGATGATACAAAGGTTGGCAGGGTTGTTAATGACAGTAATGGCAGTGTGCTACTGCAACAGGATCTAGATAATTTGAGCAGATGGGCTAAGAAGTGGTAACTGAAGTTTAACCTTGACAAATGCAAAGTACTGCATATGGGTAGAAGTAACCCCAGAGAAACGTACCAACTGTGTTGTAACCAACCTAAGTGTAGTACTACACTTACGGTGGTAGAAAATGAAAAAGACCTGGGAGTAATTGTGCAGTCAGATATGAAGTTTTCTGAGCAATGCAGACAGGCTGCAAGGGCAGGTCATGGGGTTTCGTCAATAATATACAGGGTGACTCACTACCAGTGCGACAAACTTGCAGGAGGTGTAGGGGACACAAAGATGAATCGGAATCACATAGCATTGCAGGGTGCAAAATGCCTTCATCATGCGGTAGAGGACGTTGAACGGGAGGTCGCGTAAACAGCGATCCCGCTGGAAGTCAGCATTTGCGAACCGGTTCCCGAGGCAGTAGAATGGACGAGTATTCAAACGTTGAACTGGGCAACATGCACCTCGCGTATGGAGCAGCGGACTGTAATGGGCGCGCTGCTCTGCGCTTGTACCAGGAACGTTTCCCGCACAGGCGTGCTCCTCATCATACGATTTTCGCGTGTGTGCACAGAAGGTTACATGAGACTGGTTGTTTCACGAGAGGTACCATGAATCGAGAGCGAATGATGAGGACGCCAGACAATAAGGAGAATATCCTACATCTTGCAGAAGGCAATCTGAGTACGAGTACTCGAGCGATAGGCCAACGATTGGGTATTTCCCAATCCACTGTATGGATACTGTCAACAAACCAAATGAGTTCATACCATCTGCAATGGGTCCAATCATTGGAGCCTACGGATTATCCACTCCGGATGACTTTTGCTACTTGGTTTCTTCAACAGAAACGGTTTGCAAATGGTGACTTCCAGCGGGATCGCTGTTCACGCGACCTCCCGTTCAATGTCCTCTACCGCACGACGAAGGCATTTTGGACCCTGCAATGCTATGTGATTCCGATTCGTCTTTGTGCCCCCTACACCTCCTGCAAGTTTGTCGCACTGGTAGTGAGTCACCCTGTATATTATTGACAAAACCCCATGACCTGCCCTTGCAGCCTGTCTGCATTGCTCAGAAAACTTCATATCTGACTGCACAATTACTCGCACTGGTAGTGAATCACCCTGTATAGGAATTTTGCTAGCAGGGAAAAGGAGGTAATTGTCCCTCTGTATAAGGCAATGGTCAGGCCACGCCATGAGTACTGCGTACAGGTCTGGAGGCCTCATTTTAGGAAGGATGTAGATTTGCTTGAGCGTGTACAGAGAAGGGCAACAAGATTGGTGAGGGGAATGAAGGGATTCTCTTACCAAGAGAGGCTTCAGTTCTGCAAATTGCAGTGGCTGGGGACCAGGCACCTGCGCAGTGATCTGATTGAGGTATATAAGGCCTTGAATGGGCTGAGCACGCTGAATTCTAATGGGATCCTTCCACTTGTTCAGATTACGAACCTAAGGGGGCATAAATTCAAATTAAGAAAGGACAGATGTAGAATAGATGTGCGGAAATTTGCCTTTAGCCAGCGAGTGGTTAATTGCTGGAACAAACTTCCATCTGTCGTTGTGGAAGTTGATAGGTTGAATAAATTTAAGGAGGAACTGGACAGGCATTTGAAGGGAGTGGTGTGATTTTTTTTTTTTTTTTTTTTTTGGCTGATGCTGCATAAGCTCATACACTTGCTTTCTTGCATCACATGCGACTGCTACCACTACTATTACTACCTCATGTTGTTTGGAATTACAAAAATGCAAAATGGGATGATGAACTTTGATTTCTTTTCTTCTTTTTATTGGTCAGATTATTGTTTCTAATCGACTGATATCAACATTTGCTTAGATCTTGTCGGTGAAATTATTCTTGTGAAATCTTTTATTCCACACTCCACCTTAAAATCTCATCCTCTGTCTAAACTTTGATTTTCCAAGTAATGTGTCAAGGCTATACAAGATGAGAATGTTGCATATTGTAATTGGCTTGCATCCAAATTTCCAGGTTTATTTTCTGATTACACCAAAACTTGTAACAGTTGTAAACCAGTTATTAATCAGTCAAAACTAGATTTTGAAAATGCTAAGAGTAGAAAACTTGCTTCTTGTCCAAATGGCAGTCAAGCATTCTGGTCTCTTGAAAAGCTATTAACCATAACTTTTGCCTATCTCCATTCCCACCTCTGTCAAAACCAAACGGTTCTATTGCCACTTCAGCCGAAGATAAAGCTGACCTGCTAGTGTCCTACTTTTCTTCTAACTCACATATTGATGATCTTGGTAAACTACCTCCTGCCATTCCCAGTACAATCCATTCAATGCCTCCTGTGGTCTTCCATCAAAAGGATGTCTGACGAATTTTGAACAGGTCTTGATGCCAAGAAAGTATCAGGTCCTGATGGTATTTTTCCACTTGTTCTCAAAACCAGTGCTCTGAGCTTACTCCTATTCTGCGCCACCTGTTTTGCACTTTCTTATTCCAAAGGTGTTTTCCCTTCTGTTTGGAAATTTTCTCATTTCCAGTCAGTACCTAAAAACAGTGACAAAATCCCTCCCATATAATTATCGCCACAATGCACTTACTTCTATTCTTTCTAAAGTAATGGAGAAATCAATTAATCATCAACTCAAACTATCTAGAAACCTTCCATCTGATCAATTATTACCACTACAGATTCTATCAGTGTCAATCCGCTGGTGATATTCTGGCTTATATTACTCATCTAGGGACAAATTGAATGGAAAGGTTTAGTCAAACTCAAACAGCTGCTCTTGACATTTCAAAGGCCCTTGATCATGTTTAGCATAAAGGTCTTCTAAATATACTTAGTTATGGTATGAAAACTGTTTTTTGTAATTGGGTATCCAGTTTTTTCTCAGACCACTTACTCTGGGTAATGGTAGAGATGGCTCTTTGTCTTCTAACTTCTCCACTAATGCTGGTATTCCCCAATGCTAATTTTTTTTCTCCGCTCTTTTCCACTTGCATATTAATGTCCTTCTTCCATTGACTAGAAATCCTATCCATAGTTTTGCTGATGATAGCGCATTGCATTCCATCTTCCATTTAGAGAAATCTTGCCCTGCACACATAGCTTCAACTTCTTAAATATCCATTACCAATTCCTTAAATTGCTGATCTCCGGATAATTCTCCAGTGGGGCAAAGATAACTTAATTGATTTCAATCCTTGTAAAACTCAGCCCTGTCTTATATCTTGCAAAAAAAGACTCTTCTCCTCCAATGCTTATCTTTGATAACAGAGATTTCCAAGCAAGATCATATATCTCTATCAGGGATTAACCTCACTTCTAATCTCTCTTGGCATAAGCACATTACAAATATTGCTTCCTCTGCATCTAAAAACCTGGGTTTTCTCTTTCGCTCTCGGTGTTACCTTTCTTCCAAACAGTGTTACTTTTCTTCAATTCAATCAAAAGCGTTAAATATCTTAATCAAAACTACTTTCAGGTACCTACACTCCAGATGCTGCAATATATAAAACTGAGGCCTTTCATGGCAAGAACATCCTTTTGCTCCCCTCACCAATCTAAATGGGTGTCTTCTCTGCATCCATTCCAACAGAGCCACATCCTTTCTAAAATTAGGCTTCCAGACTTGTATGCAGTACTCAAGATGTGGCCTAACAATTGCCTTATACAATGAGATAATCATCTTCTTATCCCTGCTTGCAAAAATTTCTGTATATCATTGACAAAACCCCATGAGCTGTCCTGGCAGCCTGTCTGCAATACTCAGAGGACCTCATATCTGACTGCACAATTAACTCCTTTTTCATTCTCCACTGCCTGGGTGTGGTACCACACAGCTGGTACATTAATCTGAGATTACTGCTCCCAAAATGAAGTACCTTTCATTTGTCAATATTAAACTTCAACTGCCATTTCTAAGTCCATCATCCTAATTTGTCTAGATCTTGTTGCAGTAGCATACCCTGATTACTGTCATTAATAATAGTAATAAAGATATGTTGCTGCAACCTTGACAGCCTACATATCATCTGCAAGCTTAAACATTAAGCCTGATATGCCTTTATCAGTATCACTAATAAATAATGAAAACAACAATGGGCCCAGCACTGAGCCGTGGGGTACTCCACTAATAAAATTAGTCCAAGAAGTGTAGTGCCCATTGACAACTGCTATGTCTTCTCCCACTTAATTCCTTTATCCGTAGCAGTAACTTACCATTAATGCCACTCTTCTCCAATTTGCTTAGCAGTATTTTATGTGCAACAGTACCAAAATTTTGAAATCTAAATACGAAGGATGATCATTTAATTTGTGGACTGGTGCAAGATTTTATGTCTACTGCACAAATTTTCCATAACTGCTGCTAGAGGCACTCTCCCTGATCACTACTGAGCAGACTCTGTGTGTACATGCTAGAGTGCTTGTTTAGCTAGCATTGTACAGCTTGCGTGAAGAGTTTTTTTAGCCATGTTTCACTGAAAATCATTCTGACACAAATATCATGTCTGTCATACAGATTTAATGTGATTCATTATTGTGTCAGATGGGACTTAAATGCATCAGAAACAGTTCAAGAGATGAATGAAGTGTATGGTAATGAGTGTCTTGGTAGGACGGCCAAATTCTGGTGTGACCAAACTTTCCAGTGTAGAGTTGTTTCTCCATCAAGACAATGCCAGGCTCCATATGGCTAATATTGCGCAGGCAGTGATTACTGCCATAGGTGCCGAGGTTCTGCCACATCCCCCTTATTCATCGTACTCAGCCCTGTATGATTTCTTCCTGTTTCCAAGTCTGAAGAAAACTCTGAAAGGCAAACGTTTCACTTCACAGGAAGCGCTTTGCAGTCTTTCGAAAAATAGCTTGCAAGAAGCATTTAATGCATGGTTACAATGGGGCAAAAGTGTGTCAAGTTAAAGGGAGAGTATTTCAAGAAGAAGAAATCCACAGAAAATTCAGATGACAATTAAGATAAGATCTTACCCCAGTCTGCAAATTAAATGATCACCCTTCATATATGATGTCCAATTTTTTTTGATAAGATATCCAATTATTTTGCATCTAGTTCCATTGTTACTGTGACATCGTATCCCATTAGACTGATTAAGCAAGATTGACCCTTAACAAATCCATGCTGTGACTGCAGTAAAATTAGACCATGTAGACAGTAGATTCCTGTCTACATGGTCCTGCATTACTTCTTTAACAAGTGACTCCATTGTTCTTCCTGGAACAGAAGTCAAGATAACAGGTCTGTCTCTCTTTGATCCCCCTCTGTGAATTGGCATTACATTTGCATATCTTCAGTCCATACGGATCCTCCCTGAATACAAGATGCTCTCATAATCATGGTTAAAGGTTTGCTTACCTTTTTTTGCTTTAATATAACTGGACAGATCCAGTTTTCCCTAGGTTACTGTGGCATAGTATCCCATTAGACTGATTAAACAAGATTGTTCCTTAACAAATCCATGCTGTGACTACAGTAAAACTAGATTCCTGTCTGCATGGTCCTGAGTCACTTCTTTAACAACTGACTCCGTTATTCTTCCTGGAACAGAGGTCAAGATAACAGGTCTGTCTCCCTTCAATCCCCCTCTGTGCTTTTGGCATTACATTTGCATACCTTCAGTCCATAGGGATCCTCCCTAAATACAAGATGCTCTCATAATCATGGTTAAAGGTTTGCTTACCTTTTTTGCTTTAGTATAACTGGACAGTTATACTAAAGCAAAAAAGGTGACTCCCTAGGAGACTATTTTTACATTTAGCTTCAACAATTTCTCCTCAACTTTCCTCTCACTTATCACAAAATAATTCAGCTCCGTTAGAATTTGATGCCCTTCTGGCCTACCTATCCCTAAAAAAGTCCTCATTTGTGTATGCCAATGCAAAATACCTATTCAGTTTGTCGGAAACTTGAGCAGGATCATTAACAGTTGAACCATTCATATCTAGTGTGGACTAACGTGATTCAGCCCCTTTCTTCTGGTGTTTACATAAGTAAAGCAGTCTTTCCTGCTTATCTTTGCATTCTTTGCCAGAGACTTCTCATAATCTTCTTCAGCCTGCCTAACCTTCTCTGTGATTTGATTGTAGACTAGTTTATATCTACTGTAGGATTCTGTATTACCTGATAATTTATATGCATCCAACAAATTCTTTTCTGCCATGAGTCTCATCAGTACATCTGACATCCGTTTGCTGTTCAAGATGGTCAACATTTTGTCTTTTTTGGTCAACACAGGTCTTGTACACAATGTCCTTCACATATCCTCACAGGAAGAAATCAAGTGAGGCAAGATTGGGTGAGCGTGGAGGCCACAGAATCGGTCCACCACGCCCAACCCATTGCCCAGGAAAATGCATGTCAAGAAATTCTCGGACAATAAGAGCCCAATGTGGTGGTGCACCATCTTGCTGGAACACCACACTTGGCTGATGATTTTCCAACTGGGGTAAGAGATACAGCTCTAACATGTCCAGATAGGTCACCGCTATCACTGTTTTTTCTGCAAATAAAAAGGACCCCAAAACTTACGAACATGAAAAAGCATGCCAAACATTGACCTTTGGACTATCTCTTTCGAATTCTCAAATGGCGTGAGGGTTTTCTGATCCCGATATTCTGCAGTTATGATGATTTATCCTCCTTGATGCCTAAAACGTTGCTTCATCACTAAATTTCCATCTCCGAAGGTAATTTTCATCAGTTTTGATGTTTGACAAAATGTCTTGGGAAAACTGGAAACGGCGGAGTTTATCATTCGGCTTTAAAGCCTACACAATCTGTAGTTTGTAGGCATGGTGGTGAAGGTGGTTATGAACAACCTTCCAAACAGTTGTCTGTGGTATACCTAACTGCAAAGAAGCTCGTCTAGTTGATTTTTGTGGGCTTAAAGAAAACGCTTTGTGGATTTGATCAATATCTTTCTGCGAGGTGCTCGGTCTTCCCGCTCCTTTTGGGTGCAGAACACTACCAGTCTCTTGAAATTGCTTTAATCAACATTAGATAGTATTCTCTGAAGGTGGATCTTTTCCATACCAAGTTCTGCATGTTGTGATAACAGACATTGTTTCAAAGAACGCACATTGCTTTGAACAGTCGCCATTTTGAAGTAATGCTGTCAATATCTGCCAGACATCAATGCGGTGAGTAGTGTTGTCAAATAAAACTTTTTGAGTTACACTTTCATATTCCACATGCAGTTTTAATTTGTTATTTACGGTTTGAAAATTATAAGCCACAGAAATCCAGACAATAATTTAGAATCAACCTGTATATCTGAATGACACCATATCTCTGATATCTCCAATGTCTGAAATTGATGATTTGATCTGTACTTTAAATTTATTTACTGTACTCCTAGCATTAGCAGAGGCATATGATGCAAGAAAGCAAGCATATACAGCATCAGCCAAAAAAAAAAAAAAAAACTTCCCATTCCACCCATCCATTTGCTCCAAAAGTTTATCCATTTCTTCCTTGAATTTATTTAAGCTATCAACTTCCACAATGACAGATGGAAGTTTGTTCCGGAAATCAACTAGATGCTGGCTAAAGGAAAATTTCGGCCCATCTATTTGACAACTGTCTTTCTTCAATTTATTTCCACTCAGGTTTGTAATCTGAGCAAGAGGAAGAATCCCATCAGCAGTGAGCCAGCTCAATCCATTCAAGGCCTTACATACCTCAATCATATCACCTCGCAGGTGCTAGTCTCCAGACACTGCAATTTGCAGAACTTAAGCCTTTCTTTACGAGAGCACTCCTTTGTTCCCCTCACAAGTCTTGTTGCCCTTCTCTGTACTCATTCTAACAACTCTACACACTTCCTAAAATAAGGTCTCCAGACCTGTACGCAATACTCAAGGTGTGGCCTGACCATTACCTTATACAAAAGGATAATCAACTCCTTATCCCTGCTAGCAAAATTCCTGTATATCATCAAACAAGATCTCTTGAGCTGCTCTGGCAGCCCTGTCTGCACTGCTCAGAAAACTTCATGTCTGACTTCACAATTACCCCCAGGTCTCTTTCATTCTCCACTACCCTGAGGGTAATGCCACACAGTTGGTACAATTCTCTAGGGTTACTGCTCTCCATATGCAGTACTTTGCAT
This sequence comes from Mastigoproctus giganteus, assembly GCF_048544385.1. NCBI lineage: Eukaryota > Metazoa > Arthropoda > Arachnida > Uropygi > Thelyphonidae > Mastigoproctus > Mastigoproctus giganteus. The sequence goes on from NC_143581.1 coordinate 181,817,139, forward strand.
TTGTCAATGTTAAACTTCAGTTGCCACTTCTCAACCTATCTGCTTAATTTTTCTAAATATTGTTGCAGTAGCATATTCTCATTACTGTTATTAACCACTCTGCCAACCTTTGTATGAACTGAGAACTTCAACATTAAGCCTGATACACCTTCATCAATATCACTGATAAATATACAAAACAACAATGGGCCCAACACCAAACCCTGGAGGACTAAACTAATAACGTTAGTCCATGAAGAGCAGTGTTCATTGATTACCATTCTGTGTCTTCTCCCACTCAACCATCCTTTTATCCATTGTATTGTAGCAACTTGCCCTTAATGCCATACTGCTCAATTTGTACAGCAGTCTTCCATATGCAACAGCATCTAAAACTGTTCTGAAATCCAAGTATATGATATCAAATTATTTTTTGCATCCAGTTCCTTTGTGACCGCATCGTAGTATCCATTCAAATTGGTCAGACAAGACTTCCCTTTAACAAACCCATACTCTGTCTGAATTATTACTGCAGTCTTGTCTAAATGATCCTGCAATGTTTTTTAACCAGTGACTCCATAATTTTCCCCCAAATAGAAGTTAAACAAACAGGTCTGTAATTATTCATGTCACCCTTTTATTCCCCTTTGTGAATTGGATATACATTTGCACATCTCCAGTCCGTGGGGACCTCCCTGAGTCCAACAATGCTCTCATAATTGTGGCTAAGGGTTTACTTCTTCCTTTGCCACATCTTTTAATATAACTTGATAGATCCCATCCATCCCAGGTGTCTTTTTTATGTTTAACTTCAACAATTTCTCCTCCACTTTGCTCTCACTTATTAAAAAATCATTTAGTTCCCCTATTAGAGTTTAATAAGCTTCTGTTCTCTGCGTCCCTATAGAATTTCTCTTGTATGAATGTAAATGCAAAATGCTTTTCTCTGAAGGTGGATCTTTTCCATACCAAGTTCTGCAAAGATGTTGTGATAACAAACTTTGTTTCGAAAAACCAAAGAACACACATTGCCTTGAACAGTCGCCATTTTGAAGTAATGCTGTCAATATCTCCCAGACATCAATGCGGTGAGTAGTGTTGCCAAATAAAACTTTTTGAGTTACACTTTCATATTCCATAAGCAGTTTTAATTTGTTATTTATGGTTTGAAAATTATAAGACACAGAAATCCAGACAATAATTTAGAATCAATCTGTATTCTGTATATCTGAGTGACAGATATACAGGTTTCATTCAGTTTGGCAGCTATCTGAGCAGGATTATGTATTGTCAAACCTTCAATATCAAGCAGACCATTCTGATTCATCTCCATCCATTTAGAGATTATACAGGGTGTTTCAGTTAAACGTTTCAAAACTTCTAAGAGGGGTAGGGTACATCCTGACAACTCGAAATCATATAGCAATGTGGGGTCGGAAATGCTTTCCTGAAGCAGTGTTGTACACAGAAGCACCATAAAAAGAAAAGAGACCGTAAGTGAGAAATCGTTTTAATAATACATGAAAAGAAGCAAAAGGTACATGGATTAAAGTAAGTGTTCGAAGTTTCTTCCACGGGCTACAATGCACGCCTCACATCTCCGACGCATGGACATCCGAACATTCTGGAATACTCCAGGCGAATTTCGAATTTCTTCGGCAGCTACTGCGATTCTTGCAACCAGCTCCTCAGCATTATCAACAGGGGTGTCATAAACTAGCGATTTCATATGACCCCAGAAATAAAAATCAAGACATGATAGGTCGGGTGACCGAGCAGGCCAACGCACGGGACCACCACGTCCGATCCACTGTTGACCAAATGTGACATCCAGGTAGTTACGAACATCTCCGCTATAATGGGGTTCTCCGCTATAATGTGGTTCCAACACGATGGAGCCCATCGTGTTGGGCTCCATCGTGTTGGAACCACATTGTCTGTTGCGTCGATGCAGAAATCTGTTCATCTCTCAAAAGTTGTGGCAATACTTGCTGCAGAAAGATCAAGTAGATAGGTCCGGTTAGACGACACGGTAACAGGTAAGGTCCGATGAGGTGATCTCCCATAATACCGGCCCATACATTGACCGAAAATCGAATCTGTGCTGCACGACGTCGTATTGCATGCGGGTTCTCGACCGCCCAGATATGCTCGTTATGCGTGTTGAAAATTCCTTCCCTTGTGAAGGATGCCTCATCAGAAAACAACACTTCAGCAGGAAAAAGGGGATTTGTAGCACATTTTCCAAGGTACCACTGTGCGAAAGCAATACGAGGTTGAAGAAACTTCGAACACTTACTTTAATCCATGTACCTTTTGCTTCTTTTCATGTATTATTAAAACGATTTCTCACTTACGGTCTCTTTTCTTTTTATGGTGCTTCTGTGTACAACATCGCTTCAGGAAAGCATTTCCGACCCCACATTGCTATATGATTTCGAGTTGTCAGGATGTACCCTACCCCTCTTAGAAGTTCTGAAACACCCTGTATAAGTAAAGAAGTCTTTGCCTTTTTTTTTTTTTTTTTTTTTTTTTTTCCATCCTTTGCCAAAGATTTCTCATAATCCGCCTTCAATTGCCTAACTTCCTTTGTGACTTTATTACAGACTAGCTTATATCTACCATAGGTTTCTGTGTCACCTGATAATTTATATGCATCCCATGCATTTTCCCTCTCTACCACGAGTCTCATTAGTTCAACTGACATCTATTTGGGCCTAAACCTTTGAACATTAGTTGTACATACAAGTATGTCTGCAATTTATTCCACAAGGAACAAGCAGCAGGTATTGAAATCTGCAACACCTTGCTGTCCAGGCTACTGCAAGTTCTAATAGAAGCACTGCAAGAATCACTTTAACCTCTGCCTGCTGCTACTGTTAATTTAGTAGTCTGTGGAAACCTTCCCCTAGGTTAGCAGTTTTCAAACCCACCTAACACCACCTCAATAGTATCAGAAAATATCCTTGCACCCCTTCTATATAAGTGTATCCCATCCCTGTAGAAACAGCCTTTTCTGCTAACAAGCACAGACCAATGCTGAGAAAAATTCTACTCCATCAGCCTTGTACAGTCACTCCAGAGCCAAATTGATTGAGCAGATTCTCATCATGTACTCCCTCCTATTGTGTCTGAGCAGTATTGTACACTTTTTTTCAATTTTAATTTCAATTTCAATTCTAACTCGACTTTTTCTCAACATTGTTTTGTACTTGTTAATTAAATTCTCAGATATATCAGTTCTCAGAATTCTATTCATGATCAAAGCATATAAAAAAATTATGCCTTCAAACATTATGTTAGTTATAATTTAAACCAGCTGACAAAAAAAAAAAATATATATATATATATATATAAAAGAGAATCATCAAATCTCTACAACTCTTACTAAGAATGGGTTTGTGCATGACACAGTTAATAAAACCACTAGCAGATATATACAAATGGTTAATAAAACCACTAGCAGATATATACAAATGGTTAATAAAACCACTAGCAGATATATACAAATGGTTAATAAAACCACTAGCAAATACTAATCGAAAAAAAAACAAGCTTGAAAGAAAACACATTACTGTATAGAAAATCAAGAGAGAATTTGAATAGGTAAATAAAAGCTGTTACATGAAGTGAACTAGAGGTGGGGAAATTATTAACCTGATATTTCAGGAGGGATCTTGCACCTTTATACTGAAAACAAAGAAATCTAAAGGAAGATGTACCAGCCAAAATGGCTGAAATGCATGCCCTCAGGATTATTTTAATAGGGAAATGTATGCTATAGTCCTAAGCATTAACATTACAACTGTAAGCCTTGCTCTAGTGTTCTTTATCCTCAGAACAGAACCAAATAGCTCTCGAAACATCACGTTAATACCATTCTCCTTTCAGTTCATGTAAAGGCTTTTATTTTCCTATTAAAATTCCAGTATGATTTTCTATAAAGTTTTGTTTTCTTTTAAAATAACACAGAAATACATAGTTTCAGTTTTCTACTCCTCTGTAAAACATGATGCCTTTCATAAAACATATTTTCAATTCAAAATAGCACTCAGACTCCACATATCAAAACAGACCCAGAGGGGGGGGATGAAAATAGAAATGAATATAGATGAAGTGTTTAAATAATCACATAGAAAAGGGAAACATTAAGAGATTGGAGACAGCAGAACATGTATATGAATACCTAAATGCTTGAAATTTAAATAATTTCAAAATAATTGTCAGGGAAAGAGATATTACCAAAAGGAAAATTAAGGAAACTATGTATATAAGAAAATTCAATCAGTACAATAAACAAAAATATGCAGAGGAAATACAGTAGCATTATGGACTAATTTATTTGGTAACAGAATTTAATATTAATAATATCTAGGTGGTAGAGGACTCATCAACCAGTGCAATACCACCACTTTGCTTATTGGAGGCTTGAAGTGGTGGAACCCATGTTCAGTCTCCAGAGCAAAGTTGCAGCAACTCCCCCTCCCCAATCTCTTCCATCATGCAATATAACTGATGTCTTTTGAGGTTATGATGGGTATCATGGAGAGTTCCAATCTTTCTTGCATGTTGAGGATACAGCTCTAAAATGATGTTTACAGGCCAGCCACTAGACAGCCATCGGACTGAACCTGTAACTCTGTAGGAGGCTTTCAGATCAGCTAGTGTATAATCTCTGCCTCTCTCTACTCCATCAGATAGTAACTGGAGGGAGTTCAAGTATGTGGGTATTGTGAGGCCACATTATTTCATTAATGAAATTTCCAAAAATTTCATTATTTCATACAACACGTCCTCCCTACCCTTTCTTACTAAACTGAATACATCATGAATTGATAAACTAATAGGAAAAACTTATCTGTGAAAATATCTAAACCTCCCAAACGCTTCCTTGTTCATATCACAAATATATATGTGGTCTCAGTTCCAATGTCAATAATTTCCACTTATAGTCTGCCAAGGCCCATGTACTTTTCTGACAGAATCCCAATTATCAGTTCAGTTGATTCAACCAGTGTTCATCTCAGTTATCCAAATCCTTTCACTTCAAAGTGATACATGTGCATATGTCCACTCTGATATTACCTGTCAGAAACTTAGTAATTTGGAATTTCCTCTTTTTGATCTTCTCTGGCTTAAAATCTCTTTACCCCATTCTGCCAAATTCATTTGTTGCCTCTATTACTCTCCCAACTCAACTAATTACTTGGAACTCTCACTTTCTTACTCTGAAAATTGACTTTCTCCAGTCCAACTATCCCAACAGTGAGGCAATATTTCTGGGTGATTTTAATGTTTGCAACTACAGCTGGCTTCCAATTTCTTGTCACGCAGACTCGGCTGGTCAAGATGCTAGGCTTTTACAATTAATAATGAACCTACACAGATTTTTCATTGACCTACAACAATATTAGGCAATCCTAACCACACAGCCACCAATCATTATCTTTTTCTAACAAAAACCAATTCCAAGTACACTGTCAAAGTGAGTTGTTCTATAGGCACCTCAGATCACAAATTAGTGATGGTCTCTTCTCCAATGGAACCTTTCTCTCATGGCCATTCTCAACCTCATGTTGTTTGGCATTGCATGAATGCAAAAATGGGATGATCTGCAAGATTTCTTTTCTTCTTATCCTTGGTTGGATTACAGTTTTAAATCTTCTGATGTCAACATCTGCCCAGACTGTATCAGTGAAAGTACTCTTGTAGGAATGAAATCCTTTATTCCACATTCCACCTTAAAAACCCCCAATCTTTATCTAAACCTTGGTTTTCCAATAACTGTGCTAAGGCCGTTGAAGATAAGAATGTCGCATATTGCAATTAGCTTGCATCCAAATGTATGGAGCTCTGAAGGTCAAGAAAACAAATGACTGAAGGCAGTGCCACCAACGTGTAAAGATTTAGTTCACAAATTCCCAGCATTTACTCCTAACGTAATACATTCAACAATACAACTGATAACATCAACTTAAGTGACTTGTGAACAAATGGTATGAGATATGAAAAAACTAATAACATTTCTGAAACCAGTGTAAAATGCTGAGTTAAAAACAGCTATTAGTTTACAAACATTGAAGACCATGCAGGGTGGTGCTATTCTTGTAGGGATGAAATCCTTTATTCCACACTTCACTTTAAAATCTCATCCTTTATTTAAGCCATGGTTTTCCAATAAATGTCCTAAGGCGGTTGAAGATAAGAACGTTGCATATCGCAATTGGCTGGCTTGCATCATAATCTCCAGGTTCATTTTCTGCCTATACCAAAGCTCACAACAATTGTAAAGCAATTATCAATTAGTCGAAACTGGATTTTGAACAGGCTAAGGGTAGAAAACTTGCTTCTTGTCAAAATGGGATTCCAGCATTCTGATCTGTTGCCAAAGCTATTGGCAGCAAGTTTTGCCCATCTCTATTCCTACCTCTGTCAAAATTGGATTGTTTTATTGCCATCTCAGCTAGCAATAAAGATGACCTGCTAGCATCCTGCTTTTCTTCTAACTCATGTATCAATGATCTTTTAAACCTCCTCCTTCCACTTCCCAGTACACTCCATTCAATACCTCCTGTGGTCTTCCAGTAAAAAGATTAGAAGAATTTTGAACAGTCTTGATGCCAAAAAACTGCCAGGTCCTGATGATATTTCTCCACTTGTTCTCAAATTCTGTGCTCCTGAACTTACTCCTGTTCTAGGTGTTTTTTACACTTCCTTATTCCCCTGGTGTTTTCCTTTCTGGTTGGAAATTTTCTCATATGCAGCCAGTTTCTAAAAAGGGTAACAAATTCCTCCCATCTAATTATCGTTCTACTGCACTTAAAGTAATGGAAAAATTCATTAACTGCCAACTCCTAAACTATCTAAAAACCTTCATCTGATCAATGATCGCCAGTATGGATTCCTTTGCTGTTAATCCAGTGGTGATACACTGGCTTATGTTACCCATCTATGGTCAAATTCAATAGAAAAATCTGCAGAAACTTAAGCAATTGCTCTTGAGATTTCCTAGGCTTTTGATTGTGTTTGGCTAAATACGCTTCAATCTTATGGTTTGCCAACTGCTTTTTGTAATTGGATATTCAGCTTTCTCTGTGACTGATCAAGCTGGTGACAGTATTGACAGTAGATGGCTGTCTAACTTCTCCACTAATGCTAGTGTTCCCACTCTTTTCCTCTTGTATATTATTGACCTCATAGGATTTCTAGTCAAAATTTTCCACATAATTCTGCAGTGGGAGAAAGAAAATTTAGTTGATTTCAATTCTGTATTATATCTAGCAAAAAGGATTCGTCTGCCACTATGCTTATCTTTGATGACACTTAGATTTCTAGGCAAGATCACATATCTCTATTAGGGATTACCCTGACTTGTAATCGCTCGCTCACTCGCACACTCTCTCTCTCTGTATAAGCACATCACAAATATTGATTCTTCTGCATCTAAAACACTAGATTCTCTCTCTTGCTCTTGCCATTACTTTTTTTCCAAGCAGCTGTTCATTCTGTACAAATCTCAAATCCACTATACCATGGAATATTGTTTCCATATCTGGGATGGTGCATCCAAAACCTCTCTAAGGCTTCTAGACTCCATTCAAAAGAGGGCTGTTAGGTTAATTTTTTTTTTTACAATTTTTTCCTTTTCCAATTTCATCCCCCAAACAAGGGATTACAATCACTACGCAAAATACTAACACAAATTATAAAAGAACAAGCCAACAGAGTTTAGCATTGAGGATATGCATGGCCTATGACTAGCCATTAGATGGTCAATTGTTCTCTTATGATGTCATTTCACTTTTTTTTTACTTTACTTTGATATCCTTATCACTTGTTTAATTGTGTATATGACTAAACCTAGAACTGGCAGAGGTTTTAAAACACAAAGCTGATAATAAAGGTAATTACTGCAAGATAATAAGCACTGTATAACAATTAATAGTTAAATCAAAAAAAAAAAATTCAAATACTTAATTAAAATTATATCTTAATCTAGTTGGGTCTAAGATTCGCACAATTAAATAAAAATATGGAAATTATAAGACTGCTAAAATTTTGGAATATTTGAATCTGTTAAAGAACTGGTTCTGACTTTTCTATTGTTCTCAAAAGATAATATTTCTGACTACTGTATTACAAAAATGAACCACCCAAAAATTTATAACAATTATCAGCCATGGTTACATCTGTCGAAGAAATATTCATAACAGCAAGAAACAAGTTATTATTGATATATTTACCAACATATTAAATTACGCATACCTCTGTTATTCAACCATAAAGCAATGCGATGATAAACACCATCTAATACATTTATTACCAATGCCAGAAGAATTTTGGGGAAGAGAGTCATCCAAAATGGATAGCCCAATGAGTGTATTTTATTGTCCCACCACGTCTGAAAAGGAAAATATTCAATATATCTTTCTAAATACATATATCAATGTTCAACTGTATGAGTTTACTTTAAATATTAAAATATGACTTAAATTAATCTAGCCTTGCAGTAATAATGGATTTTAAATAAAATTCCATATTTTACCTGTCATGACTGTTTTACAATGATACAATAAAAATTCATCACTGGACAGTGTCATAACTAAGTGTAATATGTAAACATAGTACACTTAGTTGCGTGACACTGTCCAGTGATGAATTTCACCAGTGTGGAGAACCTTCATATTCCATATAATTTTTTTATCATTCAACATAAAGCATAACAAAACATCTGAATAGATCCCAATATCAGGAAAAGGAAACAAGTTAACAATTCTGAAACATAAAAATTGTTTGCTACTAAGCTAATAAGTCAAGGAAATACGTGTTCACAACATTAAACACTCCCTGGTTGATCCAAAAAAAAAAGGTTACAGTTCAAGAACATAACAAAAGATGGCCAGAAGATAATTCAGATTATATATACATGAGGTGCTACCTAAAAGTTCCCGAAATGTATTTATTAAATAAATTAGACACCCCAGGTCTTATTCATCACCATCACCTTCGAAGTCGTCCCCTTGAGAGCGTAAACACCAATACCAGAGCTTCTCCCATGATTTGAATGCATCCTGAAAGTCCTTCTTCGTCATAGTGTTGAACATCGCCTGCGATTCAGTTTGGATATCCTCTACGCTGTCAAATCTTCGACCCTTCAGCTTGATTTTCATTCTTGGGAATAGAAAGAAGGCACGGGGGGTGGCACATTGTCATCATGAAGGACCCAGTTCTTTGCGCGCCACTTCACTGAACATTTCCTCCTGACAGCTTCCCTTAACTGCCTCAGGATGTCGCAGTAGAACTTTGCATTGACGGTCTGGACAGGAAGGATGAATTCTTTATGGATAATCCCGTTGATGTCAAAAAAAAAAAAAAAAAACAGATCAGCGTGGATTTCACATTGCTCCTCACTCTCACTTGTCGGGCTTTCTTCGGTTGGGCAAAGATGGGCTCTTCCACTACGATGATTGTTGCTTGGTTTCTGGGTTAAATCCAACTTTTGTCACCAGTAACGACCATAGAAAGGAAGGTTTTTTTTTTTTTTTTTTTTTTTGGTAGTTATTGGCGCATCGGCTTCTGTGGCCATAGTGCACCTCCCAAGGTTTTTTGCAGTACTTTGATCCAAGCTCGAGGCGGGATACGAAACCATGACCTTTGGGTTGCAAGGCAGGCGCCTTAGCCACCCGGCAAAGAAAGTTTTGATCACTCCTGACCCATTTTGAAGATCTCTGCTAACTTCCATGTGATGCTGCTTTTGGTCTTCACTCAGTAACTGTGGCATCAACTTGGCCGCAATCCTTCTCATATTCAGCTCATCTTACAAAATCCGCTGGCAAGTGCTGTATATAGTCCTATAATACCACAAATTTCGTGGATGGTCCATCTGCGGTCTTCACGGATCGCAGCCCCACCTTTTGCAACATTTTCTGGGGTGGTGTTCGATGATGGATGCCCAGGGCAATCGTCTTGTCATCAACTGACATTCGACCGTTTTTAAATCGATTAAACCAGTAGTGGGCCTGCGTCTAACTGAGAGCATTGTCACCAAAAGTTTGTTACAACTTCTTATGGGTTTCTGATGCTGCATCATTAAGAAGAAAACAAAACTTGATGCAAGCACGTTGCTCTCTCACATCAGCCATCACAACAATTGCAAACCACACAAAACACACTGCCAAAGAACTGCGCATAAATATTCAATGACTCTATCCAGCCAGCCAGCCTGAAGCCACGTGACAGGATACATGCAGTGTTACCTAGCACCACAAGTCTGAACTAGATGTAGTTCCCGCACAACATTCAAATTTCAGGAACATTTGGGTAGCACCTTGTGTGTGTGTGTGTGTATATATATATATATTTATAATTATTGATAAAAAATAAAGAAAGTTAAAACGACAATAACTGTAACTAATATGTAAATAATATTTATGAGTCAATGCAGTTGCAAACAATCATGCAATACACCCATAATGTCTATAATATTAAGGATTATATAAAGAACCATTGGAATAAGTAAATCAATTCAATAATAATACCATCAAGGATCTAAGAAAACGCAAAAAAAAAATAAAAATAAAAATATATATATATATATTATCGCTTTTTACCGACAATCTAGATGACTTCAACTGGGGCCAACCACCCAGAATGAAGGCAAAAAACGACAAGAAGTTCTCTGTTTCTGTGATGATCAATATATGCTAAGTAATTTAAATCTAACCAAATATAAGCCAGTATAGGCCGGATGTAAATCGAATATAAATAAATCGAAAGAAGATAATAAAAGTTAAAAAAATTTAGAAATATTAGAATCAAAGGTAAGAAATATAAGTAAAATATAAATATAAGCATATATTAATCATCGTTGATCCGACAGAGAATGTAATTTAATGATTACAATAAGATTAAATATATAATACATACTACATATTGACCGTATCTAGGACATAATGTAATAGTAGTCAAAATAATATGTGGTGCCCCCTATGTGATGGATACGGTAAAAATAAATAATTAAATTAACGCATAGAGAAACATGCAGATAGTAAGAAGAAAAACTAAAGGAGTAGGAATAATAGAACCTGAACTCCATAAAGGCGAAAAATAGTGGTATAGATAAGAAATAGTTTCTCCTATAATCCGAGGACGTAGGAGAAACTATTTCTTATCTATACCACTATTTTTCGCCTTTATGGAGTTCAGGTTCTATTATTCCTACTCCTTTAGTTTTTCTTCTTACTATATGCATGTTTCTCTATGCGTTAATTTAATTATTTATTTTTACCGTATCCATCACATAGGGGGCACCACATATTATTTTGACTACTATTACATTATGTCCTAGATACGGTCAATATGTAGTATGTATTATATATTTAATCTTATTGTAATCATTAAATTACGTTCTCTGTCGGATCAACGATGATTAATATATGCTTATATTTATATTTTACTTATATTTCTTACCTTTGATTCTAATATTTCTAAATTTTTTTAACTTTTATTATCTTCTTTCGATTTATTTATATTCGATTTACATCCGGCCTATACTGGCTTATATTTGGTTAGATTTAAATTACTTAGCATATATTGATCATCACAGAAACAGAGAACTTCTTGTCGTTTTTTGCCTTCATTCTGGGTGGTTGGCCCCAGTTGAAGTCATCTAGATTGTCGGTAAAAAGCGATAATATATATATATATATATATATTTTTTTTTTTTTTTTTTTGCATTTTCTTAGATCCTTGATGGTATTATTATTGGATTGATTTACTTATTCCAATGGTTCCGGAATAAGTAAATCAAACACACACACACACACACACACACAGTAATACCCCGACTTACGCGAACTCGGAGTTACGCGGTTTTTGATTTTTTCATTTGGCAACACTGCCGCCCACTATCTTCAAAGTCGTTTTTCATATGCTATCAATATACGGTGCGACGGCGGAGAGTGAGAGCAAAAGATGAACAAAATTCAACTTTGCTGCTACATGAGCTGCACACATATACAAAAATTTGCATTCCAACTGTCATATTTATATGTGTGCGTTCGAATTCGTGCTCAACTTTTGTCAGAAATTACATCGTTTTCACGAATAAAAAAACTTTCCAGGCTTTAAGGTTTCCAAAGACCGATTGACAATGATGGTCGGCAGGAAGGCAGCTGGTGACTGCAAGTTAAAACCTCTCTTAATTTATTGCTCCGAAAACCCAAGAGTTTTAAAAAATATATCTAAAATTAGCTTACCAGTGATTTGGAAGTCAAATCATAAAGCTTGGGTGACAGCTTCCGTTTTTACCACCACCCAGACAGCACCGTTTCAGGGCAATTTTGTGTTTGTGTGGGATAATAACTGGACTATTATCAGTTGTCCCTATTAGACTTAGAAAAGCAAAAAGGTAGAGGGAAAGTAATAGTAGGAGTGGAAGAGGAAAAGAAACAGTGTAGAAGAAGAAAGGGACAGTAACTCCTTCAACTCACACCACTCAAAAACTCCTCGAATAGGCAACGCTTCCCCGGTGGAGAAGGCTGTTGTTACCTATTCTTGGAAACACCGGACATAATCAGGCTCCCCCTGGTGCCGTTTCAGGGCTATTTGGCCCTTCTTCGGTGGGTGGATAGGTACTCGAGTGATGCAATGATGGCAAAACAGTTATGAAGTATAACTCCACAATATGAGAGATGCCTAATGGTGTATGATGTATTTAGACTATAAAGTGTTTAGGGCATAAGCCTCAAGCTATGGAAAAGTCTAGACTATGTATAAGTATAGTGCAAAAGCATCAATAATACATAGCCAAATCTGAATGAACAAACAGAATATTAGCAAAGCGGCATCGTTTTAAGTTATATCTCATATTGTGAATACTGTGGTGTTATACTTCATAACTGTTTTGCCATCATTGCATCACTCAGGTACCTACCCACCCACCAAAGAAGGGCCAAATAGCCCTGAAACGGTGCCGTCTGGGTGGTGGTATTCATCTGAGAATAAGTATCATTAGCCTTCTCCTCAGGTGAAGCATTACTTATTTGAAGTAGTGCAATATTGTAGCAACTCGTTGTGAAGGTATTCACAATATGAGATATAACTTAAAACGATGCCGCTTTGCTAATATTCTGTTCATTCAGATTTGGCTATGTATTATTGATGCTTTCGCACTATACTTATACATAGTCTAGACTTTTCCATAGCTTGAGGCTTACGCCCTAAATGCTTTACAGTAAAATATTTTAAGAAGTCTACTGTGTGCAGCGGTTTTCTACAATAGAAAATAAAATGTGAATTAGGACATGAAATGGAACAGATCACAGATGTTAAGAAGTGTTGGAATTCATTACTTGATATGATTTTAACTTTTTTAAGACTATTTCAATTCATTAAAGCAGCTCTTAAAGATCTTGATAATATGGATTTAATAAAAAATCTCAACATTCAATTGCTTCAAGATTTGAGTAACTCCTTAAAGCCAATTAAATTAACTATGGAAGCACTTAGTAGACAAGATGCAAATCTTTATTCAGCACACTTGGCAGTTAACTTTATGCTAAAAAAATTGGAAGAAATTCCAGGGAAGGTCAAGAAATATTAAATAAAATGAAAATGTATAAATGAAAATCTTGAAGGCATTTTGGATTTTCTTGTAAGTGCTAATAGATTACCAAAAAAAAACAGCTTATAGATTTTGCAACAAACTTAATGATTAGGCTGTTTCCAAATGAAATTGTTCAATTTAATGAGAATCAAACTGATTATAATGAGAATGTCATGAATATTGTACACCATATGACAATAGAAGAAGAATTAAAGACAATTTTAGAAAACGCAAAAAATCCACTTTCAGAAACAAATTTTAATAAATTAAAGCAAGAATTTATGTTATTTTTTTGTACTAAACAAAGAACTGGAAATCTGGACAAATTATATTATGCTTTATTAACAATTCAACCTACATCAACAACACCGAGCAAACATTCTCCGTTGTGGCAAACTTTTGCACTAAAGTACATTCTAAATTATCTGACATATCAGTTATTTTAAAAAAACTAAATGCTTTAGTTTTTTTAAAATAACTGGGTTTTAAATAAAGTTAAAGCATAATTTATTTTACTTATTGTTAGTTATTACTTAGAATGTATTTCTGGATGTGAAATATAAATCTAAATAAAAATGTTTACTAATGTACATAATACCTATTTGTTACCAAATCAATTTATGATGTTAATATTTGTGATGTAATCAAAAAAATAGGTTGCTCAGAATTTTCTAAGCTAGGACTTGGACTTGAACTCAGTATTTTGGACTCGATTCAAGAACCTACTGAGTTGCATACCATCATTCTTATCATTAACCACCCTGCCAACCTTTGTATCATTTGCAAACTTCGACATTAAGCCTGATATGGCTTCACCAATAACACTGATAAATATAGAAAACAACAATAGGCCCAATTATGTTAGTTGACTCCACTAATAACATTAGTTCATGAAGAGTAATGTCCATTGATTACCATTTTCTTTCTTCTTCCACTCAACCATCCCATTATCCATTAAGAGCAGCAAATTGCCCTCCAAGCCACACTGCCCCAGTTTATATAGCAGTCTTTTAAGTGCAACAGTATTAAAAGCTTTCCTAAAATTCAAGTATATGATATCAAAATTATTTTTTGGATCCAGTTCCTTTGTGACCACATCATAGAATTCAATCAAATTAGTGAAACAAGATTTCCTGTTAAAACACAATGCTGTGTCTGAAGTATAACTGCAGTATTGCCTAGATGATCCTACACTACTTCTTTCAATATTGGGTGCATTATTTTCCCTGGAACAGAAGTTAACCTGACAGATCTGTATCTGCAATTATTCGGGTCACCCATTCATCCTTCCCTTTGCGAATTGGGGATACATTTGCACTTCTCCAATCCATGATTGCTCTCATAAATATGGCTTAAGGTTTGCTTACTTCATTTGATGCCTCGTTTATATGACTGGATAGATCCCATCCACCCCAGGTTTAACTTCAACAATTTCTCTTCTACTGTTCTCTCAGTTATCACAAAATCATTTAGCTCCCTATAAGTGTTTGATAAACTTCTGGCATTCCCTTCCCTAAAGAATTTCTCATATATGTGTATAGATGCAAAATGCTGATTTAGTTTGTCAGTAACCTGAGCAGGATCTTCAACAGTCTCAATCCATCGATATCACATGGACCAGTTTGATTCATCCCCTTTGTTCTAGTGTTTACATAAGTAAAGAAATCTTTGCTGTTTTTCTTTGCATCCATTGCCAAAGATTTCTTGTAATCTGTTTTCACTTGCCTGACCTCTTTTGTGACTTTATTACTGACTAGTTTATATCTACCAGAGGCTTCTGTGTTCCCTGATAATTTATATGCATTCCATGCATTTTTCTTCTTCGATTTTTGATTTGATTTGGATTTTATTGGCGCATTAGCAACTAAGGCTATAATCCGCCAAGACCAGGTAATATATATTTCTTCTTCACCACAAATTTATCAGTACATCTGACATATGTTTTGGCCTACACCTTGAACAGCATTTCTTAGTTTGTATGAAAAGCTTAGTAGCTTCTATGATTAATTCCTTGAATGCTTCCCATTTAGAATTTGCTGATGGTATCATTATCATTTGGTCCTGCTATACAGAATTTAATAACTGTGTGAGACCACTCTAGTCACCTTTACGAAAGCAAAAACCCTTCCATTTAACCTTGGTTGTAGTCACATCTTTAAGTAAATCTCAAATCAATACATTGTGATCACTCCCACCTAGTGGTTCTTTCATCATCGAATTCTTAATGCATGAATAATCACTGCTAATAATCAGATGAGTATTACTCCCTTTTGTTGCCTCTCTAACATGATGCTGTAGAAAACAGTCATCCAATAAATCCACAAAAGTCTTGCTAAACTGTGAGTGACCAACACAAAAGTTCTAGAGTGTTAAAATTTCTCATTACAAGACATTCTGAGATACTCGTTCCCTCAATTTCTCTGTATAGTTGTTCATTATACTCTGAGTCATTAGGCCTATAACACACTCTTACTCTGATTTTTGCTTATGTCACACAAAACTGACTCAACATTGCACTGGTCACCCATGTTACCTGCATTCACTGCCTCAGATTTTATGTGCTTCCTAACTAAGAGTATAACCTCTTCCCCTTCCTATCCTGTTTGTCTTTTCTGTACACATTCTACTCCACAAATTCTGCTCAGGACCCTAGGTGTGCCAAGCCCATACTCACAAGATGTGAGTTCTTTGAATGCTTCCCATTTTGAATTTGCTGTTGGTAACATCATCAGTTGGCGCCACTGTATAGAATTTAAATACTGTCTCAGACCATCGCAGTCACCTTTATGAAAGCAAAAACCCTTCCCTTTACCCCTGATGGTAGTTACCTCTTTGAGTAAATCCCAAATCAGCACACTGTGATCACTGTCACCTAGTGGTTTCTTTATCTGCAGATTCTTAATGCATGAAGAATCACTACTGATAATCAGATCAAGAGTATTCCTCCCTCTAGTTGCCTCCCGAACATGCTGATGTAGAAAATAATCATCCAATAAATCCACAAAAGCGTTGATAGTGTGTGAGTGACCAACCCACAAATTCCAGTCAATATCTGGGAAATTAAAATCCCCCATTATAAGACTTTCTAATTTACTGGCCCACTCTATTTCCCTGTACAGTTTCTTGTTATACTCATCAGAGTCATTAGACCTATAGCACACTCCTACTCTCAATTTTGACCAATGCTTATGTCACACCAAACTGACTCGACACTGCACTGTCCAGCGACGTCGAGGCTTCACTTCCTTGGATGTTATGTGTTTCTTAACCAATAGCATAACCCCTCCTCCCTTCCTATCCTGTCTATCCTTTCTGTACACAGTGAAAAATTCCAAATTCCAGTACTGAATTCCTTATATCTGTGTGACACCATGTCTCTGATATCCCAACAATATCTGCCTTTGATGTTTTGAGCAATACCTCAAATTCATCAAATTTCTTTACCAAACTCCTAGCATTGGTGTACATGCAAGTATACATACACCCGTTTCTATTCTTAGCTACACTAACACAACCCATGTGTTTACTTGTACCACAATGACTCCCAGCAGTCTCTGAAATATCCTGCATTCTGTTTTGCAGGCTGCTGCTCATTCCAATAGAAGCAGTGCAAGAATCACTTTTACCTCTGCCAGTGGCTACTGTTAATCTATTAGTCCTTGTATCCCCCCCAAACTAGCAGTTTTCCGACCCACCTAACACTGCCTCGATAACATCAGCAAATATTCTTGCACCTTTTCTATTTAAGTTATTTTGTTGTTATTTTGGCTTTTAGGAGCATTAGCAACTAAGGCCATATTGCTCCGGGAATATGCGGTGGTCATTTTCTGACCTTTCCGCATCCTCCGTATTTGGTGGTAACGGGCTCGAACCCCGGTCTAATCAAGAAGCGTGTGCTACACACTGCTGCTCCTTCCCACCTGGCTACGGAGGCGCCTTCTATTTAAGTGTATCCCATCCCTGTAGAAGCAGTCTCTCCTGTTAACAAGTACAGACCAGGCTGAAAAAAAAATTCTACCCCTTGAGCCTTGCACAATCTTTCCAGGGCCGAATTGATCGACAAGGCTCTAATCATATACTCCCTCCTATTGTGTCTGAGCAGAATTGCAGATACTTTCAAATTCAACTCTAATTCATGGCTTTTTTCAACAGTAACCTGTACTTGTTAAGTAATTCTGCCAGTCTCCTACTCTTAATATCATTAGCGCCAACGTGTACAACTATATCACCTTTTGTGCCCTTAATGTTGTTGTTGTTATTTGGTTTTTAGGAGCATTAGCAACTAAAGCCATATTGCTCCAGGGATATGCGGTGGTCATTCCTTGACCTTTCCACATCCTCCGTATTTGGTATTCACGGGCTCGACCCCCGGTCTTATTAAGAAGCGTGTGCTATACACTGCTGCTCCTGCCCACCTGGCTACGGAGGCACCTTGTGCCCTTAAAAGATGATTTCCGCTCTCACGTGCTATCTTGTGAATACAGTGAATGATAACAGCGTGTCTCCGACCAATACAACTACAATAAATGGGAAATATAGCTCTCACACATTTGACATTTTTTAAGCTTCAGAAACTTGTATGCATTGCTGCTCAGGTCACTATGTTCAGCTTGGCACCAGGTTTTGCATTCACTTAGTGTTACTCGCAGACGAAATAGAACATGAGGTAACATGAAAATCACGTTATACTCGCATTGTTCCCTAATATATCAGTCAAGATGGAGCAAATTCTTGTCGCGAAAATGCATGCTATAGCAGAACTGACTGTACACAGAAACCAGAAGGAAAAAAAGGTCATATAAACTGCTTAAAAACAAAAATTAAAGGAATCCTCATAGAATATTCAGGACTGTAATAAAATTAACAAAAAAGGAACCCACATTTACAATGTTCAGCAAAAATGCATAAATCCCAATTTTACCCAGTTAGCAACTGAACTACATATCTGCTGCTTTTGAGTGCAGAATTTTCTAGAAACTATATTAGTAGCACCCACTCATAAAAGTAGTGTGGAAGAATTATTGTATAAATAAATTATAGAATTACTGATACAAAAAATTAATTTGTAATTATTTATACAGAAAATTAAATAAACTGACTGAAAGAATTAATTAATATTAACTGGGAGGCTTCACCCCTGCTCGCTTTTCTTGCCCACCCCCGCACACGCTTTTCTACGTAAAATATAGAGGTATACGGAGTAAGTCAAACATTTTCTATGAAAAAGACAACTGTCACAAAACACACTGGTCAATATCTCATCAGGAAATGATCTATATAATTATTTACCTGTGCATTTGGAGTGTGCATTATTCTCAAGGTCGAATAAATATCACGGTAAAATCTAGAATGGTGTACACCCTCCAAAACAGCAGCAAGCAAAACAGTGGGGAAGCAGTGATTGAAAAGTTGCGACTCCCATATTTTGACAAATGGACAGGAACAAAGCAGTGATTAGCTAATGCTACTGCTTTCCCCGCCCATTGTCCTCCTTGGTTGATATACCTAGGACGTTTTTCCCCACATTTGCTGCTGTGTTTAATTTGGGGAACTTGTTTTCCCATTTTAAAACAGCAGGATGGAGGGATAAACACCCTACCTAAGCTAAGTCCCCCCCATCTTGAAGACACAAAACAATCAAAAAAGGGAGGTACCTTCATCTGTCAATTATTGCAGTCTTCCTCGCTTTCATCGAAGTACCTGCCAGCATATACTATACTGGACTTCAGCCAATATCACTATGTAATTATTTACCTGTGTTTATATCAGTCACTTAGGAAAAGGCCTTTTGCTTCGGGTTCCATAATACATTAGAAATATTGTTACATAAAGAGCTGGACTAAAATATTTAACTGAAATATTTACAAACTATACAAATATTTAAAATACAGGCATTTCTCATTTCATGAGTTTTTGCTTTATGATTTCTCGGGTTTACAAGTTTTTTTTTTTCATATGGACATTAACTGCAAAAAATGAATATTAAACATTCATAAATACTGCATTTCAAACCATGTGCGTAGATATGCAATAGTGTTCCCAGCTTTACGATATTAATCAGGTCCAGAGACACCATCGTATTGTTACAATATCATAATGTGAACCCAATAACACATTGCTTTTTGGTAATTTGTTTCAAGATCTCGGAAGTTGAAATTTTCGCTGTATAACTAAGCTATTTATCTCTCTAAAATGTCATTTTTAAGGTCACGAGCGTGACCTTAAGGCCATATAAAAGGTCGTGAGTGTGGTTTGTAAATTGTATTAGTTACCAATTAAAATCATTAAAAAGCACTATACTTTCATCATCATCATTTGTTCCGTTATAAGAATCAATTTTAAACGCCTTTGTGATATTTTTCTAAAGCACATTTCCGGAGGTAACGACCATAAAACAAAAACAATTTGCACTTTCCGGTTTATTGGGGTTTTCTGTTAGTGCAAGTAATTATAAATGGGTAGTAAACTCAATCTTATTGCATTTGCAAAAATACCAATAGCTGGAATTGTGTGGTTTTTTACATTATTATGGTGAAATGTGTTTCCCCTTTACTGAAATCTTCAATCACATAAAAAAAAAATTAATTTTCAGAATCTTCTCTTCATTCCTTTTTTTAATCTTCATAAACTTGTTGCTCCATGCGAATCGTTTTAGTTGAAATTTGTGTGTATCGTTAAAAAATGCTTATGTATGCAATCGTGAAATTTATAAAGAAAAGAGAAGATTATCTTGGAAATAAATGCCTCTTGAAGCATTTCTGAAGAAAATGATTCCTTGTGCAACAAACTCAATGAGTGCCGAGCCAGTAATGAGTGATCAACGAGTGTGCATTTAGTCGATGATGGATTCTTTTTCTTCAGAATTTTAGTTTGAGTTTATTCTTCAGAATAAACATTCTTTGACATTTGTAAGTCGTAAATAATTTCTCTATTATTATAATTTGCTTGATTTTACAGGTTACGTTTTCATTTCTTTCGATAAATCAATCATTGTTTAAACAAACTAATTAGATAAACTAATTTCACCGTTGAGAACATAACCCCTATTTTTAACCTTATATGTATGTGAAATAAATTCCCGCTTTATAAGCGCACACTAGAAATAAATTAACTCGTAAAGTCGAGAACTATCTGTATTTACGAAATGCTAAACTACAATATTTACAAATATACAATATTCATTAATATACAAAAATCATTACAATGGAACATCAAATGTTAGACAATGAATCACGTGCACAAGGTTGGTGAATGTTATGGAGGCAGTTGCAATAATTAACTGTATTTGTAGTGACATAATTGCCTTGACCTCTTCTCCCATTGGCTGAATAAATATCACTAGGAGGAAAACTTTTTTAATGTATAGATAGATATTAATTAATATTTCACTAGAAAATCCTTCAGATTATATAAATCATACATATGAGATGGCTATCTATGTGCGGTAAATCTACTACATAAATATATACCTGTACAACTGTACAGGGTGCAAACTATAGCCTAACAAACCCAAGCAATACGAAAACCAGATTTTTTTTTAATTAAGTTGAATATTTTATGTATTTGAGCTTTAATGAAATGGAGAGGAAATTTATTTTCAGGTAATTTATTGAGGAGCTTATTGATGGCATTATTGAAAAGGGTTTCATGGTACAGAACAAGTATGATATGATTGTTTACTTTAGGTAACTGTGCTGATATCTTCTTGGCAGGATTAATTTTAAGATTGGCTGCAAGAAGATGTGGTTATGGCATTGGACACTGGAACATTGTTGTTTGTTCTTCTGTTGTCAGATGTGCTGGTGGGATATAGGCTTCTGTTTAACAGGCTAGGGACTCTAGTTCTATTAATCTGCTTGTTCACAGTCCATTCAACATGTAAATAGTTATTTCATTAATTTTGTTTTATTTATTTGCCACTGAGGAGAAAGTATACAACTTAAAAATGTTTGGCCTTGTAAATACCAGTTAGTTTATATTAAATTCCAATCTAATGTGGTAAAATTTGCATTTGACATAAAAAAAAAAACTTTTGCTGCTGGCTTTTCCGATAACCTTTTTGATCCAGGATTGAAAACCATGGGACTGAGTTGATCTGGATTGGAGAAGGCAGAGATATTTTTGAACTTTCTTCATGCTATGACCAAATTAATCAGCCTCTGGCAAAGGAGTTTGACAAAAACATGCTGTTTTTCATCTGTCAAATCGGAAGAAAAAGTTCTAAAAGTAGGACGGTTTTTCCTTCCAAGTGAATTAAAAACCTGATGTCACATATTTATGTAATGAAGCAGTGAACGTATTAATCTAAATACCACTTATCATCTTAAGGTGTGCCTTGTTTCTTTTTAATAACCTCTATATTTAAACACAATTTATTAACAATTGATTGTTAACATTAAAAAACATGCTTTAATGTTGCCATGAAAATAATTTGTAGAAAGAATATACATTTTAAACTTCACTAAATATAGTAGTTATTATTTAAACCAATGGTTCCTAACCTTTAGAGAGTGTTGAAAATCTCCAACCATTTTTATTCAAAAAACATGACAGACTCTGGAAATGTATCAATGATATCATTTATATACTTCAAAGAGTATCAATATCCTTAATTTATATTTCAAATTGAAAAACTATTAAAATTGTAAAATAATTCTGACAATTTTTCAATTCAAAGTTTAGTGTTTAACTATTTAAACTGTAAATTATACTTCCTATGAAATTTCCTTCCTTTCTATGAAATTTCTGCAAGAATTTATGTACCCCTAGGGAGCCCTCAATAACCCCCCCCCCAGATTAAGCAACACTGATTAAAATAACAGAAAATGTTCAGATTGTTGTAAAAAAAAAAAAAACAATCTGAACCTTAAAATCATTATTCAAACTTTACAAGATTAATGTTTCAGTAAAATTATGTACAAGAACATTAGAGTAATATTAACTATATTTTCTTTAAATATATAATTCAACATAAATCTTTGTAATTTTCATGTACCTTTTGTAACACAACACAAGAAATCATAAATACAGAAATATACACTTAACTGCATCACAAACTTGTTATTTAATTGAATGAGATTTAATTATAATTATTCTGTAAATAAAATTACTTGTTACCAGTTTTATATATTAAAAAAATAACATTACATTTATTTGATTTCTAGAATCACAATAAAATACTGAGTGAAGTAGAGGGGAACAATTCACTACTTTCTAAAAACTTGAATTTGTAATCTAGAAAAATATAAAATATATAAATGTAAATTAAAATAAAATACCCACATGTGTGTGACGATTCTTCTCACCCTTCATTAATGGCTACATAACACAATCTATAAAACTGAAATAAAACTAAACAAAAAAAAACAAACTTCACACAGAAGTAATATGCTGGTATATTACTTTGTTTCTACTTACTGATTTACTTCAGTTATGATGAGTTGAATTACTTTAGGTATAACTTTCTGATGAGAATGCAGACAAAGGGTGTCTGCATTCATAAAGTTACACCTGCACATCACTACTATGTAAAGTATTTATTTATTTTTTTATTTTTTTTTTTTTGTTTACTGTTACTGTAAATATTTCAATTTTATATATTATTTTATGCTGCCGCTAAAGCAATGAGAAGAATCACCCAAGATGTAAGTAAAGATATTTTATTTTAATATAAGCTATTCTAAATTAAAATTGATTTCTAATTCATATATTCTAAATTCCAAAATTAAAATAGTTTTCAGAACACAATGAAGTACACCTAACTACTTTAGATTTAAACCTGCATTAATCATTATGCCCTTCAACTGAAATGTATCAATATCTTTGATATTGATACATTTCAGTATCAATATCTTTGATATTGATACAGGTCAGTGCAAAACAATACAATATTTCAATTTTCAGACAGTTATTAAAACACTGAGTTAAAATTCAGAAATACCTGTAATTCAAAAATGAGGAACATAACAGCAAAAACCATTAGAAGACAAAAAGCAATTACAGGAAGGCTAATACAATAACGAAACAGATTGCGTTTCCAGCTTGGATAGTAAGGTTCCATTCTACCTGTTACTGGACTTCGAGTTAGTTGTCCCTGTGAACACAGAAATTAAAAACTGATTATTGGATTATTACTTTGTTGTTTGCTTTAAATATGAGATGAAGACTTTCTTACTTATAAGGAGATTTCACAAAATAAAAAAAATCAATACTTTTTTGCATACAATGGAAAACAAAAAAAAATCACTTGCAACAAAAATATGTATTTTTAAACATTTAGCACAATTTTCAACAGAGTATTAAGAACAAAGCGCAAACACCATACATTGTCCATAACAGATAAAGTTGAACTTTTGAAAAAACTCGACAGTAGTGTGTCTGTGAAAAGTTTAACGGTGCTTAATTGTAAATTCCAACAATTTCTCTCAGTTCCTCTTATTTTACTAATTTTCTTTTAGCCATTCTTCTTTAGATTAATTTTTTTTTTTTTTTTTTTTTTTTTAACACACTTGTACAAACTTGTGGAAAAACAATACAATATGGTGGATAATACAGTGTGCTAACAACCTTGTTTTCACAAAATCTCTAACAATAGTGACAAACTTGTTGCAACATTTGAGAGTTTATTTTATCGCAATTAGTTTTATTGTAGCGCTCGCCGCGCATGCAATAAACTGATCACAAATGAACTTTGTATGTATGCCGTAATAGAGTCATATGTATGTGGCCAACATGGCTTTTCAAGAAATGATGTAACCTACTAGGCCACGTTGGCCACTTATATGCAACATAAAAAAATACTTTTATTTTGATATTTTAAGCAAAAGAACGACAACACTGACATTACAATATTTATTTTAGAATTACTAATCAAATTATTTGCTAAATATTTTTTGGTCCCTGGGGAATTTTTTCCTTAAACTAGCTTGGAATTCAATGTGTTAAAGGTAGGATGAGGTGGTTAGCTGTTGGGAAAACTGTATGTGCTAAAATAACCGTCGATGATCCGGCAAACTCATTAATCTGGTACCCCACAGGTCCCAACGCTGCCGGATTAGTGACGGTCGACCAGTAAATGATATCAAAATTATTCTTCGTATCCAATTTCTTTGTTACCACATTGTAGTATCCAACCAAATTTGTCAGACAAGACTTACCCTTAACAAATCCATGCTGTGTCTGAACTATAACTGCAGTCTTGTCTAGATGATCCTGCAATGCTTCTGTAGCCAGTGACTCCATTATTTTCCATGGAACAGAAGTTAGACTAATAGGTCTGTAATTACCTGTGTCACCCTTTAATCCTCCTTTGTATATTGGGGACACATTTGTACATATCCAGTACATGGGGATTCCCCCGAGTCCAAGGAAGCTTTCATAATTATGATCAAGAGTTTGCTTACTTCCTTTGCTGCCTCCTTTAATATAACTGGATAGATCCCATCCACCTGATGTGCCTTCCTTATGTCTCCTCAACTTTGCTCTCAGTTATTACAAAATCACTTAGCTCCCTGTTAGAGTATGATAAACGTCTGGCATTTCCCTCATTGAATAACTCCTCCTGTGAGAACATAGATGCAAAATACTCATTCAGTTTATCAGCTACTTGAGCATGATCATCAATAGCCAAACCAGCTATGTTAAGTGGACCAATTTGATTCATCCTTTTCCTTCTAGAGTTTACATAAGTAAAGAACCCTTTGCTGTTTTTCTTTGCATCCTTTGCCAAAGATTTCTCATAATCTGCCTTTTCTTGCCTAACCTCCTTTGTAACTTGATTACAGACTAGCTTATATCTACCATAAGCTTCTGTGTCATCTGATAATTTATATGCATCCCATACATTTTTATTCTCTACCACGAGCCACAATAATTCACTTGATATCTGTTTAGGCCTAAACCTTGGATATTATTTCTTAGTTGTATGAAAAGCCTAATACCCTCCAAGATTAAGTCCCTGAAGGGTTCTCACTTAGAATTCACAGTTGGTAACATCGTCAGTTGATACCACTGCATAGAATTTAAAAACTCTCTGAGACCACTGTAGTCACCTTTACGAAAGCAAAAACCCTTCCCTTATCCCTGATGGTAGTTACATCTTTAAGTAAATCCTACATCAGTACACTGTGATCACTGCCACCTAGTGGTTCCTTTATCTGCAGATTCTTAATGCACGAATAACTGCTGATAATCAGATCAAGAGTATTACTCCCTCTGTTTGCCTCTCAAACATGTTGCTGTAGAAAACAGTCATCCAATAAATCCACAAAAGTCTTGCTCATGTGCGAGTGACTAACCCACAAGTTCCAGTAAATATGTGGAAAATTAAAATCCTCCATTATAAGACATTTTGATTTACTGGCCCACTCTATTTCTCTGCACAACTGCTCATTATACTCATCAGATTCAATAGGCCTGTAACACACCTACTCTCACTTCCCCTGTCCTAGTTGTTGTTATTTAATGGCACAAGGGCTGCTAAGGCCATATTGTGCCTGATTCTATTTAATACTGCAGTTGAAATGTTTAAAATCTGTTTCGTGATCGTGTCTACTTCAAGGATGCAAAATTTGCATTGTCTCCAATCAGATAAGATAATGTTAAAGGTTCTTGCAGATGTGAAAGCGATGTGAAAATTGTGTTTCGAGCATTAATGTAATGGTTACGATTTAGTAGGATATGCTTCACCGTAAGTGCAGTCTGACAAAATGTACAAATAGGCGGATCTTCCACCATGAGCAGATAAATATGGGTTGGATGCGTGTGCCCAATACACGTCCTAGTCAGAATCACCTTCTCTTGTCTATTTGATCTCATGCTTGATGCCCACAACTGAGGTTCCCATTTGAATTGCAGCAGCTTATTACCACCCTGAGCCTGCCAGATCTGCAACCATTGTTCTTCACAGAAGTTTTTTATAATTGATTTGTAGTCTGTATACGGTACTTAGTAGTTAGGAGAGCACACAGTGGTCGGATGTTTAGCGGCTTGATCTGCATGTTCATTTCCTTCGATGCCTACATGTCCTGGTATCCAACAGAAAGTAACTGATTGGTTGGCAGCATGTAACACAATTTGTGATCTGATTTGCTTCAAGACAGGGTTGTATTGGCTTGGATAAATTTTTTAATGCTGTTATTGCACTCAAAGAGTCAGAATAGATCATTGTTTGCTGACAGGACAGATCAGTTATGTGATCTAGAGCTATCTTTATTGCAAAAAGTTCAGCAGTATAGACACTGCATTTCTTCAGAAGGGACACAGAGCTAGAAAAGATAGTGGAAACTGCCGCTGCACCTACTGTTGTACTTGTTTTTTGAGCCATCGGTATATATATGAGAATTTTTAGCTACATGAGCAGCATGGAGTTTCCTGATGGTGGGATCTGCTGCCTGTTTTTTCCCCATTGTTGGAAAGAAAGATCACAGACCGATATATAACTAGACCATGGAGGTTCATAAGTGTTTGTGTCATGAAAGATATTATCTATATGTAAGTTACAGCATTCAATTAACTGTAGTAGCCTTATTCCAACTGGCTTGTTTTCATTAAGTTTGTTGTCATAAAAGGTGGTCCCCACTGGGGCTTGAATAAGTATGGCCAGGTAGGATGAAAGGGAAGACTCCGCATTTTTGCTGCATAGTTAAGTAGCAACATTTTCCTCTGAAGATGGAGTGGAGGTTCATGTACCTCTATATACAGACTATGTACAGGTGTTCTGAATGCTCCTAAAGCAATCCTTAGAGCACTGTGATGGATAGTGTCTAGCCGAAGTGGTGCACTTTTCCTAGCCAAGTCATAGATTGGAGCTCCGTAATCCAAGCAAGATCTAATTAAAACCCGGTATAATTGAAGCAGAGTGTATCAGTCAGCACCCCTCATGGTTGTTTTTGGTTTTTAGGAGCATTATCAATAAAGGCTATATTGCTCCGAGGATATGTGGTGGTCATTCCCTGACCTTTCCGCATCCTCCGTATTTGGTGGTCATGGGCTTAAACCCCGGTCTAATCAAGAAACATGTGCTGTGCTATGCTGGTCCTGCCCACATGGCTATGAAGGCACCACCCCACATGGTTTTTTTGTTTTTTTTTTGATTTGGTAGTTGTTGGCGCAACGGCTTCTGTGGCCATATTGCACCTCCCAAGGTTTTTGCAGTACTTTGATCCAAGCCCGAGGCGGGAATCGAACCCGCGACCTTGGGGTTGCCGGGCAGGTACTTTACCCACTCGGCTAGCCCGGTCGGCACCCCACATGGCTATGAAGGCGCCACCCCACAGGGATGAAGATAGTACTCTGAGGATATTAAATTTTTTTAAGCAAATGGTTCTCAGATATGTGATGTGCTGTATGAATTTAATTTATTGTCCAGGATTAGACCAAGAAATCTGATACTATTGGAAAGAGGTACAGTAAAATTTTTAAGTTTTAATTCAGGTTCGGGGGTGGATCTTACACTTTTTACAGAAATGAATACAGTTTGATTTTTGTGCTGATAAGCGGTAGCCATTGCGAGACATCCACAGCTCTATTCTGTTAATTGAGATCTGAAGCTATCTCTCGATAGAATTCATATTTTTCCCTTGGCACAAGATCACGAGGTCGTCTGCATAGTGATATAATTCAACTGTGCTTGGAATATCATGGATGATGTTGTTTATTTTAATTAAAAATACAGTAGGACTCAAAATAGAGCCCTGAGGAATGCCTTCCTCCTGTATATGGATTTTAAAAAGAACATTTTGATAATGAACCTGAAAGGTTCTGCCCTGGAGAAAGCTTTGAATAAACAAGGGAAACCTGCCTCGTAGTCCAAAGGTGTGAAGATCCCATAGAATACCGAAATGCCATGTTGTATCAAAAGCCTTTTCTAAGTCCAAACTTACCATAACTAGGTGGTTAATTCTGACAAAAGCATTTTTGATGCTTGATTCTGCTTTAGTCATCATATCAAAAGCAGATCTGTTTTTCCGAAAGCCACACTGATTTTTATGCAGGATGTTGCGTGACTCTAAAAACCAGGTGAGGCGTTTGAGAACCAATTTTTCCAGTTTCGTCCAATCGTCCAATTTCCTTAACAACTGGTTAAGGAAATTGGACTGAATTAGAGAGATCTTTTCCTGGTTTAGGTATGGCTAATACAAGTGAATGTCTCCAAGAGCGAGGATAAATATTTTCCTGAAAAATTCTGTTAAAAAATATTAGTAGACTTTGTAAAGCTATGTCATTCAAGTGTTTCAGCATAATATAAAATATACCATCCAGGCCAGCTGCACTAGTGGGTGCTCTGTTAAGAGCTTCCTTTAACTTGGATATTGTAAAAGGTTGATTATATGGAAGAGAGAAAGACCAGTGTTGAAATCTACCTTGTGTTTTTCTGCTGCCTCATTAATTTTCTGGAATGGAACATCATATGAATATGCTGTTGAAGTTTAAGAAAAGCTTCAGCGAAAGCGTTTGCTATGTCTTTGGGGGAAGACAGTTCCTGTCCATTACAGATCAATATAAGAGAGGATGACAATGGATATTTGCCATTTAGATTTTGGATTTTCCTCCAAATTAATCTAGTATCTGTGTTTTTTGTGATAGTGGACACAAACTGTATCCAAAAATCTTGTTTGGCCTTTCTTCTTATTTGCTTTGCTTTAGCATTGAGTTTCTTATAGTTTAAAAGATTAACAGTAGTGGGATGCTTGTGGAAAATATTCCAAGATTTATTCTTTTCCTTTTTTGCTCTATTACATTCTTCATTCCACCAGCAGTTTTTGCACCTGCGTGGAGAAGTAGACAATTGAGGAATAGCTTTATCAGCTGCTGCTAGTATTTGTTTTGTGATATGGTCAGTAGCTTCATCTATTGATTGATTCTGTATGTAGTGTTTATCTAAAGTGGTACTTAAGGAGAATGTTTCCAGTTTGCCTTTGAGAATTTCCACCTTCTACGAATTTCCGGATAGTTAGAAATAATTTGAAATTTGCAAGTAATTGGGAGATGATCACTATTATGTGGATTTTCCAATACTGCCCAATGTATACTTGGGTACAGAGAAGGGGAGCAGATAGATAGATCTATGGCAGAAGTATTTCCTGGGAAAATGTACATGAGTATGTGCACCTGTGTTCAGCAAAGTTAGATTGTGTGTGTCCAGTAATGTTTCTATTAGCTGCCCTCTTGTATCCATATGAAGACTTCCCCACAGAGGGTGGTGTCCATTAAAGTCACCCATCAAACAAATAGGAGGTGGCATCTTGGCAAGGAGATCATCAAATTCTCTGAGTATAAATGTTTGATTAGGCGGAAGATAAATAGAAACAAGTGATAAAATTATTCCAAGTTCTATGCGCACAGCAACAACTTCTAGATTAGTTTGCAAGGGAATTTGCCTAGATGGAGTATTAATGGATACTAAAACTGCTACACCTTCATGCGCTGCAGTTGCTGCATTCCTGTCACTTCTATACAAAATATATTATTTTATAGAGGGTGTCACTTGTGGAGTAAAAATGTTTCTTGTAAGCAAATACCTGCAGGATTAAGATCTCATATTAGGTCATAGAGCTCATCTGTATTTGTACGTAGTCCTCAACAATTACACTGTAAAATGCACTGCATTATTTAGTAGGTTGATCCGGTTGCTTTTGAGAGGAGTAGCTTTATGGTGATCTTTTTTTGAAAAGTTAGGACATCCAGTGTCCATATCTTCTTCAACATAAATTTCTAATATAGGTTCTTCTTTTGTTATGTCATCTATGTCCATTACTGCAGTATTTGTTTGTTTCTTAGCAGAGGATTCAGCTTTTCCCACCCTGGTCTCACTTTGGGACTTGATGCCACTAGTAGAGGGGATAGAAATGGGAGTATTACATGTTTGATCTTTATTGTTTTGCTTAACAGACGGCTGAGGAGCTGAAAGCATAGTTCTAGCCCATTCAGCAAGTGATTTGTCAGGTGGAATTGAGTCACTAGTTTGAGTCGCAACCGAGCAACATTTCTTTATAACATTAGCATATGTACGTGCTGGATTATCTTTCACTATTTGTCATCTGGCTTCTTGATAAGTCACCTTATGTTCGACTTTATATTTCTGTATTTTTTTTTCCAAGTTTCCATAAATCGCAGTATTTTGAATATGCAGGATGATCCCCCTTGCAATTTGGGCAAACTGGAGATGCTGCAGTACAATCTGTTTAACCATGTTCTTGGGAACCACATTTTGGGCATACATTGTTTCCTCGACATGATGTCTGAGAGTGTCCGAATTTTTGGCACTTATAACAGCATATTGGATTTGGAATATAGGGTGGATACGACAATTTAGATAACCAGCTTTAACAGTATTTGGTAAGTTTGGAGTATTAAAAGTGAATATTATACTATGGGTTGGAATGAGATTGCCATCCCTACAAGTCAGAATTCTCTTAGCTTGTACGACCTTTTGATCTTTCATTTCTTGCACAAGCTCCTCTTCTGTTACATTCACTAGATCCCAATCAGAGATAACACCTTTGGAACTATTTAGGGTTGTGTGGGGTGAGATTTTAAACAGGAATTCCCCCAAAGGTTGTAAGCTTTAACAACAGTGCGGAATGTTTACGCTGTGTCGTTTCAACTAGTAAATCCCCCGATTGTAACCTTTTGACCTTAGGTGAACCTGCAGCATTTTCTAGGAATCTCTGTATCTTAAACGGGGAGAGTTTACTCACTGGTTGACTAGATAATGAATAGATTATAAGAAACATTGGATACTCTGTTTGATCATTGTCTTTTTTTAAGCACTTACTTTGTGCATTACCTTCATCAGAATTGTACCGATCTTTGGTATTTGAGTTCGAAGGCTCTAATGCTGGAGAGTTTTCTTTATCCATGTCAGCTCCTTTTCTCCCTGGGGGATTAGCTTTTCCACCCAGGTTACTGGCCCAGCCATGGGGAGGCAGGAGCAGTGCCACTTGTGGTTTGGTTTGGTTTGGTTTGGTTTGGTTTTTTTGGTTTTATTGGCGCATCAGCTACTAAGGCTATAATGCGCCAAGACCAGGTCATTTATAAAAAATTCTTTAAACTTTCAGTGACCTAATTAGTTAGGTCACTATGTCAAAATGTATAACAAATACATAAAAGAAAAATGTAAAAATTTTATATATGAGTAAAAATATTTATTGATTTTAAAAAGCTAAAAACAGCAGACACGTTGTCATTGTCAGATAAAATCTGACTGAGTGTATATGGCTCAGTCAGATGGTTAAAAGCGGTAAGACGGATATTGCTAAAATCTGAACATTCGATTAAAATTTGTCTAATTGATAAAACTGTGCCACAAGACTCACACATAGGAGGGTCATCAGCCCTCAGCAAAAAAGAATGTGTCAGATGACTATGTCCTATGCGGGTCCGGGCAAGAACAACTTCCTCCTTACGATTCCTGCGCAGACTAGACTGCCACGGTTCAATTACAGGCTTTATTTGATATAATTTATTCGCAGTCTGTCTATTCCACGAATCCTGCCATTGGGAATGTCTTTTCTCGTGTATTATTTGCCTGTAGTCTGTATAGGGGACTAACAGGCAGCGCTTATTATTGGGAACTGCTGATTTGGCTGCGGCGTCAGCCAAATCATTTCCCCTAATCCCAATGTGGCTGGGAATCCAGCAGAAGCGGATGTCATATTCGCGTTCATGGAGAACGTGAATCTTCTGCTGAATGCTAGACAGAACTGGATGAGGATTATATCTCACAGATATTAAAGCCTGTAACATGCTAAGAGAGTCAGAATATAAAATGAACCGTTGGTATTGGTATTTAGTAATATGATCCAAGGCTAACTCTACAGCGTGCAGCTCTGCAGTAAATATGCTGCATTCAGAGGGAATCTGCTCTGATATAGTGCTGTCTGTAAAGACAGCAGCAGATCCCACATATGATTCCGACTTCGAACCGTCTGTGTAGACTGGCACGAAGTCAGAATATTCAGTTCGGTGTGCTGAATGAAGCCACTTGTGGACAAACATAGTACAGTTAGTAAACTAAGAAAAAGGTGCTTTCCTTTTTCTGGCTCTCTTTATATACTTTTAAAAAGTAGAGCTAATTAACAAAAAGACTTATAAAATGAAGTAAAACAAGAAAAAACTTGGTCGCTCTAGAAAACTCACTCTAGGAACATCATTCTATGAAGTTGCAGATTGCTTGGCCACAGAAACGCTTGGCACCTGGGGCCTCCCTGTCCTAGTGTTTACGTTACACCACACTGGCTCAACATTGCACTGTCCACCAATGTCAATTGGATGCACTTCCTCAGATTTTATGTTTCTTAACTAAGAGCATAACCCCTCCTCCCTTCCTGTCCTGTCTATCTTTTCTGTACACACTGTACTCCCCAAATTCCAATTCTGCACTGCTTATATCCATGTGGCACCACATCTTTGATATCTCAACAATATCTGCTTCTGATGTCTTGATCAGCACTTCAATTTCATCAAATTTATTTACTATATTCCTAGCATTAGCATTAGTAGAGGCATTTGATGCAAGAAAGCAAGCTTTTGCAGCATCAGCCAAAAAAATTAAAGTAAAATAAATAAATAAAAAATAACCACTTCCAATTCACCCCTCTGTTCGTTAGAAATACCTGTCCAGCAGAGCCTTAAACTTATTTAGGCTATCAACTTCCATGACAAGGGATGGAAGTCTGTTCCACCTACCAACCACCCGCTGGTTAAAGGCAAATTTCCGCACATCTACCCTACATCTGTCTTTCCTCAATTTGAATTTATGCCCTCTCAGGTGATTATTCTGAGCAAGAGGAAGAATCCCATCAGCATTGAGCATGCTCAAACCATTCAAGGCTTTGTACACCTCTAACAGATCACCTCGCTGCTGCCTAGTCTCCAGACACTGTAATTCGCAAAACTTAAGCCTTTCTTCGTAAGAGCACCCCTTTGTTCCATTCACTAATCTTGTTGCCCTTCTCTGTACTCATTCCAGCAGCTCTACATCCTTCTTGAAATGAGGTCTCCAGGCCTGTATACAGTACTCTAGATGTGGCCTGACCATTGCCTTATACAAGGGAATAATCACCTCCTTATCCCTGCTAGAAAAAAATCCTATATATCATTGACAATACACCATGAGCTACTCTTGCAGCCCGTCTGCACTGCTCAGAGAACTTCATATCTGCCTGCACAACCACCCCCAGACCCCTTTCATTCTCTACCACTGTCAGTGTAGTACCATAGAGTTGATACGTTACTCTGGGGTTGCTGTTTCCCATATGTAGTACTTTACATTTGGCAATGTTAAAC
Source organism: Mastigoproctus giganteus (assembly GCF_048544385.1). Lineage (NCBI taxonomy): Eukaryota > Metazoa > Arthropoda > Arachnida > Uropygi > Thelyphonidae > Mastigoproctus > Mastigoproctus giganteus. The sequence continues at coordinate 181,851,013 of NC_143581.1, forward strand.
TTCATTTGCCACCTCTCAGCCCATCTGCTCAACCTTTCCAGATCCTGTTGCAGCAGCATAGTGTCAGTATGTCCTTGACAACCCTGCCAACCTTCGTATCATCTGCAAACTTGGACATTAAGCTTGATATACCATCATCAATATCATTTATAAATACAGAAAACAAAAAAGGACCCAATACTGAACCCTGAGGGACTCCACTAATAACATTAGTCCACGATGAGCAGTGTCCATTGATTACCACTCTCTGTCTTCTCCCCCTCAACCACCCCTTTATCCATAGCAGCAATTTGCCTCCAATGCCACACTGCTCCAATTTGTGCAGCAGTCTTCCATGTGCAACAGTATCAAAAGCCTTTCTAAGATCCAAGTATATAATATCAATGTTATTCCCTGCATTCAGTTCTTTTGTGACTGCATCATAGTATGCAATCAAATTGGTCAGGCAAGACTTCCCCTTAACAAAACCATGCTGTGTCTGAGCTATAACTGAAGTCTTGTCTAGATGATCCTGCAGTGCTTCTTTAACCAGTGCCTCCATTAATTTTCCGGGAACAGAAGTTAAACCCACAGGTCTATAATTACTTGTGTCAGCCTTTGATCCTCCTTTGTGAATTGGGGTCACATTTGCACATCTCCAGTCCATGGGTACCTCCCCTGAGTCCAAGGAAGCTCTCATAATTATGGCTAAGGGTTTGCTTACTTTCATTGCTGCCTCCTTTAATATAACTGGATAGATTCCATCCACCCCAGGTGCCTTTCTTGTGTTTATCTTCAACAATTTCTCCTCCACTTTACTCTCAGTTATTACAAGATTCTCTAGCTTACTGCCAGAGTTGAATACACCTCTGTCATTCCCCTCGCTGAATAACTCCTTATGTGTGAATGTCGATGCAAAATATTCATTTAGTTTGTTAGCTACCTGAGCAGGATCATCAACAGTTGACCCTTCGATATCAAGTGGACCAATCTGATTCATCCCCTTCCTTCTAGAGTTTACATAAGTAAAGAACTCTTTGCTGTTTTTCTTCGCATCCTTTGCCAAGGATTTCTCGTAATCTGCCTTCGCCTGCCTAACCTCCTTTGTAACTTGGTTACAGATCAACTTGTATCTATCATAGGCTTCTGTGTCACGTGTTAATTTATATGTATCCCATGCATTTTTCTTCTCTGCCATATGCCTCATTAGTTCATCTGACATCCATTTAGGCCTAAACATTGAACAATATTTCTTAGTTGGTATGTAAAGCCTAGTAGCTTCCAAGATAAGTTCTTTGAATGCTTCCCATTTTGAATTTGCTGTTGGTAACATCATCAGTTGATCCCACTGTATAGAATTTAAATACTGTCTCAGTCCACCATAGTCGCCTTTACGAAAGCAAAACCCCTTCCCTTTACCCCTAATGGTAGTTACCTCTTTGAGTAAATCCCACTTCAGAACACTGTGATCACTGCCACCTAGTGGTTCATTTATCTGCAGATTCTTAATGCATGAAGAATCACTACTGATAATCAAATCAAGAGTATTACTCCCTCTAGTTGCCTCCCGAACATGCTGATGTAGAAAACAATCATCCAATAAATCCACAAAAGCCTTGCTAGTGTGTGAGTGACCAGCCCCCAAATTGCAGTCAATATCTGGGAAATTAAAAACCCCCATAATAAGACTCTCTGATTTACTGGCCCACTATTTCTCTGTGCAGTTTCTTATTATACTCATCAGAGTCATTAGGCCTATAGCACACTCCTACTCTCAATTTTCATCTCCCAATGCTTATGTCACACCAAACTGACTCGACACTGCACTGTCCAGCGATGTCGACTGGATTCACTTCCTTGGATTTTATGTGTTTCTTAACTAATAGCATAACCCCTCCTCCCTTCCTATCCTGTCTATCCTTCCTGCAGACATTGTACTCCCCAAATTCCAGTTTTGCATTCCTTATATCTGTGTGACACCACATCTCTGAAATCCCAACAATATCTGCCTTTGATGTTTTGAGCAATACCTCAAATTCATCAAATTTATTTACTAGACTCCTAGCATTGGTGTACACGCAAGTATACATGCACCTGCTCTTCCTCTTAGCCACCCTAACACAACTCATGTGTTTACTTGTACCCCAATGATTCCCAGCAGTCTCTGAAATATCCTGCATCTTATTTTCCGGGCTGCTGCTCATTCCAATAGAAGCAGTGCAAGAATCACTTTCTCCTCTGCCAGTGGCTACTGTTAATCTATTAGTCCTTGTATCCCCCCAATCTAGCAGTTTTCCAACCCTCCTAACACTGCCTCGATAGCATCAGCAAACATTCTTGCACCCTTTCTATTTAAGTGTATCCCATCCCTGTAGAAGCAGTCTCTCCTGTTAACAAGTACAGACCAGGCTGAAAAAAATTCTACCCCTTGAGCCCTGCACAATCTTTCCAGGGCCGAATTGATCGACAGGGCTCTCATCATGTACTCCCTCCTATCGTGTCTGGGCAGAATTGCAGACACTTTCAAATTCAACCCTAATTCACGACTTTTTTTCATCAGTGACCTGTACTTGTTAAGTAATTCCGCCGGTCTCCTACTCTTAATATCATTAGTGCCAACGTGTACAACTATATCACCTTTTGTGCCCTTAAAAAATGATATCTGCTCTACAACGTCATCAACCTTTGCCCCTGGCAGACATTGGTGTACATGCAAGTATATATACAAGTATTCTTACTCTTAGTTACCCTAACACAACCCATGTATTTACTTGTTCCATGCTGATTCCCAGCAGCCCTTGAAGTCCCCAGCATCAGCAAATATTCTTGCACCCTTTCTATTTAAGTGTATCCCATCCCTGTAGAAACAATCTCTCCTGGATCAGTAAATATCCAGACATTGTTTCATTAAATTTGTATTCCAGCATAATATTGCATATACACTGTATTTTCAATATTTACTAATGTTATTTTTACTGATTGGAATAACATTTGTCCAAAAGAATGCTTATAGTTTAAGTTAAATAGTAATGGCTGCCAACAGATTTAAATAGTTTTTTTAAGTTTTTGTTGCTAGTAAACTTCTTGTTGGACTATGTATAGTAGCATATCCAACAACGTTTCATCATTGCCAAGTCTGAACATGCTTCATTATGCCTGTTTATGTTGTGATCACAGTGATGGTCATTTTCAATGTGTTTTATGGGAAATTAAGTAACATCAGTGAATGAAATGTCACTTGTAAATTTCATATCTTTGACACCCATTTACTCTAAGTTATTTCCATATTCATGGGTTTTCATTTAAAATGATGTGTGTACTGTGCATTCACTAAAATTTTTGTACTATATATTCACTAAAAACACAAGAAAAAGCATGATGACTTTGATAAAAAGTCAAAAATAATCATTTCAAGAAGCAGGAAAGAAGTATCATAAAAAAATAATGGATAAATCAATGGTTATGTTTGATTAAGTTCAATAAGATGCTAATAATAATGTAGTAATACAGTATATGTAATTACACTGAAGCTTATTAATAAATATTGAAAAAAGTGGAAGTTTTTTTAAAACTTACTGTTACTAAATTTTTGCAATGTAAAGCCATAAAACCAAGTTAAAAACAACAGCAAAATTAAACTAAAATAAAAAAAAAAAAAAAAACACTTACAGTGAATAATGGTCTAGCTTCAGCTAACAACTCATTTTGACTATCAATTGTACCCCAACAATAAGCAAGTTCAGCACAACGTCTTTTCCAAGATTCAAGATATAGGGTTGCCCATAGTACATTGAGCAGAGCAAAAACAACAAAGCAGACATCTTCAGTACCCTATTTAAATTACAGAAAAATTGTTTAAAAGCCACTATTCATTAGATTTAATGCCCATTATAATGTCCTTCTACTTATACAGCAACTGCCAAATTTTCAAGCACAAAATTCTTGAAGGGTGGGGAGGAGTTTAGAGAATTTTTCCAAACATATAATGATATAATTGATGTTAAACTAAGGCAGCCAATTGTCCCGGATTAGGCAGGACAGTCCCAGATTTCGATAGTTTGTCCCGCATGGTGATGAGTCCCGGAAAATGTCCCGCATTCACAGAATTCATTTAGTTTGCCCCACATTTTATTAAGCAATCACACTTGAAAATTCTTCTACGCTCGTGGATTTGTAGCTCTCTCTCAACATTAGAAGTAATGCGTCAGTTCAAATTACAATGTTTACTATTGATTTAATACATTGTCACAGGACAATAAATTGTGCACATTATCGCTCACCAACTGTGGTATGATCACTAATGTCATCAGTCAGTCGTAATGTAAAACTTTTAGTATCGACATCGTAAACTGGCCATATATTCCAATAATCTTACCTGAGGTAAATACCAAAATATTGTTGCTGAGTTTAGTTTTTCTTTTGATATCTCGCGTACGTTCCACGTTTATAATACGATAATTTATTACATTTCAGTTTGAATATTAATACTTAATGTGAAGATTTTTTTTCTCTGGAGAATTGGAACTGCTATTGGAAAACATAACTCCACATATCGCCCACGTCTTATTATAAAAACTATTCTAATTTTTTTAAATTTAAATAGATTTTTATATAATTTAAAACTTTCTCATTTAAAATACCCTTATAATAGGAAATGCCACCAAAATAAAGGAAATGTGCATTTAATCAGGAATTGGAAAAAGAATTTCCCTTTTTAAAAAAAGGAAATACCATTTATGATGTGACTTTTCTATGACTTTTCTATTTCTCATGGGGGAAGAAATGATATTCAAAGACATGTTGCTTCAGATAAACACAAAAGGGCATTGTATTTGGCTGCTTCATCTTCTAGATTAAGTGCTTATTTTAGGGAAGAGACATTTGGCAATAAAGAAGAGGAACGAGCAAAATCCGAAGGCTTATTTGCTTTTCACAGTGTTGTACATAATCATAGTTTCAGTTCAATGGAATGTACATCGAAATTAATCCAAAAATTGTTTGATAAAAAGCTTTCATGTGGGAAAACAAAATGTAAAGCCATAGTTAAAAATGTTATCGCCACATACTCAATTTCAGTTGTAAAAACCAAACTTGAACATGTGCATTTCATTTCAATATTTTCAGACATGTCAAACCATAATGATATTAAACTTTTCCCAACTTTAGTTTGTTTTTTTGACGAAATAGCTGGTATAGAAATAAAACTTTTGGAATTAGTTAATCTTCCCGGTGAAACATCTGAAATGATTTATGGCTCGATAATGAATGTAATTGACAAAAATAGATTAAAAGATAAAGTTTTTGCTTTCTGCGCCGATAATGGGGGAGTTAAGCGAAGGGGCACAAATAATATTTTTGCAAAACTAAATGACAGCTTACTTCAGAATCTTATTGGTGTCGGCTGTGTTGTTCATATTGTGCATAATAGCATACAGACAGCTACAGATTTATTACCTGTTGATGTTGAAAGTATTATCATAAAAATATATTCTTATTTTTATATCTATATGGTTCATACCGAGAAATTAAAGGAGTTTTGTGAATCGTCGGAAATTGAATACCAAAGGCTTTTGGGCTACAGTAAGACAAGGTGGTTGGCACTTCTGCCCTGTATTGAAAGAGTTTTAAAATTATTTATGCCCTTAAAATCTTACTTCTTATCTCAGGATAAGTGTCCAGCAATACTAGCAAGCTTTTTTTTACTAATGAATGTTCAGAATTGTGGCTAAAACTTGTCCATCACCAAGCATCATTATTCCACAATACAATAAAGAGAATTGAAGGAGATAAAGTGATGATTTTCGATGTTGCGAAACATATTTCTGACGTGAAAAGAAAAGTCAGTGACAGGCTGGAAAATCAGTATATTACAATAACAATTAGACATGATTTGACAAATTTAAAAGAAAATAGTCATATAAATAGGGATTGGTTTATTTGTCATGTTCAGAATTTTTACAAAAATAGTTTGGAATATTTACAAATATACACAGACCAATTAAATGTACTAGAAAATTTTGCTGGATTGATCTTTAAAAAAAACGCCTCTGTGGAAAGACGTCCAAGAAACTTCGGAATTTATAACAACAAGCATGTCCAAGACTTAAATTAACGAAAGTGATTTATTTGATGAAATATCTTTCGTAAAAAGTTACGCAACAGTAGAGAAAATAAAGGAATGGAATGAAAAAAATATTGAAATAGATACTAAATGGGTAGAAATATTCTGTAATTTTAAATTACAGAGTGTCCCTTACCAAAACGTCCTCAAAATTGTTCAATACCCGTTATATTTACCAGGGACAAATGCATCAACAGAAAGAGTGTTTTCATTAATGAATAAAATTTGGACCCCAGTAAATATAGTAAAGGCTATGATCATGTTAAAATTTAATATGGGGTCTTGCGAAGACTTTTACAGTGACTTGCGCAATAATTCTACATTGGCAAAACAAATCCATTCAACTCAAAAGTATTGATGTTGTTAATTTACCTTTTTATTGAATTGTTATTACTACATTATTTGTATGTAACTCGATTTAAATAAATATCTTTTTCTAATTTGATTTACAATTTCTAATTTTATTTATATTGAAACTATCTCTTTAAGTATTGCAATTATTATAGTACCACTTCCACATATGCTCTTTGTTCTGAGTGTTTAACCACGTTAGCGTATTTTTAAGGTGTCCCGCATTGGCTGCTTAGATATTTTAAAATGTCCCACATTGGCTACTTAAAAATCTGGCTGCTTTATGTTAGACACAATTCTTCACTCCAAAATGCATGATAAAGAATACAAAATTCAATATGAGAACTAATTATATATTTATATAATAAATTATTACATATTGATTATTACATAGATAAATTATTACATACAATAATTAAATTCATTGGCTGTGGCCTAAAAATCTTTGCATAACTACTAGCAACTATAAATTAGAATTTGCAACTTTAGTTCCTAGACTGCCACTTTTTTTATTCAGTGCTACTGTTAATGCTACCATATCTATGTTACATTAGTTCTGATTGATTCTCTACTAAATATATCAATATTTTTCATCTTAATATGTAATACAGTATAGACACACACATATATATATATATATACACACACAGCAATACCTCGCTTAGCACGGGTTTCACTATAACACGGTTTTCAATTAAGTTTAAGTCAAAAATTTACTGTATATTAAAACTCATTCAATAGCCTAGACACATACTCTACATATATGCTGTGTTGTCGTAGCCTAGGTATGCGTACATATATGCTGCGCTATCATAGCCTAGGTATGCATACATATATGCTGCTTTGTCGTAGCCTAGTTATGCTGCAGTGCCAACTCTATTGTCGCACATGTGCCAATAGCAATGCGCAACAATGTTCAGTATTCTTAATTCCATCCTGGCAATTAAACAAACACACTTTGCATTCCATTTGCCATTTCCTGAAAATTCTTTGGATTTCAATGTAAGAAGCGATGCACCTTAGTCTGTCCTTTTGATTTTGAGGCTCTCTTTCTCTTTTCATCATGGGATCTAACTCCACAACTGTGTCAATGTAAACTCATTTTAAATTAATAAAATCTGCAGTGCTTTGAAGAGACTGCCACTATCCATCCTCACTTTGTTTTGTTAAACTCTTTCAGATCCTCTTTAATCAACTCCTCAGAATGAGGTTTGATCAGTTTTCACTTTCTTGTACCCATAACATAAAAGCCCTCTCCTCTAACTTGAAGTGCCATTCAGATGATGGTCCTGGCTTCACCAATAGAAAGAAGTCAGAGAAGTTATTAAAACTGTCTCTATCATTATTTCCTGCAGTAGACATTAATGGTGGGCAGCTTGACATCACCTAGCAACTCCTTGATGTCAATGATGCAATCTGAAAAATTAAAATCTTTTATACATGTACTTTGCATTACCCCATAAGATTAACTTTTTGAGCTTAGTTCTCAAATCACAAACTTAAAGCACCTTCCATTCTTAACTATTATTGTGATGCACTGCCAGCATCACTTTAACAGTGAAAAATACTAAACATGACACTTTACTGATTGCTTTTCCATTTTTCTTCATGTATTTCAATCAGATTCCAACCACTTTATATCGATAGTTTAACTGTTGATGATACTGCTCAGGTTGCCATTAAACCAAGTAAGTGTTTTGCATCTACATTCACACATGAAGAATTAAGGGAAGTGGTTGCCAGAAAAGTTTATCGAACTCTAACAGGAGCTAAATGATTTTTTAATAACTGAGAGGTAAACTGGAAGAGAAACTGTTGAAGTTAAACAGAAAAACAGCACCTGGGGTGGATAGGATTTATCCAATCCTATATTATGAGAGCATGTTTGGATTCAGGGGAAGACCTTATCAACTGGAAATGTGCAAATGAATGCCCAATTCACAAAGCAGGATCAAAGGGTGATGAGGAATTACAGACCTGTTAGTTTAACTTTTGTTCATGGAAAATAATGAATTCACTGCTTAAAGACATAATGCAGGACCATCTAAACAGGAGCAGTTGGAAAGAAACTATAGGATGGAAGCTTGCTTAGAAAGCCTTAATTCTAAACCTGAACGAATGCACTGGAGACATCTAGAACAACAGTTCAAGTTTCTCCAACGTTTTCCATGGAATTTGTTCACAAATGAATGATGTTGTTCAAGAGATCATTTGCGAACAAACACTGGCAGAATACAACATACATTACGGTATGTTGTAAGGTTTCAAAACAGTGCAAGAGCTAGCAGTTAGAATTCTAAAATACTTTAGAAAAGGGTGGGTTAAGTTCATTAAAGATAATAACTGGATAGAAAGATAAGAGATTTGTCACCCATCTTTGTAATTGGATGGATATGGGCAAATTTCCATGGGGGGGGTGGCAAAATGAAATAAGAGTACAGTTGACAAGAACTAATTAGAGTACAGGTTTTCAGACTTTAGAGAGATGGCACCTCTGAGTCTGAAAACCTGGCATCATTAGGAGTAGAAGACCTAATTGTACCAAGATTATTCAGAATTCTAATCTCCGTCAGAAAAACGAAATGACATATTCAGTATGGTGAAGATCATTATCAAGACTATCAATTCAAGAGTTAGAGGCATGATAGCATTGGTGTAAATGTACAGAAAATGCAGCTATTGGCTACAACTTTTGACATTTAAAAATCAAAATCAAGTGTGTATTTATTTACTATTAACTCATTTTGCAACTACCGTGAGCTTTAATGTGGACAGAAATTGAAGCTAGATTTTGATGCAAATCAACTGTAATGCTTTATATTTACCCTGACTGGCTTTAGTATGTTTATTGAAAAACAAAAGTTCAGATGAAGGACTGGAATGAAGAAAAGTAGTTCATCTCTTCAAGAATAATTTCAGTAATGTGCTCAAAGAAATATATAAGAATGAAGAAATTTAATGCAGTAGTCCAATCCTTGAAAAGGGGGATAAAAATCAGGAAGGTCATTTCATTTAAGTACTGATATAATGCAAAACAATGTGATGAGGGTGACCATAAATGAAGTCCCATGGGAGAATAGACCATGCTCTTATCCAAAGGTACCCAAAAGACAGATAACATTAACTCTGTACTTTGAAAGGTAGTCAAGAAAAAGGCTGGGCATTAGATCAGTGGTAAGGATAAATATAACAAATTTTGGTAACAGCAAGAAATCTCATCATCTCTACTGGCAGGGTGAGAATGGAAGCCAGCAATAGCAATGAACATTGAGGTTACCAAAGAAAATTACTTCATTATTGTGCAAGTCAGACTGGAAAGAGTAGAATACCAAGGAAAGTAAAAATTTTTTAGCAATGTGGAGAACTGGTGTGGAGGAAAGATAAAGATAAATGAATGCAACAAAATTGCAAAGAGATTTTCAGCCAAAGGAGATTATCAAAGAGAGGAAATTCTAGATTTGAATGATGCTGAATAGGAATATCAAAGCTAATAAATATACAAATACTAACTTTAAAATGAAAGGAAGGCCAAACTGATTGGAGATCAAGAAAGTCAATGTTAATCCTATTAGTAAAATTTTAAAAAAGGTGAGTTTAGAAGATTGTAGACAGAAATGAACTACAATAATAATAGAAGTGTGTGTGTTATGAATAGTTCTTCTGCATTGGCATTAATATAATTGCTGAATATTTATTTGAATAATTTCATTTTCCTTGAATGAATATAAGTCTAGAATGTAAGACAATTCCCATATCTTAAATTCTGGACTTATGTTCAGTCCTTGCACAGTATATAGATCTAAATCTGTATTTAGGACATTTTGATAAATGCTTTAAAACCATGAATATTTCTATATGAGATTTTCATAACATTTTTCTCATATATATTTCTTTTACTTTATTTACTTAATTTTTTCTTTCTTTTACTTTACTTATTTTTTTACACTGCATAGGGACTACCTTGTCTGTTAGTATTAAGATAGGGGCCGCATATCTGCTTTTTCCCTTTTCTTGTACTATAGACAAGTTTGGAAATGCAGTGCCTGATACATGGTCAGGAGTAGTCCCCTGATGAAATGCTTGGCCATGTATAATTTTTTTCTTTTACTGTACTCAGATTCTGCATATTTGTCACCCCTATATTCAACCTTCTTTCCAAAAATTGCCCTCCCATATCTAAATACAGTGATATCTCTTTATTATTTTTTTCGTAATTTAATTTTTCATATATTGTTTCCTTCCATAGTCCCATTTCATTATTGCATTAGGTTTTTAAAATTCTTTCACTTTTTCTCTACTACTTTACTTCTTTTTTCTACTTTCCTTTAAACCTCTTTTAGTTCAGGCACTGTGTACTTCTCTTTTCCATCTTTTCAGACTCTATTCTTATGTTACAAACTACACATTTTTATATATTTTTGCTTCCTTTACTGCTGCCTTGCATGTTTTGGAGCATTTGACACATGATCCCTTTCATAAAATTTCCCTATTTTTCTCTCAACTGCTTAGTTTGCTTCTAGACAATAACATTATTACTATATATATCTGATAATTACTTTTGCCTAACTTTTACCTCATATAATATATATATATATATATATATATATATATATATATATATATATATATATATATATATATATAAAATGCATGTACAGTATTTGAATTTACATGAATAAAATCAAAACCACTGTTTAAGATCAGCTAATTGCACAATCCAAGTAAAAAAAAAAATCATCACTCTGAAGTTTGATTCAAGTCTATGATGCAAACAAACCTTTTACAAATAGGTGATGAAGTTACTAACCCACCAACAATACAGGCAGAATACTAGCATTGGACTTTGTGCTAGTTTGTAGATGTATATGGTAAAATTTTCATTTTTATTAGTAGTATTTTATGAATACTACTAATACAGAAAATGTTGATTTTTTTTTAGCCCATCAGTGTTAAGAGATAAAAATCCAATAAATCCAATAGTCTGCATTTGATAGACTGGAATATCTAATAATTTGACATCTAAGCAGTGCAACTAACACAATAACATAGGGTTGTGGGTTTTTTTTTTTTTTTTTTTGGTTTTTCCCTCCCCTTCATTCTCTTTTACCATTCTCCATTCATTTTTACTCTCTTGAATGCAGATGAGTAAGATTACACTTCAGAGTAATAAAAGTCTTGCATAGTAACATAGAACTGTTTTGCAGTTAAGCATGTTTGCATTCTATAATTGTGGCACAGAGAAGTTTGTTATAAAGTCACAGGGCTGTTTGTTGCCATTCATGAGCAAAATTAGTTACTGCATAATAACTAGTGGGAACTGGGAAACCCTAGCTTCTCAGTCCCTGCAGTTCTTACACAGAACATTAGCATGCCATGTTTATAAAGAACACTGACAGCAAATTCATCTATTTGCATTTGACTATTAAAAAAATAAATATATATAAAGATTTTTCATTTGTGAAAGTATGATTATACTATACATCTTACAAAACTTTGTTTAAAAGTACGATTTTTGTAACTGTGTTCATATGAGAAGTTACAGAATGGCTGAGTTTAATGCTGAGTCTATTACATACATTAAACGTAAAAATATTAGAGAGTAATGTATTTTTATTATTTTATTACATAACCTAATATCTAGATAAAGTATATGGTATTTTATACCATATACTTTAGCTATTATGTTATTAACCTTCAAAAACTTGAAAACTTCATATTATCAGATAACCATCAATAATCCAGATTTTTGATAAATTCAGATAAATGCAGATTTTTGATAAATCCAGAATATCTGATAATTTGGTAATGCCACAGTCTTATGGATGCTGAACTATTAGACTTAAACTGTATATATATATATATTTTTATATATAAAAGAAAAAACCCAATCCTGCTGTATTCTTAGGTATCTCTCAACAAAGTTCTAAAGGTTCTATTTTCAGTAGCAATAAAATTTAATTAAATGTAAGTGGACAGAGCCATTGTCAAAATTGTCTTAGAGTTAATTTCACCCAATGGGTTCTCCATAATTCAATAACTTTTTGTGAACATGATTATTATGCTCCTCACAGTGCAGCAGAGTAAGAGTAATGCTTCACTTCTTGCAATGACAGAAACCAATTTGTTGAGGTTTCTGATTCTCATCACATAATGGTGAAACATTACTCTTTGCTATTAGCAAGGTATAATTTTCTCTTCTGATATTTATTAGGCAAGGCTGTCTGTCTGTGGGCAGTGCTCATTTTGAAAAAATTGTTTTAGCAAAGTAATTAAAAGAGTTGGAAAACAACAAATATAATTACCAAAAAACCACTTCATTAGTTTTTCAAAAAATGAATTACTACAATTACAAACATGGTAATTTACCTAATCATGACTTTGAAGACGTAATTTATTTCATGTTATTTCTAAGAAAGAACCGGAAATTATTGCACAGCAATTATTACCTTTGTTACCAGCAATGTTCCAGAACTTCAGCCAATTCCTTGGTCCTGTGCACTACTGCGCTCTATTATCAGGATGACAAGGGAAAGTAAGAAAAGGGAGATAACATCATAAGAGAGCACTTGACCCCTGATTGGTCAATTAGAGATAGTACCCCCCCTATAAAAATCAGTTCTCTTGTGATTGTACACATATACTAATTTAATCACTGAGTGGAGAAAAAAAAAAAGAAAAGAGGAACTTTTTTAATTTTAAAATTATATTTTGGGCCAAACTATGGATACATTATGAATGTATCCATATTTCTATTTATCACCTTATCTTTAAATTTTCTTATATACACAACTTCTTTACCCTTTCTTTTCTCTTCACCCCTGATCATGTTGAAAAAAAAAATTTTTTACATTAAATGCATATTCAGTATTTCCCAAGTAAACATGTAGAAAAGGGAAACACTAGAAAATTGAAGGCAGGACCAGCTGGAATTTTTGCAGCACTTTTTTTTTTTTAAAGATGTTGTATACATCTTAAATTATTTGTGACTACAAGATCTTAAGCACAAATATGGATAAACATTACCAAATAACCTGTAACTTTTTTGTACAAATTATCTGTAATATCTGAGAAATCAATTTCTTTTTACAACTTATTTTCTATAGAGTTTTATTGAGAATGCCTGCCAACCAGTCATGTTTGTTTGTTGAATGCAAATAAATTTTAATCAGTTTTAACTTTGAGAAATGTTGCTCATCTGAAGCAACAGTTATTAAAATCAACTTTATTCTGAATACAATACTCTACTATATATAAATTTGGATACACATCCTCAATTTGGTTAGAGCACATCATTTTTAAATATCTTTCTACTCCACAGATGCGGGAATAATAAGTCAAAACAATTTCAATTCCTCAAGCAGAGTCCATCAACATCACAAAAATTCCCAACTTGTAAAACCATACAAAAAACTTTTCAGTATATCAAGATGTACATTGTCCATAATTTTCAAATCACTAGTGTTATTTAAAAATCTGAAATTATCAATGTAATTCTCATACAAATCAAATTGCACGTGTCTGCATGCATTTTTTTTACTGAAAAACAGCAGTCAATGATTTTTAAAAGCACAATCTGTTTTGAATAGTTCTCTGCATCAGCATTAATATGATTGCTGAATATTTATTTGAATAATTTCCTTTTCCTTGACTGAACATAAGTCCAGAATTTAAGACAATTCCCGTATCTTAAATTCTGGACTTATGTTCAGTCCTTGCATAGTGCATAGATCTAAAGCTGTACACCGATGAGTCAAAACATTATGACCACCTACCTAATTTGATGTTGGTCCTCCATGTGCAGCCAAAACAGCTCATATCCGGCAAGGCATGGACGCTAAAAGATTTCTAAATGTGTCTTGTGATATCTGGTACTAACATGTAACCGGCAGATCCTTTAACTCCTGTAAGGTCCGTGGTTGAGAAGCTGCAGATCGAAGTTGCTGTTCCAACACAAACCACAGATACTCGATGGGACTGATGTCTGGAAAATTTGGAGGCCAGTGCAATACCTGGAAGTCTTCCTCAAGTTCTGCAAACCAATCTCGAACAATCCGGGTGGTGTGGCATGGCACATTACCCTGCTGAAAGACAACAACACCAGAGAAGAAGACCATTGCCATGAAGGGGTGTACTTGGTCAGCAATGATGTTTAGGTAGGTGGTAGATGTCAGAGTGCCCAGAGCATTAGCATTAGTAGAGGCATATGATGCAAGAAAGCAAGCTTATTCAGCATCAGCCAAAAAAAAAAAAAAAACACACCACTCCCATTTCACCACTCCGTTCGTTCGAAATACCTGTCCAGTTGAGCCTTAAATTTGTTTAGGCTATCAACTTCAACAACAAGTGACGGAATTCGGTTCCACCAACCAACCACCTGCTGGCCAAAGGCAAATTTCCGCACATCTATCCGACATCCGTCCTTCCTCAATTTGAATTTATGCCCTCTGAGGCGATTATTTTGAGCAAGATGAAAAATCCCATTGGCATTGAGCATGCTCAAACCATTCAAAGCCTTATACACCTCTATCAGATCACCTCGCCGGTGCCTAGTCTCCAGACTCTGTAATTTGCAAAACTTAAGCCTTTCTTCGTAAGAGCAACCCTTTGTTCCATTCACTAATCTTGTTGCCCTTCTCTGTACCCGTTCAAGCAGCTCTACATCCTTCTTGAAATGAGGCCTCCAGACCTGTATACAGTACTCAAGATGTGGCCTAACCATTGCCTTATACAAGGGAATAATCACCTCCTTATCCCTGCTAGAAAAATTCCTGTATATCATTGACAAGACACCATGAGCTACTCTTGCAGCTCGTCTGCACTGCTCAGAGAACTTCATATCTGCCTGCACAATTACCCCCAGGTCCTTTTCATTCTCCACCACTGTCAGTGTAGTACCGCAGAGTTGATATGTTGCTCTGGGGTTACTGTTTCCCATATGTAGTACTTTACATTTGTCAATGTTAAACTTCATTTGCCACCTCTCAGCCCATCTGTTCAACCTTTCCAGATCCTGTTGCAGCAGCATAGCATCAGTAGTGTCCGTAACAACCCTGCCAACCTTTGTATCATCTGCAAACTTGGACATTAAACTTGATATCCCATCATCAATATCATTCATAAACACCAAAAACAACAACAGACCCAACACTGAACCCTGAGGAACTCCACTAATAACATTAGTCCACGTTGAGCAGTGTCCATTGATTACCACTCTCTGTCTTCTGCCACTCAACCATCCCCTTATCCATAGCAGCAATTTGCCTCCAATGCCACACTGCTCCAATTTGTGCAGCAGTCTTCCATGTGCAACAGTATCAAAAGCCTTTCTAAGATCCAAATATATAATATCAAAGTTATTCCCTGCATTCAGTTCTTTTGTGACTACATCATAGTATCCAATCAAATTGGTCAGGCAAGACCTGCCCTTAACAAAACCATGCTGCGTCTGAGCTATAACTGAATTCTTGTCTAGATGATCCTGCAGTGCTTCTTTAACCAGTGCCTCCATTAATTTACCTGGAACAGAAGTTAAACATGGAAGACTGGACCCAGGGTATCCCAGCAGAACATCGCCCAAAGCATGACACCACCACCACCAGCTTGTTTTCGTTCCACAGTGTATCCAGGTGTCATCACTTCCCCAGATAAATGACGCACACGTAGCCATCCATGTGGTGCAACAGGACACATGCTTCATAAGACCAAACGACCTTCTTCCAATCACTCAAGATCCAGTTTGGATGCTCACGTGCCCATTGCAGGTGCTGTCGCTGGTAAACTGTGGTTAGCATGGGTACTCAGAGCAGCCTGTGGCTATGCAGCCCCATTTTCAGCAAGTTTCGATGTACTGTGTATGGTCAAGGTTCGATGACACATTACTCCCGTCACCAGCATTCCAATTAGCGGTGAGTTGCACTACAGTCGCCCTTCTGTTGCCACACACCATCCGGGAGAGCCTTCGCTCACCTCGAGCATCGATGAGTCGTGGTCGTCCAACACCTCGCCGGCGGTTCATGGGTTCCCCCTCCTCGGACCACTTTCGGTAGGTACTAACCACGGCTGACCGTGAGCACCCCACCAGCCATGCCATTTCAGATATGCTCTGAACCAGTCATCTGGCTATTACAATTTGGCCTTTGTCAAACTCGCTTAAGTCCGCTGCCTTTCCCATCTGAAGAACAAAAATAGCATTGATTAACGGAGCTCAGCACCAGGTGTTTTTTACACTGTGTCCAGACCTGCAAATGCGCTGTAGTTCACCTGCAGTTGCTTTGATTTGCATAACTCACTGGTCATGTTTCGGCTTATCAGTGTATATAGAGCATTTTGATATCATATAAGAAATATTTGCTAAAAAAGAAAAGTTTTTAATAAATGCTTTAAAACCATGAATATCTCTATATGAGATTTTCTCATTATATTCACCTTATATCTCGTAGCATATAATTGTGCTCAATAAAATTAAAAAGATATGAGGTCTATAGTGGCATTCAAAACTCTATGGCCTTGTTTATTCTATCTATTTGAAAGTATACCGCTTCCCACTCATTTCTCCTGCACTCCCACTATGATTCTGACAATGGCTTTGCTGATAACAGAGGCAGATATTTTTTTTAAATCTTCCATCTAGTGGTTTATTCATGGTAATCTATTTTTCTAAAGATTAATGAAACTACAATCTTTACATTGAATAAAAATGTAAGAGTTGTTCAATAAAGACTTGTTAAAAGCATCACAATTCTCAGCATTAGTTCATCGCAAATACAGCTTTTTTATTGCTTTATTAGTTCATAACAAATATAACCTGCTTTGCTAGTTCATAACAAATATACGAAATAAAACCAACTTCTAGCAACTAAGGCCATATTGCTCCGGGAATATGCGTTGGTCGCTCCCTGACCTTTCCGCATCCTCCGTATTTGGTGGTGACGGGCTCGAACCCCGGTCTAATCAAGAAGCGTGTACTACGCACTGTTGCTCCTTCCCACCTGGCTACGGAGGCGCCACAATTTTGTGTGTGAGTGCATGCATGCATTATGGATGTTTAGTGACACATAAGCTGCAGTTGGCTATAGTGCACCTATTCATGGGAAAGTACTAGAAAATAACTAAGATGTGCAACCACTTCCTTTCATTTCAGAAAACTGTTCAGAATTGATTATATACTCCAATTTGTTTCAGAAAACAGAAATATTCGTTGATGTTTGCCTCATTGCCAATGATATGCTGTAGTCATCGGGTCTTAGAAATTAATCCCAGGACAAAGGACTTAAGTTCTGTCCAGTTGATTGTGGTGGCAGTCAATCAGAATGCTTGGTTATTAGATGTAATTAACAGTGCAAACATTGAGGAAAATCATCACCTGTGAGTAGATGGAGGCGAGTCAGATAAGTGCATCCTTTTTTTCTGAGGAGGTACCAAGAATAGCCCATGCAAGTGCCACTTCTTGTCATACTGTCAGAATGCTAAAAATGCCAAAGTTTTGGATCCTGTTTTGCCTAATGGAATTTATTATTTGTTTGTGCCACAGCTCTTTCCAATGTGCAAGGCATGTTGCTTGTATGATGATATCATAGTCAGCTGAGAGAGTCGGTGTAAACTATATATTTTGAAGAGGGATAAAGATTCAGATTTTCTAAAGCTAATTTTATTGCATGTAGTTCAGCTGAAAAGTCGCTATACTCAAGTGTAAGGGAAGCCAAAATGATAGCAGAGGGAAACACTACAACTGCACTCACTATCGTATCCAGGTATCATTGTAAGGTGGCATGACGACTAGGTTTTTGAGTGTTTTTTTAGATAGACCTAGGAACACTTATATGTATGGTTAAGGGGAGGCATATGCCCCTCTGCCCTCCTGTGAATATGCCCCTGACTACTCCAATGGCTGAATGAGATTTGTATATTGGCAAGAAATCAACACAGTTCTGAACATGGCTTGCAAGGAGTTGTTTCATGTTGAGTGTCGGTAAAAGATTCTTTTTACATTGCTAAAAATAAGTATCAGATTTCAGTTGAGGAGGGGAGTCTAAGGTGGGTGAGACTAATACATTACATGTTGAGATAGGAGCATTCCAACTCTGTGTTAGTTCAAGAAGGCATAAGCCTGCTGACAGTAACCGTAAGAGAGGCATGTGATGCAAGAAAGCAAGTGTATGAGCTTACTGGCTAAAGGCAAATTTCTGCACATCTATTCTACAACTGTCTTTCCTCAATTTGAATTTATGCCCCCTCAGGTTTGTAATCTGAGCAAACGGAAGAATCCCACAGAATTCAGCATGATCAACTCATTCAAGGCTTTATACATCTCAATCAGATCACCTCATGGGTGCCTAGTCTCCAGCCACTACAATTTGCAGTTCTTCAGGCTTTCTTGGTAAGAGGACCCCTTTGTGACCTTCATCAATCTTGTTGCCCTTCTCTGTACACGCTCAAGCAAATCTACATCATTCCTAAAATGAGGCCACAAGACCTGTATGCAGTACTCAAGGCATGGCCCACTGCCTTATATAAAGGGATAATCATCTCCTTTTTCCCTACTAGCAAAATTCCTGTATATCACTAACAATATCCCATGACATGCTCTGTCAGCTTGTCTGCATTGCTGAAAATTTCCTATCTGACTGCACAATTACTCCCAGGTCTTTTTCATTTTCTACCTACCTAAGTGTAGTACCACACAGTTGGTACGTTTCTCTGGGATTACTTCTACCCATATGCAGTACTTTGCATTTCTCAATGTTAAACTTCAGTTGCTACTTCTCAGCCCATCTACCCAAATTTTCTAGATCCTGTTGCAGTAGCACACTGCCATTACTGTCATTAACAACCCTGCCAACCTTGTATAATCTGCAAACATCGATATTAAGCCTGATATACCTTCATCAATATCATTGATAAATATACAAAACAACAGTGAGCCCAACACCAAACACTAGGGGACTCCACTAATAACATTAGTCCACGAAGTACAGCATCCACTGATTACCACTCTGTCTTCTCCCACTCAAACACCCTTTTATCCATTGTAGCAACTTGCCTTAATCCATACTGCTCCAATTTGTATAGTAGTCTTCCATGAGCAACAGAATCAAAAGCTTTCCTGAAATCCAAGTATATGATATCAAAATTATTTTTTGCATCCAGTTCCTTTGTAACCATATCATAGTATCCAATGAGATTTGCTAGACAAGGCTTTCCCTTAACAAACCCAAACTGTGTCTCAATTATTACTGCAGTATTGTCTAGATGATTTTGCAATGCATTATTAACCAGTGACTCCATTATTTTCCCCAGAACAGAAGTTAAACTAACTGGTCTGTAATTACTTGTCACCCTTAGATCCCCCTTTGTGCATTGGGGACACATTTGCACATCTTCAGTCTTTGAGGACTTCCCCCGAGTCCAAGGATGCTCTCATAATTATGGCTAAGGGTTTGCTTACTTCCTTTGCCACCTGCTTTAATATAACTGGATAGATCTCATCCACCCCAGGTGCTTTTCTTATGTTTAATTTCAACAATTTCTCCTCCACTTTGTTCTCAGTTATTACAAAATCATTAAGCACCCTGTTACAGTTTGATAAACTTCTGGCATTTCCTCCCTTAATAACTTCTCATGTGTGAATGTAGATGCAAAATACTCATTCAGATGATCTTATTTTACTAGGTTTATTTCTATACAGATTTTATAGTGGTGGATTGAAGAGGTATGGCTGAATAGGATGCAGACAGCAACTTTGTATTTTGGATGAATATTTAAGTAGTCGCGTTTTTCTGAGGAGGTACCAAGGGAGATTGTGAGCTTTAATATATGAATTATTAATCAGAGGTATTCTGAAAGCATCGACTGCAATCCACAATGCATTGTGCTATATACAGTCAAAGCTCCATATAAAGCACACCCCCCCCCACCTATCCTACCCAGTGCAGCAGATTTCTCTAAACTTTCAATCTTTTTCAGATCTTTCAGAATAGTGAACAGAGTACTCCTAGGAATGTAAAACTGTTTGGCAATGTTAGCCTTAGAATGCACACCATATCTACAGCTTGCAAAATCCTAATTTTATCTGCAATTGGAAAAACCATCTGCTTTCTTGGAGGATGTAATAAGACAGTGTATTTAATGAAATCAAAAGCCATAGAAATATCTAGGTAAACTAAATCAAGAGGCCTTTACACTCAATAGTCTCAGAAGCTAAAAAGGGGTTCTAGACGACTGGATGCAGTAGACACCCTTTTTGCCATAATGAATATGAAAGTGAAAGGACAAGATATGTTAAGTAAGGGAAGAAAGCAGAGATGTCTGAAATAATTTTAGAAAAGAGATTGAGATAGAGCTGTTGTTGTGTTGTTATTTGGTTTTTTAGGAGTTAGCAACTAAGACCATATTGCTCCAGGGATATGCGGTGGTCATTCCTTGACCTTTCCGCATCCTCCCTTTTTGGTGGTCACAGGCTCGAACCCCGGTCTAATCAAGAAGTACGTGCTACGCACTGCTGATCCTGCTCACCTGGCTACGGAGGCACCTAGAGATAGGGCACCAATCTCAAAAAACACTTGGAGCAGAGGTTTTTGACATGGGGAAAAGCTTGATACATCAACCACAAAAGAAAAAAAATTGTCCTTTTATACAGGCAATTCAAGATTGAGGAAAGACAGTTAATAACACAGACACTAGCAAATTTTAGCATTAGCAAGGGCACATGATGCAAGAAAGCAAGCTTATATAGCATCAACCAAAAAATAAAAAAAAATGAAAAAACATACACACCCTTCTCATTTCACTCATCCCAAATGTTTGTCAAGTTCTGTCCTGAATCTGTAGTAGTAGTAGTAGTAGTAGTGGCATGTGATGCAAGAAAGCAAGTGTATGAGCTTATGCACCATCAGCCAAAAAAAAAAAAAAAAAAAAAAAATCACACCATTGCCTCCAAATGCCCGTCCAGTTCCTCCTTAAATTTATTCAACCTATCAACTTCCACAACGACAGATGGAAGTTTGTTCCAGCAATTAACCACCCGCTGGCTACAGGCAAATTTCCGCACATCTATTCTACATCTGTCTTTTCTTAATTTGAATTTATGCCCCCTTAGGTTCGTAATCTGAACAAGTGGAAGGATCCCATCAGAATTCAGCGTGCTCAACCCATTTAAGGCCTTATATACCTCAATCAGATCACCGCGCAGGTGCCTGGTCCCCAGCCACTGCAATTTGCAGAACTTAAGCCTCTCTTGATAAGAGGATCTCTTCATTCCCCTCACCAATCTTGTTGCCCTTCTCTGTACACACTCATGTAAATCTACATCCTTCCTAAAATGCGCGCCTCCGTAGCCAGGTGGGAAGGAGCAGCAGTGGTAGCACACGCTTCTTGATTAGACCGGGGTTCGAACCCGTCACCACCAAATACGGAGCATGCGGAAAGGTCAGGGAATGACCACCGCACCGGAGCAATATGGCCTTAGTTGCTAATGCTCCTAAAAAAAAAACCAAATAACAAATAACCTTCCTAAAATGAGGCCTCCAGACCTGTACTCAGTACTCAAGGCATGGCCTGACCATTGCCTTATACAGAGGGATAATCACCTCCTTTTCCCTGCTATCAAAATTCGTATATATCATTGACAAAACCCCATAACCTGCCCAGGCAGCCTGTCTGCATTGCTCAGAAAACTTCATATCTGACTGCACAATTACTCCCAGGTCTTTTTCATTTTCTACCACCTTAAGTGTAGTACCACACAGTTGGTACGTTTCTCTGGGGTTACTTCTACCCATATGCAGTACTTTGCATTTGTTAAGGTTAAACTTCAGTTGCCACTTCTTAGCCTATCTGCCCAAATTATCTAGATCCTGTTGCAGTAGCACATTGCCATTACTGTCATTAACAACCCTGCCAACCTTTGTATCATCTGCAAACTTCGACATTAAGCCTGATATACCTTCATCAATATCATTGATAAATATACAAAACAACAGTGGACCTAACACTGAACCCTGTGGGACTCCACTAATAACATTAGTCCACGAAGAGCAGCACCCATTGATTACCACCCTCTGTCTTCTCCCACTTAACCATCCTTTTATCCATTGTAGCAACTTACCCTTAATTCCATTCTGCTCCAATTTGTACAATAGTCTTCCATGCGCAACAGCGTCAAAAGCTTTCCTGAAATCCAAATATATGATATCAAAATTATTTTTTGCATCCAGTTCCTTTGTAACCACATCATAATATCCTATCAAATTTGTCAGACAAGACTTTCCCTTAACAAACCCATGCTGTGTCTGAATTATTGCTGCAGTCTTGTCTGGATGATCCTGCAGTGCTTCTTTAACCAGGGCCTCCATTAATTTTCCTGGAACAGAAGTTAAACTCACAGGTCTATAATTACTTGTGTCAGCCTTTGACCTTCCTTTGTGAATTGGGGATACATTTGCACATCTCCAGTCCGCGGGAACCTCCCCTGAGTCCAAGGACACTCTCATAATAATGGCTAAGGGTTTGCTTAGTTGCTTTGCCGCCTCCTTTAATATAACTGGATAGATCCCATCCACCCCCAGGTGCTTTTCTTATGTTTAACTTCAACAATTTCTCCTTCACTTTGCTTTCAGTTATTCCAAAATCATTAAGTATCCTGCTACAATTTGATAACCTTCTGCCATTTTCAAACCTTAATAATTCCTCATGTGTGAATGTAGATGCAAAATACTCATTCAGTTTGTTTTCTATCTGAGCAGGATCATCAACAGTCGAACCATCGATGTCAAGTGGACCAATCAGATTCATCCCCTTCCTTTTAGAGTTTATATAAGTAAAGAAATTCTTGCTGTTTTTCTTAGCATCTTTTGCCAAAGATTTCTCGTAATCTGCCTTCGCCTGCCTAACCTCCTTTGTCAACTGATTACAGACTAGCTTATATCTGCCATAGGCTTCTGAGTCGCTTGATAATTTATATGCATCCCACGCATTTTTATTCTCTATTACGAGTCTCATTAGTTCATTAGATAACCATTTAGGCCTAAACCTTGAATAATATTTCTTAATAGGTATGAAACGTTTAGTAGCTTCCACGATTAATTCCATGAATGCTTCCCACTTAGAATTTACTGTTGGTAACATCGTCAGTTGATCCCACTGTACAGAATTTAAAAACTGTCAATGAGCACTGTACTCACCTTTACGGAAGCAAAAACCCTTTCCTTTACCCCTGATGGTAATTAAATCTTTAAGTAAATCCCACATCAGTACGCTGTGATCACTACCACCTAGTGGTTCCTTTATCTGCAAATTCTTAATACACGAATGATCACGGCTGATAACCAGATCAAGAGTTTAAGCTATCAACTTCTACAACAGATGGAAGTTTGTTCCAGCAATCAACCACCTGCTGGCTAAAGACAAACTTCCACACATCTATCCTACAACTGTCTTTCCTCAATTTGAATTTATGCTCTCTCAGGCGATTATTCTGATGAAAAATCCCATCAGCATTGAGCATGCTCAAACCATTCAAGGCTTTATACACCTCAGTCAGATCACCTCACAGGTGCCTAGGCTCCAGACACTGTAATTTGCAAAACTCATTCCAACAGCTATACATCCTTCTTAAAACGAGACCTCCAGCCTGTATACTCAAAGTGTGGCCTGACCATTGCCTTATATAAGGGGATAATCACCTCCTTATTCCTCTAGATAAATTCCTGTATATCACTGACAAGACACCATGAGCTAATCTTGCAGATCACTGCTCAGAAAACTTCACATCTACCTGCACAATTACCCCCAGCTCCTTTTCACTCTCTACCACTGTCAGTGGAGTACCACAGAGTTGATACGATACTATGGGGTTACTGCTTCCCATATGCAGTAATTTACATTTGTCAATGTTAAACTTCAGTTGCCACTTCTCAGTCCATCTGCTCAACTTTTCTAGATCCTGTTGCAGCAGCATACTGTCATTAGTGTCGTTAACAACCCTGTCAACCTTTGTATCGTCTGCAAATTTTGACATTAAGACTGTTATACCATCATCAATATTATTAATGAATACAGAAAACAACAATGGACCCAATAATGAACCCTGGGTTACTCCACTTATTCCAGCAGTGTCCATTGATTACCACTCTGTCTTCATCCACTCGACAATCCCTTTATCCATAGAAGCAATTTGCCTTCAATGCCACACTGCGCTAATTTGTGCAACAGTCTTCCATGTGCAACGGTATCAAAAGCTTTTCTAAGATCGAAATATATGATATTAAAATTATTCTTCGCATCCAGTTACTTTGTGACTACAGCATAGTATCCAATCAAATTAGTCAGACAAGACTTCCCCTTAACAACCGTATGCTGTGTCCATCCGAGCTATAACTGAAGTCTTGTCTAGATGATCCTGCAATGCTTCTTTAACCAGTGCCTACATTAACATAACAGAATTTCCAGGGAAATTAATGGAGGAAAACTAACAGGTCTGTAATTACTTGTGTTTCCCTTTGATCCTCCTTTGTGGATTGGGGTCACATTTGCATATTTCCAGTCCAAGGGTACCTACCCTGAGTCCAAGGAAGCTCTCATAATTATGGCTAAGGGTTTGCTTACTTCCTTTGCTGCTTCCTTTAATATAATGTATAGATTCCATCCACCCCAGGTGCCTTTCTTATGTTTATCTTCATCAATTTCTCCTCCACTTTACTGTCAGTTATTACAAGATTATCTAGCTTATTGTCAGAGTTGAATACACCTCTGGCATTTCCCTCCTTGAATAACTCCTCGTGTGTGAATGGAGATTCAAAATATTCATTTAGTTTGTTTGCTACCTGAGCAGGATCATCAACAATTGAACCATCGATATCACGTGGACCAATCTGATTCATCCCCTTCTTTCTAGAGTTTACATAATTAAAGAACTCTTTGCTGTTTTTCTTTGCATCCTTTGCCAAAGATTTCTCGTAATCTGTCTTTGCCTGCTTAACCTCCTTTGTGACTTGGTTACAGACCAGCTTATATCTATCATAGGCTTCTGTGTCACCTGTTAATTTATATGTATCCCATGCATTTTTCTTCTCTGCCACATGGCCAATTAGTTCATCTGACATCCATTTATGCCTAAATCTAAATCTTTCATACCAACTAAGAAATATTAGTTGCTATGAAAAGCCTAGCAGCTTCCAATATTATTTCTTTGAATGCTTCCCATTTTGTGTTTGTTGTTGTTTGTTATTTGGTTTTTAGGAGCATTAGCAACTAAGGCCATATTGCTCTGGGGATATGCGGTGGTCATTCCCTAACCTTTCCGCATCCTCCGTTTGGTGGTCACGAGCTCGAGCCCCAGTCTAATCAAGAAACGTGTGCTATGCACTGCTGCTCCTGCCCACCTGGCTACGGAGGCATCTCTTTCCATTTTGAATTGGCTGTTGGTAACTTCATCAATTGGTCTCACCGTATAGAATTTAAATACTGTCTCAGTCCACTGTGGTCACCTTTACGAAAGCAAAAACCCTTCCCTTTACCCATGATGACAAAGTTAGGCACATTGTCAGAACCACAAGCAACAGAAGAGGAGCTATTAATTTATTTTTTGAGTAAGTTCACTATAATCAAAACTAGACAGTGAAGTACTGATGTACAGATTGCTGGGCCATAATGTTTCCTTGCTCAACATGGTACAGGCTTTAAAGTGAGAAACATATTCTAGCCAAGCCATTAGATCAGGTAGAAAAGAAGAGGAAAAAGGAAGTAAAATTTTTTTAGCCAATTGAGATTTTTAAGAAAAATTAACAAATTAATTTTTCTTTCTTCAGCATAGTGAACTGAGCTCTGGCCAAACAATATTGCTGTATATTAAATTCAATAATCCTTTTGTTTTTAACTAAATTTTTGTTTAGGTCTAAAAGAAATGCAGTAATTTTTAAAAATTATACACAACTCCAAGCAGTAACCTTAGTTTTCAAATTCTAATAATCATTTATGATGATACTATATAACATATAAAGAAATATTATAATATGCTATATAAACATTTCTTAGACACAATATGTCCTTTTATTATAATTATTATGACTGCCCGGTAGCTAAGAAATATCATACCTGATCAGTGCCATAATAGTTGACCCACAAAAAGAAGCCAAAAAAAGCAGGAACTGTTAAAGCTTTGGTATAGTGGCCAAGCCAAGCAAAATAAATTGCAATCTTGACACCAAAGTAGTCACATATTCTATCTGAAAAAGAAAAAACAGCACAAAAAAAAAAAAAAAAAGGCACGACTATTATTAATACTTATCATTTTAAGAAAACTGAATCTAGAAAAAAAGAAGATATGAATTTCACATTATTATATATGGAGCCTAGAACAGAATAATTTTTAAGAGCCCTGAAAGTTGCACTGGTTTGAGCATTGCCAAAAGTAGCTCTCCTATGAATCGAGAACCTACTGCGTGCTGAATTCTCATTCTAGTGCATATAATATACATTTAGATTCCAGCAACAGCATTAATTTTTTAAATCTTAGCATTTTTAAAGAATATTATCAGCTTTGACAAATCTGAGAAACACACACACACGAAAATTCCTTCTCTTTTACTTGCATCATCCTTATGGTATAAAAATATCTGTATTGTACATACAAATCCATAACACAGTAAGTCATTTTTCTAATGAGAATGATTTAAAAATAGAACTGCAGCATTTCATTAATACTTTTTAAAAATAAAATATCTTTGATAATTAATCCATAGAACCATATTAGAAGTTAAACATGTATTTGAAGCCCACTCCCCAAAATACAGACAAACTGAAACAGTCTTTTACACAGAATATCAAAGTTATGTTTCCATAACATAGTCAATAAGGCTGATTTTTTTTTTCTTATATTAAACAGGATTATCAGTTCAATAGTTACATTCTTTCAGTTATAGTATTCAAGATTACAAACAATTTAATTCAGTGCCAACCAAGTTGCAATGCATAGTTCCACCAAGACATATAGTTCCACCAAGACATCTAATTCTAGTGGCACAATGATAAGATGATCGGCCTTCAAACAGTTCCAGAAAAATTTCATATTTAAAAGTTCTTTAACATCTCTGGTTACCTGCAAATTTCTCAGAGACAAGGCAGTAAAACCATATAAAATTTCCAAATTTGTGAATTAAACAAGTGCATCATGGGCCCTATAATTCTCTTAAATGAAACACTCTCTTCATTTCTGACACTGATGATGTTTCATAAAACCCTACTATTACACTCTCCATTCTTTAAGTATTTTAACATGCTTTAAATTTTTAATTTCTTTTTCAACAATAGCAATCCTCTACAAAAAAAAGTGAACCTTTTTGGTGAAATACAAACTTTAATTTTCATTCTTTTAATTTTTATGCTTTTAATTCAGCTGTACTGTACTTACAAATATATCAAGCTTTTGGGTAAAAAAGAAGTAAGTCTAGCACATATTTATAGCAATCTCTTAGATAGTAGTTTCTTCCAACAATTAATCACTCTCTGCCAAAATACAATTTTCACACATCTAACAAGCAGCCATCTTTTTCAATTTTTTGATTACGTACCCATGTGAGAATTAGTACTAGTAGTACCAAATGATGCAAGAAAGCAAGCTTATAACAAACAGCTTATATCAAACAGCAAAAAAAAAAAATTCCCACATCACCTGTCCATCTCCAAAAGTTTGTCCAGTTCTTTTTTTGAATATATTCAAACTACCCACTTCCCCAACAACAGATGAAAGTTTGTTTCCAAATCAACAATTCATTGTCTGAAGCCAAACCTATACACATTTATCCTGCAGCTATCCTTCCTCAATCTGAATTTATATCCCTTCATTCTGTGCAGTCTGATTCAAGAGAAAGAATGTCATCAGCATTGAGCTTAGTCAACCCATTCAAATCCTTAAACATCTCAGCCAAATCACCTTGCAGGTAGCTAGTCTCTAGACACTGCAATTTCCAGAACTGAAGCCTTTCTTGGTAAGACCACCCTTCTGTTCCTCAACTGCCCTTCTCTGCAGCCATTCCAACAGATCTATATCCTTCAAAAAATGTGGCCTCCAGAGCTGCATGAAGTACTCAAGATATGACATAGCCATTGCCTTATAAAATGGGATAACCACCTCATAAAATCCCTGCTAGCAAAATCCTTATATATCATTGACAAAACTACATGAGCTGTTCTAGCAGCCTGTCCACACTGCTAGGAGAATTTCATATCTGACTGCACAAATAGTACTGGAAAATCAGCAACAGAAAATGAAAAAGACCTAGGGTCTTTTTCGCTTTCCACTACTTAGTGTAATACCACATTAATCTGGAACTACTGCTATATGCAGCATCTTGCATTTGTTAAGGTTAAACTTCAACTTCATTTCTCAGCCGATTAGCCTAATTTTTCTAGATTTTGTTCCAGTAACTTACCTTTATTATTGTCATTAACTACCCTGCCAACCTTTGTATCATCTGCAAACTCAGACATTAAGCCTGATATACCTTCATAAATATCATTAATAAATATAGAAAACAACAATAGGCTCGGCACTGAACAATGGGGACCCCACAAATAACATTAGTTCACAAAGAACAGTGCCTATCGATAACCACTCTGTGTCATCTCCCACTCAACTACTCCTTTATCCATAGCACTAACTTATCCTTAATGCCATATGGCTCCAATTGTTACAGCAGTCTTGTATATGCAACAATATCAAATGCTTTCCTGAAACCCAAGTAAACAACACAAAAATTATTTTTTTACATCCAGTTTTTCGTTACTGCATTACAGTATCCAATCTGATTGGTCAGACAAGATCACCCCTTAACAAATCCATACTGTGACTGAGATATAACCACATTTCTGTCTAGATGGTACTATAAAAAAAAAAAAGTAAAGTGCAGCCATTATCAACCCACTGCAGGGTGGAAGCCTCCTCAACAATTCATGCTGAGGGAAATGGACCATAATCTGCCACGCTGGTCCAGTGCGGGTTGGCAGATCGACCGTATTCAGCAGGCAGGGGCTTGAACCCCGGTCTACTCAAAGAGCGTGTGCTACTGCACTCCCGCTCCTGCCCACTCGGCTACGGATGGTACTATATTACTTCTTTAACCAGCAGCTCTGTTATTTACAATGTAACAGATGTTAAGCTAACAGGTCTATAATTATTCATGTCACCTTTTGATCCCCCTTTGTAAATTGGGGATACATTTTATGTTTCCACTGCATGGATACCTCCTTTGTATCCAAAGATGCTCTCATAACTGTGGCTAAAAGTTGGCTTACATTCTTTGCTGTCTGCCTTAATATAATTAAGAGGTCTGGCACTGCTGTTGCAGAGGTGAACAGTCGGTAAAGTTTGAGCTCCTGCAAATGGATAAATATTTTGGATATTTTTACCGAACCCTCGATTAATTAACATATTAAACTGTGTTTTACAAAGATATTAAACAGGCTTAGTAGCATTCGTTAACTTATTTTTAAATTTAGGTGATTGACAGAACCTCTTAAAGTACCGTATAAGAATTAGACTAATGGGAGAAATAGCATAAAGTCTTAATTTTCGGTACTCACCTCACTTGATCTGCTTTGTTACATGATGTTAAAGTGGAATAGGATTAAAACTAATTAAGAATTTTGGTTAAAATTAATAAATAGAGACGGAGACATTAAAACATCTGTGATTAAAAGTAGCCCAGGAAGAAGTGCACCAACTTATTCCTGCTTATCAAGTCACAAAAGACAACCAGGAATAAGTTGGTGCACTTCTTCCCGGGCTACTTTTAATCTCACAGATCTTTTAATGTTTCCGTCTCTATTTATTAATTTTAACCAAAATTCTTAATTAGTTTAATCCTATTCTACTTTAACATCATGTAACAAAGCAGATCAATTGAGGTGAGTACAGAAAATTAAGCCTTTATGCTTTTTCTCCCATTAGTCTTATTTTTAAATTTAACTGGTGATTTTGCAAGTTACAACTCACTGCTTGTACTGCTATTGTATCAGTGTTTTAGCACGAATATCGTAGAATATAACCCAGTAGTCCAGAAGAATAGCAGGGTTTTAATCATGATAAATAAGTAGTTTGAAGGTTTTAATCACTTGTTGGGCATATATCTTTGGTATTTAGCTAAGGATATAACAAATTTAACATTCTGATCGTTACAGTATAGTACAACTTGATAGCGTATATCTTGAACTTGATAGCATAAGGCAGCGGTGGCCAACAAGTTGATCGCGGCTTTAGTTTCGGTCGATCATGACAAATTTTAAATAGATTAGTCAAAATCTAAATATTATTATTATGCATCCACTGCACACTTTATTGACTGGAATTTGGGGGCTGGTTACTCACACACTAGCAGGACTTTTGTGGATTTATTGGATGATTGTTTTCTACATCAGCATGTTCGGGAGGCAACTAGAGGGAGTAATACTCTTGATTTGATTATCAGCAGTGATTCTTCATGCATTAAGAATCTGCAGATAAATGAACCACTAGGTGGCAGTGATCACAGTGTGCTGAAGTGGGATTTACTCAAAGAGGTAACTACCATTAGGGGTAAAGGGAAGGGTTATTGCTTCCGTAAAGGCGACTACGATGGACTGAGACAGTATTTAAATTCTATACAGTGGGACCAACTGATGATGTTACCAACAGCAAATTCAAAATGGGAAGCATTCAAAGAACTTATCTTGGAAGCTACTAGGCTTTACATACCAACTAAGAAATATTGTTCAAGGTTTAGGCCAAAATGGATGTCAGATGAACTAATGAGGCATATGGCAGAGAAGAAAAATGCATGGGATACTTACAAATTAACACATGACACAGAAGCCTATGATAGATACAAGTTGATATGCAACCAAGTACAAAGGAGGTTAGGCAGGCGAAGGCAGATTACGAGAAATCCTTGGCAAGGATGCAAGAAAAACAGCAAAGAGTTCTTTACTTATGTAAACTCTAGAAGGAAGGGGATGAATCAGATTGGTCCACTTGATATTGATGGGTCAAGTGTTGATGATCCTGCTCAGGTAGCTAACAAACTAAGTGAATATTTTGCATCGACATTCACACATGAGGAGTTATTCAGCGAGGGGAATGCCAGAGGTGTATTCAACTCTAGCAGTAAGCTAGATAATCTTGAAATAACTGGGAGTAAAGTGGAGGAGAAACTGTTGAAGATAAACACAAGAAAGGCACCTGGGGTGGATTGGATCTATCCAGTTATATTAAAGGAGGCAGCAGAGGAAGTAAGCAAACCCTTAGCCTTAATTATGAGAGCTTCCTTGGACTCAGGGGAGGTACCCATAGACTGGAAATGTGCAAATGTGACCCCAATTCACAAAGGAGGATCAAAGGCTGACACAAGTAATTATAGACCTGTGAGCTTAACTTCTGTTCCAGGAAAATTAATGGAGGCACTGGTTAAAGAAGGACTGCAGGATCACTTAGACAAGACTTCAGTTATAGCTCAGACACAGCATGGTTTTGTTAAGGGGAGGTCTTGCCTGACCAACTTGATTGGATACTATGATGCAGTCACAAAAGAACTGAGATGCAGGGAATAACTTTGATATTATATACTTGGATCGTAGAAAGGCTTTTGATACTGTTGCACATGGAAGACTGCTACACAAATTGGAGCAGTGTGACATTGGAGGCAAATTGCTGCTATGGATAAAGGGGTGGTTGAGGGGGAGAAGACAGAGAGTGGTAATCAATGGACACTGCTCATCGTGGACTGATGTTATTAGTGGAGTCCCTCAGGGCTCAGTGTTGGGTCCATTATTGTTTTCTGTATTTATAAATGATATTGATGATGGTATATCGGGCTTAATGTCCAAGTTTGCAGACGATACAAAGGTTGGCAGGGTTGTCAAGGACACTACTGACACTATGCTGCTGCAACAGGATCTGGAAAGTTTGAGCAGATGGGCTGAGAGGTGGCAAATGAAGTTTAACATTGACAAATGTAAAGTACTACACATGGGAAACAGCAACCCCAGAGCAACGTATCAACTCTGTGGTACTACACTGACAGTGGTAGAGAATGAAAGGGACTTGGGGGTGGTTGTGCAGGCAGATATGAAGTTCTCTGAGCAGTGCAGACGGGCTGCAAGAGTAGCTCATGGAGTATTGTCAATGATATACAGGATTTTTCCAGCAGGGATAAGGAGGTGATTATTCCATTGTATAAAGCAATGGTCAGGCCACACCTAGAGTACTGTATACAGGTCTGGAGGCCTCATTTCAAGAAGGATGTAGAGCTGCTGGAACGAGTACAGAGAAGGGCAACAAGATTAGTGAATGGAACAAAGGGGTGCTCTTACGAAGAAAGGCTTAAGTTTTGCAAATTACAGTGTCTGGAGACTAGGCACCAGCGAGGTGATCTGATAGAGGTGTATAAAGCCTTGAATGGTTTAAGCATGCTCAATGCTGATGGGATTCTTCCTCTAGCTCAGAAAAATCACCTGAGAGGGCATAAATTCAAATTGAGGAAAGACGGATGTAGGATAGACGTGCGGAAATTTGCCTTTAGCCAGCGGGTGGTTGGTTGGTGGAACAGACTTCCATCCCTTGTGGTGGAGGTGATAGCCTAAATAAGTTTTAAGGCTCAGCTGGACAGGTATTTTGAACGAACAGAGGGGTGAAGTGGAAGTGGGTTTTTTTTTTTTTTTTTTTTGGCTGATGCTGCATAAGCTTGCTTTCTTGCATCAAATGCCTCTACTAATGCTAATGCTAATACACTTATTACAAATAAGCATATGCAGTGGGCTAGGTACGCTAGGCCTTGTCTAGTAAAGCACGCAGTTATGTTGTGGAGAGTATATGTGTCAAATTCTTATTTAGCTTACTTAATATTATTAACTGAACAGTACTTATACTTAATTTAATAACCTTTGATTTAAAATTAATACAATGAAAAAGAGCAAAACGTATCATTTTTATCAAGAGTGGGAACTAGAATACTTTTTTGTAATGATAAAAGAAAAATGTTTGATTTGCAATGCTTCTGTGGCTATACTCAAAAAAAGGAAATTTAGAAAGGCACTTCAACGCACTGATTAGTAGTATTTCTGCACATAAATATCAATTTTTGGCAATGGCTAAGGATTTCAAAGAAAAAAAAAATCCGATCATTTTGAAAATATGCAAACCCTGGTCCTGTTACACCTATCCTTCTTAGATAGTATATTCCCCGTCTCTGACAATAGAGTTACCAACAATAACTAGTTCCTTTGGGACCAGTGCATTTTGCCTTGGAGATTGTCTCTGTGTTGCTTGATGCACAGGAGTGAGCTCTGTCATTGAGCTGGGCAGCTGAGAGCTTGATGGGCCCTCATATTAATTTCTTCGAGGGCATTTACCCTACACCTCAAGCTCTCATAGATGCCCATCAGAACGCTGAGTTGGCGCCTAATTTCTTGACACTCCAGACACCTAGCGTGCACACACACACAAATGCATCCTCCTTGGCTAGATCATGTCCTGTTTTAGAAAGGTTGGCAAACATTTCACATTTCGCACATTTTTTGAGACTGTGATGCATTGGAGAATTGCCCCCTTCGTTTCTCCCCCGAGTCACAGCACCCTCGCTAGTCGGTGAGCTTTGCTTCCCAGCTCTAGTTTGGATCGTGATTTCCATTTAAATACAATTTAATTAACAATGAAATTTAATAAGATTAATAATATTTTTGATTAATTGATAATACAAGGCCCTCTCATGCTTTGCACATGAGCTGTTTACTCGGCTAAGGGCAATGACCCAACCTCCCCAGGCCTGATGCAGGACCTGACTACACCTACAACTCATCGGACGGAACTCTGCTCTCATGAGTGCCATTACTTTGTCAACTGTACCAGAAAGATCAAAGTACCACGATGTCGGACGGGACTTTGCTCCCACAAACATCACAATCAAACACGGACACCCTGTCAACTGGACCGACAGCACATGTAATTTACCCAATGAACTACCCTAGAATGTGACAATCACCATATGCAGGAGTGACAACACTGCATCGACACCCAGATAACAGAACAAACAGTGAAAGTGACCACATACCAACAATGACCACCCAAAATGAAGGAAATAGAAGGACCATGACCACGACCAAACTGGATGAGACCTTGATCCCATGACCAACGCTGGCATTCAACCGATCTGTGAACAAGTCGGTAGAGACCTTGTCCCTGGATGTACCTCCTGGTGGGGCCAGTGTTGTGATGTTGTCCTGAACCTGCTGGCCTAGCCACCACTCTGCAGCCAGGCTGCACACATGCCATATTGGTGAAGGCGCCTCTGTAGCCAGGTGGGAAGGAGCAGCAGTGCGTAGCACACGCTTCTTGATTAGACCGGGGTTCGAGCCCGTCACCACCAAATACGGAGGATGCAGAAAGGTCAAGGGAATGACCACCGCATATTCCCGGAGCAATATGGCCTTAGTTGCTAATGCTCCTAAAAACCAAACAACAACAACCACCATATTGGCGACCTGTGCCGGCTCCCTTGTCCGGCCCTTTCTATCCCACCCCGGCAGTGGGGAGGAGACGGTCATACTGTTTCCTCCCCTCCATGCCACCCCCATTCTTCCTTCTGGCAGGGCATGGGCATGCCCTGCTGACACCAAATTGAGGCTTCCTATTCTGTTGGCCTTATCCTTCCTCCTTTAACCCCCCAGTCTTCATTCTCCTCCCCCTCTCTATCTTTACACAAATGAATTCCCCCTCCCCCCACATAAATTCAATGAATCCAAATTAACTTACGCCCATATTTCAGTCTATCCTTATTCAAGCGACATCACCCTACGCAACTGAGAGATATCACACATATATCTATACATATATGTGTAAAAAAAAAAAATTTTTTTTTTTTTTTTTTTTAAGATCCTAGCCACTGAAATCTCAGGAAATTAGGTGGCAGGACCTGCCAGAGTGAACTAAAGACTATCGGGTACCTGGTCTGCCTCCACGGGGCGTAAGTGGGGCAACGTTGGGCCTCAGAAGTGGTCCAGCGGCTAAATGGCCAGAGGAACAATGGTACAAAACACCACACTTCCATAATCCATACACTTAAATCTCTGGCCTTCCCAGTGAACTGGTACACCCACAATAAAAGCAATGCGGAGATGGGGGAAACCCCTGGTGCCGTTAGACACTGAAAACACTTACACTTACCAAACCTGGGGGGGGTGTACAAAGTCACTACAAATAAGCTCCCCAGAGGTGAGGTCATGACCTCCACCCGCACCCCGCAGGGAACATTGGCCATCACCTGGGAACAGTCTATCGTCAACATCCTCAATGTGATTTTCCAAAAACCAGCACACCCGCAACTACCAGAACAACTGTAGATCTGCGATGGAAATAAAGCATATCACATAGACCAAATGGAACCACCTTTTGCCCTAGAAGAACTACAACAGGCATCGCAACAAGTAAGGAATAAAAAATGCCCAGGCCCAGATCTTCTGGAGCCTGAGATTATTAAAAAAGTAGTAGACATCTCTTCGCAGACTTTACTAAACCTCTTCAACACATGCTTGAAAACTGGAGTCTTTCCAACCGACTGGAAAATGGCCAACATCAAATTAATTCTAAAAAATCCTATGAAACCACCCGAACAACCCGAATCATACCGGCCAATTGCCCTGCTCCCAGTTGCTAGTAAACTTCTTGAAAAGATGCTTCACAAGCAACTCCTGCACCACTATGAAGCTGCAAATCTCGTGATGCCCACACAGTTTGGGTTCATACCTGGAACCTCAACAGTGGATGCTCTCAACAGCCTCCTAAGTTTGGCTGCTGCCTGTGATAGGAAGTAATTCTTGGTTATTTCGGTCGATTTTGCTGGGGCGTTCGACACCATCTGGTGACCGAATGTCCTGGCCAGACTGCGGAAGGCAAAAACACCCATCAACCTTTACAAAATAATGAAGTCATATTTATCCAAGAGAAAAATACAAGTAGTGACTCCATACAAGAAACTGACCAGGCCTGTTTACAGGGGCTGCCCCCAGGCTCAGTACTGGGACCGCTCTTCTGGAGTATGGTATTGGATGAGTTTCTGTCCTTCGACCTGGGGGAAGTCCACTCACAGGCATTTGCAGATGACCTGATACTGAATGTTGCCACAGACAACTGACTTCAATTGGAAACCCAGGCAAATCGAGCAATTCAAATTCTACAAGACTGGATGAAGGTCCATTTTCTTAAGATCTCACCGGGAAAAACCTACTCAATGCTACTGAAAGGAACATTAAATCTCCGTAGACCACCGCAAATTAAAGTAGAAAATACAACTACCAAACTACTCAGTGAGATGAAATATCTAGGAATCATACTGGACAGGAACAAATCTTTCAACCCACACTTGAAACATATCCAAGAGAAAATCAGGAGATATTCAAACTCGTCGCAAGAATAGCTAAAAGGGACTGGGGACTCAAGAGGCACACCTTGGGACTGTATTACAAAACGACATTTATACCAACCATAACTTACGTGTCACCCATCTGGTTCCAGAAAGCAACTACTGCAGTTAACAGACGGACACTAGATTCCATCCAGTGGACGATACTCCTCTCTATTACACGGGCCTGCTGCACTGTGAGTACACATGCTCTGCAGATTCTGGTGGAGCACTCCCCCTTGACCTCGAGGTGGTGCGTTGTGCCATGGTGCAGCATCTCGCAAAAGGGCTTCCCTGCACCTTCCTGGGCCACTCCATTGACCCTACAGGAAACCTGAAAAGAGAGAAAACAAAACTCGCCACCCACCTGCAGCATGTCTGGCAGGATAGGTGGTCAAGAATCCACAAAAGGGGAAATAACGAGGAAATTTCTGCCTGATGTCGGAAGATTATACCCAAAAGCACCATTATGGTTTCACCCTGGACACTATGTATCTTTTAACAGGTCATGGGGCCCTGAATGCCAAACTAAACAGTTTTAAATTAGTAAACGATCCCCGCTGTGTCTGTGGGGAAGTGGAGACATGGTCTCACATAATGTACAACTGTGAAAACTATGAGGATCTCCGCTGCCTCCTGATGACAAAGCTGACTTACTTCCCTCACGACAGGGAATCAAACCTGTTGGACTCGTAAGAGGAGTATAAGGAGTTGACAAAATTCGCCCAGGGACTGTTCACAAGGAGGACACTGCTATCTACAGGGATCAAGAACAGGCACCACGACTAAATTAACCATCCTTGGACTCAACGAAACTGGCTCTCACCCAGATACAAGACAGGAGGGGGAGGTGACTTCGGGGCTACTACTCCCCTCGCCGCCCCTCTCTTCCCTCTGGTGGGGCACGGGCCTGCTCCACTGATTTGGGGGTCATCTTCTCTATGGACCCCTTATTTCTGTCTTTCCCCCAGCCTTCAGTCTCCCCACCCCTCTCTCTCTCTCTCTCTCTCTCTCTCTCTTTTAATTATAATTACTAGTGTCTGAACCATTGTTAAAAATGCTTGAGCCCTACACCCAAAAACTTAACATTTATTTGCATAAATAATACTTCTTTTTGGCTGATCCATAACTATAAGGGTTTTTTTATTATTATTATTATTTATTTTTTTATTATTATTTTTTATTATTATTATTATTTTATTTTTTTTATTATTATTTATTTATTTATTTTTTTATTATATTTTTATTTATTTATTTATTATTTTTTTTTAAGGTCCTAGCCACTGAAATCTCAGGAAATTAGGTGGCAGGACCTGCCAGAGTAAATAACTATAGGTCTGCCTCCACAAGGCAGAGTGTGGACAACATTGGGTCCCATTAGGGGCCCAGCGGCTAAATGACCAGAGGAACAATGTACACAACACTACACATGTACAAAATCCATACACTTTTAAACCTCTGGCATTGACATTAATATCTCTGTAAAACACAATGTACTATGTTATTTAACGAAGAATACGTTAAAAATTAAAAAATACTTATCCCTTTACAGTAGCCAAAAATCCACCATCTGTACTGTTCTGCGATACCAGCATCCTCTCTTGAGAGGCACAACTAGAGGAGTGATACTCTTGATCTCGTTATCAGCAGTGATTCATGTATTAAGAAAGTGCAGAAAAAGGTACCACTAGGTGGCAGTGATAACGGTGTGCTGATGGGATTTACTTAAAGATGTAACTACCATCAGAGGTAAATGGAAGGGTTTTTGCTTTCGTAAAGGTGACTACAGTGGTCTTAGACAGTTTTTAAATTCTATACAATGGGACCAACTGATGATGTTACCAACAACAAATTTTTAATGGGAAGCATTCAAGGAAGTAATCTTGGAGGCTACTAAGCTTTTTGTCCCAATTAAGAAATACTGTTCAAGGTTTAGGCCTAAATGGATGGCAGATGAACTAATGAGATGCGTGGCAGAGAAGTTTTTTTGTTTGTTTGTTATTTGGTTTTTAGGAGCATTAGCAACTAAGGCCATATTGCTCCGGGAATATGCGGTGGTCATTCCCTGACCTTTCCACATCTTCCATATTTGGTGGTGACGGGCTCGAACCCCGGTCTAATCAAGAAGCGTGTGCTACGCACTGCTGCTCCTTCCCACCTGGCTACGGAGGCGCCAAGTTTTTTTTTTTTTTTTTTTTGTTATTTGGTTTTTAGGAGCATTAGCAACTATGGCCATATTGCTACAGGATATGCTGTAGTCATTCCCTGACCTTTCCACATCCTGCATATTTGGTGGTGACGGGCTCAAACTCCAGTCTAATCAAGAAGTGTGTGCTACGCACTGCTGCTCCTTCCCACCTGGCTACGGAGGCACTGGGCAGAGAAGAAAATTGCTGATATCAGTTGATAAATGCTAATGAACTCCAAGGCACAGAAGACTATTCTAGATATAAGCTAGTCTGTAATCAAGTCACAAAGGAGGTTAGGCAAGCGAAGGCAGATTATGAGAAACCTTTGGCAAAGTATGCAAAGAAAAACACCAAAGACTATCTTTACTTTGTAAACTCTAGAAAGAAGAAGATGAATCAGATTGGTCTACTTGATATTGATGGTTCGATTGTTGATGATCCTTCTCAAGTAGCTGACAAACTGAAAGAGTATTTTCATCTACATTCACACATGAGGAAATCTGTGGGGAAGTGGAGGCCAGAAGCTCATCAAATTCTAGCAGGGAGCTAAATTATTTTGTAATAATTAAGAGCAAAATGGAGGAGAAATTATTGAAGCTGAACAGAAGAAAAGCACCTGGGGTGGATGGAATCTATCCAGTTACATTAAAGGAGGCAGCAAAGGAAGTAAGCATACCCTTATCCATAATTATGAAAGCTTCCTTGGACTCAGGGAAGGTCTCCATGGACTGGAGATTATTATTGTTGTTGTTGCTCATATTATTTCTCCCTGATTGGGGGATTCCACTCCATGACAGGTATTGCTACCAAGTACACAGGGTGGTTGTAATGTCTGGTGTTACTGTTGGTCGGGGAAATCTCTGACTATCCTACAGGTGTTCAGGATTGCGACTTTCTGGAGTTCTTTGTAGGTGTTCTCTGGGAGACCTATTGCTGCTAGGTTATGTCTGGTCTGTTGTGTGGGATGATCTTTTCCGTTATTATGGCGCAGTCCCAGTACAGCTTGTGGGTTCGGGTCTCTAGTACTGCCTGGGGTTCATACTTGTAGTATGGTACACTTTCTTTGGTCAACTGGTATTTCCTCGCTAGCTTCTGATGTATTATCCTGGCTACCTGGTCATGTCTACGAGTGTACTCAGTCTAGGTGATCACCTTGCACCTCGCGGTGATGTGTTGGATTGTTTCTGAGGTTAGGTGGCATCGTCGACATGTGTCATCTGACATTCCGGGCTCCTTTGCGATGTATTTTCTATAGTTTCTAGTGTTGATTAGCTGGTCTTGAATGGCCAGCATGAATCCTTCAGTCTCGGGGAAGAGCATCCTGCTTGTGAGCCATGCATTGGAAGCAATGTTATTGATGTGATCTTGATGAAGGTCATTGTAGTCTCTGCCATGGGGTGTCTTCTTTGCCCATCTTTCTAACTTCGTTTCTTGTACTGTCTGGGCAGGAGGGAGTTCCTTGCTTAGGTTGAGTGTGGTATCTATCTCCACTTATCTATCTTCCTTATGGCCTGGTGGAGTGGTGTTGTGCTGTTCTTGAAGTAATCCTTCAGGTTAACTATCGCTGTTTTCTGTTGCTCTATCAGGTCTATCAGGCCCCTTCCTCCCTCTTTCTGACCTATTGTTAGTCTCTCCACTGGTGACTTCGGGTGGTGTTGGCGGCTCTTGGTCATTATTGTCCTTATCTTTTGAGCGATATCTTCTAGCTCTGTGTTAGTCCAATCTACGACCCCGAAGGTGTATGTTAGTACTGGAGCTGCATAGGTGTTTATGGCTTTAACTGTTTTCTCCATTCAGTTTTGCTTTCAGTAGGCTTCTGAGTCTCTGGTGATATTTTTCGGTCAGGCACTTCTTGATTTCCTTGTACTCTAACTGCTGAGCCTGCATCATCCCTAGGTATTCATAGGTCTCTCCTTCTGTCATAGCTTCGATCTCTTTACCAATCAGCAGCTGGTAGTTTCGGCCAACTAATTTTCCCTGGTGCAGTGTGTGGGTCTTGCATTTGTCTAGACCAAATTCCATCCTGATGTCCTTGCTGAATTCTTTGGTGATCCGGAGTAGTTGCTGGAGTTGCTTCTCAGTAGCCACATTGAGCTTGATGTCATCCACCTACGTCAGGTGGGTGAGGGTGTACAGGTTCTTTCTTCCTTCTTTGAGGCTATATCCATACTTGCTGCCATTAAGCATGGCGGATAGTGGGTTGAGTGCTTGACAGAACCACAGTGGGCTCAGAGCATCTCCCTGATAAATTCCTCTTGTAATGGGGATTGGACTAGTCATGATGTTCTCGACCTTAATGGTGGTACTCCATTTTTCCATTGTTGCTCCTAGGAAGTTTGTCACTATCGGATTGACCTTGTAAATTTTCAGGGTCTCTATTAGCCAGCTATGAGGTACAGAGTCGAAAGCTTTGCGGTAATTGATGTAGGCCGTGTATAGTTGCGGTGCTTCTTGTAGGCTTGCTCCATAACTGCGGCATCTATGGTTAATTGCTCCTTGCATCCATTGCTCCTCCTTTTTGCTTGCATCCTTTCTGCTGTTCGGCCATTATGTTCTGACTCTCTAAGTGATTTGATATCTTTTTGGTTATGCAGCTGGTCAGGATCTTGTACATCGTTGGGAGGTAAGTGATTGGCCTGTATTTCGCTGGTTTCTTGTATCTTCGTCTTTAGGCTTCAGGTATGTGACTCCTTCAGTGAGAAACTTCGGGATTGTCTCCAGGTGCCTTATTATTTGAGTAAACTGCTCTGCTAAGTGCTTGTGTGTGCAGGTGAGCTTCTTGTACCAGTAGTTGTGGATGTTATCAATTCTTGGGGTTTGCCAGTTGTGGGTGTTCCTGATCGATTGTTTTACTACTTCTTCTCAAATCTCTCATCTCTTGTATGTCCTTGGTTTTCTTCCGTTCTACTTGTATCCAGGGTGCTCTGCCCTTATGTCTTACTTCACTGCTCCAAATATTTCTCCAGAACTCTTCAATCGTCTTTGTCTCGGGTGGTCTGTTTCCTGCTTTCTCATCTTCACCCAGTTTCCTGTAGAAGGCTCTTTGATCCTCATCGAAGATTCAATTGTTTATTTTCCTCTGGGAGCTCTCTTTGTATCGGTGTAGTCTCTTGCTGAGTGCAAGGAGCTTCTGCTTCAGTGTGTCCAAATATTCTACTATTCTCTGATTTCTGGTTTCATGTTTGCTGTGGACGCTGTCTCTCTTGAAGATGCTCTTCACCTTTCCAATCAATTTCTTACTTCTATTGCCCTGTTGGTACTGGGTCAACTGACCTATCTTGACTCTTATTATTATTATTATTATTAGCCATATAGTGCAAGGAAGACTGAGACTTAACTGCACCAGCCAAAAAAAAAAAAAAAATTCCAAATTATCCTGAGAAAGAGGGAGAAATAGAAAGGAATCACCAAAAAAAGAGAAGAATGATGATATCCGGTGGCTCAGGACCCTGGGTGTGCCAAGCCCATACTCACCAGATGATCTGCAAAGGTGTCCCCAATTCACAAATGGGGAACAAAGGGTGACGAGTAATTACAGACCTGTTAGTTTAACTTCTGTTCCAGAGAAAATAATGGAGTCACTGGTTCAAGAAGCACTGCAGATTCATCTAGACAAGACTGCCATTATAGTTCAGACACAGCATGGGTCTGTTAAGGGGAATTCTTGTCTGACAAATTTCATTGGATATTATGTGGTCACAAAGGAACTGGATGAAAAAAATAATTTTGATATCATATACTTGGATTTTAGGAGAGCTTTTGATACTGTTGCACATGGAAAAGTACTGTACAAATTGGAGCAGTATGGCATTAAGGGCAAGTTGCTGCTATGGATAAAGGGATGGTTGAGTGCAAGAAGACAGCGTGGTGATCGATGGACACTTCGGTGGTGTGCCCATTGTTGTTTTCTGTATTTATCAATGATATTGATAAGGATCTAGAAGAATTGAGCAGATGGGCTGAGAGGTGTCAACTGAAGTTTAACACTGCCAAATGTAAAGTACTGCATATGGGTAGCAGTAACCCCCAAGAGTAACGTACCAACTGTGTGGTACTACACTCAGGGTAGTAGAGAATGAAAAGGACCTGGGGTTAATTGTGGAGTCACTTATGAAGTTTTCTGAGCAGTGCTAACAGGCTACAAAAGTAGTTCATGGCATCTTGCCAATGTCACACAGAAATTTTGCTAGCAGGGATAACTAGGTGATTGTCCCCTTGTATAATGCAAAGGTCAGGCTCCACCTTGAGTACTGCATACAGGTGTGGAGGCCTCATTTTAGGAAGGATGTGGAGCAGCTGGAACGAGAACAGAGAAGGGCAACGAGAATGGTGCCTGGAAGAGGGTAGCTGTTACCAAGAAATGCTGAAGTTCTGCAAATTGTAGCATCTGGAGACTAGGCACCTGCGAGGTGATCTAACTGAAGTGTATAAGGCTTTGAATGGTTTGAGCAAGCTCAATGCTGATGGGATTCTTCCTCTTGCTCAGATTACTCACCTCAGGGGACATAAATTGAAACTGAGGAAAGACAATTGTAGAGTAGATGTGTGGAAATTTGTCTTTAGCCAGCAGGTCATTGATAGTTGGAATAAACTTCCATCTGTTGTAGTGGAGGTCAACAACTTAAAGTTCAAAGCAAAACTAGACAGGCATTTGTAGTGAGTGGATGGGTGAAATGGGAATGTTTTTTATTTTTTATAT
Organism: Mastigoproctus giganteus; assembly: GCF_048544385.1. Lineage (NCBI taxonomy): Eukaryota > Metazoa > Arthropoda > Arachnida > Uropygi > Thelyphonidae > Mastigoproctus > Mastigoproctus giganteus. The sequence goes on from NC_143581.1 coordinate 181,894,771, forward strand.
TTTTTTAATTGGCTGATGCTGTATTGGCTTGCTTTCTTGCATCATATGCCTCTATTAATGCTAATGTTAATTGGATAGATCCCATCCACCGCAAGTGACTTTTTATGATTACCTTCACCAATTTCTCTTCCACCTTGCTCTCAGTTATCACAAAATCATTTAGCACCCTGGCAGAGTGTGACAGACTTCTGGTATTCCCTGCACAAAGAACTCCTCCTGTGCGAATGTAGATGCAAAATACCTATTCCGGCTGTCAGCAACCTAAGCAGGATCAAGAACAGTTAAACTGTTGGCATCAGATGGACGATTCAGCCCCTTCCTTCTACTGTTAATACAAGTAAAGATGTCTTTGTTACTTTTCTTGGCATTCATTGCAGCGATTTCTCATAATCTGCCTTAGCTTGCCTAACCTCCTTTGTGACTTTACTGCCAACAAGTTTATATCTGGTATAGGCTGTTGTATCAGCTGATAATTTATATGCATCTCATCCATTTTTCTTCTCTTCCTCGAGTTTCATTAGTTCATCTGGCATCCACTGAGGACTAAACCTTGAGCAGTATTTCTTAGTTGGTATGAAAAGAATAGTAGCATTTGTGATTAATTCCTTGAATGCTTCCTATTTAGAATTGGCTGATGATAACATTATCAGTTGGCCCCACTCTATAAAATTGAAAAACTGTCTGAGACCAATGTACTCACCTTTACAAAAGCAAAAACCTTTCCCTTTACCCTTGATGGTATCTTCAAGTAAATGACATCTTTAAGTACATCCCACATGAATACAATGTGATCATTGGCACCTGGTGGTTCTTTTATCTGCAGATTCTTAATGCATGGATAATCACTGCTGATAATCAGATCAAGCATATTACTCTCTCTGGGTGCCTTGCTAACATGCTGCAGTAGAAAACAGTCATCCAATAAATCCACAAAAATCTTGCTAATGTGTATGTCACCAACCCATAAGTTCCAGTCAATATCTGGAAAGTTGAACTCTCTCATTATAAGACATTCTGATTTAGAGGCCCACTATTTTTCTATGCAGCTGTATAGAAAAATAGAGTGGGCTACTAAATCAGAATGTCTCTCATCAGAGTCATTAGGCCTATAACATACTCCTACTCTCATTTTTGCTTTTTCTTTCCCAATGCTTATGTCACATCAAACTGACTCAACATTACAATGACAACACATGTCAACTGGATGCACTGCCTTAGATTTTCTGAGCTTCTAAATGAAGAGCATACCATCCCCACCACTCAGGCGCCTTCGTAGCCAGGTGGGAAGGAGCAGCAGCAGTGCATAGCACACGCTTCTTGATTAGACCAGGGTTCGAGCCCGTGACCACCAAATACGGAGGATGCAGAAAGGTCAGGGAATGACCACCGCATATCCCAGAGCAATATGGCCTTAGTTGCTAATGCTCCTAAAAACCAAATAACAAAAACCCCCACCACTCCTATTCCATCTATCTTTCTTGTACACGTTGAATTCCCCATATTAAAATTTTGCATCCCTTCTATCTGAGTGACACCACATCTCTGATATCCCAACGAAGTCTGCATTTGATATCACGACCAGTACTTCAAATTCATCAAATTTATTTACTATTCTCCTAGCACTGGTGTTCAGGAAAATATAAATACACCTGTTCTTACTCTTAGTTACCCCAACACAGCCTATGTATTTACTTGTTCCATGATTCCATTTAAGAGATTCCATTCAAAAGAGGGTAGTTAGGTTAATTAATGACTCATTTTTAACAAAGTCTCTCTAATCTCTGTCTCATAGATGTACTGTTTCTGCTGCATGCCTTTTCTATAGATATTTCCATGGACACTGTTCTTCTGAAGTGTCTTCTGTAATTCCCACGCTCTCTTCCAAACCAATCTGAACACATGCCAAAACAATCAACATCCTTTTACTGTCCAACTTCAAATTCACAGAACCAACTTTTCTTCTTCCTCATTTATTCATTCAACTTTCATTTTTATGGAACAACCTTCCTTCTTATATTTCCTGAAAATTACAATTTACAGAAATTCAAGTCTAATTTCAACAAGTATCTTCTTTCATCTTCTCAACTTTCAACCCATGCAAGGTGCTAAGTACTATAAGTTCTACTACCTCTCGAGCTTAAAATCTTGCCAGTTCATCTGTCATCCATTTAGGTCTAAACCTTCAATAGTATTTCTTAGTTGGTATAAAAAGCCTAGTAGCTTCTATGTTACTTTCCTGAATGCTTCCCATATAGAATTTGTTGTTGATAACATCATCAGTTGGCCCCACTGCATAGAATTTAAAAACCATCTGAAACTACTGGAGATACCCTTACAAAAGCAAAAGCTCTTTCCTTTAAACTTGACATTAGTTATGTGTTTAATTAAATCCGACATTAGCACACAGTGATTACTACCACTGTATGGGTTTTTTAAGTGCAGATTCTTAATGCATGAGGAACAGCTCCTGATAATTAGATCTACAGTACCAGTTCCTCTTGTTGCCTCTCTGCTGTAGAAAATAGTCATCCAATAAATCCAAAAATGTCTTGCTAGTGTGAGTGACAAAACAGAGGTTCTAGTAAATATTTAAAAGGTTAAAGGGGGACATTATAAAGACATTCTGATTTACTGGTGCAGTCTAATTTTCTGAATAGTTGTTCATTATACTGATCACAATCATTAGGCCCTATAACACACTCCAATTCTCATTTTTGTTTTTGCAGTGCTTATGTTGCACCAAACTGACTCAACATGGCATTGGCCACCCATTTTGATTGGATGTGCTGTGCCAGATTTAATATGCTTCTCAAATAACTCCTCCTTTCCTGTCTATACACATTGTACTCCACTCTCCAAGAATGAATAATATCATAGTTGGCTGTAACGGCAGGAAACTGCCACCATTACGATCATACATTGAGATTGTACCATTGGCAATTACAGCTGAATTAGTTTGCTGTTTTCTAGTTTGATTGTTCTACTAATCTTCAAGTACAAATTCTATTGTTGCTTTTGATTATTAAGGATAAATTAAGGCAAAATACCAAGATAAATTCAAGGCTTAACTGTAAAATAGTAAGATTTTACTGATGCTTTTTTGATTTATTTGAGCTGAAAGGAACAGTTCAGGAACATGGGATTAGGAGTTGAAATTATTGAAATAGTTGTTTATACTAATACATTTGGAAGTTGTTTATTTAATAATACTAATATTAATCTATTTGAGTTGTTGATGTCAAAGAATAATGGAAGATAGAAATCATAACAGTAAATGATCTTTAGACAGATTCAACAGGGAAGGAGAGGATACTTCACCCCTACTCCCACCTAATATTCCTCAATCTCATGGCAATATATGAAGGTTAGGTGAGTTTGTTTATCCTGAACGTATTGGTCACGAGCAGTTGAGATCTGCAGCTCAGTTAGTACAAGAGCAGTGCACCGGTGGTTGGTTAATCGAAGTGGAGGGGGCTGGGTCTATTTCCACCCCTATTTTGACAATTGATGCAAGTACAATAACTGACGAGTGTGATAATATTCAAGATGTGTCCTCTGTATATGCAGTCATTTCTAAAATGGGAAAGATATCACAAGTTTTCTTTTGGGAGAGGCTAATAAGGTAAATAAAAAAATGGGCATATAATTATGGACAAATGGTGTAATTTGGGGACTGTAACAACTGTACTATTGATAGAAAATGAGAGATTAAAACTCATTAATGAGGAAATTGATAAAAGAGCCTAAATTCTAGATACAATGACGCAAACTTTATCTGTGGTCACTGATAAACACATTGAACAGGAGGGAGGGAGGGACATTGAAGGGAGATATATACCAAAGTGAGATGAACATACAGATATGTTTCCGACGAATAGATTACATACACAAGAGTTGGTGTGTACCTATGCTGATACTGTAAGGGGTACTATTGAGAAGGGTGTTCCTTCTAGTGATGTTATTAAATCATCTAATATTGTTCTAATAATTACAGCTTCAAATACTAGTGACTTTAAAACAAGTTCTGATGTGAAAAATGTAGTAACTTGCAACTCTTAAAAATGATTTGAAGAATGTAAAAGTGAAATCTTTGTGATTTGTTGATAATCGAGGAGTGGTTCTGGAAACAGCTACGAAATCTGATTTGGACTGCTTGACTTCTACAGTGGCGTTTTCCGAAGCTGGAGTGATCACTGGCATTCCTCGTAAAGGTCATAATTTATATTCAGTCATCAGTCATAATTAGCATTAGCATTAGCATTAGTAGAGGCATATGATGCAAGAAAGCAAGCTTATTCAGCATCAGCCAAAAAAAAAAAAAAAAAACACCCTCTCCCATTTCACCCCTCCGTTCGTTCGAAATACCTGTCCAGTTGAGCTTTAAATTTGTTTAGGCTATCAACTTCAACAACAAGTGATGGAAGTCGGTTCCACCAACCAACCACCCGCTGGCCAAAGGCAAATTTCCGCACATCTATCCGACATCCGTCCTTCCACAATTTGAATTTATGCCCTCTGAGGTGATTATTCTGAGAAAGATGAAGAATCCCATTGGCATTGAGCATGCTCAAACCATTCAAAGCCTTATACACCTCTATCAGATCACCTCGCCGGTGCCTAGTCTCCAGACTCTGTAATTTGCAAAACTTAAGCCTTTCTTCGTAAGAGCAACCCTTTGTTCCATTTACTAATCTTGTTGCCCTTCTCTGTACCCGTTCCAGCAGCTCTACATCCTTCTTGAAATGAGGCCTCCAGACCTGTATACAGTACTCAAGATGTGGCCTAACCATTGCCTTATACAAGGGAATAATCACCTCCTTATCCCTGCTAGAAAAATTCCTGTATATCATTGACAAGACACCATGAGCTACTCTTGCAGCTCGTCTGCACTGCTCAGAGAACTTCATATCTGCCTGCACAATTACCCCCAGGTCCTTTTCATTCTCCACCACTGTCAGTGTAGTACCGCAGAGTTGATACTTTGCTCTGGGGTTACTGTTACCCATATGTAGTACTTTACATTTGTCAATGTTAAACTTCATTTGCCACCTCTCAGCCCATCTGTTCAACCTTTCCAGATCCTGTTGCAGCAGCATAGCGTCAGTAGTGTCCTTAACGACCCTGCCAACCTTTGTATCATCTGCAAACTTAGACATTAAACTTGATATCCCATCATCAATATCATTCATAAACACCGAAAACAACAACGGACCCAACACTGAACCCTGAGGAACTCCACTAATAACATTAGTCCACGTTGAGCAGTGTCCATTGATTACCACTCTCTGTCTTCTGCCACTCAACCATCCCCTTATCCATAGCAGCAATTTGCCTCCAATGCCACACTGCTCCAATTTGTGCAGCAGTCTTCCATGTGCAACAGTATCAAAAGCCTTTCTAAGATCCAAATATATAATATCAAAGTTATTCCCTGCATCCAGTTCTTTTGTGACTACATCATAGTATCCAATCAAATTGGTCAGGCAAGACCTGCCCTTAACAAAACCATGCTGCGTCTGAGCTATAACTGAATTCTTGTCTAGATGATCCTGCAGTGCTTCTTTAACCAGTGCCTCCATTAATTTACCTGGAACAGAAGTTAAACTAACAGGTCTATAATTACTTGTGTCAGCCTTTGATCCTCCTTTGTGAATTGGGGTTACATTTGCACATCTCCAGTCTATGGGTACCTCCCCTGAGTCCAAAGAAGCTCTCATAATTATGGCTAGGGGTTTGCATACTTCCTTTGCTGCCTCCTTTAATATAACTGGATAGATCCCATCCACCCCAGGTGCCTTTTTTATGTTTATCCTCAACAATCTCTCCTCCACTTTCCTCTCAGTTATTACAAAATCATCCAGCTCACTGCCAATGTTTACTTTACCTACATCATTCTCCTTCCTGAATAACTCCTCATGCGTGAATGTAGATGCAAAATACTCGTTTAGATTGTTAGCCACCTGATCAGGATCCTCAACTGTTGAACCATCAATATCCAGTGGACCAATCTGATTCATCCCTTTCCTTCTCGAGTTCAAGTATGTAAAGAACTCCTTTCTGTTTTTCTTTGCATCCTTTGCCAAGGATTTTTCATAGTCTGCCTTTGCCTGCCTAATCTCCTTTGTGACGTGGTTACAGACCAACTTATATCTATCATAGGCTTCCATGTCACCCATTGATTTGTATGTATCCCATGCATTTTTCTTCTCTGCCACATGTCTCATTAGTCCATCTGACATATAATTTATAATATCCCACGGGATCATTCAAAGGAAGATATCGTGGATAATCTTTATAACAAGAATTTGGTAAATTGAGGGTTCACACTGGAAGAAATGAAGCAACAAACAGTTTTTCGTTTTACTACTCAGGACAGGTGGTCATCGCTAGTTCATTGGGTTGTTAGCTTCTCACCTAAAATATATAAATATGTGTCCTCACTGGACAGGTTGTTTTTGACTTGGAGTTCTCATAAGCACCGTCCTTATACAATAGTCACTAAATGTTATCTGTGTCTTGGGTATGAACATACTACCCAATATCATTGCATGAGGTCACCGTCTTGCAGACATTGTGCTCGTAGTGGGCACGTATTTAATGAATGTCCATTTAAGGAAGAGCCACCTAGGTGTATCAATTGTAAGAGACATAGAAAGGAATATCAGCACTCGGTAAGGGATGGTACATGTCCTGAGTACTTATGGACATTACAGATGGCACAATTAAGGACTGCTGATGAATAATAGTTATAATAATATCAATACAAGTTTTATTCCTGGAGATGGATGGAGCTGTTATAGGAGCTAATGATTCGCTTTCTGATTCTCCTGCATCTTTGCTTGCTGGTATGAGGATTATGCAAACTAATGGTCAGCATTTTAGAACAGTATCGGATGAAATTTGAGTGTCTGCTGAGCAAAATACTATTGATATTATTGCAATTTAAGAGCCTTATACTGCTAAAATGCAGCCTGGATATATTCCAAAGGTAACGGGATTTCCACTTACTGCCCATATAATTCAACCGGTCTCTGAGGAACTTATAACGTGCATTGTGGTGTTAAATAATCAGCTTGATATTACTATAATTAATGGTTTATGCAATAGAATGGCTACTTGTATTTTGGTTACATATTTGAATTGGAATTTTTATTTAATTACTCTATATTGTCCTCCATCAGAAGATTTCAATTTATCCTTGAATTATCTGGAAACTGCTTTAAATTTCTTGGGTCCACAGAATGTCTTAATAACTTCTGACATAAATGTTAAATCTCCATTTTTGTTTAGTAATTGAAGTGATTGTTGTGTCATGTGTTGGAGGAATTTATTATTAATAACATTTTAAATGTAATAAACCTACCTCAAGTAATAACAATCTTTTCCAGCTCTGTTGGAGAATCAAATATTGATGTGACATTAATTACTGATGATAAATTGACAATAATTTTGTCTAAGAATAAAATGATGATCTTTGAATCACATTTAAACCCAAAATGACTCCCTTTAGCGAAGATTAATAATAACAGGATTCCACTTGTTTCTGAAATTAAATTACTTGGGATTACAATAGACTCAAAGCTGAATTTTGTCTCTCATTTAAATAAAATAACAAAGATCAGAAGATTCACTGGTGCTATTGAAAAAACTCTCGTTCAGACTGGGGACTTCCTAGACGTACAATGAGAATCTCTTATAATTCTGTATTCCTTCCTATGGCCACTTATGCTGCAGGTGCATGGTTTCAATGGGTTGGAACTATTAAATTTCACTCAAAGTTGGCTACTATGCAATGCACAATATTATTATGTATATTAAGAGTTTGTCGCACTGTTTCAACTTCTGCACTATAAGTTCTTACAGGTGTATTGCCATTGGACCTTCATGTAGCTTACAGCAGTCTTTGTAATAGGTTAAAAAACCAAATATCAACTGAATTTATGTTTGGTTCTGAATATTCATTCAGATGTTGATTCATTCATTCAGAAGCAAGAACATAATCGTTTGTAGAATGAAATGATAAATCTGTGACAGACCCGCTGGGACATCATCTGTCGGATCTGTTACTAGGACTTTTTTCCCGGAAGTGACCTTTTGTGTAAAGCAGAAACATGTTTGGTTCTCTTTAGACTTATATACATCCTTCTTTTTAAGGGGACATGGATCTCTTAAAGAGAAACTATATAGTTTTGGTCCTTCTAGAATGGAAGCTTATCAATGCAGAGAAAATGAAAATTGAAGCCATATTTTGATTGTCCACTATATAATGACATTAGAGATGTTCTTCGTTTATCAGTTTCTACACTATCTCATGGGCATGAAACTTTGCTGGTGCATGACAAGAATTCTTGTTTCTCTTCAGCAATTTCATCTGATGTTTTCACAAGAAGAAGAATTAGTTACACGGCTACGAATAATGCTCCTTTGGCCAGGGGAGCTTAATTATTAGGAAATAATATTCCTTGGTTGGAGGTTGTGGACACTGTGTATTAGGGGCCAGTGGATATCTTGGGATGCCATTTACATTAATGTTTTGACTTTGGACTTGAACTGACTTCTTTACTTATATAAACTCTAAAAGGAAGGGGATGAATCAGATTGGTCCACTTGATATCAATGGGATGACTATAGATGATCATTCTCAAATAGCTGCCAAACTAAATGAGTATTTTGCATCTACATTCCCATATGAGGAGCTATTCAAGGAGGAGAGAGTCAGAGGTGAATTAAACTCTGGCAGCGAGCTAGATGATTTTGTAATAACTGAGAGGAAAATGGAGGAGAAATTGTTGAAGATAAACATAAGAAAGCCACCTGAGGTGGATGGGATCTATCCAGTTATATTAAAGGAGGCAGCAAAGAAAGTAAGCGAACCCTTAGCCATAATTATGAAAGTTTCCTTGGACTCATGGGAGGTCCCCATGGACTGGAGATGTGCAAATTTGTTCCCAATTGACAAAGGAGGATCAAAAGGTGACACAGGTAATTATAGACATGTGATTGACTTTGATCTGGCTTGTCACATAGAACCTGCACTTAAGCTCAGGGTACTTATAACAACAGCATAACTTAAGTCAGCTGTTTATTTGTACAAAGTCTGTTTTGATGATAAGGTATTATCTACCGTAAAGGATGTTAACCGTTATAGGATCTACGAATGTGAAGTACACTGTTTTATTTTATTATTTATTTTATTTTTTTAATTATCTTATTTTATTTTATTATTATTTTTAATTTATATTTATTTCATTTTTTAATTTATTTATTGATTTATTTTATTTTTTTTAATTTCATTTTTTAATTTATTCATTTATTTTATTTCATTTTTTTTTATTAACACCACAGGAACTTTTTTTTTTTTTCTTTTTCTTCCCTCTGGAGTGGGGCCCCCAAAAGGAATCTGGTCCATCTATTGGTAGCATCAGGTGGATCAGAGTCTCGAATTGAGATGGTGCGAGCTCCATTGGGACTGACACACTTTCCCGTGGTGTGGACGAATACTCATAATGATCTGTCCAGGTGACTCATGCTTCTGGGTAGCCAAGAAGCCAGAACATGACAATAGAACATACACACAGACCTACACTACTCATTTCCAGCCCTTTTACAGTGGTACTGTTCTGCACAGAGATACAAGACGAAGATGAACTAATGTTCCAAGTGCCACCCATTACAAAAACGCATGTCCACACATATACTCTCCTTTCCAACTGAACTCAGAAATGCAAACACTTCATAGCAGCAGACAAAACCAAGGCCAATTTGTAAAAGGGAAAACTTGACATTAGGCATCCCTGTGATATTAAGATTGGTGGCACCACCATTCATTTAGTCACCAAGTTAAAATATCTTGGAAATATTATTGACAATGACCTCACTTTTACCCCACACCTCCAATAATTTGGAACAAAAATTAGAAAATACACTGTCTTGGTGAAAAGCATCACAAGCAAGGCCCTCCATGGTCATTCCCTCACCCTGCTCTACAAGGCAGTCTTATTGCCTATCATTTGTTATAGGGCTGGTGCCTGAACTTTTCAATCAATTCGGCCCTGGAGTGAATGTGCAAGGCTCAACAGGCATTATTTTTTTCATCATGATCTGTGCTTGTTAACACGAGAGACTGCTTCTACAGGGATGGGATACATTTAAATAGAAAGGGTACAAGAATATATGCTGATGCTATCGAGGCAGTGTTAGGTGGTTCGGAAAACTGCTAGCTTGGGGGGATTCACAGATTAAAAGGTTAAAAGAAGCTGCAGGCAGAGGTGAAGGTGAAGGTGATTCTTGCACTACTTCTATTAGAATAAACAGTGGCCTGGAGCAAGAGGTGCTGGGGATTTCAGGGAGGACTGATGGCAGTCATCGTGAAACAGGTGGGTATATGGGATGTGTTAGGGTAACTAAGAATTAGAATAGGTGCAGGTATACCAATGCTAGAAGTATAGTAAATAAATTTGATGAATTTGAAGTGTTGGTCAAGACATCAAAGGCGGATATTGTTGGGATATCAGAGACGTGGTGTCACACAGATATTAGGAATGCAGAATTGGAATTTGGGGAGTACAATGTGTACAGAAAGGATAGACAGGATAGGAAGGGAGGAGGTGTTATGCTGTAAATTAAGAAAAACATAAAATTAAAAGAAGTGCATCCAGCTGATATAGATGAACAGTGCACTGTTGAGTCAGTTTGGTGTGACATAATCACTGCAAAAGCGAAAATAAGAGTAGGAGTGTGTTATAGGCTAAATGACTCGAATGAGTACAATGAACAATTGAACAGAGAACTAGAGTAGGCTAGTAAATCAGAATGTCTTATAATGGGGGATTTTAACTTCACAGATATTGACTGGAACTTGTAGATTGTTCACTTGCACACTAGTAAGAGTTTTCTGGATTTATTGGATGATTGTTTTCTACAGCAGCATGTTCGAGAGGCAACCAGAGAGGGTTATTACTCTTGATCTGGTTATCAGCAATGATCATTCGTGTATTAAGAATTTGCAGATAAAGGAACCACTAGGTGGCAGTGATCACAGTGTATTGATGTGGGATTTACTTAAAGATATAATTACCATCAGGGGTAAAAGAAAGGGTTTTTGCTTCCGTAAAGGTGAGTACAGTGTTCTCAGACAGTTTTTAAATTCTGTACAGTGGGATCAACTGATGATGGTACCAACAGCAAATTCTAAGTGGGAGGCATTCAAGGAATTAATCGTGCAAGCGATTTTCATACCCAAAAGTTTCATACCTATTAAGAAATACTGTTCAAGGTTTAGGCCTAAATGGTTATCAAATGCACTAATGAAACCCGTGACAGAGAATAAAAATGCATGGGATGCATATAAATTATCAGGTGACACAGAAGACTATGGCAGATATAAGTTAGTCTGTAATCAAGTCACAAAGGAGGCGAATGCAGATTATGAGAAATCTTTGGCAAAGGATTCTAAGAAAAACAGCAAGGATTTCTTTACTTATATAAACTCTAAAAGGAAGGGGATGAAACTGATTGGTCCACTTGATATCGATAGTTCGACTGTTGATGATCCTGCTCAGATAGCAACCAAACTGAATGAGTATTTTGCATCTACATTCACACATCAGGAGTTAAGGTTTGAAAATGCCAGAAGGTTATCAGTTATCAAATAGTAGCAGGGTGCTTAATGATTTTGTAATAACTGAGAGCAAAGTGGAGGAGAAATTGTTGAAGTTAAACATAAGAAAGGCATCTGGGGTGAATGGGATCTATCCAGTTATATTAAAGGAGGCGGCAAAGCAACTAAGCAAACCCTTAGCCATAATTATGAGAGCATCCTTAGACTCAGGGGAGGTTCCCATGGACTGGAGATATGCAAATGTATCCCCAATTCACAAAGGAGGATCGAAGGGTGACACGAGTAATTACAGACCAGTTAGTTTAACTTCTGTTCCGGGTAAAATAATGGAGTCACTGGTTAAAGATGCATTGCAAGATCATCTAGACAAGACTTCAGCAATAATTCAGACACAGCATGGGTTTGTTAAGGGAAAGTCTTGTCTGACAAATTTGATTAGTTATTATGATGTGGTTACAAAGGAACTGGATGCAAAAATTAATTTTGATATCATATACTTGGATTTCAGGAAAGCTTTTGACACTGTTCGCATGGAAGACTACTATACAAATTAGAGCAGAATGGTATTAAGGGTAAGTTGCTACAATGGATAAAATGATGGTTGAGTGGGAGAAGACCGAGGGTGATAATCAATGGGTGCTGCTGTTCTGGACTAATGTTATTAGTGAAGTCACACAGGGTTCGGTGTTTGGTCCACTGTTGTTTTGTAAGTTATCAATGATATTGATAAAATTATATCAGGCTTAGTGTCAAAGTTTGCAGATGATAAAAAGGTTGGCAGGGTTGTTAATGACTGTAATGGCAGTGTGCTACAGCAACTAGAAAATTTTGGCAGATGGGCTGAGAAGTGGCAACTGAAGTTAACCTTGACAAATGCAAAGTACTGTGTATGGGTAGAAGTAACCCCAGAGAAACATACCAACTGTGTGGCACTACTCTTAAGGAGGTAGAAAATGAAAGACATGGGAGTAATTGTGCAGTCAGATATAGGAAGTTTTCTGAGCAATGCAGACAGGCTGCCAGGGCAGGTCATGGGGTTTTGTCAATGATATATAGGAAATTTGCTAGCAGGGAAAAGGAGGTGATTGTCCCTCTGTATAAGTCAATGGCCAGGCCACGCCTTGAGTGGTACAGGTCTGGAGGGCTCATTTTAGGAAGGATGTAGATTTACTTGAGCATGTACAGAGAAGGGCAACAAGATTGGTGGAGAAATTAAGGGATCCTCTTACAAAGAGGGGCTAGAGACTAGGCACCTGTGTGGTGATCTAATTCAGGTGTATAAGGCCTTGAATGGGTTGAGCACACTGAATTCTGATGGGATTCTTCCATTTGTTCAGATTACAAACCTAAGGGGGTATAAATTCAAATTAAGGATAGACAGATGTAGAATAGATGTGTGGAAATTTGCCTTTAAGCCAGCGGGTGGTTAATTGCTGGAAAAAACTTCCATCTGTCATTGTGGAAGTTGATAGGTTAAATAAATTTAAGGACGAACTGGACAAAAATTTAGAGGGAACGGTTGTATGAAATTTTTTTTTTTTTTGGCTGATGCTGCATAAGCTCATAAACTTGCTTTCTTGTATCACATGCCACTACTACTTACATGGCAATACTTGTCAGGAAATCAAAGAAGCTGCAATTATAATCAATATCAATTCTGTATTGTTTATGAATTTTTTTTTTATTTAATGTTGAGGTCACTGTTATTCCATTTAATGTAGGCAATGATCTAATGTTTGATAATTCTTATTCCATTTAATGTAAAGAAATTTTGGGTGTTTTTTTTTACTTATTTCTTTGATTTAAAACTGTTTCCTATGTTAAGTACTTGTATTTTGCATTTATTTAGTTGTTTTTTTTTTAATACATGTGAGCTATTAGTATTAACATTATTTTCTTACTTGGATTTTCATACTACATGAGCAATAATAAATGAGCAATAATTTCATCTTTTAAAGGCAAAAAAGGTGATATGAACACGTTGGAAGTAATGACATTAAGAGTAAGAGATCTGCAGATTTACTAAACAAGTACAGTTCAATGTTGAAAAAACGTCATGAGTAGGGTTCAAAGTGAAAGTGTCTACAATTCTGCCCAGACACGATAGTAGGGAGTATATGATGAGAGCCTTGTTGATCAATTCAGCTCTGGAGAGATTGTGCAAGGCTCAAGGGGTAGAATTTTTGCAGCCTGTTTGTGCTTGTTGACAGGAGAGACTGCTTTTACAGGAATGGGATACACTTAAATAGAAAGGGTGCAAGAATATTTGCTGATGCTATCGAGGCAGTGTTATTTGGGTCGAAAAACTGCTAGCTTGAGGGGGGGGAATACACAGACTAAAAGGTTAACAGTGACTGCAGGCAGAGGAAAAGTGATTCTTGCACTGCTTCTATTAGAATGAGCAGCAGCTTGGAAAGCAAGGCAACAGTGATTTCCAAGCCTATTGGGAGTCATAGTGGAACAAAAAAATAAATGAGCTATATTAGGGAAACTAAGAGTAGAAACACGTGCATGTATACTTGCATGTACACCAATGTTAGGAGTATAGTAAATAAATTTGATGAGCTTGAAGTGCTAGTCAAGACATCAAAGGCAGATATTGTTGGGATATCAGAGACATGTGTCACACAGATATAAGCAATGCAGAATTGGAATTTGGGGATTACAATGTGTACAGAAAGGAAAGACAGGACAGGAAAGAAGGAGGGGTTATGCTGTTAGTTAAGAAACACATAAAATCTAAGGAAGTTGATCGAATTGATGTTGGGGAACAATGCAATGTTGAGTCTGTTTGTTGCACGTGGAAGACTGCTGCACAAATTTAAAAGGTGTGGCATTAAGGGTTAGTTGCTACAATGGATAATAAAGGGATGGTTGAGTGCAAGACGACAGAGAGTGGTAATCAATGGACACTGCTCTTCGTGGACAAATGTTATTAGTGGAGTTCGCCAGGGTTCAGTGTCAGACCTATTGTTGTTTTGTTCAAGTTTGCAGATGATACAAAGGTTGGCAGGGTTGTTAATGACACTAAAGACAGTAAAAAGGTAAAGTGCAGCCATTATCAATCCACTGCAGGATGGAAGCCTCTTCAACAATTCATGCTGAGGAAAATGGATCATAATCTGCCACGCTGGTCCAGTGCGGTTTGGCAGATCGACCGTATTCAGCAGTCAGGGGCTTGTACCCCGGTCTACTCAAGGAGCGTGTGTTACTGCACTCCCGCTCCTGATCACTCGGCTACTGAGGCCGTAAAGACAGTATGCTGCTCCAACTGGATCTAGATAAGTTTGGCAAATGGGTTAAGTGGCAACTGAAGTTTAACATTGGCAAATGCAAAGTACTTCGTATGGGTAGCAATAACCCAAGAGAAACATACCAGCTGTGTGGTATTACACTCAGGTAAGTGGAAAGTGAAAAAGACTGCTGCACAAATTGGAGCAATGTGGCATTGCAGGCAAATTGCTGCTATGGATAAAGGGATGGTTGAGGGGAGAGAAGACAGAGTGGTAATCAATGGACACTGCTCATCGTGGACTAATGTTATTAGTGGAGTCCCTCAGGTTTCGGTGTTGGGTCCATTGTTGTTTTCTGTATTTATGAATTATATTAATGATGGTATATCAAGCTTAATGTCCAAGTTTGCAGACGATACAAAGGTTGGCAGGGTTGTTAAGTACACAACATTAGGAGCATTAGCAACTAAGGCCATACTCCATATTTGGTGGTCACGGCTCGAACCCCGGTCTAATCAAGAAGCATGTGCTACGCACTGCTGCTCCTGCCCACCTGGCTACGGAGGCACCTATGCTGCTGCAACAGGATCTGGAAAGGTTGAGCAGATGGGCTGAGAGGTGGCAAATGAAGTTTAACATTGACAAATGTAAAGTACTACATATGGGAAACAGTAACCCCACAGCAATGTATCAACTCTGTGGTACTACACTGACAGTGGAAGAGAATGAAAAGGACCTGGAGGTAATTGTGCAGGCAGATATGAATTTTTCTGAGCAGTGGAAACGGGCTGCAAGAGTAGCTCACGGTATCTTGTCAATGATATACAGGAATTTTTCTAGCAGGGATAAGGAGGTGATTATTTCAATGGTCAGGCCACACCTTGAGTATACGGGTCTGGAGGTCTCATTTCAAGAAGGATGTAGAGCTGCTGGAATGAGTACAGAGAAGGACAACAAGATTAGTGAATGGAACAAAGGGTTGCCCTTACAAAGAAAGGCTTAAGTTTTGCAAATTGCAGTGTCTGGAGACTAGGCACCAGTGAGGTGATCTGATAGAGGTGTATAAAGACTCAAATGGTTTGAGCATTCTCAATGCCGATGGGATACTTCCTCTTGCTCAGAATAATCATCTGAGAGGGCATAAATTCAAACTGAGGGAAGACAGATGTAGGATAGATGTGTGGAAATTTGCCTTTAGCCAGCAGGCAGTTGGTTGGTGAAACAGACTTCCATCCCTTGTTGTGGAAGTTGATAGCCTATATAAATTTAAGGCTCAGCTGGACAGGTATTTCGAATGAACGGAGGGGTGAAATGGGAGTGGTTTTTTTGTTTTTTTGTTTTTTTTGCCGGTGCTGCATAAGCTTGCTTTCTTGCATCATATGCCTCTACTAATGCTAATGCTAAGACCTAGGGGTAATTGTGCAGTCAAATATGAAGTTTGCTTGAGTGACAGTGCAGACAGGCTGCCAGGGCAAATCAGAGTCTTGTCAACGATATATAGGAATTTTGTTAACAGGGACAGGGAGATGATTATTCCGTTGTACAACGCAATGGTCAGGCCACATCTAGTGTACTTTGTACAGGTCTGGAGCCCTCATTTTAGGAAGGACGGAGAGATGCTAGAACAGGTACAAAGAAGGGCAACAAGATTGGTGAGGGGAACAAAGGAGTGCTCTTACCAAGAAAGGCAAATTGCAGTGCCTGGAAGGTAGGCACCTGCGAGTTGATCTGATTGAGGTGTATAAATCAACCCCAGGGGCTCACATCTGGTGAGTGTGGGCTTGGCACACCTAGGGTGCTGAGCTGGATATCATCATTCTTCTCTTCCTTGGTGATTCCCTTCTACTTTGACTCTTGTTTTCTCTCTCTCTCTCTCTCTCTCTCTCTCTCTCTCTCTCAAGGTAATTCAGAATTTTTTTTTTTTTTTTTTTTGGCTGGTGCAGCAAAAGCCTCAGGCTTCCTTGCACCATATGGCTGATGATGATAATAATAATAAAGGCCTTGAATGGGTTGAGCAAGCTGAATGCTGATGGGATTCTTCCTGTTGCTCAGATTAAGAACCTGAGGGGACTAGATTCAAATTGAAGAAAGACAGTTGTAGAATGGATGTGTGGAAGTTTAGTCAGTGGGTGGTTGATTGGTGGAACAGACTTCCATATTTTGTTGTGGAAGTTGATAGCCTAAATAAATTTAAGGCTGAGCTGGACAGGCATTTGGAACAAATGAAGGGGTGAAATGGGAAGGATATTGTTTTTTTTTTTTTTTTTGCTGATGCTGCATAAGCTTACTGTCTTGCATCATATGCCTCTACTAATGCTAACACTTGTTTATGAATTTTTTAAATCTTGTAGTAGTAGTAGTAGTAATGGAAAGTTATGGAAGAAAGCAAGCTTATATAGCATCACCCAAAAATAACCACAGTTCACCCATCTGTACCCTCCATGAATTTGTCTAGTTCTCCCTTCAATTTATTCAACCCATCCACTTCCACAACAGATGGAAGCCTGTTCCAGCAATTAACCACCCACTGGATGAATCAACCACAACTCACGTATGTAATCTGAGCAAGTGGAAGAATACCATTAACATTCGTCTCACTGAATTCAGCATCCTGAGACCAAGTACCCACAGGTACTTGGTCTCAGGATGCTGCAATTTGCAGAACAGAAGCCTGTCTGGATAAGAGCACCCTTATGTTCCCTTCACCAATCTGGTTGCTCTTCTCTGCACCCGTTCCAGCAGACTTTACCTTCCTAAAATGAGGCCCCATACCTGCATACAGTACTCAAGATGAGGCCTAACCATGGCCTTATACAAAGGGATAATCACCTCCTTATCCCTGATAGCAAAGTTTCTGTATAACGTTGACAATACCATTGACCCAATTTTCCTAGACCTTGTTGCAAGTAGTTAGCATTAGCAAAGGCACATGATGCAAGAAAGCAAGCTTATATAGCATCAGCCAAAAAAAAAAAAAAAAAAAACCCTTATTTCACCCATCCACTAGCTCCAAATGTTTGTCAAGTTCTGCCTTGAATCTATTTAAGCTATCAACTTCTACAACGACAGATGGAAGTTTGTTCCAGCAATCAACCACCCGCTGGCTAAAGGCAAACTTCCACACATCTAGTTGATCCTGATGACTGCCATTAACCACCCTTTGTATCATCTGCAAACTTAAGACATTTAGCCTGATATACCTTTATCAATATCATTGATAAATATTGAAAACAACAATGGTTGTTTGGTTTTTAGGAGCATTAGCAACTAAGGCCATATTGCTCCAGGATATGCGGTGGTTATTCCCTGACCTTTCCGCATCCTCCGTATTTGGTGGTGACGGGCTTGAACCCCGGTCTAATCAAGAAGTGTGCACTACGCAAACAACAATGGATCCAGCACTGAAACCTGAGGAACTCCACTAATAACATTAGTCCACGAAGAACAGTACCCATTGATAAACACTCTCTGTCTTCATCCACCTAACAATTCCTTTACCCAGAGCAGTAACTTGCCCTTAATGTCACATTGCTCCAGATTATACAGCAGTCATTTATGTACAACAGTATCAAAAGCCTTCCTGAAATCCAAGTATATCATGCCAAAATTATTTTTTGTGTCCAGTTCCGTGGTCACTGCATCATAGTAATCTATCAGGTTGGTTAGACAAGACTGCCCAGTAATACAAAAACTTTCGAACTTTATGTTGCACTTCATCAGTTAACAGTTGGATTGAAAGGCAACAGCTTTTAGCCTTCATCAGTTAACCATTGGAATGAAAGGCAACAGAAAAGCTTTTGTATTATTGGTTACTGTATGTATCTAACATATTCTGTTTTTACTGTTTATCATATGTATTTAACATTAAATCTAGTTTAACTACAACTCGTTACTACTTTTCGTTCCGCTCTGTGCTACATAATGAAAATAGTATAATGAATCTCGAGCACGTAAGCCTTTTTCCCTATGTGAACAATATCGAATTATTTTTTTCAGATTGTTAAAATTATAAATAAGGTTGTTGTTGTTGTTGCTGCTGCTTAGGGGCTTTACGGCGCAAGGACAGCAAAGGCCATAATGCACCTAACTATGGTGATGTTAAATACATAGTTCTATCTGTATAGATGTTATTCAGGGCCTCCGTAGCCGAGTGGGCAGGAGCGGGAGTGCAGTAGCACACGCTCTTTGAGTAGACCGGGGTTCAAGCCCCTGACTGCTGAATACAGTCGATCTGCCAGCCCGCACTGGACCAGCGTGGCAGATTATGGTCCATTTCCCTCAGCATGAATTGTTGAGGAGGCTTCCATCTGCAGTGGGTTGATAATGGCTGCACTTTACTTTTTTTTTTTTAGATGTTATTCAAGTTTATATCGTGTTGTATAGTTTTATCTGTTTGAGGAAATCAAAAATTTTGATCACGTGTGGTGTGTCTGCTAGTAAGTCAGAAATACTGAGAGAGGTGTTCGTATTGGGAAATGAGATAAGCATAGCTTGTCGCTCAGTACTGTACTTAGGACAATCAATAAGTAGATGGTAGACAGTGAGCTGAGTGTTGCAGTTTGTACACAGTGGTGGGTCAGTGGCTGCAAGGAAATAAAGATGTGTCAGGTGTGTGTGGCCTATCCTTAATCGGGCTAATACGACTTCTTCATGTCAGTTCTCACGTATACTAGATCTCCATGGTTTTTGATCTTTTTTTATGCAAAGTAGTTTATTGTTGGCTTGATTCTGCCAGATATGTTGCCATTGTTCAAGGCATCATTTATTTATAATGTACTTATAGTCAGATGTAGGTGTAGTGAAGGATTGGTCTATAGGATCGGTAGCAGTTTTGGCAGCTAGGTCGGCCTGTTCGTTTCCAGAAATGCCAGAGTCACCAGGGATCCAACATAACAGAACTTGTTGTTTCTTCTGATTTAATTTAGTCAGAGTATTCCAGATCTGTCTAAGTAAGGGGTTATCATTTTTTGTACTGTGTTGTATAGCTTGGATAGCACTGATGGAGTCAGTATAAATAATGCTGTGCAGTCTAGTTCTTAAGAGTGTGTAGTTTAAGGCCATGTGGATAGCACAGAGTTCTACGGTATAGCTGCTACATTCAGTGGGGAGTTTTTTGGACAAAGTGATGTTAGGAAATACTGCTGCTGCACCAACATGCTTTTCAGTTTTAGATCCATCTGTGTAGATCGGTGTGTACTGGCCGTGCTGGGTTCTCAGTGTGGCATGTATTTGTAGAATACTCTGTTGGGACATGGTGTGTTTTCCCCAGGCTGTGAATGAAAAGTCACACGGCGGTATATGATACATCCATGGTGGGACTGCATGAGAGGCAGTATGCTGTATCTGACTCAGGTCAATTTGCCAGTCAGCTTGTAGTGAGCGAAGACGTATCCCGGTTGGTGGGTTTATAGATGGGTAAGCTCTATAAAGGTTTTCCCATTTAGGATAGAAAACACCGCTCCAAGTGGCGTGGTTTGGATGCCCTTTGAGTTTTGCGGCATAATTTAATAAAAGCATTTGTCTGCGTAGCTGTAAAGGTGTTTCATGCGCTTCGGTATATAGGCTCTGAACCGGTGATGTATGGTACGCCCCCAGTGCAAGACGAAGAGCGCTGTGGTGTACAGGATCAAGCCAACGTAAAGTGCTTGGTCTAGCAGAGCTATATACGACAGAACCATAATCCAGACGTGACCATATTAGTGCACGGTAGAGATGTAGCAGCGTGTAACGGTCAGCTCCCCACGTTGTGCCTGATAGAACTCTTAAAATGTTAAGCTTTTTAAGACAGTTAGTCCGGAGCATTTTTATATAATCAAGGAAAGTGAGTTTTTGGTTGAATATCACACCCAGAAAGAAGACACTAGGGACCACTGGTATGACTTGATTTTCTAGTCTAAGTTCCGGATGTTGGTGTAGGTTACGCTTCCTACAGAAGTGTATCCCAACTGTTTTTTGGTGTGAGAGACGAAATCCATTGTTTTGGGACCATTTAGCTATTTTGTTGATGGCACATTGCAACTGACTTTCTATCATTCGCATGTTAGGCGATACTGAAATCATCAGCGTACAGGGTAGTGGCTACTGTTTGTGGTAGGTCGTGTGTTATTGAATTCATTATTATACTAAAGAGAGTGGCACTTAGCACTGACCCTTGTGGTACTCCTTCTTCCTGGATGAATTTTGAAGATAAGTGATTGTGAACTTTAACTTGAAATGAGCGGCAATGCAGGAAGTTTCTGATAAACTGTGGTAGGTGTTAATACCATATCTCCAAGAAGTGTCAAAAGCTTTTTCGATGTCAAAGAAGACTATTGCAAGATGTTCTTTTCGGATGAAGGCATCACGATGAATGTTTATTTCTGTCTTGATCAAAAGGTCAAGAGTGGAACTACCTTCCCGGAAACCACATTGCACAGGATTTAGATCATTTTGAGCTAGAAACCAGGTTAGTCGGGCGTTGACCATTTTTTCCATGACCTTGCTCATACAGCTAGTGAGTGCAATGGGTTGATAATGTTGTGGATTTGTAGGGTCTTTGCCTGGTTTTGGAAAAGCCAGAATGTACGCATGATGCCATTTGTCGGGGAATGTGTTTTCTTTGAATATTCTGTTGTAGAGGAGTAACAGAGTCTTGAGAGCCGGTTCGGTGAGTTTTGCTATCATGATGTAGTGGATTCCATCTGGCCCTACTGCACTGAGTTTAGTACATGATAGAGCATGATGCAACTCTGACATTGTGAAAGGGAGATTGTACACAGAAAATGATGCTGATTCAAAATTGATACGGTTTTTTTCAGCTTGTGCTTTGTGTGCCTGAAAATATTGCAAATATGATGTCGCAGCTGATATATTCATGAAAGCTCTACCCAGGGTGTTTGCAATCTCCTCAGGTTTTGTGATATCATGGCCATTGACAGTGAGCATGGGACAGTTGACAAGTGAGTGTTTTAGCATTAGTAGAGGCATTTGATGCAAGAAAGCAAGCTTATGCAGCATCAGCCAAAAAAAAAAAAAAAAAACACCCACATCCACTTCACCCCTCTGTTCGTTAAAAATACCTGTCCAGCTGAGCCTTAAACTTATTTAGGCTATCAACCTCCACTACAAGGGATGGAAGTCTGTTCCACCAACCAACCACCCGCTGGCTAAAGGCAAATTTCCACACGTCTATCCTACATCTGTCTTTCCTCAATTTGAATTTATGCCCTCTCGGATGATTATTCTGAGCCAAAGGAAGAATCCCATCAGCATTGAGCATGCTTAAACCATTCAAGGCTTTATACACCTCTATCAGATCACCTCGCTGGTGCCTAGTCTCCAGACACTGTAATTTGCAAAACTTAAGCCTTTCTTCGTAAGAGCACCCCTTTGTTCCATTCACTAATCTTGTTGCCCTTCTCTGTACTCGTTCCAGCAGCTCTACATCCTTCTTGAAATGAGGCCTCCAGACCTGTATACAGTACTCTAGGTTTGGCCTGACCATTGCCTTATACAATGGAATAATCACCTCCTTATCCCTGCTGAAAAAATTCCTGTATATCATTGACAATACTCCATGAGCTACTCTTGCAGCCCATCTGCACTGCTCAGAGAACTTCATATCTGCCTGCACAACCACCCCAAGGTCCCTTTCATTCTCTACCACTGTCAGTGTAGTACCACAGAGTTGATACGTTGCTCTGGGGTTGCTGTTTCCCATGTGTAGTACTTTACATTTGTCAATGTTAAACTTCATTTGCCACCTCTCAGCCCATCTGAGAGGTTTTGCATACATCCGCTGTATTTTTGCCCATATTGTTTGAGTTTTTGTCGTGCTTGTTATTGTGGACGCAAAGCGTCTCCATGCTTCCCTTCTGCTAGTCTGCCTGACTCGTTTTGTCTTTGCTCTTGCCTGTTTAAAGCGGATGAGGTTTTCTGTTGTTGGGAACTTCCTGAAGATATTCCATGTTTTGTTCTTCTGTTTTTTAGCTGCACTACATTCATCATTCCACCACACTTTTGAGTTGGCCGATATTTTTGTGGATTGTTTCAGAATTGCTTTGTCTGCTGTCTGCAGTATTTGAATAGATATGTATTCTACTGCCAGGTTTATGGATGTTTGTTGGACCTGGTTTTCTTCTAGTATTGCTACCTGCTTGTACACATCCCATTTAGCTTTGGAAAAGTTCCATTTGGGGATCCGATAAGAAAGGTGGGGAATTCTTGTGTTAATGCGACATATCACAGGATAATGATCACTGCCCAGTAATCATTATCCTGTGATAATGATCACTGCCCAGTGGATTGCTGTGAATAGTCCATCCAAATAGAGGATATATGGTTGCTGTGCACAGAGAGACATCAATAGCTGATGTAGATCCTGTCGGAAGATGTGTATAGGTGTGAGACCCATTATTGAGAGTTATCAGATTCTGTTGATCAAGTAGTTTTTCAATGTTTTGTCCACGCTTGTCCAGATTATGGTTTCCGCAGAGCAGATGGTGACTATTGAGGTCTCCTAAGATACAGTAGGGTTTGGGAAGTTGTATTACTAATTCTTCTAAGTCGGCATAGCTTATATTTTGGTTAGGTGGCAAATATAATGAGACTATGGTTAAATCAAAGTTATTGACTCATGCAGCAACTGTCTCAAGATTTGTTTTTAGCGGGAGTGGCTTTGAGGGTATCTGGGGATTGATGATCAGTGCTACTCCTCCATGGGCAGGATTGTTCAGATTTTGTGCAACACGATCTTGATAATGTATTATGTATATCCGAAGGGAAACATTTATATTTGGTGTCAGATTGGTTTCCTGTAAGCAAAAGACAATAAAGTCATATTGTGAAAGGAGATCTCGGATGTCGGACAAATTACTACGATAGCCTCTGCAATTCCACTGTAAGAAAGTAAGCATTATTTGGGTTTAGTGGAACCGTCGACTTCTTTTCGAGGGACAGAAGATTTGCCTCGCTCAAGTTTACCTTTCCCCTTCTTTGGGAAATAAGGTTTCCCTGTATCCATATCCTCATTGAAGAACAGTTCTAGAACCTGTTCGTCGTGATTTTAATTGTCTTCTGAGTCCATGTATTCTGTTTGGTTTGAGTCAGGAGTAGTAGATACTGTGGTATTCTGTTGAATGGCATCAGGTTGTACTGAGATTGGCATATTTATGGCTTTGCTTTGTTTGTTTTTCGTTTGGTGCGTTGGTACTGGGGACAACAATGACCTTGTCCATTCAGCTAGTGATTTACTTAGTGGTATAGTTACCTCCGTTTGGGTAGAAATTGATATGTGTTTCGCGGTTATTTGTGCATAAGTGGGCTTATTAGTATTTGGAACTGGTAGGGATTTTTTGGCCTCTTGGTAGGTTATGTTATGTTCGGTTTTGTACCACTGTATCTTTTTTTCATGCTGCCAAAGGGAATACTCTTTGGAATATGCTGGGTGTGCCTCTTTACAGTTCAGACAGATTGGTCTTGTGGCTGTGCAGTCAGTACTAATATGTTCAATGGATCCACACGTGGCACAGGCAGCTACCCCTCTGCAGACTGTCTGCGAGTGGCCAAACCTCTGGCACTTATAGCAGCGTAATGGGTTCGGGATGTACGGTTTAACTCAGCAGTTAAGGTAGCCTGCTTTTATCACTGTTGGTGGCTTGGGATTGTCAAAAGTATTATGTTCCGTGTAGGAACTAGTATGCCATCTTTCTCTGTCATAATTCTTCTGCCATTAATGATTCTTTGGTCATGTAATTCTTGTTTTAGTTCTTCGTCTGACACATTCATGAGGTCCCATTCAGTGATGACACCTCTTGACGTGTTCAGGGAAACATGGGGTGAAACGGTGATAGAAGTTCCACCAAAAGTTTTCAGTTTTTGTAGTTGCTCAGCCTGTCGAGCAGTGGCAACTTCAACTAGTAGGTCTCCTGGTCTTAGACGATGCACTGTCTTGGGAGTACCTATTGTGCTTTCTAGGAATTTCTGCACTAGAAATGGAGAGAGTTTTACAACTGGTCGTTGTTCAGTTGAATAATCAAGAAGGTTGGAGTTCGGATTCTGCCTACGTCAGTCTTTTGACGTTTTGCTGCGACAGAACCAAACTCCTCTTGTTCTTGCCTTGTCAAGGTTTCTTCTATGCACCCAGTGTTTTTCTGGATTTTACAGACTTCTTGCTCCATTTCGCCCTGGAAGGGAGACCTTTTTCCCTCCAGGTTACTGGCCTCGCCACGTGGAGGCAGGAGCAGTGCCACCTTTGTGACCAAGCGGTAGTGGGTTAGTAGTAATATGCAAAATAAAAGAAAAAAAGAAAGAAGGTTACTTTTCCTCCTGTTCAAGTAAAGTGATTTCTTTACTGAAGCTTATTTAATTGATTGTTAGTGTAACGCTGTAAATAAAGATGGTTTTATTTATTCAAGAGAGCACAAATTCACTGGCAAAGGCACTTTATCACAAAAATGCTTGGCACCTGGGGGCCTATAAATAACTTTCTTCCCCATTTAACTGAGTGCACACATGAGGACCAAAAAAATAAATACTCAGTTGCCCAGCTGAAGGTTAATGAAGAGTACTTTTCATGGATTTATATGAAAAGAATTTCATTCATGTCTGAATTTGATCTTTTAAGAATGTTTTTTAGTCTCTCTCTTGAAATTCTGGAGGAGCAAGGATTAAGACAACAATATGTTGGCACAAGAACCACTTTTATGTAAAGTTATTTAGTAATTATTCAGTTTAAAGTATTTACAATTTCTATTCTGTAAGTTATCTATACCCTATAAATGATACATTGCTAACATTTTATTCAAATTTCTCTAATACAGTTTCAGTTATGTTACTATCATATACCAATGTACCTACCTAATGGTTGAGGTTGGAAAAATACCTGAACCCACATTTTTCTTAATTTTTCTAAATCTTCATTATTGTGAAGTGGCAACACTTGAGAAATAATTCCTTCTGAGACACACCTAGGAACTAACATAAAACATTTTAATATTTAAAGCACTTAATATGTAATTAAATACTTTAAATTTTATTTTGTTACATGCCAAAAATAATAAATTGTTTTAATCTAAGCAAAAATCGTGTGCGTGCGTGCATGCTGCTCTTTCTGTAGCAAATATTTATGTTTATTCATATTACTAAATCTTGAAAATAATTTTGAATGCTTTAAGATGTAATTATCATAATTATAATTAATAATGATGACTAGAAACTATGAGCATAGTTTCATTCCTTTATTATTATTATTAGTTATATGGTGCAAGGAAGCCTGAGGCTTATGCTGCACCAGCCAAAGAAAATTCACAAGTTACCCTGAGAGAGAGAGAGAGAGAGAGAGAGAGAGAGAGAGAGAGAGAGAGAGAGAGAGAGAGAGAAGGGGGGGGGAGAATAACCAAGAAAGAGAAGAATGATGATATCCAGCTGAGTACCCTGGGTGTGCCAAGCCCATACTCCCAAGATGTGAGGCCCCTTTATGTGGCTTTTACTGGAATACACTACTGTGCAACTAATGATAGATCAGTGGTTCTTAACCTGGGGTACATGAAGGTCTTTCCGGGGGTACACAGGTCTTGATACAACATTTCTTGTAATAAACAAACAAACAAACAAAAAAAAAAAAAATCATCCCTTATGAATATGACTGTATGTATTTAACGATATGAAATATATTTAAATTATTGTACTTACGTTTTTAAAACAAATAATTGTTGAGAAATTTAAAATTTAACGTTTTAATTTCTGCCCATCCACTCCATCATAGGCCGGTGCATGATATTCCAAGAAACAATAATAATATCTCCGTTTATTAGAGCAGCCGGTGACTAATTTACTTTTTGTCAGTTCCAACAATAGCACAGTCCTCCTTCCCCTCATACAATAACTTGGCAACACGAAAAAACAATAGGTTTCCATACCCCTGTTTCAGTCATTCATTTGCAGTTGTTTAACTTGTTTTGAGCTACATAACGGGGTTAACGATTTTGACGAAATAAAAAGTAAGTAATAAAATGTTCTTAATTTGAATTTTTATTACCTTATTTGTATTTTTCTTTGACATTGAAAATACTATTTCTTGTCATTTTTAAATAAATTTCTTTTTCTTTTTTCGATTTTATGTACGTCTATTCCAGTTAGCAGCTAACTGGAATAGACGTACAAAAACCGAACTATTAGCGAAGCTAACTGTTAGCTGGTTTTGATAAAATTAAGTCATTTTAATTTCTCATTACTTATACGAATTGACCCTCCAATGTCAAAGAAAAGTAAATATGAGTCATATGTATGGTTTGGCTTTACTTTTACTACTGAGCGTGATGGGACACAAAAACCATAATGTTTCTTTTGCAGTAAAATTTTGGGGAATGGATCTATGAAACCTTCCATATTAAATGAACATCTCACTTCAGTACATCCCGAATACATATCAGACAATCCAGCGCAATTTCTAGGTGTGAAAAATCAGGTATATTACAAAAATTTGGATTCACTCCTTCACAGAAAACATGTCTTGAAGCATCTTATAAAGATGCATATTGCATTTGTAAACAAAAAAAAACCACACACAATCGGCGAAATCTTAGTAAAACACTGTGCTTTGGAAATAATAACTCGTACATCATTTAAATGAAAGAAAAAACTTGAAGCATTATCTCTTTCGAATGATGTTATATCGTCCAGGATTAAAGACATGTCTTATAACATTTTAAACTAGATAATGGAGGAAGGCGCCTCCATAGCCAGTTACTTGATAAGATTATCAAAAACTACTGCCATGTTTCCTACAGAGTTTTCAATAAATGCCATTACAGCATTTGCTGTAGTGCACCCAACTGCAATATATCACAAACTGTATTTTTCATGTAATTAAAAATCATAGGTATTTTTTAATTGTTAATTTATCATTAATATATTATTATTACTTTATTTTTTGAAATGCCACATCTTCAATATGTTAATCCTCATTCCTTCTGCTATGCCTCTAGAAACTTTTCACAACAAAACCATGGAAAAAAAGAATCACTAACTTTTGTAAGCAATCATATCATGCTTAATTTGGTAATCAAGGCAAATTGTAGCTCCATTATGTCTCCTATAAATGTATTGAGAATGGAATGGTTATACAGACTGTGAGTGGCAAACCCCCCTGGGATGGTTGTGGAGCAACTTTTATAAAAGGGCATAGGATGTGATTTTTTTTTTTTTTTTTTTTATTTCACCTCAAGTTTTATATTTGATTTTTTTTTTGTAAGGTTTTTAAATGTAAGGTTCTAGAATTGTTTTATGATATATAGATTAAAATTTAATTATTAGTTTCATTAATGGGAGATCACTCAAATTCATTTCTCATTTTATGGGATTGTGGTATGGAGCAAGTTTGAGAACCCCTGAGTTAATGCAAAATAAAAATTCCTTGCAATTAGTGCACCTATGGTGTGTGTGTGTGTGTGTGTGGCAAACCCAGAGACCACATATCTGATTACTATAGATGTATATGCAATATTGAACAACATGCTTCTTGAACAACAGTTCGTTTGCCTTGCTTTCAGTGCGAAGGGACAAAAATCAAATAAAATTATTATTATTTTAACTGCACCAGAGCTTGTCACTCATATCCTTATTGTTATTTTGTAGATAGAAGAATTCATGTAATGCCAAAGATTCTTAAATATAGATTTAGAGCTGCCAAGAAGGATCATACAAGTGAAATAGCAGGGCTAAAATTTATCATTTGATTGAGTGTGGCCAAAAAGAACTAATCTCACATCTGTAAGCAAAACTTCATCAATGAGCTAGCTAGCTCTCTCTCTCTCTCTCTCTCTCTCTCTCTCTCTCTCTCTCTCTCTCTCTCTCTCTCTCTCTCTCTCTCTCTCTCTCTCCAAGCAACATACTTCTGCCACCTTCAGCATATAAAACTGGAAATAGTAAAACAGTTTAAGGCCATAAAGTAGGAAGTTTACTTTCAGTACATCAAAGTCATTTCAGAACTTCCTGAGATAGGTGAAATTAATCTCCACACTAATGTTTTCAACAGACTGCCAACTTTTGACTTTCAAAAAGCTGGAGATCAGGCAATTCTAAGCAAGAGAAAACAGGATTTTTTTCAAAAAACAGGAGTTCATTAAGATTTTTCAGAAAAAGCAGGAGGTTTTTGTAAAGTCCAGATTTCACTAGAAATTAAATTTTGCTGACAAAATACACATCTACTTTAAAATATAGCTATATGGCTGTTTATTGGCACTAGCACAGTATTCTTTCAAACATTAGCTTAAATAGGATTTTTGTATTTGTGGCAGTTTGGATTGTCTGTTAGATATCAACTTATGATTGCTTCAAGAAACATACATTTGCAGACTTTGTACCTGTCCAGAAAGGTTGAATCAAAGTTTTTTTTATAACAATGGCATTGTTGTTCAGACTTGGCTGTCAAAAGCATTCCCAAAACTCTACCAGAAAGAAAAGATCTAAGGTGTTTTTCATTTCCCCTTCTAACAGTTAAATATTCTCTGAGACTGGAAATTCCATGCTTCTTGTGCACTTCACAGCTCCTAAGTACCACTGCACATCAATTCTTTCTTCTTTCATGATAGCTTCTGGTAGGTTCCCACACTGAAACTGACAAAAACTAATGCTGCAAAATATCTGTTTCTTTATCTATTTCTTTATCTTCAACAACACCAACAAGTACTGGAAGCTTGTCCAAAAAATTGAATATCTGAAAATGATCCACTGCCAATTGATGAAATTTGTGCTGCCTTGTGCACCATTTAATCACATACAGAAAATAGTACTTTCTCACTGAACAAAAAAAACAGAATCAACTCCCTTTGTTTTAGACTCTCCACAACACTGGCAATAAAATTGCCTCCTATGACTGAGTCAGAATGATCTGTCTGATTCTGCCTAGTTTAGCAATCTGGAAGTGGAACATTTAAAAATTGTTGTTATAATAAATTTGCATATAAAATCCTTCAAACATATCTAGGAGGAATGATATCAGTGGATGAACGTAAGATATACTGGATTGAAGAGTTTAGATTTTCAAATGTTGGCATAATGTTAAAAAAAAAAAAAAGCAAATTTCTTCATTTATGCCAGAAGAGTGGAACATGAAGACTTTGTACACAAGTGAGAATAATATGCTTAGAATTATCAACCTGCTTGGCCCATTTATGATTGCTTTCACCAGACATCTGCAATTCAGTTCTTTAGAGCAGTGTTTCCTAAACTGTGTTCTGCAAAACACTAGTATTCCAAGAGATGTGACACAAGTGTTCCGTGAAAAATCTTAATTAATAATTTTAAAAAAATTATAAATATATTTTGCATATTTGTAGCATACACCACGTTTGTATCATAATTTTTAACATAATTTTTTTTTTTCGGTTATTAATATACTGCCATAGACTAATAATCAAATAGACCAGTGTTTCTCAATCTTTCTACTCTCGTGGCACATTTTCCAAAGAAGAAAAATTTCGCGGCACACCTACGTAGTCATAGAAGAAGAAATTTCTAAATTTCGCGGCACACTTGGAAAATTTTGCGGCACACTAATGTGACGCGGCACACCCTTTGAGAAACACTGAAATAGACCATGGTACACTTTATTTTGGTGGGCTTTTTCATAGAAAAGTATGCGTAGAGATAATGACATCCACGGAAAAGTAGCAATGTAGTGATCTAGCATTTGCACAGGCATATGATGCAAAAAAGCCAGCTTATACAGCATCAGCCAAAAAAAAAAAAAAAAAAAATTCCAATTTCACTCTTCCATTCGTTCCAAATGTTTGCCTAGTTCTGCCTTGAATTTATTTAAGCTATCAAATTCCACAACAACAGATGGAAATCTCTTCCAGCAATCCACTACCTGCAGGCTAAAGGCAAATTTCTCCACTTCTGTTCTACAACTGTCTTTCCTCAGTTTGAATACATGCCCTCCTCAGGTTTGTATTCTGAGCAAGAGAAAGCATCCCATCAGCATTGAGCCTGCTCAATCCATTCAAGGCCTTATACACCTCAATCAGATTGCTTTACAGGTGCCTAGTCTCCAGAATCTGCAATTTGCAGAAATTAAGCCTTTCTTCGTAAGAGCACCCCTTCATCAGTCTTGTTGTCCTTCTCTAGTTGTACTCATTCCAACAACTCTATATCTTTCCTAAAATGAGGCTTCCCAACCTGTGCGCAGTACTCAAGGTGTGGCCTGACCATTGCCTTATACAAGTGAATAATCACCTCCTTATCCCTGCTCACAAAATTTGTCTTTCATCGACAAGATCCCATGACCTACTCTGGCAGCCTGTCTGCACTGCTCAGAAAACTTCATATCTGACTGCACAATTAACCCCAGGTCTCTTTCATTCTCCACTACCCAAGCGTAACACCACCTAGTTGGTATGTTTCTCTGGGGTTACTGCTACCCATATGTAGTATTTTGTATTTGTCAATGTTAAACTTCAGTTGCCACTTCTCAGCCCATCTGCCCATCTTTTACAGATCCTGTTGCACCAGCATGCTATCATTACTGTAATTAACAACCCTGCCAACCTTTGTATCATCTACAAACTTTGACATTAAGCTTGATATACCTTCATCAATATCATTGATAAATATACAAAACAACAATGGACTCAACGCCAAACCCTGAGAGACACCACTAGTAATATTAGTGCATGTAGAGCAGTATCCATTGATTACAACTCTGTCTTCTCCCACTCAACCATCCTTTTATCCATTGTAGCAACTTACCCTTAATGACCCAATTTGTACAGTAGTCATCCAGGTGCAACAGTATCAAAAGCTTTCCTGAAATCCAAATATATGATATCAAAATTATTTTTTGCATCCAGTTCCTTTGTGAACATGTCATAGTATCCAATCAAATTGGTCAGACGAGACTTCCTCTTAACAAACCCATGCTGTGGTGAATTATTACTGCTGTCTTGTCTAGATGATCCTGCAGCTTTTTTAATCGGTGACTCCATTATTTTTCCTGAAACAGAAGTCAAACAAACAGGTCTGTAATTACTCATTTCCCCCTTTGTGAATTGGAGATACATTTGTACATCTCCAGTCCGTGAGGACTTCCCCTGTGTCCAATGATTCTCTCAAAATTATGGCTAAGGGTTTGCTTACTTCCTTTGCCACCTCTTTTAATATAACTGAATAGACCATCTACCCCAGATGCCTTTCTTATGTTTAACTTCAACAATTTCTCCTCCACTTTTCTCTCAGTTATTACAAAATCATTTAACTCCCTGGTAGAGTTTGATGAACATCTGGCCCTCTCCTCCTTGAATAATTCATGTACGAAAGTAGATGCAAAATACTCATTTAGTTTGGCAGCTATCTAAGAATGATCATCTACAGTCAAACCACTGGTATCAAGTGGACCAATCTGATTCATCCCATTCCTTTTAGAGTTTATATAAGTAAGGAATTCTTTCCTGTTTTTATTTGCATCCTTTGTCAGATTTTATATCTGCCTTCGCTAGCCTAACCTCCTTTGTGACTTCATTACAGAGTAGCTTGTATCTACCATAGGCTTCTGTGTTACCTGACAATATATGTGCATCCCATGCATTTTTCTTCTCTGCCACTAATCTCATTAGTTCATCTGACATTAGTTCATCTGGGGCAATAATTATATGGGTTTGAATGATCCTTCCCAGGTTTTGGAAAGGCCAGGACGAATGAATGTTGCCAAGAGTCTGGATATGTATCCTCAAGGTATATCCTATTATATAGCAGTAAGAGCATGCATAAAGAATTTTTAGTGAGGTGTTTAATCATTTGATAGTGGATTCCATCCAGACCTGCTGCACTTTGCTTAGATTTGGCTAGGGCTTTATGCAATTCATTTATAGTAAAGGGTTGGTTGTATGAAATCTCATGAGCTGCATGGAAATTAATTTTGTATTTTTCGATTTGAGCTTTATATGTTTGAAAGATTGGTCTGTATGATGTTGTTGTTGCTGACAATTCCTCAAATGTTTCTCCTAGTAGATTTGCAATTTTTTCTGGTTCAGTTATGTCATGACCTTTAAAGCTTATGATCGGTTGAGGGATAGTTGAATATTTGCCTGAAATTTGTCTAATTTTATTCCAGATAATTCTGGTGTCCGTATTTCTATTAATTTTGCTTGCAAAAGATATCCAGGACTCTTTCTGAGATTTCTGTTGTATATAACGTGCTTTTGCTCTGGCTTTCTTATATTTTATGAGATTAGTGGTGGTGGGGAACTTTCTGAATTGATTCCAAGCCTTATTTTTTTTTCTTTCTTTGCTTCCAAGCATTCTTCATTCCACCACTGCTTGTAGTGTTTATGGAACTGGTTAGCTGTCTTTGGTATTGCAATATTAGCTGCAGAGATTATTTGATTTGTGACATAAGTAACAGCACTATTTATATCAGAATGTCTTATAGTTTTCTTATCTAAAGAAGCAGCACATTGGTATTTTTCCGTTTGCTTTGCAAAATTTCCATTTTGTACCTCTGTATCTGTTAAGTACAGAACCACTTCAAAAGAACTGAGAATAAGAAAGGTACTGGAAATAAAACAAACTGAAATCACTCAGAAAATCACTTTATTTATCGCTCAAGAAAATCGCTTGGCACTCGGGGCCAGTATGCTGCTGCACAGGATCTGGAAAAGTTGGGCTGAGAAGTGGCAACTAAAGTTAACGTTGACAAATACAAAGTACTGGATGGGTAGCAGTAACCCCAGAGAAATGTACCAACTGAGTGGTGTTACACTCAGGGTAGTGGAGAATGAAAGAGACCTGGGGGTAATTGTACAGTCAGATATGAAGTTTTCTGAGCAGTGTGGACAGGCTGCGAGAGTAGGTCATGGAGTTTTGTCAGTGGTATACAGGAATTTTGCTAGCAGGGATAAGGAGGTGATTATCCCCTTGTATAAAGCAGTGGTCAAGGCACACCTAGAGTACAGCGTATAGGTCTGGAAGCCTAATTTTAGGAAGGATGTAGAGTTGCTAGAACAAATACAGAGAAAGGCAACAAGACTGGTGAGGGAAACAACGGGGTGCTCTTATGAAGAAAGGCTTAAGTTCTACAAATTACAGTGTCTGGAGACTAGGAGGTACCTGTGAGGCGATCTGATTGAGGAGTATGAGGCCTTGAATGGATTGAGCAGGCTCAATGCTGATGTGATTCTTCCTCTTGCTCAGATTACAAACCTGAGGGGGCATAAACTGAAACTGAGGAAAGACAGTTGTCAAATAGATGTGCAAAAATTTGACTTTAGCCATCTGGTAGTTGATTGCTGGAACAAAATTCCATCTGTTGTTGTGGAAGTTGATAGCGTAAATAAATTCAAGAAGAAGTGGACAAATGTTTGAAGCAAATGAATGGGAAGGGGATTTTTTTTATTATTATTTTTTTTAATTTGGCTGATGCTGTATAAGCTTGCTTTCTTGCATCACATGCATCTACTAATGCTAACTTCTAGTATTGCAACTGTGGTTGATGAAAACGAACACAATATTGTACATTTCAAAGTGAGGATGAACAATCACAGCCTTTAGTTCCCCAAAAATCCGAAGTGAAAAATAGAAACCAACTAATAAAAGATGAAAATGAAAGTATGATGAGAGTTACTTGAATTTCGGCTTTACGTATGTTGGAAATAAAGGTGCTCCTGATGCATAGTGCATCGTATGTAATAAAATACAGTGAAACTTCTCCTGACGGACACCTCTCGTTAACGGACATCTCTCTACAACGGACATTTTCAAATTCCCCAACTCACCTCCATTGGTTTTAACGTGTTTGCAGCTTCTGTCTAGCGGACATTCTCTGTAACGGACGCGAACAGGCAATCTGCACTGTTTCGTTTAGATTAGCACTTAATTTGATCTCCTCATAACGGACAACGGGCGAGCTCACGGCCCTTTTTCTAGGAACATTTCTTCCACTTATTGCCTCAATTGTGTGTTTATTTTCTATTTCCAATTCTCTGAATTTTATCAAGGTTTACGTCGCAGTTCCAAACCCTTTTTCAAGAATTTTAAGGCACATGTAAAACTTTTGATGAATTCGGTGTGTGCAGGGGGGGGTGGGAATATGGTCGGCCTTTCGTCTTTTCAGTTTCAGTTTTCTTCAGTGTCGTGTGAAGTGCACAATGTCTTCTCGTAAACATTTAACTTTAAAATATAAAGTTGAACTCATTAATGCGTATGATCGGCAAAAAAAAAGTGTTCGCAATCTCGCTGCAAAATTCAAAATCGGAAAGACGCAGGTAAGCGACATCCTAAAGAAAAAAAATTAACTGCTCAAACAAATTTGGCAACACGGAAATGATCAGGTTCAAAAATCATTCCCGAAAACTGTTGGACTTCAAATTTGTCGCGCACGTGCTAAAAAAATTCCCATTAATGGGCCTATTATTAGGGAAAAGCCCAGCTTTGGAAGTTGCGAAATCTATGGGAGTAAATGAGTTCAAAGCTTCTGTGGGATGGCTAGACAAGTTCAAAACTCGGAATAAAATTTCTTGGAAAACCATAAGTGGTGAAGGTGGATCTGTTGATACTGGGATTGTAACAGAGTGGACCGTCAAATTGGAAGATTTATGTCGTGATTTTGAAGCTAAGGATATTTACAACTGTGACAAAACAGGGTTGTTTTTTTAAAGCTCTTCCTGAAAAAATAATGAGTCTAAAAAACGAAAAGTGCCAGGGTGGAAAAATTTCTAAGGAACGCTTAACTGTACTATTGTGTACAAATATGCTGGGAGACTTTGAACAACCTCTTGTTATAGGAAAACCACAAAATCCTCGTTGTTTCAAGGGCATAAAGTTGAATCTTTTGAATGTTGACTGGAAGTCTAATAAAAAAGCGTGGATGACACGAGATATCATGAGCGAATGGATAAGTCACTTTAACCAAAACATGATTCGTCAAAACAGAAAAATTATTCTTTTCATGGATAATGCTGCATCTCACCCGCACATTGAATTGTCCAACATTCAAATCGTTTTTCTGCCACCAAACACATCTGCAGAGTGTCAGCCCTTGGATCAAATGATAATAAAAAATTTTAAACTTCACTAAAGAAAACGTGTTTTAAGACTCATTGCAAACATGAACGATGTAACATGTGCGAGTGACCTTGCAAAGAAAATCAGCATCCTAGATGCGTTTCAATGGATCTCCTCTTCAGTAAACGCAATTAGAAAACAAACTGTCGTGAACTTTTTTGTAAAGTCTGGCTTCTCAAACGCAAAAATTGAAGTTGTGAACAGCAATGTGGAGCACCAAGAAGAACAAGAACTTCAACATCTATTGATAATGTACGATACTTCCGCTGCAAGTGACCCTGGCTACAAAGATATAGACTCAAACTTCACTACAGAAGATAGTGCTCTAGATATCAACGACATTATCATCGATATTTTTCAAGAAGTTCCTCATGAGGATGAAGAAATGGAAGGAGGTCATTCTGTCGAAGAACATATTAACGACGAACCACCGATGAAAATAGAAGAAGCGCTCATACAAATCAATCATTTAAAAATGTTTTTCGCCACTGAAGAAGATACTGAAGGACTTTCGATGGTTTCTTCACTCTAAACAAATGTTGAAAACAAAATTATCAGCCAGAAGCAGGTGCAGAAGAAAATAAGTGATTACTGTATGTATTTTTCTTAAGATAAAGTCATAATATACATAGCACAATTGTACGTATATTATTTACAAAAATATTGTGCAAAATCTTATATAATTTAATTTAATTTTACATTAAACGTTTAACGATTTTTCTTTATCTCTTGTGTATGTAATTGTATATTATTTACAAAAATATTGTTCAAAATCTGCATATACTGTATTTTAATTTAATTTTACATTAAACGTTTAACGATTTTTCTTTTTCTTTTTTTTTTTTCTCCCTCAGACTTCTTGTTAGCGGACACTTCTCTCTAACGGACACATTTTCGTCCCCGTGGCTGTCCGTCAAAGGGAAGTTTCACTGTATTGACAAACAGTTCTTTGGCTCCCGCTAAACTCGTGTTTCGTCAGTGTTCCGCAAACATTTATTGTGAGATGAAAGGTGTTCCGTGACAAAAAAGTTTGGGAAATGCTGCCGTAGAGAGTTCATTAATTTGCCCTCTTTCAAAATTTCTTTTGAATCATGAACTGGATTTAGATATGAGTTAGTGGCACTCACTAGCAATTATTTGATGTACTTTTCAATTCAGTAACTTTGAAAAGTACTCATGTGGATTTCCTCACTACTCCTATCCTCTTTTTTTAAATGGCCTTTTCAAAGGTTGCCACTTTTCTACCAGCCTAGTTACACATTTAACCAAAGACAGCCAACACACATGCTTCAAAATAATATTTTTTTACTTCAGTATTATGCACCAGTTGAAATTGTTTAAATCTATCTTTTTTTTTTAGCACTTATTTCTAGATAGCAGTTTGTTTGTTTGTTTGGTTTTTATTGGCGCATTAGCAACTAAGGCTATAATGCGCCAAACTCAGGTGATATGTAAAAAATTTAAATTTTCACTGACCTAATTACTTAGGTCACTATGTCAGTATGGAGGAGAGGGTGCTGACCAAG
Organism: Mastigoproctus giganteus; assembly: GCF_048544385.1. NCBI lineage: Eukaryota > Metazoa > Arthropoda > Arachnida > Uropygi > Thelyphonidae > Mastigoproctus > Mastigoproctus giganteus. The sequence goes on from NC_143581.1 coordinate 181,932,186, forward strand.
TACTGGCCACATGCATAGTTTTGGTGCTCTGTTATTTGTTGTGTCGTTTATTGGTTTCAAGTGTCACATTTTCATTTATTTTGTATCCATTAAGTTCCTCTTGTTGTTGTTGTTATTTGGTTTTTAGGAGCATTAGCAACTAAGGCCATATTGCTCCGGGATATGCGGTGGTCATTTCCTGACCTTTCCGCATCCTCCGTATTTGGTGGTGATGGGCTCGAACCCCGGTCTAATCAAGAAACATGTGCTACGCACTGCTGCTCCTTCCCACCTGGCTACGGAGGCGCCAAGTTCCTCTTCTCAAGATGTGTCCATGGACATCAACTTCATGAAGATCGGCCAAGGTAATCGAAAGTTATGGTCATTTTTATTAGCATTGATCTCGCCGGGTCACAACATGATTTTGCATTGTATATTGTTATATTGCCAATTTTGTTAAAGTGAATAGTACCACAAATAATTCCTAAATATCGATGATAGTAATTATCGGGAACAGTAATTGAACAGTTCTACAACCAAATGTAAATTTCATGATGAATGTTGGATATTTTGCTAGCTTTCCTTGTTTGACTTTAGTATGCTGGTTAATAAACAAAGGCCTTTGTTCTCAGTTCACCACGCGGTCAAGCCCTGATTTGTCAAGCCCTGTTTGAGTGACCGTTAGCGTGAGTTGGCAGCTACGTACCTAAAGATCTATATCCAGAATATTTATTGGTACTAAATTTATTTCATTTAAAATTTAACAAATAGAAGTTATTAATTTCATTACATTTAAGATATTGAGAACATATATGTATATAATAATATGCGCAGTGCCGTGCTCCCAATGGCTCCCCAGGACGAACAATAAACCAAGCTCATCATCCAGTATTCTTCTATCTAGGGATTAAGACTCCCCCCCCCCACACTCGTAAAACTCCGAGACTCTGAACAAAACACTGCATCCCAGCAGCAAAGCAACTCAGCAACTGCCCTTCATCCCGCGGATTTTCATCTCGCAGATTTCATCCTGCTGCAAAAAATTATCTTGGCACCATTATCCAATTCTGGGGGCACTGCATAGTTTTAAAGTGGTGGATTAGTTTCCATTCCACGAAGCACGATGGAATTCAAGAACACCAGCATGCAGGAAGCGACCGATGAGATGAGGACTGTACCAGCCATGAAAAAGAAGTGGAAGAAGCTGGACACGCCCAAACCTGACAGAGAAACGCGAAGCCAGAGTGCTCAGCTAAAGGAAACCCGGAAGAATTCCCTCCCACAAATTGATTTGACTGTAGAGAAAAAACAACCAGAGGCCTCTGCACCCTTGGAGCCCTCCTGGCCAGAGGGCACATTGTTGGAAAAAACTCAAATCCTGCGTACCGCCCTTGAGGATCTGATGAAAGACTCTAACAACCGGATAACCACTGGAGTTAGGGGACAGATTGTTTCCCTCTGGACAAAGTTGGAGACAATTCTCTACCAGACAAACCTAAAATATGAAACAACTGCTATGAAACTGGAGGCATACCTAGATGGTGGGGCAAACAAAATGCAACAGCGTGCCCCATCTTATGCACAAGCGCTGAGGACGTCAGCCGGTGAATCAGCAATAAAAAGCAGTGTACCTGCTACAACAAAAAAGACCTTGCCAAAACAACCACACCTGGTAGTACTCCGACCAACAACCATTGAGGAAAATCAAACAAGCGAACAATTAAAGATGCAAATCATGACGAGCCTAAAAGAAGAATTCAAGACAACCAGAATAAAGTCGGTCAGGAAAACTAGAAATGTCGGAGTACTGATAGAGACAGAAACAAGGGAAGAAGCACAAAAAATTATCACTAATACCAAAATCGCTGAGCTGGGGCTCACAGCGACTATCCCTAAAAGAAAAGGGCCCTCAATAGTTATTTATGACCTGGATAAAGACCTGACCCCGGACCAACTAACAGAGGAAATCTATCAAAGAAACCTGATGTCCACTCCCCCAGAACACAGAAGGGACGAACTGCTGACACCAAAATATTCAACCAAGTCCAAGAATGGCACTCAACGAAACTGGATAATTGAACTTGTGCCTGCAGCATGGAAAGTATTAAACACCCAGAACAGAGTATATGTAAATTGGGGCAGCCACCGCTTCCGTGAACATGTGGCTGCCCAAATGCTTCAGGTGCTGTAAATATGGGCATACAATGCACACCTGCACCCAGACTGACCCCACATGCGGCCACTGCTCGGCAAAAGGCCACAGTTACAAGGATTGCCCAAACAAGAGTACTGACCCAATCTGCACCAACTGCAAGAGTCTGAAGCTGGACTGCACCCACTCAATCAGGGATAACAAGTGCCCCACCTACCTGAAGATTAAGAGCTTGTTCCAATCCAGGCTGGATTATGGGGACACGTCTTAGAGGATACAATACTACAGAGGTAAAATTTCTGCAGATCAACGCACAGAGGGCCAGAGCAGTAGCGGATCAGATCCGTATCAAGGCTGAAGAGGAGAATGTAGACGTCATGATAATACAAGAGCCATACTCACACATGAAGATAGTCAGGGGATACCCCTTGACCTACAAGATAGTACAATTCGAGGACGACACCCCCTGGGCCGCAGTCGCGGTCAGAAATCTGGATATTACGGTGACCAAAATCACACAGCTTTGCACAGCCTGGGCTGCATGTGCCCACCTCACCACAGCTCTGGGGACATTTTATGTTATTGCCCTCTACTGTCGACCGGGCGAAGACATAACTTTCGCCACAAGATACCGCCAACTGGCTGCGGACACCCTTCCCAACGCAAAAATTATAATAGGTGCAGACGTGAACTGCCGGTCACCAATGTGGCATAGTCACACGCCAGACAGACATGGCACCAGAAACGGAACTATATTGGAAGAGTTCCTTGCAAATTCAACGTTGACAGTGTTAAACCAACCAAACAATCTGCCCACATTTAGTAATACACTGTGGGAGGCCACCATAGATGGCTTCCAGGAACATCGCTAATAATACTACCGACTGGTCCGTCCAAGAGGCCTGGACATCATCTGATCATCGAGCCATTACATTCCAACTCAACAGATCACTGACTAGGGTACCGGCAGCTAGACAAACCACTCACAGATACTCCATATCCAAAGCAAACTGGGAACTCTTCCAAAGTACCTTAAAAACAACCAGCATACAACAGAGACAGACTGAGCTTGAGCGCCTCGAAGAGCCAGATCACCTCCAGAGCAGGGTAACAGAGATCATAACGCACACAAGCGACATTGCTATTAAAAAGAAAAATCCAACCCCTGGGGCTGTGCCCTGGTGGAACCTAGAACTGCAACGACTCCGGAAAGAAACACAAACCAAAAGAAAGGCCTTTCAGCGGGCCAGGCGCTCCTGGCCGACGGCAGAGGTTGAAGTACTCCGACAACGCTACAAAGAAGCAAAGGACACTTACACAGCCCAAATCAGAAGCTGTAAACAGCAATCTTGGGAGTGCATGGTCTCCACTATGGGAAACGAGAACCCCTGGGGAATCGTCTACAAACTGACCATGAATAAACTCCCCCGAGGGGAAGTTATTGCCGCCACCACATTGACCCAAGGGGGCATGTCCACAACCTGGGAGCAGACCATTTCCAATATCCTGGACACAGTCTTCCACCCGGCTATACAACCGGAGACAACGGAGCAGATCCAACTCTGCTTAGAAAATGAACACTATCAAACAGCAACGACAGAACCTCACTTCGCCGTGGAGGAGCTCCAGAGTGCTGCCACCCTCATTAGGGGAAATAAATGCCCTGGACCAGACCTCTTGGAGCTCGAAATCATCAAAAAGGCAGTAGAGTGTTCCCCGAACCTGTTGCTCAACCTCTTCAACCTCTTTCTTCACTGTGGCACCTTCCCGACTTCGTGGAAGAAAGCAAACGTCAAACTAATCCTGAAAAATCCGACCAAACCACCACACCTCCCAGAATTGTACAGACCGATCGCACTTCTCACAGTTGCAAGTAAACTACTTGAACGCCTTCTCTATAGACGAATAGAGCAATATTATGACAGGGCTGGCCTGGCCTCACCCAACCAGTTTGGCTTCAGGCGGGGTCGCTCAGCCGTGGATGCCTTAATACACCTACAAGAACAAGTAACAAGATGCACCAAGAAGTATTTCCTCGTGATCACCGTGAACTTTGCTGGGGCCTTCAATGCACTTTGGTGGCCAAGCATCTTGGCAAGGCTTCGGGTTGCTGGGATCCCAGGCAACCTCTACAGGGTCATCAAGAGCTACCTCACAAACAGATCCATCAGGATTGTTGCTCCCTATGGGACCCTCTCCAAGAATACATTTCGCGGCTGTCCACAGGGTTCGGTCCTTGGACCACTACTGTGGAACATAGTAATGGACTCCTTCCTAGCTATAGACCTTGACGAGGTAAAATTGCAGGCCTTTGCTAATGACCTCTTACTGACAGTGGACTCAAGGACACAACTGGAGACACTGGCAACCCGGGCTCTGTCCACCCTTCAGGAATGGGCAAAGGAAAATCAACTCAGAATATCCTCTGCAAAAACAAACTCCATTCTGCTCAAGGGGTGCCTCAACCTCAGGCGGCCTCCACAAATCAAGATCGACCAGAAAACAATTAAATTCTCAAAGCAGCTAAGGTACCTAGGCATGATTCTAGATCCGAATCTATCATTTCAGGACCACCTGAAATATTTGCGTACAAAAGTCAGACGATACACTGCATTGGTTGCCAGAGTCACTCGCAGAGACTGGGGCCTAGACAGACGGGTGCTACATCTTTTCTATAAACCATCTTCACCCCAATAGTCACGTATGCATCTGGCGCATGGTATCAAAAAGCCACAACTGTTGTCAATAAACAAATCATTGACTTGATTCACCGATCAATCCTTCTGACCATTACTCGAGCTTGCAGCACAGTGAACACGCATGCCCTGCAAGTCCTTGCTGGTGTCCTTCCACTGGACTTAGAGATCATTCCACAGGGCCTCACGCACAACCTGGACAAGGGTTTCCCACAGACATGTTTGGGATTCACCACTGACATCATCAATAGCAAGATTATGGAAAAGAAAAAGCTGCATGCTCACCTGCTGCAGGTGTGGCAGGATAGATGGGCCACCTCGCAAAAAGCCTAAATCACCAGAAAGTTTCTGCCCAACATTGGCCGGGTTTTTCCGAACTTCCCACCCTGGTTTTCGCCGGGCCTACAAGTCACATACCTACTGACAGGACATGGAGCTCTGAATGCAAAGCTATCCCTACTCGGAATACAAGAAGATCCCACCTGCACCTGTGGGGGGCTGGAGAGCTGGCAGCACCTCATGCATGATTGCCAGCTGTATGACGACCTCCGCAGTGCATTCATCACCAAAATACAGTATCTACCATACGGCCAGGAGCACCACATCTTGGACACCAGGGAAGAATATCAGGCTTTCTCCAGCTATGCACTGGCCCTGTTCACAAGACGGAGAGCTCTTATCGCAGCGAACCACAATCAACCACTGACACAATAAGGAAATGAACAAACCTCGAAGGAAATCATCCCGCGGAAGAAGCCTGAACCCAATGGCCTCCGATCATCAAGGCACTAAACCCTGAAGTGGACCTAAAGTTGAATAAATGAGAAATGACTCTATAAACAACATTGACGCAAACACCACATGGATGGGAAATGTCACAAGAAAGACCCCACAAACGCCGACAAGCAAACCCGGACCTTTTGACGGTAAAGACTGCAGAACGGACGGGAACAACCCCATGAACGAACATGCTTCGGTCCGATCGCTCCTGGAAACGGACTAGAACCACTAGCAGCTCCGCTGCCAAATGCTATATGGCGAGCTGAATGGGGTACCCTTACCCTATTCATCTTAAATTCCCTATCCCTGGCAGGAGGGAGAGGAGACATGCTCTGTTTCCTCCCTCCCCTGCCAACCCATCTCTTCACCTGGTGAGGCATGCGCCTGCCTCACTGACCACCTGAGGTCGCCGTCTCTATCGTCCCCATGCTTCTGCCTTTCCCCCCCCAATCTTCAGTCTCTTCCCCCACTCTAACTGTATATCTTATCCATGGCAGGGGGAGATAACTCTTCTTCGTCTCCCCCACCCGCCATCCAAACTCCCCTCTGGTGTGGCATGGGCATGCCATACTGTCTAGCAGGGGTCATTTCCTCTATCGACCCCTTACTTCTACTTCTACCCCCCCCAGTCTTCAGCCTCCCACTTTTATCTTTCATCTAACGTATAGCCCACACGTCTAAATTTAATAACAACAAAATTCTGCCCGACCTATTAGGCCTTTTAACATATCTTTCTAGTGTTCAACCCCAACCAGCGATTTCCTAACAGAAATCTCCTTAAGAATTAACATCAAACGCGTATATATATATATATATATATATATATATATATATATATATATATAATTTTTTTTTTTTTTTATTATTATTATTATTACTATTTTATTTATTTATTTATTTTTTTTTTTTTTTTAGGTCCCAGGAAACTAGGTGGCAGGACCTGCCAGAGCAACTCGTCAGGATTCTGGACACCCGGTTAGCCTCCACGTGGCAAGGTATGGGCAACGTCAGGCCCCACCAGGGGCCTGGCGGCCAATAAGCTGGACAAACAATGGGCACAACAGATCACACTGCACAGACATGGCCCACACACTTTCAAGTCTCTGGCTTGACAGTGTACTGTCCTCGATACAGCGAACATACGCGGAGATGGGAGAAATCCCAGGTGCCGTCTGACATGAACATACCTTATACCAGTATATAAAATAACAAAGGTATAAAATGTAGAAAAAAATAAATCAATAAAGAAATAACAATAACATGTAAATATTAAATACAAGTAAAAACCTTTATTGATTTAAAATAACTAAAAATAGCAGACACATTGTCATTGTCAGATAAAATCTGACTGAGTGTATACGGCTCAGCCAGATGATTAAAAGCGGTAAAACGGATATTGCTAAAATCTGGACAATCAATTAAAATGTGTCTAAAAGTTAAAAAAGTGCCACAGGACTCACACATAGGAGGGTCATCAGCCCTCAGCAAAAACGAATGTGTCAAATGACTATGTCCTATGCGGGTCCGGGCAAGAACAACTTCCTCCTTATGATTCCTGCGCAGACTAGACTGCCACGGTTCAATTACAGGCTTTATACGATATAGTTTATTCCCAGTCTGTCTATTCCACAAATCCTGCCATTGGGAGTGTATCTTCTGCTGTATTGTTTGCCTGTAGTCTGTATAGGGGACTGACAGGCAGCGATTATTATTAGGGATTGCTGATTCGGCTGCGGTGTCAGCCAAATCATTTCCCCTAATCCCAATGTGGCTGGGAATCCAGCAGTAGCGGATATCATATTCACGTTCTCGGAGGAAGTGAATCTTCTGCTGAATGCTAGACAGAACCGGATGAGGATTATACCTCACAGATATTAAAGCCTGTAACACACTGAGAGAGTCAGAATATAAAATGAACCGTTGGTATTGGCATTCACTAATGTGATCCAAGGATAACTCTATAGTGTGCAGCTCTGCAATAAAAATGCTGCATTCAGAGGGGATCTGCTCCGATGTAGTGGTGTCTGTAAAGACGGCAGCAGATCCCACATATGATTCCGACTTCGAGCCGTCTGTGTAAACTGGTGCGAAGTCAGAATGTTCAGCTCGGTGTGCTGAATAAAGCTGCAGGTAGACAGACGATGGAGTGTCCGACTTTCCCCAATTTCTAAGGGACAAGTCACATGTCGGAACATGAGCATGCCAGGGTGGAAGGGGTTGCTTCAGTGTTTGAGCAACCTTGTCTACCATGATATTAAGTTCTTTGAGTAGCTCTTGGAGACAAATACCAAAAGGACGATTGGCAGTCTTACGGGTGTTGTACAAATTTTCCCATCATGGCTCAAAAACGGATAGCCACGTAGGATGGTCTGGCAGGGATTTCAGTTTTAGGGCGTAGTTTAGAGACAACTGCTTACGTCGAAGCGATAACGGCAGTTTGTTTGCTTCGACGTATAAGCTCTGGACTGGAGATGTTCGATATGCTCCAATAGCAGTACGGAGAGCCAGATGATGGACAGGGTCCAGCCAACAAAGTACACTGTCTCTGGCCGAATTGTATACCAGGGACCCGTAATCAAGTCTGGACCGTACAAGTGCACGGTAGACGCGTAGTAGGGTGCATCGATCCGCACCCCAAGATGTAGAGGAAAGAGAACACAGAATATTCAGCCCTCTTGTGCACTTTGTGCGGAGTTGACGGATGTGATCCAGAAAGGTCAACGTTTTATCAAATACAAGTCCCACTAGATAGCAGTAAATGTCCACTTCTACAGCTTCTACATGCAGCTCCCCTTTTAGCACACAAATTATTGAAATGACAAGGATAGACTATTACCACTAATTTCTCAACCTTTTCTCAATACCCTTGCTATTCTAGTTTTTTAAATCTATTCCATTTTTAGGCCTACCAAAAGAGGCCTAAAAAATGGAATAGCAAGGATATTAAGATTCCCAATGTTGTTCCCTATAAATTACCTTCCAACGTTTTCGAGTTAACAATTTTGGCTCATTTTTCAGAGTGAGCACTACCTCTTCTTTTCCTATCCATGCAATTTCATTAACAATGCCTATTGGTTTTTTTCTTCCAAAACCATAATTTTTTTAGCCATTTTTATCAGGAAACATATTTCCGAACAACATTCCTGCATGATGAGCACAACTCAGAGAAAGATTATGTTCTATGACAAAAGATGCAAATAAACATTTGGTAGCACGTATGACATCATCATCACTATGAAATGCTCCATATCTTTTTGCATTTCTTTCTATACACTGCATGCTCCATATCTTTTTGCATTTCTTTCAATGCACTGCATGCTCTCGATATGCTTATTTGTTTGAAAATATCTGATTATATCATGTTTATCATGTTTCCGCCAATTGAAATTGAAAAAAAATCATATTTACATACAGCACAAGACAAACAAGTTACCTTTTTCAAATTTTGGAATACATGTAAAATATTGCATATTATGTCTTCTGAAATTTTAAAATATTAAAATGTCATCACATTTCTTTGATATCTTACTGAAATACATTAATTAGCTTCAAAGTTATACAATATTACAAAATAACAGCAGATTACAGAAAACATTTATATTTTGCAATGTACACTGAGCAATTTTTAAAGAAAAATAAGCATATATTTGCAATTTTTTTTAATTACAACTTTAATCTATTTTTACTATTTTATTTTGAGAAAAAATGAGTTTTTTCGAAAAGATAGAGAAACTCTGTTACCAAATATATCATGATAGTGAGAGGGAGGAGGGGTCAAATCCAGTAAAAGCAATGGAGTCTTCACTGTAAATCTGGAGAGTTTGCAGCTATGAGTAGACTACAAATCACAGCTGCTTTAAGATGATAATATCAGAACTTCTATGTCTCAGAAAGAAATGGAAGCTTGGTTGTCATTCAAGTGTCATGAAAAACTTGAGGCATTTATACACAATTTATATACTGGGGCACAGCAATGCTTATAATGGTTTCAAAAACTAATAACATTTGACCTATTTGGTCATGACAGGAAAATGGAGAAGTGAGAAATGCGGGTAAAGGTTTATTTTCTGCACAGCCACCTCAAATACTTTCCAAAGAACCTTGACTTACTGAGTGAAGGATACGTTGAAAGGTTTCACAAAGCTATTAAAAAAAATAATAAAAAGGGTTTAAGAATGTGTCCCCATCCATTCACAAGCCCTTTCCACTTATTTATTTTCATTTATCTTATAATTCAATCTGGCACCTGTTATACCCTTAATGTGCCTGCTGAGTTATGTTATGCCATTTACTTCAGAAAAATGACAGCTGAACATAGAGCCAATCTGACTGCAACTTTACTGAAATTTAAAATCATTCTTCTGGTGGTGTAAGTACTAATAAAAAGCAATGATCAAAGCACTCATCATAATATTTTATTTATTTATAAATTATATAATAACCCATCTAAATAACATTTTATTATTTTAAAAATTAAATCTCATCAATTCATGGCATGTATTTTGTTATACTGGCATACTCCATCTGCAAAGGTCTGCAGAAGCTCAAACTTGTTCTGCAGACCTTTCAGGACCAAGATATCGATGAGGAATACAACAACTTTCTGAAAGTGATAAAGCCCAATAAACCTCTGGGTAAAAAGAAATCCAAAGAATAAAATATTAGTCAAGAAACAGTTGTCATGAACCAAAAATGCAAATGATGAGCAAGATAAACACAGACAAGGACAAAATTGAGTATACTGAGTGCAAAGCCATTAGAAAGAGAATCAGAGTGGACATAAGATCAGAGCCGGAACTAGGTAATCCTGTGTTATAAGTACGCCCCCATTATATGCAGGTAGTCAATCTTTCAGTAGCATAATAAGGGTCGTTGATGCCCAGGCGCAACACGTCCTGGTGCCCCTAATTGTGATAGATAATTCCTTTAGTTTGCACCCCTGAACTCAGTGCCCGGGGAAAATTTCCCCCTATGCACCCCCCCTTGCAATCTTTATGAATTTATAAAAATTACTATTGCAACGGTCTATGACTTGCATATATCTATTAAAAAAATTATTTAAATAATACAATGAATATAACAAAACAAAAATATCAAAGAAAAAGAAACTTACAAATATTTGTTTATATCTATAGAGAATTTAATCCAATATAAACTACAAAGAAAGTATATATAACTACAAAGAAATTAGAAAACCAGATAGTTTATTTTTATATATCTAGTATAAAATCATAGAAACAAAATAATCTGAAATATAGTATTTTTAACATTATATCATAAACTAAAAATATGCAATGAAAGTGTATTATTTTAATTGAATTTTTCTTGCCTTGAATGACCTTTCACAAGACACTACTGTTATAGGCAGAGTAAGAAAAATTCATAGTGCTATTACTATATTTGGATAAGATTCTATTAGACAATACTCATAAACAAATTGGAGAAGTTGTAAAGGGGTTGCAGATTTTATATCCTGCAGAATTGATAAAACATGATCTTTCAAATATCTGACGTATTTAAATTTTTGCTGTATTTTAATGCAAGGTCAGAAGCAGCCTTCTGCAAGTCTGATTTATTAATTAATGCAAGTGAAGTTCCATATATAAAATCAAAATCTGAAGAAATAGTATTCAGTTTTTCAAATCTAGTGCTTAAGCCAGTCATAAGAACATCCTAAACACATTTAATTTCAATATTAAATTGTTGTTCAGCAGATAAATTTCTAGTTTGGTAAGAATTTCTGTTGCCAATCCAATGGCAGCCTCTTCTTTACTTTCTCTAACATCAATGAAGCACTCTTCTATTATTATTTTTCCATCAATAATTTGCACATATCTAATTATTTGGGACATTTGTTCATGATGTGATAAATTGGGTGTGCAATCTATTAACAAGGAAAAGTACAGTTCTTAGGTTTTTTTTATTTTTGAAATAATACTGGCCCGAATTTCATTTCCAATTAATCATATAAATTAGCCAGCCTTGAATCTCATGCAATAAATAATTCACAGTTCCTTTATGATGTTTTGAAATTTGCTCTGCTAGTTCTTTATTATAATGACTTATAAGTTCAATGATATTCCAGCTTTCGGATTTCCAACTATCTCATTTGAACCACTTACTTAATACAAGACTATTTTTTTCACAAAATAATATTGTGTCCAGAATAATTTTTAAATTTCTTCTCCATTTTTCTTTCTCAGTTAAAATTACTTTTTGTAGAGCATCATCAATAAGTTGAGAATTTTTTAGACTCTTTTCCATTGATTTCCATTTTAGAAAGTGTTTATGATGTTTTAATGTATTTTTGTGATTTAGAATACATCTGTATAAGTGATTCCAAGAGGAAAAGGCTTTCTGTGAATTGACTAGTGAAGGCACATTGCCAGTATCAGCATTAGCAAAGGCACATGATGAAAGAAAGCAAACTTATATAGCATCAGCCAAAAATAAACCGCTTATTTCACCCATCCACTCGCTCCAAATGTTTGTCAAGTTCTGCCTTGAATCTATTTAAGCTATCAACTTCTACAACGACAGATGGAAGTTTGTTCCAGCAATCAACCACCGGCTGGCTAAAGGCAAATTTCCACACATCTATCCCACAACCGTCTTTCCTCAATTTGAATTTATACCCTCTCAGGCGATTATTCTGAGCAAGAGGAAGAGTCCAATCCGCATTGAGCATGCTCAAACCATTCAAGGCTTTATACACCTCTATCAGATCACCTTGCAGGTGCCTAGTCTCCAGACACTGTAATCAGCAAAACTTAAGCCTTTCTTCGTAAGAGCAACCATTTGTTCCATTCACTAATCTTGTTGCCCTTCTCTGTACTCGTTCCAATATCTCTACATCCTTCTTAAAATGAGTCCTCCAGACCTGTATACAGTACTCAAGGTGTGGCCTGACAATTGGCCTTATACAAGGGGATAATCACCTCCTTATCAATGCTAGAAAAATTCCTGTATATCATTGACAAGATACCATGAGATACTCTTGCAGACCATCTGCACTGCTCAGAAAACTTCATATCTGCCTGCACAATTACCCCCAGGTCCATTTCATTCTCTACCACTGTCAGTGTGGTACCATAGAGTTGATACATTACCCTGGGATTACTGCTTCCCATATGTAGTACTTTACATTTGTCAATGTTAAACTTCATTTGCCACCTCTCAGCCCATCTGCTCACCTTTTCTAGATCCTGTTGCAGCAGTGTACTGTCATCAGTATCATTAACAACCCTGCCAACCTTTGTATCATCTGCAAACTTGGACATTGAGCTTGACATACCACATCAATATCATTTATAAATACAGAAAACAACAATGGACCCAACACTGAACCCTGAGGGACTCCACCAATAACATTAGTCCACGAAGAGCAGTGTCCATTGATTACCACTCTCTGTCTTCTCCCACTCAACCATCCCTTTATCCATAGAAAGCAATTTGCCTCGAATGCCACACTGCTCCAATTTGTGCAGCAGTCTTCCATGCTGTGTCCGAGCTATAACTGAAGTCTTGTCTAGATGATCCTGCAATGCTTCTTTAACCAGTGCCTCCATTAATTTCCCTGGAACAAAATTTAAACTAACACATCTGTAATTACCTGTCTCCCTTTGATCCTCCTTTGTGGATTGGGGTCACATTTGCACATCTCCAGTCCATGGGTACCTCCTCTGAATCCACCAAAAGCTCTAATAATCATGGCTAAGGGTTTGCTTACTTTCTTTTTTCCCCATTTTACTTTAATATAACTGGATAGACTCCATCCACCCCAGGTAGTAGTAGTAGTGGCATGTGATGCAAGAAAGCAAGTGTATGAGCTTATGCACCATCAGCCAAAAAAAAAAAAAAAAAAATCACACCATTCCCTCCAAATGCCTGTCCAGTTCCTCCTTAAATTTATTCAACCTATCAACTTCCACAATGACAGATGGAAGTTTGTTCCAGCAATTAACCACCTGCTGGCTAAAGGCAAACTTCCGCACATCTAATCTACATCTGTCTTTTCTTAATTTGAATTTATGCCCCCTTAGGTTCGTAATCTGAACAGGTGGAAGGATCCCATCAGAATTCAGCGTGCTCAACCCATTCAAGGTGATCTGATTGAGGTATATAAATACCTCAATCAGATCACGGCACAGGTGCCTAGTCTCCAGCTACTACAATTTGCAGAACTTAAGCCTCTCTTGTTAAGAGGATCCCTTCATTCCCCTCACCGATCTTGTTGCCCTTCTCTGTACACGCTCAAGTAAATCTACATCCTTCCTAAAATCAGGCCTCCAGACCTGTTGTTTTTTTTGTTGTTTATTTGGTTTTTTTTAGGAGCATTAGCAACTAAGGCCATATTGCTCCGGGATATGCGGTAGTTATACCCTGACCTTTCCGCATCCTCCGCATTTGGTGGTAACAGGCCCAAACCCCGGTCTAATCAAGAAGCGTGTGCTACGCACTGCTGCTCCTTCCCACCTGACTACAGAGGTGCCGTTCCAGACCTGTACGCAGTACTCAAGGCGTGGCCTGACCATTGCCTTATACAGAGGGACAATCACCTCCTTCTCCCTCATAGCAAAATTCCTATATATCATTGACAAAACCCCATGACATGCCCTGGCAGCCTGTCTGCATTGCTCAGAAAACTTCCTATCTGACTGCACAATTACTCCCATGTCTTTCATTTTCTATCTCCTTAAGTGTAGTACCACACAGTTGGTACGTTTCTCTGGGGTTACTTCTACCCATATACAGTACTTTGCATTTGTCAAGGTTAAACTTCAGTCGCCACTTCTTAGCCCATTGCCCAAATTATCTAGATCCTGTTGCAGTAGCACATTGCCATTACTGTCATTAACAACCCTGCCAACCTTTGTATCATCTGCAAACTTCGACATTAAGCCTGATATACCTTCATCAATATCATTGATAAATATACAAAACAACAGTGGACCTACCACCGAACCCTGTGGGACACCACTAATAACATTAGTCCACGAAGAGCAGCACCCATTGGTTACCACCCTCTGTCTTCTCCCACTTAATCTTCCTTTTATCCATTATAGCAACTTACCCTTAATACCAATCTGCTCCAATTTTTACAATAATCTTCCATGTGCAACAGTGTCAAAAGCTTTCCTGAAATCCAAATATATGATATCAAAATTATTTTTTGCATCCAGTTCCTTTGTAACCACATCATAATATCCTATCAAATTAGTCAGACAAGACTTTCCCTTAACAAACCCATGCTGTGTCTGAATTATTGCTGCAGTCTTGTCTAGATGATCCTGCAATGCATCTTTAACCAGCGACTCCATTATTTTACCCGGAACAGAAGTTAAACTAACTGGTCTGTAATTACTCGTGTCACCCTTCGATCCCCCTTTGTGAATTGGGGATACATTTGCACATCTCCAGTCCATGGGAACCTCCCCTGAGTCCAAGGATGCTCTCATAATTATGGCTAAGGGTTTGCTTAGTTGCTTTGCCACCTCCTTTAATATAACTGGATAGATCCCATCCACCCCAGGTGCTTTTCTTATGTTTAATTTCAACAATTTCTCCTCCACTTTGCTTTCAGTTAGTACAAAATCATTAAGTATCCTGCTACAATTTGATAACCTTCTACATTTGCAAACCTTAATAATTCCTCATGTGTGAATGTAGATGCAAAATACTCATTCAGTTTGTTTGCTATCTGAGCAGGATCATCAACAGTCGAACTATCAATGTCAAGTGGACCAATCAGATTGATCCCCTTCCTTTTACAGTTTATATAAGTAAAGAAATCCTTGCTGTTTTTCTTAGCATTTTTGGCCAGGGATTTCTCATAATCTGCCTTCGCCTGCCTAACTTAATAGGTATGAAACTTTTAGTAGCTTCCACGATTAATTCCTTGAATGCTTCCCACTTAGAATTTACTGTTGGTAACATCGTCAATTTATCCCACTGTACAGAATTTAAAAACTGTCTGAGACCACTGTACTCACCTTTACAGAAGCAAAAACCCTTTCCTTTACCCCTGATGGTAATTAAATCTTTACGTAAATCCCACATCAGTACACTGTGATCACTGCCACCTAGTGGTTCTTTTATCTGCAAATTCTTAATACATGAATGATCCCTGCTGATAACCAGATCAAGAGTATTACTTTCTCTGGTTGCCTCTCGAACATGCTGCTGCAGAAAACAATCATCCAATAAATCCACAAAAGTCTCACTAGTGTGTGAGTGACCAACCCACAAGTTCCAGTCAATATCTGTGAAGTTAAAATCTCCCATTATAAGACATTTCGATTTACTAGCCCACTCTACTTCTCTGTACAACTGTTCATTGTACTCATTCGAGTCATTAGGCCTATAACACACTCCTACTCTTATTTTTGCTTTCGCAGTGCTTATGTCATACCAAACTGACTCAACAGTACACTGTTCATCTATATCAGCTGGATGCTTCTCTTGATTTTATGTTTTTCTTAATTAACAGCATAACACCTCCTCCCTTTCTATCCTGTCTATCCTTTCTGTACACATTGTACTCCCCAAATTCCAGTTCTGCATTCCTTATATCTGTGTGACACCACGTCTCTGCTATCCCAACGATATCCGCCTTTGATGTCTTGACCCACACTCAAATTCATCAAATTTATTTACTATACTTCTAGCATTGGTATACATGCAAGCATACATGCTCCTACTCCTATTCACCCTAACACATCCCATATACCCACCTATTTCAGGATGACTGCCATCCATCCCTGAAACCCCGAACACCCCACGCTCCAGGTCGCTACTTATTCTAATAGAAGTGTGCAAGAATCACCTTCACCTCTGCCTACAGCTACTGTTAAACTATTAGTCCTTGTATCCCCCCCCAAGCTATCAGTTTTCTGACCCACCTAACACTGCCTCGATAGCATCAGCAAATATTCTTGCACCCTTTCTATTTAAGTGTATCCCATCCCTATAGAAGCAGTCTCTCCTGTTAACAAGTACAGTCCAGGCTGAAAAAAATACTACCCCTTGAGCCTTGCACATTCTTTCCAGGGCCGAATTGATCGACAAGGCTCTCATCATATACTCCCTTCTATCGTGTCTGGACAGAATTGCAGACACTAACAAATTCAACCCTAATTCTCGGCTTTTGTTCAACAGTGACCTGTACTTGTTAAGTAATTCTGTCGGTCTCCTACTCCTAATATCATTAGTGCCAACATGTACAACTATATCACCTTTTGTGCCCTTAAAAGATGATATCCGCTCTACAACGTCATCAACCTTTGCCCCTGGCAGACACACCCTGGTCCTGTTCCACCTATCCTTTTTACAAAGCATGTTTCCCGTTTCCCTGACAATAGAGTCTCCAACAACTACTAGTTCCTGAGGGACGAGCACATTCTGCCTTGGGAGTTGCCGCTTCATTGCGTGATGACCAAGTGCAAGCTGTGGAGTTGATGTGGGCAGCTGAGAGCTTGATGGGCCCCTCAATTTAGATCTTTCGAGGGCATCCACCCTATCCTTCAAACTCTCATATAGGCCCATAACAACGCTGAGTTGTCGCCTGATTTCCTTACATCTCGCACAGACAAAGACATCCCCCATGGCAATATCATGTTCTGTTTCAGAGAGTTCGGCAAACATTTCACAAGTCGCACATTTTTTTAGGCTGTGATGCGTTGGAGAATCACCCCCCTCAGTTCTCCCCCGAGGCACAGCACTCTTGCCACTTTGTGCCCGTTGCTTTCTTAAGAACACAAGAAACACAAGAAAGGTCCCTTTCTTGTGTTTATCTTCAACAATTTCTCCTCCACTTTACTCTCAGTTATTACAAGATTATCTAGCTTACTGTCAGAGTTGATACACCTCTGACATTGTCCTCCCTGAATAACTCCTCATGTATGAATGTCAATGCAAATATTCATTTTGTTTGTTAGCTACCTGAGCAGGATCATCAACAGTTGAACCATCGATATCAAGTGGACCAATCTGATTCATCCCTTTCCTTCTAGAGTTTACATTAGTAAAGAACTGTTTTCTGTTTTTCTTTGCATCCTTTGCCAAAGATTTCTCGTAATCTGCCTTCGCCTGCCTAACCTCCTTTGTAACTTGGTTACAGACCAGCTTATATCTATCATAGGCTTCTGTGTCACATGTTAATTTATATGTATCCCATGCATTTTTCTTCTCTGTCACATGTCTAATTAGTTCATCTGACATCCATTTAGGCCTAAGTCTTGAACAATATTTCTTTGTTGGTATGAAAAGCCTAGTAGCTTCCAAGATTAATTCTTTGAATGCTTCCCATTTTGAATTTGCTGTTGGTAACATCATCAGTTGGTCCCACCGTATAGAATTTAAATACTGTTTCAGACCACCATGGTCACTTTTATGAAAGCAAAACCCCTTCCCTTGATAGTAGTTACCTCTTTGAGTAAATCCCATTTCAGCACACTGTGATCACTGCCAACTAGTGGTTCCTTTATCTGCAGATTCTTGATGTATGAAGAATCACTATTGATAATCAGATCGAGAGTATTACTCCCTCTAGCTGCCTCCCGAACATGCTGCTGTAGAAAACAATTCATCCAATAAATCCACAAAAGCCTTGCTCGTGTGTGTGTGACCAACCCACAAATTCCAATCAATATCCGGGAAATTAAAATCTTCCATTATAAGACACTAATTTACTGGCCCACTATTTCTCTGTACAATTGCTCATTATACTCATCATATTCATTAGGCCTGTAACACACACCTACTCTCATTTTTCCTTTCCCAGTGCTTATGTCACACCAAACAGACTCCACATTGCATTGTCCACCCACATCAACCGGATGCACTTCGTTAGATTGTGTGTTTCTTAACTAACAGCATAACCCCTGCTCCCTTCCTGTCCTGTCCTGTCTATCCTTTCTGTACTGTACAAATTGTACTCCCCAAATTCCAGTTCTTCACTGCTTATGTCTGTGTGACACCATGCATCTGATATCCCAACAGTATCTACCTTTGATGTCTTGACTAGCACTTCAAGCTCATCGAATTTATTAACTATACTCCTAGCATTGGTATTTTAATTATTTCCAAATAAAATGCATGGAAAACAATACAAAGATTTAGTTTATTTGGAGTAAATTAGCCAATTTCTTTCTAAAATTCACCATTAGCAAGTTTTTTTGTTTTTTTTTTTTAAACCACCCAACAGAAAATCGATGTCCATCCTCAGATAAAGAATAACAAAATCCTCATATTTGCCTTGATCTGGTCCATTTTCTATTAAAAAGCATCTTATTTTGTCAGAAATATTCTATGGCCAAGATTCAGGATTCAGCATATGATTATTATTTTAATTTTTTACAATCTGAGGGGACTCACACTCTGACTCAGTTTTCTGGTCATTTTCAGAATTATTATTGTTATAACCTCTGTTTTGCTACAATTTTCTTCAACTTCAAAAATGACTGAATTGTGGCTAACAGGGTTTTCATTATTGTGGTCAGTGATATCCACTGGTGCAAACCAATTTTGAAATTTATCTGACAATTTCTTTGTTTCTTCCACCCTCAGCTTCTTCTTTCGAAATTTTGCTCCACTTGGTCGTTTGGACATCTTATTCTTATTTATAAATTTTAAATTTTTAAAAGAATTTTTATTCTTATAAATTTTAAACAATTTTAAAAAATTGTTTCATTCTATTCTACATTAACAGCATTTTAAGAATTGTTTCATTCAGGCATATGCACAAATTGAAATTAAAAAAAAGATAAGCTCGATAATACATTATTTTAAATAGGAGTTTCTTCACAATCTGCATTTTTGTAGTATAAAAAAAGTATTTTAACAAGGAAAATGTTCTGCTCAAAAAATTAACAAGGGGAATTCTAAGAAAAAAAATTAACAAGGAGAACTATGCCCTCCCTGTTTGATTACTGTGTCTAAAACTCATTTTGAAAATGAGACAAAAATTGAATTCTAAAACATACAGTTGAAATAACTAATAATTACATAATTTTATAACCTTTTGTAAAAGAATAATAAAAGGTTTACCTCAATATGATACATAGAACACTTCCGTATGATACTCTCCAGAAATTAAGACAAAAGCAATTAAAAAAAATCGAAAATTTTAAATTACAGTAAGAAATAATATAAAATAATTAAAAATCAAATGAACACAATTAAAAATCAATTTAACGCAATTAAAAATTAAGTAAAAAATTAATTTAACGAAAAAATTGCAAAACAATTTTCCTTCCTGAAGCTGACAATGCTTTTAGACTGTGTCGTGAAGCCCGTTTCGACTGTTTTAATTTCTGGGGAGTATCATACAGAAGTGTTCTATGTATCATATTGAGGTAAACTTCTCTTATTCTTTTTCAAATATTGATATCAACGTAGAACGTATTGAGCATTATGCTCTGGTTCATACTATCAAATGTTATAACCTATAAAAATAAAATATATGGTAGTAGTAGTAGTAGTAGTAGTGGCACTTGATGCAAGAAAGCAAGTGTAGGAGCTTATGCAGCATCAGCCAAAAAAAAAAAAAAATACACCATACCCTCCAATTGCCTGTCCAGTTCCTCCTTAAATTTATTTAACCTATCAACTTCCACAACGACAGATGGAAGTTTGTTCCAGCAATTAACCACCCGCTGGCTAAAGGCAAATTTCCGCACATCTATCCTACATCTATCCTTTCTTAATTTGAACTTATGTCCCCGTAGGTTCGTATTCTGAACAAGTGGGAGGATCCCATCAGAATTCAGCGTGCTCAACCCATTCAAGGCCTTATAGACCTCAATCAGATCACCGCGCAGGTGCCTAGTCTCCAGCCACTGCAATTTGCAGAACTTAAGCCTCTCTTGGTAAGAGGATCCCTTCATTCCCCTCACCAATCGTGTTGCTCTTCTCTGTACACGCTCAAGCAAATCTACATCCTTCCTAAAATGAGGCCTCCAGACCTGTACGCAGTACTCAAGGCGTGGCCTGACCATTGCCTTATACAGAGGGACAATCACCTCCTTTTCCCTGCTAGCAAAATTCCTATATATCATTGACAAAACCCCATGACCTGCCCTAGCAGCCTGTCTACATTGCTCAGAAAACTTCATATCTGACTGCACAATTACTCCCAGGTCTTTTTCATTTTCTACCACCTTAAGTGTAGTACCACACAGTTGGTACGTTTCTCTGGGGTTACTTCTACCCATATGCAGTACTTTGCATTTGTCAAGGTTAAACTTCAGTTGCCACTTCTTAGCCCATCTGCCCAAATTATCTAGATCCTGTTGCAGTAGCACACTGCCATTACTGTCATTAACAACCCTGCCAACCTTCATGTCATCTGCAAACTTCGACATTAAGCCTGATATACCTTCATCAATATCATTGATAAATATACAAAACAACAGTGGACCCAACACCGAACCCTGTGGGACTCCACTAATAACATTAGTCCACGAAGAGCAGCACCCATTGATTACCACCCTCTGTCTTCTCCCACTTAACCATCCTTTTATCCATTGTAGCAACTTACCCTTAATACCATTCTGCTCCAATTTGTACAGTAGTCTTCCATGCGCAACAGTGTCAAAAGCTTTCCTGAAATCCAAGTATATGATATCAAAATTATTTTTTGCATCCAGTTCCTTTGTGACCACATCATAATAACCAATCAAATTTGTCAGACAAGACTTTCCCTTAACAAACCCATGCTGTGTCTGAATTATTGCTGCAGTCTTGTCTAGATGATCCTGCAATGCATCTTTAACCAGTGACTCCATTATTTTACCCGGAACAGAAGTTAAACTAACTGGTCTGTAATTATTCGTGTCACCCTTCGAACCTCCTTTGTGAATTGGGGATACATTTGCACATCTCCAGTCCGTGGGAACCTCCCCTGAATCCAAGGATGCTCTCATAATTATGGCTAAGGGTTTGCTTAGTTGCTTTGCCGCCTCCTTTAATATAACTGGATAGATCCCATCCGCCCCAGGTGCCTTTCTTATGTTTAACTTCAACAATTTCTCCTCCACTTTGCTCACAGTTATTACAAAATCATTAAGCACACTGCTACAATTTGATAACCTTCTTCCATTTTCAAACTGTAATGATTCCTCACGTGTGAATGTAGATGCAAAATACTCATTCAGTTTGTTTGCTATCTGAGCAGGATCATCAACAGTCGAACCATCGATGTCAAGTGGACCAATCATATTCAGCCCCTTCCATTTAGAGTTTATATAAGTAAAGAAATCCTTGCTGTTTTTCTTAGCATCTTTTGCCAAAGATTTCTCGTAATCCGCCTTTGCCTGCCGAACCTCCTTTGTGACCTGATTACAGACTAACTTATATCTGCTACAGGCTTCTGCGTCGCCTGATAATTTATATGCATCCCATGCATTTTTCTTCTCTGTCACGAGTCTCATTAGTTCATTTGATAACCATTTAGGCCTAAACCTTGAACAATATTTCTTCATCGGTATGAAAAGTCTAGTAGCTTCCACGATTAATTCCTTGAATGGTTCCCACTTAGAATTTACTGTTTGTAACATCGTCAGTCGATCCCACTGTACAGAATTTAAAAACTGTCTGAGACCACTGTACTCCCCTTTACGGAAGCAAAAACCCTTTCCTTTACCCCTGACGGTAGTTACCTCTTTGAGTAAATCCCACTTCAGCACACTGTGATCACTGCCACCTAGTGGTTCCTTTATCTGCAAATTCTTAATACACGAATGATCACTGCTGATAACCAGATCAAGAGTATTACTTTCTCTGGTTGCCTCTCGAACATGCTGCTGCAGAAAACAATCATCCAATAAATCCACAAAAGTCTGACTAGTGTGTGAGTGACCAACCCACAAGTTCCAGTCAATATCTGGGAAGTTAAAATCCCCCATTATAAGACATTCTGATTTACTGGCCCACTCTATTTCTCTGTACAATTGTTCATTGTACTCATTCGAGTCATTAGGCCTATAACACACTCCTACTCTTATTTTTGTTTTTGCAGTGCTTATGTCACACCAAACTGACTCAACAGTGCACTGTCCATCTATATCAACTGGATGCACTTCTTTTGATTTTATGTTTTTCGTAATTAACAGCATAACACCTCCTCCCTTTCTCTCCTGTCTATCCTTCCTGTACACATTGTACTCCCCAAATTCCAGTTCTGCATTCCTTATATCTTTGTGACACCACGTCTCTGCTATCCCAACAATATCCGCCTTTGATGTCTTGACCAACACTTCAAATTCATCAAATTTATTTACTATACTTCTAGCATTGGTATACATGCAAGCATACATGCTCCTATGCCTATTCCTTGTTACCCTAACACATCCCATGTACCCAACTATTCCAGGATGACTGCCATCCGTCCCAGAAACCCCCAACACCCCTCGCTCCAGGTCGCTTCTTATTCTAATAGAAGTTGTGCAAGAATCACCTTCACCTCTGCCTGCGGTTACTGTTAAACTATTAGTCTTTGTATCCCCCCAAGCTAGCAGTTTTCCGACCCACCTAACACTGCCTCGATAGCATCAGCAAATATTCTTGCACCCTTTCTATTTAAGTGTATCCCATCCCTGTAGAAGCAATCTCTCCTGTTAACAAGTACAGTCCAGGCTGAAAAAAATTTTACCCCTTGAGCCTTGCACAATCTTTCCAGGGCCGAATTGATCGACAAGGCTCTCATCATATACTCCCTCCTATCGTGTCTGGGCAGAATTGCAGACACTTTCAAGTTCAACCCTAATTCTCGGCTTTTTTTCAACAGTGACCTGTACTTGTTGAGTAATTCTGCCGGTCTCCTACTCTTAATATCATTAGTGCCAACATGTACAACTATATCACCTTTTGTGCCCTTGAAAGATGATATCCGCTCTACAACGTTATCAACCTTTGCCCCTGGCAGACATACCCTGGTCCTGTTCCACCTATCCTTTTTACATAGCATGTTCCCCGTTTCCCTGACAATAGAGTCACCAACAACTAATAGTTCCTTTGGGACCAGCGCATTCTGCCTTGGGGGTTGCCGCTGTGTTGCGTGATGACCAAGTGCAAGCTCTGGCGTTGATGTGGGCAGCTGAGAGCTTGATGGGCCCCTCAATTTATTTCCTTCGAGGGCATCCACCCTGTCCTTCAAACTCTCATATAGGCCCATAACAACGCTAAGTTGTCGCCTGATTTCCTTACACTCCTTACATCGCGCACACACAAAGACATCCCCCATGGCAATATCATGTTCCGTTCCAGAGAGTTCGGCAAACATTTCACAAGTTGCACATTTTTGTAGGCTGTGACGCGTTGGAGAATCGCCCCCCTCAGTTCTCCCCCGAGTCACAACACTCCTGCCACTTTGTGCCCGTTGCTTTGCTGCTCTAGTTCGGGGCATGGTAGTTTACATTAATAAAATCAATAAATTAAATGTCAGTAGTATTTGAATAGAAACTATGAAATAGAAACAGTGAAGCGTATTACTATATAATTATGCGTTAGAGCTACCTCAATTAAAAAATTTGAATTCCCTACAAAAACTTTGAATTCCCTATATACAGAAACAATGGCTACAAAAATCGAACAAAAATAACGGTTTTACCTATCGTAAGTAAAATCCACAAAAACTCTTTATCTAAATTAAAATAAAAAATAACCAGCGTAACTATAACTATATGACTACGTATTAAGTACAATATAAAACAACAATCATGTAAATAAAAGGCAAACACTTATCGTTTTTGCGGAGCCTGTAACTGTCAGCTGTAACTTTTAAATAGAGTCAGCGCCCTCTCCTTACAGTTGTTGGTTACAGTTCAACTAAAGGAAAGGTTTGTTGATAACAATTTATTAAAACTTACGTTTTGAATGTGGAGACAAAACAACTGAACAACAAAACTTCAATTACACTTTTATTTCTTTTAACCTACGACTACGCCCCCAGGGGCTCACAATCTGGTGAGTATGGGCTTGGCACATCCAGGGCCCTGAGCTGGATATCATCATTTCTCTTTCTTGACGATTCCTTTCTACTCTTGACACTCTCTCTCTCTCTCTCAGGGTAACTCAGGAATTTTTTTTGGCTGGTGCAGCATTAAGCCTCAGGTTTCCTTGCACCATACGGCTAATAATAATTAGTTGCTAATGCTCCTAAAAACCAAACAAATAATAATAAAAAAACTAATAAATAATAATACTCACACTTGAGCATTTGTGCAATTCAAACAAAATATAACTGCCAACTCGCTAGCACTGGATGATAAGCCAACTGATTAGCACTGCAGGACAAACCAAGAAGCTCAGAGGCATAACATCACAAAATGGGCCATACTTTATAGAAGGTTACAATTGGAGTGTCTCTGTGATTTTCGAAATTTGTAAAACATTGTTCCTCCCTGATATTTTTACCATAAGTGATTATAAATCCTGCATTTTTTTCGCTCTCACAAAAATAATAAACATTTCTGGAATCATAAGTAGCACATACAAAGATAATGCAGTATTTCATTTAATAAAATTTTTATTTTTATTTTAAACAAAGAACACAAGTTGACCAGAAGCTATTATCCATGTCGGCAATACGTCTTAATCTTTTGACTTGCTACAGAAAGAAACTGACTAGCATGACTTTTCAGCAGGTGGGATAGGTGGCTGCATATGTTTTAAGTTCCACTAAGATTGTGAAATGGTAATCCCTTTAAACCTTAATCTGTGCTTTTTAATTGTTTAAATTGCCTAAAGACCAGAAACAAAGCATACTAAATTAAGTCTCTTGTAATCCATTCATTATATTGAAATTTTCTTAATTCTACAGAAACTTTTAAATATAATTATCAAAAAGAATTCAAAAAATTCACTATAAAGAAGTTCGTTATACACAGGTCCCACTGTAATAAAATCAAAAATGAATCAATTTTAAAATATACAGGGTGTCTCAAAAATATTGGTACAAACATTTAGGGGAGGTAGGTAACATCTAAAGGAATGTGAATCGCATAGGAACCCATAACCGGAAACGTCACTGTAAGTCGGTACACGGCACTGTTCATCAGTTCGCAAGAGGGAAAATTTCTGATTTACTCATTCAAGCAGTAGTCGCTGCATGAAGAGCATGCATCGATATACGAACTGTGAGCTGGCAGACATGCACCTAGTGTATGGATTAGCAGACGGTCCACACGGTGTGCACCCCCTGCGGCACAACATCGCTTCGCAATAAATGTGTGGGCAGGTATGGTCGGTGACTGCTTAGTCGGTCCATACCTATTACCATTCCACATGAACTCCACTAAATATCGGATCTTTCTTGAACAAGTTCTACCAGGGTTACTTGACGATGTTCCAGCAAATATGAGACGCAACATTTGGTTTCAACATGATGGGACGCCTGCCCGTTATGGAAGGTATGTTCGTGACCATTTGAACAGGTGTTTTGGGCGTCGATGGATTGGCCGTGGTGGACCCGTTGCCTGGCCCCCATACTCACCTGATTTATCGAGCCTTGATTTCTTTCTGTGGGGGGACCTCAAATCTATCGTGTATGAATCACCTGTAGAGATGGAAATGGATCTCGTGGCGAGACTCGTCTGCGCTGCTGCTACTGTCAAAGAAACTCCAGGTGTCCGCCAATCCATGCTGCGTTGGTGTCACGCATGCAACACGTCTCATGGTGGAACCTTCGAGCATCTGTTGTAACATCATGAAATGCGTCCATCTCGTACTCCATTGTTAATATTATGTCAAATAAATGTTTGCCACTAATTACTGTCTTGTGTCGCTTCTTGTGCCTCTACTACTACTTTCCCGTGACGTTTCCGGTTATGGGTTCCTACGTGATTCACATTCCTTTAGATCTTACCTACCTCCCCTAAACGTTTGTACCAATATTTTTGAGACACCCTGTATAACTGGTCGAATGCAACCTTAAAATTCTGCGCCTGGGGCTGGTGCCCTGCTCACCCTACCTTAGTTCCGGCTCTGCATAAGATTTAACATAAGAAAAGTAGAACAAACATTAAGGGAAAACAGACTTAAATCAGCAGTCATGAGCAGTAATACAGAAAGACAAATGATACTGAATCTGAAGAATAGTGAAGATGTAAATAGCAGAGAAGGCATAATTCAAATAGCAGAACACTACTATAAAGTATTATATAAAGAGCAAGAGGAAATGATACCAGCAGTGGGGAAGAGAGATCACAAATTAGCAACACATACGACATACCTGATATCCTTCCTGATGAGGTAGAACATGCATTGAAGAAAATGGAGAATACAAAAATCCCTAGGTGAAGATGAAGTTACTATAGAGTTGTTAAAATTAGGACGAAGAGACATGACACAAACTGGCAAGACTCTTCACAAAATACATTAGGAAAGGTGTGATACCTAAGGAGTGGAATAATGAAATCATAATTTTGCTGCATAAGGAGATAATTCAGAAACTAGAAATTACAGACCAATTAGCTAGTTGTCCCACATCTACAAGTTGTTCACAAGGGTCATTACTAACAGATTAGAAAGAATATTTGAAGAGAATCAACTGAAAGAGCAAAATGGCTTCAGGTCAGGATTCTCAACTATGGATCACCTTCACTTAATATCACAGCTAATGGAGAAAGAAAATAAATGAATATAAAACACTATTATGCCTGGCATTTGTGGATTATGAAAAGGCATTTGACTCCATACACCATAAATCACTGGAAAGATAAGGCATAGATACCCCATACATTCCCCTCACCAACAAGATTGGTGAGGGGAATGAAGGGATCCTCTTATCAAGAGAGGCTTAAGTTCTGCAAATTGCAGTGGCTGGAGACTAGGCACCTGCGTGGTGATCTGACTGAGGTGTATAAGGCCTTGAATGGGTTGAGCACGCTGAATTCTGATGGGATCCTTCGACTTGTTCAGATTATGAACCTACGGGGGCATAAATTCAAATTAAGAAAAGACAGATGTAGATTAGATGTGCGGAAATTTGCCTTTAGCCAGTGGGTGGTTAATTGCTGGAACAAACTTCCATCTGTCATTGTGGAAGTTGATAGGTTGAATAAATTTAAGGAGGAACTGGACAGGCATTTGGAGGGAATGGTGTGATTTTTTTTTTTTTTTTTTTGGCTGATGCTGCATAAGCTCATACACTTGCTTTCTTGCATCAAATGTCACTACTACTACTACTACTACTACTACTACTACATTATGATTTTGAAGGAAATATGAGAACACTACCTCCTTTATTAGACTGGACAAAGACAGTAGCAAATTTAAAATTCAGAAAGGATTCGAAAAGGAGACACAATATCTCTGAAGTTGTTTACTGCTGCCCTTGAAGAAGCTTTCAGAAGATTGGACTGGTCAAAAATAAAGGAGTCGGAGTCAATGTGAATGGAGAGTACTAAAACCATTTACAATATGCAGATGACATTGTGATCGTAAGCCATGATCCTGAAGAATTGGAGGAAAATCTTAATTTAATCAGTTATGCAGATTTAGTAAAGATTTCAGACTAAAGATGAATATGGTTAAAACAAAAATAATGATGAACAAGTATGCCACAGAAAGGGATATAATCATTTAAGGAGCAGAAATTGAAAAGGTGGATTCATATACTGTAATATTCTATAATTCATTAGCTGTAATATTGATAAATGGCTGTAAGTCAAGAGAAGAATTAATTTCAGATGGATAGCATTCAGGAAATATAGTCGCATACTGAGGAGCAATATCCCAATTTGTCTGACATGTAAAGTAATGAACCAATGTATACTCCCCACCATGACTTATGGATGTGAAACTTTGGCACTCACCAAAAGAATGGAAGAGAAGCTGAAAACTATATAGCAAAAAAATGGAACGAATTATATTAGGAATCAGACTGTTGGATAAGAAGAAAAACACATAGATTAGTCAGCAAACTCAAGTAAAGGACATTCTTATCAAAACTAAAGAACTGAAATGGACTTGGGCAGGACACAGCTCGAAGTCATTATGACAATGGACTAAGAAAATGACAAGAATAGTACCCAAGAGGAGATAAAAGAAAACCTGGAAGCCAACAACGGAGATGGACAGATGAAATTCAAGGGTTCATTAGCAGTAAATGGATGGTCATTGCAGAAAACAGAAGGAACTGTAAAGTTGCTGGAAAGGCCTTCATCCTGCAGTGGATTGAAAATGGCTGATGATGATGACTCAATCTGCTTAAATGAGGTTCCAGAATGCTGTTCTGGCACATTCTACACAAAAAGAGCCCCGATTAAGACTACAGAAGAAAGATGCCCAAATAAATGAAAGGAGGCAATGATGGCAGACTACTGCATGAATCTGAAAAGGGATTCTTGTGATGAGCAAAATAAGTTTTGGAAAAGCACAAATTTATCAATGTGCAAAAAAAAAAATCTACTGAACTATTAAATATAGTATTTATTTAGTGAGATGACTAAGTACCCACATACATTCCCATTCCTTCTTAATATACCCGTACTGAAAACTGTCCAATGCCAATTCAAAATATATTTTGCTAGATTTAGTGCATTTTTTTTTTTTTTTTTAAATTTTGTGCAGAAGATTGACATGAATTACAGACTTGGTATCAGCACATAAAAATTGTACAAGTTCACCTATTTGCATTAAAAAAGCAGAAAAGTGTTTAAAAAATGAATGCCAGTACAGGAACTCCCCGACTTACATAATACACAACTTACAGAAATTCAACTTTACGTAAGTTTTTGCTGCCGGTGAAAACTTAAAAAAAATCATGGAAATGTATTTTGCATCCCGTAGAATGGAATATCATAATGTGAACCAAATAACACATTGTTTTATTGTTTCGGTTTTTTTTTTTTTTTTGTAATTCATTCCAAGTCCTTGGAAGTTGAAAATTTTGCTATATTATTAAGCTATTTATCTCTCTAAAAAGATCATATTTATAATGAAAATTGCACTATCCTTTCATCATTATGATATGTGCCATTATAAGAATCAATTTTGACCACTTTGTGATATTTTTCTAAAACACATTTCTGGAGGTTACTACCAGAAAACAGTAAAAACGATTTTCACTTTCGGGTTTATTGGGCTTTTCTGTTAGTGCATCTAATTATAAAAGGGTAGTAAACTCGATCTTATTGCATTTGCAATAATACCAGTAACTTTTAGGAGCATTAGCAACTAAGGCCATATTGCTCCGAGGATATGCGATGGTCATTCCCTGACCTTTCTGCATCCTCTGTATTTGGTGGTCACGGGCTCGAACCCCAATCTAATCAAGAAGCGTGTGTTACGCACTGTACCAATAACTGCAATTGTGTGCATTTTTACGCTATTATGGTGAAATTTTCACTGAAATCTTCAATCACATAAAAAACATAAATAAATTTTCAGAATCTTCTCTTCATTCCTATTTACATATTACAATGATGAAGGGGAAAGAGACCAACGGAAAGTGCAAGTAGTGCCACGAAACAAAACAAAATTGATTTAGAAATGAAGATGAAAATGATTAAGTACGAAGCAGGACAAAGTTTGTTATCTACTGAAAGGGAATTAGGTCTCTCTGCTTCAATAGTGAATACTATTTTAAAGGACAGTGCACATATAAAAGAACATGTCAAATGATCAATGCACTTAAGATCAACAATGATCACACAACAGTGTTCAGGTGCTATATCAAAGATGGAACAGCTATTAATAATATGGATGGAAAATCAGATTCAGAAGCGAGTGCCCCCGAGTCTAATGACCATTCCAGCAAAAGCAATAAGTACGTCAAACCCCAACCCAAGTTCATGATAAGAAACAGGTGGTTTAAAAGGTTCAGGCATCAGGCTGGTTTCCACAACATTAAAGTATGCAGTGAAGTTGTCAGTGCTGATTCTGCTGCTGCAGAGAAATTTTGTGATGTGTTGGAAAAAATTATTGATGAAGGCGGCTATTCAACACAGCAAATTTTTAATATTGAAGAGACTGCCCTGTATTGAAAAAAAAAATGCCAGATCGAACCTACATTGCCAAAAAGGAAAATACAATGCCAGGTTTCAAGGCATCAAAAGATAGGGCCGCGCTCTTGCTTGGAACTAATGCAGCAGGAGATTACAGATTAAAACCACTGTTGTGTACCATTCTGGAAATCCTCGTGCATTTAAGGGCATCAATAAGGGCACCCTACCCGTGCATTTCCGATTGAACCAGAGATCGTGGATAACAATATCTCTCTTTGAGGACTGGTTTAAATGCTGCTTCATTCCTGAAGTTGAAAAATATTGTAAAGACAACGATGTTCCTTTCAAGATTTTGCTTCTATTAGATAATCCTATGCATCTAGATTATTTCAATTTGAACGTGAGAGTCATATTTCTACCGCCAAACACGATTCACTCATCCAACCGATGGATCAGGGTGTTATTATTTACGCACAAAATTTGCTCAGGCATTGTCTGCAGTCGACGATGAGAAAAATTTTATGTTAAGAGACTTTTAGAAAATTTACAATATTTACCACGCCATCTTAAACATTAATAAGCCATGGGCGGAAATTACTAAAAGTTGTTTAAATGGCCCATGGAAGAAAATATGCCCACAGCACATAAAAGGATTTGAAGGATTTGAAAAAGATGAATCACATGAAGAGGTTACAGATAAGATTGTAAAGGTTGCAGAGCTACTTCAGCCGGAGGTTGATGCCAAAGACATGGAGGAGTCAATAGAGGAAGAAGAGAAGGAATTATCTAACGAAGAACTTATTGACTTGTGATAGTGAAAGAAGAAAATGACGATGAAGCTCAAAATGAACCTAATGAGGAGCCGAAATGCTTCATCACCAGAGAGATGGCATTTCGTGAAATTGCATCAGCAATGGCGAGGTTCGAGAAGATGAATCCTAACAGCGAATGATTCTTAAAAGTTAACAGAGGGGTGAATGATATGCTTGTTTGATACAAAGAAATCTATGATGAAAAGAAAAAACCCACCGTCCAGTCATCCATTAATGTTTTTTCGTAAGACTGAGTGGCCGACCCCTTCTAAATCTCCACAGTCCTCAACCTCTGCAGTGGCGTACTTATCAGCTGAAGGCATCGATTCTGGCAATGATGCTGGAGAGGTAAAACTTACTGACATTATGCCGGTCTCCTCTCTCTTTTTGTAATTTTATAATTTTGAAAATTTTTGAAATTGAACGCTTTTGTAATTTTTCTTGCACATACGTTACAAAATTGAATAAATACAATAAATAATTCTATTTACATGTTTGTCGAACATTTATTTTTTGATTCAATCAATTCAGCAAGTACAGTTGCGAGTGCTGCCACAAGCATGGGGGAAATTTCGACTTATGTAAAATCCAACTTACGTAGCGCAATCCTTACGTAAGTTGGGAGTTCCTATATACAAGGTGTCTCAAAAATATTGGTACAAACATTTAGGGGAAGTAGGTAACATCTAAAGGAATGTGAATCGCATAGGAACCCATAACCGGAAACATCGCGGGAAAGTAGCAGAGGCACAAGAAGCAGAAATGACACAAGACAGTAATTAGTGGCAAACATTTATTTGACATAATATTAACAATGGAGTACGAGATGGATGCATTTCATGGTGTTACAACATATGCTCGAAGGTTCTACCATGAGACGCAATGAATGCGTGACACCGACGAAGCATGGATTGGGGGGCACGATCAAACACACCTTGAGTTTCTTTGACAGTAGCAGCAGCGCAGACAATTCTCGCCACGAGATCCATTTCCGTCTCCACAGGCAATTCATACACGATAGATTTGAGGGTCCCCCACAGAAAGAAATTAAGGCTTGATAAATCAGGTGAGTGTGGAGGCCAGGCAACAGGTCCACCACGGCCAATCCATCAACGCCCAAAACACCTGTTCAAATGGTCACGAACACACCTTCCATAATGGGCAGGCGTCCTATCATGTTGAAACCAAATGTTGCATCTCATATTTGCTGGAACATCGTCAAGTAACCCTGGTAGAACTTGTTCAAGAAAGATCCGTTATTTAGCAGAGTTCATGCGGGATAGTAACAGGTATGGGCCAACTAAGCAGTTGGCCCATACCTGCCCACACATTTATTGGGAACCGATGTTGTGCCACATGGGGGCGCACACCATATGGGTTGTCGTGAGCCCACACACAAGCATTGTGCTGATTGAATAAGCCTTCCCAACTGAAATAAGCCTCATCCATGAACAAAACATAAGCTGGAAAATTCTCCCTTTGGAGATGAAAGGGGTGTAAGGAATTGTCGTGCCAGACACGCTGTACACTGCAACGAGACACTCCTAAGGCAGAGGCAACGGCACGTGTGCTGGTAGTAGGATTATTCTGGCGGCATTCAACACACTTTTTTTCATGGCGGAAGTTCGCCTCGAACGTCGTCTGCCCGCACTACTCCTGTTACCTCTAAATGAACCATAATAGCACAAATTTTAATGCACATGCACAAACAAATGGTGGTCCGGTAAATGTCTGTCTGGGAAGCATTCTCCATAAATTCGTTGAGTGGCTCGTCCATTGTCCTCTGCTAATCCATACACTAGGTGCATGTCTGCCAGCAAACAGTTCGTATATCGACGCATGCTCTTCGTGCGGCGACTACTGCTTGAATGAGTAAACCAGAAATTTTCTCTCTCACGAACTGATGAACAGCGCTGTGTACCGACTTACGGTAACATTTCCGGTTATGGGTTCCTATGCGATTCACATTCCTTTAGATGTTACCTACCGCCCCTAAACGTTTGTACCAATATTTTTGAGACACTATCACTTATGGCCTGTATAGGTCATAGAATATATTAAAAGAAAGGCATTCTGATAATGCAGGGCTGAAACAGAATGCAATTCACTACATTTCATGAAAAGAAATAGTATACTATTTAACTGAAAATTAAATTTTAATATAACATCATCTAAATACAAACTTTATGGAGCTTATTTTGATCCTTTCACTATTGGTAACTACTTTTACTGGTATTTCTACATTAACCCCACACTAGAAAAACACTAATAAAAGATAACTACACTTGCCTTTCTATGTTTTCACTGAATGAAATATTCAATAAAGCAATTTGTTTTTGATACTCATGTTTTGTGTCATGGCCATTCAGTAACTGACAAACAAATATTTTTAACAAATAAAAGGCCAGAGTAATATATTCCGAGTCGGTTAAGATAAATATAACACAAAATTTCTAATTTCTCCCATATAAACAGATTCATGCAAGTTCCTACAGTATCTTTTAGAATGTTTGTTATAATAAGAACATAATTTTAATTGCTTAGCAGATTGGTGCAAGTCAATTTTCTCTTTACAGTTTTACCATTAGTGGTCAATTTAACTGTGAAAACAATGACCAGAACATCCACTTCTCTTCACTTATTTCACATCAAGGAAATTAAATTGCTGAAAATAAAAAATATGAAAAAATTTGTTTTACCTTTTCACTACTTCAGAAACGGCCATTTGAAATGTGTTGTGCTGTATATGTACAGAAGATCTCGATTATCTGAGCTTCTATTAACTGAGGTCTCTGTTAACCGAGCTGGCCAACCGTTTGGCTAAAGCCAAAAATAAATAAATAAAAATAAAGGATAATAATGTACACATAGTTAATTAAAAGAATTAATATTTGGCAACAAAAACAAGATTAAATATATGTTTAATCAAATGTTTATCTATAAAATGCAAATATCACAATACTATGTCTCATTGGTTCTGACATTCAGATGTCATAAATATTTATAAATATGCTTGAACTTATAATCGACAATGACCGACTCAATGATTTAGAAAACATTATGGGAAGTATAATACTCGGAAGAATTTCCATTTTAATTTTAAAGAAATAATGAAAAAATATAAAAAATAACTTATTAGAAACGGATATCAACCGATTTATTTAAAACAGCTTTATTAAATGTTGTAACTGAGTAAAATTACAAATTTAGTGTATACTACACATACTATACATTTTAAACTTTGGAAAATTACTCTGTACATAAATATTGCAACTACTTCAAGTAATAAATAAACTGCAAACCTCAATTCAAAAGGCCAAAATGTTGAGTTCTTTTATCCAAGATTTCCATTATCTGAGATAGTCTCAGTCCCATTCACCTCAGATAATCAAGGTCCAATGTATATAGTGTCTGCATATACCTTTGTTTGTATAAAATAAGTCTATCTTTTTTCAAAATAATCTACACATATCAATGAATTCTGACTAGCTACAAATTGAATTAAACACATTTAAAAAAGCAGTTATATTATAGCAACAAGTGAGTCTAGTTCCTATTCTATTTTTAATGTGAACATCAATAACAGTAGCTTATAACATGAAAAAGCAGTGGTCACAACTCGCATTTTGATACCTAGTTTCAAAAATCATTACCTATAATTATTACTACAGTTACTGTTTTTACATTTAAAACTAAACTATATCTCATAATTCTGTATTTGTCACATTCATACAAAAGCAAAAGAAAACAATGATTAACAAAACATCGCTGAGCTACCAACTTACAAACATACTGCAACCAAGCTGTATCACTGTGATCCTATCCATTCTGAGTTCATCAAGTATGGATGTCATTATGTGCCAAAATTCCTGCATGGAAATACCACTGAACATAGGTTTCCCTGCTGAAAACCTTCAAACTAGGCACAAGCTACCACTGGTGGACACCATCTATTTTTAATCTTCAATAAATGAGGTAACTACTTTCACAGTATTCTAACATTATTAATTTTTGATTACCAACTGTTCAAAAATTTCATTGAGCATACCTATTATGCATTAACTGTTACACTTTCAAATAATCTGTTTATCACAAAGAGTTCTACTGAAATTATAACAGTTTTATGCTGGAAATGTATACACAATTCAATAACATGCCATCTGAAATAATATACTGATAGCTTCAACAGATAAATGTAAAAATTAACTAATTCTCTACATACATCCCCTGTTATTAGCATTAGCATTAGTAGAGGCATTTGATGAAAGAAAGCAAGCTTATGCAGCATCAGCCAAAAAAAAAAAAAAACCCACTTCCACTTCACCCCTCTGTTCGTTCAAAATACCTGTCCAGCTGAGCCTTAAACTTATTTAGGCTATCAACCTCCACCACAAGGGATGGAAGTCTGTTCCACCAACCAACCACCCGCTGGCTAAAGGCAAATTTCCGCACGTCTATCCTACATCTGTCTTTCCTCAATTTGAATTTATGCCCTCTCAGGTGATTTTTCTGAGCTAGAGGAAGAATCCCATCAGCATTGAGCATG
The DNA here is from genome assembly GCF_048544385.1 of Mastigoproctus giganteus. Taxonomy (NCBI): domain Eukaryota; kingdom Metazoa; phylum Arthropoda; class Arachnida; order Uropygi; family Thelyphonidae; genus Mastigoproctus; species Mastigoproctus giganteus. The sequence goes on from NC_143581.1 coordinate 181,968,098, forward strand.
CTTAAACCATTCAAGGCTTTATACACCTCTATCAGATCACCTCGCTGGTGCCTAGTCTCCAGACACTGTAATTTGCAAAACTTAAGCCTTTCTTCGTAAGAGCACCCCTTTGTTCCATTCACTAATCTTGTTGCCCTTCTCTGTACTCGTTCCAGCAGCTCTACATCCTTCTTGAAATTAGGTCTCCAGACCTGTATACAGTACTCTAGGTGTGGCCTGACCATCACCTTATACAATGGAATAATCACCTCCTTATCCCTGCTGGAAAAATTCCTGTATATCATTGACAATACTCCATGAGCTACTCTTGCAGCCCGTCTGCACTGCTCAGAGAACTTCATATCTGCCTGCACAACCACCCCCAAGTCCCTTTCATTCTCTACCACTGTCAGTGTAGTACCACAGAGTTGATACGTTGCTCTGGGGTTGCTGTTTCCCATGTGTAGTACTTTACATTTATCAATGTTAAACTTCATTTGCCACCTCTCAGCCCATCTGCTCAACCTTTCCAGATCCTGTTGCAGCAGCATAGTGTCAGTAGTGTCCTTGACAACCCTGCCAACCTTTGTATCGTCTGCAAACTTGGACTTTAAGCCCGATATACCATCATCAATATCATTTATAAATACAGAAAACAATAATGGACCCAACACTGAGCCCTGAGGGACTCCACTAATAACATCAGTCCACGATGAGCAGTGTCCATTGATTACCACTCTCTATCTTCTCCCCCTCAACCACTCCTTTATCCATAGCAGCAATTTGCCTCCAATGTCACACTGCTCCAATTTGTGTAGCAGTCTTCCATGTGCAACAGTATCAAAAGCCTTTCTAAGATCCAAGTATATAATATCAAAGTTATTCCCTGCATCCAGTTCTTTTGTGACTGCATCATAGTATCCAATCAAGTTGGTCAGGCAAGACTTCCCCTTAACAAAACCATGCTGTGTCTGAGCTATAACTGAAGTCTTGTCTAAATGATCCTGCAGTGCTTCTTTAACCAGTGCCTCCATTAATTTTCCTGGAACAGAAGTTAAGCTCACAGGTCTATAATTACTTGTGTCAGCCTTTGATCCTCCTTTGTGAATTGGGGTCACATTTGCACATTTCCAGTTTATGGGTACCTCCCCTGAGTCCAAGGAAGCTCTCATAATTATGGCTAAGAGTTTGCTTACTTCCTTTGCTGCCTCCTTTAATATAACTGGATAGATCCCATCCACCCCGGGTGCCTTTCTTGTGTTTATCTTCAACAGTTTCTCCTCCACTTTACTCCCAGTTATTTCAAGATTCTGTAGCTTACTGCTAGAGTTGAATACACCTCTGGCATTCCCCTCGCTGAATAACTCCTCATGTGTGAATGTCGATGCAAAATATTCATTTAGTTTGTTAGCTACCTGAGCAGGATCATCAACACTTGACCCATCAATATCAAGTGGACCAATCTGATTTATCCCCTTCCTTCTAGAGTTTACATAAGTAAAGAACTCTTTGCTGTTTTTCTTTGCATCCCTTGCCAAGGATTTCTCGTAATCTGCCTTCGCCTGCCTAACCTCCTTTGTAACTTGGTTGCATATCAACTTGTATCTATCATAGGCTTCTGTGTCATGTGTTAATTTGTATGTATCCCATGCATTTTTCTTCTCTGCCATATGCCTCATTAGTTCATCTGACATCCATTTTGGCCTAAACCTTGAACAATATTTCTTAGTTGGTATGTAAAGCCTAGTAGCTTCCAAGATAAGTTCTTTGAATGCTTCCCATTTTGAATTTGCTGTTGGTAACATCATCAGTTGGTCCCACTGTATAGAATTTAAATACTGTCTCAGTCCATCGTAGTCGCCTTTACGGAAGCAATAACCCTTCCCTTTACCCCTAATGGTAGTTACCTCTTTGAGTAAATCCCACTTCAGCACACTGTGATCACTGCCACCTAGTGGTTCATTTATTTGCAGATTCTTAATGCATGAAAAATCACTGCTGATAATCAAATCAAGAGTATTACTCCCTCTAGTTGCCTCCCGAACATGCTGATGTAGAAAACAATCATCCAATAAGTCCACAAAAGTCCTGCTAGTGTGTGAGTAACCAGCCCCCAAATTCCAGTCAATATCTGGGAAATTAAAATCTCCCATTATAAGACACTCTGATTTACTGGCCCACTCTATTTCCCCGTACAGTTCCTTATTATACTCATCAGAGTCATTAGGCCTATAGCACACTCCTACTCTCAATTTTGATCTCCCAATGTTTATGTCACACCAAACTGACTCGACACTGCACTGTCCAGCGATGTCGACTGGCTTCACTTCCTTGGTTTTTATGTGTTTCTTAAATAATAACATAACCCCTCCTCCCTTCCTATCCTGTCTATCCTTTCTGTAGACGTTGTACTCCCCAAATTGCAGTTCTGCATCCCTTATATCTGTGTGACACCACGTCTCTGATATCCCAACAATATCTGCCTTCGATGTTTTGAGCAATACCTCAAATTCATCAAATTTATTTACTAAACTCCTAGCATTGGTGTACACGCAAGTATACCTGCACCTGTTTCTATTCTTAGCTACCCTAACACAACCCATGTGTTTACTTGTACCGCAATGGCTCCCAGCAGTCTCTGAAATACCATGCATCTTGTTTTTCAGGCTTCTGCTCATTCTAATAGAAGCAGTGCAAGAATCTCTTTCACCTCTGCCAGTGGCTACTGTCAATCTATTGGTCTTTGTCTCCCCCCAAGCTAGCAGTTTTCCAACCCACCTAACACTGCCTCGATAGCATCAGCAAATATTCTTGCACCCTTTCTATTTAAGTGTATCCCATCCCTGTAGAAGCAATCTCTCCTGTTAACAAGTACAGTTATATTAAAAAAAATTGACAACACAAATTAATAATACAACCAACTAAACTTCTAACATACAAAACAAAGACTTTAATTTGATTGAATTTAAAACAAATTAATGTCACAGCAAACTATATGAAAGGAAGATTTGTCCATTAAACTACTATTAACAATATTTAAATAAAAAAAGCTAATGCAATCAATATTTTTAATCTCTCACAAAATATTTTTTTTAAACATAGCTATATTTTTTTAAACTAGGGGAATAGTTGGCGCCACGTAAAAAACATGAAGAGTCCTTTTCTGTGACTCAATCATTTCTCTATTAAAACAGTCAGGAGTTTGAAATCACATCTAGAATGTTGGTGACATTCATATCCGAATCAGTGAGCAACTCCTCTGGATCAGTCACAGGGTGATCCATTTCTGCAAAAGTATTCCTGTATAAAAATATGCTCGAGTTTAATACCTTATCTCTCATGTTCACCGCAGTTGCTGTGGTAACATGCACTTATCCAGAAACTACAATGAAGAACGGGTAACTTGGATGCAAAAATAATGAAGGAATGCACACAGCAGAGATTGATAAACAAGTCAAAAGAAAGTTGGAATCTGTTAACTTGAATCAGATCCCTCCAGTTTTTTTTACTTCTTTTTTATCGATCTTTGCTCCCAATCCTCTATTATTTTTATGTCAGAGTCACCAGATTCTCCATTGCAGTTTTCAGACAAGTGGTCAAATACAGAGTTCTTTTCCTAGGAACATATTTTATATCAATACAGAAATCCTGCTATTCTAGAAATATTTTAGGTTTACTGATTCTTCACACTATGAACAAATACCTTTTGTCTTTTCAACAAATGTCTAAAATATCTTCTCAATTAATAAATAATTGCAAGTCTCTCTCTCTCTCTAGTTAAATAAGACCTCTCTGTTGTAGTCAACTTTCTGCTTAAATAAGCTATCAGATGCATTTTTCTATTAATCTTCTCCTCTGTTGCAAATAGAAGGTCTTGTCTGCTTGAAATATTCTTGAAAAGTGAGAGCTACAGGCTGCAGATTACCATCCTGCCTTTATTGCTGTTTAGCGTTAGCATTGGCACATGATGCAAGAAAGCAAGCTTATATAGCATCAGCAAAAAAAAAAAAAAAAAAATCCTTATTTCGTCCATCAACTCACTCCAAATGTTTGTCAAGTTCTACCTTGAATTAATTTAAGCTATGAACTTCTACAACGATAGATGGAAGTTTGTTCCAGCAATCAACCAACCGCTGGCTAAAGGCAACCGCACATCTATCCTACAACCATCTTTCCTCAATTTGAATTTATGCCCTCTCAGGCGATTATTCTGAGCAAGAGTAAGAATCCCATCAGCATTGAGCATGCTCAAACCATTCAAGGCTTTATACGTTGTAAAGCGGATATCGTCTTTTAAGGGCACAAAATTGATATAGTTGTACACGTTGGCACAGTACAGGTCACTGTTGAAAAAAACCATGAATTAGGGTTGAATTTGCAATTCTGCTCAGACACGATAGGAGGGAGTATATGATGAGAGCCTTGTCGATCAATTCGGCCCTGGAAAGATTGTGCAAGGCTCAAGGGGTAAAATTTTTTTCAGCCTGGACTGTACTTGTTAACAGGAGGGACTGTTTCTACAGGGATGGGATACCCTTAAATAGAAAGGGTGCAAGAATATTTGCTGTTTGTTTGTTTGTTTATTTGGTTTTTAGGAGCATTAGCAACTAAGGCCATATTGCTCCGGGATATGCGGTGGTCATTCCCTGACCTTTCTGCATCCTCCGTATTTGATGGTGATGGGCGCAAGAATATTTGCTGATGCTATCAAGGCAGTGTTAGGTGGATTGCAAAACTGCTAGCTTGGGAGGGGGGGGGGGATACAAGGACTAATAGATTAACAGTAGCCACTGGCAGAGGTGAAAGTGATTCTTGCACTGCTTCTATTGGAATGAGCAGCAGCCTGGAAAACAAGATGCAGGATATTTCAGAGACTGCTGGGAGTCATTGCGGTACAAGTAAACACATGGGTTGTGTTAGGGTAGCTAAGAATAGGAACAGGTGCATGTATACTTACGTGTACACCAATGCTAGGAGTTTGGTAAATAAATTTGATCAATTTGAGGTATTGCTCAAAACATCAAAAGGCAGATATTGTTGCCTGGCAACCCAAAGGTCGCGGGTTCAAATCCTGCCTCGGGCTTGGATCAAAAACCTTGGGAGGCCACAGAAGCCAATGCGCCAACAACTACAAAATAAAAAAAAAAAAAAAAAAAAAAAAAAAAGATATTGTTGGGATATCAGAGACGTGATGTCACACAGATATAAGGAATGCAGAACTGGAATTTGGGGAGTACAATGTGTACAGAAAGGATAGACAGGATAGGAAGGGAAGAGGGGTTATGCTATTAGTTAAGAAACACACAAAATCCAAGGAAGTGAAGCCAGTCAACATCGCTGGACAGTGCACTGCAGTGTCGAGTCAGTTTGGTGTGACATAAGCATTGGGAGATGAAAATTGAGAGTAGGAGTGTGCTATAGGGATAATGACTGATGAGTATAATAAGAAACTGTACAGGGAAATAGAGTGGGCCAGTAAATCAGAGAGTCTTATAATGGGGGATTTTAATTTCCCAGATATTGACTGGAATTTGTGGGTTGGTCATTCACACACTAGCAACGCTTTTGTGGATTTATTGGATGATTGTTTTCTACATCAGCATGTTCGGGAGGCAACTAGAGGGAGAAATACTCTTGATTTGATTGTCAGTAGTGATTCTTCATGCATTAAGAATCTGCAGATAAACCACTAGGTGGCAGTGATCACAGTGTGCTGAAGTGGGATTTACTCAGAGGTAACTACCATCAGGGGTAAAGGGAAGGGTTTTTGTTTTCGTAAAGGCAACCATGATGGTCTGAGACAGTATTTAAATTCTACACAGTGGGACCAACTGATGATGTTACCAACAGCAAATTCAAAATGGAAAGCATTCAAAGAACTTATCTTGGAAGCTACTTTACATACCAACTATATAAAGACTTTACATACCAACTAAGAAATATTGTTCAAGGTTTAGGCCTAAATGGAGGTCAGATGAACTAATGAGACATATGGCAGAGAAGAAAAATGCAAGGGATACATATAAATTAACACGTGACACAGAAGCCTATGGTAGATACAAGTCCTCTGTAACCAAGTTACAAAGGAGGTTAGGCAGGCGAAGGCAGATTACGAGAAATCTTTGGCAAAGGATGCAAAGAAAAACAGCAAAGAGTTCTTTACTAATGTAAACTCCAGAAGGAAAGGGATGAATCAGATTGGTCCACTTGATATCGATGGTTCAACTGTTGATGATCCTGCTCAGGTAGCTAAAAAACTAAATGAATATTTTGCATCGACATTCACACATGAGGAGTTATTCAGGGAGGGGAATGCCAGAGGTGTATTCAACTCTGGCAGTAAGCTAGATAATCTTGTAATAACTGAGAGTAAAGTGGAGGAGAAATTGTTGAAGATAAACACAAGAGAGGCACCTGGCGTGGATGGGATTTATCCAGTTATATTAAAGGAGGCAGCTAAGGAAGTAAGTAAATCCTTAGCCATAATTATGAGAGCTTCCTTGGACTCAGGGGAGGTACCCATAGACTGGAGATGTGCAAATGTGACCCCAATTCACAAAGGAGGATAAAAGGCTGACACAAGTAATTATAGACCTTTGAGTTTAACTTCTGTTCCAGGAAAATTAATGGAGGCACTGGTTAAAGAAGCACTGCAGGATCATCTAGACAAGACTTCAGTTATAGCTTGGACACAGCCCTAACTCATGGCTTTTTTTTAGCATTGTCTTGTACTTGTTAAGTAATTCTGCCGGTCTGCCAGTTTTTGATGCTATTTGTTTGAATTCATCAGGCTTCAAGAAAGTTACATCTGTGTTCATGCCTTGTGGATGCTGTAGGCAGAAACTACATTTTTCTGTTATGCTGTTTTATGTTTTTTTTTAGCTGATGCTATATAAGTTTGCTTCCTTGCATCATTTTCCACTACTAATATGCCACTTATTAGTTGTCATGTTCTGCAATGTGGCATTTCTAGGATGTTTTATGAGTCTTGACTGCACAAACATAAAAAATAACATCAAAGAAACAGAGGGATGATGTTAGTTGCCACTCCATGGCTCTCAATAGAAAAGGCTCTCCCTAGATTTTGCTGGGTGACAGGGACATCCCTTTCCCTACAACACCACAAGAATAGGGGAATAGAAGTCCCACTACTATACAAAGTACAATCAGGAGATAACAGTGCTAAGGAGATTAATGATACCAATAAAAATACAGCCAGAAAAAAATTCTAACACTAGTAAAATAGATAATTCAAACTAAAACTGAAGTACAAACTGTAACAAAGACTTCCCATTCTCTAGCCTACATGTAATAAAATAATGTAATAAAATGCCTGAATGATGTTCATGTCAGTATCTAGCTAATGGTTCTACTTTTACATATACAGTAATGCATATGGGAAAATAAAAAATACACTTGAATCAGCACTCATTTATTTTTTTTAGTGTTTTAAAAAAACACAGGTTTTAATTAGTTTAGGTGACCAATTATGTAGCATTCCATTTTTTTCAATGGCAACATTTTACAAAATATTTTATGAAGTTAGTAACACAAACTACATTTTTATAGTTTGGTATGTGTTGTGTGTGAAATATGACAACTACTCACATGTTTGTTTGCTAAAATTTCAGCTTATATTTCACTTTTAATATTTCAATATTATATTTTTATTAATCTATTAACTTTTAATCAGTTTTTGCATAAAACTGTTTATGTACAAAGAGTAATTTATTTCTAGTGTTATTATTATTTTTATTAGCCATATGGTGCAAGGAAGCCTGAGGCTTATGCTGCACCAGTCAAAGAGAGAGAGAGAGAGAGAGAGAGAGAGAGAGAGAGAGAGAGAGAGAGAATCACCAAGAAAGAGAAGAATGATGATATCCAGCTCAGGACCCTGGGTGTGCCAAGCCCATACTCACCAGACGTGAGCCCCTGTGTTAGAAGTACTACTGGAAAAGTAAAGACATGCCTACACACAAAATTGCACTTGTGCATTAAAACTGTATAGATATATTAACTAAAGAAAAAATTTCCAAAAAAATGCATTAGCCATATCAACATGTTCATAACAGCAAAAGAAAACTAAAGCCGCCTGGAGTGGGAAAATGACAAAAAAAGGATTAACAACAGAGCTTGAGATGAAGTTTATAAATTTATAAGGCAACATTCACAAAAAACCAATTAATACCATACAGATTTGAAGTTATAGCAATAAGTGTAAGAAATCTTCTGGCTACTAGCTTGAAAGCTTGTACACTAAGGAAAAAGGTTAAAATAACATAGGCAGAAAGTGACTTTCGTGAGCTGAGAAGCATAATAATATAACTGTCAAGGATTGGACTAAAATATATATCAATATACACCATGATTATATGATCTCGAGTGTTAGTTTCCAAAGTCAGCATACAACAAATCATTTTACTATAAACTGACAGTAAAATGTAAGCTCATAACTTGCACAATTTCATTTAATTTTACATTCTATTATGTTCCAACATTTGTAATCACTACATAAACCAGATTGTATATGCATGGAAGACCTCAGAAGACCTTTAAACCAGAATGGTCTCGCATGCAAAGTGTCTTAGTTGTCTGACGGCACCAGGGGTTTCCCCCATCTTCGCATGCAATGAAACATGCAACTTCAATTGTGCTCTGGAGTGTTATGTCAATAAACAGTCTTGGCAGACTCTACATTGTACACGGTATCAGGAGCCAGGCTCAAAATATAAAAGTATATGAAACAAGGGCAATGCCCAAATTTAAGCATTAGTTCTCTGAAAGGAAGTTTTTTTTTTTTTTTTTTTTTTAATGCATGATGGAACCCCATGCCATAAAGGCAAAAAAAAAGTTTCCAAATGGGAGTTAAAAAACTTTCTTGACCAAGAAACAATCCAAATATAAATCCAATACAGAATATTTGTGGGCAGTAGAGAAAAATTAAACAATTTAACTTTCTTTAATAGAAAATCTAAAAGAAATTTAAAATGTCTGAAAATTTTAAATGAAAACATGCTAAATAGACTTAAAATGTTAACAGTAACAGGATGCACACAAAATATTAAAATATAAATATATTTTAATATTTGTACTTTGATAACCATATAATATCTTTCTATACATTAAAATAATTTTCCTCCTAATGATATTTATTCAGCCAATAGGAGAAGAGAGATGCAGGTTACGTGGTAATACATAATAAATACTAAAATACGTAACAGAAACTTGCTTTACTGTGGTAAAACAAACATCTGTTTAAGCCTGGTCATGCGCTATATTTATGTAACATGACCATGTGGTACCATTCTTGATTTCCATATGTAACATATTTACTTAAATAAACTAAATGCAACAAGGCATAATATTTTAAGAGTTTAAGATTCTATATTTATAGAATATCAGTGTAGATACACCATAGACAACTCTTAAAGAAAAACGACAATCATAGTGTGAAAGGCACCTACCGATGAAAAGCCAACTAGCTTTGAAATGGTGCCATCTGGGTGGTGGTGTCCACCAAGAATAAGTGACAATAGTCTTCTCTATTAGTGAAGTGTTACTTATTCGAGGTAGTGCAATACATGGTAACTCATTGTGAAGGATGAGCACAATATGAGATACAAATGAAATGATGCTTTTCACACTACGATCATAGTTTTTCTTTAAGAGTTGTCTATGGTGTATCTACACCGATATTATAGATATAGTAACGTATTAATGTATTCAGAGGTGAGGAACACACACAGAGTTGAAAGGTTCTGTATTTTATTTTATCAAAAGAAGCGAGTGCAGCAAGCAGGGGTGAAGCCCCTCAGTTAATATTAATTTAATTTATTATTAATTATACTTCGATAACCACATAACATTAAAATAAACACTGATTTCAAAAAATGTATTTGAGTCTAAAAATTCATCCATATAATGATGGGACCAAACCAGGCTCTGAAAAGCCAGTATGTAGATAATATTAAATTTTCATTTCTCAGTTAAACTAGTACAATTGTCTCTTTTCACAACATGCAGTGATGTGTACTGAGTTCAAAAACATCGACTTAGCTTATTACACTAGTGGAGTCATTAAAGAAATACAGTAGTGCAAAGTAATTCAAAATTCATGCAACCTCAATTGTAAGTAATAATTTCTCATTTACAATATGATGGAATTTGATCCTAACTGCTACAGTAGTGGCACTGGTTACCTCCACCTGTCTAAAAGTTCTTGCTGTTATATGTTGGCTTCAAATCACTAACCAACAGCATTTTGTTTATGACAAAGGCAGCACATTATTTTCCCAGGTGGGGGTACATACACCGATGAGCCAAAACATTATGACCAGCAAGTCTTTGTGCAAATTGAAGCAACTGCAGGTGAACTATGGCACTTACGTGGGTCCAGACATGGTATAAAAAACACCTGATACTGAGCTCCGTTAATCAGTGTTACTATTGTTCTTCAAGTGGCAAAGGCAGCAGACTTAAGCGAGTTTGACAAATTGTAATGGCCAGACAACTGCTTCGGAGCATATCCGAAATGGCATGGCTAGTGGAGTACTCATGGTCAGCCATGGTTAGTACCTACCGAAAGTGGTCCGAGGAGGGGGAACCCACGAACCGCCGGCGAGGTGAATGACTATGGCTGATCAATGCCCAAGGTGAGCGGCAACAGAAGGGTGACTGTGGTGCAACTCGCCGGTAATTGGAATGCTGGTGAAAGGAGCAATGTGTCACAACACACACACAGTACATCAAACCCTGCTGAAAATGGGGCTGTGTGGCCACAGACTGCTCCGAGTGCCCATGCTAACCATAGTTCACCGGCAACAGCACCAACGATGGGCATGCAAGCATCAAAACTGGACCTTGAGTGATTTTAAGAAGGTCGTATGGTTCGATGAATCACATTTCCTGTTGCATCATGTGGACGGCCAGGTACGTGTGCGTCGTTTACCTGGGGAAGTGATGGCTCCTGAATGCACTGTGGGACGAAAACAAGTTGGTGTTTTGGCTCATTGGTGTATGTTCATAACTGAACATCTATGACCCTAATCCCCAGATTTTTATCTTTCAGATTACTTACAGTGTTATACACTAACACCCTTTGCATATTGGAAAAATCAAAAGTCAGTATAAAATTAGAAATTAAACAACAAACACTACTTAAACAGCAAAGTCTAATCAAACACGATAAAAAGAGTTGGCACTTTAAAAGGAGAATACTAACATTTATTACAATAACTGAAATAAAATTGAAAATATACTAGGGACTGCATGTCCTGGGAATCATGATTAGACACATGGCGTTACACAGATATAAGGAAGGTAGAATTTGAATTTGGGGAGTACAATGCATACGAAAGGACATGAATTTATGTATGTGTGTGTAACCTGTCTATGGTGGCTCCCAGACTAACGTCCTTCTCCACCTAGTGTCATTGTGATGAAATACAGAAACTCTGCAAAACAGAGCCAGGCGTGTGGTTAATTAATTTATATGTAGTGTTAGTGAATGTTGTGTAGTATGTGTTGTGAGTGTCAAGTCACTTTGCCACCAGGGAGCAGCCATCACCTGGACAACTGCTGCCCAGTGCCCTTTGGTACGTGAAGCAGGACCTGATTCCTGTATTTTATTGCATCCACTGTAGGTAGTGGATGCATTAACCCCATAATCAGGTTGCACAGTCCTCAATACCACACTATCATAACTACGGGCCTTCTTCCACTGTTTGTGTGCGATGCACAAAATCCCAAATCAATAGGAGTTAGTGCTATACCTGTGGATGCTAGCAAAATCCTGTACCCAGGGTGCCCAGTCCTGGGTACTAGCAAAAAATAAATAAATAAAAATTTAAAAATAAAAAATTTTGCACCAGAGGACTCACACCAGTACAATACTCTGTACGGACTAAAATAATTCAAAAATTCCTAACATTTTGTCAAAGGAAATCCAACACTTCAAAAAAAAAAAAAAAAAAACTTAAAGCACGAACATACAATATAAACTTATATACAAAGTTTCCTCCTCGAGTTACTCATTACTCTTAATGTATTTACAATATCACATCAGATATTCCTTCCACCTCTAGCACAGAGTAGATCGACTCAAATTATTTCTTCTGTTTGTTTGTTTGTTCTTTAGTTTTTAGGAGCATTAGCAACTAAGGCCATATTGCTCCGGGAATATGCGGTGGTCATTCCCTGACCTTTCCACATCCTCCGTATTTGGTGGTGACAGGCTCGAACCCCGGTCTAATCAAGAAGCATGTGCTACGCACTGTTGCTCCTTCCCACCTGGCTATGGAGGCGCCATTATTTCTTCTATTCCAATCTTAGGATCTATATTTGTACATTGTATAGAACTATGGCAGATTTAGACTGCAAAATTTTTACTTTTACATACTTCGGGAACCCTGTTTCTAGCAGTGTAGGAGACATGTGAATTCACACAAACATGCTCTCCATATGTGCTCTTCTGATTATCTCAACAGTTTATATCACCTTTCAACACAAGTTTGACTCTAATCACCTGTAACTTGAAGGCGACAGTAACCTCAACAGTATTTCCTCAATATTTTCAAATTTTACAAATATCACATACCATTGTGTCAGATTTTTAGGCTATTCAAAATTTTATATCACACAAAGAAGCCTTACCGCACATTCTGCTAAAAGCCAGTTATAAGTGAATATTCAATCATTCACCTCTGAGGTGAAACTATAGAGTTACATATCTAGCAGAACCAGCTTAGCCAGATATGTATATCTACAATGTTGAAGATTCATCCAGCCGAATGGAAACTGAATTAAATTAATAGTGTTCATATTTATGTACTACCCCTTTTTTTGACTTCAGGATTGCACCATCAAACTATCACTGGTCTATAACCAACTTTTCAACAAACAAAATATTAATCTGTAATTGTTTCTAGAAGTTAAGTTCTTCTAAATTTTTAAGTTTACTGTAGATAAAAATGCTGGATAATAAAGGAGTAAATTCTCAATGCAACAAATGTAACCCAAACTCAAGGAAAAGGAACAATTATCCACTTACCTTATATTGGGATCTTATTTCAAGTCTTTTGAGAAAAACTTTAATCGCAAAATCTTGGAAGGCTCCAAAATTTCCTGGACCACCCACAAGCAGGTGAACATTACTGTGTAACAATTCAGGAATTTTTCTCATCAGTATCTGCCTTGCATAAGAGAAGATACGACAGTGAAATAAAACATGAAGTGAAGCATCTGCTTCTCCACATGTACACCAAGGATCTGGCTCAAACTCCCCTCTCAAACAGTTTTGACCTGAGTGACCATGTCCTGCCAGTAAATATGAAGCATTCACACTGGGAGAAAACCACAGCTTAACAGTTTTCGAATTCACAAATTCAACCTTCAGAATGAATTTTCTTGTTACCTCTCCATACTCACTACTATTCCGGCGTTGTTGTCAAACTTCTACCAAGCAAGTCCAAATCCTTGTTTTCTCATTTTTGAGATTATAAGCCAGGTCTGAAGTAATGTCTAGTTGGGTAATAGACAAGCCCTTTTTTTGTTTACTTATCATGTCCAAATAAATAATATGTAGATTTAAAGGGAGTGCCAGCAAGCACTTACAGAAAGGATAGACAGGATAGGAAGGGAGAAGGGATTATGCTGTAAGTTAGGAAACACATAAAATCTAAGGCAGTGCATCCAGTTGACATGGGTGGCCAGTGCAATGTTGAGTCAGTTTGGTTTGAAATAAACACTGGGAAAGCAAAAATGAGGGTAGAAGTGTGTTATAGACCTAATGACTCTGGTCAGCACAAGGAACAACTACATGGAGAAACAGAGTGGGCCAGTAAATCAGAATGTGTTGTAATGGGGGATTTTAACTCTCCAGATACTGACTGCAACTTGAGTTGGTCACTCATTCACTAGCAAGACTTTTGTGGATTTATTGGATAATTAATTTCTACAAGCAGCATGTTCAAAAGACAACCAGGGGAAGAAATACTCTTGAAATGATTATCAGTAATAATTATTCATGCATTAAGAATCTGAAGATAAAAGAAACATCAGGTAGCAGTGATTACAGTGTACTGATGTAAAATTTACTAAAAGATGTAACTACCATTAGAGGTAAAGGGGAGAATTTTTTTTTTTTGTAAAGGTGACAATGGTGGCCTCAGACAATTTTTTAATTCTATACAGTGGGACCAACAGCAAATTCTAAATGGGAAATATTCAAGAAATTAATCTTGGAAGCTTTTACGCTTTTTATATAAACTAAGAAATAATGTTCACGGTTTAGGCCTAAATAGATATCAGATGAACTAATGAGACATTGCAGAGAAGAAAAATGCATGGGATGCACATAAATTATCAAGCGACTCAGAAGCCTATGGCAGATATAAGCTAGTCTGTAATCAAGTCACAAAGGAGGTTAGGCAGACGAAGGCAGATTACGAGAAATCTTTGGCAAAAGATGCTAAGAAAAACAGCAAGGATTTCTTTACTTATATAAACTCTAAAAGGAAGCGGATGAATCTGATTGGTCCACTTGATATCGATGGTTCGACTGTTGATGATCCTGCTCAGATAGCAAACAAACTGAATGAGTATTTTGCATCTACATTCACACATGAGGAGTTAAGGTTTGAAAATGGCAGAAGGTTATCAAATTGTAGCAGGGCGCTTAATGATTTTGTAATAACTGAGAGCAAAGTGGAGGAGAAATTGTTGAAAGAAAGGCACCTGGGGTGGATGAGATCTATCCAGTTATATTAAAGGAGGTGGCAAAGCAACTAAGCAAACCCTTAGCCATTATTATGAGAGCATCCTTGGACTCAGGGGAGGTCCCCACGGCCTGGAGATGTGCAAATGTATCCCAAATTCACAAAGGGGGATCGAGGGGGCAGGAGAAATTACAGACCAGTTAGTTTAACTTCTGTTCCGGGTAAAATAATGGAGTTACTGGTTAAAGATGCATTGCAGGATCATCTAGACAAGACTGCAGCAATAATTCAGACACAGCATGGGTTTGTTTTGATATTATATATTTGGATTTCAGGAAAGCTTTTGACACTGTTGCGCATGGAAGACTATTGTACAAATTCGAGCAGAATGGTATTAAGGGTAAGTTGCTACAATGGATAAAAGGATGGTGAGTGGGAGAAGACAGAGGGTAGTAATTAATGATTGCTGCTCTTCGTGGACTAATGTTATTAGTAGAATCCCACAGGGTTCGGTGTTGGGTCCTCTGTTTTGTATATTTATCAATGATATTGATGAAGGTATATCAGGCTTAGTATCGAAGTTTGCAGATGATACAAAGGTTGGCAGTGTTGTTAATGACAGTAATGGCAGTGTGCTACTGCAACAGGATCTAGATAATTTGGGACGATGGGCTAAGAAGTGGCAACTGAAGTTTAACCTTGACAAATGCAAAGTACTGTATATGGGTAGAAGTAACCCCAGAGAAACGTACCAACTATGTGGTACTACAGTTAAGGTGGTAGAAAATGAAAAAGACCTGGGAGTAATTGTGCAGTCAAATATGTAGTTTTCTAAGCAATGCAGACAGGCTGCCAGGACAAGGCATGGGGTTTTGTCAATGATATATAGGAATTTTGCTAACAGGGAAAAGGAGGTGATTGTCCCTCTGTATAAGGCAATGGTCAGGCCACGCCTTAAGTACTGCGTACAGGTCTGGAGGCCTCATTTTAGAAAGGATGTAGATTTGCTTGAGCGTGTACAGAGAAGGGCAACAAGATTGGTGAGAGGAATGAAGGGATCCTCTTACCAAGAGAGGCTTAAGTTCTGCAAATTGAGTATCTGGAGCCTAGGCACCTGTGCGGTGATGTGATTGAGGTGTGTAAGGCCTTGAATGGATTGAGCACGCTGAATTCTGATGGGATCCTTCTACTTGTTTAGATTATGAACCTAAGGGGGCATAAATTCAAATTAAGAAAAGACAGATGTAGAATAGATGTGCAGAAATTTGCCTTTAGCCAGCAGGTGGTTAATTGCTGGAACAAACTTCCATCTGTCGTTGTGGAAGTTGATAGGTTAAATAAATATAAGGAGGAACTGGACAGGCATTTGGAGGGAATGGTGTGATTTTTTTTTTTTTTGGCTGATCCTGCATAAGCTCATACACTTTCTTTCTTGCATCACATGCCACTACTACTAATACTACTACTAGTAACAACGGTATGCTGCTGCAACAGGATCTGGAAAAGTTGAGTAGATGAGCTGAGAGGTGGCAACCGAAGTTTAACATTGACAAATACAAAGTACTGCATATGGGTAGCAGTAACCCCAGAGAAATGTACCAACTGGGTGGTGTTAACACTCAGAGTAGTGGAGAATGAAAGAGACCTGGGGGTAATTGTGCAGTCAGATATCAAGTTTTCTGAACAGGCTGCCATTGTAGGTCATGGGGTCTTTTCAATGAAAGACGGGAATTTTGCGTGCAGGGATAAGGAGGTGATTATCCACTTGTATAAGGCAATGGTCAGGCTAAACCTTGAGTAGTGCATACAGGTCTGGAGGTCTTATTTTAGGAAGGATATAAAGATGCTAGAACGAGTACAAAGAAAGACAACAAGACTGGTTAGAGAAACAAAGAGGTGCTCTTACCAACAAAGGCTTAAAAGTTCTGCAAATTGTAGCACTGAAAACTAGGCATCTGTGAAGTGATCTGATTGAGGTGTAAAGCCTTGAATGGTTTGAGGAGCAAGATCAATGCTAATGGGATTCTTCCTCCTGCTCAGATTATGCACCTGAGGGGCCATAAATCCAAACTTGAAGAAAAACAGTTGCAGAATAGATGTGCAGAAATTTGCCTTTAATGAACGAGTGGTTGATTGCTGGAACAAACTTCCATCTGCCATTGTAGTAATTGATAGCTTAAATAGATTCAAGGCAGAACTGGATAAAATTTTGGAGTGAATGCAATATCTCAACTCAAAAAGCTTTCAAGCATGGACAATAAACTGTTCTAATGAACTTTGGAATCTAATTGCATGACGATTTATTTGCCAAATCCTGCTGCAGTATACTTTTGTAAATATTTATCATTTTTGGTTAATGGTTATAAAATCACCTTCATATAATTAAATCATAAACAATTATTTTTTTAAATTAGTACCGAGAAACTGGTATTTTTGTATCAATACCAGTATTTGAATACCGGAAAAAAATTACTGGGATTCTGGGATCTCGGTTTTGTAACCCTAATTATGGCTGATCAGGTACACTCCTTCACGGTCTCCGTCTGTTCCAGCAGGATAATGTCCTGCCACTTCCAGTTGTTCAAGAGTGGTTTTCCAAACACGAAAATAACTTCCAAGTGTTATCTTGGCCATCAAATTCGTCAAATATGAGACACACTAAACAACTGTGGGATTACATGGATCAACAAATCCACAGTTTGGATTCTTCACCATGGACTACTGAAGATCTACAGGATGCAATCCTGGCAACATGTACACTATACCTCCTGCAACGTTCACAGGCCTTACAGAATCCCTGCCTCGGTGTGGTGATGATACTGGCAACAAGAAGGGATATACCCATTATTAGATAGGTGGTCGTATTTTTTGACTGGACAGTGTATATATACATAAAGTGTAAAAAAAATAATAATAAATAAAGCATATTAATATTTGAATCCATTTGCATAAAATCTGGATAATGCCATTAAATAGTTGACAGTTATGAAAGTAAAATCTATAATAATTTTTTAAGAGAAAGTAATATATATAAAAAAACATACTAATTGGCTGTCCTTCTAGAAATTTAACATGAAGCAGCTCGTCACCTTCTATTGCTCGTAGGCTATAGAGCATATTTAATATGATACTCTGCCTTTCCTCAGTATTTATAAATCCATCCTTTTCATTAACATTTTCAAAACAATCCTGCTCATCAAATACAAATTCTTTAAATCCACCTCCATATTCTGGCTTTAGTCTCTTCTTGAATCGTAGTTCTTCTGCACCTTTCAACAAACTAAGAGACATTTTTGTATGTATGTATACGCATATAAAATATATTCAGATTATACATAAAGTTCATAAAATTGTGCATTTCAAGTATTTTCAGTGTTACTCTTGTATATGACATCACATATGTAATTTTTAATATTACCTTAAAAAGACAAAATAAAAGCATGTAAATTTACATGAGAGTAAGGTTAGATTCATCTAGACAAAGTGGTTAAGGCTAACATTTATATATGGCAGTATTACATCCTATATGTATCACAAAAAGTGATATAGTTGTACACGTTGGCACTAATAATATTAAGAGTAGGAGACCGGCAGAATTACTTAACAAGTACAGGTCACTGTTGAACAAAAGCCGAGAATTGGGGTTGAATTTGAAAGTGTCTGCAATTCTGCCCAGACACGATAGGAGGGAGTATATGATGAGAGCCTTGTCGATCAATTCGGCCCTGGAAAGATTGTGCAAGGCTCAAGGGGTAGAATTTTTTTCAGCCTGGACTGTACTTGTTAACAGGAGAGATTGCTTCTACAGGGATGGGATACACTTAAATAGAAAGGGTGCAAGAATATTTGCTGATGCTATCGAGGCAGTGTTAGGTGGGTCGGAAAACTGCTAGCTTGGGGGGAGACAAAGACCAATAGATTGACAGTAGCCACTGGCAGAGGTGAAAGAGATTCTTGCACTGCTTCTATTAGAATGAGCAGAAGCCTGAAAAACAAGATGCATGGTATTTCAGAGACTGCTGCGAGCCATTGCAGTACAAGTAAACACATGGGTTGTGTTAGGGTAGCTAAGAATAGAAACAGGTGCAGGTATACTTGCGTGTACACCAATGCTAGGAGTTTAGTAAATAAATTTGATGAATTTGAGGTATTGCTCAAAACATCGAAGGCAGATATTGTTGGGATATCAGAGACGTGGTGTCACACAGATATAAGGGATGCGGAACTGCAATTTGGGGAGTACAACGTCTACAGAAAGGATAGACAGGATAGGAAGGGGGGAGGTGTTATGCTATTAGTTAAGAAACATAAAAACCAAGGAAGTGAAGCCAGTCGACATCGCTGGACAGTGCAGTGTCGAGTCAGTTTGGTGTGACATAAACATTGGGAGATCAAAATTGAGAGTAGGAGTGTGCTATAGGCCTAATGACTCTGATGAGTATAATAAGGAACTGTACAGAGAAATAGAGTGGGCCAGTAAATCAGGGTGTCTTATAATGGGAGATTTTAATTTCCCAGATATTGACTGGAATTTGGGGGCTGGTTACTCACACACTAGCAGGGCTTTTGTGGATTTATTGGATGATTGTTTTCTACATCTATAATTACTTGTGTCAGCCTTTGATCCTCCTTTGTGAATTGGAGTTACATTTGCACATCTCCAGTCTATGGGACTCAGGGGAGGTACCCATAGACTGGAGATGTGCAAATGTAACCCCAATTCACAAAGGAGGATCAAAGGCTGACACAAGTAATTATAGACCTGTTAGTTTAACTTCTGTTCCAGGTAAATTAATGGAGGCACTGGTTAAAGAAGCACTGCAGGATCATCTAGACAAGAATTCAGTTATAGCTCAGACGCAGCATGGTTTTGTTAAGGGCAGGTCTTGCCTGACCAATTTGATTGGATACTATGATGTAGTCACAAAAGAACTGGATGCAGGGAATAACTTTGATATTATATATTTGGATCTTAGAAAGGCTTTTGATACTGTTGCACATGGAAGACTGCTGCACAAATTGGAGCAGTGTGGCATTGGAGGCAAATTGCTGCTATGGATAAGGGGTTGGTTGAGTGGCAGAAGACAGAGAGTGGTAATCAATGGACACTGCTCAACGTGGACTAATGTTATTAGTGGAGTTCCTCAAGGTTCAGTGTTGGGTCCGTTGTTGTTTTCGGTGTTTATGAATGATATTGATGATGGGATATCAAGTTTAATGTCCAAGTTTGCAGATGATACAAAGGTTGGCAGGGTCGTTAAGGACACTACTGACGCTATGCTGCTGCAACAGGATCTGGAAAGGTTGAACAGATGGGCTGAGAGGTGGCAAATGAAGTTTAACATTGACAAATGTAAAATACTACATATGGGAAACAGTAACCCCAGAGCAACGTATCAACTCTGCGGTACTACACTGACAGTGGTGGAGAATGAAAAGGACCTGGGGGTAATTGTGCAGGCAGATATGAAGTTCTCTGAGCAGTGCAGACGAGCTGCAAGAGTAGCTCATGGTGTCTTGTCAATGATATACAGGAATTTTTCTAGCAGGGATAAGGAGGTGATTATTCCCTTGTATAAGGCAATGGTTAGGCCACATCTTGAGTACTGTATACAGGCCTGGAGGCCTCATTTCAAGAAGGATGTAGACTGCTGGAACGGGTACAGAGAAGGGCAACAAGATTAGTGAATGGAACAAAGGGTTGCTCTTACGAAGAAAAGCTTAAGTTTTGCAAATTACAGAGTCTGGAGACTAGGCACCGGCGAGGTGATCTGATAGAGTTGTATAAGGCTTTGAATGGTTTGAGCATGCTCAATGCCAATGGGATTCTTCATCTTGCTCAGAATAATCACCTCAGAGGGCATAAATTCAAATTGAGGAAGGACGGATGTCGGATAGATGTGCGGAAATTTGCCTTTGGCCAGCGGGTGGTTGGTTGGTGGAACCGACTTCCATCACTTGTTGTAGAAGTTGATAGCCTAAACAAATTTAAAGCTCAACTGGACAGGTATTTCGAACGAACAGATGGGTGAAATGGGAGTGGGTTTTTTTTTTTTTTTTTTTGGCTGATGCTGAATAAGCTTGCTTTCTTGCATCATATGCCTCTACTAATGCTAATGCTACATCAGCATGTTCGGGAGGCAACTAGAGGGAGTAATACTCTTGATTTGATTATCAGCAGTGATTCTTCATGCATTAAGAATCTGCAGATAAATGAACCACTAGGTGGCAGTGATCACAGTGTGCTGAAGTGGGATTTACTCAAAGAGGTAACTACCATTAGGGGTAAAGGGAAGGGTTATTGCTTCCGTAAAGGCGACTACGATGGACTGAGACAGTATTTAAATTCTATACAGTGGGACCAACTGATGATGTTACCAACAGCAAATTCAAAATGGGAAGCATTCAAAGAACTTATCTTAGAAGCTACTAGGCTTTACATACCAACTAAGAAATATTGTTCAAGGTTTAGGCCAAAATGGATGTCAGATGAACTAATGAGGCATATGGCAGAGAAGAAAAATGCATGGGATACATACAAATTAACACATGACACAGAAGCCTATGATAGATACAAATTGATATGCAACCAAGTTACAAAGGAGGTTAGGCAGGCGAAGGCAGATTACGAGAAATCCTTGGCAAGGGATGCAAAGAAAAACAGCAAAGAGTTCTTTACTTATGTAAACTCTAGAAGGAAGGGGATGAATCAGATTGGTCCACTTGATATTGATGGGTCAAGTGTTGATGATCCTGCTCAGGTAGCTAACAAACTAAATGAATATTTTGCATCGACATTCACACATGAGGAGTTATTCAGCGAGGGGAATGCCAGAGGTGTATTCAACTCTGGCAGTAAGCTACAGAATCTTGAAATAACTGGGAGTAAAGTGGAGGAGAAACTGTTGAAGATAAACACAAGAAAGGCACCCGGGGTGGATGGGATCTATCCAGTTATATTAAAGGAGGCAGCAAAGGAATTAAGCAAACCCTTAGCCATAATTATGAGAGCTTCCTTGGACTCAGGGGAGGTACCCATAGACTGGAAAAGTGCAAATGTGACCCCAATTCACAAAGGAGGATCAAAGGCTGACACAAGTAATTATAGACCTGTGAGCTTAACTTCTGTTCCAGGAAAATTAATGGAGGCACTGGTTAAAGAAGCACTGCAGGATCATTTAGACAAGACTTCAGTTATAGCTCAGACACAGCATGGTTTTGTTAAGGGGAAGTCTTGCCTGACCAACTTGATTGGATACTATGATGCAGTCACAAAAGAACTGGATGCAGGGAATAACTTTGATATTATATACTTGGATCTTAGAAAGGCTTTTGATACTGTTGCACATGGAAGACTGCTACACAAATTGGAGCAGTGTGACATTGGAGGCAAATTGCTGCTATGGATAAAGGGGTGGTTGAGGGGGAGAAGACAGAGAGTGGTAATCAATGGACACTGCTCATCGTGGACTGATGTTATTAGTGGAGTCCCTCAGGGTTCAGTGTTGGGTCCATTATTGTTTTCTGTATTTATAAATGATATTGATGATGGTATATCGGGCTTAATGTCCAAGTTTGCAGACGATACAAAGGTTGGCAGGGTTGTCAAGGACACTACTGACACTATGCTGCTGCAACAGGATCTGGAAAGGTTGAGCAGATGGGCTGAGAGGTGGCAAATGAAGTTTAACATTGACAAATGTAAAGTACTACACATGGGAAACAGCAACCCCAGAGCAACGTATCAACTCTGTGGTACAACACTGACAGTGGTAGAGAATGAAAGGGACTTGGGGGTGGTTGTGCAGGCAGATATGAAGTTCTCTGAGCAGTGCAGACGGGCTGCAAGAGTAGCTCATGGAGTATTGTCAATGATATACAGGAATTTTTCCAGCAGGGATAAGGAGGTGATTATTCCATTGTATAAGGCGATGGTCAGGCCACACCTAGAGTACTGTATACAGGTCTGGAGGCCTCATTTCAAGAAAGATGTAGAGCTGCTGGAACGAGTACAGAGAAGGGCAACAAGATTAGTGAATGGAACAAAGGGGTGCTCTTACGAAGAAAGGCTTAAGTTTTGCAAATTACAGTGTCTGGAGACTAGGCACCAGCGAGGTGATCTGATAGAGGTGTATAAAGCCTTGAATGGTTTAAGCATGCTCAATGCTGATGGGATTCTTCCTCTAGCTCAGAAAAATCACCTGAGAGGGCATAAATTCAAATTGAGGAAAGACGGATGTAGGATAGACGTGCGGAAATTTGCCTTTAGCCAGCGGGTGGTTGGTTGGTGGAACAGACTTCCATCCCTTGTGGTGGAGGTTGATAGCCTAAATAAGTTTAAGGCTCAGCTGGACAGGTATTTTGAACGAACAGAGGGGTGAAGTGGAAGTGGTTTTTTTTTTTTTTTTTTTGGCTGATGCTGCATAAGCTTGCTTTCTTGCATCAAATGCCTCTACTAATGCTAATGCTAATTAAGGAACACATATGTTAGGTTGCCAGGTCCCCTCCTCAGAAAAACTAGACATGGTGTCATGTCTAGTTTTCAACTTCCAAAACTGGAAGTTGAAAATTAGACACGTATCCACAACTTCCAGTTTTGCATATTAGCATCAATTACTTCAAAGCAGATAGGTTTGCTGAATGGTTTCCAAAAAATACCAGACACGAAAAGGAAGTTTGGCACAAAAAAAAAAAAAGAAAAAAGAAAAGAGAAAAAAAAGTTTTCACTAGAAGTGGAATAGATTAAACAACAATTAAAAATATAAAGAACTAAACTGAAACTTTATTCAGAATAATAATCTACAATTTTAACAACTTTATAATTTAAATTTGATTGCATAGCTTTTATAATTTTTTTTAATAGAGAAAACATCTCTCCCATCCAAACAATTGAAAGTTATATTAAAAACACATACAGATTTAACACAGAAACTGTTACATTTACCTCCAAAGAAACAAAGTACACTGAAACTTTGTTGTTCTGGAAAATAATAAAGACTACCGAATACAGTTCTATAAAACAACAACAACAATGGTTGCAAAATTTACACAAAAACAAATTGAGCAAATACTGGACATATAATTGTCTGGTATTTCCGCAATTTGTTTACCAGAAATCAAAAACTCAACTATCGGACTGTCTGGGTCAAAACTGAACACCTGGCAACCCTACACATACTCATACACTATATTACTTAATAATCTGTATACAAATGGGCTATCAAAAGTGATGAACTATGTTAGCTTGATTTCCTGCTTCTTTTGGGTCAGATGCCACCAAGGCCTAGAAAATGTACTAGATGGTCATACGCCAGGAATACACATACCCCTTGATGGTGAAGGTGAATACTCAAAATCTTGGGAATGTAAAAAACTAATGAAAAATAAATTTCTTGTTTTATAATCCTTAACTTTAATTTATTTAATTAGATTTAATGAAGGTATTAACATCATCACAGCCACTCCCCGACATATGTAAGGGTTACGTTCCACAGAACTCTACGTAAGTCGAATTTTACGTAAGTCGGAATTTCCCTAAACGCTTATGCAGCACTCACAAATTTGATTGAAATAAAAAATAAATATTCAACAAATGTGTAAATAGGATTATTTATTCAATTTTTTTTATCTCCTGCACATGAAAAATTATAAAAATGTACAAAATTACAAAAATTTCAAAATTATAAAATTACAAAAGAGAGAGGAGACAGGCATAACGTCAACAAGTTTTAACTTTTGAGCATCGTTGCCAGAATTAACTCTCCAGCTGATAAGCAAGCCATGGCAGAAGTTGAGGGCTCTGCAGATTTAGAAGGGGTTTTTTCGAACACATCACAAAATTTCTCTGCAGCTGCAGAATCGGCACTGGTGACTTCACCGCATACTTTAATGTTTTGGAAACCAGTGCAATGCTTGAACCTATTAAACCACCCGTTGCTTGCCACGAACTTGGCTTGGGGTTCACCGTACTTATCCTTAATATCTTCATAAATACTTCTTGCTTTTGCTTGAATGGCCATTGGACTTGGGGGGCACTTGCTTCTGAATCTGATTTTCCATCCATATTATTAATAGCTTTTCCATCTTCGATATAACACCTGAATGCTGTTTTGTGATCACTGTTGATCTTAACATTTATTAACACACTGTCTCTTAAAATAGTATTCACTTTTGAAGCAGCAAGACCTAATTCCGTGAAATAGATGACAACTTTGTCCTGCTTCGTAATTCTTAATTAATCATCTTTATTTCTAATCAATTTTGTTCTGTTCTTAGCACTGCCACCACTTGCACTTTCCGTTGGTCCCTTTCCCTTCACCATTGTAATTCTGAAAATTTTATTATGTTTTTTATATGATTGAAGATTTCAGTAAGGGGAACTCATTTCACCATAATAACGTAAGGTAAAAACCCACAGAATTCCTGTTATCGCAATTGCAATAAGATCGAGTTCACTACCCGTTTATAATAGATTACACTAACAGAAAAGTCCTATGAATATGAAAGTGCAAATTGTTTTTATTGTTTTATGGTAGTGACCTCCAAACGTGTGTTTTAGAAAAACATCATAAAAGGTGTTCAAAATTGATTCTTATAATAGAACATATGATAATGATGAAAGTGTAGCACAATTTAAATAGTTTAGTTATATAGCAAAAATTTCAACTTCCAAAATCTGAGAACGAATTACAAAAAAAAAAAAAAAAAAAAATGTGTTATTAGGTTCATATTATGATATTTTCACAGTACCTCCATTTATTCCTACGGATGCAAAATACGTTTTCACAATTTTTTTAAGTTTGCACCGGCCAGCAAAAACATAATCGAATTTCCGTAAGCCAGGGAGTGGCTGTATTTTGAAAACTTGTACAGATATTTCAGGTCTTAACTGGTTTGTTTAAACCAATAAAGATCTGGATTTCGTTTTTCTGCTTATCACGCTATACTAGCAAATATCATGGGATTGGCTTGGAATTCAATCCATTGACTGATCAACTATAAAGGTGATCAACCACTGGCCTGGAAACGTAACAAAATTGATTTAGAAATGAAGATGATTAATTAAGAAGTACGAAGCAGGACAAAGTTTGTCATCTATTGCATTAAATTAGGTCTCACTGCTTCAATGGTGAATATACTATTTTAAGGGACAGTGCACATATAAAAGAACATGTTAAAGGATCAATGCATTTAAGATCGACAGTGATAACAAAACAGCGTTCAGGTGCTATATCGAAGATCGAAAAGCTATTAATAATATGGATGGAAAATCATATTCAGAAGCAAGTGCGCCTGAATCCAATGGCCATTCAAGCAAAGGCAAGAAGTATTTATGAAGATATTAAGGATAAATACAGCAAATCCCAAGCTAAGTTTGTGGCAAGCAATGGGTGGTTTAATAGGTTCAAGCATCATGCTGGTTTCCAAAACATTAAAGTATGCGGTGAAGTCACCAGTGCCGATTCTGCAGCTGCAAAGAAATTTTGTGATGTGTTGAAAAAAAAAAAAAAAAAAACCTCCTAAATCTCCACAGCCCTCAGCTTCCACAGTGGCATGCTTATCAGCTGGTGAGTTAATTTTGGCAACGATGCTCAAAAGGTAAAATTTTCTGAAGTTATGCCTAACTCCTCTCTCTTTTTGTAATTTTATAATTTTGAAATTTTTGTAATTTTGTACACTTTTGTAATTTTTCCAGCGCATGAGATAAAAAAAATGAATAAATAATTCTATTTACACGTTCATCGAACATTTCTTTTTAGCTTCAATCAAATTCAGCACGCATAGTTGCGAGTGCTGTATAAGCATTTATGAAAATTCCAACTTACATAAAATTCAACTTACATAGAGTTCCGCGGAACGCAACCCTTGTGTAAATCGGTGAGTGGCTGTATTTCAATATGCCTCTGCTTCCAAGAGAAAGGCATGCTCTCTTCAGCCCCCTTTTCAGCACACATTAATCAGATGACAAGTACAGCCGATAATACAAAGCATTCAATCTCTTTTAATACCATTACTACTCCAGTTTTTAGGCATACCATAAACAGCAACATTATCAACACTAAGTGTCAGACAGTTTTCTAAAGGAATCCCACATGCTTTTAGGTTGGTTAGAAGATGCTCAGTATGTATTCTATAGTGTCATCTTCCATTAATAAACAGAAAACGACACAGAGAAGATGCTTTCAATTTGATTATTTTTTTTATTAGAAAAGATCACCACAATAGGATATATCTTGAAATCAATGATTACTGCCATCCATAGCAATATATTTGGGAATACATTTTTAATCCACAATGAGAAAATCCATACAGAAACAAACCCACCACAAATAAATTTGCTGGCATACTGCAAGAACTACTTCTAAACTGGGGTTTAAGCTTTGATGATATATCCCAAAGTGGTACTGTTATAAATCCACCATGCCAAACTTCTATTCCAAATTGTGATAGTTATTTTCAGCAGTGGGGACAAAATACTGTGAAAAACTTTAAAATTAAACAGGTTCGTGCATATTTATTACATTTTTCTCAGTATTCCCAAATATACACAGATGGCTTGAAAACAGATAGCTGTGTAGATACTGCAGTAGTCTTACCAAATACTATTATCTCTCAGTTGTTCCTAAATGAAAACAGCAGCTACTCAGTTGAGTTATTTGCAATATTAATAGCATTGGTACACATTGAGAAATCCATTTTTCAGAAACATCATGTATTGAGTGACTTACTGAGTGTAATCATGCCCTCCAATTAAAAACACACCCATGTATCCAATATTGTCTAAAATTCAAGCTCAGCTAGTGAGACTGAAAGATTAAAAAAAAAAGGTTAAATTCTGCTGGATCCCCAGAAATTTGGGTATCCTAAGAAATGAAAGTGCCGATCAGGCAGAAAATGTCCCACAATTTCATACCTTTTATCCTGTAAAATTTCACATTCTGACTATAAAATTGTCATCAAACATGCATACTCAAATCAACGGCTGCAAATCTGGTGGTCATACAAATAACAAATTACTACAAAAAAACAGGACCTCAAACAATGTAACTCAAGCTTTTGAATGAATCAGCATGAAGAAGTAATCCTAGCAAGAATATGTATCAGACACACTCACCTCAGTCATCTGAGTAAGAAAGGATGATCCACCAGAACATTCAAACTGCTGCTGTCAACTTACTGTAAAACATTTGCTTATAGAATGTCCACTTCATCAAATGACATGACAAACAGCCATCAAATTCCATGTGCAACAATAGGATTCTCTGATGCTTTCTGAGTGAAAGCTCAAATATTGACAAAATTTTTGCCTACCCAAAACTAACAGGCTACTTCAACTGCATATAATATACTTCATAACCAAATAACATCAGTACGCATTACACCACAGTTAGGTGCTGTTGTTGTTGTTGTTTGGTTTTTAGGAGCATTAGCAACTAAGGCCATATTGCTCCGGGATATACGGTGGTCATTCCCTGACCTTTCCGCATCCTCCATATTTGGTGGTGACGGGCTCGAACCCCGGTCTAATCAAGAAGCGTGTGCTACGCACTGCTGCTTCTTCCCACCTGGCTACGGAGGCGGCAGTTAGGTGCAATAGGGCCAAAGTTGCCATTGTTCCAATGACACCCCAATCAAACAACAACTTTAGCAATCAAAAATGCACATTTTTCAAAGCCATAGCTATCTCTTTTATAACTCTCTGTCCAATTTCACTAACAATGCCTGCTGCTGTTTTGTTATTTCCACATACCTACACTGTTGTTCACTATTATGAAACATTTTTGAATAGCAATGCTGTTGAAAAATGTTCAGTATGATTAGCACAGCTCAAAGAAAAATACTGCTCTTTGATAAATGTGAATAAACATTTAGCTATTATCATCTTAACTTTTAAACGCTATATCTACTTTTACATGTCTATAATAAAAAATATTATATCATTCACTGCATATTGTTCTTAAGCTTGCTTGTAGCAAATGTTCAATTAATTTGCATCCCACCAATTGAAATTGAAAAATCATATCAACATATGGTATAGAAAAAACAAACCACCTTTTCCAGATTTTATAATTCTCAGAAAATCTTATGTATATGTCTTCTTAAACACTACATCCTATTACTCTTAAATTTTATTAAAGGACACTGTTAAATCAAACTTATATTTGCACCACAAACAAAATAAAAATGCAGTAAATGCCACATCTAACACAGAAATGGAATTTGAGGAGTACAATGTGTACAGAAAGGATAGACAGGACAGGAAGGGAGAAGGGGTTATGATGTTAGTTAAGAAACACATAAAATCTAAGAAAGTGCATCCAATTGATGTTGGTGAACAATGCAGTGTTGAGTCTGTTTGTTGTGAAAGCACTGGGAAAGGAAAAATGACAGTAGGTGTGTGTTATGAGCCTAATGAATCTGATGAGTATAATGAGCAATTATGCAGAGAAATAGAGTGGGCCAGTAAATCAGAATGTCTTATTTTAACTTTCCAGATATTGATTGGAACTTGTGGGATGGTCACTCACACACTAGCAAGACTTTTGTGGATTTATTGGATGACTGTTTTCTACAGCAAAATGTTTCATAGGCAACGAGAGGGAGTAATACTCTTGATCTGATTATCAGCAGTGATTATTTATGCATTAAAAATTTGCAGATGAAGGAACCATTGGGTGACAGAGATCACAATGTACTGATGTGGGAATTACTTAAAGATGTAACCACCATCAAGGCTAAAGTGAAGGGCTTTTGCTTTCATAAAGGTGACTACAGAGGTCTCAGACAGTTTTTAAATTCGTACAGTGGGATCAACTGATGATGTTACCAATGTTGAATTCTAAATGGGAAGCCTTAATGGGAGGACTTAATTTTGGAGGCTATTAAGCGTTTCATTCCAACTAAGAAATACTGTTCAAGGTTTAGGCCGAAATGGATGTCATATGAATTAATGAGGCTTGTGGCAGAGAAGAAGAATGTACAGATGCATATAAAGTATCAGGTGACACAGAAGCCTATGGCAGGTGTAAACTACTCTGTAATCAAGTCACAAAGGAGGTTAGGCAGGCGAAGGCAGATTACAAGAAATCTTTGGCAAAGGATGCAAAGAAAAACAGCAAACAGTTCTTTACTTATGTAAACTCTAGAGGGAAAGGAGTAAATCAGATTGGACCACTTAATACAGATGGGTTGACTAATGATAATCATGCTCAGGTAACTGATAAACAATGAGTATTTTGCATCTACATTCACACATGAGGAGTTACTCAATGGGGGGAGTGCCAGAAGTTTATCAAACTCTAACAGGGAACTAAGTGATTTTGTAATGTTGTTGTTATTTGGTTTTTAGGAGCATTATCAACAAAGGCCATATTGCTCCGGGGATATGCTGGGGTCATTCCCTGATCTTTCCGCATCCTCCATATTTGGTGGTCACGGGCTCGAACCCTGGTCTAATCAAGAAGCGTGTGCTATGCATTGCTGCTCTTGTCCACCTGACTACAGAGGCGCCGATTTTGTAATAACTGAGAGCAAAGTGGAGGATAAATTGTTGAAGTTAAACATAAGGAAGGCACCTGGGGTGGATGGGATCTATCGAGTTATATTAAAAGAGGCAGCAAAGGAAGTAAGCAAACCCTTAGCCATAATTATGAGAGCTTTCTTGAACTCAGGGGAGGTCCCCATGGACTGGAGGTATGCAAATGTATCACCAATTCACAAAGGGGGTTCAAAAGGTGACACAAGTAACTACCGATCTGTTAGTTTAACTTGTGTTCCAGGGAAAATAATGGAATCACGGGTTAAAGAAGCATTGCAGGATCATCTAGACAAGACTGCAGTAATAGTTAGGACACAGCATGGGTTGTTAAAGGGAGGTCTTGTCTGACCAATTTGATTGAATACTATGATATTGTCACAAAGGAACTGAATGCCAAAAATAATTTTGATATTATATACTTGGATTTCAGGAAAGCTTTTGATACTGATGCACATGGAAGACTGCTGTACAAATTGGAGTAGTATAGCATTAAGGGCAAGTTGCTACAATGGATAAAGGGATGGTTGAGTGGGAGATGACAGAGTGGTAATCAATGGACACTTCTCTTTGTAGACAAATGTTATTAGTGGAATTCCCCAGGGTTCTGTGTTGGGCCCATTGTTGTTTTCAGTATTTCTCAATGATATTGATGAAGGTATATCAGGTTTAATGTCCAAGTTTGCAGATGATACAAAGGTTGGCAGAGTTGTTAATGCCAGTAAAGACAGTATGCTACTCCAACTGGATCTAGATAAGTTGGGAAAATGGGCTGAGAAGTGGCAACTGAAGTTTAACATTAACAAATGCAAAATACTGCATGTGGGTAGCAGTAACCACAGAGAAACATACCAACTGTGTGGTACTACACTCAGGGAAGTGGAAAATGAAAAAGACCTGGGGGTAATTGTGCAGTCAAATATGAAGATCGCTGAGCAGTGCAGATGGGCTGCCAGGGCAGGTCATTGAGTCTTGTCAATGATATATAGAAATTTTGGTGGCAGGGACAGAGAGGTGATTATCCCGTTATACAAGGCAATGGTCAGGCCACACCTAGAGTACTGTGTACAGGTCTGGAGGCCTCATTTTAGGAAGGATGTAGAGTTGCTAGAACGGGTACAAAGAAGGGCAACAAGATTGGTGAGGGGAACAAAGGGATGCTCTTTCCAAGAAAGCCTTAAGTTCTGCAAATTGCAGCACCTGGAGAGTAAGCACCTGCGAGGTGATCTGATTGAGGTGTATAAGGCTTTGAATGAGTTGAGCAAGCTGAATGCTGATGAGATTCTTCCTCTTGCTCAGACTAATAATCTGAGGGGGCACAGTTTCAAATTGAGGAAAGATAGTTATAGAATAGATGTGCAGAAATTTGCCTTTAGTCAGGGTAGTTGATTGGTGGAACAAACTTCCATCTTTTGTTGTGGAAGCTGATAATCTCAATAAATTTAAGGCTGAGCTGTACAGGGTTTTGGAACGAATGGAGGGGTGAAATGGGAGTGTTTTTTTTTTTTTTTTTGATGCTGCATAAGCTTGCTTTCTTGCAACATATGCTTCTACTAATGCACCTTATCCTTTGTTTTATGCATGCTACATATTTTATACAACATAGACTAACAAATCTAACAGTCAATTTGTTAACAAGAGAAGAAAATAATAAAGTGCAAATTCAAATGTTTTTAAAAATCATAAATTTAATGAAAAATTTATAGTTTTACTGTTTTCAGTGAAAAAAATGAAGAAAAACTCTGTTAGCACGGTGAGCAGGAGGATGAATCAAAAACACTATACTATGAAAAATAATATATTGGATGTTCTAATATTCCATTTTACTTATTTTTTTAATTTTTTTTTTGTGGAGCAGAACAGCTTGAAATATTTCTGTGTTGCATAGTAGAAATGGAATCTCTGACTAAAGCTTATTCACTCTGGACAGCCTCTCAAGTACCCTAGCTGAAGGTTAAGATGACATCCTACTGATGTTTGACATACTCAGTAGGCTGGTACAAGGTAACTGAGAAAAATCCTAGCTTCTTGTAATCTGTACTGTATGCTTTACTGTGAAAATATTTTAACTGATGGTAAGTAATAAAAGACTAAAGCAGTTACAAATAGTATGAATATTCTATTTTATTTAAATTTTTATTATTATTATTTTATTTATTTAATTTTGGCTGAAACAAAAGAACATTAAATGACTTAACTAGACAGCAAAATAAAGAGCCTACTTTTCAAAAGTAGCAGTTAGATAGAATCCATAGACATTTGTATGGTGATGATGTCTAACATCAATTTGCAACTCAGGAACCCTAGACCTTAAATGAGTCAGAAAGAAGAGAAGAATCTCTTCTGTAGTAGACAGAGGAAAAGTAACAACAGCATCACAGTCATTTCTTGAGGTATTACGCTTCCAAAGTCGACTAGCTGCTAGTAGCTGCCTTGATGCAGAGAGCCTTTTCCGCAGCAAGTGACCAGCTAAAAAAATATAAGAACAAAACAGAAAAGATTATTTCTTTAACAGTATCATTAAATGCCAAAGTTATTACATATCTTTTGCACATTTTAACTTCTAAATAAACTTTCTAAGTTGCAAGATTAAAAAACTTTTATCACCAAATGGCAAGTGGATAAAATATATGATCACATATGTTAAAGCCATGACAATGACAAGCTTGTTTCTTTCAATGAATGCTAGGTCTATTGCATAAACAATGAGCATCTTTGCAATATGTTGCAAAATAAAATTGAATGAAGCATTTTTAGTAGAATGAGAAAAAATTACAGTAGAGCCAGTCTCATACAAATAAAGTCTAAATACTAGTGCAGCCAGCAATATTAAACCATCTCACTGAGCTAAGAATAGTCAAAAGGCCTCAAAGCAGTAAATCAGGAAACAAAAAAGCTCACTAATGTTTAACATCAAAATAATGGAAATCACAATAATCAATAAACTACTCAATTGTTAATGACTAAATAACAAAATAAGTTTCCTCAGGAACTAGCCCGGGCATATTAAGAGATAACTACAATTTAAACCACTGTTACACCATGATAATTACTTTTACAAAGAACACCACATTCTGGAAACTATACTGGTCCCACAATGACATGCACAATTCCTCTCAGTGGTTAGAATGTCCAGGCAAGTAAGAGAAGGGAAATGACATAAAAGAATGAATGATCCCAACTGGTCAATCAGAAATGCCCAGTAACCTATACAATCCTCTAGAGATCAGTTCTCTTGTAATTATGTATACTGATTTTAAACACTGAATTAAAAATAATAATAATAAATAAATAGAAGGCAAAAACAAAACAAAGATTTTTTTATTATAAATTTGTATTCCATTGCTGAACAGATGCATCCATAATGTATCTATATCTCTTCCCACATTTTCTATTTCTATTTGTCTTGTCTTTAAAATATTCTTATATACATAGTTTAACTTTTCTTTTGACATGTCAAAGCTATCCTATTCCTCACACTAATTCAAAATTTTTTTACATTAAAGCATGCTTTGCTATCTCAGATTTTGTAGTATTTAAAATATTTCCCTATCCTTGTTTCCTATAACATCCCTGACTCATTGATGTAAATTCTGCACAGCAACACATTTTTACACACACCTTGTCTACATCTAGTTGGAAAAATCATGTCCCTCAGAAACTTATACACTTGTCCAGTCAGAATAACATATAATCAGCAACCCAGACTTGACTATTATGATGGCCATGACTGTTACAATGTAAAGTGGACTTTACATTCAGTCATTCTTAGTTTCTTTTAACTATTTCCCATGTCAATTTAATCAATTAAATTTCATTTTTTTTTTTCAAAATGACAGTTTTCAAAACACAGTTCCCTCAATCATAACACACTTTCTGCCAAAATCTACAGCTTTATAACCATAGTAAATTACTTGGCTCACTCCAGAAAATACTAACCCCTACTCAGAACTTCTATTTTCATGTTTTCATCCAGCCATGATTGAGAAAGGTAAAGTACAAAAGTTTTAATCAAAAAAGTGCAGCGAATGATCTGACGTTTCTTGAATGCATAGCATAGCTAAAATTTGGTGAGTGGGGCTTATAATAACATCTTTTGAGCGTATGCATACTAATTGTTAACTTTTTGTTAGACAACAGTCTAGTGGAAAGTTTCTTTTAATGAACTCTTGTTTTTCTCATTTGTCCCATGCACTGAAAATGACAAAATCTGAACAACATGTGAACATTATTTTTTTTTTCAACTTGGAAAGCCAGCCACAGAAACAAAATGTTTGTTATAGTTTATGGAGTGATATTATAATAAAAAAAATTCACACAGTTTCAAAGGTTTTGTGAGGGAAGTTATTCACTCACACTTGAAGCTGAAGAATAAGCAGTCAACCATCAAAGTCCTGAAACAATCACAATATCAATGGAGTCCACACCATCATCTCATAGGATTGATAACTGATCATACCATTGAGAACACTGTTTTCAGATGTCTCTTTAGCCAATCAGTTGCAGCAAGTCACCAGTCAGGTGAGCCTTGAATACAATGATCTTGCCTTAACTGTTAATCAGTGATTAAAACTCTGAAGTTTTTCTGCCTTCCGAAATATGGACAAACTTTTGAAATCAAAATTTGAAGTGATTTCACTGGTTGGAATATAAAAAACGTGTTTTTTTTCACTCCCTGTTAAAATTCAGGGTGATTCTTATAAATTTGACATTGCTGAATTCAAATATGGCAACCATATTGCTGTAACACCATCAATTTTAAGGGAGAAGGGATTAAAGTCAAAAACTAAGTTCATAGTAAAAAAGATTTCATATATTTTAAGAAACTATTACATACAGTATTAAATATTGAATTAACCTAATTCAATTTATAAAAATGTTTATCTGATAACAAAATTGATATCTGTATAAATCGCAAATCCGCCCTGCCATGGAATATTGGTCCCACATCTGGGGTGGTGCCCCCAAAACCTCTCTCAGGCTTCTTGATTCCATTCAGAAGAGGGCAGTTCGGTTAATTAATGATTCATCTCTAACAGAGTCTCTCCACTCGCTTTCTCATAGATGCACTGTTTCTGCTGCATGCCTCTTCTACAGATACTTCCATGGGCACTGTTCTTCGGAATTGGCTTCTATAATTCCCGCTCTCTCTTTCAAAACAGTCTGAACACGTGCCGCCACCAGCCAACATCCATTTACTGTCCAACTTCAAACCCACAGAACCAACTTTTCGTCTTCTTCATTTATTCATTCAACTGCCGTTTTCTGGAACAACCTTCCTTCATACGTATTTCCTGAAAATTACAACCTACAGAAGTTCAAGTCCAATGTCAATAAATATCTTCTTTCGTCTTCTCAACCTCCAACCCAAGCACAGTACTAAGTACTATAGGTTCTAATACCTCTCGTGTTTGGGGTTCACATAAAAAAAAAGAAAAGAAAACCTTGTTTCATCAGTTTTTGCCTTCTATAATCATCCATTAGTGTCCCCCATAAGAGATTCCAACAGCAGTCTGCCAACATATTTGGATTCCACTTTCCCTGGTATCTTATTTCCATTTGAAAAACATCTTGGTGAAACCTTTCAACATTTTTATCGGAGACTGCTCTCAAGTTTTCAGAAAAAAAGTCTAAATGGGAATGTAGGAAATAAAGCTTTAACAAAGTCTTGCATCCCAACTCTCTGTACACTAAAATTAGCTTATCCACAATTTCACATAAATTTTCTGATTTCTCTTTGCCTAAAGACACTTTTGAATGAGACTATTCTGAGACTATTGTAGTCACCTTTAACAAAACCTCCTTCCAGCTCGAATAAAGAAAGCCGACATGAGAACCAAGGGAAACTTACTGGGCAAACTTGTTTCTAGCTACCGTGGTTTCTCCCTGCATTCTTGGCAAACATATGGTGCGTGCTATAAGTAGTGGCAGTAGAAGTCGATAACGGTGTACTGATTAGTTTTTTTCTCATTATTAAAACCAGATTATTAGAGTTCATGAGTGGGCTGAAATTTACTTAAGGGTACACTTTCCAGACTGCCTCAGTTTTAGGGCATTTATCCCCCTTCCCTGTTTTAAAATAGGAAAACGACTTCTATACTGCCACTACCGATAACATGCACCATCTGTAGAAATCATTTTCCTATTTTAAAACAGGGGGAAAAGGGGGATAAACACCCTAAGACTGAGGCAGTCTGGAGGGTGTACCCACACGTAAATTTCAGCCGCAAATGCATTACACTTGTGAACTCCAATAATCTGCTTTTAATAATGAGAAAAAACTAAATAAAAACACCATTATCGACTTCTACTGCCACTGCCGCCGATAACACACACCATCTGTTTACCGAGAATGAAGGGAGAAACTGTGATAGCAGGAAACAAGTTTGCCAAATAAGTTTCAAGGACTTTCCCATGGTTCTTGTGTTGGCTTTCTTTACCTTTGCCACGCTTCCCTTTACCTCTGATGGTATTACATCTTTAAGTAAATCCCATATCACAACACTGCATTCATTGCCACCTGGTGGTTTCTTTATCTGAGATTCTTAATATATGAATAATCACTGCTGATAATCAGATCAAGAGTATTACTCCCTGTGGTTGCCTCTCGAACATGCTGCTGTAGAAAACAATCATCCAATATATCTACAAAAGTCTTGCTAGTATGCAACTGACCACCACAAGTTCCAGTCAATATCTGGAAAATTAAAATCCCCCATTATAAGATAATTTGATTTACTAGCCCACTCTATTTCTCTGTACTCATCAGAGCCATTAGGCCTATAACACACTCCTACCCTCAAATTTTGCTTTCCCAGTGCTCATGTCACACCAATCTGACTGAACATTACACTGTCCACCCATGTCAAGTGGATGCACTGCTTCCGATTTTGTGTTTCTAAACTAACAGCATAACCCTACTCCTTTTCTATCCTGTCTATCCTTTCTGTACACATTGATCTACCCAAACTCAAATTCTGCATTCCTTATATCTGTGTGACGCATCTCTGATATTCCAACAATAGCCACCTTTGATGTCCTGACCTACACTTAAAATTCGTAAAATTTATTTACTATACTAGATTTACATGCAAGTATACATGCATCTGTTCCTACCTTTAGTTATCCTAATGCAGCCCATGTATTTACTTGTTCCATGATGATTCGAAGCAGTGTTCGAAATCCCCAGCAACTTGCTTTCCAGGCCGCTGCTCATTAGAAAATAAGCAGTGCAAGAATCACTTTCGGCTCTGCCTGCGGCTACTATTCATCTACTTGTCTCTGGACCCCCTCCCCCAAGCTAGCAGTTTTCCAACCCACCTAACACTGCCTCAATAGCATCAGCAAATATTCTTGCACCCTTTCTATTTAATGTTTCCCATCCCTATAGAAGCAGTCTCTCCTGTTAACAAACACAGACCACGCTAAGAAAAATTGTACCCCACAAGCTTTGAACAATCTCTCCAGAGTCGAATTGATTGACAAGGCTCTCGTCATATACTCCCTCCTATTTTGTCTGGGCAGAATTGCAAACACTTTCAAATTTAACCCTAACTCGGAACTTTTTTTCAACATTGACCTAGTACTTGCTAAATAAATCCACAGATCTCCTACTGT
This sequence comes from Mastigoproctus giganteus, assembly GCF_048544385.1. Taxonomy (NCBI): domain Eukaryota; kingdom Metazoa; phylum Arthropoda; class Arachnida; order Uropygi; family Thelyphonidae; genus Mastigoproctus; species Mastigoproctus giganteus. The sequence goes on from NC_143581.1 coordinate 182,005,943, forward strand.
TAATGTCATTACTGCCAGCGTGTATAACAACATCACCTTTTGTGCCTTTAAAAGATATCTGCTCTACAACATCATCAACTTTTGCCTCTGGGAGACACATACACACACCCTGGTCCTATTCCACCTATCCTTTTTGCACAATATATTTCCCGTTTCCCTGAAATTGAGTCACCAAGTGGCTCAATTGAGTACAACTGAGTAATTATACACATCAGAGCATTAGCCACAGTTTTGTAGGTAGGTGTGTCCAAACCACAGTCTCTTTCAGATTAGTTGATATCACTATGAAAGTTAAAGGTATCTCACCACAAAAACTACATAATGAATTAATATGCTCTGCCCCAAATGTAGCCCATGACTGTCTTTCTTCAGCTATTCTTTGACAACACATAGTTATTGAATAGTTATTGTACAAGTTGGGCAATAGCCCGCAGAGAAACCTTGAATTACCTCAGTATGACTGTTCCATATATTGCTAAATAATTAATAAGTATAAGAGCAACGAGGCTGAATATATTTTGTCACAGATTAATTAAAAAATGAATAACAGGCTTTCCTCAGTAATTTCTTGTAAAATACTTCAATTTCAACATTCTATTATACAAACAAATTTAGTAAAATTATTTAAGTGTATCTTTACATTGAAGAAAAATCAATGATCTAACATATCCGGTTCTCCAAACCTGACCACAAGAATACAACAAATCACCAACCAATACTTACGAATGAAAAAAGATATTAGCATCAATGAAAATGAATATTATGCAATTACGATAACTATCCTGAAGCCTTTTGACAAAGGTCATGATCACATGCTAGTACAACATGGAGATTTGACAGAATTTAAAGGTGAGAAATCAAAAATCCAACATATCCAGTGAAAGAACAGGATATGTTGGATCATTGATATTTCTTCAGGTGTAAAGATACATTTAAGTAATTTTACAAAACTTAATTAAATAATAGAAAGTGTTCGGTGTGCACCGAACTAGATAGCGTAAGGTCTAACGGAAAACTAGATAGCGAGTATAGTAGTATCAATTAATCAGTAAAATTTATTAATCTTGTTTCATTGTCAATTGAATTGTTGCTTTTTTTTTTTTTTTTCTTTTTTTTTTGTCCTCGCTTTTTCCCATTATATATGGAGTCAGTGGTTTTCTTTTTTTTTTTTTTTTTTGTTTTGGCATGAAATTTTTGCGGCCGGATGCTCTTCCTGACGCCAACCCTTTATCTTGGCTGGGGATATGCAGTGGTCATTCCCTGACCTTCCGCATCCTCCGTAGTTGGTGGTCACGGGCTCGAACCCCGTTCTAATCAAGAAGCATGTGCTACGCACTACTGCTCCTGCCCACCTGGCTACAGAGGCACCTGTCAATTGATTTGTACTTTAACTAAAAAAATATAGCGACCTAGTTTTTACAAACGTAACATCAGAAATTAATACATATAAGTTTACAGATGATAAGAAAGTCATATAACATAACTCGGAGATAATTCGATTTCTCGGAGATAATCTGATAGCGTTATAACTGCATTGGGATATAAGTTTAGGGTTATATTTTGTATTGGAATATTATTAAACTTGAATAAAAATCATGACTCAGACCAGAGTAGCAAAGCAAAAGGCTCAAACTAATGGAAGTGCTGTGGCTCAGGGGAGAACTGAGGGGGGCAGTTGTCCTCTGAATCGCAGTCTATTGAAATGCACTGTTTGTTTGATGTTTGTGGAGCAATCAGGAATAGTACATATTGCCAAGGGGAATGTAATGTCATTGTGTGTGTGCGTGATGTAAGGAGTGCAAGGAAATCAAGTGCCAACTCAGCATTGTTATGGGCTTATATGAGAGCTTGAAGGACAGGATGGATGCCCTCGAAGGATTTAAATTGAGGGACCCCATCAAGCTCTCAGCTGCCCACATCAATGTCAGAGCTTGCATTTGAACATCAGGCAACACAGCAACAAACCTCAAGGCAGCAAACCTCAAGGAGGAATGCACTGGTGCCAAAGGAACTATTGTCAGGGAAACGGGGAACATATTGTGCAAACAGGATGGATGGAACAGGACCAGGGTATGTCTGCCAGGGACAAAGGTTGATGACGTTGTAGAGCAGATATCATATTTTAAGGGCACAAAGGGTGATATTGTTGTAGATGTTGACACTAATGATATTAAGAGTAGGAGAGTGGCGGAATTACTTAACAAGTACAAGTCAATGCTAAAAAAAGCCGTGAGTTAGGGTTGAATTTGAAAGTGTTTGCAATTCTGCCCAGATACAATAGGAAGGAGTATATGACGAAAGTCTTGTCAATCAGTTCGGCCCTCGAGAGATTGTGCAAGGCTCAAGGGGTAGAATTTTTCTCAGAATGGTCAGTGCTTGTAAACAGGAGAGACTGCTTCTACAGGGATGGGATACACTTAAATAGAAAGGGTGCAAGAATATTTGCTGATGCTATCGAGGCAGAGTTAGGTGGATCGGAAACCTGGCTTGGGGGGGATATATGGACTAATAGATTAACAGTAGCTGCTGGCAGAGGTAAAAGTGATTCTTGCACTACTTCTATTGAAATGCAATTGAGAAGCAGCGTGGAAAGCAAGGAAATAGGGATTTACAGGATTGCTGGGAGTCACAGTGGAACAAGTAAATACATGGGCTGTGTTAGGGTAATTAAGAGTAGAAACAGGTGCATGCATACTTGAAGGATTTTCTTCCAATGATAGAAGTATAGTTAATAAATTTGATGAGCTTGAAGTGCTAGTCAAGACATCAAAGGCAGATATTGCTGGGATATCAGAAACATGGCGTCACACAGACATAAGCAGGTAAGAACTCGAATTTGGGGAGTATAATGTGTACACAAAGGGAGGAGGAGTTATGCTGTTAGTTAAGAAACACATAAAATCTAAGGAAGTGCATCCAATTGATGTTGGTGGACAATGCAACGTTGAATCTGCTTGGTGTGACAAACACTGGGAAAGGAAAAATGAACGTAGATAGCCTAAATAAGTTTAAGGCTCAGCTGGACAGGTATTTTGAACGAACAGAGGGGTGAAGTGGAAGTGGTTTCTTTTTTTTTTTTATTTTTTTTTTTTTTTTTTTGGCTGATGCTGCATAAGCTTGCTTTCTTGCATCAAATGCCTCTACTAATGCTAATGCTAATGTATCTGGGGGTTATAGGCCAAATGAATCTGATGGGTATAATGAGAAACTGTGCAGAGAAATACAGTGGGCCAGTAAATCAGAGTGTCTATAATGGGGGATTTAAATTTCCCAGAGATTGACTGGAATTTGTGGGTTGGTCACGCACACTTAGCAAGGCTTTTGTGGATTTATTGGATGATTGTTTTCTACAGCAGCATGTTGGGGAGGCAACTAGAGGGAGTAATACTCTTGATCTGTTTATCAGTTGTGATTCATCATGCATCAAGAATCTGCAGAAAAAGGAACCACTAGGTGGCAGTGATCACAGTGTGCTGAAGCAGGATTTACTCAAAGAGGTAACTACCATCAAGGTTAAGGGGAAGAGTTTTTGCTTTCGTAAAGGTGCCTACGATGGTCTGAGACAGTATTTAAATTCTATGCGGTGTGACTAACTGATGATGTTACCAACAGCAAATTCAAAATGGGAAGCATTCAAAGAATTAATCTTGGAATCTAATAGGATTTTCATACCAACTATGAAATATTGTTCAAGATTTAGGCCTAAATGGATGTCAGATGAACTAATTAGACATGTGACAGAGAAGAAAAATGCATGGGATACATATAAATTAATATGTGACACAGAAGCCTATGATAGATATAAGCTGGTCTGTAACCAAGTTACAAAATGAGGTTAGGCAGGCGAAGGTAGATTACGAGAAATCTTTGGCAAAAGATGCAAAGAAAAACAGCAAAGAGATTTTTACATATGTAAACTCTGAAGGAAGGGGATGGATCAGATTGGTCCACTTGATATCAATGGTTCGACTGTTGATGATCCTGCTCGGGTAGCTAACAAACTAAATGAGTATTTTGCATCGACATTCACACATGAGGAGTTATTCAGGGAGGGGAATGCCAGAGGTGTATTCAACTCTGGCAGTAAGCTAGATAATCTTGTAATAAAAATCATGACTAATAATTGAGAGTAAAGTGGAGGAGAAATTGTTGAAGATAAACACAAGAAAGGCACCTGGGGTGGATGGAATCTATCCAGTTATATTAAAGGAGGTGGCAAAGGAAGTATGCAAACCTTTAGCCATAATTATGAGAGGTTCCCTGGACTCAGGGGAGGTAGCCATTGACTGGAGATGTGCAAATGAGACCCAAATCCACAAAGGAGGATAATAGGGAGACACAGGTAATTACAGAACTGTTAGTTTAACTTTGTTCCAAGGAAATTAATGGAGGCACTGGTTAAAGAAGCATTGCAGGATCATCTAGACGACACTTCAGTTATAGCTCGGACACAGCATGGGTTTGTTAAGGGGAAGTCTTGTCTGACTAATCTGATTGGATACTATGATGTAGTCACAAAGGAACTGGATGCAAAGAATAACTTTGATATCCTATATTTGGATCATAGAAAAGCCTTTGATACTGTTGTATATGGAAGACTGCTGCACAAATTGGAGCAGTGTGGCATTGGAGGCAAACTGCTCCTATGGATAAAGGGATGGTTGAGTGGGAGAAGACAGAGAGTGGTAATCAATGGACACTGCTCTTCATCGACTAATGTTATTAGTGGAGTCCCTCAGGGTTCAGTGTTGGATCCATTGTTGTTTTTTGTATTTTTAAATGATATTGATGATGGTATATCAGGCTTAATGTCCAAGTTTGCAGATGATACAAAGGTTGGCAAGGTTGTTAATGACACTAATGACAGTACACTGCTGCAACAGGATCTAGAAAAGTTGAGCGGATGGGCTGAGAGGTGGCAAATGAAGTTTAACTTTGACAAATGTAAAGTACTACATATGGGAAGCAGTAACCCCAGAGTAACGTATCAACTCTGTGGTACCACACTGACAGTGGTAGAGAATGAAAATAACCTGGGATTAATTGTGCAGGCAGATATGAAGTTTTCTAGCTCATGGCATCTTGTGAATGATATACAGGAATTTTTCTCAAAGGGATATCATCATCATCAGCCATTTTCAATCTACTGCAGGATAAAGGCCTCTCCAGCAACTTTCCAGTTCCTTCTGTTTTGTGCAATGGCCATCCATTTACTACCCACAAACTCGTGAATTTCATCTATCCATCTCCGTCATTGTCTTCCAGGTTTTCTTTTATCTCCTCTTGGGTAGCATTCTTGTCATTTCCTTAGTCCATTGTCATAATGACTTTGAGCTGTGTCCTGCCCAAGTCCATTTCAGTTCTTTAGTTTTGATAAGAATGTCCTTTACTTGAGTTTGCTGCCTAATCTAGGTGTTTCTCTTCTTATCCAACAGTCTGATTCCTAATATAATTTGTTCCATTTTTTTGCTATATAGTTTTCAGCTTCTCTTCCATTCTTTTGGTGAGTGCCAAAGTTTCACTTCCATAAGTCATGGTGGGGAGTATACATTGGTTAATTATTTTACATTTCAGACAAACTGAGATATTGTTCTTCAGTATGTGACTATATTTCCTGAATGCTATCCATCCAAAATTTATTCTTCTCTTGACTTCCAGCCATTTATCATTATTACAGCTAATAACTTGTCCCAGATAAGTATATGACTGCACCTTTTCAATTACTGATCCTTCAATCATTATGATCCTTTCTGTGGCATACTTGTTCATCATTACTTTTGTTTTAGCCATATTCATCTTTAGTCCAAAATCCTTACTAACTGTGCATAACTGATTAAGATTTTCCTCTAATTCTTTGGGATCGTAGCTTATGACCACAATGTCATCTGCAAATCGTAAATGGTTTAGGTACTCTCCATTCACATTGACTCCTTTCTGCGACCAGTCTAAACTTCTGAAAGCTTCCTCAAGGGCAGCAGTAAACAGCTTCGGAGATAGTGTCTCCTTGTCGAACTCCTTTCTCAATTTTAGATTTGCTACTGTCTTTGTCTAGTCTAATAAAAGTAGCGTTCTCATATATTTTCTTCAAAATCATCATACATATGGAGTATCTATGCCTTGTCTTTCCAGTGCCCAAAACATTGCCTTATGCTGTATGGAATCAAATGCCTTTTCATAATCCACAAATGCCAGGCATAATGGTATTTTATATTCATTTGCTTTCTCCATTAGCTGTGATATTACGTGAAGGTGATCCATAGTTGAGAATCCTGTCCTAAAGCCAGCTTGCTCTTTCAGTTGATACTCATCAAATATTCTTTCTAATCTGTTAGCAATGACCCTTGTGAACAACTTGTAAATGTGGGATAACAAGCTAATTGGTCTATAATTTCCAATTTCTGATTTATCTGCTTTCTTATGCAGCAAAACTATGATTGCATTGTTCCACTGCTTGGGCATTACACCTTTTCTAATGCATTTTGTGAAGCACCTTGCCAGTTTTTGTGTTATGTCTCTTCCTCCCAATTTTATCAACTCTACAGTAACTTCATCTTCCCCCCAGGGTTTTCTGATTCTTCATTTTCTTCATCGCTTGTTCTACCTTATCAGGAAGAATATCGGGTATGTCATATGTGTTGCTAATTTGCGATCCATCTTCCCCACTGCTGGCATCATTCCCTCGCTCCTTGTATAATTCTCTATAGTAGTCTTCTGCTATTTGAATTATGCCTTCTCTGCTATTTATAAGTACACCCTCGCTATTCTTCAGTTTCAGTATCATTTGTCTTTCAGTATTACTGATCATGGCTGCTGATTTAAGTCCTTTGTTTTCCCTTAATGTTTGTTCTACTTTTCTTGTGTTAAATCTTCTTATGTCCTCTCTGAGACTGTTTCTAATGGCTTTGCATAACTCAGTATACTCAATTTTCTCCTTGTCAGGGTTTATCTTGCTCTTCATTTCTCATCTTCGGTTCATCATAACAAGTATTTTTGACTAATTTTTTCTTCTTTGGATTTCTTTTTCCCTATAGGTTTCTTGGGCTTTATCACTTTCAGCAAGTTGTAATATTCCTCCTCGATATCTTGGTCCTGAGCAGTCTACAGAAGCTCAAACTTGTTCTTAAGTTCCAGTACATACTGCTCTTTCTCCTCTTCTGTTATCTCAAAGACCTTTGTATTATTTACTCGAGTCAGTTTTTTCCTTTCCTTTCCTACATCTATATCAAGTGTACATCTTACCATTCTGTGATCACTTCCAACATTTCAGGACGGTAACATCACGATATATCTTCTGTTAGTGTGAATGAAGTTGATTTCATTAGTTGTTAATCCATTTGGACTCTTGCATGTCCACTTTCTGTTCACCCTTTTCTTGAAAAAAGTGTTCATTACTGACAATCCTTGAGATTCTGCAAATTCCACAAGTCTTTCACCTCTTTCATCAATTATAAAATTTCCTATAGTTCCCCTTTCTGCTGTGTTTTGTCTTTTTCCAACCTTAGCATTGAAATCCCCCATAATAATAGTGGAGTGGGTTTTCTGCTCATCTAGAAGACTCTCAATTTCGGTGTACATTTCTTCAACCTCTTCATCATTATGGCTTGATGTTGGTGCATAAATCATTATAACTTTTAGCTTGTACCTCTTAGAAATCTTGAATATTAGTCTTGACACACTTGGGGATGTACTTTTGAATTCCAAAATGTTGCTTTTTATATCTTTATGGACCCAAAACCCAACTCCACCTTCGCTCCTTTCACTGTTTCCATTGGTGTACAGCAGACTTGCTTGAACGTATAGCGTGGTTCTCTTCAAGACGCCTAGTCAGCGTGAAGAGGAAAAGACAAACCCTCCAGCATATGACAGCATGACATAACAAATGGCCCTCTGTCCCCAGCAGCTTTCACTTACCCCTCTTATAGCAGAGAGAGGATCAGAGTGGAAGCAGAGGGTGCTAAGAATCTCTGGGTATGACCAGACTACCATGCACGGAAATTGAACTTGGCCCGTTTTAACGTTGTTGTTTGGTTTTTAGGAGCATTAGCAACTAAGGCCATATTGCTCCGGGATATGCGGTGGTGATTCCCTGACCTTTCCGCATCCTCCATATTTGGTGGTGAAGGGCTCGAACCCTGGTCTAATCAAGAAGCGTGTGCTCCGCACTGCTGCTCCTTCCCACCTGGCTACCGTTATAACGTAAGATCGCTCATCGGTGAAGACAGGATATTAGAGCTGGAAAAGGAACTAGAAAATGTGAATTGGGACATCATTTTTTCTTCTTGTTTCAGCCAAACTGATGACCAGGCATCTTGAAGAGAACCACTCTACGCGTTCGTTGCCACCTAAGTGGCGTAACAGGGCTTACCATCGAGAATGTGCATGAGTGGATTTTAGGGAGGCAGGCCAACCGGACTTCTCCTAAATCTTCTGTGATAGAAAGATTTTGGATATATCAGTGTTTAAGACTAAGTGTCTGATAACGCACACAGAATACCTGTTCCCCCCCCCAGCCAGGATAAAGAGGTGATTATCCCTTTGTATAAGGCAATGTCAGGCCACACCTTGAGTACTGTATACAGGTCTGGAGGCCTCATTTTAAGAAGGATGTAGAGCTGTTGGAACAAGTACAGAGAAGGCCAACAAGATTAGTGAGCAGAACAAAGGGTTGCTCTTATTAGAAAGGCTTAAGTTTTGCAAATTACAGTGTCTGGAGACTAGGCACCTGCGAGGTGATCCGATTGAGGTGTATAAAGCCTTGAATTGTTTGAGCATGCTCAATGCTGATGAAATTATTCCTCTTGCTCAGAATAATCGCCTGATAGGGCATAAATTCAAATTGAGGAAAGACGGTTGTAGGATAGATGTGTAGAAGTTTGCCTTAAGCCAGCGGGTGGTTGATTGCTGGAACAAACTTCCATCTGTCTTTGTAGAAGTTGATAGCTTAAATAGATTCAAGGCAGAACTTGACAAACTTTTGGAGCAAGGGGATGGGTGAAATAAGGGTTTTTTTTTTTTTTTTTTTATGCTAATGTGTCAAATTTGGAGCATTTTGCAAAAAATTACTGAGGTAAACCTTTTATTTATTTTTTAACTGCTAAATAATAACTCTCTCTATAGAGAGAGTTATTATTTATTTGAAGTGTGCAGTGTAATACCATCAGTTTACAAATCTGGTTGGCTATTTTGACAGGGTCACTAATGAGCTGGATTTAGGGAATAATTTCGATATTGTTTAGCATTAGTAGAGGCATACGATGCAAGAAAGCAAGCTTATGCAGCATCAGCAAAAAAAAAAAAAAAAAAAAAAAAACCTCCCATTTCACCGCTGCATTTTATCTAAATTCCTGTCCAGCTCAGCCTTAAATTTATTTAGGCTATTAGCTTCCACAGCAAAAGATGGAAGCCTGTTCCACCAATCAAAACTACTCGCTGGCTAAAGGCAAATTTCCACATCTATTCTACAAATTTCTTTCCTCAATTTGAAACTGTGCCCCCTCAGGTTATTAGTCTCAGCAAGAGGAAGAATCTCATCAGCCTTCAGCTTGCTCAACCCATTCAAAGCCTTATACACCTCCATCACCTTGCAGGTGCCTACTCTCCAGGTGCTCCAATTTGCAGAACTTAAGCCTTTCTTGGAAAGAGCACCCCTTTGTTCCTTTTACCAATCTTGCTGCCTTTCTTTGTACTTGTTCTAGCAACTCTACATCCTTCCTAAAATGATGCCTCCACACCTGTATACAGTACTCTAGGTGTGGCCTGACCATTGCCTTGTATAACGGGATAATCACCTCCCTGTCCCTGCTAGCAAAATTCCTATATATCATTGACAAGACTTCATGACCTGCCCTGGCAGCCCATCTGTACTGCTCAGCGAACTTCATATTTGACTGCTTGTTTGTTATTTGTTTTTAGGAGCATTAGCAACTAAGGCCATATTGCTCCGGGGATATGCGATGGTCATTCCCTGACCTTTCCGCATCCTCCATATTTGGTGGACACTGGCTCGAACCCCAGATATTTGACTGCACGATTACCCAGGTCTTTTTCACTTTCCACTTCCCTGAGTGTAGTACAGCACAGTTGGTACGTTTCTCTTCGGTTATTGCTACCCATATGCAGTACTTTGCATTTGTCAACGTTAAACTTCAGTTACCACTTCTCAGCCCATTTCCCCAACTTATCTAGATCCAATTGGAGTAGCATACTGTCTTTACTGTCGTTAACAACCCTGCTAACTTTTGTGTCATCTGCAAACTTGGACATTAAACCTGATATACCTTCATCGATATCATTGAGAAATATACAAAACAACAATACCTAACCTTGGGGAACTCCACTAATAACATTTGTCCACAAAGAGCAGTTCCACTGATTACCACTCTCTGTCATCTCCCACTCAACCATCCCTTTATCCATTGTAGCAACTTACCCTTAATGCCATACCTCTCCAATTTATACAGCAGTCAACCACGTGCAACAGTATCAAAGGTTTTCCTGAAATCCAAGTATACGATATCAAAATTATTTTTGGCATTCAGTTCCTTTGTGACCACATCAGAGTATCCAATCAAATTGGTCAGACAAGACCTCCCTTTAACAAACCCATGACCTCCCTTTAACAAACCCATGCTGTGTCTTAACTATTACTGTAGTCTTATCTAGATGATTCTGCAATGCTTATTTAACAAGTGATTCCATTATTTCCTGCAGAACACAAGTTAAACTAACAGGTCTATAATTACTTGTGTCACCTTTTGAACCCCCTTTGTGAATTGGTGATATATTTGCACACCTCCAGTCCATGGGTACCTCCCCTGAGTCCAAGGAAGCTCTCATAAATTTATGGCTACGGGTTTGCTTACTTCTATTGCTGCCTCCTTTAATATAACTGGATAGATCCCCTCCACCCCAGATGCCTTCCTTAGATTTAACTTCAACAATTTCTCCTCCACTTTGCTCTCAGTTATTACAAAATCACTTAGTTCCCTGTTAGAGTTTGATAAACTTCTGGCACTCTCCTCATTGAATAACTCCTCATGTGTGAATGTAGATGCCAAATACTAATTCAGTTTATCAGCTATCCAAGCATGATTATCAATAGTCAACTCATCTATGTTAAGTGGTCCACCCTGATTCATCCCTTTTCTTCTAGAGTTTACATAAGTAAAGAACTGTTTGCTGTTTTTCTTTGCATCCTTTGCCAAAGATTTCTCGTAATCTGCCTTCGCCTGCCTAACCTCCTTTGTGACTTGATTACAGACTAATTTATACCTGCTATAGGCTTATGTGTCACCTGATACGTTATATGCATCCTATACATTCTTCTTCTCTGCCACAAGATTCATTAATTCATCTGACATCCATTTAGACCTAAACCTTGAAGAGTATTTCTTAGTTGGAATGAAAAGCCTAGTAGCCTCCAAAATTAAGTCCCTGAAGGCTTCCCATTTAGAATTCAACGTTGGTAACACATCAGTTCATCCAGCTGTACAGAATTTAAAAACTGTCTGAGACCTCTGTAGTCACCTTTACAAAAGCAAAAGCCCTTCCCTTTAGCCTTGATGATAGTAACATCTTTAAGTAATTCCCACAATTTGGATTTTAATTGGATTTCAGCAAAGCAATTTGACTCAGTCCCACATGAGTGGTTACTTTATAAGCTGGAACAGGTTGTAACCACAAGGAAACTCCTTAGATGGATAGCTGGATGGCTTCAGGGCAGGAGGCAGAGGGTTGATAAATAGTTATTCCTCAGATTGGGTTAATGTAAGAAGTGGGGTTCCCCAAGGATCAGTATTGGGACCACTGTTGTTTTTGATTTTCTTAAATGACACCGATGAAGGGATACAGGGTGTGATGTCTAAATTTGCAGATGATGTAAAGATTGGTAGAGTAGTTAATGATGATCACCCAGCAAAAGAGCTTCTTCAGAGTGACGTAGATAGACTTCAAGGATGGTTAAGTATCTCCATACAGGCAAAGAATTTATGGCTCCAGCTAACAGAGAAGTTTTTCTTAAATTTTTGCCGTTTTATTGACTTAATTGGCATATTAATTTATTTTATAGAAGTAGTTCTATATTCCTAGTTACGCCACTTAGTTTATTTTGAATTTAGATAGAGATTTTGTAGGTTATTACTTAGTATTGGTAGAACCTTGTACCGTTCAAAACTTGCCGCCATTATTGTAGTATATTAGATCAGTGGCATGCAAACTTATTTCACTTGCGTTCCCCCTTTATTAAATATAAAATTGACGCGACCCCTCAATGTGAACACAGAGGGAGGGTGACAAGATTTTTAGAGAAGAAAAATGGCATTTTACAAATTATTTAGTAGAAAATTTTATTCGAGTACTGAGAAATAAAAAAAAAACTTGTTTCCTTTTTAATTTACACATTACAATAATCGTTTAATATTTTAATTGAATACCGCAAAAACAACAAATCAAATTCTTATTTTTCAATTAAGATTACAAAACAATAAAAAATGAACAATTAGGTAACCAATACTTGGATGCAATATTTGAAATTGCTAATCTCATATCATCTTCTGGATCAAGTCTGGAATGGTGTTTTGTTTTTATAGCTGTTAATTTTATAACATAAATATGTAGACCCAAAAGGCAGCTATCTTTGTATCGCCATTTTCGATAAATCTTGATACTCATCTCGAAGAGAAAGCCAAAATTTGTCATAAGTAGTCTTGAAATAAGCACATAATGCTTTGTCAGATGACAGGTCAATAAGATCTTCCTTTTGCTCAATGGTAATTTCGTGACATGAAAAAATTTCAAAAGCAAAGGGATCACAAATCCGATATAACTTTTTATTTTTTCTGGAGATATATCAAATCATTTGGAAAAATTCTTAATTAGCATTGTTAGGTGGGAGGCAATGACATCCCTAAATTGTAAAATGTCAGTATTATTGCTATTAACTAAATCAGAAAAACATGGGAATGTTTCAGTATTATTACGCTCAAATTCAGTTTTCCAAAGGTTAAGTTTATTTTTGAAAGCTTCTGAGTAGTACAGTCAGTCCTCGTATAACACGTGTTTACACTACACGAATTCGATCATACACGATTTATAAATAGGGGAACGATATCTTATATAACACGAACCGAATTTGCTTATGCACGATTCGCCTTTGTGTTTACAAGAAATGGCAGTCGAACACAGAATCACCCCAACCGAACGCAACACGATAGGAATGAAGAGAAGATTCTGAAAATGTATTTATGTTTTTTTATATCAGTGAAGGGGAAACACATTTCACCATAATAACGTAAAAACAAACACAATTCCAGCTATCGGTATAATCACAAATGCAATTAGATCAAGTTTACTACCAGTTTATGACAGATTCCACTAGCAGAAACGCAACTGGAAATTGTTTTTATTGTTTTATGGTAGTAACCCCTAGAAATGTGCTTTAGTAAAATGTGAGGTGTTAATCTCTGCCTTTACGGTGTTGTTTATTCAGTTGCTACATGCGGGCAGCTTTGTTTATGTGTATCAAGCGTGCCTCCTCGTTTTTAATTGTGCTTTTTTCTCTAAAAATGAGTAAAAAACTTAAAAGGTATGAAAAGGAAGCGTCCTGGTGCAGACACTGCAGATTCAGAGAGAAAAAGAAAAGCAATATCGATAAACAGAAGCATTGGTCAAAAATTCTTACCTGGGAAAATTTATAGTGGCCTCATACTATGGTTTATTGCCAAAATCACACCGGCCTTCTGCCCACCGGGGTTTCCCCGGTAAGGCTTATGGCCAGTCTGCCTCTGTCGATAGAGAAAAAATATGAAATTGTGAAACGCTTTGAGCGAAATGAAACACCATGCGATATTTCACGTGCTACAGACCTAAATGAGGCAACACCGAGAATTACAAAGAATGCAGAGAAAATAAAAACAATTTTCATAGCAAGAACAACTCAAAGTGTAATTACAATCCATTAGATTAAGAACAAAGAATTGGAAGAGATGGAACGGCTGTCATCTGTTTGGATAGAAAATCAAACAAAAAACAAGTTTGCTTACTATAGAAGCAAAAGCAGTAGCAATATTTTATTACGATTATTTATTGTGTTTGGTAATGTTTTAGTTACAAATGTGTGTTCAATCTTGGGTGGTCGGCACCTAACCCTATTTTTCGCATAGGGCCTGTTGTTTATATTGCACGATTTCGCATTGCACGAGGGTTTATAGGAACACAACTATTGTGCTATATGAGGACTGACTGTATTAGTATATTTGTTCCGTCCTTGAAAACTTAAATTTAAACCATTAAGTTTTTCAAATATATCAACAAGGGAACAAAGTTTTCCAAGCCATCTTTGATTTGTAAATAATTGAGCAAGGTTCTAATCTGTATCTGATAAAAACAATAAAACTTCGCATTTGAGGCAAAAAAGACGTCGCAACATTTTACCGCTGCACAACCACCTCACTTTCGTATATAAAAGAAGCGTTTCATAAGCAGATCCCATTTCATTAAAAAGTATAGTGAAAAGTCTGCTATTTAAGCTTCTACTTTCAATAAAGTTGATCACACTTACTGCATCTTTCAAAACTTTGTGCAAATCAGTTTGCATTTCCTTCACTACTAATGCTTTCCTATGTATAATGCAATGATTAAAAACTCTATTTGGAGCAATTTCCTTTACTTTGCCTTTTAAACCTTTATTTAATGCAGCCATCAGTACAAATTGCAACATAGTTGTTCCACATTAGATTATTTGTTTGAAAGAAAATATTTATAACATCAAATATTTTCTGGCTGGGCCATCTTCCTTCCAAAACTTTGCAAAATGGAAAATCCTCCAAAATATCCCCCCCCCACCCATTACAGTATCCAACATATACAATAAGTTGAGCAAGGTTTGAAATATGTGTGGATTCATCTAACTGTATTGCAAAAATTGGACTTTCTCTCAATCGATTTAATAAATTGATTTTTAAGTTGTACGATAACTGTAATATTCCACGAGACTGTCTCTGGACAGAGGAATGGTTTTTAAATCAATGCTGTACTTTTCTCCATGCATAATTGAAATAATTTTTATTGCAGCAAGGAGAATGCACCCAATTACGAAGAAGAATAAAGCTTGTGTGCTATATATACACACTTGCTATGTAAATTTACTGCTACTGCACATTCACACCTCTGGCCTTTAGGCAATTTGAAAATTTGTGCTGTAGGAAGCACAAATTAAGAGCTAAATGGATTACTGTAAGGGTTTAATTGAGTAGTACTATCCAGTACTACTCAGCATTTGGGTAGTAATGAGAAATATTTAAGGCCTATGTAGCCAAGTGGTCAAGAATGGGAGTGCAGTGGCGCATGCTCTTTGAGTAGATCGGGGTTCAAGCCCCTGACTGCTAAATACAGTCAAATCTGCCAACCTGCACTTGACCATCATGGCAGATTATGGTCCATTTTCCTCAACATAAAGTGTTCAGGAGGCTTCCATCCTGCAGTGGATTGATAATGGCTTCTCAGTAATACATACTGAGAATTCACACTAGTCAGCTGCTTTTTGTGTGTCCATAGCCAGTGAGCAAATAAAGGTGTATTCCCGATGCGGCAGACAGTAGGGTTCATTTGTATCTCAGACTTAGTTCGAGTAGCAAAGTCTCTACACCTACAGTATTGAAAAAATAATTTTAACAACAGGTTTTTAGCTTTTATGTACACAAAAAATAAATTTATTTAAAAATTCCCACTACGACATTGGGGGTCGTGCCCCACAGTTTGCACACCACGTATTAGATCGATACAGAATAGTGTAATGTATATCTTGAACGTGTTAGTGTAAGGTATAACGTAAAACTAGATAGCATAATACATAGCACTGTATTAGGAATCTGTAAGCTTAGAATAGTATTGCAAAATAATCAATTAAATTTATAAATCTTATTAATTTTTATTGTTAATTAAATTGCATTGAAATGGAAATCATGCCCCGGACTAGAGCAGCAAAGCAACATGCACAAAGCAGCAGAAATACTATGATTCAGGGGAGAACAGAAGGAGGCGATTCTTCAACACATCAGTCTCAAAAAATGTTCAAAATGTGAAATGTTCATGGACCTTTCTGGAACAGCATATGATCTAGCCATGGATGATATCTTTGGGTGTGCTAGGTTCAGAGAGAAATAAGAAATTAAGTGCCAACTCAGTGTTGCGATGGGCATCTATGAGAGTTTGAAGAGTTGGGTAGATGCCTTAGAAGGAATTAAAATGGGTGGCCCGCATCAAGCTCTCAGCTGATTAAACTCAATGCCACAGCTCACTCTTGAGCACAAGGCAACACAGTGGCAATTTTCAAGGAAGAATGGCTAGTCCCACAGGAGCTCGTTATTGTCGGTGACTCAATTGTCAGGAAAACAGGAAATATACTGTGTGAAAAGGATAAGTGGAATAGGTATGTCTGCCGGGGTCAAAGGTTGATAACATTGCAGAGCAGACATCATCTTTTAAGGGCACAAAAGGTAATATCGTTGGCACTAATGACGTTACTTGTAAGAGATCTGCAGATTTACTTAACAAGTACAGGCCAATATTGAAAAAAAGTTGTGAATTAGGGTTAAATTTGAAAGTGCCTGCAATTCTGCACAGACACGATAGGAGGGAGTATATGATGAGAGCCTTGTCAACCAATTCGGCTCTGGAGAAAATGTGCAAGGCTCATTGGGTAGAATTTTTTTCAATGTGGTCTCTGCTTGTTAACAGGAGAGATTGCTTCTACAGAGATGGGATACACTTAAACAGAAACGGAAAACACTTAAATAGTTTGCTGATGCTATCGAGGCAATGTGAGGTGGGTCAGAAACTGCTAACTTGGGGGATTCACATTCTAATAGATTAACGATAGCGGCAGGCAGAGGTGGAAGTGATTCTTGCACTGCTTCTATTCTAATGAGCAGCAGCCTGGAAAGGAAGTTTCTAGGGATTTCAAGAACTACTGGGAGTAAGAAACAAGTAAATAGGCTGTGTTAGAGTAACTAAGAGAAAGAACAGGTGCAAGTATACTTGTATGTACACCAATGCTAGGAGTATAGTAAATAAATTTGATAAATTTGAAGTGCTGGTCAAGCCATCAAAGGCAGATATTGTTGGGATATCAGAGACATGGTATCACACAGATATAAGGAATGCAGAAATGAATTTGGGAAGTAAAATGTGCACAGAAAGGATAAACAGGATAGAAAAGGATGGATTATGCTGTTAGTTAAGAAACACAAAATCTAAGGAAGTACATCCAGTTGACATGGCTGGACAGTGCAGTGTTGAGTCAGTTTGGTATGACATAAGCACTGGGAAAGCAAAAATGAGGGTAGGAGTTTGTTATATACCTAATGACTCTGATGAGTACAATGAAAAATTACAGGAATATCCCTGACTTACGTAAGGGTTGCATTCCGCGGAACTCTACATAAGTCGAAATTTCCCCCATGCTTGTGCAGCACTCGCAACTGTGCTTGCTGAATTGATTGAATCAAAAAAAAGAAATGTTCAACGAACATGTAAATAGAATTATTTATTGTATTTATTCAAATTTTTTATCTCATGCACAGGAAAAATTACAAAAGTGTGCAATTTAAAAAAATTTCAAAATTATAAAATTACAAAAAAAGAGAGGAGGCGGGCATGATATCAGTAAGTTTTACTTCTTGGGCATCATTGCCAGAATCGACATCTTCAGCTGATAAGTACGTCGCTGTGGAGGTTGAGGGCTATGGACATTTAGAAGGGGTCAGCCGCTCAACCTTATGAAAGAACATATTAATGGATGACTGGATGGTGGCTTTTTTCTTTTCATCGTAAATTTCTTTGTAGCAAGCAAGCATAACATTCACCCCCTCTGTTAACTTTTAAGAATCGTTCACTGTCACGATCCAACTTCTCAAACCTCTCCATTGATGCAATTTCACGAAATGTCACTACCATCTCTCTGGTGATGAAGCGTTTCGGCTCCTCATTTGGTTCATCTTGATATATGTCAGCATTTTATTCTTTCACTATCGCTGCCTGCAAGTCAATAAGTTCTTCGTTAGGTAATTCCTTCTCTTCTTCTTCTTCTATTAACTCCTCCACATCTTTCGCATAAACCTCCAACTGAAGTAGCTCTGAAACCTTTAAAATATTATCTGTAACCTCTTCGTATGATTCGTCTTTTTCGAATCCGTCTAAGCCTTTTACATGCCGTGGGCATATTTTCTTCCATGCACCATTTAAACAACTTTTAGTAATTTCAGTAATTTCTGCCCAGGCCTTAATAATGTTTAAGATGGCATGATATATATTTTAAGATTTACAAGTCTCATAACATAAAATTTTTCTCATTGTCTACTACAGACAATGCCAGAGCAAAGTTGTGCATAAATAGTATGCTTTTAAATTCAAAATAATACCCTGATAATTGGATGAGTGAAGCCGTGTTTGGCAGTAGAAATATCTTTGTTTAAGATGGTGTGATATATATTTTAAGATTTACAAAAGTCTCATAACCTCTTCATATGATTTGTCTTTTACGAATCCTTCTGAGCCTTTTACGTGCCATGGGCATATTTTCTTCCATGCACCATTTAAACAACTTTTAGTAATTTCTGCCCAGGCCTTAATAATGTTTAAGATGGCGTGATATATTATTTTAAGATTTACAAAAGTCTCATAAGATAAAATTTTTCTCATTGTCTACTACAGACAATGCCAGAGCAAATTCAAAATAATACCCTGATAATTGGATGAGTGAAGCCGTGTTTGGCAGTAGAAATATCACTCTCATGTTCGAACTGAAATCATCTAGATGCGTAGGATTTCCAGGAGCATTATCTAATACAAGCAAAATTTTGAAAAGAGCGTCATTGTCTTTACAATATTTTTCAACCTCAGGAATGAAGCAGCATTTAAACCAATCCTCAAAGAGAGAGATATTGTTATCCATGATCTCTGGTTCGATTGGAAATGCATGGGTAGGGTGCCCTTATTGATGCCCTTAAATGCACGAGGATTTCCAGAATGGCACACAAGCAGTGGTTTTAATCTGTAATCTCCTGCTGCATTAGCTCCAAGCACGAGTGTGGCCCATGAAACTTGGAAAAGAGAAAAACATCCTCTTTGGCAATGTATATTCGATCTGGCATTGTTTTCCAATACAGGGCAGTCTCGTAAACATTAAAAATATGCTGTGTTGGATAGCCGCCTTCATCGATAATTTTTTCCAACCCATCACAAAATTTCTCTGCAGCTGCAGAATCGGCACTGGCAACTTCACTGCACACTTTAACATTGTGGAAACCAGCGCGATGCTTGAACCTTTTAAACCACCTGTTTCTTACCATCAACTTGGGTTGGGGTTCGCCATACTTATCCTTAATATCTTTATAAATACTTGTTGCTTTTGCTCGAATGGTCATTATACTCGAGAGCACTCGCTTCTAAATCTGATTTTCCATCCAAACTATTAACAGCTGTTCCATCTTCGGTATAGCACCTGAACGCTATTCTGTGATCATTGTTGATCCTTTGACATGTTCTTTTATACATGCACTGTCCTTTACAATAGTATTCACTGCTGAAGCAACGAAACCAAATTCCCTTGAAAATAGATGACAAACTTTGTCCTGCTTCGTACTTCTTAATCATTTTATATCTTCATTTCTAAATCAATTTTGTTTCATTACCTGGCACTACCACCACTTGCACTTTTCGTTGATCACTTTCCCTTCATCATTGTAATATGTAAATAGGGATGAAGAGCAGTTTCTGAAAATTTGTGTTTTATATGATTGAAGATTTCAGTGAAGGGGAACACATTTCACCATAAGTTATTATGTTAATGTTATGTTAATACAAACCCACACAACTGCAGTTATTGGTATTATCGCAAATGCAATAAGATCGAGTTTACTACCAATTTATAATTACATGCACTAACAGAAAAGCCCAATAAACCGGAAAATGCAAACTGTTTTTATTGTTTTATAGTCGTGACTTCCAGAAACGTGCTTTAGTAAAACATCACAAAGGCACTCAAAATTGATTCTGATAACGGGAACATATAATAAAAGGATAGTGCAATTTTCATTATAAATATGACCTTTTAGAGCTTAATAATATAGCGAAATTTTCAACTTGCAAGGACTTGCAACGAATTACAAAAAAAAAAAAAAAAATGTGTTATTGGCTTCACATTACGATACATTCACAATACCTCCATTTATTCCAACAGGATACAAAATACATTTCCACAATTTTTTTAAGTTCACACCGTCCGGCAAAACCTTACGTAAAGTTGAATTTCTTTAAGTCGAGTATTACGTAAGTCGGGGACTTCCTGTATACAGAGAAATAAAATAGAACAGTAAATCAGAATCTCTTATAATATGGTATTTTAACTTTCCAGATATTGACTGGAACTTCTGGTTGGTCACTTACATATTAGCAAGACTTTTGTAGATATATTGGTTTTCTCCAGCTGCATGTTCGAGAGGCAACCAGAGGGGGTAATACTCTTGATCTAATTATCAAATGTTTATCCATGCATTAAGAATTTACAGATAAAGGAACCACTAGGTGGGAGCGATCAGTGTACTGATGTGGGATTTACTTAAAGATTTAACCACCATCAAGGGTAAAGGGAAGGGGTTTTCCTTCCATAAAGGTGACTAGAGTGGTCTCAGACAGTTTTTAAATTCCATACAGTGCGACCAACTTGAATGCTTCCCATTTAGAATGTGCTGTTGTTACCAACAGCAAATTCTAAATGGGTAGCATTCAAGGAATTAATCTTGGAAGCTACTAAGCTTTTCTTACCAAATAAGAAATACTGTTCTAGGTTTAGTCCCAAATGTCAGATGAACTAATGAGACTCGTGGCAGAGATGAAAAATGCATGGGATGCATATAAATTATCAGGTGACACAGAAGATTATAGCAGATATAAGCTAGTCTGAATCAAGAGACAAAGGAGGTTAGGCAAGCGAAAGCAGATTATGAGAAATCTTTGGCAAAGGATGCAAAGAAAAACAGCAAAGACTTCTTTACTCACATAAACTCTAAAAGGAATGGGATGAATTAGATTGGTCCAATTGATATCGATAGTTTGACTGTAGATGATCCTGCTCAGATAGTTGCCAAACTGAATGAGTATTTTGCATCTACATTCAACACATGAGGAGTTATTCAGGGAAGGGAAGGGAAGGCCAGACGTTTATGAAACTCTAACAGGGAATTAAATAATTTTGTTATAACTGAGAGCGAAGTGGAGTCGAAACTGTTGAAGTTAAACTTAAGAAAGCCACCTGGGGTGGATGGAATCAATCCAGTTGTATTAAATGAGGTGGAAAAAGAAGTAAGCAAACCCTTAGCCATAATTACAAGAGCATCATTGGACTCAGGGGAGGTCCCCATTGACTGGAGATGTGCAAATGTATCTCCAATTCACAGAGGAGGATCAAAAAGTGACAAGTAATTACAAACCTGTTAGTTTAACTTCTGTTCTGGGGAAAATCATGGAGTCATCGGTTAAAGATGAATGGCAGGATCATCTAGACAAGACTGCGGTAATAATTCAGACACAGCATGGGTTTGTTAAGGGGAAGTCTTGTCTGGCCAATCTGATTGGATACTATGACATGGACACAAAGGAACTGGATTCAAAAAATAATTTTGATATCATATACTTGGATTTCAGGAAAGCTTTTGATACTGTTGCACATGGAATACTACTGTACAAATTGGAGCAGTATGGCATTAAAGGCAAGTTGACACAATGGATAAAAGGATGGTTGAGTGGGATAAGACAGAGTAGTAATCAACAGACACTGTTCTTTAAGGACTAATGTTATTACCAGTGTCCCCCAGGGTTTGGTGTTGCGCCCATTGTTAATTTGTATATTTATCAATGATATTGATGAAAGTATATCAAGTTTAATGTCAAGTTTCCATATGATACAAAGGTTGGCAGGGTTGTTAATGACAGTAATGACATTATGCTACTGCAACAGGATCTAGAAAAGTTGGGCAGATAGGCTGAGAAGTAGCAACTGAAGTTTAACATTGACAAATGCAAAGTACTGCATATCGGTAGCAATAACCAAGAGAAATGTACCAACTGTGTGGTGTTACACTCAGGGAAGTGGAGAATGAAAGAGACCTGGGGGTAATTGTACATTGAAAAACGAAGTTTTCTGAGAGTGCAGACAGGCTGCCAGAGCAGGTCATGTTAATGATATATAGGGTCTTGTTAATGATATATAGGAATTTTGATAGCAGGGATAAGGAGGTAGTTATCCCCTTATATAAGGCAATGGTCAGGCCACACTTTGAGTACTATGTACAGGTCTGGAAACCTCATTTTAGGAAGGATATACAGTTGCTAGAAAGAGTACAGAGAAGGGCAACAAGACTGGTGAGCGGAACAAAGGGGTGCTCTTATGAAGAAATGCTTAAATTCTGCAAATCTGGAGACTAAGCACCTGTGAGGTTTGTTTGTTTGTTATTTGGTTTTTAGGAGCATTAGCAACTAAGGTCATATTGCTCCGGGGATATGCGGTGGTCATTCCCTGACCTTTCTGCATCCTCCGTATTTGGTGATCACAGGCTCGAACACCGGTCTAATCACAAAGCGTGTGCTATGCACTGCTGCTCCTGCCCACCTGGCTACGGAGGCACCACCTGTGAGGTGATCTAATTGAAGTGTATAACGTCTTGAATGGATTGAGCAGGCTCAATGCTATTGGGACTCTTCCTTTTGCTCAGATTACAAACCTGAGGGGGCATAAACTGAAACTGAGGAAAGACAGTTGTAAAATTGATGTGCAGAAATTTAGCCAACAGTTAGTTGGCTAAATGCAATCCATTGGCTAAATTTCATTTCATCTTTTGTTGTGGAAGATGATAACTTAAATAAATTCAAGGAAGAAGTGGACAAACTTTGGGAGCAAATGGATGGGTGAAATGGGAATTTTTTTTTTTTTTTTTGGCTGATGCTGTATTAAGCTTGCTTTCTTGCATCACATGCCTCTACTAATGCTACTGGTCTGAAAAATGGCAGCTATGCTTTAATCTAGCAAAGTGTCAGGTATTACACCTGAGGAACAGTAACTCTAAAATAACTTATACCCTTGGTGGATTTGAACTAAAGCTAGTAGTGGAGGAAAGGGACTTGGGTGTTACGATACAGTCAGAAATGAAGTTCTCCAAGCACTGTAGACAGGTTGCAAGGAAGGCCCATGGTGTCTTATCAATGATTTATCAAACATTTGCTTCTATAAATAAAGAGATCATAATCCCATTATATAAGGCTGTTGTTAGACTGCACTTGGAATACTGTGTTCAAGTATGGAAACCACACCTAAAGAATGGCATTGAGCTCCTTGAAAGGGTCCAAAGATGGGAAACTCGTCTGGTGAGATTGGCAAAAGGAAGTCCTTATGAGGAAAGACTGACTTTGAATATTTGGGTTACATAGCTTGGAAACTGGGCACTTTAGCGGAGTCTTGATTGAGATGTTTAATGCTCTGAGAGACATACGTAAAATGAATGAGGGTGAAATTTTCAAGGTTATAAATGATTCTAGAACTAGGGGCCATAAATTTAAGAGGGTGAGATGTTTAGGCTGGTTGCAGGAAGTTTTATTTTAGCCAGAGATTTTTAAATTACTGGAATAAGTTACCTACATGGGTGGTAGAAGTTAACAGTTTGAGGAAATTCAAAGATCAACTGGATAGTTACCTATGGGAGGAGGGAAACACATAGCTTGTCAATTTCCTTTTCTTTTATTAATTTTTTTTTTCTTCTTCTTATTATTATTTTATTCTTTTTTTTTTGGCTGGTGAAAGTTATTGTAAATGCCATTGTAACTTATTTCAAAAAATTGTTTCAGTATTCAATGCAACTGAGGCTACTGCCTTACTGAATAGTGGCAAATTTTTCAAATAAATAGCAACAGCAATTTTTCAAATAAATCATCTCACAGGAAACTTGGTTTGCTCAAAGATATATAAAAGCTGAGGCTATTGCCCTACCTTTACAATAATAAACTGCATGTGCTATGAATTAAGTGTGCATGATTGTTATCCCCCCCCCCCGAAGTGAATGCAATGGGGTAACCTTTCCAGGAACCTCCCTCTGCCATTGCTAACATCATGCTGTTCTTTTCTTGATGGCATGGCATGGCATTGGATGCTGACACTGGCTGCAGCTGGTATGGCCAGTATAGGATTGTAGCCCAATAGTGACCTCCACTCGCACATAGGGCAATCTGTTCCTATGACTTTAATCCCCCCCCTACACCCAGGGCTTTTGCCCATACTCACCTCGCCAAATCCTTCCAAATCCACCTGGTGAGCCCTACTACCCTAAATACCTTTACTCCTCTTAACAGTTCCTCCCCTATGGAAGTTGAGCAACCTTCTCAGGGATGCCCATCCCTTTATCTTCCAATTTCCTGCGAAAATCATGGTCAACCTATCATCCACCATCTTTGCTTTCATCTATTGTCCACAACTTAAACCAGGGATTCCCAACAGGATCAATAATCTTGAAAGAGAGGTCAATACATGCCAAAGGGTTGAACATGAATCTATGGGCAAATTACATAATAATATAATAAATATGATGAATATAATAATACAGTATATGATTTAAAAATATAACTATGAACATTGGCCTATTTAACTTTCAGTTTTGGAAATTTGGTATGCGAATTTTATCTCTGGGCAGCAGAGCCATAATTCAGCGAATGGTCATGATACACGTGTCACACAGCTAGTAAAAACGATTAGTGGCTGCCAGCAGTCAACTGACAGATCTGTCACAGTTACCATCTGAACAGTTCATAAATAGGCATATCATATATTTAAATGCTATTGTAAGTTATTTCAAATAATGACATATTACAATTTTGATAAGATATAATTTTCAGGAAGATATTTATACCATGTTGCTTCCAAAAGAGAAGTGCCATCTCTGTTCACAAGATAGTGTGATTCATTTCTCTGCCTGGCAATGATCAATACTCTTATGTAAGAAAACTTTTCAGAACAATGCTATGAAACCACCAAAGATGAAAGACTGCCTGGACAGGATGCTTCCTGGTGCAAAAGACAAAGATTTTGAATATTGCAAATGTCTTAAAGATAAATTTATAAAAAAAAAAAAAATGGTCTACAACAGACCATTTTTGGTCTGTTGTAGACCATTTAATCAATGTTGAAACTTTCAGTTTCTAGAAATGCTGAAGGATTGGAAGCCTCTCATAACATATCACTCTTAATTGCAAATACAATGTATCTGCGCACAGTTGAGGAGCAATTGATACTGCCATTCAGTATGAGAAATAAGTTCTGTTGTGAAAATAGATCCGGATCCAGCATTAAAAACATATTCTGCTGAGTAACAATACAGTTCAACTTCATATTGATGAAATGACTGAAAATATTAAAAAAAAAACTGTGGTTTCTAAATTATTACACAACTAAATTTGCTGTACAACTGGATAAGGGAACATTTGGACCTTTAAGCATACTTATGGCTTATGTACATTATTACAGCCCAAGAAAAATGGCAATAACAAAAGAATTTCTTTTTTCTCAAATATTAAAAATGTATACAACAGGAGAAATTATTTTTTCTGCTTTGAAAAATACTTACAGGAAGCTAATATTGCATCAACTTTTTCTGATGGAGCAGCTGTAATCGTCAGCAAATATAGAGTTTTTGGAATTTTTGAAGAAAAAGATTCATGATGTTAGAACTGCACACTGTGTTGCAAAACACATATGTGTGAAAAAATCCATGATGTTCTGAAAGTGTGTAAATCAATAAATAAAATAAAGGTCAAACATAAAGGTGAATTGTGAGCAAAATGATGAAATCTACAACTAGCTGCTTTTACATAAAGAGAGAGAGAGAGAGAGAGATACATGGCTCTCAAAAAAGATAGTGTTTACAATGTTTTACTGAACTTTTGATTCTGTAATAAAATTTCTTCTTGAAATAAATAAACCATTAGCAACAAAATTAATTGAAACAAAATAGCATGTGCTTTACTCAGCTGATATATATTCAAAGTTTAATGATATCCAAACAAGACTACAAAGCAGAGATATGAATATAATTCAAGTTCAGACAAGTTCATGGGTCCATTTTGTATTGGGTTTTGACCCAAAATGGCATTATTTATATCCATTTTAAATCCAAGAGATTTTCGCTACTTTTGTTAACTTGTCATTCCTGTCATTTATGGAAAAAGATACAATTTCAGACCACAATTTGCTATTGTACACATTCCACTTGAATAAACTGAAAAAAGACTTTAACATTTGATTTCAAGATGTTCATGATATGATTGTACCAGAATGGATTCTACAACCATTTGAGTGTAATGTATCTCAAGTTGAATTAATTTACAAGAAGAGTTAATTGAAATGACAGATTTGGAGGCCAAATCTGTATTCCAAACTAAAGAGGATAATAATGAAGATATGCAAAATAAAAATATCCTAAACTATGGCAGAACCACTTTTGCTAATTTTCTACAGTTCTTATCTAGTTGAAGCTGGATTCAACTATATTAATGATTTACTGGGAAAAACAAGAAACAGGCTGAACACATCAGAACATGGGAAACCTAAGGATCAAATTAAATAATTTTAGCCTGGATACCACAAAGCTTATTGAAAACATCAGCCACAACTGTCTCATTAACAATTTTTATGAGAATTAACGCTAATGATTAAAATGGAAATGTAATGGGCTGTGATTTTTACAAAACTAAAACAGCAGTAATAAACCATTATAATTTGGCGTTTTTTGTTAATAAAGTAATTGGTAAATAATCACAAACTGATTGTTACTTACCTATGTATTATGTTGTTGTTATTTGGTTTTTAGGAGCATTAGCAATTATGGCCATATTGCTCTGGGGATATGCGGTGGTCATTCCCTGACCATGCGGAAAGGTCATTCCCTGACCTTTCCGCATGGTCACGGGCTCAAACCCTGGTATAATCAAGAAGCATGTGCTACGCACTGCTGCCCCTGCCCACCTGGCTACCGAGGCGCCACCTATGTATTATAATTATTTTTTTTAATAAATAATTAACTATTATTAACAGATCTTTTTCTTATAATCCATCCATTAAAATTAAAATGTGTATATTTTTGTATGAGGGTTCGATGAGGAAAAACTGTATTTTTTTAACAGGGGTCAGCAGGTAAAAAAGTTGGCACCCCTGACTTAATCTGCAACCCCTGAGCACTTTTACAATAAAAACTTTCTTTCTTTTTTTATTTTAAGGGGCCCCTCCCTGGCAAACTCAGGCAATACTAGGGTTTGCCCAGCCAGAGACCTTTAATCCCTAATTTCTGGCACACATTCCTGTGGTCGTGAATGTTAACTAAGGAACTGGTTTTCCACGGGTCACTAGGATGTGGCCAGGTGAACAACAGACCAAAGTAACCCAACACAACATAGACCATACAATCACACACACAGTCTGGCCTTTACAATTTGTACTGCATCTCAAAGCTACATCAGAGTTGGGGAAACACCCGATGCCACTTGCTGTGTAACTCTATACACTATGGCCTTTCTGTACACACTGCACTCCTCACATTCAAATCATTCAAATTCTGTATCCCTTATGCCTGAGTGAAATCATATCTCTAATATACCCACAATGTCTGCATTCAATGACAACATACTTCAAATTCATCAAATGTATTTACTATGCTCCTAGCATTAGTGTACATGCAAGCATACAGGCGCTCTCCTACTTACAAACTCTCGACTTACGAACTTTTGGAAATGCAAACAAAGCTCTTCGTCAGAGTTAGTGCATGTGCAGCCATCACTGTTCATCAGTTTGTTAGGTAAGTGCATATTACATATTACAAGTACTACTTTATTTGGTTTTTTAGGAGCATTAGCAACTAAGGCCATACTGCTCTGGGGATATGCGGTGGTCATTCCCTGACCTTTCCGCATCCTCTGTATTTGGTGGTCATGGGCTCGAACCCCGGTCTAATCAAGAAGCGTGTGCTAAGCACTGCTACTCCTGCCCACCTGGATATGGAGGCGCCTATTACAAGTGCATATGCATACTCAGAATTTGCAGTTATTTTTTATTTGAACAATATGAACCCATATCGTGCCTGATAAATGCAAGAGTAAGGAGGCTGAAGTTGCTAGTAAGAAGCACTGTACAATCACAATTAAAAAGAAAGTAGAAATAATACAGAAATGTGAAGGCAGCAAGAAAATGGCAGACGTTGCACATATGTGGCAAGAATTGATCAATGGTGGCAATAATTTTGAAGGACAAAGAATGTTGTTGTTATGGAGGTTTAATGGCACATAAGCTGCTATGGCTATAATGTGCCTAAGACAAAGAAAGAATCTTGGAATATGGAAAAAATTCTGTGCCAATGCAATCAACAATCATTATAAAGAAGCAGGGAAAAAGTCGTGAATGAAATAGAAAAGCTTTTGGTTATGTGATTAGAGGGTCAGAATCAATGTTGAATGCCTATTAGTCTTATACTAATTCAAGAGAAGGCAAAGAGTTTATTCAAAGACTTAAAGGCTAAGCAAGGTGAAAATGTTTGTGACAAAACATTTACTGCAAGCCACAAATGGTTTCATTTGTGGCTTGCAGTAAATCCAAGGGCTCTTAAAAACATAACCAAAGCTTTGCTACCAGTAATTTGGAAAACTAACACCAAAGCTGGGATTACAATTAACTTTGTTTAAAGATTATTTTTTCCACCATTTCATTCCAGAGGTTAAAAAATATTGTAACCAGAACAATCTGCCTTTTAAAAATCCTCCTTTTTGCTTGATAGCACCCCTGGGCATCCACAAGATCTGGAAGATCTTCTGGATGACTTGCCTCCAAACATTACCTCAATATTTCAACAATGGACCAAGGGGTTATTGCATCCTTCAAGAAATATTATCTAAAACGAGCATTCAGGCAGGCATTAATGGCAACAGAAGGTGATAAGGGAGTAACACTGAAACAGTTTTGGAAAGACTATGATATTTAAAAGGCCATAAAGAATACTGATGCTTCCTGGTGTGAATTAATAAATATACACATGAATGGTGCATAGAAAAACATGCCCCATGTTTGTTAACAATTCTCATCTTATTATTATTATTATTAGCTATATGGTGCAAGGAAGCTGAAGCTTTTGCTGCACAAGCTAAAAAAAAAAAAAAAAAAAAAATTTACCCAGAGAGAGAAAGAGAGAGAAGTAGAAGGGAATCACCAAGAAAGAGAAGAATGATGATATCCAGCTTAGGACCCTAGGTGTGCCAAGCCCATACTCAGCAGATGTGAGCCGTGGAGGACAAGGCAAAAATATTAATGGACTTGTCCAGATGAGCACACAACTTGAACTAGATCTGACAGAAGAGGACTTTATTGACAAATGAAGATTTAATGGAAATAGAACTGTGGAGGCTTGAAGGCAATGTTACTGAAGAACAAGTTGAACAATGCAAAAGATTTACCATTAAGCAGATACCATAGGGCTTTAGTTTGATGGAAAAGATACTATCATTATTCAATTCCCAGGATCCAAACTTAGATTTATGAAGGTGTCTGCAAATGTACATGAGGCAATGTCTTGTTACAAAGTTATTATGAAAAGAAGGCCACAGTGTAAAATTCACTGGATTCTTTTTCAAGAGAACCAATAAGAAACAAAAAGATGTAGATCCAATATATCAAACATCTACAAATGTTATTGGGCCAACTTTCAAAGAAGCACTGTCCTCACCTTTCTACAATTCTTCCGACAATAATTAATGAAAAATTACTCACACTTAATGTAAATTAAAATAAAAATGTGATTTTTACTTTAACAAGTTCCATTTTTTTCTTTTATTTTTTAAAAATTTGAGTAAAATTTTTAAGTAATAATTGGTAACATATACTTGGTACTTGTTTTCAAGCACAGTAATGCAATAATTTCTACTTATGAACAAATTTGACTCGCAAATGGCATGACAGAACATAACCCATTTGTAAGACGGGAAGTACCAGTACATGTACCTGTTTTTACTCTCAGTTACTCTAACACATCCCATGTATTTACTTGTTCCATGATGACCCACAACAGGGCTTGAAATCCTTGACACCTTGCTTTTCAAGCTTCTGCATGTTCCAATAGAAGCAGCATAAGAATCACTTCCACCTCTGTCTGCAGCTCTAGTTAATCTGTTAGTCTGTGTATCCCTCCAAGCTAGCATTTATCTGACCCACTGAACACTGCCTCAATAGTAACAGCGAATATCCTTGCACCACTTCTAATTAAGTGCATCCCATTCCTGTGCAGGGAAAAATGTGCTTTTCCCTACACGGAAAAGCTCAAAAAAAAAAAAAAAAAACTCCATGAGGTTGCACAGTCTCTCCATGGACAAATAGTTAAGGCTCTCAATGTGCTCCCTCCTATCATGTCTGGGCAGGGTTGCAGACACTTTCAAATTTAATTCTAACTCCATGACTTTTTTCCAATATTACACTGTATTTGTTAAGCAAGTGCTCAGATCTCCTTTTCTTAATATCTTTAGTGTCCACGTGTACAATAATATCACCTTTCATGACTTTAAAAGATATCTACTCTCAACGTCATTTACTTTTGCCTCTGGCAGATATAGATATATATTGGTACTATTATTACACAGATCCTGTTTGCACAATATATTTCCCGTTTCTCTGATAACAGAGTCACCAACAATAACTACTTCATGTGGGACCAGGACATTTCAGATAGGTCAGCAAACATCAATGTAACATCAAAGAAGAACATATTCATGATTCATAGGAGAACAGCAGTCCTGCTAATTTCAGCCCTTTGGTTTGCTGATTTAAATTCAATTTAATTTGAGAATACCACAGTAAACTAGTAGATACTTAAATACAATAAAAACACTACTCTATTCACTTCCAGCAGTAACACATAATAAGCTATCAAGCTTACATTACGTATACAGTAGAACGTCAGTTATCCAGAATAATTTGAAAGGCTGATTTTTCTTCTTTTTTTTTTTTTTTTTTTATTAATGATAGTATTTGAGACAAATGTTTGTTATGCTATGAGAGTATTTCTGTCTGATTTTTTTTTACATTGTATATCTGGTGAAACGTTGGATTAGGAGTGATGGGTTTTCTCGGAAACGATGAGTGATAAGTTTAGTCATTCGCTTCCATGAACCTAATTTTCCATGACATATTTTGTTCTCTTCATTTCGTATTATGTTTACTTTAGCTCCAGATTCAGTAAGAATAATATCGGCCTGAAACTGTGTGATTTATTATTTTTCTCAGTTTTTTTTATGGTAAAATGTAAACGAAAAGAAACACCACTGAAATGAGCAGAAAACCAGGAAGAATGCAATATAATCAAATTGATATTATTACGGAACTTGAGAGATTTAGCAGCGAAAAAATAGGTCGCAACAAACCAAACAAAAAAAACGATTAAACATTAATTTAAAAAGTTACTTTAAATTTTTTCCACAAAATTTGCAGTAAAATACCTATCTGACTATAAATACATATGGAAATGTGACTTTTTATGTATAAGTTACTATCATTACTTTTTTAATTAAATAAATTATTTTTTTTTTTTTTCATGCTATTTAGTCTCTTTCTTTTACCTTAATAGCATTAGTAGAGGCATATGATGCAAGAAAGCAAACTTATATAGCATCAACCAAAAAAAAACAAAAAAACTCCCATTTCACCCATCCATTCACTCAAAACATTTGTCTAATTCTGCCTTGAACTTATTTAAGTTGTTGACCTCTACTACAACAGATGGAAGTTTGTTCCATCAACCACCTGCTGGCTAAAGGCAAATTTCCACACATCTATTTTACAATTGTCTTTCCTCAATTTGAATTTACGTTCCCTCAGGTGAGTAATATGAGCAAGAGGAAGAATCCCATTAGCATTGAGCTTGCTCAAACCACTCAAAGCCTTATACACCTTAATTAGATCACCTTGCAGGTGCCTCGTCTCCAGAATCTGCAATATGCAAAATCCAAGCTTGCAATATGCTGAACCTAACCTTGGTACCACCAACCCTTTGTTCCACTCACCAATCTCGCTGCCCTTCTTTTACACATTCCAGCAGCACTACATCATTCTAAAATGAGGCTTCCAGACCTATATGCAGTACTCAATGTGTGGCTTGACCATTGCCATATACACTGAGACAATCACCTCCTTATTGCTGCTAGCAAAATTCCTGTATATCATTGACGAGACACCATCAGCTACTCTTCCAGCCTGTCTGCACTGCTCAGAAAATTTCATATCTGACTGCACAATTACCCCCAGGTCCTTTTCATTCTCCACTACCCCGAGTGTAGTACAACCCAGTTGATACATTACTGTGGGGTTACTGCTACCCATATGAAGTACTTTACATTTGCCAATTTTAAACTTCAGTTGCCACCTCTCAGCCCATCTGCTCAACTTTTCCAGATCCTGTTGAAGTAGCATACTATCATTACTGTCATTAACAACCCTGCCAACTGTTCGTATCATCTGCAAACTTACACATTAACCCTAATATGCCTTCATCAATATCATTGATAAATACCAGAAACAACAATAGGCCCTGAGGGACTCTACTAATAACATTAATCCCCAAAGAGCAGTGTCCATTGACAACCACTCTCTATCTTCTCCCACTCAACCATCCTTTTATCCACTGTAGAAACTTGCCCTTAATACCATACTGCTCCAATTTGTACACTTAGCAACAGTATCAAAAGCTTTCCTGAAATCCAAGTACAGTGGATTCCAGTTATTTGGGCCTACAGGTAATCGGGGCAGCCGTTTATTTGGGGCAAATCTTAAAAAATAGAACCCAATCGAGAAAATAGCCAGAGTTTACTTCGCTTAATTGGGACAACATGCCGTTTAATTAGGGCAGGAGACCGCAGCACTGGAGATTACCCTACGATTGTCTCTGACAGTACCACATGGTTTGGTTGGATTTCTGGAGGTCACAACCATAAAAAAAAAACAATTAGCAGTCACCTGTTTATTGGGCTTTTCTGTTAGTACAATCTATCATAAACAGATAGTAAACTCAATCTTATTGAATTTGCGATAATACTGTGGGTTATTATGGTGAAATGTATTTACACTTTACTCCATTCTCACTTGCACATATCATGTTACTTGAAATTTGTGTGTGCTGTGTTCTTTGTTATTGATTGCTTATCTTTTTACTGTTTTATGTTGCAACATTTTACGTTGCAACATTTCAGTTTCTATGGGGAGGAAAACGGCAAGAGATAGCTCAGAAATTTTTATTTTTACCGTGGGAAGATGGGGGAATAAGTATTCCAAAAATTAATTTGAGGTGTAGCTGTAAGAGACTGCTGGACGTGGCTAATATGGTGCAATCTAACCATTTAGTAGCGGTACTGATAAAATATTTTATGGGATTTAATACAGCCTTAATTAAAGGCGGCAATTATCTAGGGCCAAAAGCAGAGACAATGCCTATATATTACAAAAAAATTCGGGATATGTGCATGCAGTTAAGGGAGAAAGATACAGATCCTTTTAAGGGTGGTTTAAAATGACTCTACTGGGCACTGTTTAACTCAGAAAATCCAGAAAAGCCAAATTTAGGAAGCCATAATGCGCAGTTGTTTTTTAAAAATCTAAAAATTAGCGGAAACTACCCATCGCGTATTGATTTTTTGTGGAGGGTTGGTTACGGAAACATACCAGTGAACGATATCACGTATAGATTTAGTCAGACAGGCAACAGATTATACAAATTTTGTACGGAAATTGAAACAGTGTACCATTTATTTTATTACTGTCGATTCGCGCAGGAAGTTTGGAAGAGAATTTGTAGATTTTTGAGGATAAGACAGTTCACACTGGAGGGAGGTAATTTACTTGCAATTCAATCATCTCTTGGGCAAGAAAAAAATGTTCACGATATTTTTAATTACAGAGGCAAAATATCATGTGTGGAAGCTTCGAAAACGGAAAAGGTTTGGGACCTTTAGGGGATCTCTTTGGGACTTGAAACAAACAATGTCTGCTTCCATGCAAAGGTTTTTACAGTTGAAAAAATGCCGTTTAGGGTCTGATAAGTTTCTGAAAAGGTGGGGAGAGCCACCTCTTCTGTGCAGTTTAGTTGGAGTACTGGTTTTAGTTATTTGGAGGAAAAAAAAAAAAGCACCTGGGGTTTTTTTTTTTTTTTTTTTTCGTTTATTACAAAATTCAGTTTTCTTGATAAAAATCTAGATCTCTTAGGCTCTCATCAAAACAGTTCCATGATATAGGTTTAAATTTATAACTCATTTGTTTGGTTTAATAGATCTGGTCCAATGGGTTATTTTTCACATTAAATTCACAATAGCTTTGAAACGATCATCTGGGTGGTGGTATCCTCTGAAAATAAATAACAGTAGTCTTCTCTACTAGAGAAGCGTTATTTATTTGAAGTAGTGCAATACCACTATCTTTGTGAAGGCAACCACAATATGAGATATAATTAAAACGATACCTTCTGCGCTACTTACGTAGTTCAAATTTATGGGTTAACTATGGTGTATTTACACCGATACTATATAGTATATTACAGTACGTATTAATTATACCGATTATCATGTATATTCTTCGATTTTCACGTATCATTTAATTTTTTAATTGGTAAGGTAATAAAGGGTAAATTTGTGCTTAACATATCTTTACTTTTACAGCCTGTGGATAATATTCTTCCTATTTTCGCGAATTAGAATCACTGTTTAATAGAATTAAAATTCAATTCACAAATGTGATCACAAGACCCATGCATACTACACATCGTATAGCGAATGGTACTTTACTATGGTGACTCCATCGTAACATGATTTGATTGTACAATGAACTAATTGTAAAGTGGGGATCCAATGTATTTTTAACCTTTTTACGTGAAACTTTAGATAACAGAGGCGGCCACTTAATTGGGCCAAAATGCAATAGTCCCGATGTGTCCCTAATAACCGAAATCGACTGTATAAGATATCAAAATTATTTTTTGCATCCAGTTCCTTTGTGACCACATCATAGTATCCAATCAAATCGATCAGACAAGACTTCCCCTTAACAAATCCATGCTGTGTCTGAATTATTACTGCAGTCTTGTCTAGATGATCCTGCAATTCGTCTTTAACCAGATGACTCCATTATTTTCCCCAGAACAGCAGTTAAACAAACAGGTCTGTAATTACTCGTGTCACCTTTTGATCCCCCCCCTTTTTGAAATTGGGGACACATTTGCACATCTCCAGTCCATGGGGTCCCTCCCTGAGTCCAACGAAGCTTTCATAACTATGGCTAAGAGTTTTGCTTACTTCCTTTAATATAACCGGATAGATCCCATCCACCCCAAAGTGCCTTTCTTATGTTCAATTTCAACAGTTTTCTCCTCCACCTTACTCTCAGCTATCAACATAATCATTTAGCTCCCTGCCAGTGTTTGATAAGCTTCTGACCTTTACTTCCCTACAGACCTCCTCAAGTGTGAATGTAAATGCAAAATATTCATTCAGTTTGTCATCTACCTCATTAGGTTCATCAACAATCGAACCATTGATGTCAAGTGGACCAATCTGATTCATCCCCTTGCTTTTAGAGTTTATGTTAGTTGTTGTTTGTTATTTGGTTTTTAGGAGCATTAGCAACTAAGGCCATATTGCTCTGGGATATGCAGTGGTCACTCCCTGACCTTTCTGCATCCTCCGTAATTGGTGGTGATGGGCTCAAACCCCGGTCTAATCAAGAAGCATGTGCTATGCACTGCTGCT
Organism: Mastigoproctus giganteus; assembly: GCF_048544385.1. Taxonomy (NCBI): domain Eukaryota; kingdom Metazoa; phylum Arthropoda; class Arachnida; order Uropygi; family Thelyphonidae; genus Mastigoproctus; species Mastigoproctus giganteus. The sequence goes on from NC_143581.1 coordinate 182,041,793, forward strand.
CCTTCCCATCTGGCTACGTTAGATTTTATACGAGTAAAGAAGTCTTTTGCTGTTTTTCTTTGCCAAAAATTTCTCATAATCTGCCTTCGCTTGCCTAACCTCCTTTGTGTCTTGATTCAGACTAGCTTATATCTGCTATAATCTTCTGTGTCGCCTGATAATTTATATGCATCCCATGCATTTTTCTTCTCTGCCAGGAGTCTCATTAGGTCATCTGACATGCATTTAGGCTTAAACCTTGAACAGTATTTCTTTGTTGGTATGAAAAGCCTAGTAGCTTCCAAGATTAATTTCTTGAATGCTTCCCCATTTAGAATTTGCTGTTGGTAACATCATCAGTTGGTCCCACTGTATAAAATTTTAAAAATCTCTGAGACCACAGTAGTCATTCTTTACGAAAAGCAAAAACCCTTTCTTTTACCCCTAATGTAGTTACATCTTTAAGTAAATCCCACATCAGTAGTGTTATCACTACCATCTAGTGGTTCCTTTATCTGCAGATTCTTAATGCATGAAGAATCACTGCTGATAATCAGATCAAGAGTATTACTCCCTCTGGTTGCCTCTGGAACATGCTGCTGTAGAAAACAATCATCCAATAAATCCACAAAAGCCTTGCTAGTGAGTGAGTGAGTGACCAATCCACAAGTTACAGTTTATATCTGGGAAGTTAAAATCCCCCATTATAAGACAATCTGATTTACCTGCCCAATCTATTTCCCTGTACAGTTGTTCATTGTACTCATTAGGCCTATAACACACTCCTACTCTCAACTTGGTTTTCCCAGTGCTTATATGACACGAAATTGACTCAACACTGCACTGTCCACCAATGTCAACTGGATGCACTTTCTTAGATTTTATGTGTTTCTTAACTAACAGCATCACCCCTCCTCCCCTTCTATCCTTTCTGTATATGCTGTACTCCCCCTGAAACTTCCCAATTCCAATTATCTCTGTGTGACACTATGTCTCTGATATCCCAACATCAGCCTTCGATGTCTTCCCCAGTTCCTCAAATCCATCAAATTTATTTACTGTACTCCTAGCATTGGTGTCCATGCAAGTATACATGCACCTATTCTTACTCTTAATTAAATTAACACAACCTATGTATTTACTTGTTCCATGATGACTCCCAGCAGCTCTTGAAATCCCCAGTACCTCGTTTTCGAGACTGCTGCTCTTTCCAATAAAATCAGTGCAAGAATCACTTTCAACCCGTCTGTGGCTACCATTAATCTATTAGTCTGTGAATCCCCCAAGCTAGCAGTTTTCCGACCCACCTAACACTGTCTCAATGGCAGCAAATATTCTTGCACCCTTTCTATTTAAATGTATCCCAGACCTGTAGAAACAATCTCTCCTGTTAATAAGCACAGACCACGCTGAGAAAAATTCTATCCCATGAGCCTTGCACAATCTCTCCAGGGCCAAATTGATTGACAAGGCTCTCATTATATACTCCCTCCTATCGTGTCTGGACAGAATTGCAGATACTTTTAAATACATTATTTAATACATTATAACAGAATTTATTTAATTTTACCTTACATTCAATTATTCAGAAAATTTTGCTATCTGGAAGAGGTATGACATTAATTATTCTGGAAGAGGTATGACATTAACTAACACTCTACTGTATTACGCTATCAAGTTTACATTATATATATTACGCTATACAGTTATGATCCTAATGTTATAAATTAGTCATAGCTAAGCTAGATAATTTTGTAGATAAATGAACTTACTAGATAGGATTTCTTAGCTAAAACAAAAACACATGCCAAACCATATGATTAGAACCTTCAAGCTACTTATTTACTGCAATTAAAACACTATGATTACCACTACCATGTATTTACCATCTACTAGTTACAAGCTATATTTCTAGCAAATCACTAAAAGAAAAACTATAGAAATTAAGTCATAACTTACAAAATCTTTAAATAAAATAATGAACATTATTAGGCCTACTAAAACTATTTATTGCACACAATTTAATATGCTAATTAACAAATTAACTACATTGTGATGCATATGTGGGCCAAGGGATTTCTAATCCACAAGAAGGAAACACTACCTGACTTAGAAAAAATATCTTCCAATTTGAGGGAAGAAACCTCAGGGGCTCAGGGAAGAAACCTCAAGCCTATACTCATCTGGTGAGTATAGGCTTGGCACACACACACACAGGGTCCTGAGCTGGATATCATTATTCTTCTCTTTCTTGGTGATTCCCTTCTACTTCTCTCTCACCCCCTCTCTCTGGTTAACTCGGGAATTTTTTTTGGCTGGTGCAGCATAAGCCCCAGGCTTCCTTGCACCATGTGGCTAAATAGTAATAATAATAAAAACCATATTTTTGTCAAGCAATCTTTGTCAGTGGCTGACTAATTCAGCCATTGTGGGAAGAGAGCCAAAAAATGTCTCCTCCCTTCCCAATCCAGATTGACTCAATCCCATTGTTTTCAATCACAAGTCAAAATCATCAGAAAAGCATGCAGCAAAATGTTAAGTGAAAAAAAAAAAAAAAAAAAAAAATTTTTTTTAATCTTGTTGGCATAAAAGTCTTCTAAACAAACTCTCATGTTATGAACTACCAAATGATATTTGCAACTGGGTATGCAATTCTCTCTCTCTGACCACTCCCTGTGGATTATGGTAAATGGCAGTGGCATAGCAAGTGGGGGAGGGCAGTCTGCCCTGGATGCCAGCCAGAAAGGGTTGCCAATCACTTGAAAATACAAGAAGGTAAGTATTAATTTTAACAAAATTACTTTTTAACTTTTTTTTTTAATTTATCTTTCTCCACTTAAATTTACAGTTGTTAGTTGAAATTTCTATTTGGCACAATTTAATTGATACTTTTATTTTTATATTAACCGACTATGACTGTAATACTTGTTTAAATTTTTCATACGTTAAGGCACATAAAACTGGGGATACGTAAAACTGGGCACCAAAACAATATTCAGCCTTTACAAATGTGTTTTAGTTTAACACATTTTTTTTACAAAGTTCATCTTACAAGTCATTAAGTTAGCACCTCATGGAGGCTTGTAGAAATATCATTACCGTTTCGATTTCTATTTATTTACAGATATTTTACACTTTTTAATGAACTCCTTTAAAATGAACTTCCCTACATATAAGTACAAAATGAAGTGAAATTGACCCAGCAGATTTCAACAGAGAAAAGCAAAGAAAACAAGCAAGAGAAGTTATTCAAGCAATGCCTGGATCATTGTTGAAGTATGTTACACCTTCAACATCTAGTGCAATAGATATTCGGCATGATAAATCAGAAGAGCAAGTACAAGAGTCATCTTCTCAAGAGGATCTAACAGAGAAAGTTATTCATCCACTACTGGAGAAATGGATTCACAGGTTGTCACAGACATTCTCTCAGATATGCCAGACAAGCTGTACTTGCTACCTGGGAGTCTAAAACAGTGATGGAACTGATATTCGGGTGACACTCAAGTCAAGTGGACCCAATTTCGGCGAAGTCCGGACGGTCTGTAAGAGCCAAATCCTCTGCTTGCACCTTCACGACGGTGGGACTGTTAGTAATACTGGGTATAACCTCCATGCACAAGTACATGGTGGGTGACCACCCAGGTGTGAACCAACGTAAGCAGGGGTCGAGGTGTGGCTCCCACAACACATGGAGGAACGCCACCCCTCTATGTTACCAGGCAGTACTAGGTGGTAGATGACTCTCATCAACCGGTGAAATACCACCACTTTGCTTATTGGAGGTTTGAAGTCGTGGAACCCATGTTTAGTCTCTAGAGCTAAGTTCCGGTCAACCCTTCCCTATCTCTTCCATCATGCAGTATGACTGATGACTTTTAAGGTTATGATGAACGTCGTGGCGAGATCCAATATTCCTTACATTTCAAGGGTACAGCTCTAAAACGGTGTTTGCAGGCTGGCCTCTAGTTAGTACACTGGACCGAACCTATTGGTAACTCTCTAGGAGGCTTCCGGATCAGCTAGTGTATAATCTTGCTACCTCTACTCTGCCAGATAGTGACTGGAGGGAGTCCAAGTAGTGTGTATGCGGGGAGCATTGTCGAGGCCACGTTATGTCAAGGATCTGGCTATATTCTTACCACGTGTATGCCATATCCAAAAATTTCATTACTTCATACAGCATGTCCCACACACTTTTTCTTACTATTGAATACACCATGAATTGTCAAACTAATAGAGCAAGCTTATCTGCGAAAAGATCTAAACCTCCCAAGCACTTCCTAATTCATTTCAAAAATATACGTGGTCTCAATTCTAACCTCAACGATGTCCATTTCCACTTGCAGTCTGCCAAACCCCATGTACTTTTTCTGACAGAATCTCAGTTATCGATTGATTCAACTACTGCTCATCTCAGATGCCCAAATTATTTGTTGTATGATTCCTTTCGCCTCAAAGGTGGTACTTGTGCATATGTCCGTTCTGATATTCCCTGTCAGAGACTTGGCAATTTGGAATCTCCTCTCTTTGATCTTCTCTGGCTTAAAATCTCTCTACCTCATTGTGTCAAATTCATCTGTTGTCTCTACCGTTCTCCCAACTCCACTAATCACTTGGAGCTCTTTGACTTCCTCACTTTGCAGCTTGACTTTCTCCAGTCCAACTTTCCTAACAGTGAGGTAATTTTCCTTGGTGATTTTAATGTTCACAACTCCAGCTGGCTTCCGTTTTCTAGTCACACTTACCAAGCAGGTCGAGATGCTGAGGCTTTTGCAATTACTAATGACCTAGCACAGATTGTTCATTTACCTACAAGAATACCGGACAATCCTAATCATACAGCCAATACGCTTGATCTTTTTCTCACAAACAACCCTTCTAAGTATACGGTCGAAGTGAGAGGTTCTTTAGGCACCTCAGATCACAACTTGGTGATTGTCTCTTCTCCAATGGAACCTTTATCTCATGGCTATTCCCAACCTCGCGTTGTTTGGCATTACAAGAATGCAAAATGGGGTAACTTGCGAGACTTCTTTTCTTCTTTTCCATGGTCGGATTACTGTTTCAAAACTTCTGATGTCAACATTTGCTCAGATCATGTCAGTGAAATTATTCTTGCAGGAATGGAATCCTTTATCCCACACTCCACTTTAAAATCTCGTCCTTTATCTAAACCTTGGTTCAGTTCTTGGTTTTCCAATAAATGTGCAAAGGCTGTTCAAGAGAAGAATGTTGCATATCGTAATTGGCTTGTTTCTAATTCTTCAGTTTCATTTTCTGCCTACACCAAAGCTCGCAACAATTGTAAAGCAGTTATTAATCAGTCCAAACTAGAGTTTGAACAGGCTAAGAGTAGAAAACTTGCTTCTTGCCCTAATGGTAGCCGAGCATTCTGGTCTCTTGCCAAAGCTATTGGCCACAACTTTTGCCCATCTCTGCTCCCACCTCTGTCCAAACCAGATGGTTCTGTTGTCACTTCAGCCAAGGATAAAGCTGACCTGCTAGCATCCCATTTTTCTTCCAACTCATGTATTAATGATCTGGGAAAAACACCTCCCACCATTCCCAACACACTCCATTCAATGCCTCCTGTGATCTTCCGTCAAAAGGATATCAGAAGGATTTTGATGAATCTTGATGCTAAGAAAGCCCCAGGTCCTGATGGTATTTCTCCACTTGTTCTCAAAACCTGTACTCCTGAACTTACTCCTATTCTTTGCTGCCTTTTTTCACTTTCTTATTCCAAAGGTGTTTTTCCTTCAGCTTGGAAATTTGCTCATATCCAGCCAGTTCCTAAAAAGGGTGACAAATCCATCCCATCCAATTATCGTCCCATTGCAATTACTTCTACTCTTTCTAAAGTAATGGAGAAATCAATTAACCGCCAACTCTTAAACTACCTAGAAACCTTACATCTGTTCAACGATCGCCAGTATGGATTCCGTCAGTGTCGATCCACTGGTGATATTCTGGCTTATGTTACTCATTTATGGACTAATTCAATGGAAAGGTTCGGTGAAACACAAGTAGTTGCTCTTGACATCTCAAAGGCTTTTGATCATGTTTGGCATAAAGGTCTTCTAAACAAGCTTCCATCTTATGGTTTGCCAACTGTTTTTAGTAATTGGTTATCCAGTTTTCTCTCTGATCACTCACTGAGGGTAATGGTAGATGGCTCTCTGTCTTCTAACTTCTCCACTAATGCTGGTGTCCCCCAAGGTTCAGTTCTTTCTCACACTCTTTTCCTCTTATATATTAATGACCTTCTTCCATTGACTGGAAATCCTAACCATAGTTTTGCCGATGATAGCACATTGCATTCCACTTTCCATTTTGAGAAACCTTGTCCTGCTCAATCAACTTCAACTTCTTGAAAATCTGCTACCAATTCCTTAAATGCCGATCTTCAGATAATTCTCCAGTGGGACAAAGACAACTTAGTTGATTTCAACCCTTCTAAAACTCAGTCTTGTCTTATATCTCGCAAAAAGGATTATTCCACTCTTATGCTTATCTTTAGTGACACTCCAATTTCTAGGCAAAATGATATATCTCTTTTGGGGATTACCCTGACTTCTAATCTCTCCTGGCACAAGCACATTACAAATACTGCTTCCTCTGCATCTAAAAAACTTGGTTTTCTCTTTCGCTCTCGGCGTTACTTTTCTTCCAAACAGCTGCTAACTCTATATAAATCGCAAATCCGCCTGGCCATGGAATATTGTTCCCACATCTGGGGTGGTGCCCCCAAAACCTCTCTCAGGCTTCTTGATTCCATTCAGAAGAGGGCAGTTAGGTTAATTAATGATTCATCTCTAAGAGAGTCTCTCCCCTCGCTTTCTCATAGACATACTGTTTCTACTGCATGCCTCTTCTACAGATACTTCCATGGGCACTGTTCTTCTGAATTGGCTTCTATAATTCCTGCTCTCTCTTTCAAAACAGTCCGAACACGTGCCGCCACCAGCCAACATCCATTTACTGTCCAACTTCAAACCCACAGAACCAACTTTTCATCTTCCTCATTTATTCATTCAACTGCCATTTTCTGGAACTTCCTTCATACGTATTTCCTGAAAATTACAATCTACAGAAGTTCAAGTTTAATGTCAACAAATATCTTCTTTCGTCTTCTCAACCTCCAACCCAAGCACGGTACTAAGTACTATAGGTTCTAATACCTCTCGTGTTTGTGATTCACATAAAAAAAAAAAAAAAGAAGAAGAATCTAGAAGATGCTTATTCGTCCACTAGTGGAGAAGAATCTAGTAAAAATACACATGAGCAGAGAGAAGATTCTTTATGAAAAGGAAGAGGAAATAAACATATTTTTAAAGTATTCCAACGTTGCATTTTGGCCTGTCCAGTTAACTTGAGAATTGATTTTATTAAGAAAAGCAGTTAATATTTTCAAAATAAGGACTTTCTGACACTGTAGAAAGAGCAGGAAAAAAAATTAAAGGGAAATGTTCAAACTAACAACTTCCTGGTTTTATAAGACAATACCAAACAGAGTAAAAATTTTAAGAACATTGATGGTTTATTCACCAGCATCAGGAAATTTACTTTGCTTTTGCTGCAAGCTATTTTCATTGAAGAATAAATAAATTGAAACATCCAACTTTATCACAGGATTTAAAAATTGTTGGAAATTAAACCCAAAGGTTTCTGACCAAGAAAATAATGATCGGCATCTCTCGTGTTTGGAGAAGTGAAAAACCTTAAGACCTTGAAGTTTCAACAAACTTTTTTTTTTTTTTTTTTTTTATGAAACCCCCAAACACGAAAGGTATCAAAACCTACAGTACTTGGTACCATGCATGGGTTGAAGGAGAAGTATGGGGGGAGGGGGATGCCGGAAACTTTGCTCTAGAGACTAAACATGGGTTTTACCACTTCAAGCCTCCAATAAAGCAAAGTGGTGGTATTTCACCGGTTGATGAAAGTCATCTACCACCTCTTGACCACATTAAGGGTAAGTTGCTACAATGGATAAAAGGATGGTTAAGTGGAAGAAGACAGAGGGTGGTAATCAATGGGTGCTGCTCTTCTTGGACTAATGTTATTAGTGGAGTCCCACAGGGTTCGGTGTTAGGTCCACTGTTGTTTTGTATATTTATCAATGATATTGATGATGATATATCAGGCTTAATGTCGAAGTTTGCAGATGATACAAAGGTTGGCAGGGTTGTTAATGACAGTAATGGCAATATGCTACTGCAACAGGATTTAGATAATTTGGGCAGATGGGCTAAGAAGTGGCAACTGAAGTTTAACCTTGACAAATGCAAAGTACTGCATATGGGTAGAAGTAACCCCAGAGAAACATACCAACTGGGTGGTATTACACTTAAGGTGGTAGAAAATGAAAAAGACCTAGGAGTAATTGTGCAGTCAGATATGAAGTTTTCTGAGCAATGCAGACAGGCTGCCAGGGCAGGTCATGGGGTTTTGTCAATGATATATAGGAATTTTGCTAGCAGGGAAAAGGAGGTGATTATCCCTCTGTATAAGGCAATGGTCAGGCCACGCCTTGAGTACTGCGTACAGGTCTGGAGGCCTCATTTTAGGAAGGATGTAGATTTACTTGAGCGTGTACAGAGAAGGGCAACAAGATTGGTGAGGGGAACGAAGGGATCCTCTTACCAAGAGAGGCTTAAGTTCTGCAAATTGCAATGGCTGGAGACTAGGCACCTGCGCGGTGATCCGATTGAGGTATATAAGGCCTTGAATGGGTTGAGCATGCTGAATTCTGATAGGATCCTTCCACTTGTTCAGATTACGAACCTAAGGGTGCATAAATTCAAATTAAGAAAAAACAGATGTAGAATAGATGTGCAGAAATTTGCCTTTAGCCAGCGGGTGGTTAATTGCTGGAACAAACTTCCATCTGTCGTTGTGGAAGTTGATAGGTTGAATAAATTTAAGGAGGAACTGAACAGGCATTTGGAGGGAATGGTGTAATTTTTTTTTTTTTTTTTTGGCTAATGCTGCATAAGCTCATACACTTGCTTTCTTGCATCACATGCCACTACTACTACTATTACTACTACATTCATCAGACAGTACTAGTACTGGATAAAGAAATGGAGAGATGTTTTACATTGACCCTGATGAGCCAGAAATAAGATGTAATCTTATTTCTGGCTCATCAGAATCTTCTTTTTCATGGACACGATGAATCCATATTTTCTACAAAGGAAATTTTAGAGTTGCTATCAAATTATGACCCTTTTTGAAAGAACATATTTTAAGAATTGAATGTTCATCTGATAAAAAAAAGAACCTTCACATTTATCCGGAGAAATTCAAAATGAGTTTATTAACATTTTAGGAAATTATGTGAGAGAAAAAAATAGTAGCCGATAATATAAAACAAGCTAAATATTTTGGAATTCTATTTGACCGTACACCAGAAGTATCCTGCACTGACCAAATGTGTGCCAAGTAATTAGATATTTTCACATTGTAGGTGACAAGGTTGAAGTGAAGGAGTCATTTCAGGCTTCTCCCCATTGTTGAAAAGACAGCTGCAGAACTCACAAAAGAAATTTTAAATAATTCAGAAAAGGATGGACTGGATATAAATCTGTGCCATGGTCAAGGCTACGACAATGCGGCGACCATGGCAAGAATTCATGGTGGGGGTCCGATCTAAAATCAAGGAAATTAATCCCAAAGCACTGTTTACGTCCTGTGTAGACCACTCATTAAATTTATGAGGAGTGCATTCATTTGCAAGCGTTTCGTTATGTGTAACCTTCTTTGGAATGTTGGAAAACCTTTATCCTTTCTTTTCAGTCTCTCCATACCATTGGGAAATAATGAGAAAACGAACAGGAATGACAGTCAAAAGACATATCCACAGAAGGTAGAGACAGATATTATGAATCTGTAAATATGGTCAAAATTAATTTTGAAAAAATAACTTCCGCTCTACAAACATTGTGCGAACCTCAAGAGAATATAGATACCAGATAGACTGCTGAAATTTTATTATCATCCATATGTGATTTTTCATTCTGGCACAAAATTCTACACAAAAATATTACAAAGTCAGAATAAGCCTAGAAAAATGCATTGTGAAGTTACACACCTTAAAGTTATTAATGAAGAGAAAAATAAAACTGTAGAAAGGTCTCTTCAATTCTCAAATATGTACAACTTGTATTAGAAATTGATTGACTAAGACGTCACTTACAAGTTGAAAATAACTGTTGAGGAAGCAAAACAGTGGACAGCTTTGCAGTTTGTAGAGTTTATTATAAAGTGAGATTTTTCGGAATCTCTACTAAATTTATTATTATGTTTAAGGTTCTTTTTAATAGTATGTGTATCTATAACTTCTTGTGAAGAAGCTTTTCCAAATTAAAATTAATTAAACATTACTTCCGCTCATCAATGGGTCAGACTAGATTATCAAATCTAGCTATATTATCTACTGAAAATGAATAAGCCAGTAAAATTAATTTGGATGAGGCTATCGAGCAATTTGCCGAAATGAAGACAAGCAAATGGAAACTATAAATCTCGTCTGTTATTGATTTTCACAGTTTGTATCTCTTTTTGTTATTACAGTAAACCCTCGTTAATCCAGTTTAAGCGATAATCCAGATTAGTGAAGCAAAAAGTAGCCCTAAAAGACAAAAAACTTAGAACACAAATAAATGTAAAGTTTAATGATATAGGTAGCGCTGATGAAAATAAATTAAAAAAATATCACTGTAGAGCCTTTATTTAAAAACTATAAAAAGACTACATTTATCCACCAATAGATGGATAAATGTATTATCTTTTGTCTTTTTACATTTATCAGGTGGTGTTGGCGTCACATGCCAATGCCACTTGAATGTCTGCGATTACCACTTAAATACCACAGCTTCTTCCAGCAACTCTTTTGGCTTTTTTAATGTCTGTCTATTTGATGCACTGCTTTTATTACTCTTCACATTGAATTTTAAAGCAAAATGCTTTTATAGATTCTTTTTGTTTTTTAATATCTGACACAGCCTGTTGGCCAATACCAAATTCGTCAGAATTTTTTTTTCCAGGAACACCATTTTCAAGTTGTTCTATCACTTTGAGCTTGTTACTGATAGTTAAAGTAGTGTGTTTTCTTTTTATTCCAATTTTTAATTCTTTAGAACCCATAATTATATAAAATATATTGACATATGTATATATGTCCGAGATGGACATATATATGTCTGAGTCAACAGTGATACCGAACAACACACAACACAATATATGTTCTGTCTCTCTCTGTGCAGTCAATCAGCGTGCAGGCAGTGACTCATCTGCCTTCCTAAATTCCGTGTATCTTTGGTGGCATACGCTTTGGTACTCAACCGTGAACAGAATTTTTCACATTTCAATACGAATTATCTGACATCCAAATTAATTGTAACTGGATTGGCGAGGGTTTACTGTATATTAATTACTATGTAAATACACTATACTTCACTGAATTTTTAACGTTCCTTAGTTTTCTGTGATTTCTTGAAATCAAGTTTGAAGACTTTTTTTCAAGTTGATAACATTATTTAACGGGGGACACCAGCAGGACCTGCCCCAGGTGCAAAAAATCATAGCTATGCCCATTGACAGATCCAGAAAAAAATGACAGGAGGGGACATCATTTTGTGCCTTGTTTGTGCACAAACAAGGCACAAAATAATGCACAGAACAAAACAAATATGACACTCAAACATGATGTGACTGGCAGACACAGGCACACAGCTAAAGTCTGAATTACTTTAAAGTAAACATTACGCACGACCAAATTGTGTGACGCTTCGAACTAGAATGGCGATCACATCAGCATCACTATTGCCAACTGTAGTCAGTTGAAAATAGCTTGTTTGTTATTTGGTTTTTAGGAGCATTAGCAACTAAGGCCATATTGCTCTGGGAATATGTGATGGTCATTCCCTGACCTTTCCGCATCCTCCGTATTTGGTGGTCAAGGGCTCGAATCCCAGTCTAATCAAGAAGTGTGTGCTACACACTACTGCTCCTACCCACCTGGCTACGGAGGCGCCATTTTTGAAAATAGCTGAGCCACAATGCAAAAATAGATAAAATCCTATGTTAACAATGAAAAAAAAATTTTTGTGTAGCTAAAGGGAATTTAAACAACTGGTGTATATGCTCTGAAAAATTATGGGGGGCATGTGCCCCAGTGTCCCTACCGTGAATCCGCCGATGGTAGATGGTTCTATGCCTAACTTCTCCACCACTACTAGTTCCCCAAGGTTCAGTTCTTCCTCTCACTCTTTTCTTTCTTGTATATTAATGACTTTCTTCCACTGTTCTATCTACAATTCTATCTACATACAGTTTTGCTGTAACAGCAGTGCAGTGGCGTAGCTACCATGTAGGCAGGCAAGGCAATTGCCTCCGGGCCTGGACCCTTTAGAGGCCCTGCACCTTTGGTTGTCTCCTGTTTTTGCAGTTTTCATTAATTAAGTAGGGGCCCGAACTTGTTCTTTGCCTCCAGGCCCGAAAAAGAGTAGTATGCTACTGTGTAACAGTACATTGTTTTTTTACTTTCCAGTTTGAGAAACTTTGCCTTGCCCAAAATGCTTCAACTTCTCAAATATACACCACCATGTAATTCTCCAATGTGGCAAAGATAATTCAGTTCATTTCAATCCTAAAACTCAGTAATGTCTTATAACTCACAAAAAAGAGTCTACTCCTTTGATTATCTTTGATGATACTCAGATTTCTAGACAAATCACATATAGCTATTAGGAATTACCCTGACTTATAATCTCTCTTGGCATAAACATATCGCAAATATTTCTTCTTCTTCTGCATCTAAAAAACTGAGTTTTCTATTTAGCACTCAGCATTACTTTTCTTCCAAACAGCTGTTCATTCTACAAATCACAAATCCACCCTATCACAGAATATTGTTCCCACACACATCTGGGGCGATGCCCCCCAAACCTCTCTCAGGCTTACATTCAAAAGAGGGCAGTTAGGTTAATTCATGACCCATCTCTAACAAAGTCTCTTCACTCTGCATCTCATTGATGTTCCATTTCTGCTGCATGCCTTTTCTATGGATACTCCCATTGGCACTATTCTCTATTGGTAATTGTAATTCCTCCACCTGCTTCCAAGCCAGTACACATATGTGCCACAGCCAGTTAGTATCCGTTTACTGTCCAACTTCAAACCTCCCTGGCCTGCAAGAAATGCAGTGCTGCACTGCAATTGAAAAATACTAGTAAGTTGGAGTGCCAGAGGAGTGCACACCAGTAAGAAAGAGTCGAACAAATAAGATGAATGCCAGAAGAATGAATGAGAGCATGCATGTGAGTGTGACAGAATAAAATACATACATGTCCAATTTTAGTATTTAATTAACTTACTCTGGTTCTATACCCCTTCAAGTTGCTTCAATTTATTATCATCATTATTAGCTATATGGTGCAAGGAAGCCTGAGGCTTATGCTGCACCAGCCAAAACAAAAATTCCCAAGTTACCCTGAGAGAGAGAGAGAGAAGTAGAAGGGAATCACCAAGAAAGAGAAGAATGATGAAATCCAGCTCAGGACCCTGGGTGTGCCAAGCCCATACTCACCAGATGTGAGCCCCTGGGGTTAACTTTTAATTATTAGTTATCTAGCACATTAAGGTACACCACACACCAACGCACTCCCCCCTGGTGTGAGAAAGAAGGGTAAATGAGAGGCCCCTGCCTAGCCAAGCTGATACCATACTGTAGCTATTTAGCTGGTATGGTGGGGGGGATGAAGACACTGGGTCAGCAGGACTTATCCCTGACGAGTATGGGAATGAGTAGCAAACAGGCACTCCAACATAGGAATCCCTTTCCCTATGAACTTTCTCTCCTACCACCTGGGTTGGTTGTTTCTCACTCCACCATCCCCTTTCCCCAACCTGGGTGACCCCCCCCCCCAACTGTTCACATGGTGGGTAACTCTATCAGCAGTCAAATCCAATCCCAGGAAATGATGAGCATCCAGTCCCAGAGGCCCTACATTGTCCCCCCTTTCAACTAGGTGGGTGCCTACACTACTGCCATCCTCCTTTTCTCTTCCACTTTAACCCGCTTCCGCTACTACCTTCAATTTTCACCTTTTTTTTTTTTGTTTTACTGGGCTTGGCTACCACAGTAGTTTTTGTGTGAAAACACAGGCCCCTAGACTAAGAAAAACAACACAACCCCACAATACTGCACAAACACTTACTAACCAAAATAGAAAGGGTGCAAGAATATTTGCTGATGCTATCGAGGCAGTGTTAGGTGGGTCGGAAAACTGCTAGCGTCTGGAGATATAAAGACTAATAGATTAACAGTAGCTGCTGGCAGAGGTTCTTGCACTGCTTCTATTGGAATGAGCAGAAGCCTCGAAAACAAGATGCAGGGTATTTCAGGGACTGCTGGGAGTCATTGCAGTACAAGTAAACACATGGGTTGTTAGGGTAGCTAAGAATAGGAACAGGTGCATGTGTACTTGCATATACACCAATGCTAGGAGTTTGGTAAATAAATTTGATGAATTTGAGGTGTTGGCCAAAACATCAAAGGCAGATATTGTTGGGATATCAGAGACATGGTGTCACACAGATATAAAGAATGCAGAACTGGAATTTGGGGAGTGAAATGTGTACAGAAAGGGAGGAGGGGTTATGCTGTTAGTTAAGAAACACATAAAATCTAAGGAAGTGCATCCAATCGATGTTGGTGGACAATGCAATGCTGAGACTGTTTGGTGTGACATAAGCACTGGGAAAGGAAAAATGAGAGTAGGTGGATGTTATAGGCCAAATGAATCTGATGAGTATAATGAGCAATTGTGCAGAGAAATAGAGTGGGCCAGTAAATCAGAGTGTCTTATAATGGGGGATTTTAATTTCCCGGATACTGACTGGAATTTGTGAGTAGGTCACTTACACACTAGCAAGGCTTTTGTGGATTTATTGGATGATTGTTTTCTACATCAGCATGTTCAGGAGGCAACTAGAGAGAGAGTAATACTCTTGATCTGATTATCAGTAGTGATTCTCATGCATTAAGAATCTGCAGATAAAGGAACCACTAGTTGGCAGTGATCACAGTGTGCTGAAGTGAGATTTACTCAAGGTAACTACCATCAGGGTTAATGGGAAGGGTTTTTGCTTTCGTAAAGGCAACAACGGTGGTGTGAGATGGTATTTAAATTCTATATGGTGGGACCAACTGATGATGTTATCAACAAAAAATTCAAAATGGGAGGTATTTAAAGAATTAATCTTAGAAGCTACTAGGCTTTACATACCAAATAAGAAATATTGTTCAAGATTTAGGCCTAAATGGATGTCAGATGAACTAATGAGACATGTGGCAGAGAAGAAAAATGCATGGGATACATATAAATTAATGGGTGACATGGAAGCCTATGATATATATATAAGCTGGTCTGTAACCAAGTCACAAAAGAGATTAAGCAGGCAAAGGCAGATTATGAGAAATCTTTGGCAAAGGATGCAAAGAAAAACAGCAAAGAGTTCTTTACTTATGTAAACTCTAGAAGGAACAGGATGAATCAGATTGGTCCACTTGATATTGATGGGTCAAGTGTTGATGATCCTGCTCAGGTAGCTAACAAACTAAATGAGTATTCTGCATCTACATTCACACATGAGGAGTTATTCAGGAAAGGGAATGCCAGAGGTGAATTAATCTCTGGCAGTGAGCTAGATGATTTTGTAATAACTTAGAAGAAAATGGAGGAGAATTTGTTGAAGATAAACATAAAAAAGGCACCCGGGGTGGATGGGATCTATCCAGTTATATTAAAGGAGGCAGCAAAGGAAGTAAGCAAACCCTTCGCCATAATTATAAGAGCTTCCTTGGACTCAGGGGAGGTACCCATGGACTGGAGATCTGCAAATGTGACCCCAATTCACAAAGGATGACACAAGTAATTATAGACCTATTAGTTTAACTTCTATTCCAGGGAAATTAATGGAGGCACTGGTTAAAGAAGCACTGCAGGATCATCTATAAGAGACTTCAGTTATAGCTCAGACACAGCATGAATTTGTGAAGGGAAGCCATGTCTGACCAATTTGATTGGATACTATGATGTGGTCACAAAGGAATTGGATGCAGGTAATAACTTTGATAACGTATATTTGGATCTTAGAAAGGCTTTTGATACTGTTGCACATGGAAGACTGCTGAACAAATTGGAGCAGTGTGGCAAATTGTTGCTATGGATAAAGGGATGGTTGAGAGGGAGAAGACAGAGAGTGGTAATCAATGGACACTGCTCTTTGTGGACTAATGTTATTAGTAGAGTCCCCCAGGGTTTAGTGTTAGGTCCATTGTTGTTTTCTGTATTTTTAAATGATATTGATGATGGTATAACAGGCTTAATGTCCAAGTTTGCTGATGATACAAAGGTTAGCATGGTTGGTAAGGACACTAAAGACAGTATGCTGCTGCAACAGGATCTAGAAAAGTTTAGCAGATGGGCTGAGAGGTGGCAAATGAAGTTTAACATTCACAAATGTAAAGTACTACATATGGGAAGCAGTAACCCCAGAGTAACGTATCAACTCTGTGGTACTATACTAACAGTAGTAGAGAATGAAAAGGACCTGGGGCTAATTGTGCAGGTAGATATGAAGTTTTCTGAGCAGTGCAGACGGTCTGCAAGGGTAGCTCATGGTGTCTTATCAATGATATACAGGAATTTTTCTAGCAGGGATAAGGAGATGATTAACCCCTTGTATAAGGCAATGGTCAGGCCACACCTTGACTACTGTATACAGGTCTGGAGGTCTCATTTTAAGAAGGATGTAGAGTTGTTGGAACGAGTACAAAGAAGGGCAACGAGATTGGTGAGGAGAACAAAGGGGTGTAGTTACCAAGAAAGGCTTAAGTTCTGCAAATTGCAGCACCTGAAGAGTAGGCACCTGCAAGGTGATCTGATTGAAGTGTATAAGGCCTTGAATGAATTGAGCAAGCTGAATGCTGATGGGATTCTTCCTCTTTGCTCAGATTAAAGAGGAAGAATCCCATAGATTCAAATTGAGGAAAGACAGTTGTAGAATAGATGTGCAGAAATTTGACTTTAGCCATTGGGTGGTTGATTGCTGGAACGGACTTCCATCTTTTGTTGTTGAAGTTGATAGCCTAAATAAATTTAAAGTTGAACCGGACAGGCATTTGGAACGAATGGAAAAGTTAAATGGGATTGGTTTTTTTTTGGCTGATGCTGCATAAGCTTGCTTTCTTGCATCATATGCTTCTACTAATGCTAACTTTTGCAACTCTATTCTTATTTTGAGCTGATAACAGATGCCTGCTTCTTGGATCTTTGCGAACATACTTGCATCCATCTTTGAATCACTTACACCATTCAAACACACTGTTACAACTTAGCCTTTCATTCTCGTAAACAGTTTTTAACATTTTATATGTTTTCGTTGCAGATTTTATCCAGTTTAAAGCAAAATTTGATATTCAATCATCGCTCCATTGCAAAATCACAACACAGAACATTAATGCTACTAACAAAAATGGTTGTTACTTGAACCTATAGCCTATTTGACAATCTCTGTAACAATCAATATCTGTTTTGGGAAATTTGATCGACAACACACCCTCCCATTTATTTTCAAACATGTTGAACATGGCCACAACAGCACCAGTCGGGGAACTTTATTGACATACCTCGTACAGTCTGATGTGAAATTCTCTGAGCAGTAGTGAAAATAACAGAACAATTCACAGCATTCTGTCAATAATAAACAGGAACTCTGCCAGCAGAGACAAAGAGGGAATTATTCCATTGTATAAGGATAGTTAGGCCACATCCGGAATAGTACATACAGGTTTTGAATCCTCATTTCTGGAAGGATATAGATCTGTTGGAAAGGGTGTAGAAGAACAAGATTAGTTGGAGGAACAAAAGGATATTCTTACCTGGGATGATTGGAGTTCTGTAAATTACATTCTGTGGAAACTAGGCATCCACATGGTACATAACTGAAGTGTATAAAGCTATAAAAGTGTTAATTAACTAAATGCTGATGGCATATTGACTCTTTCTAAATTGAAACACAAAAGGAGCATAAATTTAAATTGGAAAAGAATGGTTGAAGATTAGATGTGTGGAAATTTGCTTTAACTCAAAAGATAGTCAACTGTTAGAATAATCTTCCACCTAGTGTTGTAAAGGTGGACAGTTTAAGGAAGGATAATTTTAAAGAAGGCTTGAACAAATTAGTGGTAAAATCAGAAAATAAGTTATTTTTTTTTTGTTGGTGCTGTATAAACTTTGCCTCCTTGCATCACATTATTATTATTAGCCAAATGGTGCAAGGAAGCTTATGCTTATGCTGCACCATCCAAAAAAAATTCCTTTACCCTGAGTGAGTGAGTGAGTGAGTGAGTGAGTGAGAGAGAGAGAGAGAGAGAGAGAGAGAGAGAGAGAGAGAATCGCCAAGAAAAGGAAGAATGATGATATCCAGCTCAGGACCCTGGGTGTTCCAAGCCCATACTCACCAGATGTGAGCCCCTGGGGCAAATACTAATTAGAGAACATAATGTATGACTGATTTTTTTAAACAAATTAAGGGAACTTACAAAAATGTAAACCAAATTAATTACATTATGTACAATTTAATGACCAAGATTTGAATAATTGACGGTTTACAAAAATTGTTGACTATTCAGATGCATACTGTAATGTGCCAACTCGTGACCCAACACGTACAGTGTTATACGTGAACATCACAGCCAGCTCTGTATAGATTTTGGTGTTTATGACTAAAATTTATATTAGGAAATGTCAGTTAATAAACACAAAAATCAACCTGGATTTATTTTGGACACATCTTAGTAACACTCTTAACGATTACCAAGTTTGTTAAACAGAAATAAGAATTAATATAAACATAATTAATGCATAAACAATAATATAAAAAGAAATAATTAACATCTAACTTTTCTTATGATATGACGATGAAAAGTGTATAGAGTAGACAACAATAATCAAGTAACACTACTTCAACAAGACGTATAAAATTCAGATAGAAAGACTGGAAAACAAGGCATAAAATTGACAAATGCATGTTACTGAATGAGAAGTAGCGATCTTACAATAATATACCACATGGATAAAAAATAAACTCGAAGTAATGATGATGAAAAGATTTAGGAATAATTATTACAGTTTGATAAGAAGTGTTCATGCAGTTCTGTCAATGATATACAAGAAAGTCTTGTCTGACAAATTTTATTGGCTACTATGATGTGGTTACAAAGGATCTGGATGCAAAAAATAATTCTGATATCATATACAGTAAAAGTCTGAAAATCTGGACTGCTCAGGGACTGGGTAGATCCTGATTTTTGATTTTCTGGATTCTCAGGCAGTACTTTTAAAATTCAAATTTAAGATGGAATAAAAAAGAGATGACTAGGTAAATTTTAACAGTTTATTCATTAGCAAATAAAGCATGCTTCATTTATCGAAACAAGCAGCTTTAAAGAAAAATAAGATCAGCACCTGACAAAGATGTAAACATAAAAATTTTCACCACAAAAAAAAAAAAGTGTGTAATGCTTGAAATTGTGTTTATAAATGAACAATATAAAAGAAAAATACAGTATATAAATGAAAGCAAAAGAAACATGTTTTATATAAATTAATTATTTGTTTTAGTTTGTTAACAAAACATTTTCATATAAAATAATAAGTTCAAAAAACAAACAAATATTTATTCGTTCTTTTCCACAATTTCTATTGCATCTGTTGCACCACTTATGGATAGAACACTTGCAGCTTCTACTCTATCTACTACACTGCTTGACGCTTCTATTGCTTTCTTTAAATACTTTCGTATATCATCTTGTTTACGACTTTGTAATTTCTTTGTGATAAAATTATTATGCATCATGTATGCATGCCATCCTGAAGACTGAAGCTATGGTTCTGTTCCATAAATTTAATAACTGTTTCGATGGACTTTTTCCAGTAGCCCAAGATATCTTTTCTTCAACTTCGTTGTTCTCTTCACCAGATTCTTCTGAATAATTCTCTTCTATCTTATCAGGAGTTATAATGCTTTGAATAATTTCTTGATCAGTGAAAGTCACTGCAACTTCAACATAATCTTCAATGTGTATCCACTCTTCTATGTCATCAGCATTAAGTTTGCATAGAGGGGTTGTCTTAATTTAACATAATTTACATAATCGTACATAATTTAACAGTTTCCATCAGTTCTTTCACTTCAGATGCCTTCAGCTTTATGTGAAATCCTTCAAAATCTTCGTTTCAATCAGATTGTAGATCTGCAAACATCACATTCAGCCATAACTTTCACCACGCTCTTGAAACAGTTACAGGCTTGACTGCATTCCATGCAGTCGCAAGTGAAAATGTTGCATCTTTGATTGTAAAACTGCATTGAAATTCTGAAGGGTTGACATTCTTATGCATCATTTTCGTCATAAAATCATTTTTATAGTGACATTTAAAGTTCCTAATGACTCCTTGATCCATGGGTTGAATTAATGGTGTTACGTTTGGCGGTAAGTAATATGCAAAAATATTTCCACAATCAGACACTAATTTTGATTCATGAGGATGGGCCCTACAGTTGTGGAGAAGTAGCAGGCACTTTGTATTTGCAGGCTTCCCCAATTTTCTCAGTTCTGAAGAACTTATGGAACAAAATCATGAATAAACCAATCGCAAAATATATCTTTCATTCTAGCATTCTCTTGGGCTTTATAGGACACAGGTAAGTGCACAATTCCTTTAAAGGCCCATGGCACTGAAATTTACCAATCACCAAAAGCTTAATTTTATGCTGACCTGAAGCATTAGCACACATAAGAACGGTTACTCTTTCCTTATTAAGCTTAAACCCTGTTGCATTTCGTTTTTGGTTTCCAGCCAAAGTTTTTGTGGGCAAACACTTCCAGTAAACTGCAGTTTCATCAGCATTATAAATTTGATCAGCTGTAAGGTCATAGTCAAATACAATTTTTTCATATGTTGCACTATATTCTGTTGCTGCTCGTGTATCAGCAGACTGTCTTTCTCCAGCAATATCTAATTGTCTAATACCATGACAAGTCTTGAAATTCCTAAGAAATCCATCACTAAATGTGCACTCTGATTCAATGTTTATATGCTCCTTAAAAGACCTTGCTTTGGCAATAAGCATCAGCCCAGAAATTGCCGTGCCTTCCATTCATTTTAGCAAAAACCATTCGTACAACACTTTATCGAGATTCTCTAATTTTGGCCGATGTAAACTTTTTCTCTCAGCAATTTTATTGTAAGGCTCAGACAAGGCTGTGAATTCTAGAATTTTATTCTTTGCCTTTTTTATATCATAAATTGCAGACTTTCCGATGTTGTATGTTTCCATTAAAACAGTATTGCTCGCACCACTTTCTGGTTTCTTAATTATTTCAAGTTTATCACTAAATTTCAGCGTGTTCTTTTTTCTCTTCACACCATGAAGTTTATCTAATTTAGGAGCCATTATAAATACATATGCTATATACGGTAAATGGAAAGAGTAGGACAAAAATTATAGCGTTGCCACGGTTTTTTTGATTGCTCATTTCAAAATGACGACTGCAAGCTCGCTTGTTCTCGCTGGGCATCTGTTGCACTCACACATGCTTGAGCGCGCACACACACACAAAAGTCCGCTAAATTTAAAAAGTTTGTAAGTTTTCAAAAAGTCTGGATTCTCGGATGGTCCAGATTTTTGGACTTTTACTGTACTTGGATTTCAGGAAAGCTTTTGACACTGTTGTGCATGGAAGACTACTGCACAAATTGGAGCAGTATAGTATTAAGGACAAGTTGCTACAGTGGATAAAAGGGTGGTTGAGTGGGAGAAGACAGAGTGATAATCAATGGATGCTGCTCTCTGTGGACCGTTACTAGTGGAGTCTCCCAAGGTTCAGTGTTAGACCCACTGTTGTTTTGTACATTTATCAATTGTATTGATTAAGGTATATCAGGTTTAATGTCCAAGTTTGCAGATTATATATGAAGGTTGGCAGGGTTCTTAATGACAGTAATGGTGGTTGTCCCATTGCAACAGGATCTAGAAAAGTTGGGCAGATGGGATGAGAAGTGGCAACTGAAGTTTAATATTGACAAATGCAAAGTACTGCATATGGGTAGAAGAAACCCCAGAGAAACATACCAACTGTGTGGTCCGACACTTAGGGTGGTAGAGAATGAAAAAGACCTGGGAGTAATTGTGCAGTCAGATATGATGTTTTCTGAGCAGTGCACACAGGCGGCCAGAGCAGGTCATGGGGATTTGCCAATGATATACAGCAATTTTGCTAGTAAGGAAAAGGAGGTTGTTGTTGTTATTTGGTTTTTAGGAGCATTAGCAACTAAGGCCATATTGCTCCAGGATATGCGGTGGTCATTCCTTGACCTTTCCGCATACTCCGTATTTGGTGGTGATGGGCTCGAACCCCGGTCTACAAAAGGAGGTAATTATCCCTTTATATAAGGCAATGGTCAGGCCATGCCTACAGGTCTGGAAGCCTCATTTTAAGAAGGATGTAGAGTTGCTTGAGCAAGTACAGAGAAGGGCAACAAGACTGGTGAGGGAAACAAAGGGGTCCTCTTACCAAGAAAGTTTAAGTTCTGCAAACAAATTGCAGCATCTCATCTGGAGACTAGGCACCTGCAAGGTGATCTGATTGAGGTGCATAAAGCCTTGAATGGGCTGAGCAGGCTTAATCCTGATGGGATTCATCCTCAGATTACAAACCTGAGGGGGCATAAATTCAAATTAAGGAAAGACAGAGGTGTAGAATAAATGTGCAGAAATTTGCCTTTAGGCAAATTTCCGCACATTTATTCTACAACTATAGGTCGCTGATTACTGGAACAAACTTCCATCTGTTATCGTGGAGGTTGATAGCTTAAATAAATTCAAGGAGGAACTGGACAAACTTTTACATGAAGTGGATGTGTGAAATGGTTTTGTTTGTTGTTTTTTTTTGTCTAATGCTACATAAGCTTGCTTCCTTGCATCATATGCCTCTACTACTACTACTTTTCCAGTGGAGCCAAAAATATAATTATTCCATTATATGAAGCAGTGGTTAGACCACATTTGAAATACTGCATCTGCAACCAGAAACCTATTGAAAAGACAAAAAATATACATATATATTAATTATACACAAAATGCCATTCCTACCATGATTTTATTCTGTAAGTAACGTTTGGATACCATGCACTTGTGCAGCATGACCTGAATAAAGTATTCTATTAGAATGAGCAGAAGCCTGAAAAACAAGATGCATGGTATTTCAGAGACTGCTGGGAGCCATTGTGGTACAAGTAAACACATGGGTTGTGTTAGGGTAGCTAAGAATAGAAACAGGTGCAGGTATACTTGCGTGTACACCAATGCTAGGAGTTTAGTAAATAAATTTGATGAATTTGAGGTATTGCTCAAAACATCGAAGACAGATATTGTTGGGATATCAGAGACGTGGTGTCACACAGATATAAGGGATGCGGAACTGCAATTTGGGGAGTACAACGTCTACAGAAAGGATAGACAGGATAGGAAGGGGGGAGGTGTTATGCTATTAGTTAAGAAACACATAAAAACCAAGGAAGTGAAGCCAGTCGACATCGCTGGACAGTGCAGTGTGGAGTCGGTTTGGTGTGACATAAACATTGGGAGATCAAAATTGAGAGTAGGAGTGTGCTATAGGCCTAATGACTCTGATGAGTATAATAAGGAACTGTACAGGGAAATAGAGTGGGCCAGTAAATCAGAGTGTCTTATAATGGGAGATTTTAATTTCCCAGATATTGACTGGATTTTGGGGGCTGGTTACTCACACACTAGCAGGGCTTTTGTGGATTTATTGGATGATTGTTTTCTACATCAGCATGTTCGGGAGGCAACTAGAGGGAGTAATACTCTTGATTTGATTATCAGCAGTGATTCTTCATGCATTAAGAATCTGCAGATAAATGAACCACTAGGTGGCAGTGATCACAGTGTGCTGAAGTGGGATTTACTCAAAGAGGTAACTACCATTAGGGGTAAAGAGAAGGGTTATTGCTTCCGTAAAGGCGACTACGATGGACTGAGACAGTATTTAAATTCTATACAGTGGGACCAACTGATGATGTTACCAACAGCAAATTCAAAATGGGAAGCATTCAAAGAACTTATCTTGGAAGCTACTACGCTTTACATACCAACTATGAAATATTGTTCAAGGTTTAGGCCAAAATGGATGTCAGATGAACTAATGAGGCATATGGCAGAGAAGAAAAATGCATGGGATACATACAAATTAACACATGACACAGAAGCCTATGATAGATACAAGTTGATATGCAACCAAGTTACGAAGGAGGTTAGGCAGGCGAAGGCAGATTAAGAGAAATCCTTGGCAAGGGATGCAAAGAAAAACAGCAAAGAGTTCTTTACTTATGTAAACTCTAGAAGGAAGGGGATGAATCAGATTGGTCCACTTGATATTGATGGGTCAAGTGTTGATGATCCTGCTCAGGTAGCTAACAAACTAAATGAATATTTTGCATCGACATTCACACATGAGGAGTTATTCAGTGAGGGGAATGCCAGAGGTGTATTCAACTCTAGCAGTAAGCTTCAGAATCTTGAAATAACTGGGAGTAAAGTGGAGGAGAAACTGTTGAAGATAAACACAAGAAAGGCACCCGGGGTGGATGGGATCTATCCAGTTATATTAAAGGAGGCAGCAAAGGAAGTAAGCAAACCCTTAGCCATAATTATGAGAGCTTCCTTGGACTCAGGGGAGGTACCCATAGACTGGAAATGTGCAAATGTGACCCCAATTCACAAAGGAGGATCAAAGGCTGACACAAGTAATTATAGACCTGTGAGCTTAACTTCTGTTCCAGGAAAATTAATGGAGGCACTGGTTAAAGAAGCACTGCAGGATCATTTAGACAAGACTTCAGTTATAGCTCAGACACAGCATGGTTTTGTTAAGGGGAAGTCTTGCCTGACCAACTTGATTGGATACTATGATGCAGTCACAAAAGAACTGGATGCAGGGAATAACTTTGATATTATATACTTGGATCTTAGAAAGGCTTTTGATACTGTTGCACATGGAAGACTGCTACACAAATTGGAGCAGTGTGACATTGGAGGCAAATTGCTGCTATGGATGAAGGGGTGGTTGAGGGGGAGAAGACAGAGAGTGGTAATCAATGGACACTGCTCATCGTAGACTGATGTTATTAGTGGAGTCCCTCAGGGCTCAGTGTTGGGTCCATTATTGTTTTCTGTATTTATAAATGATATTGATGATGGTATATCGGGCTTAATGTCCAAGTTTGCAGACGATACAAAGGTTGGCAGGGTTGTCAAGGACACTACTGACACTATGCTGCTGCAACAGGATCTGGAAAGGTTGAGCAGATGGGCTGAGAGGTGGCAAATGAAGTTTAACATTGACAAATGTAAAGTACTACACATGGGAAACAGCAACCCCAGAGCAACGTAACAACTCTGTGGTACAACACTGACAGTGGTAGAGAATGAAAGGGACTTGGGGGTGGTTGTGCAGGCAGATATGAAGTTCTCTGAGCGGTGCAGACGGGCTGCAAGAGTAGCTCATGGAGTATTGTCAATGATATACAGGAATTTTTCCAGCAGGGATAAGGAGGTGATTATTCCATTGTATAAGGCGATGGTCAGGCCACACCTAGAGTACTGTATACAGGTCTGGAGGCCTCATTTCAAGAAAGATGTAGAGCTGCTGGAACGAGTACAGAGAAGGGCAACAAGATTAGTGAATGGAACAAAGGGGTGCTCTTACGAAGAAAGGCTTAAGTTTTGCAAATTACAGTGTCTGGAGACTAGGCACCAGCGAGGTGATCTGATAGAGGTGTATAAAGCCTTGAATGGTTTAAGCATGCTCAATGCTGATGGGATTCTTCCTCTAGCTCAGAAAAATCACCTGAGAGGGCATAAATTCAAATTGAGGAAAGACGGATGTAGGATAGACGTGCGGAAATTTGCCTTTAGCCAGCGGGTGGTTGGTTGGTGGAACAGACTTCCATCCCTTGTGGTGGAGGTTGATAGCCTAAATAAGTTTAAGGCTCAGCTGGACAGGTATTTTGAACGAACAGAGGGGTGAAGTGGAAGTGGTTTTTTTTTTTTTTTTTTGGCTGATGCTGCATAAGCTTGCTTTCTTGCATCAAATGCCTCTACTAATGCTAACACAAGATTGTTTTTTTTTTTTTTTTTTTAATAAAAGTGAATCCTCTCATATACAGTGGAAAAAATAAGAGTTACAGGTAGGTATGCACTAACATGGTGTTGAGCTACACTTTGCTTTTAAAACAGCTTGTATATGGATTTTTAAAATAGCTTGTTTTTGAATCTATCCTATGTTTTTTTTTTTTTTTTTTTTTTTTTTATGAGAACCCCAAACACGAAAGGTATCAAAACCTATAGTACTTAGTACCGTGCATGGGTTGAAGGAGAAGTATGGGGGGGAGGACGATGCCGGAAACTTTGCTCTAGAGACTAAACATGGGTTTCACCACTTCAAGCGTGGAATAGATTCAAATAAATTTGAACAGTCTTAAGAAGAATATGTGGCCTTTATTCATCGAAAAATATTTCAAGCTTCCTAGGTGAAGAAGGTGGAGAAAATCTGCATCTAACTCATCAGTTTCATTCTCCTCAAAACAAGATTGGACCCAACTGGCTGTGTGCACTGGAACATTATCACCTTGAAACATTAGCATTAGTAGAGGCATTTGACGAAAGAAAGCAAGCTTATGCAGCATCAGCCAAAAAACAAAAATAAATAAATAAATAAAAAATAACCACTCCACTTCACCCCTCTGTTCGATCAAAATACCTGTCCAGCTGAGCCTTAAACTTATTTAGGCTATCAACTTCCACGACAAGGGATGGAAGTCTGTTCCACCAACCAACTACCCGCTGGCTAAAGTCAAATTTCCTCACGTCTATCCTACATCCGTCTTCCCTCAATTTGAATTTATGCCATCTCAGGTGATTATTCTGGGCAAGAGGAAGAATCCCATCAGCATTGAGCTTGCTCAAACCATTCAAGGCTTTATACACCTCTATCAGATCACCTCACTGGTGCCTAGTCTCCAGACACTAATTTGCAAAACTTAAGCCTTTCTTCGTAAGAGTACCCCTTTGTTCCATTCACTAATCTTGTTCCCTTTCTCTGTACTCGTTCCAGCATCTCTACATCCCTCTTGAAATGAGGCCTCCAGACCTGTATACAGTACTCTAGGTGTGGCCTGACCATTGCCTTATACAAGGGAATAATCACCTCCTTATCCCTGCTAGAAAAATTCCTATATATCATCGACAATACACCAAGAGCTACTCTTGCAGCCTGTCTGCACTGCTCAGAAAACTTCATATCTGCCTGCACAACCACCCCCAGGTCCCTTTCATTCTCTACCACTGTCAGTGTAGTACCAGAGTTGATACGTTGCTCTGGGGTTGCTGTTTCCCATATGTAGTACTTTACATTTGTCAATGTTAAACTTCATTTGTCACCTCTCGGCCCATCTGCTCAACCTTTCCAGATCCTGTTGCAGTAGCATAGTGTCAGTAGTGCCCTTGACAACCCTGTCAACCTTCCTATCGTCTGCAAACTTGGACATTAAGCTTGATATACCATCATCAATATCATTTATAAATACAGAAAACAATAATGGATCCAATACTGAACCCTGAGGGACTCCACTAATAACATTAGTCCACAATGAGCAGTGTCCATTGATTACCACTCTCTGTCTTCTCCCCCTCAACCACCCCTTTATCCATAGCAGCAATTTGCCTCCAATGCCACACTGCTCCAATTTGTGCAGCAGTCTTCCATGTGCAACAGTATCAAAAGCCTTTCTAAGATCCAAGTATATAATATCAAAGTTATTCCCTGCATCCAGTTCTTTTGTGACTGCATCATAGTATCCAATCAAATTGGTCAGACAAGACTTCCCCTTAACAAACCCATGCTGTGTCTGAGCTATAACTGAAGTCTTGTCTAGATGATCCTGCAGTGCTTCTTTAACCAGTGGCTCCATTAATTTTCCGGGAACAGAAGTTAAACTAACAGGTCTATAATTACTTGTGTCGCCCTTTGATCCTCCTTTGTGAATTGGGGTCACATTTGCACATCTCCAGTCCATGGGTACTTCCCCTGAGTCTAAGGAAGCTCTCATAATTATGGCTAAGGGTTTGCTTACTTCCTTTGCTGCCTCCTTTAATATAACTGGATAGTTATATTAACATGGTGTTTATAGGAAACAATGTTTGTACCACAGGATGAACCTGGTTACTCAAAATATCAAGGTAATCTGCAGCAATAATTTGCCCATTTAGGGTGACAACAGGGCCTAAAGAATACTGAGACACTGCTGTCTAAACCATTGTTGATCGTCCTGCATGTTTGACAGTTGGCATAAGACAGTCAGGATAATCTGCTTCTTTGCATTTGACAAATGTAAACTCCCCTGATGTTGGAAAAAGTGTGAATGATTCAGCTGAAAATATGAAATTTCTAATCATCAAGTGTTCAGTTTTTGTGTTCTTTACACCACTCTGTCCTCTTTCTAGCATCACCATCAGTAACGAGTAGCTTGGCAATAGTGGCTCTGTCACAAATTTCAGCTTTATGAAGTTCTTGTCAAACTGTTTTGGTAGAAACTGGTTTGCTGAGACTCATATTAAGTTCTGCAGTTATTTTTAAAGCAGCAATTTTATGTTTTTAAGCTATAATCCTTTTCAGTGTCTGATCTCTTTCAGTTACCTTCAATTTTCTGCAACATACACACATTACTTTCCATACAGTTGATCTGGATACATTAAAAAAAATCTTCATCCTGTAAGATTTTGTTTTTCCATACTTGGTGAATGCAGGCATTACTTTTGATAGTTTCTCTGGATACATTAAAAATAAAAAAGAAACAGTAGTCTTCACCCATGCCCCTGCCAATTATTACTTGGCAAATGCAGACATCACTTTTGATACAGTTGCTTTGGATACATTAAACAAATTAGTAGCTTTAGTTACTAATAACCCTGCTAAACATGCAATAAAAATATGACCTCTTTGGAATTCAGACAGGTTGGCCATTTTCTTCATGTACCTTTTTATATCACCTCTAAACCCCATCTTTTCTTCTCGGTATTTTCTGCAAGAAACAAAAAAAAATTATCACTTCATATTCAGAAATAAGTCATATAGCCATCACAAAAACAACCACTTTCATATCAGGCATTTCCATTATTTTATTCACTCCCTGTATCTTTCATCACCAGTATTCTCTAAATAATGATATAATATTTTCTGTTTTCATTCCTATTCATTGGTTTAAACAACTATCTGTTTGTCTTTGTCATCTGAATGCCTCATGAGCAAATATTCTTCTTTTTTTTTCTATATTATTATTATCAGCTGAAGTGTGAAGGCAAGTGAAGATGATATATAACTTGCATTTTCTCTACCCCCACCCCTATAGCAAACTAATAAACCCTCGAGTGTGCCTTTAAGTACTTGTTTCCTCCGTGAACAAATAAAACGTACAAATATTTCACGTTTCAATATAGACAAAAACATGGATATTAAAAAAAAAAATCGCTGACTGCAGATTAAAATACTCGTTATGGCTTATAAAATGCTTTAAGGTTTTCACGTTTGCTTGTTACAAGGTTTACATAGTACCGTTATTACAGAATTTTTGTATATTTACAGATATCTCATTTTAAAAACTGGCAGGTCATTAATTAAATAACGTTCATTATACTCTGAACTATTAACAAATAATATGAACTTTCACTCTGTGTGGGTGCGTGTAAGCATAGAGGCAAAAACAACTGTTGTCAAGTGTAACATACCGAAAGAGAGTGATAGTCTACCGCTTCTTTTGCGGTTACGGGTGCTGCTATCTTCCTTTCGATTTTGCACTTCTATTCTACTCGTCACTCTCATATCGACCCTTACGAAGTCATCTAAAAATGATGAAATAATAATTAAACAATAAATCAAGTAGCTATAATCGTCATCACATAACACACACACTTCTCATACATTTCCAAGCATCACTGCGAGAGCTAAAACAAATCTCAACAGCTGTAACAGAGCGCTACCGAAATGCCACCAGCGTCAAAATTACTTTACTTGTGAATACAACGTCGTTAAAAACAAAATCGAAGACTTGAAGATTACAGTGATGGGAAACTGGGAAAGATATATACGTGATTACATACACTGTGCTGACACTTTATTAGGTACACCCCTGCTGTGCACACAAATGGTTTGTCCCACAGGAGTTCACATCTGGTGAGTATGGACTTGGCATACCCAGGGTTCTGAGCTGGATATCATCATTCTTCTCTTTCTCGGTGATTCCCTTCTACATTTAACTCTCTCTCTCTCTCAGGGTGACTAGGGAATTTTTTTTTTTTTAGGCTGGTGCAGCATAAGCCTCCAGCTTCCTTGCACCATATAGCTAATAATAATAATAATAGGTTGCAAGTCACATGACCACAGTTCTGAATACAAATACCTTCCTCGTATCAGTTAAGAGTACAAACTGAAGCAAGAATGGGGAAAATGAGTGATCTAACAGACTTCGAACGTGGCATGGTTGCAGGTGCAAGACGCGTGGACAAAGCATCTCTGAAACGACAGTTCTCCTGAACTTTTCACGCACCACAGTTTCAAGGGTGTATCGAGAATAGTGCAACAAACAGAAAACATCCTCTCAACGGCATTCCTGCGGAAGAAATTCGCTTGTTGATGAGAGAGGTCAGAGGAGGTTGGCTAGAATTGTGCAAGCGAACACGCGGATTACAATGTCGCACATCACGTCAGAATACAACCTTGGTGCGCAGAACAGAATATCGCATCGGACCACTAGTCGCACTTTGTCGTGATTGGGCTACAACAGCCGACGGTCACATCGCGCACCTTTATCAATGAAGAACAAGAGAGCACGCCTCCTGTGAGCACAGCAACACCAGCACTGGACCATCGAGGTTGGAAAACAGTTGCTTAGTCTGACGAGTCGAAGTTCCTGGTGCACCATGTTGATGGAAGGCTGAGAATTTGGTGAAAACAACATGAATCCATGGACCCGTCATGTCTGACAACTACTGTGCAAGGTGGTGGGGGCAGTGTTATGGTGTGGGAAAACGTTTTCTTGACACACATTGGGTCCATTGATACCCATACTTCGACGTCTCAATGCTACATCGTACCAAAACATAGTTGCTGAAGAAGTGCATCCGTTCATATTGACAGTTTATCCTCAGTCAGATGGTTACTTCCAGCAGGATAATGCGCCGGTGCCCAAAGCCCGAATCACTATGGAATGGTTCCAGGAACATGAAATGACTTTTCTTTGCGGCAGTGGCCCGCTCAGTCCGCGAATCTCAATCCTATTGAACACCTTTGAGATGAGCTGGAAAAAGGCAGTTCGCTGCAGGCCTACACTTCCATCGAATCTCAAGGAACTGCGTGACACACTCATGTCTGCATGGTACTCCATTCTGCACAACGTTTTCAGCATTAATCCATGGCTAGACGAATTCAGGCTGTTTTGAAGGCTAAAGGAGGCCCAACACGCTACTAGGTAGGTGTATCTAATTAAATGGCAGCACAGTGTATGTATGTGTGTATATAACACACACACACACACACATGCGGAAGGAAAATACAGCTGGTTAGGAAGAGGAGGGGTAGTGTATGTACGTGTGTATATAACACACACACAAGCGGAAGAAAAATACAGCTGGTTAGGAAGGGGAAGGGAAACATAGGGTGACGGAACCATTAATTTACATTTTCTTTCATTTTTAATGAAACGGCTTCCTTTTTTATTTTATTTTATTTTATTTATTTATTTTTTTATTTTTATTTATTTTTTTTTTTTTTTTGGAAATAAACTATGAGGATCGGAGAAAAGAGAATTACCCCCTCCAAAAAACTGTGTTTATTTAAATATCTAGAAAGATGAATGAACCATTTATAGAGTACACAGTAAAGGCTCAATAATTAAAACCGCGTTCTTTTTTTAGGTATGTATTTTATTTACACAGAATGGAGATTTGTCCTAAACGAGAATCTAACGATAAGATTTCGAACTTTAAAAAGTAGATACGGTATAAAGTACAAATTTGTATAATCTTTAACATGTGGACATGAATATGCATTGTATCTAATGTGTGGCAGTTCCTGAACGTTACATAAAATCTGCCGTGGCACACTGTGATGATCCATAACTTTCTAAAATGGCCAGAAATACACCGATGAGCAAATCATTATGACCAGTGAGTCGTTATGCAAATCAAACAACTGCAGGTGAAGTACGGCTCATTCGCGGGTCGGGACACAGTATAAAAAACACCTGATACTGAGCGCCGTTAATCAGTGTTACTCTTGTTCTTCAGGTGGGAAAGGCCGCGGACTTAAGCGAGTTTAACAAAGGCCAAATTGCAATGGCCAGACGACTGGGTCAGAGCATATCCGATATGGCATGGCTAGTGGGGTGTTCATGGTCAGCCGTAGTTAGTATCTACCGAAAGTGGTCCGAGGAGGGAAAACCCAAGAACCTCAGGCAGGGTGTTGGACGACCACGGCTCATCGATGCTCGAGGTGAGCCAAGGCTCTCCCGGATGGTATGTGGCATCAGGAGGGCGACTGTGGCACAAATAGTCGGTAATTGGAATGCTGGTGACGGGAGTAATGTGTCACAACACATAGTACATCGAACCCTGATGAAAATGGGGTTGCGTAGCCGCAAGCCGATCCGAGTGCCCATGCTAACCACGGTTCACCGGCAATAGCGCCTACAATTGGCACGTGAGCATCGAAACTGAACCTTCAGTGATTGGAAGATGGTCGTCTGTTCCGATGAATCACGTTTCCTGTTGCATCATGTGGACGGCTGGGTACGTGTGCGTCGTTTACCTGGGGAAGTGATGGCGCCTGGATGCACCATAGGACGAATACAAGACGGTGGCGGTGGTGTCATGCTTTCGGCCAGTGGTTCTCAACCTTTTTTAGCTCGTGGCCCACTTCTGAATTTATTCACCTCTGTGGCCCCACTCCTCACTACATATTTATTAATTATAATAAATATGTACTTTATCAACTGCCCTTTTTTTTTTTTTAATTTATAACCTGTTATTTGTTTAAAATATAAGGATTAATAATAAAAAGGGGGTTTATTAACTACAAACTATGTTAATAATAGAATATTTACTCATATAATATTTTGTTTATTCACAATATACAATTATGCTCGTAACAAAAAACATTACAATAATATTATTGTCACTTAGTTTAGTGAGATTCTTGCAGATCTCACTAATTACTCTTTTTATATTAGTAATAATTTTATTTTAGAAGTGAACTTTTCGTGGCTCACTTAACAGTTTCCACCGCACCCAATTTTATAAATTTTACCTGTGACCTTTCATAAATACGACATGTGCCCCGTTGAGAACCACTGCCTTAGGCGATGTTCTGCTGGAATACCCTGGGTTCAGTCATCCATGTGCCGGGCACTCTGACGTCTACTAACTACCTAAATATCATCTGTCATATTTAAAATTTATAAACAGCAGTTCCCCACGGGGATCAGTGCTAGGACCACTCCTTTGGAACTCTGTACTTGACCAGTGGCTTACCAGAAGCTTTGGCAACTGCATAAATTTCGCCAATGCAGACGACTTGGCTATTTGCATTGCAGGAAAATCCAGGAGAACCCTTGAGGACCGAGCAAAGGTTGTCTTGGGTGACCTGGTAAGCTGGACCCTCACAAATAAATTAAAAATATCAAACTCAAAAACAAAGCTAATAATCTTCAAAAACAGGTTGGATTCCGAAGATCCCCTAAAGTGCTTATTCACGGGAAGCAAATTCCATATGTGGCACAAACTAAACACCTTGGCATAATATTGGACAACAGGCTCAGTTTCCAACCACACATCAACAGTTTAGCAAAACCAAAGCCTTCACGACAGTGGTCATCAAGATCTCCCGTTTGGACTGGGGATTTACCAAAAGAACCCTATCCATCTATAAAGCTGCATTCTTGCCAATTGCCTTCTATGCTGCTGGGGTCTGGTTCAGTAGAGTCATTAACAGTAAAATCCGGGCCAAACTCCTTTCCATGGAAAGAGCCATGCTGCTTGTGACACATCGAATACCAAGAACAACCCCAAGTAATGCACTGCAGGCTCTATCAGGGGGCCCTTCCCCTGGACCTATATATAGCTTATAGAGGCTGCATCTACAAACACAAAAAAGGCCTACCAACCTCACTCCTTGGAATAGACTGAAATCCTGCTACAAATATCAAACAGGAAAAAATAAACCTATGGAATAAACTCCTCTCCCTTTGGCAGGTTAGTTGGGACGAAAGACCCACTGGAAAGGTCACCAGACTTTTTATCCCGGATGTCACCTTTGCCGTGAATAAGCCGCATTGTAATTGGTTCTACTCATCCATGAGCACTTCATACACCCCAACAGGACATGGTGCTCTTAAAGCGAAACTGTTCCAATTCGGACTGGCGACAAATCCTCATTGCTCCTGTGGGGAAGAGGAATCCTGGAACTACATCCTATTGTCCTGCCCCAATTACAAAGAACAATGGACAACACTTAAAAATAAGGTTCAGAACATCTCAGAAGTCAATCTTCTGAGATGCCTTAATTGAAAATGAGACTAACTATCAATCCCTTTAAATCTTCACCAAAGACATATTCAGCAGAAGAATGCAGATGCTTCACCACACTGGATGATTCAACATGCTCTAGCTGAGCTGTTCCCTATATCACCTACCAGTCATCCTGTACTTAAATTATTTTTATCTCTGAGGTTGTTCAGAGATGTCAACCACTGGTGGTTTTATTTTTATTTATTATTATTATTTTTTATTTATTATTATTAATTATATATCTTATTTATTTATTACTTTATTTTTATTATTATTTTATTTATTTTTTCTGCTGGTACTCAGGACTGGGCATCCTGAGTACAGGATTGCTGGAATCCACTGGTATTGCACTACCTCCAGTGGATCCGGAATTTTAGCACACTACTGAGACGCAGATAGTAGATTACGCCTGTCTCCACGTGCCTTGGGACGGGCATCAGGCAGCAGTTGCTCAGATGTTGGCTGCTCACATTTCAGGACAACAACCCTTAGAATGACTTGCCGGAACACAAAAGTATCCGGGAGAAGAATGCCGAATATATAACACAGAACCCTTCACCAGCCTGGAATTGAATCAGGTTCTCAAAAAGGTAATTACCAAAAAATGCTCAGGACTGGATTTAATTGAATATGCCTTCATCATTATATTTCACAAATTAACGCCATAACATCTATTATTGTACAATAAATGCCTCCAAGAATCGAAGTTCCCCCAGCCCTGGAAGATTGCGCTGCTCTTCCTAATACCAAAACCAAATAAACCAATAACGAACCCTCGTTCGTACAGACCAAATGCCCTGCTGGCAAACCTAGGCAAGACCTTGGAAAGACTAATAGCCATTCGAATCATGAATCACTTTCTCTCCAAAGGTATGTTTCACCAGCCCAATATGGATTCACCCAGGGCAGATCATGTGAAGACGTCCTCTCTGGTTTGATTCTGCATCTGGAAACTTCGCAATCCAAAAATGAACTCGCTCTGTTTATTGACTTCGAGGCGGCCTTCGATAATGCATGGTGGGAAAGTGCACTGGAACGTCTTTGCACAGCAGAATGCCCAAACAATCTTTACTGGCTGGTCAGAAACTACTTCTCACAACGCACAATAATAGTTAAGTCAAAATACCACCAAGTCCTTAAGCCCATCCACCGGGGGTGTCCCCAGGGCTCTTTCCAGGGCCCTTAGTGTAGAATATGGTACTCCAGAGCTGGCTCATTAACAGTTTTGCAAAAAACGAAAATCATAGCATTCGCCGACGACCTCACCATCGTGGTCGCTGGTCGTTCCAAAGCAGCCCTTGAATCCACAGCACAGTGAGTACTCAACCATCTCTCTACCTGGATAACAATCAACGAATTGCAAATTAACCATGCCAAAACTAAGATGATGGTGTTTAAAAACAAACTCGACTATGTAGTCCCCCCCCAAAAAAAGTCAAAATCAATGAACCCAGCTAACCTTCACAGAACACACAGAAGTCCTGGGAGTAGTAATATTTATTATTATTAATTTTATTTATTATTATTTTTATTTCTTTAATTATTATTTTTAATTTATTTAGCTTTTTTATTGTTATATATATATATATATATATATATATTTTTTTTTTACTGGCGCTCTACCCTGGCACCTCAGATTTGAGCTGTCACTGGTGCCAGACAGCTCTCTCTCTTTTCTCCCTTTTTTTTTTTTTTTTCATCACAGGGAATTTTTTATTTATTTATTATTTATTTATTTGTTTTTATTTATTTAATATATATATATTTTTTTTTAACTGTGGTGACACGGGGAATTTTTTTTTTGCACCACAGGAATTTTTTTTTCTTTTTCTTTTTTTTCCCTCTCTGGAGTGGGCCCCCAGAGAAATCTGGCCCACCTTTTGGCAACATCAGGTTGATCAGAGTCTCGTATCGAGACAGTACGTGCTCCATTGGGACTAGCCCACCTTCCCGTGGTGTGGACGTTTACCCAGAATCATCTATCCAGGTGATTGATGCTTCTGGGTAGCCAAATGGTCAGAATATGACAACAGAACACACACACACACACACACAATACACGCAACCCTATACTACTCACATTTCTGGCCCTCTTACAGTGATACTGTCCTGCACAGAGATAAGAGGCGAAGATGAACTCACGTTCTAGGAGCCACCCCTTACAAAAACACATCACCACATGCTTATGTTTCAGGCCCAGTTTACACAGATTCTGTAGTCAAGACAGAGACAATTTACGGAGATGGACCCAGGTACTGGAACCGCTACAAACGGGCCACATACATAAATGTCATTCAGTGTGTGAATTACATGCATTTCTTTTACTTTTGAGTCCTCGAGAGTTTTGTTGCGTTTTACAGTTTTGTAAGAGAAGCTCCGTTTTCTGCTGGAGTTTCTTACACAGGTTCGAATGATTGTAAATAGAGAGTGTTTCTGTTTATGTATTTTTGTATTTACGTAAATAAAAAAAAATAAATAAATAACTACCTAAACATCATGGATATGGAGTCAAATGTCAATACTGGTATGAACTCAATCCTAACCATAACTACATTATAACCGGCGATTTAGATATAATCCCATGTCGCAAGCTTAGAGATATTTTATCACTCGGGTTAAGTTTCGACCTAATCTACCTATTAATAAATCAACTTTTAAAAAACGTTTATACTGTATCTAGATTTATTAAAATACTGCATAAGATCTGCATACAAATATAACATGCCGGTTCAGGCACACCTAACGTGACTATGCGTCCCGTTTTTAGGTAGCCTATCCCGTTGTCCCAAGCACAGCTTCGGGACGCCGAAATGTCTCGTTTTCAGAAAGAGAGCAACCCACGGTAACAATTTCAAAAAAAGGCGCGAAAAATCAAAAAAATCATCCGACGGTAGCGACTAGTAGCGCGGCGATGACGCATGGCAACACGTCTCCCACATATGTAAGCAGTGTTGCCAATTTAGCGGTTTTCCCGCTAGTTTTAGCGGAATTGCTTCAGATTTGGCGGATTAAAATATGTAGCGGATAGCGGATTTTTCAGCGGAAAGAGTATAAATCTAAAACTTTTAAATATGTTTAGCATTTTATATATTTCGGCAGTGTAGCATTTAAATTAAGACATATTTATTTAACAATATAAATATTTCATAACTTAAAGTTTTATTGATATACATATAAAGCGACATGACCGTTCAGGGATTACCGTGAGGGGAACCCAACAATTTCAATAGGTAGTTACACTCGTGGACAAACGACATAACCGTTGGGTCATAGCTTTAAATTGTTGAATCAAATCGAAAAATGTGAGCTCAAAAGAGTTGAAAAGTGTTGTAAAAATTATGTTTTACCTAAAGAACTGCTTCGCAAAATAGGCACACAAGAAGCATATGATGAGGAAGTATTGAATTTCGACTCTAATTTAGATTTTTAGATATTTATTTTATATTAAAAACAGAAAATAAATAACTTTTTATATATAATATATATTTTTTAAATCCCTACAAAAAATGAAGGCTAAATCCTATTAATGGGTGCCATAAAAAATATATGCTTAAAAAAGTTAGAAAAAATTTAACAAATAAAACATTAGGGAAAATCAAAAATTCAATTGAAACTTTCAAAATACAAAAAAAAATTTACCTTTCTAATTTATTTATTTCTAAAATAAGGTAATTAAAGCATTTTTCTTTTCTGTGTTCCAAATTTCTGTGTTCCAAATTGGTATTTTAATTTTCTTTTGGCATGTAACCAAGTGTTTTTCAATATCTTGAGTAAGAGCACTTGAATCACCTGGAGAAACAAAATTATAGCGATAAATAACCTCATCATGGGTGTAATTAATGTCTCAGTAGAGATCTTTATATGCAGGCCATCCATCACTGATGATTCTTATACCTGGCAATATTCACTCTCTTATAATTGATAATACAGTTGTTTTATCTCTATTTTCTACCGGAATTAAAAAAACGTCCTTTGGTAATTCTTTCGAATGCACCAAAAACCCATTGTGTTCCTATTAATCGTTCTCTATTATATTCTTTTTTGAAAAATGCTGATTCATTAATTTCAACTTCGATAGGTATTCCATTTTCTGATATTCCCCCTAGTTAACTAACTGAATCAATTATTGATATCATTCAGATCTTTGCATTTTTCAATAACAGTGTTTTTATTGATATTTAAATCAAGAGCAGTGCGATCTTGAGACCAATCTTGTGACCAGAAGTATAGAAATAATAAATTTTGAGATAATGACCATCTACTATCATCAAAAAATGATTTATGTCTAATACTCTTCGTTTTACGGCAAGTATCCTACAATCTCATCTAAACATATCAGTTTTACATTTACTTTTTGTAAGCCGCATTTCAAGATTGCAAACTTCACAAAAATCTGTATTTTGCAAAATGTGATTTTTTGCCAACCAAGAAGTAAAGTGATCAATATTGCCACTGCATAAATTCATCAACTCCGTTAAACGGTGGTTGTTATTTTTGACTCCTTCCTCAGAATAAACTGCATTTGATGTGCAATTTAGAAGTTTTTGTTTGGACATAATGTAGGGGGTTTAAAAATTTTTGAGGCATCCAACAAATGCAAATTTTAAAAGTTGGCGGGTTAAAAATAGCGGATTTTGAGCATGCGGCTAGCGGGAAATATTATTAAGAGTTGGCAACACTATAATGTAAGTCGGTCAGAAGCCTGGTAGCTCGCTCGCTCCTCGGTTGCGAGTACGCGTAGACGGCTCACGCATCTTTCTTGACGATTGATTATTGTTTTTTTATCGACGTGTGTTATTGTTGTCAATTTAAATTTCTTGTACGTGAATCCTTCATTTTACCAATGCCTAAACGCAAGTGCACTTTTAATGTTAACTTAGAAACTAAGTACCCGTTTATAAAGCAAAGAAGTACTGTACTCCATCGAACGTCAGACGTGAAAAGTGTCGTACAGAATTTAGCATAGCCCATGGAGGTGCCAGCGATATTAGTAGATGTCCCGTTTTGAGGAAAAAATTAAATGGTCACGTTAGGTAAAAAAATAAATAAATGGTCGCCACATGTGGCTGTTCACAATGCTAAATCTCATATTTAACAAATATAATCAATTGAATTCACACTGGATAAATAAAGCAGCTCAAAGAAATACACAAACATTTTGTAATTACTCTGGTTGACAAAACTGCTTGCAATTATGCAATTATATGTAAGTCATATTACATAAAAATTATTAAAAATGAACTGCAGTCCAGTAGTACATACAAATACATAGTATTTGTATGTATCTTCCCCTAATGTAATAATCAAAAAACTAATAGCATTGCATAAAAAATTAAAGTTAAAGTACAATAACCTAAATATCCGTTTATATATGGTATACCCAAATTTCATAAATCACTTATTGCATTTAGATTCATAACATCATGTAGAGATAGTTATGCTAAATTTCCAGTAAAATGTTAGAAAAGTTACTTAAAACTATATTAAATAATGTAAATAAAACTATTATAATAAATAACAACTTACCGATTATAAATGCAATAAAAAATAACAATATTCAGCAAATACAAACATTTGACTTTAACCGTTTATTCACTAGTATCAATCTCGAAAATTTAAAAGTTGTTCTCCAGAAACTATATTTGGAACATAAAAATGATATAAAGTTTGATTTAACCTACTGGGATACTCTAATAAATTTATGTATTTTTAAGAATTACGTATATGACGGAACTTTGTTATACTTGTGTACTTATAAGTGAATGGCATCCCTATGGGAAGTCCAGCATCCTGCATAATTCCAAACCTCTATCTATATTCTACAGAAAGAACATTCCAAGATAACGTACTTATGTTCAGATACGTAGATGATCTATGTGTGTTTCATTGTCCGCATTTCGTTCAGGATTACAGCAAATTATATCCAGAACTTGTATTGGAAAAAAACTAACAGTTCTGATACTATAGCAAATTACCTGGATCTTCGCATAGAAATATTCCATAATAAATAAATTTTCTGTTTATACTCGGGGACGACCAAATGATCAGAGGAGTTTACAAGATACACAGAATACAAGAAACAGCACCGTATTCAGCAGTCACGGGCTTGAACCCCGGTCACTCAAGGCACGTGTACTTATGCACCCGCGCGCCTGACCACTAGGCTACGGCGGCCGTATATAATAAAAGAGACGCATTTAATTTCAGTGTAGTCGGCCTTACAAACTGGAGATGTAATATAACGAAATCAGTGCATGCTAATATCATTTTATCCCAATGCCTGAGGATTGCTTCTATTTGCAATAAAAACACAACCTGTTCAGCAAACATAATAGCATTGTACAATAAGTTGATAAATAATTTCCCTATCGCTTACCTGAAATACCACTTCAGAAAGGCGATAAATATAATTAATTTCAAAAATTTATTTTCTGAACCCATTGCTTCAATATAATTACCATAATTACCGATTTAGAGCCATGTATATTATGTACATAGGATACACTTTGCTTTCTTGGTGTCTTACGGCGTAGAAAACTTGTACCCACCGGCCTGCAAATTATAGTGTATCATTTATTTTATTTTATCTTATCTTATTTTATGATTACACTGTATATACTTAAGTTCACGCTAAGGTGACATGCAAATTCAACTCAGGGTCCTACTATAGGAACGGGTTTGCGATACCGGTCATATCCGAGCTACATGTACAACTTATATCTTGAAATGTCTTTAAGCTGTCCTACACTCTTTGTTCTTATTTCTCCGAAATTATTAGGGTAATCCGAGGATGTAGGAGAAACTATTTCTTATTTGTACTACTATATTTTCGCCTTTATGGAGTTCAGGTTCAATTATTCCTACTCTATTAGTTTTTATTCTTCTTACTATCTGCATGTTTCTCTTTGCGTTAATTTAACTTTAATTAATTAATTATTTATTTATTTATTTGTACCATATCCATCACATAGGGGTAACCACATATATTTTAACTCACTAGAGGGATTGTTATTTCATGACGACTATTGTTGTTACTACATTATGTCCTGGATACGGTAGATATGTCTTATACTTTATACAGTATTTATTCTTATTTTAATTATTAAATTACGTTCTCTGTCGGGTCAACGATGTTCAATATATGCTTACATTTATAATATCTTCCTTTTGATTCTAAAAATTTTTAACTACCTTTAATTGGTTTAGATTCAAATTACTGGAGACTAGGCACCTGCGCGGTGATCTGATTGAGGTGTATAAGGCCTTGAATGGGTAGAGCACGCTGAATTCTGATGGGATCCTTCCGTTTGTTCAGATTACGAACCTAAGGGGGCATAAATTCAAATTCAGAAAAGACAGTTGTAGAATAGATGTGCGGAAATTTGCCTTTAGCCAGCGAGTGGTTAATTGCTGGAACAAACTTCCATCTGTCGTTGTGGAAGTTGATAGGTTGAATAAATTTAAGGAGGAACTGGACAGGCATTTGGAGAGAATGGTGTGATTTTTTTTTTTTTTTTTTTTGGCTGATGCTGCATAAGCTCATACACTTGCTTTCTTGCATCACATGCCACTACTACTACTACTACTACTTAAATCTCTTGATTTTTTTATATTTTATATATCTTAGCAGATATTGATCATTACAGAAATAGAGAATTTCTTGTCGTGTTTTGCCTTCAATCTGGGTGGTCGACCCCAGTTGAAGTCATCTAGATTGTGGGTAGACAACGATAAGTTTTATGTATATGTATTTTTTATATCCCTTGCGTTTCTTTAAATCCTGCTTGGTATTGTCTGCTTGAATTACCTTCTATATTATTATCTTCAATATTATACAAAATACAGTATTATATACACATTATGGTTGGAATGCATAATTGCTCTAGCAACTGCATTGACCCATAAGTATTACAGCTTGTTACAATTTATTAACTTTCTTTCCATATTACTCATATAAATATATGAGTAATATGGAAAGACAGGGTGTGTCAAAAATA
This sequence comes from Mastigoproctus giganteus, assembly GCF_048544385.1. Classification (NCBI taxonomy): domain Eukaryota; kingdom Metazoa; phylum Arthropoda; class Arachnida; order Uropygi; family Thelyphonidae; genus Mastigoproctus; species Mastigoproctus giganteus. The sequence goes on from NC_143581.1 coordinate 182,084,551, forward strand.
CACGGCAAAACTTCAGGAATGAGTTAATAAAATGAATGAGACAATAAAAATATTTTATATCAACATAGTTCCGGAAATGCTTGGTTTCCGAGTTTTGAAGGTCTGTCTATGACACTTAACTGTTCACATCACCTTATAGTAATTGTTCAAAATGTCCACCTTCTGCCTGAATACAGGCCTGACATCGACATCTCGTGGACTCGAAAAGACGATGGCAAATTCCTGGCATCATCTTGGTCGTCCAATGTCGCCAGCACGAGGTGTAAAGGTCCCATGTTCACAAAGGCGGCGATTGATACCTTCAAACGTTTTCCTGTCCAATCCAGAAAGAAGATTGGACATCTTCTTTCTGGGAACCTTTCGTGGTACAAACGACGAGCCTCCAGAGCATTGCCGTCCGCCAAACCGTACATAAAGTGCATATCCGCTTGCTCGTGATTTGAGTTCATGGTCGGAATGGAAAACCACCAGATTCTGTCAGTACCTTGTGATGAAGGAAATCACCTGCTGGAGATAAGACATTCAGGTTAATAACTCGGGAACCAAGCATTTCCGGAACTATGTTGATATAAAATATTTTTATTGTCTACATATGAGGAACTCATTCCGGAAGTTATGCCGTGTATTTTTGAGACACCCTCTATATATATATATATATATATATACACTGTGCTGCCACTTTATTAGGTATACCTACCTAGTAGCATGTTGAGCCTCCTTCGGCCTTCAAAACAGCCTGAATTCGTCTAGGCATGGGATGAACAAGATCCTGAAAACGTTGTGCAGGAATGGAGTACCATGAAGACATGAGTGTGTCACACAGTTCCTTGAGATTCGATGGAGGTGTAGGCCTGCAGCGAACAGCCCTTTCCAGCTCATCCCAAAGATGTTCAATAGGATTGAGATCCACGGACTGAGCGGGCCACTGCCGCATGGAAAAGTCATTGTCATGTTCCTGGAACCATTCCATGGTGATTCGGGCTTTGTGCTCCGGCGCATTATCCTGCTGGAAGTAACCGTCTGACTGAGGATAAACTGTCAACATGAACGGATGCACTTCGTCAGCAACGATGTTTAGGTATTTACGTGAATTTATGGGTATCAATGGATCCAACGTGTGCCAAGAACACATTCCCACACCATAACACTGCTCCCACCACCTTACACAGTAGTTGTCAGACATGACGGGTCCATGGATTCATGTTGTTTTCACCAAATTCTGAGCCTTCCATCAACATGATGCACCAGAAACTTCGACTCGTCAGACTAAGCAACTGTTTTCCAATCCTCGATAGTCCAGTGCCGGTGTTGTTGTGGTCACAGGAGGCGTGCTCTCATGTTCTTCTTTGATAACAAGGGTACGCGATGTGGCCGTCGGCTGTTGTAGCCCATTCACGACAAAGTGCTACTAGTGGTCCGTTGCGATATTTTGTTCTGCGCACCAAGGTTGTATTCTGACGTGATGTGCGACATTGTGACCCGCGTGTTTGCTTGCACAATTCTAGCCAACCTCCTCTGACCTCTCTCATCAACAAGCGAATTTCTTCCGCAGGAGTGCCATTGAGAGGATGTTTTCTGTTCGTTGCACCATTCTCGATACACCCTTCAGCCTTCAAAACAGCATGAATTCGTCTAGGCATGGAATGAACAAGATCCTGAAAACATTGTGCAGGAATGGAGTACAATGTAGTACTCCATTCCTGCATAACGTTTTCAGGAATTTCAAACTACAGTACTATTAGTTTGAAACTGTGATGCATGAAAAGTTCAGGAGAACTGCCGTTTCAGAGATGCTTTGTCCACACGTCTTGCACCTGCAACCATGCAACGTTCGAAGTCGTTAGATTACTCCTTTTCTCCATTCTTGCTACGGGTTGTACGCTTAACTGATACTAGAAAGGTTGTTCTGCTGCATTTATATCCACAACTGCGGTCATGTGACTTTCAACGTTGTGGTACAAACCATTTGTGTGCACAGCAGGGGAGTACCTAATAAAGTGGCAGCACAGTGTATATCAGTTTTCAGATAATACAAACTCCTGGTTGCTGTTGTTTTACGCTAATTAGCATGAACCCATGGATCCACCCTGCCAATCATCAACATTGCGGGCTGGTTGTGATGACGGCAGTATAATGGGTGGAGAGTGTTTCTGTGTTGTGCATTTCGTCACTGTACTACTGAGGTAGTATTTGGAACAATAAGGTGCCATAAATACAATGCCAGAATTATATAGAACTCATACCAGGAATACGAATTCAGCGAGAGTGAATTCAGCCTGCCTAGTGCGGTGACCTTCCCAATTACGAGATCTCAATCCAATTGAGCGCTTGTTGAATGAAGTCTCTGAAATATAGAACCACAGTCAGCTAATTTGCAACAAGTGTGGGAAGCAGTTGAACCAACATGGACCGGCATCTCAGCAACACGCTTTTGATATTCATTCAGACTTCAGTTCTTCCCACATAGAATCTAAACTGTTCTTGGGGATAATGGAGAACCTATTTGCTATTAGGCAGGTTTACTTAATAAAGTGGCCACTCAATGCATAGTAGAAAAGTTTGCTAGTAACTGTGTTAGAAAATGCAATTGCATATTGGATGTACGGAAATTTGCCTTAAAACAGAGGGTGGTTGCTTGTTGGGACAAGCTCCATCTGGTGTTTTAGAGCTGAGTAGTTTGAATGGATTCAAGGAGGAGCTAGATGTACTGTAGGAGAGGATGGATAAGTGAAGTGGAAATTAGGGTTTTTTTTTTTTTTTTTTTTTTTTTGCTGATGCTAAATAAGTATGCTTTCTTGCATTATTTGCGACTACTATTATTAATAATAATATTTCTACTTCTCATCTTCATCCATGTTATGGAAGTCATCATCAGCCATTTTCAATCCAATGCAGGACGAAGGCCTCTCCAACAACTTTCCCGTTTCTTCTGTTTTCTGCAATGGCCATCCATTTACTACCTACAAACTATTGAATATCATCTGACCATTTCCATTATTGTCTTCCTCATTTTCTTTTAGCTCCTCTTGGGTACCATTCTGTTACTTTCTTAGTCTATCTGTCGTCATGTCTTAGAGCTATGTACCCTGCCCAAGTCCATTTCAGTTCTTTAGGTTTGATAAGAATGTCATTTACTTGAGTTTGCTACCTAATTCATGTGTTTCTCTTCTTATCTAACAGTCTGATTCCTAATATAATTCGTTCCAGTCTTCGCTGTGTAGTTTTCAGCTCCTCTTCCATTCTTTTGGTGAGTGCCCAAGTTTCACTTCCATAAGTCATGGAAGGGAATGGTTTATTATTTTACATATATTGGTTTATTATTTTAAGTTTCAGACAAATTGGGATATTTCTCCTCAGTATGTGACTATATTTCCGGAATGTTATCCATCCGAAATTTATTCTTCTCTTGACTTCCAGCCATTTATCATTATTACAGCTAATGACTTGCCAGAGATAAGTATATTAATCCACATTTTTAATTTCTGTTACTTCAATAATCATATCCCTTCTTGTGGCATGCTTGTTCATCATGATTTTTTTAATTTTTTTTAAATTAAATTTTAATGCTGAATTAATTTTTTTCTCATTAATTTTTTTAACCATATTCATCTTTAGTCCGAAATCTTTAATAACTCTGCATTAGATAACTCATTAAGAATTTCCTCTAATTCATCGGATCATGCCTTATAATCACAATGTCAGCTGCAAATCGTAAATGGTTCAGGTACTCTCTTTTCACACTGACTCCTTTCTGCGACCACTCCAATTTTCTGAAAGCCTCTTTGGAGATACAGTGTCTCCTTGTCGAACTTATTTCTCAGTTTTAAATTTGCTACTGTCTTTGTCTAGTCTAATAAAGGAGGTAGCGTTCTCATATGCCTCATGCTGTATGGAGTTAAATGCCTTTTCATAATCCACAAATGCCAGGCATAATGGTATTTTATATTCATTTGCTTTCTCCATTATCTGTGATATAACGTGAAGCGGACGCATTTTTAAAGCTCATGGAAAGCACAGTGATTAGAGAGGATCAGAGGAATAGATTAGGATTGAGTGGTCAGATTAATTGCATTTAAATAATGTATTTAATATATTGTTAAATTTAGTTTGATATAAGTTTTTTTTCTGTAATAGTTCATAAATTTAATTTTTATAATCTTATAAATATAATTTTTACTTTCTGTGATATTTAGTAACAATGGTTGTGACAAGATCTGCCTTGAACACTTCGTCAGAGCATATCATGACTCATACAGAAATACAGTAGTCGATAGCGATTTCCGGGCGAATTATGATTTTATCGTTTGCAGAACCTGTGGCATTCATTCCAAGGCCGACCTAGTGGATAATCACAGCTCACCTAGCAATTCTTTTCTTTGTCACCATGAGAGGGTATCATGACTCATCAGGGCAGGCTTAAGGCCCGATTGGGTGAAAGCCCCAAACAAGGTGCCAAAATTTCGGGGACGCAAAATACCCGAAAATTCACTGATTCTCTGTAAATTTCAAGTCAGAGAAGGCGCGCCAAAAATCTGGCAATGGCGCTGATAGAGGCCCGTTCTGTGACTCATAGAGAAATAGCCGGTGGTGATTTCCGGGTGGATCATAATTTTATTGTTTGCACAACCTGTTTGTGCGTGTAGCACAGTAGTATCGTCACCGCCCTCCCCCCACACCGGGTGGAAAAGACCACCCGGTTCGAATCCCGTCGATAACGCGCAGAACTTTAATGGGCTTTTTTCATTCAGTGGCGAAGTTAGTCGGTCTCAGACGTAGAGAGCAAGGTTTTCTCCCCAGAAACTGGAGGATTTTTCGTCCAGCAAAACAGGAAAATCGACCAGAGAACGCATGCAATTTACAAACATAATATATATATAAGAAATTATGGGTGGCCCTAATATTTTGAGTTTTGAGTTTTTTTTTTTTTTTTTTTGTTTTTTTTTTGTTTGCACAACATGTCTGCTCAGTAGCACAGTGGTATCGTCACCGTCCTCCGAACACCGGGTGTTAAAGTTTGAATCCCGTCGATGACGCAAGGAACTTTAGTGGGCTTTTTCACTCCATAGCTGAGTTATTCGGTCTCAGGCGTAAATAGAAAGATTTTTTTTCTCCAGAAACTGGGTTTTTTTCGTCCAGAAAAACAAGCAAATCGACCAGAGAACACACAATTTACAGACACAAATACGTTTTTTTGTAATGAATGATAGGTGACGCTATGTAATGAATTATGAGTGATCCTAATACAATAATATAACTTTTGATTTTTTTTTTTTTTTTTTTGCACAACCTGTAGAATGCATTCTAAGGTCGACTTAGTGGATAATCATAGCTCACCTTGTGATTCTTTTCATTGTCACTGTTGTACGAAGTGTACCGAACTAAAGTTAAAATTTAGTGCATTGCTAGTAGTTAAATCACAGAAAAAAAAAAAAAAAAAAAACGGGTGCTTGCCTTTGAGACTAATGTAACTGGGAGCTCATCGGTGACTCAAGACTCTAGTAACTTACCAAGTGATGCACTCCCGATTCTGGTCAAAGAGCAGAATAACCAAGTGCAAATTGCTCTGGTTCAAAAGGAATTAGTTCTATTAGAAAATCAGGAAAACGGGAACTGTCTGCCAGGAGCAACAATTAACGGTGTCACCAACAGATTGTCAGATTCTAAGGGGGATAAAGAGAATATTATTATTCATGTGGGGATTAATGATATTAAGCACACAAGACCTGACAATCTGTTAGACAAATATAGGACCATGCTGAAGAAATTCCGCGAGATAGGTTAGAATGTCTACGTCACTGCAATTCTACCCAAGTACACGACAGTACGGATTATACGCTGAAAGCCTTGTGGGTTAACTCAAGACTTGAACGACCCTCAAAGCTTTTGGGGGGAAATGACTATCAGCGCCGCTTGTAGGTAGAAGGAATCTGTTTTGTAGAGAAGGGATACATTTAAAGAAAGGAGGTGCAAGGATTTTTGCCATTATTAGTGAGGATACCTTAAAGGTTCAGGAAAAACTGCTAGTTGGGTTTGGGGGGGGAGGGGACAGAGGTAATATAAATACGCGTTTATCTGATAATATTGTTCAAAGTAACGCTTGCACATCCTCGAGTGTTCTTGTTTGTTACCGCAACAGATCATATAATTATTATTATTGCTCTTATATTATTTCTCCCTGATTCGGGGTTCCACCTCGTGACTGGTATTGCTACCAAGTACACAGGGTGGTTATTGTTATGTCTGGTGTTACTATTGGTCGAGGAACTCTCTGACTATCCTACAGGTGTTCAGGATTGCGACTTTCTGGAGTTCCTTGCAGGTGTTCCTGGGAGACCTATTGCTGCTAGGCTCTTATGTACGGTCTTTGGCACCATACCTGTGGTTGACACGATGATCGGGATGGTCGTTACTTGTTGCATATGCCACATCTTTTTATTGTGATTTTAAATGTTCCTCATCAACCACGTATTAAAATAAGACACGGAAACTGGAATTTAAAAAAAAACTGTTTACTTCTATATATTTACAATTAAAATAACTTTACAACCAAAATGATATTAAGGCTTCCGTAGCCGAGTGGGCAGGAGCGGGAGTGCAGTAGCACACGCTCTTTGCGTAGACCGGGGTTCAAGCCCCTGACTGCTGAATACGGTCGATCTGCCAACCCGCACTGGACCAGCGTGGCAGATTATGGTCCATTTCCCTCAGCATGAATTGTTGAGGAGGCTTCCATCCTGCAGTGGGTTGATAATGGCTGCACTTTACTTTTTTTTTTACAACCAAAAAGGATAATATATATATATATATATATAGAATAAATAAAATACATTAAAATACCGGGTTAAGAGCGATAAAACCGACCCTAGCTTTCGAAGGCTCCTTCCTGCCTTCTTCTTTCGCGGTAGCTTCCTTGTACTGCGGTGCATCTTAAATACCAGCAGGTTCACGGTCTAAATCATGTATTTCATCGCCATGTGTTCTATTCTCCTGTGTACTGGGACCGGAAGCGGCTCGGGAGCGCGTCATATGAAATCGTTGATCCCTTCTAAGGATCGTAGCCTCAAAGAGGGGGATGAATCCGCAAACCTTTTGTCTTTATTGATGTTCTCTGTCGAACTGATCCGCAAACTCTCGAGCCACTTGCGGTCCCAGAACCTATGCGCCCGATCAGTGATGATAGCTTCATTCGGGGAGATCTGGTGTTGCTTCTCCCAAAAACGCTCGGCCACGGCGGACTTACCATAATCTGCATTCCTTATTGCCTTAGTGTGCTCCCCCAGCCGTTCTTTGAGACGGCGCTTTGTTTCCCCTACATAACATTCCCCACAATCCGGGCATTTAATACTATAAACGACCCTAGTAGCATTCTCGTTTTATTTATTTATTTTATTTATTTATTTTTTTTTTTAATGGGATTTTTTACTTGTGACACGATTGTGTGCCGCTTCCGGCCTGGAATCTGCACACAACGCGTCTGATAATTTCTTAGTACTCTAGTTATATGCTCAGTTAAGCCCGGATAGTAGAGAATGTATGCAGTGCTATTGGAGTGAAGGGTTCGCCTCTCCTCTGATTTTCTCCAATATACTTTTGTATAATCCTCTGGGGGTAGCCACACTTTGTAAGATCCGCCGTGACACTTTCATATTCTTCTTTCCTATCCTCGGAGGTACTACAGTGCGATTTTGCCCTGTCTATTAACGCTCTGACCACACTGTTCCTATGATGATTGGTCTGGGCAGAATTATAGTGAGAGTACTGGCCTTTACACATCGGTTTCCTATAGACTTTAGTTTTTAGTTGTTGGCCTTCTCTACAGACCAATACATCTAGGAACGGCAAAATTCCTTCTTCTCTACCTCCGAGATAAATTGTATGAATGGGGAGAAGCCATTTAAAAAATTCACCACTTCATTTTCACTCCCCTTTTGAATAATTGAGAATGTATCATCCACATATCCCTTTCATGGGCGCATAGGGAGATCTCGACCATTAAATATTCTAGCCTCAAGCTCCTCCATAGCTAGATTAGCTATAACCGCACTAATGGGGGAGCCCATGGCTGTACTGTTAACCTGCTTATACATGATATTACCAAAAATCTTTTTGATCTCCTGTCTTAGGTTCGTGTACTTCCTAATTTTTTCCCCATGGGTTTTCTGCAGGTTGCCAGTGTTGGGTACCGCTATTTCAATCAGGTAGGTAGCCTTTTCAATCTTGTCCACAAGGGTTATGTCCCGTCTGTTGTGCGGGATTATTTATCCGTTATTATGCCGCGGTCCCAGTACAGCTTGAGGGTTGGGGTCTCTAGTACTGCCTGGGGTTCGTACTTGTAGTATGGTACGCTTTCTTTGATCATCTGGTATTTCCTTGCTAGCTTCTGATGTATTATCCTGGCTACCTGGTCGTGTCTATGAGTGTACTCAGTCTGGATGGTCACCTTTAATCCCGCGGTGATGTGTTGGATCGTTTCCGATGCCAGGTGGCATCGTCGACATGCGTCATCGGACACTCCGGCTCCTTGGCTATGTATTTTCTATAGTTCCTGGTGTTTATTACCTAGTCTTAGATGACGATATCAACCTGGGTGGGAAGTGGGCGGAGTCACAACTTGTCAATCACTGTTTTGCTGGAGTTTAATTCATCTGGAGTTTTACCAATTTTTTTTTATTGGAAAGGAGATAATGGAGAGATAGGAAAAGGGTGGGATAAAAGGGGTAGAGACCAGAGGAGACAGTAGTTGAGTCACCCGCCTGATTTGAAAGGTGAGACAGTAAGGGTACCCCTGGTACAGGATGCCCATCCTGGTCCAGAGGGTGGGAGTTGAAAGTGGGTGGTAGGGTGAGCAACCAGGCAAAAGGGGGGCACCCAAGGTGGGGAAGGATATTTAGCAAAAAAGAGACTCATCCACCGCAGTTGGTAGGAATAAAAGTCTAAAGTATCTGCTGTTTACACCATCACTATTCTTATGGTTAACGACAGTGATTAGGGTGAACTACTTGTAAAAATATCTAGAAAAATTGGTTCTATGGACAGAACTGGGAAATAAAGTTTTACATTGACAAATGCAAAGTACTGCACGTGGGCAGCAGTAATCCCAGAGTAACTTGTCGAACTGTGTGGTACTACACTCAGAATAGTGGAGAATGAAAAAGATTTGGAAGTAATTGTGCAGTCAGACAAGAAATTCTCTGACAGTGCAAACATGCTGCTAGGACAGCTCATAGCGATTTTTTCAATGATACACAGAATCTTTGGTAGCTGGATTAAGGAGTTGATTATCCCTTTGTATAAGGCCACATCTTGAGTACTGTATACAGGTGTGGAGGCCTCAATTTAGGAAGGATGTAGATCTGCCGGAACGGGAGCAGAGAAGGGCAACTAAATTGGTGAAGGGAAAAAAAAGGGTGCTTGTTACCTAGAAAGGCTTCACTTCTGCAAATTGCAGAAGTGAAATTCGAGACCAGGCACCTGCGGTGAGATATGATTAATGTGTTTAAAGCCTTGATTGGATTGAGTAAGCTAAATGATATAATTTCAATTGCTGAGACTACACACATGAGGGGTAATAAATTCAAGATGAGGAAGGATGGTTGCAGGACAGATATACGGAAGTTTGCCTTCGGCCAGCGGGTGGTTAATTGTTGGAACAGGCTTTATGGCTAATAATAATCTGTTGTTGTGGAAGTGGGTGGGTTGAATAAATTCAAGGGAGAACTATACAAATTCTCGGAGGATACGGATGGGTGAACTGTGTTTTTTTTTTTTTTTTTTAGCTGATTCTATATAAGCTTGCCTTCTTGCATTAGTTGCCATTACTACTATTAGTGCTAATTACCACATTTCAATTTTCCGATTTTACTGAAATTTGGATGGCTTGACAAATATTTTTAAAAGGTCAAAATATAAAATTCCATGAAAATCAGTCCACTGCGTTACATGCGGACGGACATTATTATTATTATTATTAATATCAATTTATTTCCGAAGAACTGTCCTTTTACAGCTATGCAGCTAGAGGACATGAGTTATATACAGAGAAAAAAAACATAAAATACAGACATATGCATTGCATACAGAGCCAGATACAATATACGGCCTTAAACAGCCACTGGTGAAGATACAAAAACATAAAGTTATAAGAAATACAAAAACATAAAGTTACAACAAGTACAAAAACATAAAGTTACAACAAATAAAAGTGCATCCGGATACATCGAAGCGTGGATATTGCGGTATCACAGAGAGTCCACCTAGAGCTTGACTAAGGCATACATGTCTGCAAGAATGGAAGATCTGTAGGTTCTGTCCTTGCAAAGTTTCTCAGCGTCTATGGCTAATCTGTTAAATATTTGGAAGGAGTTGTGTGGAAACATGTTGTCCAAGGAGGACATGCTACGCAGCTTCGACCTGTATGGGGAGGTGTTGGACTGGCATCTTCTACTGTCGGACGGTCTGGCGATGATATCCCAAATATCGGGTGACTTCAGTTTTCCGGATAGAAGCTGAGAGAGGGTAAGAAGGTTCCTAGAGATGATGTGATACCTCCAAGGAAGCGTATTAAGATTGGTGACCAGAACAGATTTTGAGATTGTAGGTGTTAGCCCAGCAACCCTATTTAGCCATTTCAAGATCCAGAATTCCAGGGAGAGGAACCTGGCTTGGTATGATGAGGGTGCTGAGGACCATATAGTCGAGGCATATAATGGAATTGGGAAAATACAACGAAGAATGTATTTGATGATAAGGTCCGGGTTATGGAAGTTGGAGATCTCTTGTTTTACTGCCCATAAAGCCGAATATGTTTTCGTTCGAGTGGCATTAAAGTGAGGCAAGAAGGTGAGGTCTTTGTCCCAGATGATACCCAAATCTTTATGTTGGGTGACTTTTTTAACTGGAGAATTCGCAATAATGATGTCCACCTCGTTGGTATTTTTCTTCTTAGTGATAGAGAGTTGTGCAGTTTTCTCTTTATTAATGGAGAGCCCAATCGCATGAAGGTAGTTTTCCAGTTCATGTAGCTGTCGGTTGGAGCTCACAGTAATAGACTGGAGAGACTGGGGGCATTTTGTGATGACGAAGAACTTAATATCATCTGCGTAGGTGGTAAAATTAGTACGGTTTGATAGGAAGGGTTCTAAAGATGCGGCGAAGAGGGCGGCAGAGAGAACGCCCCCTTGGGGGAGCCCTCTGGAGCAGAGAATGTGGTGATTATGGTTTTGATTTCTGATCCATAGGATCCTGGACTGAAGGAGTTTCCTAAGGAGAACTAAGATGTTGCCAGAGATTTTGAAATAGTTGCACAGTATGGTACATAATGCATGGGTGGACAGATTGTCAAAGGCCGCCTTAATGTCGAGAAACACAATATCCAGTTGCTCTTTGTTGCTTAAGGTACTTTCAATTCTGAACAGTGTGTCCAAGAGGTTGGTGATCGTGGAACGTCCAGGTAGTACACTATGGAGGTATGGAGGTTTGTGGCCGAACATGTGATGGATGAGAGCAGGAAGTATGGCTCTTTCCAAGATTTTGAGAAAAGTGCATCCTACAGAAATTGGTCTGTAGTCATTAGGCAATTTTGGGTTAGACTTTTTTGGAACTGGAGAAACATAATATGTGTTCCAGATAGCAGGGTAAACTCCTGTTACGAGGACGGAATTGAATGCATCAAGCAAGAGATCAATGATATATACACTGCACAGTTTAACCATGAAAATAGGGAATCCATCCGGGCCAGTGGTAGACTTGTTGGGAAGACTGTTGATGACCTCAGTAAGGCGTTCCTTTGTGATGGCTATTTTATCCAGTGATGTCTGGTTAGCTGGTGGATTAACCCGAATAAAGGGGTTTGGGGCAGATAGGGGCTTAGTTGCGAGCGAGTTAGCCCATGCAAGGAAGGTGTCAGTGGACATGGGGGACTGTTGATTCTTGTTGGTGAAGATTCTTTTCCCAAGTTTCATTCTGTGTGCAATCCAGTCATTCTGCGCCTTCCTCCGAATGCGTAGGAAGCGTGCCCGATGTTTTTTATAGAGTTGGTAGTCGGCTAGATCCCGTGTTTTTTGCCATTTCCTGTATAGTTTCTGTTTCATGATGAAGGCGAGTTTTGCGTCGCTGGTAAACCAGTTGTGAAGATAATAGGCGCATATGCATATATACAGTATATATATTTACGAACGCCCCTATATGACATGGACTGTCATATAAAATGAATTTTAAAGAGGTAATCTAAAACTTAAGGACGGGTCCGGTTAAAGAAGTTAGTTCAGCTAGAGATGAAGGAGGAGTTGAAAAGTGTTAGAATAGAAACATTGGGACGATGAATGGAAAGAAAAAAATGCCGACCCCATATAAACGTGGGAAGAAGGCAAGGACAAAGAAGAAGAATCTAAAACTTATTACAAAAATGTTTAGGTGAAACTGATGATTTTTTATACTCCTTTAGAAACGATGAGAGCAGCCAGATGATTTGGTAATACTGTCCAAGGGTTGATTCTTTTAAACTTCAGCGAAAATTGGGTGCTCATTCATTCGTCAGATTGTTTTTAGTTTAATTCCAAAAGCAAGTACATACCCGATGATAATAGATATCTCAGGTTGGTAGATTTTTATATCAACTGGTGTAGACTTTTATTATATCAACTGGTATTCAGTATCCCATTGAGTTCCAGCCCAGTTAATTTGGTCTGTGCTCAGATCCGTCCATAGAGCTTGTACCTTCCCCCACCCCTTTGTACAAGTATTCTATACATGTCAATGCTATTGTGCGTGAGGAGGACGACCGCATCCTCCTAAAGACAGCCTAGTCTGTACCCAACTTGTCCGCCCATCTGGTCTTAACTGCGATAATTTAGATTATTATTATTTTTTTAAATATCAGTTTATAATCCTTAAGTAATTTTTATATAAGTAAAATTTTAAAATATTAAAATTAAGCTGAAAATTCTGGCTTTAAATATTTTGTTTTTAGAAGGAAGGAGAAAGCAAAAATAATAAAAAACTTTCTTTCCTGTCTTCAGACAGAACTAATAAATTCAGAGAGATTTATTATTTTTGTATCCATCGGACAGCATATTACAGCTGATATGCTGTCCGATGTCGGCTGTAATATGCTTTTAACATGAATAACCATCTGTCTTAATATTTCTCAAGTTAATATTTCACATAAACTTGGAAGGCATACTGAAAAATTATCCTATAAGAGTCCAATCTATATGTGTTCTTTCAAACAATTGAATCACAGCATAGTAGGTACTCTCTCTCTCTCTCTCTCTCCTTGATCATGAACTTGAGCCTTTTAGAGAAATAGTTCCAGTAATAGTTTAGAATGGCTATTTAATTATAGAACTGGATACTAGACAATGAAAGCTTCTCTATCTCTCTTCTTCGCACTTGTTAATCACACTGAGCTGTTCTGGAAAGCTTTGAAAAACATCTCGATACAATGCGAAGTGATCATTAAAGTTCGGGCTCATAACTTCAGATCACGACTTGCTCGTTTTGTATTTCGGTGACCTCATGCTAGCTGGGCTTTGCGTATGAGTATCACCTTCGAATTATTTAATAAGTAATTGTTATTCACGATGACCTTGCCCGAGTACAAAAAAAAAAAAAAAAAAATTCCGACTACTTAATGTTCAGTGGACTGGATAACAAAAACATCGCAAGATCCCAACGCTGTTACTATCTTGGAGGTTGAACCCATCATAGCATTATTGATTTTATCGTCATTTACATCTCACATCAAGTTTTTTCTTGCTTTAACCTAGTAACCCTCTTTCCCAGGTTGAACTAGCGCAAAATTTAACCTCTCTTACTTAAACCTATACCTAAAGTGACCAGATCCTTAACATTCCAATGTGGAACATCTAGGGGAGGTTCAACCCACCTAGAAACAATATACTGTACACATTTTTAAAATTTTTTACATATAAAAATATTCACATACCAAATACATTGACTTCTTTTAACTAAACTTATAAAATAAAATATCAAACTTCTTTAAAAAACCAAACAAATATAATATATATATATATATATATATATATATATATATATTTTTTTTTTTTTTTTTTTTTTTTCCACAGAAAAGACTGGAATTCAGTATATGGTACCCCCGCGTTACGCTACGAAACGAACAGAAGGTTGCGTGAAGGATGTGAACTGAGAAAAATAATTGTAATTAGAAGGGAAAAAACCACTTATTAGAGAGGTCATGTTTTTAATAATCGATTTTCATTTTTGTTTAGTAAAAAAACGTTAGGTTTTTTTCTGTGAAATAATAATAATATTAATACATACTGCTTTTAACAATAAAAACAAGAGAAATTAAATATATTTTTCCGCTGAATGAATTTTTCTTAATAATTCTTCATTATTTGCTTTTTCTTCGTAAAATTCTTCACAAGAATTATCAAAATTGCACTTTTAACTTGTAGTATTGCTTTAAGCGTTTCCTACGGTCAGTTGTTTTTTTGTTGACGTCCGCAACTTATTTACTATCGAAAAAACTCTTTCCGTTGTACCATTGGTTCCAGGAAAACAATACAAATGATTTGCATTATGTCCCGGTTGGCTACATGTCCAATTCGGGATTTTTTTCCGGGACAGTTTGCGATGCGGGGCAAACGACTAAAATCCAGGACGTCTGGTCACCTTACCTATACCCCAATTCGGCTGTAAATTCACTGCAACACTCCCCTCCCTCTTTTTTTTTCCCCTATAGGTCTTTGCCACTGAAATCCTGCCAGAGTACTTAAAAATCTACTGGGTGTCTGACTTGCTTCCTCGTGGCAAAGTGTGGACAACGGTGGGTCCCACTAGGGGCCCAACGACTAAATGGTCAGAAGAACAACAGAACATAACACTACACGATATTCCACTCCCCATACACTTTTAAATCTCTGGCCTCCACAGAGTACTGTGATGCATAAACAGATGCACAATGCGGAGATGGAGGAACCCCTGGTGCCATCAGAGGCTAACACACTTTACACTTTTCCCAGGTTGTTTTATGCTTTGCAAACCACCTACCTCACCTGAGAGAGAGAGAGAGAGAGAGAGAGAGAGAGAGAGAGAGAGAGAGAGAAAAAATAAATAAAACCTCATTCTTCTGTAGCGTTGCGTATGAGTAACTTTGCATCCTCAATTAGACTGCGGACCACATCTCTTTATTATTTTTGAAAAAAAAAAAAAGGGGGTGTTTATACTCAGGGACAACCATAAGCAAGAGAAACGTTGCTGAACATGTAATATTACACGCATGAATGCAATTAGACTGTTAGTTTCGCGTGGAGAGGCATCCGAATAGCGTTACTTAAGTTGTGAACATCCTGTATTAGTTTTTTTTTTTTTTTTTCGTAAATCTTAATATGTACCTGAATATTTTATTAATACTACAACAGAACGATAAATGAAAATATAAACACACAAAGTCTATTCAGATGATTTTATTCCGAAATAACCTAATTACTATTGTACCTAATTGGAATCAAATAATCTATACGCTATTTTAATTATACACTTCACTGAGAAAATAATAAATAAAAATATTTTCTCACGTTTTTAATTTTTTACTAAACTAAGCAGCTAAAATTACCACACTTTGCTTTGCTTATAACCGCCTATTTATGTTTTTCTGAATAATTCTTTTAAGACAGAGATAAAGAAATTTTTGTTGTTCTTTTTGTAAGAGAATATTCAACAGAATGAGTTAACTATTAAGGTTCAGCTGGCAAAAACAAAGGCTCTTCAGATTTACTAGTTGGTAGACTACTGTACTTTGCTGATTTAGTGCAACATGCCCATATTGTTGGATACCATAAAGATAGAATGTATATGCTAAGTGCAGCGACCACAAGGCATAGCAAAATGAATGCAACAGCAATCTCCACATACCAGTCAGAATAAGCTTTTAATTCTGACACAAGAACTTCGGGACGGCAATAATTGTCAATCAGTACGGCGTCTTCGTAGCAAGAAAAACACTGGTAATCGTTCGTCCCATTGCACGAATGACAACTGTAGTGGCACTTGAAGCAACTGGAGATAATTAATGACAGCTCTTCTGAAAACTGAGAATTTGAGAAATACCCCTCTGCACAAGAACTGACACAGTGATTATTCAGAAGATACCATCCTCTTTGACAACCTGAAAAGATGAAACAACTGTTAACATTAGAATAAATAGCAATAACACCAAAATAACATTTAAATTAACTGTTTTAGTTTCACAATTATTAAAATCATATATTAAGCCATAAAACTAGCAAGTGATAATAGTGAACAGGAAAGTTCGCGTGTGCAAATAAAGTTTGCAAAAACTGTATGAAAAATGATTGATACCGTAGATTTCAGTAATATTTTTATCAACTTAATTTTTTTCTTTGTAATATAAGAGACTTTCTTATGTGTTTAACAGAATAATTATTTAATTTATTTTAAAATGTATTAAAGCTTTGAATGCATAATTTAGTGCCAAGCATCATTTTAGTTCATAGTAAATCATCGAAGTAGGTGAAATGGCATCGTTTTTGTTACATCTCATTCACAACGAGTTGCCAACGCTTCGCCAGTAGAGAATACTACTATTACTTATTCTTGGCGGATACCACTACCCAGACAGCACCGTTTATAAATGGGTATGGGATAAAAACTCTGTTATCCACATCTCTGTCCCTATTAGACCTTGGAAAGCAAAACGGTAGAGGATAATAGGAGAAGAATAAAAAATGCCGTGGACAAAGGAAAAGGAGAGTTACTCCTCAAACTCACACTCATTCAACTAGTTCACTCGTAAATCCTTCGAATAGGCAATGCCTCCACAGTAGGGAAGACTGTTGTTACCTATCCTCGACAACATCAAGCTACTACCCCGGCGATACAATGAGTGACAATCCAGTTATGAAGTACAGTATAACTTCACAATATGGGAGATGCCAGACAGTGTGCGAGAGTAAAGACTAAAAGAGGGGTTTAGGGCTAAAAGCCTCAGACTACGGGAAATTTACTAGACGAACAAGCTAGTGCCAAGCATCATTTTGATGCCGTTTCATCTACTTCGGTGATTTACTACGAACTAAAATTATGGTTGGCACTAACTTGTTCTTCTAGTAAATTTCCCGTAATCTGAGGCTCTCAGCCCTAAATCCCTTTTTCAGTCTTTACTATCACACTGTGGGGGCAAGTACCCTGGTGTTGCAATAGTGACAACCCAGTTATGAAGAATAACTTCACAATATGAGAGATGCCTGATGGTGCGTAGTGATATAAACTTTATAGTATGTAGATGATTTATTAACAAAATAATCATTGTTTATACAGATATATATTGGCGTTTTTCTACATTTCTAATAAAATATCAGTATTTTCTGAAATATCATTATCAATACCCTCATCATCAAAATGTCATTTTAACTTAAGTTATTTAAATGTGTTTGCGCAGAAAACAATTTTAAAAATTTTGTTTTTATGAATACTAATTTTGTGCAAGACGCCAGCAAGCTGCGACGTTACGTAACCACGGGAGGCTTTCCGGAGTGAACAGTTCGCCCACAATAAGCACGCCACCGGTTATAACTAAATGTTGGCTACTGACTTGGAAAAGTGGAAACAGAAAGGCAAGTAAAGTTAAGTTACAAAAGCTTTTTTCATGCCTACCTATGCTCAAGTTACAAAAACATGTATCCAATAACTTTGAAGAACGAAAAAACATGATAGCTCGTGCCAAAATAGCAACAACGTTTAAACGAAAACAAGAAAAGAGTACACGTATTCATAAAATAGAAGTACAGTATTCAAAAATTATATTATTGCACCAAAATTTTTAAACATATTTCACTCTTTAGAATCTCCCCACACCGTACCTGACAGTAAATTACATATGCTCCTTATAATAATAATATCTTTATAGGCCGACTTTCATTGCAATTTTATATTTGAATTTTATGAATACGTTCTACGTTGATATCAATATTTGTAGACGAAGAAGAGAAATCTGACTCTATATATGTAAAGTGACCAGACGTCCCGGATTTCTAGTTGAATGAGTCTGTATCGCAAACTGTCCCGGATTGGACATGTAACCGATCTGGGCACATAATGCCGGAAAACATAATGGCAATGATTTGCATTATGTTTTCCGGGAACCAACGGTACAACGGAAAGAGTTTTTTTTTATAGTAAATAAGCTGTGGACGTCAAAAAAAAAAAAAAAAAAAAAAACACAGCTGACCGTAAAAACGCTGAAAGCAATACTACAAGTTAAATGCAATTTTGCTAATTCTTGTGAAGAATTTTACGAAGAAAAAGCAAATAATGAAGGATTATTAAGAAAAATTCACTCAGCGGAAAAATATATTTAAGTATATTATTTAATTTCTCTTTTTTATTGTTAAAAGCAGTATATATTATTATTATTTTACAGAAAAAAACCTACCCTTTTTTCATTAAACAAAAATGAAAATCGATTAAAAATATGGTCCATTTTTTCCCCCTTCTAATTACAATTATTTTTCTCAGTTTACATCCTTCACGCAACTGCTATGTAACATTCGTAGCGTAACACGAGGGGTACGATATACTGAATTTCAGCCTTTCTGTGAAAAAAAAAAAAAAATATATATATATATATATACGTATATATATATATATATATATGCATATATACATATATATATATATATATACATATACATATACTATCATTGATTTATATTAAATATTAACATAAATTAAATTATAATAAAGTGAATAAATAATTAGGCGTTCATTAGAGGCAGCGACATGCAATTCCTCCATATGAAGCTGAAATACATCCAATATTTAAAATTAAATAAAATAAAACATAAGCCAGTAGTACCACTCTGCTCTAGAGTGCAGTCTGTTCTATAGTTTATTTTTCGCTGCATAAGGACCACCGCCGTGCAAATCCTCTGCACTGGTGGATCGATCGGAGGAGGGAGGGTGAATTGGTACTTCGATCTTTTCACCATGGCGACGATTTGTATAGCGATTGAAATGTAGCGATTCCATGACCATTATTGGCCTCGTGGTCCTCTGTCGATATGGGGCATAATGGTCAGTCTATATTTACCTAACTGCTTACAATGATCGATGAAGAGCAGGGGTAGCCTCAAATTGTTAATTTAACTAGTGGTTCTCATCCCAGTGTTCAAACAGCCTGGAATGAGAGGAAGGAAGGAATCACATTGTACAAATACCTATATAACAAGCAAGCTATCTGGGAGTAAAGGTATTACAAGGTTACCTGAATCATGATACAGGCCAAAACATGATAATGGTTAAATAATACCTGCACGCATAGGGCTAATGTATACTATATGTGTTAACCACCATAAAACTAAAAGGATCTTACCTGAACAATAATAATGGGTAAATAATACCTGTATTTATAGGGTCAATGTGTATACACATATGTATAGATTATCATAAGACTAAAATGTAATGTAACTAAAAAAGAGGGAAGTAGGGAACCCCACTGTGTAAGCCAATACTAAATTCCTGATACAAGCAGGCTACTTAGGAAAATGTATAACATGGCTACTTGTACAAAGCCAACAGATAAATAGTCCTGCACCCCAGGACTAAGGAGTGTAAAATTGTATTGATAATTATAAGACCAAAATGTTTAAACGTACCTCAGATTGAACAACTCCCAGAGACATGGGCAGTTACATGTAAGCTCATAACCGAGCAGCCAGACTGGAAACTGCTGCCCCACATGTGCGGGCAAAGTGTGTATAAAGTCTATACTTAGAAAATATAGAGAGTATACCGCATGATTGAGACTGTAGCATGCTAATAATAGCATGAAGAATTAATTCTGTAACATTGAAATAGTATTTAATAATTAATAGTATTGAATTTAATATTGAAATAGCAGCATTAAGGAGATTGTAAAATATATAGTATGATTGATACGGAATACACAATTCCCCTGTTAGAACAGTATGGCGGGGACTGGTTGGATGTCTGTGCATTCACCTGGCCCCTTGCTGTGCGACCAGACGCACGATCCTTGATAGTGCCTGGTTACATGTTAATTGTACATTGCTCCCCGCACGCCCGCCCTGGTGGGTTGGGCCCCGCTGGGGTGGGATTGCGTGGACTGCACCCACGCCCCCTGTTCTCGGACAGGATGAGCCCTGCGAGACGGGGGGGAGGGGGACTCTGGGCTGGGGAGAGGAAAAGGAATAGTAGGATCTAAGGTATTACAAGGTTACCTGAAACATGAAAGAGGCCAAATCATGATAACGGTTAAATGTACCTGCACGCATAGGGCTAATGTATACTATATGTGTTAACCACCATAAAACTAAAAGGATCTTACCTGAACAATAATAATGGGTAAATAATACCTGTATTTATAGGGTCAATGTGTATACATATATGTATAGATTATCATAAGACTAAAATGAAATGTAACTAAAAGAAAAAAAGAAAAAAAAAAAGAAGGGAAGGAGGGGAAAAAAAAGAGGGAAGTAAGGAACCCGACTGTGTAAGCCAATACTAAATTCCTGATACAAGCAGGCTACTTAGGAAAATGTATAACATGGCTACTTGTACAAAGCCAACAGATAAATAGTCCTGCACCCCAGGACTAAGGAGTGTAAAATTGTATTGATAATTATAAGACCAAAATGTTTAAACGTACCACAGATTGAACAACTCCCAGAGACATGGGCAGTTACATGTAAGCTCATAGCCGAGCAGCCAGACTGGAAACTGCTGCTCCACATGTGCGGGCAAAGTGTGTATAAAGTCTATACTTAGAAAATATAGAGAGTATACCGCATGATTGAGACTGTAGCATGCTAATAATAGCATGAAGAATTAATTTTGTAACATTGAAATAGTATTTAATAATTAATAGTATTGAATTTAATATTGAAATAGCAGCATTAAGGAGATTGTAAAATATATAGTATGATTGATACGGAATACACAATTCCCCTGATAGAACAGTATGGCGGGGACTGGTTGGATGTCTGTGCATTCACCTGGCCCCTTGCTGTG
The DNA here is from genome assembly GCF_048544385.1 of Mastigoproctus giganteus. Classification (NCBI taxonomy): domain Eukaryota; kingdom Metazoa; phylum Arthropoda; class Arachnida; order Uropygi; family Thelyphonidae; genus Mastigoproctus; species Mastigoproctus giganteus. The sequence goes on from NC_143581.1 coordinate 182,105,584, forward strand.
CGACCAGACGCACGATCCTTGATAGTGCCTGGTTACATGTTAATTGTACATTGCTCCCCGCACGCCCGCCCTGGTGGGTTGGGCCCCGCTGGGGTGGGATTGCGTGGACTGCACCCACGCCCCCTGTTCTTGGACAGGATTGAGCCCTGCGAGACGGGGGGAGGGGGACTCTGGGCTGGGGAGAGGAAAAGGAATAGTAGGATCTGGCTGCCTCCACGTGGCTAGGGATGGGAGCGGGGGGGTTGGGACACATTTGCCCTCGGCCCCCCGCTGCTAAACGCCAGACGCCAGCCACAACAACATAAACAACATATAACTCACACTAAACTACACAATTAAGTAGCACTAAATTAAATTAATTTAAAACTAGCCTACACTTAAATTTAAATTACCCTTTTTTTTCAAAATTCAAAAGAATTTTAGAATTAAAAAATTTTTTTTTTTTTTTTTTTCCAAAATTCAAAATTTTAAGATTTAAAAATTTTTTTTTTTTTTTTTTTTACTTTAGAGGAATTTCAAAATACTGCTGGCAACGATAACGCTTAACACACGGCGGACATAGGGGAAACCCTGGATACCGCCAGTAACATACAAAATTACTTTGCAGACTTTGCAGTCTATATTTACTATTATTTATTATTATTATTAACACCACGGGGAAATTCTTTTTTTTTTTTTTTTTTTTCTCTCTGGAGTGGGCCCCCAGAGGAATCTGGCCCATCTTTTGCCAACGTCAGGTGGGTCAGAGTCTCGAATTGAGACAGTGCGAGCTCCATTGAGACTGGCCCACCTTCCCGTGGTGTGGACGAGTACCCAGAATCATCTGTCCAGGTGACTGATGATTCTGGGTAGCCAAGCGGTCAGACACAACAACAGAACACACACATAATACACACAAACATACACTACTTATTTCTGGCCCTTCTACAGTGGTACTGTTCTTCACAGAGATACGAGGCGGAGATAAACTGACGTTCTAGGTGCCGCCCATTACAAAAACACATGTCCACAAGTCTATATTTACTGTATTTTAATTTATTTTGATTTTGTTATCGTTTGGTAGTTCCTTTAACCCTCTTTTGGTGATATTTCACGTCTTTCCGAACTGGTACCTCTCGGGGGGGTACCGCTAAATTATTATATAATTGGCATTATCCTAAAATTTGTATAGTTTTTATTAATCGGATTTAAAATTCGAAATTATACAAGGGTTATCGGGCTACTATTATGTCTATTCTTTTTTTCGTTCGTTTGTTTATTTGGGTTAGTTTTATGTTAATTTTTGCTCTACAGTTTTTGCCATACTACTGGCTTATGTTTTATTTTATTTAATTTAAAATATTGGATATATACATACACACGCTATATTTGTTTGTTTTTAAGAGTTGCGATATTAGGAAAAATTTCGTTTGGGTAAAGGACAATCACTTTTTAGGGATGCCATGATATATATATAGTAGTAGTGTATGGTGTTTTACTCCTTACAAATCCCTGGGAAAATCCGGTTTAAGGTGGCGGGTTCTTACAATTCAAAAAAATAATTATTTTTCAGAATTACAAAATTCAAATATTTGTAGAAAGATAAGAGAAATTTACCTCAATATGATACGTAAGAACACTTCGTAGGAAATGTTCTACGTATCATATCGATAAAGTAACCAGATCATTAGCATTCCAATGCGGGACATCTGGGAGGGGGATTTTTCAACCCCCTAGAAACAATATACACATTTAAAAAAATTTTTTTATAAATAAAAATATTCGCATACAAAATACAAATTAAATACATTGACTTCTTTGAACTAAACTTATAAAATAAAATATCAAACTTCTTAATGTGCTGAAGCACTCCTGTATCGGTGGTTTAGCATTCACGATTACCTGGCTAAGTAAGTTATTGAGCGATACGGTCTGTATTTGACGATCTATGCCTGCTGGCTGAGCGAACGGGCGTTGTCTTCCGCTAAAATGAAATAACGTTCTGAAATCTTGTAAACACGGCGTTGAGAAAAAGAAAATTCACTGGTACCTGTATTTCCAAACTTGGATAGGGTAGGGCTCAGAGAAAATAATTTAAGTAGGCCTGAAGCAATTAAATGTTATTGGATGAATTATATTATTGTGAATTGAAGCATTTCTTTGGTATTTCTGATGGACACCCAAACCGATAAAATCGGACGAACGTCATCAGCAGCACTCATGCTGTGAATTCTGACACGAGAAGATTGTAAATTTTTGTTTATACTCCGGGACGACCACACGGTCAGAGTTCCCAAGGTAGAGAGAATACAAAGAACAGCACCGTATTTAGCAGTCACGGGCTTAAACTCCGGTTACTCTAGGCACGTGTATTTCTGCCTCCGGTGTTAAATGGTTCAACATGATGCTTCAAAAGGACATAAATAAATAATTTTTCTGTTTATACTCCGGGACGACCAAACGGTCAGAAGAGTTCACAAGATAGATAGATTACACGAAACAGCACCGTATTCAGCAGTCACGGGTTTGAATCCCGGTCACTCAAAGCACGTGTACTTATACACCCGCGCGCCTGACCACCAGGCTACGGCGGCCTGGGAATAAATCAATCAATACCAATTGTTAATCGCATTTAGCAGCCACGGGCTCGAACCCCGGTCCACTCAAAGAGTGTGTGCTACCGCACTCGCGTCCCTGACCACTCGGCTACGTCAGGCCTATGCTTTGATTAGTTACATGACTCAGTAATTGTTACTTTTATTTCTTTCTGATCCAACCCAGCTTTCTCAATGAAGTGCGATTTGTAGAAAGTTTGCCCGAAGAAGAAGAATGTGTTATCGTTTCTTGGATTTTAGTGTCAAAGGTTGTGCTGAGTAGGCTTAACAAATGACACATTTTAAAACCTCGGTATGTCAAGAACTTAAACAGCATAATAAATAAATTTTCGATATATGTTAAATATGGGCATATGATAATCAAAAACACATATATGGTTTTCGATTATCATATGATCGATATATCAGTTTTGTTTTTATTTTATTTTATTATTTTTTTCCATCCCTGCGTCCAACCAGCGCCAGTTACACCTTCAGTATGGCAGTATTAGATCCCTGTGGATTTAATCCTGCCTCTGTGGTTTTTAAAGGAATAACCAAGGTGCAGGTTTTTGAGGACTGCTGATAAACCTCACAGCAAGTGTGAAAAATGGAAGCACGAAAATATCAGGCCCTGTCTGATATTATCATGCTTCCCAAGTACGAAAGTGTTAATAGCAAGTTTGAACGTTTAGCTTGAGCTTGTAGGGCTCAAGCTACTTTATGTCAAACTTTATATACCAAAAGAATATTTGATAACAGTGTAGATTACCGGGGGTATGAAAAGAGGTTAAAAAAAAACAAAAACAAAAAAAAAAAAAACCCAACTTGTTTTTTAAAAGAAACTATAAAAAAATAATAAAAAAAAAGCAGTAGAAGAAAACATTTCGACTTTATTTATTATAATAGAGGGGGAAGGAGGACAAGTAGCACACGAATATAATCGCTAACCATTCGATAAAATTTGAATTATTTAAAAGGTTCCTACTACAAACTAAAATAAGGATGATGGATATATACTGTAAATTTATTTATTTACTTTGAAATACATTACAGAGTTACTACCTGATTTACAATGAAAAAAAAAAAAAAAAAAAAAAATACAGCAAAAATAATATAATATTACAAAGTACTAAAATAAGAACAAGTTATCACTATCTTAATTTAATAAACAGTTGAATTTTTTTTTTTTTAAATAGTAAAATCCAAAGAAATATCAATTTTGTATATATGAGCAATATTTAATAACATTTATTCGACTTAAACGTTTATATTCAGTATTAAAAGAAATTATCTCTTTTTTTAAAATCTGAAGTTTTTTTTTTTGTTTCTATAAATCTTAAAGGGATCATGCAAGGAAATATATTTAAATAATGTATAATTTAAAATTTTGTAATTTAAAATCTAAATCTAGATTAAGATAAAAAATTGATTTTAATTAAGATTTTAAAAATTTGATTTTATTTAAGATTTAAAAATTTTGATTTTGATTAAGATTTAAAAAATTTATACGATCTTTAATCAAAACTAAATTAAAATTCTAAATCTAAACAGATACACCCAACTCGTAGTCTGCGTTTAAACAGAGGGTTTATATTTAAAGTGACCAGACGTCCCGGATTATGCGGGACAGTCCCGGATTTCAGTCGTTTGTCTCGCATTGCAAACTGTCCCGGATTGGACATGTAGCCTCCATACTTAATGGCAAACATAATGCAAACATTTGCATTATGTTTGCCGGGAACCAATGGTACAAGGGAAAGAGTTTTTTCGATAGAAAATAAACTGCGGACGTCACAAAAACACAGCTGACCCTAGAAACGCTGAAAGCAATGCTACAAGTTGAAAAGTGCAATTTTGATAATTCTTGTGAAGAATTTTACGAAGAAAAAGCAAATAATGAAGAATTATTAAGAAAAATTCATTCAGCGGAAAAAAGATATTTAATTATACTATTTAATTTCTCTTGTTTTTATTGTTAAAAGAAGTATGTATTATTATTATTTCACAGAAAAACAACCTTTTTTTACTAAACAAAAATAAAAACCGATTAAAAACATGACCCCTCTAATAAGCGTTTTTTCCCCTTATAATTACAATTATTTTTCTCAGTTCACATCCTTCACACAACCTTCTGTTCGTTACGTAGCGTAACACGAGGGGTACCGTATACTGAATTTCAGCCTTTCTGTGAAAAAAAATATTAATTAATTAATTAAAATATATATATATATATATATATACACGCTATATTTTTTAAAGAAATTTGATTTTATAAGTTTAGTTCAAAAAGATGTCAACGTATTTAATTTGTATTTTGTATGTGAATATTTTTTATATATAAAAAATTAAAAAAAAAATTTCTGGGGGATTAAAACCCCCCACTGTCCCGCATTGGAATGCTAAGGATCTGGTCACTTTATTTATATTGCATTAAAAATGCCTGGTAAAACGAGTTATGAGAAAATGTCACTCCCGAGCACATATATTTTATATACATTGAAGCTTCATACGTTTTATGAAATATTGATTTCATAAAACGTACCTATTTATTATTATTATGTATTTATTATTATTTTTTTTACGGGGATCAGGCTGAGTAATCGTGTGACATATTTTAATACAAATAAAAAATCCGTTTTGAGTTGCCTACTTTTCGAAATTCAGATATATAATGTTTTTTGAATCATTATAATCATAGGAATGAGCATGCGTGGTGACTTTTAAGGAATTTAAGTCGTCAATAGTAGTAGTAGTAGTGGCATGTGATGCAAGAAAGCAAATGTATGAGCTTATGCAGCATCAGCCAAAAAAAAAAAAAAAAAAATCACACCATTCCCTCCAAATGCCTCTCCAGTTCCTCCTTAAATTTATTAAAACTATCAACTTCCACAACGACACAAATGGAAGTTTGTTCCAGCAATTAACCACCCGCTGGCTAAAGGCAAATTTCCGCACATCTATTCTACATCTGTCTTTTCTTAATTTGAATTTATGCCCCCTTAGGTTCGTAATCTGAACAAACGGAAGGATCCCATCAGAATTCAGCGTGCTCAACCAATTCAAGGCTTTATATACCCCAATCAGATCACCGCGCAGGTGCCTAGTCTCCAGCCACTGCAATTTGCAGAACTTAAGCCTCTCTTGGTAAGAGGATCCCTTCATTCCCCTCACCAATCTTGTTGCCCTTCTCTGTACACGCTCAAGTAAATCTACATCCTTCCTAAAATGAGGCCTCCAGACCTGTACGCAGTACTCAAGGCGTGTCCTGACCATTGCCTTATACAGAGGGATAATCACCTCCTTTTCCCTGCTAGCAAAATTCCTATATATCATTGACAAAACCCCATGACCTGCCCTGGCAGCCTGTCTACATTGCTCAGAGAACTTCATATCTGAGAACTTCATATCTAGATAATTTGGGCAGATGGGCTAAGAAGTGGCAACTGAAGTTTAACCTTGACAAATGCAAAGTACTGCATATGGGTAGAAGTAACCCCAGAGAAACGTACCAACTGTGTGGTACTACACTTACTTCTACCCATATGCAGTACTTTGCATTTGTCAAGGTTAAACTTCAGTTGCCACTTCTTAGCCCATCTGCCCAAATTATCTAGATCCTGTTGCAGTAGCAGACTGCCATTACTGTCATTAACAACCCTGCCAACCTTTGTATCATCTGCAAACTTCGACATTAAGCCTGATATACCTTCATCAATATCATTGATAAATATACAAAACAACAGTGGACCTAACACCGAACCCTGTGGGACTCCACTAATAACATTAGTCCAAGAAGAGCAGCACCCATTGATTACCACCCTCTGTCTTCTCCCACTTAATCTTCCTTTTATCCATTGTAGCAACTTACCCTTAATACCATTCTGCTCCAATTTGTACAATAGTCTTCCATGCGCAACAGTGTTAAAAGCTTTCCTGAAATCCAAATATATGATATCAAAATTATTTTTTGCATCCAGTTCCTTTGTAACCACATCATAATATCCTATCAAATTTGTCAGACAAGACTTTCCCTTAACAAACCCATGCTGTGTCTGAATTATTGCTGCAGTCTTGTCTAGATGATCCTGCAATGTATCTTTAACCAGCGACTCCATTATTTTACCCGGAACAGAAGTTAAACTAACTGGTCTGTAATTACTCGTGTCACCGTTCGATCCCCCTTTGTGAATTGGGGATACATTTGCACATCTCCTGTCCGTGGAAACCTCCCCTGAGTCCAAGGATGCTCTCATAATTATGGCTAAGGGTTTGCTTAGTTGCTTTGCCGCCTCTTTTAATATAACTGGATATTTCCCATCCACCCCAGGTGCTTTTCTTACATTTAACTTCAACAATTTCTCTTCCACTTTGCTCTCAGTTATCAAGATCATTAAGCACCCTGCTACAATTTGATAACCTTCTGCCATTTTTAAACCTTAATAACTCCTCATGTGTGAATGTAGATGCAAAATACTCATTCAGTTTGTTTGCTATCTGAGCAGGATCATCAACGGTCGAACCATCGATGTCAATTGGACCAATCAGATTCATCCCCTTCCTTTTAGTGTTTATATAAGTAAAGAAATCCTTGCTGTTTTTCTTAGCATCTTTTGCCAAGGATTTCTCGTAATCTGCCTTCGCCTGCCGAACCTCCTTTGTGACCTGATTACAGATTAACTTATATCTGCCATAGGCTTCTGAGTCGCTTGATAATTTATATGCATCCCATGCATGTTTTTTTCTCTGTTACGAGTCTCATTAGTTCATTTGACAACCATTTAGGCCTAAACCTTGAACAATATTTCTTAATAGGTATGAAACTTTTAGTAGCTTCCACGATTAATTCCTTGAATGCTTCCCACTTAGAATTTACTGTTGGTAACATCGTCAGTTGATCCCACTGTACAGAATTTAAAAACTGTCGGAGACCACTGTACTCGCCTTTTACCGAAGCAAAAACCCTTTCCTTTACCCCTGATGGTAATTAAATCTTTAAGTAAATCCCCCGTCAGTACACTGTGATCACTGCCACCTAGTGGTTCTTTTATCTGCAAATTCCTAATACATGAATGATCACTGCTGATAACCAGATCAAGAGTATTACTTTCTCTGGTTGCCTGTCGAACATGCTGCTGCAGAAAACAATCATCCAATAAATCCACAAAAGTCTGACTAGTGTGTGAGTGCCCAACCCACAAGTTCCAGTCAATATCTGGGAAGTTAAAATTCCCTATTATAAGACATTCCGATTTACTAGCCCACTCTATTTTTCTGTACAATTGTTCATTGTACTCATTCGAGTCATTAGGCCAATAACACACTCCTACTCTAATTTTTGCTTTCGCAGTGCTTATGTCACACCAAACTGACTCAACAGTGCACTGTTCATCTATATCAACTGGATGCACTTCTTTTGATTTTATGTTTTTCTTTATTAACAGCATAACACCTCCTCCCTTCCTATCCTGTCTATCCTTTCTGTACACATTGTACTCCCCAAATTCCAGTTCGGCATTTCTTATATCTGTGTGACACCACGTCTCTGATATCCCAACAATATCCGCCTTTGATGTCTTGACCAACACTTCAAATTCATCAAATTTATTTACTATACTTCTAGCATTCTATGTAGACACCAAATAGTGTGTATTAGTGTGAAAAAGCCTATATGAAAGATTATTAGAATAAAGAAGAGGAAACAAAGGTGCAGTGAGCCTTGATCCCTGGGGAACTCAGGAATCTAGTCTCAATGCACTTTTGTTTCTTATTTTATAAGGCAAATAGAATACTTTAGTCGTTACCAGTGGCGGTCCCAGAATTTTCTGAAGGAGGGGCGGGCTGAGGAAGTTTTCGTGGGAATCGGGATATTATAAACGGAGGGACTACGACAGAGTTCCGGAGAATAATTAAGCTTTAATCATAATGTAGCAGTAAAAAAATCCACATTTTTTTGGTCATAAGGAGGCTATATCAACGCCACCCAGATAGTGGCGTTTCCTATACCACCTTTAACTTATAATTTTAACTCTGGGACCACCACTGGTTGTTACTTATAAGAGATATTGCCTATTTTCGACATATGAATCGCCTTTCACCTTGGAAGAATTATCAGCAGTTCTCCAAAATATTAACATCCAAAAATGTCCAGGATTAGATTTCATTGAATACAGTTTCATCCTCCTTCTCCACAAGCTTCGGCCTGAGTATATACTCTTACTGTACAACAAATGTCTTCAGGAGGGATGTTTTCCTGTGGACTGGAAGATCTCACTACTGAGACTCATTCGACTCGCGCTCTCACCGTCCACATGCGCTACTTGCAAACTTTGGCAAAATACTGGAATGGCTAATGACTCTCAGGACCACAGCTCTATTTCAAGCACGGAATCTGCTCTCCCCCTGCCAGTATGGATTCACTCCTGGACGATTCTGTGAAGAGGCTCTCTTCGATCTAGTTCTGCACATAGAAAACTCTGAAGCAAAATTTGATCTTGCCATCTTCATTGACTTTGAGGGCGCGTTTGACACTGTACGGTGGGGCAGTGCTCTGGCACGCTTCCGGACAGCCTCCTGTTCCAGCTATCTCTATAAACCTTTCCAAAGCTACTTCTCAGAGTCTCTAAAGTCAAAATACCATCATGTCTCCAGGCCAATCATTCGGGGGTGCCCTCAGGGCTCAGTCCTGGGACCTCTCCTGTGGAATATGATCCGACAAGACTGGCTTTCCTGCTCCTTTGCCAGTACCAAGATTGTTGCTTTTGCGGACGATCTCACGATCGTGGTGTCTAGCCGCTATCACAAAGCCATAACGGCTGGACTTCCAGCCGCTATGGCTTTGTGAAAGCTGAAAACCAACGCTAATCGGGTCCTTGACTACCTTTCCTCCTGAGCAGCACTAAATAAACTACGAATAAATCCAAGCAAGACCAAAATGATGCTCTTTAAAAATAAGCTGGACCTCAGGCGGCCTCCGCAAGTTAAAGTCTCTGGGGTACAACTCCCCATTGTCACACAGACCATTGTGCTAGGGGTAGTTCTTGATCATAAATTAAGCTTTCACCCCAACCTCATCCATCTTAGCTCCAAGGTGAAAAAATTTTCAGGCTCAATCATCAGAATCACTAGGAATGAATGGGACCTGCCAAGCGATTGCTTCAGCTGTACTATAAAGCCGTCTTCCTTCCGCGTGTCTATGCTGCAAGTGCTTGGTTCCACCGAGCTAGATTGGTAAAAATGATAGGCAAATTAGGCTCTATACAACGGACAATGCTTCTGGCTACCCATAAGGTATGCAGGACAGTATCTACTGCTGCTATCCAGGTCTTAGCTGGGACCCTTCCACTGGACCTGTATGTAACCTTCCATGGCCTGACCTTTAGAATCAACAAGAAAATTCCGACCAAGATCTTGGACATTGAGCTAAACCTGGACACGGACCCGAAGGCAGAGAGAACACGCTGCAATAATGATAATATAAACATCTGGCAGACAAGACGAGACACTTCCACCAAGGGAGCAGTTACAATGAGATTCCTGCCGGATGTGACTTTCCCCTCTAAGTCAGCGCAGAAGTGGCTCTCTTTCTAACTCTTGAGACATCATTCTTAGTCACTGGGCATGGCTGATTGAACGAGAAGCTCTTCCAACTCTGCCAAATGCTCATAGACGTTTGCTACTGCGGAGCCAAGGAGAATTGGTTCCACCTTCTCTTCGAGTGCGCTCTCTACGAGGACCTGAGGCAAGACCTAGCAAATACCATCCTTGGCACTGAAAACCTGCTACAGACACCACGGACATTCTGCTACAGACACCAGAGAACCTGGCTGCCTTCCAGAACTTCTCGACGCGAGTATTCACGCGCAGGAAAGACTCCTACAGAATAAGACAGGCTACGAATGGGGATCCACCAGACAGCACCTTAAACATTTTTATTTTTAAAAATTTTTCTCATTTTCTCTTGGCGCTCTGCACTAGCGTACTTTTTCCCCCGCTCTCCACTAGGGGGCCCTAGGTAGCTTCTCTCTCTCTCTCTCTCTCTCTCTCTCTCTCCTTTTTTTTTTTTTTTTATTATTATTACACCACGGGATTCCCCCCCCCCCTCTCTCTTTTCTTTTTTTTTTTTTTTTTAATCTTTTTTTCTCTTCCTCTAGAATGGGGCCCCAGAGGAACCTGGCCCACCTTTTGGCAACATCAAGTGAGTCAGAGTCTCTTTTGAGACGGTACGTGTTTTACAGGGACTGGCCCACCTTCCCGTGGTGTGGATGAGTACCCAGAATCATCTCTCCAGATGACTGATGCTACTAGGTAGCCAAGCGGCCAGACACAACAGAACACACACATAATACATACAAACCTATGTCACATTCATATCTGGCCCATTTATAGTGATACTGTTCTTCACAGAGATACGAGGCGGAGTTGAACAGACGTTCTAGGAGCCGCCCTTTATAAAAATACATGTCCGCACATATGCATCAAGCCAAGATAAAAGGTAACAAATACCATAATAACAGTTTATTGAAATTATGCATAACAGAGTCAAACGACTAAGACAGATCTATATAGATCGGCTACCTTTGCATTATATAAAGTGCTGAGTCATAAAATTAGCAAAAGATATACTCTATGAATGTTACGAAAAGCAGAGAGTATACAGCTTTTCGTAACAACTTCTATTAGAATAAGTAGCGACCTGGAGCGAGGGGTGTTGGGGGTTTCAGGGACGGATGTCAGTCATCGTGAAACAGGTGGGTATATGGGATGTGTTAGAGTGGCTGGGAATAGGAATAGGTGCATGTATACTTGCATGTATACCAATGCTAGAAGTATAGTAAATAAATTTGATGAGTTTGAAGTGTTGGTCAAGACATCAAAGGCGGATATTGTTGGGATATCAGAGACGTGGTGTCACCCAGATATAAGGAATGCCGAACTGGAATTTGGGGAGTACAATGTGTACAGAAAGGATAGACAGGATAGGAAAGGAGGAGGTGTTATGCTGTTAATTACAAAAAACATACAATCAAAAGAAGTGCATCCAGTTGATTTAGATGAACAGTGCACTGTTGAGTCAGTTTGGTGTGACATAAGCACTGCGGAAGCAAAAATTAGAGTAGGAGTGTGTTATAGGCCTAATGACTCGAATGAGTACAATGAACAATTGTACAGAGAAATAGAGTGGGCTAGTAAATCGGAATGTCTTATAATAGGGAATTTTAACTTCCCAGATATTGACTGGAACTTGTGGGTTGGGCACTCACACACTAGTCAGACTTTTGTGGATTTATTGGATGATTGTTTTCTGCAGCAGCATGTTCGAGAGGCAACCAGAGAAAGTAATACTCTTGATCTGGTTATCAGCAGTGATCATTCATGTATTAGGAATTTGCAGATAAAAGAACCACTAGTTGGCAGTGATCACAGTGTACTGACGTGGGATTTACTTAAAGATTTAATTACCATCAGGGGTAAAGGAAAGGGTTTTTGCTTCCGTAAAGGCGAGTACAGTGGTCTCCGACAGTTTTTAAATTCTGTACAGTGGGATCAACTGACGATGTTACCAACAGTAAATTCTAAGTGGGAAGCATTCAAGGAATTAATCGTGGAAGCTACTAAAAGTTTCATACCTATTAAGAAATATTGTTCAAGGTTTAGGCCTAAATGGTTGTCAAATGAACTAATGAGACTCGTAACAGAGAAAAAAAATGCATGGGATGCATATAAATTATCAAGCGACTCAGAAGCCTATGGCAGATATAAGTTAATCTGTAATCAGGTCACAAAGGAGGTTCGGCAGGCGAAGGCAGATTACGAGAAATCCTTGGCAAAAGATGCTAAAAAAAACAGCAAGGATTTCTTTACTTATATAAACTCTAAAAGGAAGGGGATGAATCTGATTGGTCCACTTGACATCGATGGTTCGACTGTTGATGATCCTGCTCAGATAGCAAACAAACTGAATGAGTATTTTGCATCTACATTCACACGTGAGGAATTATTAAGGTTTCAAAATGGCAGAAGGTTATCAAATTGTAGCAGGGTGCTTAATGATCTTGTAATAACTGAGAGCAAAGTGGAAGAGAAATTGTTGAAGTTAAACGTAAGAAAAGCACCTGGGGTGGATGGGATCTATCCAGTTATATTAAAGGAGGCGGCAAGGCAACTAAGCAAACCCTTAGCCATAATTATGAGAGCATCCTTGGACTCAGGGGAGGTCCCCATAGACTGGAGATGTGCAAATGTATCCCCAATTCACAAAGGGGGATCGAAGGGTGACACGAGTAATTACAGACCAGTTAGTTTAACTTCTGTTCCGGGTAAAATAATGGAGTCGCTGGTTAAAGATGCATTGCAGGATCATCTAGACAAGACTGCAGCAATAACTCAGACACAGCATGGGTTTGTTAAGGGAAAGTCTTGTCTGACAAATTTGATAGGATATTATGATGTGGTTACAAAGGAACTGGATGCAAAAAACAATTTTGATATCATATATTTGGATTTCAGGAAAGCTTTTGTCACTGTTGCGCATGGAAGACTATTGTACAAATTGGAGCAGAATGGTATTAAGGGTAAGTTGCTACAATGGATAAAAGGATGGTTAAGTGGGAGAAGACAGAGGGTGGTAATCAATGGGTGCTGCTCTTCTTGGACTAATGTTATTAGTGGAGTCCCACAGGGTTCGGTGTTAGGTCCACTGTTGTTTTGTATATTTATCAATGATATTGATGATGATATATCAGGCTTAATGTCGAAGTTTGCAGATGATACAAAGGTTGGCAGGGTTGGTAATGACAGTAATGGCAGTCTGCTACTGCAACAGGATCTAGATAATTTGGGCAGATGGGGCTAAGAAGTGGCAACTGAAGTTTAACCTTGACAAATGCAAAGTACTGCATATGGGTAGAAATAACCCCAGAGAAACGTACCAACTGTGTGGTACTACACTTAAGGTGGTAGAAAATGAAAAAGACCTGGGAGTAATTAATTGTGCAGTCAGATATGAAGTTCTCTGAGCAATGCAGACAGGCTGCCAGGGCAGGTCATGGGGTTTTGTCAATGATATATAGGAATTTTACTAGCAGGGAAAAGGAGGTGATTATCCCTCTGTATAAGGCAATGGTCAGGCCACGCCTTGAGTACTGCGTACAGGTCTGGAGACCTCATTTTAGGAAGGATGTAGATTTACTTGAGCGGGTACAGAGAAGGGCAACAAGATTGGTGAGGGGAATGAAGGGATCCTCTTACCAAAAGAGGCTTAAGTTCTGCAAATTGCAATGGCTGGAGACTAGGCACCTGCGCGGTGATCTGATTGAGGTATATAAGGCCTTGAATGGATTGAGCACGCTGAATTCTGATGGGATCCTTCCACTTGTTCAGATTACGAACCTAAGGGGGCATAAATTCAAATTAAGAAAAGACAGATGTAGAATAGATGTGCGGAAATTTGCCTTTAGCCAGCGGGTGGTTAATTGCTGGAACAAACTTCCATCTGTCGTGGAAGTTGATAGCTTGAATAAATTTAAGGAGGAACTGGACAGGCATTTGGAGGGAATGGTGTGATTTTTTTTTTTGCTGATGCTGCATAAGCTCATACATTTGCTTTCTTGCATCACATGCCACTACTACTACTACTACTACTACCACTACTACTACTGTGCATATCAGGCGAATTCCAGAGGGTATGCAGTAAGGCTTGCATAAAATCGAGAAATTTCAAAACCGAGTTTAACCGAAGTTTATTCTTAAAACCGGTTTTAAAACCGATTTTCTCAGACTTAGGGAAAATGATTAAAAGCTTTTATAACACAAGTATTTATTTTATCTTGGGTAGATTGTACAAATCGTAATCAAATCTTTTAAACAAATCTATCACCTCTTATAGTAAAAAAAATAAAAAAATTAAAATGCTCCAAAAAGGTAACCAGTTTGAGATTATACAAAAAAATAATAAGCCCTATAATAATAATAAATAAATAAAAATAAACAGCTTGGGAAAATTACTTTACTATTTATTGCTCAGCTTTTTTCTGAAAATGGCCCTTTAAAAAACACAGTATATTAAGCATTTTTCCTGATAGACTTGACCTTATTTTTGTGTTAAAGAGACCAGTGATCGAAAACACTCTCTCAGATTGGACACTTGTTGGTTTAATGGTCAGCAGTGCTCTATAAACTTTCTCCAGCTTTTCACTTCTGCTGCTAGTTGCCTCCGAAATTTTAAATTCTTTGCTGATTTCCAATTCACTCTGATATTTTGAATGCTCTTCAGTTAATCTCTTTCATATCATACTCTCTAATAATGACTATATCAGTAATAATCACTATCATACTCTCGCATGAGTGTATCTCCGACATCGGAACTAGATGAGTCTTTGTTTTCTTCTATGTTGTTGTTGTTATTTGGTTTTTAGGAGCATTAGCAACTAAGGCCATATTGCTCCGGGATATGCGGTGGTCATTCCCTGACCTTTCCGCATCCTCCGTATTTGGTGGTGACGGGCTTGAACCCTGGTCTAATCAAGAAGCGTGTACTACGCACTGCTGCTCCTTCCCACCTGGCTACGGAGGCGCCTGTTTTCTTCTAAAAGAACAGTTCGTTTATTTTCAGTTTCTTCATTCAACGCTAATACTCCTTCGGAATGTTTTGTAAATAATCTCTGATAAATCTCTTCAGCATGCTTTTTCAAAACTTGCTTACTTGGAACATCAAAAGTTCTTGAACCTGAATCTTCTTTCCTAAACTTTTTGGGGTTGTGTAGATAGCTCAGCAAAGCCACAGTTTGGCAATTTCGTCTTGCATTGTAACGCTGCAAAAGGCTTTGGTGAAACTTTAAAGCAAATGGGGTTTCTGCTGTATCAAGCTTAGCAAGCAGAAATTCTATTGAAGACTCTGCTTTAAGTAAGTCTGTATCTTCTGAGGTTATAGCCTTCAGAATCATTTCAACTGGTCGCAAAGTTTCACATAGCAATTCAAGTGTTTTCCAGTCATCGTCATACACAGCTTCAGTTGACAGTACTGCACATAGAGCATTTGGAATGCAATTTTTCAATTTCAAAAATCTCTCAATCATATAGAATGTGCTATCCCATCTAGTCTTGCAATGTAATATCAGTTTATATTCTTTCCCATTAAATTTTGCTTTAACAAAATTTTGTAATATGTCATTTTTGTTAGGCGATTTTCGAAAAAGCTTGCAAATTTTTCTGACTTTGTTAATAGTTTGTGCAATATTGGCCATCGGATTGAAGAAATAAATGAGCTCATCGGTAAAGTCGGTTTGATAAAGCATGCCTTGCTGTCTTTCTTCAACTTCTTCATCATCACTACTTCCTTCATTAATTTCATTTTTTTTCTTCATTGTCTTTGGGAGACTCAGAGACTGTCGCACCATAATTGATTGCTTTTCCATAAAGTGCATCTATAACTGACAGATGTATACAATGGGCTATACATTGTTGATGATTAGGCGTAATTTTCCTGCCAAACTTAATCATCATTGCTGCTCCATCGGTGGTGCAGGCAACAATATCCTCATCCAAGTTTTAACCAAATTCCTTCAAGTGTCCATTCACAATTTGCTCAGTTCTTCTGCTATCAAGTGAACCATTAATCTCAATAAGACCTAACGACCAATGATTGTCTTCTGAATGCACATTTATATTCATATACCTTTTATTTTGTATAGACGTATATTCGTCTAGAGTCAATGAATACCGTGCACCCGAAACCAATGAATTTTTGAAATGCTGAATGAGTTCTTTCTTAGTTTTATAATAATTCAGAACCATATTTTTAATTCCATTCACTGAGGCTGGTGGTCATTTATCGTATTTATTTCTCTGAAGGTGAAGGCTTGATTGTATAAACTCACTCTTGGCAATTGAATTAAAAGAAAATCCATCTAAAGCAGCTAATTTTGAAATCTCTTCTTCCATAGATTTTTTAACGATAAAGTTTTCTAATGTTCTTACCATTTTTACGGAAGGTACACTGTTATCTTGTTTAATGTCAATCTGATGCATTTTCTTTAAATGCAACATCAAAGATGATGTAGATCCTCCAGATGACTTCATTATCTTCCGACATTTCGAACATTGTGCTTCATCTTTGCTTTTTCGAGCAAAATAATTCCATACATTTGATTTCATCTTAGACATATTAAGAGTAATAAATATTAATTAGTAGGAATTTATATCACCGGCAATTTTAAATAAAAATATTGAAGATAACAAAGGCACAATACTATGCGTCACTCCCGCAAGCACTGAATGAAGAGTCTAAACAAGGCAAGTTTCTTAAGATACAGGTAGGAAGATAAAAGGTACCCCTCCTAGATTTGGGCCACTTGCCCATGAGATTCGTACCTAAACATAAAATAAAATAAAATAAAATAAAACATGTTTAAAACATAAAGCAGTTGAATGATCCAGATAAACGAACAAACAAAAGCAAATGTGCATAACAAAAAACTATATTCGCGGGCTAACTAAAAAAATATTCGAATCCGGTTTTAGAAGCTCGGTTTCGGTTTTAACAACTCAATATGAAAACCGGATTTAACCGGTTTATAAAACCAGTTTGCAAGCCCTAGTATGCAGCGTATACCCGTGTGTGTGTGTGTGTGTGTGTGTGTGTATATATATATATATATATATATACACTGGTGTTCAAAGAAAATGCATCACCTAGGAATTTCACATTTTTAACCCTTTTTCGCGATGGTATGTTACATTAATGACTAGCATCACAAATAGAAATATAAACAAAAAATATTAATAGTTAAGGCAAAGCTAAAGCTAAGTAATATTTGACAGGTGCTCTCAAAATATTCCAAAATGAGCATTTTCAACTTTTATATAACAGTTCTGGTAAACACGACAATTATGGCTGAAATGTTATCAGAAACCCCCAGTTTATTTCATTTTATCATTTTAAATGGGAAAACAAAATAAAAAGTTCACCAGGCACAAACTAATATTTAGTTGAACCGCCTCTGTCCAGGATGACAGCAGCACACCGTCGAGGCATTGACATGATCAATTTCTGAAGATAATCAACTGATAGTTCGTGGTTCCAAACACGAATTATGGCTTCCTGAAGTTCACGAAGGGTCTTTGGTTTCTTTCTGGCAACTGCAGATTCCACACGATGCGAACAGTTCTCTATAGGATTCAGCACTAGGCTGTTTCCTGGCCAGCTAACAGTTGTAATGGACCGTTCTTCCAACCATTTTTTCACCTGTAACAAATGTAAACACATTACTCTCAAACCTCTAATGCAGAAATTAAGCTAAAGTAAGTACAGAAGTGCCTACTTACACTTTTCGCCCGATGACAAGGAGTAGAGTCCTGAAAGATGCATTTACTTGGCAGGTCGAAATGGTCTCTAATGGTTGGCAGCAATTTGCCTTCCAGTATAGCCAGGTATCCATTGGCATTTTCGGAACCTATTTTAAACTGCAGGTGACCTACTCCGCGATATGAAATGAACCCCCATATCATTTGGCTGGTAGGGAATTTCACTGTAGACGCCATACAGTCTGGATGGTATTCTTCACCACGTCTACGGCGAATTGTTTGTCTCCCATCAGAGCCAAATTTCTTCTCATCTGAGAAAATAACTGACTTCCATTGCTCGGGGGTCCATTTGACATGCTCCTTACACCAAATTAATCGGACCTTTTTCATTTTTTTGTGTGAGGAGGAGCAAAGCTAAGTAATATACGACGGGCTACAAATCCATTTTTGATTGTTGTTTGTTTGTTTGGTTTTTAGGAGCATTAGCAACTAAGGCCATATGCTCCGGGGATATGCGGTGGTCATTCCCTGATTTTTCCCTGCTGGCGCCAGCCATTTTTGAAGAGGCCTCTTCTGACTGTTACTGCATTTGCTACCGCTCCGGTATGTTCTTCCCATTCTCTTTTCAGCTCAGACGAAGAAGCTTTACGGCATAAGCTCATCAAAACGCGGTCCTGTTTTGGCGTAGAGACTCATTTGCGAGTGGTTCCTTTTTTTCCTACCAGCAGAACCAGTATTCTTGAGTTTGGAAAGAAATCTGCTGACTATCGACCAGTGGTGTATTCGGGCCGGAACGCACTTTTTTCTAAATGTTTGTTGTTTATTAAACTACACGGTCCACCATTAGAATTATGGAATCCAAATTTTTATGTCCGAACTTGATTGCGGTCTCATCGTTCTGCTGTTGACCAACAAACAAAAAGGGCAGTCACACAAGGATACGTAATCGATCCTGCGTGAGAATTTTTATGATTCTTCTGAACAGTATTTTTTATATTATTTTGGAGTTTTTGTTTTCGTTTTTTTTTCTTTTCTATTTTTTTAAAAAGTTTTGTCTTTGTTTTTTTACTTTTGAAATTTTTATTTAATAGTTATAAATAAATACTGAACAAATATTTTAATCTTTGACTTATTTATTTTTGCAAATGGAAAAAGCGTAGGTAACTATTTGTAGTTAATCGATGAGCGTTCCGGTTCTATTTTTTTTTTTTTTTAATTTAATTTTTTTTTTTTTTAGCAATACACTTCTGCTGTCGACTGATTACAAGACACTCTATAAGCAATATGACGGGAAGAACATCCTTCCTCACTTAAAGCAACAATAGCACTCTTTCTTCGTGGCGTCAACTGCACGTAACTCGCCATCCTGACACAAGCAAGGAATGACTGCAACTCTTGCAGAGCGTGCTTCTATAGCTGAAAGTAACAGCTGATGCAATATCTTATTTTATTATTATATTTATTTTTTGCTGGCACTCGGGATTGGCAGCCTAGGTGCGGGGTGTTGGCACCCACCTGTATAGCACTACCTCAGGTGGATGCGAGTTTGGTGCCAATTCGCACAGTGAGAGTTTTAGTAGACCCAGGTTGGAAAACGTGCCTGGCACGGGCGCCAGGAAGCAGCTGCCTAGGGGTGACTGCTTCCTGGTGGTGAGGTGGCCTGAATATAATGTTTAGGCCACCTGTAATATTCAGAGAGTACATGTTTGATTATAATTCTAGGTGGATTTGTTTGAGAGTCTTAGGGTCACCATAGAACAGAAACAAAGATGAAGATGATGAAGCTGATGCAGTATTACCAACGCCTGTCAATTTTATCTGATGCAATCTGTAAGAAATATTGCCATATACTTACGTTAATCGGACGACAATTACAATTTTAAGGGGTGATGCACTTTCATTGAACACTAGTGTATAATAGGGGTGGCCAAACGTAAGAGCCACATACGCTAAACTTCAGATTTTTGAGAGCCGCAAGACGAACAAATATTACACACACGTTTTTATTGTTACATGCACATTTTATTACAAAAATTTTATATAAATACATGTACGAAATAATATTTATTCATGGATGTAGTTTTTAAACTGTTAATTTGTATTATTTTCAATAATCACAGATACACGTATATATACGAAATGTTTACAAAATCCTGATTGATTATTGTTTTAACTATATTGAGCGTATTTTATACGTTAATGAACTACAAAAACGTCCTAGAAAAATATGCAAATTTGCATTTAATTAACATTAAATGAGATGATAAAAATACAAGGCGTAAAAACAGATATTTTAATGATATTTATTTGTTTTAGTAAATATCCGGTCGTAAATAAAATTAGAGATATTTTAATCAGATACCACCTTACAAAATTATAGTTCTGTCATAATACTTTTATGACACAAACAGACATTACTACAATTATCAGGCTATTTACTGCTAGTGGAGGTCTTGTGAGTCTTCATCTTGGCTGTGTATCGTTTAAATTCCGACTGATATGTTGTAAAGGCTGTACAAATTAGCTTTTTCAAGTGTTGCTTTTGTAAGGATTGTACGATGCTTCGACTTCACAAACTTCATTACAGAGTACAGTGATTCACAGCTGAAAATTGAGATGAGTCGCACACTGGTTTTCTTCAGTTCAGGATATTTTTATTTCTGGAACTTGCTTCCAGAACTCAGTTGTAGACTGGGATTTACGGATCATCTTTAGACCCAGGTCCTCCTGTAACCAGAGGTTCGAGAATTGGACAACCATCATTAATCACATCAACCATGAATGGGTTTACAAGGAAGGCGAAGCAGGGCTTCAGCTTCTGCAAGTCCTTAAACCTGTCTAGGAAATTATCAAGTAGTCTTTGTAATCCTCCAGTTTGTGGTCTTTTATTTCAATATCAGGAAATGCATTTACTCTCCTTTTGAGATTGGGAAAGTAACTGAAGTTTCTTGATAATATATCTCTTTTAAAAAAATCTTATTTTATTCTGAAAGCTGAAAATTGTCTGAGTAAGATCAGAAACAACCTTCCCCTTCCCCTGGAGTGCCAAGTTGAGAGTTTGTAGATGATTCATTAAATCCGTAAGGAACATTAGATCTTACGTCCATTCATCATTTTCCAGTTGAGGATAGAATCTTCTCTTTTCTTCAAGAAAAGTAATAATAGGCTAGGAAAGTAATAAAGAAGCCAGACATAAGAACAGAACAAAACACAATACTTTATAAACCAGACGTTACACTTTTTATGGCTTTGCAGTAGTTCTGCATTCCATCACAGAGTACATACGGCGCAGATGTGGGAAACCGCTGGTGGCGCCTTCCACAAAACACTATGCCACTACCTAAACATCATTGCTGACCAGGTACACCCTTTCATGGTAACGGTTTTTCCCTCTGGCGGCGCCGTCTTTCAGTAGGATAATGCGCCATGCCACACCGCCCAGATTGTTCGAGACTGGTTCGCGGAACCAAAGGAAAACTTCCAGGTATTGACCTGGCTTCCAGATTCCACAGACAGCAATCCCATCGAGCATCTGTGGTTTGTGTTGGAACAGCAAATCCGATCTGCGGCGTCTCAACCACGGATCTTACAGGAGTTAAAGGATCTGCTGGTTACGTATTGGTACCAGATACCACAAGACACATTTAGAAATCTTGTAGCGTCTATGCTTCGCCGGGTACGAGCTGTTTTGGCTGCACGTGGTGGACTAACATCATATTAGGTAGGTGGTCATAATGTTTTGGTTCATCGGTGTATATACGGCGTATACAGTAGACTTTTAGAATAACGGCACTACGGGGATTCAAGGTGTCGTCATTTCGATTTTTCTGTTATCTAGAAAGTTTTATTTTTAATATATTTAATGCAGAAATAATGAGGCTAAATAGAAAGCAATTTTATTAACTGCACATAAAAAAAAAAAATAAACATGTTGACGATCCACTGTTATATTCTTCCATTAACACACTCCTGCTTACGCCCAGTCTATTTTCTTTATTATAGAACGTTCAGTCTGCACGTGTAGCATAGTGGTATCGTCCCCGTCTGCCCTTTACCGGGTGGAAGCGGCTCGGGTTCGAATCCTGTCGATGACGAGATGAATTTTTATGGGCTTTTATTTCACTCCATGGCTGAGTTAGTCGATCTCAGGCGAAAACCCCCAGAAACTAGGTTTGTCGCTGGATGGGTTTTTTGCTGGACGAAAAACCTCAGAAACTGGTATTTTTCGTCCAGCAAAAAACCCCATGTGTGAGGTTTATTAACTTTAGGAGCATCGTGAGGGATTTTTAATTAAAAAAAAATTCAGTACTGATATCACGGTATAATCCGTGATATCAGTACTGAATTCACTTTCAAAATGGCGAACGTAAAGAAATACAGCAATCACGTGACTTGCCATTTTCTTTTTTCGACACTGCAAGACATCTGCGCAGTATGTAAACATCCGATCTCAATGTTCCGTTCCGTTATTTCGACTAGTCTACTGTATATAAAAAATAATAAAACTATAAGCATTGCCTAAGAATCAAATTCTAATAAATTTATTTTTTTAATTTTCAGTAAATATTTTAATATTTGATTATTCAAGTCTTTCAAAAACCAGAAGGTACACAGTTATTCACCTAAAAAAAATTCAGAGAGGATTAATAGTAGAGGCACGTGATGCAAGAAAGCAAGCTTATGTAGCATCACCCAAAAAAAAAAAAAAAAAAAACATTTCACACATCCATTCTTTCTAAACGTTTGTCCAGTTGCTCCTTGAATTTATTTAAGCAATCAACTTCTACAACGACAGACGGAAGTCTGTTCCAGCCACGGCGGACGTTAGGCTGGACGTCGCCCGCCAGCAAAGCTGAAATGGGCGCCTCTGCATTGCTAGGCGGGTGCCCCCAAACATACTAAACTTCATACTAACACTTCGAAACGGCGCCCACTTTGTAGTGGCTCTCGCCCTCAATGCAGGCTCTGCAGTTCCGCTTCCGCCGGCCCTGGTTCCAGTAAGCGAGTATACGGCGCATATCCTCCAGTACAGCCCGGATTATATATAAATATCAGTGCAGTTTACTTAGTTGTGTGGTCTAAACAAAAATGAACTGGTTAGATGTTGTTTTTTTGTTTGTTTTTAGGAGCATTAGCAACAAAGGCCGTATTGCTCAGGAGATATGCGGTGGTCATTCCCTGACCTTTCCGCATCCTCCGTATTTGATGGTCACGGGCTGGAACCCCGGTCTAATCATGGTTAGATGTGTGGTCTAAATAAAAATGAACTCATTAGATGTGTAGTCTAGACAAAAATTTCTAACATTCAAAGTTGAATGTTAGAAATGTATTTATGGTGTCAATATACACGGATAGATAGCGAGAAAGAGAGAGAGAGAGAGAGAGAGAGAGCGTGCAAGGTCGAATGCCTAGTCATGTACGAGCTTTTAATCACCATAATGACTTTTCAGAATAAGCTTAAGAGCGATCTACAAGCGTTACAAAGATTTTTTTTTTTTTTTTTTTTTTTTTGCACTGGTGGGAGCCGACGCTTGTGGCACGGTCTCTACGAGAACTGCTACGTAACCTTGACGACTAGCAACAACGAGCACTAATTGAAGGTTGCTGACGTGAGATCTTAGTGTTTTCGTTTCAACTCTGAGGCATTTTTTCCCAGAGGGACTAAACACGATTTCGACTTTTCTCAAGGACAAGTCTCCTGGGAATCTAATTAGTCTGTTCCATTATTTATCATTGAATGTTCCTATTAGTCTAACCTCTTGGCATCCAAGACACTATCTACAGGCTCGTTCACGACTTGTCTGGCCAGTCGCCGAGATATTGGGTTGCTGTGTCGACGCGATTGCGACAAAAAAGATTCTGCTGCCTGGTAGCAGCAGAGTTTTCATAACATAAAAGGAGGGAGAAGTATCCATGTTTATGTTCGAGTGGCGGAAAGTGAATTGAGACGAAGGTGCGTTTGTCTAATTACCAAAACCATACATAAAAAAAAAAAAAAAAAAAAATCAAATTTGAAATTCGTGTCCTTTTTACTATGTGTTGTATATAGTAGAGAGGGACATTGAGTCCTAACTGGCGGTTGATTTATTTTAACTTAATATATTTTTTGCCATTCTACTGGCATTAGTTTTGTTTTAATATTAGTTATATATATACAAATTTGTATATAAAACTAATGCACTTTCTTTGAACACACTGGTGTTCAAAGAAAGTGCATCACCTAGGAATTTCACATTTCTAACCCTTTTTCGCGATGGTATGTTACATTAATGACTAGCATCACAAATAGAAACATAAACAAAAGATATTAATAGTTAAGGCAAAGCTAAGTAAATATTCAAAATATTCCAAAATGAACATTTTCAACCTTTATATAACAGTTCTGGTAAACACGACAATTATGGCTGAAATGTTATCAGAAACCCCCAGTTTATTTCAGTTTATCATTTTAAATGGGAAAACAAAATGAAAAGTTCACCAGTTACAAACTAATGTTTAGTTGAACCGCCTCTGACCCAGATGACAGCAGCACACCGTTGAGGCATTGACAAGATCAATTTCTGAAGATAATCAACTGATAGTTCGTGGTTCCAAACACGAATTATGGCTTCCTTAAGTTCACGAAGAGTCTTTGGTTTCTTTCTGGCAACTGCAGATTCTACACGATGCCAACGGTTCTCTATAGGATTCAGGTCCAGGCTGTTTCCTGGCCAGCTAACAGTTGTAATGGACTGTTCTTCCAACCATTTTTTTTTTTCACCTGTAACAAATGTAGACATTACTGTCGAACCTCTAATGCAGAAATGAAGCTTAAGTAACTACAGAAGTGCCTACTTACACTTTTCGCCCGGTGACAAGGAGTAGAGTCATCCTGAAAGATGCAGTTACTTGACAGGTTGAAATGGTTGGCAGTAATTTGACTTCCAGTATAGCCAGGTATCCTTTGACATTTACGGAACCTTTTATAAACTGCGGATGACCTACTCCACGGAACGAAATGCATCCCCATATCATTTAGCTGGTAGGGAATTTCACTATTGACACCATACAGTCTGGATGGTATTCTTCACCACGTCTATGGCGAATCATTTGTCTCCCATCAGAGCCATGCAGGTTGAATTTCTTCTCATCTGAGAAAATAACTGACTTCCATTGTTCGGGGGTTCATTTGACATGCTCCTTACACCAAATGAATCGGTCCTTTTTCATTTTTTGTGTGACGAGGGTTTCTTCTTAGGACGATGGGCTACAAGTTCATTTTGAAGAGGTGTATTCTGACTGTTGCTACACTTGCTACCACTCCTGTATGTTCTTCTCATTCTCTTTTCAGCGAAGACGAAGAAGCTTTACGGTTTTTAAGGAATAACCGTTTCAAAACGCGGTCCTGTTTTGACGTAGAGACTCGTTTGAGTCCTGTTCCTTTTTTCCTATCAGTAGAACCAGCATTCTTGAGTTTGGAAAAAATCTACTCACTGTCGACTGATTACAAGACACTCTAAGCAATATGACGGGAAGAACATCCTTCCTCACTTAAAGCAACAATAGCATTCTTTCTTCGTGGCGTCAACTGCACGTAACTCGCCATCCTGACACAAGCAAGGAGTAATTGCAATTGTTGCAGAGCATGCTTATATAGCTGAAAGTAATAGCTGGTGCAATATACGTCATCACCTACGCGTGTCAATGTTATCTGATGCAATCTAAGAAATATTGCCATATACTTACGTTATTCGGACGACAATTACAATTTTAAGGGGTGATGCACTTTCTTTGAACACCAGTGTATATATTGCATTATTTAAAAAAACTGTTTATTACTGCAGTCGTGTCTAAATGATCCTGAATGCATCTTTAACCGGGCGCCTCCGTAGCCAGGTGGGCAGGAACAGCAGTGCGTAGCACACGCTTCTTGATTAGACCGGGGTTCGAGCCCGTGACCACCAAATACGGAGGATGTGGAAAGGTCAGGAAATGACTACCGCATATTCCCGGAGCAATATGGCCTTAGTTGCTAATGCTCCTAAAAACCAAATAACAACAAGCATCTTTAACCAGTGACTCCATTATTTTCCCCGGAACAGAACTTAAACTAAAGGGTCTGTAATTACTCTTGTCACCTTTAGATCCTCCCCCCCCCACTTTGTGAACTGGGGATACATTTGCACATCCCCAGTCCGTAGGGACGTGGTAGTGCTGTAGTTGGAAAATTAGCAGAAGGTTTACTCTGTTAATGTAACATTCACAGAGAATATAATATATGCAGAGAGCATACTGTTTTTTGTTTATTGATCGAATTCCAGAGAGTATACGGCGTATACCCGTGTGTGTACATGTATATTCCCGGAGCAATATGGCCACACATACATATATATATTTATTTATATTATTAGCCATATGGTGCAAGGAAGCATGAGGCTTATGCTGCACCAGCCAAAAAAAAAAAAAAAAAAAAAAAAATTTCCCTATTACCCTGAGAGAGAGAGAGAGAGAGAGAGAGAAAGAAGTAGAAAGGAATCACCAAGGACTAGAAGAGTAAGAATAGTATAAAAAAGTATTGTAGGTTTGTAAAAGGCGAAAGGTTATATATATATATATATATATATATTATTATTATTATTATTTTTAATTATATATATATGTTTGTATTAATATATTGAATAAAGTATGCATAAATGGATGTGAAAGTTACACAAAATATCAGTAACTAGAAGGGTGTGGAAAGTAGAAAAAGAAGCGTAGTAGATTTGTGAAAGGTGAAAGAAAGTTAATATCCTAAAGAGGATACAGGCAACTCTCGCTTTACGAACATTCGCTATAACGAACGTCAAAAGCATTCAAAATTTCTTAAAGTCACCAATAGATAAGAGTTCCTTATAAAACGATATGCCAAACGTATAGTGAACATAATTGAAAGATTTAAATAAATAAACTTTTAAAAAATGTATTTATTACAATAATTATCAGGAAATTGTTGAACTGGGCAATAAAATGGACCTCGTCCTTGATGTGACTGACGTGAGAGCTTTTGGACTCACATTTTGAGGAATTAACAACCGATGAAATAATTGAAATAAAGACATCTAAATTCTGAAGTAACAGAAGAACCTGATATTTCACAGCCTCCCAGAACATTTACGAGGCAGAAAATTTTCTGGCTGCAGCTTTTAAATCAATTTCTGAGAGGTTGGCAATCATTGAAGAAGACGCAAATATGGAAAGAATTGCAAAAGTGAAAAGAGGCGTTTATGAGGCGTTCATGCTACAGTGAGATTTTTGACGAAAAAAAAAAAAAAAGAATCTGCGTAATCTTCAATAAAAACATATTTTTAAAAAAAATGGAATGCCCTGCTGTTTCTTCATTATCAGACGCCCTTCCATCTACCTCATCTGCACCTAGTGTCACTTATGTGGAAAATATTGAACTCTGATGAAGATATTGACGAATAAAAGTTGAATACATATGTACAGTACATATATTATGGTAGTACTCATTTTCTTTATTTCTATTTTGTAACTCTATGTTTTTAATTAAAATTAACAAGTACGATATCTTGTTTTTTAATTATTTTCTATTTTATTTTACGTTACGTATCGTATACGTTAAACCATAACGCATACATACATTATAATAAAACGTATTGATAGACCATTCGATGTTTTTAGTACGAGGTTTTAATGCGATACGTATCGTAAAAGCTCAGGAATGCAAGATACACATACCGAACAACTTCTTGGAACGGAACTCGTTCGTAAACCGAGAGTTGCCTATATATTAACATTTTTTAGGAACGTTAACAAATTTTACCCCAGGGGCTCATATCTGGTGAGTATGGGTTTGGCACACCCAGGGTCCTGAGCTGGATATCATCATTCTTCTCTTTCTTGGTGATTCCTTTCTACTTCTCTCTCTCTCTCTCTCTCTCTCTCCGAGGGTGACTTGGGAATTTTTTTGACTGGTGCAGCATAAGCCTCAGGCTTCCTTGCACCATATGGCTGCTAATAATAATAACTTTAGGATATTAACATTCTTTCACCTTTCACAAATCTACTACACTTATTTTTCTACTTTCCACACCCTTCTAGTTACTGGCACTTTGCGTAACTTTAACATCCATTTATGCATACTTTATTCAATATATTAATACAAACTTATATATACTCTTGCTACTACTACTCTTGCATCCTTTAATTTACGTTGTTGCTGTGCATTACAAACTGTTGTCTATTCAGAACAGATGGTGAATCGGTAATTTTTGAATATTCATATTCTTATTTTTGAATGTTTTTTTCTAATATACTTTTAATCTAAAATGTTATCCATATGATATTAGTATGTCTTGCTTATAAAATGCGCGTATAACATAAAATGGCACAACAGGACTGTTCGGCGTCCCGTTTCATCTTTGTTGTTGGTACCATGGGAAGCTCCTCAAAACGAAACGTTTAAAAATTGAGTGCAGGACATATAACTTCCACATTTTTTTTATTATTTGGGCAGAATTTAAAGTCTACTTTAGTGAATTCATGAATATTTCACTTCTCTTATACTCCGTACATAACCCTTGCTATATAATTCTATTGCTATGCATTTCTGTTTTCTCGTGATTCGTCAGCGTCTCATGCACAAAATAATTCGACAAGCCTATTTTTTTTCTCCAACTCCTAAAATCTGTCTGAAGTGCAATTACAACCAGAAATTTAGATAAAAAAAAAAAAAAAAAAAATTGCTTGGAAGTTAATGTGCGAAACTTCCCGTAATATTTTAGTGAATGGATTAGTAAATGCGTATAAGTAGTCATACTAAGAATGTATAATGTTAGCTACGTAAAAGTTTACTTTCGTTTTGAGCTTTTATGCCTTACAACAATTTTCTATATTAATCCAAATCTTTTGTCTTAACCTTGACAATTTTAATAAGTACATTTCTTTTGAGAGAACGAGATTACGGCAAAAAATGCGCAGATCTACAGACTTCAATTCCACAGACGGAAATGTTGTTACTCGGCGATACACGGGTATCGAACAGTAAAGCATTCATTTCGAGTTTTTATAAAATAGGAAGAACTGTGTAGCTTTCGGAGATGAAATTCTTCCTTTGTCAATATGAAGTTATTTTTCCGCAGTCGAGCAACAGTATCGTTTCTTTTGATATTAATGAGTTTTTCTTTTGCTTATATTTACTAATAGGCCTCACTTATAGTTTTTTTATCACAATTTTTTAGATACAGAGATTATATCCATCCTATTTTTAATATTGGCTAAAATTTGCTTACTGGTACATCCTCCAGACCATCCCAGTCTTAGGGTGTTTATCCCCCACTTCCACTGTTTTAAAGTAAGAAAACAAGTTCCGGATTTTAAAATAGCCGCAAGGGGGGGGAATAAACAACCTAACTAACACTAACTGCCTCCTTCCTCTTCTTCTTGCCGCCATTTTGGTAGGGTGCACCCGTAAGTAAATTTTAACAAGAAAAAGAAAGCCTGGGTGAAGACGTACATCGTGGCTTGATAACATTAAGAATTAGACAGGACTGAGCTGCTGTTCAGAGGTACGAGAGACATTTGGCGCGGTGGTCGCCAACCTAGTAGTAGTAGAGGTATGTGGTGCAAGAAAGCAAGCGTGTGAGCTTATGTAGCATCAACCAAAAAAAAAAAAAATTTTTTTTCACACATCCATTCCCTCTAAAAGTTTGTCCAGTTCCTCCTTGAATTTATTTTAGCTATTAACTTCCACAACAACAGATGGAAGTTTGTTCCAGCAATCAACTACCCGCTGGCTAAAGGATAATTTCTGCACATCTATTCTCCAACTGTCTTTCCTCAGTTTGAATTTATGCCCCCTCAGAATTCAGCATGCTCAACCCATTCAAGGCTTTATACATCAAAATAAGATCACCTCGCAGGTACCTAGTCTCCAGATGCTACAATTTGCAGAACTTAAGCCTCTCTTGGTAAGAGGACACCTTCATTCTCCTTGCCAATCTTGTTGCCCTTCTCTGTACATGCTCAAGCAATTCTACATCCTTCCTAAATAGCCTGACCATTGACTTACACAAAGGAATAATCATCTCCTTTTCCCTGCTAGCAAAATTCCTGTGTATCATTGACAATACCCCATGACCTGCTCTGACAGCCTTGTTCAGAAAACTTCATATCTGACTGCAAAATTACTCCCAGGTCTTTTTCATTTTCTACCACCCTAAGTGTAGTACCACACAGTTGGTACGTTTCTCTGGAGGTTACTTCTACCCATATGCAGTACTTTGCATTTGTCAATGTTAAACTTCAGTTGCCACTTCTCAGCCATCTTCCAAACTTAACGTTTTCTAGATCGTGTTGCAGTAGCACACTGTCATTAACAACCCTGCCAACCTTTGTATCATCTGCATACCTGGACATTATGCCCAGTGTTTTCCCAGAAAATTTTGCTATCTGGGTGGCATTACGAAGTAGTCGGATAGGGAAGTGTAATACTTCGCAATATTATAAAATTTTCTGTTATTTATAAATGTGACTTAAGCAATCCAGAGCAAAAATTAATTGAATAGTTTAACATTATATGCCCCTATCGCATTGGCCACGATTGCATAGTATGTTTGAATTAATATTGATAGAGATCAGTGAGCAGCATTATATGGTACTGTGAGAATCGCTTAAATTTTAGCCGGGCGGTTAGTTAAATTCACCAGACGGTGCGCCCATTCAATAGGTCCTGGGGAGAATGCTGAAACCCGATATACCTTCATCAATATCATTGCTCTCCTTATTACAAAATCATTTAAGTTCCCTGTTAGATTTAGAATCATTTAAGTTCCCTGTTAGATTTAGAGTGACCCATGCATCGGGCACCCACTATCATCCCTCTTTCAGAGTTAACTCACAATGTTTATCCATACTGACATTGAATTACTGTCTACTTGAATGCAGTGTACCTATATACCTGCAAGCGGTGGGTTCGTCCACCAACAAGAGGGGTTACAGCATCGCATTGCCCAGGAACCAGGTAGCCCACGAATTCTGTTCTTTTAGTGTATATAGTGTATGTAATACTGTGAATGGATTGAGTAAGATAAATGCCAGTGTCGTCCTTCCTGTTGCCCAGGATGGATGACATCAGCATACAACATATGAGGGGATATAAATTTCAATTGAGGATGGTAGCAGGATAAATGTGCAGAAATGTTTTCTGGCAGTGGGTAGTTGAGTATTGAAACAAACTTCCATTTGGTGTTCTGGCAGTGGGTAGTTTGAGTAAATTTAAGGAACTAGACAAATTATTAAAGAGTTTGACAGGTGATGTAGATAGAATACCTTTCTATAGCCTATTAAGCTTATGTGAATAGATTAATTTTAAAACAAACATATAAAGTAGTGCGAATCAGCTCACTACAGTGTCTTAGAACCAAATTAATTTTTTTAAAAATATAACTTTGAGTTTAGACTCTCTCGAAAGCTTCAAAACATCTCCCCATCAGTCTTTTTTTATGTATGCTAACTGTGGTAATTATATATGCATAGTATTATAGCAGCTATGTATTAGGCCTTCAATTTTGTATAAATTTTCTCTGCTTAGAATGAGGGGGGGGGTGATTTAATACATGTAAACCCTAATATTAAAAATTCCATTGTATTGCCAAGTATTTTACATATTCTTTAATGATTTCTGTAACGGACATTAATACGTATTTGTATTCCACTGCAGTTACTTAGCAGTTATTAATATATCAATGTATTTTATCCAAGCAATTAAGGCAAAAGCCACTTGTAATGCAGCTCTTGTTTTAACAGTGCTAGTTCTACTTGGCATAGTGCCACATTTGTTTTTGCTGCTTCAGTTTCTTACATAATGTTTATGATATTTGATCAAAATTTATATACTTTACATGTTTGCAATAGTGCCTAATTAATGTGCTGGCCATTTCTATCACTCTTCTGACATTTTTCATAGAGAGGTTTTCATGATGGGGAAGTGGGAGGGGCCACACTTTAACAAGATTCAAGAAGCTGGGTGAAAGGCTCATTTACAAAGAAATTATAGGAGCAGTATTAGTGTTAGAGTACAAGAAGTGACCCTCTTTTGCCCTAATGTTGGAATCATTGTAAATAAATTTGATTTTTGAATGATTGATTAGATTAATGGACCAGAGGCATAACCATAAATTCAGGGCCACTGGCCACAAGATTAATGAACATTTCCCCATTTATTAACAAGCAGACTATAACCCCCTCCCCTCCCCACCAACCAGTAGTAGACCAGGCAGTATGGTAGTTTTTGTTGCTGCAACAAGGGCTAATGTATATTCATATTACATAGAATTGTATTATTTTTATTCTGTCCCAGGTGTTGGATATAATGAATATCAGACTTTAATTATGGTTGTTAAAGAAAAGGAGGGGCAAGGAGAAACAGGGACAAACAAGTTTTCAATCAAGAAGTACATAAATTTTAAGAGCATATCTGACTGAATATTACACTGATAGTACAAATACACAATCAGTCTGGTGTCAGACTGGGAAAGCAAAAATGATAGTTTGATTTTATAGACCTGAGATAGTGAAACTGTGACTCGCAAGCCACATGAAGTCTTTGGATTCTGGAAAATTAAAGAGTTGGAAAAAAATTCATACTTTAAATTAATAGAAAACAAACAAAAAAATGTGTCACAAATAAGTGTATGTCTAATAATTTTAATACTCATTGAACAAAAAATTTGTAGTTTCTCTCTCTCACTCATATATATATATATATATATAGTGGTCAGGTGTGGGAGTGCACAAGCACACTGCTCTTTGAGTAGACCAGTGTTCAAGGCTGACTAGATATGATCGATATGCCAACCTGCACTGCACTGCACTGGACCAGTGTGGCAAATTATGGTAAATTCTCTCGACATGACTTCTTGGGTGGGTCAAACTAAAAAAAATGGCTTTTTTTTATTTTATTTATATATATATATATATGCAGGTAATTGTCTCAAAAAAAATACCAGCAACTACTAGAACAATTCCTTTAGTTTCAAAAACTTATGGTCATTTAAGATCATGTGAATCATTCAGAATTTGTGTGTGGGGGGACACAATTTATAGGTTTTGCCTCTGAATGCAAAAGATGCATTTCTCTATAAAAAAAAAAAAAATGATAAAAGCTGCACCTATAATCTACCTTCCACCATTGAGAACTTTTTTTTTTCCTGTTAATTGTAATTTTGAAATTATTACAAGTACAGAACTATAACTATAATTATGGGTATTCCAGCACCTGGAGCACAATAAAATTTTGCACCCCCTAGTTCCCATCCTCCATAAATAAATAAATCATGGAATACTGCAAAATGCATGTTGCCCTTTATTCATTTTGCATATTTCAAAGTTAAAGTAACAATAAATAAATGCATAGGATATATATTATTTTCAAGTTCTATATTTTTGCACCCCTGGTTTTAATGTGCAAGAGGCAATTTCCCTCTTGTTAGAGCTCTCAACAAGTTGAGTAAATTCCCAGTGAGGTTGACTGAGGAATATGGGTAACATAAATTCAGCCTATCATTTATAATATAAATTGTTTGCATAAATATGTGTTGAAAAAAATTTAATATCACTATTCAGCAGCTAATTTATTTAATTCCATTGATAAGATTTCTTATTTATATTATTCTATTATGATAATATATATAACATTATAATTTAAATTAAATTATATAATATTCTTTTTTTTTTTTTTTTTGAAAAAATACATAGTACAATTTAATTCCATCTATTAATGATACGAATCAACTAAAATCATTCGGGTTCACGTTACTAAGCTACTCAGTACAGAGTATAACACATACAGTACTCTGGTGCCAATTCACAGTTATGAGTTAGCAATCCTGTGAGCCACAAACAATGTGGGGGGGAAGGCTCTAGATTTTTTTAAATTACAAAAAATAAATAAATGCAGGGCCAACAAGAGGGGAAGATTGTGAGGACCATAGTCCACACAGTCTTCAGTCCACAGTTCATCAAATAATGTTACATTTTTTAACCAAATTTGTTTTTAATAATTGCCAAAAAAGTTTATAAACTTAAAATAATCATGTTTTTATTAATTTTTTTCTTATTGATTTATTAAATGTTAGAATTGACTTTTTTTTAAACCCTCAGATCTATGTGGAAATTTACAAATGCAAGAGGGGGGGTGCATTCATGACTTTGCACCAGGGTTTGTGTTGGCTCTTTTTACACCCCCCTCCCAACACATACCACTTTCTCCCAAATCTATGGTGTAGTGATGTGATTAATTTCATATGTAATTTAATGTATCCTTTTTTTTTTAAAAGAACTTTTTTAAATTGATACTTCCATTTTACCATGTATAATGATCTCAACACACACAAAATCTGCACAAACAATTTCTTTGTGTATTATATAGAAACACAAATGCACAACTGAGTTTAGCTCTGTGCACTTTTTTTTTTTAATTCAGTTTTACACAGTTGACTGATTATACTAAAACAAAAAAGTTTACATTTAACTATATATGTATTGTGTTTTGAATCTGTTTTTGTTTTTTTTTACTTTAGTGTTAATATTTTGGTGACACTTTAGGGTTTTATGTTTTTGCAATGTTTGTAAGAATTATATATTAAAGTATTTTTGTATGTAGTTATATAGGAGCTTGTAGTATTTGTACATTTGTTTATTACCAAACTAAAAAAATGTATTATTATTTTTTTAAAAAATAATTACATTGAAAAATGCAAAGTACTGCATATGGGTAGCAGTAACCCCAGAGAAATGTACCAACTGGGTGGTGTTACACTCAGGGTAGTGGAAACCTGGGGGTAATTGTACAGTCAGATATGAAGTTTTCTGAGCAGTGCAGACAGGCTGCCAGAGCAGGTCATGGGGTCTTGTCAATGATATACAGGAACTCCCCGACTTAAGTAATATTCAACTTACACAAATTCGACTTTACGTAAGTTTTTGCCGGCCGGTGCAATATGGAAACGTATTTTGCATCTGTAGGGATAAATGGAGGATATTGTGAAAATATCGTAATGTGAACCCAATAATACATTGTTTTATTTGGAAATTCATTCCAAGACCTCAGAAGTTAATTTTCGCTATATAACTAAGCTGTTTATCTCTCTAAAAGGTCATAATTATAATGGAAATTGCGCTACACTTTCATCATTATCATATGTTCCCGTTATAAGAATCAGTTTTTGAACGCCTTTGTGATATTTTTCTAAAACATATTTCTGAAGGTCACGACAAAAAACAAAAACAATTTGCACTATCCGGTGGCTTTTCTGTTAGCACAATCTGTTATAAATGGATAGTAAACTTGATCTTATTGCATTTGCGATAATTCCGATACTGGAATTATGTGGGTTTTTACGTTATGGTATTATGGTGAAATGTGT
Organism: Mastigoproctus giganteus; assembly: GCF_048544385.1. NCBI lineage: Eukaryota > Metazoa > Arthropoda > Arachnida > Uropygi > Thelyphonidae > Mastigoproctus > Mastigoproctus giganteus. The sequence goes on from NC_143581.1 coordinate 182,140,868, forward strand.
TCCCCTTCACTGAAATCTTCAATAAAATAAAAAACAAATTTTCAGAAACTTCTCTTCATTCCTATTTACATATTACAATGATGAAGGGAAAGGGGCCAATGGAAAGTGCAAGTGCTGGTAGTGCCAGGAAACGAAACAAAATTAATTTAGAAATGAAGATGAAAATGATTAAGAAGTACGAAGCAGGACAAAGTTTGTCCTTTAAAATAGTATTCACTGTTGAAGCAGCGAGACCTAATTCCCTTGCAATAGATGACAGTGTGTGTATAAAAGAACATGCCAAAGGATCAATGCACTTAAGATCAACAGTGATCACAAAACAGTGTTCAGGTGCTATATCGAAGATGGAACAGCTATTAATAATATGGATGGAAATTCAGATTCAGAAGCAAGTGCCCCTGAGTCCAATGGCCATTCAAGCAAAAGCAAGAAGTATTTATGAAGACATTAAGGATAAGTACGGTGAACTCCAAGCCAAGTTCATTGCAAACAACAGGTGGTTTAATAGGGTTAAGCATTGCACTGGTTTCCAGAACATTAAAGTATACTGTGAAGTTGCCACTGCCAATTCTGCAGCTGCAGAGAAATTTTGTGATGTGTTGGAAAAAATTATTGATGAAGGTGGCTATTAAATGCAGCAAATTTTTTACGTTGACGAGACTGCTCTGTATGGGAAAAAAATGCCGGATCGAACATACATTGTCAAAAAGAAAAGACAATGCCAGTTTCAATGCTTCAAAAGATAGGGCCATGTTCTTGCTTGGGGCTAATGCAGCAGAAGATTACAGATTAATACCACTGCTCTGCTTGTGTACCATTCTGGAAATCCTCGTGCATTTAAGGGCATCAATAAAGCCACCCTACCCATGCATTTCCAATCGAACCAGAGAGCATGGATAAAAATATCTCTGTGAGGATTGGTTTAAACGCTGCTTCATTCCCGAGTTGAAATATATTATAAAGACGACGACATTCCTTTCAAGATTTTGCTTCTATTAGATAATGTTCCTGGACATCCTACACTTCTAGATGATTTCAATTTGAACATGAGAGTCATATTTCTGCTGCCAAACACTACTTCACTCATCCAATCTATGGATTAAGGTGTTATTTTGAATTTAAAAGCATACTATTTATGCACAACGTTTGCTGCAGGTGAGAAAAATTTTATGTTAAGAGACTTTTGGAAATCTTACAATATTCACCACGCCATCTTAAACATTAATAAAGCCTGGGCGGAAATTACTAAAAGTTGTTTAAGTGGCACATGGAAGAAAATATGCCCACGGCAGGTAAAAGGCTTCTAAGGGTTTGAAAAAGATGAATCATATGAAAAGGTTAGAGATAAGATTGTAAAGGTTGCAGAGCTACTTTAGTTGGAAGTTGTTGCCAAAGGCATGGAGGAGTTAGGAAGAGAGAAGGAATTATCTAACGAAGAACTTATTGACTTGCAGGCAGCGATAGTGAAAGAAGAAAATGCTGACGAAGCTCAAGATGAATCAAATGAGGAGCTGAGACGCTTCATCACCAGAGAGATGGCAATAGCGAGGTGCAGAAAGGTCAGGGAATGACCACCGCATATCCCCGGAGCAATATGGCATTAGTTGCTAATGCTTCTAAAAAAAAACCAAAAAAAAAAAAAGGCGAGGTTTGAGAAGATGGATCCTGACAGCGAACAATTCTTAAAAGTTAACTGAGGGGTGAATGATATGCTTGCTTGCTACAAAGAAATCTATGATGAAATGAAAAAAGCCACCGTCCAGTTATCCATTAATACGTTCTTTTGTAAGGTTGAGCGGCCGACTCCTAAATCTCCACAGCCCTCAACCTCTGCAGCTGCACACTTATCAGCTGAAGACATCGATTCTGGCCACGATGCTGAAGATGTAAAATTTACTGAAGTTATGTCTGTCTCCTCCCTTTTTTTTGTAATTTTATAATTTTTAAATTGCACGCTTTTGTAATTTTTCCTGCGCATGAGATAAAAGTATGAATAAATAGGAAAGTAATCTATTCACATCTTCGTTGAACATTTCTTTTTTGATTAAATCAATTCAGCGTGCACAAGCATAGGGGAAATTCTGACTTGCATAAAATTGGACTTGTGTAGAGTTCCACGGAATGCAACCCGTACGTTAATCGGGGAGTGGCTGTACAGGAATTTTGCGAGCAGGGATAAGGAGGTGTTATCCCCTTGTATAAGGAAATGGTCAGGTCAGGCCACACCTTGAGTACAATGTACAGGTCTGGAAGCTTCATTTTTAGGAAGGATGTAGAGTTGATAGAACGAGTACAGAGAAGGGCAACAAGACTGGTGAAGGGAACAAAGGGGTGCTCTTATGAAGAAAGGCTTAAGTTCTGCAAATTGCAGCTTCTGGAGACTAGGCACCTGTGAGTCGATCTGATTGAGGTGTATAAAGCCTTGAACGGATTGAGCAGGCTCAGTGCCGATGGTATTCTTCTTGCTCAGATTACAAACCTGAGGGGGCATAGATTCAGACTGAGGAAAGACAGTTGTAGTCGATTGCTGGAACAAACTTCCATCTGTTGTTGTGGAAGTTGATAGCTTAAATAAATTCAAGGCAGAACTAGACAAACATTTTGAACGAATGGATCAATGAAATGGTAAGGATTTTTTTTTTTTGGGCTGTGCTGTATAAGCTTTCTTTCTTGCATCATGTGCCTCTACTAATGCTAATACTAAAAGTGCAAGTTACCTTCACAGTTATTCTGCTATGTTTGTGGATATTATATAGGTCCTAATTGGGTGAAGCAACATTGTTCATGGCACCAAATTTTCCAGTTCTTATCAAGCCTATTTTTGAATGCATATGAGTGATCAAGACAAGTGTGGGCACCTAATTTCTGCTATATCAGTTGCAGGTCAGTATTAGAGAGAAGGTTTCATGGTAATTATATGCCTTTTGCTATATCTTTTGCTAGAGCCAATAAACCATCATGACTGCTACTCTTGTATGGTGGATATATCAAAGTTTAAAAAGTCTGAATCAAAAAAATGTAGTGTATCCTGAAAGACGTGCCAATTCCCAATCCATCTTCCAGAGAAGTCTTCAGAAATGGGTGACAAATATGGCAAACAGGGTAATTTGGACTGCACCTCAGAAGCATGTTCAAATAAAGCATTGCATTTTTCTAATTATCAAGAACTGAATGACTTATTGAGGGACTTTGATCTGATCTAATCAAATCCAGTGCAGCGCTAACCTACCAGATTACAGCTGCAAAACTTCCACATACAGAAAAGGACGTCACTTATGCACATTTTTACATTGTAGCGGAATCCCTGTGCTATTATGTCAGTTTGATTGGTCTTTTTGAAGAAATTGGTGTTAGTTACAATCTTAAAGAGAGGTACCCTTTCACAGACATTTCAAATAAAATGTTTGAAAATTGTGTTGCTTCACAATGGGAATATGCACTCATTTATTCCTGTTGTGCACGCTTCATAATAAAGGAAATTATAGAAATGCAAAGCATGTGTTATAGAAGATCAGATATGGGCAATATAAATGGAATGCCTGTAGACGTGTACACCTCAAGATGTTGGGGTTATCTCTGGGTTTGCAAGCTGATTTCACTAGATTCCCTTGCTTTCTATACCTCAGACACAGCAGAAAAATAGATTAACAGTACAGGGAAAGATAATGGTCTGCCAGAATTGAGTTGCAGCCTGGCACACAATGTAATAAACAATTCCTTGGTTCCAAGGAACAAAATTTTGCCTCTACCACTCAGCGCCTCCGTAGCCAGGTGGGAAGGAGCAGCAGTGCATAGCACACGCTTCTTGATTAGACCGGGGTTCGAGCCCATCACCACCAAATACAGAGGATGCAGAAAGGTCAGGGAATGACCACCGCATATCCCTGAGCAATATGGCCTTAGTTGCTAATGCTCCTAAAAACCAAATAACAAACAAACATAACAAACAAGCCTCCACCACTCCGTATCAAGATAGGATACGGTCAAACAATTTTTTAAACCATTGGATCCTCAAGGTTACTTAGAGCATATACAGCGTACATTTCCAAAAGTGAAAGGTAAGATAATCATTAATCCACATGCTAAGCAAGATGGTGGCTTCACAAGAACTGGAAGGCAAAATGTCCGGTAGTTATTGCTTTGTGGTGAATGGCTTTATTTGTAACATTACAAAATTACAATGAACAAGTTGATTAAAAATTACGGAAAAATGGGATTCAGCACGTCACCTAAGTTCAGTTACTTGCACTCTCACCTTTTTAGACTAAATCTGGTCATTATTAGCAAAAATTTGGTATGAAGCTACAGTGCCCAACTGTGTCTAGTTTTTGGTTCGGGATGATCACACTAACCGCAAAAGAAAAAGACATTCAGTGTATATTTTTAAGGAACTTTTTTGATTAACTCACGGAGGGTTTCCTTTTTAATTTTTTAGCTTGTTTACTTGTAGCAAATATTACTGCTCTGTTTACAGATATTAAACATCACAAATACATCTGATATAGCATTATTGTATATTTATTTTTCCTTCATTTCTGGGTAAACCATTGATGCATTGCAGAAGAGGTATCTATTCAGAATTAGCATTCCCAAATTCATAATGAAATGTAGATAAATAGAACTTTTTGAAAATGTATTATTAGCTGGACAAAATCCCTGAGGCAAAGGCTTTTAAGTACATAATTCATTTTTGCACTTTCTTCTTATTCTTTTGAATAAGAAGAAAGGTGCTGGCGAGATGTTGGTTGACTGTAGGATTGCAGTGATTCAACTTTCTGCACAGCTTCTTTTGGCAATTCATAGGAATAACAGCATTTTTATTTTCTTTGTTGTCCAAATTTTGCACACAAAATAAGAGTGCAGGGTGAGTTGCCATTCTTTTCCTAAGTTTGGTGTTTGTGATATTGACTTGATAAAATACCATTTCCACAATCAGCATTTGAGTGGGGGATAGAGTCAATACATAGAATGCTACATTTTCAAGCTTGTGAAAAGGATTTTCCCCAGTTGAATTTCTTTATAAAGAAATTCAACTGGGGTAAAAAAGAGTGAGAAGCTTTGGACAACTTTTGCCCAAAGCTTCTCACTCTTTTAATTTAAGCTTCTGTTTATATAGGTTCCACTACTGATTTTCTATAGCTGTGAGAATGTTAGGCTCTGCAAAAAAAAAAAATTGACAGTTCTACATTGAGTGGCCAATTTATTATGTGCACCTACCTAATTGTGAATAAGCAATCTTTAGCCCTCACACTAACTAGCCTGGATTTGTTATGGCATGAACTAACCTGGTGTCAAAAACGTGCCACAGGGATCCATGGCCATGTTGACTCTATTGCTCCCCAGTCAATGCAAATTAGACGGTTGCAGAGTTCTATTCTGAAGAGCTCTACAACATGCATGCAGTGGTTCGTGTTCAATTAGATTGATGTTTGATGACTGGGGAGGTCATCATAATAGGCTGAATTTACTTTCATGTTCATGGAACCAGTATTGTACAACTCTGGCTTTGAAGCAAGGCACATTATGCTGTTGGAAGAACCCATTCACAGATGGACACACACACTGTCTGATCAAAAACAATTTTCAGAAAACCTGTAGTGCAAAAATGTTGCACCACTGGTATCAAAATGCACATCCCACACCATTGGCAGGACAGATCCATGGACTTGTGCTATTTTTGCCATATTCTAGAATACCCATCAGTGTGAAATACTAGAATTTGCGTGACCAGGGAATGTTTTTCCAATCCATTACTGTCCAGTGTGGGTGATGTTGAGCTCACTATAACTGTACCTTCATGTTTTTTTCAACAGTAATGTAATCTGGTTTGGTATTTGGCTGTGAGACCTATTTATGACAAGGTATGAGAGTTGTGCATTCTGAAATACTTCTTTGGTTACTACTGTTGTACTGCTGCTCTTTGACTGTAACCTTTCTGTTACCCCTGCACAAGTCTTGTCAGTCTCCATTTGCCTCTCGCATGAATGAGCTTTCTGATCACAGGATCACCGTTGGCTGAATTATTAAGCTTGATGTGATGCAGTGGGAAAGATGAGATAAAAATAGTGATAGTCAATCAAAATGTAACATTACAGTGGCGGAGACTGCAACCTTTTGTGTGTTATGGATCAGGGCAGAAGTGAATTGAAACTGCTCAGGCATCAGTGATTAGCTATATTTGGTAATGAAGCACTGAAAAGTAAACAGTCTGCTATTATATGAGATGGTCCAGAAGTAGGCCAAACAGATGGAGCAGTTGATTTCAATATACCTAAGATAATTCCACTCAAAACTGGTTAGCGAATTGTTTCTGCAATTAGACTAGACTCCAGGAACATTTAGGTAGAAAAGCTTTCCTGCAGTACATGGAAGACAGACAGGATGTAAGTGATCTGTGAGAAAAAATGTAAGCAGTAATCCCAGGATAACATGTTAACTGTGTGGCACCACACTGAGAGTAATGGAGAACAAAAAGAGATGAGGGTAACTGTGCAGCAGTCAGATATGAAGTTCTATGAGCAATGCAGACAGGTGCTAGGACAGCTCACGGGGGTTCTTTCTGTCAATGATATACAGGAATTTTGCCAGCAGGGAGAAGGGGGTGATTACCCAATTGTATAAAGCAGTGGTTAGGCTGCATTGTGAGTATTGCATACAGGTTTGGAAGCCTCATTTTAGGAAGGATGTAGATCTGTTGGAACAGGTGCAGAGAAGAGCAACACGATTTTGTCAAGGACATAAAAGGGTACTGTTACCATAAAATCTTCAGTTCTGTAAATTGCAGCGCTTGGAAACTAGGCACCTGCAAGGAGACCTGATTGAATTGTTCAAATGGATTGAGTAAACTAAATGCTGATCGCATTCTTATCCTTCTGCATCTGTATATAAGGGGACATAAATTGAAAAAGCGTTGATGTAGGCCAGATGTGCATAAATTAACTTTCACCCAGAAAGTGAGTGATTGGTGGATCAAAGTTTCATCTGGTGTTGTGGAATTGGGTAGTGTGAATAAATTTAAGGAAGAATTATACACATTATTAGAGAGGATTGAAAGATCAGATGTGATAGGATTTTTTGCTTGTGTGTTAGCATCTATACAAGAAAGAAAGACATAAGGTGAGCAAAGAGAATTAAGATTTAACATTTCAGAGGGGGAAACATTAAAATTAGCCATAGTCAGACTCTCTGAGAAGTCTGAAGGACAAAGCTGTTCTACCAGTAAATTATTTTAACTACACTAGCCAACAAAAAAATATTTTTGTCATGCCTTTTTGTAATGATCAGCATACCTGTAATTGTCCTCTGCAAAGAAAATATGTGATTCTGGAGGAAATAAATGCACTGATTCCAAAAATCATCATAAAAAGTTTGTCACGTCTACATCAAAAGATGTACCAACATTTAATGTTAAAATAAAGGGACATAACGTATAAATAAAGTGTAATACAAGTGTAAAAAAATATTATACGTTTTCTATAACTCACTTAACTTTGGAAAAAATATCATAAATTGTAGCGAAATAATTATATTTCAATAATATATAATCAGCATACCTGTAATTGTCCTTAAAAATATTTGCTACTAAGGGATTTTCTCTTGTATTCATGCTTACTCTCCCTCACAAGGAATCGACAGTAATCCCCCATCATTACAGTATCCCAGTGACCTATGGAGGCGCTTTTCCAGGCGCCTCCGTAGCTAGTGGAAAGGAGCAGCAGTGCGTAGCACATGCTTCTTGATTAGACCAGGGTTCAAGCCCGTCACCACCAAATACGGAGGATGCGGAAAGGTCAGGGAATGACCACCACATATCCCGGAGCAATATGGCCATAATTGCTAATGCTCCTAAAAACCAAATAACAAACAAACAAACTGCTTTTCCATCATGGAAATATCTTGATGAAACTGCTCCCCTAGTTCATAACTCACATCTCCCAGATTTTTGGGGAACATTTAAGATGGGAATGAAGAAAATGAATTTTCAAAGACATTTGACAGCCCCATGTTTTTGTAGCACTTGAGTAAATTAGACAGCAACATTTCATAGTTTTCTTCTTTCCTGTTACTCAAAAAACCATGTATTACTGCCTTAAATGATCAGCCAATTCAACCTCCTTTAACTGGGTTTCAAACACATCGCCTTTCAGGAGTTTCCTAATTTGGGGTCCTACAAAAATTCCTTCCTTCAAGTTTGGCATATGCTAAATTAGAAAATGCTTCTCAAGTATGCAAATCCATTACCTTCTTTATCTAGTCCCTTCATGAAATTTTTCATCAATCCAAGTTTGATGTGCAGGGGTGGAAGAAGAACGTCTGATATTTCCATCCTCTCTAATAATTTCTATAATTCTTTCTTAATTGCCCTAAAGAAATATATTCTACATTACATTGTCTTGGTATGAACTCATCCCAATGTTGCACAACATAATGTTCTTCTGTCGCACAGCCATTCCACAAACACAAAAAATAGCAATATTTTGTGACATCCCCCCCGCAAATCAACAAGCAAACTAATAACCTTAAGATCACTGCATATGTTCCAACCGTAATCCTGGTATTTTATAGCATGCAGAACCTTAGACATGCTTTCATGATTTTTTTAAGTCCAACTGAATAAAACACAGGAACTGATGGAAATTCGTTGACACTATGAAGCAAAACTGCTTCAAACTGCAACGGAACACCCGCTGACTAAAGGCAGATTTCTGCACATTTATTCTACAACTGTCTTTCCTCAATTTGAATTTATGCCCCCTCAGGTGCAGAATCTGAACAAGAGGAAGAATCTCATTAGCATTGAGCTTGATGTATACACCTCAATCAGATTGCCTTGCAGGTGCTTTTTTTTTTTTTTTTATGAAAACTTGAAACACAAGTGGTATTAGAACCCATAGTATTTAGTACTGTGCTTGGATTGCAGATTGAGAAGACAACAGAAGATATTTGTTGACATTAGACTTGAACTTCTGTAGACTAATTTTCAGGAAAGACATGAAGGAAGGTTGTTCCAGAAAACAGCAGTTGAATGAATAAATGCAGAAGATGAAAAGTTGGTTCTGTGAGTTTAAAGTTGGACAGTAAATGGATGTTGGCTGGTGGAGGCATGTGTTTGGACTGTTTTGAAAGAGAGAGTGGGAATTATATAAGCCAATTCAGAAGAACAGTGCCCAGAACAGTGAACAGCACATCTATGGCTTCATTACAGGTTTGGAAGCCCCATTTCAAGAAGGATGTAGAGCTGCTGCAACGGGTACAGAGAAGGGCAACAAGATTAGTGAATGGAACAACGGGTTGCTCTTACGAAGAAAGGCTTAAGTTTTGCAAATTACAGAGTCTGGAGACTAGGCACCGGCGAGGTGATCTGATAGAGGTGTATAAGGCTTTGAATGGTTTGAGCATGCTCAATGCCAATGGGATTCTTCCTTTTGCTCAGAATAATCACCTCAGAGGGCATAAATTCAAATTGAGGAAGGACGGATGTCGGATAGATGTGCGGAAATTTGCCTTTGGCCAGCGGGTGGTTGGTTGGTGGAACCGACTTCCATCATTTGTTGTTGAAGTTGATGGCCTAAACAAATTTAAGGCTCAACTGGACAGGTATTTCGAACGAACGGAGGGGTGAAATGGGAGTGGTGTGTTTTTTTTTTTTTTTTTTTTTTGGCTGATGCTGAATAAGCTTGCTTTCTTGCATCATATGCCTCTACTAATGCTAATGCTATGAGACAGCGAGTGGACAGACTCTGTTAAAGATGAGTCATTAATTAGCCTAACTGCCCTCTTCTGAATGGAATCTAGAAGCCTGAGAGAGGTTTTGGGGGCACCGCCCCAATGTGGGAACAATATTCCATGGTAGGGCGGATTTGCGATTTGTATAGAGTGAACAGCTGTTTGGAAGAAAAGTAAAGACGAGAGCGAAAGAGAAAACCAAGTTTTTTAGATGTAGAGGAAGCAATATTTGTAATGTGCTTGTGCCAAGAGAGATTAGAAGTCAGGTAATCCCCAAAAGAGATATATAAACTTGCCTAGAAATCAGAGTGTCACCAAAGATAAGCATAGGAGCAGAAGAATCCTTTTTTGTGAGATATAAGATAAGACTGAGTTTTAGAAGGATTGAAATCAACTAGTTGTCTTTTCCCCACTGGAGAATTACCTGGAGATCTGCATTTAAGGAATTGGTAGCGGATATTTGAGAAGTTGAAGCTGATTGAGCAGGGCAAAGTTTCTCAAAATGGAAAGTGGAATGCAACATGCTATCATCGGCAAAACTGTGGATAGGATTGCCAGCCAATGGAAGAAGGTCATTAATATACAAGAGGGAAAGAGTGGGGGAAAGAGCTGAACCTTGGGGGGGGGGACACCAGCATTAGTGGAGAAGTTAGAAGACAGAGAGCCATCTACCATCACCCTCAGTGAGCGATCAGAGAGAAAACTCGACAACCAATTACAAAAAAAAGTTGGCAAACCATAAGATGGAAGCTTGTTTAGACGACCTTTATGTCAAACATGATCGAAAGCCTTTGAGATGTCTAGAGCAACTGCTTGTGTTTCACCGAACGTTTCCATTGAATTTGTCCATAAATGACAAATTTATGGACAAAAAAAAGCCAGAATATCACCAGTGGATCAACACTGACAGAATCCATACTGGTGATGGTTGATCAGACGGAAGGTTTCTAGGTAGTTTAAGAGATGGCAGTTATTTGATTTCTTCATTACTTTAGAAAGAGTAGAAGTAATTGCAATGGGACGATAATTATATGGGAGAAGTTTGTCATCCTTTTTAGGAAATGGCTGGATATGAACAAATTTTCAAGCAGAAGGAAAAACACCTTTGGAATAAAAAAGTGAAAAAAAAGGTGGCAAAGAGTTTCTTAGCATCAACATTCGTCAAAATCCTTCTAACATCCTTTGGCGGAAGAACACAGGAGGCATTGAATTGAGCATGTTGGGAATGGCGGGAGGTGTTCCACAAAGATCATTAATACATGAGTTGGAATAAAAATGGGATGCTAGCAGGTCAACTTTATCCTTGACCGAAGTGACAACAGAACCATCTGGTTTTGACAGAGGTAGGAGCAGAGATGGGCAAAAGTTGCAGCCAATATAGCTTTGGCTAGAGACCAGAATGCTCGGCTATCATTAGGGCAAGAAGCAAGTTTTCACTCTTAGCTTGTTCAAATCTAGTTTGGACTGAATAATAACTGCTTTACAATTGTTGCGAGCTTTGGTGTAGGCAGAAAATGAAACTGAAGAATTGGAAACAAGTCAATTACAATATTCAACATTCTTCTCCTGAATGGCCTTAGCACATTTATTGGAAAACCAAGGTTTGGATAACGGACGAGATCTTAAAGTGGAGTGTGGGATAAAGGATTCCATTCCTACAAGGATAATTTCACTGATGTGATCTGAGCAAACATTGACATCAGAAGTTTTGAAACAGTAGTCCAACCAAGGAAAAGAAGAAAAGACATCTCGCAGGTAATCCCATTTTGCGTTCCTGTATACCAAACAACATGAGGTTGAGAATGGCCATGAGAGAAAGGCTCCATTGGAGAAGGGACCATCACCAAGTTGTGATCTGAGATGCCTAACGGACCACTCACTTCGACTGTATACTTAGAAGGGTTGTAGGTTGGCTGTATGGTTAGGATTGTCAAGCATGTTGGCTGTATGGTTAGGAATGTCCGGTATTCGGTAAATGAACAATCTGTGCCTAGTCTCCAGAAGCTGCAAATTGCAGAACTTAAGCCTTTCTTTATAAGAGCACCTGTTTGTTCTCTTCAACAATTTTGTTGCCCTTCTCTGTACTCGTTCTAGCAACTCTACATCCTTCCTAAAATGAGCCCTTCCAGACTTGTACACAGTACTCAAGTACTCCCCTTGTATAAGGCAATGGACTGACCATTGCCTTATACATGGGGAGAATCACCTTATCTCTGCCCGGAAAATTCCTGTATATCATTGACAAGACCCTATGACCTACTCTGGCAGGTTGTCTGCACTGCTCAGAAAACTGCATATCTGAGTGCACAATTACCCCAAGGTCTCTTTCATTCTTCACTATCCTGAGTGTAACACCACATAGTTGGTACATTTCTCTGGGGTTACTGCTACCCATATGCCGTACTTTGCATCTGTAAATGTTAAACTTCATTTGCCACTTCTCAGCCCATCTACCCAACTTTTCCAGATCCTGTTGCAGCAGTATACTGTCATTAGCAACCCTGCCAACCTTTGTATCATCTGTAATCTTTGACATCAAGCTTGATATACCTTCATCAATATCATTGATAAATATACAAAACAACAATAGACCCAACACCAAACCCTGAGGGATACCACTAATAACATTAGTCCATGTAGAGCGGTATCTATTGACCACCACTCTGTCTTTTCCCGCTCAACCATCCTTTTATCCATTGTAGCAACTTGCCCTGAATGCCATACTGCTCCAATTTGTACAGTAGTCTTCCATGTGCAGCAGTATCAAAAGATTTCCTGAAATCCAAGTACATTAGACTCTCGATTTTCCATGATAGATGGTAAAAAAAATTCCCGGATAATTGATTTTCCGGTTAATCTAAAAATACAGCAAGTCCCTGACATACGTAAGAGATACTTTCTAGGAGTTCTTACGTAACTCGGGAATGACTAATAAAATATTGCTACTATATTCCTGCTATGCCAAAATTATAAAAACCACATAATATCATCCGAACAATATTATGTTCTGATGATATTATGTGGAAAGATAGATAAATGAAGAAAAATAGTTATATATTTTTAATTAGTTCAATTAAAAACTTTATCTGGGGACGGCGGTGAAGTAGCCAGAGTGGCACATAAGAAAAAACATAAAAGAAAGAAAAAATGTATGATTTTGTACTGTAAAAACTGATATGTGTTTCGTAGCTTTAGTTGTTATAGTTGACTTCATTGGTACCGATCCCTTCAGCGCTTCTCGTATTCTGTCTTTCTGCTTTATTATTGTGTTCATCATTGCCATTGACAAATCTGAATTCCCCACGATACTTGTTAATGTTTGGTCATTTTCATACATCTTTATTATTTTAATTTTCTGATTCAACTTGATCACTTTCCTTTTCTTAATAGATTTACTAGTACTGCTGTCACTTATTCTTTTAGTTGGCACAATGATAATGGTCAAAATTGAATTTTCTGAAAAGAACTTCACTATTATCACCCCACGTGAGCTCACATTTTATTAAAGCACATTTCTGGAGGTCACCACCATTCAAAGGCTATCCTGGAAGAAGAAGAGGAAGACCTAGGAGGATATGGAGTACGGGAGTGCGTGACAGCCCGAGGCTTAACTGACCAAGACACCTTGAACCGCACTTTATGGCGGGAAAAAATTCCTACTAAAAAATAACTTGTAGGCTGAGGAAATCCATTGTAAATGGAAACGCTCCCCTTGAAGAAGAAGAAGGCTACCATAAAACAATTTGCACTTTCCGGGTTACTTGGTTTTCTGTTACTTCAGTTCATTATAAATGGGTAGTAAACTCGATTTTATTGCATTTGTGATAATACAGATAGCTGAAATTCTGTGGGTTTTTAAGTTAAAGTATTATAGTGAAATATGTGTCCCCTACACTGAAATCTTCAGTCATATAAAAAATATATAAATAACGTAACCTAACGCAAGTCTGAAGCTACGTAAGTCGGGGACTTACTGCATTGAAAAATGTTCAGCAACCTATGTAAAAAGTATGGTGATAGATAAAAAAAAAACGAAAAAACTTACAACATACTACTCGCTTGTCCAATATGATGCTTCCCTTTATTTTTTACGATGTCAATTTTAAATCTAATAGCTTTCCTTTATTTTTTAGTGTCATGTATGATTTGGCCACAAACATAATGGTTCATTAGAGATTTAACGGATGCATCGTTTTCAAACTTTTGAATAATTTCAAGTTTTTGTTTAACTGAAAGCACAACTCTTGTGTTTGCCCATCATTTTCGCGATTTCTGAACAAAAAAAAAAAATAAATAAATAATAATAATAAATAAATAAAATAAATAAAAAAGGAAATAATAATAAAAATTCCGATATCCCTGACATAAATAACGAAACAAAATTTGCCTTTTGTTATGCTGATTGAACACAACAATCAGCGGGAGTTGCAAGATGATAGGTACACTAATCACCCAATAGCGACTTATAATGCCGCTTCTTGTTGTTTATTTATGACTTGCAAAACATCTGTTTATACCTATTCTAGTTTTTATTTGAATTTTATGATTTTTGGTTGTGTTTTTTTTTTTTTTTAAATTTGGAGTCTTGAAGTGTCCCGGTTAATCCGATCCCAGTAAATCGAGAGTCTGCTGTATATGATATCAAAATTATTTTTTGCATCCAGTTCCTTTGTGACCACATCATAGTATCCAATTAAATTGGTCAGACAAGACTTCCCTTTGACAAACCCATGCTGTGTCTGAATTATTGCTGCATACTTGTCTAAATGATCCTGCAATGCTTCTTTAACCAGTGACTCCATTATTTTCCCTGGAACAGAAGTTAAACTAACAGGTCTGTAATTACTCGTTGCATCCTTTGTGAATTGGAGATACATTTGCATATCTCGAGTCCATGGGGACCTCCCCTGAGTCCAAGGATGCTCTCATAATTATGGCTTAGGGTTTGCTTACTTCCTTTGCTGCCTCCTTTAATATAACTGGATAGATCCCATTCACCCCAGGTTCCTTTCTTATGTTTACCTTCAACAATTTCTCCTCAACTTTGCTTTTAGTTATTACAAAATCATTTAACTCCCTGTTACAGCTTGATAAACATTTAGCCATCTCCTCCTTGAATAACTCCTCATGTGTGAATATCAAACAATTGATATCAAGTGGACCAACCTGATTGATCCCCCTTCCTTTTAGAGTTTATATAAGTAAAGAAGCCTTTGCATCCTTTGCCAAAGATTTTTCATAATGTGCTTAACCTCCTTTGTGACTTGATTACAGGCTAGCTTGTATCTACCATAGGCTTCTGTGTTGCCCAACAGTTTATGTGCATCCCATGCATTTTTCTTCTCTGCCACGTGTCTCATTAGTTCATCTTACATCCATTTGGGCCTGAACCTAGAGCAGTATTTCTTAGTTTTCTTAGTTGGAACAAAAAGCCTAGTATCTTCCAAGATTACTTCCTTGAATGCTTCTCATTTAGAATTTGCTGTTGGTAACATCATCAGTTGGTCCCACTGTATAGAACCTAAAAAATCTGAGACCACTGCAGTTGCCTTTACGAAAGCAAAAACCCTTTCCTTAACCTGATGGTAGTTACATCTTTAAGTAAATTCCACATTAGTACACTGTGATCACTGCTACCTAGTGGTTCTTTTATCTGTAAATTCTTAATGCATAAATCATCACTGCTGATAATCAGATCAAGAGTGTTACTCCCTCTTGTTGCATTTCTAAATTGGCGCCTCCGTAGCCAGGTGGGCAGGAGCAGCAGTGCGTAGCACACGCTTCTTGATTAGACCGGGGTTCGTGCCCTATGACCACCAAATACGGAGGGTGCGGAAAGGTCAGAGAATGACCACCGCATATCCCCGGAGCAATATGGCCTTAGTTGCTAATGCTCCTAAAAACCAAATAACAACAACAACATCTCTAACATGCTGCTGTAGAAAACAATCATCCAATAAATCCGCAAAAGCCTTGCTAGTGTGTGAATGACCAACCCACAAGTTCTAGTCTATATCTGGGAGGTTAGAATCCCCCCATTATAAGATACTCTGATTTACTGGCCCACTCTATTTCTCTGTATAATTGTTCATTGTACTCATCAAAGTCCCCCTTGACGTGGGCACCTGTACATGGTGAGGGGACCTCTTAGTTATGCTGCTGGTCTTCCAGATTAGCATCACTGTGATGCAAACCTGGAACCATACCTTGGTTCCAGGTTTGCATCGTTGGAATCCAGCATGTGCAGCCGCGACCGTGGAAACTCGGAATGGGGGATCCTGGTGGTTGAAGGGCCCAGCCTTAATACACCACTTCGGCCCCTGCTTTGACAAGACGGGTCAGACTTTCCCGACTGGGATCAGTTGGTTTTTACTGCTAGGGTCACCTGCGTTCTAATAAATCTCCTTCCCTTTGATCCTGGGACAGGATCAAGGCTTATTAGAAACGTGGGTATGGTGCTCCTAAGCGTACTTGGTGTCCCATTCGTGTACGCAGTACCTGCTAGTTCATGAGTGGGCATCTCCTTGTAGGGCTCCGTGGTGGGTGAGGCACTTAGGGCACTGGAAATTTTTATTTTACTCCTATGAGTAATTTAAATCCTACTTCTTCTGGGGCCCAAACAAGGCCCCTTCCTAATCAATCATCAGATGATAATGACACCAATTCTGTTAAAAGAGCCAGAACTGAGGAGAAAACATCATCGGTGACACCTCTTTTCTTCATTCCACCGGAGAGCAGTCAATTGGGAAAATGTCACCTTTCTTTATCCAGAAAGCATTAGAAGGAATGGCAGGTTCACCTAAATCTGTAAAACGGCTGCATTCTGGAGATATTTTAGTTGAAGCATCAAATACAAAGCATGCTGAAAAAATTTTGAAAGCCGTATCTATAGGGGGAAATACCTATCATCGTAACCCCCTCACAAAACTCCCAACTCGTCACGAGGTGTCATATCAGAGTGGGATCTTCTTCATGTTTTTGAAGAAGAGATCTGCTCTGAATTAAAAGAACAAGGAGTGACAGCTGTCAAGCTAATATCCATGTGAAAGGATGGGAATCTCATCCCTACCCGAGTTCTCATCCTAACATTTAACACCCCACGGCCTCGAAGTTCCATCAAGGCAGGGTACTTAAATTGCCCAGTGAGGATTTACATTCCAAACCCACTGAGGTGTTTTAAATGTCAAAAGTACGCCACTCACAAATAGCTTGTCATGGTAACCCTGCCTGTGCTCGATGTGGTGCTAAAGATGATGAGAGCAAGGAATGTCTAGCTCCTAAGCCTAATTGTACTAACTGCCAAGGAGGCACCCTGCATACTCTCGAGCATGCCAGCAGTGGAAAGACGAAAAGGAGATTCAAAAATTAAAAACGGAGCTGAACATCTACCCAGAGGCCAGAAAACGCATCCAACCAATAATTAGTGGGAAGCCTTCATACACCCAGAAAGTTTCTGGTAAGAGTACCATTGGGACCCAAACTGATATGACTGTTCCCTCAAGGGATTTCTTTCACTCCCATTGCTTGCTATTTATTGAGTTCAATAAAGCCCACCCAAAAATCGCAGTCAGCTGCCACTACAATATCGGTACCTCCCAGTGCTCCAGCATTACCAACAGTGAGCACTAAATTAACATCACAGAAAACTGAACTGCCTACTTTAGGGTAAGAAATAATGGATGTCGAAACCAAGGAGGTACATGATGAGTCAGTCTTGGAACTCTTTGCGGAGGAAGAAATGGACACAGGACAGCGTCCATACTTCCCCAGGAAAGATAAATTCAAGACTGACAAAATTAAGCCCTCAGCACCTCGGAAGCTGCCTGATGGACCCAACACGCCCAAATAATTACTAAATTCCTATAGTGGAATTGCCGTGGATTCCAGCAAAATATTGATGACATCAAGGCACCCCTGCAAAAGCACAAACCAGCTTGCTTTTGCATACAGGAGACTTATTTAAAGGCAAATGATGCCCCCACCATGTATAACATTACCATCATTTGTAAGGATAGAATTGTGGATGGTCCTGTTCATGGAGGAGTCGCAATCCTCGTTGGCAACCAGATCCCATTTCAGCCTTTGCAGCTTACAACTAGAATTGAGGCTGTAGCAATTTGCCTTACAGTGGAGTTCTTATTAACTGACTGCTCTGTTTATTTGCCACCTGGGATTGACATCCCCCAGAAAGACCTTGATGATCTTATCGTGCAGTTGCCTTCCTCTTGTTTAATTCTTGGGGATTACAATTGACATAACACTCTGTGGGGTAGTGCTAACATCAATAGAAGGGACAAGACATAGAGCATATGCTCACTGACAATGACCTCTCTCTCTCCTAAATGTGGGAACAAACACCTTCTTCCACATGCCTACCTGCACATTCTCTGCCATTGAGATTTCTATTTGCTCCCCTCCTCTCCTTCCTTCACTTATTTGGGAGGTGGAAAACTCATATGGAAGTGATCACTTCCCTGTGATAACCACCCTACTAGTGGTAGACCGTGTCTGCCATTTAGTTTACTATAGTGGAAGATTGATCAGGCTGACTGGAATGCCTTTCAACATCTGGCAAATCTTGACATCACTACAGTCAGTCAGGAGCCAATCAATGATGCAGTCATGTACGTCACAGAAACGATTGTCCAAGTAGCTGCAATTGCAATCCCAAAATCCAGCCGGTTCCCACTATTTCCCAAACCTTGGTGGAATTCACAATGCACAGCAGCAAAAAAAGCACAAAACAAAGCCTGGGGGATATTCAGCCCATATCCCATGACTGAAAATTTAATATAATTTAAATGTGCACGTGCCGAAGCGCGTTATGTACGACATTAGAGCCAAAGGAAATCTTGGATTCATTTTACGTCGTCCATAACTCGTGCTCCTAGCTCAAAAGTAGTCTGGGATAAGATACGGAAAATGAAGGGAAAATATCTGCCATGCCCTTCAGTGATCCTCGAGCACAATGGATTGCAGATCGAACTGCAGTTACAAATGCTCTAGGGGAAACATTTGCAAAAATCTCTGCAATGATATCTTTTCCCACAGAGTTTTTGGCCCTGAAAAAGAAAAGTGAGAAAAACCCACTAAACTTCTATTCAACCTGAGAGGGCATAAATTCAAATTGAGGAAAGATAGATGTAGGATAGATGAGTGGAAGTTTGCCTTTAGCCAGCGGGTAGTTAGTTGGTGGAACAGACTTCCATCCTTTGTTGTGGAAGTTGATAGCTTAAATAAATTTAAGGCTGAGCTGGACAGGTATTTGGAACGAATGGAGGGGTGAAATGGGAGCGGGTTTTTTTTTTTTTTTTTTGCTGATGCTGCATAAGCTTGCTTTCTTGCATCATATGCCTCTACTAATGCTAAAAGGGGCTTGAACCATATAACAAGTCCTTTTCACAGGAAGAGTTAAATGCAGCACTCTTTCTCACGCATGCAAGTGCTGTGGGCCTGATGACATCCACTACGAAATGTTAAAAAACCTCTCACGATCTAAGGATCACCTTTTAATTTTGTTTAACAGAATTTTTCTTAACAAACAATTTCTGGAGTCCTAGCGAAAGGCTTTCGTTCTTGCTTTCCCAAAACCAGGAAAGGATTCTAGGAATCCAAGTAACTATCATCCTATCGCTCTAACAAGCTATTTGTGCAAAGTCCTGGAAAGAATGGTTAATGCATGCCTTGTATGGTATTTGGAAATAAATGGTCAGCTTTCAGAAGCCAGCACTCAGTGTGGCTTCTGAAGAAATAGATCTACTCTGGATCATTTAATCCAATTGGAAACATGCATTCGTGATTCTTTTATTAAATCCGAGCATCTGGTAGCAGTTTTCTTTGATATTGAAAAAGCGTATGACAGCTTGGCGATTTGGAATATTACAAGACCTCTATAACTTTGGTCTTAGAGGTAACTTCCTCTTTTTGTTAAAAACTTTCTTTTGAATCGGCAATTTCAAGTCCGTTTAGGATCCACCCTCTCACGAGTCTTCTCTCAGGAAGGAGTCGTCTCACAAGGATCCGTTCTAAGTGTCACGCTTTTCACAATCAAAATAAACTCTATCACAGAACGACTTCCACCCACGGTGAAAAATGCCCTCTATGTTGACTATTTTACTATATTTTGTCATTCATGCAATATGAGGGTCATCGAAAGGCAACTGCAGAAAACCATTGATCAGCTTGGTCTTTGGCTAATGGGTTCAGATTTTCATCACAGAAGACTGTTTGTGTACACTTCTGTTGCAAACACAATCTCTATCCTGACACAGAATTAAGGCTTGGCCAAAACAACATCACAGTTGTAGCAGAATTCAAATTTCTTGGATTTATTTTTGACAAGAAGCTGACATTTTTACAACATATTCATTAGCTTAGCACAAGATTGTTAAAGGGCTTAAACGTCCTCTGTGCCCTTTCGTCAACTTTGTGGGGTGCAGATTGTACTACCCTTCTTCATCTTTACTGAGCACTTGTCCGGTCTAAACTCGATTATGGGTCTCAGGTTTATAGTTTTGCTAGAGATAGTATACTTTGGTGGTTAGATCCAATCCACTATCAGGACAGCCACTGGAGCATTTCGCACATCCCCTGTCCAAAGCCTTTACGTTGAAGCAAATGAACCATCTCTGGCTCTTCGACATAAGCAGTTGTCCTTACAGTACATCTTCAAATTGAAATCTCTGCCTGATCATCCCATGTGGGCATCTGTTTTTGAGTCACGTTGGGAAAACCTCTACAACACCCGTTGGACTGCCAACAAACCTTTTGGTGTTCGGATTCAAGGGCTGTTGAATGAACTAGACATGAGGGTAGACAACGTTGCCCAGTCACCAAGGCGATTCCTTCCACCCTGGCATGCCTATTTTCCAACTTGTGACTTCTCCCTTAAGACCTGGGAGAAGGTTACTACACCGCCATCTGTCTACCAGCAACTCTTTGCATCACATAGACAGCAGTATTCTGACTTTCTGCCAGTCTATACAGATGGCTCAAAGTTAGAATGTTATGTGGGATCTGCTGTTGTCTTTCCTCACAAAATGTTATCCCATAAGATCCCACAAGAAACTAACATTTATACGCCAGAGTTTATACTGTACAATAGAAACAGCCCTAGATCACATTAAAAACAGCGACTACCAGAAGGTATATGATTTATTGTGATTCATTGAGCGTGTTACAGACTCTAGTATCAGTGAGGTATCTACCCTCATCTGATCCTGTTACCGATCGGGCAGATTCTTTTTTCTCTCGTGGAATTAGAATTTGATATTTGCTTTTGTTGGATCCCAAGCCATGTTGGGATCCAGGGAAATGAATTAGCTGATACTGCTGCCAAATTAGCCATTTCCCTGGATAATCATTGCCTGTCTATACAGACTACAGGCAAATAATACACTCTAGATTACATTTCCCAATGGCAAGATTCGTGGTATAGACAGGCTATAAATAAACTACATCATATTAAGCCTGTAATCATGCAATGGCAGTCCAGTCTACGCAGGGTTCGAAGAGAGGAAGTTGTTCTTGCTCAGCTCCGCATAGGTCATAGTCATCTAACACATTCCTATTTGCTGAGGGCGGATGACCCACCTATGAGATCTCACTGGAACAGTGTGATGTGAAATGTTTAGTATCCCGTTAAATTTGACTTGGCACATTATGGCCTTAGCTGCCAATGCGCCATTAAAAATCAACTCATCAGAGTCATTAGGCCTATAACAAACTCCTACCCTCATTTTTGCTTTCCCAGTGCTTATGTCACACCAAACTGACTGTACATTGCACTGTCCATCTATGTTAACTGGATGCACTTCCTTAGATTTTGTGTTTCTTAACTAAAAGCATAACCCCTCCTCCCTTCCTATCCTTTCAGTATACATTGAACTACCCAAATTCCAATACTGCATCCCTTATATCTGAGTGGCACCAAGTCCCTGATATCCCAACAATATCCACCTTGGACATCATAACTAGCACTTCAAATTCATGAAATTTGTTTACTATACTCCTAGCATTGGTTCTGTTCATGCATCTGTTCTTACTCTTAGTTACTCTAACACAGCCCATGTATTTACTTTTTTCATGACCCCTAGCAGTTCCTGAAACTGGAAACTGGCTTTCTGGGCTGCTGCTCATTCCAGTAGAAGCAGTGCAAGAATTATTTCCACTTCTGCCTGTGGTTACTGTTAACCTATTAGTCTGTGAATCCCCAAGAAAGCCTCACATGTGCAAAAACATTACTTCATTTAAAAAAAAAAAAAAAAAATCAGGATGACAATACTGTATACTGACATTTTACATGGGTATAAAAGAAAAATTATTTGTTATTGTACCATAATAATCATTGAGTGTAATGGTACTATGCAAGTTCTGAATGATTAGGTATGATTAGGTGCATTGCATTATAATCGTACAGATCACTAAGTGCCAAATAGCTCTGTACTAATGTTTTGTATGTTGTGTTTACTCAAGAGTGATTTTACAGTGATTTACAAGGTAATTTTTTCCACAAGTTATTCTACTAACCCTGTGGTGGTGGCACCTGACAGGTGAAAACCTAATTTTTGGAATTTTTTTTTTTTTCTTTTGAATTCTGCTATTCCAATATTTCTTCTTTTCTTAATAGATTGCATTATTTCAGTGTAATTTGTTTTGAAAATATAAATGGTGTTAAAAAGCACAGCATTTTTAAATATTTAATTTTTCATTCAAAACTAATATTATAGGCATAAACTATAATGATGAATTTATTAGCATCTTCTGTTTTCCAGATTAAAAAAAAAATGTTAAATGCAAAAAATTTAAAACATGCACATATTTCTACTTGTATGTATAAATAGTTTCAAAAAATTTAATGTATATTAGATAACCATTATTCCCATCCATTTTCAAAATTAATTTCAAATTTGACATGCTGTGAAATGTGCAAAATTTGAATAATTACACGTTTTTAGCTCTCTAACCTCAATTGAATTTCACTTTCTGCTTAACATGTGTTTGTATTTATTATTCTAAAATATATTAGCTTCATAGAGTCAGTTAAATAGTTTCTCACGACAAGTTAAACATAAGTCCGAAGGCACTGTATCTGTTCGGTGTACTTATGCTAAAACTCTGAGAAAACAAAGGAGGAAAAAAAATTATCAATATTTAGGAAGGCACATAAAAATCACAGATTTTTATCTTCAACCAACAATTAATGTGGACTTATTATTTTTGAAATACATCCTCACAGGTGTAGCAGTGACACCACAGGGTTAAAAACCTGAGAACTCTCTACTGGCTAGGTTCAAAATGACTGAAACGTCAGAGGGCATATATAATTTTGCACACTCCAGGAGGTTAAAAATTCATTTTTAGCAAGATAAGGTCCTCCATGGCAGCATAGTCTGCACATTACTACCTGCAGCTTTTTTGAAGAGGTGTGGGTTCAGTTCTCATCTTCAGAGGAATTCTTTAGACATTCTTAATAAGGACAGTAGTTAGCCAGTCTCAGATGGAGGAAGCAGGATATTTTCTAAGTTTTCTATCTGTGCAGTTGGCCATGAATACACATGTACAGCTAAAAAACACATGGCACGATTAGGATTACTCACCCAATATGAGAGAAGTGGGCAACGACTATGAAAGGAAGTGGAACTTCTCTACCTACAGCTGTGGTTGTTGGCGCCTCTGTAGCCAGGTGGGAAGGAGCAGCAGTGCGTAGCACATGCTTCTTGATTAGACCAGGGTTCGAGCCCGTGACCACCAAATATGGAGGATGCGGAAAGGTCAGGAATGACCACCACATATTCCCGGAGCAATATGGCCTTAGTTGCTAATGCTCCAAAAAAAAAAAAAAAAAAAAAAACCAAACCAAATAACAAGCTGTGGTTGTATGGTTATCATGTTGTGTCAGCAAGATACAAGCAAAGTAACTGTTATAGATCAGGAATGGAAATGTAGAAGCAGACATTTGCTAAAACTGATAGTGACATTAGTTTTACAGTAATTAACTACATTTGAAGGTGTATACACATTAAGATATCTGAATTCTCTATTGATATACAGCATGTCTGAGTTACTGAAGCATGACTAGAAAAATTAAAAAGAAAAAAAAAAAAAAACAATTCTGTAAATTAAAACACAAGTGGTTGACTATATCATTTCTAACCGCATTTCCCAAACTTTGGAGCATGCCACTTCCAGAAGGCATTCTAGGAGTGTACAAACTGTTATAATAAAACAAAAGGAAATGGAAAAAAAATTGATTATTGGAAAAAAAATTTTGATTATATTTTAAAATGTAAGTAATCGTAATAGTATTTGCTGTATAGTGCAAGGAAGCCACAGGCTTTTAGGCAAATTATAAAAAATCTACTACCAAGTAGATAAGAAAATACAAATCATATACTTTCCTCCTAATATAGGTAACTATACAGTTGACCTTTGAATTTATTCAAAATGTCAGCCTCAAATTACCTATGAGGACAATTTGTTCCAGCAATCGATTCACTGGATAAAAGAAAACCTACAATCTAATCTAAACCTCAATCCCTGTAATTTGAATTTATGGCCTCTAGTTCCGGAATTCTTTAGAACAGCAAAAATTCCACCTTCATTTTACTAATCCCCTCAAATCTTATAAACCTTAACATGCCCACCTCCGAAGTGCCTTGTTGCCAAGCTCTGTGGCCCACATAATTGGAGTCTTTCCTCGTATGGTCATCCTTTTGCCGATTTCACCATCTGAGTTTACCCATCTTTGGACCATTTCAAGAAGCTCAATGTCTTTTTTTCAGATGAGGTCTCCATACTTGAACACACTATTCCAAATGTGGTCTTACAATTACCTTATACAGTGGGATTATGACCTCCCTATATCTATAGGATAATGTTCAAGAATCATCAATAGGACACCATGGGCTTTTCTGGCTGCCTGTTTACGTTGTTCATAAAACTTCACATCTGCCAATATTGTAACTCCCAGATGCCTTTCTTCTTCCACAGTTTTTAATTCAACCCCACCAAGTGTATAATTTATTTTGGGTTTGCTGTTCCCCAAGTGTATTATTACCTTGCATTTAGGTTGCCACTTTTCTGACCATCTTTGAAGTCTGTTCGAGTCATCCAGAAGGAATACTGCTTGGCAACTGATCATTAATGACTCTGCCAATCTTTACACTGTGTAATGTCAAAATCTCTGTAGATTTTGACATTACGCCTTCTGTCTGTTCGTCGATGTCATTTATGAAAATGAGAAACAGTGGTCCAAGAACTGATCCTTGGAAGATCCCACTCAAGACATTATACCAATCTGAATATCCATTAATTACAACCCTCTTCCTTCTGCCACCCTGCAGTATATCTTAGAATCTTACCAGTAATCCCAACCTGTTCAGGCTTATACAGTAACCTGTAATGAGGGACTGAGTCAAATGCTTTGCTAAAATCCAAATAAACTATGTCAAAATTGTTCCCTACATCCAGCTCATGAGTAAATTGGGTCAAAATAGCTTATTAAGTTGGTTAATGATTATCCTTTAACAAAGCCATGTTGTGTGTCCTTCAGAATGCCATGTCTGTGTAAATGTCTCCGGATTGCACTCTTAATCATTGTCTCCGAAGATTTTTCCTATGACTGAAGTCAGACTAACTGGTCTGTACTTAACAATTTCACTCTTATGTATTGGTGATACATTGGCACTTCTCCAATCCAAAGGATTCTACCTTGAGTCTAAAGATTCCCTCATAATTAACCTCAAAGGTTTAATACACTCCCTTGGGCTCTCGAAAACTACAGGAGTTTTACTTGCCCCTTTGCTCAAAAGTTAAGTTTTTCTAATAAACAGTCATATAATTACAAAATCATTAATTTCATATGGCTCAGCCTCTTCTGAGCATGCAGGGTTTTTCATCAGTAAAGACTGATGCAAAGTACCTATTCAATTCATGCACCACATCATTTGGGTTATCTAAGACTTTCCCACACCCAGTGCACAAGAGTCCAATGTGATTAACTTTATTCTTTGTTGTATTCACATACACAAATTCCTTGTCCCCATCCTTTGCTCTCTTAGCCAATGCTTTCTCACATGCAGCTTTGCCTTCCCTAACCTTATTTGTGGTACTATTACAGATAAACTTGTATCTGTTGTAAGCTTCAGTATTTTTCATTATTCTGTAACTATCCCATGCTGTCTTTTTATGTTCTATTCGACTGATTAGCTCTGCAGTCATTCATTTCGGTATCCTCCTCCTGGAATATATGCATTCATGGCTTCTGTGATTTTTGTTTTTAAAGTATTCCATAATTCAAATGTATTTGCCTCAGTAATCCACCCAATTCATAGACACCATATAGCAGTTAAACTGTCAAAGTCCCCTCTTCTGAAGTTAAACCTGTGCAACATCTTCCAACTAATGATTACATGATCACTTCCTGACAATGGTTCCTATACTTTAAGCCCTGTGATGTCATCTGATTCATTAGTAATGACTAGGTCAAGAATATTCTCACCCCTAGTACTTTCTCTAAAATGCTAGTACAAATAATAATCATCTAGTTTATTTAAAAAATTTTTCCCCCTATGATGAGTTTCCCTTCTACTTATTTCAATCAATCGGGGCAGATTAAAGTTACCCATAATAAGACTTTTGCACTTGCGTGCACATTCCATCTGCATGTAGACTCTTGTCCTCTTCACAACCTTCCAATCTGTAGCTTACTCTTACTCTCATTATACCTTTGCTTCCAACTAACTCATACCACACAGATTCTATGCTGGCAGATGTAACTTCAGACTCAGCAAAAGGTCTTTTCTTGCTCAGGCTGCATTTGGTAAGAAGCGTTACCCCTCCACCCATTCTTCTATCTTCCCTAAATACTTTAAACTATTGGTGTAGATACACCATAGTTTACCCATAAATTTAATTACATATGTAGTGTAAAGGCATCGTTTAATTTTATCCCATATTGTGGCTGCCTAAATACTTTATACATACCGTAGTGGAACTCATCACCAATTTCCGGGGTCGCACCACATTTCTGTTAGCCCTATTATATCAACATTATTGTCCTAACCAGTTCAAATTCAGCCATTTTATTGACAACACTTCTGACATTACTGTAGACACAGTTAAGACTAAGTAATCTTCTATAGTTTACTACTCTGGTACACTCCTTGAAGTTATTTAGGTTTGTATCCCAAGCTTTGTCTTCCCCCCCTCCTTAGCATTGCTACCCTCAGAACATCTTATCAGCAAGCATTACTTTGGTCCATATCATCAGATAAATGCAGATCTAAACTACCTTTCTCTCCCCCTAACTAGCAGTTTTCCCGAACTCTTAAGTTCTTCAATGATACTGGCAAAAATCCTTAGGCCACATTTTGTTCAAATGAATACCATCTTTACAAAACAGATTGCCTCTACCTACAAATGTGGGCCATGATGATAAAACTCCCCCTCCAGAGCCTTGCACCATGTAATGCTTCCTATCATGTCTGGACAGATTTTCAGACACATACACGTTCTGACCTAACTTAACCTAACATTGGCATTTTTAGTCCTATATTTATCCCACAGATGGCCAGGTTGTGTACATTTAATATTGTTTAGTCTCCACATGAATAATAATCTCTTTATTTCCCTTAAAATCTGACAATCTGTTGGTAACATCTTCAGTTGTTGCTCCAGGCAAACACATTCTGGTTCTGGTCATCTACCTTTATTACAAAAAATGTTACTTGGTTCCCTGACAATAGTTCCCCAATAAAACTAGATCCCCTTTGACTACAGCAGTCTGCACTTAAATATTCTTTTCTGGGACCTGAATTGGGGGAGCATCACTTGGCAGGTGAGATACTTGAGTCCCTGATGAGCACCCAATTACGTTTCTTTCAATAGTAGTACCTAAACAGCATTAAACTTTATACAGTAAAATGATGAACTAATAAGCAGAAAATAAAAATAAATAGGATGATTATACATTGTAGAGATAAATTAAATGTTGATAGCATGTTTTACTCTTTCTCAGTGACATGCACGGGGGTGGTGGCATATATAATTAAATTAGAAAAGTTAGTTGCATATCAGATGTGTGGAAATATAAATTCAGCACTAAAGAGTAATCAACTGCTGAAATAAATATCCACCTACTGAAGTTTGAATAAATTTAGGGAAGGTTTGAACAAATTATTGGAAAGAATGGAAAATGATTTTTTCTTTATTTTTTTAATTAGCACTGTATAAGCTTTGCTTCTTAGCATCACATTGCCAATATTAATATTAAATCTCTCAGAGGTGTATGAATCATTGTGTTGTACTGAAATTTCATTTTAATTAATATTGCTTAAAATTTTTTTTTAAAAGAACCATCATTTGTTCAAATAAATTCTGTTGCTTTTTCTGATATAGAATTAGCAGTTTCTGCTTTATTTTACTTAAATACAAACTTTGATAATAAATAAAATTACTTAAAAATATTAAAAATTAATAATATTTATAAAAATACTTCTTACAAAAGTAAAAATTTGATGAGTCATCCTTCTGAAAGCATATTGTATTTATAAGAAATACTGCTTTGTATTCACTTGCACTTCCAGATATTTCTGAAAGTGTAGTATAGTAAATATAACTTACCATTACTTTGCATGTATTAATATATAAATTTTTGCTTTTAATATTTCTTTTTTATGCATTAATACAAAAATTCAACTGTAGTGCAATCAAAAAATGTTCTTGTTTATACTCTGGTACAACCACCAGTCAGCAGAGTTTACAATAAATCATCAATACAAACGTTAATCATATTTAGCAGTCATTGGCTTGAATCCCTGTCCACTCAATGAGCACATGCTACTGCACTCTTTTACTTGACCACTCGGCTGTGTGGATTAAGGGTTACACTAAGTTAAATGAGATCACCAATTCTTAGACTCTGTCCCCCTATAAATGGGTGAACCACTTTCTTTGATTTGAGCATAAGTAGGTGCCTGAATTCATTATCTCACCGACCACATCACCTCACATCATTGTGTGTGTGTTGTACTGATTGGATTTGGGCATAAAAAAATGCTGATATGTAATAAGGTATGAAGTTGGATCTTTTGTCATGTCTTTTAAAACTTGTTTTCTTTAATCAGATCCTTCCATATCCACAAAGTTTACAGTATGAAAGCCATTTATAATTTTCACATATGTAAACCACATTTAAACATAGATGAAATTAAAATAATTTATTGTACCGAATTCTTTCTCAGAACTATTTTGCTGAAATGAGATTTACAAGGCATTGTTAATAAGGGAATTCAGCTGGGCCTTGAAAATATTTTGTTACCGTGAAATTTTCATTAAAATGGTATTCATTGTAAAAAAAAATTATCGTACTTTACATCTCTAACAATAAAAAAAAAAAATGCATGTACTCACTCAGTTATTATTATAACTTAAATGGTATTTCAGCCATTCTTTTAGCTGTATTGAGCACAGGTAAAAGAAGAAATGGAAATCAGTGAGTGAATAAGCGTTGTAAACCTGCATATAGTATAATCCGTCTTTAATTTCTTAAGATTACAAATTATTCTCAGACAATTTGTAGTAGTTCCAGTACCACTTTAGTAAATGCCTGAAATGCTTTCATTATTCACATTGTCATCCTCACACCGTGAGGCACTCTTTACAGGTTGAAATGCTTATTTTCTCACTAATTTCCACTGAATGGGATTGCTAAGCATTGCATAAGTCTTGCAGATTGGGTTTTAAATTCAGTATGGCATCTCACAATTCTCAAAATATGTCATTTGCTTTTGTATGTGCAAGTGCACTGACATTCAGTGGAGTTTTCAATAAATGCTTGTCTGTTATTAAAGGTGAGTATTGAAGTGTGGTCAGGTATCAAACCACAATCCTTTTCATTTGAAATATGGTCTTATGAATTAATTTTATGACAGTATTTTCATATGTTTGAAATATTACACAGATCATATATATAAACAAAGTGGGGAACACATATCAATTTAATTTAAGAAAATGAAAAAGACAAAAAGCTTGGGAAACTGATGAGGGACTAAGCTGCCAGATTATTTAAAGTGAGTGTCAGAGAAATTAAAGCAAGGTATCAGCAATCGGCATAATTGTCTGTATATCAGTATGCCAAATAAAAACTAATTTCTAAAGAAAATAAATCCTTATGCTTTTATCCGGAAAATTCCTCTTTAAATTTCAGATCTTTCTCAAATAAGTGATGTGGCAAAGTTACTATAACAGAAGTTCATAACCTTGAGTACTGATGACAATAGCACCAACAAGACTATTTCATTTAATCATTTCAACAAAGTATTGCCATGCAATAAGCCACAAAGGCAGACAGACATTTCTTGTTCCAATTAATTTTAAAGTGTAGTCCCCCAAAATGCATTTCAGTTTCTGACTGCACTCATTTTTTCAAAAAATAACAGCAGGCAGTTTCATTACATATAGTTCCCCCTGCCAGTTCCCACATAAGTAGGTGCCAGTTCCCACATAAGTAGGTTCCCACATAAGTAGTGTAGGATTTCTAGAAATCCTACACTAAAGTGAATCTAGTAATCACTCCTGAAAGGCTACCAATTTCATACTGTCTTGGAGGACACATTAAGTAAGTCTAAGCCATTAACTTATCATATTCAGTTTTTTCCTTCATTTTTTGTTACTTTCTTACATTACTTTGATTTACTTATGCACTTCAGCATCTTAACAATATAATACAATAAACATATGATGCAATAAATTCATTTGATTACAGCTGCAACATATTTTGTAAACTGTCAAATTATTCAAAAATGAGTGCTAAAAATTACATCTGGAATTCATTTTTCATTGCAGGAATTCATATGAAATCATAATAGGCTAAGTTCTAAATAATTAATAAATCAAGTTTTAGAACTTTAAAAGCATAAAACACAAAAAAAGTAGAAAATATTTAATATTTTTATTCTTTATACATATCATGCATGTCTATATTGCATGAGTAATGTCAACAAATTCTACACCATATTTATATACACCGGTAATAAAAAACTACACTTCTGAGGAGGGAGGAGAAAGAGAAAAAAAAAAAAAAAAAAAGCTCAATTCAACTCATTTCTCAAAGCAACTATTTTGAGGAAAAAAAATCTTAGAACAGCATTGATTATTTTATAACCAAGCAAATTATATACAACTAATCAATCTTGAATTTATATTCAAAATATCAAATGAATATAAACTGATGATAAATTATCCTGTAATTTTATTTATTTACAAATGATTAAACAGCAGAATTTGGCAGTGAAATTAAAGCGGAAATTGACATTGTCAAAATGGGCAGTAACAAAAATATATATCATGATCAAATGTTTGTTCTTATAAACTAAAATACTACAATAAAAATAAACAATGTCACTGAAAGAACATAAACTTATCATTTAGAAGGAGAATATCTCCTTGGCAAATGTAAGCATAACAAGAAAGGTATCAATTAAACTGAACATAACAGCTTAAATTATCACAATGAAAATATTTTAGCACAATGAATTTTCCCTCATTGTTGATATGCAATAATTAATTATACAGAATCAAACATCTACTATGCATTTTGTGATTTCCCATAATTTTCTCAATCTAAAAGAATATCTGACTAATCCTATAAATGTTATGCATCCAAACTTTACAGTGTCACACTAGCATATATATCATGAAGACAACTGGAAAATCACAGCATAAAAAAATAAAGGCTATACCATAAATGAATCAATATCATTTCTTTAGAAAATATATATGTATTTGTTAAAAGAATGAGTGATGGACTTCTACAAAAAAAAAAAAAAAAAAAAAAGTTAAGATTCAAAGAATAGTACAGCAATCAGTGTTAGACTTTGATTTGAACAGTTTCTTCTCAATATGGAAAAAATAAACATTTCACTGTTTAGGTTTTTATACCCTATGTATCATCACACTTCAAATACACTAATTACCCCAGTGCAAGACATCTAACAAGTAAATGCATCCTATATGCAGTAAATAAAATTTAATAGTGAAAAAAAAAAAAAAAAAAAAACCTTTATATTCACTTATTCTTACAGAAGGATAAGTGCATGTTAGTATAATCCTAAGGTGAAGAGCTATTCAGCATTTCCAGTTTTGGTAACCATTATTTTTTTCATTGTAAGCTTTAATGTACTCTTAGAGGGTAGTAGGTCATTCCCTGAAAGGTAGTTCATAGTGTTTTGTGGAATTTTATCCATAGTTTGTTGTCCACAAAAATATTTCATTCTAGACCAGTATTTCTCAACCACTGGTATGCATACCACTGGTGGTAAGTGGAAAAAGATTTGGTGGTATGTGAATAACGGACGGTTGAATTTTTTAAATTTATGAAAAATAAAACAAAAAATTTCCCCCCTCTAAATGTAAATAATTACATGTTTTTCCTATCTTTGTTCAATCTAACAGGAGTTCACAAATCACGTGTTGATTTCCAAATATTTTGTTTGTTCAACCTCCAAAATATATTTCTCAGAAATTTTTAAAATTGCAACCGAGTCTTATCTTGCATTGTTTTTTTATTCCTACCTGGAAAACTCACTTACATGGCAGAGTTGCTGTCAGTACACATTGTTGCTTTAGTAAGTTACTGTGCAGTGTTGAGGATTTAGTAAAACAACTGCAAATGAAATATTTAAAAAATTGGACAACTTTATGATGGAACACAATATTCTTTGGAAGAATTGCATTGCCGTGTATACTGATGGAGCTTGGGCTTTAACAGGAAAGCATAGCAGTGTTGTAGCTACAATAAAGAAAGTTGCTCCTGAAGCTAAGTTCATTCACTGCAGTATTCGCCGTGAAGCTTGGTTGCAAAAGCAATACTCTAAGAACTGAAAACTGTTTTAAATCAAATTGGATAAGATTGTTAATTTTATTAAATCCTGTGCACTAAATTTTCAAATGTTCAAAAGTTTATGCCAAGAGATAGGGAGTGACCATGTCTTTTGAACTTCGATCGGAAGTGCGAGTTTTCCTTTGCAATTCAAAATGTGAATTAAGACTATTTCTTTGATGAATTATGGTTGGCTAGATTAGCATATTTAGCTGATATTTTTGGAAGACTTAATGATCTGAATTTAACTTTAGAAGGACCAAATGTGACTCTTTTCACTGTTAGTGGCAAAGTGGTCACCCCTTCAATAGCCTCAAGAATCCTGGGTAATGTCCAACCATTGAGCCATCACCTTCTCTCTTGGTCAGATTGTTGACAGAGCTCTTCCCATGCAGCAGGACATTGTTTGCTTTTGCATGAAGAAAGCTAACTTGACTCTCTTTCAAGAAGCCCTCAACAGAAAACACTCTGAACTCCTCTTATCACTTAGCATCCACCTGGACAATGCATTGCAACACTAACCAAAACCATTCAAGAAAAATGCATTGAATAAAAGGAAACCCTTTAGGAATGCAGCTCCTTGGTGGAATGAGGAGCTGGGTAATTTCAGAAAGGCTGTCCACCGTTCTAGAAAGGAATTCCAAAGAGCTCGAGACACACTACCCTAGACAGAAGTGAACATAGCCAGGGAAGTTTATAGTCTGCAGAAATACGTATACTGAGACAATACGTAAAAGCAAAAGAGCCTCCTGGCAACAATTAGTCTCTACAACAGGAAATATGGAGCATGTTTTTTTTTTTTTTTTTTAGGAGCATTAGCAACTAAGGCCATATTGCTCCGGGGATATGCGGTGGTCATTTCTGACCTTTCCGCATCCTCCGTATTTGGTGGTCACGGGCTCGAATCCCGGTCTGATCAAGAAGTGTGTGCTACGCACTACTTCTCCTGGCTACGGAGGCGCCATGGAGCATGTGGAGAATTGTTTGTAGAGACAAACAACTCTCCACATACTAGCTAAATACACAAGCATGCTAGCTAAAAATATAGCTGTGAACCTAGCTTAAGTGACCCAATTTGGATTCAAGCAAGGAACCAGTACAGTAGATGCAATTCATCACCTGATCTCTACAGCTACAACCACAGATTCCAAGTACTATATGGCAATAACATTAGCATTAGCAGAGGCATATGATGCAAGAAAGCAAGCTTATTCAGCATCAGCCAAAAAAAAAAAAAAAAAAAAACCCACTCCCATTTCACCCCTCCGTTCGTTCGAAATACCTGTCCAGTTGAGCTTTAAATTTGTTTAGGCTATCAACTTCAACAACAAGTGATGGAAGTCGGTTCCACCAACCAACCACCCGATAACTCTTGACTTCAAGGGAGCATTCGATAGGATATGGTAGCCCAGCATATCATACCTACATACAAAATCATACCTAACCTAGAGAAAGATTACTGTTGCTGCAAAGTTTCAGCGCTTCACCAGGCAAGTTTCACAGGGCTGCCCTCACGGCTCTAGTTGATTGTCCTGGATGAGTTCCTGGGGATGGACCTTGAGCAAACCTTCTTTATGGCATTGCTGATGACCTCATCCTGATGTCCATGCTGAGACTAGAGCACAGCTGGAATCCAGATCCAACCACACAATCAGAAAACTACAGGACTGGGCTGCCCTATATCGATTCCCCATTTCCAGAGAAAAGACCAAGTCAATCCTGTTGAAGGGAACCTTGCAGATTTCAAGACCTCCAACAATTAAGATTGCAAACAGACCAATCAGGTTCTACTTTGAGATTAAATACCTCGGAATCTTGATAGATGCAAAGCTAACATTTTTTTCCCCACTTCCGGTACCTAGCCTCTAAGATAAGGAAATACACAGCCATGATTACACATATCAGCTGGGTGGACTGTGGGCTTAAATAGAGGGCACTCTCTCTCATCTACAGAGTTATCCTTGACAGAAATTGCAAAAAACGATTCTATCTAATGTTCTTTGCTCTTAACCATCACAAGAGCTTGTTGTACCATAAGCACCCCTGCTCTCCAGGTCCTGGCTGGCTGGCTGCCCCTCCGCCTTGAAGTCATCAAGAGTGAACTACAACATGAACTCAGAAAAGGGATCCCTTCACAGTCACTGGCATTCAGCTTGACATGGCAAATAACCCAAAACAAGAAAAGAGAAAGCAAACTGAATGAAATATGGCAAGATCACTGGGATTCAACAACAAAAGGTGCTGTAACCAAAAAATTTATTCTAACTGTATCACTGACTGTATCACTTCCATGCCCTGTAAGCAGGAAGGTGACTTCCTCTCTGGTTTGCTCCAAGTCACCTTCCTGCTTACAGGGCATGGCCCATTTAGACATAAATTAACCATGCTTGGAATTGAAGAAAACCCATTCTGTCTCTGTGATCACAAAGAAAACTGGGAACATGTCATATACCTCTGTCCCCAGTATGATGACTACAAGAGTAGATTATTCACGAAGATACAAGAAAATCCCCACAATTCTGAGCACCTTTTTCTCACGGAAGAAAACTTCTATATAGCTCTCACTAAGTTCACTCAAGATATATTCCAGAGAAAGCATTCTACCCACTTGAGGCACACATTACCAATTTCAGGGAAATCCAACTGACGGCACTAACTCCTTGCACTGCACTTTGCACCTGTATATCTTTGAGTTGTTCGGCTGCACCCGAACAGGAATTTAGAAATTTCTGTTCTAGAAATTTAATAGATGATTTCAAAAACACTTTAATCAACTTTTGGATTAAGCATAAGAAAGTTTAGAAAGAGCAATAAAATTTAATGCAATTTTGTTCAACATACTTATGTGAAACAGGGTTTTCTTTTATTGCTGTATTTAAAAAACAAATGTAGAACAAGACTCACTTTGGAGCCAAATTTACATTTGAAATGAATTAAAATAGAACCAGATATAAACTAATTACTGTAAAACAAGCTCAAGTGTCACATTAAGTCAATTATTTTTGTTAAATATTTGTTCAAGTTTTCCTGATTTATCGCATAATTGTTATTGATTGCAATCAAATATTAATCGTTTTTTTTTTTTTTTTTTTTTTTGTTCCTGTCAGGAAGATCAGTCCACCAAATAAAATTGATTGGACTACCAATTGAAAGCCCTATCTCTTTTGCAAGACACCTCAGTTTACAAACTCATGCATGACCCTCCCTTTAAGACCTTGGAGTGATGGGAGGTCAAAGTCATCAGTCTGGTCTACAGTTGGTTCAAGTCTGTTAAGGTTTCTGAGTCCACGTGCTGGCGTTTACACACCTCCGGATGCAAACTCCCACAGTTTTACGGTCTACCGAAGGTCTACAAGCCAGGTGTCCCCTTATGACCTATCATCTCCTGCTGTGGCTCCCCAACATATGAGATTTCGAAGTTTGTTGCCAATCTATTTTCACCTCTAGTAGGCCACACTGTCCACATGATTTTGAACAGCAGAGAGTTCCTGCACCTGGTTTCCAGTCTTACCATTTCAGAGTATGGCCTAATTTGATATGGTATCACTATTCACTTTGGTTCCTGTCCAACTATCCATCACGTGTGCCAAAACAACTTCTTGACAACGACCCCACTCTAAGCAAACAGAACCTCACTGTCTGCCAACGACGTTTGTGCTGCCCTCAAGTTGTGCCTGACCGGTGGTGTTGTTATGTTCAGTGAAACCCTCTACTATCAATTTCATGGTATGGCTATGGGTGCACCTGTCAGCTCGGTCACAGCAAACATTGCTATGGAGGCACCTCCGTAGCCAGGTGGCAGGAGCAGCAGTGCTTAGCACACACTTCTTGATTAGACCGGGGTTTGAGCCCGTGACCACCAAATACGGAGAATGCGGAAAGGTCAGGGAATGACCACCGCATATCCCCGGAGCGATATGGCCTTAGTTGCTAATGCTCCTAAAAAAAAAACCAAATAATTGCTATGGAAGAGCTGGAGGGTCACACATTTGTGGAATTGCCGATCCTATAGCCTTTTGGTGTCACTATTTCGATGATGTGTTTGTTGCCATTCCCTGCGGGTTAGGGGACCAAATTTTGCGACACCTCAACTCTCTGTCGCCCTTTATTGAATTCACCATTGAACTGGAGTCAGGCAATACTCTCCCCTTTTTAGATAGTCTTGTTCGGCGCAAGGGCACGCTTAAAAACTTCAGTCCACCGCAGACGTTCAGCCAGCTTCTTGGTACTGCACGAGCCCCACTAACTTGCACCTGGACTCATTCTAGTTCAATGGGTGAAAGGTGTGGATGAAATTGTTAAAATAAAAGCAGATCTGGCTACCCTGCCAGTGCCCTATATAAGTGTGACCTGCAGGTCTCGTGACCGTGCAGCACACCCTAGGGCCCCCGTAGTGATGAGACCACCTTTATCTCATACTGCCTGAGCATGTCACAAGAGCTCCCTAAAATCTTACAAGCCCATGGGATAAAGTATTTGCAGCTACCAGGCAGGAAGTTGCGGCCCCTCCTCTCGAGTGTAAAAACGGCGACCCCCCCCTTTGCGAAGCGGTTTGGTGTACTGCATTTCTTGCTGTGACTGCTATGTTGGGGAGTCTGGCAGGAGGCTCCAAGCTCAAATCTCCGAACACAAGAGAGCAATCCGTTTCACAGATTCAGAACACTCTGCGATTGCGGGGCACTTACATAGTAGTAAGGCTTTTGTGGATTTACTGGATAACTGTTTTCTATACCATAATGATAGAGATTAAATAAGAGAATAGTAATTGCGATATAGTGCAAGGAAGCTACAGGCTTTACACCAATCTGAAGGTTATCCATTAATCACAACCCTGCCTGCAGCCACCCAGAAATCCTTAGAATCTTTCAAGTAATCCCAACATGTTCCAGATTATACAGCAAAATACTCTCATGAGGGACTGAGTCAAATGCTTTGCAAAAATCCAACTGAACTATGTTGAAATTGTTCCCTACATCCAGCTCACGAGTAACTGTAAAAATAGCCTACTAAGTTAGTTTAAACACGATTTTCCCCTTAACAAAACCATGTTTTGGATCCTACAGAATGTCACACGTATCTAAATATCCCTGGAGTGCACTCTTAATCATTACCTCTAAGATTTTCCCTATCACTGAAGTTAGACTAACTGGCCGTAACTGACTTCTCTCTGCGATCCATATAAAGGTGGATCCCAGAGAGAAGTCAGTTACTACAGGCACTTCTTCAATCCAAAGGAATTGCTCCCAAGTCCAAATATGCCCTCATAATTAACTTCAATGGTTCAATACACTCTCTGGCTGACTCCCTCAAAATTACTGGGTATATAAATTTGGGAGCCTTGCCTTTATGCTCAAAAGTTTTTGTAATAAACAGTCAGCTGCAATTTCAAAATCATTAATTTTATATATCTCAGCCCTATTCGTCAGCTCTATTCGACATGCTCAAAGAGTCTGATCTGATTCGCTTTCTTCTTTGTTTTATACACCCACAAAAAATTCCTCATCCCTATTCTTTACTCTCTTAGCCAGTGCTTTCTCTTATGCAGCCTTGGCATCCTTAACCTCATTTGTGGTACTATTACAGATCAACTTGTGCCTGGTCTAGGCTTCAGTACTTTTTGTCACTCTGGAACTAGAATACAGTAGAAAATACAATATTTAATTTAATTTTTAAGAATCTACAGATAAAAGACCCACTAGGTGGCAGTGATCATAGTATATTGATGTGGTATTTATTTAATTTAGAGTAACATAAAAGAAACGCGACTTCCTAAATTGAATACACAGGACAGTTCAGCTTTACGAGAACTTCGGGGAAATAAGGACATTATTATACAGAGGGCAGATAAAGGAGATACAGTGGTAATACTAGATAAACCTGATAATATTAATAAGTTAGATTCAGTTGTTTCAGATACCTCCACTTATCTTGAAGGAGACCTGGCACTGTTTACCAATTTGGTCAATCAATACAATAAAACGTTAACCACGTATCGAAAAAACGACTACATTACTATGGCCCAGTTAAAGGAATTGAAGGCCAGAACATACAATATTCCTGCACTTTTCGGTCAGGTAAAATTACACAAGACTGGATTTCCTGTTCGACCTATTGTTTCCTACAGGAACTTGGCATTTTCATCCTTAGCCACACATGTATATAACATTATAAAACCCTTTAGACAGGTAATACAATTTGGGATTAAGAACTATGATACATTTAATAATCTTAAAGACTGTGGACTTGGCGACAATGACAATTTATTCTCACTAGATGTTACCACGTTATATACGAATGTAAACATTGAATACACATTAGATGTTATTTGGGATATGTTAAATAAAAACTCGACACATTAATTATACAAAGCTACCTATTAAGGAAATTTTTCACTTAATTAAACTGTTACTTGAGGCCAACTACATCACCTTTCGAGACAAGGTGTACAAACAAATTTTTGGATTACCAATGGGTTTGAGCCTGAGTGGCTTAATATCAGAGATCTATCTCTCAACGATTGAGCTTATACATTTGACACCTTTTCGACCCCGTATCACATACTATGGGAGGTATTTAGACGATGCTCTAGTTATTACTGATAGTAGTACTATCCAAGACATTTTACATTCGTTTAATAATATTCATTCTAGACTCAAATTTACATTGGAAAGGGAGGATACGGATACAAAGTCATTAAACTTTCTCAATTTCACGCTTACCCGGGACTCGAATAAAATCCAATTTAGCATCTATCAAAAGCCTACAAACACCGGTATGCTTCTACATTATAATAGCTATCACCCGTTCACCTTCAAAAGATCGATTATCTTTAATCAATTTCTAAATGCCTATAAATATTCAACGACGGAACCTGCTTTGGACTCAGAAATACAAATATTAACTAGCAGTTTCTTAAACAGGGGTTATTCCGTTGCCACAATAAACCGAATTAGGGTACAGGCTAAGGATAGGATACAAAATACTACACCAACCAACAATAGTAATATCAAAAAATACTTTATTTCTGTCCCATATGTTGGCACAAACAGCTTAATAGATTCTTTAAAGATACCGAGTTTAAAATTGTGGCTAGGCCAATACGGAAGTTACACACTGTACCGAACAATCGCTCTGTTCTTTCCGCGTTTGCAACACAAATTAATGATCTGGTATACATTTCTTGCGGTGATTGCGACTCATCTTACCAAGGTTCAACGCGATTTTCTCTTAATATTCGTGTAAATCAACATGAAGCCTCAGTTCGTGCTTCTTGTTCGGCAGCGTCAGAATTAGCCTTTCATGCCATTAACGAAAAACATACTTTTTTATTTAACGAGGCCAAAATACTTAATGTTCAATGCAATTATACGCGACTATTAATTGCAGAAACCGTAGAAATTAAATTACACGAGAATTCTGTTAATGTGCGGCGGCCATATTTGATCTCCAATGCATGGACCTTTACGCGCATGCACGAAGACAAATAATCACTATTTAAGTTTCAGGTCCAACCCTATTCAGTAATTTTCATTCCTGTGATCACGAAATACGGTCGAAAAGCGTTGTCAGCTTCGGGAAGGAAAATTGTTTTGAATATTTTCGTTCAATTCTTTTTAATTGCGTTAAATTGATTTTTAATTGATTTGAATTGTGTTAAATTGGTTTTTAATTATTTATATTTTACTCTAATGTAAGTTGCTGATTTTTTCGTTTTCATTTCTGGAGAGTATCATACGGAAGTGTTCTACGTACTATATTAATTTAGAGATGTAACTTCTGTCAAGGGAAAGGGTTTTGCTTTTGTAAAGGTGACTAGAATTGTCTGACAGTTTTTAAATTCTGTGTTGTGGGATCAACCGTTGATGATACCAACAGCAGATTCCAAATTGGAAGCATTCAGGGAAGTAATTGTAGAAGCTACTAGACTTAGGTTTTTTATATCAACTAAGAAGAGATATTGTTCAAGCCCTGGGCCTAAATGGATGTCAGATGAACTGAGGAGACATAGCAGAGACAAAAAAAAAAAAAAAAAAAAAATACCCATTGGATGCATATAAACTAGTCTGTATTCAAGTTACAAAGGATGGTCAGGCAAGCTAAGGCAGATTATGAAAGTCTCTGGTGAAGAAAAGCAGTAAAGATTTCTTTATTAACACTGCCAGCTGTTATATGCAGGTAACCCTTGATTTATGCTGGGGTTAGATTCATGGGGGAACAGACACAAGTGGAACCCGTTATATAATGGAGTTCATGGGAAATCACTGGGCACCAAAAATTTTACCTACCCTTTTCAATACTGAAGTATTTAAATTTCAGAAATAAACTTTTTTTAATTAAAAAAAGTATTTTATTTTTAACCTACTTGTAAAATAATAAGAGGAGTTTACCTCAATATAGTATGTAGAACACTTCTGTATGATACTCTCCAGAAATTAAAATGAAAAATTCGAAAAACTTACATTAGAGTAAAAAATAATTACAAACCAATGTAGAATTAATATCAATGTAGAATGTATTGAGCATTACAGCTCTGATTCATACTATCTAATTTTTAACCTACATAAATACAGTTACATATAAAAAATAAATTACAAAACATTTTGACAGTTAAAAACAAATTCGGCGTAATGCCAAATTTTTTGTTGGTTTTTGAAGGCCCTGGTTGAGGATCTTCTGTTGAAGGTGCTGGGTGAGGAGGTTGCCTTTTTTGAAGAAAAGTGTTGATTGCCTTGATTTCTTCCTCCTTTTTTTAAGAATTTCAAAATAACCAGTCAGGGTTGATATAATACCCCTTTTAACTGTGGCACTCCTCTTCCAGTCATGACCAATGTCACAGAGCTCATTAATGAGGGACTCTACACTTGCAAGAATTGATTGTAGATCACTGGTCTTCATAATTTTTAGAGGAGGATCTTTTTTCTCTACCTCCTGCTGTTGGCTAAGTTCTGCAGCTTCAAGGTGTTCATTTGAAAGAATTTGTGCATGACTTTTCAAGAGCTCAGTTACATCTCCAACTGTAACTTCTTCTAACTCTGCCTCTTGTGCCAGCCTGCTGATGTTTTCTACAACATTCTGTTGTGGCTTGAATCCTCAGAAGTCATGCATGAAATTTGGGAGAAGTTCACGTCGTACTCCATTTAGACGATTGACAGTCACTTCTTGCCAGACTGTGTTAATGTGATTGATGCCATTTAAGACATCAAACTACCGTCAGTATTCTCTGATGGTAAAGTTGGACTATTGCAAATTGATGCAAATCGGACCAGCACAAAATGAGGGTTACCTGTTTATGTATAAGTACAGCCAGTGTCCACCCCAATTAAAAAAACAAAAAAAAAAATCTATGTGACACTTTTAAATGACCATATCTCTTGAATGGAAATCACATTGGTCCACTGATTAGCTGTTAATGATCCTGTTGCTGACGAAAGGAATAGGTATTTTGAATCTACATTCACACATGTTGCCATCAGCAGCCCTTATGGTTGCTGATGGCAACATGGTAATCAGTGATTTATGAACAGGTGGTTATTCTCAAGTCAGAGTAAAATATGAGGGGGGGGTAAGTTATATTGCCATTGTTGGTTTTTAAGTCACATCAGGCAACTTAGGTCATATTGTGTCATACCTGTAGAAGTTCTGTTCGTGGGCCAATCTGAAAGTTGTGCAGACTAAGAAACTTAGAATAACTCGGGGGGGGGGGGGGGGGGGGGACCTGTTCAAGCGAGTGACCAGTGAAATGACTATGTTGTCACAGCAAATATGTGCTGGTTGTGATTCATATTATTTACATACCACATTACTCCTAATTACAAGTAATACTTCAAGATACTCTAAAATGAGTAGGGCCATATAAGACTATACATCTTTTAAGGATAAGACTGTGACATTATATAATGTGTAATACCCTAGCTGCAATGTGAAAATATGCGGTTAAGAATGTAAGACATACCACCAATTTGAGCAATACTGGAAGCAAAATCATAAATGAGCAGTGATTTAGCAGTATTAATATCATCGAAAACAACAACATATATTTACCATGTTAAAAAATCTCCGAATCAGCTGAAATATTGCACATATTTCAGTCAATAAAAAGAACATGATGATTCCTGAAAGCTCTTGAGTTGTGACAGTTACGTTGTATATTTTTAACACACTATTTATTATTATGCAAATAGTTTTATTGATATACAGGAATCCCTCCCCATTTTCCAACTGTGGATTTGAGATCATGTGGTTCTATATTTGTGTACCAAAATTTTAGTCTTCACGTTTTATATATATATATATAACTTTTTTTTGTTTTTATTTTGGTTAAGTTACACAACCAATGATGAGGTTCCATCATCTTGTTGTTATCGTTTTTCTTATTATGTTGTCACCTTACCATCATTTTTGTTGTATAAATGGAAAATGAAATTTACTTTTTTCATAAATTTTATTGGCATAATTATCGTTTTTACCCTCCTAACCCCCTATTTTTCTATAGGACCATAATCTTGCCAACTGTAGTATTTTTCTTGAACATATCCCCAATGGTTGTTGAAGGATTCCTGTATATTTTAATTACTATAATTCCCGAAAGGTTCTGAGAGTTGTGGACATTTATTAAATTATATATTAATATATTATTTAAAATGTTATATATGATGATAATTAATATATTATCATGTGATCAAAAAAAGTAAGGTTCCTATACTGTAACCTTTTTTTTTGTGTGTTATGCATATTTTAATTTCCTTTTGTGACAACATTGTTTTTAGTGAATGCCTGATAATGCAAGATTTTTTGGTGCTGATTTAATTGTCTGTTTTTTTCAAAGTATGTACAAGGACAGAAAAATAATGGTTTGAGTGTTTTGGGACAGCGAAGGAGAGATTCTCCTAGAGTTCCTGCCAAACAAGAATTAACACGAATGCGTAAATTATGAAGACCGAAAGATGTCATCAGTTGAATACGAATCAGACTCTATAAGGCAAAAGTAACTATACAGTATATATTGTATAATTCCAAAATGCAAATATACATGCTTGTGAAAAACTATATACAGTAAGACCCCTGTATCTGCGGGTGATATGTTCCAAGACCTACTGTGGGTGACTGAAACCGCGAAGGTGCCTCCGTAGCCAGGTGGGAAGGAGCAGCAGTGCATAACACACGCTTCTTGATTAGACCAGGGTTCGAGCCCGTCCCCACCAAATATGGAGGATGCGGAAAGGTCAGGTAATGACCACTGCATATCCTGGAGCATTATGGCCTTAGTTGCTAATGCTCCTTAAAAAAAAAAAAAAAAAAAAAAAACTGAAACTGCAGATATAAGCGAACACAATTGATAAATTAAACATACAGTAAGACATTACGAACATTAAATACAGTAATAATAAAGTACAGCAGATTCTAGATTTACCGGGATTGGTTTATTAACCGGGACACTTCAAGACTCCAAATTAAAAAAAAAAAAAATCAACCAGAAATCATAAAATTCAAGTAATAACTAGAATAGGTATAAAAAGATATTTTGCAAGTTGTAAATAAGCGACAAGAGCCAGCGTTATAAATCATCATTTGGAGATTAGTGTACCTATTATCTTGCAACCCCCGCTGTCTTCACACCTACCACTCAAAACAAAAAAAAGAAACCAAATGTTTAGTTTGATTTAGGGATGTCGGAATTTTTTTTTATAGTAACTATATATATTTTTTTTTTTTTTTTGTTTAGAAATTGTGAAAATGATAGGCAAACGCAAGAGTTGTGCTTTCAAATTAAACAAAAACTTGAAATTATTCAAAAGTTTGAAAACTATACATCCATTAAATCTCTAAAGAACCATTATAATGTTGGTGACAAAACCATACACGACATTGTAAAAAATAAAGGGAAGCATCGTATTGGACATGCAAGTAGTATGTATTAAGTTTTTTGTTTTTTTTTCCCGTGGTTAACCGAATCAGTGGATACAGGGACACAACTGTATAGTCTAGAAACTATTTTATGAT
This sequence comes from Mastigoproctus giganteus, assembly GCF_048544385.1. Lineage (NCBI taxonomy): Eukaryota > Metazoa > Arthropoda > Arachnida > Uropygi > Thelyphonidae > Mastigoproctus > Mastigoproctus giganteus. Next base: position 182,185,476 of record NC_143581.1, read on the forward strand.
CACCCCCCATGTAAATGTATTAATGGTATTTATTTTTTTGTGCAATTTTAAGGTTTGACTATTTTAGTTTTCTAGTATAGTTATGGCTGTGAGCCAAAGTTTGCATTTAATTTAACCAGTGAACAAGACTTCTTCACAGTATATGTATGATCTGTATAGAAGTTGCCACTGTTGTTATTGAAGGTGTACAACTAAATAGAACTTTTTAGAACTCTGACAACACTGAATTAATAATGGTTACAAATTATGCATGCTTTACTTATAAAGGTAATTCTTTTATGGGGAGTACCTCCCTCCACAACCCTTCGTGATTAGTTTTTTAGACACACATGCACAAAGAAAATAGTTGAGTAAACTGGCTAGACTGCAAGTTTATATAGATATAAACTTGCATTAATTAATATATATATTAATTAATTAAAGAACTAGCAATTAATAAATAAATTAGCCAAGAACCTATACCATTACATAAATTTACTTCATTATTTTTTCTAGATGTAAGCACACATAACACATAAATCTAGAACTAACTAACAATAGTTATATGGCAATTTCATCATATGAGAGAGTCATAGTTAAGCCAATTTAAGTATGATAAGATTGGAATAGCTACAATAAATGGGCAGTATCACATAATGAATAAGATATAGGAAAAATTATGAGAAACACTGCCAGCTGTAATATATATGTATATTACAGCTAGTGTCCACCCCCAATCAAAAAAATAAACCTATGGGACACTTTTAAATGACCATATCTTTTGAATGGAAAGAACAACAGCATACTAAATTGGTAGTACAATAATATCCTAATAATGGAAGTTTTGATCATGAAAATGTGTTCCTGAAAGTACATAAAAACAATGACCAAAGAACACAAATCCTTAATACCACAGATGCAAGTTAGCAGGTAAAACAGACTTAGTACAAGGGCAAGAAGTTTATGGCAAGATATCTTGCTTCTTTTTCACAATATGTGGCATATCTTGCCATATACTGAAAGTATATGGCAAGAAACTGCAGTGGGATGGCAGGCATGTCATCTGGCAGTGGAAGAGGTACTGAGTAGTAACACAAAAGTAGACATGAAACCTAGTTATTTGAGTTGCATAGAAAATTGGCTGTTTAATATTTGCACCAAGGCAAATAAGACCACAAGGCATCTGTGTACTGTGTGTCAATTGAGCACATTCTATGGCTGCTTTGTTCATTTGCTGGATGAAAAATTCCCAGTTTCTGGGAGAAAAAATATTCCTCTTCATAACATAAAATCCTCTGGTCTCAATAGAATTCAAACCAGGCCTTTTCCATGAGGTGGAAGGATAGTTATCCTACTCACTTTGCTAGCTACAAGAACTATGTAGAAAGTACATTTCACTATGGTGGATGCAAATGATATGTGACTGCATTTTGTGGGAATCTGGGAAAAAATAACCCAGGCGATACTGCAACCTATCCAGTAAGTCTTTATCAGCACAGACACAGGTTATTGGGTAAAACAGACTCCAAAAGTAAAAGGGGCATTTGGAATGTTTTGAGTGGTAGAGGTAGCCATTAAACTAAATTGTTTACATTTGCAGTTGCATATAAAGTAATTTATTTGTTTAGTATTTATAACAAGTTAGCTAATGAGACATTAGTGTATTGTGTTTAATTGAATCTATTCTATGGTTAGTTTGCCTGTTTTTCAACTTGCTCTGTCTTTTTTATTTATTTATTTTTTTACTATGAGTCATACTGATTCTCTTTTCTGGGATTAAAAAAAAAAAAAAACCCACGCAATCCTCGTCCAAGAATAACTTCTTCACAATATAAAAAAACAACTGGATTTCTGCATTATTACTGTGACATTTCACTATACCATAGTACTATAAACATTGGCAATGTTCACACTACAGGATTGTGGTGTACTGAATCAAACTGTGACCCTACTTATGCAAACTATTCTGCAGCCTACAAACCTATTATAAAGTTTGAATACTATATTAGATATCATCAGGGCTTTTTCACAGCCTAGCCAACACATTTCCAGGATGTTAACTTTATTTTTGGAATAGGCATTACTTGAAGTTTTGGGTTTACCCCAAATATCCATTAATCCTGTAGCAACTTTACACTAGAACCATGCACAAAGAGTGTTCAAATTCAGAATTACAAATGTTTGGAATGTTAGGGAATAGTTTCCTTTTTGAAATGGTGGTTGACCTTCACATGTAATGCACTTCTTTCATTATTCTATCCCCAGTTCAGAACAGTGTCTTTAGTATCAAAAAAGAGAAAGAACCTGCATAACCTTTCCTGTGGAAAGGGTATTAAGTTTTTGTGAAGGGGAATCTTTGTGTTTCTAAACACTTGGTTGCTGTTTTAATAATGGATGATGATGATGATAAAAAAAAAAAAAAAACCATCCTTTTGCCACATCTTATTGACAAGTCTCCACACAATTCATCTTTGCCTGTAAGACATACACATGAGTGACGAGCTTTCTTTAAAGATACATTCAGATGCTTAGGCTGTTCACATTTGAACCTTCTGTCTTCAAAAATCTGTCACTTCAAAGTTTGTTCTGAACACTAATATCCCACTTATCCAATGATATCCAATTCATATCATAACCTTTCTGGCTAGGTGCTCTTCATAATTCTTAATTTATCTTAGTTGCTGTCTGCTGTATTTCACCACACCATACACTTACAAGAATGGTGATGGATGATCAATATGGATAACACCAACAAAGCTTCTCATCTAATCAAATTTCTGAAAAAGAAAATCAAAAACTTGTCTGTAAACTGGACCTTGGTAGCAGTCATGGCTTTAAAAGGGTATGGATAGCTTCATCACAGTTGAACTTGATGTTTCATTGCCACCATAGTTATTTATATTGAACTTCATGGTGCTACTCTGCTTTCAGAAATTTGCAGTATTTTTTCATATTCCATTATCTGGACATTGTACCACCAATCTGATAGTGTCAGTCTCTCTCTTTGTTCAAGAGATATGTACAAAGCATTAAACTATCATGTAACACACACACACCCCTCATTAATTTGATTGCAATTCATAACCAATGTAGACTTTTCTGTGGTTTGATAACAATTATAACTAAATGCCCCCTCTAGCTTCAGCCACAGAAAAGTCAAGGAAATGACTTTAACCCTCCCCTCTATATGTAATTTTCTAGGCAATGGTTAGTTTTTCTGATTTTGAAAGGGAATCTTTACATCTTGAGACAGACCAACTAACCTAATAAAGTGAGCAGATATTCCTGGAAAATTTTACACCAACTAAACCAATTCTGGCCTAAATCTTAATAATATTCAGTTATAAAAATAATACATACTGAGAATAACTGGTTCTCTATCTTTCTTCATAAACAATGAAATTTCAATTTTGGTATAACAGAGGAAGCTAAATGTTACACTGCATAGAAATACAAAGTGCATAGGTCTGTTACCATATAACATATGCAAGGTATTTTCAGTCACCATTTTAAAATATTATATCTTTTAAAAGTACGAAATCATGACCCCAATGAATAATTGTCATTTTTTAGCATCATTGCAAACAGCCCATTAATACTTGAATAAACAATGAAAGTTATGAAGCAGCATTTAGAGTTCGATCTGCCAATGAAATTTTCAGCCAGGAAAAAAATCACATGAAATCCATGAATCAAAACCAAGTTCTGGTGTGATGAATATTGTCAAGGGGGGGATAACGGGCTAGCCATATATCTTTAAATGTTATGTATGCCTGAATTACCTGTAGACACATATCTTTTTCTCTCTGAGCTGAGATGTATGCATCTCACCAGAATGGCACTTATTCACATAATGCATAGATGCTCCATGTTTTCCTTCCTGATAGATTTACCCAAATACATCATATCCAACATGACTTGTCATTATCTTTCGCATTGTCCTGACATTAATCTATGTGACTTTTTTTACCAATTTGGAATACACATGAAGGGGCGGGAGAGCCACTGCAGGTCAACTCCTGAACTTAGGTAATAATACACTGCATTCACAAAACTGGTGGTGAGCTATTAATGAAGTAGCAGTAATGAACAACATACTTGTATGCTTCTGTACTATCAAAATTCACACAAGGCAAACAAATCCTTCTGTTTAGTGTTTAAAAGTCTCTCTTTTACACTGGCACATATAGCCACCCAGTGGTTTAAAAATTCACTTAATTTCCCTTTTTGGCAGCCAATACAAGGTGTGGCTATTAAATAATAAGGCTGTGCATGCAGCCACTACACACCTGTGAAACAAAGGCACACCAGTGAGACATGTTTTCATTACTTTGTGTTTTTGAAATTTGCCAGAAAAATGACAGATAAAAGAACTGAATGAATCAACCTCAAATTTTTTATCAAAACTAAAGAAAATGCCAACTGAAAGTTATGAATTGTTGTATCAAGTTTATGGTGAAGACACTATGTCAAGAGTTTGCATCTTTGAATGACATAAGAGATTTTTAGAAGGAAGAGAGAATGTGAAAGATGATGAATGACCAAGCCATCTCGTAACCATGAAAACTGATGAAAATGTGGATCGGGTGAGGACATTGATTAGAAGTGATTGTCATTTGAGCATTAGAATGTATCAGAACTCAATACAGACAAAGAGACAGTTAGACAAATTTTAACTGAAAATTTAGGCACAAGAAAAGTGTATGCCAATATGGTGCCAGAAATTGAAGAAGATCCAGACTTTGAGTACTGTAATAACTTGCAACGAAAGTTGACTATTTCATACAACCCAGAAACTAAAAGACAGTCAATGCAATGGAAGACAAAACAATCCCCCAGACAAAAAAAAACAAGATTGTCAAAATCAAAAATGAAAACCATGCTTCTTATTTTCTTCAATATTAATATCGAAGGAATTATTATGGATGAATATGTCCTGCCAAATCACACTGTCAAGAAACATATTACACTAAAGTTCTGGCAAGGCTGCATGAAAAAATTCAAAGGAAGAGACCCAAATTATGAAAGGATGGTTGGATGCTGCATAAAGCCAATACCCCAGCATACAACACACTCTGTTTGCCAGTTTCTGGCCAAAACATTTTGAAGGGTATAACTTGTAAGGTACAAAATATTTCATTATTTTACTGAAACAGTCTCATTATTTAATAGCAACACCGTATATTAGTGTGTGAACATGCACTCTACTCGCCAGACTTAGCTAATTATGACTTTTCCCCCTTCCCTAAACTGATGGGTAGGGAAAAGTTATGATGCATTCCCTTAAAGAGCACTTTAAGGGAACCCATTTTCAGTCCATTAATGACATTCAGAAAAAAATAAAGTTTTAAAAGGGCTTAACAGAAGATGGACTTCCAGAAATGTTTCTGTGCTTAGAAGAAACATATGGAACAGTGCATGTGCAAGCCCAAGGCAGTTATTTACAAGGGGATAACTTGTATGGTATAAAATATTTCATTATTTTACTGCAACAGTCTCATTATTTAATAGCAACACCGCATATTAGTGACTGATTACCACCAACAAGCTGTGCATTCTTTTGTGGTGCCATTTGATCATGCAAAATGTGTTCTAGTGGTCACATGTTAAGTTATAGGTTCGAATCCTGTCAATGACGGGAAGAACTCACTGAGGCATTTTCAAGCTAGACTGACTTAGCCAGTCTCAGATGGAGGTGCAGGATTCCCCAAGAGTTTTCCTTGCTGCTTTCATTTTGCAAGCAGACAAAACTGTTTTATAATACATGCAATTTGCAGAAATAATACACCAGTGCCTTACAGTTTGAGTTTTACTGTGGCTTTATATCCCATCTATATGAGATCAGCCTACTGTGAATGTCATTTCAATTCCTTCCTGTTGCTAATTGGGCAATGGGCATGCATATATCATATCGACAAACAGAATGCATTTACAGATGTCTGTATGTTTGCAAGGTGAAAAACCTGACACAAATCAAGAATAGCTGACTACAGCTTCAACTAATTAAAAAATAACTTTTATACAGCAGATTTAAAAAATCTGGATTCAAGAATTAAATGCAAATCTTTCTAAACAGGTCATAAGCAATGAAATTTTATGCCACACTTTTTTCTTAGTTTGAGTTACTTGAGATGAGTTTAAACAATCCCATCCTTGATACCTTCTATATGTTAAGAGTTATAGTACATTGATATGGTGACTAAAAGAGCCCTGTAGTTTTAGTGTTATAGTTTTATTTTAAAAAAATATAAATTAAAATAATTTGTACCGTACACTCAATAATGCGTATGTACATATATATATATATAGAATATATATAATATATATAAAAACATATGTTTTTTACAAATTAGGTTATGAAATACTTAAAAAATAAAAAAAATTAATTAATAACATTATATAAAAAATTAAATTAATGTAACAGTCACTATTTAAAATAAATGCAATTTCCTATAATAAGAAAGATGAAATTTCTTAGCAAAATATTGTCGTATATATAACTGCACTTCCAGTTTTCTTTTGTGGTTATCTCAGCAAAAGGACATTTACATTAACAAAAATCATGTTATAGAACATGCTCTTCTTGTCGACAAAAATAAACAAAAAATTTGCACTTTGATGATGGTATGAAGAATGACTGATGTAAACAAAATATACATTTTTATGAGATGAGGTAATAAAAAAAAATCCAAGCGCATATCACTAATAGTATTAAGGTCTTTTTTGTTAGTAGACCCTCCACCAGATGAAAATCAAGAAGCACCAACCTAGACAACGGCTGTTGTTCATTATGGCAATACATGCACTATTATTTGGTTTCTCCACTTTTAAGTCATTCTTTTTATTTTGAGGTTTGAGAGAAAAATGTGGTGATTCTGTTAAAGAAAGAAAAGAAGGTTACATAACCATGACTGAAGAAACAAATTAAATTCAATGCAAATTAAAAGTAATTTAGACGTAAATAAGTTTTTTTCTAAACAATCCATATCAGATTACACAAGAAAATTTTTATTTTTTAAAACTGTAGGTCATATCATAAACTTTTATAGCATTATTGTATATAAATAATCAAATAGGTCTTTAAATATAAGAAATATTAACTCTGAAGGAATTAACAGAGCAATGGAAGCATTAAGAGATGATTTCGGCTCTCTGGAATTTCTGTTAATGTCATATAACACTGATATGTTTGTGCTCATGTGAAGCCAGTTAATTATCTCTATCTTCCAGTGGCTCTTTCAAACAGTAATATTCTTTCTGAAGCATTCTAAAACAATGGATACAATACAACTTCCCGACATGTACAATATGTGTGTATGCATGTATAAATAAAACACTTCTCTGCATAGAAAGTAACAATTAAAAAGTTTAAGGTACAAATAGCTAATTCTCAACTGAACTTACAACTTTTGATAAAAATACAGAAACATTTACAATAACTATGCACCAAAATTAACAAAACAGTGACTCTGAATGAAAGGCTTGATCAGTGTGATTAGTATAACAAATTTACAGGGAAATAGTGGGCCAGTAATTCTGAATGTCTTATATGGCAGGATTTTAACTTTTCAGATATTCGCTAGAACTTGAGTTGGTCATTCACACAAGTAAGATTTTTGTAGATTTATTGGATAGCTATTTTCTACAGCAACATGTTAGAGAGGCAACAAGAGGAAACAATACCCTTGATCTGATTATTACGAGCAGTGATTTGTCGTGCATTAAGAATCTGCAGGTAAAAGCCCACTGGGTGACAGCAATCAGTGTACTGATGTAGGATTTACTTAAAGACTTAAATAAATGGATGCCAACTGAATTGATGAACTTGTTGCAGAGAAAAAAAGCATGGGATGCATACAAATTATCAGGCAATACAAAAGCCAGTGGTACACGAAACTATTATTATTATTAGCCATATGGTACAAGGAAGCCTGAAGCTTATGCTGCACCAGCCAAAAAAAAAAAAAAAAAATCCCGAGTTACCCCCCTGAGAGAGAGAGAGAGAGAGAGAGAGAGAGAGAGAGGAGAAGTACAAAGGAATCACCAAGAAAGAGAAGAATGATGATATCCAGCTCAGGGCCCTGGGTTTGCCAAGCCCATACTGACCAGATGTGAGCCCCCCCCCCGGAACTAGTCTGCAAACAGGTCACAAATGAGGCTAGGCAAGCTAAGGCAGATTACGAGAAGTCTCAGGTAAAGAATGCAAAGAAAAGCAACAAATTTCTTTACTTACATTAACAGTAAAAGGAAGTGGTTGAATCACATTGGTCCACTTGATATCAAGTGGACCAATAACTGTTGATGATCCTTCCTGTTTAACTGTTGATAATCCTTCATAGGTATTTTGCATCTACATTTGCACATGAGGAATTCTTTAGGGAAGGGATGCCAGAAGTTAATTAAACTCAAACAGGGAGCCAAATGATTTTGTGATAACTGAGAGGAAAGTGGAAGAGAAAGTGTTGAAGCTAAACACAAGAAAGGCACCTGGTGTGGATGGGATCTATACAATTATATTAAGGGAGGCAGCAAAGAAAGTAAGCGAGCGCCTCCGTAGCCAGGTGGGAAGGAGCAGCAGTGCGTAGCACACGCTTCTTGATTAGACCGGGGTTCAAGCCTGTTACCACCAAATACGGAGGATGCGGAAAGGTCAGGAAATGACCACCGCATATTTCCGAAGCAATATGGCCTTAGTTGCTAATGCTCCTAAAAACCAAATAACAAACAAACAAACAAAGGAAGTAAGCACACCATTAGCCATAATTATAAGAGCAACTTTGGATTTAGGGGGCATCCAAGGTCCCTACAGACTGGAGGTGTGCAAAAGTGTCCTCAGTTCACAAAGGGGGGAACAAGTAATTACAGACCTGTTAGTCTAACTTCTGTTCCAGGGAAAATAATGGAGTCACTGGTTAAAGAAGCAATGCAGGATCATCTAGACAAGACTGCAGTTATAGTTCAGGCACAGCATGGGTTTGTTAATGGGAAATCTTGTGTGATCAATTTGATTCGAAACTACCATGTGGTCACAATGGAATTGGATGTAAGAAATAATTATTTTGATATTATATACTTGGATTTCAGGAAGGCTTTCAATACTGTTGCACATAATAGACAGCTGTATAACTTGGAGTAGTGCGGCATCAAGGGCAAGCCACTGCCATGGATAAAGGGATGGTTCAGTGGGAGAAGACAGGAGTGGTAATCAATGGCCTCTTTTCTTCATGGACCAATGCTATTAGTGGAGACCTCCAGGGTTCAGTGTTAGACTAATTGTTATTTTCTTTATTTATAAGTGATACTGATGAAGGCATATCAGGCTTAATGTTCAAGTTTGCAGATGATAAAAAGTTTGGCAGGATGGTTAATGACAGTATGCTACTGCAACAGGATCTAGAAAAGTTGGGCAGATGGGCTGAGAAATGGCAACTGAAGTTTAACATTAACAAATACAAAGTACTGCATATGGGTAGCAGTAACCCCATACCAACTGTGTAGTACTACACTCAGGGTAATGGAAAATGAAAAAGGCCTAGGGGTAATTGTGCAGTTAGATTTGAAGTTATTTGAGCAGTGCAGACAGACTGCCAGGACAGCTCATGAGGTTTTGTCAATGATATACAGGAATTTTGCTAGCAGGGATAAAGAGATGATTATCGCATTGTACAAGGCAATGGTTAGGTTTCATCTTGAGTATTGCATACAGTTCTGGAGGCATCATTTTAGGAAGGATGTAGATCTGCTAAATTATATTTCTTACTGAAGACATAAACTAAATTGAAATAAACATTCAATTTACCGAATGGGACTGAATTTTATCTGCTATTAGAGCCTGTTGCACCATTGCATCTGCCATGGCTGTGTTTCCTTCAATGACTCTGCTAGCATAGCGTGTAAATTTCTGGCACTGGAGCTGATTCTCCTACCACTTGTTATGACTGTATTTCACAACATTTTTCTGCAACATCAAAGTTATGTGTCAAATTTTTACCATTTGCATAAGAGGATGCTTAGATTTTAAACCTTTGTTTCTCTATGCAGGGTGGTTGTTAAAAAAATTTCCAAGCAGTATGTGACTTTATTTTTGAGTGGAGCAGTTTTACATATGAAAGTCAGTTGTGCTTCATCCACTGTGCTTGTCAAACGGCAAACTTATATCTCAAATGTTAACCAACAGCATAAGAGAATACCTGGCTTTAACTTTTGTTCCGCTATACAAATTATCCCATTTGGGCCATTGTTAAAAATTTCTAAGCAGGAAGTATCTTTTTAATTTCATTCGAGCTGTTTTATGTGAGAAAGTTGAGCATGCTTCACTACTAATGTTGGAACTGGTTACCTTTTCACACATATTAATGATGGAGAATGGCAAATTTTTGCCATTCTCCATCCATTTTTTTCAAATAGCTTTAGGCTACCGGGGAAAATATTTTAAGCAGAAGTGCTTTTCATAAAAAATAGTCCATGGCACTTTCCTTTGGCTGATATAATTGCATTGTCACAGAGACAAATTTTGACTGATGGCTGAAGAGGACAACCCAGCATTATAAAAATAAGAAGAATAAAGGGAAAGTGAAAAGCAAACCAACAAACAAAAAAATGATAGAATTTGTGTAGTGTTTTTCCCTTTCTCTTCAACACACTCATAGCATTTTAAATAAATTCATATTTTTTTTTATTCAAGGACTTTTTCTTCTTGAAAATTGCTTACTCACTCAATTCACTGAAAATTAAAATTTTCTTTTCCACTAGTATCAGAAACAGTAAAAACAACTGGGCTACAAAACTGATGGAAAGATGAGCATAACAATGAAAGTCAATGGGTCTAATGAGCAGTTAGTGGGAACTGAACTTGCCACAGTGTTTAGTGGCGTCACATTTTGATTTTCCCAAAAAAATTTATCTTATACTTCCATGTTCAAAATGAACAGTTCTGATGTGTTGAGAATCTTTTTTTTTTTTTTTTTTTTTTTGCATAATATTTTCTTTTCAAGCAGCTTCCATGATAAATCACTTCACAAATAACACTTTATTTACAAAATAAAAAAAATAAAAAATAATTCCACACAGCCAAGGCAAAATTTCTCCACTGTAATCACATTTTTTCAGCTGTACTCAGACATTAAGCATTATCTGTCTACCATTCTCAGCTGTTCTAAAGTGACATCAAGCTGATTGCCTGCTCACATAGTGTAATTAGCAAGAGCAGATCATGCTTAGTTACAAAATTTACTCAAAGCAATGGGAATGCAAAAATACAAAAGAGACATAACTTTACCTTTTTGCATGAATTATGAATATTAAACAGAAAATAATATCCCAAACTATGAATACTTTCTTTCTTTAGCAAGTATGCACAATTATACATAATAACAATGTATCACTTATTTTAATGTATTAACATACAGCTTGTATACACTGAACTGAATGATTAGTATGGGATAAAAAATGAAACAGCAATTTTGTTAGCATGTGCAAGAAATTTATTGAATTTTTTCTCATATTGATTAAATCAGTGGTTCCAAAAGTGGGCGGAACTGCTCCCTGGGAGCGGTGTGTTTACCTAGTGGGGTGAAAAGAAGCAAGGGGGACATTTGAAACTAGACCGTCCCGAGTGTACTGATTGCTTATTTACCATTGTTCAGGTTAGCGCATAGCATGCATATTTGTTAAGTAATTATGCAGGGTGTCAGACGAATGGTGTACAGAACCGAAAAGATTCCGTTCTCAAATTATAAGTGAAAAACACACACCCTATCTGAATACAGCGTTAGTTAAATTTAAGGTTAATTAAGTTTAAGTTCATTACTACATATTTTCAAGTAAGGAACTTAAATTTAACCTTTGCATATTTTCACTTGAATTATTCAGAATTCAGTTCACAAAATTTACAAACTCCATCAGACAGACTTATGATGTGGCACCAACAACAACCACATAACCTTTCCTGCAGAAGCCACAATTTTTTTTTCAGCGTTAGCGATGACGTAAACTTCCAAACAGGGCTTTGTTGCTTACTCTTTGGGGCAAAATGACAAAGCCATGTCTCACCCACCGTTATCACCTTGTGCAGAACCTCAGAATTACTGCTGTGTTAGAAAAGATATTGTAGGGTTCTGGACAGTCCTTGAGTGGACTGTAAAGTGTGTTAGTTGTCTGACGGCACCCCCATGACCACCAAATACGGAGGATGTGGAAAGGTCAGGGAATGACCACTGTATATCCCCGGAGCAATATGGCCTTAGTTGCTAATGCTCCTAAAAACCAAATAACAACAACAACTGATGGCACCAGGGGTTCCCCCATCACTGCCAACAAAAACCACAATGGAAGTAATTCTTCAAGAGAGAGATTCTCTCTACCTTGTTCGTTATACATCTAAGACCCCATTTACACTGGCCAAGTGATGCACACTTTGTTGCAAGTAGACATGCGTAGTGACGTGTGCAACATATTAATGTTCTTTGTTTGATCTTCAAATCTGAAGTTTAACAAAAGTGTTTCCTACAGATGAAGGGAATAATGATTGATTTTTTTCCCCTTGGCTACACTCAAGAAATAACTGCTTTCGAAGTACCATATTGATCATGATTGGTAAGTGAATACCTATTTTACAGTGCAAAAATTCTTTTAATTTTTGTTATTAAAGTTAAACTAAATCAGGAGACTGTCATCATTAACAGAAGTTGGGCTTGAAAAGTTAGGATCATGTTTAATTTATAATAATATTTGTCCTTATCTTTAATAATAATCAGTCCAGCTGCAATAGTTTTTATACTTTAATTACAAGAATGAGAACTTACTAGCTGCCATAATCCCCTATTTTATGGCTGAAACATATAAACGCATTCTGTTTTAATATTTCTCATTTTCTTTAATAAATTCACCTGCTTAAGATTTGAACCCATGTCTCTTCCTTTAACACACTCACTCTCACACACACACACAGTTTTATTTATATGGATAGATTTAATAATTAATATTTGTTTCAGAAAAAGAATGGCAGAAGCAGAAAAATCAAAGAGAAAATGTAGACAATACAGTGTGGAATATCTGAAGTATAGATTTATTACTACAAACAAGCACCTGCCAATGTGCTTAATATGCACAAAGGTATTTTCTAATAAGGCAATGAAACCTTCCAGACTTACTGAACATTTGAGGAAAGCACATCTTGACATGGCAGACAGGAATTTAACATTTTTTCAATCACTTCGTGTTAAACTACAAAAGCGGCCAACACACTGCCAAGTATATTTTGTAATGCCTCTCAACAAAAAATTTATGGTTTGCATGCATCATACAATATTTCATTGTTGATTGACAAGTTTGGAAAGCAACATACAATTGGTGAAGAACTCATCTTACCAGCAGTAAGTGAGGTTCTGAATACCATTTTACATAAGTCACTACATGAATTAAGAGTATTCCTCTAAGCAACAATTCGGTTCAAAGATGCATAGATGAAATGGCTGAGAATATGGAAGATATGTTGTGTAGCATACTAAGGACTACAGAATTTGCATTACAACTAAATGAATCAACTTTGCCAGACAATGAATCTTTGCTTCTAGCATATGCGGACTTTATAAAATATGCAAGTTTAGCTCAAGAGTTGTTTGCAAGGCAGTTAGAAACAGATACTACAGGTGAATCAATATTTCATGTTGTTGAGCAATTCTTTAAAGACAAGAAAATTCCACTTGCTAACATACTTGCTCTTGCGACGGAATGACATCAATGACTGGTTGCTACCCTGGTTCCTGTTGCGTACTTAAAGAAAGTTGTACCAAATGTCTTTACCTTTTATATGTGAGAGTGGTTGACATTCACTGTGTCATTCGTCGCCAACATCTGGTTGCAAAAAACCTCTTCACAAGTCATTACACACTGTCATTACTGGTGTTAATAAAATCAAAAAAGTCCATGCTCTCAATGATAAACTATTCTGAACTTTGTGTTTGAGAACGCTGAAAATTTTCAACATTTTGCATATTTGTCCGAATTATTTGCAAAGTTCAATGAAATGAAATTACAGTTGCAAGGAAATGATATCAACCTTATTAAGGCCAAATCTGTAGTATCCACTTTTATTTCAAAGTTAACTTCATTCAAGCCCAATATAGGCTGTTGTGAGCTATATCAATTTCCCTCTCTGTCTGAGCTATAAAAGATTTGTGGGATACAGGATGATGATCTGCGAGTCTTTTTTGGATACGCTGCATAAAGACATGTCTGAATGATTTAAGGACCTTCTTTTGATAGAAATTCCAGATTGGGTGATGAATCCATTTTTAGATAATGAAGGAATTGGGGTATTAGAGGAAGAACTAATTGAGTTACAAGATGATATTGAGCTGAAACTGAAGTTTAAGAAATCTTATCAAGAGTTTTGGTTACAGAAGAAAATTTCTGATCACTATCCTGCACTATGGACATTGGTTAAGAAGCTACTTATTGCATTCCCAACTTCATATTCAGTAGAATGTGGTCATCCAACTTATCTCCAAGCAAAGAAATCGACTCCAGATTACTGAACGTGGTGATTTAAGACTCCTAAGCAACTTTAAACCGGACATTGAGAAACTGGTATTATGTCACTAAGCCCTGGTATTATGCCTCTCATTAAAAATTTACAGAAAAATGAACTTGTTACTAAATGTAATTCTAAGACTTTTGTTAAATAATTGTCAGATTTTGAAAAGCTAGAATCTAGTCCAGTAATTTCAATATGTTGAATTAAATAAAATAAAACCTTTATTGGATTTGAAATAAATGTGTAATTAATCATTACTGTTTTGAATTATATTTTTTTATTATATTCCTCATTGGATCATGCAGTCTGCCACCCTGAAAAATATTTTTAAAAGTTAGGACTTGGGGGGGGGGGAGCATTGGGGATGCATTTATGGAATCAAGGGGCGGTGACTCAAAGTTTGGGAACCCCTGGACTAAATTAACACATTAACTGTCTACTCACAAATATCTACCACAGTGAAACTAAAAATTACTAATATTTTAAATGAGAATTATGAAAATTCTGCACAGTGTTAAAAAGGGTATCTGGCTAAAAGTTTCTCTTGATTAATTAATACTATATTTTGATCTTGTACAGATACTTTGAACCTGTTTAAATTGAAATGGACATATTTTGGTCTTTTGAACTTCAAATTAACCAGGTTTTACTGTAATGGCACTAATGAATTCTTCAAGCAATTTTTTTCCTTTTTAATTTAAAAAAATATTGAAATTATTTCAGTTTTAAGGTGCTAAAACATTAAAAGCAACAGAAATGATAATAATTACCTTGATTGTATTCTACACTGCTGTCTGCCTGAAGAATTTCTTCAGAGTCAAGAAAGTTGGAATTGTGAAATATAATGGAAGATTCTTTTGTTTGATTTGGATATGCCTCTTGAGATGGGTATTGTGGCTGTGAAAAAGGAAGAGTTACTCTAGACTGATCAGTAACAGTTGGGTTATCGGGATCTTCTGTAGTTCCATATAGTATCAAGAACCAATCTGTTAGTGATGCATGACCTAAGATTAAAATATCCATGTCTTACTGCATATAAATTTAATAGAAAGTTTTATGAAAGAAAATGATTTATATGCAAAAAAAAAAAAAAAAAAACCCAGGAATATATACAACTACAGAATAAGTTATTTAAAACAATTTATGTCTCATAACTTGTTTCAGCATAACAAGATTATTTGGCATAATGCACAGGGTGCACCAAAAATCAGAACAATTTTATTTTAAATTCGGAAAGTATAGAAACTAAACTTTTATTATTTAATGTTTCAAAAAGCTGAAGACCAGGCAACTGTAACCAAGAGTTTGTTGGGAGAGGAACTGAGGTGGGAAACAGGAGATTTTTTGGAAGAAATAGGAGGTTTTTGTTAAGTCTGTACTGCACTAGAAATTAAATTTCACTGACAGAATATACATTTTATATTAACATACAGTTACAGAACTGTTTAATAGTACAATTAAAACATTAACCTACCTAAAATATTTGTTTGGATTTTCTGTTAGACATTAACTGATTATGGCTGCTTCAAGAAAGATACTATTGCATCTGTTTAGACTTGGTTATTAAGATCATTTCCTTCGTCAAAAATAAACGATCTGAATCTTCCCCCCATTAAATGATCTTTCCCCCTCCCCATTAAACATTTTGACACTTGGGAGTCCTTGTGCAGTTATCAGTTCCCCAACCAAGGACCACTGAGCATCAATCAATACTTTCTTCTTTTATAATAGTGTCTAGTGATGGAACTGATGATGCAGAACATCTATTGCTTCATCTCTTTACCTTTAATTGCACTAAGAAGTACTGAAAACTTGTCCCCAAAACATTTTAAATTTAAATATGATGCACTGCCAATTGATGAAATTTGCACTACCTTATCATTTACAAGAACATAATTTTCCAGTGGGAACTTAGGCATGGCACAGCCACAGAAATAAAGTACTTGTTCACTGAACAAAAGAACAATCTGCTCCTCTTGTTTTAGACTCTCTATGACCTTGGCAATAAAAATGCCTATGGCCAAATCAGAATCATCCTTCTGGTTTAGTCTGATATGGTGATTAACTTCCAAAATAGAAGTGGATGATTTAAAAACTGTTGGTATAATAAATTTAAACATAACTTTCTACTTCAACATACCTAGGAGTAACAACTTCAGAACACAGATGTGAGGTACAATGCATTGAAGAGTCTTATGTTCGGATTTGCAAACACTGGAAATAATGTTTAAAAGAAAGAAACAATTAAACAAGCAGCTTTCTTTATTCATACCAGAAGAGAGGAATGTGAACAGACTTTGTGCAAGAGTGAGGATAATATGCTTAGAATTATCTTTCTTGGCCTGTTTAAGATTGCTTTCAACAAACATTTGTGATTCAGAAGTTCATTAATTTGTGTTTCAAAACTTTTTTTGAATCATGATTTGGATATGAGTCAGTGGCACTCACTAGTGATCACTTATTGTACTTTTTCAATTTGATAACTTTTATAGTTTTCTGAACACTTCAACCTCTTTTTTAAATTGACTTTTCAAAGGCTGACATTGTTCTACCAGCCTAGTTACATGTTTAACTGAAGACAGTTAACACAAATGCTTCAAAATACTTTTTAATACCTTTGCAACTCCAGCTTTTAGGCCTACCACAGCAGTTAGATTATCAATACTATATATCAAAACAGTTTTTTCGAAGGAGTCTCACATCCTTCCAGGTTGTTCCGAAGATGCTCAATGTTGTACATGGAGACACCTTCCAATACTGGCATTGAGAGCAAGCTGCTTTTGATTTGACAGTGTGTGTGTGTGTGTGTTTAATGAAAGGTCAGCATAATGGGATATAACTTGTAATCACTTTGATTCCTGCCATTTGTAGGCCAAAAAAGGCCCATTTTTTAATGATCACTACTTCTTATTTCGCTATCTGTGCAATTTTACTAACAGTGCTTGTATTGGATCTACCACAACCATATTTTTTGCTATTTCACTATCACAAAAACATTTCTGAACAATGCATCTTCACAATTGGTACAACTTATAGGAAAATCATGCTTCACAACAAAACATTCAGTGGAATTTTACATCATTATGAAATGCCACATCCATTTTTGCATTTCTTTCTATGCACTCTATGCTGTTTCTTGTACTTATTTGTTTGCAAATGTTTGACATTACATTTCTAACCACATCTACATATAGTACACAAGGCAAAAATGTTACCATTTTCAGATTTTACAAAACATGGAAAATGTTACGTATATGTCTTTTGAAATTTTAAGTTATATTTCTTTGGCATCTTAGTGTAAGGCATTGTTACTTAGCTTTACACAACACATGCAATGAAATGATTGCAGCAGAATTCTGTTAATCTACATTTCTATTTTAACTTCAGATACTAGCACACCTGATGGCCAATTTGTTAATGAAAATAAGAATAATGTGCTATACATTAAATTCCAATATTGTAGCAGTAATACTAGAATGATGGTGAAGGGATCAAATTGAGTTAAAAATATGGGTTCTCTACAATCATAAATCTGGAGAGTTGGCAGCTATATGAATGGCAATAGGTCCAGAGGCATGTTGATATTAGTATTAATCAGGCCAAATGATGTAAGGAAGCAAAGCAAACTTATTCTGTATCAGAAAAAAAACAATCAGTTGATCACAATTTTCACATTGCTAAAAACTATACAATTCAGCCATGAACATTAACTACACTGGGAGGCAACTTATTCAAGCAATCAACAACATAATGCCTGAAGGTGAACTGTATGAGATTTGATCTCTTGCTTCCCAATGTTTCATATTTGTGTTTTCTTGTTCTAAATTTCACCTGTAAATGGGAAAATACCACCCTCATTTATTCTGCTTATTTCTTTATGGACCTTAAGTCTCCAAGCTTTACAATCCACACCCTTCAAAGATGTTCCTCATAAGAACAACCTTTAGCACTCCTAAACAATATAATTGCCCTTCTTTAGAAACTCTTGTCTTTCTTTAGGTGAGGCCTGCAGACCCGAATAAGGTATTTCAAATGTGTACTCACCATTGTTTTATAAAGAGTACTAGTATAGTCATATAACACCAGTACCAGTAATATAACACTTTTGCTGTACCAGCCAAAAATAAATAAAATAAAACACAGCACCCCTAATTGGCTGTCATCCTCAACCAGCTGTGGAGACAACTTATTCCAGTAATCAACAATTGAGAGATTGTGAACTACAGGAGTTAAACAACTCATTCTACAGTCCAGACCTGGTCACTCAGTGATTATTTTCTCTTCAGAAATTTGAATTAAACATCTGCATTACCATTGAAGCTGTAAATGGCTTTTTCAAAGACCCAGAACAAAAACTTCATATATATATTTCCCCCTTCCCTCAAAATGGAGGACATGTGTTGAACTAAAGGGGGTATATATTGAGTAAAAATAAAACAAGAAAAAAAATTAGGATATGCTGTTTCTTTATTATTAAGGTAGATAACTATTTGAATGAAGTATATCAAGTGATTTAACAAAAATCATACACTGCTTTCCAACTATTTGTCAGATGATGATTTGAATAAGGACCTTAATGTTAGTCCTTAAAAGCTATGAAGGGAGCTCTCTATTGACTTACAGGGACAATTGGTGGGTGTAATCAAGTCACAAAGGAGGTTAGATCTTTGCCAAAGATTTCTCATAATCTGCAAGGGTGCAAAAAAATAAGGAAAATAATTTCTCATAAGGACGAAAAGAAAATAAGCAAAGAGTTCTTTACTTATGTAAACTCTAGAAGGAAGGGGATGAATCAGATTAGTCCACTTAACATAGATGGTTTGACTATTGATGATCCTGCTCAAGTAGCTAATAAACTGAATGAGTATTTTGCATCTATGTTCACACATGAGGAGTTAATCGAGGAGGGGAATGCCAGAAGTTTATCAAACTCTAACAGGGAGCTAAGTGATTTCGTAATAACTGAGAGCAAAGTGGAGGAGAAATTGTTGAAGTTAAACATAAAAAAGGCACCCGGGACAGATGGAATCTATCCATCCATAATTGATTTTGCCAACTCTGATCAATTATAACTTTATAAAAATAAAATAAAATTACAAATAAAATAAATAAATAAAATACATAAAATCAACTGTAAAATATAATATGATTTAAAATACAATAAATCATATGAATATATTAAAAATATAAATAATAAAAATATTATACATTAAAAGCATTAAACCCTCATACCGTAAAACTGAAGCTTTCAGCAAGTGGCTACGGCTCCAAGCCACTTCCGGTACTGACATACAGGAAACGGAACATGCGCAGGTACTGTAGTACACCCTGGGTCTGCTGGGAAGGCTTAGTACTTTATAATGAATTGTTGATGCAGCACTACTTATGTTGAGGAAGGCAGCAGATGATGCCGAAAGTTTCAGTTTTACAGTAGTACAGGTTTAACGCTTTTAATGTATAATATTTTTATTTATATTTTTAATATATTCATATAAGTTATTGTATTTTAAATTATATTATATTTTACAGTTGATTTTATGTATTTTATTTGTAATTTTATTTTATTTTTATAAAGTTATAATTGGTCAGAGTTGGTGGTATCAATTATGGATAGATTTCCTGACCACAAAGGCCTTTTTAGGAATCTATCCAGTTATAATGGAGGCAGCAAGGGAAGTAAGCAAACCCTTAGCCATAATTATGAGAGCATCCTTAGAATCAGGGAAGTCCCCATGGACTGGAGATGTGCAAATGTATCCCCAATTCACAAATGGGGTTCAAAGGGTGACACAAATAATTATAAACCTGTTAGTTTAACTTCTGTTCCAGGGAAAATAATGGTCACTGGTTAAAGAGGTGATACAGGATCACCTAGACAAGACAGCATTAATAGCTCTGACACAGCATGGGTTTGTTAAGGGAAAGTTTTGTCTGACCAATTTGTTTGGATAACAATATGGTCACAAAGGAACTGAATACAAAAAATAATTTTGATATCAAATACAGTACTTGGATTTCAGGAAAGCTTTTGATACTGTTGCACATGGAAGACTGCTGTGCAAATTGGAGTGGTATGGCATTAAGGGAAAGTTACTGCAATGGATAAAGGGATGGTTGAGTGGGAGATGGCAGAGAGTGGTAATAAATGGACACTGCTCTGCATGGATTAATGTTATTAGCAGAATCTTCCAGGGTTTGGTGCTGGGCCCATTGCTGTTTTGTGTATTTATCAATGATATTGATGAAGATATATCAGGATTAATGTCCAAGTTTGCAGATGATACAAAGGTTGCAGGGTTGTTAATGACAGTAAAGACAGTATGCTACTGCAACAGCATCTAGAAAAGTTAGACAGATGGGCTGAGAAGTGGCAACTGAAGTTTTGCATTTGTCAATGTACAGTACTCCATATGGGTAGCAATAACCCAAGAGAAGTGTACCAACTGTGTGGTACTACACTCTGGGAAGTGGAAAGTAAAAAAGACCTGGGGGTAATTGTACAGTCAGATATGAAGTTCTCTGAACAGTTCAGACGGGCTGCCAGAGCAGGTCATGGAGTTTTGTCAATGATATATAGAAATTTTGCTAGCAGAGACAAGGGGGTGATTATCCTTTTGTATAAGGCAGTGGCGTGCAAACTTATTTTGCTCGCGACCCCCTTTATTAAATATAAAATTGACGCGACCCCCCCATGTAAATACAGAGGTGGGATGACCAGATTTTTAGAGAAAAAATAGCATTTTATAAATTATAGAGTAGACAATTTCATTCGAGTACCGAGAAAGGAATAAAACATTTTTTTCTTTTTAATTTACACATTAAAATAATTGTTTAATTGAATACAGTAAAAACAACAAATCAAATTTTTATTCTTCAATTACAATTACAAACCAACAAAAAATGAACAATTAAAAACAAAACAATAAAAAAATGAATAATAGCAAAACGATAAAAAATTAACAATAACAAAACAAAATTAATGGGAAGGATGAGCCTGAATAACCGATAATATTTGGTTCATATTTGGCTCAATATTTGAAATTGCTAATCTCATGTCATCTTGTGGATCAAGTCTGGAATGCTGTTTTGTTTTTATAGCTGTTAATTTTGAGAAACCAACCTCACATAAATATGTAGACCTGAAAGGTAGCAATGTTTGTATCACCATTTTTGATAATTCTGGATTCTCGAAGAGAAAGCCAAAATTTTCACAAGTTGTAATATTGAAACGAGCACAATAATGCTTCGCCACACAGCAGGTCGATCTTCCTTTTGCTCAAGGTAATTTCGGGGCATGAAGAAATATCAAAAGCAAAGGGATCACAAATCCAATACAACTTTTTTTCTGGAGAAATATGAAATCGTTTGGAAAAATTCTTAATTAGCCTTGTCAGGTTGGTGGCAATGATATCTCTAAATTGTAAAATGTCAATATTACTGCTATTAACAAAATCAGAAAAACATGGGAACATTTCATTTTAATATTATTAAGCTCAAATACTCAGTGATAAAAATAGAAGCTTTCCAAAAGATTAAGCTTCTATTTTATCACTGAGTATTAATTAATATATAGTGGATTCCGGTTATTTGGGGCAAATCTTAAAAAACAGAAATCAATCAAGAAAATAGTCAGGATTTACTTCACTTAATTGGGACAGCATGCCGTTTAATCAGGGCAGAAGACCGCAGTACTGGAGATTACCCTACGATTGTCTCCAACGGTACCACTTAGTTCAGTCGAAATTCTGGAGCTCACAACCATAAAACAATTAGCAGTCACCTGTTTATTGGGCTTTTCTGTTAGTGAAATCTATCATAAACAGACAGTAAACTCGATCTTATTGAATTTGCAATAATACCGACAGCTGGAATTCTGTGGATTATTATGGTGAAATGTGTTTACACTTCCATGAAATCTTCAATCATATAAAAAAAATTGGATGAAATGCATATAAAAAAAAGTGGATGAATCAGATTGGTCCACTTGATATTGATGGGTTAACTGTTGATGATCCTGCTCAGGTAGCTAACAAACTAAATGAATATTTTGCATCGACATTCACACATGA
Organism: Mastigoproctus giganteus; assembly: GCF_048544385.1. Lineage (NCBI taxonomy): Eukaryota > Metazoa > Arthropoda > Arachnida > Uropygi > Thelyphonidae > Mastigoproctus > Mastigoproctus giganteus. Next base: position 182,208,060 of record NC_143581.1, read on the forward strand.
GGAGTTATTCAGCAAGGGGAATGCCAGAGGTGTATTCAACTCTAGCAGTAAGCTACAGAATCTTGAAATAACTGGGAGTAAAGTGGAGGAGAAACTGTTGAAGATAAACACAAGAAAGGCACCCGGGGTGGATGGGATCTATCCAGTTATATTAAAGGAGGCAGCAAAGGAAGTAAGCAAACCCTTAGCCATAATTATGAGAGCTTCCTTGGACTCAGGGGAGGTACCCATAGACTGGAAATGTGACCCCAATTCACAAAGGAGGATCAAAGGCTGACACAAGTAATTATAGACCTGTGAGCTTAACTTCTGTTCCAGGAAAATTAATGGAGGCACTGGTTAAAGAAGCACTGCAGGATCATCTAGACAAGACTTCAGTTATAGCTAAGACACAGCATGGTTTTGTTAAGGGGAAGTCTTGCCTGACCAACTTGATTGGATACTATGATGCAGTCACAAAAGAACTGGATGCAGGGAATAACTTTGATATTATATATTTGGATCTTAGAAAGGCTTTTGATACTGTTGCACATGGAAGACTGCTGCACAAATTGGAGCAGTGTGGCATTGGAGGCAAATTGCTGCTATGGATAAGGGGATGGTTGAGTGGCAGAAGACAGAGAGTGGTAATCAATGGACACTGCTCAACGTGGACTAATGTTATTAGGGGAGTTCCTCAGGGTTCAGCGTTGGGTCCGTTGTTGTTTTTGGTGTTTATGAATGATATTGATGATGGTATATCAAGTTTAATGTCCAAGTTTGCAGATGATACAGAGGTTGGCAGGGTTGTCAAGGACACTACTGACACTATGCTGCTGCAACAGGATCTGGAAAGGTTGAGCAGATGGGCTGAGAGGTGGCAAATGAAGTTTAACATTGACAAACGTAAAGTACTACACATGGGAAACAGCAACCCCAGAGCAACGTATCAACTCTGTGGTACTACACTGACAGTGGTAGAGAATGAAAGGGACTTGGGGGTGGTTGTGCAGGCAGATATGAAGTTCTCTGAGCAGTGCAGATGGGCTGCAAGACTAGCTCATGGAGTATTGTCATTGATATACAGGAACTTTTCCAGCAGGGATAAGGAGGTGATTATTCCATTGTATAAGGCAATGGTCAGGCCACACCTAGAGTACTGTATACAGGTCTGGAGGCCTCATTTCAAGAAGGATGTAGAGCTGCTGGAACGAGTACAGAGAAGGGCAACAAGATTAGTGAATGGAACAAAGGGGTGCTCTTAGGAAGAAAGGCTTAATTTGCAAATTACAGTGTCTGGAGACTAGGCACCAACGAGGTGATCTGATAGAGGTGTATAAAGCCTTGAATGGTTTAAGCATTCTCAATGCTGATGGGATTCTTCCTCTAGCTCAGAATAATCACCTGAGAGGGCATAAATTCAAATTGAGGAAAGACAGATGTAGGATAGACGTGCGGAAATTTGCCTTTAGCCAGCGGGTGGTTGGTTGGTGCAACAGACTTCCATCCCTTGTGGTGGAGGTTGATTGCCTAAATAAGTTTAAGGCTCAGCTGGACAGGTATTTTGAACGAACAGAGGGGCGAAGTGGAAGTGGTTTTTTTTTTTTTTTGGCTGATGCTGCATAAGCTTGCTTTCTTGCATCAAATGCCTCTACTAATGCTAATGCTAATTAATTTTCAGCTCTTCTCTTCATTCCTATTTTTAAAGCTTTGTAACTCGTTACTCCGTTCTCACTTGCGCATATCGTGATACTTGCAATTTGTGTGTGCCGTGTTCTTTGTTATTGATTGCTTACCTTTTTACTGTTTTAAATTTTAACCCCCACCCACAAATGTCAGTGAATAGAAATGTCAACTAGTTCGTATGTACATATTGCAGTACATATTAATTATTCAGATTATGACATATATTCTTCTGATTTTCACGTATCATTTAATTTTTTTTAATTGGTAAGGTAATAAAGAGTAAATTTGTGCTTAATATATCTTTGCTTTTATAGTCTGTGGAGAATATTCCTCCTATTTTCGCTAATTAGAATTGCTGTTTAATAGAATTAAAATTCAATTCACAAACGTGATCACAATGACCAGCAATTACTACACATTGTATAGTGAACAGTACTTTATTATGTTGAGTTTGTCGTAATGTGATTTGATTGTACAATGAACCAATTGTAAAGGGGGGGGGGATACATTGTATTTTTAACTATTTATGTGAAACTTCGGATAATTGGGGCAGCCGCTTAATCGGGCCAAAATGCACTAGTCCCGATGTGGCCCAAATAACTGGAATGGACTGTATTTGTTCCCTGTCCTTGAAGACTTAAATTTAAATCATTAAGTTTTTCAAATATATCAACAATGTAACTAAGTTTTCCAAGCCATTTCTGATTTGTAAACAATTGGGCAAGGTTCTGATTTGTATTTGATAAAAACAATAAAACTTCATGTTTGAGGTCAAAAAGACGTCGCAACACTTTTACCACTGGACAGCCACTTCACTTTCGTATATAAAAGAAGTGTTTCATAAGTGAATCCCATTTCATTACAAAGTATAGTGAAAAGTCTGCTATTTAAGCTTCTACTTTTAATAAAGTTGAAAGTTGATCAACTGCATCTTTCAAAACTTCTTACAAATCAGTTTGCATTTCCTTCGCTACTAATGCTTTCCTATGTATAATGCAATGATTAAAAACTGTATTTGGAGCAACTGCCTTTATTTTGCCCTTTAAACCTTTATTTTCTTCTGTTAATGCAGCCGCACCATCAGTACAAATCACAACACAGTTGTTCCACGTCAGATTATTTGTTTGAAAGAAAATATTTATAACATCAAAAATATTCTTGCCCATCATTCTTCCTTCCAAAGCTTTGCAAATTAGAAAATCCTCCAAAATATCTCCCTCGTAGCAGTATCTGACATATACAATTAGTTGAGCAAGGTTTGAAATATCTGTGGATTCATCTAACTGCATTGCAAAAATTGGACTTTCTCTCAATCGATTTATTAAATCGATTAAGAGAAAAAAAAGAGAGATAAATTTTCTTTTGATTTGGAATATAATGGCTCTCTACCAGAAATTGGTGGTTGCACTTCACTTGAAATAACGTTAGTGTCCAAATTTTCATATGATATAATATTTCTTACCTTATTAACTTCTGAAGTACCTGTAGCAATATTATTGTCTTCACTCCTCGGCCTTTTTGTTCTGATTAACCAGTTGTCCATGGTAAAATATGTATTTTTTTCTTCTTGAAAACAACAATAATAATGAAACGTGTATGAAAGCACCGAATTGCGAAGCAGAATAAAGCACGTGCACAACACACTTGCTATATATATTTACTGCTACCGCGTATTCACACCTCTGGCCTTTAGGCAATTTGAGAATTTGTGCTGTAGCATAGCAAGCACAAATTAAGAGCTAAAGGGATTACAGCAAAGGGATTAATTGAATAGTACTTCTCGGTACTACTTGTTGCTGAGTTGTACTGAGAAGTATTAATATATACTGAGAAGCTGCATCAGTCGGCCACTTTTTGTGTCCATGGTCGGTGAGCAAATTGAGGCGAATTGCAGAAGCAGTAGGGTTCATTTGTATCTCAGACTTAGTTCCAGTAGTAAGATTTCTACACATACAGTATTGAAAAAGTAATTTTAACAACAGGTTTAGTAACAACAATAGTTTCTATATGCACAAAAAAAAAAAAAAAAATTATTTAAAAATTTCTGCGACCCCTTTCATTTATCCTGCGACTCCTCTGGGGGTCGTGCCCCACAGTTTGCGCAACACTGGTACAAGGCAATGGTCAGGCGACACCTTGAGTATACAGGTCTGGAGGCCTCATTTTAGGAAGGATGTAGGGTTGCTAGAATGAGTACAGAGAAGGGCAACAAGATTGGTGAGAGGAACAAAGGGGTGCACTTACAAAAAAGACTTCAGTTCTGCAAGTTGCAGCATCTGGAGACTAGGCACCTGCGAGGTGATCTGATTGAGGTGTATAACGCCTTGAATGGTTTGAGCAGGCTCAATGCTGACTGGATACTTTCACTTGCTCAGATTAAGAACCTGAAGGGGCATAGATTCAAAGTGAGGAAAGACAACTGTAGAATAGATGTGTGGAAGTTTGCCTTTAGTCAGCGGGTAGTTGATTGGTAGAACAGACTTCCATCTTTTGTTGTGGAAGTTTATAGCCTAAATAAATTTAAGAGCTGGACAGGCATTTGGAACTAGTGGAGGGGTGAAATGGGAGGGTTTTTTTTTTTTTTTTTTTGGATGATGCTGCATAAGCTTGCTTTCTTGCATCATATGCCTCTACTAATGCTAATGCTACTCTGTTATTGTGGAAGTTGGTAGCTTAAATAAATTTAAGGCTGAACTACACAAACATCATTTTGTGCAAATGACCGGGTGGGTGAAATGGGAAGGGTTTTTTTTTTTTTTTTTTTAGGCTGATGGAGTATAAGCTTGCATTCTTGCATCATATGCCTCAACTAATGCTAATGCTAATTAGGCTACTGATTTCCCATGAGACAGTTTTGCAATGTTATGGTAGTCATGGATGGATTATGTAAAAAGAAAATTATGACAAAAGAAAGGAATTAGAAAAAAAGAGAGATTCAATAGTTAAAAGACACTAGCAGAATGAGAACCAAATAACATACCCCATAAATATAAGGGAAAAAAATTAGAAACATGATGCGCCTCAATACTGAATTCATTCTGAAGATGCTATTCCACTCCTCTGAAGAATGCCCATTAATTATCACCATCTGTCTCCTTTCACTCAGCCTTCTACTGATCAACTCATACCATACTGATTGCTTTCATCTCTTTTGATAAGAAGAATACCACTGTGTCAGACCTCTCTCTATCTGTCTTGAACACATTATAATCACCACAGTGAAAATTCCTGTCAGCAATCTAATGATGGACCAATGTCTCTGTTAGATCCACAATATCAGCTTTTGAAGATTTCACCAGCAGCTGAAATTGGTTAATTTTCTTAATGGCACTCCTGGTATTACTATGAAAACAGACTAAAATTTTGTACTATCCTTATACATCAATTATAACTGCCTAACCCTTTCAGGAGCAAGTTTTCTTCATTAAATTTTTAAAATTCATAAAAATTCAAATGCTGTACATAAATGCATTTAAATATTAATTATTTTTATTTTGATTTGATTATCCAATATGAGTCAAATTATTTCAAAAATCAAAACACAATTTAAAAAATTCATACTTCATTTTTTGAAGTAATGCTATCATCTACATCTATTTATGTATCACTTTATTCAATTTCATCAACTTCTAAGATCTAATTTCAAGAGAATTTCGGCTTTTGTTAGCTAAACTTCTGCTCCAATTTTAGAATTTTTTTTTATGCTGAAATCTATTATAAACAGCCTATAATCAGTTAGAAACACATAAGAGATGGTAGCACTTACTGGTGGAGGAATTTAATATACATTTTAAAAATGCATTTATATACAGGGTTTCTCAAAAATACACGGCATAACTTCAGGAATGAGTTCCTCATATGTAGACAATAAAAATATTTTATATCAACATAGTTCTGGAAATGCTTGGTTCCCGAGTTTTGAAGGTCTGTCTATGACACTTAACTGTTCACATCACCTTATAGTAACTGTTCAAAATGTCCACCTTCTGCCTGAATACAGGCCTGACATTGACATCTCATGGACTCACGAAGACGAGTCCATGAGACTTTGATGAAACTTTCTGTATGCCTGCCCTGTGAGTTTGTTTGGAAGTACATGGGGTCCAAATAACTTATCACCAAGATGTAATGGAAGAATTGCATGTGGATTTTCCTCAGCCCATACATGCTGATTGTGAAAGTTTTGGATTCCGTCTCGTGTGAACTGTGCTTCATCTGTGAATATCACTAAGGCAGGAAAGTGAGGAGTTGTACCACACTGCTGCAAGAACCACTGGCAGAACATTACTCCCATAGGGTAATCTGCTAGTGACAAGGCCTGTACCCATTGCAAGATGGTAAGGATACAGTTGGTGTTCTCGCAACACTCTCCAAAAACATTGAACAGCCAGTTGCATTGCTATGTGCTGATTCCAGGAGTGGCATGCACAACATCCAAAATCTCCTCCACTACTTCAGCAGTCATAGATCTTGGTCGTCCTCTGTCGGCAGCACGAGGTGTAAAGGTCCCATGTTCACAAAGGTGGTGACGAATACCTTCAAACGTTTTCCTGTCTGGACATCTTCGTTCTGGGAACCTTTCGTGGTACAACAACGAGCCTCCAGAGCATTGCCAAACCGTACATAAAGTGCATATCTGCTTGCTCCTGATTTCAGTACATGGTCAGAATAGAAAACCACCAGATTCTGTCAGTACCTTGTGATGAAGGAAATCACCTGCGGGAGATAAGACATTCTGGTTAATAACTCAGGAACCAAGCATTTCCGGAACTATGTTGATATAAAATATTTTAATTGTCTACATATGAGGAACTCATTCCTAAAGTTATGCCGTGTATTTTTGAGACACCCTGTATATGTATGTATTCAAAACAGGAATAAGGACCCATCTTAAAACTTACTCGTGGTATAACAGGCTTTCTCTTCCTCTGTTTATGAAGGATAGCCTTATTGAAGGCTATCCTTATTAGAGCAGGCTAAGTTTAAAAAAATTTCCTCACATAATCTTTGCAATTCTCAACAATGATGATTTAAAAAAAAAAAAAATCACCTGATTTTGGGCTCAGTTAGGGGGATTTTAATTTTGATTAGTCCTTAAGTTTCAGAGCATATGGATTTCCAATCGTCTTGTAAAATGATATTTGAAAGGAAGTCTGATTCATGTAGTATTTTTCCCCATGCATTATTTTTGTTTTTGTTAAAGATCCTCAAAATTCATCAATTGTATTCAATTTTTAACTAACATGTTTTAATAAAGTAGCACTTTGTCAATCAATCAAAATACTAAGGGCAAGAATATTCAAGACCTGTTCATCACCGATGGACTAGATGACATCACAAGGCTTGACAGAATAATTGATTTGACAACCTGTTAATAGGGAGTTATCATGGGATTCTAAGTTGGATGATGAGGTGAGAGGCAGCAGTCATGAAAGGCAAAGGAACAGGTTTTAATTTCAGGAAAAGAGACTATAATGGTGTAAGGTACTAGACAGCTTTTATAACTGGGAAAATAGTGCATGGTGGTGCATATATGGAACACTCAAAGTAATAGTTACAAAAGCCACAAATGCATATATAGTTTAAATAAAATATAATATGAGGAGGATACTGAGATGGATGAATAATGAGATAGCTCTTTTAACAGAGCAGAAAAGAATGGCACAGGAAAGTAACAGATGAGGAAAAGTAATGAAGCATATAACAGCTACACGTTTATCTGTATTAGTACCACAGAACATGTAGGCCGATAAAGGCCAATTATGAGAGACTGCTAGCTATGGGAGCAAAAACAACGGGCAAGGAGTTTTTCATGCATGTGAATACAATGGAGAAAATAATGAATCATATCAGATTCTTGTGTAATGGGTGAAGGAAAGTCTTAGATAACCCAGCTGATGTTGCAAATAAATTGTCCTTTGCATTGATAATTACATATCAAAGATCTGGTGAGCAAAACGGAAGGACCAGTCAGGTTTTTCACCTGTAGCTTCTCGTAGGAGTGGCCTGGATATGGGAAAAGCATACCAAAGGAATCTCGTGAGGTACAGAAATGATGAAGGAAACAACACCAACACAACAATGGAAACAAAATGGTACAGAGGGACTTTATTCAAAAATGGCAACATAGCACTGGCTGCCATGATAAAGATTCATCACTGCCAAAGATGGAACAAAAGGAAGAGGTGGTCCTCAGTAGGAGATATGGCTACCCCTAATGTCGATGCAGGCTTTGCACTGCCTGCATCGACATTAGGGGTATCCATATCTCCTGTGCATACTTAGAACAATGTTGTTGATAAGTTCTTGTGGTAACATCGTTCATTCCTCTGTCAGTGCCATCTTCAGCTGGCGAACATTTTCTTGTGGGTGTGGACGTGCCGCTAGGTGTCTCCCCAGAGCATCTCATATGTGTTCGATGGGATTTAGATTGGGAAGAACGGGCAGGCCAATCCATACGAACAATGTTCTCACTTTCCAAAAGCATATCAACAGCTGCAGTGTGATGGGGTGTGCCGTTATCATCCATAAATACGAACTCGGGGCCAATGGCACCTTGGAACAGACGCAGATATAGGGAAGGATTACCTCAGTACAGTAGCATGCACTGGTTACAGTACTGTCTTCCAGTATCTGGAGTTGTGTATCCATCCAAGATGATGCATTCCCAGACGAGAATACCTCGACTGCCATATCGATCCATTTCAGTGATGTTTGCGGGGTGATACCATGTGCCAACCTCTTGCCAGATTAGCTGATGTCCAGAATTGCTGCTGAGACTGCATCTAAGCTCATAAGTAAAGAGTATTTTACCCCATTGCACTGCTGTCAGTCCTTGTGTTCGATGCACCACTGTAAATGGTGTCTCTGATGGGCAGGTGTTAAAGAGACACAGCGTACTGGCTGTCAGGCAAACAGTCCACCTTTGTGGAGTCGCCTGGCCACAGTAAACTGCAATATCCTGTGTCCTGTACAGCTGGTTTGCAATGGATCCTGCTCTCTGGTGTCAGTCCCTCTTGGCCTGTAGGAGTATATAGCGGTCATCACTGGGCATTGTTTTTCGTGGACGACCGCCACTGGTCCTTTGAACAGCTGTACCTGTCGTTCTGAAGGCCAACCACGCACGTGAGATGATGCTATGGGCGATACTGAACTCTGCAGCCACACTTCTCGCACTTCAACCTTCCTTGAGCTTCCCATTATTCAAACAAGGGTAAAGTCATGCAGATGTTGTCTACTGGCCATTTCATTGTCTGTAGCACTGTATGAAACCAATCAAACGTCTGTAACAATCGTGCTCACCATTTGGTAATTGGCACATAACTGCTGAACTACTGCTTTTATCTGTTTATGTGAGCCCTTTCATCACGATTCAAATTTTTGCATGTGTACCAGCTTTCGACTGAACAGACACAGTTATGCAAATTGCCACAGGCTGTTTTGTTTGATTTTGTGGTTGTATAATCTTTAGAAATAGTGTTGGTCCTTAAGTTTTGTACACCAGCGTACAAAAAGGCAGTTCTAAGAGTGAAGTGGGTAACTACTGATTTCAGTGGTAGAAGAAAAGGTAGAGACAAAGATCAAAGGTGCAATATAGGATCATTTAAATTATTTTTTTATTTTATGTAAACCCCAAACACGAGAGGTATTAGAACTTATAGTACTTAGTACCGTACTTGGGTTGGAGGTTGAGAAGACGAAGAAGATATTTGTTGATATTGGACTTGAACTTCTGTAGACTGTAATTTTCAGGAAATACGTATGAAGGAAGGTTGTTCCAGAAAACGGCAGTTGAATGAATAAACGAGGAAGATGAAAAGTTGGTTCTCTGAGTTTGAAATTGGACAGTAAATGGATGTTGGCTGGTGGTGGCACATGTTCGGACTGTTTTGAAAGAAGAGCGGGAATTATAGAAGCCAATTCAGAAGAGGCATGCAGCAGAAACAGTACGTCTATGAGACAGCGAGTGGAGAGACTCTGTTAGAGATGAATCATAAATTAACCTAACTGCCCTCTTCTGAATGGAATCAAGAAGCCTGAGAGAGGTTTTGGGGGAACCACCCCAGATGTGGGAACAATATTCCATGGCAGGGTGGATTTGCGATTTATACAGATTGAGCAGCTGTTTGGAAGAAAAGGAACGCTGAGAGCGAAAGAGAAAACCAAGTCTTTTAGATGCGGAGGAAGCAATATTTGTAATGTGCTTGTTTGTTTGTTTGTTTGTTTATTTGGTTTTTAGGAGCATTAGCAACTAAGGCCATATTGCTCCGGGATATGCGGTGGTCATTCCCTGACCTTACCGCATCCCTCCGTATATGGTGGTGACGGGCTCGAACCCCGGTCTAATCAAGAAGCGTGTGCTACGCACTGCTGCTCCTTCCCACCTGGCTACGGAGGCGCCTGTAATGTGCTTGTGCCAAGAGAGATTATAAGTCAGGGTAATCCCCAAAAGAGACATATCATTTTGCCTAGAAATCGGAGTGTCACCAAAGATAGGCATAGGAGCAGAAGAATCCTTTTTGCGAGATATAAAAAAAGACTGAGTTTTAGAAGGGTTGAAATCAACTAAGTTGTCTTTGCCCCACTGGAGAATTACCTGAAGACTGGCATTTAAGGAATTGGTAGCAGATTGTCAAGAAGTTGAAGTATATTGAGCAGGACAAGGTTTCTCAAAATGGAAAGTGGAATGCAATGTGCTATCATCGGCAAAACTACGGATAGGATTTCCAGTCAATGGAAGAAGGTCATTAATATACAAGAGGAAAAGAGTGAGGGAAAGAACTGAACCTTGGGGGACACCAGCATTAGTGGAGAAGTTATAAGACAGAGAGTTGAATGAATAAACGAGAAAGATGAAAAGTTGGTTCTGTGAGTTTGAAGTTGGACAGTAAATGGATGTTGGCTGGTGGCGGCACGTGTTCGGACTGTTTTGAAAGAGAGAGCGGGAATTATAGAAGCCAATTCAGAAGAACAGTGCCCGTGGAAGTATCTTTAGAAGAGGCATGCAGCAGAATGGAAGCTTCTAAACAAGCTTCCATAAGATGGAATCTTGTTTAGAAGACCTTTATGCCAAACACGATTGAAGGCCTTTGAGACGTCAAGAGCAACTACTTGTGTTTCACCGACCTTTCCATTGAATTAGTCCATAAATGGGTAACATAAGCCAGAATATCACCAGTGGATCGACACTGATGGAATCCATACTGGCGATCGTTGATCAGACGGAAGGTTTCTAGGTAGTTTAAGAGTTGGCAGTTAATTGATTTCTCCATTATTTCAGAAAGAGTAGAAGTAATTGCAATGGGACGATAATTGGTTGGGAGGGATTTGTCACCCCTTTTAGGAACTGGCTGGATAAGAGCAAATTTCCAGGCAGAAGGAAAAACACCTTTGGAATAAGAAAGTGAAAAAAAAGGTGGCAAAGAATAGGCGTAAGTTCAGGAGCACAAGTTTTGAGAACAAGTGGAGAAATACCATCAGGACCTGGAGCTTTCTTAGCATCAAGATTTGTCAAAATCCTTCTGACATCTTTTTAACGGAAAACCACAGGAGGCATTGAATGGAGCGTGTTGGGAATGGTGGGAGGTGTTTTTCCCAGATCATTAATACATGAGTTGGAAGAAAAATGGGATGCTAGCAGGTCAGCTTTATCCTTGGCTAAAGTGACAACAGAACCATCTGGTTTGGACAGAGGTGGGAGCAGAGATGGGCAAAAGTTGCGGCCAATAGCTTTGGCAAGAGACCAGAATGCTCGGCTACCATTAGGGCAAGAAGCAAGTTTTCTACTCTTAGCCTGTTCAAATTCTAGTTTGGACTGATTAATAACTGCTTTTCAATTGTTGCGAGCTTTGGTGTAGGCAGAAAATGAAACTGCAGAATTAGAAACAAGCCAATTACGATATGCAACATTCTTCTCTTGAACAGCCTTAGCACATTTATTGGAAAACCAAGGTTTAGATAAAGGACGAGATTTTAAAGTGGAGTGTGGGATAAAGGATTCCATTCCTGCAAGAATAATTTCACTGACATGATCTGAGCAAACATTGATATCAGAAGTTTTGAAACAGTAATCCGACCAAGGAAAAGAAGTCTCGCAGGTCATCCCATTTTGCATTCTTGTAATGCCAAACAACATGAGGTTGGGAATAGTCGTGAGATAACGGTACCATTGGAGAAGAGACAATCACCAAGTTGTGATCTGAAGTGGCTAAAGGACCTCTCTCACTTCGACCGTGTACTTAGAAGGGTTGTTTGTGAGAAAAAGATCAAGTGTATTGGCTGTATGATTAGGATTGTCCGGTATTCTTGTAGGTAAATGAACAATCTGTGTAAGGTCATTAGTAATTGCAAAAGCCTCAGCATCTTGGCCAGCTGGGTTGGTGTGACTAGAAAACGGAAGCCAGCTGGAGTTGGGAACATTAAAATCACCAAGGAAAATTACCTCACTGTTAGGAAAGTTGGACTGGAGAAAGTCAAGCTGCAAAGTGAGGAAGTCAAAGAGCTCCAAGTGATTAGTGGAGTTGGGAGAACGGTAGAGACAACAGATGAATTTGACACAATGAGGTAGAGAGATTTTAAGCCAGAGAAGATCAAAGAGAGGAGATTCCAAATTGCCAAGTCTCTGACAGGGAATATCAGAATGGACATATGCACAAGTACCATCTTTGAGGTGAAAGGAATCATACAGCGAATAATTTGGGAATGGTGAGCAGTAGTTGAATCAACCGATAACTCGGATTCTGTCAGAAAAAGTACATGGGGTTTGGCAGACTGCAAGTGGAAATGGACATCGTTAAGATTAGAATTGAGACCACATATATTTGTGAAATGAATTAGGAAGTGCTTGGGAGGTTTAGATCTTTTCGCAGATAAGCTTGCTCTATTAGTTTGACAATTCATGGTGTATTCAATAGTAAGAAAAAGTGGGTGGGACATGCTGTATGAAGTAATGAAATTTTTGGATATGGCCTACACCTGGTAAGAATATAGCCAGATCCTTGACATAACATGGCCTCGACAATGCTCCCCGCATGCACACTACTCGGACACCCTCCAGTCACTATCTGTCAGAGTAGAGGTAGCAAGATTATACACTAGCTAATCCGGAAGCGTCCTAGAGAGTTACCAATAGGTTTGGTCCGGTGTACTAACTAGCGGCTGGCATGCAAACACCATTTTAGAGCTGTACCCTCGAAATGTAAGGAATATTGAATCTCGCCACGATGTTCATCATAACCTCAAAAGTCATCAATCATACTGCATGATGGAAGAGATAGGGAAGGGTTGACCGAAACTTAGCTCTAGAGACTAAACATGGGTTCCACCACTTCAAGCCTCCAATAAGTAAAAGTGGTGGTATTGCACCGGTTGATGAGAGTTATCTACCACCTAGTACTGCCTAGTAACACAGAGGGGCAGCATTCCTCCATGTGGTGTGGGTGCCACACCTCGACCCCTGCTTACGTTGGTTCACACCTGGGTGGTCATCCACCATGTACTTGTGCATGGGCGCCGCCGTAGCCAGGTGGGAAGGAGCAGCAGTGCATAGCACACGCTTCTTGATTAGACCGGGGTTCGAGCCCGTCACCACCAAATACGGAGGACGCGGAAAGGTCAGGGAATGACCACCGCATATCCCGGAGCAATATGGCTTTAGTTGCTAATGCTCCTAAAAACCAAAAACAACAACAATTTGTGCATGGAGGTTATACCCAGGATTACTAACAGTCCCACCATCATGAAGGTGCAAGCAGAGGATTTGGCTGTCACAGACCATCTGGACTTCGCTGAAATTGGGTCCACTTCACTTGAATGTCACTCGAATATCAGTTTCATCAGCGTTTTAGACTCCCAGGTAGCAAGTACAGCTTGTCTGGCATATCTGAGAGAATGTCAGTGACAACCTCAAGGACCGAATAGCAATGGAATTCAAAAGGAAACACAGCATTTTGACAGAGTCACTCATGAGTTGGATGTAAGAAATAATTTCGAATTTTGTTTATTTAGATTTTAGCAAAGCATTTTAGTCAGTTTCGTGAAAGTAGTTACTATATAAGTTGGAACATGCTGTGATCACAGGGAGGATCCTTAGATGGATTGCAGGGTCGCTGCAGGATAGGAGATAAGAGGGGTTTCCACAAGGACTGGCAATGGGACCACTGATGTTTGTGATTTTTTAAAATGATATCGACAAAAGGGATAGAGAACGTGATGTAAAAATTTACAGATGCCCAGTTCAAGAGAATAGTTAATGACTAGTGCCAAGCAGTGCTTCTTCAGACAACTTATATAGGCTTTAGGGATGGCAGAGGAGTGGCAGCTATGTTATAATGCAGCAACATGTAGGGTCTTAGAGAACAGCAACCCCAAATTAACTTATACACTGGTGGGATTGAATTAAAAAAAAAAAAGACAAATAAATGGATTTGGGAGTTATAATATGGATGGAGATGAAGTCCTCTGTGCACTGCAGACAGGCAGCAAGGAGGAACCTTGTCCTTAGTAAAAGGACATCTGTATGAGGAAAGTGAAAATTTTACTTTCATCCAATTTATTTTGAATATGTGGGCTACAGAGCATGGTAACTTGGCACATTAGAGGAGACCTAACTGAGGTCTATAAGACTCTTAGGAGATAAAGTAAATTGGATGAGGGTGAAATTTTTGCTGTTATAAATGATTCCAGAATTATGAGTCACAAGTTCAAATTATGGGAGAAGAAGCTTAAATTAGACTGTACGAAGTTGCCTTTTTTGTAGGAAGTTGCCTTCCAACCAGCAAGTTGCTAATTACAAGTATATCTCTCTTAGTGACAAGGCTACATTCCTTGAAAATGAGTCTTCAAGTGAATGAAGATTTCCCACGTTATAATGAAAAATGCATTCCTTAAAAAAAATAATAAATTTTGCTCTAAATAAAAGTAGTAATTATGAAGAATTTTAGTACAGTTATTAGTACAGTATTTAGTACAGTTAAATAAAAGTAGTAATTATGAAGAACTTTAGTACAGTTATCTATCTACCTAGGTATAAAAGATATGGAGTAAAAAGATCCCCCCCCCCCAAAATTAATCCTGTTCCACATAAATCTCAAATGATCCAATTTCTAAAGATGCTAACTTTCTCAAAAAAAAGTAAAGATTCTTCTTGGATCCCAATCCACCGAGAAACAGCAACTTTAAGTTCATCATCAGCATCTCTAAAAAGGCTCTTTGCAGATGTCAGTTTTCCAATGATGATTGGAAAAACTGATATCCACAAAGAGCCCTTTTTGAGAGTAGTTGAAGTTTCTAAACAGATAATAAATGCTGGGAGACAGATCTAAACTAGAGGATGAGTGAGATAAGCTTTAAAATGTGCACACCTTCAAAGAAGCAAGTTAATATATGAGAAGAATACAGCAAACACACTTACACTGCCATAAACAGAACCCCATTCGAAGCTTTCTAGGTCGGTCCCTCTACAAAATAATGCATATGTGTAATGTGGATGCATAAACTTCACTACATACTGTAGCCTTCTGGGAGAATCTTAATCTTAAAGTGACTCCCCTTTGAATCCTAGAAAAGAGTCAATATGATCTGCCTGGCAGAATGCTGTCTTGAACTTCTTAGGGCAGGTCATCATTTGTGTTTCCACTGAAGGGATTCTTGCTTGGTTTCTGGATCAAAATGGTGAATCCAAGTTTCATCCCCACTTATTAACCCTATGCGGTCCAATGTCACGCTAGGAGTGACATTGTAAAATTTCATTTCCAGTCTAGTGTGTCCAGCATGCCCGCCAGAGTTACCAATTATGGAATTTGTTTTTCAGCTGTACTGGTGCAATTACTGCACTATCACCTATACAGTTCATATAAACAATCTGAATAGCTAAATCCATGTGTATTGATATTTATATTCAATTATTAAGCACAGGTGGCATTTTTTTAGTCCTCTTTCAGTGGGATGATGTTGGTGCCGAGAACATTGGTGTTTCTGATAATGAAATTCGTTTTCCCGCTGTAGTAACTCAATTATTGTGTACCATGATATATTTATATTTCACATAAAGAATATGAAAAACTGAATCTATGTTTATACTCAATCACAGCAGGGAGTGTTTTTTCTTTTTTTTGTCTTGAAGTCTGAATGTCTCAACCAATACAACTATTGCTGTTTCCGATTATGAAATTTGTTTTCCCAGTGTATTATCATTTATTTATACTTCATATAAACAAGCTGAAAAACTAAACTAAATTGATATTTATATTCAATAGTTAATGGCAGGTGGTGTTTTCTTCTTTCTTTCTTTTTTACCCGTCCTTCTCAAGTCCAATGTGGAAACCAATGTGACTGTCGGTGTTTCAGATTATAAAATCTGTTTTTCTGCTGTACTGCCATCCATTTATACTTTACATAAATGATCTGAAAATCTAAGTGGATTATTGATGTTTTTATATTCAATTGTTAATGGCAGGTGGCATTAACAACTGAATATAAATTTAAGTGTAGAAGTCACAAAATAACTTATACTCTGTGTTAGAGTGAAGTATTTTAGACAATGCTATCAGATTTTAGTAACAGGATTTTCTGGTGGTGAAATTGAGAAATTGCTAGAAATTTCTGAAGAAACTGAGGTGGGGAGAAAGGAAACTCTTACAAATAAGCTAGTTTCCAACTGTTCTGTGGTGCGACTGGATTTAGATTTCACTAAATGAAAAAAAAACTGATATAAAGAAATGTTGGTCTGAAGAATGGACAGACAGAATTAAAATTTTCAAAAATGTATTTAGCAGGAAGATTTTTCTACCGATATTTTGGATATTGCACATCTGCCCACCCACCAAAGGACAAACAAGTAATTCAAAGTAGGGGCTCTAAAGGAAAAAAAAAAAATAATAATAAAAAAAATTTGTCAATTATCTGTATGGAAGACTGTAAATATTTTCTTCCAGGAAGAAATACTACATTAGAGCTTTTAAAGAGCTGTTTTGATGCAAACCTGAAAATAAATAAATTTTCAACATCACATTTCAACTAGTCACTCATTTGATTAATGGAGCTGGACCGCATGGGGAAGTTAGTGAAAATAATGCTGAACTGCAACTGGAACCAGCTAGAATTCTAGCTGGTCTTTGGGCCTAGCATTAGCATTAGTAGAGGCATTTGATGCAAGAAAGCAAGCTTATGCAGCATTAGCAAAAAAAAAAAAAAAAAAAACACTTCCACTTCACCCCTCTGTTCGTTCGAAATACCTGTCCAGCTGAGCCTTAAACTTATTTAAGCTATCAACTTTCACGACAAGGGATGGAAGTCTGTTCCACCAACCAGCCACCCGCTGGCTAAAAGCAAATTTCCGCACGTCTATCCTACATCTGTTTTTCCTCAATTTGAATTTATGCCCTCTCAGGTGATTATTCTGAGCAAAAGGAAGTATCCCATCAGCATTGACCATGCTCAAACCATTCAAGGCTTTATACACCTCTATCAGGTCACCTCGCTGGTGCCTAGTCTCCAGACACTGTAATTTGCAAAACTTAAGCCTTCCTTCGTATGAGCACCCCTTTGTTTCATTCACTAATCTTGTTGCCCTTCTCTGTACTCGTTCCAGCAGCTCTACATCCTTCCTGAAATAAGGCCTCCAGACGTGTATACAGTACTCTAGGTGTGGCCTGACCATTGCCTTATACAAGGGAATAATCACCTCCTTATCCCTGCTAGAAAAATTCCTATATATCATTGACAAGACACCATGAGCTACCCTTGCAGCCCGTCTGCATTGCTCAGAGAACTTCATATCTGCCTGCACAAGCACCCCCAGGTTGTTGTTGTTTTGGTTTTTAGGAGCATTAGCAACTAAGGCCATATTGCTCAAGGATATGTGGTGGTCATTCCTTGACCTTTCCGCATCCTCCGTATTTGGTGGTGACGGGCTCGAACCCCGGTCTAATCAAGAAGCGTGTGCTACGCACTGCTGCTCCTTCCCACCTGGCTACGGAGACGCCTCCAGCACCCCCAGGTCCCTTTCATTCTCTACCACTGTCAGTGTAGTACCACAGAGTTCATACATTGCTCTGGGGTTGCTGTTTCCCATATGTAGTACTTTACATTTGTCAATGTTAAACTTCATTTGTCACCTCTCGGCCCATCTGCTCAACTTTTCTAGATCCTGTTGCAGCAGCGTACTGTCATTAGTGTCTTTAACAACCCTGCCAACCTTCATTTCGTCTGCAAACTAGGACATTCAGCTTGATATACCATCATCAATATCATTTATGAATACAGAAACCAATAATGGACCTAACACTGAACCCTGAGGGACTCCACTAATAACATTAGTCCACGATGAGCAGTGTCCATTGATTACCACTCTCTGTCTTCTCCCCCTCAACCACCCCTTTATCCATAGCAGCAATTTGCCTCCAATGCCACACTGCTCCAATTTGTGCAGCAGTCTTCCAGGTGCAACAGTATCAAAAGCCTTTCTAAGATCCAAGTATATAATATCAAAGTTATTCCCTGCATCCAGTTCTTTTGTGACCACATCATAGTATCCAATCAAATTGGTCAGGCAAGACTTCCCCTTAACAAAACCATGCTGTGTCCGAGCTATAACTGAAGTCTTGTCTAGATGATCCTGCAGTGCTTCTTTAACCAGTGCCTCCATTAATTTTCCTGGAACAGAAGTTAAACTCACAAGTCTATAATTACTTGTGTCAGCCTTTGATCCTCCTTTGTGAATTGGGGTCACATTTGCACATCTCCAGTCTGCGGGTACCTCCCCTGAGTCAAAGGAAGCGCTCATAATTATGGCTAAGGGTTTGCTTACTTCCTTTGCTGCCTCCTTTAATATAACTGGATAGATCCCATCCACCCCAGGTGCCTTTCTTGTGTTTATATTCAACAATTTCTCCTCCATTTTACTCTCAGTTATTACAAGATTCTCTAGCTTACTGCCAGAGTTGAATACACCTCTGGCATTCCCCTTCCTGAATAACTCCTCATGTGTGAATGTAGATGCAAAATATTCATTTAGTTTGTTAGCTACCTGAGCAGGATCATCAACAGTTGAACCATCGATATCAAGTGGACCAATCTGATTCATCCCCTTCCTTCTAGAGTTTACATAAGTAAAGAACTCTTTGCTGTTTTTCTTTGCATTCCTTGCCAAAGATTTCTCGTAATCTGCCTTCGCCTGCCTAACCTCCTTTGTAACTTGGTTACAGATCAACTTGTATCTATCATAGGCTTCTGTGTCCCGTGTTAATTTGTATGTATCCCATGCATTTTTCTTCTCTGTCATATGTCTCATTAGTTCATCTGACATCCATTTAGGCTTAAACCTTGAACAATATTTCTTAGTTGGTATGTAAAGCCTAGTAGCTTCCAAGATAAGTTCTTTGAATGCTTCCCATTTTGAATTTGCTGTTGGTAACATCATCAGTTGGTCCCACTGTATAGAATTTAAATACTGTCTCAGTCCATCGTAGTCGCCTTCACAAAAGCAATAACCCTTCCCTTTACCCCTAATGGTAGTTACCTCTTTGAGTAAATCTCACTTCAGCACACTGTTATCACTGCCACCTAGTGGTTCATTTATCTGCAGATTCTTAATGCATGAAGAATCACTACTGATAATCAGATCGAGTTACTCCCTCTAATTGCCTCCTGAACATGCTGCTGTAGAAAACAATCATCCAATAAATCCACAAAAGCCTTGCTAGTGTGTGAGTGAACAACCCACAAATTCCAGTCAATATCTGGGAAAGTAAAATCCCCCATTATAAGACTCTGATTTACTAGCCCGCTCTGTTTCCCTGTACAGTTTCTTATTATACTCATCAGAGTCATTAGGCCTATAGCACACTCCTACTCTCAGTTTTAATCTCCCAATGCTTATGTCACACCAAACTGACTCGACACTGCACTGTCCCGCTATGTCGACTGGCTTCACTTCCTTGGATTTTGTGTTTCTTAACTAATAGCATAACCCTTCCTATCCTTCCTGTACACACCTTTCTCCCCAAATTCCAGTTCTGCATTCCTCACATCTGTGTGGCACCACACCTCTGATATCTCAACAATATCTGCCTTTGATGTTTTGAGCAATACCTCAAATCCATCAAATTTATTTACCAAACTCCTAGCATTGCTGTACACGCAAGTATACATGCACCTGTTCCTATTCTTAGCTACCTTAACACAGCCCATGTGTTTATTTGTACCGGAATGACTCCCAGCAATCTCTGAAATACCCTGCATCTTGTTTTCCAGGCTGCTCCTCATTCCAATAGAAGCAGTGCAAGAATCACTTTCATCCCTGCCAGTGGCTACTGTTAATCTATTAGTCCTTGTATTCCCCCCCCGAGCTAGCAGTTTTCCAACCCACCTCGATAGCATCAGCAAATATTTTTGCACCCTTTCTATAAGTGTATCCCATCCCTGTAGAAGCAGTCTCTCCTGTTAAGAAGTACAGACCAAACTGAAAAAAATTCTACCCCTTGAGCCTTGCACAATCTTTCCAGGGCCGAATTGATCGACAAGGCTCTCATCATATACTCCCTCCTATCGTGTCTAGGCAGAATTGCAGACACTTTCAAATTCAACTCTAATTCACGGCTTTTTTTCAACTAGCTAGAATGACTTTTCGTATTCCTACTTTATTATGAAACATTAGAATAACCAAATGATGCAGAGAAAGTGGACTTTTTCTGCACACACACACACACACACACACACACACACACACACACACACACACACACACACACACACACACACACACACACACACACACACACACACACACCTTGTACTTTTTTTTTTTTAGCAGTAGGAATTTTTCCCTAATGCCAAGAAAGGGCCCATTAAAGTGCATCTTTAACTGAATGGCACAGTAAAGGATGAACTTTAATGACCAGGCAAGTTGTTCATGGTTATATACTGTCCAATGATTTTGTTACTGTGCCTTCTGTAGGCAGCTATAATAGCTCAAACGAACGTGCTAGCACCAATGCGTGGTCCACACTGAAATTGCTCATGCCACTCCCATGCTGTACTGAGCATTCAACTTCTCCAGCATAGCACATCTGTTCCACTGGACACCCCATTGGACTCCTAACTGTCGTTATTGGCCCACAGCTGTACAGGAACACCAAAGCAGCTATGTCTGAGATACTAGCCCTAATAACTTGGTCCCAATAGACATCTCTCATTGCAATTCTGTTGGGTCATATCTGTGGTCTAATCTTTACACAGAACAATATTCTACTGAATGCTGTAGTATTAGGCATTACCCTTATGTAGTGTCAGCATGCTACATGGTGGCATGATTGGCAGTGTTCCTAATGAAAAGCTAGCTCACTAATCAGCCTCTGGATTGGATAGATTTCTTTGGAAGGTTTCCCTTCTTTAGAGGGAAATTTAATGATTGCTCTATACTCTAATGTCTTCAGATCCCTATTATTTGAAGCAGAATATGCATGTTAGGTTCTCTTCAAAAATTTCTAAATGGTTTTATGGCATATTATTTTGCCCACAAACTATAAAGTATGCCTTAATAAACATTTTATTAATATTTTATAGCATTTTTCATGGAAACGTTTTTAATATTTTATTAATAGAATAACAAACTGTGAAAATTCTATGATGTATCAAGTGAATAACTTCTAGTTCCAAGCAAAACTAAGCCATAAGCTTTTATTATAAAATGTCATGAATGCACCTTCCTTACAAGCATGGCAGCTTCAAATCACAGTGAAAATTACCAATATCTCAGATTTACTAAGATTGCTAGTTATTTGGTGGGAGGGTGGGAGGGAATAATTCCTGAAGCAGGCTCTTAACAGGCTTAGTAGTAGATAATTGTTTTGTCAATCTAAAAAAAAAAATGGTATATACAACTGTAGAATGACAACCTGTGGAATTAAAGTTTTACTGTTCTATTACAAGGACCAAGACCATCATGTATTCACAGTTTACAACCTATTGACCAGAAGAACATAAATAAATAAAATAGTACAAGTGTTTGTTTTTATATATTTTGAAGATGCTGAACATACTATGAATGCACACTACATACAAATTTGAAATTTTGGTACCATATGATACATCAAATTATTTGAATCTGTTTAATTTGAAGCTATGATTTCTGGCATTTTGGTTTTGAATAAAAAGGTTTTTCTATGTATTTTGCAATTCTCCTTGGAGGAAAAGAATACTCAAAATTAAACTACATGAAGGAGAATCTGTCTACTCTTGAGAAAGAAAGCAAAATATTTCATAAAGAAACACAAGGAGCAAATCATTAATAAAATAATTCTAGCTTACCATGATATCGGCCCTCATTGTGGACTTCCAAGTTCCAAATTCCATTTGGATTTTCACCCCAATTATGAACAGTCATAAAAGGCCATTTCTGAAAGCCAGCTCGAGAGTTATCCAATGGACGTGGAGCCAAAAGTGTTGATCTAAAATATCATTAGCCAGTAAAGCATTAATTTGCCAATAAAACTGAATAAAAAATAATAAGAGAACAATAATCAAAGCAATATGAAAATGACACCTTAGATCATTTGCTTAATATGCCATAAACTTTAACTATAGTAATGCTAAAGATAAATTACTGATGTATAAACTACAATTGTATTTGGCTATAGTAAGCATTATTACAAGGGATGTTCTGAAAGTAAGATACATAACATATGCTTTGGCAATTCATGTATGTATACAGGGTGATAGTAATATTATTATTAAAACTGATTAAACCAATAAAATTTACAACTGACAATAAGATAATAAAATAATATGCACAGTGTAGAGGCAGCACAGTTCTGGCACTTGTCTCACACCAGTGGAACTGTATGGATATCAGATGCAAAAAAAGTTGTAGCCAAACAACTCATTGATTGCTTTTCCTTTTGCAATAATATTATTATTTTATTATTTGACAACCACTTAGACCTAAACCTTGAGCAATATTTCTTAATTGGTATGAAAAGCCTAGTAGCTTCCACAATTAATTCCTTGAATGCTCCCCACTTAGAATTTGCTGTTGGTAACATCATCAGTTGGTCCCACTGTACAGAATGTAAAAACTGCCTCAGACCACTGTAGTTACCTTTACGGAAGCAAAAACCCCTTCCTTTACCCCTGATGGCAATTATATCTTTAAGTAAATCCCACATCAGTACACTGTGATCACTGCCACCTAGCGGTTCCTTTATCTGCAAATTCTTAATACACGAATAATCACTGCTGATAACCAGATTGAGAGTATTACCCTCTCTGGTTGCCTCTCGAACATGCTGCTGCAGAAAACAATCATCCAACAAATCCACAAAAATCTTGCTAGAGTGCAAGATTTTTGTGGATTTGGGACATTAAAACCCCCCCATAAGACATTCTGATTTACTAGCCCACTATTTCTCTGTACAATTGTTCGTTGTACTCATTATAGTCATTAGGCCTATAACTCACTCTTACTCTTATTTTTGCTTTCCCAGTGCTTATGTCACACCAAACTGACTCAACATTGGGCTGTTCATGTCCACCGGATGCACTTCCTTAGATTTTGTTTTAATTAACAGCATAATCCTCCTCCCTTCCTATCCTGTCTATCCTTTCTGTACACATTGTACTCCCCAAATTCCAATTCTGCATTCCTAATATCTGTGTGACACCACGTCTCTGATATCCCAACAATATCTGCCTTTGATGTTTTGACCAGCACTTCAAATTCATCAAATTTATTTACTATACTTCTAGCATTGGCGTACATGCAAGTATACATGCACCTATTCTTATACTTAGTTACCCTAACACATCCCATCTATTTATTTGTTTCATGATGACTTCCATCAGTCCCTGAAATCCCCAGCACCCCTCGCTCCAGGCCGCTGCTCATTCTAATAGAAGTAGTGCAAGAATCACCTTCACCTCTGCCTGTGGCTACTTTTAACCTTTTAGCCTGTGAATCCCCCCAAGCTAGCAGTTTTCCAACCCACCTAACGCTACCTCGATAGCATCAGCAAACACTCTTGCACCCTTTCTATTTAAGTGCATCCCATACCTGTAAAAGTCTCTCCTGTTAAGAAGCACAGACCACACTGAAAAAATTATAACCCACGAGCCTTGCGCAATCCCTCCAGGGCCAAATTGATTGACAAGGCTCTCATCATATACTCCCTCCTACTGTTATTTATTGCTCAGCAAGAGTAGCTAGCAGCTCCATCTATTTTGCATCAGCAACTTTAATAACACAAGTTTGTAATTGTCTATTGTCTTAAATATTTTATCTGTTATAACATATTCTTGTGTTGAGTGCAAAAATGGTATTGATTTTTGGCATCATATACAGATGTTTCAGTGTGTTTTAAATGCTGAAAACCACTAATTATACATTTCTCTTGATCATCCTTGGTTTTCTTACTATCAACCAGAAGCAGTGGCGGAGAGAGAGGGTGACATAATTGAGGAATGGAATTGGCTGAGAGGATCTCAGTAACAGTAGAATTTTACATTAGAAAGTTCAATGCTTGATTCATTATAGAACTCATGAGAAATGCACTGCTATGTATGTAAGTGGTTAACAGGTTATGTGGATGTTTAATTTCCTAACTATCTTAAGAGAAAATTGCTGGTGAGCAATTTAAAACTGGCAGAATGGCAACATCATTACCAGGATGTAATACATTTACAGCGGCGGACAAAAAAACTGCATTACTTGTGAATTTTGAAAATAATGTGCTTTGCACTGCATTGTGGGTTGCAGAAATGTTCGAAATGCATTTCTTAGATGGGATATATATCTCTGTGAATGAAATCCAATAAAAAGACTCCACCTGATATACCTAATTTCCATAAATATCTTCCCAAAGGGTAAAATGCATAATTAATGGAAATATGAGAAATCATGCAAATGGCAATCATGACAACCAAACACATTTTATTACATTTACGTGTACAAACTGAAACGACAAGTTAACGTAATAGTATTATGTACTATAAATCGGCAAAATTAGTCCTCAATATTTTGTTGCTCCTCCTTGAGCTGCAGTTACAGCCTTGCAACGATCTGGCATAGACTTAATCAACTTCTGGATATACGATTGCCCAATTTCACAATGCTCTCCTTCAGCTGAATCTTACTTGTTGGCTTCTTCTGAGCAATTTTAGACAACATTATGTACCAGCAATTTTCATTAGGGGTTCAAATCTGTGGACTGTTGCTGGGTCAGTCCAACTCTGTGACGCCAGCATTTCTGAGGTGTGACTGCACCTTAAGGCAGAAAAACAAGGGTAAATATTGGTGTAAGTATGTTTTAAGCCTTGTGAGACAAGAAGACAAACTCATCATTAAATCTAAATAGCATAAAACTTACCAGTTTTGCTATGTGGCAAGGTGCTGAGTCCTGTTGAAAAATGCAGTTTTGGATGTCTGTGTGATGATCCCTAATAACGGGTTTCAGGTACTCCTCCAAGATAGCAGTGTAGGTTTCTGCATTCACCATTCCGTTAATAAACTTAATTTGCCCCACTCCTTTGCTTGTTATGCATCCCCAGACCATCTGACCAGCGGGGAACTTTACAGTCGGCGTTATGCAGTCAGGATGGTATGCCTCCGATTTTTGTCTTCTGACATATCGCTTTCCATCCAAGCCATGCAGGTTGAATTTCGATTCGTCAGAAAAGATGACAGTGTCCCATTGCTCTTTTGTCCACGAAAAATGTGTTTTAGCCCAAGCAAGTCGTTTCTTTCACATTTGTTGGGTCAACAAAGGCTTCTTCTTCTTCTTGGGCCGATAGGCATGCAGACCACATTCCGAAAGCTGTCTTTGGATAGTTCGTGCACTTGTTTCAACTCCGGAGGCCATCTCAAAGTCTAGTTTTAAATCAGGAGTACTAGCATGGGGATTATGAAGGCATAGCCATTTCAAATACTGATCTTGGGAAGGCATAGTCACTCTCTTATAGCCTGATCCAGGTCCTCTCTTCATATCACCAGTTTCATGCTTTAATTTCAGCACCCGGGATACTGTTGACTGGTGGCAGGCTATTTTATCAGCGATAGCATGCATAGAAAACCCTTCCTAGGACAGAGCAACAGCTACACTTTTTTTTCTTGGTGTCAACTGAGCATATGGAGCCATGCTTACACCTCCGCAAAACAGGATACTAACGAGCGTGAGTACTCTTCCAATGCTGTATTTATAGAAACGGCTGATGCAACACCATGCAATTACTGTTTGATGCGATAGAAGCATTATCTGATGCAATACCTTTGCTTTGCGACAAACAAAACAAAACACTACAAATGTTACTTTTTTTTTAAGGTGATGCAGTTTTTTTGTCTGCCACTGTACTTTCACTAAAGTGTATTTAATTAATCTTGAATAGAGTAAAAATTCTGAAGCAACAGCTACTTGGTGCTTTATGAAAAGGAAACTAGTTTTGAGAGAGAATAGCAAAGTCACTCAGAAACTACCAAAAGTTCTTGATAATAAAGTCATCAATTTTTGGAATTTATGATAAAAAGTCTAATACGTACCTTAAAAAGTCTAAAACATATGGATAACCATTAGCTTTGATTGCCAACATAGACAAAATGTCCATTAAATCTGATATGTCTGGAAATTCCATTAAATTGAAAAGTAAAAGTCCTTATAAAAATTAAAAAGAAGATAACATGAAAACAGATTTCTGTAGTATTCACATGCACAGCTTCTGGAACAAAATTAAATGGACAATTATTTTCAGAAGGAAAAAAGGATACTTAAAATAAAGTTTCCAGCAGATGTTTTTTTTTGGTTCTCATATCTACAAGAAAGACTGGATTAGATGGATGAAATGGTGTTAAATTGAACACTGAGTATGTGTGGAATAAACATCCAGGGAGCTTACAAAAAGAGTAGTTTTTCCATATGGAATTTTTTGAAATCCCACTGAACATGCAATGTAAAGAAATGGTTTAGAATCAATAACACAGATTCTGCAATTATACCATGTTTGATATCATTACTTCAATCATTAGATATCTGAACTAATTAACTATTTAAGGAGCACATTTATAATGAATTGAATAAGAGGTTTACTGAAGGATAGAAACCAACAAAAGGGGGGGGGGAGTATGACCTTGCTTCATTAGAAGATTTGTGTAAGTAGATTATTAAAATATATTTGTACAAACTGACATTTCCCAAGATGAATTTATTAAGAATAAATATAGAATAAACTTAGGATAAACTCCATGAACCAAAATTTGGACAACTACATAAGATTAGCAGTTACAAACTGTACAAGATATCTGCACAAACTTTCTGTAGATAAAAAAAATTTTAAATTAAATCAGGCATATAATTAATGAGGAATTTGTCATTTGTTTAAGTACCTATCTAATATATTTTTATAGAAAAAAATTTTATAATAATTCTAAAACTGGAGTATTTTGTGTGTGTGTGAGAGAGAGAAAGAAATAATGTCTTTGTAAAAAAACTGTGATTGGTTGATCTCGAGACATTGTTCATTTTTACTAGGAGCAGTAAATAGGAGTTTCACCCTAGCCTAGAAATATCAGAGTTAGAATTTGAAACAGGGTTGGCAATATTATTCTTCTCTATGTAGCTATTTTCTAGAGCTATACCTGGAAGTTGAATGAATAAGAAAGGAGAAGTAAAGTTAATTCTGTGAGTTTGAAGTTGGTCAGTAAAAGGATGTTGACTGGTTGTAGCACGTGTTCGGACTACTTTGAAAGAAAGAGAAGGAATTATAGAAGCCAATTCAGAAGAACAGCGCCCATGGAAATATCTATAGAAAAAGCATGCAGCAGAAACAGAAGGTCCATAGTGGAGAGAATATTAGAGATGACTCTTTTTTTTTTTTTTTTTTTTTTTGGAAGTTGTTGGCGCATCGGCTTCTGTGGCCATATTGCACCTCCCAAGGTTTTTGCAGTACTTTGATCCAAGCTCGAGGCGGGAATCGAACCCGCGACAGAGATGACTCATTAATTAACCTAACTGGCCTCTTTTGAATGTAATCTAGAAGCCTGAGAGAGGTTTTGGGGGACACCATCAGTCAAAGGAAGAAGGTCATTAATTCCCCCCCCTACCATGGGAACAATATACCATGGTAGGGGGGGAATTTGCGATTTCTACAGAGTAAACAGCTGTTTGGAAGTAAAATAACACCGAGAGCGAGAGAGAAAACCCAGTTTTTTAGATGCAGAGGAAGCAATTTGTAATGTGCTTATGCCAATAGAGATTAGAAGTCAGGGTAATTCCCAATAGAGATATATGATCTTGCCTAGAAATTGGAGTGTCATTGAAGATAAGCACAAGAGCAGAAGAATCCTTTTTTGAGAGATATAAGACAGGACTGAGTTTTAGAAGGATTGAAATCAACTAAGTTATCTTCACCCCACTGGAGAATTACCTGGAGATCGGAATTGAAGGAGTCGGTAGGGCATATTTGAGAAGTTGAAGCTGTTTGAACAGCTTCAATGGTGGAATGCAATGTGCTATCATCAGGAAAACTATGGATAAGATCAGTCAAAGGAAGAAGGTCATTAATATACAAGAGGAAAAGAGTGGGAGAAAGAACTGAACCTTGGGGAACACTAGCATTAGTGGAGAAGTCAGAAGACAGAGAGCCATCTACCATCACCCACAGTGAGCAGTCAGAGAGAAAACTGAATACTCAATTACAAAAAACAGTTGACAAACAATAAGATGGAAGCTTATTTAGAAGACCTTTATATCAAACACAATCAAAAGCCTTTGAAATGTCAAGAGCAACTGCTCGAGTTTCACCAAACCTTTCCATTGAATTTGTCCATAGATGGGTAATATAAGACAGAATATCACCAGTGGATTGACACTGTCAGAATACATACTGGCGATAGTTGATCAGACGGAAGATTTCTAGATAGTTTAAGAGTTGGCAGTTAATTGATTTCTCCATTATTTTAGAAAGAGTAGAAGTAATTGCAATGGAACGATAACTGGATGGGAGGGATTTGTCATCCTTTTTAGGAACTAGCTGGATATGAGCAAATTTCCAAGCAGAAGGAAAAACACTTTTGGAATAAGAAAGTGAAAAAAGGCAACACAGAACAGGAGTAAGTTCAGGAGCACAGGTTTTGAGAACATGTGGAGAAATACCATCAGCGCCTGGAGCTTTCTTAGCATCAAGATTAGTCAAAATCCTTCTACCATCCTTTTGATGGACGTCCACAGGAATCATTGAATGGAGCGTACTGGGAATGGTGCGAGGTAGTCTACCAAGATCATTAATATATCAGTTGGAAAAAAAATAAGATGCTAGCAGGTCAGCTTTATCTTTGGCTGAAGTAGCAATAGAATCACCTGGTTTTGACAGAGATAGAAACAGAAATGGGCAAAAGTTGCAGGTAATAAAGTTGCTTTGGCAAGAGACCAGAATGCTCGGCTCCCATTTGGACAATAGGCAAGTTTTCTACTCTTAGCCTGTTCAAAATCTAGTTTGGACTGATTAATAACTGATTTACAATTGTTCCGAGCTTTGGTGTTGGCAGAAAATGAAACTGAAGATTTGGAAACAAGCCAATTACAATATGCAATATTCTTTTCTTGAACAGCCTTAGCACATTTATTGAAAAACCAAGGTTTAGATAAAGGATGAGATTTTAAGGTGGAATGTGGAATAAAGGATTCCATCCTTACAAGAATAATTTCACTGATACAATTTGAGCAAACGTTGACATCAGAAGTTTTGAAACAGTAATCCGACCAAGGAAAAGAAGAAAAGAATTCTAATAGATCATTCTATTTTGTATTCTTGTAATGGCAAACAACATGAGATTGGGAATGGCCACGGGAGAAAGTATTAGTATTAGTAATGGCTGCATGGTGCAAGAAAGCCTATGGCTTATGCTGCACCAGCCAAAAAAAAAAAAAAAAAAACACACCCCTGAATAAAACAATGATAAAAAAAGAAAAAATAAATAAATAATAATAATAATTAATAAAAGAAAACGAAATTAAACCTATCATCCTATGCGCTTCCCTCACCCGAAGGTACTACTATCCAGATGACCTTTGAATTTCCCAAGGCTCCAATGAGAAGAGACAATCACCAAGTTATGATCTGAGGTGCCTAAGAGAGCACTCACTTCGACCGTGTACTTAGAAGGGCTGTTTGTGAGGAAAAGATCAAGTGTGTTGGCTGTGTGGTTATGACTGTCTGGGGATGAAGGTATATCAGGCTTAGTGTCGAAGTTTGCAGATGATACAAAGGTTGGCAGGGTTGTTAGCATTAGCATTAGTAGAGGCATATGATGCAAGAAAGCAAGCTTATTCAGCATCAGCCAAAAAAAAAAAAAAAAAAAACACACCACTCCCATTTCACCATTGTTACTGTTAATGACAGTAATGGCAGTGTGCTACTGCAACAGGACCTAGATAATTTGGGCAGATGGGCTAAGAAGTGGCAACTGAAGTTTAACCTTGACAAATGCAAAGTACTGCATATGGGTAGAAGTAACCCGAGAGAAAAGTACCAACTGTGTGATACTACACTTAAGGTGGTAGAAAATGAAAAAGACCTGGGAGTAATTGTGCAGTCAAATATGAAGTTTTCTGAGCAATGCAGACAGGCTGCCAGGGCAGGTCATGGGGTTTTGTCAATGATATATAGGAATTTTGCTAGCAGGGAAAAGGAGATGATTGTCCCTCTGTATAAGGAAATGGTCAGGCTATGCCTTGAGTACTGCGTACAGGTCTGGAGGCCTCATTTTAGGAAGGATGTCAATTTGCTTGAGCGTGTACAGAGAAGGGCAACAAGATTGGTGAGGGGAATGAAGGGATCCTCTTACCAAGAGAGGCTTAAGTTCTGCAAATTGCAGTGGCTGGAGACTAGGCACCTGCACAGTGATCTGATTGAGGTGTATGAGGCCTTGAATGGGTTGAGCACGCTGAATTCTGATGGGATCCTTCCACTTGTTCAGATTACGAACCTAAGGGGGCATAAATTCAAATTAAGAAAAGACAGATGTAGAATAGATGTGCGGAAATTTGCCTTTAGCTAGCAGGTGGTTAATTGCTGGAACAAACTTCCATCTGTCGTTGTGGAAGTTGATAGGTTGAATAAATTTAAGGAGGAACTGGACAGGCATTTGGAGGGAATGGTGTGTTTTTTTTTGGCTGATGCTGCATAAGCTCATACACTTGCTTTCTTGCATCACATGCCACTACTACTACTATTCTGGTGGGTAAATAAACAATCTGTGTGAGGTCATTAGTAATTGCAAAAGCCTCAGCATCTCAACCAGCTGGGTCAGTGTGACTAGAAAACAGAAGCCAGCTGGAGTTGTGAACATTAAAATCACCAAGAAAAATTACCTCACTGTTAGGGAAGTTGGACTGGAGAAAGTCAGGTTTCAAAGAGTTCCAAGTGATTAGTGGAGTTGGGAGAATGATAGAGGCAACAGATGAATTTCACAGGATGTGGCAGAGACATTTTAAGCCAGAGAAGATCGAAAAGAGGAGATTCCGAATTACTAAGTCTACGACAGGGAATATCAGAACTGACATATGCACAAATACTACCTTTAAGCAAAAAGAATTATATAACGAATAATTTGGACAACTGAGATGAACAGTGATTGAAACAACTGATAATTGGGATTCTGTCAGAAAAAGTACATGGGGTTTGGCAGACTGTAAGTGGAAATGGATATTGCTGAGATTAGAACTGAGACCTTGTATATTTGTTAAATGTACTAAGAAGTGTTTGGGAGGTTTAGATCTTTTTGCAGATAAGTTATTATTAGTTTGATGATTAAGCTCTATTAGTTTGATGATGCATGGTGTATGCAGTAGTAAGAAAAGGTGGGGGGGGGCATGCTGTATGAAGTAATTTTTGAATATGAAGAAATTTTTGGATATGGTGTACACATGGTAAGAACATACCCAGCTCCTTTACATAATGTGGCCTTGACAATGTCCCCTTACACACACTACTCGGACTCCCTCCAGTCATTATCTGGCAGAGTAGAGGCAGCGAGATTATACATCTGCTGATCTGGAAGCCTCCTGGAGAGTTACTAATAGGTTTGGTCTGGTGTACTAATGGCCAGCCAGCAAACACAGTTTTAGAGATGTAGCGTAAAGAAGACTGGATCTCGCCATTATGTCCATCATAACCTCAAAAGACATCAATCATACTGCATGATGGAAGAGAGGGGGGGGGGTTTACCAGAGCTTTGCCCTGGAGACTAAACATGGGTTCCATCTCGTCATCAGTCTGAAATCTGCAGACTTTTAATGGGAATTGCAAAGTCTGCTGTTAGAGCAGCCTTGTGAGCAGGAGCATTGTCAGTTAGAGGCTAGATACCTTTCCACGTCTCTTCAAGTTGATAGCCTCTCTTAACTTTCTTGGGAGCTTTCTTTAGTACTCCCCACTGATGCTGTTGCCTTTTGGGAAGTAATCAGTAAGAGTAATACCTTTAGAGACCCAAAAGACTGACAAGGTGAGATCTTATTGACATACGACTGAACTCTTAACTTTTTTGGAAATTGGTGAAGATGAATGTTCTGGGTCATAGTGATGTACCCAGCATTCATCCATTGTTACAGTTTGGTCCAAAAAATCAACATTCTCTCTACAAAGCTCCAAGATTGCCTATCCTGTAGGGCTTTTGAGGAGGTGGCAACAATCTAGGAACCCATCCATCTGCCACTTTAACCATGTGTAGGAACTCATTCATTATGGTGCAAACAGAGCCATGACTAATGTTTACTTCATTTTCTATAAAATTTATAGTTTTCTGTTCCACTCTCACAATGGCAGGGTCTTTGGCTGAGATGGGTCATTGTGCACACTGTTTTTCTCACATTTCAACTGCCTTTTTCCAATTTTTCAGTCTAATATGATTGGCAATCCCCCCCTATATATATACATAGGGGGGCAACCCCCCTCTCTCTCTCTAACCATCTCATGGATTTGTTTTGCTTCTTTGCCTTAAAATTGAAGAAACTTAATAACAGATTGGACCTCAACCTTCTCCAGCATACCATTTCTTGCTGTATTAGTGGATCTAGTTCAGTAGCCAATGGATCTAGAAAAACAAACAAATATACATTAACTTATGATACTTAGTAGTGTGTGTGTATATGTTAGAACCAAAGATGTTTTTGCTAGAATTGCAGCCTATTTCTGCAAGAGAATGAATAAGAGGCAGATGCGATCCTTTTTCCCCCCTTTTCATGTTGATGTCTATGATGCCTCAGTAATGCTTCCTTTACGTTATCCCTTAATTCTATCTGTAGTTCCTGGAGCGCCTCCACGTGGCTAGGGACGGGAGTCGGGACGCAAGTAGCTTGCTCCCTGCCTCCCGGCTGCTAAGACTCCAGGGCCGGCAAACAACACCCATCACAACACACCTATATACTTACACACACTTGCTGGCTATAAATAACCTACAGATGCTACAGCAGTAACCCTGGAGGTCGCAATCAATACAAGAATACCTTGTCCCTTGTAGCTGATTTGAATTAATCATATTTTCTAGTATTAAATCAGCTATTTGCTCCATCACACACACACACACACACACACACACACACACACACACACACACACACACACACACACACACACACACACACACACAATCAATCAAATCCCACTCAAATATTTCTAGATTCGGGTAAATACTTATTGAACATTCCCCTTGTAAAGTAGATCACATGGTGGAAAATGTCGCTGGCCCCTGCTTTAAACTCCACATTATGAACTGTTTGCAACAGTAGTAAAAGGCAATAGCCTTCCTCTACTATTGCAAACAGTTCATAATGTGTTTACTCCTAGATGTATTTTTGCTGCACAGCCCACAGATGGAACCCATTATTTTCTTGCTTCCACTTGCATGCTGCTACATTGTCTTCTTGCAGTCAGTGTGCATTAAATTTGATGATCTGTTGAAAAAAATGGCATGCAGACTTGTTTTGGTATCATAATGTACCAAGTGGAGTTGAGCTGGTGAAAAGCAGCTCATTTTGATCACTCTCAAAACGAGCTGATTGGGTGCAAACTGATGAAACATTGCTAATTAGTAAAAATTAAGAACTGTCAAGTCATCAGGATGTTTATTTATTTGCTCAATCCATGACATTTAATATTTGCTTCAAAAAAAATAAATTTGCATTTAACATTTTCTGAGGTTAATGATGGATTCTGTGCAACTCATTTCAATCAATGAGCAGCATTTTGTGTGGCTTTTTGACAGACTGCATGGGTAATCACTCTTTCTCCATGAGCTAATATCAGTGGAGATTATTCTGACCAATGTTTATCAATTTTGTTAACCATAATTTTAAAATCCTCAATATTTTGCACCAAACAATTGACATCTTTGAATGATATGTAATTTGGCATCTATTCTGACTGCATTCAATTTAGCTAGCTGACTACAAGTAAATCGAGAGATATCTTTGTGGCACGTCCGAAGTTAGAACTGTCATGATATTGGGGGGGGGGGGGGATGTTACAAATATAACATCTCATATTAGGTGCATATACACTGAAAGGACAGAATTCGTGGGCAACGTGACACCATCACCCCTCTCGCTAGTGGACGAACCCAGAGCTTGGCATGTATATAGGTACATTGCATTCACGTAGACGGTAATTCGATGTCAATATGGATAAACATCGCAAGATAACTGACTTTGAAAGAGGGATGATAGTGGGTGCCCAATGCATGGGTCACTCTATCGCGGAGGTGGTACAGAAATTGCACTATTCCCACATGACAGTATTAAGAGTGTATCGGGAATACACCATTTGTGGGATAACATCTCATCGTGGACAGCATTGTGGATGGATAAAGGTGGTAGATGAATGGCCGTTGAAGTGTCTCGCATTGTTTCAGCCAACTGGAGAGCGAAAGTGGCACAAATCACCACCGACTTCAATGAGGGAGGTGCCAGAAATGTCTCCACCAAGACCATCAGGCGATAATTAGCTGTAAGAGGTTATGGGAGCTGCCGACCCACCAGAGTCCCATTGCGAATACCAGGACTCTAAGCCTTGACTGGGTGAAAGAACATCACTGGACCATGGATGATTGGAGACAGGAGGGTGCATATCTGGTAAAACCACACGAAGCTATGCACTTGTTGTGTCAATAAGGAACTGTTCAGGCAGGTGGACGGTCGGTAATGGTCTGGGGCGTGTTCAACTGGCACATGTTGGGACCTCTAGTATGTCTAGATGCATCTCTGAATGGTTCAGGTTACATGTCAATGCTTGCAGACCATCTGCATCCCTTCATGGTCATCATACACCCACAGGGCAATGGACTCTTCCAGCAAGACAATGCACCTCCCCACAGAGCTGTAGTGACTAGAACATGGTTCGATGAGCATTCCATAGATTTTACCACCATGGAATGGCCTCCCCGTTCACTGGACATGAGCCCCGTGGAGCATCTTTGGTATGCTGTGGAAAGGCCTGTTCAAGTTTTGGATCCTCGACCCAGGAATTCGACAAAATTATGGACAACGATGCAGCAAGCATGGATGGAAATACCTGTGGAATGCTTTCGTGAACTAGTGGACTCAATGCCTCACCACGTGACTGCCCTTATCTGGGTGAAAGATGGCCCTGCCCGTTACCAAGCGAGTATCCCATGATTTCTGTCCACTCATTGTATATGCACCTAATATGGAACGTTATATATACACATATACATGCATAAGTGCCTATTGTCTTCATCACATGATCTCTATTTGCATGTAACAAATCAAATAGTCTCCCAGCAGATGAATTTTCATAAATTTTACATTCAGTTCTTTAGAAAGATCTATCAAGGCATCCCAAATTTAATTAAAATTGGACACATAAATCTGGTAATTATTATTTTTTTTTACATATAGTTTTATAGATAAAAGAAATTAATAGCTTAAATATGGTTTCAATGCTATTAGTTTTAGACAGTCCATGCTCACTTCTCATGTATTATTAAAAAAGACCCGTGAATGTGATAACTTGTAAAGAGAGAGTGAGAGAGAAGAGGAGACTTAATTTAAGAAAAAAATTGAATGTGCCTGAAATGTAACACACTGTGTACATTACCTTATTTATCATCAATATTAAAAAATGCCCATATAAAATGCTTTACTCTACTTGACCAAGTGTTCATTTTATTTTGACTATGCACCATATATGCAACTTGAAAAAATATTATCTTCTTTGTTCCAATAGTTACCATTAAATTAAATGTAACCAAAGAAGAATAGCTTGTCTTAGAAGACTTACCGTGTACCTGATGGAGAAACCAGATAAATGTGAATTTCTCCCCTTCTGTTTGCAGACAATGTTACTTTTGCTTGAACATGCTCCAGATAGCGGACATTATCACAATGAACTTCCAGAGATAAGTTAATATAACTTGTTGGAAGAATCTGTCTATACATAAATGATACTGATTAAGATAAAACTCAAGAAACCATTATTATAAACCAAACAAATGTGCTTGATTACATCAATTCTTTTCAAAGTTTAACCATCAGAACATATCTAAAAATATCGTCCAGATTTTAGCAATATAATGAAATTACTTTACATTGATAGAGAATAGAACATTTGAAAAGTCTGATAATTTTTGCAGCAAGACAACAATCACAAAATAAGAACAGTAACAGATGAGCTGTAGCAAAACAAAATATTTCATGTTCCTGCTTTTAAAATTTTTTACAAATAGGAACATGAAAATTATGATTTTGTTGCAGCTCAGTATTTTTGTTTCATGTATAAAAAGAGCTTCACTGTGATTAAAGAAATGAGAAAATGTGAAAATATGCTGAAAAGGTAGACTTATTAGACAATGCATATGCAATGATTGAGACCTCTCAATCGAAACACCAAATCGTTTTTTAGCACCGGTTATAGTGATCACTGGTATAGAATCAAATTTCAAAGAACCCATTGAAATCAATAAAATGTACTAAACTTTCATCATCAATATATTATAAGAATCACATTTTCGGTTATAAGAATCAATTTTGCCTCTGTAATATTTTTGCAAAGCACATCTCTGGAGGTCACAACCATAAAAAAATTTGCAGTTGTCAGTTTATTGGGCTTTTTTGTTTTTACAATCTATTATAAATGGGTAGTAAAATGCGATCTTATTGCATTTGTGATAATACTGATAGCTGGAATTCTGTGTGTTTTTATATTATTATGGTAAAATGTGTTTCCCCTTCACTGAAATCTGCTCTTTATTCCTATACCTAAACTACATAAACTGTTTACTCCATATCTCACTTGCATGTGTCATGTTAGTTCCAATTTGTGCATGCTGTGTGCTTTGTTATTGATTGACACTTATTGTTTTTACTGTTTTAAATTTTACTACCCAAAAAAATGTCAGTGAACAGAAAGAGAGAGAATTTGAGTGTAAAAGATAAGTTACAAATTATAGAAACATATGACAAATTAAACTTAAGCAATATGTCTCAAAGGGAATTAGCAATAAAATTAGGGGTGCCTCGGTCATCTTTATCAAAATTATTAAAATCACATCACACATTAAACACTAATGTGATTAGTGAAACCAGAAAAAAGAAGAATGAAGGGAAATGCCAAACATTAGATGAAGTTTGTTTGGTTTGAACAGGCAGCTCATTTAATGCACCAATCAATCGTAGAATTCTTCTTCAAAAAGCTAATGATTTTGCTGAAAAACTACACAAAGAGTTTACGGCGACGGACAGATGGCTGAAAGATGGAAGGAAAGGCATGATATTGTTTACAAAAAACTTCACGGAGAAAAACAGGTTTCTGATGGTCCTGTAGCTGGCAACTGGTTGAAAACCTCTTGGCAAACTGTGTTAAGCACTTATAATCCTGAAGACATTTTTAATACATGAAACAGTTGCACTACAGGGCTACCCCAGACCATTGATTGATTTTTAAAAATTCCTCTATGTCTGCAGGAAAGAAGATCAAAGACAGGATTCGAGTTCTTTTAATATGCAACAGACGGGAACAATCAAGATGAAGCCATTAGTTATAGGTGGGAGTAAAATGCCTAGATGTTTTAAAGGGGCAAAACAGCTGCCTGTTGAATATGCCAATAATGCCAATGCTTGGTTGACAGCTTCTTTATTTGAAGATTATCTCGTAAATGGGATTTTCAATTGGATAAGAAAAACAAAAAAATTGCATTGGTTTTGAACAATATCATTGATTCAACCTCTTGATCAGGGAATAACAAACTTTTAAGACCTTTTATACATCGGATACAAGGCAAAGAATCATCCAGTCTATAAATGATGGTTTCGGAACATCATTCGATATTGCAAAGCAGATTACTGTTATAAATGCACTTCATATGACAATGAGTGCCTGGAATTAAGTTTCAGAAACCTCCATCATTAGCAACTGACTGTTTCAAAAAATGTGGATTAATTATTCATGATGGCCAACTAAGTCACGACAACAGGAGTTTAATGATTGAACATAGATGGTGATCGACAAGTTACTACAGCTTTAACAGATGAAGAAATTGTCCAGTCTGTAATTGATAATTTCGCCAAGGAGAAGGAAAATGAAGATGAACCCAAACAAATTCCAATTACAAAACGGCAAACTCATTAAGCTATAGCAGTCCTGAGGAGAGCACTGGAAGAAACTGGTGAAAGTGATCGTGAATATAGACTGTTATACAATATTGAAAAATCTATAAATAGACTTTGCAGTGATAATTTAAAACAATCTAAAATAAGTGACTTTTTTTAAATTATAATCATATTACAAAGTGTTATGTTTAATTAATATATATATATATAATATATTAATATGTATATATTAATTAAGCTATGTACGTAAGTATAAAGTTATTTTTATTTTGCTAACCTGTGGATAACATTCTTTCGATTTTCACCTATCATTTAATTGGTAATAAAATTCTGGTGAGGTGTAAATTTGTGCTTTATATATTTATTTTTATAGCCTGTAGATAATATTCGTCGATTTTCACTTATTAGAATCAAAATTAAATTTGCAAATGTGACCACTATAATTAGTGGCGCTGGTGGCACCAGCTGTATGCTAGCTAAATCTGTGCTCCTATAAAGTTGATTAATAAAGAAGGTTTTATGTAGAGTTGCTCAAAAAGACGTTATGTTTTAGATAAAATAAGCATTGGTGAATGATAGGCTAAGATTGGTGAGTGATAGGCTAACCACCTAAGGGTGGTTTAATTTTTTGACTGTGAACATTTTTCAAAATGGCTATCATATACCATTATTATCCTTGAATATAGAAAAACATAGGAAATTTCAAGGTTGATAAATTTTTAGGTTGTTTGGTTTTTAGGAGCATTAGCAACTAAGGCCATATTGCTCCGGGATATGCGGTGGTCATTCCCTGACCTTTTCGCATCCTCCATATTTGGTGGTGACGGGCTTGAACCCCGGTCTAATCAATACATTTTTTTTTTTTTTTTAAGGAACTATGATCAATCACTGGGACTTCTTAACAGAATATTGGTGCTACTTGATAGCTTTTGCTGTAGAGGTTTTCAAGATACCAATTTGTATTTAAAAATATTAATTTTTGTAAGTTTCAAGGTCATGGCAATTCTACCAAGTTAGCCACTTGAATTTATTCTTCATGAGATGAAAGAACTACAGCAGTACCACCT
The DNA here is from genome assembly GCF_048544385.1 of Mastigoproctus giganteus. Taxonomy (NCBI): domain Eukaryota; kingdom Metazoa; phylum Arthropoda; class Arachnida; order Uropygi; family Thelyphonidae; genus Mastigoproctus; species Mastigoproctus giganteus. The sequence continues at coordinate 182,247,391 of NC_143581.1, forward strand.
GCTTGTTCAGTGGTGACTAGCAAATCAGCATAAATTGCATAAAATTGTTTATTAATTTCCATCTTTACAATAGATAACAGTTGAAGGGTTATTTGAATCTGGAAGGAGGGAGATATGGAATATCAAGACATACAAGCCAAAGTTCTTGATTAAGTATATACATGACTAGAACTGCGACATCACGAGGAAGCTTCACCACTGAATAAGAGCTACCATATCTATATGGCTGCGACAGGTTTGGCAGAGCGGCAGCTTAAATGTATCACCTTCAACAGAAAAAGAAGCCTTGAAAGTAATAAGCCCGGACGTGACACACTGATCTTATTTGTGGTATCTGTGATGGCCACAAGCACGATGACAACATATATTAAATTAGCCGCACTGAATATTATGACATTGTCAGTAAAAATTGAAGTGTGTGGACATATTAAAGGGCAGAAAAATAAACATACTTGGATTGAGTGAATCAAAGTGGAAAGGAAATGGGTGTAGAGAGCTATGAGGAGGCTATTACCTATATTGGTCTGGGGGTGATGTAGCGAGGAAGGGTGTAGCGATAATTATAGATCACAGGATTAAGGAAAGCCTACTGGAGGTGAATAATAATAATAATAATAATAATAATATCAACGACAGACTCATGTCAATTAAACTGCAAATGAATGACAGTGAAAATCGGTTGTGAAGAAATGGGGAAGCTGAAGTTTGAGGACAAGCTCAAAGAGAACATCACAGGTGGAGATATAGTCATCATGGGTGACCTGAATGCAAAAGTCAGAATGGAGAGACAAAGACTAGAATACGTTATGGGTCATCGTGGTTGGGTGACTAGGAATGATGATGGTGACAAGGCTATTGGATTTCTGTTTACAGAACAGCTTGGTCATAGAAAACACCTGGTTCAAGAAGAGAAAGTCACAAAGTGACAAGATATGGTTGGGACGGTCTCCCTGGGTAGCAATCACAGGTTAGTTGTTGGGGTTTTAAGATTCCCTAAATTGAAGAGGATCAAAATAAAAAGAGAGAAAAGTACAGGTGTGGAAGTAGAAAGAAGAGGAAAAAGGGACGATGTTCAGAGAAGAGTTCAGGAAGGTTGTACCTAAGACAGTGGTGAACAGCGTGGAATAAGAATGGAAAGCATCCAAAGACTGCATAGTAGGACTGACAGAGCAGGTATGTGGAAGGACAAGCAATAAAAGGAGGTGGAAAGAAACCCCATGGTGGAATGAGAGGATGAGAAAGGCTGTGAAACAAGAATAATGCATTTAGGACCTACTTCCAGAACATAAACTGTGAAGAGAGAGGCCAAGAGGATAGTCTTCTCTCAAGTCTTCCAACCACAGTCTTCTCTCAAGGAGAGAAGACTGTGGTTGGAAGAGAGGAGGGAAACTCTACAACAAGATATTGATGGTAATAAAAAGATGCGGTATGGTATAGTGAGGAATAGGAGAAGAGATTTGATCATCCCGTCATTCAAGAAGGGGAACAGGAAGAAGTGTTCATATTATAGAGGCATCACACTGACATCACATGTGAGTAAGCTGTATGAGAGAGTGTTAGAGCAGAAGATAAGAAGAACGATTGAAAATAGGATGGCCAAGGAATAGTATGGCTTTAGGCCTGGCAGATCGATGGTGGATCTAATTTTCTGCATCAAGCAACTGATGAAAAAATGTTATGAACACAATAAAGAATTATGGATGGCATTTTTGGACATAAAGAAAGTGTTTGATGTTGTGAAGAGAGAGAAAGTGTGGGAGGTTTTGAGAAACTTGGGGACAGAGGAACATCTTGTGGAGAGAATTGAGAATATGTACACCAACACAGTGAGCAAAGTAAGAACAGTGATGGGGTTGACAGAGGGCTTTGAAATAACATCAGGTTTGAGGCAAGGAGGCATCCTGTCACTACTACTGTTCATAGCTGTCATGAATGATGTGCAATGTAGAGTGGCAAAACAATTTGGACAAGACCAGATGAAAGTCATGCTCTTTGCAGATGACCTATGCATATGGGGAGAGAGCAGGGAATAAGTGTAATGGCAAGTTGATATGTCGGCTAGTATAGTATGGCCAATGAATTTGAACTGGTTTTCAGTCAGTAGAAGTGTGAAGTAATGGTTCTAAAGATGAGTGGCAAGCCTGATGGATACATTACAATGGTAAGGAAAGAGCTAAAAATGGATAACAACTTGAAGTATCTAGGTAGCACCATTACAAAGACTGGAATGATAGATGAAGAAATAAATAGAGGGATACAAGTGGGTGAGAATTTCTATAGGCAGACGAGATCTGATCTGGATCAGACCTATTACATACCAATTGTGACATATGCATCTGAAACTTGGACTGTGAGGAAAAGGTGAAAGTAGAATGTAGGTGTCAGAAATGAGATTTGTGAGGAGCATAGCTGGAAAGACAAGACGTGACAAAATCAGGAATGATGTGATTAGGGAGAGAATTCAGGTTGAAAAACTCCAGAACAGGATTGAAAGGTCCTGTTTGAAATGATTTGGATATATCAAGAGGATGAATGAGAGGTGTTTGCCAAGAAGAATGTTTGATTTATAATTAAGGGACGGAAAAGACCAAGGGGGAAACCAAGAATGAGGTGGCAGGACATGATAAAGACCAATGTCATTAAGAGGGGAGGAAACTGAAGTGAAATCAACAATGAAGAGAAATACACGGACAGGGCATGGTGGTGAGGCTTCATATATCAACCCGTGGAATAGCAGAACGATGACAGATGATCAGTATAGCTGGCGCTTACTATATATATATATATATTTATCTGGCTCCAAAGAACTTCAGGGTGGCCAATAATTACATATTTTGGATATACATCCATGACTCACCACTATAACTTACAGTAACTCAAAAACTACAATGAAAAATCATAAAAAATAATGGCTACTGTTCTTTCAAATTTATATTAAGTTTTAAGTTCATTTGGTATATTTCAGCATTCAAAGCATTCATAAAAAGTGTCTAGGTCGTCTTCTGCTAAATGACATTCACCAATCTCAGTGATCTTACCAGGAGCTTTCAGAATTATAAGAAAAATAACAGATGTATCATATGCACAATGGTAATGATTACTTAGTGTGCTTGGAAAAAAGTGATCTATCTCATCAGTGGTGTCAGGCTTGAAATATATACCCACAAAAAAATAAGACAAGTATGCTGAGTTTTCTGTGGCCTATTCAATTATCTTGACAGGAGTGTATATAGAGGATTCACCGGAATACATTTTCAGATATTAAAAAGACTGCACACCATAATACCATTGCTGTAGGCTCATGTTGTCTCCACTGCAGGAAAAGTTCACTGAGTCATGCTGTTTCTAACATTCATCCACCTGTTCTTGATGGGGTGCAAATATTCTATTTGGTGATAATATTCTATCACCAAAGTAGTCACAGTTTTCTGCAATAGTAGAACAGGTCGAGTATCAATGCAGGGATATCTGGCTCATATCTAACTAGTGGAGGATTCAACTCATTATATTGTTGGAATGAACCAGCCAGAGGGCTAGGTTGTTTAGAATTAGTGCTGAGGTAGTTAAGGTCCTGAAGCATCAGTACAATAATAAACAGTTAAATTACAATTTATACTCCACCTGGCCACTGTGGCTAGAGGAGTTCACGACTTTATTATAACTGTTTTATTGCAATATGCAGCAGTTAACAGTGGACCATGCATTTTTTTTTGAAGGCTCAATCTCACAACACTGGCAATGTATAATGGGATAACTGGGTACACTGTCCATATACATTAGCCCAGTATCATTGCTAGCTCTATACACACTGTCAAGTTTGTTTGTTATTTGGTTTTTAGGAGCATTAGCAACCAAGGCCATATTGCTCTGGAGATATGCGGTGGTCATTCCCCGACCTTTCTGCATCCTCCGTATTTGGTGGGCACGGGCTCGAACCCCGGTCTAATCAAGAAGTGTGTGTGTTACGCACTGCTGCTCCTGCCCACCTGGCTACAGAGGTGCCCACACTGTCAAGAAAATCTACAGTTTTTGGCTGGGAGAACCGTACAATCCTCATCTGAGACTGACTAATTTGGTTATAAAGTGAGAAAAGCTCATAAAAGTTTGCAATCTGACTAGAAATGAAATCGGACCTCTTTTCATTTACTACTCATTTATCTCATTTATTTATCTATTTATAATAATAAATTAATAAATTTCCAATGAGGAGTTTTCAATTCATTGTAACTTTTATTGCAGCAGATAATTCTGAGTAGCAGTTAACAAGGGGCTGTGCATTTTTTGGAAGTGTATAGGCTCAATCCAGCCAGTTATAGGATGAAAAAGTCAGTTTATGGAAGGAATGGGGAACAGTCCTCATCTGAGACTTACTAAATTGGTCATAAGTGAAAAAAAGTTTCTCCCAACTTGACTGGAATTGAAATCTGACCTCATCCACATGACTTAGAAGGACATGGCATAGCCAATCATGCTGGACACAAGAGAAGTGGCAGTAGTGATTTATATCATATTGTTGTGAATTGTTTCACTGTCAGCATGTTACCAATTTATCCAAATCTTATGGTCTAATGCTTCCTCTACCCCATGAAATTACTTTCAATTTTCGGCACACCACTTATAACTGCTGCATGTTTTAGCAGTGATTTATGCAATTAAATATTATGATTTATAAAACTTGATACATGTCAAAATAGTTATAGTAATAGCCATATAGTGCAAGAAAGCCAAGGGGATTTTGCTACACTATCAAAAAAAAAAAAAAAAAAGAAAGAAAGATAAGAAAACACAAATTATTTGCTTCCCTCCTCACATAGGTAACTATCCAGTTGACCTTTGAATTTTTTCGAAATGTCAGCTTCAACTACCTGTGAAAGCAATCAATGACTTGCTGGCTATAAGAAAACTTACTACAATCTAGTCTGAGCCTCTTCCCTTGTAATTTAAATTTACGTCCCGAAATAATTATTGTTATTTATATAGAGCATTTTCAAAACTGATTACAACACAGAAGAAATCTAGGAGTATATTCTACAGATAAAAATAAGAAAAAAAAAATCCTGTAAACATGTATCAAAAGTCTACTAGTGTGTACTCTGCACACTGGTTACTCACAACTGTTCAAAGTAATCCCTATTTTGTTCAATGCATCAAATACACAATTCCCTGCCACGTCTTATCATTTCAGGACTATTCTCAATGGGTTCAGTAGCTTCAAAAACATTATTTCTCATTTCTCTTGCTCCGTGTAGAATAAACCATGGATTTCATGTAATTTTAATGACCACTGTATATGGCCATTCTGATCAATCCATTAGTTATTGTACTCCATATTTAAAATAAGTCAGAAACAACACAGGAAACCCCAGGGGCTCACATCTGGTGAGTATGGGCTTGGCACACCCAGGGTCCTGAGCTGGATATCATCATTCTTCTCTTTCTTAGTGATGCCCTTCTACGTTTGACTCCCTCTCTCTCTCTCTCTCAGGGTAACTTGGGACTTTTTTTTTTTTTTTTTTGGGTGGTGCAGCATAAGCCTCAGGCTTCATTGCACCATATAGCTACTACTAATAATAATAATAACAAAAAAAATGGACTAAGCAGTACTGTATATAAACAAGATCCTCTATCAATTTTCAAGGGTACATCTTCCATGGTTCCCACAAATTGTTCTACAGAAAATGTAGGTATGCCGTTTTTGAGATTTTTGTCGGTAAAAAATAAGGACCAAGGAGATTGCTTCCAAGAATACCACACCAAACATTAAATGAAAAGGTATATTGATAATGAGTACTGATAATTATATATAGGTTCCCCCCCCCCCAGGTGTGACAACGATTCAAGAGCTGAGAAATTGAGGATCACGTGTACATTGAGGATCACGTGAAATTGAGGATGTATGCTACAAAACTAGTTCAACAGCAGCCACAGACAAGAGTTTGTATTTATTCACATCTTGTGACAATTTTTGTACAGGCACACTGTGAAATGGATACAATTGCTATCATGCAATGTCCTCCATATGTGTGCAGATAAAACATTTATGCTTTAGTATTTTTCGGCACACCACTTATAACTGCTGTATGTTTTAGCAGTGATTTATGCAATTAAATATTATGATTTATAAAACTTGATACATGTCAAAATTGTTATAGTAATAGCCATATAGTGCAAGGAAGCCAAGGGGATTTTGCTACACTATCAAAAAAAAAAAAAGAAAGAAAGATAAGAAAACACAAATTATTTGCTTCCCTCCTCACTATGTGAGGAGGGAAGCAAATAATTAGCAGAACATAGAAACTTCCCTTTACTAACCAGCTTGTACTCATAATGGTTTTCACATAATTCTTTCTCTAATTTGTCTTTCCACAGCAGAAAATGTTTTAGTGTGGTACTTGAGTTGGAAAATTTTCAGCATATCTGCTAACAGCAGCTATAGCATTCTTATGAACTTTGCCGTAAATTAAAATCATATCAGTTAACTCAGCAAAAGTAAATAGATTTGTAGTGGCTCCCATATTGTGTTTAATAAATTCCATTCTGTAAACAATGAGGTAGTTGTCATGGAACCTGTAGCATCTGAGGATACAAGTTATGCTTACGTAACAGACTTATTCTTCAAGTACCTGACGTGTTGGTACTACTAGTATGTACTCTGCACACTGGTTACTTACAATTGAGTAAATGGAATGACTGATGTAGAAAAACAACACTATTCATATTGGGGTCAGCATTATGTATTGTACTGTTTAAAGCTTGTTTCACACAGTTCCAATTTGTCATTTTTATAACATAAATTTGAACATCAAATGTTTTGCTATTTTACATGGTTTTGTAATTTATGATTAATGTTTAAATATCTCAGAAATAAAGTCATTTGAGATATGCTTATAGGAACTTTTTTTTGCAATATTTTTAGCTGTAGAACACTCCTACATTTATTCCATGCATTTGAAACATTTTGTACAATGCAATAGCAGTACCAGACTAAATTTATATTGCAACATACATATTTTATTAGTAAATTAATAAGAGGAATTTACCTCAATATAGTACGTAGAACACTTCCGTTTTAATTTCTGGAGGGTATCATATGGAAGTGTTCTACGTACTACATTGAGGTAAACTCCTCTTATTAATTTACTAATATTATTATCAACGTAGAACATATTGAGCATTACAGCTCTGATTCATACTATCTAATACATATTTTATGTAAATGTGTTTACAGGCAGATCTCCATGTGAGCTGTAAAACATGGAACAACTCACAGGAGAAATTCTATTCTTTTCATCTGAGATTGACTAACTACAGTCCAGACTGAAGTTTCTATGAATTCCTCTGTCACTTAAAGGACTTGAGCCTAGACCCCAAACGAATGACAAGTGGTAACACCACTATACCATCATGGAGGTCTTTAGTCCATATACACCAGAACTTTGTAACAGGCTGTAGGCACATTCATCCATATTGTCAATGATAGTGGCAACTACAATCATAACCCCTTTGAAAATCTGTTAAATCACGATGCTTACCAAATTGTAAGAAAAAAGCAAATGCTTAGCTTCAAATGTTATTTCAGCAATATACTGCTAATTCAAAATGACCTTCCTTAAAAAATTTATTGTGATTAAATCAATAAAGATACACTGAAAAGAAAGTTATATTTTTTCATTTACTGTAATCAGTTTAACAGTAAACTGATTTCTTATGAAAGAATTTCAAGAAATTCAAGAATTTCTTATGAAAAAAAAAAAGTTATAGAGTGGCTTTTTACTAGAGCAGCAGTTTCTTGGATTGTGATTGGTATCTGTGATTTCCTTTCCTTTCCTTTCCTTTTGTCTTATCCTTATAAACTGAAATTACTATAAAACAGTGAATTGTTATCAATTTTCTGCAGGATAATGGACTTACTTGTTGATTATGATACCCAAGTGTCTAAAATTTGTTTTACTGATTAAAAAACACTCCATCTTTCAGGAAATTATAACAGACAATGTCTGAATATGGTGATGTAAAACTCTGCATACTCACACTGAACATTAGGGATAAGCTTAAAATGAATATGTTTGGTACAGTGTTGATAAAATGTGTGAGCCATTCTTTGCTGAATGAACAGTCACCAGCATTAATTACCTCAAGATGTAAGAGTTCTAGCTGGTGCTCCAACAGTAGAAGACAAATTTGGTGTCTGTTCTAACAGGATGGCATGGCACTGTGTCCCATCTTTTTCCTTGTGTAGTATGAGTAATGTCTTTCACGGTTATGATGGGCATCATGATGTGATACAGTACTCCTCACATTTTGAGGGTATGGCCCAAAAATGGTTTTCATTGGCCAGCCACTAGATAATCCACTAGACCAAACCTATTGGTAACTTTTTAGGAAGCATCCAGATGAGGCTGCCTCTGCTGTGCCAGCTAGTGACTGCAGGGAGTCTGAGTAGTGTGAATGTGAGAGGCACTGTTGAGGCCATTTATGGCACGTAACTGGGAATATTCTTACTTTGTGGATATGCCATATCCACATTCTTATAACATGCACCTCGTGAACTCTCTACTTTTGCTCTACTGAATGTATCAAATGATGCAACACACTTATCTGCAAAAAAATCTAAACTTCCCAAAAACTTCCTCATTCGCTTCACAAATATACATGGTCTTAGTTTTCATTGCTTGTGTTACTCATCTTCGGAAAAATTAGCTGAAACTCAAGCAGTTGCTCTTGTCATTTCTATGGCTTTGATCATGTTTGGCATAATGATTTTCTAAACAAGATCCCATCTGATAGATTTGCCTTTTTTTTTTGAAAGTGCATATCCAGTTTTCTCTCTGACATCACTATGTGATAGTGGATGGCAGATCTCCAAGGTTCAGTTCTTTCTCCCACTCTTTTCCTCTTGTATATTAATGACCTTCTCCCAGTCACTGGAAATCCTATCCATAATTCTGCCGATGATAGCATACTACATTCAACCTTCTTGTTTGAGAAATTTCGTTCTACACTACCAGCTTCAACTTCTCAAATATCCACTACCAATTCTTAAATGCTGATCTCCAGATAATTCTCCAGTGCAGAGAAGAAAACAGTTAATGAGTTAGCTGCTCCTGTGCTCTCATCTTCAATGACACTCACATTTATAGTCAAGTTTATCTATCTCCATTGGGGATTACCCTAATTTCTAATCGCTCTTAGCATACGCACATCACAAATATTGATTCCTCTGCATAAATAAATAAAGGGTTTTCTTTTTGACTCTCAGCATTACTTTTTTTTTTTTACACAACTACTCACTCTGTACAAATCTCAAATCCATTCTACCATGCAACATTATTTCCACATCTGGGGTAGTGTTTTCACACCTCTCTGAAGTTTCTAGACTCCATTCAAAAGAGGACAGCAGGATTTAATAACCTATCTCTTACAAAATCTCACCACTCTGTCTCATGATGTTCCCGCTGCAAGCCTTTTCTACAGATACTTTCATGGACACTGGTCTTCTGAATTGGCATCTGTAATTCCACTATTCTCTTCCAAACCAGTCTGAACATGCATTGCAACTAATCAGCAGCCATTTACTGTTGAACTACAAACCTAGAGAATCAACTTTTTTCAGTCTAATGTCAATAAGTATCTTGTCTTTCCAGCCTTCAACCCAAGAGCAGTACTAAGCACTATAGGTTCTAATACCAATACCATTTGAATTTGGGATTTCAGTGTATGTATATATATATATATATATATATATAAAACCCACAGTACATGGCTGGTCATACATGAGTTATGAGTACATGCTGAGCCTCCAAGGCTGCTGACACCAGAAAAAACCTGATATGTCGGAGTCTATTTGAAGAAGAAAATGTTCATTGAAGGTGATTATCACTTTTTTCCAAAGATTATAGACCTGTAATCCACATACAGACCTGTACCCACCATCATAATCAATAGAGCAAAAAGCAGAGCCCCGTGTCAAATAATTTTAGAACTCTCCAGTTCCAGAGAAAGCAAAAATGGTGCTATATGTTTGAAAATTACAGGGGTTAAAATACTCTTTGGCATTACTGATATGATGTGTTCTGTTATTTTACTTGGTACTGTTTTTGCATTTAAGACTCTAAGATGACATCCTGTGGGAATACCTTAATTTTGATATCTGTGGTTGGGTGCTTCATCATGTCAATGAATGCACACTCTCATGCTGCTTTAAGCCATCACAGAGTTCTTGGCTTTCATCGATGCATAGCATATTCAACATCCTCCATATAGTCCAGAACTAGCAATCCTGTGATGTTTACCTTTCTTCTAAATTAAAAACAAGAGAAAGGAAAATGGACAATAAGCAACAGAGGTGATTTTGAAGGATGGTCAGAGAAAGGATTTTCAAAACTTTCTGTATTTGATATAAATTATAACATATAAAAAATAATTATAAAAAAAATAAATAAAATAAAAAACTTTCTTCATTACATTATGCATTTTCTGGCACAAATAAAATATTTGTATCATTATTCAATCTGGTAAATGAATTTAAGATATTTTAGATTTTATAATTTATTTCATTAAAATTATTAAGTTTAAGGCTTTATCCTTTAAACATCATTTTCTAAATTTATTGGCAGAATATTCAGCCTATAGTCATAAGAAGTATTACCTATCACAAGTTAATAAACTAATTTTACAATAATGATAGAATTGATAACAGAACACACACACAAGGTTTTTCCCAGTTGAACAAAAATCAAACAGCTCTGATTAACAACAGTATCATGTCTTGGGAATAAGTTACTTCACTGCACTTCTCAATTAAGATTTAAAATTGATATGAATATTACAATGAGAAATAAGAATCACAGGCAAGGCACAAAGTAATGGTGGCAAGATGTAACCAAATCAGATTAAGGGATGTCCTGTAAAATATACATAATCATCTAACCACGTTTTACATGAAAATTTTTACTTTCTAAGTTAAAACTAGGTTTACCTATAGACAGAGCACAAAAGACTAGGAATCAATTCCATAAAGAGAATTTATAGTCAAGTTTGCTACAAACTAAAACATCTAGGATGGTTATAACTTGTGTAAAAGTTTATATATGTATAACACTCAGTGATCACTGAATTATGACCATCCCATTCATAATGGACTATGCAGCATAGCTTGAAGTATAAAAAGCCAAACAGTTTTGTAGTCTACAGTAGTGACTTGCATCTGATCTTGCAAGTCAGAATGATAAAATAGCAGTTATGGGAGTAGAAAAGATATCAGAAACGGCATGGCATGTCTTGTCAGTTGTTCACAGCCCACTGTGGTGCCAAATGGGTCAAACCATCTCCCGCTGACAGAATTGTAAAGAATTATGCAAGGTGGATGTTCATGGTGAGCGAAGGGTGCAGTGCATTGTACAGACTCAATGGTAGGTCACTGTGCAAAAGCTGACACTGCAATACAATATGGGGAATGCAAGAACAATATACCAAATGACAATGCACCACATACATTCTCAGACATATAGAGTTCCACAGCAGATGACTGAAGAGACACTCACTCCTCACTGCTGATTATTGTTGGCAGCAAATGTTGTGGTGTCAACAACACGCTGGTTGGACACTGAAGGACTGGAAATGAGTGTGCTACTCGGATGAGTCCAAATACCTGGTGCAACAAACTTGATGGAAACCTTCATGTGCGGTGCAAGCAACACTTGTCCATGGACCCAATGTGCATGTTCCACACTATCCAGGCAGGTGGCAGTGGTTGCTTAATATGGGGCATGTTTTGCTGGCAAGGATCCCTGGTGCATAAGGCCAATGTTTCACTAATGAGGTCTATCAGCAGCTCTTAGGAGACCATGTGCACCCTACCATGTTGCATTTTTTCCAGGACATTAAAGGGATCTTCCAAGACAATAATGCACCATGTCATTGGGCCCACATTGTGCTGTTGTTGTTGTTGTTGATGGGGTTTTAAGTGCAATGGCTACTTAGGCCATATTGCACTTAGAAAAGTGGTTCATACTGCCTGTGTTGGTTCATGTAGAATCAGTTAGAAGTAGCTATACAGTCCTATTTGTTTTAAGAAGGAGAAGAATTCTGCGAGATTTGATTTTTCGCCTATGATATGGCTAAGTGACAAAGGTTCCTTTAAGCTTTCCAGAGAAATGAATGACACTAGTCGAGCATTATTATACAGATTACATTCCAGAAGTATGTGTTTGACTGTGAGTGGTGTATGGCAATGGTTACACTGAGGAGGGTCATTCCCTGACAGGAGGAACAAGTGAGTTAAATGAGTATGGCTGATTCTGGCTCTGGCCAGAATTACTTCTTGTCTGTTTGCAATGGGGCTGGAAGCCCATAATTTTGGTACAGGTTTAATTTGAAAAAGTTTATTATGAATTTGTGCTTGCCATTGAAGAGTCCATTGACCTTTACATATACTTCGGATCTTAATTTTATAATCTATGAACGGTACTAAGGAATTCGTTGGGGCTGCTCTCAATTGATGTTTAGCAGCCCACATTGTGCACGAGTGGTTCAAAGAATAGAGTGAAGATATCATCCATCTTGACTGGCTTCCAAATTCACCTGAAATCAACCCAGTTGAACACCTGTGGGATGTTTTGGAAAGGGAAGTGAGGCATATGGACATCATACAACTGCAACTGTAGATCCCCACAGATGTCTTTGGAGCCAATGCCAAGGCGAATAGCTGCTGTTATCCATGCACAGTGGCTCAACATGGTATTAGGTAGATAGACATAATGCAGTGATCACTGAGTCCATAAATAAATATAAAAATATGAAAGTAAATGTATATTTCTTACTTCTCCATATGGTGTGCTCTGACTTCGCACATTTTCTGAGGAGGAACTGTAACCCATTTACGAGCAAGCTTCACCATTGCAGAAGCATCCATCATCCCATAACCAAAAGAGTGACTAACTATTGGAAAAAATAAAACACTACAGAAATAAAAATCATAAAAAAATAAAAATAATTAATTCTTTCATATTTTGGTATTGCTATGTACCTTCCCCTTTGCATATCTATTCTTTCTTGTTCAATTATATTGGCTTGTTAAGTGCATAATTATCTTTCCATTACATAGTTTCTGTTAAGTGATCAAGCATCTTTCAAATGACTTAATGTTATAGCGTTACATATATGCTCTTTTTTGTTTGTTTTCAGTCCATCAGTGATCAACAGAAGACATGAATAATTAAAAAGGAAAGTACACGATGACAATGAAATATTTAATATATAAAAAAAATTGTCCTGCATACAAAGAAATGTAGCACAAGCAAAGAAAAATGCAGTCTTACAAAAAAAGGCATTAAACCTTCAAATTGTAAGGCTACTGTGATGAGTTGTTTTAATAAGTAATGCTTCTTTAATGTTACTTATCAATGCAGTGCCACTCTCCCCTCCCACAAACACACATACATGGCTGTTGTTTTAATAAGTAATGCTTCTTTAATGTTACTTATCAAAGCAGTGCCACTCTCCCCTCCCACACACACACACATACATGGCTGTTGTTTAATGGCCTAAGAGCAACAAAAGTTCTAATGCATTAAATATTTGGTTGATGTTATTTTAGGGGAGCGTTACTTAATAACAGTGCAACACAAGGCAACTCTTCATGATAACCTCACAATCTGAAAGATAAGCTTTTTTTTTTTTTTTTTTTTTTAAATACTTTGTGTCTTTCTTTACCTGTGCTGTACAACAAGGATTCTGCAAATCCTACCTCAGCTTATACAGTCACTCCCTAACTTACGTAAATTCGACTTTACATAAGTTTTTGCTGGCTGATGCAAACCGAAAAAAAATATGGAAATGTATTTTGCATCCCATAGGAATAAATGGAGGCATTGTGAAAATATTGTAATGTGAACCCAATAACACATTGTTTTTTTTTTTTTTTGTTTTTTTTTTCGGTAATTCATTCCAAGACATCAGAAGTTGAAATTTTTGCTATGTAACTAAGCTATTTATAAAATTAAATAGACCTCTTGCTCCAGGATTCATAGTATAGGAAGTATGAATATTGTTCTCCACTGGAGGAATGGAATAATAATGAAATTGCAGGTACAAACAAGGTAGTAAACTTTAATAGAAACTACAGGTACAAACAAGGTAATAAACTTTAATAGAAACTACAGGTACAAAAATGAAGGTAAACTAAATGAATAGAATAAATTAAATAAAATAAAATAAAGCAAAGTAGCTTTCGAATCTGAGGGCCTCTTCATTGGCTTCAACAGAAACGTTAGTACATACTAATGTTTATGTTCAAATAAGTACTACACAAAAATCTCTTTTAACTAAAGGATGCAAAAACAAAACACAGGGCCAACATGTTTACAAATGCTACTATTGGCTGAGAGGAAGGGCTATGCAGTCCAGCCAGAGAATGCACTACATTTCATCGTCATCATATGTTCGGGTATAAGAATCAATTTTGAATGCCTTTGTGATATTTTTCTGAAGCACATTTCTGGAGATCACGACCATAAAACAATAAAAACAATTTGAACTTTCCGATTTATTGAGCTTTTCTGTTAGTGAAATCTATTATAAACGGGTAGTAACCTCGATCTTATTGCATTGCACTGCATTTGTGATAATACCGACAAATAGAATTGTGTAGGTTTTTATGTTATTATGGTGAAATTTGTTTCCACTTCACTGAAATTTTCAATCGTATAAAAAACATAAATTTTCAGAATCTACTTTTTACAATGGTGAAGGGAAAGTGACCAACGGAAAGTGCAAGTAGCGGCAATGCTAAGAAACCACACAAAATTGATTTGATTTAGAAATGAAGATGAAAATGATTACGAAGTACGAAGCAGGACAAAGTTTGTCATCCACCCCAGGGGCTCACATCTGGTGAGTATGGGCTTGGCACACCCAGGATCTTGAGCTGGATATTATCATTCTTCTCTCTTTCTTGGTGATTCCTTTCTACTACTTCTCTCTCTCTCTCTCTCTCTCAGGGTAACTCGGGAATTTTTTTTGGCTGGTGCAGCATAAGCTTCAGGCTTCCTTGCACCACAGGGCTAATAATAATTATAATAATCTACTGCACGGGAAGATGTTAAAGGATCAATGCATCAACATTTAAGATGAAACAAAAAGTAACGTTATGAGTTTGTCACCTCAGAGATCTAAAGAACCATTTCCAAGGAATCCTGAACAACAAAATAGAAGTTTTAGTGACACGTACTACTTACTAATTTCAGATGCTGCATATTGCCAACCATGCTGGCTGTTTTCAAATATTAAAAATCAGTGGCATTCCAGACTACAAGATTGGAAAAATCTATCTCTTCAGATAAAAACTCACAGTGTTTCTCAACATCGTATGGAGGCATGTGCTATACATGAAATGTAGCAAAAGAATGCAATGATTGATAAAGGTCTTGAGGAACAAGTAAGATACAGATCCTCATTTTGGAAAATAGTACTAGAACAGTTATTTTTCGGATAATGCTTATGCTGGCTAAAAATTCTTTTGCATTTCGCGGTCATCAGGAGGAATGTTCGGAAGATTACAATGGCAATTTTTTATCGCATGTCCATTTACTTTCCTATTATGATGACGTAATGAAACAAATTATTGATAATACATCTGGTTCAATAACTTATTTAAGCCCCACTATCCAAAATGAGTTAATAGAATGTTTAGGTACCAAATTAACAAAAGAATTAACACTCAAAATTAATTCAGCACCATTTTATTAATCAATTTTAGATACTATTCAAGATCTCACAAAAAAAGGATAAATTAAGTGTTATTGTACGACATGTTCACATAATTCATGACGAAAATGAAAAATCCAAAATTTGAAATTTGCGAAACATTTTTAGGATTCTATGACATGAATGATTGTTTGGCAGAAACGATGACGAATAATATAATGAAAATATTACACAAACTAAATATTCAGTTATTCATTAAAGAAAAATGTTATGGTCAGGGATATGATGGAGATGATGCCATGAGTGGGTCCATAATGGTGTGCAGTCACGCATTAAAAGGATTCGATCAAATGCAGAGTACATTCATTGTGCAAGTCACAATTTAAATATAATTATTAATGATAGCGTAAATTGTTGTAATAATGTTTCATCATTTTTCAACATTCTTCAAAATTTGTATTATTTTTTTGGATAAAGTACAAAAACATGGGATATTCTTTCTAAATTTACTAGGGAATCTGAAGTTACATTAAAAAAACTCAACCCTACTCGCTGGTGTAGTAGATTACAGTCTATAACAGCTGTGAAAGTTCGTTTTGCGGATATTATAAATGCTTTGACAGAAATTAATCTTAAATCAACTAAAAAAGCAGACAGAGACAAAGCGCGTAGAATAATGAAGCAAATGATGACATTTGATTTAGTTTTGATTTGTATATTTTTGAATAAATTGATGTGCGAAATTAATTATGCTTCAAAAACTCTACAGAAGCATGATATAGACCTCGATGAATGTACTTCTGAATTGGACCGAGTCAGTAAAAATTTACAAAACATTTGAAATTCATACGAACAAATTAAACATGAATCTGAGCAAATTGCCAAGGGGTTTGGGGATCCCAAATTTGAAGACAAACAACAACGTAGAACTAAAAGACAGTATGATGAATTAGTTTCAGATTTTTTTGTTTGATAATAGAGATCAGTTTTTTAAAATCAGTGTTTTTTACTATGTTTTAGACAAAATTATAATACAAATTAAAAATAATTTCAAAAGTACGAAGTTAGTAAAAATTTATTTTGCAATACTAGAACCAAAAAAAATAATATGTCAAATGCTGATATAGTAAGTGAGTGCGAAAATCTCAAAGTATTCATCTGTTCTCTCTCCCCAACTGCTGATTCAATATTGTAATTTAATTACACTTATTAAACAAGATATATCAGTAGACATGTCTATCAGACAATTTTTTTATTTGTTAATTTTTTTGAAAATATAGTGCCCTAGAAAGTGACTTTTCAGAAATTTTTACTTTATTTATGTTATTTTTTACCCTGCTGTGTCAGCTGCCTCTGCCGAAAGATCATTTAGTAAATTATGAATAATAAAAGATTATAAAAGAAATGCTATTGGTCAAAGTAGTGTGCAATCGTGCAATGATGGCTATTGAGCATAAATATGCCAGTAAAATGGATTTAAAAGATATTATTAATGATTTCGCAAATGTAAAAGCATGAAAAGTAACATTTTAACTTTTTTCGTAAATTTATTAGTTATAGTATAATTTTTTATGTTTGTCAAATTGTGTTTAATAAGTAGTATCATTCGTAATATTGATTTTCATGTTTTTGATGTTTGCAAAATTATAAAGAAATCGTAAATAAAATACATATTTATGTTATTAAAATGATTCAACTTTTTTATATTATACCTAATTAAAATTTATTTTAATAAAAATAAGCAGCCCAAAATGATTTCTCGCCTAAGGGCCCAAAAAACTCAGCTACGCTACTGTTTGCAAGGGAACAGGTCTGGAGGGAATTAAAGAGTTTACTAACAGCGCTACTCCTCCGTGTGCTGCATTAGAGCAGTTTCTATCTTTTCTATACATGGTGAAGTGTTTGATTGTTATAGATACTGCATTCGTCAGGTTTGTTTCTTGTATGCATGCTGTAACAGGCTTATATTCACTTAGGAATACAGGTCATCTAAATTAGCATGAAGTCCACAATGATTCCATTGAATCACTGTGTGCATTGTTTGGTTTTAACTGGTGGGTTTGGTTAATAACGGAGAATATTTTTGTTTGCACCTGTCTATTAGGTTTCTTATCTGGAGGTATTGTTACAGGAGTATTTGCTTCTCGAGTAGCGTATTTGGGAGTAGATTGTTCCTTTGATGAGGAGAGGAGCAATTTAGCCCAACCAGCCTAGATATTGAGACATTTGGAGGGAGTGAGCAGTCAGTCTGAGTTGCAACTGAGTATAGCCATTGGGTAATTGAAGCATATATAGGCGACCCCGAGTGCCAAGCGAGTGACTATAGCGATTTCTGAGTGATTTCTAAGCAGTTTTCTCAAAGAGCGGCTGATAATTATAGTATTATTCTTCATTTTTCAGAGTTATTTAATTTTGCTGTTCTAAAAAAAAGAATTTAGCATACCTAACAGAAAGGAAAGGCACTTTTCTTCTTGTACATAGGACTACTTACTAATCATTAACTACTAACCTTCCTTTATTGCTTGGTCACTGGAGGCACTGCTCCTGACTCCACGTGGCAGTGCTGGAAACCCGGGAGAAGAAAGCCACCCTCCCAAGGCAAAAAGGAGCAAAGATGGACAAAATTAAACAGTCCACTTAATGATCTTTTGATCCAGACCTAGATAAACATATCCAGATCATGATGACAACATCCCATGCTAAGAGACAAAAAAAAAAAGAAGGAACGGATAATACCATACCCTTTTTAACGCTATACTCCTCCACATACCAGTCATTGAGTAAGCTTTAATTTAAATACTGTCTTTAATTTAAATACTGTACGGTGGGACCGTACAGTATTTAAATTAAATACTGTACGGTGGGACCGTACAGTATTTAAATTAAATTAGTGCCAACGTGTACAACAATATCACCTTTTATGCCCTTAAAAGATGATATCTGCTCTGCAACGTCATCAACCTTTGCCCCCTGGTAGACATACCCTGGTCCGGTTCCAACTATCCTTTTTGCACAATATGTTCCCTGTTTCCCTGACAATAGAGTTACCGACAACAACTAGTTATTTTTTTGGGACCAGTGCATTATGCCTTGGTGGTTGCCACAGTGTTGTGTGATGTTCAAGTGCAAGCTCTGGTGTTGATGTGGGCAGCTGAGAGCTTGATAGGCCCCTAAATTTAAATCCTTCGAGGGCATCCACCTTGTCCTTCAAGCTCTCATATAGGCCCATAACAACGCTGAGTTCGCGCCTGATTTCCTCACACTCCTTACATCGCATGCATACAAAGATATTCCCCTTGGCAATATCATGTTCCATTCTTGATTGCTCCACAAAAATCAAACAAGCAGCACATTTCAAAAGGCTGCGATTCAGAGGACAACTGTCCCCCACAGTTTTCCTCTGAGCCACAGCACTCCCATTAGCTTGAGCCTTTTGCTTTGCTGCTCTGAATAAGAAACATAAGAAACAAGATAGAATACATAGAAATATGTAAGGTCATAAGAAAGTGCAAGTTCAACATTAATCTTGTCAGAAGAACAAAACAAAAAATGGTTATATACAAGTGGCAAATGTTTGCCTTGAAGCTTGCAGATGGCATAACAACAAATACTAAAATGAGTGGAAGAATTTTATTCAAATCTTTATAAGAATAATGGACAACAACTGGATCCAACACCAGATGAAAAAGCTTTACCAAAAATTTTGGTAGAAGAAGTAAAGTTGATATAAAATCACTGAAAAATGGAAAAGCAGCAGGACCTATTAAATTCACTGTTGAGAGCTGGAGGCCAGCTGGTACGTAAAGCTGTAGTCAAACTATTTCCAATATCCTTCTACTTAACAAAGTACTTATGGCATGGAAAAATTCCGAAACCATCCTACTGCATAAAACAAGCAATAATCAATGCCCAAATCAACCAAGGTGTAGGCAGAGCTTACATCCCTACTTTCCTTCAATGTATGAAAAAGTGATTCCATCAACACAGGTCAAAAATGATAAAGTTTAGATTAACATAAAAATAGGCATCCAAAAAGGAAACACAATCTTTCCAAAACTATTTAGAAGAAATTTTTTGCAGGCTAAATTGGGATAATAAAAGGACTCAAGATAAATGTAAATTACCTGAATCACTTACGATTTAGCATTAGTAGAGGCATACGATGCAAGAAAGCAAGCTTATGCAGCATCGGACAAAAAAACCTCCCTCCCATTTCACCCCTCCGTTCATTCAAAATACCTGTCCAGCTCAGATTTAAATTTATTTAGGCTACCAACTCTCACAACAAAAGGTGGAAGTCTGTTCCACCATCAACTACCCGCTGGCTAAAGGCAAACTTCTGCACATTGGAACATGATATTGCCATGGGGGATGTCTTTGAGTGTGCGCGATGTAAGGAGTGTAAGGAAATCAGGCGAAAACTCAGCGTTGTTATGGGCCTATATGAGAGCTTGAAGGATAGGGTGGATGCCCTCGAAGGATATAAATTGAGGGCCCATCAAGCTCTCAGCTGCCCACATTAATGCCAGAGCTTGCACTTGGTCATCACACAACACAGCGGCAACCCCCAAGGCAGAATGCGCTGGTCCCACAGGAACTAGTAGTTGTTGGTGACTCTATTGTCAGGGAAACAGGGAACATGCTTTGTTAAAAGGATAGGTGGAACAGGACCAGGGTATGTCTGCCAGGGGAAAAGATTGATAACGTTGTAGAGCGGATATCATCTTTTAAGGGCACAAAAGGTGATATAGTTGTACACGTTGGCACTAATGATAATAAGAGTAGGAGACCGGCAGAATTACTTAACAATGTACTTGTTAAGTAATTCTGGTAGAGGTCACTGTTGAAAAAAAGCCGGGAATTAGGGTTGAATTTGAAAGTGTCTGCAATTCTGCCCAGACACGATAGAAGAGAGAACGGATGTGTTAGGGTAACTAGGAATAGGAATAGGAGCATGTATACCAATGCTAGAAGTATAGTAAATAAATTTGATGAATTTGAAGTATTGGTCAAGACATCAAAGGTGGATATTGTT
Source organism: Mastigoproctus giganteus (assembly GCF_048544385.1). Lineage (NCBI taxonomy): Eukaryota > Metazoa > Arthropoda > Arachnida > Uropygi > Thelyphonidae > Mastigoproctus > Mastigoproctus giganteus. The sequence continues at coordinate 182,268,131 of NC_143581.1, forward strand.
GAGATAGCAGAGGCGTGGTGTCACACAGATATAAGGAATGCAGAACTGGAATTTGTGGAGTACAATGTGTACAGAAAGGATAGACAGGATAGAAAGGGAGAAGGTGTTATGCTGTTAATTAAGAAAAACATAAAATCAAAAGAAGTGCACCCAGTTGATATAGATGAACAGTGCACTGTCGAGTCAGTTTGGTGTGACATAATCACTGCGAAAGCAAAAATAAGAGTAGGAGTGTGTTTTAGGCCTAATGACTCGAATGAGTACAATGAACAATTGTACAGAGAAATAGAATGGGCTAGTAAATCAAAATGTCTTATAATGGGAGATTTTAACTTCCCAGATATTGACTGGAACTTGTGGGTTGGTCACTCACACACTTGTCAGACTTTTGTGGATTTATTGGATGACTGTTTCCTGCAGCAGCATGTTCGAGAGGCAACCAGAGAGAGTAATACTCTTGATCTGGTTATCAGCAGTGATCATTCATGTATTAAGAATTTGCATAAAGGAACCACTAGGTGGCAGTGATCGCAGTGTACTGATGTGGGATTTACTTAAAGATTTAATTACCATCAGGGGTAAAGGAAAGGGTTTTTGCTTCTGTAAAGGTGAGTACAGTGGTCTCGGAAAGTTTTTAAATTCTGTACAGTGGGATCAACTTACTATGTTACCAAAAGTAAATTCTAAGTGGGAAGCATTCAAGGAATTGATCGTCGATGCTACTAAAAGTTTCATACCTATTAAGAAATATTTTTCAAGGTTTAGGAGGCGCCTCCGTAGCCAAGTGGGAAGGAGCAGCAGTGCGTAGCACACGCTTCTTGATTAGACTGGGGTTCGAGCCCGTCACCACCAAATATGGAGAATGCGGAAAGGTCAGGGAATGATCACCGCATATCCCGGAGCAATATGGCCTTAGATGCTAATTTTCCTAAAAACCAAATAACAAACAAACAATCAAAGTTTAGGCCTAAATGGTTATCTAATGAACTAATCAGACTCGTAACAGAGAAGATAAATGCATGGGATGCATATAAATTATCAAGCGACTCAGAAGCCTATGGCAGAGATAAGCTAGTCTGTAATAAGGTCACAAAGGAGGTTAGGCAGACAAAGGCAGATTACGAGAAATCCTTAGCAAAAGATGCTAAGAAAAACAGCAAGGATTTCTTTACCTATATAAACTCTAAAAGGAAGGGGATGAATCTGATTGGTCCACTTGATATCGATGGATCGACTGTTGATGATCCTGCCCAGATAGCAAACAAACTGAATGAGTATTTTGCATCTACATTCACACATGAGGAATTATTAAGGTTTGAAAATGGCAGAAGGTTATCAAATTATAGCAGGATACTTAATGATTTTGTAATAACTGAGAGCAAAGTGGAGGAAAAATTGTTGAAGTTAAACATAAGAAAAGCACCTAGGGTGGATGGAATCTATCCAGTTATATTAAAGGAGGCAGCAAAGCAACTCAGCAAATCATTAGCCATAATTATGAGAGCATCCTTGGACTCAGGGGAGGTTCCCACGGACTTGAGATGTGCAAATGTATCCCCAATTCACAAAGGGGGATCGAAGGGTGACACAAGTAATTACTGACCAGTTTAACTTCTGTTCCGGGTAAAATAATGGAGTCACTGGTTAAAGATGCATTGCAGGATCATCTAGACAAGACTGCAGCAATAATTCAGACACAGCATGGGTTTGTTAAGGGAAAGTCTTTTCTGACAAATTTGATAGGATATTATGATGTGGTTACAAAAGAACCGGGTGCAAAAAATAATTTTGATATCATATATTTAGATTTCAGGAAAGCTTTTGACACTGTTGCGCATGAAAGACTATTGTACAAATTTGAGCAGAATGGTGTTAAGGGTAAGTAGCTACAATGGATAAAAGGATGGTTAAGTGCGAGAAGACAGAGGGTGGTAATCAATGGGTGCTGCTCTTCGTGGACTAATGTTAATAGTGGAGCCCCACATGGTTCGGTGTTGGGTCCACTGTTGTTTTGTATATTTATCAATGATATTGATGAAGGTATATCAGGCTTAATGTCGAAGTTTGTAGGTGATACAAAGGTTGGCAGGGTTGTTAATGACAGTAATGGCAGTGTGCTACTGCAACAGCATCTAGATAATTTCGGCAGATGGGCTAAGAAGTGGCAACTGAAGTTTAACCTTGACAAACGCAAAGTACTGCATATGGGTAGAAGTAACTTGAGAGAAAAGTACCAACTGCGTGGTACTACACTTAAGGTAGTAGAAAATGAAAAAGATCTGGGAGTAATTGTGCAGTCAGATATGAAGCTGACAGGCTGCCAGGGCAGGACATGGGGTTTTGTCAATGATATATAAGAATTTTACTAGCGGGGAAAAGGAGGTGATTGTCCCTTTGTATAAGGCAATGGTCAGGCCACGCCTTGAGTACTACGTACAGGTCTGGAGGCCTCATTTTAGGAAGTATGTAGATTTACTTGAGCGTGTACAGGGGAATGAAGGGTTCCTCTTACAAGAGAGGCTTAAGTTCTGCAAATTGCAGTGGCTGGAGACTAGGCACCTGCACGGTGATCTGAATGAGGTGTATGAGGCCTTGAATGGGTTGAGCACGCTGAATTCTGATGGGATCCTTCCATTTGTTCAGATTAGGAACCTAAGGGGGCACAAATTCAAATTAAGAAAGGACAGATGTCGAATAGGTGTGCGGAAATATGCCTTTAGCCAGAGGGTGGTTAATTGCTGGGACAAACTTCCATCTGTCGTTGTAGTTGACAGGTCGAAAAAATTTGAGGAACTGGACAGGCATTTGGAGGGAATGGTGTGATTTTTTTTTTTTTTTTTTTATTGATTTTTTTTTTTTAATTATTATTATTTTTGGCTGATGCTGCATAAGCTCATACACTTGCTTTCTTGCATCACATGCCACTACTACTACTAATTTAAATTAGTAAAAGAAAACTTCAAAGAAAAAAGAAGACGTGGCAGAGAAGAAAAATCTTGGATGCTACTAGGCTTTACATACTAACTAAAAAATATTGTACAAGGTTTAGGCCTAAATGGATGTCAGATGAACTAATTAGACATGTGGCAGAGAAGAAAAATGCATGGGATACGTATAAATTAATGGGCGACACAGAAGCCGAAGGAACTGGATGCAAAGAATAATTTTGATATCATATATTTGGATCTTAGAAAGGCTTTTGATACTGTTGCACATTGAAGACTGCTGTACAAATTGGAGCAGTGTGGCATTGGAGGCAAATTGCTGCTATGGATAAATGGATGGTTGAGTGGGAGAGGACAGAGAGTGGTAATCAATGGACACTGCTCTTTGTGGACTAATGTTATTAGTGGAGTCCCTTAGGGTTCAGTGTTGGGTCCATTGTTGTTTTTTATATTTATAAATGATAATGATGATGGTATATCAGGCTTAATGTCCAATTTATTTTAGAATAAATTGCAAAAGTTCAAGGGGACCGTCCTTCCACGTCTCTGTTTCATCTTGCGTAGCAGCAACAGAAATAAAACTCTGAAGTCTTTTTCTCTCAATGAGGAACTCTTCCTTATTTATGTCATCGTGATCATGATTTAGTTGACATTCATATTCATCATTCAAAAGATTCGATGGAGTAAGGAAGGCATATTTTTCAGCAAGAACATGAAGCTGTTGAAATCTCATGGTGATTTCTTGGATCACTCTGTCCAGTGAAAAAAACATTTCTCACCTCAACTCAGTTTCATATGACAATTCAGCATCTCGTGATTCTTCACCTGCCATCAGTTTCTTCTTTCTACACCGAAGATCCATGACTATCCCCAGATCATCACAAATGTCTTTGGTATAAGCTACTGAATTGTTAACTAATTCATCCGTACTTTCAGTTAAAAATGCTTTTAAAGCCTTGAGTTTTATGTCACACTGTTATATATTCAATCCTTTGGCTTGGAGGTAGACTTGTGCGTCGTTAATTTCTAGAAGGATGAATTCCCACAGGCCAAGAAAGCACAGGAAGGAAAACGATTGTAATGCAACAAGCAACATGCCAGTGTCTGACCTGGCATGTTGAAATGTTCTACAGCACTTAAGATTTTCGAGTAATTTTTTTTTTTACAACACTCGCAGCATCTCCCCGTGCACTCCACTGAGTTTCTACTACATGCTTGACACTTTGACCAGTGACTGAAGTCAGAATATCCCAGCAATGGGTTGAGGAAGAAAAAAACATGGACAAACATTCCACAGTTCAAAAAAAGGTAACAGAAATCACAGCAACAGAAGCTGCATGTACACCCGCCAAATTTAGCGAGTGATTTGTACATGTGACAAATTCTGCTTTTCCATTAATTTCCTTGATGCATCTCTGAACGCCAGTATGTTGACCAGCCATCACAGCAGCATTATCATATGCTTGTCCTCTATAATTCTGAATATCAATTCAATTTAAGTTAACATAAATAAAAGAATCGTCGAAAAATAAAATTGTGTCTCACGTGAAAAGTGCTGCCCCCAAAAAAGTGCCGCCCCAGGTGGACCACCCCCCGCCCTAGCTATGCCACTCAATAATACAATAGCTCTGATCCCTACAATCTCCACAGCATGATAACCCATACTGCCAGATTGGTCCAGTGGGTAACGTAGAGGAAATGAAATAAAGGTTGCAGGTTTGAACAATGCCTCCGGTGTGGGTTTTGCGATTGTCCAATATGTGTACATATTTTTTTAATGTGAGGTATAAATAGTAGTATACGATTTCAGCAAGTGGATCCCTTAAAAATTAAATATATACTACTGTACTACTAAGTACCATACTATGTTTTTTTTTTTTCGGCTGATGCTGTATAAGCTTGCTTTCTTGCATCACATGCCTCTAACAATGCTAATGTATATGCTCTATATGCATGCATACAGGTAGTTCCCAACTTTACGAGTTAATTTGTTCCTAGCACACGTGCATGCTTGTAAAGCAGGAATTTATTTCCCATAGACAAAATGTTAAAAAAAGGGTTACGTTATCAACAATGAAATTAGTTAGCTAATTAGTTTATGTTTAAACAATGATTGATTTATCCAAAGAAATGAAAATGTAGCCTGTAAAATCATGCAAATTATAATAATAGAGAAATTATTAAGACTTACAAATGTTAAAGAATGTTTATTCTTCACCATAATCATCAACTAAATGTACACTCGTTGATCACTCATTATTGGCTCGGCACTCGTTGGTTTGTTGCACAAGGAGTAATCTTCTTCAGAAATGCTTCAAGAGGCATTTATTTCCAAGATAATCTTCTCTTTTCTTTTTAAATTTCATAGCATGCATAAGCATTTTTTTAACAGAACACACAAATTGCAACTAACATGATTTGCATGGAGTAACAAGTTTATGAAGCTTAAAAAAAAAAAAAAAAGGAATGAAGAGAAGATTCTGAAAATTTATTTATGTTTTTTATATGATTGAAGATTTCAGTAAAGGGGAAACACATTTCACCGTAATAACGTAAAAAACCACACAATTCCAGCTATCGGTATTTTTGCAAATGCAATAACATCGAGTTTAGTACCCATTTATAATTGATTGCACTAACGGAAAAGCCCCTAAACTGGAAAGTGCAAATTGTTTTTATTGTTTTATGGTAGTCAATACCAATTTCTGGAGGTCACCTCCAGAAATGTGTTTTAGAAAAATATCGCAAAGGCGTTCAAAATTGATTCTTATAACAGTAACATATGATAATGATGAAAGTGTAGTGCATTTTAATGATATGAATTGGTAACTAATACAATTTACACTATAAAAACGACCTTTTAGAGAGTTATCTAGTGAAAATTTCAAGTTATAAGGTTGTGGAACGAATTACCAAAAAACAATTTGTTATTGGGTTCACGTCATAATATTTTCACAATACAATGGTGTCTCTGGAAGGGATTAATATTGTAGAGTGGGGTTCTCATGTTATGATTTGAAATACAATATTTATGAATGTTTAACATTCATTTTTTGCAATTAATGTTTGTGTTTTCAATTTTGTTGATACTTAAAAAAAAACAAAAAAAAAATTTTTTTTTTTTTTTTTTGGCTGATGCTGCATAAGCTCATACAAACAAAAAAAAAAAAAAAAATAGCAAACAAACTGAATGAGTATTTTGCATCTACATTCACACATGAGGAATTATTAAGGTTTGAAAATGGCAGAAGGTTATCAAATTATAGCAGGATACTTAATGATTTTGTAATAACTGAGAGCAAAGTGGAGGAAAAATTGTTGAAGTTAAACATAAGAAAAGCACCTAGGGTGGATGGAATCTATCCAGTTATATTAAAGGAGGCAGCAAAGCAACTCAGCAAATCATTAGCCATAATTATGAGAGCATCCTTGGACTCAGGGGAGGTTCCCACGGACTTGAGATGTGCAAATGTATCCCCAATTCACAAAGGGGGATCGAAGGGTGACACAAGTAATTACTGACCAGTTTAACTTCTGTTCCGGGTAAAATAATGGAGTCACTGGTTAAAGATGCATTGCAGGATCATCTAGACAAGACTGCAGCAATAATTCAGACACAGCATGGGTTTGTTAAGGGAAAGTCTTTTCTGACAAATTTGATAGGATATTATGATGTGGTTACAAAAGAACCGGGTGCAAAAAATAATTTTGATATCATATATTTAGATTTCAGGAAAGCTTTTGACACTGTTGCGCATGAAAGACTATTGTACAAATTTGAGCAGAATGGTGTTAAGGGTAAGTAGCTACAATGGATAAAAGGATGGTTAAGTGCGAGAAGACAGAGGGTGGTAATCAATGGGTGCTGCTCTTCGTGGACTAATGTTAATAGTGGAGCCCCACATGGTTCGGTGTTGGGTCCACTGTTGTTTTGTATATTTATCAATGATATTGATGAAGGTATATCAGGCTTAATGTCGAAGTTTGTAGGTGATACAAAGGTTGGCAGGGTTGTTAATGACAGTAATGGCAGTGTGCTACTGCAACAGCATCTAGATAATTTCGGCAGATGGGCTAAGAAGTGGCAACTGAAGTTTAACCTTGACAAACGCAAAGTACTGCATATGGGTAGAAGTAACTTGAGAGAAAAGTACCAACTGCGTGGTACTACACTTAAGGTAGTAGAAAATGAAAAAGATCTGGGAGTAATTGTGCAGTCAGATATGAAGCTGACAGGCTGCCAGGGCAGGACATGGGGTTTTGTCAATGATATATAAGAATTTTACTAGCGGGGAAAAGGAGGTGATTGTCCCTTTGTATAAGGCAATGGTCAGGCCACGCCTTGAGTACTACGTACAGGTCTGGAGGCCTCATTTTAGGAAGTATGTAGATTTACTTGAGCGTGTACAGGGGAATGAAGGGTTCCTCTTACAAGAGAGGCTTAAGTTCTGCAAATTGCAGTGGCTGGAGACTAGGCACCTGCACGGTGATCTGAATGAGGTGTATGAGGCCTTGAATGGGTTGAGCACGCTGAATTCTGATGGGATCCTTCCATTTGTTCAGATTAGGAACCTAAGGGGGCACAAATTCAAATTAAGAAAGGACAGATGTCGAATAGGTGTGCGGAAATATGCCTTTAGCCAGAGGGTGGTTAATTGCTGGGACAAACTTCCATCTGTCGTTGTAGTTGACAGGTCGAAAAAATTTGAGGAACTGGACAGGCATTTGGAGGGAATGGTGTGATTTTTTTTTTTTTTTTTTTATTGATTTTTTTTTTTTAATTATTATTATTTTTGGCTGATGCTGCATAAGCTCATACACTTGCTTTCTTGCATCACATGCCACTACTACTACTAATTTAAATTAGTAAAAGAAAACTTCAAAGAAAAAAGAAGACGTGGCAGAGAAGAAAAATCTTGGATGCTACTAGGCTTTACATACTAACTAAAAAATATTGTACAAGGTTTAGGCCTAAATGGATGTCAGATGAACTAATTAGACATGTGGCAGAGAAGAAAAATGCATGGGATACGTATAAATTAATGGGCGACACAGAAGCCGAAGGAACTGGATGCAAAGAATAATTTTGATATCATATATTTGGATCTTAGAAAGGCTTTTGATACTGTTGCACATTGAAGACTGCTGTACAAATTGGAGCAGTGTGGCATTGGAGGCAAATTGCTGCTATGGATAAATGGATGGTTGAGTGGGAGAGGACAGAGAGTGGTAATCAATGGACACTGCTCTTTGTGGACTAATGTTATTAGTGGAGTCCCTTAGGGTTCAGTGTTGGGTCCATTGTTGTTTTTTATATTTATAAATGATAATGATGATGGTATATCAGGCTTAATGTCCAATTTTGCAGATGATACAAAGGTTGGCAGGGTTGTTAAGGACACTAATGATAGCACGCTGCTGCAACAGGATCTAGAAAAGTTGAGCAGATGGGCCGAGAAGTGACAAATGAAGTTTAACATTGACAAATGTAAAGTACTACATATGGGAAGCAGTAACCCCAGACGTATCAACTCTGTGGTACTACACTGAGAGTGGTAGAGAATGAAAAGGACCTGGGGGTAATTGTGCAGGCAGATATGAAGTTTTCTGAGCAGTGCAGAGGTCTGCAAGAGTAGCTCGCGGTGTGTTGTCAATGATATACAAGAATTTTTCTAGCAGGGATAAGGAGGTGATTATCCTCTTGTATAAGGCAATGGTCAGGCGACACCTTGAGTACTATATACAGGTCTGGAGGCCTCATTTCAAGAAGGATGTAGAGCTGCTGGAACGAGTACAGAGAAGGGCAACAAGATTAGTGAATGGAACAAAGGGGTGCTCTTACGAAGAAAGGCTTAAGTTTTGCAAATTACAGTGTCTGGAGACTATGCACCAGCGAGGTGATCTGATAGAGGTGTATAAAGCCTTGAATGGTTTGAGCATGCTCAATGCTGATGGGATTCTTCCTCTAGCTCAGAATAATCACCTGAGAGGGCATAAATTCAAATTGAGGAAAGACAGATGTAGGATAGACATGCAGAAATTTGCCTTTAGCCAGCGGGTGGTTGGTTGGTGGAACAGACTTCCATCCCTTGTGGTGGAGGTTGATAGCCTAAATAAGTTTAAGGCTCAGCTGGACAGGTATTTTGAACGAACAGAGGGGTGAAGTCGCAGTGGGTTTTTTTTTTTGGCTGATGCTGTAATAAGCTTGCTTTCTTGTATCAAATGCCTCTACTAATGCTAATGAAGTCAATTTCACTAGTATTTCCAAGAGGGTTCCTTCCAAGTACAATTTCTCTGGGCCTTTTTTTTTTTTGACAAACAAGTTCATGATGAACAGATTTTGTTCCTTTGCTTCAAATTCAATTAGTAAGCAGCCTCTATCATCTGTTTTCCCAGTTCCCTATGGACCGACCAATCTTTTCCCATATTGTATCTTACCAATTCTCATATTGAAATGTCCCATTACAGTTTTATAGTGGTAGTCATCCTGCTTGTAAATGCACAATACATCTTTATAAATTTCTTCAACTTCATCATCATTATGGCTACTTGTAGAAACAAAAGCTTGAATAATTTGAAGATAATAATGAATATTTTGCTTAACAGCACAGCAAGCAAGCAATTCTTTCAGTAATTCTTTTAGAGTTAAATTTAAAAGTGTCTGCAATTGTGCCCAGATACAAAAGGAGGGAGTATATGATGAGAGCCTTGTCAATCAATTCGGCCCTGGAGAGATTGTGCAAGGCTCATGGAGTAGAATTTTTCCCAGCGTGGTCTGTGCTTGTTAACAGGAGAGATCATTTCTAGAGGGATGGGATACACTTAAATAGAAAAGATGCAAGAATATTTGCTGACAGGTAGGTCGGAAAACTGCTAGCTTGTGGGGGGAGGGATTCACAGACTAATAGATTAACAGCAGCCACATGCAGAGATGAAAGTGATTCTTGCACAGCCTCTATTGGAATGAGCAGCAGCCTGGAAAGTGAGGTACTGGTGATTTAAAGGGCTGCTGGGAGTCATCATGGAACAAGTAAATACATGAGTTGGTTAGGGCAACTAAGAATAAGAATAGGTGTATGTATACTTGCATTTACACCAATGCTAGGAGTATAGTAAATAAATTTGATGAATTTGAAGTGCTGGTTGTTTGTTTGTTTTTTGGTTTTTAGGAGCATTAGCAACTAAGGCCATATTGCTCCGGGATATGTGGTGGTCATTCCCTGAATGACCTTTCCGCATCCTCCATATTTGGTGGTGATGGGCTCGAACCCCGGTCTAATCAAGAAGCGTGTGCTACGCACTGCTGCTCCTTCCCACCTGGCTACGGAGGCACCTTTGAAGTACTGGTCAAGACATCAAAAGTGGATATTGTTGGTGAGATATCAGAGACATGGTGCCACACAGATATAAGCAGTGCAGAATTAGAATTTGAGGATTACAATGTGTACAGGAAGGATAGAGAGGACAGGAGGGGTGATGCTGTTAGTTAAGAAATACATAAAATCTAAGGAAGTGCATCCAGTTGACATGGGTGGACAGTGCAGTGCTGAGTCGGTTTGGTGTGACATAAGCACTGGGAAAATCAAGTTGTTGTTGTTGTTATTTGGTTTTTAGGAGCATTAACAACTAAGGCCATATTGCTCTGAGAATATGCAGTGGTCATTCCTTGACCTTTCCGCATCTTCCGTATTTGGTGGTGACGGGCTCGAACCCCGGTCTAATCAAGAAGCGGGGAAAATCAAGTTGAGAGTAGGAGTGTGTTATAGGCCTAATCACTCTGATGAGTACAATGAACAGCTGTACAGGGACACAGAGTGAGCAAGTAAATCAGAATGTCTTATAATGGGGGATTTTAACTTCCCAGATATAGACTGGAACTTGTGGGTTGGTCACTGACACACCAGCAAGACTTTTGTGGATTTATTGTGGATTTTTTATTGGACGACTGTTTTCTAAAGCAGCATGTTCAAGAGACAACCAGAGGGAGTAATATGTTGATATGATTATCAGCAGTGATTATTCATGCATTAAGAATTTACAGATAAAGGAACCACTAGGTGGCAGTGATCACAGTGTACTGATCTGGGATTTACTTAAAGATGCAACTACCATCAGGGGTAAGGGGAAGGATTTTTGCTTTTGTAAAGGTAAGTACAGTGGTCTCAGAGAGTTTTTAAAATTTATACAGTGGGAACAATTGATGTTGTTACCAACAGCATATTCTAAATGGAAAGCATTCAAGGAATTAATCTTGGAAGCTACTAGGCTTTTCATACCAACTAAGAAATACTGTTCAAGGTTTAGGCCTAAATGGATATCAGATGACCTAATGAGACTCGTGGCAGGGAAGAAATATGCATGGGATGCACATAAATTTTCAGGAGACACAGATGCCTACGGTAGATATAAGATAGTATGTAAACAAGTCACAAAGGATATTAGGCAAGCAAAGGCAGATTATGAGAAATCTTTGGCAATCAATGCAAAGAAAAACAGTAAAGACTTCTTTACTTATATAAACTTTAGAAGGAACGGGATGAATCAGATTGGTCCACTTGACATTGACGGTTCGATTGTTGATGATTCTGCTGAGGTAACTGACAAACTGAATGAGTAATTTGCATCTACATTCACACATGAGGAGGTCTGTAGGAAAGTGGAGGCTCAAAGCTTATCAAACTCTGGCAGGAAGCTAAATGATTTTGTAATGACTGAGAGCAAAGTGGGGGAGAAATTGTTGAATTGTTGAACATAAGAAAAGCACCTTGGGTGGATGGGATCTATCCAGTTATATTAAAGGAAGCAGCAAAGGAAGTAAGCAAACCCTTTGCCATAATTAAGAAATCTTCCTTGGATTCAGGGGAGGTCCGCATGGAATGGAGATGTGCAAATGTGTCCCCAATTCACAAAGGGGGATTAAAGGGTGATAGGGGCAATTACAGATATGTTAGTTTAACTTGTGCTCCAGGAAAATAATGGAGTCACTGGTTAAAGAAGCAATGCAGGATCATCTAGACAAGGCTGAAGTTATAGTTCAGACACAGCATGGGTATGTTAAAGGGAAGTCTTGTCTGATAAATTTCATTGGATACTATGATGTGAACAGAAATCAACTGTATGCAAAGAATAATTTTGATATCATATACTTGAATTTTAGGAAAGCTTTTGATACTATGACACATGGAAGACTACTATACAAATTGGAGCAGTGCAGTATTAAGGGCAAGTTGCAACAATGGATAAACGGATGGTTGAGTGGGAGAAGACAGAGAGTGGTTATCAATGGACACTGCTCTTCTTGGACTAATGTTATTAGTTGAGTCCCCCAGGGTTCGGTGTTGGATCCATTGTTGTTTTCGGTATTATCAATGATACTGATGAAGGTATATCAGGGTTAATGTTTAAGTTTACAGATGATATGAAGGTTGGCAAGGTTGTTAATGACAGTAATGATAGTACAACACTGCAACAGGATCTGGAAAAGTTGAGCAGATGGGCTGAGAGGGGACAACTGAAATTTAATATTGACAAATGTAAAGTACTGCATATGGGTAGCATATAGTAACTGCATATGGTAACCCCAGAGTAACGTATCAACTGGGTGGTACTATTAGCATTAGCATTAGCATTAGTAGAGGCATATGATGCAAGAAAGCAAGCTTATTCAGCATCAGCCAAAAAAAAAAAAAAAAAAACAACCACTACTCCCATTTCACCCCTCAATTCGTTCGAAATACCTGTCCAGCTGAGCCTTAAATTTGTTTAGGCTATCAACTTCAACAACAAGCGATGGAAGTCTATTCCACAAACCAACTGCCCGCTGGCTAAAGGCGAATTTCCGCACATCTATCCGACATCCGTCCTTCCTCAATTTGAATTTATGCCCTCTCAGGTGATTATTCTGAGCAAGAGGAAGAATCCCATCGGCATTGAGCATGCTCAAGCCATTCAAAGCCTTGTACACCTCTATCAGATTACCTCGGCGATGCCTAGTCTCCAGGCTCTGTAATTTGCAAAACTTAAGCCTTTCTTCGTAAGAGCAACCCTTTGTTCCATTCACTAATCTTGTTGCCCTTCTCTGTACTCGTTCCAGCAGCTCTACATCCTTCTTGAAATGAGGCCTCCAGACCTGTATACAGTACTCAAGGTGTGGCCTGACCAATGCCTTATACAAGGGAATAATCACATCCCTGTCCCTGCTAGAAAAATTCCTGTATATCATTGACAAGACACCATGAGCTACTCTTGCAGCTCGTCTGCACTGCTCAGAGAACTTCATATCTGCCTGCACAATTACCCCCAGGTCCTTTTCATTCTCTACCACTGTCAGCGTAGTACCACAGAGTTGATACGTTGATCTGGGGTTACTGTTTCTCATATGTAGTACTTTACATTTGTCAATGTTAAACTTCATTTGCCACCTCTCAGCCCATCTGCTCAACCTTTCCAGATCCTGTTGCAGCAGCATAGTATCAGTAGTGTCCTTAACAACCCTGCCAACCTTTGTATTGTCTGCAAACTTGGACATTAAGCCTGATACACCATCATCAATATCATTTATAAATACAGAAAACAACAATGGACCCAACACTGAACCCTGAGGAACTCCACTAATAACATTAGTCCACGTTGAGCAGTGTCCATTGATTACCACTCTCTGTCTTCTGCCACTCAACCATCCCTTTATCCATAGCAGCAATTTGCCTCGAATGCCACACTTCTCCAATTTGTGCAGCAGTCTTCCATGCGCAACAGTATCAAAAGCCTTTCTAAGATCCAAATATATAATATCAAAGTTATTCCCTGCATCCAGTTCTTTTGTGACTACATCATAGTATCCAATCAAATTGGTCAGACAAGACCTGCCCTTAACAAACCCATGCTGTGTCTGAGCTATAACTGAATTCTTGTCCAGATGATCCTGCAGTGCTTCTTTAACCAGTGCCTCCATTAATTTTCCCGGAACCGAAGTTAAACTAACAGGTCTATAATTACTTGTGTCAGCCTTTGATCCTCCTTTGTGAATTGGGGTTACATTTGCACATCTCCAGTCCATGGGTACCTCCCCTGAGTCCAAAGAAGCTCTCATAATTATGGCTAGGGGTTTGCTTACTTCCTTTGCTGCCTCCTTTAATATAACTGGATAGATCCCATCCACCCCGGGTGCCTTTTTTATGTTTATCCTCAACAATTTCTCCTCCACTTTCCTCTCAGTTATTACAAAATCATCTAGCTCACTGCCAATGTTTACTTCACCTACGACATACCCCTTCCTGAATAACTCCTCATGTGTGAATGTAGATGCAAAATACTCGTTTAGATTGTTAGCCACCTGAGCTGGATCCTCAACTGTTGAACCATCAACATCCAGTGGACCAATCTGATTCATCCCTTTCCTTCTTGAGTTTAAATAGGTAAAGAACTCTTTTCTGTTTTTCTTTGCATCCTTTGCCAAGGATTTCTCATAATCTGCCTTTGCCTGCCTAATCTCCTTTGTGACTTGGTTACAGACCAACTTATATCTATCATAGGCTTCCACGTCACCCATTAATTTGTATGTATCCCATGCATTTTTCTTCTCTGCCATATGTCTCATTAGTTCATCTGACAACCATTTAGGCCTGAACCTTGAACAATATTTCTTGGTTGGTATGTAAAGCCTGGTAGCTTCCAAGATTAGTTCCTTGAATGCTTCCCATTTTGAATTTGCTGTTGGTAACATCATCAGTTGGTCCCACTGTATAGAATTTAAATACTGTCTCAGACCATCATAGTCGCCTTTACGAAAGCAAAAACCCTTCCCTTTACCTCTGATGGTAGTTACCTCCTTGAGTAAATCCCACTTCAGCACACTGTGATCACTGCCACCCAGTGGTTCATTTATCTGCAGATTCCTAATGCATGAAGAATCACTACTGATAATCAGATCAAGAGTATTACTCCCTCTAGTATCCTCCCGAACATGCTGGTGTAGAAAACAATCATCCAATAAATCCACAAAAGCCTTGCTAGTGTGTGAGTGACCAACCCACAAATTCCAGTCAATATCTGGGAAATTAAAATCCCCCATTATAAGACTCTCTGATTTACTGGCCCATTCTATTTCCCTGTACAGTATCTTATTATACTCATCAGAGTCATTAGGCCTATAGCACACTCCTACTCTCAATTTTGATTTACCTATGCTTATGTCACACCAAACTGACTCAACACTGCACTGTCCAGCGATGTCAACTGGCTTCACTTCCTTGGATTTTATGTGTTTTTTAACTAATAGCATAACCCCTCCTCCCTTCCTATCCTGTCTATCCTTTCTGTAGACGTTGTACTCCCCAAATTCCAGTTCTGCATTCCTTATATCTGTGTGACACCACGTCTCTGATATCCCAACAATATCTGCCTTTGATGTTTTGAGTAATACCTATACTCAGGGTAGTGGAGAATGAAAAGGACCTTGGGGGTAATTGTGCAATCAGATATTAAGTTTTCTGAGTAGTGCAAAAAGGCTGCAAGAGTAGCTAATGGTGTCTTGTCAACGATATACAGGAATTTTGCTAGCAGGGATAAGGTCTAATCAAGAAGCGTGTGCTATGCACTGCTGCTCCTGCCCACCTGACCACGGAGGCGCCTTAAGGATGAACTGTTTGCACTCTGGATGAATGCTGAAGATTTAAAGGCTTCAGCATTCATTAAATTTCTGGAACCATTCATTGGATGGTTACAGAAATTTAAGTCTCATTGTGGATTGTCTTCAAAAAAGTGTGCAGCAAAAGTGAAGCCATCGACACTTAAGTCATGAAGCAATGGAAGGAGAATCATTTAAAAAATGTTGACAAATGACCAGAAATTTCCAATGCTGATGAAACTACTTTTCTTTTTTTCTTTTTAATTTACTACCGGATAAAATGCTAACATTTGAATGTGACAAATGTCAGTGGTGGTAGTGGGGAGAGGGAAACAATGGATTACTGTGTGCCAGATATTTGCAGAAAACATATCCGGTACAGAGAAGCTTTCTCACATTACACATTGAGAAAGCCCAGAAGCCGCAATACTAGGTTTGAAGATGCTGCCAACTATGTATCAAGCAAACTAAAAGGCTCTTGGATGTCATCAAAAATCTGAGAAGAATGGCTCAGAAACAGATTGCAAGATGACTGTGGAGAATAAAAAAATTTTGCTGTTTGTAGATAACTGCACCCTTTATTGCCAAGTGAATGGCCTACATGCAATCACTGTTGAGTACCTGTGGCTTAATATGATATTAGTTCTTGAACAACTTGATCAAAGTGTAATCCAGTGCTTTGAAGAAAAATTGTTGAAGAATGCTGACTTCTTCAACAATTTTTGCTAAACAAATTTGTGCTGTCTCAAAAGCAAAACATAACACGAAATCAATTTTCCGCAGAAAATGTAGTTGTCTGCGGCAATGTATTCGAGAGACTGCTTCTACAAGGATGGGATACACTTAAATAGAAAGGGTGCAAGAATATTTGCTGATGCTATTGAGGCAATGTTAGGTGGTTCGGAACACTGCTAGCTTGGGGGGATTCACAGACTAAAAGGTAGGTGATTCTTGCACTACTTCTATTAGAATAAGCAGCAGCCTGAAGGGAGGAGTATTGAGGGTTTCAGGGACTGATGGCAGTCATCATGAAACAGGTGGGTATATGGGATGTGTTAGGGTAACTAATAATAAGAATAGGTACATGTATACTTGCATGTATACCAATGCTAGAAGTATAGAAAATAAATTTGATGAATTTGAAGTGTTCGTCAAGACATAAAAGGCTAATATTATTGGGATAGCAGAGATGTGGTGTCACACAGATATAAGGAATGCAGAACTGGAATTTGGGGAGTACAATATGTACAGAAAGGACAGGAAGGGAGGAGGTGTTATGCTGTTAATTACAAAAAACATACAATCAAAAGAAGTTCATCCAGTTGATATAGATGAACAGTGCACTGTTGAGTCAGTTTGGTGTGACATATCTGCGAAAGTAAAAATAAGAGTAGGAGTGTGTTATAGGCCTAATGACTCGAATGAGTACAATGAACAATTGTACACAGAAATAGAGTGGGCTAGTAACTCAGAATGTCTTATAATGAGGGATTTTAACCTCCCAGATACAGACTGGAACTTGTGGGTTGGTCACTCACACACTAGTAAGACTTTTTGGATTTATTGGATGATTGTTTTCTGCAGCAGCATGTTCAAGAAGCAACCAGAGAGGGTAATACTCTTGATCTGGTTATCAGCAGTGATCATTCGTGTATTAAGAATTTGCAGATAAAGGAACCGCTAGGTGGCAGTGATCACAATGTACTGATGTGGGATTTACTTAAAGATATAATTGCCATCAGGGGTAAAGGAAGGGGTTTTTGCTTCCGTAAAGGTAACTACAGTGGTCTCAGACAGTTTTTAAATTCTGTACAGTGGGACCAACTGATGATGATGTGACCAACAGCAAATTATAAGTGGGAAGCATTCAAGGAATTAATAGTGGAAGCTACTAAACATTTCATACCTATTAAGAAATACTGTCCAAGTTTTAGGCGTAAATGGTTGTCAAATGAACTAATGTGACTCGTGGCAGAGGAGAAAAATGCATGGGATGCACATAAATTATCAGGTGAAACAGACGCCTGTGATATATATAAGCTACTCTCTAATCAAGTCACAAAGGAGGTTAGGAAGGCAAAGGCAGATTACAAGAAATCTTTGGCAAAGGATGCTAAGAAAAACAGCAAGGATTTCTTTACTTATATAAACTCTAAAAGGAAGGGGATGAGTCTGATTGGTCCACTTGATATCGATGGTTTGAATGTTGATTGTCCTGCTCATATAACAAACTGAATGAGAATTTTGCATTTACATTCACACATGAGGAGTTAAGGTTTGAAAATGCCACAAGGTTATCAAATTGTAACATGGTGCTTAATGATTTTGTAATAACTGAGAACAAAGTGGGGGAGAAATTGTTCAAGTTAAACATAAGATAGGCACTTGGGGTTAATGGGATCTATCCAGTTATATTAAAGGAGGTGGCAAAGGAAGTAAGCAAATCCTTAGCCATAATTATGAGAGCATCCTTGGACTCAGGGGAGGTCCCCATAGACTGGAGATGTGCAAATGTGTCCCCAATTCACAAAGGGGGACCGAAGGGTGACACGAATAATTACAGACCAGTTAGTTTAACTTCTGTTCCAGGTAAAATAATGGAGTCACTGGATAAAAATGCATTGCAGGATCATCTAGACAAGATTGCAGCAATAATTCAGACACAGCATGGGTTTGTTAAGGGAAAGTCTTGTCTGACAAATTTCATAGGATATTATGATGTGGTTACAAAGGAACTGTATGCAAAAAATAATTTTGATATTATATATTTGGATTTCAGAAAAGCTTTTGACACTGTTGAGCATGGAAGACTATTGTACAAATTGGAGCAGAATGGTATTAAGGGTAAGTTGCTACAATGGATAAAAGGATGGTTAAGTGGGAGAAGACAGAGGGTGGTAATCAATGGGTGCTGCTCTTTGTGGACCAATGTTATTAGTGGAGTCCCATAGGGTTCGGTGTTGGGTCCATTGTTGTTTTGTATATTTATCAATGATATTGATGAAAGTATATCAGGCTTAGTATCGAAGGTTGCAGATGATACAAAGGTTGGCAGGGTTGTTAATGACAGTAATGGCAGTGTGTTACTGCAACAGGATCTAGAAAATTTGGGCAGATGGGCTGAGAAGTGGCAACTAAGTTTAACATTGAAAAATGCAAAGTACTGGATATAGGTAGAAGTAACCCCACAGAAATGTACCAACTGTGTGGTACTACACTTAAGGTGGTAGAAAATGAAAAAGACCTGGGAGTAATTGTGCAGTCAGATATGAAGTTGTCTGAGCAATGCAGACAGGCTGCCAGGGCAGGTCATAGGGTGTTGTCAATGATATACAGGAATTTTGCTAGCAGGGAAAAGGAGGTGATTGTCCCTCTGTATAAGGCAATGGTCAGGCCACGCCTTGAGTACTGCGTGTAGGTCTGGAGGCCTCATTTTAGGAAGGATGTAGATTTGCTTGAGTGTGTACAGAGAAGGGCAACAAGATTGGTGAGGGAAATGAAGGGATCCTCTTACCAGGAGAGGCTTAAGTTCTGCAAATTGCAGCTGGAGACTAGGCACCTGTGAGGTGTATAAGGCCTTGAATGGGTTGAGCACGCTGAATTATGATGGGATTCTTCCACTTGTTCAGATTACGAACTTAAGGGGGCATAAATTCAAATTGAGGAAGAAAAGATGTAGAATAGATGTGCCGAAATTTGCCTTTAGCCAGTGGGTGGTTAATTGCTGGAACAAATTTCCATCTGTCGTTGTGGAAGTTGATAGGTTAAATAAATTTAAGGAGGAACTGGACAAACATTTAGAAGGGATTGTTTGGCTGATGCTGCATAAGCTCATACACTTGCTTTCTTGCATCACATGCCACTACTACTACTACTGCTGCTTCAAACATGCTGGATTTGTCATCATGAGTGATGCAACAAATGAAACTTTGCATGCTTTTTCAACTATTAATTGTGAAGAAAAGCCCAATAATAGTGAAAAATTTGAGGATGTGTCATTGCTTAGAGGGAAATATGTTTTGAAGACTATGCTGAAGTGGAAGTAGATCGGCATTTCAAGATATGCACGAATGAAGAGGAACAAGTGGTTGAACAAGAAGTTTCGTCGAAGGATTCTCATCAAGGATTAGAACTTGTTTGCTATTTGGTTTTTAGGAGCATTAGCAACTAAGGCCATATTGCTCCGGGGATATGCGGTGGTCATTCCCTGACCTTTCCGCATCCTCCGTATTTGGTGGTCACGGGCTCGAACCCCGGTCTAATCAAGAAGCGTGTGCTATGCACTGCTGCTCCTGCCCACCTGGCTGCGGAGGCGCCATTAGAACTTGTACGGTGTTTCTTTCAAGTGCAGTCTAACTGTGAAAGTGAATTAACTGCTATACTGTGCTTTTCAAACATACTCTGCCATTGAAATAGTGCAGTTTGACTTGATATATATGAGTATGTATAGACCAGAGATACTGTACATATGTGCTACTGTATGCAGTAATTATTGTCCATACAGCAATTTAAATCAATCTTACTACACTCATCAATCAATGCAAAATGTACAATCTTTATTTTCTTATTTGATACTCTAGTACATATTCTTAATTAGATTATGCTATATTGTATTAATAGTATATGTTAAACATTCAAAATTTTCTTTGTTCTTTTGCTGATTTCATTCAATTATTTCAGGTGCAAATGGGAAACAATTACTCAATTACCAATACTATTCATTGGTGAATAATTTCTTAAGGATAATGGAATCAAGCAAACAGACTAGTTTCATCTTTTCTACCTATCGCTTTCATTCTCTATAGACACAATCTGATGGGCTTTCACGTATGACTAGTTTGTGTCTCATGTCAACACCATTCTAAACTTATATGCATAACAAATATTTTTGTTACCATTTACAAAATTTAGCATTCCTAACTTCAATTTCATAAGGCAGATCACAGATATTTATTACTATTTTCTCATTCACAGGTATTTATCACCATTACGTTTTGTATTTATAAATATTTATCTAAAATTCTGACTTTAACCTTATGTGCTAATGTGCATATTTTATTTCTATTTCAAACATGTAGATTTATCACTGCTATTTATGGCAGTTAACTCTAAATACTGCACTACTATATGCTATTCCACAATGTCCTTCATGTGATGTCTGATAATGATTGATGTTTAATATCTGATACACAGTTTTATAAGAATATATATTACAGTCTGGTAAAGAAATTCAAAAGTAGGGAGAAAGGGTGTAAATATAATAATAATAACAAAGCTGCAAAATTAAAAAAAAAATGGCTCAGCTATAATATTATCATTGATTTACTGATCAATTGATTTTTAACCACAAACATCACAGATGAATGACTAAATTATTTCAATATATATCGAGAAATACACAAAACCACAATGAATTATTTGAATATTACCATTCCTTCCAACTCCAGTAGTCTTCCAATCTCTGGAAAACAGGTTAGCTGGTTTGGCAGTCCTGACAACAATGTGCTGCATATCTCTCCAAGTCAATTTTTTGCTGAATAATATGAACAAAAAAGAAAAAAAGTATTCTATGAGCTGAAATTAGGTTTAAAAAGTGCTTAAGCACTATATGATGGCAGAGTGCCTTAACACCATATAAAAAAAATATTTTGATGCACAAAAATAATTATAAAAGGGGCTTTTAATTTAAAAACCTAATGGTAGTAGAGCCACCTTTTCCCATATGACAGCTTTAACTTTCATGGAAATACTTTATACCAACTTCCAGCAGGTGTCAGCTTGAATTCATTTCCAATTCTCCTGCTAAGCCCTTGACAGAACCAGTTTAGAAGAAGGCTGTTTTGGCTGCAGCCTAATATGGCACCCCAATTCACACTACAGGTGTTTAATGAAGTTGAGGCCTGGGCAATGAGCTGCTATTTTGTGGATAATGTCATTGAAAAGTTGGTTAGTCCAGCTTCTCAATAACACACAGTCCTGTAATCAATAACACCATCCACAACAGGCTTGTATAGGACTGTTGACATGGTGTTGCTATGCTGACATCAATAGGGCCCATTTCTGTAGAACTTCCACAGTGTAAGCATAAGTAGTTCATAAGTTTCCAAAACATTCATGTAGGACATGGGCTTTACCACCAATGGACCAAGTTCAATGGTGTTATCACTATTGAACTTGGATTGATCCCACTAGAATTGATATCACATCTGTAACCTTTCAAGGCACTCAACTATCATCTTATGTTGAAAGTCTGTAAGTTCCAATCCATGATCCATACTGCTGCTGCAGAGGCAGATTTATGAGTTTTTTTACTGGTAATCCTGAGCTGATATGAATGTATGGGAGATTTCCGGAATAGTGCACAATATTCATGGAGGGTGTCCAAATATTTTTTTGTTTATATGGTGTATACATTTGCCCCTCCTACTATTTGGATGATTGCTTACAGTAACATTCTGTTGATAGATGGGAAATTTAGAAGCAGGGAAGTGTGAAGTAAGGTGGCTCAATGTAAATTCCAGGATGGTATCTTGGCTGTGGATCGATTCAAAACTGTTGTCACAAAACCAGAGGAAAATGTTCTTGATCCCCAGGTGCAACAACAGCTCATGTTACAGCTCCTAATATTTGTCATTATGTATAACATATAATAACACAAACTGCAGAGCAAGAGTTACAGGAAAGCATTTCTCCTACTAGGGTGTATTGCTATTCATTTAAAGAACACAAACAAGCATGGTGCACTTTGTGTGAACATGCACAGTGGCTCTTGGCAAAATGGGATACTGCAGAGTGGTAGCCAATACAGTAAAACCCCATTAATTCAAAGTTCAGGGATCAGGATACATCACTATTAAGAAACATTTTTAGTTAGAAATGCTTATCAACGTTGTACCAAATTTTCAAAATTTATTTAAAATGTATGTTGTGGTAGATATTTGTGAACAGACAATTAACACATTAATTTAGTCAATGTGAGAACAATGACAACAATTTCACTATGGAGAAATTCAATCAATTTTCATTTCTGCTAATCATACAGCTTGATGTGTACATGCTGTATGTTAAATTGTGTTATACTGTTTATTACTGTACATATCTGCCAAAGAGAGAGTATCCATATTTTATGATATCTTTATTGCATAATCTGATCACAATCTATGCAAAAAGGTGACATTCCAATTTTTTTTAGTATTTCACTTATTCAGTGAACTTAGTGTGTGGGCTGCTCTTGAAAATTAAAGACGCATAAGATGGTCATACAGCATTTGCATGAGCCAGTGATCAGTCTGACATCACTTTAGAACAGCTGGAATAAAAGTGTTTAATTACAGTTGGGGAATTTTACCATGGCTGTATACAACCATATCTTTTTTTGTGTGTAGTGTGTGGGTGCATGGTAGATGTGTGTACAAATAATTAGCTATTTAAGGAAAAGGCTAACCACGGAATTTGCTTCAAAGGAAAAGAATGGCTGCAACTATACACTAAAATAAAGCATAACAACAAAAAAGGAAAAAAAAAAGTGATTTGCAGAATGTTCGAATTTTTCAATTTGAATATGAAGATATACAATAAAATTTTCATATCTTTAATTTCTTAACAAATACAGCAGAACCTCATATCCTTGGGACCTCATATCCTAGCACATGCCAGATTTTTGAAAATCCTATTTTTTTTTTTTTGAAGGCCATAGCCTAAATACTTAGGATAATTTGTTAGGAATAATTTGTTATTTTTATCAGATAATATCAGTACTGTAGCTAGAGCTTTTGCCGCCCGGGGCGGTCCCTGAGTTTGCTGCCCCTCTCAATACACCAAAAATACTACAGAAAGTTAAAACGACATATAGGGAAATAAATTAAAACACTATGTTTATTTTTTTAGTAATTCCAACATTCTAAAATGTTATTTTTCTTGCTTTTCTGTTAGCAAAATCGTCGATGACATTATGAAAGTCTATTTCATCACTCAGTTGCTGTTCCATAGACAATATGGCAAGATTTCTTAAATGCAAGGTACTCATTGTAGATCTTAGGTAATTCTTAATCGATTTTAATTTAGAAAAACTTTCACACAACTAGCAACACTTACAGCAATTGTGAGGAAAATTCGCAGTAGTATTACAATATTTGGAACCGAGTTCTCGAGACTGTATTTTAGAATAAATTGCAAAAGTTCAAGGGGACCGTCCTTCCACGTCTCTGTTTCATCTTGCGTAGCAGCAACAGAAATAAAACTCTGAAGTCTTTTTCTCTCAATGAGGAACTCTTCCTTATTTATGTCATCGTGATCATGATTTAGTTGACATTCATATTCATCATTCAAAAGATTCGATGGAGTAAGGAAGGCATATTTTTCAGCAAGAACATGAAGCTGTTGAAATCTCATGGTGATTTCTTGGATCACTCTGTCCAGTGAAAAAAACATTTCTCACCTCAACTCAGTTTCATATGACAATTCAGCATCTCGTGATTCTTCACCTGCCATCAGTTTCTTCTTTCTACACCGAAGATCCATGACTATCCCCAGATCATCACAAATGTCTTTGGTATAAGCTACTGAATTGTTAACTAATTCATCCGTACTTTCAGTTAAAAATGCTTTTAAAGCCTTGAGTTTTATGTCACACTGTTATATATTCAATCCTTTGGCTTGGAGGTAGACTTGTGCGTCGTTAATTTCTAGAAGGATGAATTCCCACAGGCCAAGAAAGCACAGGAAGGAAAACGATTGTAATGCAACAAGCAACATGCCAGTGTCTGACCTGGCATGTTGAAATGTTCTACAGCACTTAAGATTTTCGAGTAATTTTTTTTTTTACAACACTCGCAGCATCTCCCCGTGCACTCCACTGAGTTTCTACTACATGCTTGACACTTTGACCAGTGACTGAAGTCAGAATATCCCAGCAATGGGTTGAGGAAGAAAAAAACATGGACAAACATTCCACAGTTCAAAAAAAGGTAACAGAAATCACAGCAACAGAAGCTGCATGTACACCCGCCAAATTTAGCGAGTGATTTGTACATGTGACAAATTCTGCTTTTCCATTAATTTCCTTGATGCATCTCTGAACGCCAGTATGTTGACCAGCCATCACAGCAGCATTATCATATGCTTGTCCTCTATAATTCTGAATATCAATTCAATTTAAGTTAACATAAATAAAAGAATCGTCGAAAAATAAAATTGTGTCTCACGTGAAATGTGCTGCCCCCAAAAAAGTGCCGCCCCAGGTGGACCACCCCCCGCCCTAGCTATGCCACTCAATAATACAATAGCTCTGATCCCTACAATCTCCACAGCATGATAACCCATACTGCCAGATTGGTCCAGTGGGTAACGTAGAGGAAATGAAATAAAGGTTGCAGGTTTGAACAATGCCTCCGGTGTGGGTTTTGCGATTGTCCAATATGTGTACATATTTTTTTAATGTGAGGTATAAATAGTAGTATACGATTTCAGCAAGTGGATCCCTTAAAAATTAAATATATACTACTGTACTACTAAGTACCATACTATGTTTTTTTTTTTTCGGCTGATGCTGTATAAGCTTGCTTTCTTGCATCACATGCCTCTAACAATGCTAATGTATATGCTCTATATGCATGCATACAGGTAGTTCCCAACTTTACGAGTTAATTTGTTCCTAGCACACGTGCATGCTTGTAAAGCAGGAATTTATTTCCCATAGACAAAATGTTAAAAAAAGGGTTACGTTATCAACAATGAAATTAGTTAGCTAATTAGTTTATGTTTAAACAATGATTGATTTATCCAAAGAAATGAAAATGTAGCCTGTAAAATCATGCAAATTATAATAATAGAGAAATTATTAAGACTTACAAATGTTAAAGAATGTTTATTCTTCACCATAATCATCAACTAAATGTACACTCGTTGATCACTCATTATTGGCTCGGCACTCGTTGGTTTGTTGCACAAGGAGTAATCTTCTTCAGAAATGCTTCAAGAGGCATTTATTTCCAAGATAATCTTCTCTTTTCTTTTTAAATTTCATAGCATGCATAAGCATTTTTTTAACAGAACACACAAATTGCAACTAACATGATTTGCATGGAGTAACAAGTTTATGAAGCTTAAAAAAAAAAAAAAAAGGAATGAAGAGAAGATTCTGAAAATTTATTTATGTTTTTTATATGATTGAAGATTTCAGTAAAGGGGAAACACATTTCACCGTAATAACGTAAAAAACCACACAATTCCAGCTATCGGTATTTTTGCAAATGCAATAACATCGAGTTTAGTACCCATTTATAATTGATTGCACTAACGGAAAAGCCCCTAAACTGGAAAGTGCAAATTGTTTTTATTGTTTTATGGTAGTCAATACCAATTTCTGGAGGTCACCTCCAGAAATGTGTTTTAGAAAAATATCGCAAAGGCGTTCAAAATTGATTCTTATAACAGTAACATATGATAATGATGAAAGTGTAGTGCATTTTAATGAT
Source organism: Mastigoproctus giganteus (assembly GCF_048544385.1). NCBI lineage: Eukaryota > Metazoa > Arthropoda > Arachnida > Uropygi > Thelyphonidae > Mastigoproctus > Mastigoproctus giganteus. The sequence continues at coordinate 182,294,176 of NC_143581.1, forward strand.
ATGAATTGGTAACTAATACAATTTACACTATAAAAACGACCTTTTAGAGAGTTATCTAGTGAAAATTTCAAGTTATAAGGTTGTGGAACGAATTACCAAAAAACAATTTGTTATTGGGTTCACGTCATAATATTTTCACAATACAATGGTGTCTCTGGAAGGGATTAATATTGTAGAGTGGGGTTCTCATGTTATGATTTGAAATACAATATTTATGAATGTTTAACATTCATTTTTTGCAATTAATGTTTGTGTTTTCAATTTTGTTGATACTTAAAAAAAAACAAAAAAAAAATTTTTTTTTTTTTTTTTTGGCTGATGCTGCATAAGCTCATACAAACAAAAAAAAAAAAAAACTCATAAACCTGGGAACTCGTAAAGCAGGAACTACCTGTATACAGCATTTACATTTGGAAATCACCTCTCTCTTTTTTTTTTTTTGTATTGTTAATGATCAGCATATTTTGCTCTCAGTAGTGTGCACAAAATGGATTAAATGCATGCATGTAGCATGGATCTGCAACAATATGAAAGATTTTGCACATGATATGTAATATACAGTCTAGGATATATGTAAAACTGAAAAAAATATGTACATTTCAATGGATATATGTACATTTTTTTTCTGGGAAAGATGGCAGAAATGTAAACTTTAAAGATGACATATATATATGTTGTATCCTAGAAAATTTTCATTATAGTTCCATTCAATTTTGTTATAATGACATTTCACTGTAGCTGATTTCGGCAGTCTTTTCAAATTAGAAAAGTTATTTCCAATTTGCAAACCCAATTCAGACTTCAAAGTTTACTGTACACATATTTTGAATTATCTGTACTAAAATGCATATAACTCTTTATCACTGGTCAAGGAATGGTAGCAACTTTGAAATACATCACATTTTGAATAATTTGATATTGAATTAACGAGGGCATACTGTATACACTGATCTAAGTATATATTGTAAGGAGCACCTGCCTAGTTAAACTGTCAAATGGGATTAGTTTAGAAGCAGGAACTCATGGTATGTGCAAGAAACACTCTCTACAGATGCACTGACTTGCAGATTTCTCAGGAGGGTCTGTCAATTTCAATGGCAGGCAGGAGATACAGGGATGAAATCCTTGATTTCTTTTTTCAATATTTCAGATGAAATTGGAGACATTTCCTCAAAATGTCCAACAACACTATTTCTTGGTAAATGATTTGCAGAGATTAGTGGGCTCAAGCAAACAGACTGGTTTTCATTTTCCCTGTATTTAAGCCCAATTGAGATAGTACACATTCCACATATTCTCTATGGGATTAGGTGTTACTTTACATGTTCCACGTCCCACTACAATCCAGCTCATGTATTGGTTGGTTAAGAGTTTATTGGCATATTAACCATCTTGATCACAATGTGGAATTGGCACGAAGCCTACATATGTGCCAAAGGACACTACATTCCCTACTGAGTATGTGTGAATTGTTTGAGAATGCATAGCAGAATTGTTCCAGATGTCAAAAGAAATCAGTCAGATATGAAATTTTCTGAGAAATGCAGACAGGCTTCCAGGGCAGGTCATGGGGTTTTGTCAATGATATACAGTGGTACCTTGGTTTGCGAGCATAATTTGTTCCGGAAACGTGCTCGTAATCCAAAGCACTCGTATATCAAAGCGAATTTCCCCATAAGAAATAATGGAAACCCAGATGATTTGTTCCAAAACTCAAAAATATTCATATACTGTAAAAATGATTAATACAAAATACATACCTTTTTATATTTTTAATATTTAAATTTAATATACATAAAGCAATCGAATTTATTAATTATTGGGTAGGACGACTTTCACTGTCTCTAACGGAATCACTGCTATCTGTTGATTTTTTCTTTTTGTGCGACTTTAACAAGGAATCTTTTCAATGACACTTGCTTTTGCCTCCTTTTGAGGATTTCACGGAAATCAGATTCATCAAAAATATTCATATACTGTAAAAATGATTAATACAAAATACATACCTTTTTATATTTTTAATATTTAAATTTAATATACATAAAGCAATCGAATTTATTAATTATTGGGTAGGACGACTTTCACTGTCTCTAACGAAATCACTGCTATCTGTTGATTTTTTCTTTTTGTGGGACTTTAACAAGGAATCTTTCCAATGACACTTGCTTTTGCCTCCTTTTGAGGATTTCACGGAAATCAGATTCATTGCTCGCACTATTACAAAACGAGGAGGCATGCTTGATACACATAAACAAAGCTGCGCGCGTTTAGCAACTGAATAAACAACACCGTAAAGGCAGAGATACACTATTAACACATCACATTTTACTAAAGCACATTTCTAGGGGTTACTACCATAAAACAATAAAAACAATTTCCAGTTGCGTTTCTGCTAATGGAATCTGTTATAAACTGGTAGTAAACTCGATCTAATTGCATTTGCGATTATACTAGCTAGAATTGTTGGTTTTTACGTTATTAAGGTGAAATGTGTTTCCCCTTCACTGATATAAAAAACCATAAATACATTTTCAAAATCTTCTCTTCATTCCTATCGGGTTGCGTTCGGTCGGGGTGATTCTGCGTTCGACTGCCATTTCTTGTAAACACAAAGGCTAACTGTGCATAAGCGAATTCGGTTCGTGTTATATAAGATATTGTTCCCCTATTTATAAATCGTGTATGATCGAATTCGTGTAGTGTAAACACGTGTTATACGAGGACTGACTGTACTCGTATTGCAAGACCTCGCTCGTTTATCAAGTTAAAATTTATTAAAAATTTTTGCTCCTCTTGCAAAACACTCGCATACCAAGTTACTCGTAATCCAAGGTACCACTGTATAGGAATTTTGCTAGCAGGGAGAAGGAGGTGATTGTCCCTCTGTATAAGGCAATGGTCAGGCCACGCCTTAAGTACTGCGTACAGGTCTGGAGGCCTCATTTTAGGAAGGATGTAGATTTACTTGAGCGTGTACAGAGAAGGGCAACAAGATTGGTGAGGGGAATGAAGGGATCCTCTTACCAAGAGAGGCTTAAGTTCTGCAAATTGCAGTGGCTGGAGACTAGGCACCTGCACGGTGATCTGATTGAGGTGTATAAGGCCTTGAATGGGTTGAGCATGCTGAATTCTGATGGAATCCTTCCACTTGTTCAGATTATGAACCTAAGGGGGCATAAATTCAAATTAAGAAAAGACAGATGTAGAATAGATGTGCGGAAATTTGTCTTTAGCCAGCGGGTGGTTAATTGCTGGAACAAACTTCCATCTGTCGTTGTGGAAGTTGATAGGTTAAATAAATTTAAAGAGGAACTGGACAGGCATTTGGAGAGAATGGTGTGATTTTTTTTTTTTTTTTTTTTGGCTGATGCTGCATAAGCTCATACACTTGCTTTCTTGCATCACATGCCACTACTAATACTACTACTAATTGTATATGAATGTATGCCTGTTCATAGGAAGTTATGTAGCTCAGTTTTGTGAGAGAGTTGAAGTTCACAATCCCAACATAGACCAACATTGCAATCCCAGATAATATTTGAAATTTTCAAAATGTCATCTGGGATAGTGCACTGCCCACTGTTTGGTCTGGTGATTCAGTTTGGGTTTGGATAATGCCTGGTTTACACACTGTCATACTGATTCTTGAAAATCTGAGCAACTCTGTTATCTACACTCTCCCAATTCTGTGGAACTAGGAATTTCATTTTTAAAATAATAATGCTCTATCCAAAGCCAGACTTTCACACACAGGTTTGAGGAAAGTTTCACAACAGGCTATCCTAGAATCCTGATATGAACCTGTTAATTACCTTTCTTGTGATGAGATGAAATATTGAATCAGGAAAAAAATAGTATTCTAGATACACTGTCAATGTAAACTGCTCAAAAGTCTATGAAGGAGCTATGCAGTTTTGTAAGCCAAAAGTGGGCCCACATATTGTTAACTCAGCAGTTTAATTGTAACAAACACAGTTGCACAGCACTAAAAATGTGCTCAACTTTTGTTTTTTATTTCTAAAAAAAGTTTTTTGAATTTTGATTGAAGTATACCAATGCATAATCTTTTACTAATGGTTGCAACACTTCTAAAATGTGATTTTTTTAAATGAAACAAAACTTTTATTAATTCTACTGGGGAAAATAAAAAAAAAATAAAAAAATCATTAGTCATAAAATATAAACATGAAACTAACAGTTACTTCCATTTTCCAGTTCAGAAAATCACTGAGCATGAAAAAATTCAAACTTATGCATGTATTCATGTTTTATCAAATAAAAGAATAAACAGATAAATAATAATTGAGTCAAAAAGCACATTGTACAATAGTTAAACAAACAAAAAAAGTATCCAATTTCTACAGAAGATGTCAGCCAATCTGCTAGTTTCCGTTTCAGAAATGTATTGTTAACACTTCACTGAAATTGAAACAAGCATGTGGAAAAACAAAAAAGAAAATTGTAAATAGTTATGTGGTACCTGACAAGTTCTTTGCATATATGATTCTAAATAAACAATAACTGCTCACTTCTGAAACTGCTCAAATAAACTTTGACTATATTTAGGAAGGTACTGAAAGTGTCAGCCATTAGCACTGGACCAACAATTAATATGCAAGTTGTTTTCAAGGACTGATTAGGTCCTTCACAACTGCTATTTGGTTACCTTCCTTATTAAAAATCCACATGCTCCATCATAACTGAAATCCAAATACTTTTGGGAGGATAGTGTATCTCATTTTTATGAGATTCTAAGAATTTATATCCTCCTCAAGTAAATTATGAAATGTGTATTTGTATATTTCTGATAATTTTATTTTTAATTATGTGGATTTATTATTTAAGAGAAAAAAATGCTAACTTACTTAGCTTCCAAAGCTAAAGCACAAATTCCAGCAGCTAGTGGGGCAGAAGCTGAAGTTCCAGTATGAGAAGAGGTACAACCATGGTGAAGATCTGTTGTAACCTAACATTCCAATTTAATTTACTTAGAAATTTACCTCAGAAATAATTTTATTAAACAAGAGAAAGTTAATTATTATTAGAGTGCTTAAAAATTCTCTTAATATGCCGCTGCAGAATTATATTCAATTCAATTAATCTTTAATTGGTTGCATCCCTAAAAGGATAACATGGTGTCTGACAAACACTGTTTTTTTTTAAAATTAAATTGTGTTTTTTGTTTAAGTGAAATGGTGTTTTATTAATTAGGATTTACATAATTTATTCCACTTTTCTTTTTCTTAATTCCTTGGTGTTGCACAGATTTTTTTTTTAATCATCTATTATATACCCCATCCCAATTTCTGGCCTTTCATGAGAAAAATACCTCTTGAAAAAAAAAAAAAAAAAAAAAATTATTTTTTTCAGAAAAATGTACACACCAGATAAAAAGAGTAAAATTATAATATGCTGTTGGTGCAGTTATATCACCCATAATTAATTATATGGGTAGTTAATTAGTACCCACCACTAATAATAGTGGTTGGACGAGAGTACAGTACTTGTGCACTCCTGATAATTACAAAAACAAAAATACAATCTGCTGTGTGGTGCATGGAAGACCCCAAGCAAAGGTTGGGGTCTTGTAATCTCTCGTAACTTGGATAAATCAAAATGAAAACAGAAAATAACATATCATCATTTACAGAATACCAGCGGGAAAATGTACAGGGTAGGATATGCTTTTACTGTAAAATAAAAAAAATAATAATAAATAAATAACAGAAATATTCAAAAAAAAAAGTCTGTGAGACACCATGTGACAGCTGGAAGATTAAATGTTTTCACAATATGTAACTTATTTATAAAATACAAAAAAACAGGACTTTAGTTCATTCACAAAAGCTGAAAGTAAATACAGCATAATGATGCAACATTACTGGAGGATTCTATTATCAAGGAAAGATAAAATTTAGCAAAAAATAATCTAATCTTATCTAATTTTAGATAACAATGTTATCCAAAATTAGATAGACAGAATGTTAGATTATTAGATGGTTAAAAAGTTAAATAATAAGACCACCATGGCCATATTTATATAAATTAGTAGTAGTAGCAGAGGTATGTGAAGCAAGCTTAATTAGCATCACCCAAAAAAAAAAAAAAAAAAAAAACATTTGACCCATCCTTTCCCTCTAAAAGTTTGTCCAGTTCCTCCTTGAATTTATTTAAGCTATCAACTTCCACAATGACAGAGGAAAGTTTGTTCCATCTGTCATTGTGGACAGATTAACCATCCACTGGCTAAAGAACAAATTTCCGCACATCTATTCTACAACTGCCTTTCCTCAATTTGAGTTTATGCTCTCTCAGGTTAGAAATCTGGGCAAGCGGAAGAATTCCATCAGAATTGAGCCTACCCAACCCATTCAAGGTCTTATATGCCTCAATCAGATCACCTCACAGGTGCCTAGTCTCCAGACACTGCAATTTGCAAAACTTAAGCCTTTCTTGGTAAGAGGAACCCTTCATTCCCCTCACCAATCTTGTAGTCTTCTCTGTATTCACTCAAGAAACTACATCCTTAAAATAAGGCCTCCAGACCTGTACACAGTACTGAAGGCGTGACCTGACCACTGCCTTATGCAAAGGGATAATCACCTCCTTTTCCCTGCTACCAAAATTCTTGTATATCATTGACAACACCCCATGAACTGCTCTGGCAGCCTGTCTGCAGTGCTCAGAAAACTTCATATCTAACTGCACAATTACTCCCAGGCCTTTTTCATTTTCTACCACCCTAAGTGTAGTACCACACAGTTAGTACATATCTCTGGGGTTACTGCTAACATATGCAGTACTTTGCATTTGTCAATGTTAAACTTCAGTTGCCACTTCTCAGACCATCTGCCCAACTTTTATAGATCCTGTTGCAGTAACACAAAAAGAAAAGTGCTGTCTTTTCTTTACTGCTATATCCTGCATTAAAATATTCTTTTCCTAACAGGTAACAAACTAATATTTGTATTATTTGGAGTTTAACTTTCATTTGATAATATATTATTCAACAATGCCTTTGTTTCAAATATAAAAGCTCTTCTTGTAATAAACTTATGTAAATTTAATTTTGAATAAAATTAACAGTACTAATAAAGAGGTAATTATCGTGACACAAAATTCACACAACAACAATACTAACAACAATAACAGAAATCTTCAGGGCAGAATGCAATGGTCCCACAGGTGCTAGTTCTTGCTGGTGACTCTATTGTCAGGGAGAAGGAAAACATATTGTGCAAAATGGATAGGAGGAACAGGACCAGGGTATGTCTTCCAGGGACATAAGTAGATGACATTGTAGAGCAGATATCATCTTTTAAGTGTACAAAGGGTGATATTGTTGTAGATGTTGGCACTAATGATATGAAGAGTAGGAGATCTGCGGATTAACAACTTAGCAAGTACAAGCCAATGTTGAAAAAAGGCCATGAGTTAGGGTTAAATTTGAAAGTGTCTGCAATTCTGCCCAGATACAATAGGAGGGAGTATATGATGAGAGCCGTGTCAATCAATTTGGCCCTGGAGCTTTTTGTGCAAGGCTCATGGGGTAAATTTTTCTCATTATGGCGTGTGCTTTTTAACAGGAGAGATTGTTTCTACAGGGATGGGATACACTTAAATAGAAAGGGTGCAAGAACATTTCTGATGCTACTGAGGCAGTGTTAGGTGAGTCAGAAAACTGCTAGCTTGGGGGGATTCACAGAATAATAGATTAATGGTAGCCACGTGCAGAGGTGAAAGTGATTCTTGCACTGCTTCCATTGGAATGAGCAGCAGCCTGTAAAGCAAGGTGCTGAGGATTTCAAAAACTTCTGGGAGTCATCATGGAATAAGTAAATACATGGGCTGCATTAGAATAATTAAGAGTAAGAATAGGTGCATGTATATTTGCATGTACACCAATATTAGGGGTTTAATAAATAAATTTGATGAATTTGAGGTGTTGGTTAAGATATTGAAGGCAGACATTGTTGAGATATCGGAGACATGGTGTCACACAACAATAAGGAATGAAGAATTCGAATTTGGGTAGTACAATGCATACAGAAAGGATAGACAGGATAGTAAGGGAGGAGATGTTATGCTGTCAGTTAAGAAACACAAAGTCCAAGGAAGCACAGCCAGTCAACATGGGTGGACAGTGCAATGTTGAGTCAGTTTATAGTGTGCCGTAAGCACTGGGAAAGCAAAATTGAGAGCAGGGGTGTGTTATAGGCCTAATGTCTCTGATGAGTACAATGAACAATTATACAGAGAAATAACATTAGCATTGCATTAGCATTAATAGAGGCATTTGATGCAAGAAAGCAAGCTTATGCAGCATCAGCCAAAAAAAAAAAAAAAACCGCTTCCACTTCACCCCTCTGTTCGTTCAAAATACCTGTCCAGCTGAGCCTTAAACTTATTTAGGCTATCAACTTCCACGACAAGAGATGGAAGTCTGTTCCACCAACCAACCACCCGCTGGCTAAAGGCAAATTTCTGCATGTCTATCCTACATCTGCCTTTTCTCAATTTGAATTTATGCCCATGCTCAAACCATTCAAGGCTTTATACACCTCTATCAGATCACCTCGCTGGTGCCTAGTCTCCAGACACCGTAATTTGAAAAACTTAAGCCTTTCTTCGTAAGAGCACCCCTTTGTTCCATTCACTAATCTTGTTGCCCTTCTATGTACTCGTTCCAGCAGCTCTACATCCTTCTTGAAATGAGACCTCCAGAACTGTATACAGTACTCTAGGTGTGGCCTGACCATTGCCTTATACAAGGGAATAATCACCTCCTTATCCCTGCTAGAAAAATTCCTATATATCATTGACAATACACCATGAGCTACTCTTGCAGCCCGTCTGCACTGCTCAGAGAACTTCATATCTGCCTGCACAACCACCCCCAGGTCCCTTTCATTCTCTACCACTGTCAGTGTAGTACCACAGAGTTGATACGTTGCTCTGGGGTTGCTGTTTCCCATGTGTAGTACTTTACATTTGTCAATGTTAAATTTCATTTGCCACCTCTCAGCCCATCTGCTCAACCTTTCCAGATCCTGTTGCAGCAGCATAGTGTCCTTGACAACTCTGCCTACCTTTGTATCGTCTGCAAACTTCGACATTAAGCTTGATATACCATCATCAATATCATTTATGAATACAGAAAACAATAATGGACCCAACACTGAGCCCTGAGGGACTCCACTAATAACATTAGTCCACGACGAGCAGTTTCCATTGATTACCACTCTCTGTCTTCTCCCCCTCAGCCACCCCTTTATCCACGGCAGCAATTTGCCTCCAATGTCACACTGCTCCAATTTGTGCAGCAGTCTTCCATGTGCAACAGTATCAAAAGCCTTTCTAAGATCCAAGTATATAATATCAAAGTTATTCCCTGCATCCAGTTCCTTTGTGACTGCATCATAGTATCCAATCAAATTGGTCAGGCAAGACTTCCCCTTAACAAAACCATGCTGTGTCCGAGCTATAACTGAAGTCTTGTCTAAATGATCCTGCAGTTCTTCTTTAACAAGTGCCTCCATTAATTTTCCTGGAACAGAAGTTAAACTTACAGGTCTATAATTACTTGTGTCAGCCTTTGATCCTCCTTTGTGAATTGGGGTCACATTTGCACATCTCCAGTCTGTGGGTACCTCCCCTGAGTCTAAGGAAGCTCTCATAATTATGACTAAGGGTTTGCTTACTTCCTCTGCTGCCTCCTTTAATATAACTGGATAGATCCCATCCACCCCGCGTGCCTTTCTTGTGTTTATCTTCAACAATTTCTCCTCCACTTTACACTAGAGTTGAATACACCTCTGGCTTTCCCCTCGCTAAATAACTCCTCATGTGTGAATGTCGATGCAAAATATTCAGTTTGTTAGCTACCTGAGCAGGACCATCACCAGTTGACCCATCGATATCAAGTGGACCAATCTGATTCGTCCCCTTCCTTCTAGAGTTTACATAAGTAAAGAACTCTTCGCTGCTTTTCTTTACATCCCTTGCCAAAGATTTCTCGTAATCTGCCTTCGCCTGCCTAACCTCCTTTGTAACTTGGTTACAGATCATCTTGTATCTATCATAGGCTTCTGTGTCATGCATTAATTTGTATGTATCCCATGCATGTTTCTTCTCTTCCATATGCCTCATCAGTTCATCTGACATCCATTTAGGCCTAAACCTTGAACAATATTTCTTAGTTGGTATGTAAAGCCTAGTAGCTTCCAAGATAAGTTCTTTGAATGCTTCCCATTTTGCATTTGCTGTTGGTAACATCATCAGTTGGTCCCACTGTATAGAATTTAAATACTGTCTCAGTCCATCGTAGTCGCCTTTACGAAAGCAATAACCCTTCCCTTTACCCCTAATGGTAGTTACCTCTTTGAGTAAATCCCACTTCAGCACACTGTGATCACTGCCACCTAGTGGTTCATTTATCTGCAGATTCTTAATGCATGAAGAATCACTGCTGATAATCAAATCAAGAGTATTCCTCCCTCTAGTTGCCTCCCGAAAATCCTGATGTAGAAAACAATCATCCAATAAATCCACAAAAGCCTTGCTAGTGTGTGAGTGACCAGCCCCCAAATTCCAGTCAATATCTGGGAAATTAAAATCTCCCATTATAAGACTCTCTGATTTACTGGCCCACTCTATTTCCCTGTACAGTTTCTTATTATACTCATCAGAGTCATTAGGCCTATAGCACACTCCTACTCTCAATTTTGATCTCCCAATGCTTATGTCACACCAAACTTACTCGTCACTGCACTGTCCAGCGATGTCCACTGGCTTCACTTCCTTGGATTTTATGTATTTCTTAACTAATACATAACCCCTCCTCCCTTTCTATCCAGTCTATCCTTTCTGTAGACGTTGTACTCCCCAAATTCCAGTTCTGCATTCCTTATATCTGTGTGACGCCACGTCTCTGATATCCCAACAATATCTGCCTTTGATGTTTTGAGCAATACCTCAAATTCATCAAATTTATTTATTAAACTCCTAGCATTGGTGTACACGCAAGTATACATGCACCTATTTCTATTCTTAGCTACCCTAACACAACCCATGTGTTTACTTGTACCGCAATGGCTCCCAGCAGTCTCTGAAATATCCTGCATCTTGTTTTTCAGGCTTCTGCTCATTCCAATAGAAGCAGTGCAAGAATCTCTTTCACCTCTGCCAGTGGCTACTGTTAATCTATTCGTCTTTGTCTCCCCCCCAAGCTAGCAGTTTTCCGACCCACCTAACACTGCCTCGATAGCATCAGAAAATATTCTTGCACCCTTTCTATTTAAATGTATCCCATCCCTGTAGAAGCAATCTCTCCTGTTAACAAGTACAGTCCAGGCTGAAAAAAATTCTACCCTTTGAGCCTTGCACAATCTTTCCAGGGCCGAATTGATCGACAAGGCTCTCATCATATACTCCCTCCTATCGTGTCTGGGCAGAATTGCAGACACTTTCAAATTCAACCCTATTTCACGGCTTTTTTTTCAACAGTGACCTGTACTTGTTAAGCAATTCTGCCGGTCTCCTACTCTTGATATCATTAGTGCCAATGTGTACAACTATATCACCTTTTGTGCCCTTAAAAGATGATATCTGCTGTACAACGTCATCAACCTTTGCCCCTGGCAGACATACCCTGGTCCTGTTCCACCTATCCTTTTTACAAAGCATGTTCCCTGTTTCCCTGACAACAGAGTCACCAACAACTACTAGTTCCTTTGGGACCAGCGCATTCTGCCTTGGGGGTTGCCGCTGTGTTGCGCGATGACCAAGTGCAAGCTCTGGCGTTGATGTGGGCAGCTGAGAGCTTGATGGGCCCCTCAATTTAGTTCCTTCGAGGGCATCCACCGTGTCCTTCAAGCTCTCATATAGGCCCATAAGAATGCTGAGTTTTTGCCTGATTTTGATACACTCCTTGCATCGCGCGCACACAAAGACATCCCCCATGGCAATGTCATGTCCCGTACCTGAATGCTCCACAAACATCATGTAAGCTGTGCATTTTAGAAGGCTGTGATTCAGAAGGCAACTGCCCCCCTCAGTTCTCCTCTGAGCCACAGCACTTCCATTAGCTTGAGCCTTTTGTTTTGCTGCTCTGGTCTGAGTCATGATTTCTTTTAATTTAAATAAAATTTCAATTTCAGTTTATAACCCTAACTTATCTCCCAACACAGTTGTAACGGGATATATATTTTTTAGTGTCAAGTATTAATTATCTCCGAGTTCCCTTTATATAACTTCCGTATCAGTTATGTATTAATTAATTATGTTACGTTTGTAATCTAAGTCGGTATATGTATTTAGTTAAAAGTACAATTTAAATGCCAACGAAGTGCAACAAGTTTAATAGATTTTACCGATCACTGAAATATTATAACCTATACTATACCAACGCTATCTAGGTTCGATATATAACGATCGTATGACAAAGACAAAGGCGGGATGTTACGAACAGTGAATCCTCGTTCAGCGGAGTTGCGACTTGTAACACGTGGATACCCTTACCAATACTTTTATGCAATTGCAAGGCCGAGTAAAGAATAAATACACCAAATTAATCAGAAAATCACAAAATAATGCTATACTACTAAATTTAAATCAAAAGTTTTAGAAAAACAATAATTTCAAATCAATAAATAAGAAAAATCCACAGCGGCTTTGAACACGTCTGGCCCCTACTAGCCTCGTCAGCAGACTCCTCATAAAGTGGGCACTAAATCAGAGTGCCTTATAATGGGGGATTTTAACTTCCCAGATATTAACTGGAACTTGTGGGTTGGTCACTCACACACTAACAAGGCTTTTGTAAGTTTATTGGATAATTGCATGTTCATGTTCATGAGGCAACTAGAAGGAGTAATACTCACGATCTGATTATCAGCAGTGGTTCTTCATGCATTAAGAATCTGCAGATAAAGGAACCACTAAGTGGCAGTGATCACAGTGTACTGGTGTGGGATTTACTTAAAAATGTAACTACCATCGGGGGTAAAGGGAAGGGGTTTTTGCTTTTGTAAAGGTGACTACAGTGGTCATAGGCAATTTTTAAATTCTATACAGTGGGATCAACTGATTATGTTACTAACAGCAAATTTTAAATGGTAAGCATTCAAGGAAGTAATCGAAGTAATCTTGGAAACTACTAGGCTTTTTGTCCCAACTAAGAAATACTGTTGAAGGTTTAGGCCTAAATAGATGGCAGATTAACTAATGAGGCTCGTGACACAGAAGAAAAATGCATGGAATGCATATAAATTATCAGGAGACACAGAAGGCTATGGTAGATATAAGCTAGTCTGTAATCAAGTCACAAAGGAAGTTAGGTAAGCAAAGGCAGATTATGAGAAATTTTTGGCAAGCGATGCAAAGAAAAACAGCAAAGACTTCTTTACTTATGTAAACTCTAGAAGGAAGGGGATGAATCAGATTAGTTGTCTTGATATTGATGGTTAAATTGTTGAATGAACCTACTGAGGTAGTTGACAGACAATGAGTATTTTCATCTACATTCACACATGAGTAAGTGTATAGGGAACAGGGCTTCCGCAAGTGGATAGGCTAGGTAAGCATTGCTTACAGGTAGCAGTTCAAGAGGGTGCCAAAATATTTTTGACACATACAAATCGGACCTCTGTTTAACAAACTTCTTTATAGAGAAATTTGATATTTAGCGATTTTGTAATTCCTCTGGGTAATTACATTTATAATAGTTTCAGTAGAACAAAGAACATTTCCATATAACGAATGGATTATGAGAGACATTACTGGGAATGCATTGTTTGCATCTATTGAGTCAATTAGTGCTGCTGCTAAGCACGCATTAAGAGCCAAAGGGATTACCATTCTGCAACTTAGTGTTACTCTTAAAACCTATCCAGCCGCTTGTCCCACATGCCCAGAAGATGCGCTGGTCATCTAATTGGTTTTATACTATCAGCGCAACTTCCATCATTTATCAGTATTCGACCCGACAGGCAAATAATTCATTTGAAATAAATACAGTACATGAAGTTGCAGGCACATTAATTTGCTTATCCGGATCTGTGTTTCATATTTATATTTTGCAGTTATAAAATCTTATTTTTCTTCAAGTTCTCTGCCCTCAGGTAGGTTCAGGGCTTCACTGATGCCATGCTTCTCTATCTTGTGCTATACTTTTAATTCCTGAATAATTTCCTCCTACCGTCCAATCCATCATTCGAATTCTCTTTCTCCTAACAGTTCTCTTCTCACACATTTACCCCTCAATCCCTTTCCCCAGCATGCTTTCTCTTCTCAATACATGTCCTATAAAGTTATTTTGTCCACTTCTTAATTATTTATAAACATTCTCTCTTCTACTTTCCACAAAATATCATTCTCACTCTGTCCACCCATTTCACCCTTTCCATTCTGTTCTACCATTTTCCTTCCTTTTGCAAAAAAGGAAGGAAAATCATTTTGCAATTTTTTCGTTAAAATTCTTTTAATTAATTTTCCTATTTTTAATTGTGTTAAATTGATTTTTAATCTAATGAAAGTTTTTCAATTTTTTCGTTTTAATTTCTGGGGAGTATCATACGGAAGGGTTCTATGTACTATATTGAGGTAAGCTTCTCTGATTATTTACAAAAAATGGGAGACTACTGTACAAGTTGGAGCAGTACAGCATTAAGGACAAGCTGGTACAATGGATAAAAGGATGGTTAAGTGGGAGAAGACAGAGAGTGGTAATGAATGGACACTGCTCTTCATGGACTAATGTTATTGGTGGAGTTCCCCAGGATTCAGTGTTGGGTCCACCGTTGTTTTCTGTATTTATAAATGATACTGAAGAACACATATCACGTTTAATATCCAAGTTTGGAGACGATACAAAGGTTGGTGGGGTTGTTAATGACAGTAAGGATGGTAAGCTAATGCAACAGGATCTAGAAAAGTTGAGCAGATGGGCTGAGAGGTGGCAACTGAAGTTTAACTTTGACAAATGCAAGGTACTGCATATGAGAAGCAATAACCCTAGAGTAAGGAATTACTGTGTTGGACTACACTGACAGTGGTAGAGAATGAAAAGGACCTGAGGAGCTCATGGTGTCTTGTCAATGATATACAGAAATTTTGCTAGCAGGGATAAGGAGGTGATTGTTCCCTTGTATAAGGCAGTGGTCAGGCCACACCTTGAGTACTGTGTACAGGTCTGGAGTCCTCATTTTAGGAAGGATGTAGAACTGCTGGAAAGAGTACAGAGAAGGGCAACGAGATTGGCGAGTGGAACAATGGGCTGCTATTACTAAGAAAGACTTAAGTTCTGCAATTTGCAGCATCTGGAGACTAGGCCCATGAGAGGTGATCTAATTGAAATGTATAAGGCCTTGAATGGTTTGAGCAAGCTCAATGCTGATGGGATTCTTCCTCTTGCTTAGATTACTCACCTGAGGGGACATAAATTCAAATTGAGGAAAGACAATTGTAAAATAGATGTGCAGAAATTTGCCTTTAGCCAGCGGGTGGGTGATATTTGGAATAAACTTCAATAAGTTCAAAGCAGCCCTAGACAAACATTTAGAGTGAATGGATGGGTGAAATGGGAAGGTTGTTGTTTTTTTTTTCTTGGCTGATGCTATATAAGCTTGCTTTCTTGCATCATATGCCTCTGCTAATGCTAATGCTAATATGAAAAGAAATGATTTTGAATAAGGAGTGGATTCGTTAATTGACTGGTTCTTGAATGAGACAGCCAGTATCAATGAAAAATACTATAGCAATACAAGATTTTAGAATCTAATATCCATTAAACTAAAAGTAAAAAATTTTCTCTAAATCTATTTTGTTCTTTTTAATTTTATTACTTTCTTCATTCTTATTAAAAAAAAATATATTAGGTCAGTAAAAATGAACTCATTTTAATATTTTAGAGTAAAGGATATTTTCATTCTGCTTGCTCACTACCTTGCAGTGGAGAGTTATGAATTACAGAAAACTATTTAGGCACATAACATTTAATTAGTATACAGGTTGTCCCAAAAGTGTGATTTTCAAACATTGTGATTTCATTACGACAAGTATATTTATTCTTTTTTTACATAAACATAAGTATTTGTAACATGATAGAGATGTTACTTTTTAATTAATATTAAATTTTTAATGTTTTCTTTTCAGACCCATAATTCATGATGAATGTTCAAGAGTGAATTTTGTTGTAACATCCCGCATACGAACCTACGGGGACATAAGTTCAAATTAAGAAAGGATAGATGTAGAATAGATGTACGGAAATTTGCCTTTAGCCAGCGGGTGGTTAATTGCTGGAACAAACTTCCATCTGTCGTTGTGGAAGTTGATAGGTTAAATAAATTTAAGGAGGAACTGGACAGGCAATTGGAGGGTATGGCGTGATTTTTTTTTTTTTTTTTTTGGCTGATGCTGCATAAGCTCCTACACTTGCTTTCTTGCATCAAGTGCCACTACTACTACTACTACTACTACTACTGCATCAAAGGAATGAAGTTTTGTGAAATTAGGGAAAGATTTTCAAGGATATTTCATAGTCCCGGTCCTACAGACAATGTGATTCGTGCAGTGGTGAATAAGTTTAAGAGAACTGGGTCTGTGCGTGATGAGGAGAGATGTCAACACTCAAGGACAGCACGTGAAAGCATTGAATCAATTCGAGAAATGTTCGAAGAGAACCCAAAATTAGAGATGGATCTAATTGAAAATTTGCTGGTTGTTAACACATTCCAGTAGTTTTTTTTTTTTATAATTATTGAATTTTAATATCTTATCGAAAGGATATTTAAGAAAAGGCACTGGAAATTTGTTATTTATGAATTCAGTACTATTAGGGAGGAAATTCTCATACACTGGGCAAGAATGATATTGAGATGAACTGTTTTTGGGATGTCAGTTTAGCCAGTGAGAAAAGCCAACGACCTAGAAGAAAAATATTATACTTATGTATAAATATTAAATTTATGCATCTTCTACAACTTTGTCTCTGAAGGAACAGCACTGTACCAACAATTCAATGAACACCCATGGGAAGCAGGCTTCTTGCATTGTTGTAACAATGCAAAAAGTACCTACACTGCTCAGAAATATTTTTTTCACAAAATTTGTTAATTTTTAGTTGGATGTTCAAATTGAAAATGAACATACAAAAATTGGCATTTATAACAAAAGACAAGCATTTAACTATCAGGTTAATCTTTTCCATTGGCTAATTAACATATCAAAAATGCTTAACTCTAACGAAATTCTTTCCAAACGTATGAGAAGTTCCTCCATATGTAACTACTGAATTCTGAATATCCATCAAAGGGCTATACAAAAACATGAATTTTTTGTATACCCTTCGATGGATATTCAAAGATGCTAATGAAGTTATTTCTTATGGGACATATTAATCAATTTTAATACAAAATATAATAAAGATTGCATGTCTGGATCTTCATTAATGTGCTGCTGCTGACATACTGGTGACAAATTGTGGGCACATGGCTATGACCAGAAACAAAGGCCCAGTCCTCTTAGTGGAAGATCTGTTTTCTCCAAGGCATTGATTAAATGTGAAGATCATGCTTATCGTAATACAATTTATGGCCTTTAAGGCTTCCTATTGAAAGAATTTAATTTACCAGTGCATATTGAGTTGTGTACAAAGGCATCTTTTTACCATATAGTAAACTGAAAGAAACAAGTTCACAAAGCAGCATCAATACCAACTTCTCATGAAAGATTTCATAATATGAGAAATTTAGCATTGTCTTATTCATATACCTTTTGTACCTCTCATACTGTAAAAATATTTTGTTTCTGGGTTTGTCCATTCTTTACTCAAGGTGCCTACCCATGTACTGGAGCAAGAACAACTGAAATGGTCCCATCTGGATGAGCCCTCTACTGAGAATAAGAAACTTGTGAGGATTTCCCAATGAGATGTTATAATAATGATGCCATTTTGCAAACTTATTTTCTGATGAGTTTACTGCATGTTAAATAATGACTTAGTGCACTAACCAATAAGCATTAGATCATGCTCATCATATTTTTTTAATTGATAGGACATTATGCATCATGAATTTTATCTTCATGGCCAAACAGTGAACCTGGAATATTACAACACAGTTCTACAGAAATTGCACAATTCAGCTTAAAAAAAAAAAAATGGCCAGGAAAGTAGACTTCAGGGAATCGGTGCTTGCATCATGACAATGCCTCCTTGGACACTCAGTGCTTTCCATCTGCTACATTCACCAGATTTAGTTCTCTGTGATTTTTCCCCCAGTCTTACTGCCCCCTTGAGTCACAGATTTGCAATAACTGAAGAAATTTTTCAGAACGTGACACAGGAATTATCCCCAATTCTAAAAGAAGCTTATCAAGAATTCTTCACTCTCTAGAAGTTGTAGAAGCATTGGAATCTGCGTATATAGTGTTAAGGAGCTACTCTGAAGCAGATCCAGCCAAATAGCAGGTAAGCTTCATCATTTCTCAAATATTAAGTCAGTCTCCAAACTTATCGATCACACCCTGTACACACATACAAAACAAGACAATCTTGTTTTTAATATTTGTACCAATCATAAGATTGTACTTTTGCATCTACCAAATTTCATACTGTATTGTTCTAATTCAATTGCTCTTTTTAGAGTTAATTATTGATAAAATTTCTTATTTCTCAATGAGTTCACTGTGAGGTGAAAATATAACTTTGTGTGTGACTGAAAAAAAACAAACAAACAAAAACCACAGATGCTGTGTACTAATGTACAATGTTATTATAAGAAGCAAATTATTATCACTGATATTAGTGATATTATATCTGTGTGATCCTCATCATATGACAAATTATTTTAGAATACATAACTGACATTATTTTAGAAATGTAATTTACTGATGAGGAGAAACTAATGCAAGAAGGGGATAATGAAAAATTTTGATGTTTCTGATGATTATGAAACAAGTGATTCCTCTTTCTCACAAGTCAAGTGAATATGAAACATATCTACTACAGTAGAAAAAATTCCAAATTGTACCAATGAACTTAAAATCAAGGTCATGAGTTTAGCATAGCACAATTGAAAGTGGATATTTACAAATCATGCAAAGGAGAAGATTGCATCATTTACAGAGACCAGACCAAATAAAAATCTGGGGGGGGGGGAGCAAAACACTATTATGTGAATATACAAATATATAAATATATGCACATAATAGTGTTTTACTGAGGCACAGGAAAACTTGGAGTACATTACTACTAGAACATATCGCAATGGTAGTGACTTTTCAGCCTTTAGTGCTGGAATTACAACACACAACATCATTTAGTAGTAGTAGTAGTAGTGGCACTTGATGCAAGAAAGCAAGTGTAGGAGCTTATGCAGCATCAGCCAAAAAAAAAAAAAAAAATATCATACCATACCCTCCAATTGCCTGTCCAGTTCCTCCTTAAATTTATTTAACCTATCAACTTCCACAACGACAGATGGAAGTTTGTTCCAGCAATTAACCACCCGCTGGCTAAAGGCAAATATCCGCACATCTATTCTACATCTATCCTTTCTTAATTTGAACTTATGTCCCCGTAGGTTCGTATTCTGAACAAGTGGGAGGATCCCATCAGAATTCAGCGTGCTCAACCCATTCAAGGCCTTATAGACCTCAATCAGATCACCGCGCAGGTGCCTAGTCTCCAGCCACTGCAATTTGCAGAACTTAAGCCTCTCTTGGTAAGAGGATCCCTTCATTCCCCTCACCAATCGTGTTGCTCTTCTCTGTACACGCTCAAGCAAATCTACATCCTTCCTAAAATGAGGCCTCCAGACCTGTACGCAGTACTCAAGGCGTGGCCTGACCATTGCCTTATACAGAGGGACAATCACCTCCTTTTCCCTGCTAGCAAAATTCCTATATATCATTGACAAAACCCCATGACCTGCCCTAGCAGCCTGTCTACATTGCTCAGAAAACTTCATATCTGACTGCACAATTACTCCCAGGTCTTTTTCATTTTCTACCACCTTAAGTGTAGTACCACACAGTTGGTACGTTTCTCTGGGGTTACTTCTACCCATATGCAGTACTTTGCATTTATCAAGGTTAAACTTCAGTTGCCACTTCTTAGCCCATCTGCCCAAATTATCTAGATCCTGTTGCAGTAGCACACTGCCATTACTGTCATTAACAACCCTGCCAACCTTCGTGTCATCTGCAAACTTCGACATTAAGTCTGATATACCTTCATCAATATCATTGATAAATATACAAAACAACAGTGGACCCAACACCGAACCCTGTGGGACTCCACTAATAACATTAGTCCACGAAGAGCAGCACCCATTGATTACCACCCTCTGTCTTCTCCCACTTAACCATCCTTTTATCCATTGTAGCAACTTACCCTTAATACCATTCTGCTCCAATTTGTACAGTAGTCTTCCATGCGCAACAGTGTCAAAAGCTTTCCTGAAATCCAAGTATATGATATCAAAATTATTTTTTGCATCCAGTTCCTTTGTGACCACATCATAATAACCAATCAAATTTGTCAGACAAGACTTTCCCTTAACAAACCCATGCTGTGTCTGAATTATTGCTGCAGTCTTGTCTAGATGATCCTGCACTGCATCTTTAACCAGTGACTCCATTATTTTACCCGGAACAGAAGTTAAACTAACTGGTCTGTAATTATTCGTGTCACCCTTCGAACCTCCTTTGTGAATTGGGGATACATTTGCACATCTCCAGTCCGTGGGAACCTCCCCTGAATCCAAGGATGCTCTCATAATTATGGCTAAGGGTTTGCTTAGTTGCTTTGCCGCCTCCTTTAATATAACTGGATAGATCCCATCCGCCCCAGGTGCCTTTCTTATGTTTAACTTCAACAATTTCTCCTCCACTTTGCTCTCAGTTATTACAAAATCATTAAGCACACTGCTACAATTTGATAACCTTCTTCCATTTTCAAACTGTAATGATTCCTCACGTGTGAATGTAGATGCAAAATACTCATTCAGTTTGTTTGCTATCTGAGCAGGATCATCAACAGTCGAACCATCGATGTCAAGTGGACCAATCATATTTAGGCAGAAAATGTTCAAGTGAAAGTACAGAATACAACAAAACAATATCACATCACAAAATATCCAAGTGTAAAAGACAGAACTACTACGGAAGAAACTTTATAGATTTCAAATATCTTCAAGTGCCAGACAACAGAATATTGCATTGTACAAGTCTGAATATACCATTAATACAGATATTAACAAGATGTGAGTACTGGAAATGTAAGATGTGCACTTGCTTGCTCTCTCGCTCTCTCTCTCTCTCTTGAACACACACACACACACACACACACACACACACACACACACACACACACACACACACACACACACACACACACTCGCAAAGTGAGAAATCGGTAGACTAGATAATTGGTCAAATGAATAAAATGAGTTATGTGACTGAACATGTGCCGTGTATGAGTGATATTAAACTGCTCACTCACACATGGCACAATATTCAATAACAATTTCCAGTAAGTTTTTACCACACATTTTTATTTGCCTGCAAGAAGTTAACGGCTCTTTTAGACTGCAAGTAGCCCTTCAGATTAATCAATTAACAACAGAATTTAAAAAAATACTTGAGACTATTTATACAATCTCATAAACTTATGTTCAAGATAAACACTTTCTATTAATTCTAAATAGCTGACCAAGCCACATAAACCCAGCAACATATGATGCAAAATATAATATAGAACATAAAAATTTGACTTGTACTTTGAAATGTAATTCTAACAAAATGCATGGTCTCTATGCCAGCCAGCCATGTGATGTTTATTTATACTGCCAGGTAAAAAACTTCATAGTTACAATACAGAATTGTCTCTCTTTCTGTAAATGATAACTGTGATATATTAACTAGACAGAATGCTACATATAACTCAATAACACACCATCACTGTTAGCACTGATTTATAATAATATGGTGCAATACATCAGTTTTTATCAAAATTAACAATTATTAGACGTGTACTTTTAAATGTAAACCACACCTCATTTTCAGTGAAATCAGGACTATAATATATGACTACAAAATGGTTTCCTTTATTCAATGTTCCTGGTATCATGATTTTTTTTAAAATGTTTTTGCTGTTTTTATGATAAATATTATGGAAAAATCAATTATTCAACTACAGTAATACCCCGACTTACGCTACCCCGACTTACGCGAACTCGGAGTTACGCGGTTCTTGATTTTTTTGTTTGGCAACGCTGCCGCCCACTATCTTCAAGGTCGTTTTTCATATGTTATCGATATACGGTGCGACGGCGGAGAATGAGAGCGAAAGATGAACAAAATTCAACTTTGCTGCTTTTATGTTTTTTATATCAGTGAAGGGGAAACACATTTCACCATAATAACGTAAAAACCAACACAATTCCAGCTATCGGTAT
Source organism: Mastigoproctus giganteus (assembly GCF_048544385.1). Classification (NCBI taxonomy): domain Eukaryota; kingdom Metazoa; phylum Arthropoda; class Arachnida; order Uropygi; family Thelyphonidae; genus Mastigoproctus; species Mastigoproctus giganteus. The sequence goes on from NC_143581.1 coordinate 182,316,636, forward strand.
AATCACAAATGCAATTAGATCGATTTCACTACCAGTTTATAACAGATTTCACTAGCAGAAACGCAACTGGATTTTTATTGTTTTATGGTAGTAACCCCTAGAAATGTGAGGTGTTAATAGCGTATCTCTGCCTTTATGGTGTTGTTTATTCAGTTGCTACATGCGCGCAGCTTTGTTTATGCGTATCAAGCGTGCCTCCTCGTTTTGTAATTGTGCTTTATTCCCTAAAAATGAGTAAAATACTTAATTAAAAGGTGTGAAAAGGAAGCGTCCTGGTGAAGACACTGCAGATTCAGAGAGAAAAAGAAAAGCAATTATCGATAAACAGAGGCGGACTGGGTCAAAAATTCTTACCCAGGAAAATTTATAGTGGCCTCATACTATGGTTTATGGCCAAAATCACACTGGCCCACCGGGGTTTCCCCGGTAAGGCTTATGGCCAGTCCGCCTCTGTCGATAGAGAAAAAATATGAAATTGTGAAACGCTTTGAGCGAAATGAAAGCATGTGATATTGCACGTGCTACAGGCCTAAATGAAGCAACGGCGAAAAGCACATGGAACGAAGAACGCGTTATAGCTACAAAGCAAGGAATAAAAAAAAATTATTAGCTTGCTACGAAGAAATTCTGCGTGAAAAAAAGAACGCGCTGTGTTGTCAGACGAATTTGTTAGATTTTATGAAGCCATCGACATCGAAATAACTTTTTAATGTAAGTCATTTGTTTTTTTAATACATATTTTGTATTAATATGTATAAAGAACTGCAATTTTATTAATATTTTTCTTCTAAACTAGTGTTTTTGTTAGTCCTTGGTCCCAATTAAGCAAAATTTATATGTATTTATATGCAAAGTTGTACCCCGACTTACGCGAATTCGACTTACGCGATTTTCGTCGGACCCACCTATCGCGTAACTTCGGGGTATTACTGTACAACAGAATCTATTGCAAGATCTGAGAAAATAATAATATCATTTTATTTGAGTCTTACCTTCTGTAATGATAACAATAACTGATGTTAATCTCAATTGACATTACCATGCATAAGTTTGTTATGTTATTTTGGTTTTTAGGAACATTAGCAACTAAGGCCATATTGCTCCGGGGATATGCGGTGGTCATTCCCTGACCTTTCCGCATCTTCCGTATTTGGTGGTCATGGGCTCGAACTCCGGTCTAATCAAGAAGCGTGTGCTACGCACTGCTGCTCATGGCCTCCATGCATAAGTGATTTATATCAGTTTTACACAAATTAAAAACAACTTACTATTTGTCTTTCTCCAACTGATCCACTGCTATAAGTAGTTGCAAGAGTAGAAGAACAAGCTTCACTATACCACGGTACTAAACCATTCTCTGTAGCACTACTGATAGATAAAGTCCAAATAGCATTTGTATAGCCATCACAGTTGCAGTTATCCTTCACACGACCACCATTACCTGAAGCCCACACAAATATAGAGCCTAACTTGTTACGCCCCTACAGAAAAGTAATATATATTTTTCATAATGTGTATTACTTTTTATATATATATATATATATTTTATGATTAATAATAATAATAAGTTGTAGTGAAAAATCGCAATGGCTAAAAATGAAAGAAAAAATAATAATATACTGTGCTGGATTATGGATCCAGAACACTGCTAGTGATAGTAGAAATACTACCCCCGGGGCTCACATCTGGTGAGAATGGGCATTACGCATACTATTACTAATAATTAATAAATAATTAATAAATAATTAATTATTATTATTGGGTATTATAAATATTATTATTAATAATAATAATACCTAGCAACCATAATAAAATATAGATAAACAGATTTGATAAATGTATAAGTGTATTTTTTAATTTTTTCCATTGTAACTACACCTGACAGGTGTAGTTACAAAGGAAAAAATGTGCCTGAAAAATAAAAGCAGATTACATAAAATAAAAAAAAATATATATATATATAAATGGTACTTAATACTATAGATTCTAAGACTAAGCAAGCTTATGCAGCATCAGCCAAAAAAAAAAAAAAAAAAAAACACACTCCCATTTCACCCCTCCGTTCGTTCTAAATTCCTGTCCAGCTCAGCCTTAAACTTATTTAGGCTATCAACTTCCACAACAAAGGATGGAAGTCTGTTCCGCCAACCAACTACCCGCTGGCTAAAGGCAAACTTCCGCACATCTATCCTACATCTGTCTTTCCTCAATTTGAAATTATGCCCTCTCTGCAATTCTGCCGAGATAAGCTTGTGTTCATGCATCATATGCCAACTAATGCTAAAGATATTCTGATCCTTCATCAGGAAGTAGGTGGTCTCTTTAACTAAATGAAAAAAACAGAAAAATACTTTTGATGATGCCATTTATTTGAAAGTTTTTAATTAATTTATTTATTAATTTAAATAAACTACTTAATAAATAAATAAAAAGACGAATCATATGGAGAGGTTACAGATAAGATTGCAAGGTTGCAGAGCTACTTCAGTTCAAGGTTGATGCCAAAGACATGGAGGAGTTAACAGAGGAAGAAGAGAAGGAGTTACCTAACAAAGAACTTATTGAGTTGCAGGCAGCAATAGTGAAAGAAGAAAATGCTGACGAAGCTCAAGATGAACCAAATGAGGAGCTGAGATGCTTCATTACCAAGAGATGGCAATGGCATTTTGTGAAATTGCATCAGCAATGGTGAGGTTTGAGAACATGGATCCTGACAGCAAACGACTGTTAAAAGTTAACTGAGGGGTGAATGATATGCTTGCTTGCTACAAAGAAATCTACGATTAAATAAAAAAGGCACCATCTAGTCATCCATTAATATGTTCTTTCATAAGGTTGAGTGGCCGACCCCTTTTAAATCTCCACAGCCCTCAAACCTCCGCAGCAGCGTACTTATCAGTTGAAGACGTCGATTCTGTCAACGATGCTCAAGAGGTAAAACATACTGACGTTATGCCAGCCTCCTCTCTTTTTTTGTAATTTTATAATTTTGAAATTTTTTTTAAATTGCACGTTTTTGTAATTTTTCCTGCGCATGAGATAAAAAATTGAATAAATAATTCTATTTACATGTTCGTCGAACATTTCTTTTTTGATTCAATCAATTCAGTGAGCACAGTTGCTAGTGCTGCACAAGCATGGGGAAAATTCCAACTTACCTAGCGTTCTGCAGAACACAACCCTTATGTAAGTTAGGAAGTTGTTGTATGCAGAGATTTTTCACTAAATATTTTGATTGTATGATAATGGATTCCATCAGGATCCACAAGACTCTTTCTTGACAGAATTGATGATGTTGCTTGTACTTCTGCAAAAGCTTTTCCCAAGATGTCTGCAAGTTAATCACATTCAGTTACCTCCTGTCCATTGAAATTTATTACTGGAGTTGGTATTGGAAGAAATATGCTACTGAACTGTCTTTCATATTATAGGACTATAATATGAAAGACCAGTTCTGGACAAGAAACAAGTTTTCTATTCTTATCCTTTTCCAAATAAAGTGGGTTTATTAATCCTTCCACAACAGAGCCACAGGCTCTGTGAATTGATTATTTGTATAATTTTGAAATTTTGTAAAAATTAAACTTTTCACATAAATTCTTTAAAATATTAATTTGTTCTTATCTTAACTATATTGCCTAATACTAGCATAAAAATTTAAATAAAACCTCTTGTTGCATTAGCATTAATTAAGGCATATAGAAAGCATTATAAAACATTAAGGCATATAGAAGCTTATACAGCATCAGCCAAAAAAAAAACCCCTTCCCCTTTCACCCATCCGGTCACTCTAAATGTTTGTCTAGTTTAGCTTTAAATTTATTTAAGCTATCAACTTCCACAACACCAGATGGAAGTCTGTTCCAGCAATCAACTACCCATTGGCTAAAGGCAAACTTCCGCACATCTATTCTACAACTGTCTTTCCTCAATTTGAATCTATGTCCCCTCGGGTTCTTAGTCCGAGCAAGCGGAAGTATCCTGTCAGCATTGAGCCTGCTCAAACTATTCGAAGCCTTATACACCTCAATGAGATCACCTCGCAGGTGCCTAGTCTCCAAATGCTGAAACTTTCAGCATCTGGAGACTAGGGGAATATCTGGAAACTTTTTTTGGCACAATAGTATTCTCTACATCTATTTATGTTATCATTTCATTTTACTTTATCAAGTGAATCTGAATTATAGAGAAATTCTTCAATTTGGCCAGAAACATAAATAAGAAATGGTAGCATATACTGGAAAACTTCATGACAATTTATACATTAACAGAGATATTGTTTAAAGTGACTTTCAAAATGCATATCTACATATTCCCTAGAGCCCTCACATAAAAAACTTAGACCTTAGAACTACAAACTCCTGAAAGGGTTAATAATTTCTTTACAATAGTAAAAAAGTTGGGCAGATGGGCTGAAAGGTGGCAACTGAAGTTGAATACTGACAAATGCAAAGTACTGCATATGGGTAGAAGTAACCCCAGAGAAATGCACCAACTGTGTGGTATTACACTCAGAATAGTGGAGAATGAAAAAAGACCTGGGGGTAATTGTGCAATTAGATATGAAATTTTCTGAGCAGTCCAGACAGGTTTCCAGAGCAGCTCATGGGGTCTTGTCAATGATATACAGGAATTTTGCTAGCAGGGATAAGGAGGTGATTATTCCTTTGTATAAGGCAATGGTCAGGCCACATCTTGAGCACTGCATACAGGTCTAGATGCCTCATTTTAGGAAGGATGTAGAGTTGCTAGAACAAGTACAAAGAAGGGCAACAAGATTTGTGAGGAGCACAAAGGGGTGCTCTTACCAAGAAAGGCTTAAGTTCTGCAAATTGCAGTGTCTGGAGACTAGGCACCTGTGAGGTGATCTCATTGAAATGTATAAGGCCTTGAATGGTGTGAGCAGGCTCAATACTGATGGGATTCTTCCTCTTGCTCAGATTTCTAACCTGAGAGAGCATAAACTCAAATTGAGGAAAGAGAGTTGTAGAATAGATGTGCCGAAATTTGCCTTTAGCCAGTGGGTAGTTGATTGCTGGAACAAACTACCATCTGTTGTTGTTGTTGTGGAAGTTGCTAGCTTAAATAAATTCAAGGAAGAACTAGACAAACTTTTGGAGTGAATGGATGGGTGAAATGGGAAGTGGTGTGTGTGTGTGTGTGTGTGTGTGTGTGTGTGTGTGTGTGTGTGTGTGTGTGTGTGTGTGTGTGTGTGTGTGTGTGTGTGTGTTTGTTATTTGGTTTTTAGGAGCATTAGCAACTAAGGCCATATTGCTCCATGAACATGCGGTGGCCATTCCTGACCTTTCCGCATCCTCCGTATTTGGTGGTGATGGGCTCGAACCCCGGTCTAATCAAGAAGCGTGTGCTACTCACTGCTGCTCCTTCCCACCTGGCTACGGAGGCGCCGTGTGTGTGTGTGTGTGTGTGTGTGTGTGTGTGTGTGTGTGTGTGTGTGTGTGTGTGTGTGTGTGTGTGTGTGTGTGTTTTTGGCTGATGCTGTATAAGCTTGCTTTCTTGCATCATATGCCTCTTCTAATGCTGACACTAATGCTAAAATCTGTAAACCCTTTACAGAAAGTGAAGCTGGAGATCTAGAAGCCAAATGCAATATGCCATATTCTTATCCTGAAAACAGTCTTAGCGCATTATTCAGAACACAATGATTTCCACAAAGGATGCAAGTTTAGAGTGGAATGAAGAATGAAGAGTGTCACTGTTTCTCATAGGATCCCTACGAGAAACAGTGACACAATCAAGCAAATATCATGATTATGAGATTTAAAACAGAAAGCTAACCAAAGGAAAAAAGAATCAGAAACCATGCAGTTCATCTCACCTGTAAAATTAAACTGAGGCAATTCTACAGGAATACCTTGTAAGTATACCAAGTCTGAAGCCAAATGATTCAGAAATAAGCAAAGAGTGTTTCAGCAAATGTTTTTGTCAAGGCACCAATAGAAACTGAACACTATCAACCTAACCAACTGTGCTTCTCCCAACCACAAAATAATGTCATAGAGAACAAAAAATAAAGTAAACAATAATCATGTCATGGAATTTAAAAGGTATCAGACCTTTTATTCACAATATTATACTGGTTGTAAAACATTTTTAGTATTGTATGCAGAAATAAAAAACTCGCCACACTCTTTTTTGGTTAAATCACTGTTTGCCTTAAATGAGAAACTTACTTTTTCAATTCCTTCTTTAAAGGCTTTGGTAGCCAATACTCCTGGACCATCCACAGTTTTACCATCATCATCAGGTCCCCAGGAAGCACTATAAATGTGGATATGTTGAGGATTAAGACTAAGTGATGTTGCTTCTACTGCATCTGTAACGTCTCCATCTAACATCCTCACTCCTGAAACATCCAAAAAATTTATTAAACAATTGTACTATCGAGGTTTACCAGTAGAAACATTTTAAAGTCCATTTAGAATGCTGTTAATTTTATATAAGAATTAAATAGGAAAACAACAGATATCCAATGGAAATCATATAGTGTGTCTAATACTCCTGGGTTTGTCAGTGAAACTTTGAAGTAATTGATTTTCCTATTCCAGCTTCTGAAGTTATAAGGTATAACTAATAGCAGCTTGACATAGATATAAAGCATAGATAAAAGATTACTCAATAGAAAACTGAAGGCATACTGACATTCAGAAAGGGCTGAATAATAAGTACAGCAAAACTTGCTAATGATAATGCCATCTGGATCACCACTATTCCCATCACTACATAAAAGAATCATTATTATATCTGACACTGAAATGAAGTGGATATTTAAATGTGCCAAAAAATTTATTAGATGCAAATTGTACACAGTAAAATCAAATTACATTTTTATTATATACCTAGAAGTGTGATTATAAAACAGGTACAAAGAAAAAATTAATTTAAAAAAACATTTAAAGAATCTAAAGTCAATTGGTATTTTTCAAGTCTTCATTAAGATGTTGGCAGAAAATGATCACTTCCTTGGAAGTGTTACCTAATGGTTACTTATTGCCTGAATGTACTCCTCAAAGTTTTTGGCATTTGTATATTACATATTACATATTTATTATAGAATATGTAATGTATATATATTATATATTTTGCATTTTGTGTATTTGACATGACTCATCATGCTTCTTCTGCATCAGTGTTATCATTGCTTTGTTCTCTTCTATTGACTTCAACTCATCCATGTTATCTTCAGATATAAGGATTCCTTACAAGGTAATCTAATTGCCATTGTTAGTGTAACTGTCCACATTTGAAATATCCACGACAATCCTTTTTTTTTTTTAAAAAAAAGCCATTCTAATAATAGCACGTCACCTCTATTATACTTAGAGTTATCAATCTGGTTCAGCTTTTCCAATGCACTTTCATAGGTATTCCATGTAATGATTGTCTGGGTGTTCTGCATGAGTTTATTCAATTAAGAACAGAAACCTCTGCAACATGCATCTTCCTAAACTCTTCTAAATATTTGTAGATATCAGCTGTTAACGAACCAGAGCCATTAATACATCCTATGCAGCTTCAGCCACAAGGTCTGCCAATGCAGATGCATAGCTCACTGATGGAGCTGGATTCCCATAAATATTATATGGCTTTCTTTTCTTTACATACTTTTGCACCTCACAAGTTAATTTTTAAATATATGATTTCACCAATATTTTATCTGTTTATCTTTGGATTTAAGGAAACTGTCACTTCTCTTAATACAAACAAAGGGCTGGTGGCTGTTCACATCAGATAGTTGTAAGGATTCTTTCCTTCTTATTTTAATTAATTTACAATTTTTTTTGTATTTTTTTATTTTTATTTGTCATTTTATTTCAAAATAATCACACAACCCTATCTATTAAGTAGGGAGGTTTTTAGAAGGGTCCCAATCAATTATCATTACCATCCTCCACTCTTCCTTCTGATAATCTGATTTGATTACTATTTCATACTGATTTAATCAGTGCACTATGATTCAATAAGTACATCTCTTAATAGACAGAACTTGAGAGAAAGGCTGTCACTTCTCTTAATAGAAACAAAAGGCTGGTGGTCATTCACCTGCGAATAGTTGCCGGAATTCTTCCCTTCTTATTTTAATTAATTAAAATTTTTTTTGTAAATTTATTTGGTTTTTATATTGCATTGGGTTGTGTAACACCAAGATCATTAGAATGATCTTGAGTGGGGGAGTTTAGCTTATGGAATAAACAAAATAAAATAAATTGATATATACTCACTTTAATTATGACTTTAAAGTGGAAGCAGTGCATTCCACTGGTTAATTTACAAAAACTTAGTCCACAATAAAACAATTTTCTTAAAAGCATATTTCGGAACCATACCGGTTTCTTGACTGTAGCATGTAATCAAGAAACTGGCAAGAGCCTTGGAATATGTTTTAATAATATTGTTTCATCAATCGCGGAATTAAAGTTTTGCAAATTAACTAGTACATACTGCATATTTAGTATATTCTGAAGTGACTGAACCATTAGAGAGATTAATTCATTCACCACATACATTTTAGAGACAAACAGAATATGATGTCCTGGAAATTTATAATTCCTGCACTCTCACAACAGCCGTCTCCACCACTAACATTGCTAACTCAGAAACAAAAACCAGATAGCTGATATTAAAAATTTATTTTTTCTTATAAGATGTTTTTTTCATTTAATTACAATATATGTTGGAGAAAGAGCATGTTTATACAGCATATACTGGTTAGGTGAGGGAAGAAGATCCCCCCCTCACCAAAAAAAAACAAAACATACACATGGACTTTGTTGCTGACTACTGCATTTTACAGTCTATAGTCTCTTTTCATTCCCTGGCTTTCCTCATTAGTAGACACAAATTTAAATTTTTTTCTGAGCAAAGCATCAAATGCAAACAATATGATTTGTTTTCTCTTCAGTAATCAGTCTTTCCCTCCTTCACTTATAAAAAAAAACAACCCTTTCTGATGGATCAGCTTGCCAGTGGGAGTGGAGTCTCATTCAACCAAGCCGAGTATCACTGTTGATACAAGAATATTACTGACTATTTCAAAAGTTTATGTAAAGGAAATAACACCCCCACGAACTTCTTTGACATGCCTTCCACATATGAAAATGTATATCAATATATTTCAATATTCTTGTTTATACTTCAGCATGACCACTAGGTAAGAGGAGTTTACAATTAATTATTTTGATAAATGAATACAATCATTAGTTGTTTAATATCTATATAATATCGGTGTAGATACACCATAGATAACTCTTAAGAAACTACGATGGTAGTGTGGGAGGCATCATTTAATCTGTATCTCATATTGTGCTCTTCCTTCACAACGAGTTTCCATGACATTGCACTACCTCGAATAAGTAACATTCACTAATAGAGAAGGCTATTGTTACTTATTCTCAGTGAGTACCACCACCCAGACGGCACGTTTCAAAGCTATTGGCCTAGCATCAGTGGGTGGGCAGGTACCCTGGTCCAGGCACCATACAATATTTATGGGAATCCAGCTCCATCAGTGAGCTATGCATTGGCAGACCTTGTGGCTGAGGCTGCATAGGAAGTATTAATGGCTCTGGTTGGTTAACAGCTGATATCTACAAATATTTAGAAGAGTTTAGGAAGATGCATGTTGCAGAAGTTTCTGTTCTTAGTTCAGGGTACCTGCCCAACCACCGATGATAGGCCAATAGCTTTGAAATGGTGCCGTCTGGGTGGTGGTACTCACTGAGAATAAGTAACAATACTCTTCTCTATTAGTGAAGCGTTACTTATTCGAGGTAGTGCAATACCATGGCAACTCGTTGTGAAAGAAGAGCACAATATGAGATACAGAGCAAATGATGCCTCCCACACTACCAACGTAGTTTCTTAAGAGTTATCTATGGTGTACGTACACCAATATTATATAGTTATTTATATTAAACTCTTACTCTTAATGTATTATGCCTTGTGCATTTAGTTATTTTTAAATCATTAATTGTATTTAGCAGTCCTGGAGGCTTGAACTGTATAGTCCACTGAAAAGTGTGCATTACTGTACTCTCGCACTTGGCTACACAGGACCTAATTAATAATTCAATGTCAAATTTTTTTGCACACAAATATAAAACTAACTGAAAAGCACATTTTATATATCATTTATAATGCTGAATACTATTAGAGCATATTAGGAAAAGAATTTCCAGTAAGCGTAATCAAGAGTAAATATATTAAATGTATTGCAAAAACTACATACCACCAACACGTGCTTCAAATGCTACCCCAACAGAACACAAGCTATTATTTGCACTGGCTGCTACCTCTCCAGCACATCTAGTTCCATGCCTAAGATCATTGAGGAACAAAAAAAGAAAATTCATATTCAGTTTCTAGGAAATATAATAAACCAGTGTGCATATACGTAAGTGTTATGCTATATCTCACAATGAATAAATATATGGAATATCACCAAAGGATGAGAAATATGTCAGACACAGCATGCAGTGATCAGTCACTGCATGAAAAACAGGATGTAATACTATGTGATGTAATACTACGTGATGTAACTATGCTTATCTCATCTACCAAGAAGTGTGCAATTACTTCAGACACTGCTAGATAGATGGAAAACTCCACAGATGCATGACATTTCAAGCTGACTAGTTAGAAAGTAGAGCTCTCTGAAGCTTTGAGATTTGGTTCAATTTCAAATCAGGATTGATTTGATTTGATCTCTGAAAAGCTAATTCAAACTGATTAAATCTAGTCCAGTCATAGAAGGCTCTTTTCTTTTGTTTTTGGTATTACTTTTCTCTTAAACAGCTATTGGTTTGATTAAGTTTTTAATGATACACATTGTAGTTACATCAGTTTATGGGAACTACAGATCATGCATCCATCCTACTATGGAATAGTGTTCCCACAATGGGGTTGGTCCTGGAATAATGTATGTGGATGCAAACAGACACAAGATTTTTGTTAGAAAACCCTTTATGTAAGAATGAACTCATACACCCTTACAAAATGTACATAGTCCATTCATGCCTGTAGCAATAATATGTTGGTTGCCAAAAGCAGTTAAAATGAAGCTGTAAACTCCTAGGGCTGAATCAGAGTATAAAAAATATATATATATTTTTTTTAAAGAAAAGGCACTCAGGTTAAACATATCTATCAAAAACTCTCTACTCTCTATCTACTGTATGCTTCCCCCCTATATTTTCATGGGCACATTCTTCTAACTTAGCACCTGCAATTCCATCTTTCTTCCAAAATAGTCCAAATATGTACCTCAACCTAGCAAATGTCTATTCAATTAGTCAATCTCCATAAATCATGGTCTTCCAATATGGTATCTACACACTTAATTTCAACTGTGTATTTTCTCTTGTAAATTAGAACTGATTGAACACATTTTACTAAAAGGTCATCAACATTGCCTAATAATGTTGGCGATATTGTAACTAATGCCATATGAAAAGACAAGTCTTTTCATGTGTTTTCAAAGAGTTATTTATTTATTTATTTTTTTATAAATTTTGATTTGATTTTTTAGAATTTCACTCAGGTTTTGGACAAAAAAGTCGAACTGAGAACAAATTAATATTTTAGAGCATTTATCGTACATTGACATTTTTATCAAATTTCAAAATCCATATAAAAACTCACAGGGCCTTCCACTATTGAAAATTCAATACGGAAGGCCAATCCATGCATAGTAAATTCACTGCTGAAAGGGTTAACTTCGGAAATCAAAAGGAAATACTTCTTCTTCTGTTCTTTCAAACATACTGAAAAATAAGCTTGGCCAGATTATTTACAATAAATAACTAGTTCTAAGTAAGTATGTAATGAACTAAAATTTAGCTTCTATATAGGGAAAAATATTTACCTGTTAGAATCTATGAAATCATATCTTGGTTGTGGATCAGCATCATGGTTATTTACATCATAACTGGCATCTGGATCCTGTAAGTTTTGAAAATATTATCTCATTCTTTTAACAATGCTGTACACTGAGATATATGAAAATGAAGATGAAGTTTTTGCTAGTATAATTAATGCATTTATAGAACGCAAAGTAGATAATAGAATCGCCCTATCCTATATGAAGAATAAATAAAACATGAAACATTTTCACGTATAACAAATGAAATTTTCACGTATAACGATGAAATCCCAAAGTGACATGTTGTCTTACAGTCCCAGTTATGAAAAATAATAAAATGATAAATAATAAAAAAACTGATGACAAAGCTTTAGTATTAGTAGTGGCATAAAACCCCAGGGGCTTATATCTGGTGAGTATGGGCTTGGAAAATCCAGTGTCCTGAGCTGGATATCACCATTCTTCTCTTTCTTGGTGATTCCTTTCTGCTTCTAACTCTCTCTCTCTCTCTCTCTCTGGGTAACTCAAAAATAATTTTTTTTTGGGTGCAGCATAAGCCTCAGGCTTCCTTTCACCATATGACTAATATAATAATAATGATGATGATGATGATGCAAGAAAGCAAGCTTATCCAGCATTGAACAAAAAAAAAAAAAAAAAAAAGCACCACATCCCATTCAACTTTCCACACTTCAAAAGTTTGTCTGGTTCTTCCTTGAATTTATTTAAGCTATCCACTTCTACAACAACAGATGTAAGTTTGTTCCAGAAATCCACTGCTTGCTGGATAAAGGCAAATTTTGGCACATCTATTCTGCACTGCCTTTCCTCAGTTTGAATTTATGCCCATCCAATGTATAATCTGAGCAAGAGGAAGAATTCCATCAGCATTGAGCTTGTTTAAACACCATTTAAAGCCTTAAACACTTCAAATCAGATCACCTCACAGGTGCCTAGTCTCCAGATGCTGCAATTTGCAGAACTTAAGCCCTTTTTGGTAAGAGCACCCTTTTTGTTCCCCTCACCAATCTCGCTGCTCTTCTCTGTACCCATTCCAGCATTTCTGCATCCTTCTTAAAATGAGGCCTCCAGACTTGTATGCAGTATTCAAGATGTGGCCTGACCACTGCCTTATACAAAGGGATAAACACCTTCTTATCCCTGCTAGCAAAGTTCCTGTGTATCATTGACAAGACCCCATTAGCTGCTATGACAGCCTGTCTGCACTACTCTGACAACTTCATATATGACTGCACAATTACCTCTGGGTCTTTCATTCCACTACCCTGAGTGTAGTACCATACAGTTGGTGCATTACTCTAGGGTTACTGTTACCCATATGCAGTACTTTCAATTTGTCAAGGTTAACTTCCGTTGCCATTCTCAGCCCATCTGCCCAATTTTTCTAGATCCTGTTGCAGTAGAATACCATCATTACTGTCATTAACCACCCTGTCAACTTTTGTATCATTTGCAAACTTGAACATTAAGTCTCATGTACCTTTATCAATATCATTAATAAATATAAAAAACAACAATGGGCTCAGCACCAAACAGGGAGACTCGACTAATAACATTAGTCCACGAAAAGCAGTGTCCACTGATAACCACTCAACCATCCCTTAATCCATAGCAACAACTTGCCCTCAATGGCCATACTGCTCCAATTTGTACAGTGTTCTTCCATGTACAACAGTATCAAAAGCTTTCCTGAAATTCAAGTATATGATACAAAATTACTTTTTGCATCCAGTTCCTTTGTGACAACATCATAGTATCCAATTAAATTGGTCACACAAGATTTTTCTTTAACAAACCAATGCAGTGTCTTAACTGCAGTCTTGCCTAGATGGTCCTGCATTACTTCTTTAACCAGAGATGCCATTAATTTTCCCAGAACAGAAGCTAGACTAACAGGTCTGTAATTACTTGTGTCACCCTTTGATCTCCCCCTTTGTGAATTGGGGACACATTTACATATCTCCAGTTGTTGTTGTTTTTGGTTTTTAGGAGCATTAGCAACTAAGCCCATATTGCTCCAGGGATATGCGGTGGTCATTCCCTGACCTTTCCGCATCCTCCATATTTGGGGGTCACGGGCTCGAACCCCAGTCAAATCAAGAAGTGCGTGTGCTATTCACAGCTGCTCCTGCCCACCTGGCTACGGAGGTGCCATATCTCCAGTCCATAGGGACCTACCCTGTGTCTAAAGAAGCTCTCATAATTATGCGTAAGCATTTGCTTACTTTCTCTGCTGCCTCCCTTAATATAACTGGATAGATCCCATCTGCTCCGGGTACCTTTCTTATGTTTCTCAACATTTCCTCTTGAAAAGAGTGTAAAACAACCAGTAGCAGGTCATCAATTATGCAGGTCTACACTGCACCAATTGCACTGTAGGTCTGCATAATCGATGACCATGGGTTCAGTCAATGGTGGGAATAAAATGAGAGGCCGTCAATATCATGGACAGAAGAAAATGTAGTGCTAAAAACATGTTCACCTAACTTCCAGAAAAATTCACACAATCATGGGGAATGACATATTACACCATTTGGTGTACTGAAAAAGGGGCTGCATACAAGATCACCTCATTATTTTAATTATAAACTATCTGTAACAAAACTACTGTTGGGGTAAGAGAGGCAAAAGCTGAATACAAGGAATTACTAGCTAAGAGAGTAAAGACTGGGGATAAGGAGTTTTCTGCTCATACATGAATATTAGAAAGAGAATAAATCAGACAGGTCTAACAACTGGAAAGAGGTGAATTCACAAAGTGGCAGATGAGTTGAATAGGTACTTTGCAAAGATTTTTATGAAAGAAAGCTTGTGTGAACTCGGAGGAAACAGTGAAGAAGAGTCAGACTATTGTAAAGTAAGGGATATAATGATTTGTGAGAAGACTAAGGGTTAATGAAATAATCATTAGACTCCAGGATAATTTCTTTGGTCTGTTAATGGTTCTCCGATTAAGAACCCAGAGAGGTTACAATAAACATGTGCTTCTGCAACATGCACTTCTGCATGTTGCAGAAGTTCATAAAATTCTATAGTTAAACACGCAAAACAGCACTGGCTCAATAAGAATGGTAGCCTCCTAGGGTTTTGTTTTGTTTGGTTTGGTTTGGTTTTGTTTTGGGTTTACTTCAGCAACAGAGGCTATGATGTGCCAAAACCATATTTCAGTGACTTACAGTACTAGGTCACTATTGTCAAAAAAAGGTATGAAAACTATATAAATGTTAAATGAGTATTTTAAATATTCTCATTAATATTTCATTCTTGTAAAGAAGTTAACGATTTTAAATAGCTAAAAACAGCTGACACATGGTCACTGTGAGATAAAATCTGACCGTGTATATGGGACTGGGTCAGATGGCTGAAAGCAGTAAAAGATAGTGTTCATTGGTAAAACAAGAGAACACTCAAATAAATTATGATGAATTGTTAAAATAGTGTTATAGTTCTCACACTTGGGGAGAGGTCATCAGTCCACAGCAGAAGGAAGCAAGAACAACTCCCTGTCTACACTTTCTGCACAGACTAGGAAATGTTTGATTATAGACTTCATCTGATAAAGAAACCCTCATGACAGCCTAGTTGGCATGATACACTGTTGACTACCATTTGTTTGGAGAGGCCTGGGTTCAATTGCTGTCAATGACTGGAAGAATTTCCAAAGTCCTCTTCATCTGAAGCTGTAGTTAGCAAATCTCAGGAAGAGGAGGTATGATTTTCACTGAGAGGTATTCAGATTTTTACCCCACACAACATTTAAATTGGTCCATTCACTCACAATTCTACAGACTTAATACACTTATGGTTATGAGTGCATGCTTGGGGACATGAATACCAATATCCAATACAGCTTGTTTGTGACCTGTTTATGCCATGATAGTTGCCAATAGGAGTCTAACCCATTTCATATCATATGTCTGTAGTTCATATAGGGGAATAACAAACCGTGCTGACCTGTGACCAGGCTGTGCAGTTCATTACCCAATCCCACTATGGCTTGGGATCCAGCAGAAACAGATGTCAAATGAACATTCATAATGAGAATGTAGCATCTGCTGACCCAGGACAAAATGGGATGGGGATTGTACCTCATCACTGATAAGGCCTGTAATGCATTTAAAAGAGTCTGTGTACACCATACATCTTTGGCAAGAGTGGGTTTTTTAACATGGTCCAAGGCTAACACTATAGCATACAACTCTTGTATATATATGTGTGTGTGTGTGTGTGTGTGTGTGTGTGTGTGTGTGTGTGTGTGTGTGTGTGTGTGTGTGTGTGTGTGTGTACTGCACATATCAGGTATCTTCTCAGATACTGCTACCTAAAGAAAATGGCAGCATATCCAAAAGATGATTCTGACTTAAAGCCACCAGTAAAGACAGGAAAGAAGTCAGAGTATTCAGCTTGATGGAGAAAACACAGTTATATATGACAGAGGGTGGAGCATACATCTTTCCCCAGTTATTAAATGAGAAACTTCATGATAGTAGTTAAGAATGCCAAGATGGAAGAAGTTGCTTTGATGACTGGGAAACATTATCTGTTGTGATGAGTACATTTTATATTATTATATTAAGATCAGCATATTATGATCTAAGGCACCTCTGTAGCCAGGTGGGCAGGAGCAGCAGTGCATCGCACACTCTTCTTGATTAGACCGGAGTTCGAGCCCGTGCCCGTGCCCACCAAATACGGAGGATGCGGAAAGGTCAGGGAATGACCACCGCATATCCCCGGAGCAATATGGCCTTAGTTGCTGATGCTCCTAAAAAACCAAATAACAAACAAATAACAAATAATATTATGATCTATGAATAACTCTTGGACACAAATACAAGAGGGACAGTTATCAGTCTGATGGGTGTTACATAATTTTCTCATTGTGGCTCAAAGACAGATGTTCACATTGAGTAGTCTGACAGAAATTTTAGTTTAAAGGAATATTGTAGAGATAACTGCTTATGCCAAAGCAACAAAAGTAGTTTATTTGCTTTAACATATCTCTTGACAGGCGTTCTAAATGCTCCATTAACAATGCAGATTCCCCGATGGTGGATTGGATCTAGCCATTGCAATACTATCTTTATAGAAAAGGTATATACCTGTGATCTATAATCTAGTAGACGAGACAAGTGCATGGTAGAAGTGAAGTATTGCACTACTCCTAACATACTGCATCCATTAAAATCTCCTAACAGTAGAAAAGGGAGAGGCAAGCGCTTAATGAGATCATTAAGGTGTTTGTGGGGGATGTTGTTTCTAGATGGAATATAAATAGAACAACCAGTTAGAAAGAACCCTACTGTTACCACCTCTATATTGGTGGTAGCTGGCATAAGTTGAAAAAGGGTACAAATTACCCACAAGGATGGCGATACCATACCTTTGGGCACGTCCATTCCCGATTTTGTCCTGAATAATTACACAAGGAAGGGTCATATTTGCATTCATATATATATATATATATATATCCCAAAAAGGAAAAGAAAGTTGACTCATGTTGACATAGGAGGTTCTTGTTTTTTCAGTCTTGGATTTATCCTTCTTTGTAAAAAAAGGACACTGGTCTATGTCCATTTCCCTTTCCACAAAGAGTTCTAAGACTGAGCCATCCAGTAGCTTCTTAACTTTAACATCCATTTTTTTTTTTTTAATGTTGTGAGCAACTCTTCAGGTTTTTTTCTTTTATTTACCACTTTATTTTGATAGTGGTTGAACACTATAAGAGGTACTGATATGAAAGTGGCAGCTGATAATTTTTTTTTTGGTAGGTTTTTGAGAGCTCAATAAATAGGAGTGACGGACTCCCTTTGTGGAATAGTCATATCAGTTGCATCCTGATGGAACACTTCCATAGATCTTTCTCAGCACATGAAGGCTTATTGCTATTTATTGGCTTAACTGCTTTCCTTGCTTCCTTACAAGATATGTTCAGCTCTACCCTAAGTCTCTGTAATTCTTCTTCTTCCTTCCATTCCTGGCATGCTCTTGAGTATATAGGGTATTCTTCTTGGCAGTGGATGCATACTGGTTCTGGAGCTGGACTCCCCATGATTTTGGGGTCTTTTGCATCACATTGAGCATGTGCAAGTGTACTGTGATAGGCCATTTGTGAGTACCATATTTTTGGCACATAAAACACTTTAGGGGGTTTCAGTATGTATAGCCTTATATGAAATGCAAATACCTAACTATAATGGAATTAGAAGATGGTAAATTGAAGTTAAGGCTGAGATTTCTAGTGGGAATTAGATTTCTATCCTTATGCATGAATATTTGTTTTACCGCAGTTACTCCTTATGACTTTAGTTCAGAACAGATTTTGTCTTCAGATACTTAAATTAAATCCCATTCTGAATCACAACACAAGTTAATTTAGTGTCTTATGTGGAACTATAGGAACTGGAATTCCTCCAATGGAGGGGAGAAGCTGTGACATTTTCAATAGGGGAGAAGCTCAAAAAGGGTGACATTTTCAATAGGCTTTTCACAAGTGAAATGAATTATCAAGGAGTGTCGTGCAAGTTCTGATATTCCTTTTGTTTTGAGACTTTTTTTGTTAGAGCAGTTGTATTATTGCAATAGCATTATCAATGTTATTGTTTTCTGGTAGTGAACAAACCAGTATCTCAAAAGAAGAGTTTAGATTATCAGAATTCATGGCGATTTTTTTTTTTTTTTTTTTTCCAGTGCCTGGCTCCACACCCACCACAGAGCTCAAAGGGATATTTCCTGTCCAGCAAGCAGTAAATGTGTCCAGGAATGAGATGCCAGGGCTACCTAATCACCACACCTGCACCTAGCCTGAATTCAGTTTCTCAGACCATGAGGATAGATATGTAGCATTGATATGACTAACCCCCTGCAGGCAACCCACTAGCTGAGTTGATCTGGGGCCAGCAATCTCAGGACCTTCTGTATTGTTGAAGCAGGGACCAAAATGGCATGTCAAAGTTAGGACTTCAACCACCAGGCTCCATCCATTCTGAATTTACACAGCTAATATGTCAGATTTCTATTATGTGAGTGTTGAGTGTTGGATCCCAGTGATACAAATTCGGAGGATCAAAAGCATCAGTGGGACTCCTAAAAGGGCCACACAGCAATGAGTTTGTACAGGGAGAATCTTGCCTCACCAATCTGGTTTATTACTGACAAGATCACAAAACATAAAGTGTAAAAAGTGCATAAAGTGTAATGAGCTGGGATTGCAGGGAAGCTTCTAAGTTCGACCAGGGTCTGGTTGATGGACAAGATACAGATGGTAATCATAAATGTGCATTCTTCAGAGCAGATTAGTACAGCATTTTGCCAAACAAATCCCTTCAGGGACCATTTTATTTAGGTCTGGGGCCTGCACATAAAAAAGACACTGAATTTCTGGGGAGAGGAGCTTACTGAAATAAGTTATCTCCTGTGGGGGACTGAAGTAGAAATTTTGGTTGAGTCGAAGGCAGCAAAGTTGGATAGCCACTTTCAATAGTGGAAAGTAACAGATGGGAATGATTGATAGGAATCAAAACCAGACCTCTCAAGTGGCAGATGGCAATGTTTGAGCCCACAGGATGCAATGCAGGATTTTAAAAAGCATAAAAATGAAAACTTTGTAAATAAATGCTTTTAAATATTAATTAGATTTTATTTTAGCTTGGTTGCTCAATATTAGAGTTAATTCCAAAAATTAACTTTATCGTAAAAGTTCAGATCATAATTTTAAAAAAATCACAAAAAAATTAAAAAAAAAAAAAAAAAGCCGTAAGAAGCTGCACGACTACTTTTTGATTGTAACACTATCTTCTATATTTACTTAAATATCATTTGATCCAATTTCATCAACTTCTGGCTCTGAATTCCCACTGTTGTCTAATTTTGCCTTACAAAAGCTAAAATCAGACAACAATGGTTGACAGGCAATATTAACTCCTATGATTTTAAAATATAGTTTTGTGCTGCATTCCATTATAAACTGTTATTGTTTGTTATTTGGTTTTTTGGGAGCATTAGCAACTAAGGCCATATTGCTCCGAGATATGCAGAGGTCATTCCCTGACCTTTCCGCATCTTCCGTATTTGGTGGTGACAGGCTCGAACTCCGGTCTAATCAAGAAGCGTGTGCTACGCACTGCTGCTCCTTCCCACCTGGCTACGGAAGCGCCTATAAACTGCACCAATGATTACTTAGGAACACTGATTAGAGAGGCGGCACTTAATGCACATATATGTACATGCTCCCCTGCCCCCCCATACACCTAAAATATACATATACACATATGTACTCGCAAATTGGGTAAAGAATCAATAATACATTTAAATTAAAGTTAGCACTGAGTCAAATCAGAAATTTTGGAGAATGTAGCTTGATATATATGTAGTTTTTGTCAAAAATGCATATATTAAGAAAGTTGCACTTTAGAAAACTCTATAAGATATATCTACTTTGTATTTCAATATTATTTATTGCTTTGGATCATGAAATGCTTACATAATTATGAATAATATCAGGGTGATCTTTTTCTAACCCATCATCCAATATTGTGATTACAGTTCCTTTTCCAGTTGCTCCTTCAATCCATGCCTTCTCCACATTCATATCTAAGCCACTTCCACGATTCTATAAAGGGGGAAAAAACATTTTCATTTTCTGGAATATTTAAAATGGTACATTCAGCAAATAATGCTACAATGAAACTGCACACCACTAATGCAGCTCATCATAACTTCTCAGATATTGGTAAAATGAATGTGAGGTGTATATTCTTACTGAAAGGGGAAGCAAGGGCCAGGGAACACAAACAACTTAGGGAGAAAGAGAAGGTTCAGTGGAATAAGTTGTCTCCCTGAAAACATACTTTAGACACTCAGCTTAAAAAAATAAATAAATAAAATAAAATACTCACTACCTTCAACCATTAAAATTAAAGACATTTAGGATAGATAATAAAGATAACCATTTTATGTATTATCACAATTCACAATGAGCAACTTCTTTCTATTTTTAAATCATATATTCCAGAACAAAGCATTTACTCTCCGTAACTCCAACATTTTGCTAGTACTAAGTAGAAACAAAGGCCTTCTCTGTATAATTATATATCAATTCAGATTCACCTGCTGTGCAAACTTTTTGTCATCTCCCCATCTCAATTGTCACACAATTTCTATGTTTTCACATAGTGATGCAATAAGATATCTGGTCCACTATTTGATTTTATAACCAATAATCTTTTTATATTAAGTGACAGATGCAACATTTTCTTTATGGGCCATTGTTTTAAACTTTAAAATTGTGTTTCATCATTTTCCTAACCAACTGATTTTAACAAAAAATGAAAGAATAAGACAAAATAATAGTATTACAAAAATTGTTAAAAAGGACAGTTATGTTCCTTAAAAAAAATTAAGAAACATAATACATTTGGAAATGTTAATTCAAAATGAAATGGTAAAATCCCAATTTTTGTTTTTTTTTTGTTTGTTATTTGGTTTTTAGGAGCATTAGCAACTAAGGCCATATTGCTCCGGGATATGTGGTGGTCATTCCCTGAATGACCTTTCCGCATCCTCCATATTTGGTGGTGATGGGCTCGAACCCCGGTCTAATCAAGAAGCGTGTGCTACGCACTGCTGCTCCTTCCCACCTGGCTACGGAGGCGCCCGTAAAATCCCAAGAAAGTATACATTAGGTGATAACTTGTAAACTATAAAGGGTCATCTGCCTAACCCTTTATAGGCAAAAGTGCAAATATAATACACTGCTCAACAAAATTAACAGAACAAGTACAAAATGTGGTGTAACTTGTGCAATTTGCGATGAAGTTGGAGAAAATTTTGTATGTGGTGTACCTTAGAATAATGATGAAATGAGGAGACAGTGAGAAACTTTGGACATATATAAGGAACATTCATAGGTTTTGTACAAGAATTACCAAAAAGGTCAACTTTACAGAAGTTGATACAAGATGCTTGAAAGTATCGTCACATGATATCAGTGCAGCATACAATTCTCTCCAACAGCTAAACAGGCATGACAGCAGGAAACCATGCTTGATATAAAGGTGTCTATAAGATTCTATGGCAACAATCCCATTCTTCCACCAGTGCAGCCCTTAGCTCAAAAAGTGACCAAGGAGTTGGTTGTCAGCATGCAATGCGACACCCAAGGGCATTCACATGTTTGATCAGATTTAAATCTAGTGATCATGCTGGCCATGGCAGTCATTTTTGTTGGATATCTTCAGTTTCCAGATATTCCCCCACTACTTGAGCTCTTTGTGCAGTGGTGTTGCCGTGCATGAAAAGAAAATCTGGGCCAACTGCACCCCTAAAAAGTCATAACATTGGGTTCGAGGCTCTGCTCTCAGTACCTCTGCACTGTTATAGTACCCCTATCAAAAACATGAAGAGGGGTGTTATTGTTGATCATTATTCCACCCCACACAAGAACATTGCCTCCACCGTAAGTGTCCCTTTCTCTGATGTTGGAGAGATGGTACTGCATTCCTTATTGTCTCCAGATGAAATAATGCCTAGAATCTGTTTGTAGGCTAAAATGGGACTCATCAGAGAACAGAACTCTACCTCATTTGTCAGGGCTCCAAATAATATGTTCATGGCGCCAGTTTTGATGAGCTCTGCAGTGGTTTGCAGTTAATGAGATACAAACCACTGGTTTCCTTGCATAGAGTCCACTTGAACTGAGCCTTCTTAATGCAGTCTGGTTGAAATGTTTTTGCCTGGGGCCATGGCAACCTCAAGAGAGAGAGTTGATGACTGGAATCATAGTGTTTCACATGCTGTAAGAGCCAGATAATGGTCTGTTCTGATATAGCCCTCAGGTGACCCTGGCAAGCTCTTCTTGTAATGGTTCCTGTCTCTTGAAACTGCATCCATAGTGCCGAGACGATACTCCATTAAGCCAATGCAGTGACCAGCGACTGCCTGGCTTCAAGTTTCCCAATGGCATGCCATCTCAAAGAATCATCTAAACAATGATGACTTGCCATCCTGAGTACTGGAAATGTGGCTATCCGAATGAACAAGCAAAAAAACAGGAATGAAATGATGTGGGTGCAACCCCTGTTTTATAGGCATTTCTATTGGATACTCTGAATTTGCATGCCTATTATATCAAATATTTGCCTTTGGCGATACTGTTCACAATAAAATATTCATGAAAAACACTTTGTTCTGTTAATTTTGTTGAGCGGCATATGTACACATATTATATGTGCATACATATGATATTATGTCAACTCAACAAGACAGCACTGGCTACTGATATGTTGATGCACAACTAGTGTCATCGCTATTTCGTTTGCTTCTACTTTGGGTGCAAGTTGTGTCTTGTTAGTGAATCTACGTAGCTTATTATAAACAAAATATAAACCCTAAACATGTCCGAGAAACATAAAAGTGGTGAGAATGTTCACAGTGTAAGAAGAGGCACATTATAACTATGAAGACTAAAGTAGAAATTACTAAACAACATGAAAAGGTAATAAGTTTGCAGACATTGCACGTGTTTACAAATTGAATGAATTGACTGTTAGAACTATTATAAAAGATAGACTGAATTATACAGCACGTGAAAAGTTCTATACTAATGCAATCCATGATTACTTCCAAGAAAAGAGGCATATTAAAAGAAGAAATAGAAAAATTATTGGCGAAAACCAATAATTATTTAATTTTTCAAAAAAAATTTGGATTGAAAACATGCAACAACAACAATGAATGCCAATAAGCGTTATGCTCATACAAGAGAAGGCCTTGAATCTTTTTGAAGAATTAAAGCATAAAATATGGTGAGAGAATTGCTGATGATATATCCACTGCAAGCCATGGATGGTTTCAAAGATTTAAGGCACATGCTAAACTACATAACAACAAAGTGACTGGTGAGTTGCTAGCACAGATTCTAGCAGCTACGGAGTTCCCTAAGACTTCGGCAGAAATCAAAAATGAGGATTAACTGCCACAACAGGTTTTTAATACAGATGAGACTGGGTTATTTAGGAAAAAAAATGCCAGATTATTCTTACAAAGCACAAGATGGAAAAACTATGCCAGGATTTAGGGCATCAAAGGACAGGCTGACGTTTCTACTTGGTGGAAATGCTGCTGGGGACTGCTAAATAAAACCACACATAGCAAAAACTCAAGGGCCTTCAAAAATATTGTAAAGACATTGCTACTGGTATGGAAATCCATTTCAAGGGCACTGCTGACTCAAGAAATTTGTAAGACTGGTTTTTCCGTCGTTTTGTGCATGAGAATGAACAATATTGCAAGGAAAACAATCTACCATTTAAGATATTGCCGTTGGTCATATGCACCAGGTCATCCAACAACTGCATGTGTGACTATTTTGACTATTTTTTTCTAATAAGTTTTTTTTCCTAGTGTTCCAATTCATGTTGGAAGACAGTGTATATATATATATATATATACATACTGAAGAAGAAGATCAAACCTCAGCAGCTCCCTGAAGGTTTCCTTCAGGGCAGGGAGATACTAAGGGTTGATCTTTCTTTTCAATATTAATTTCTCCAGACAATAAAGATTTACATATAACAACTTTATACTATACATTTCACCACAATTTTCACCTCAACTGCATCAATGACACAAGAATAGTCAAACTAAGAATCAACTTCTATGCATAAATAAATAACATCCAAAAACTTCTTTCATTTTAAAATGAACTGTTGTGAGATGTTCTTAAAGTGTTTTTCTTGGTGATATGTATAGTATAAAGCTGTTATACTATACATATCTAATAATCTTTTTCTCTTATATATTAATGTTCTTTGATTGTAAACTGACTACAAATCCTAACCCATATTTTGCTAATGATAACAGACTACATTCAGTTTAGCAAACCCTTCTCCCACAAACAGTCACAACTTGAATATCTTCCATCAGTTTCTTAAATACTGATCTCCATGTAATTCTTTAGTGATGGGAAAATTTACCTCAGTTAACTTTAATATTAAAACCCAGTCCTGGTTGCCAAACAGAATTTGCCACTCCCAGTTCATATTTGGTGGGGAGAGAACTTAAATACCTGCAAGACCTAATCCTGCCTTTTAACCTTTCAGAGTATAGGCTTATCACAAAGATAAATTTCTCTATATAAAAAGAAAAAAAGGGGGGAAAAAAAACTAAGCTCTCGCTCTCTCTCCTGCTCTTATCACTATTGTTTCAAGAAGCTTTCTAATTCTGTAGAAATCTCAAACCTGTCCAGGCATAGAGTATTGTTCTTGGACCCAGGGTGCATCCTGAAAACTTAAAAATTCTTTGAAAGGAAGTAGTCAGATTAACTATCATTCTCTCATAAATGCCCATTATCACAGATATTCAGTAGCCCTGTGCTAGAGGTATTTCTATGGGCACTGTTCTTCTGAACTGACACTAGAAATACCACACTCTTCTTTTAAATCTGTCAAACACATCCATTCATCTATGAGAAAATTCTTCTTCTTCTTCACTTAGTCCCTCTACTTTATTCTTTGGAATAATATTTAGCATGCTTCCTTATGTATTTCCTTAAAATTATAATCAACTACAGAAATTCAAGTCTAGTATCAATAAGTTGCTTCCAGATTCTCAACCCAATCATAGTACTAATGTACAGGCTGGCCTCGAATAACGCGATTAATTCGTCCCGCGAGCACATCGTGCAAAACGAAAACGCGTTAATCGAATATAATAATCAATAGTAAAAATTATAATTGGTCCTTGACCTTCTGGAATGTCCATAAAGAATTTTAAAAATACCTTGTTTTGTTATTGTTTGTTATTTGGTTTTTAGGAGCATTAGCAACTAAGGCCATATTGCTCCGGGAATATGCGGTGGTCATTCCCTGACCTTTCCACATCCTCCGTATTTGGTGGTGACGGGCTCGAACCCCGGTCTAATCAAGAAGCGTGTGTTACGCACTGCTGCTTCTTCCCACCTGGCTACGGAGGCGCCTTAAAAATACCTTTTAAACAACTTTTTAACTGTATACCATGTAAAAGATGATGAAAATAATTATGGAATTAAATGTTTATTGCATAAAACAGCAGTTCCCAAACTGCACCGCGAAATATTTTAAATTTTCGAGGGAAACACAGCGATACTCGACATCTGTCGGACACTGTGCGAACTATTAGCTCTAGGTAGTTCACAGTTTCAACATTTCTTATTAAGTTGTTTGGACCTAAATATTTAATAAACGGAACTGTTAGGTATTTCTTTTGGTCTAGGTGTGCCGTGAAAAAAATACTGAGACATTAAAGGGCACTGTGAACTGAGAAAGTTTGGGAACCTCTGACATAAAATACACAATGAAGAAATGACTGTTGCGGAAATATTTGAAGTGATGACTTTCTCTTTTCATCAATCAATTTCCGATAGCCGACAATCTTCTCTGGGC
Source organism: Mastigoproctus giganteus (assembly GCF_048544385.1). NCBI lineage: Eukaryota > Metazoa > Arthropoda > Arachnida > Uropygi > Thelyphonidae > Mastigoproctus > Mastigoproctus giganteus. The sequence continues at coordinate 182,342,958 of NC_143581.1, forward strand.
CCTGGCGAAATAAATATCGCAGAGAACCTCAAACCTTTTGTTCGAGGTTCTCTGCAATATGAAAGATTTCATCTAATTCATTTACCGTTATCTCCTTTGCGGTAACATTTTCATCTGGCTCATTTAAAAATTCTAATGTCTAATTTAAATGCAAGTCTGCATTGACTTTATTATCGGGAGACAAACAAGTAACACGTCTTCGTTGACTGGGTTAGCCAGGTGGGTAAAAGTGCCTGCCTGGCAACCCAAAGGTCGCGGGTTCGAGCCCCGCCTCTGGCTTGGATCAGTGTAAAATGCAAAACTTTGGGAGGTGCATTATGGCCACAGAAGCCGATGCGCCAACAACTAACAAAAAAAAAAAAAAAAACACGTCTTCTTCCGATGGTTGAGGGAACACACTGAGGTGGGCAGCAAGGCAAACGTTTGTTTATTGCCGCATCCGACGTGCGGTAAGCTTAATGTGCAATTCAAATCTTTTTCAACTATCGCATTAAAAAAAACGATCGCATTAACTGGAAATTTGCATCGTGTAAAGTGAAAAGTGGTATAATTTTTTTTCAAATAGCGGTAACTGAAAAACGCGTTAATCGAACACGCGTTATGCGAGGCCTGGCTGTAATACACTTTAAATTCTAATTTTAAGTTCTTAAGTGCTTAAGAATTTAAGTTCTTCTTCTTCTTCTTCTTCTTCTTCTTCACTTAATCCCTCTACTTCTATTCTTTGGATTAATATGCTTCCTTATGTATTTCCTTAAAATTATAATAGACTACAGAAATTCAAGTCTAGTATCAATAAGTTGCTTCCAGATTCTCAACCCAATCACAGTACTAATGTAATACACTATAAATTCTAATTTTAAGTTCTTCAGAATTTAAGTTCTAATAAACTTTCATTTTATTTTTGGGGCTGAAAAAAAGAAAAGAATAAAAAAAAAAACTGGCTAATCATCCTTTATTTTATTTATAATATATTCTTCTTGTTTGAAGAAAAATTAATGACTGAATAATTTTACACAACTGTTTCAGCTCTTAACAACTACATATAAATACAGAGGATCCTCAATGTTCCAGATTGTACATTAGGGTTCTGTAAAAATAAAATTCCTTTATGAATTAAACTTAATCATGCAATATATAATATATAAGGAATACATGATAGCACAGTGAAAATTCGGAAGCTTTGCCAAAGCTAATCAGGAAGCCCTCTTTAAATAATAAAGATTGGATGCTCTCTCTTTCTCTCTCTAAATACAGGATCTTTTTTATGATTGGGGGTAGGGGAAGTATTTTAGAAAGGAAATTGGAGACCCACTTCAATGTGGGATTTGCAGGCCTTACACTATGCTACTAGGTAGCACAGTAGAAGGCTCCGCCATTATAAAATAAAATAAAATAAAAACTGTATGACACAGCAAATGAATTTCTTATTTCCAACAGAGCATTTTAAGACCTAATTCACACGATTTAGAAAAGACTGTATTCTCAAATTTTATTTTTTCTTGAAAGTAGGCCTAATTGTTGTGTGTTTCATATATACAGTGTGATTACCAACAGTTTTATTCACTAAATTTGGATTAAAAAAACATACAAGAGTGTTTACTCTTCTTTTTTTTTTATTTAAAATTTTGCCAACTAGTCTTTTTTGTCATTTAAAAAGTTGTTCCTCAAATGACATTTTTATTTTTAATAGCGGGTGTCAACAGCATTCAAATATCTTTCTGGACAGCAACCTTGTCATGTGTATATTCTACATTGCTTGGGCAGACCGCAGGTAAGTATGAAAGAAGACATGGACACTGCTCATTGTGGACTAATGTTATTAGTGGAGTCCCTCAGGGTTCAGTGTTGGGTCCATTATTGTTTTCTGTATTTATAAATGATATTGATGATGGTATATCAAGCTTAATGTCCAAGTTTGCAGATGATACGAAGGTTGGCAGGGTTGTCAAGGACACTACTGACACTATGCTGCTGCAACAGGATCTGGAAAGGTTGAGCAGATGGGCTGAGAGGTGGCAAATGAAGTTTAACATTACATTTGTCAAAGTACTACATATGGGAAACAGCAACCCCAGAGCAACGTATCAACTCTGTGGTACTACACTGACAGTGGTAGAGAATGAAAGGGACCTGGGGGTGGTTGTGCAGGCAGATATGAAGTTTTCTGAGCAGTGCAGACGGGCTGCAAGAGTAGCTCATGGTATATTGTCAATGATATATAGGAATTTTTCTAGCAGGGATAAGGAGGTGATTATTCCCTTGTATAAGGCAATGATCAGGCCACACCTAGGGTACTGTATACAGGTTTGGAGGCCTCATTTCAAGAAGGATGTAGAGATGCTGGAACGAATACAGAGAAGGGCAACAAGATTGGTGAATGGAACAAAGGGGTGCTCTTACGAAGAAAGGCTTAAGTTTTGCAAATTACAGTGTCTGGAGACTAGGCACCAGCGAGGTGATCTGATAGAGGTGTATAAAGCCTTGAATGGTTTGAGCATGCTCAATGCTGACGGGATTCTTCCTCTTGCTCAGAATAATCACCTGAGAGGGCATAAATTCAAATTGAGGAAAGACAGATGCAGGATAGACGTGCGGAAATTTGCCTTTAGCCAGTGGGTGGTTGGTTGGTGGAACAGACTTCCATCCCTTGTCGTGGAAGTTGATAGCCTAAATAAGTTTAAGACTCAGCTGGACAGGTATTTCGAACGAACAGAGGGATGAAGTGGAAGTGGTTTTTTTTTTTGGCTGATGCTGCATAAGTTTGCTTTCTTGCATCAAGTGCCTCTACTAATGCTAATGTTTTTATTTATTATTATTATTTTATTATTATTTTTTTTTTTAGATGTACAGAAGTATTCTTCTGTACTGACCACTGGTCAACTAGTAGCACATAAAACAAATACCTCTTTTTTTCAAAATTATACTCGCACAGAATGTGTGTTTACCAGTCTAAGACCAGTCTGGACTGACCACAGTATGGAGATGGAAAATCACATGAGTTCCTCCAGTAATTCTGGCAGTCCTGCCAGAATGTGACATATGAACAACCCTGATACTGAGAATATGTTGGAGGGGTTTGCTTAGTGGTATTATTATTTTACAACATTTCTTCTATGGATACATAATCCAATGCATATTTGGGCAAGTCTTGGACATAACAGCAGCTTGATTTGCTATTGAATACATAACACCACAACCGTGGTTCAAACTAGATGGTGCCATTCTCCATTTTTCTCACACAGTCTGTTACTCATCTGATTAGACAGGCCAGTATGATGATGTCCTTGATCACCTGACTTCACTCCCTGAGATCTCTCTCTCTCTAAGGCAATATTAAATACATACTGTTTATAATGGAACCAGCAATGCTCAATGAACCTAAGTATCACATCACTCATATCTTTCACCAAATCACGATATAAGATAGGCACATTATAGCCTTAGCAGCTTATGTGCCATTAAGCCTCCATAACAACAACAACGATATAAGCATACCCAGTAGCGCAGAAGAATAGTGGTGTTGAAATTTTAATAAAAAAGTATTTTGAAGGTTTTAATCACTTTTTGGGCATATATCTTTTATACTTTATCATACTTTAGATTAGTCAATGTTGTTGTTGTTGTTGTTATGGGAGTTTAATGGCGCATAAGCTACTATAGCTATAATGTGCCTGTTAGTCAATGTATTAATTTGTGTTTTTCAAATAGAATAAATAGGTATAGTAGCATTCATTTGGATATTTTTTTAAATTTAGCTATTTACTGTAAGTTACAACCCGCTACTCGTACCGGTGTTTTGGCTGCAATATCGTGGCATAACCAGTAGTGCAGAAGAATAGTAGGATTTTAATTGTAATAAATAAGTATTTTGAAGGGTTTTAATCACTTTTTTGGCATATATCTTTTGTATTTAGCTAATGAAATAGCAAATTTAATATTGTGATCGTTACTGTATAGCGTAGCATAATAGCATATACCTCGAACTTGAGAGCCAAGGTATAAGGTAAAACTATATAGTGGAATACATATTACTGCATTAGCTTTGTATAGTATTGTATAGGCGGGTATAGTATAGAAGATTAATCAATAAATTTATTAACCTTATTAATTTTCATTGTTAATTTATTTTTTCATCATATTTGAACAGAAATCGTGACCCAGACTAGAGCAGCAAAGCAACAAACACAAAGTAGCAAGAGTGCTGTGGCTCGGGGGAGAACCAAAGGGGGCAATTCTCCAATACATCACAGCCTAAAAAATATGCAACTTGTGAAATGTTTGTGGATCTATCTGGAACAGGACATGATCTAGTCGAGGAGGATATCTTTGTGTGTGCTAGGTGCACAGAGTATCAAGAAATTAGGCACTAACTCAGTATTCTCAGTTAACTCAGTATTCTGATGGGCATCTATGAGAGAGATGAAGAGTAGGGCAAATGCCCTTAAAGGAATTCAAATGGGAACCCATCAAGCTCTCAGCTGCCCAACTCACCACCAGAGCTCCAGAGTTCACTCTTGTGCATTAGGCAACACAGTAGCAACCTTCAGGGCAGAATGCACTGCTCTCACAGAAGCTAGTTATTGTCGGTGACTCTATTGTCAGGGAGATGGGAAATATATTGTGCAAAAAGGATAGGTGGAATTGGAACAGGGCATGTCTGCCAGGAGCAAAAGTTTATGACGTTGTAAAGCAGATATCATCTTTTAAGGGCACAAAAGGTGATGTGGTTGTACATGTTGGCACTAATGACATTAAGAGTAGGAGATCTGCAGACTTATTTAACAAGTACAGGTGAATGTTGAAAAAGAGTCATGAGTTAGGGTTAAATTTGAAAGTGTCTGTTATTCTGCCCAGACACAATAAGATGGGGTATATGATGAGAGCCTTGTCAATCAATTCAGCCATGGAGAGATTGTGCAAGGGTCATGAAGTAGAATTTTTTTAGTATGATCTGTGCTTGTTAACAAGAGAGATTGTTTCTACAGGGATGGGATACACTTAAATGGAAAGGGTGCAAGAATATTTGCTGATACTACGAAGCAGTGTTAGGTGGGTCAAAAAACTGGTAGCTTGGGGATATTCACAGACTAATAACTTAACGGTAGCCACAGGCAAAGGTGAAAATGATTCTTGCACTGTATCTGCATCCATTGGAATGAGCAGCAGCCTGGAAAGCGAGGTACTAGGGATTTCAAGGGCTGCTGGGAGTCATCATGGAACAAGTAAATACATGGGCTGTGTTAGGGTAACTAAGAGTAAAAACAGGTGCATGTATACTTGCATGTACACCAATGCTAGGAGTACAGTAAATAAATTTGATGAATTTGAGGTGCTGTTGAAGACATCAAAGGCTGATGTTGTTGGAATATCAGAGAAATGATGTCACACAGAGATAAGGAATGCAGAATTGGAATTTGGGGAGTACAATGTGTACAGAAAGGATAGACAGGATAGAAGGGTGATGCTGTTAGTTAAGAAACACATAAAATCTAAGGAAGTGCATCCTGTTGACATGGGAGAACAGTGCAGTGTTGAGTCAGTTTGGTGTCATATAAGCACTGGGAAAACAAAGTTGAGAGCAGGAGTGTGTTATAGGCCTAATGATTCTGATGAGTACAATGAACAATTATACAGAGAAATAAAGTGGGCCACTAAATCAGAGTTTCTTATAATGGGGGAATTTAACTTCCCAGATATTGACTGGAACTTGTGGGTCACTCACACACTAGCAAGACTTTTGTGGATTTATTGGATGATTGTTTTCTACAGCAGTATGTTCACGAGGCAACTAGAGGGAGTAATACTCATGATCTGATTATCAGCAGTGATTCTTCATGCATTAAGAATCTGCAGATAAAGGAACTACTAGGTGGCAGTGATCACAATGTGCTGATGTGGGATTTACTTAAAAATGTAACTACCATCAGGTAAAGGGAATGGTTTTTGCTTTTGTAAAGGTCACTACAGTGGTTTCAGGCAGATTTTAATTTTTAAAAATTAAATTCAACTGATGTTACCAACAGCAAATTAGATTCAATCACCTCAATTAGATCACCTGCGAAGTGATCTACCTGAGTGTACAAGGCCTTAAATGGTTGAGCAAGCTAAGTGCTAATGGGATTGTTCAGATTACTCACCTAAGAGGACATAATTTCAAATCGAGGAAAGACAATTGTAGAATAGATGTGCGGAAATTTGTCTTTAGTCAGCGGTTGGTTGATAGTTGGAACAAATTTCCATCTGTTGTAGTGGAGGCCAACAACTTAAATAAGTTCAAGGCAAACATTTGGAGTGAATGAATGAATGGGTGAAATGGGAAGTTTTTTAGCTGATGCTATATAAGCTTGCTTTCTTGCATCATATGCCTCTAATAATGCTAATGCTAAATCATATTAGTTACCATCAGAAGTGACATATTTCTTAGAGCATTGCATTAGGGGTCGTAAATGCTAATTTTTGCAATGGACAATATAAAAGTTAGCACTAATTATGATTTTATGATTAAATTTTATTAATTTATAAAACCATAAAAATCCAAAGCAATAAATATATTATAATAACTTACTAAATACCACATTTGAGACCATCTTGGATCATTTAATCGAGTAGAACTTCGATGTGACCTTAGACTTCGTTTAACCCGTTTTTTTATTTCTTGCTGAGAAAACCACTTGACCTACAAGGTTTTTAACATTTTAGTAATTATCCAAATAGTATTTTGATCATTTAAAACTTCCATTATATAATTTATATTATTTTTAGAAAATACTTTAACATTATGCTATTAAATTCACTAAACTTTTTAGTGCTTAGTAGCAAAATATTATAAAAAGTTAGGTCGAGGATAACTGTTGATACGACAGAGAAATCCAAGAAGAAGAACAACAAAGAACAAAAGTTCTTTGTTCTATTTTAACAAAAATGTTTAATCATATGATAAAAAGTACTATCACTCTTTGTAACAGCTCACTATTAAAAGACCTCTTTAATCCATAATTCTATCATTAAAAAAAATCCCAATGCAACTACATAACCTTATGATAGGCAACCTTTATAGCAATGGTTACATCCCACTGATATAAAATTGTTCAGCATGTAAAAATGAAGAGTAGACAGTAAGAGATAGTCAGATTTTCAGTACCTTTCTGAGAGTCTGATTATTGATTTGGTTACTCAACATTCCACTGAACATTTTGGTTATTGAATATTCCACAGGTGAAGACTACTAAACAAACAAATGCTGAAATTTTATTCTTTTCAAAAAGAAGTTTATTTTCTTTTTTTAATGACTGAATTGATTTATGATTTGAGAAAATATTATTATTGTTTTTAAAGTAATTTCATGTTCCTTGTGGGCAATTAGCAACTCATTTATAATTTTACTGCAGCTATATAGTATACAAGGAATGTTTAGCTCCACAGACATTAAATTTTTTGGTTGATACTAAGCATGAAATACTACATATACTAAGATATGGGTTATAGGTTGAGAAGACAAAAGATACTTGTTGATACTGGACTTTAATTTCTCGTAATTGTCAGGAAAACATATTGTTGCTATTATTTCTAGTTTCCTAGTAAGCTAGAAAGAGTTCAGAAAGTTTGAGACCTAGAAGGTGAGTAACAGGGACAGTCAATTAGTATATGTTTAATAGGGAGCTGTTTTGATATGGAGTGCACTGAGAAATTTCGACCCAAAAACAAATGAAGGCAGGTAAATCATATGGCCAATATGCAATTTTGCTAATATCACTTCCTCTCTTCTGTTTAACTAGAAATTAGACATCCACATCGGTCATTTATTTTTGATCTAATGGAGAGTTTAGTACCGACTTTTTTTTTATGGTCATTTAGCTACATAGTCTACTCTTTCATTTCCCAGAATAATAACATCCTGATATCCAGCAGAAAGTTATTTCTATATTGTGCTCTTGGCAGTAATGAAAGAAAGAACAGATATCTTTCATTTCAGATGAAAATATACAAATTATTTTTAATAACTGAAACTGCTGGGGGATCTAAATAAATTATATCAAGATATAATGATAGATTTCACAATTTAAATAAAGTTAATAGGGTTGCATTTAATTCTGCTGTAAATATGCTACATTTAAGAGGTAACAAAATACTGTTTATGAAGGAAGGAAATACAACTGATACATCCACATGATTGACAGATATGGTACTTCTGTGTATACTCTATATTTATCTGGATTCTCAAAAGTATGAGCAGTGCTCATACTTTTGAGAATCCAGAGTGCTCATCTGTGTATAGAGTATAACAACTGTGTGTATAGAGTCTAATAACTGCATCTGCATATGAGCATATACAGATGCAGTTATTAGAAGCTATGAAAATACTCATGTACACTAATAGTGACAATATATTCCTATCCTATTTTGTAAATATATCATCACAGTGAAGAGTAACAATCTTCCATGGCAGATCAAATGTATCAGCTTATTGATGAATATTGCCCAGATTGAGAGCCCAGATGTGAAACAGTTCTGTATTTCATGCAGTTTTTTAATAAAGTATATATTTTTTTTATTACAGGTCCTGAAGTCACTATGGTTGTGTGAATGAGGAAAGATGGACACAATCAATCACTGTGTATTTTTTTCTCAAATATTTCCAATATTTGAGAAAAAAAAAAAGGAACTAATGAGGATATGGTTATAACATTGGGGGAGGATGCCCCCTTCCTATTCCACAGTGAAGAATTGGACAGCAGAACTTAAATGAGGGAGAGAGAACCTGGAAGATGACCAAGCTATGGAAGACTTGCGACATCCATCACTCTGGGTGTTATTGACAGTATGCACAATCTGGTGATGAGTGACCAAAAAGTGACAGTTCATTACACTGCCAACATCTTGGGCATCTCATCTAATAGGTGTAGCACATAATAAGAGAGGTTCTTGCCATGTTGTTGTTATGTGGTTTTTAGGAGCATTAGCAACTAAGGCCATATTGTTCCGGGGATATGCGGTGGTCATTCCCTGACCTTTCCGCATCCTCCGTATTTGGTGGTCATGGGCTCGAACCCTGATCTAATCAAGAAGCGTGTGCTATGCACTGCTGCTCCTGCCCACCTGGCTACAGAGGCACCAGGTGGCTACAGAGGCACCAGGTTCTTGCCATGAAAAAGGTGTCAGCATGAGAGATCTCAAAGTTGTGGACAGCAGATAAAAACATGCACAAGAGCTGTCAATTCAAATGAACGTTTGTATAATTTTCAAACAGATCCAGCAAATTTCCTTGCAAGGTTTGTGACCACGAATGAAACATGAGTCCATCACTTTCAGCCAGAGACAAAGGAGCAGTTCAAACAATGGAAACACAGCTCTTCTCCCTGCCTCCAAAGAAAGCCAGTCGATTCCTTCTGCTGGCTGAATGATGGCATTGGTTTTTTGGGGCATATTAGGCAGGCCTTGTAAGGTGTTTGCATGACAATGTCAAAGACACAGAGGGAAACTCAGCAAAGGATCCTTGTTCAACCAGAACGATGTGCCCACTCATAAGTCTATTATTGCCATGGCTGCACTCTATGAGTGTAGCTTGAACTGTCCCTGGAACCAATGGACTTTCACCTATTTTCTAATTTGAAAAAAAAAAAAAAAAAACACACACACACACACACCAGGCTGGTAACCATTTTCCCACCAACAGTGATATCATTGCTGCACTGGTTGCATTCCTGGAAGCTCAAGAGGAAACTTTCTTTGCAGATGAAATTAAGCACTGCAACATTGGTGGTAAGAGAGTAATGACTCCGAAGGGCATTATATTGAAAAGTAACAAGTTACTAGACTCCTCACAAATCCTTCGTACTCAGGTCATGAAATTTTTAAATACCCCACACATAGGGTGTACTTACTGAGAAATAGTGAGGGTGGTTCACTTGTATCTACATTAAAGATTTGCACTGGGGAAGTTCTAAAGGCTATGAGGGATTGTTCTTGTTATTGTTTATTATGTTAATGGCTTCCAAGCATAAATTATATCCATATAAGTGTATTATGTTTATGTAAGTATGTGTTCACAGACTGATTTGCCTGTTGTGTTGGCTAAAAAAACCTAAAATAATTCACAGGGGGTAAAAAATGTTCCTGAAAGTTAACTTTTTCATCTAATATTAAACACAAACAGTTGATTATATTTGTAACTGGCACCAGATTGTTTTTATCTGCAGGTCAGGGTGTAGTATACATCATTTAAAGAAATGGAGGGCAGTGGTTTTTTGCTTAGAAATTTAGTATCTGTTTCAAGAACTCTTAACATTCTAGCTATGTTATCACAAGTTAGAATTGTATTTCTGTGATATTCCTATACCGTGGGTGAAAAGAGATAGTAACTTCCTCTGCATACACGTATGCCACTGCTATGTGAGAGCCAATTTCATTATTTATCCTGATTGCAAACAATGTAGCACTGGAAATGGACCCTTGCAGTACATATTCCACTTGAATGTGCAGGGAGGATAACAAAGTCTGATAATGAACCTGAAACTTCTGAAATGGACATTCAGGATCAGCTATACAAGTATCCTCTTAACAATATATTATATAATATCTTAAAGAATGCCCATATTCATGTGGAATGGCTTTCTCAACATCCAGAAATGATATCACCAAGTGTTGTCTCTTTATAAATGGATTTTAAATATTAGCCTCAGCTTTAATATGGATCTCTCTCTTTCATGGAAGTACCATGAAATTCCTGAGAATTATCTACAATTCTTTAGTAATTAAAGACTGATTTTATACTATGCAGGATGAAGAGCTTAAATTTTCACTTTTCTCCATTTAATTTTACCGCAGACTATGCCATTTAAACAATTGAGTTAGTTTCCCAGTATCTGCATTCTACATAGAAATATGATTTTTATGTAGAATGAACAATAAACTAAAGTAAGATCAGTGAGTATTAACAGAGGTAAAATTTAATTGAAGTAGGCATTAATTATGTTAATAAATATTTACAATAAAATATTTAAATTAACCATGGCAAACTTCGGAACGATGTTGTTCTGAAGGCAATATTTTAGAAAAGAAATATGGTAACTTTGGGCAGAGTATCTTAGTGTTGATTTAATGTAATTTTGCACCAAGCCATTCAAAAAAATCCCCCATAATTGTGTGTATCAATAGTTTACACCTGAAGAGACAGGAAGTGAATGAAATAGTCAATAAGAGTTTAAAAAATGAATTAGATAGTATGAATTATAGGAAGGTGCAAAATTACATTAAATCAACACTAAGATACTCGGCCCAAAGTATATTTCTTTTCTAAAATATTGCCTTCAAAACAACATTGTTCCAAAGTTTGCCAGGGTTAATTTAAATCAAAAAATTTCACTGCGATAAATTAAAAAATTACAATAAAATAATAATAAATAATGAAGGAATAAGCATTATTTTTGCTTAATTTATCTCAATATAGTCGCAATATTGTTGGAGCAGAAATAGTCACAATATTGTTGCAGCTGATAAGGTGAAAATGCTATTAGTGATGATTATGGAACCTGCTTGACACTAGAATGTAATAATCTCTTTGCACATTGCTCAAAAAATCTCCCTATAGAATGGGCAATGCTTCCAATATACTGCATTTGTTTATTTTTTTTTTTGGTAGTTGTTGGCGCATCGGCTTCTGTGGCCATAACGCACCTCCCAAGGTTTTTGCAGTACTTTGATCCAAGCCCGAGGCGGGATTCGAACCTGTGACCTTTGGGTTGCTAGGCAGGTACTTTACCCACCTGGCTAGCCCGGTCGGCACTGCATTTGTCTCCTCATGGATTGTTTTAGGTTTTTTTTCCCTCTAAGAAACAGGAAGTAGATAATGAATATGTACTCACTTTTTCCATAGCACATATGTTCTCACATGTGTAGAGCACCTATTATCTTCATAATATCTGTCAGTCCATTTGTCTGACTGTCTGCAAGTAACAACATAATACTCAGTGGACAGAATTTCATGAAATTTTATATTTAGCTCTTTTAAAAAGTGCAGTAGCATCGCCCCAAATTTCATTAAAATCAGGCAATTATTATAATCAGGCAAATTTCATTAAAATCAGGCAATTATTATTCCTTCACTTAATCCCTCTACTTCTATTCTTTGGATTAATATGCTTCCTTATGTATTTCCTTAAAATTATAATCGACTACAGAAATTCAAGTCTAGTATCAATAAGTTGCTTCCAGATTCTCAACCCAATCACAGTACTAATGTAATACACTATAAATTCTAATTTTAAGTTCTTCAGAATTTAAGTTCTAATAAACTTTCATTTTATTTTTGGGGCTGAAAAAAAGAAAAGAATAAAAAAAAAAAAAAACTGGCTAATCATCCTTTATTTTATTTATAATATATTCTTCTTGTTTGAAGAAAAATTAATGACTGAATAATTTTACACAACTGTTTCAGCTCTTAACAACTACATATAAATACAGAGGATTCTCAATGTTCCAGATTGTACATTAGGGTTCTGTAAAAATAAAATTCCTTTATGAATTAAACTTTTTTTTTTCACACATATCTCTTAGGCTATCCACATATTATATATTGTAGCTGAAACAGTAGATGTTTATTGCTACATATTTATTTGGGGAACAACTATGTAGTGAATTCACAAAAAAGAAATGTTCTTGGTTCATGCATAATGAAACTTACTTCTGGATGAGCATCTTTTTTATAACATTTACTAAATATATAAATACAGGCATAAATGCATGTTATACTTCAATTGTTATTAAGATACAGGAGGTAGTAAAGTACATTACAAAAATATTGACTGCATAGTACAAGCTGAGTTATATGTTGTTATTTGTTTATTTTATTTAATCATGGAAGATGAGTGAAATACATGTTGTATTTAAATTTTTATTAAAAATCCAGGAGGAAATAACTCAAGTATTACAAAAGATTGGGATGCTGTGTAGCGAAGTGAAAACAACAATTAATAATTAATTGGTAACAATAAAATTAACTATTTACTTTTCACTTCTGTTAATCACTGAAAATTGAATGGACCTGAAATGTAATGCACTATGTTCATTGCCCAACTTGTTGGATTTTATTGTGTATAAATTTTTCTATGTTATTATTATTATTACTAGCCATGTAGTGCAAGGAAGCCAAAGGCTTATGCTGCACCAGCCAAAAAAAAAAATATCCAAATTACCCTGAGAGAGAGAGAGAGAGAGAGAGAGAGAGAAGTAGAAGGGAATCTCCAAGAAAGAGAAGAATGATGATATCCAGCTCAGGTTCCTGGGTGTGCCAAGTCCATACTCATCAGATGTGAGCCCCTGGGGTATTATCCTTATTAATCACTTTGTGTGCATGACATGCTACATGGGATAAAAAAGCATAAAAGGAGTGTCTTGTGATTGATCACAAGAGATGTTTTTTTTTTTTTTTTTTATTTATTTATTTTATTTTATTTATTTATTTTTTTTTTGGCTGATTTGATGCAAGAAAGCAGCATAAGCTTGCTTTCTTGCATCAAATGCCTCTACTAATGCTAATGCTAATAGCAGAGAAAAAGGGAAAGAAAGCAATTGCTGTTCACTATAAAAGTGAAATTTATTGTTCCAATGGTGTATTCAAAGAATAACACAAGGAAATGCAATTTTCTTTGCAATCTAAAGAGTGAAAATTGCTTAGTCTGAAGTTAATATATTATATTTTGAAGAAGACACAAGCTTTAAAGCGAGACAAGCAAAACAAGCTTTAAAGCATTAGCTTTTCTGGTTTTAGACATCAACATATTTTAAAGGAGCTTTCAAATGGTTTGTTGCCGACAGGGCTAGCCGGCTGGGTAAAGTGCCTGGTCGCGGGTTCGAATCCCGCCTCAGGCTTGGATATCACAATGGTGCCGCACTATCCGGTTGGATCTCATGGCCACAATACATGAAGGAAGCAGGAAAAAACTGGTTCCTTCATGTATTGCTCATATCATACGATAAAAAAAAAAAAAAAAATGGTTTGTTTTACAAAGAGGATTTTAACATTAGGATTAATAATGCTTGTTTCTTCCTATCATGATGGAACAAAGGAAAGTTACCTATCATGTTAGATTTTGAGGTAGGACAAATTTTCATTTTCATATCACAGTACTGGAAAAGGTATAAGACAAAAAGAAAACTGATTTATGGCAGTTTTAAACACTTACATTTCTGACAGATGTCACTTTTTTTTTTAAATAAGTGAAATCAAATCCTTCTGCATACCCTTCCCCACTAATATCCTTTAAATGATTAGGCAGTATTTTCAGTTTTCATTTTGATATATTAATCCAATACACGAATTATGAGAAATTAAACTTTCTTGGCAAGCAAAAGCAACTGTTTCTTCTACTCAATTCCCATTCTCACATGGCATCTGTTGAGACATCAGTGAAAGCTGTGTAATCTTGCAATAGAGCTTTGGTTTTGATGGATAAATAAAAACAGCTGAAAAAAAAAAGACGAAAGTAAATTGGTTATGAAAGCCTACCCAGAAACTATCGGAACCTTCTCAGCACACTGATTTCTGTTAAGTGTTGATTGACCTAAATTATTATGTCAATCAATCACTTAAACCTATGAATCACTTAATCAATCAATCAATCACTTAAACATGCCAATCAGTTTATCATCGCACACCTCACTCAATCAATCATTCACATACTCTTATTCACTATAATGATATGAAATGTAAATTTTATGCAGTCCACCCGTGAACTGTGTATATTACTGAAACAAATCATGGTTTGTCTTTATTTCTTTGACTGCCCATTCGAACATTCCTGCTCAATAGTTACACAGACTTTAACTTTGCATTCAGCAGAATCTTGGATATTTATCAGGGACTCGCTTGATGTTATATTTGGTATGTCACCTACAACTGGTTATATAAGTGAATCACAGTTCTGAACTTTTATGCAAGGACAAGGGAAGGATTGTAGGCTCCCATATCTCACTGTTGAAATGAATATATCTGTTATAAGTACTAAACATAATATATCAAGCAAGTCCCCACCACCCGACATTCCTAATGCTGTCGACTAAAGTCCCCCCCACATCAAAGCAGTTTTACATGTGAGACATGCTTCAATGCCTCATTCTTGCTATTAGAGCTGGCTTTCCCTTCAACGGCAGTGTTTCATAGTAAATTTTTACAGCTCATGCTCTATGGTAACAAACAGCAAACTGATGTATCAAATTTTTACCAACAGCATAAAAGTTAGCTTTCCTCTTATGTGGCTGAAAAAAAATTGTCACTCTCAACTGTAATCCCTTTATACTTGATAAAAATTTGCAGCAAAACAGCCATAACATGTGCACAGGCAAAGTCAGCTTCACATAAACTGCAAGTGAAAAAAAAATTAAAATCATACCGTTTAAAAATATTTGAACAATGATCCTGCATACAGAAACAAACGTGAGAATGATCAGAATCACCTTATGCTGTTGGTAAAAAACAGACATATCACTTTGTCATTGCAAACACGGGCCATTCACAAGTTTATTAAGATGTGTAATTTGTAAGCGGCCAGTTTTAGATTCATTCCATATGAATTAGCTGATATTATGCTGCTGAGCAAGCACTCACATTATTCGCTTACCACTAGTTGCATCTTGCTGGCACAGGTATCAGAATGCTGCTAACTGAGTGCATAATGGGAAGCACTCTGAACAGACAACTGACTGATTGCACAGAGGGAAGCTGATGGTAGTGGGAAAGGAGTTTGCTGTGTTTTGCATAGTACCTTTCTTTACCTTCACCAATAAAAATAAAGATTCATGTCAGACATTCAGTAAAAATACTAAGCAACAAGGAACTAACTTATTCAAAACAAAGAAAATGAAACCACAAAATTTTAGCCTTGACACACAAAAAAAAAAAAATCAACACCAGAATAACAAAAATGTGTGATGGCAAAAATTAATTTAAGCATATCAACTTACCTTCCTATCCTGCTTTAAATTAAGGTGATGTTCGTGGCTTATATGCATGGAACGTTTTCTTACATTTCTATGCCTTAAATGATAATAGCCTTCAAAAATCTGAAATGTTATATACATATATGATTTTAGCACAAATAAAGTAAGTTGACATTGACTCAATGCAATTATCAAGTTAAAAAAAAAAAAAAAACATTACAACCATCCATTAACACTAACATAAAAAATTCAGAAAATATTCTAAATTCAACTGAGCAAATTGAAAATTTCTAATGTTCTAGAGAGACAGTGGTACAAATGTTTACATACTTCAATGCTTATCAAATAACACAGGAAACAAAAAATATATCATATTGATTGCAATCAAAAGAATGTTTGTGTTTGCCCCTGTCTAAGTCCTGTTTTAGCTGTACTTTTTCAAATCCAATTTTATAATTCAAAGCAAAAATAATATTAGATGTCTTCATTTTTATATATTGCAATGGACTGAATAGATTGAAATGGATAGAATACAAAATAAACAGATGAATACTTAAGTAAATACAAGGTATTTTTAATTAAACACTAATGTTACAACAAGAATATAAAACTTTTGTTCAGCTTCAACAAAATACATCCCCCCCACCGATTTATTTTAACAAATGAACATACTGATAACAAATTCGAATAATATACTGTCTAGCCTTCAGTTATAGAACTGAAATTTTCTGATATTTCAGAAAAGAACTAAACTTTCATTAATAAAAGTGATTGCTGATGAAAAATAATAAAAATAATTTGGTTACTGAGGCATTTGAAGAATGTCATAGACATTCTTCAAAACCAGGAAGAAATGTAGCCAAGGTATTTCCACCTGGTTATTGACCCTAATATAATTCGCAAATCAAGTAAACAAAATTCTGGGTAACTCCATTTGTTCTGCTACAGCCAAATTCTTTACCTGCACCCTCATGATGGTAGGACTATTAGTACACCAGCACTTGGTACACCGGAGATGACTAGCCATATGTGACCCAACTTAAGCAGGGATCAAGATATAGCATCCACCACATCACACAGATGAATGCCACCTGTTTCACCATCATCATCGGCCATTTTCAATCCACTGCAGGATGAAGGCCTCTCCAGCAACTTTCCAGTTCCTTCTGTGTAATGGCCATCCATTTACTACCCACGAACTCATGAATTTCGTCTATCCATCTCTGCCGCTGTTCACCAGGTTTTCTTCTAGCTCCTCTTGGGTACCATTCTGTTATTTTCTTAGTCCATCTATCATCATGTCTTTGAGCTATCATCCTGCCCAAGACCATTTTAGTTCTTTAGTTTTGATAAGAATGTCCTTTACTTGAGTTTGCTGCCTAATCCACGTGTTTCTCTTATCTAACAGTCTGATTCCCAATATAATTCGTTCCATTCTTCGCTGTGTAGTTCTCAGCTTCTCTTCCATTATTTTCGTGAGTGCCCAAGTTTCACTTCCATAAGTCATGGTGGGGAGTATACATTGGTTCATTATTTTACATTTCAGACAAACTGGGATATTGCTCTTTAGTATGTGACTATATTTCCTGAATGCTATCCATCCAAAATTTATTCTTCTCTTGACTTCCAGACATTTATCATTATTACAGCTAATAACTTGTCTCAGATAAGTATATGACTCCACCTTTTCAATTACTGCTCCTTCAATCATTATGATCCTTTCTGTGGCATACTTGTTCATCATTACTTTTGTTTTAGCCATATTCATCTTTAGTCCAAAATCCTTACTAACCATGCATAACTGATTAAGATTTTCTTCTAATTCTTTGGGATCATGGCTTATGACCACAATGTCATCTGCAAATCGTAAATGGTTTAGGTACTCTCCATTCACATTGACTCCTTTCTGCGACCAGTCTAATCTTCTAAAAGCTTCCTCAAGGGCAGCAGTAAACAGCTTCGGAGATATTGTGTCTCCTTGTCGAACTCCTTTCTCGATTTTAAATTTCCTACTGTCTTTGTCTAGTCTAATAAAGGAGGTAGCGTTCTCATATATTTTCTTCAAAATCATAACATATGGGGTATCTATGCCTTGTCTTTCCAGTGCCCGAAACATTGCCTTATGCTGTATGGAGTCAAATGCCTTTTCATAATCCACAAATGCCAGGCATAATGGTGTTTTATATTAATTTTCTTTCTCCATTAGTTGTGATATTTCATGAAGGTGACCCATAGTTGAGGATTCTTTCCTAAAACCAACTTGCTCTTTTGGTTGATTCTCATCAAGTATTCTTTCTAATCTGTTAGTAATGACCCTTGTGAACGACTTGTAGATGTGGGATAACAAGCTAGTTTGTCGATAATTTCCATGGTCTATGTTTTATCTCCTTTCTTATGCAGCAAAACTATGATTGCATTATTTCACTGCTTAGGCGTCACACCTTTTCTAATGCACTTTGTGAAGAACCTTGCCAGTTTTTGTGTTATGTCCCTTCCTCCAAATTTTAACAACTCTACAGTAACTTCATCTTCTCCCGGGGCTTTCTGATTCTTCATTTTCTTCAACGCATGTTCTACCTCATTAGGAAGAATATCGGGTATGTCGTATGTGCTGCTACTTGGCAATCCATCTTCCCCACTGCTGGCATTATTCCCTCATTCCTTGTATAATTCTCTATAGTAGCCTTATGCTATTTGAATTATGCCTTCTCTGCTATTTAGTACACCATTGCTATTCTTCAGTTTCAGTATCATTTGTATTTCTGTATTGCTGCTGATTTAAGTCCTTTGTTTTCCCTTAATGCTTGTTCTACTTTTCTTGTGTTAAATCTTTTTATGTCCTCTCTGAGTCTCTTTCTAATGGCTTTGCATTACTCAGTATACTCGATTTCCTCCTTGTCAGTGTTTATCTTGTTCTTCATTTGTCACCTTCGATTCATCATAACAAGTGTTTCTTGACTAATTTTTTCTTCTTTGGATTTCTTTTTCCCTATAGGTTTCTTGGGCTTTATCACTTTCAGAAAGTTGTAATATTCCTCATCGATATCTTGGTCCTGAGCAGTCTGCAGAAGTTCCAGTACATACTGCTTTTCTCCTCTTCTGTTATCTCAAAGACCTTTGTATTATTTACTCAAGTCAGTTTTTTCCTTTTCTGTCCTACATCTATATCAAGCGTACATCTTACCATTCTGTGATCACTTCCACTATTTACCTTATTTAGGATGGTAACATCATTCACGATATATCTTGATGATACACAGGTTGGCAGGGTAGTTAATGAGAGTAATCAGGGTGAGCTGCTGCAACAAGAGCTAGGAAAATTGGATCAATGGGCTGAGAAAGAGCAGTCAAGGTTTAACATCAACAAATGCAAGGTACTGCATGTGGGTAGCAGTAATTCCAGAGTAACTTATCAACTGTGTGGTACTACACTCAGGGTAGTGGAAAATCAAAGAGACCTGGAGGTAATTGTGCAGATATAAAAGTGTCAGATCTAAAATTCTCTGAGCAGTGCAGGCATGCTACCAGGACAGCTCATGGGGTTTTGTCAATGATATACAGAAACTTTGCTAGTAGTGACAAGAAGGCAATTATCCCTTTGTATAAGGCCAAGGTTAGGCCACACCTTGAGTACTACATACAGGTCTGGAGGCCTCACTTTAGGAAGAATGTAGATCTACTGAAATGGGTGCAGAGAACGACAACCAGATTTGTGAAGGGAACAAAAGGGGTGCTCTTACCTAGAAAGGCTTCAATTCTGCAAATTGCAGCATCTGGAGACTAGGCACCTGCAGGGTGATCTGATTGCAGAGTTTAAGGATTGAGTAGACTGATTATGCTGAATGTGAATTTATTCTCCCTCTTGCTGAAACTATACACATGAGGGAGCAAACATTTAGTTGAGAAAGGATGGTTGCAAGATAGATGTGCAAGAGTTTGTCTTCAGCCATGGGTGGTTGACTGTTGGAACAGGCTTCCATTTATTATTGTGGAAGTGAATGGTTTGAATAAATTCAAGGAAGGACTAGACAAATTCTTGGAGGGTATGGTTGGGTAAAGAGTGTGGGATTTTTTTTTGGCTGATGAAAGCTTGCTTTCTTGCATCATTTGCCAACACTACTACTATTACAACAGCAATCCCAGGCATTTATCTGAGCTTTATCATATATCTTAGTTCCCATTTTTAACTATGCTATTCTCTTCATTTTTATTTCTCTGAAATCATGTGTATTAGTATTGACATTAGGATGGAGGAGAAACTATTTCAAAACATACTGCTATATATATATATATATATCTGCCTTTATGGGGTTCAGGTTCTTTCTTTTCTACTCCATTAGTCATTTGCACTACTTTGTCATTGCTTAGTTTCATTATGCCTACAGTTACTATTTAACATGTTGGACTACATTCACACACAATAACACACATTTTACCATGGCCAACACAGAAGTCTGCACTTTCCAAGCTTTCAGTCTTTCCTAGAGCTTGCTTACACTAGATCCAGTTTCCCATTTCTCTTTTTTCTTCTATAGAGAGATCTACACATGGTTTTCTCGGCTTAGGCATGGCAAGTCATCATTTTCTTTTGATAGTTTTTGATAGTTTAACTTTGGATTTTATCTTGTTTGTTCTGTCAAGTCAGCAATAATCAATGTGCACATTTGATAAAAAATGTATATAATATGATTATCTTAGAGAACCCCTTATCCTTGTTTTTCCTTTCAATCTGGTGGTTGACCCTTGTAAAACTCACTCAGATTGTAGGTATACAATGATACGTATTTTGTATATTATCTTGTGTATATATAGTCTAGAAAAGAATAGCGAAAGCTTAAAAAGCAGTACTCACCTTGAAATTAATCTGCGATGGTTTACTTAGGTAGCGTGGTTAATGTTTAAGTTGAATTGTTGAATTGAAAAATTAAAAGGGAGGGAAGTAGGTAAAAGTTGACTGAGTTAAATAGGCGCAAGGAAATAGAAGTGTACACATCCAATCCTTGGTTGTCATCGAAATAAAGAGAAGAATAATTAAAAACTATGTAAGTGAATCCGATGAAGCCAATAGTCTTTACGAGGACTTTCGTTAGTTAGAGAACGTCTTCAGTTGGCAATGTGTGGGGAGAGAACGCGCGTGATATTTTAAGAATAAAAAATTATACTCTCGTGATGCCTTTTTTGACATGTGGGAACTTTAATCTCGAGAGGTTCCAAATTGGGGAAAGATTGAAGGGGAGTTTAGAATTTAGAATTTTGAGGTTAGAGTGGTGCTTGTACCATTCAATAACTAGGGCTTCATATTGGAGTATTCTGTAACTGGATTTTAGTTTAATGATGGAAATGGCAGAGTCGATGAGCGGGTTGTGGTTGTGAGTCTGGGCATGAGTTGTAAGTTCTGCGACAGATTGGTTAGACATGAGACTATGAAAATGGTAGTATGCACGGGTATTGGATGTCTTTGATGAGCCAAATTTAGTAGTGGTGCTTCCGATATAACATGTGTTGCAGTTTGGTTGACAATTGATGAGGTATATAATATTATTAAGGTCGTTTATAGGATATTTGTATGTGTCTTTATAGGTGCTGAAGAAGGATCCTAATTTGTTGTAGGTGGAAAAAACAAGGGAGATATCAGTGTTGTTAAATAGGCATCGGAACTGTCCTGCTAGTTCATTGTGGTAAGGGAGGACTATGCGGATGTTTGTTTTATTTTTGTCTTTGGTTGGGGTGTTAGATTTAATTTTATTTTTAGCGTTAAGGATTGTATTTAAAATAAGTTGGTGGGGGTAACCTCTGGATATAAATTTGTCGGTGATATACTGTATTTCATTGTGAAGGTCAGTGGGTAAGGAACTGTACTTTAGTGCATTGTGAATCTGGTTATATAAAACTGCCTTTTTAGTGTTTAGAGGGTGATGAGAAGCAAAATGTAAGTATTTACCAGTGTTTGTATTTTTCCTGAAAATTTTCGTATTTAATTTTGTGCCTGTTATATAGATAGTAAGATTAAGGAAATTTATCTGATTATTTTGTCCAATTTCAAGGGTGAATTTAAGTCTATCGTGTACAGAGTTAAGTTTTACGAAGAGGTTATCAATAATGGATCTGTTGCCAATTACAAGAATGTCGTCGGCATAGCGCATGTATAGTTTTAGTTCAGGGGGAAAGGGGTGTAGAATTTGGCTTTCAATGGCGGCTAGGTAGATTTCAGATAATGGGGCTGAAATCCCTAGTCCCATTGGTAAGCCAAATATTTGTTGGAAGATTTTTTCGTTGAATCTAAAAAATCTTGCTTCTAATAGAAGGGTGGTGAGTTCAAGGATATGGTCTATAGAAAGGGAGGTACGTTTTGTTAAGGTATCGTCTGTTTCTAAGAATTTGCGTAGGGCTTGTAAAGTAAATGGAATATGGACATTTGACAACAAATGTGGACAACAAATATTTGGCTTACCAATGGGACTAGGGATTTCAGCCCCATTATCTGAAATCTACCTAGCCGCCATTGAAAGCCAAATTCTACAACCTTTCCCCCTGAACTAAAACTATACATGCGCTATGCCGACGACATTCTTGTAATTGGCAACAGATCCATTATTGATAACCTCTTCGTAAAACTTAACTCTGTACACGATAGACTTAAATTCACCCTTGAAATTGGACAAAATAATCAGATAAATTTCCTTAATCTTACTATCTATATAACAGGCACAAAATTAAATACGAAAATTTTCAGGAAAAATACAAACACCGGTAAATACTGTACTTACATTTTGCTTCTCATCACCCTCTAAACACTAAAAAGGCAGTTTTATATAACCAGATTCACAATGCACTAAAGTACAGTTCCTTACCCACTGACCTTCACAATGAAATACAGTATATCACCGACAAATTTATATCCAGAGGTTACCCCCACCAACTTATTTTAAATACAATCCTTAACGCTAAAAATAAAATTAAATCTAACACCCCAACCAAAGACAAAAATAAAACAAACATCTGCATAGTCCTCCCTTACCACAATGAACTAGCAGGACAGTTCCGACGCCTATTTAACAACACTGATATCTCCCTTGTTTTTTCCACCTACAACAAATTAGGATCCTTCTTCAGCACCTATAAAGACACATACAAATATCCTATAAACGACCTTAATAATATTATATACCTCATCAATTGTCAACCAAACTGCAACACATGTTATATCGGAAGCACCACTACTAAATTTGGCTCATCCAAGACATCCAATACCCGTGCATACTACCATTTTCATAGTCTCATGTCTAACCAATCTGTCGCAGAACTTACAACTCATGCCCAGACTCACAACCACAACCCGCTCATCGACTCTGCCATTTCCATCATTAAACTAAAATCCAGTTACAGAATACTCCAATATGAAGCCCTAGTTATTGAATGGTACAAGCACCACTCTAACCTCAAAATTCTAAATTCTAAACTCCCCTTCAATCTTTCCCCAATTTGGAACCTCTCGAGATTAAAGTTCCCACATGTCAAAAAAGGCATCACGAGAGTATAATTTTTTATTCTTAAAATATCACGCGCGTTCTCTCCCCACACATTGCCAACTGAAGACGTTCTCTAACTAACGAAAGTCCTCGTAAAGACTATTGGCTTCATCGGATTCACTTACATAGTTTTTAATTATTCTTCTCTTTATTTCGATGACAACCAAGGATTGGATGTGTACACTTCTATTTCCTTGCGCCTATTTAACTCAGTCAACTTTTACCTACTTCCCTCCCTTTTAATTTTTCAATTCAACAATTCAACTTAAACATTAACCACGCTACCTAAGTAAACCATCGCAGATTAATTTCAAGGTGAGTACCGCTTTTTAAGCTTTCGCTATTCCTTTCTAGTCTATTAACACGGTACTTGAAGATTTCTAAAAATTTCGTATTGTATATATAGTCTTTAACAATCTAACTCAATTTACCGCATACCAATTATCACTATTCTTAGTCAATACTAATATACATATAATCTAACATAATTATATATATAATCTAACACAACTATATATATAGTTGTGTTAGATTATATACCTCAGCATGGTTAGATGGTGCTAGTATTGGCTTATAACTTTGGCTGTATTTGTGTCATACTTTATATTTTACAAAATTTTTAGATACATAATCCTTCCATTTTCTCTTTTTTTTTTGTCTTCATTATTTATTTGTTTCTTCACTCATTTTCTGCTTTTTTTTTTTTTTTTTTTTCCATATTGCCTCTGTGTTATGCAATGTGTTGTTGGATATTGCATATGCAGCCACTTAATATATATATACATACACGTATATTATATTATATAAGATATATTATGATAATAATAGTGAGTAAAAACCAGGAAAGGTGAGGAAATAAAAATAAATAAATCGGATATGGCAAATACATCAACGCGCACAAAGCAGCAGCAATGGATGTAAATGTACACATATATAATATTTTAATATATATAATGATGGAAGTGCAATTTACACAGAATGCCCAAAGCTGAAAGGAAAAGAATAGAAGTAAGTAAACGGTAGCTAGCATCAGATATCTGATGCTAGCTAACGTTTACTTTCTTCTATTCTTTTCCTTTCAGCTTTGGGCATTCTGTGTAACTTGCACTTCAATCATTATATTTATATTTATTAAAATATTATATATATATTAATACAGTAAGAAACATTAATGCAGGGTCAGCAAAGATGGATATGAGAAGTACACATGGTGCCTGAACTAAAAGGGTGAATTATAGGAAAGAAAAGAAATGAAGTAGTAATGAAAAAGGTGAAAGAATGTTAAAATCCTAGTACAATTATGAATTAAGATAAACTATGTATATATTTTTGAATTAAGATAATTAATGGCATAATTAACAAGCCAATGGGAACTGTGTTTCCAAACTTTGGAAACAGTTCTTGATACATGGTCAGGAGCAGTCTCCTGATGAAATGCCTGGACATGTATCAATTTTTCTTTTTAACTGTCTTCAGATTTTACATATTTGCCATCCCTATATTTGATCTTCTTTCTAAAATTGCCCACCCTTATCTGAATACAGTTATAGCCCTTGTAATTTATTTTGTAAGCCCCTTTGTAATTTTTGTATATCCCTTTGTAATTTATTTTATTTTCCTTTTCCACAGTCCCATTTCTTCCTATTGGCTTGTTAATTATTCCATTAATTATCTTAATTCATAATCGTACTAGGATTTTAACATTCTTTCACCTTTTTCATTACTACTTCATTTCTTTTTTTCTGCTATCCTTTACACCCTTTAAGTTCAGGCACTATGTGTACTTCTCATATCCAAAAATACCTAAGACAGCAATACAAGAAAACTTCCGGCCACACACACAGTAAGTGTGTGGACCGGAAGTTTTCTTGTATTGCCCTCTTAGATTTCTTTCATATTCTAGAATTCTTTCATTTTTCACAGGATTATATCGGCACGATCTTAGCTTTTGGCTTAACATTATTACTTTTATTTTCTTTATTATTTTTTATTCTTCCTTTTGGTCTCTGTCAGGTTGGCTATGATGTATGCGTATATTGTGTATTGTGTACATCATAACAGAAACAGAGACCTAGTTTATTGCAGTGGCTCCCACGATTATCACTGCCGATCCTCATGTTAATTATGCTTATGTTAATTGCATTTTATTTCATGTAATTTATTTTTTGGCTACAGGTGCTCTCAATTCTTCCATGGTAATTACACCTGACAGTTCAGCTCCCCTACCTAATAATAACATTTAAATACACTGATAATAGCATTTTTGTCTATATTTCATTATGGCTGCCAGTTTTTTCTGCAGTATTCTGGATCCATAATCCAGTTTAATATTTTTAATTTTTAATTTTTTATTTTTTATTTTTAATACCTTTCTTGTTTACTAAGATTTTCAGTAATTTCATTACATCTCATCTTTATCATTATTATATATATATAATATAATATATTATATATATTAAGTGGCTGCATATGCAATATCCAACAACATGTCCCATAACACAGAGGCAATATGAAAAAAAAAAAAAAAAAAAAAAAGCAGAAAATGAGTGAAGAAACAAATAAATAACGAAGACAGCAAAAAGAAAAATGGAAAGATTATGTATCTAAAAATTTTGTAAAATATTAAGTATGACACAAATACAGCCAATACTAGCACCATCTAACCATGCTGAGGCCAAAAAAGTGTGAATTATCACTAATATGATAAAATAAACCAAACACAAAATAAAAATAGATATAGGACAAACAAAGCAAGGAACAAAAAATAGATCACTGAACATTCGTCTGTTTTTTGATGTCAAACAAATTTTGTTCCTTGACGACCAAATGGTTGTCTATTTTTTGTTCCTCTACTTCCTCTTTTTTCCCACTTTCTTGTTATTCTATCCTGATATATATATATATATATATATATATATAGGCTTATAAACTTTGCCTTATATTATACCCCAGGGGCTCACATCTGGTGAGTATGGGCTAGGCACACCCAGAGTCCTTAGCTGGATAACACCATTCTCTTTCTTGATGATTCCTTTCTATTTTTGACTCTTGCTCTCTCACAGAGTAACTCGGGAAATTTTTTTTTTTTTTTTTTTTTTTGGCTGGTGCATAAGCCTCAGGCTTCCTTGCACCATATGGCTAATAATAATATTTTCAAATTTTTAGATACATATTCCTTCCTTTCTACTTCTGTCCTCGTTTTTTTGCTCTTTTCCGCGCTTACCGCTACTTTTTTTTGCTCTTATGTATAGGGTAATAAAAGGTTACGATTTTGGGTGTAATATACCGAGTTATCTACAGCAGTGGTCTCCAAACTTTTTTAGTCGCGCACCCTAATTTTAACATAACAGGCCTACCGCGCACGCCGAAATAAAAAATTAAATATATAAGTTTAATATATATATTTTTAAAATTTATAAATCATTTACATTGAAGGCATTATATCCAAAATCACATATAAAAAAATACAAAAACAAAATTAAACTGAAGTTCAAGTACAAAATGCATGTATTTGAATGTGCGCGTTTGATGGCATGATCAAACAAAGCCGCATATTGAAGTATTAAAAAACATTTATTTATAATTTTTATTTTCAATTACGTTTCTAAAAACTAAAGTTTTCATAATTAATAAATATTGATTTATTGCGGATTATCTCGCACACTCCATGGTGCACGCATCCAACTTTGGAGGCCACAGATCTACAGTATCTCTACGATAGGTTTGGCAGCAATGCAGCTTAATTAAATTTATTCCTTTCAGCAGAAAAAGAAGCCTCAATGACGATTCCTTTTACGTCGACCTGAGGAACAATGACTGATGATGATAGCAGTAGCAGTAGTGGCATGTGATACAAGAAAGCAAATGTATGAGCTTATGCAGCATCTGCCAAAAAAAAAAAAAAAAAAATCACACCATTCCCTCAAAATGCCTGTCCAGTTCCTCCTTAAATTTATTTAATCTATCAACTTCCACAACGACAGATGGAAGTTTGTTCCAGCAATTAACCACCCGGGCTAAAGGCAAATTTCCGCACATCTATTCTACATCTGTCTTTTCTTAATTTGAATTTATGCCCCCTTAGGTTCGTAATCTGAACAAGTGGAAGGATCCCATCAGAATTCAGCGTGCTCAACCCATTCAAGGCCTTATACACCTCAATCAGATCACCGCGCAGGTGTCTAGTCTTCAGCCACTGTAATTTGCAGAACTTAAGCCTCTCTTGGTAAGAGGATCCCTTCATTCCCCTCACCAATCTTGTTGCCCTTCTCTGTACATGCTCAAGTAAATCTACATCCTTCCTAAAATGAGGCCTCCAGACCTGTACGCAGTACTCAAGGCGTGGCCTGACCATTGCCTTATACAGAGGGACAATCACCTTCTTTTCTCTGCTAGCAAAATTCCTATATATCATTGACAAAACCCCATGACCTGCCCTGGCAGCCTGTCTGCATTGCTCAGAAAACTTCATATCTGACTGCACAATTACTCCCAGGTCTTTTTCATTTTCTACCACCTTAAGTGTAGTACCACACAGTTGGTACATTTATCTGGGATTACTTCTACCCATATCCAGTACTTTGCATTTGTCAAGGTTAAACTTCAGTTGCCACTTCTTAGCCCATCTGCCCAAATTATCTAGATCCTGTTGCAGTAGCACACTGCGATTACTGTCATTAACAACCCTGCCAACCTTTGTATCATCTGCAAACTTCGACATTAAGCCTGATATACCTTCATCAATATCATTGATAAATATACAAAACAACAGTGGACCCAACACCGAACCCTGTGGGACTCCACTAATAACATTAGTCCACGAAGAGCAGCACCCATTAATTACCACCCTCTGTCTTCTCCCACTCAACCATCCTTTTATCTATTGTGGCAACTTACCCTTAATACCATTCTGCTCCAATTTGTACAATAGTCTTCCATGCGCAACAGTGTCAAAAGCTTTCCTGAAATCCAAATATATGATATCAAAATTATTTTTTGCATCCAGTTCCTTTGTAACCACATCATAATATCCTATCAAATTTGTCTGACAAGACTTTCCCTTAAGAAACCCATGCTGTGTCTGAATTAATGATAATATCTACAAAAAAGTTTTGACCATTTTTCATTTTAAGATATATTTCTGAACTAAATATATTAAAATAAAATTAATGATATAATTATGTCAACTTAAAATGGAAATTAATATTATCGTTACACTCGTACACTTTATATATAACACTGCCCAAGCGCGAAGACAGTAAAAGCATCTTACGAAAATGTAGTTAATTGATATGTGCACATTCGCTTGTCACGTGCTAACTACTTCGGCGCCAAAAATAATTCCATCACGTAGAAGCATTTTATAATTATTGATAAAAGCGAACATCGAAAATTTTATTTTCTCTCCATTCCGTAAAATGCCTATGCGTAAATGGATTTATAATGAAGAATACTTGAAGGAACAGACATTATCAAACATATTTTTTAGTGTTGGGCAGTAGTCGTGCAGAAATAAAAGCTCATTTAAAATAAAAGGCAACATAAGAAAAATATAACTATATTTATGGGTATTTGCTCTTCTACTTTTATTGTATATACTGTACTACTATTACTTTTCTTTATTGCAAAGTTTTGTTCCAGAATACTATACCAATCATATGCTACATAAAAAGTTATGTGACCAGGGCTAACTTTGATTTCAATAAAATTGAATACTACTTTCCCCCACCAATTTATTATTATTATTATTATTATTATTATTATTATTATTATTAGCTATAAGGTGCAAGAAAGCCTGAGGCTTATGCTGCACCAGCCAAAAAAAAAATAAATAAATAAAATAATAATAAATTAAAAAAATTCCCGAGTTACCCTGAGAGAGAGAGAGAGAGAGAGAGAGGAATCAGCAAGAGAAGAATGATGATATCCATATCAGGACCCTGGGTGTGCCAAGCCCATACTCACCAGATGTGAGCCCTTGAAATTCTCCAAGGAACCTGGAGATATGTTGTTTTGCCACTGAAGGTAGAACCATGTCAAGCCACCACGGTGACTGGAAACAACAGGCAAATCCGCTACTCACTATATGGGATGAATATAGCGGTACAGTGAAGTCTTTGATTTACTTCTAGGAACTCTTCAGATGGAACAACAACGTAAACTGGACGTTTCTTCAACCCCCCCCCCACCTTTTTAAATATGTACATTTATATGTTATAAGAGTGAGATGCGTTCCCATGGTCAAATCTTTGGACTCGCCAACTTAATTTAAGTTCCATTTAACTACTCATTAAAAACAAAAATTAAACAAATCAATATTAACACAGGAAAGCAATAAAAATACACATATACTTTACTGTATACGTAAACTTCTCTGATTTCTCCTTCGACCACATGTTATTCATTATGGAAAATATTCTCTCCACGGAAGCTATACTTCCAAGTAGGTAAAGAACAAATTTCACAACACTACTAAAATCCTGGAAAGCTAGACATTTTTCAAGCAATTCGGAAAATAATTGAACCCATCTATCAGATACAGAAATGTTTTCTTCATTCCATGTGTCCAACTGCTTGACTACTGTTGCATTTTTAAATTCCCACTGATCAAATATGCAAGTTTCATCTGCTCTCGTTCGTGTAATAAGCTCCTCATTGAAACTGTCCTGTATTTCTTTCTATTCGGGTAACTTTCTCAATATACCCATTTAAATTTTTCAGTATTTTCCAAGCTGCATTTCCACTTGTTTACATATTCTAAGCTAGTTTCACAAAAGTTTTTAACTACTTCAAAAAACTTAACCTCACTAATTTCACCTCCATCTATTAACATTTTTAGTTTTTTTTTTAACATCTGTTATAAAAAGTTGGTTTTTTCTGGCTTCTAATATGTTTGTAAGGTTTTCAATATTCACAGCTACTTCTGTAGCTGAACTATTATCTTTTTCAATAAAACTAATATACACTGAGTCAAAACATTATGACCTGCGAGTCGTTATGCAAATCAGAGCAACTGCAGGTGAACTACGGCGCGTGCGCGGGTCGGTATAAAAAACACCTGATATTGAGCTCCGTTAATCAGTGTCACTCTTGTTCTTCAGATGGGAAAGGCAGCGGACTTAAGGGAGTTTGACAAAGGCCAAATTGTAATGGCCAGACGACTGGGTCAGAGCATATGCGAAACGGCATGGCTGGCGGAATGCTAATGGTCTGCCGTGGTTAGTACATACCAAAAGTTGTCGGAGGAGAGAAAACCCACGAACTGCCGGCGAGGTGTTGGACGACCAAGGCTCTCCCAGATGGCACGTGGCAACAGAAGGGAGACTGTGGTGCAATTCGCCGCTAATTGGAATGCTGGTGAACCCTGCTGAAAATGGGGCTGTGCAGCCGCAGGCCGCTCCGAGTACCCATGCTAACCATAGTTTACCAGCGACAGCGCCTAAAATGGCACGCGAGCATCAAAACTGGACCTTGAGTGATTTGGAGGGTCGTCTGGTCAGATGAATCACGTTTCCTGTTGCACCATTTGAATGACCGGGTACGTGTGTATCGTTTACTTGGGGAAGTGATGGCTCCTGGATGCATGGTGGGATGAAAACAAGTCAGTGGCAGCAGTGTCATGGTTTGGGCGATGTTCTGCTGGGATACCCTGGGTCCTTTCATCCATGTCCCGGGCACGCTGACATCACTGACCTAAATATCACTGCTGACCAGGTACACCCTTTCATGGCAATGGTCTTCCCCTCTAGCGGTGCCATCTTTCAGCAAGATAATGCACCAGGCCACACCGTCGGGATTGTTCGCGACTGGTTTGCGGAACATGAGGAAGACTTCCAGGTATTGTCCTGGCCTCCAAATTCCCCAGACATTAATGCCATCGAGCATCTGTGGTTTGTGTTGGAACAGCAACACTGATCTGTGGCATCTCAACCATGGACCTTACAGGAGTTAAAGGATCTGCTGGTTACGTGTTGGTACTAGATACCACAAGGCACATTTAAAAATCTTGTAGCGTCCATGCCTCACCAGGTATGAGCTGTTTTGGCTGCACGTGGAGGACCAACATCATATTAAGTAGGTGGTCATAATGTTTTGGCTCATCGGTATATGTTTGGAATGTTGGAACTTGATTTCATGCAAATAACAACCATAATTTCAAACAGGGACCTTCAAATAATTTTTTCAACATAACAGGGCATTTCCCTTGAGAAAGGAAATATGAACGAAGTCAGTCAAACATGCCAAAATTCTGTCAATTGGGCCTATGGGCAGATGGCAAATCTTGTATTTCCATGTTTCAATAATTTTGCATAATTGTCTCCTGCAAATTCACAAAGGTTAGGTTCTTCGATTCTGACCGTGCATATAAAAAGCATTTGTATATTTTAACTGCAAAACAATCAATATCGATTGGTAGACAGCACACTGGAGACAGTTTTGAATAATACGTGCACCACAAACCAGGATCGGATTTAAACTTGTTGTGGCCCTATGCTATAAGATGTAGTAGTGGCATGTGATGCAAGAAAGCAAGTGTATGAGCTTATGCAGCATCAGCCAAAAAAAAAAAAAAAAAAAAAAAAAAAATTACAAAACAAATCCCTCTAAATGTCTGTCCAGTTCCTCCTTAAAGTTATTTGACCTATCAACTTCCACAATGACAGATGAAAGTTTGTTCCAGCAATTATCCACCCGCTGGCTAAAGGCAAATTTCCGCACATCTATTCTACATCTGTCTTTCCTCAATTTGAATTTATGCCCCTTAGATTCGTAATCTGAACAAGTGGAAGAATCCCATCAGAATTCAGCATACTCAACCCATTCAAGGCCTTATACACCTCAATCAGATCACCTGGCAGGTGCCTAGTATCCAGCCGCTGCAATTTGAAGAACTTAAGCCTCTCTTGGTAAGATTTCATTCCGCTCAGCAATCTTGTTGCCCTTCTCTGTACACGCTCAAGCAAATCTACATCCTTCCTAAAATGAGGCCTCCAGACCTGTACGCAGTACTCAAGGCATGGCCTGAACATTGCCTTATACAGAGGGACAACCACCTCCTTTTCCCTGCTAGCAAAATTCCTGTATATCATTGACTAAACCCCATTACCTGCCCTGGCAGCCTGTCTGCATTGCTCAGAAAACTTCATATCTGACTGCACAATTACTCCCAGGTCTTTTTCATTTTCTACCACCTTAAGTGTAGTACCACACAGTTTCTCTGGGGTTACTTCTACCCATATGCAGTACTTTGCATTTGTCAAGGTTAAACTTCAGTTGCCACTTCTCAGCCCATCTGCCCAAATATTCTAGATCCTGTTGCAGCAGCAGACTGTCATTACTATCATTAACAACCCTGCCAACCTTTGTATCATTTGCAAACTTCGACACTAAGCCTGATATACCTTTATCAATATCTTTAATAAATATACAAAACAACAGTGGACCCAACACTGAACCTTGTGGGAATCCACTAATAACATTAATCCACGAAGAGCAGCCATTGATTACCACCCTCTGTTTTCTCCCACTCAACCATCCTTTTATCCATTGTAGCAACTTACCCTTAATACCATTCTGCTCGAATTTGTACAGTAGTTTTCCATGTGCAACAGCGTCAAAAGCTTTCCTGAAATCTAAGTATATGATATCAAAATTGTTTTTGAGTCCAGTTCCTTTGTAACCACATCATAATAACCAATCAAATTTGTCACACAAGACTTTCCCTCGTCTCTCTTACAGTTCGCCTCTGACAATGTTAAAAAAGGATTTTTTTTTTTTAAGATGGAGCGAGGCCTCTTGTAATGTGAGGCCCTAAGCTGTAGCTTGTTTATGCATAAACAAGATTTATGTTGCTTATCACCGTGCTCCGTAGGCGAGTGGTCAGGAGCGGAAGTACAGTAGCACACGCTCTTTGAGTAGACCGGGGTTCAAGCCCCTGACTGCTGAATACGGTCGATCTGCCAACCCACAATGGACCAGCGTGGCAGATTATGGTCCATTTCCCTCAGCATGAATTGTTGAGGAGGCTTCCATCCTGCAGTGGGTTGATAATGGCTCCACTTTACCTTTTATCACCGTGCATCACAATCAGTGATGCACGGTGATAAGCAACAAGAGCTTCGCTCGCATGCTGTGATTTTATCACTTTCTCCATCATCACGTCTTACATGAACGAGCTGATGTTTTGAAACTAATTCAATTTTCTCAGCATCCTTATGTTTCTGGCTACCTAGATGTTGGTTAATGTCACTCCCAACTCCATTAACAACAGAAAAATGAACATTACAATGTTGACAAACCACTTTTGTTTTATCGCTATACCAATTGTGCAGTTTAATAAATTTGAATTCTTTTTGAAGGGTTTCGTTAAATGCGCAATTTCTGTCTTTTGACATTTAAAATTTTAATTTTATAATTATAACTGTGTATATCTTAGGGCACTTGCATACACAGCCAATTATAGATTAGCAAATTTGTAACAGCGGCATCGTTACATCTCATATTGTGAATACCTTCACGACAAGTTGCCATGACATTGCACTACTTCGAATAAGTAACGTTTCATCCGAAGGAGAAGACTGTTGTTACTTATTCTCAGTGGATACCACCAGCCAGACGGATAACTGATTATAACTAATGTTAAAGGCCTATGACAAAAATTGTCGGTCTATTTTAGTCGTAGTGGTAGCCACCGGCAGATGGAATTCTCGGCATTCGATCGACGCGCCTCTACCTGTGATTACACGAATCACTACTACCCACAATGGCAGCCATCCTACGAAATAATCCCGATTATAGATTATGTTGCGCCAATATTTAAGCGTTTTTTTTTTACGGAACAAAAATGATATTTTTACTAAAACGACGGGACGGCCGGCGCATAACAAACAAAAAAAAAAAAAAAAAAAAAAAAGACTGTCCCGTTGAAAACGGGACGTATGGTCAGCCTAATTATAGTAGTACAAAAGTTCATACAATCGAACTTGCCGCACTGTTCCACGTTTGAATTCACTTTTAACAAGAATGATCATTCCTTTCCTGAACAAACCGAAGGCTTCAGACATCTTTTTTGTAGCGAGTTTTACTTGCGGTGATGGCTACATTTCCTCATCCTCCTGCGCTCCTACCCTTTGTTACAACTTAAACAGTTCCTCGCTAGTCAAATCAGCATCATGCGATTCCAGCATCTCTTCCATATTACCTATGTATAATTCGTCAAATCCAATCTCATTCACCAATTCTGTAATCCAACTGAATTTCGGGGAGATTAGTAAGTTTCTGGACACCGTGAATACACTACAGCCATATACTCTTCTACACGCTATCCGTCGTAGCTCGAGTGTCTTCCTCCAATGATGCCACGTTTTCTGTGGATGACTTAATATTGTATTCCCTACAATTCTGAACGGTATGCAGCACTAAATAATCCAGCGATCATTTCATGATTCCCGAAATGATAACTAGATGTAAATCAAATACTTTCTCTATTGCTATTATTCTGCCTCCAAGAACCGAAGTCAGTAGCTTCCATGCTAACACAATCCTGCCTGATTGTAGGTTTCTTTTTTTTTTTATAAACCTATTTATTCCAGTGAAGAATTAAAATAAATCGCTAATAAAATAAAATAAATCGTTCTTCTCCCACTTTCTCTGAATGGTCGCGTTTCTTATTCTATCACTCCTGGTCTTTCTACACACTTCTCAGAAACTTCATCCCCATCGCTTGCATTCTGCCGCATTACCCATGATTCCGATCTATAGGTTATTACTGGTATATAATAAGCTCTAGAGTACCATACTGCACTTCTCAGGTACCTCCTTTCTCCAAATTCGATCTTTCACAGTAATAAAACATTCTTCCTTGGTCTGCTCTTCTATATACTGCTTTACCAATTCTCCCTTATGTATTGTATTCTCTAAATGTCTGAAACTATTCATTTCTTCTATATTCTTTCCCTCAATAAAGATGCTAATCTCCTCCTCTCCCTCCTTCCATGCCATTCTCAACGGGTTACTCTTAGCATCAACTAAACTTTAAATTTCTTTGCCTCCTCTACCCAACTTTCCAACTGCTACTGTATCTCCTCCTCCTCATCGATCAACAAATCGTGAGCAGACATCATCGCTTTCATTTTTTCTATCCCAATCCCTTTCTCCACGGCATTTGCTATCCATTACTAGTGTGAACAGTAGAGGTGAGAGTACACTACCGTTACTCAGTCCGTTATTAATTTCAAACCAGCCTGTGTTTCCAACCAGTTTTCGCTGCTTTCTGTCCCTCTGTACAGACTTCTAATGCTCTCTATCAACAACTTTCCTACTCCCTGTTTCCTTAACAATTCCCAAACCCTTCTTCTCTCTAGGCTATCATACACCTTTTCAATATCCAAAAAAGCCATGCACAGATCTCTTCTATATCGTAATGTTTTGTCATTTATCAAACAGCAAAAATTACATTTGTGATCGATCTTCCTAGATTTCTGAAGAAACTCTGCTCTTCCATCATCCTACTTTCGACCTTTTCTCATACATTCCGCTTTTCTTTCGTACAATTTCCATATGTGACTAGTCAGGGTGATCCCTCTAAATTCTCACACTTTTTCCTGTCCCCTTTTTATAGGCACAATCAATCCTCTTTTTCAGTCTCTCGGTATCCTTTTCTCTTCCCATACTACTTTCATTACTCTGTGTATCCACTGCAGCCCTGCTTGGCCAGCACATTTTACCTCTACAGTCGCTTCATCACACCCAAGCGATTTACCCCATTTCATCTTTTCCATTGCTGCCACCACTTCACTGCTTGACATCCCTCTCTCTCTCTCTCCTCTCTTTTGCCCTACCTCTTCTTCTATTGTATGTCCTTTTTCTCTGCTGTTCAAAAGCCTCCTAAAAGTCTTTCCATCTCTTTCTTATTTCTTCTTCGTTTGTAATTATTCTTCCCATCTCACTATACAAGTAATATTGTTTCTTCCTATCTCTCCTCTTTTCTTTCATTAATCAATATATCTTTTTCCAGTAATTAACATCCCGCAGATCTTGTAACCAACTACTCTCCAACCACTTTTTTTTCTTCAACCATTCTCTTTGCGTCACTTTTTGCTTCTTTATATTCTCTCTCTGACTCATCTGTTGGGTCTTTACATCTCTTTCTAAAGGCCTGATTCTTCTTTAGAGTTGCCTCTTTACTTTCTCGTTCAACCACTATCTCTTTCCATCTTCCACACCACTTGTCCTCCCATACACTTCTCCCTCAGTCGGTCTAAACTAAAGCCTTTTTGAAATCCTTCCCATTCCCCTTCTGTTCCTTGTACTTCATTATCAGACCTAAGCTTTCTTTTTTCTATTTATTTTTCCTATATCCTACCTAAACAAAACAAAATCTAGTAAAAACACGACTGATAGTTATGAATGGATTTTTTTAAATGCAAAATGTATTTTATATAAGAATTATTTACTTTTTTAGATGTGAAATATTTTAATTAGTTTATTGGTATGCAAAGGACAACTGGTAATTTTCAGCCTCCATCGTAATCCTTCTCGATTGTCTTATTTTATCTTTCACTTATGCTAGCACCTCTATAAGTATGCCTATGATCACTATGCATGGCTACCCTGGTAGTACCTTAATATCCTTCACTCTCCGCCACCACCAAATACGGAGGATGCGGAAAGGTCAGGGAATGACCACCGCACTGGAGCAATATGGCCTTAGTTGCTAATGCTCCTAAAAACCAAATAACAACAACAACAACTCTCCGCCATAAGTCGCTACTAATCAATTTGTTATTGACTTTGTTATTGTTCCAATGTGTTATTGACCAAGCTATACTTTGTATAACTGTGACTATCCTGCTTCTGAAATCATCCATTCCCAATTCTTAGCCATTCTTCAAGCATGGGTTCAACATTCTTTCGCCCTTTTCCAAACTTGCCCAAAATATTTTCATATCCTCTTCTAACTATGCCAACATGCGCATCAAAATACCCCATAACAATTTGTTCTGCTTCCTTTAAATACTCCTCCATCTCTTTCTCAAACATAACCTTTTCTTTACTCTCTCCGTTTTCCCCCCTCTCTTCATTTCCTGACCATCAATGCTTCTAACCCTTTTCTCAGGTTCTTTACCCCTTCACTTCAGTCAATCCCAACACATCTAGTCTTCTCTCCGCCATTAAATCTACGAACTCTTTCTCTTACCCGTTTAAAGTTACAATGTTCAGTATTCCAGGTCTTACGTCCGCAATTGTCGTTAACCGAAGATGGTCTGTTACAGTTGTTAAATTAGAGCACCAGAGAGGGGAGAATTTTTGAATCTCGAGGGGATGAGGGAATTTCGTCTATGCGCCCTGCTAGTCTCGCTTATTGGGAAGAGGTCAGTCAGAGGCAATGGACGTGAAGAATCCGGGAATTACAAAGGGGCTTATAATTCAAAGAATAAGTATCCCAAAATCATCAGTGGACTGAGGCCAAAGGCAGCTTTGCAGGAATCCTGCAGGGCTGCTTGGGAGAAAAAAAAAAAAAAAAAACTGATTCGTGGTATCAAAAATATAGATTGTACAGTTTGACAATCTACAGGCATTACTGTTCTACTGAATCCTGCATTTATTTGTATGCAGTGCCAGAATTAGGCATAAGCCAAATGACCCACGGCTCGAGTCCTTGTCACTTCCTTTTATGGGCTGAAAATCTATAGTTACAAATTTTGTGATTTCTTCGCCTTGTCTAAGGACTTCATCATGAACCTGCTATGTTAAGCTTTTATTAACCATGCCGAATTGAAATCAAAACTCCTGTTACCCAAATCGCGATAAGAAAAGGCAGGATTGAACAGGAACGGATTTAGTTTTTTTTTTTACATCCGCGCAAGCTACGGTAATTAGTTTTTCTTTTTTCGGTTGTTGAAATTCCCAGGAATTAAATCTGGCCAAGTTCGGAAATTAAAATTTTAATACCACATTAAAGGTAAAATTCAGAAATGTATGCGATGCATTTTATATTATAATAAAATGCACACAAGTTGAACTTCACAACTGCCTACATTTTCCAATTATGTCTGGCTCCTTTGGTTTAATGGCAAGTAACAAGATATGCAATAATAATTGCCAGCGTCGTTTTTTTTTTTTACTTT
Organism: Mastigoproctus giganteus; assembly: GCF_048544385.1. NCBI lineage: Eukaryota > Metazoa > Arthropoda > Arachnida > Uropygi > Thelyphonidae > Mastigoproctus > Mastigoproctus giganteus. Next base: position 182,381,548 of record NC_143581.1, read on the forward strand.
TCAAATTCTAAGAAACCACAAACACATGTCACAAACAGGCTTCTGACCTGTGTTAACTGTTTGTTTTACAAGCCCTTTTACAGAATTTTCGACGGTTTGATGAGGCAAACTGTCGACTAACAGCTGGTATACAGCTGTGATGACATCCTACACTACTGCTAAGGACATGATGTTAAATGCTCTCACGTTTCGCTAACGATTTACACTAAATGGATTACGGTATGCAGAAATAAGAAAATATCTTGCTGAATGAGTTTCAACTCTTGTTGAACTACTGCACTGGTTCTATCGCAGTCCCCTCATCTCCGGAACAGACTCCAATGAAAAAAGAAACTGGTAATGATCGGTAAAGAGATCGCGAAAATAATATATATATATATATATATATATATATATATATATATATATATATATACACACACACACACATATATATGTGTAACATATATATATATATCGATGTAACGGACTAATTGGGGTAAGGGGTGTCCGTTATTGCAGAAAAGTCCGTTAAATCGAATGAATTTTAAAAACATATATTAATAACGAACTTACAATGTACAGGATATATTAAAATGTTATTATAATGTACATTGAGTAATTTACACACGCCACTAAAACATCTGTTAAAAATAAATTTACGACAGGAACCAAACTTTATTTTAATTAAATACGTCAAAAAATAAACAATTAACTAATGGAGTGTTTCCACCAATTTTTATTTTTTTCCCTTAGAGCTCACACACAAAGTTGTTTTCAATGTGAACATTAGTTTTTTCATTTAGATCCATTTTAGAGGGAAAAAATACTTAAAAATTCTTAAACTCCATTGAATAAAAAACATACAAAAAAAAAGAAAAAAACGTTAAAAAAGATACATAATATTCAATATTAATATCAACTTAATTGAAAGAACCACAATTTTCAGCGTCAGAAACAACTGTCATATGGAGAGAGAGAGAGAGTGGGAGAGTGTTAATTCCTTGCTGGTAGAGGGTTCTGGTGAAACAGGTCCAGTTGATGAAGTGGTCTTGAAGAAATCATCAAGCTTCAGTTGCTTTACACCTTGGTGCTGCTGCCTTATTACTGTAGATCGAAATTCTCTAAAATGTTCATAATAAGGAAGCACATAAGGGTCTGATGATGATTCAATATAATGCATGATGTCATCCATATGCTGTCTTATAACAGAAAATTTAGGATGAGATGCAACTGATTCTTCGTCATCATCGTCCTCTTGTTCTCCATGAAGAACATTTTCCGCAATCTCTCCCTCAGAAAAAAATTTGGTAGCCCGGATCACCTTCATCATTTTCGAGCCACTGTTCCACATCATTCTCAGTTGCATTTTTGTTGCCGGCCCACAGAAGAGTGTCCCGAAAATTAGACGCTTGAACTCCCTCAAAGTCCATTTCAGGTTCTACGTCGTACGACAACTTCTTCCAAGCATTGGCCAAGGTAGTAATCTTCATATCTTTATACGCAGATGTTAAGTTGAAGATAGCAGATCTGATGTTGTATGCATGTAAATTTTGCAGTGTCCTGGTGCCTCTTGTATCTTCTTCTACGTCTTCTGTTTCTTCCAAAACAACCATCACCTCTTCCAAAAACTTTTTATACAACCTCTTACATGCAACGATTACACCCTGATCCATCGGCTGTATCAGTGAAGTAGTGTTAGAAGGCAGAAAAGCACATTTAATTCTCCCACCCCTACTAACTAATCTCTCAGCAGATGAGCAGATGAGGTGAGCAGATGAGCATCTAGCAGTGAAACAGCCTTTATTTCATTAGAAGGAATTTTCAGCACATCTGTCTGATAGCATCTCACATCAGACAGATGTGCTGTCTGATGAGCGACGCTATCAGATATAAATATGTTCTAAATTTTTTTCTTTAGGACAGAAATTTTTTGTCTGTTAAATCGAGGGCCTACTGTATATATATTTATTATTATTATTTTATTTATTTATTTTTGTAAACAAGTTATCTACTATTTCAATGCAAATAATGAAATATGTTGAGAATAGAATGTCTGAGTCATGATCGGCAGTTTCTTGATGCTGGGGTGTGTCCAGACTGATAAGAATTTTGAGCTAATATGAACAAGAAGAAGGGAAAAAAGAAAGAAAAGAATTTGATATTTGTTTAATTAATACACGAACTGCATTATGATTACCGATTTCCACACTTTTAATGCTTTGATTCTTAGTAAATTTGCGTGCATAACGCAAAACTGTCCTCTGAGGTGATATTAAAACAATGAAACTGATTTTTCCGTGTGTGCATTTCATGTTTGTAAAGGCTTACAACAGAACTTGAAAATTATAAATATTTGCAGTGAAAGTAAAAACAAGTTTTACCTATTTAATTTAATTTTTAATACTAATCTTATAACTGTAGCAACATTTACCAGTACACGTTTTCAAAAACAACTTATTACCAAATTAAAGATACGAGTAATATAGAGGTCAAAAATAGAGTTCCAGTTTAACGTTCAGTTTAATCAGCAAATTCCCTTATCGGTGACGATTTTTTTTTTTTTTTTAAATTTTTCATTTATATCCCTTCATTTCATTTTTATGTCAAAAGAATCAAGTAACAGTTGGGGAAGGGAGGTCCACGTCTGGATTTCATCACGCCCATCGAAGTGATAAAAGCAATATGAAACGCTTTTATTCATTACACACTACTGGTTCAACTGTTATCGTTAAGCTTATATCCTAATTTACAATGTTAACTGGCTCTCACGTAGCATTATGCACCGTCTTCCCCACCAGATTTGAATCCCCTCATCAGTTATTGAGGAATTTATGGGCTTTTCACAACGTGGTTGAGTTAGTCAGTCCCGACGGGTAACGGCTGCATTTTTTTTCACCCGTAAACTCGGATTTTTCGTTCAGCAAAAGGGCAAATCGACTACAGACTATACGCAATTTACAGACATACTCGTAATAAATACAGCGCAATATGGTCTCAGTCGCTGATGCGCCTATAAACAAAATAGTAAGTTAGTCATTTGTTCTGATTCATCAATTATTTAATTTCGTATTTAAAAATTAACTCATTGGTTAATATCATAAACTCAATTCCTGGTTGGCTTTTCAAATGACATATGGTTTATCTTTTTATTTTTTATTTATTTTTTTTTTTATGTGAACCCCAAACACGAGAGGTATTAGGACCTATAGTACTTAGTACGGTGCTTGGGTTTGAGGTTAAGAAGACGAAATAAGATATTTGTTGACATTGGACTTGAACTTCTGTAGATTGTAATTTTCAGGAAATACGTATGAAGGAAGGTTGTTCCAGAAAACGGCAGTTGAATGAATAAATGAGGAAGATGAAAAGTTGGTTCTGTGGGTTTGAAGTTGGATAGTAAATGGATGTTGGCTGGTGGCGGCACGTGTTCGGACTGTTTTGAAAGAGAGAGCAGGAATTATAGAAGCCAATTCAGAAGAACAGTGCCCATGGAAGTATCTGTAGAAGAGGCATGTAGCAGAAACAGTGCGTCTATGAGAAAGCGAGTGGAGAGACTCTGTTAGAGATGAATCATTAATTAACCTAACTGCCCTCTTCTGAATGGAATCAAGAAGCCGGAGAGAGGTTTTGGGGGCACCACCCCAGATATGGGAACAATATTCCATGGCAGGGCGAATTTGCGATTTATACAGAGTGGATGCTGTTTGGAAGAAAAGTAACGCCGAGAGCGAAAGAGAAAACCAAGTTTTTTAGATGCAGAGGAAGCAATATTTGTAATGTGCTTGTGCCAAGAGAGATTAGAAGTCAGGGTAATCCCCAAAAGAGATATATCATTTCGCCTAGAAATCGGAGTGTCACTAAAGATAAGCATAGGAGTAGAAGAATCCTTTTTGCGAGATATAAGACAAGACTGAGTTTTAGAAGGGTTGAAATCAACTAAGTTGTCTTTGCCCCACTGGAGAATTACCTGAAGATCGGCATTTAAGGAATTGGTAGCAGATTTTCGAGAAGTTGAAGCTGATTGAGGAGGACAAGGTTTCTCAAAATGGAAAGTTGAATGCAATGTGCTATCATCGGCAAAACTATGGATAGGATTTCCAGTCAATGGAAGAAGGTCATTGATATACAAGAGGAAAATACAAGAGGAAAAGAGTGGGGGAAAGAACTGAACCGTGGGGGACACCGGCATTAGTGGAGAAGTTAGAAGACAGAGAGCCATCTACCATCACCCTCAGTGAGCCATCAGAGAGAAAACTGGATAACCAATTACTAAAAACAGTTGGCAAACCATAAGATGGAAGCTTGTTTAGAAGACCTTTATGCCAAACACGATCAAAAATTCAATGGAAAGGTTCACCGAACCTTTCCATTGAATTAGTCCATAAATGGGTAACATAAGCCAGAATATCTCCAATGGATCGACACTGACGGAATCCATACTGGTGATCGTTGATCAGACGGAAGGTTTCTAGGTAGTTTAAGAGTTGGCGGTTAATTGATTTCTCCATTACTTTAGAAAGAGTAGAAGTAATTGCAATGGGACGATAATTGGATGGGAGGGATTTGTCGCTCTTTTTAGGAACTGGCTGGATATGAGCAAATTTCCAAGCAGAAGGAAAAACACCTTTGGAATAAGAAAGTGAAAAAAGGTGGCAAAGAATAGGAGTAAGTTCAGGAGCACAGGTTTTGAGAACAAGTGGAGAAATACCATCAGGACCTGGAGCTTTCTTAGCATCAAGATTCATCAAAATCCTTCTGATATCCTTTTGACGGAAGACCACAGGAGGCATTGAATGGAGCGTGTTGGGAATGGTGGGAGGTGTTTTACCAAGATCATTAATACATGAGTTGGAAGAAAAATGGGATGCTAGCAGGTCAGCTTTATCCTTGGCTGAAGTGGCAACAGAACCATCTGGTTTGGACAGAGGTGGGAGCAAAGATGGGCAAAAGTTGCGGCCAATAGCTTTGGCAAGAGACCAGAATGCTCGGCTACCATTAGGGCAAGCAGCAAGTTTTCTACTCTTAGCCTGTTCAAACTCTAGTTTGGACTGGTTAATAACTGCTTTACAACTGTTGCGAGCTTTGGTGTAGGCAGAAAATGAAACTGAAGAATTAGAAACAAGCCAATTACGATATGCAACATTCTTCTCTTGGACAGCCTTAGCACATTTATTGGAAAACCAAGGTTCAGATAAAGGACGAGATTTTAAAGTGGAGTGTGGGATAAAGGATTCCATTCCTGCAAGAATAATTTCACTGACACGATCTGAGCAAACATTGACATCAGAAGTTTTGAAACAGTAATCCGACCAAGGAAAAGAAGAAAAGAAGTCTCGCAGGTCATCCCATTTTGCATTCTTGTAATGCCAAACAACACGTGGTTGGGAATAGCCATCAGATAAAGGTTCCATTGGAGAAGAGACAATCACCAAGTTGTGATCTGAAGTGCCTAAAGGACCTCTCACTTCGACCGTGTACTTAGAAGGGTTGTTTGTGAGAAAAAGATCAAGCGTATTGGCTGTATGATTAGGATTGTCCGGTATTCTTGTAGGTAAATGAACAATCTGTGCTAGGTCATTAGTAATTGCAAAAGCCTCAGCATCTCGACCTGCTGGGTCGGTGTGACTAGAAAACGGAAGCCAGCTGGAGTTGTGAACATTAAAATCACCAAGGAAAATTACTTCACTGTTAGGAAAGTTGGACTGGAGAAAGTCAAGTTGCAAAGAGAGGAAGTCAAAGAGCTCCAAGTGATTAGTGGAGTTGGGAGAACGGTAGAGACAACAGATGAATTTGACACAATGAGGTAGAGAGATTTTAAGCCAGAGAAGATCAAAGAGAGGAGATTCCAAATTGCCAAGTCTCTGACAGGGAATATCAGAACGGACATATGCACAAGTATCACCTTTGAGGCGAAAGGAATCATACAGCGAATAATTTGGGCATCTGAAATGAGCAGTAGATGAATCAACCGATAACTGAGATTCTGTTAGAAAAAGTACATGGGGTTTGGCGGACTGCAAGTGGAAATGGACATCGTTGAGATTAGAATTGAGACCACGTATATTTGTGAAATGAATTAGGAAGTCCTTGGGAGGTTTAGATCTTTTCGCAGATAAGCTTGCTCTATTAGTTTGACAATTCGTGGTGTATTCAATAGTAAGGAAAAGTAGGTGGGACATGCTGTTTGAAGTAATGAAATTTTTGGATATGGCGTACATGTGGTAAGAATATACCCAGATCCTTGACATAACGTGGCCTCGACAATGCTCCCCGCATACACACTACTCGGACTCCCTCCAGTCACTATCTGGCAGAGTAGAGGCAGCAAGATTATACACTAGCTGATCCGGAAGCTTCCTAGAGAGTTACCAATAGGTTCAGTCCGGTGTACTAACTAGCGGCCGGCCTGCGAACACCGTTTTAGAGCTGTACCCTCGAAATATAAGGAATATTGGATCTCGCCACGACGTTCATCATAACCTCAAAAGTCATCAATCATACTGCATGATGGAAGAGACAGGGAAAGGTTGACCGGAACTTAGCTCTAGAGACTAAACATGGGTTCCACCATTTCAAGCCTCCAATAAGCAAAGTGGTGGTATTTCACCGGTTGATGAGAGTCATCTACCACCTAGTACTGCCTGGTAACATAGAGGGGCGGCGTTCCTCCATGTGGTGTGGGCGCCACACCTCGTCCCCTGCTTACGTTGGTTCACACCTGGGTGGTCACCCACCATGTACTTGTGCATGGAGGTTATACCCAGGATTACTAACAGTCCCACCATCGTGAAGGTGCAAGCAGAGGATTTGGCTGTCACAGACCGTGACAGCCAAATTCGAGGCCAATATCGTGAAAAAACATATTCAAGACAGTTTTGATAATGAGAAATCATTAAATGTCTAATTTTCTTTAATTTTACTTGTATTTTTTTGTAATAGGCTGCTGATTTTATTTTAAGGATATGTAATTCTTAAGTTATGTAATACACTAGGGCTTATAGACTGTAGCAGGCAAACAATAAAGAAATTTATTCTTATTTATTCTTACCTGTTCTTGTTGAAAATTTATCTACTTATTACAGAATTATATTTCATTATATTTAAATTCCTGATTATTTACTATTCAAGATTTCAACATATTCAATTATTTTCTTGTTACTGAATACCAAATAAAACATTTAAATTCATGTGTTTTATTAGACCCAGCTAGCTGTATTATGAACTGGTTTCTCTTTGACCCTGATGATGCGTCAAGCAGAAATACATGGTAAACTGGTTATAGAATGTTCTGCCAGAAAGGGACAACAGTTACTGAACAGGAAATATGCCTGTTCGACCCTCTGACATCTTTTAGCAAGTTGTCATGTTCCACTTTCTGCTTTGAAGTCGAAAGAAAGAATACAGGCAGTTTTCGCTTTACGCGTTCCCAGGTTTAAGAGTTTTTGTTTTTTTTTTTCCAAATATCAAGTATCAACAAAATCGAAAATATGAACATTAATTGCAAAAAATGAATGTTAAACATTCATAAATACCGCATTTCAAACCACGCCGGTAGCTATACAATACACTCTACCCCGTTTCATGATATTAATCCGTTACCACCGTATCGCGAAAATATTGTAATGTCACCCCAATAACACGTTGTTTTTTGGTAATTCTTTCCACAACCTCGGAAGTTCAAATTTTTGCTATATAAAACTCCCTAAAATGTTGTTTTTATAGTGTGAATTGTATTAGTTACCAATTCAAATCATTAAACACACTACACTTTCATCGTTATCATATGTTCTGTTATAAGAACCAATTTCGAACGGCTTTGTGATATTTTTCTAAAGCACATTTCTGGAAGTCACAACCATAAAACAATTTTTACTTTCCGGTTTACTGGGCTTTTCTGTTACTACAAGCAATTATAAACGGGTAGTAAACTCGATGTTATTGCATTTGTGAAAATACCGATAGCTGGAATTATGGGGTTTTTACATTATTATGGTGAAATGTGTTTGCCCTTTACTGAAATCTTCAATCGTATAAAAAACATAAATAAATTTTCAGAATCTTCTCTTCATTCCTTTTTTTTTTTTTTAAAGCTTCGTAAACTTGTTACTCCGCGCAAATCGTGTTAGTTGAAATTTGTGCGTTCCGTTAAAAATGCTTATGCATGCTAGTGAAATTTATAAAGAAAATAGATTATCTTGGAAATAAACGCCTCTTGAAGCATTTCTGAAGAAGACGACTCCTTGTGCAACAAACCAACGAGTGCCGAGCAAATAATGAGTGATCAAAGTGTGTGCAATTAGTCGATGATGATGAAGAATAAACATTCTTTAACATTTGTAAGTCATAAATAATTTCTCTATTATTATAATTTGCTTGATTTTACATTTCTTTGGATAAATCAATCATTGTTTAAACAAAGTAATTAGCTAACTAATTTCATTGTTGATAACGTAACCCGTATTTTTAACATTATTATTTTTATGGGAAATAAATTCCCGCTTTACGAGCGCGCGCTAGGAACGAATTAACTGGCAAAGTCGAGAACTACCTGTATACGCCTTTCTACTCTTCCACAAAAACATTGAAAATAAAGATGAGAGAGAGCCGCTTAAAAAAAAAAAAAAAAATGCTGGCTAATAATTATCTCGTTTTCAGAACTAAAACGTAGATAGTAATAGTGGCATGTGATGCAAGAAAGCAAGCGTATTAGCTTATGTGACATCAGCCAAAAAAAAAATCACACAACCATTCCCGCTAAATGTTTGTCCAGTTCCTCCTTAAATTTATTTAACCTATTCCACAACGACAGTTGGAAAAATCTTATTCATTTGTTCTTAGCTACCTGTCCTACGGTCATATCTAAAGTTCTGATCCTTTCATTGATGAAGAAAATATCTCACGAATACTTTTCCTGAATGAAAAAAGTTGATAAAGTTATTCAAAATTAATTTTTAGCAGGGCAAAAGACCTCAATTTTAAACTTAGCGAACCATCAAAAGTTTTTATGAATTAAAACCGTCAAAATCATACGGATAACGCAATTTGAGAAAAAAATATAACTTAATACAGTATAAATACGGCTATATATATAAATATAACTTCCTCTACCTACAGTTGTGATAACGCTAACCTGAAAAGGCTACGGCATTCACCCAGAGCTTTAAAAATGGCTTACTATAAACACAGCCTCTCATAGGCGATAACGTTAATTCCGGTTACACGTTAAAACGCATAAGAAAGTGGAGCCACCAGTTTGAGAACCTAGAAACAGGCCGGTACATTGCGAAAAGTTCGTGGAGAATTTTCTACATGATGGACAATATGAAATATTGCCCATCATGTCCATAATATTAGTATGAAATATATACAATTAATTATTGTTCCAATACAAAAAAGATGCTATAAAAGACGTAAGAATAATGAAATATAAACATAAGTAAAGATATCGGCAAACTTAAATCAATCGTTATGATAGCCATGAGGGACTCACATCATGGGTCGCCGTAGCCTAGTGGTCAGGCGCGCGGGTGCATAAGTACACGTGCCTTGAGTGACCGGGGTTTCAAGCCCGTGACTACTGAATACGGTGCTGTTTCTTGTATTCTGTCTATCTTGTGAACTCCTCTGACCGTTTGGTCGTCCCGGAGTATAAACAGAAAATTTATTTATTTTAATTTATCTTGTGAGTATGGACTTGGCACACCCAGGGTGCTGAGCTGGATATCATCGTTCTTCTCTTCCTTGGTGATTCCCTTCTACTTCTCTCTCTCTCTCAGGGTAATGAGAAATTTTTTTTTGGCTGGTGCAGCATAAGCCTCAGGCTTCCCTGCACCATATGACTAATAATTTTAACAATTTGGTAACGTTAAACGAAGCAGTGTTCTCCTTCCTCAATTCAAACCCCTGTTTTCCCTACCTTCCCCCTTCTCAGTATAATATGGTAATTTACTTATGCTTTCACATATATATAATAATTTAATAAGATATTTTAAAATATTTTGAATGGATTTTATAATGGCTCCATTAGATTATAAAATTGGCTAAAATGCACCCTAGTAGAAGGTTAAGATGACAGTCATGTATGCCAGTTGCTATAAACATTAATTTGATAGTATAAACCAGAGCTATGGTGCTCAATACCTTCTACGTTGATTTCAATATTTGTCAAAGAATAAAAGAAGTTTATCTCAATATGATACGTGGCACACTTCCGTATGATACTCCTATGAAATTAAAACGAATATAACATTAACCCAAAATGATTACAGTAAAAAATAAATTGAAAACAATTAAAAATCAAACGAACACAATTATTTAAAATTAAAAATTATTTAAAAAGTTTAACGTAAATTTCGAAACACGATTTTAAGAGGAAGGAAAATCGTTTTTCATAATTTACGTTAAACTTTTTAAATTATGTTCATTTGATTTTTTAATTGTTTTCAATTTATTTTTTACTGTAATCATTTTGCGTTAATGTTATATTCGTTTTAATTTCTGGAGAGTATCATACGGAAGTGTTCAACATATTATAAATAAATAAAATAAATTTTTCTGTTTATACTCCGGGACGACCAAACGGTCAGAGGAGTTCACAAGATAGACAGAATACAAGAAACAGCACCGTATTCAGCAGTCACGGGCTTGAACCCCAGTCACTCAAGGCACCGGTACTTATCCTGAGGTAAATTTATCTTATTCTTCTACAACTAAACATTAATAAATAAAGAAATTTATATGCACACTACTGGATTCAGGTTGGTAATTATAGCAAGTTTCAGTACAGAGAGACCAGTGCATCTGTCTCACTGTACTGAAACCTTTTATCACCCACCTGAACCCAGTAGTATGTACATGAAATTCTGTATTTAACGTGTATTGCAACTGGCGCACATGACTGTCATCTTAATCTCCTAGTCTGCATTTTAGCCAATTTCTGGCTATATTTTAAAATATTACTTATTTGACCCTTAACTCCACAAATCTGCATCTGGTCACTTTGACTAATCTCAACTCTTGTTTTACGTTTCGATTTAATGAATTTAACTTCTTTTAACTTCGGTTTTAATTTTTATTTAATTATTTTCCTTTATTTATTTATTATTTTAGGCTTGGCATCCTATGAAATGAACACTGCATCATTTAGCTGCTAACCAGAGCTAATAAAAAAACTACTATGTTTTTTTTTTCTTTTTCTTTTTTTTTTTTGGATACTTCACAAAAATACAAAGAATCTGGAATCAATGAAAAATTTGGGAGACAATGCTCTGACTAAATTTTGACTGTTTCATTGCTGAGTTAATTTTTTTTAACAAAATTAATACTGTACAGCATTGTTTCATTTAGATCATTATTTACTTGACATTAACAACTACAAAAAAAAAAAAAGACAACCACCACACTGTAATTCAAATTCTTTTAATTTATGAAGTTTCTCGTGACATATGAAAGATATGTGAATTGTATGTAGTCTTCTATAAATCGAAATAGTAATATCATCACATGAACTCTCCTGTAATATATAAAAAAAGCATGTTGATTTAAGTCATAAAATTAAAAGCAAGACTAAAGACATATGCCCAGTACAAGCAACAAAAATAAATAAATTAATAATAATAATAAAGCACTGTGTCACAGTCTTTAATACAATCCTTGATTTCATAAACTGTAAAGATGCTATGACATATATTCCCATGCTGTTACAGAGAGACAAACTTTGCTTTCTTTGCTAATACAAATATCAGTACCTTTCTTACAACTCTGGCATCTTACAATTCAGATAGTCTCTGAAACATGCTTAAGACTTTCTTGTGGACAGTTCACTAGCCTAAAACAAGTGAGTGTTATCATCTTCAAGAAATATCAGAACCTTTTTTTTTTAAAAACTATGCTGTCAATTCTGAAACTTTTTTTTTTTTTTTATCTATTCAATATTGGTGTAGACACACCAAGATAGCTCAAACGAAAACTACATTCGTAGTGTAAAGGCATCGTTTTAGCTGTATCTCATATTGTGATCATCCTTCATAATGAGTTACCATGTATTGCACTACCTCAAATAAGTAACACTTCACTAATAGAAAGGACTATTGTTACTTATTCTACACCAATATTTAATAGATAATTTTAAGCTCTTATAGTATTATGCCTTGTTGCATTCATATTTATTATAATTATATATATATATAAAGGAAACAGGTATTTTTCATATTCACAATAATCTTCAGAATGTATCTGACTTTCAGACACATTCTGAAGATTACTCTGGAATGTCTCTGAAAGCCAGAAGAGTTGGGGTGATTCGTGAAAGCACTTCAGTGATTTGTAGTTCACCAGACAATAGAGTTCCATCCGAATTATGGATTTGTATCTTATTTGTGGATTTGTCATGTTTTATGTAGTTCAGAATGATCAGTTAATATTGCTTTGATACAACTGATCCAGTGGCGGCTCGTGACTCTGATGTTTGGGGGTACTGCGTCTTAAAGTTACATTACATTGCCTTGGTTACAAGACATGTAGACATACACAGTAATAATAATAAGCAAGTTAAAAATACTACAAAACATTAACTAGACATTTACCATTAACAGACTTGAACCTTTATTTAAAAACAAAATCCATTCTTCGGTTTTTATTTGTTGAAAATAGATTAATAACTTTTTCATTCGTTTGGTGCACTGTTGACCAGGCTTTTCTCTATTGAAAGCACTGCTTGAGCATTTAGCCTTTCCTGATTCATAGTGCTCCTTAAAAATGTTTTTATTCATTTTAATGTCGATTGGCAGCGTTCGGCCTCTGAAGTAGTTATCGGAACGGTCAAAATAACTTTTATGAGTTTTGTAAGTTCACCAAGAACTTCAGCTAAATTATTTTCTGATATAAACTTCAGCGTCAGTTAATTTGCAATAATTGTGTAGATCATGTCTGCTATAGAAAACTTGTAATTCCGTAAGAAGTTTTTCTCTTTCGATCATGGGATATGCCTCAGTAGTCTCCCGTACCTCTTCCATGGGCATTTTCGTACGAAAAATAACAAAGTTCTCCTTGTTAAACAATTTAACAGCAATTAACTGCTTTGTAAAAGAATATCTCTCACCTATGTCAACACTTATATAGTCGCATACTTCCTTCGCTTCAATCATGAGTGTTTTTGAAGGATTTTCACAGTACACTGAATTCCTGATTTTTAGAATGGCATTCTTAAAGTTTCCTATATATTCAAGTGTTTTAACTGCCTCAATTTCTCGAGATTGCATTTGATTATAAATAACTTCCACGTGAGGCATTATCTGGTAGAAAAGTTCTAACCAGAACTCGAATTTTTTGTTATTCAAGATGTGCAAAATTCCAGTTGCTTCTGAAATCGTCTTATCTGCGTTTGCTATCGCTTGTTGTTCCTCCATGCACTTTTTTAAGGATTCAAAATTTTCATAAACGCTGTTCACAGTGCGTATATTGAAGTTCCATCTTGTAGGGGAAGGTCGGGCAACACAGCTGTCCGTATGCTTTCTGAGAACAGAGAGACGCTGTCGTGATCTCGAGAAAAATGTTGGTATCGACATGAGGTTCGAAAAGAATATTCTTGAATCTCGGGTACTATTTGCTGCATTTCTCATAATCAGATTCAGTTGGTGTGCATAACAGTGAATAAAATGTGCATTTTTGTACACTTCTTTTTTTTAAAGCCTGAACTCCTCCTTTCTTGCCGTTTATCACACTTACGCCATCAAATGTCTGAGCAACCAGTTTTTGAGTACTGTATTTCCTTCGAGAATTATGTCTAACTGATCTAGAATGCACTTCGATATTCCGTCTGCCGTTTGGTTTTCCGGATTGGAAAAAACCCCAAAAATGTCTCCATTCAGTTCATATCTCAGAACAATTACCATTTGTATATGTTCTGAAACATCTGTTGTGTCATGAAAGAAGCTTCTTTAATTTCTTTTTTTATTTCATCCCGGCATATTTGCAGAAAGCAGTCAAGAATATCATTCTGAATAATTTTTGAAATGCCTTTAAATGCTTCATTACTTTCTAAATGGTTCTTTGAATTGGAATCTCATGTACAGGCGAAATTTATTAATCCTCTGAATACTCCTGGATTTTTAGAATCGTCTTTTTCGTCATGTCCACGTAAAGGAATTTCAAACTATCTACAAAATTTAATGCAGTCTATTATTTTAGATAATACCTCACGATTCTTGGTACCTTTTCTGTTATGTTTGCAGATCGAAAGTCTGTAGGCTGTTCTTTAATATTTACGCTTCCTAAGAGCGATAGTGAAATCACATAATGCTGCATAAGCTCATACATTTGCTTTCTTGCATCACATGCCACTACTACTACTACTACTACATTATCAATATGTTTCTTCGAACTCTCATGTTTTACAGTTTTTTCTTTCATTCTGTTTATGTTTGTAAAGCCACTTTTTGTCCACATTAAGTCGCCTCCGAACAGTAAACATGGAAAACAAAACAATGCATTTTTAACTTCACAATCACAAAGCCAACTTTTCCTTTGGTACCATTCAGTTTTAAAACTGCGAATATATTTCTTATTATTACTTATTCCCCACTGAGAAATTTGAATCTTTGGTGTGGGGCGGCCTTTTTTAATCGCGTTTTTCCCTCGGAGAGATAATTGTGAAAAACTAAGTTGCTGAAGTTTATTCACTGTCACGCGATTTACTTCATGAGGAAGCATGGAGGCCATGATCGAATAAAATTTCACAAAATCGTGTGTCGTAGAAATAATGTTTTACTTACCCATAATATAACTTCAACTTACCAAGTTCAAGATCAATTCGCAATTAAGCTGTAATCATATAATTATACTGTTGAATGTTGAGTATTGACTTAAAACTGATATTATTTAGTTACTTAATGGGAATTCGGGAGAATAACAAAAAGACACCGACACTGTGGCTACACACCCATCATGGTCAACGATGAAATGTGCACTACGCGCTATACAGTGACTTTGATAAAATGAAAAATGTAAATAAATATCTGGTAGTTGGTTGCCAATGGCAACCAACTACCAGATATTCATTGTAATTCAAAATGTGTCACTGCCTGGCACACAGTGAGGCCTACGGTTAATTAAACTTCAAAGTTGGAAACGATTTCATGTTTTTATTCGTTTATTATTGAAATGATTTGATACTAGAGAGCTATTAAGTGCTCGATATTTCCTATATTCTATTATATTATGAATCAACAGGGCTTACCTTTATTTTTGATATAGGAAGCTTCTTTTCCAACTCTCCTTGTCCAACTCGCTAATAATTCATGGGGAAGGCGATATCAATTTTGCAAGACATTGTCATAAAGTTAGATTTTGGAGGTCTACACTGGCTAATAATTAAGGATCGATTTTTTCTTTTTGGTGCTGTGGCAGGAATTTTGAGTTAAATTTAAGAGTCTAATAATTGGATATGGGGCGGGGGGTGGGGGGTTATTCTCTACATTCCTTTATGGAATGTAGAGAATAACCTACATTCTCTACATTCCTTTATGGAATGTAGAGAATAACCCCCATTCATTAATTGATATCGCCTACCCCATGAATTATTAGCGAGCTGGACAAGGAGAGAGTTGGAAAAGAAGCTTCCTATATCAAAACTAAAGGTAAGCCCTGTTGATTCATAATTATTGAAATGATTATTGAATCATGATTACATAAATAGAGGATGCGCATACTATATGCGGGTCCTGTTAATAAAATAAAAATATTCATTGCGTTGCACTGTTCTTCACAGAATTTCATATAACGCTGTTCACTGTATATCTAGATTTAAATAGCTGGGGGTGCTGCAGTGCCTATGGACGAGCCGCCCTTGAACTGATCTATAATAAAAAAATCATGACACTATTTTCCTCTCTAGCTTTTACAGTACATGTTAAACATTTCTCAGTTACATGTGTTTAACATGTTTAAATTTTTTAAAAGAGATTTTGATGCTTGATTAGACAGATAAGCCAAATTCGTGTTTTTCACTTTTTGTTTGAACATAATTTTCAAGAAAGACTGAATAAGCACTTTTTGCATATCAACTTTGTGCTTGTGGTTCCCAATTCACCCAAAGTCAATAAAACATGTTTTATCAGAGTTTTTTTTACAAAATTTTCCACATAAAATACCAAATCAACTTCAGAAAAGAAGATATTTGATCCACATCATTGTATTCAACAATTCCTTTGATGGCCATTTCAATCCATACCACTCACATTAATACCAAGATCTTC
Source organism: Mastigoproctus giganteus (assembly GCF_048544385.1). NCBI lineage: Eukaryota > Metazoa > Arthropoda > Arachnida > Uropygi > Thelyphonidae > Mastigoproctus > Mastigoproctus giganteus. The sequence goes on from NC_143581.1 coordinate 182,397,783, forward strand.
TGGACCTAATAGTAAATCTTTACATTTTCACAATTGTTGTTCTTTAAAATATTTCTGGCTAGATAACCTGAGACATATGCCAATACATTTTCATCATAAATATCCATATCCTCACTGTACCTGGTAGATTGACTCTTTCATTCTGTCAGTGAGACTTACTGGATCACTAGCATCCTCATGAACCAATTCAAGCAAAGTATCAAGAGTATGGTTTGAGAGGTCAAGAAGAACAGCATCATAATCACCTTCACAATTAGATAATGCACTTTGTTTATTCATTGTATGCATAGTTTGCCCTTTTCCTGCATAGCTGTTATTTGCTTCCTTAAACAATTCAGCAAAACATGGAAAAATCCTGGCTTATTAGCAATGTTCAACATTGAACACTTCAGGGTTTTTCTGCTTGGTATATTGAGCTTCCTTCTCAATTTACCAAAAAAAAAAAACAAACAAACAAACTTACAAGTACTTGGGCTCTGAAAGCAAATATTAAGAGCTTTAAAGGCCTTGTCTATGGCTGTCCACCTTCTGCCTTTCAACCTGAATGCAAATGACCAAATTTTGGATAAAAGGAATGCACATGTGCTGCAGTAAAGCTATCTTTAACCCTGTTGAACAATAAATTTTTATTCTGCTGAAATTTCAGAACTTTCTTTTAAACATGGATGTAACTGATTTCAACATTAAAATTTTTTGTGTGGTGTTTTTTTTTTTTTTTTTTGTGTCGGCTCATTCTCTGCGCTTAACACAGTAAGCCTAAAAAAAAAAAGAAAAAAAAAAAAGTCAAAACCAGGGATGATAAAAAAAATAAAATTAGATCAATATGTGCAGGAATACCATAGTTATAGAGCTGCACATTTTAGAAGGGAAGAGTTAACTTCCAAACTCAACCATGTCATTAGAATTTAAATTATTTAATTATTTGATAAACTATTACTTCGATTATTATCACTACACTATTCATATTAATTAATGCAATAAGTTATGAAGTAATCATTAATTAGCTATTTAATAGTTTATTTTTAAACATTTCATTAAATATTTTTTGGTTCTATCAATTATGATAAATTACCTTAAACGTTCTTTCGGAAATAAATCGGTACAATCACACTAAAGATTTTTTTACATAAGAAACACTTTTTTCTGTGCATGATGTCAGCAAACAACTAAACAAATAATTATAATAATAATAACAAAAATACAATGTAAAAGAAACTTGCTATGCTCAAGGAACACTACTACTCCAAATAAAGCAACAACTTTATTAGCATTTGGCATGCGCATTAGTACTCGTGGATTTTGATGGCCGCATTAGTTTCAGGTTCTTGAACTGGTGGCTCTGGAAGTAACTGAGCAAGTGTCCACTGTATCTTAATACTCTGTGACTATAATGATAATAGCAGGAATTCATTGACACTCAGTCAAAAGCACTCGATGGGAGTGATACCATTCCGTTCACCGGGGAAATACTGCAAATTGCACTGATAAAACGGGTAAGGTTCAAACGTTGATGGAACCACGGCCTTAGCAAGGAGATTTTGGACCCCCCCCCCTCCTTTGTACCATGTACTATGATACAAACGGCCTCCGTAGCCGAGTGGGCGGGAGCGGAAGCGCAGTAGCACACGCTCTTTGAGTAGACCGGGGTTCAAGCCCCTGACTGCTGAATACGGTCGATCTGCCAACCCGCACTGGACTAGCGTGGCAGATTATGGTCCATTTCCCTCAGCATGAATTGTTGAGGAGGCTTCCATCCTGCAGTGGGTTGATAATGGCTGCACTTTACTTTTTTTTACTATGCTACTTACAGATAACCTCGTCTGATGAAAATCACAGGAAAGTGTACAAAGCTAATTTACAAAGGTGATGGACAACTATCTCACGATAGGATAATACTGTAACAGTCTACTGTAAGAACAACTGAGAAAATACCGATGAGACTTTGCGGATTGTTGTAATATTTAAATTAATAATTAGAGGGCATAGGATGAGAAAAATGAACACAAAATTGAGAAGACGTGTTTGTATATTCACTTCTTACCTCTATCCATTATAAGAGTATTACTCTTTCACTATAGAAAGTTTATTTGAAAATAAAATAAGCACAACACAGTAGAAGTCCTCTTAACAAACCTCAGCTTAACCAACATTCTTCCCCTACCGTCTTTAAAACATACTATCTGATTCCCACAGCATATTGCAGGGAGCCGTGGGTATCAGGCAGGTCGATTTAGGCATGGGTGACATAATTAGAAAAGATCGGGCGCAAAAAATCACAATAAATCTAAAAGGATTTTTGAACTAAAAAGTTTGTTTCACAAGTATCATTAAATTCTTGCACCACTTTAAAGAAACAAAATTATGTATTATAATTTTGGCTGTAGTTATACAAGGGAGGCAAAATGGAACTCCAATCAGCGGAACCATAAGAGCAACATCAAAGAAAAGGCCTTGGTCCAATATCAACAGATTGATGGCACAGAAAGTTTTATAGCACGGTATACAAAAAAAAAAAAAAAAAAAGTGGAGAACGCTGCAAAATGTCACATTTCATCATCTAAAAAGATAAAAATTACTGATTTTATGTAAATGATCGTTCATGTATGTTTTATGCGAAAATAAAACTCATAAGGTACGTATGTACTTTTTTTTATGATTTCTCCACTTCTTCATACCATGTTGTACTGTGTACTGAATTGCGTCCTGCTTTTTTTTTTTCAGTTAACCGAGAACAACTGCCGACCCCGATCAGGTCGGATAACAAGGCTTCTACTGTAATATTAACTTACAAACAACTCATATTTTTTAGGTTAAAAGTTCATGCCTACCGAAACCAATACTTTCACTAAACACAGCCATTCAGTAATGAAATTCCTTTATTTGTCTTCAGAAGTAAATCCACAAGGATATGACAGACACATAACCACAAAGTACCATTAAGAAATGGGTTGCTGAATTTAAAAGGTAGCAGTCACCGAAAACGAATTCAGGTTTAAAAAACACACAAAAAATACTGATGCTATTCATAACCTATTCACAATGCTTGAGTAAACAAGGAGACATTCAACGATTTACGTTATAAAATATTTTCACACCCACCCTATTCTTCAGATATGGCCCCCTTTACAGAAATTACCATTGCCCATACAAAAAAAGTTTATTAGAGAAACTACCCTGCATTACAATTTTTATTTTAAGTAATTAGTAAGCAATTGAGTGTTAGTGATACACAGAGCTGCCTGATACAGTAGAGAAGATACATCTCCAGGGTTGGCGGAGTTCCCGGAGCCCGACAGCTGGTTGTATAGTTGTTAAAGATAACATGGATGCAAATTGGTAATCTGGCAGGGGGGGGGAAGAATTTATAGTTTCATCACTGGCTTGATAAGATGTATCGGTGTTAATAGGAGCTGTTCAGAAATGGTGGCAAACTTAGAGACCTAACGGCAAATTTTAACGTCATCAAAAAGACTGAGTCTTAGGGCGTATTTATGTTAGCATTTTCCTATGGGTGCAGGAACAACGCACGTTTCTAAATCCATAAGATTGAATTATACACCAACGCGTGTGTGGGGGTGGGGGTTTTATTGTTTTTATTATATGTAGAATCCTTTTCTGAAAGGGGCCTTACAACTATATTATATTATGTTATATTTTTTTTTATCCCCTTATTTTAACCCCTCCCCACTTTAACACCTGACTTGATTGATCTCAGAAAATCCCAGACTCACGGGGACCCCAACTATAATAAGGTATTCTTCCACTGGACTGGCTGAGTTTAGAATTGACAGACACACCCACACATGAATGTAGAATATAAATTTTTTTTTTTTATTGTCATATCATATATAAGAAAATTACAATAACCTTGAACAGAATACAGTATTTAGTTTGACACTTGTTATTATTCTAATTTTTAAATGTGTATATATCTTGTAATTTACAGTCAACCTTGTTATCAAAAGAACTACTCAATCCTAATACTTATATATATCTACATATATATATACATATATCATTGTGTCTCTTCATGTTGCTCTACAAAGATTTCAGGTCCTGGCATTTATTACCCTCACAACGTACAATCTGTCTCTTTGCTCCTTAACAGTCCATGTAAGTCAATAAACCACCATCAGCCAATGAACAGACAAAATTATAATTTCATAAGTGCTCGTTTCCCAACTTATTAGGAAATACATATATATTCATTCAAGAATCCTTCCTTGCAAACATGTCAATAGTTAACAATATCCAACCAATTTACTTAGTTACCTTTCCGTTCAATTAATCCACTATTTCATAATTAGGGCTAGATGCTCATTTAATTGTTTACTTGTTTAATCATTTTCTACCCCAAATAAGTCATACTCACAGCAATTTAACATTCACAATAATTCAAGGACAAAATTTTTACTTCCTACTACAGATTAACTTACTCTTAAATTGCATTACTCTGATCTCTATACTAATTTAAATTATCACTCCTTAAGTATTACACTCGTACAAATATATATATATATAGTTAGTACTTTGACATTCTCTCTTAAAACTTATAGCGTCCTCCTAGAGTCCTTTTCATTATTAAATTAGTTCCCCTTTTTTCTTATATTCTCAGTACTTATTCTAGAACTTACGCAATGGTCTGGTATTCCTCCCTGCTCGGTCTCTCTTCCTATCTGCTCGGGGTGAGGACTGGAAAACGAAAGGTTGCTCATCCGGGGAACACAGTAATCTATCCTGGGTTTCTCTACCGGGTACGGCACGGCTGAAGATAATACCGGATCTTATCTCCTTTCTTCTTCCATCTGCGTTGCGTCCGAGGACTGGGATACCTTTCGGGTCGACTAGTCACTCAACTGCTCAATCGAGAAATTTGCTTCTAGGGCGTTTCACCATTCTTCCTCCATAGACTGCATTAACTTCTTCAAGGGAACGATACTTCCGACTCTAGACTTTCACAAAATAAATTCTTATAATCAATTCTCCCACTACAGCTTCCATCTCCCCAGGACTGCTTCCACCACAAAACTCCTCTCCGAATGATCAGTATCAATTTTTTCTTCCCTTCTCTCCTTTCTCTCAAATTTCCCACCGCTTTCTTCCTGGCCAATCGTTGACTTCCCTATCCTTTCCTTCGTGATCCTATTCGTCTCCCTTCATTTCCGTGGGCGTGCTTTCTTTTTCCTAGTGTGACCGAAATTCCGATAATCTGGAAAATACTGGTAATTTCTCGAAATTAAACGTAAGTTCCGGTCAGCTAAGAGAGTTTCAGGCTTTCTTTGTGACCTCACCCCCATTACTACGTCGCCCACACCTGCTAGAGGTCGAACCGTGAAATTTATTAATAGGGCCACTTCCGCACTCAGCGCCCTTTCTATAGTGTATATGCTCCTGTCTTAAGTGGGATTTGTTTCGGTCCATTATGATTGCTTTTACTGACTCGCTTAAGGAATTTTTCCATACAACCGAGATTTAACTAACTGGGTGTGTTTGGACTAACCTTCGAATTTCAGTGTTTCTTAACAAATGATACTTGTCTGAAACTAACTATATACGCCACAATTAATTCTTCCAATATTTAACAAACTTTATAATTTATTGTAAGGCTGGGACCTTACATTGCATTCCTCTCCCCCTAAAATTTATATCCCATATATATAAATTTTATACATGTCCTCAGGCGGATGTGCCTTCTTCCAGGGCCTACTTATTAATTACAATCTATCCCTCCTTCTTGAACTGCCTCTAAACACCCTCCGACTTCCTCACTCGCCCCTTACGCAATACTTACCTCTATGCAGCCCATGGTAATCCACTCTTTTTCTCTTTCTCAGCACCTCTCCCAAGCTCGTGCGAGTCTCGCCTCTGCCCTCATCTCTGACTTGACGGGATGTTGCCAGTGTCTCCCTCATCCTCAGATCCTTGGGTGATTGGTCATTCAAGTATTCTCCCCCCCTAAGGTGGTATTGTCTCAGATGATTCTCATGCTCCACTTTAACTGTGTATGGAGGCCGAGTTAGCTTTATCCTATAATTAACAGGGGACAGTTTCTCCATTATACGGTAGGGTCCTATGGACAGTTTATTCCATTTCCCCTTCCCTTTCCTGTGGTTCTTCCGTAATACCCAGTCTCCTACTTCCAGCGTCTTGTGTTTCCTACCCATATTTAGCCGTGCTCTGTTCCCTTTGCATGCCTCCAAACTCGCTTTCCTCGCATTTGAGCGTGCTTCTTCAAAATTCCTAATTACCTCCTCCTTATACTCCGTGATATCAGGGAACTCTTCCCTATTACCCTTGAGGCATAGGTCGGTAGGAAATTTTGGGTCAAACCCCATCAACAGATAGGCCGGGGTCTCTTTTACACTTTTGTGTACACAAGTCCGCACGGCGAACAATGCATAGGGCAATTGTTCATCCCAGTCATTAGCAGAGGTATCAGAAATGTGAGAGAGCACGCTCTTCAATGTCCTATTGAACCTCTCACATAACCCGTTAGCCTCAGGTCTATAGGGCACAGTGCTGAGTTTCTTTACTTGCAGCATCTCACACAGCTGTAATACTAGCTCAGACTGAAAATTAGCCCCATTGTCAGTTAACATTTGTTTACTGCACCCATATCTGCACACTACTCCCTTCAGATATGCCTCAGCAATTGCCTGAGCTGTTTGATCTTTTAAGGGAAAGGCCTCAGGATATCTGGTGAACATGTCTATTATGGTTAGGATGTACTTGTTCCCCTTTTGTGTGACCGGTAAGGGCCCTATGATATCTAACGCAATCGCTTCAAACGGGCTTCCTGGGTCTAAGTGTTGTTGCATAGGAGCTTTGCCAATGTGCGTGGCCCTCATCTGGCATTCGTGGCAGGTTTTACAAAACTGTTCTATATCCTTATCCATCCCACGCCACTTGTACCGTTCCCTAATTCTTTGCAGCGTCTTCCTGTAACCCATGTGCCCAGCTATCTTGTTAGAATGAAATGCGTTTAGGATCTCAAGGCGCATTATTTTTGGTAAGACAATTTTTTTTCTGGTCTTGCTCCCCTTCTTAGCCCCGCTTTCCCACATTAATATCCCCCTGTCATCTAGAGAGTAACCCCTACCTTGGGTCTGGTTAGCCCTGGTCACTTGCATTAGACTCCTCCTGATGTCGCAGCACTCGGGGTCAGTCTCCTGGGCCCCTTTTAATTCTTCCACTTCCCCTACTAGCCCTGTATTTCTTTCAGTTGCTACGCATGCCTCAAGCACTGTATTGTCTTTCTGCTTATCTTCCCCTTCTTTAATATTTTCATACTTGGCTCTACTAAAAAAATCAGCCACAGTGTTTTTCTTCCCAGGAATGTATCGCACTTCTATATCAAACTCCTGCACCTGCAGGCTCCACCTAATTAATCTGCTATTCCTATCTTTAATGCTCCTTAGTATCTGTAAAGGCTGGTGATCCGACAGCACCACTGTCTTCCTGCCGTAAACTAGATACCTGAATTGTTCTAAGGCGAAGACTATAGCCAATGCCTCGCGCTCTATGGTAGAGTAGTTTTTTTTGTGAGGGTTCAGGGGTCTGCTGCAATAGCCTATGGTTCCTCTTTCAGTGTCCTCCCCTTGTTCTAAAACTGCTGCTATAGTTTCCCCTGAAGCATCGCAAGTTAACAGGAAAGGCTGCTCCCCATCCGGGTGTCTCAGCAGGGGTTTGCTCATCATCACTTGTTTTAGGGATAAGAAGGATTTATCTGCCTCCTCGGTCCACCTAAATTTCCTACCTTTCTTGGTTAAATCAATTAGGGGCTTCATCAGCTGGGCCCTATCCCTGATGAATCTCTTATAGTAATTAACCATCCCTAGTAGACGGCGCACTTCCCTTACGTTCGCAGGGGGCTTGAGTTTGTTAATAGCTGCCGTATTTTTTGCGTTTGGCGTTATCCCCCCTTCGGATATTACATGGCCTAAATACTCTACCTCTGGCACGAGGAAACTGCATTTTGATCCTTTCAACTTTAGGTTTACTTCGTTTAACCTTTGGAATATATCCTCTAATAGCTCCAAGTGTTCCTCTAACGTCCGCGAGTATACCAAAATATCATCCAGGAAGCACAGCACCCCTTTTTCCAGCAAGTCTGCCAGGATGGTGTTCATCAGACACTGGAAAGAAGCGGCAGAGTTTCTCGCTCCTTGTGGCATCCTTGTCATATTGTACTTGCCGAAGGGTGTTGAAAAGGCAAAATACTTCCTGTCTTCCTTCCTAAGAGGTATTTGGAAGTACCCTGAATGCAAATCCAGCTTAGACAGGTACTTGGCTCCCTTCAGACTGCAGAGCAGTTCCGTTATATTGGGCAAAGGAAAGTCTATTGGATGAGTGACAGCATTTACCTTTCGTAGGTCTAGTACTATTCTAACGCTTCCATCCCCCTTCTTAACCATTAGTAAAGGGCTGTTCCATTTAGACACCGACTTCTCAATAATGCCAGCTCTTTCCATTTCCCTGATCTCTTCCTTTAATGCGGGCAGTTGTGATTGCGGTATCCTGTATTGCGGGGTATAGATGGGGATTTCTTGTCTGATGTGCACTTCATGTTCTACCAATTTAGTACATAGCAGATCAGTCATTTTCTTAGCGAACACTTGCTGGTACTGTTCTATTAACGCTCTTAACCGTGGTTCTTCCACCATCTCCGTCATGTTTACGGCGCACTCCTCCTCCCAATCTCTCACGCTGTCTCTATCCAACTCCTCTGAATTCTCTTCTGTTTCAGTATCAACTATAACATCTTTGCCAAAACTAATGCTGCCTCTCCTCACATCTATCCTAACGCCTAACTTCTTGAGTAGGTCTATCCCTAAGATTGCATCGTGTTTATGACTGTCTATTCCTTCAGATACCAAGTAGGTGTGTGCTACCCCTCTTTCACACCCTTCTAGTTTGATTTCGCTGTCGACCACATAATCCGTGCGGATCTCCCCCTCACCTACACCTTTCAAGGAAAACTCTCGACACCGCCTTATTCCCCCTTTCCCGGATGTTTTATAATATCGCGAGAAGTAATGCCACATTAATATGGACCTAGAGGCCCCTGTGTCTACAAGGAATTTCCCTTTTATTCCCCTTAGCTTCCCCTTTATATAAATTAGGCCGCTTATCCTGTCGTTGTCGCTTAACACTTTGCACAAATACTCACCCGTCTTAACTGAACTTGCTTCAGGTTCAGGTCTCCCATGGCGGGCGCTCTTGAGAGACCTTTTTAGTTTAAATCCCTCTGTTCTATGTTTCTATTATCGATCGCCCTTTCCCTGTCGTTAAGTCTCCATCTTCCTTCCCTTTCTCTATTTACTACTCTGTCACCTTCCACCAGTCCGTCACCGCGAGTTCCCCTCCAGGCCTGATCATGTCTCCCAGGGTTTTGTTCCTGGCGGTAGTTACTACTTCCCCTGTATCCCCTTTGGCTATTCCTGTGTGGGCAATATCTAGCGAGATGTTCTTTGCCCCCACATATGTAACACCTCCTCTGTCCATTTCGCCTATCTTCTCTGACTTCCCCTTTCCACCCCTCTGTGTCGCTGTACTTGCCACTTGTGCTCTGCCCTATTTGCGGTCTTTCGCCCCCCTGCCTATTATTTTCATCTAGTGCATTGTTTTTTGTGTTTAATTGCTCTAATAATTTATTTAACTTTATTTCCATTCCCGCTATCTGTTTTTCTAGCCCTTCTAACTTAATTTCGCCTTCCCTTTCTTTATTACCTTTCGGTTTTGTCCCTTCTCCTGTGGCTAATACATTTATGTCCCCTCTTATTTCCCCCCGACCTTGGAGATCTAGCTTTTCCTCATCAGTGGCTAGTTTCATGGCCTCGGCTAATGAATTGGGTTTTCTCCTTAGAATCTCTCGCTTATATTTATCCCTGACCCCCATCAAAAATTGTCCCATCAGGATTTTGTCAAAGGCGCTATTTTCTTTTTCTGATACTTCTGTATTTAATTTTACTGTTAAAAACCTTTTGTAATAGTCCTCTATGCTTTCGCGATTATTTTGACTATAATTATTTAATATCCCGATTCCTTCTAGGAACGTGATCTTTGGGGAAAATAACTTCCTTAATATCTTTTCAAATTTGTCTAATGTTGCTATTTCCATCCTTTGGGTCTCCTCTAAATACCTAGTCTGGGCCCTGCCCTCTAGCTTGAATTCCGCCATCATGACTATTTCTAGTTCCGTTAATTCTTCCTTTTCCTTAATCATTTTCAGTTTTCTCAGAAAATGTTCCACATTTTCTGATGGTTCCCCTTTAAATACTTTTAAAAATTTGCTTAACTTAATTGGGCCCCTATTATCATTCCCTATACTAACAATTGTTTCTCCTGATGTCTCCTGCCCGTTGATATTTTCCTCCCTTTCTCTATCCCTACTGCTGTTCGCTCTCCTTGTAGCCATGACTTATCTTTCGAGGTTGGGGTTTAATCTAATTAACTCGTTATTTGTTGTCAATACCTTTCTTATTCTATAACTTAATTCACCTAATTCTAAACACAAGGAAATTCTATTTCAGTACCCACTTTAACTACTTACTTTTTCACTTTTCACTTTCTGGCTCGCCAGCTGAATTTTTTCTATCAGTTTCAGCAACTGGATTACATATATATATACATGTATATATATTTTCCTGTCGTTCTGAACTCAGCCTTCCGTTGTGCAGAATTATCCTGGCTTACGCTCGCCAATTGTGGGGGGGGGGATTTTATTGTTTTTATTATATGTAGAATCCTTTTCTGAAAGGGGCCTTACAACTATATTATATTATGTTATATTTTTTTTTTATCCCCTTATTTTAACCCCTCCCCACTTTAACACCTGACTTGATTGATCTCAGAAAATCCCAGACTCACGGGGACCCCAACTATAATAAGGTATTCTTCCACTGGACTGGCTGAGTTTAGAATTGACAGACACACCCACACATGAATGTAGAATATAAATTTTTTTTTTTTATTGTCATATCATATATAAGAAAATTACAATAACCTTGAACAGAATACAGTATTTAGTTTGACACTTGTTATTATTCTAATTTTTAAATGTGTATATATCTTGTAATTTACAGTCAACCTTGTTATCAAAAGAACTACTCAATCCTAATACTTATATATATCTACATATATATATACATATATCATTGTGTCTCTTCATGTTGCTCTACAAAGATTTCAGGTCCTGGCATTTATTACCCTCACAACGTACAATCTGTCTCTTTGCTCCTTAACAGTCCATGTAAGTCAATAAACCACCATCAGCCAATGAACAGACAAAATTATAATTTCATAAGTGCTCGTTTCCCAACTTATTAGGAAATACATATATATTCATTCAAGAATCCTTCCTTGCAAACATGTCAATAGTTAACAATATCCAACCAATTTACTTAGTTACCTTTCCGTTCAATTAATCCACTATTTCATAATTAGGGCTAGATGCTCATTTAATTGTTTACTTGTTTAATCATTTTCTACCCCAAATAAGTCATACTCACAGCAATTTAACATTCACAATAATTCAAGGACAAAATTTTTACTTCCTACTACAGATTAACTTACTCTTAAATTGCATTACTCTGATCTCTATACTAATTTAAATTATCACTCCTTAAGTATTACACTCGTACAAATATATATATATATAGTTAGTACTTTGACATTCTCTCTTAAAACTTATAGCGTCCTCCTAGAGTCCTTTTCATTATTAAATTAGTTCCCCTTTTTTCTTATATTCTCAGTACTTATTCTAGAACTTACGCAATGGTCTGGTATTCCTCCCTGCTCGGTCTCTCTTCCTATCTGCTCGGGGTGAGGACTGGAAAACGAAAGGTTGCTCATCCGGGGAACACAGTAATCTATCCTGGGTTTCTCTACCGGGTACGGCACGGCTGAAGATAATACCGGATCTTATCTCCTTTCTTCTTCCATCTGCGTTGCGTCCGAGGACTGGGATACCTTTCGGGTCGACTAGTCACTCAACTGCTCAATCGAGAAATTTGCTTCTAGGGCGTTTCACCATTCTTCCTCCATAGACTGCATTAACTTCTTCAAGGGAACGATACTTCCGACTCTAGACTTTCACAAAATAAATTCTTATAATCAATTCTCCCACTACAGCTTCCATCTCCCCAGGACTGCTTCCACCACAAAACTCCTCTCCGAATGATCAGTATCAATTTTTTCTTCCCTTCTCTCCTTTCTCTCAAATTTCCCACCGCTTTCTTCCTGGCCAATCGTTGACTTCCCTATCCTTTCCTTCGTGATCCTATTCGTCTCCCTTCATTTCCGTGGGCGTGCTTTCTTTTTCCTAGTGTGACCGAACTTCCGATAATCTGGAAAATACTGGTAATTTCTCGAAATTAAACGTAAGTTCCGGTCAGCTAAGAGAGTTTCAGGCTTTCTTTGTGACCTCACCCCCATTACTACGTCGCCCACACCTGCTAGAGGTCGAACCGTGAAATTTATTAATAGGGCCACTTCCGCACTCAGCGCCCTTTCTATAGTGTATATGCTCCTGTCTTAAGTGGGATTTGTTTCGGTCCATTATGATTGCTTTTACTGACTCGCTTAAGGAATTTTTCCATACAACCGAGATTTAACTAACTGGGTGTGTTTGGACTAACCTTCGAATTTCAGTGTTTCTTAACAAATGATACTTGTCTGAAACTAACTATATACGCCACAATTAATTCTTCCAATATTTAACAAACTTTATAATTTATTGTAAGGCTGGGACCTTACACGTGTTCCCAACCACAGAAAAATGGTACGCGCATCTCATACAACCAACTCTATAAACAACAACGATAAATAGCAGCAGTAGTACTCTTTAACGAAAAAGAGAGAACATCGATGATAAATTGTCTGTATACATAGATAGCTTCCAACAGCAGCAATTACTAGCACAGAAAAATCAATTTATGGAGAGTGAATCTATCCTTCTTCAACTTGATAATGCTATCCCTTAAAAAACTTAAGCCCGAAGAAAAGTTATTTCAAATTGACATTTTTAACTGTATGATATCGTCACAATGCAAATTATCAAATATCCTACCATGCACAGTTCCATCCACCACCTCTGAACGTAAATCGATATTCTCAATCAACCCTGTAGACATTCTCATCAAGTTCTGCTTCTCCCCATGCAACACTTCAAACCCTTCGCCTGATGGAACGTACCACCACTAACCTTTTACTGAGCCTGACATTCCTCCCCCTATGGAGGGTTGGCTCCCTCCATAGGGGTGCGCCTCTATACCTTTAAATTCCTGATTCCAGGTGGAAAGCCTTCGTATTGGCCACCCTCTTATATTCACCCATTTTCACCAATACTTAACTATCACCCCTGCTGCACTCCTTTTTCAAAAAAAAAAAAAAAAAGTCTCTCCTCCCAAGGGAACCCTCCTGGCAAGTTCAAGCAAAGCCCAGGGTTTGCCCAAAAGGCTATATATACACCATACTCCAGGCCTACCTCCTCGAGGTGTGGACAGGCAACAGGGGGTCCCATGCGACTAAACGGCCGGAGGAGCAACAGACAAACATAACCCAACACTACACTATGCAGACTACATATAAACTTACAATATCTATGGCCTTTACAGTTTGTACTGCGACAGAGTACATTGCGCAGTGTTTGTGGGGGAACCCCCTGGTGCCGCTATTCAGTAAACCCTCACTAATCTGTATTAATTGGGGGTGGGGGGGGGAGGTAATCCAGATCAAATGATAATCCGGATTAGTGAAGCAACATAGAGCCTTAAAAGACCAAAAAAAAAAAAAATCCCTTAGAACTCAAATAACTAGATACTTTAACAATATAGGTAGAGCTGATGAAAATAAATAAAAAATATCACTGTACAGCCTTTATTTAAAAACTATAAAAAGACAATACATTTATCCATCGATAGAAGACTCGGAATTTTTTTTTTTTTTTTTGTTAGTTGTTGGCGCATTGGCTAACGTGGCCATAATGCACCTCCCACGGTTTTTGCAGTACTTTGATCGCCGACCGGGCTAGCCGAGTGGGTAAAGTACCTGCCCGGTAACCCAAAGGTCGCGGGTTCGATTCCCGCCTCGGGCTTGGATCAAAGTACTGCAAAAACCTTGGGAGGTGCAATATGGCCACAGAAGCCGATGCGCCAACAACTACCAAATCAAAAAAAAAAAAAAAAAAAAAAGTACTTTGATCCAAGCCCTAGGCGGGATTCGAAACCGCGACCTTTGGTTGCCAGGCAGGCACTTTACCCACCCGGCCAGCTGGGAAGTTGTACTTGTTTTTGAACATAATAATGCGGGTTTGAAGAAACTGTCAAGTTTTGTCTTGACTGTATTATTATTTCATTTAATTTTTTTTTCTAAATGGCTCAACACCTTTAACATCAGCACTTGGGCTTCACCACAAATTTTTCTATCAGTGATATTGTGCTTTTATATAAATTGCCACAGCCATCCTGAACTGCAAGTACAATTGCATAACTTCAAAACGCTTTGCAAACTTTTCTGCTGCTGCCTTTAGCTCAACACCACGCATGCCAACCCCACTTGATCGTTGCTGTGAATACCACTAAAAATATTTTAGGTCTAAAAGTCTCAGACTAGAGAAAAGTCACTAATTGAACAAGTTAGTGCATAGCATCATGTTAGTTTGTAGTGAATAACCGAAGTGAGTGAAATGGTATCGGTTTTTTGTTATATCTCATATTGTGAATGTCTTCACGAGTTGCACTACCTCGGCGGATACCACCCATGGGTGGTAGTGGTATTCGCCGAGAATAAAGTAACATTAGTCTTCTCCACTGGGAAAGCATTGCTTATTTGAGGTAGTGCAATATCTGGAAAACTCGTTGCGAAGGCATTCACAATATGAGACACATCAAAAAATGCCATTTCGCCCACTTCGGTGATTTACTATAAACTAATATGATGTCAGGCCTCCGTAGCCGAGTGGTCAGGAGCGGGAGTGCAGTAGCACACGCTCTTTGAGTAGACCGGAATTCAAGCACCTGACTGCTAAATACGGTCGATCTGCCAACCCGCACTGGACCAGCGTGGCAGATTATGGTCCATTTCCCTCACCATGAATTGTTGAGGAGGCTTCCATCCTGCTTTTGATTTGATTTTTTTTTTTTTTTTTTTTGATTTGGTAGTTGTTGGCGCATCGGCTTCTGTGGCCATATTGCACCTCCCAAGGTTTTTGCAGTACTTTGATCCAAGCCCGAGGCGAGAATCGAACCCGCGACCTTTGGGTTGCCGGGCAGGTACTTTACCCACTCGGCTAGCCCGGTCGGCATTTCCATCCTGCAGTGGGTTGATAATGGCTGCAGTTTACCTTTTTTAATATGATGCCATGCACTAACCTTTTCGATTTGTGAATACCACTTAAATACAACTTCGTTCAGCAAAACTTCTTTTGGCCTTTTAAATGATACACTGCTTTTAAGATTCCACACATCGAATTTTAAAGCAAATGTCTTTATAGATTCTTTTTGTTTTTTTTTAAATTTCTGACACAATCTGTTGGCCAATACCAAATTCTTCAGCTATTTTTTTTCCAGGAACATCATTTTCAAGTTGTTCTATCACTTTGAGCTTGTTAATGATAGTTAAAGTAATGCATTTTCTTTTTATTCCACTTTTCAATTCTTTAGAACCGTAATATATAAAATACGTGAACTTAGGTACATACGTATAACGAAGTACGCAAATGAAGCGATATAAGCAATAACATCCGTCCGACTCAGTCAGTAACGATACTGAACAATACGCAAGCGACGTAGCCGAGTGACAGGAGCGTGAGTGCAGTAGCACGCGCTCTTTGAGTGGACCGGTTTTTTTTTTTATGAAATCCCCAAACACGAAAGGTATCAAAACCTATAGTACTTGGTACCGTGCATGGGTTGAAGGGAAGTAGGGGGAGGAGAGGGGTGTCGGAAACTTTGCTCTAGAGACTAAACATGGGTTTCACCACTTCAAGCCTCCAATAAGCAATGTGGTGGTATTGCACCGGTTTATGAGAGTCATCTACCAAGCCCGTGAATGCTAAATACGATTAACGTGTGTATTAACGATTTATTGTAAACTCCACTGACCTGATGGTCTTACCGATGTATAAACAAGAACATATCTAATGTATGTTCCGTCTCTCTCTGCACAGTCAGACTCATCTGCCTTTCTAAATCCCATGTGTCTTTTAAAGTATTCATCTGTGAACATATAATTTTTCATATTTCGATCCGAATTAGCGAGGGTTTAATTTACAACAATTCCATCGGAAACACGCACTTCTCAAATATTTAGGTGGAAAATCGCAAAGAAGCATCACCTGATAGCTACAACAGCGATGATAATAGTATCTGCATTATGTCACTCATTTAGCTTAGCGAATATATGACCAATTAAGTTAGCGACTATGCCAAGTTTCTCTGCTTAAATAACAAAGAATGTTATGTACTGATTTTAGCAAGTACAATATCGTTAAGAACAAGTTTTTGAGAAAACCTTACAGCACAAAACGTTTTTTATTTGTTTATTAAAGTATTAAAATTATTTTATTACTTTCATTGATTTCTTGTCATTTCATTGTATACACATTTCTTTTCTAAATAAAAACTTTCATTTTATGAGATTTTTGCTTTTTCTAATATAACAAAAATGTTTCCAGTTTGGCTTAAAATGTCACTGCCAGCATTTCTTCAGGAGAAAATGCTCAACCCCTGCACTAATTCCTTACTCGCAATAAATTGTAGATCTTTGTTTAGAGAATAACTCATCAAAATATGAGGTGACATTCTAAAATACCGGAAAAACTTTTCATGTCCTCTCATCTCTCTGAATACTGTATAAAATGCGTTGTTCCAACCTGACCGCATTAATTGGATGGGCAAACCAACTTCTCTATCGTCTGCGCCTCATAATAAAATAGTAAAACACTCAAGGATCCACGCTATTTCTACTACATCAGCTGTCACTACACTTAAATAAATAAATTTATAAAATAAATTTTCTGGTTATACTCCGGGATGACCAAACGGTCAGAGCAGTTCACAAGACAGACAATACAAGAAACAGCACCGTATTTACCAGTCACGGACTTGAACCCCGGTCACTCAAAACACGTGTACTTTTGCCCCCGTGCCCTGACGACTCGGCTATGGCGGCCTGTGATTGATTTCCGGTCTCAACCATGTCCTCCCTCCCAGAGGCGGATTTAACGGCGCCCTGGGCCCCGAAGGGCCCACGCAAAAGTCCCAACAAATTAGTTGAACTAATATGTTCAACTATTAGTTCAAAACTTTGTGATTATTATTATGCTATTATTAATTATATTATACATATATTATATTCAAATTTTATTGGAAATAAAACATTAATAGTACATAATATTTTTTATTTATTTAAAAAAATGGTTAACATGTATTTTTATTTTCCCTGTTTCTCTTTTTTTTTTTAAGAGGCCCAATATTTTCTTCTGTGCCCGGGGCCTCAACCGATCTTAATCAGCTGCTGCTCCTTCCCCTCTTTTTCAGGGGAACAGAAGGCATGTATGCATACGAGTGTAGACACAATGCACATTTCTAAATCCATGTATGCACTAATGCGCGTTGCTAACCACACAAAAATGGTACGAAGTGCGCGTGTCAAGAGCAATGGAAAGGCACTGAAGGTTTCGAGCAGAGACATTAAGGGATGCAAAGAAAAACAGCAAAGAGTTCTTTACTTATGTAAACTCTAGAAGGAAGGGGATGAATCAGATTGGTCCACTTGATATCGATGGGTCAACTGTTGATGATCCTGCTCAGGTAGCTAACAAACTGAATGAATATTTTTCATCGACATTCACACATGAGGAGTTATTCAGCGAGGGGAATGCCAGAGGTGTATTCAACTCTGGCAGTAAGCTAGAGAATCTTGTAATAACTGAGAGTAAAGTGGAGGAGAAATTGTTAAAGATAAATACAAGAAAGGCGCCTGGAGTGGATGGGATCTATCGAGTTATATTAAAGGAGGCAGCAAAGTACGTAAGCAAACCCTTAGCCATAATTATGGGAGCTTCCATGGACTCAGGGGAAGTACCCATGGACGGGAGATGTGCAAATGTGACCCCAATTCACAAAGGAGGATCAAAGGCTGACACAAGTAATTATAGACCTGTGAGCTTAACTTCTGTTCCAGGAAAATTAATGGAGGTACTGATTAAAGAAGCACTGCAGGATCATCTAGACAAGACTTCAGTTATAGCTCAGACACAGCATGGTTTTGTTAAGGGGAAGTCTTGCCTGACCAATTTGATTGGATACTATGATGCAGTCACAAAAGAACTGGATGCAGGGAATAACTTTGATATTATATACTTGGATCTTAGAAAGGCTTTTGATACTGTTGCACATGGACGGCTGCTGCACAAATTGGAGCAGTGTGGCATTGGAGGCAAATTGCTGCTATGGATAAAGGGGTGGTTGAGGGGGAGAAGACAGAGAGTGGTAATCAATGGACACTGCTCATCGTGGACTAATGTTATTAGTGGAGTCCCTCAGGATTCAGTATTGGGTCCATTATTGTTTTCTGTATTTATAAATGATATTGATGATGGTATATCAAGCTTAATGTCCAAATTTGCAGACGATACGAAGGTTCGCAGGGTTGTCAAGGACACTACTGACACTATGCTACTGCAACAGGATCTGGAAAGGTTGAGCAGATGGGCTGAGGTGACAAATGAAGTTTAACATTGACAAATGTAAAGTACTACATATGGGAAACAGCAACCCCAGAGCAACGTATCAACTCTGTGGTACTACACTGACAGTAGTAGAGAATGAAAGGGACCTGGGGGTGGTTGTGCAGGCGGATATGAAGTTTTCTGAGCAGTGCAGACGGGTTGCAAGAGTAGCTCATGGTGTGTTGTCGATGATATATAGGAATTTTTCTAGCAGGGATAAGGAAGTGATTATTCCCTTGTATGAGGCAATGGTCAGACCACACCTAGAGTACTGTATACAGGTCTGGAGGCCTCATTTCAAGAAGAATGTAGAGATGCTCGAACGAGTACAGAGAAGGGCAACAAGATTAGTGAATGGAACAAAGGGGTGCTCTTACGAAGAAAGGCTTAAGTTTTGCAAATTACAGTGTCTGGAGACTAGGCACCGGCGAGGTGTATAAAGCGTTGAGTGTTTTGAACATGCTCAATGCTGATGGGATTCTTCAGATCAGAATAATCTGAAGAATCCCTCTTGATCAGAATAATCACCTGAGAGGGCATAAAGTCAAATTGAGAAAAGACAGATGTAGGATAGACGTGAGGAAATTTGCCTTTAGCCAGCGGGTGGTTGGTTGGTGGTATAGACTTCCATTCCTTGTCGTGGAAGTTGATAGCCTAAATAAGTTTAAAGCTCAGCTGGACAGGTATTTCGAACGAACAGAGGGGTGAAGTGGAAGTGGTTATTTTTTATTTATTTTGTTTTATTTTTATTTTTTTTTTGGCTGATGCTGCATAAGCTTGCTTTCTTGCATCAAATGCCTCTACTAATGCTAATGTAGAATTTGTAGAGTCTCCCCACTTCCCAGAAGACGACCACCTTCCCCTCCCGGCTGAGCTCACTTCTCTGTTTTTATTCTTATAGATTTGTCACTGGAAGTATGCATTCTGCAGTGCAAGTAAGAGTAATGCAATGCAAGAAAGAAAGTGTATGGTTTATGTATCATCAGCCAGAAAAAAAAAAAAAAAAAAAAAAATTCACAATTCCCTCTAAATGTTTATCTAGTTCCTCCTTGAATTTATTTAAGCTATCAACTTCCACAACGACAGATGGAAGTTTGTTCCAGCAATTTAACCACCCGCTGGCTAAAGGCAAATTTCACACATCTGTTCTACATATGTCTTTCCTCAATTTGAATTTATGCCCCCTTAGGTTCGCAACCTGAGCAAGTGGAAAAATCTCATCAGAATTCAAAGTTCTCAACCCATTCAAGGTCTTAGACACCTCAATCAGATCACCTCGCAGGTGCCTAGTCTCCAGCCGCTGCAATTTGCAGAACTTTAGATTCTCTTGGTAAGAGGATCCCTTCATTCCCCTCACTAATCTTGTTGCCTTTCTCTGTACACGCTCAAGCAAATCTACATCCTTCCTAAAATGAGGCCTCCAGACCTGTACGCAGTACTCAAGGCATGGTCTGACCATTGCCTTATACAGAGGGATAATTACCTCCTTTTCCCTGATAGCAAAATTCCTGCATATCACTGACAAAACCCCATGACCCTCTCTTGAAGCCTGTCTGCATTGCTCAAAATACTTCACATATGACTGCACAATTACTCCCAGGTCTTTTTCATTTTCTACCACCTTAAGTGTAGTACCACACAGTTGGTACGTTTCTCTGGTGTTACTTCTACCCATATGCAGTACTTTGCATTTGTTAATGTTAAACTTCAGTTGCCACTTCTCAGCCCATCTGCCCAAATTTTCTAGATCCTGATGCAGTAGCACACTGCCATTAACAACCCTACCAATCTTTGTATCATCTGCAAATTTTGACACTAATCCTGATATACCTTCATCAATATCATTGATAAATATAAAAAAACAACAGTGGGCCAAACACCGAACCCTGTGGGACTCCACTAATAACATCAGTCCACGAAGAGCAGCGCCCACTGATTACCACTCTCGATGTTCTCCCACTCAACCACCCTTTTATCCATTGTAGCAATTTTACCCTTAATACCATTTTGCTCCAATTTGTGCAGTAGTCTTCAATGCGCAACAGTATCAAAAGATTTCCTGAAATACAAGTACTGTATACGATATCAAAATTACTTTTTTGCATCCAGTTCCTTTGTAACCACATCATAGTATCCAATCAAATCTGTCAGACAAGACTTCCCCCCCTTAACAAACCCATGCTGTGTCTGAATTATTGCTGCAGTCTTGTCTAGATGATCCTGCAATGCATCTTTAACCAGTGACTCCATTATTTTACCCGGAATAGAAGTTAAACTAACTGGTCTGTAATTACTCGCGTCACCCTTCGATCCCCTTTGTGAATTGGGGATGCATTTGCACATCTCCAGTCCGTGGGGACCTCCCCTGAGTCCAAGGATGCTCTCATGATTATGGCTAAGGGTTTGCTTAGTTCCTTTGCCGCCTCTTTTAATATACCTGGATAGATCCCATCCACCCCCAGGTGCCTTTCTTAGGTTTAACTTCAACAATTTCTCCTCCACTTTGTTCTCAGTTATTACAAAATCATTAAGCACTCTGCTACAATCTGATAACCTTCTAGCATTTTCCCTCTGTAATAACTCGTATGAATGTAGATGCAAAAATGCTCATTCAGTTTGCTCTCTGAGCAGGATCATCAACAGTCGAACCATCAATATCAAGTGAACCAATATGATTCATACCATTTCTTTTTTATAGTTTATACAAGTAAAGAAATCCTTGCTATTTTTCTTAGCATCCTTTGCCAAAGATTTCTCGTAATCTGCCTTCGCTTGCCTAATCTCCTTTTTGACTTGATTACAGACTAGTTTATATCTGCCATAGGCTTTTGTGTCGCCTGATAATTTATATGCATCCCATGCATTTTTCTTCTCTGCCACGAGTCTCAGTTCATTTGACAACCATTTAGGCCTAAACCTTGAACAATATTTCTTAATAGGTATGAAACGTCTAGAAGCTTCCACGATTAATTCCGTGAATGCTTCCCACTTAGAATTTGCTGTTGGTGACATCGTCAGTGTATAGAATTTAAAAACTGTCTGAGACCACTGTACTCACCTTTACGGAAGCAAAAAACCTTTCCTTTACCCCTCATGGTAATTATATCTTTGAGTAAATCCCACATCAGTACACTGTGATCACTGCCACCTAGTGGTTCTTTATCTGCAAATTCTTAATACATGAATGATCACTGCTGATAACCAGATCAAGAGTATTAGCCTCTCTGGTTGCCTCTCGAACATGCTGCTGCAGAAAACAATCATTCAATAAATCCACAAAAGTCTTACTAGTGTGCCAGTGACCAACCCACAAGTTCCAGTCAATACCTGGGAAGTTAAAATCTCCCATTATAAGACATTCTAATTTACTAGCCCAGTACTTCTCTGTAAAATTGTTCGTTGTACTCATTCGAGTCATTATGCCTATAACACACTGCTACTCATTTTTGCTTTCCCAGTGCTTATGTCACACCACACTGACTCAACATTGAACTGTCCATCTATGTCAACTGGATGCACTTCCTTTGACTATATGATTTTCTCAATTAACAGCATACATAACACCTCTTCCCTTCCTATCCTTCCTGTACACATTGTACTCCTCAAATTCCAATTCTGCATTCCTAACATCTGTGTGACACCACGTCTCTGATATCCCAAAAATATCCACCTTTGATGTCTTTGACCAACACTTCAAATTTATTTACTATACTTCTAGCATTGGTATACATGCATCCTATTCTTATTCTTAGTTACCTTAACGCATCGCATATATTTATTTGTTTCATGATGACTGCCATCAGTCTCTGAAATCACCAGCACCCCTCGCTCCACGCTGCTGCCTATTCTAATAGAAGTAGTGCAAGAATCACCTTCGCCTCTGCCTGCGGCTCCTTTTAACCGTTTAGTCTGTGAATTCCCCCCTAGCTAGCAGTTTTCCGACCCACCTAACGCTGCCTCGATAGCATCAGCAAATATTCTTGCACCCTTTCTATTTAAGTGTATCCCATCCTTGCAGAAGCAGTCTCTCCTGTTAACAAGCACAGACCATGAGCCTTGCACAATCCCTCCAGGGAAGAATTGATTGACAAGGCTCTCTTCATGTACTCGCTCCTATCGTGTCTGGGCAGAATTCCAGACACTTTCAAATTTAACCTTAACTCACGACTATTTTTTAACATTGACCTGTACTTGTTAAGTAAATCTGCAGATCTCCTATTCTTAATGCCATTGGTCCCATTGTGTACAAAATATCGCCATTTGTGCCCTTAAAAGATGACATCTGCTTCACAACATCATCATCAACTTTTGTCCCTGGCAGACATACCCTGGTCCTGTTCCATCTATCCTTTTTGCACAATATATTACCCGTCTCCCTGACAATAGAGTCATCAACAATAACTAACTCTTGTGGAACCAGCGCATTCTGTTTTGGAGAATGACGCACAACAGTTAGATCTGGCGTTGAGTCGGGCAGCTGAGATCTTGATGGTCCCCTCAAAGTATCACAACAATGGATGAGTTGGGCATGGAACGATTGTTCGAAGAAGTTAGAAATCGGCCCTACTTGTGGAGTTCATCGTCAGAATCGCCAAATGAAAGATGGCTGGGTTGAGATATACGAAATCCTCCTCCCTGACTGGAATGAGAGGGGCGATAACGATAATCGAAAAATTGGTAATTAGCACTGTATAATGGAAATAGTTTATTTTCATCTTATATTTTAGAACAAGTCACAGTAATCATAATTAATTTAAAAGCAGTTTAGTAATATTACATTTAACAGGAAGATGTGAAAATTATATACGGGTTCGTATGCCAAGTGTGTAAAACAAGTGCATAAACACGTGAGCAAACAAACGCGCGGAGGAAAACGATAAACGAAAGCATAAATACACTCTTAGTAGATCGACACATCACTGTACTGTATCAGTGCAGAGACACGTACTTCCTGTCGCCTGCAGTAAAAGAAAAAAGCCTAGTGAATACGTCATTGGCGGGATGATACGTCCCAAGAGGGGTAAAAGTCGAGATCCCAGTACGGCTTATGCCTTTGTTAAGTACTAGTACTTTGTTCGTGTTTTTAGTGCCATTGCCCGTATAACTGTTACTGACATTTAATCTCATAAGAGTTTTGAAATTTTAATAATGCATGGAAAGTGGTGTTGTGTTCCTGGTGCCGTGGAAATAACAAGATGGTCAGAAAGTACACGTCATGGCTTTCCAATGAAGTATTAACTACCAAATGGCTCAAGGCTATATATATTAAATTAATCTAATGGCACAATTATATATCATAATGAAATGAAATAGTTATATTTTTGTCACTGCTGTAACAAAAATATATCTTATATATATATACTGTATATTAATTTCTCGGAATTTCAGCTTTTGTGTTTCAGTGATATATAAAATATTCATTTCATATATTGTTATACACGAAGGAAAAGTGTCCACTTATTATGAAAGAAAAAAAAATCGTAAGTTTTGTACAATACTTAAAAATATTAATTTTCTTTACTGAAACTTTTAGTGTAGAAAAATACACAAAGTACAATAAAAATATTATTTTCGTTTGTCCGGGCAACCAGTTATAAACTAAAAGCCTATATATGCGGACTAAACTAATTTATTATTGAGCCATATGGTGCAAGGAAGCCTGGGGCTTTTGCTGCACCATAAAGAAAAAAAAAAAAAATCGAGTTGCAGAGAGAGAGAGAGAGAGAGAGAGAGAGAGAGAGAGAGAGAGAGAGAGAGAGAGAGTGTCAGAAGTAGCTCAGGACCCTGGGTGTGCCAAGCCCATACTCACCAGATGCGAGCCCTTGGGTTTAATTTTTTTTGGTTGTGAAAGCTAATAAAAACTGTCATTGCCATGCTAATCATATGTAAAATTCTGTACGTTTAACAAGATAGCATATACTTTTATGTCATTTCGAGCCATCTCAAATAATAAATATCTGCATTTGATGGGATAAAACATGACATGATAAAACAAGCACTGCCGCATATTAAAAACAACCAAAATTAACGGAGCCGTTCTAATTACTACTAATACTAACTAGTATCACTACTAATACGAATATAAAATAACACTAACTAACACAAGGTGGTATATATGACTCTCAACAACGGGTGCAATACCACCACTTTGCTTACTGGAAGGCTTGAGGTGATGAAACCCATGTTTAGTCACCAGAGAAAAGTTTCCGGCATCCCCTCCGTCCCCATCTCCTTCAACTCATTCACAGCACTAAGTACTATAGACATTATTATCTTTCGTGTTTGGAGTTTTCATATAAAAAAAAAAAAAAAATTCCGAACTGTGTGATGATAAGTAGATTGGAGAAGCTACTTATCATCACAGACACTTCCAAAAGATAGTCCAGAAAAGAAGAAACGAAGGTTATAAGAAAAACACTTTCAGAAGGTCTTGGAAAGCAGCATTAAAAGTAAACATAAATTATGAAAAAGCTCGTGGATTTCATACGTTCGTATAGCTAGCAGGAGTGCCTAAATGTTGGCAAATTATTTCAAAGATAATTTGCATTATGTTTTTGTGTTTAATATATCAGCCAGCACTTTTCATTGCCTATTCAGTTGTATTAAGTGAAGATTTGGTAATCATTCAATAATGGGTACAGGCAGTGGCGGCTCGTGACTCTGATGCACAGAGGTGCTGCTTCTTAAAGTTATATTAAATTGCCTTGGTAAGACAATTAGACATAGATAGCAATATTAATAAGCAAGTTAAAAATACTACAAAACGTTAACTGGGCACTTACCATTAACAGACTTGGGTAATATCGAAATTTTATTTAATAATAAAATCCATTCTTCGGTTTTGATTTGCTGAAAATAGATTAACTTTTTCATTCAAGTTTAGTTCACTGGTCAAATCGGCACTGCTCGCTCTGCAGTTAATTTGCCTCATTTTGTCACCTCTAAAAATGCGTATTGGCAACCTGCCAACTAGGCATTGACTGAACCACTGCGACCAAAATGTGGAACTGTGTAGCGGGCAGTTCCGCCTAAAGTTACATATGGACTCAGTTCTAATCCCAATGATGTTCATTTCCACTAACAGTCTGCCAAACCCCATGTACTTTTTCTGACAGAATAACAATTATCAGTTGATTCAATCACTGCACATCTCAGTTGTCCGAACTATTCGGGTTAAAGGGGTACTTGTGCTTATGTCAATTCTGCTTTTACCTGTCAAAGACAGTAATTTTGGAATCTCCTGTTTCCGATTTTTTCTGGCTTAAAATTCTCTCTGCCACATTCTGTGAAATTCATCTGTTGCCTCTATAGTTTTCCCAACTCCACTAATCACGTCGAATTCTGATTTCCACTCTTCGAAACTTGACTTTCTTCAGTCCAACTTTCATAACAGTGAGGTGATTTAAACGTTGGATTTCCAATAAATGTGCTAAGGCTGTTCAAGAAAAGAATATTGCACATCGTAATTCGCTTGGTTCCAAATCTTCAGTTTCATTTTCTGCCTACACGAAATCAGTCCAAACTAGATTTTGAACAGGCTAAGCGAGGAAAACTTGCTTCTTGTCCAAATGGTAGCCAAGCATTCTGGTGTCTTGCCAAAGTTACTGACAGCAACTTTTGCCCATCTCTGTCAAAACCAGACGGTTCTATTGCCACTTCAGCCAAGGATAAAACTAACCTGCTAGCATCCTATTTTTCTTTCAACTTGTGTATTAATGATCTTGCTAAACCTCCTCCTACCATCCAATTCCTCCGATGGTCTTCCGTCAAAAGGATGTCAGATGGATTTTAACGAATCGATGCTAAGAAAGCTCCAGATCCTAGTGGTATTTCTCCACTTGTTCTCAAAACCTGTGCTCCTGGAACTTACTCCTGTTCTGTGTTGCCTTTTTTCACTTTCTTATTCCAAAGGGCTTTTTCCTTCTGCTTGGAAATTTGCTCATATCCAGCCAGTACCAAAAAGAGTGACAAATCCCTCCCATCCAATTATCGTACAATTGCTTTTGCTCTTTCGAAGTAATGGAGAGATCAATTAACCTCCAACTCTTCAACTATCTAGAAACCTTCCATCTCATCAACGATCGCCAGTATGGATTCCGTCAGTGTCGATCCACTGGTCATATTCTGGTTTATGTTATCCATCTATGGACAAATTCAATGGAAAAGTGTGGTGAAACTCAAGCAGTTGTTATTTATATATCAAAGGCTTTTAGTCGTGTTTGGCACAAAGGTCTTCTAAATAGGTTTCCATCTTATGGTTTGCCAACTGTTTTTTGTAATTGGGTATCCAGTTTGCTCTGTGACTGCTCACTGTGGGTGATGGTAGATGGCCCTCTGTCTTCTAACTTATCCACTAATGCTGATGTTCCTCAAGGTTCAGTTCTTTCTCCCATCCTTTTCCATTTGTAAATTAATGTCCTTCTTCCATTGACCGGAAATCCTAAGCATAGTTTTGCAGTTGATAGCACATTCCATTCCACTTTACAGTTTGAGAAACCTTGCCCTGCTCAAACAGCTTCAACTTCTGGAATCTCGAATATCTACTACCAACTCCTTCAATTCCGATCGCCAGGTAATTCTCCAATGGGGCAAAGATAACAATTGATTTCAATCCTTCTAAAACTCAGTCCTGTCTTATATCTCACAAAATGTAATCTTCTGCTCCTATCTTCTATGACACTCTGATTTCTAGGCAAGATCATATATCTCTTTTGGGGATTACTCTCACTTCTATTTTTTCTTGGTATAAGCACATTATAAATATT
Organism: Mastigoproctus giganteus; assembly: GCF_048544385.1. Lineage (NCBI taxonomy): Eukaryota > Metazoa > Arthropoda > Arachnida > Uropygi > Thelyphonidae > Mastigoproctus > Mastigoproctus giganteus. The sequence goes on from NC_143581.1 coordinate 182,425,281, forward strand.
GCTTCCTATGCACCTAAAAAAAATAGTTTTTCTCTTTTGCTCTCGGCATTACTTTTATTCCAAACTGTTCACTATGTACAAATCGCAAATCCACCCTGCCATGGAATATTGTTCTCACATACCCACATCCAGGGCAATGCTCCCAAAATATCTCTCAGGTTTCTAGATTCCATTCAGAAGAGGACAGTTAGGTTAATTAATGATTCATCTCTAACAGAGTCTCTCCACTCTCTGTATCATAGACGTTCTGTTTCTCCTGCATGTCTTTTCTATAGATACTTCCATGGGCACTGTTCTTCTGAATTGGGTTCTATAACTCTTGCTCTCTCTTTCAAAGCAGTTTGAACATATGCCAAAACCAGTCAACATCCTTTTATTGTCCAACTTCAAAACCACAGAACCCTTTCTTCTTCCTCATTTATGCATTCAACTTCCGTTTTCTGGAACAACCTTCCGTCATAAGTATTTCCAGAAAATTATCTTCTACAGAAGTTTAAGTCTAATGTCAACAAATATCTTTTTTCATCTTCTGAACCTCCAACCCATGCATGGTACCAAGTACTATATGTTCTAATATCTTTCATGTTTGGGGTTTTCATAAAAAAAAAAACAGCGGCAGCACAATAATATTATTTCGAAAACAGTTTTTAAACAAATTAGGTAATAATCGCAGTTCAATGATGCCCATATAATTAGTAGTTGTACTGATCGTGTTGCATGCCCTTGTTGTCAGTAGGATGACATGCTGGATTGTTTTTAACTTAGATCTGTTGTTTGCCAAAGGCATTCTGGGGAACCACATTAAAACCCCGTATGTTATTACTGGGAGGAAAATGGCCTTGTAGATGAGTGCAAGGGTTTCCTTTTTAGGCCCCAGCCTCTCCTGCTAATTCTGGCTAGCATAGTTTCTCACTTTGTTACCCGCATATTCAAGATGAGGGTAGAAAGTCAGCTTTGAGTCAAAAATGACTCTGGTATTTCAGCTCTTTTGTCATGGCTGTGGTTTCGACTACAACTGCACTGCACTGCAGGATCATTTAGACAAGACTTCAGTTATAGCTCAGACACAGCATGGTTTTGTTAAGGGGAAGTCTTGCCTGACCAACTTGATTGGATACTATGATGCAGTCACAAAAGAACTGGATGCAGGGAATAACTTTGATATTATATACTTGGATCTTAGAAAGGCTTTTGATACTGTTGCACATGGAAGACTGCTACACAAATTGGAGCAGTGTGACATTGGAGGCAAATTGCTGCTATGGATAAAGGGGTGGTTGAGGGTGAGAAGACAGAGAGTGGTAATCAATGGACACTGCTCATCGTGGACTAATGTTATTAGTGGAGTCCCTCAGGGCTCAGTGTTGGGTCCATTATTGTTTTCTGTATTTATAAATGATATTGATGATGGTATATCAAGCTTAATGTCCAAGTTTGCAGATGATACAAAGGTTGGCAGGGTTGTCAAGGACACTACTGACACTATGCTGCTGCAACAGGATCTGCAAAAGGTTGAGCAGATGGGCTGAGAGGTGGCAAATGAAGTTTAACATTGACAAATGTAAAGTACTACACATGGGAAAAAGCAACCCCAGAGCAACGTATCAACTCTGTGGTACTACACTGACAGTGGTAGAGAATGAAAGGGACTTGGGGGTGGTTGTGCAGGCAGATATGAAGTTCTCTGAGCAGTGCAGACGGGCTGCAAGAGTAGCTCATGGAGTATTGTCAATGATATACAGGAATTTTTCCAGCAGGGATAAGGAGGTGATTATTCCATTGTATAAGGCAATGGTCAGGCCACACCTAGAGTACTGTATACAGGTCTGGAGGCCTCATTTCAAGAAGGATGTAGAGCTGCTGGAACGAGTACAGAGAAGGGCAACAAGATTAGTGAATGGAACAAAGGGGTGCTCTTACGAAGAAAGGCTTAAGTTTTGCAAATTACAGTGTCTGGAGACTAGGCACCAGCGAGGTGATCTGATAGAGGTGTATAAAGCCTTGAATGGTTTAAGCATGCTCAATGCTGATGGGATTCTTCCTCTAGCTCAGAAAAATCACCTGAGAGGGCATAAATTCAAATTGAGGAAAGACAGATGTAGGATAGACGTGCGGAAATTTGCCTTTAGCCAGCGGGTGGTTGGTTGGTGGAACAGACTGCCATCCCTTGTGGTGGAGGTTGATAGCCTAAATAAGTTTAAGGCTCAGCTGGACAGGTATTTTGAACGAACAGAGGGGTGAAGTGGAAGGTGAGTTTTTTTTTTTTTGGCTGATGCTGCATAAGCTTGCTTTCTTGCATCAAATGCCTCTACTAATGCTAATGCTAACTGAGGCGGTCTTCTTACATCAAATATACCTTTTAACAAGATAATTGCATATATTAACTCTTACTGGTTAGAGTTATGTATACAAGTAACTAGTAAGAGTAAGGGCACCTGCAGAAATTTTTCCGGGAGGGGGGGAAGTGAATATACTGGCACTAAAAAAACTTATTAAAAAAAGTACAGAAATGGCTAAGAGCAGGGCCACAAAGCCGCTATGCTAAGTACAAAATTTTTAAGTCGCTATTTTGTGAAATTTCAAATTAAAAAATTCGCTACAATTCTGAAATGAACCACTTTTTTTTTTTTTTTATTTGCTAGTCCTCTTTTGAGAAAAAAATTACATGAATTATATTAAAATTGAAAATACTGGAGGGTTCCTATTATGATCCTCCTTGTGAAGATGTCAACACGCAATGAATAAGCCTTGTTATCTAGGTGACAATGGCCTAGCACGGGTTATGTACCTGATTATAAGAAATAGAATGTATGATAAAAGGTCAATAACATTTCAACAAAACGCTGGGCGTTGTTGAAGAACACAACAGATGCGACCAACCGAAAAGTCAAGATATGAGGGTCAAAATAAACAAGCGGAGTATTTAGTGGTCCTCACCGGAAAACAATTAATGTACAAGCCGTGACTGTTTTGCACGGGGATGTTTGTTTGTTTGGGGATTTATTAGGCGCATCGGCACCTGTGGCCATAGGGGTTCCCCCATCTCCGCGTTGCTTACATTGTACGTGAAATTAGTTCACTGAGAAAAGCCAGAGATTTAAAAGCGTGTGGGAATTGTTCATATGTAGTGTCATGTACCGTTCATCTGGTCATTTAGCCGCTGTACCTAAAGGCTAAAGAGATTGGCCAACTTACGCCCTGTGGAGGAAGACCAGGTACCTAGTACAGTAGTTTGAAATTTTACTCTGGCAGGCCCAGCCACCTAGTTTCCTGAGATTTCAGTGGCTAGGGCTATGTTAAAAAAAAGGGGGGGGGGGGAGATTACGCTAGAGTTGGAGAGGCCAAATATGGTAAGTCCGTAGAATTTTGTCATCATTAAATTTGGACGTGTAAGGCGTACGCTAGTGTACAGAGAGAGTGGGGGGGGGACCAGAAGACGACCCCAGGTGGTCAGTGGGGCATACCCATGCCCCACCAGAAGGAAAAGAGGGGTAGCGAGGAGGGCCGCACCTCCCCCCCACGCCAGGAAACTTGGTGTAAAAGGGGACCAAGGGCATCGGCCCAGAAGGCCAATGAAGCATATGTGTAGCATGGAGCTGCTTTGTCAGGCCAGTAGTCATTCCTGGGACTGCATCCTGTCCTTGACATCTACATGTCTAATCCTAGTGATATCATTCCTGGGACAGCTAGGTCCTATCCAGGAGGTGTAGTTGTACCAGCCGTGTGTCAGGAGTGTAGTCCACATTCCAGACAGTGGAACTGATAAACCCTGGCAGTTGAGGTTTGGTAGGGGAATTGAGTTTGAAGCTTGTCCATGGGAGGAATCCCGTCTGGTGAAATAGTATCAAGTCAGGTTGTTGGTGAAGTTCAGTTGCCTATCCAGTTGAAGTTTGGGTAAGGAAATTCAGATGGGATTTTGTCCATAGGGGAAATCTTGTCCAGTGAATTTGTTTTCAAGCCCGGTTGAGTCATTTGTCAATGATGTTTGGTCCTGCATCTAGTGGGAGTTCTATCGTATGGAGTGAGTCCAATCGGAGGAGTTCAGCAGAGTCCACTTATGTCACTTGGTGTAAAGCCATTGGACCTGTGCTTCTGTCCTACCCATGAGCACAGTAATGTGCCTTCAGGTCGGTCAGTCAGTCAGTTCGTCCTAGATAACAGTACAGGGTTGTTTTAGATTTGATCAGGCGGAGGCAGGAGGGTCTTTCGCCTGCTGAATAGTTCCTGTGCAAACTTGGAGAATACATGATAGGTCTGGTCATCTTTTAAGAGGTGTTCCTGGTTTTTTGGAATGAACTAAAGCTGAGTAATGAGGTTGCTTCTGAGGTCATCGTATAGGTCAGGAGTGTAGTCATGTAGCAGGTGGGCCAGGTCTCTTGGGCACCACAGGTGCACAGTGGATTGTTTGCTATTCCCAGGAGGGTAAGCTTACTTCTGATGGCACCACATCCAGTGAGAAGATAAATGGTGAATAATCCCGGGAAGAACCAGGTAGGTGATTTTGGGTAAACTTTAGGCATCTGGGATGAATTTCGGGGTTACCTCGCCTTTGGTTTGGCAAACAAGCCCACCTTGTTTGCCAGATTTGCTTTAGATGGATTGTCAGCCGTATTTGTTTTGCTGATAGTTGTTCAAGGGCTCTCTGATACGTTGCAGGTTTCCCTCTGCTAAGCTGGAAGAGTATTCCGGTGTGCGCCACCTCCAGTTCAAGGGGAAGGGTACCTGTCAGAACCTAAAGTGCAGGTGTGCTGACAGTATTGCAGGCATGTGTTATGGTGAGAAGTATTGAGCATTTGATAGGGTCCAGCTTGTATCAGTTGACTACTGTGGATGACTTGTGTACCATACACCTGAAGCATAGGTGATGACAGGGATAAAAACCACCTTGTAAAATAATGCCCGAGTACGTTTTTCAGTGACCAGTCCCAACGGGTCACAATGGCGACATAGTTCGTGATTATCGCAGCATAGTTCCTGATTTTCTGTTCTAGGTATTTTAAGTGAGGAAGGCATGTCAGGTTTTTGTCAAGGATCACACCAAGGTATTTAAGTTAGGCCTTGAGGTTGATGGTCCTACCCTGTATTTTAATTTGCAGTGGTCTCCTGGGATCAAGATGTCCCTTGAGTAGGATGGACTACATTTTGGCCGGTGATATAGTGAGGTGGTGCTTAGTGGTTAAAACATGGTTAGTATCACCTGTTTCAAATATTTCTAGAATGATTAACTGATTACCTCATATAACTGCAGTAAACTGTCGCTTATTCGCAGTATGTATGGCCAACGGTCAAAGTTGGATCACAATACTGGAATAATTTATAATCGTTGTTTACATATTGTAATGTTTCTTTACTACTGTAGAATTAATTTTAACGTTCTTCTCCAAGTTTTTTTTTTTAATTTTCGCCTATGTGAGGCTGTCTTGTTAAAAGGGAAAACGATTGTTCTTTCTACTAATCAAAAAATTCAGCACATTAATAAACATGAAAAATGTGCCAAAGTGTCATCTTTAATCAGTCTACTTGACTACATGAACAATAAGGAATTACCACTTTATCTGACAAGATGATGCTTTGATAAGTACAACTGGCAGGAACTTTAACCGACACAAACAGCGATATTCATTGTTTTCATTTTTTTTTCAAAAAAGTATATGTTTTACTAAATTTTACTGTTTGTATGTATGTAAATAAATTTACATTTTTGTGACATTTACAACTTTTTCTTTCAACCTGATTATTGTATTAATAATCAGACCAGATAATGTAAGGAACTGAACAGATATAGCGACAAAAAAAAAAAAAACATGATAAATAATAAAAAATAAATAAATATAATTAACAGATCGCAATTTGACAGATCTAATTCCGCCACGAATTTTATTACCATGGGAAGCGATTTGTATCTTATCCACAATATGCTGACCGAAGGAAAGCTTCATGAGATCTAATCTCCAGCTTCCTAACACATTTAATATTAGCATTAGTTGAGGCATATGATGCAAGAAAGCAAGTTATACAGTAACAACAACAACAAAAAAAAAAAAAAAAAAACACCTTTCTCATTTCACCAATCCAGTAACTCCAAATGTTTGCCTAATTCAGCCTTAAATTTATTTAAGCTATCAACTTCCACAACAACAGAAGGAAGTCTGTTCCAGCAATCAACCACACGCTGGCTAAAGGCAAACTTTCACACATCTATTCTATAACCATCTTTCCTCAATTCGAATCTATGCCCCCCTCAGGTTCTTAATCTGAGCAAGCGGAAGTATCACATCAGCACTGAGCCTGCTCAAACCATTCAAAGCGTTATACACCTCAATCAGATCACATCGCAGGTGCCTAGTCTCCAGATGTTGCAACTTGCAGAACTTAAGCCCCCTCTCAGTAAGAGAAGCCCTTTGTTCCTCTCACCACTCTTGTTACCCTTCTCTGTACTCGTTCTAGCTACTCTACATTCTTCCTAAAATGAGGCCTCCACACCTGAACAGAGTACTCAAGGTGTGGCCTGACCATTGCCTTATACAAAGGGATAATCACCTCCTTTTCCCTACTAGCAAAATTCGTGCACATCACTGACAATACCCCATCACCTACTCACACAGCCTGTCTGCACTGCTCACAGGTAAGTTTCTCTGCGGTTACTGCTACCCACATGCAGTACTTTGCATCTGTTAATGTTAAACTTAGGTTGCCACTTCTAAGCCCATCTGCCTAACTTTTCTAGATCCTCTTGCAGTAGCATATAGTCATTAACAACCCTGCCAAGCTTTGTATCACCTGCAAACTTGGACACTAAACCTGATATACCTTCATCGATATCTTTGATAAATAGATATCGATGAAGAGATGGGCTGAGAGGTGGCAAATGAAGTTTAACATTGACAAATGTAAAGTACTACATATGGGAAACAGCAACCCCAGAGCAACATATCAACTCTGTGGTTCTACACTGGCAGTGGTAGAGAATGAAAAGGACCCGGGGGTAATTGTGCAGGCAGATATGAAGTTCTCTGAGCAGTGTAGACGTGCTGCAAGAGTAGCTCACGGTGTCTTGTCAATAATATACAGGATTTTTCTAGTAGGGATAAGGAGGTGATTATTCCCTTGTATAAGGCAATGGTCAGGCCACACCTTGAGTACTGTATACAGGTCTTGGAGGCCTCATTTCAAGAAGGATGTAGAGCTGCTGGAACGAGTACGGAGAAGGGCAACAAGATTAGTGAATGGAACAAAGGGTTGCTCTTACGAGAAAGGCTTAAGTTTTGCAAATTACAGTGTCTGGAGACTAGGCACCAGCGAGGTGATCTGATTGAGGTGTATAAAGCCTTGAATGGTTTGAGCATGCTCAATACCGATGGGATTCTCCCTCTTGCTCAGAATAAACACCTGAGAGGGCATAAATCCAGATTGAAGAAAGACAGATGTAGGATAGATGTTCAGAAATTTGCCTTTAGCCAGCGGGTAGTTGGTTGGTGGAACAGACTTCCATCCCTTGTTTTGGAAGTTGATAGCCTAAATAAATTTAAGGCTCAGCTGGACAGGAATTTCGAAAGAACGGAGGGGTGAAGTGTAAGTTTTTTTTTTTTTTTTTTTTTGGCTGATGCTGCATAAGCTTGCTTTCTTGCATCATATGCCTCTACTAATGCTAATGTGCAGCAGTATCAAAAGCTTTCCTGAAATCCAAGTATATGTTATCAAATTTATTTTTTGCATTCAGTTACTTTCTGACCACATCATAGTATCCAGTCAATTTAGTCAGACAAGACTTCCCCTTAACAAACCCATGCTGTGTCTGAACTATTACCGTAGTCTTGTCTAGGTGATCCTGCATCACTTCTTTAACCTGTGACTCCATTAATTTCCCCTGAACAGAAGTTAAACTAACAGAACTATAATTAATTGTCACCTTTTGAACCTCTTTTGTGAATTGGGGATGCATTTGCACATCTCCGCTCCATGGGGAACTCCCCTGAATCTAAGGATGTTCTCATAATTATGGCTAAATGTTTGCTTATTACACTCACTGCCTCCTTGAATATAACTGAATAGATTCCATCTGGCCCTGGTACCCTTCTTATGTTTAACTTCAACACTTTGCTCTCCATTATTGTTATTGTTATTTGGATTTTAGGAGCATTAGCAACTAAGGCCATATTGCTCCATGATATGCGGTGGTCATTCCCTGACCTTTCCGCATCCTCCGTATTTGGTGGTGACGGGCTCGAACCCCGGTCTAATCAAGAAGCGTGTGCTACGCACTGCTGCTCCTTCCTACCTGGCTACGGAGGCGCCGCTCTCCATTATTACAAAATCATTTAGCTCCCTGTTAGAGTTTAGTAAAGTCCTGTCCTTCCCTTCCTTAATTTCTCCTGAGCAGAAGTTAAACTAACAGGTCTATAATTATTTGTCACCTTTTCAAACTCCCCTTCCTTACAAAATTCCTCATGTGTGAATGTAGATGCAAAATACAGTACTTAAGTTTGTCAGCTATTTGAGCAGGATGATCAACAGTCGAATCACCAACACGAAGTGGACCAATCTGATTCATCCACTTCCTTCTAGAGTTTACATTAGTAAAGTCTTTGTTGTTTTTCTTTCATCCTTTGCCAAGAATTTCTTGTAATCAGCCTTGCTTATATGTGCCATAGGCTTTTGTGTCACCTTCTGTGTTGATCCCACTGTATAGAATTTAAAAACTGTCAGATCACTGTAGTCACCTTTATGGAAAAAAAAATCCTTCCCTTTACCCTTGATGGTAGTTACATCTTTAAGTAAATCCCACAAGTACACTGTGATCACTATCACCTAGTGGTTTCTTTATTTGGAAATTCTTAATGCACGAATAATCACTGCTGATAATTACATCAAGAGCATTATTCCCTCTGGTTGCCCCTCGAACATGTTTCTGTTCAAAAATTGTTTATTAGAAAACAATCCTCCAAGAAATCCATAAAAGTCTTGCTAGTTTGCAAGTGACCAATCCACAAGTTCCAGTCAATTTGTGGAAAGTTAAAATCCCCCATTACAAAACATTCTGATTTACTGGACCACTATTTCTCTGCACAGCTGCTCATTGTACTCATCAGATTCATTAGGTCTAAAACACTTCTGTTCTCATTTTCTCTTTCCCAGTGTTTATGTCACACCAAATTGGCTCAACAATGCACTGTCCACCCACGTAAACTGGATATGCATGCTTAGATTTTGTTTCTTAACTAACAGCATAACCTCTCCTCCCTTCCTACCCTGTCTATCTTTTCTGTACACATTGTACTCCCAAAATTCCAATTCTGCACTGCTTATATCTGTATGACACCATGTCTCTGATATCTCAACAAAATCTGCCTTTGATGTCTTGACTAGCACTTCAAGCTTATCAAATTTATTAACTATACTCCTAGCACTGGCGTACATGCAAGTATACATGCACCTGTTTCTACTCTTAGTTACCCCAACATAGCCCATATATTTATTTGTTCCATTATGACTCCCAGCAGCTTGCTCTCGGCTGCTACTCATTACAATAGAAACAGTGCAAGAATCACCTTCACCTCTGCCTGTGGCTCCTTTTAGTCTGTGAATTCTCCCTCCCCCCAAAGCTAGCAGTTTTTCTACCCATCAAACACTGCCTGAATAGCATCAGCAAATATTCTTGCACCCTTTCTAGTAGAAGTAGTCTCTCCTGTTAGCAAGCACAGACCAAACTGAAAAAAAATTCTACCTCATGAGCTTTGCACAATCTCTCCAGGGCCGAATTGATTGACAAGGCTCTCATCATATACTCTCTCCTATCGTGTCTGGGCAGAATTGCAGACACTTTCAAATTTAACCCTAACTCACGTTTTTTTTTTCAACATCTTTTTATCTTCTTTCCTTTTTTTTTTTTTTAAGTTGAAGAACAGTTCATATAAGATAGTTCCTTCTCTGATATCAAACAACAGTAACAAAGGTAAATAACCCATTATGATACATTGAAAGGTTATTAGGTAAAACACACACCCACAGATTAAATCTTACTACATATTCACATTATATAATTCAATGATTTGCCACAACTGATGAATTGATTACAACCCTGTTTTTCACATCGATAGATAATATAAGTGTCTCTGACTTACGTAAACCCGAGTTAAGTAAATTCGGACTTATGTAAATTTTTTTTCACTCAAATTTTTTTTTTAAGCATTGTAAAATTTAAAACAGTAAAAAAAAAATAAGCAATCAGTAACGACGAACATGGCACACACAAATTGCACAACTGAGATATGGAGTTTATGAAGTTTAAAAAATAGGAATGAAGAGAAGATTCTGAAAATATGTTTTTTTATATGATGATGATTTCAGTGAAGGGAAAACATTTCACCATAATAACTTAAAAACCACAGAATTCCAGCTTTCAGTATTATAGCAAATGCAGTAAGATTGAGTTTACTACCCGCTTATAATAGATTGCACCAACAGAAAAGCCCAATAAACTGGAAACTGCACGTTGATTTTATTGTTTTATGGTAGTGACCTCCAGAAAAATGCTTTAGTAAAATGTGAGCTCACACGAGAGAATAAACCTTAACCCTATTAAATTCTTTACAAAAAAAATTCATTTTTAGCGTTATCATGGTGCCGACTAAGAGAATAAGTGATAGCAGTACTAGTAAATCTATCAAGAAAAGGAAAGTGATTGGATCAGAAAATTAAAATAATAAGGATGTATGAAAATGGTCAAACATTAACAAGTATCGTGCAGAATTCAGATTTCAGTGTTAACAGTGAACACAATAATAAAGGACAAAGACAGAATACATGAAGCAGTGAAGGGATCAGCACCAATGAAGTCAACTATAATAAACAAGGCTACGAAATACATATTAGTTTTTTAGGCGCCTCCGTAGCCAGGTAGGAAGGAGCAGCAGTGCGTAGCACACGCTTCTTGATTAGACCGGGGTTCGAGACCGTCACCACCAAATACGGAGAATGCGGAAAGGTCAAAGGAATGACTACCACATATCCCGGAGCAATATGACCTTAGTTGCTAATGCTCCTAAAAACCAAATAACAAACAATATTAGTTTTTAAGTACAATAATATGCGTTCTTTCTTCCTTTTATGTTTTCTTATGTGCCACTCTGGCTACTTCACCACTATCCCAGAAAGTTTTAATTGAAATAATTAAAAATATATAGCTAATATATAAAATATATAAAACTAATTAATTGAAAAATATAGTAAATAACTATTTTTCTTCATTCTTCTGAGGATATGTGGTTTTTGTAATTTTGGCATATCAGGGATATAGTAGAAATACTGTATTTTATTAGTCATTCCCGAATTACGCAAAACTCTATGTACGCATGAAGTCCTGGAATGTATCACTTACGTATGTCAGGGACTTACTGTATAATACTTCATTCATTCATTCATTCTGCTAATTCCTTTAAGTGGCTTAAACTTCTATCAGATCACCCAGTGACGACGACGACCAGGCTTTTGAGTTTTTTGTAGAATGCCTCCTGTGTTCTTTTTCTTTAATTTAAAATTTTTGGTTAAGGGGGCATATCCCCCTCTGACCACCCCTGAGGTCACCCCTAGGTGTCAAGTCTCCATGCTCTACAGCAGATCTTTTAAAATTTTTTCTCATAGTCCATCAGCACTTTAACCGATTAGCTGCCCTTCACTGGATGCTCTTTGGAAGTTACATATCATCTTGAGACAAGGCTTACATACATGAATACAGTATTTTGTTTATGGTCTCACCACTGTTTTATAAAGAGGAATAACATCTACCTCCCTGCTGAGAAAGGTCCAATCAATAACTGACAGTACATCCTGACTTTCCTGGTCACCTGTTTCCACTACAAGAAAAACTTTGTATCTGCATGTATTACAACAAAATCTCTCACCCCGAACCACTTTTAATTCTTTATCCCCTAGTCTGTGTGTCACCACCAGATTTCTTTCCCTTAAATGAAACACATTTTAAAAAATTAAACTTCACTTGCCATCTTTTAGACCATATGTGTAATCTAAGTCGTTCTGAAGTGGCATAGCTTTATGTCATCAGCAAACTCTGACAACTTTCTCTGTATTCTCTCATCTACATCATTGAGGAAAATCACTAACATGAGAGATCCCAACATTGAACCCCGAAGGATCATGCCCACTACATTATAGCCCACGCTGAAGAATGCCCATTAATTACTACCTCTGTGTCCTTTCACTTAGCCATTCCCTAATCCAATTCAGAATCTTCCCGGTAATCCCAGCACACTCCAGTTTGCACCGGCAGCCTCTCATGGGGAACTGAATGAAAATCTTAATTATTTAAAAACAAACAAACTCTCTTTATACTCCAGCATGATCATTGGGTCAAAGGAGTTTACAGTTAATTATTTGCACAAAGAATGCAATCATTAACTATATTTAGCAGTCATGGACTTAAACCCCATCTTACTCAAATCTACATATACAATACCAAAATGTTTCCAGCATTTAACTGTTTTATGACTTCAGAGTAATTAAACAGATTCACCAGGTAAGACCTTCCTTTCGCAATGCCATGACCCTTTTGGCATTTTAATCTTATCAAGATGTTTCTGTATTGTATCTTTAATCACTAATTCCATTATTATACCCACTTTGAAATCAAACTTACCAGTATTGTTTATTCACTTTCAACTTAATCCTTCCCTTATGAATGGGTGAGATATTTAAACTTCTTCAATTCAAAGGAATAATCTCAGAGTCTTGTGATGATATCAGTAGCAATTCTAATGGTATGATTCACTCCTCTGCCACATAATTTAATACAACTGGATCTACCTCATTCACCTAGGAAGCCTTATTCTCTTTCATCCCCAGTAGTTTTTCTGAATGGGTGCTTCTCACAGGTATATTACTAATCTTGCTGTAATGTGACTCTCTTTCTGTTTCCTCCTTGGTTCAAATGGGCTTTCAAGTGTAAAAATGGATGCAAAATACCTGTCCAACTCATTCAATTCTGGCTATGATTTCACCATTTTAGATTTGGAGGGAACCTATATAATTTTTTTTGTATTAAACTATATAAAAAAACAATATAGTTAGGGAAGGTGGCTACGTGGTTGTTTTCCACTAGGGTTATTATTATATTAAAACCACTCTTATACCATGTGAAAATTAATACTAAAATTTATTAGGCTGTTCACCTACATTACTATACATTAATATGATGTTTCTGGTATCTTACTTGGTGATACCCATCATCAGACAAAGCTGTTGGGGGAATAGAAAAATAGAAAGAGTCACAAATTTGAATATTTTGCATCCTCTTGCCGATGCTCCCAGAAACCAGGTGTGCATACAGGCAAGAGATCAGGTAAGATCCTGAACCAGCCTGTGCGCCAACCCTGATGTCAAGAGTATGGGAGCAAAGGTTGCCGCAGGCTTTAAGAACCTCAGATCCATAATAAAAACTTGGCACTATCCTATAGGCTAATGGAGTTAATCCCTCTCCTATAAATTAACTGCTGGCAGGCCTCTTGCCTGTATGCACACCCAGTTTCTGGGAGCATCAGCAAGCGGAGTCTTGTCAGCAGGTAAGAATTTAATCTCTTTGTAATCATCTTAGATTTCCTGTTTTCTATTGTAACGGTAACTTAAAATTTAATACTTTACAACCATAATTTGTAAATTGTAATTATAATAGTGGTAATTGTAATTTGGTAACTGTAACTGTATTACTGGTAATTGTAATATTCTAAAACATTCAAATTTTTCTGTTTCCTCAACTCTTTCCATTTTTCTGTTCCCCCAACAGCTGTCTGATGATGGGTATCAACTCAGTAAGAGACCTGAAACGTCATATTAATGTATAGTGTAGGCCAGCGGTTCCCAACCTTTTTTGACTCGTGAACCCCTTTCAACATAATATTTTTAAAGCAAACCACTAAGCCTATATTCTCTAAAATTTTATAATATTTCTGAATTTTTATTATAAAATATTTCCACTACTACGTTTTTATAAGCGACACAGTGTAATAATAAAAAATATTATTATTAAGCATCATTTATACTTTGTAAAGCAGTTATTAATCAGTCCAAACTAGATTTCGAACAGGCTAAGAGCAGAAAACTTGCTTCTTGCCGTAATGTAGCTGAGCATTCTGGTCTCTTGCCAAAGCTATTGGCCGCAACTTTTGCCCATCTCTGCTCCCACCTCTGTCCAAACCAGATGGTTCTGTTGCTACATCAGCCAAGGATAAAGCTGACCTTTTGGCATCCCACTTTTTCTTCCAACTCACGTATTAATGATCTTGGTAAAACACCTCCCACCATTCCCAACACGCTCCATTCAATGCCTCCTGTGGTCTTCCGTCAAAAGGATGTTAGAAGGATTTTGAAGAATCTTGATGCTAAGAAAGCTCCAGGTCCCGATGGTATTTCTCCACTTGGTCTCAAAACTTGAGCTCCTGAACTTGCTTCTGTTCTTTGCCGCTTTTTTCACTTCCTTATTCTAAAGTTGTTTTTCCTTCTGCTTGGAAATTTGCTCATATCCACAGTTCCTAAAAAAGGGTGACAAATCCCTCCCACCCAATTATCGTCCCATTGCAATTACTTCTAATCTTTCCAAAGTAATGGAGAAATCAATTAACCTCCAACTCTTAAGCTATCTGGAAATCTTTCATCTGATCAACGATCGCCAGTATGTATTCCACATCACTGTCGATCCACTCATCTCAAAGGCTTTCGTTTGTGATTGGTATAAAGGTTTTCTAAATAAGCTTCCATCCCATTGGTTTGCCAGCTGTTTTCTAACTTCTCCATTAATGCTGACGTTCCCCAAGATTCAATTCTTTCTCCTACTATTTTCCTCTTATATATTAATGACCTTCCTCCTTTGACTGGAAATCCTATCTATAGTTTTGCTCACGACAGAGCACTGCATTCCACCTTCCAGTTTGGGAAACCTTTCCCTGCTCAAACAGCTTCAACTTCTGAATATCCACTACCATTTCCTTAAATGCTGATATCTCCAGGTAATTCTTCAGTGGGCAAAAATAACTTAATTTCAATCTTTCTAAAACTCAGTCCTCTCTTATATCTCGCATAAAGGATTCTTCTGCTCCTATGTTTAACTTCGATGACGCTCTGAGTTCTAGGCAAGATCTTGGGATTACCCCGACTTCTAATCTCTCTTGGAATAAAGCACATTACAAATATTGCTTCCTCTGCATCAAAAAAACTTGGTTTTCTCTTGGCATTACTTTTTTTTGGCCTACCACGGAATATTGAACAATATTCAGACAGGCATCTAGATTCCATTCAAAAGAGGACAGTTAAGTTAATTTAAAAAAAAAAAAAAAAAAAAAAAAAAAATTGATATTAGGGTCACCCGTAAATGATTACATCTACCATTTTATTTATTGTGTCTGAGACCAACTTAACTGAGCCACGGAGTGAAAAAAGGCCATTAAAATCCCTTGCGTCATCGAAGGGATTCGAACCCAGGCCTTTTCCACCTGGTGTAGGGAGGATGGTGACAGTACTACTGTGCTACCCAAGCAACAGTCTCATCTCTAACAGAGTCTCCCCACTCTCTATCTCATAGACCTTTCCATAGATACTTCCACAGGCACTGTTCTTCTGAATTGGCTTCTATAACTCCAGCTTTCTCAATCAAAACAATCTGAACATGTGCCGCAACCGGTCAACATCCTTTTACTGTTCAAGTTCAAACTAACAGAACCAACTTTTCTTTTTCCTCATTTATTCATTCAATTTCCGTTTTCTGGAACAACCCCCCCCCCTTATGTATTTCCTGAAAATTACAATCAACAGAAATTCAAGTCTAATGTCAACAAGTGTCTTCTTTCAACTTTTTATCCTTCAACCCATGCACGATACTACACTGGCGTGCAAAATTTAAGAACCAGTCAGGTTTCACCTGTAACGTCTTATAGGAGTGGCCTGGATATGGGAAAAGCATACCAAAGGAACCTTGTGAAGTACAGAAATGATGGAGGAAACGACACTGACACAACAATGGAAACAAAACGGTACAGAGGGACTTTATTCAAAAATGGCAACATAGCACTGGTTGCTATGATATAGATGCATCATTGCAAAGATGGAACAAAGGGAAGAGGTGGTCCTCAGTAGGAGATATGGCCACCCCTAATGTCGATGTAGGCTTTGCACCGCCTGTCCATACTTACAACAATGTTGTTGATAGGTTCTTTCTTTTTCGGTGATCGCAACGTACGCCGCATTTTTCATACATTCAAGCGACTGGCTAGGTCGCTGGGACGGTCTTTGCTGTACCCAATTATTCAATATAGAATCGTGCTCTGGTTCTTTCTTTTGGTATTACATCGTCCATTGCTCTGTCAGCACCATCTTCAGGTGGTAAACATTTTCTGGTGGGTGTGGATGCCGCTAGGCGTCTTCCCAGAGCGTCCCATATGTATTCGATGGGAATCAGATGGGAAGGGGGACGAGGAAGGACAATCCATACGAACAATGTCCACACTTTCCAAAAGCACATCAACAGCTGTAGTGCGATGGGGTGTGGCGTTAAAATCCATAAACACGAACTCGGGGTCAATGGCACCTCGGAACAGATGCACTTGGGGAAGGATTACCTCAGTACAGTAGGGTGCACTGGTTACAGTGCTACCTTCCAGTATCTGAAGTAGTGTACGTCCATCAAAGATAACGCCTCCACAGACGAGAACACCTTGACCGCAATATCGATCCCTTTCAGTGATGTTTGCAGGGTGATACCGTGGGCCAACCTCTTGCCAGAGTAGGTAATGTCCAGAATCGCTGCTGAGACTGAATCTCCTCTCATCAGTAAAGAGTACCTTAAGTAAAGATTTTGTGGTTGTAACCTCTAGAAACAGTGTTGGTCCTTTTAAGTTTTGCACACCAGTATAAGTATTATAGGCTCTTAAAAAAAAAAAAAAAAAAAGAAAAGTTCTGCACATAACAATGGCCCTTGAGAATAAAAAAAAAATAAGTGTGGAAAACATATTTATTTAACATGATATATTGTAAGATAGTAAACTAATTATAAGAAATTGTAGGAGATTTGATTTCTTTCTTTGACAGTTCTTTACTTTTTATTTAATTTTATTTTGTTTATTATTAGTTATATTCTGTAGTTTACAATAATATACCTATGTAAATTTAAACAGATGCCATTATAGAATTTTTAGTGCGAACCCCCTGGAGCACTTTTCCGAACCCCGAGGGGTTTGGGAACTGCTGGTGTAGGTGAACAGCCTAATAAACTACAGTATTAATTTTCATGTGGTATAAGAGTGGTTTTAATATAATAATAACCTTATATAAAAAAACGTTATTCTATATTCAACCTTTTCTTTTCTTATCCAATCTGTATTATTGTTCTGTTTATAGTCTTCATATGTGATGGTGTTATATATAATCTGTAACTATCCCATGGTTCCTCCTTTAGCCGCATAAGATTTGTAAATTCTCTCTGTACATCCACTTTGGCACTCTCCTATTGTGATACTTCACCATTATGTTTATGGCTTCCTGAATAATTTGTATAAATATTTCCCAGAGAGAATTCATATCTAGTGAGCTGAAATTACTGCCCCAGTTGATATAGCCAAAGGAGAGGCCGAATTTACTATTAGCTCACCCCCTCTTAAAATTGAAACCCTCTCCTTTTCCTTCAATTATCAAAATTTCTTTGGACACTAACTATTTTATAACATTATGGTCACTACTTGCTAGTAGTTCATTGCACCATCCAATCTTTGATAATACTTGGATCATTAGTGAGGACGACGTCAAGGATATTTGGGCCCACCATACTTTCTCTGACATGCTAAAATAGTAACAGTAATCCAAGGTGGTTAAGATAAACTGATCCCACTAGGTGTAATGCCTGATTACAAATACCAATGGTAAGGGTAAGTTGAAGTCACTCATAACGAGGCAGTCACCTTTGCTGGCTCATCTGAGTTGCCTAAACAGATTGTTATCACGTTCCTCATAATCATGAGAACTGTAGCATACTCCCAACTGACAACTTTACATCACCACAATACAACTCAAGCTATACTGATTTCACATCCACCTAGTATTGATAAGACTGCTAACAGTTTGCTTTCAATTAATTTTTTATAAGACGAACTTTCCTCTATGCTCCTCTCTCTTGCTCCTAAACACATAAATGTCACAATGTAATTCTCCTCACAAATTCCAGAATAATAACATGTCTCAGTTAGTCTTACAATATCAGCCACTGCAAACTCGACCAGCAGTTTGAGCTGCCAGGTGAGTAGGAGCAGCAGTGTGTAGCACAAGCTTCTTGATTAGACCGGGGTTCGAGCCTGTGACCACCAAATACAGAGGATGTGGAAAGGTCAGGGAATGACCACCGCATATCCCCGGAGCAATATGGCCTTAGTTGCTAATGCTCCTAAAAACCAAATAACAAACAAACACCTACAGGACTGGTCCTAGGGTAAAGTGATTCTACTGCATTTCCTATTACACTTTATAAAATTTTAATTGCATTTGTCCAAATAAATGGGCAAAATTACCTTTGAAGTTCCATTCGTTCATTTGAGAACTCTTCAATAGTTCTCAATGTGATTGGAATGGGTCCCTGTAATCAGGTCATTAATGTTCTTCCTATGATTAACAGTCAGATGAGTAATTTTTATTGGGTAAGTATTGAATATTCTTATATGCCTTCCATTCATCCGAAATTATTGTTCAACCCACCACTGCTAATAATGGCAACAAAGTGGCATTGCCCCTTTTCCACAAAAGTTATGTAGCCTAGTTCAGCCTCTACCCCATAAATCCAAAAACCATTGTCTGTTTCACTAAATTTTGTGTAATAGCACCTGGCCTTCATTAACAGCAATCACCTATCTGCACTAGTCCTAATATATTTGGAACACAGCTTCCAAGAACATATATCTCTGAAATACTGCTAATAATCCACAGCCATCCAACACAATAATTACATGTGAAGAATGTAGATTTTATAAGAATTTGGGAGTCCAATAAAAAATTAAATATATTTTTTGTTAAGGGCATTTTAGCACCAGCAAAATAACTGTCCTTTAAAACTAACTTGCATTTAGAACAATGCTAAATGAATCCTGACAGCTTTTTTAATTTTCACCAGCAGCAAGCTATGCAGCCAATCGCAATATAAACGGCATACTTCTTGATGAATTAATCTATGATCTTGAAAGTAACAAATAACACTTCTGTTATACTTACAAATGCCTTGAAACAAAAAAAATATTAATTTTTATATAGCATTAAAATAAATTAATAAAGGATACTAACCTTCCAGAACAACTGAAAAGTTGCAAGCAAACGTAGGCAACCAACCTTCCAGAACACAAAATTAAGAGTGATTCAAATACAAGCATAAGTGAGAGTCACCGTAAGAGTGGAATACAAACAATGTCATTGAATCAAGCATCAATTAGAAAGATTGAAAAGCTCCGCTCTATATCCAATTATGAAATATTACCCTCTTTTGTTCAAACGAACACCTCTATTAAATAAATTTCTTCACAAGTTACAGCAACTTTTACCAAAAATGAGAGCCTTGTCGATCAATTCGACCCTGGAACGATTGTGCAAGGCTCAAGGGGTAGAATTTTTTTCAGCCTAGTCTGTACTTGTTAACAGGAGAGACTGCTTCTACAGGGATGGGATACACTTATAGAAAGGGTGCAAAAATATTTGCTGATGCTATCGAGGCAGTGTTAGGTGGGTCGGAAAACTGCTAGCTTGGGGGGGGGAATACAAGGACTAATAGATTAACAGTAGCCACTGGCAGGGGTGAAAGTGATTCTTGCACTGCTTCTATTGGAATGAGCAGCAGCCTGGAAAACAAGATGCAGGGTATTTCAGAGACTGCTGGGAGTCACTGCGGTACAAATAAACACATGAGTTGTGTTAAGGTAGCTAAGAATAGGAACAGGTGCATGTATACTTGCGTGTACAGCAATGCTAGGAGTTTGGTAAATAAATTTGATGGATTTGAGGTATTGCTCAAAACATCAAAGGCAGATATTGTTGGGATATCAGAGATGTGGTGCCACACAGATGTGAGGAATGAAGAACTGGAATTTGGGGAGTACAATGTGTACAGGAAGGATAGACAGGAGGGGTTATGCTATTAGTTAAGAAACACAAAATCCAAGGAAGTGAAGCCAGTCGACATCGCTGGACAGTGCAGTGTCGAGTCAGTTTGGTGTGACATAAGCATTGGGAGATCAAAATTGAGAGTAGAAGTGTGCTATAAGCCTAATGACTCTGATGAGTGTAATAAGAAACTGTACAGGGAAACAGAGCAGGCTAGTAAATCAGAGTCTTTTAATGGGGGATTTTAATTTCCCAGATATTGACTGGAATTTGTGGGTTGGTCACTCACACACTAGCAAGGCTTTTGTGGATTTATTGGATGATTGTTTTCTACAGCAGCATGTTCAGGAGGCAATTAGAGGGAGTAACTCGATCTGATTATCAGTAGTGATTCTTCATGCATTAATAATCTGCAGATAAAGGAACTACTAGGTGGCAGTGATCACAGTGTGCTGAAGTGGGATTTACTCAAAGAGGTAACAACTACCATCGGGGGTAAAGGGAAGGATTTTTGCTTTTGCAAAGGTGACTACGGTGGTCTGAGACAGTATTTAAATTCTATACAGTGGGACCAACTGATGATGTTACCAACAGTAAATTCAAAATGGGAAGCATTCGAAGAATTTATCTTGGAAGCTACTAGGCAGGGGTGGCCAACCTATGGCGCATGCGCCAAACATGGCGCTTTGGAAGATTACAAGTGGCGCATTTCATCATAAAATTTCTCAAGTACCCAAAGCCCATATTGCCGATTCTTTGATTCTATTTCCTTTCATTTCAGGTCCTTCCGCATATGGCTTAAGACACTCACCACCTTCTTTCCGCTTACACGCACATAAACGTGTCAATTCCCTCAATTTAGCAAAAGAAATAAATTAAACAGTCTCCAAAAAAAATGCATTTCTGAATTTTGACCATAAGTGATCTATGGCTATGAAAATATATCGAGCACCTATTCGTCCATTCTTCTGTACGGCCATTGCCTCGGGCACCCAACTCGATGCACAACTGGGAAAATAAATGCAATATGTGACTTTTCCAGGGGACTGAGAATATACAAATAGATCCTTTGTCGGAAGTCTTTCAAGTTAAAAGGAAACAATGAAATGATAAATTTGAGGTATTTTCATCTACGAGAAATTTCCATCAATCGCATTTTGCCAACTCAAGAAATAGTAGGGAGAGCTTCTCTCTTCCCCCAGTCACGCCTGCTCATCAGTTCGTAGAAATTTTGACAGTTTACAATTGATATTCTGTGTGATACGATGTACATACTTGTGATCTGTTTTTTCTTTTTCAACATTTAGATTTCTAGAGTTTTGTACTTTTCGTTTTTTTTTTTTTTTTATTCCTTCTATCCACCACAGTGCAAAAGAAAATGAGCAAATGAAAAGCAGAAAGTGATATTAAACGTGAATTTAATGAACAGTGGGAAAATTGGGGCTTAGAGGGGAACAGGTATCCTGTGTGTTATCAGACACTCAGCCTAAAACACTGATGGATCCAATATCTCTCTATTACAGAAGATTTAGGAGAAGTCCGGTTGGCCTGCCTCCCTAAAATCCACTCATGCACACCTTCTCGATGGTAAGCCCTGTTACGTCACTTAGGTGGCAACGAACGTGTAGAGTGGTTCTCTTCAAGACGCCTGGGTCAGCGTGAAGAGGAAAAGACCAAACCATCCAGCAATGAGAGCACAACAATACAAATGGCCCTCAGTCCCCAGCAGCTTTCACTCTCCCTCTTACGGCAGAGAGAGGATCAGAGTGGAAGCAGAGGGTGCTAAGAATCTCTGGGTACGACCAGGCTGCCATGCACGGAAATTGAACTTGGCCTGTTATAACGTACGATCACTCATCGGTGAAGACAGGATATTAGAGCTGGAAAAGGAATTAGAAAATGTGAATTGGAATATCATCGGTTTGGCTGAAACAAGAAGAAGAAATGAATCACTTATAAGTTTATCAAGTGGAAATCTGCTGTACACCAATGGAAACAGTGAAAGGAGTGAAGGTGGAGTTGGGTTTCTGGTCCATAAAGATTTTAAAAACAACATTTTGGAATTCAAAAGTACATCACCAAGGGTGTCAAGACTAATATTCAAGATTTCTAAGAGGTACAAGCTAAAGATTATAATGATTTATGCACCAACATCGAGCCATGATGATGAAGAGGTTGAAGAAATGTACACGGAAATTGAGTCTTCTAGATGAGCAGAAAACCCACTACACTATTATTATGGGGGACTTCAATGCTAAGGTTGGAAAAAGGCAAAACAGTGCAGAAAGATGAACTATAGGAAATTTTGGAATTGGTGAAAGAAATAAGAGGTGAAAGACTTGTGGAATTTGCAGAATCTCAAGGACTGTCAGTAATGAACACTTTTTTCAAGAAAAGGGTGAACAGAAAGTGGACATGGAAGAGTCCAAATGGATTAACAACTAATGAAATCGACTTCATCCTCACTAACAGAAGATATATTGTGAATGATGTTACCGTCCTGTTTTTTTTTTTTTTGTTTGTTATTTGGTTTTTAGGAGCATTAGCAACTAAGGCCATATTGCTCCGGGATATGCGGTGGTCATTCCCTGATCTTTCCGCATCTTCCGTATTTGGTGGTGACGGGCTCGAACCCCGGTCTAATCAAGAAGCGTGTGCTACGCACTGCTGCTCCTTCCCACCTGGCTACGGAGGCGCCTGTTACCGTCCTGAATAAGGTAAATGTTGGAAGTGATCACAGAATGGTAAGATGTACATTTGATATACATGTAGGAAAGGAAAGGAAAAAACTGACTCAAGTCAATAATACAAAGGTCTTTGAAATAACAGAGGAGGAGAAAAAGCAGTATGTACTGGAACTTAAGAACAAGTTTGAACTTCTGCAGACTGCTCAGGACCAAGATATCGACGAGGAATATTACAACTTTCTGAAAGTGATAAAGCCCAAGAAACCTATAGGGAAACAGAAATCCAAAGAAGAAAAAATTAGTCAAGAAACACTTGTCATGATGAACCAAAGACGACAAATGAAGAGCAAGAAAAACACTGACAGGGAGAAAATTGAGTATACTGAGTTATGCAAAGCCATTAGAAAAAGACTCAGAGAGGACATAAGAAGATTTAACACAAGAAAAGTAGAACAAGCATTAAGGGAAAACAGAGGATTTAAATCAGCAGCCATGAGCAGTAATACAGAAAGACAAATGATACTGAAACTGAAGAATAGCGATGGTGTACTTATAAACAGCAGAGAAGGCATAATTCAAATAGCAGAAGACTACTATAGAGAATTATACAAGGAGCAAGGGAATGATACCAGCAGTGAGGAACATGGATTGCAAAGTAGCAACACATACGACATACCCGATATTCTTCCTGATGAGGTAGAACATGCATTGAAGAAAATGAAGAATCGGAAAGCCCTGGGGGAAGATGAAGTTACTGTAGAGTTGTTAAAATTGGGAGGAAGAGACATAACACAAAAACTGGCAAAGCTCTTCACAAGGTGCATTAGAAAAGGTGTGATGCCTAGGCAGTGGAATAATGCAATCATAGTTTTGCTGCATAAGAAAGGAGATAAATCAGAAATTGGAAATTATAGACCAATTAGCTTGTTATCCCATATCTACAAGTTGTTCACAAGGGTCATTACTAACAGATTAGAAAGAATACTTGATGAGAATCAATCGAAAGAGCAAGCTGGCTTTAGGACAGGATTCTCAACTATGGATCACCTTCACGTAATATCACAGCTAATGGAGAAAGCAAATGAATATAAAACACCATTATGCTTGGCATTTGTGGATTACGAAAAGGCATTTGACTCCATACAGCATAAGGCAATGTTTCGGGCACTGGAAAGACAAGGCATAGATACTCCATATATTATGATTTTGAAGAAAATATATGAGAGTGCTACATCCTTTATTAGACTAGACAAAGACAGTAGCAAATTTAAAATTTAGAAAGGAGTTCGACAAGGAGACACAATATCTCCGAAGCTGTTTACTGCTGCCCTTGAGGAAGCTTTCAGAAGATTAGACTGGTTGCAGAAAGGAGTCAATGTGAACGGAGAGTACCTAAACCATTTACGATTTGCAGATGACATTGTGGTCATAAGCCACGATCCCAAAGAATTAGAGGAAAATCTTAATCAGTTATGCACAGTTAGTAAGGATTTTGGACTAAAGATGAATATGGCTGAAACAAAAGTAATGATGAACAAGTATGCCACGGAAAGGGAAATAATGATTGAAGGAGCAGTAATTGAAAAGGTGGAGTCATATACTTATCTGGGACAAGTTATTAGCTGTAATAATGATAAATGGCTGGAAGTCAAGAGAAGAATAAATTTTGGATGGATAGCATTCAGGAAATATAGTCACATACTGAAGAGCAATATCCCAGTTTGTCTGAAACGTAAAATAATGAACCAATGTATACTCCCCACCATGACTTATGGAAGTGAAACTTGGGCACTCACCAAAAGAATGGAAGAGAAGCTAAGAACTACACAGCGAAGAATGGAACGAATTATATTCGGAATCACACTGTTAGATAAGAAGAGAAACACATGGATTAGGCAGCAAACTCAAGTAAAGGACATTCTTATCAAAACTAAAGAACTAAAATGGTCTTGGGCAGGACACATAGCTCGAAGACATGATGACAGATGGACTAAGAAAATAACAGAATGGTACCCAAGAGGAGCTAGAAGAAAACCTGGAAGACAAAGGCGGAGATGGATAGATGAAATTCATGAGTTTTTGAGTAGTAAATGGATGGCCAGTGCTCAAAACAGAAGGAACTGGAAAGTTGCTGGAGAGGCCTTCATCCTACAGTGGATTGAAAATGGCTGATGATGATGGGAAAATTAGTTGCTATTTATAGCAAGTTCATCAGGAAAACCGTTTTGCATTGTTTGTGAAAGTACTCTTTCACATAATAAAAGACATGATCTTAATAGACAATATAAATCACAGCATCAGAATAACATAGAAGGAAACATGAAGCTTGTTCTTGGGTCTGAGCTATGAAAAGAATATGTGACTAATATGTGAAAAAGGAAGAAATCAGAAGACGACAAAATATATTTGCTAAAGTAAGTGGTGAAGACTTGGCGATGATAGAAGCGTCCTATGAAATTGCTGTAGTATTGGTGAAAAAAAAGAAACCTTTTTCTGATGGAGAAGAAATTGTTAAGCCTTGTCTCCAAATATTTGCACGCCACCTTGGTAATAAAGGTATTGAAAGGAAAGCAGACGAAATTGCTATATCAAGGCGGACAGTTACGAGACGGCATCGAGGAACTCTCTCAGGATATATCTCAGCAACTGGAAGATCTTGTTTATTCTTGTACTTTATTTTCTCTAGCTTTGGATGAATCAACAGACATATGTGGTGTAGCCCAGTTAAGCATTTTTATAAGAGGAATTGATGATAATTTTAATGTCTTTGAAGAACTTGCCAGTCTGGAATCATTGCATGGTAAAACAAGACGATCAGACATATTTGAAAAAGTAAAATCATGCCTAGAAAATCTAAAATTAGATTATAGTAAACTCATCAGTGTGTGTACTGACGGAGTGCCATCAATGATAGGTAAAGCCAATGGCACTACAACTTTGCTTGAAAGTTTTTTAAATCGTCCTGTACTAAAATATCACTGCATTATACACCAAGAAGCACTGTGAACAAAGAAGCAAAAACTTTAAATATGCAGCATGTTATGTTACTGGTTGTGAAATTTGTGAATAAAATTAGAGCAAGAGCATTAAACAGACGAGAATTCAGAGAATATTGTGAGTTGTTAGATTTGGAATATGGTGAACTTGTTCTTCATTGTGAGGTGCGCTGGCTTTCTGGAGGACAGGTTCTGAGTAGATTTTAGAAATTGAAAAATGCTGTTTATAATTTTTTAGAACAGGAAAATGAACTACCTGATGAAAGAACCTTATTATTAGATAACAACTAGCTCGCCGTAGCCTAGTGGTCAGGCGCGCGGGTGCAATAAGTACACGTGCCTTGAGTGACCGGGGTTCAAGCCCGTGACTGCTGAATACGGTGCTGTTTCTTGTATTCTGTGTATCATGTAAACTCCTCTGACCGTTTGGTCGTCCCGGAGTATAAACAGAAATTTATTTATTTATTTATTATTTGATTTGGCATTTTTAGTTGATGTTACTAGTCATCTCAATGATCTAAATTCGAAACTACAAGGCATGAATAAATTATTTCCTAGCTTAGTAAATAGCATCAATTCATTTAAAATGAAATTAAAACTGTTCATCGATCAGTTAGAAAATCAGGATTTAAGTCAATTTCAACACTTAAAAGAGCAGAATGAATGTGCTGTGAATGATAGCAATTGGACCAAATATCTTGAAAAAATCAAGTTATTGCAAGTGTCATTTGAAAGTCGTTTTCATGATTTGGCTAAAGAAGAAAACTACATGCCCGCATTTATAAACCCATTTTTACTTAGTGAACAAAACATAATTGAGATGCCTAGTAATATACAAATGGAACTTATTGATTTAAAAGCAAATTCATTATTAAAAATGAAATTTGAGGAGCTTTTTTCAGATCAAAATGCTTCTGACATGATTAATTTCTGGCATTCATTACCCTGTGAACATTTTGCAGAACTAAGAAAATTTGCAAAAAATTATATATGTCGTTTTGGAATGACATACAGATGTGAACAAGCATTTTCATCCATGAAATTGATCAAAAGCAAAACGAGGTCGCGAATGACTGATTCAAATTTGAAGAATTCTCTGCAGCTCTAAGTAACAAATTTAACACCAAACATTGAAAGACTGGCAAAATCGAAACAGGCTCAAAAGTCTCAATAATGGTAAATAATGTTTATGTGCTGTAATAGAAATTGCTTTACATACAATAATTAAATCATTTTAAAATGTTAATTATGTTCATAAACATACTTTTATTAAAAAGGTTAATAAGGATATGCCTGGAATCCTTCTAGCGAGCAGAGAGAACAGATGACTCCAAGTTCCAACCTGATCTCGCTCTTGGTGCTCTATCTCGCTCAGAGCTCTCTCATCACATCCAACAACTGTGGTATAGAGCCATCTTCACCAAATGAGACTCTCCGGCAGCTGTAGCACTATCAGCGGGTTCCACGACAGCAGTCGCCCTCTCGTCCAAGAGATCATCTCTCACTATTGTAGATTGGTGCTCCAATAAACATGTGTCTTTTGAACTGGTGTACATTATTTAATTTAGTTGCGTGTTTGAGTTATTCTTTTTCCTCCCCTAAGGGAAGCAGATCCTACCCCTATCCCTATTTTCCAACCCCAACCATGAACATAAGAAGGTAGATCGAGTTGTATGTCGCATCTGAACTCTTATGTGAAAAAATTGGCGCACGGTATGTAAAAGGTTGGCGACCACTGTACTAGGCTTTACATACCAACTAAGAAATATTGTTCAAGTTTAGGCCTAAATGGATGTCAGATGAACTAATGGGAGTGGTTTTTTTTTTTTGGCTGATGTTGCACACAGAGTAATAGATACAGAGTGGACACTCCCATTGGCAATAATGTTAACTTTTTTTACATGGTAAAGCACATAGAAAGTGGAGCCATCATTGTATGAACATGGAAACAGGCCGGAACATTGTGAAGAGTTCCTGGAGAATTTTCTACAGTTTTGTAGTTGTGATGGATACTATATCGATTCACTGATTATTAGTATGAGATACTCATAATTAATTAAATATAAAAATAGCAAAATGCTTAAAGTGCGGTACTCACCTTGAATATAATCTGCAATAGTTTTATGAAAAGACTGATGGCTAAATATAAGGTGGAATGTTTAAGTTAATGCATTAAGGTGGGATGAGATTTAATTTAACGGAATTTTAAAATAAGCGCAAGGAAGCAGAAGTGCGTTACTCCGTCCCTGGTTGTTATAAAGTAGAAAATAGTTAATCTGGAACATAAAAGAATTGATATTGCCAATAGTCGTGACGACAGACTTTCGTTAAGTTATAACATCTTCAGTCGGCAGTGTTAAATGAAAAGTAACGCATGCTGTATTTTAAGGAATTTTCTATACTCTCATGATGCTCTTTGGGACACGTGGGAATCTCAGATGTGAGAGATTCCAAGCCAAGGAAAGGTGAAAGGGAAGTTTTGCGTTTAA
This sequence comes from Mastigoproctus giganteus, assembly GCF_048544385.1. NCBI lineage: Eukaryota > Metazoa > Arthropoda > Arachnida > Uropygi > Thelyphonidae > Mastigoproctus > Mastigoproctus giganteus. Next base: position 182,453,583 of record NC_143581.1, read on the forward strand.
GATGTTGAGATTAGTATTGTGTCGAAACCATTCGATAATGAGGGCTTCATATTGAAGAATTTTGTGGCTGGTTTTAAGTCTTATAATGGTGATAGTGGAGTCAATTAAAGGAGTGTGATTGTGGGTTTGGGCATGAATTGTGAGTTCTGTACTAGCTTGTCCCAATCTAAGACTATTATAGTGGTAGTACGTGCGAGTGTTGGAGGTTTTGGTAGAACCAAACTTGATAGTAGTACTTTGTTTGTTTGTTGTTTGTTTGTTTCGGGATTTATTAGGCGCATCAGCAACTATGGCCATAGTGTGCCAATAGTAGTAGTAGTAGTACTACCAATATAAATGCAAAACTTCCCTTTCACCTTTCCTCGGCTTGGAATCTCTTGGAATATAAACTTAAGTAAATATTTCGATAATAAAGAAACAACGGTTGTTATAGCCATGTGGGAACGCTGCAGGCGGTGGTTTTCTCTTTCCTCAGTTCAAATTCATTTATTATATATATATATATATATATATATATATATTTTTTTTTTTTTTTTTTTGTATGCTACACAAAAATACAAAGAATCTGGAATCAATGGAAAATTTGGGACACAATTATCTGTGACTAAATTTTGACTGCCTTATTACTGAGTTATCTTTAACAAAAGTAATTTAGCATTTTTCATATATATTATTATTATTAGCCATATGGTGCAAGGAAGCCTGAGGCTTATGCTGCACCAGCCAAAAAAAAATTTTCCTTTTTACCCTGAGAGAGAAAAAAAGAGAGAGAGAAGTAGAAAGGAATCACCAAGGAAGAGAAGAATGATGATATCCAGCTCAGGACCCTGGGTGTGCCAAGCCTATACTCACCAGATGTGAGCCACTGGGGGTTAAATATATATATAAATGAATATTAAATGTAACTCATTAAAGGTAATGTTTAAAAAGTTACATAGGATATATTCAGTTGATGAAATGGTTTCAGTAAATGAAAGATTAATAAGTCAGGTATGACAGATGCACCTAAAAGTGCTAAAAGAAGCATTACAGGATGCAAGAGTATATATAAGTTGTATTGATGTATTGAATTAAGTTTGCATAAATGGACGTGAAAGTTACACAAAGTACCAGTAACTAGAAGGGTGACAATAGTTGAAAAATAATTGTAGTAAATATGTGAAACAATGTTAATATCCTAAAAGTTATGATGAATTAGGAAAATTATGGGTTGAATTACTAAGCCAATAGAAGGTTTGAGAACTGTAAAGTAAAATTAGTACAGCAAACTACCAATAAACCAAAAATAAAAGTAAAAAGTGGTACAGCTGTCATCAGATATGGGGGGGAACATATTTAGATAATGGTTGAATATAGGTAACGCAAATGTGCTTGATCTGATGTCAGCTAAAACAAATATTGATACATGATGACAGCTGTACCACTTTCTACTTTTATTTTATTGGTATTTTGCTGTACTAATTTTACTTTACAATTGGCTTGGTAATTCAGCCCATAATTTCCTTAATTCATCATAACTTTTAGGATATTAACATTCTTTCGCTTCTTTTTCAACTATTCTCACCCTTCTAGTTACTGGCACTTTGTGTAACTTGCACATCCATTTATGCATACTTTATTCAATATATTAATACAAAATTATACATATATATAAAGACATATTGATTTAAGTCATAAAATTAAAAGCAAGACTAAAGACATATGCTCAGTACAAGCAATAAAACTAAATAAATTAATAATAGTAATAATAAAGCAGTGTCACAGTCTTTAATATAATCCTTGATTTCATAAACTGTAAATATGCTATGACATATATTCCATGCTGTTACTGAGAGATAAGCTTTGCTTCCTTTGCTAATACAAATATTAGTATCTTTCTTACAACTCTAGCATCAAAATTCATATAATTTTGATATTGGAGTTTTAAGAAAGATACTGATAAAGACTGAAACATGCTTTATTTTATCCAGTTCACTAGACTAAAACAAGTGGGAGCTATCATCTAGAAATATCTAGATTTAAGTTATTTAACTATTCGATAAACCATTACTTCGATTAATATCAATACATTATTAATATTAATTAATGTAATAAGTTATTAATTAGCCATTAACAGTATGTTTTTTTTTTGGTAACCGGTAAAATTGGATTAATTGTACAGTCGAATTTTGTGATTCAGTGCGTTTTCTTTCTGATTGATTTGTGTCGTCGAAGGGTGTCTTAGTTGAGGTAAGGTGTTTTCCCCCATCCAGCTATTTTAAAATCGGTAAATGAGTTCGTGATTTAAAAGCGTTTTCTTTCTGATTGATTTGTGTTGTCGAGGAGGAGTCTTAGCTGATGTAGGGTGTTTTCCCCCTATCCAGCTGTTTTAAAATCAGTAAACGAGTTTGTGATTGAAAAACATCGTCAAAATGGATTGATTGTACAGTCGAATTTTGTAATTCGGTGAAAGCGAGAGCATTTTGATTGATCTGTGTCGTCGAGGGGGGGGGGGATCTTAGCTGAGGCAGGCGAGAGCGTTTTCTTTCTGATTGATTTGTGTCATCAAGGGGAGGTCTTAGCTGAGGTAGGGTGTTTCCCCCTCTCCAGCTGTTTTAAAATCGGTAAATGAGTTCGTGATTTAAAAACATCGTCAAAATGGATTGACTGTACAGTCGAATTTGTGATTCGGTGAAGGCGAGAGTGTTTTGATTGATTTGTGTCATCGAGGGAGGGTCTTAGCTGAGGTAGGGTGTTTTACTCCTATCCAGATGTTTTAAAATCGGTAAATGAGTTCGTGATTTAAAAACATCGTCAAAATGGATTGACTGTCAGTCGAATTTGTGATTCGGTGAAGGCGAGAGTGTTTTGATTGATTTGTGTCATCGAGGGAGGGTCTTAGCTGAGGTAGGGTGTTTTACTCCTATCCAGATGTTTTAAAATCGGTAAACGAGTTTGTGATTTAAAAACATCGTCAAGTGGGGAGAAACACCCTTTTCGAATTTATATCACATAATAATCATCATTTTCACTGTAATAAAACAATATGAGAAAACAAAATAGGAAACAAAGGGATATATTTATTTTTTAATGCTAAAATAATGACAGTATACAATTATTTCATAAATACCACATTCTGACAATAATCAGAGTTGAATTATATCAAAATTACAAATTAAAATTTGCAAAAAATCATAAATTATAATCAAATGTTTATGTATCTTAACAAGAAATTGGGATATTTTTACCCGGATTCGTTTTTTTTTTTTTTTAACATTTCATTAATTAAATATTTCTTAGTTGTATCAATTATTATGATAAATTACCTTAAATGTTCTTTCGGAAATTGGTGGAATCACACTCCAGCTTTGTTACAAAAGAAATACTTCTTTCTGTCCACAATGTCAGAGACAACTACACAAATAATTATAATAACGATAAAAGCAACATAAATCGAACTTGCTACGCTCCATTAACACTAATCAAATTCAAAAACAATAACGGCTTTATTAAAATTGGGCATGCACATTAGTACTCTGTGTATTTTGATGGCCGCGTTAGTTCCATGTTCATACAATGAGGGCGCAGGGTGTAAATCAGGGGTGTCCACTCTGTATCTACTACTCTGTGATGCTGCATAAGCTTGCTTTCTTGCATCACACGCCTCTACTAATGCTAATAGAATCTTATTTTATCTTGCTGTACATTTGCCTAAAATTCTATTAATATAACAGAAGGTGATATAGACATGTAAAATTAAAACGAAAAATATTTCTCAGGTAAACTGATATCAATAACAGAAATAAGAATAAAAATAAATAGATGACCCCAACATTTTATATTATGAAGAAATATAAAAAATACTTAAATCTAAAAAGGAAAAAACAAATACTTGATGCTAAAGGAAAAATCTACAATGAAGTTTTTCCTTTATCCCTTTGCAAAAATTGTGGAGAAGATAAGATAATGTGTGCTAGAATTATGATATGATGAAGTCCATCAAACTACTCATCTTGACACTAAAATTTCATCTGATTCATGTTTTGGAGAGGTAATAAAAAATTTTAAGTGTGACATGAAGCTATAGAATAATGAGTTAACAGAACAATGACACATATAAATACAGCCACTCCCTGATTAACATAAGGGTTGTGTTCCGCAGAACTCTACATAAGTTGGATTTTTCCTCATGCTTGTGTAGCACTCACAACCGTGCTCGCTGAATTGATTGAATCAAAAAAGAAATGTTCGATGAACATATAAATAGAATTATTTATTCAATTTTTTATCTCATATGCAGAAAAAATTACAAATGCGTGCAATTTAAAAAATTTCAAAATTATAAAATTACAAAAAAGAGAGGAGACAGGCATAACATCAGTAAGTTTTACCCCTTGAGCATCATTGCAGAAGCGACGTCCTTCAGCTGATAAGTGTGTCACTGTGGAGATTTAGAAGGGGTCAGCCACTCAACCTTATGAAAGAACATATTAATGGATGACTGGACGGTGGCTTTTTTTCTTTTCATCGTAGATTTCTTTGTAGCAAGCAAGCACCCCTCTGTTAACTTTTAAGAATCGTTCACTGTCATGATCCATCTTCTCAAACCTCACAATTGCTGATGCAATTTCATGAAATGCCATTGCCATCTCTCTGACGATGAAGCATCTCAGCTCCTCATTTGGTTCATCTTGAGCTTCACCAGCATTTTCTTCTTTCACTATTGCTACCTGCAAGTCAATAAGCTGTTCGCTAGATAATTCCTTCTCTTCTTCCTCTATCAACTCCTCCACATCTTTGGCATCAACCTCCAACTGAAGTAGCTCTGCAATCTTATCTGTAACCACTTCATATGATTCATCTTTTTTTAAATCCTTCTAAGCCTTTTACGTGCCGTGGGCATATTTTCTTCCTGTGCAATTTAAACAACTTTTAGTAATTTCTGCCCAGACCTTATTAATGTGTAAGGTGGCATGGTAAATATTGTAAGATTTACAAAAGTCTCTTAACGTAAAATTTTTCTCACAGTCTACTGCAGACAATGCCTGAGAAAATGTGTGTAAATAGTATGCTTTTAAATTTGAAATAACACCCTAATCCATAGGTTTTGATGAGTGAAGTCGTGTTTGGTGGTAGAAATATGACTCTCACATTCGAATTGAAATCATCTAGATGAGTAGGATGTCCAGGAGCATTATCTAATAGAATGCAAAATCTTGAAAGGAACGTCATTGTCTTTGCAATATTTTTCAACCTCGGGAATGAAGCAGCATTTAAACAAATTCTCGGAGAGAGAGGTACTGTTATTCATGCTCTCTGGTTCGATCAGAAATGCACGGGTAGGGTTGCTTTATTGATGCCCTTAAATACATGAGGATTTTCACAAATGGTACACAAGCAGAGGTTTTAATCTGTAATCTCGCGCCGAATTAGCACGAAGCAAGAGCGTGGCCCTATTTTTTGAAGCCTTGAAACCTGGCATTGTCTTTTCCTCTTTGGCTTTCGATCCAGCATTTTTTTCCAATATAGAGCAGTCTCGTCAACGTTAAAAATTTGCTGCGTTGAATAGCTGCCTTCATCAATAATTTTTTCCAGCACATCACAAAATTTCTCTGTAGCTGCAGAATCAGCACCGTCAACGTCACCCCATAATTTAACGTTGTGGAAACCAGCACGATGCTTGAAACTATTAAACCACCCCTTGCTTGCCACGAACTTGGCTTGGGGGTTGCCGTACTTATCCTTAATATCTTTGTAAATACTTCTTTCTTTTGCTTGAATGGCCATTGGACTCGGGGGCACTTGCTTCTGAATCTGATTTTCCATGCATATTATTAATACCTGTTCCATCTTCGATATAGCACCTGAACGCTGTTTTGTGATCACTGCTGATGTTGAGTGCGTTGACCCTTTGACATGTTCTTTTATACATGCACTGTCCTTTAAAATAGTATTCACTGTTGAAGCAGTGAGATCTAATTCCCTTGCAATAGATCACACTTTGTCCTGCTTTATACTTCTTTATCATTTTCATCATCATCATTTCTAAATCAATTTTGTTTCGTTTCCTGGCACTACTACCACTTGCACTTTCCTCTGGTCACTTTCCCTTCATCATTGTAATATGTAAATAGGAACGAAGAGAAGTTTCTGAAAATTTGTTTTTTTATATGACTGAAGATTTCAGTGAAGGGGGAACACATTTCACCATAATAACGTAAAAATCTAAACAGTTCCAACTGTCGGTATTATCGCAAATACAATAAGGTCGAGTTTACTACCTGTTTATAATTAGATGCACTAACAGAAAAGCCCAATAAACTGGAAAGTGCAAATTGTTTTATGGTCGTGACCTCCAGAAATGTTCTTTAGAAAAATATCAATAAAAGCATTCAAAATTGATTCTTACAAATGGAACATATGATAGCGATGAAAGTGTAATGCAATTTCCATTTTAAAAATGACCTTTTAAGATACGTTTTCATATTTTTTTCTGTTTACAATGGCCGGCAAAAACTTACGGAAAGTCGAATTTGTGTAAGTCGTGGAGTTCCTGCACTGTATTAAAAAAAAATTAACCGAAAAATTTAACCAATATAGTTTTTTATGCTCTTTTTCTATTTTTTTATTTTTTATTAAAATAATTAGAATGATTACCATGAAAATAGTGGAATTTATAGCCACCGAAAGCCAAAATTTAACATTCTTGTCAGTACTAGGATGTATTAAGTTCAGCAGAAAGGGCAAAAATCTTATTTACTTGTTTAAATTTAAGTTTATTTTCATGCTTGATTATAAAAAAATAATCAAAAAATAAAAAAAATAAAAGAATGTAACCAATATTATCAGAAGCCTACTACTACTATGATTTTAAGACATTTCTCCCTTTAAAAAAAAATAAATGAAAATGCATAAACACATGCATATTACATACACAATGCAATAAAATATTAACAACCTGCACTCTCCACACGATATCTTGAAGTAAGTTCATGGACAAGAATATATTAAGAATCTGCAGTCTCACTATTGTCTTATGTATATGATATACCATAACTGAACATATCACACATTTTTTGCTGGGAAACAAATTTTTGTAGCAGAGTAGGTGTAAGTAATGCAAATTCAGCATTCCTTATGTAGTTAAAGGCACGCTGAAATTTCCACATGAAAGAAAAATTCTAATGAAAAATCACAACCCAAAGAGCAGCATCACTCTTAACCGTTAAATAAATAGCACTTCCCCATAAACAGAAGCGTATTTCTATTTATTCAAAGTGAAGAGTACCAGATATGATTTCAGGGATAATTGTCCTTTCATTGGTGGGTAACTAGGCACCCTCACATAATAACTGCTAACCTATAAATGGCTAACCATTTTGTCTTATTTGACTTTTCATATCCAGGTACCTTAAATTTTAATTATATTTATAGCAGTTACCAAAACACTTAAAAACTTTAAAAGCAAACATATTATTTTTAACCAAGTTTTGACAAATTTGTTCAGGATCTAGTTGAGTTTGAAAGGGAGAAATGGGAAACTAAAAAAAAAAAAAAGAAGTCTTCACATCCATTAGGCAATAAATTCAAGTCATGAAATGTGCAATAAGGTAAAAGCAACAGTGTTTACCTTGCTTATCAGTATTAAATTCATATAATATAACTGAAAAACATAAGTATAAAAGAAAAAAACTTAACCAATGTTATTAGCAGCCTATTATACATAATAAAATTATATCTATTTTTTAAGACACATATTTCAATATATCACTCAACCTCACACTAAACAACAGATTAACACCTGCACAGTCACTACCAGCCATTCAAATACAGGAATCAAATAAAGTGGATATGAATAAATTTTAAATACAATCTGCTTTATACTGAATCCATACACAACTTGAAGCATTTGATGACAACACTCAGTCTCTCCATGGTCTGAGAGCACCATGCATGCTGTTAAAACTGTTGACTGACAAAACTGAGTGCTGCATAACTGTTCAGTTCAAATGATGAACTGCCCAAACAGTATTTGTAATCAAAAGCAGTACGAGCTGTAATGTGGAAAACTCATAGTAACTGATACGGATTGCACCATTAGTCTACGTTGTACATGGAAAATCTTAGTTATGTTGTGGTATATGCAAATGTTTGGTTCTGCTGGACATTACAATTTGTATACTATATAAGTTGTGCTGATTGGTATTAATTTTTTTGTATTTTGTAATTATATATAATTTTAACGTAAATATCTAACAATGTCAATCTGATGCTTATCACAGAGTCCCTGAGTTTGTCGCAGACATTCTTCCAGGTCTGATAGTATAACTATCAGAGATGTACAACTCGCAGGCCATGTGTAGCTCACTCCATAACAATGTGCTTATAGCCATGTAGGCAACCTTCGAGTGTTATGTGTCCCATAAGCTTAAAACTGGCATTTCACAATATATAGCTGAGCAGAAGTACCAACTTGTTAGAGACTTACTAATTTGGAAACTCGTGTTTTTCATCTCCTCTGGTTTAAAATCTCTCTGCCCCATTCTGTCAAATTTATTGGTTACCTCTATCATTCTCCCAAATCCACCATTCTATCATTCTCCCCTTGAGACTTGGACTTATTTTCTTTAAAACTACTTTCTCCAATTTAACTTTTCTATGAACACGAGTAATTTTCCTTGGTGAGTTTAATGTTCACAACTCCAATTGGCTTCAGTTTTCTATTTACATGAAGCCAGCTGGTGGAGATGCCATAGATTTTGCAAAACTAATGCCCTCACAGCTTGTTCAATTACCTTCCAGAATACCACACACACACACAACACAACTGATCTTTTTCTCATCAATAACCCTTCAACGTATATGGTCAATACTAGTGGAGCCTGCCTGCCTCTCTTTCTCCTGGCCATTTCTCATACTTCTGTTCTTCGTCATTACAAGAATGCAAAATGGGATTAGCTGTGTGATTACTATCCTTCTTTTCCTTGGTTGGATTGCTGCTTAAAAATCTTCTAATCTTGATGTTTGCTCAGATTGTGTCAGTGAATTATTCTTGTAGTGTTCATATTCTTTATTCCACATTCAGCCTAAATTCTCATCTCTTATCTAAACCATGGTTTTCCAATAAATGTGCTAAGCCTGTTCAAGAGAAGAATGTGGCATATTACAAATGGATTAATATTAATAAATTATTGTGCCACAGAGCAAAAACGGAAAGAAAATGACAGGTTGCAGTTAAAAATACATTGATGGTCACAGTGCCGGCACGAACAAAAGCGGGGCCTGGTGCAAAGTTGACTTGCGGGGCCTTGATACAAATTTCGTACAACAAAATAATTTATTGAATTTTGATATTTATTACATTGCACAAATTGGTTTAGTAAGGATTACATGAAAATGATAAATAATTAAATTATTTTAATAAAATTAACATTTCAATTACAAAAAAATCTTTAATAAATCAAATAAGAAAAATAATTGCTTCATATACTTATAAAATACAATTTGGTATGCAACTTAATGGAATAAGGTCACAATATGTGATTTTTGTTTCATTTTCTTACATGTTTTACAGCAAATTCGTTGATAATATCATCATAATTTAGTTTTTTGGCTATTTGGGATTCGATAGATAAAATGGCTAAGGAGGTAAATCGTTCTTGACTAATGCTAGATCTCAAGTAATTTTTTATTATTTTCAATCTTGAGAAAGATCTTTCTGCAGATGCGACGGTAATTGGTAAGGTTAATATAATTTTCAGAACAGTAACAAAATTTGGATACAATTCAAATAAATTATTTTTCAGTAAATATTGTAATATTTGTAACATTGTGATCCTGGAAGGCAAAACTCGACGACAAATGTTAATTTCATTAAATAAATCAATGCAATCAATATCGTCTTGCAAGGTGGCATTTAAGTCTTTGCAACATTTAAGAAGATTGTTTTCAGTCAGTTTTTGAATATTATCTGAATTATATAAAAAACCATATGATGTCTCATGTTCGTGATAAATTTCGAATCTTTTCTTAAAAGAAATAATCGCACCATCGATTATGACAAGAAAATATTGAATTCTGAAATATTCTTCGCCTGATGAAATAGGCTGATCGATTCCTTCATAACAAAATTGTTTTGTTTTTCGTCCAGTTCTTTGATTCTTAAATTCAGATGTCACCTGTAATCCTTCAGCTATTTCCTTTGCAGTTATTAAAGAAGATTCGAATCCCGATTCACGATACTGTTCAAAAAAATTTAAAAGGCCTTTTAAATGTGCATTTGCAGTACCGATATCTATATTTGAATTTTGAAATATCTTGCTCACAATATTTACTTCATTCAGTATGTCATACCAAATGACCAAACTTAATAAAAATTCAAATGAAGTAAGTTTATTTTTGATTGATTGGATTTCGTTTTCATGTCGCTGGTATGTTCATAAAGGTATTTCAAAGCTAGAGAAAATTGTGGTACTTGGTATCTCACAGATTTCACACCTTTGAGGTGACATTCCCACCTCGTTTCTGACAGTGGTTTTGGAGTAAGATGTTTGACATGCTCTTTTAATATATCCCAATGTATCACAGAACTTGCAAAAATATTATATATGCTTTGTAAAGTCCCAAAAAATGAATTTGCAAAAGAAGATGATTTTGAAATGTCTCCAAGAACTGAATTCAAATTATGACTTCCGCTGGGCATATACTGTGCTTTGGAATTCTTTTGCAGGATAAGTGCTTGCACGCCTTTATATAAACCTCTCATATTAGCTCTGTTATCGTACCCTGTCCTCGACAGTTACCAAAATCTAATTCTTCCTTTTCTAATATGCTTTCAATTTTGGCTGATAACCCTTTTCCTGTCGAGTCTTTTACTGTTTCAAAACAAATAAATCGTTCTTGTATACTCACATCACTTTCAGAGTTATCTACATTAACATATCTTAAAATAACAGATAATTGTTCTTGATGGCTTACGTCTGGAATGCAGTCTAATAAAATTGTGAAATACTTAGCTGTCTTAACTGTATTTATTATTTCCTGTCTAACTTTTTTAGCCAAAGCAGAAATCAGTTCATCTTGTATTCTATGAGATAAATAGGAATGCGATGTTGATTCTACGCACCGATCCAAATGTTGTTTCATGATTGGGTCAAATCTTGCAAGTAATTCTATGAGACCTAAGAAATTACAGTTTATATAAAGCATCGCTACTTCCCCTGAATGCCAAATTATGCTCTGATAAATATAAAATTACAGCCACTATTCGTTCACAAACACAATTTAAACGCTGTGTTTCGTTTTTAATTATTTTTTCATGTTCTTTGTCAATAGTGTTTCCAAGATTCAAATTCTTTTCAAGTTGTAACAATTTGTACATAGATTGTAAATGATATTCTGATCTTTCGTGATTTTGTAATCGCGAACTTGAATGTACCCAATCGTTAAGTCCAGTTAAACACAGAGAAGTGATATTTGAAGAGAATAACTTACACGCATAACACAAGTGGCATCTTTGTACTTTGAGTAAAGTAACCACCTTCGTTCTTGACGTTCCCCATTCGTTAGTTTTCTTAAGTAATAATTTTCAGAAAAACTTCTGTTATTTTTATCTTTCGGAAAATCGTAGTTTTTTACTTGTGTCACGCCATTTTGTATGATAGCCATTCTAAATTTATCAGTTATAATTTCAGGCCACGTACCAGGATCACTGATATCGACATTTTCATCTTCGTCGCTTTGTTGATTCTCTTGAAGCTGTGGTCCTCGGAATAATTCATCTTGTTCTTTGTTCGACGCTGACAAAAAATCCTCCATCTGTGCTTCCCTCTGCTTCATGATTATCTTCCTGTTCTACAGTTTTCTTATCATCGCTTTCCTCTTCATTAGGACGAGAGCTGGCTTTATGACGATCGGGATCGTTTTCGTGGATGTCGCACGGCGTAATTTCATTTCTGTGAGTTTGAACTTCCATTAACTGTGAATTATGCTTTTCTTCAGTTTGTTGCACATTTTCAGTTTTAAAAAATTTTGCAAGGGAGTTCCTCTGTTTTTCCGTAATTTCTTCTCTCTTTCTTTTTTTCTTCAACTTATCAGAACCACACATATACTTTCTTCCTGCATCTCTGTCTCTACTAGTCATTTTGCGAAATAGATATGAATACAGTCAGTCCTCGTATAGCATGATAATTGTGTTCCTAGAAACCCTCGTGCAATATAAACAACAGGCCCTATGGGGAAAATAGGGTTGGGCGCCAACCACCGAAGATTGAACATACATTTGTAACCAAAACATTACCAAACACAATAAATAATCGTAATAAAATACGTAAGTATTTTATTAAGACTATTACGTAATAAAATATTGCTAATGCTTTTGCTTCTATCGTAAGCAAACTTGTTTTTTGTTTGATTTTCTATCCAAACAGATGACACCCGTTCCATCTCTTCCAATTCTTTGTGTCTTAATCTAATGGATTTTAATTACGCTTTGAGTTGTTCTGCTATGAAAGTTGTTTTTATTTTCTCCGCATTCTTTGTAATTCTCGGCATTGCCTCATTTAGGTCTGTAGCACGTACAATATCACATGGTCTTTCATTTCGCTCAAAGCGTTTCACAATTTCATATTTTTCTCTATCGACAGAGGTGGCCTGGCCATTAGCCTCTGACCGGGGAAACCCCGGTGGGCCGTAGGCCAGTGTGATTTTGGCCATAAACCATAGTATGAGGCCACTATAAATTTTCCAGAGACTCAATAATATTGCGGTAGCCTAGATTAGGATCAAATGAGTAAATGGCCTACTAAAAAAGCGTAGTTAATGAGTAGTCTACTAAAGAGGCTTAAAATGAATAGCCTACTAAAAGGCTTCTATTTGAATAGCCTACTAAAGAGGCTTAAAGGTAGGCTAATGATTCGGTGACCTACTAAGAGGATCAAAAGAATTATAAAGGCCTGAAAATAGGCTCAATATTTTTTATAAAATTACGTTTAGATTGACCAAAATAAATACAATGGTCTCGATCACTTTTCACAACCTTTAGACATATATAATAAAATAAGACAAGAAATTCTTTACTCGTTTACTATAGAAATCCAAATTGAGAAAAGGTATCGAAAATTGTATTTATTTAACTCTTTTTTAGTCAAACCAGTATTATAAACTTAAAATATTCTCAGAAGAAAGTTTAAGTCAACTTTTTGAATAATTTCGAATTCACTTGATCTCTCAAAGACAGAAAGCGAAAAAGGGCCGAGAAAACCTAGTCGGTGGTATATATAGCCTTTAGAGTACGATAACTATGCAAACGCTGGCAACATATAATCGTACGTCTGAGCGACTTGTAAGGAGAGATATTTTAAACATATTTAAAAGAAAATATATTTTTCCGGGTTCTTTTGAGAATTCTTGGCGGGTTTTCAGATAATGTTAATAACATGATTATTGACATTTTATTTCTTATGTATATTAAAAATATGGCCATTTTATGGCGATGTCGCTAGATTTTGCGACATTATTAAAACAAAAAAAAAATGAAACCATTTTTATTTTGCAAAATCAGTCAGCGGCGCGGGGCCTTGTGCGCTCGCACTCCCCTCGGGCCGGCTCTGGATGGTCACACGAACAAAAACAATTTAAAAAATACAAGAAAGTAATACATAGCTTTCAGACTGGAAGCCATCCTTCATCAGTTGACCATTAATCTAAAATATAGAACTATGTGTGTGCCATAGCAGTCATGTATGGTGAACTGCATATATGTAACAATTAGTTGTTAGAAGGGAAAGCTTGCAGTTGTAGCTGTAATGCCTGGAAACATTGTAAATGCCAATGTTTGTCAGCCAACAGGATGGTCATCTCAGTAATGGGATGGACACGACATCCTCTGTTTCAGTTAAAGGAATTTCCACAGCATGAGATGTGCAGTGATTTCAACCGGGTGTGGCAACGGCAATTGCAGGACTGATCAATAATCATGATGTGGGTCAATGTCGTGCTACATCGACCAGAAGTGCTCAGCAATGACTGAGTGCTCCACGTCTGCTAAATGGATAGCTTTCTCGTGTTCAGAAACATGACTACTGAGCCTCCTGCCAGTTTTCCAACCTTGCAGCCGGTGCAGTCACGGAAGGAAATACGGTAGACTAATCCACTCTGCAGCAAGGGGGGGACCGATGTTTTAACTCTTGACATGAGGGATCGCAACTTCATGCCTGGAAGTTGTAAGCATTTTATCCCATGAGCCTTTAAGACTCTAGAAATCTGTTGTGATAGGTCTAGGGCGCTGGTGGGGTAACTGCACCTCGCAAGATCTGTCTCAACCCTAGTAATTTCAGTATGTCCACAGAACTAGAGTAGGTCCAGGCGCAGGTTAACAGGGCTTGCACTGTGCCGAGAAGATGGCTGCATGCGTGTGCTGACTGGTAGTTGGAGAACTGGCCAGCACACATCGGCTTGCGATAGACTGTTGTCTTCAAACGCATGCCCTCGTGCCGGACAACGGTATCCAAGTATGGAAGGGTATTGTCTGACTCCAGTTCGATGGTAAATCGAATGAAACACAACAGAGGGTTGAGGTGGTGCAAAAGTTGGTTGCCCGACTCCCGGGTAATAACCACAAACACATCATTCACATAACAACAACTCCTCCATTGCAAAGTTTTCCGTAACTGCACTAACTGGGGAACCAGTGGCTGTACTGTGTATCTGCTGGTAAACGGAGTTGCCGAACATGATGGCCCCACCAGTCAAACACATTCTAAGGGTGGTGCAAATGTCCTGTGAAGTTAGAGAAGTTCTGTTGCTTGGGATTTGGTCGTTCTCCGGAAGCTCCTTGGCACACGTGACGGCCAGTTTGACTGGGATTGAAGTGAAAAGAGACACCACATCAAATGAGACTTGATCATCCGAGATGAATAGGATACAAATCCAATCTAGGAACTCCCCACTGTTAGAAATGGTGTTGGCAGTCTTTCCCACTACGGGAGAGAGTAAGCTCAAGACAAATTTAGATAACTCTTAAGTCGGCAAGCCACAACAGGAGATGATAAGTCATAAGGGTACTCCTTCCTTGTGGACTTTTGGTAGTCTGTAAAACTACAGAATCTGGCAGCCAGAGGCATGTAGATGCCAGCTTATGGATTCGGTGACTTTCCCTGACTGAAACCAACCATTGATGAGGTTGTTTACCTTGGACTCCCATCATTCCAGGGTCTTGGCAGGAGAGACGATTACTGGTTTGTAGATGGAGGTGTCTCGTAGGAGTAATACGGCTTTCACTTCGTAGTCGGAATGGTTCAAAATGACTGTTCAATGCCGTCTGCTGGAAGGATGACAATGGAAGTATCCTGTTTCAATGTGTTGAGAATGGAGATTTGTCAGCGACTGAGATTAGAGATGACAGGGCGAGAATGAGGCACGATCGCTGTGGTTTTTAGGTGAATCACATTCGCCACGTCTTCAGGAATGCATGTTAATGACGCTTCAACACCCAAGGCAATCTCAATGATGGATGGGTGGCCTGCGGGGAAGAACAGCAAACTTCATTTCCAGGGTGAGTAAATCCAATTGCTCTGCAGATAAGTGCTTATCTCTCAAATTATATTACAATGGATTGTATCCAAATCTATAACTTCATTTTCTGCCTAAACATTAAAGCTCACAACAATTGTAAAGCAGCTATTAATCAGTCCAAAATCGATTTTGAACAGGCTAAGAGTAGAAAATTTGCTTCTTGTCCAAATGGTAGTTAAGCATTCTGATCACTTGCTAAAGCTACTGGCCGTTGTTGCTGTCATTTTTTGGTTTTTAGAAGCATTAGCAAATAAGGCCATATTGCTCCGGGGATATGCGGTGGTCATTCCCTGACTTTTCCGCATCCTCCGTATTTGGAGGTCACGGGCTAAAGCTACTGGATGCAACTTCTCTCCATCAATATCCCCACCTCTGTTACAACTGGATGATGGTGGTTGTTGTTATTTGGTTTTTAGGAGCACTAGCAACATATTGCTCCGGGGATATGCGGTGGTCATTCCCTGACCTTTCTACATCCTCCGTATTTGGTGGTCACAGGCTCGAACCCCGGTTTAATCGAGAAGCGTGTGCTACGAACTGCTGCTCCTGCCCACCTGGCTACGGAGGATGGTTGTATTCAATCCTTAAATAAAAAACAAAACTGACTTAGTGGCATCCTATTTTAATTCTAATAAATGTATCAATGATCTTGGTTGGTAAACCACCTCCTCTCGTACCCAACGATGCTAAAAGAATTCTCAACGTTCTTGATGACAAGAAAAGCTCCAGGTGCAATGACATTTCTTGACTTGTTCTCAAAAGCTGTGCTAGTATTCTATGTTGCTTTTTTACAATTTCTTATTCCACGGGAGTAAGAAATTCCTTCTTTATGGAAGTTTGCTTATATTTAGCTGGTTTCTAAAAAGGGTAACAAATCTCTCCTATCAAATTATCACCACATTGCACTTACTTTGTAAAGGAGAAATTTATCTTCAAAGATAAATTTCTCTTCAACAACTTATCTTCAAAGCTTCCATCTGATTAATGATTGCCAATATGGATTCTGTCAATGTCAATCCACAGGTGACATACTGGCTTATATTATCATATTACTCATCTTTGGTCAAATTTAATGGAAAAATTTTTTGACACTTAAAGCCATTGCTCTTGATATTTCTTAAGGCTTTTGATCATGTTTGGCATAAAGGACTTTTAAAATAAGATCTCATCTTATGGCCTGCTGGCCATTGTTTGTAAATGGGTATCCAGTTTTCTCTCTGACCACTCACAATGGGTGATGGTGGGCACCCTGCTATTATTCTAACTTCTCCATTAATGTTGTTGTGTCCCAAGGTTCAGTTATTTCTCACTCTTTTCCTCTTGTATATTAATGACCTTCTTCCATTGACTAGAAATCCTATCACATTCCAGTTTGAAAAACCTTGTCCTACATAAACTGCCTCAACTTTTTGCATTTCACCACCAATTCCCTAAATTCTGATCCAAAGGTAATTCTCCAATGGGGCAGGGGTGGGCAGAGAGGGCATACCCCTCTTAACCCAAATTTTTAAATTAAAGAAACAGAACGCAAGAGTAATTCTAAAAAAAAAACTCAAAAGCCTGGTCGCAATGCCCCCCTTACAATGATACCTGGATATGCCACTGCAATGGGGTAACGAAAATGTTGGGTTAATTTCAATCCTAAAACTTAATCCTCTCTTATTTCTTGTAAAGAAGAGTCTGCTGTT
Organism: Mastigoproctus giganteus; assembly: GCF_048544385.1. Classification (NCBI taxonomy): domain Eukaryota; kingdom Metazoa; phylum Arthropoda; class Arachnida; order Uropygi; family Thelyphonidae; genus Mastigoproctus; species Mastigoproctus giganteus. The sequence goes on from NC_143581.1 coordinate 182,470,823, forward strand.
TCCGTGTTCATTTTCAACAATACTCAGATTTCTAAAGAAGTTCACATATTTCCACTAGGCATTACCTTGACTTCTAATCTCTCTTGGCATAAACATGTCACAAATATGGCTTCCATTGTATTAAAATCCTGGGTCTTAATTTTTGCTCTTGGCATTATCTTTCTTTCATGCAACAACTCATCACTGTAATACAAATCTCCAGCCTATCATACTGCTCTCACATCTGGGGTGGTGACCATAAACCTCTGAAGCTTCTTGACGCCATTCAAAAGAGGGCAGTCAGGTTATTATCATCATTATTATTATCATTATTAGCTATATGGTGCAAGGAAGCCAAAGCTTTTGCTGCACAAGCAAAAAAAAAAAAAAAAAAAATCCAATTTACCCAGAGAGAGAGAGAGAGAGAAGTAGAAGGGAATCACCAAGAAAGAGAAGGATGATGATATCCAGCTTAGGACCCTGGGTGTGCCAAGCCCATACTCACCAGATGTGAGCCCCTGGGGTTAAATTAATTAATCACTCATTTATTATAAAGTCTATTCACTCTCTGTTTCATGGGTATTCTATTTCTGTTACATGCCTTTTCTATAGATACTTCAAGGGCAGCGTGTTCTTCTGAATGGGAATTTGTACCCTACTCCCTTCCAAATCAGTCCAAAACAAATGCCACAAAACGGTCAGCATCCATTCACTATCCAACAGCAAACTCACAGGAACCAAACTTTTCCTCTTCCTTGTTTATCACTTCCAGTTATGCTCTCTCAAACAACCTTCTTTCACATGTGTTTCTCAAAAATTATAATATATAGAAATTCAAGTCTAATCATCACATCAATATCATTAACAGTTACCTTCTAACTTCTCTGCTTTTAACCCATGTATGGTACTAAGTACTATGGGTTCTAATACATAGTGTCTGGGGATTCATTAAAAAAAAAAAAAACACTTTGTCCATCGTTAATCCATTGTTAATCCAATTCATTATGTCATATTTTCTCTAAATGTAAGTGCAAACTTAGACATTAAACTTGAAACACCCACATCAATATCATTAATAGATATTAAAAATAGTAGGTGCCTAATAGTGATCCTCTACATAACCTTACACACCTCATATAGTCAACAAAAAGCAGTGGCCATATATAAGGACTGTTTTGTCTGTGACCACTTAACCATCCCTGTATCCATAGCAATAGCTTTCCCCCCCCACCCACTCCACATACTATTTATTTGTATATTTCGAATTACTGCTATTGCTCTATGCTCCTGCGATGGGGGGCAGACGCAACCGACCCAGAAGGATGCAATGACTTTGAAAAATGCTTATTCGCTTTCCTCTCTTGTGAGTAATGCACTACAATACAACTGACTAAAATTATATTTAGGGAAAACCAAAAAGTTAGACTGTATTAACTGCAATGCTAAAACCTACCTCTCCCAGATACTGAAATCCATATTCCTTTGCCAATTCTTTAGCGACATCAGTTCCTCCTTCTATATGAATAACAAACTGGTCTGTATAAATAGACGATACTACATGAAGCACCAGAAACACAATTAAGAGACATGGGATAATTTCAGTTGCTATTCTTATACCCTTCACAGTATACATATCGCAGACTGGTTGATAATTAATATCACAGTTTGTATTGCTCTGCGAATTAAAGCAATCATGGATAACTTTATTCTAAAAATGTCCTTTTTTAACATTAATCCAATTCATCACGTCATTTGATCTAAATGACTCGGAATCTACGTAATTTAATGCTATTACCGTTTTACAAACGTCCGGACACATTTTTGGGATTTTCTTAAATGTCACTAATTATTCTGAGGAGAATTTTGAGTGACTTACAAAACTTGCTCACATCATTTTAATGGCAGAAAAAAATTCATAGTCTGTTACTAATAAAGTATTTCTAACATATATGCAATCCAACAAACAGAAGACAACACAATCCGAAGCCAGCAACCACATCATACTTTGCCATCGTGCTTCAACTTCAGCGACTATTCATTCATGCCCTAAGGGCAAAAAGCGATGAAGGCGTCCCACCTTAGCAATAAGTGGAAGCAGAACTTTAACAAAAGAGAAAAGAAAAAAAGAGGGGGGGGGGGTTGGTATAACTAAAGCTCATAATTATAATGTAAAGTTAAATTTAAGGTAAAAACTTACTTAAAGTTAAATTTAAAAATTTGATAAAAGATTGATTAAAAAGATTTATTTCCCGTACAAAATAAGTAGAAAAGGGAACATACGATACAAGCAATGTTGTCACTGTGTGTCGAAAAGCCATCAGGGAATTGACGCGTGGCAAGTCACCTGGAACTGATGAAATCCCAGCGGAATTGATTAAAGCTACAGGTGTGAAGGAAGCCGAGTTTTTTCATAAAATGATTATAAAAATTTGGGAAACGGGACGGTACCCATCAGATGGGAAGAAATCAATTTTCATTCCTTTACCAAAAAAGTCTGCGCGGTAGCACAGTGGTATCGTCAACGTCCTCCGTACACCGGGTGGAAAAGGCCGGATTCGAATCCCGTCGATGACGCGAGGAACTTAAATGCAGACCATCTGCACCTCAGAAAATCTGAGGGATTTAACGAATATATATGACTCTGTATGAAGATTTACCTGACTTTTTTTTCCCTTACAGGTGTGTACACTATAACAAAACACTATCTGCTAGATGGTGGGAAAATTGCTCTGAGTCCCTAGCACATAACCAGTACGAGATGCATAACTGAACCGTCATCAAATCTGCTAAAAGTAAAACTTTCCCAATTTCTCTGCAAGTGCAAAATATGGGAAAAGCCCCTATAACGTGCAAGTGCACATGACTGGAACAAATCCAATTTTATTACATTAGGGCCACCCATAATTTCTTACGTATACCTATTTATATATTATGTCTGTAAATTGCGTGTGTTCTCTGGTCGATTTGTCTGTTTTGCTGGAGGAAAAAACCTTGTTATCTACGCCTGAGACCGACTAACTCAGCCACGGAGTGAAAAAAAGTCGATTAAATGACTGGTACAACAAGTTTTCTTTAGGAGGTGAAGAAGTTGCTAACCAACTGAATGCTTATGAGCAGCCAAAAGTTGTCAGAAATTTCGCCGCATCGAGGAGCTGATTATGGAAATCAGGTGATTCCAGGGCGTAATAACACACCGAAAATGTTACAAGTGCAGAGGTAATTCATGGACCCAAATGGTTCAAGGAAGTGTGTGGACAATGGATTCCAAAGATGCTGACATTCGTTTAGAAGTTGCTCTTTTTGCCAGACATACAAGCTAGTTTGTACTGGAGGAAAATGCATTTCTGCAATAAACAGAATTTGTGATAAGGCAAAAGTACACTACTTCATTCCAGAATCAAAGAGTCTACACTGAAAGGACAGAATACATGGGATATCTCGTTCCTGAGCATCGCGAACTGACACGCCTCTCGCTAGTAGACGAACCCACCGCTTGGCAGGTATATAGGTACGCTGCATTCACGTACACGGTATTCAATGTCAGTATGGATAAACGTCGTGAGTTAACCGACTTTGAAAGAGTGATGATGGGTGCCTGATGCATGGGTCACTCTATCGCGGAGGTATTACAGAAATTGCACTAAACCCGTTCGACAGTATCAAGAGTGTATCGGGAATACGCCATTTTCGGAATAACATCTCGTGGACGGCGCCGTGAGCAGAGAAAGGTGGTGGATGAACATGGCCGTCGACGTTTGTCTCGCGTTGTTTCAGCCAACCTGAGAGCAGAAGTGGCACAAATTACCGCCGACTTCAACAATGGAGGTGCCAGAAACGTCTCCACCGAGACCATCAGGCGATCATTAATCGCCATAGGTTATGGGAGCCGCCGAACCTCCCAGTCGCATTGCTAGCACAACGACACAGAACTATATGCCTCAACTGGAGGAAAGACCATTAGCACTAGCCCTTGGATGATTGGAGGCGAGTTCATGGTCTGAGGAACCCAATTTCTAGTTTAGAGTGGACGGGATGGTGCGTATCTATTGAAAACCGCTCAAAGCTCTGCACCCGTCACGTCAACATGCCCAGACGGACGGTAATGGTCTGGGGCGTGTTCAACTTGGGATCTCTGGTATGTATAGACGCATCTCTGAACGGCCCAGGTTGCCTATCCTTGCAAACCATCTGCATCCCTTCATGGTCATTGTGCACCTACAGAGCAATGGACTCTTCCAGCAGGACAATGCGCCTCCTCACAGAGGCGCGGTGACTAGAACATGGTTCGAAGAGCATTCCAGAGATTTTACCACCATGGAATGCCTCCTGCCCTCGTTCACTGAACATAAACCCTGTGGAGCATCTTTGGATTGCTGTGGAAAGGACCGTTTGAGCTTTGGATCCTCCACTCAGGAACATGACAGAATTATGGACAGCGATGCAGCAAGCATGAATGGAAATACCCGTGGAACGCTTTCGTGAACTAGTGCACTCAATGCCTCGCCGGGTGACTGCCCTTATTCGGGCAAAAGGTGTACTTATCAATTACTAGGCAGGTATTCCATGATTTCTATCCACTCAGTGTACAATGGAACAGCAACAAAAGTTCTCCGCCAGCCAACAAATTCCAGTCACAAACCTGGAAAGATCATGGGAAGTATATTTTCGTATGTACGACTCATTCTTGTCGATTGTCTGCCACTCCGTCCAACGATAAATGTTCAGTATTACATGCTTCTCCATGAAATGCATACCGTAATTCAAAACAGGCCTGGAAACTGTTGACGTCAGATTTAATCCCCAGTGATTGTCGGTTGTATGGACCAGTGAAGGAGCACCAGGAAGTTCAAAAATTCTAAGGTGATAAAAAACTGAAAAGTGGTGTCCTGAATTGGCCTACACAGTCAGCTTACTTCGTTGTACATTGCCAGCATCAGTGCTCTGCCTCAGCAATAGCAAAAATATGAGTATAGAGAAAAAATATTTTTTAAACGATAAAGTTTGCTAATTGTGATATTGGTTTTTCTCATATCAAAATAAAAACCCAGATCAACTTTAAAATCGCCCATACACAAAAACTGCATTTTCATTTGGAGTTATTTCTAAAAAAAAAAAAATATATCAGAGTTCTTAAAATGGATGCAAATAATATATATACTGTATATATATATATGCAGCTCAAAGCTGTCCATACACTGATGAGCCAAAACACTACGACCAGCGAGTTATGCAAATCGAACAACTGCACGTGAACTCCAGCATGTGTGCAGGTTGGGACTTGGTATAAAAAAACACCTGATACTGAGCTCCGTTAATGTTACCCTTGTTCTTCAGATGGGAAAGACAGCGGACCTAAGCGAGCTTGACAGAGGCCAAACTGGGTCAGAGCATATCTGAAATGGCATGGCTGGTGGGGTGATCACGGTCAGCAATGGTTAGTACGTACCAAAAGTGGTCCGAGGAAGGGAAACCCATGAACCACCGCTGGGCTATTGGACGACCACGGGCTCATTGATGCTCGAAGTGAGCGAAGGCTCTCCCTGATGGTATGTGGCAACAGAAAGATGACTGCGGCACAACTTACCAGTAATTGGAATGCTGGTAATGGGAGTAATGTCACAACACAGTACATTGAACCCTGCTGAAAATGGGTCTGCATATCTGCAGGCCACTTTGAGTGCCCATGCTAATCATGGTTCACTGGTGACAGCGCCTGCAACGAGCATCGAAAAAGCTGGACCTGGAGTGATTGGAGGGTTGTCCGGTCCGATGAATCACGTTTCCTGTGAACGGCTGGGTACGTGCATCGTGTACCTGGGGAAGTGATTGCACCTGGATGCACTGTGGGACGAAAACAAGCCAGTGGTGTCATACTTCGGACGTGGTTCTGCTGGGATACCCTGGGTCCAGTCATCCATGTGCAGGCACTCTGACATCTACCACCTACCTAAACGTCATTGCTGACTAGGTACACCCTTTTGTGGCAATAGATAATGCAACATGCCACACCACCTGGATTGTTCGACTGGTTTGAGGAACATTAGAAATTTCCAGGTATAGCCCTGGCCTCCAATTTCCCAGACATCAATCCCATCAAGCATCTTTGGTTTGTGCTGAAACAGCAACTCCGATTTGTGACATCTCAACCACGGACTTCCCAGGATCTGCAGATTACATGTTGGTACCAGATACAAGACACAGAAATTTTGTAGCATCCATGCCTCACTGAGTACGAGCTGTGCACCTGGAGGACCAACACATTAGGTAGGTGGTCATGTTTTGGCTGATTGGTGTATACTGCCACACGTGGCTGGCAGTGTATGGGTCAACCTCGCAATGTAAAGGCCAATGTCTGCAAACTCTAGAACCACAGCCAGTGCATAACTGGCAAAATATAAGTACATAATGTAAAAAAAAAAAAATTGTTACCTATGATAGTTTCATATGCAGTATAACACATGCACCATTGTTACTGCTGGCAAACTGTCCATTTGGCACATTTTTCATCTCATCCAATCCTTTGTGCGTGGGAATAAGAAACCAGTTTAGCGGAATCGAAATGCTGGAAAGAAAGCTTCATTATTGCCAATGCATGAAGGCAAATTAAACCAAAATCAGTTTGTCAATTTCTGATGAGTCAATGGAGTTGTTTTGATCATCACTTTTTAGTAAGAAACAGTTGGCCTCTTGCTAATAGCTCAGCATTTGTTCCTCCAGTAGGAAGATTGGATTTATTCTTAAACTTCACTTGAAGTCATTTTATATATAGATGTGACAAAACTCATGAAGGCTCAATATACACTTTGTGACAATGAAATTGTAGCACCCATAATGCTTACAACTGACAGATCAATATGATATAAATACATCATGGTTGTGGATACATTGAACTAAGCATCTCGGTACTGAGCCGTACAGGTGTTGAATAGCCTTGTGTGGCATTTTCCACCAAGCCTCTTGTACCCAATACCAGACCATCTGTGGTCCATGCTGATGTCTAATCTTGGCCACATGAGCTCGATGGGAGAGAAATCCGTGGACCTGGTTGGTCAAGACTACATTCACACCATGAAAAACCTCAAAAGGAACAGTATGTGTTCAGGCATTGTCATACTGAAATAGCGTCTCACAGTAAAAAAGGGAAGAGCAATGGGTTCCAGAATCTCGGCAACATAACGACGAGCAGTCAGATTGCTGTTGATTAACCAAATAACCAGTTATCAAAAAGAATTGGTCCCTACACCATAACACCAACAGGTCATGCAGTATAGTGATCCAGAATGGTTCCAGGATGATTGCGTTATACAGCTATCAGTCCCAAGCGGAGGTAGGATTCATCACTGAAGACTACTTGACACCATTCTGCATCCCAGGTGGCTTTGGCACCAGTGCACTGTTTGATGATGGAGTGAATGTAGAAATCAACACAACAGTTGATATGCATGGTGAGGCCCTTTCTGCCGGTGAACATGCAATGGTTTGAGGAGTGGAGTGAGAGCCAGCTATCATGGCTCATTGGATAGTAGTCAGCATGGTTGTGGGTGCAGTGCAAACCTGTTGACTGAAGTTGGCAGGTTTAAACTGGTTTTATCTTCTGCGAGATAGAAATCTGTTAATCACATCACATACTCGTGCTTTCAACTCCATGACTGCTATGTTCATTTTTATATCACTGGAAGCTTAAGCTTGATTGTATCGCATTTTAATCAGTTGTATATATCTTGGCACACCTCATCTGCTTACTTTGCATGCACCTCGATCATTCCTTCGGCATGTTGCAATTTCAGAGTGTATTTTGAATCCTGGAAAAAACACGACAGGTTTGTCTCAAAGTCTGCCTTGTTTGACTACTCTAGTCCACTTTTTTACATCATTTAAGTTGTCAAAATTTCCAGAAATGTCTGTTTTTGTTTACAAGATGGTTCAGAGGTCCTGGGTCTGTATTTGGTATTACTTCTGGAGAATCTGTGTTTAATAAAGTCATGATGCCAGAAAATATCAAAATTGGTTGGGTAAATTCCTTTTTTTTTTTTTTTAATTTTATTTTTGAAAAGCATCAACTGCTGCTCGGGCATGAGCTTCTCTGCAATAAGCACTTCCTATTGATTACTCCATAACTTATTAATTTTTATAGTACTTATGAACTATAAAAATTACTGACATATTACAATTTGTAAAAAGTTTAAGACATTCCTGAATATAGAGTATTTCATGTATGCAGTTGATCAGTTCTATGGAGTGATGCCATTATAACCTATCCTAATCAAATAGTGGATGTGGAGGACCTGCTTCTGGAGCACAATGTGCCAACAATGAAGTTCAGAAGAGGTGGAATGGCATTTAATCCCAGTGTGGCCCATGGCATTGTGCAAGGAACCATAAAAGCTGACACCTACCTTAACATTTTAAATAATTTCACAATCCCTATGTAATTCTTTGGTACAGATCCCCAAGTATTTCAACAAGATTGTGATCCATCACATACCCAGTTGTTAGGTTTTAGGCACATCAGCATCTTATGCAATATTGTCATAATGGCTGTAAATTGCAGGCATTCCATTTATTTGCTATTTACTAGATGAAAAATCGAATTTTCTAGGAGAAAAACTCCCAGAGTTTGAATTCTGGTCTTTTCCACCCAGTGTGGGGAGAGTGATTATACCAACTATGCTATCCACAAGAATGTACTGCCGTATGTCCTTGTGGAACAGCCACAGCAGGACCCCAATTTGAATTCTACAGAATGAATTGGTCACTGTTCTGCAGAATGAAATGGACTATACCTGCTGCAGTTCATATCATTTGTTAGTAGAAAGCCTGTCCAGAACGGCAGAATGTCATAGCATCTAAAGGGCAATGAGATGCTACTGAAGTGACATCAACGTGGAACTGCTTGTCGGGATACTTCTGGAGGGTAGATAGTTGTCTACGTACTAGCCCTCGAAGAAATTAAGGGGCCCAAAGCAGGTTAGGGTATTTAAAACCTACAAATTAGCCCATAAAATGAAAATTTTTGTGGCTTCAAAGTATGCTTGCTTAAGTACAGGGTTATAAGCTGCTGTCCAAGAAATAAAACTTCTTACCTTTCAGCTATTTAATTCCTTAACTGAGCTGATTTCAAGCTTGACATTCTGTTTTTTTTTTAAATATTTCTTTATATTTGAAGAAGTGGATTATTTAGTTCAGCCAAATTAGAATTTCATATACTTTCTTCTATTGTGTTTATGTTCACTTTACTTAGAATCTTCCTTCCACTTTTATGTCTTGGTAGAATCACCAAACCTGTTTCTTGATGGGAATCAAGATTTTCTTGAGAGAAAAAAAAAAAAAGACTGTGGGAATGCAAAAAAAAGCAAACCTTTAATCTCAACCTTACCCTAATTTTTGCAATCTGAGCATATTTTCAATGATACTTTTATAACTGTCATCTTTCTTGTTCCCTTTTAGTTCCACAAACTGTGGTAAGCCATCAAACAAACAAAAACTATCATATACAAAAACTACAAAAAGTATCATATTTGTGATTTCAAACAAACCACCTATCACTGACCACAGTTCCACACAGGTAAAAATAGTTCACTATGACACTTAATAAAAGAAGAAACAAATGAAATAAGACCTAAAAATTAGGGAAAAAAAAGTTATTAGTCCAATCTAAAATATATAACTGTAATGAAGAGCGAGGATAAAATAGATCCTCATGAGGAATTTATATTTTATACAAGGATATTTATTTATTGCTCTAAACAAATTTTACAATACAAAATATTGCAATATTTGTTTGCAGTAAACTATCCAAAGCCTGAATTAGCAGTTGATATGGTACAATGGATAATCGAGAAACAAAATTACTTGTGTTATTCCAGTACTCTGGTTCAATATTAAAAATCAACTCCTCTGAGTGTCTCAATTCTAATAAATTCAAAGGTTGGATTTTATAGCCATTCAAGAGCCCCCATAGCAAGTCTCAGGGATTTAAATGAAATTATTGTCATGGGTACTTCATTCAGATAAAGCAATGCCTGACATAATTCTTCCTGTTACTGTAACAATTCTGTGCATCCCATTAAGTTCTAACTCAAAGAAATATGGACCAATAAAAAATAACCACACAAAACTACACCACATAGCTTTTTCATCACAGAGATAAGTTTCAATGTAAATATCGGGATTCTTCATTGCTCAAATGACAACTGTGGAAGCTAACCATTAAAAAGATACGAGTCTCATCTCTCCACGAGATATTAGGCAACCAGAGTGGGTTTTCATCTAATCTTGAATAATAATAATAAAAAAAAAGGCAAAATTCAACCTACTCACATAAAAGCAGAAAGATTTGACATGCTACAAAAAAAAAGTTGCATAAATGACAACTAGAACATTATTTTTTTTATATGATTTACCAGTAGGTACTAATATCCATTTTGAAAATAATCAAAAATTGATAAAAATTGGGCAAATTATTTAGAGCAGTTTGAAAAATTTATTACAGTTTAATTTGCAATAAGATTAAGTTCTAATTTATTCAATTAGTTTATCTCCATCATGGGAAAATAAAATGGAAGCTGCATCACACTGGATACCTCCCTGCTTATGACACAGAGAAATGCATCAGCTTCTTTGCTTGTGCAATGAAAAGCAGTGAGGATCATAGTTTCTCAAATTTTAGCAACTGATACGGTTCCTTGAGTCCAAAGTGAATTACTAACAGAAAGTGGCATATTTTAACCTCACACATAAAGGTATGTACAGTGTAGCAAATTAAAATAAATAGCCATTTGTGCATACAGATGATTTTTTGCAGACAGCTAGAGAGAGGGGAAAAAAAAAAAAAAAAAACTAGATCAAAGTTCCTTGTTTTTGCCAATAGAGCATCTTGCCACAGAAGCACTGTTTATTGTTAGCAGGACATCACAAATGCTTCATAAAATTTGTAACAGACATGCAACGATTTTTTTTTTTTTTTTTTTTTTTACGTACTGGAAAAGCAAAGAAATCTCTTAGAGCACAGTTTCCCAAAGTATGAGGAGCACAACCCCAGTGCATATGTTTTTCTGAAGCACTTTTTTAAACAAAATATGGACAAACTATCCCACTAATTCAGGTATGAAATGTATTTTATTTAAATACTGTATTTTAGATTAAATGTAGTACTGGAGTATATATATATTTTTTTATGAAAACCCCAAACATGAGAGGTATTAGAACCTATATTACTTAGTACCGTTCTTGAGTTGGAGGTTGAGAAGACTTTTGAGAAGATATTTGTTGACATTAGACTTGACCTTCTGTAGACTGTAATTTCCAGGAAATATGTATGAAGGAAGGTTGTTCCAGAAAACGGCAGTTGAATTAATAAACGAGGAAGATGAAAAGTTGGTTCTATGAGTTTGAAGTTGGACAGTAAATGGATGTTGGCTGGTGGTGGCATGTGTTTGGACTGTTTTGAAAGAGAGAGAGGGAATTATAGAAGCCAATTCAGAAGAACAGTGCCAATGAAAGTATCTGTAGACCAGGCAAGCAACAGAAACAATAAGTCTATGAGACAGCAAGTGCAGAGGCTCTGTTAGAGAGGAGTCATTAATTAACCTAACTGCCCTCTTCTGAATGGAATCTAGAAGCTTGTGAGAGATTTGGGGGGGGGCACCGCCCCAGATGTGGGAACAATATTCCATGGTAGGGCAGATTTGCAATTTGTACAGAGTGAACAGCTGTTTGGAAGAAAAGAAACGGCAAAAGTGAAAGAGAAAACCAAGTTTTTTAGATGCAGAGGAAGCAATATTTGTAATGTGTTTGTGCCAAAAGAGATTAGAAGTCAGGGTAATCCCCAAAAGAGATATATCACTTTGCCTAGAAATCGGAGTGTCACCAAAGATAAGCATAGGAGCAGAAGAATCCTTTTTGCAAGATGAGTCTCTGAAGGATTGAAATCAACTAAGTTGTCTTTGCCCCACTGGACATCGGCATTAAAGGAATTGGTAGCAGATATTCAAAAAGTTGAAGCTGATTGAACAGGGCAAGGTTTTTCAAAATGGAAAGTGAAATGCAATGTGCTCTCATCGGCAAAACTATGGATAGGATTTCCAGTCAATGGAAGGTCATTAATATACAAGAGGAAAAGAGTGGGGAAAAGAACTGAACCTTGGGCGGACACCAGCATTAGTGGAGAAGACAGAAGACAGAGAGCCATCTACTATCACCCTCAGTGAGTGATCAGAGAGAAAACTGGATAACCAATTACAAAAAACAGTTGGCAAACCATAAGATGGAAGCTTGTATAGAAGACCTTTATGCCAAACACGATCGAAAGCCTTTGAGATGTTAAGAGCAACTGCTTGTGTTTCACCAAACTTTTCCATTGAATTTGTCCATGAATGGGTAACATAAGCCAGAATATCACCAGTGGATCGACACTGACAGAATCCATACTGGCGATCGTTGATCAGACGGAATGTGTCTAGGTAGTTTAAGAGTTGCCAGTTAACTGATTTCTCCATTACTTTAGAAACAGTAGAAGTACAGTCAGTCCTCGTATAACACGTGTTTACATTACACAAATTCGATCAAACACGATTTATAAATAGGGGAACGATATCTGTGTTATATATAACACGAATCGAATTCGCTTATGCACGATTCGCTTTTGTGTTTACAAGAAATGGCAGTCGAACGCAGAATCACCCCAACTGAAAGCAACACGATAGGAATGAAGAGCTGAAGTATTTATGTTTTTTATATCAGTGAAGGGGAAACACATTTCACCATAATAACGTAAAAACCAACAATTCCAGCTATCGATATAATCGCAAATGCAATTAGATCGAGTTTACTACCAGTTTATAACAGATTCCACTAGCAGAAACGCAACTGGAAATTGTTTTTATTATTTTATGGTAGTAACACCTAGAAATGTGCTTTAGTAAAATGTGAGGTGTTAATAGTGTATCTCTGCCTTTACGGTGTTGTTTATTCAGTTGCTACATGTGCGCAGCTTTGTTTATGTGTATCAAGCGTGCCTGCTCGTTTTGTAATTGTGCTTTATTCCCTAAAAATGAGTAAAATACTTAAAAGGTGTGAAAAGAAAGCGTCCTGGTGAAGGCACTGCAGATTCAGAGAGAAAAAGAAAAGCAATATCGATAAACAGAGGCGGACTGGATCAAAAATTCTTACCCGGGAAAATGTATAGTGGCCTCATACTACAGTTTATGGCCAAAATCACACCAGCCTCCGGCTCACCGGGGTTTCCCCGGTAAGGCTTATGGCCAGTCCACCACTGTCGATAGCGAAAAAATATGAAACTGTGAAACGCTGAGCGAAATGAAAGACCATGTGATATTACACGTGCTACAGACCCAAATGAGGCAACACCGAGAATTACAAAGAATGCAGAGAAAATAAAAACAACTTTTATAGCAGGAACAACTCAAAGTAATTAAAATTCATTAGATTAAGACACAAAGAATTGGAAGAGATGCAACGGCTGTCAACTGTTTGGATAGAAAATCGAACAAAAAAAAAAAAAAAGTTTGCTTACTATAGAAGCAAAAGCATTAGCAATATTTTATTACGTAATAGTCGTAATAAAATACTTACGTATTTTATTACGATTATTTATTGTGTTTGGTAATGTTCTGGTTACAAATGTGTGTTCAATCTTGGGTGGTCGGCACCTAACCCTATTTTTCCCATAGGGCCTGTTGTTTATATTGCACGAGGGTTTCTAGGAACACAACTATCGTGCTATACGAGGACTGACTGTAATTGCAATGGGATGATAATTGGATGGGAGGGACTTGTCACCCCTTTTAGGAACTGGCTGGATATGAGCAAATTTCCAAGCAGAAGGAAAAACACCTTTGGAATAAGAAAGTGAAAAAAAAAAAAAAAAAAAAAGGTGGCAAAGATCAGGAGTAAGTTCAAGAGCACAGGTTTTGAGAACAAGTGGAGAAATAACATCAGGACCTGGAGCTTTTTTTTTACGAGATTCCTCAAAATCCTTCTGACATCCTTTTGATGGAAGACCACAGAAGGCATTGAATGGAGCATGTTGGGAAGTGTTTTACCAAGATCATTAATACACGAGTTTGATGAAAAATGGGATGCTAGCAGTTGATTTCAATCCTTCTAAAACTCAGTCTTGTCTCATATCTTGCAAAAAGGATTCTACTGCTCCTATGCTTATCTTTGGTGACACTCCGCTTTTAGACAAAATGATATATCTGTTTTGGGGATTACCCTGACTTTTAATCTCTTTTGGCACAAGCACATTACTAATATTGCTTCCTCTAAATCTAAAAATCTTGGTTTCCTCTTTCGCACTCGGCATTACTTTTCTTCCAAACAGCTGTTCACTCTGTACAAATTGCAAATCCGCCTTACCATGGAATATTGTTCCCATCTCTGGGGCGGTGCTCCCAAAACCTCTCTCAGGCTTCTAGATTCTATTCAGAAGAGGGCAGTTAGGTTTATTGATGACTCCTCTCTAATAGTCTCTGCACTCACTGTCTCATAGACGTATTGTTTCTGTTGCATGCCTAGTCTACAGATATTTCCAAGAGCACTGTTCTTTTGAATTGGCTTCTGTAATTCCCGCTCTCTCTCTTTCAAAACGGTCCAAACACGTGCCGCCACCAGCCAACATCCATTTACTGTCCAACTTCAAATTCACAGAACCAACTTTTCATCTTCGTTTATTCATTTAACTGCTGTTTTCTGGAAGAACTTTCCTTCGCATGTATTTCCTGAAAAATTACAGTCTACAGAAGTTCAAGTCTAATGTCAACAAATATCTTCTTTCGTCTTCTCAACCTCCAACCCAAGCAGTACTAAGTACTATAGGTTCTAATACTTCTCGTGTTTTTGGTTTTCATTATAAAAAAAAAAAAAAATGTCAGCTTTATCCTTAGTTGAAGTAACAACAGAACCATCCAGTTTTGACAGAGGTGGGAGCACAGATTGGCAAAAGTTGCGGCCAATAGCTTTGGCAAGAGACCAGAATGCTCAGCTACCATTAGGGCAAGAAGCAAGTTTTCTACTCTTAGTCTGTTCAAAATCTAGTTTGGACTGATTAATGACTGTTTAACAATTGTTGCAAGCTTTGGTGTAGGCAGAAAATTAAACTGAAGAATTGGAAACAAGCCAATTACGATATGCAACGTTCTTCTATTTAAAAGCCTCAGCACATTTATTGGAAAACCAAGGTTTAGATAAAGGATGAGATTTTAAGGTGGATTGTGGAATAAAGGATTCCATTCCTGCAAGAATAATTTCCCTGACACGATCTGAGCAAATGTTGATATCAGGAGTTTTGAAACAATAATCCGACCAAGGAAAAGAAAAGCAATCTCACAGGTCATCCCATTTTGCATTCTTGTAAAGCCAAATAACATAAGGTTGGGAATAGCCATGAGATAAAGGCTCCATTGGAGACGAGACAATCACCAAGTTGTGATCTGAGGTGCCTAAAGGACCACTCACTTCAACCGTGTACTTAGAAGGGTTGTTTGTGAGAAAAAGATCAAGCGTGTTGGCTGTATGGTTAGGATTGTCCAGTGTTCTTGTAGGTAAATGAACAATCTGTGCGAAGTCATTAGTAATTGCAAAAACTTGAGCATCTTGACAAGCTGCATCTGTGTGACTAGAAAATGGAAGCCAACAGGAGTTGTAAACATTAAAATCAACAAGGAAAATTACCTCACTGTTAGGAAAGTTGGACTGGAGAAAGTCAAGTTGCAAAGAGAGGCAGTCAAAGAGCTCCAAGTGATTAGTTGAGTTGGGAGAATGGTAGAGACAACAGAAGAATTTGACACAATGAGGTAGAGAGATTTTAAGCCAGAGAAGATCGAAAAGAGGGGATTCCAAATTACCAAGTCTCTGACAAGGAATATCAGAACAGACATATGCACAAGTTCCACCTTTGAGGCAAAAGGAATGATACAGCAAATAATTTGGGCAACTAAGATAAGCAGTAGTTGAATCAACCAATAACTGAGATTCTGTCAGAAAAAGTAGTTTGACAATTCATGGTGTATTCAATAGTACGGAAAAGTGTGTGTGTGTGGGGGGGGAGATGCTGTATGAAGTAATGAAATTTTTGGATATGGCATACACATGGTAAGAATATACCCAGATCCTTGACATAACATGGCCTCGACAATGCCTCCCCCCACATATACACTAGCTGATCCGGAAGGCTCCTAAAGAGTTACCAATAGGTTCGGTAAGGTGTACTAACTAGCTGCCTGCGAACACTGTTTTAGAGCTGTACCCTCGAAATGTAAGGAAGATTGGATCTCGCCATGATGTCCATCATTACCTCAAAGTCATCTGTCATACTGCATGATGGAAAAGATGGGGAAGGGTTGACTGGAACTTAGCTCTGGAGACTAAACATGGGTTCCACCACTTCAAGCCTGATACTCCAATAAGCAAAGTGGTGGTATTGCACCGGTTGATGAGAATATTAATTTATAAAAATATGTAAATTCATAAGTAAATTTTGTCAGATCTTTTTATTTGCTCTTGTTCTGGAAGGGAGGACATGAAATTTATGAAATATTTTAAGTGGAGGGTACAAGGTATAAAAGTTTGGGAACCTCTATGCTAGAGAAAAATTTCCTAATTCTGCATGATAGTACATCTTGCCACAAAGTTGGCAACATTCAACTATCAGTGGATGCAAATGTTTCTTCAGTCAACATCACATAAATGCAAGTCTAGTGAATTTTGTGTTCCCAAAATTTTTTGCTTTTTTTTTTTTTTTCCTTAAGATGCCTGTAGATCTAAGATGTGAATGCTGCATTTCAGAAAGTACTAGAACTGTTAAACTGATGGGAAGCTGTGATTAGCTAAAAAGAGAACTACTCTGAACAAAATATAGAAAGTGATTTGTGTAAGTGGAATAAATTTATTTACTATAATACGTTCACTGACAGAATGCAAATGTGTCAAAATGAACCGCAATTTTTGTGCCTTAACACAACTTTGCATTCATTCAATTGTAGTCAATAAATGAGTAGTGTAAAAGGAAAGGCACATGAAATGAACAATTGTTTGATAATGGCACCCTGTTTGAACCATACACTATTTGCATTATGGCTGAGATTTGTCTTAGTCAATCGCACTTTTCAGAGAACACTATAAAAGCTGTATAGTTGGTCGCAGTTTCGTATGTTCTTTGCTTATGTTAAAGTTATTTTATCTAGTTTAGCATTTTCCACAAGAAAAGATAAAATTTTTTGAAGATTAATGCTTGCTGAATTTTAATTCTTTAGTTTGTGGAAAGCAAAATCATCCTTAGTGTGTGTCTACTGATAAAATTTTGTGCAAAAAGTGTTTTATTGTAAAATTTTACCCTACAGGGTTGTTATAATGGATTCGCAGCCTGGGACATCAGGACTGAAAAGTAACAGTATGTTGAAACTGATAACATTGAATCAGCTATTTATAATATATCATCTGATACTGAAATAGAATCCTATTCAAGTGATGTGGATTCTGAATATCCTTCAAATGCATCTGTCGATGTTAGAACGCTACAAACAACGGATGCCGGTGTTACTTAGAGTGATGATTCTTCAGAGACGAAATCCCTTCCATTTACAAAAAAGGCAATGCCTACTGAGCAGGATTTATATAATTGAGATCTTTTATAGATAAAAAGTAAGTAAATAAAACTACCTTATGTTTCAGAACCTTGCAGCTTCTCTTTCTGAGGTAAACACATCAGTCAATAATAACAAAAATCAATATACTATTTACATGTACTACATTTTTAAGTCAGGAACACAAACTGTATCCCAACAAAGACATTCAAGGAGAACTGTATATGAACTTGCCAAAAGTCTCTAGTTCTGCAGGTTACTTGGTTGAATTTGTACTAGGGATGTCCAGTAAAAGAAGCATTTCCACCACTAACCAAGGGTGGGAGTATCTTGGGCATTCCATCTCGCTGTTATCAGGTGTTGTACCTTACTTTCAGTGATGATGGCACAAATATGGTTCTGATTCTAGTCCTTGTAGATCTTGGAATAAGGTTATTCATAGTGGTAGTGGTGGGGATGGTCACCCTACCTAGATTTCTGTTAATCTTATTGCTACAATTTTTTTTAACATGGAAGGCATTAATGAATTCCTTTTTTTCTGATGGTGAGTTATGCCAAGAACTTGGGAACTGATGTTAAAACTGATTATCTCATATAGGAATTGTGTGCTATATAGCTTTGCACCATGTTGTCTCTAGTTCTATAAGTAACCATGTAGAACTAGGGACCTCTGGCAAGTTATCCCTAAATGTCTCCTTTGTCTCTACTGAGCTATAGCTGTGTTCTAAAATGTATTAAATGGAAATAGTAAATTCATTTCTATTAGTATTTATTGGATGTGTTTACTTTGGAAAAGAAGCCATAGAGTTCTGAAATGTAAGATTGTTTTATCTATTTAGTAATTATCAATTAAATATCTAAAAGCAGTCGACCTTTTTTTTTTAATAGCACTAAGTTAATTTATTTTATTTTGTGGCACCCCTACTCAATTTGCTGCCTGTTAGATCTGATTCTCTCTCTCTCTCTATATATATATATTTATAATTATTGATAAAAAAGTAAAGAAAGAAAGTTAAAACGACAATAACTGTAACTAATATGTAAATAATATTTATGAGTCAATGCAGTTGCAAGCAATCATGCAATACACCCATAATGTCTATAATATTAAGGATAATATAAAGAACCATTAGAATAAGCAAATCAATCCAATAATAATACCATCAGGGACCTAAGAAAACGCAAAAAAAAAAAAAAAAAAAAAATTATTATTATCGCTTTTTACCGACAATCTAGATGACTTCAACTGGGGCCAACCACCCAGAATGAAGGCAAAAAACGACAAGAGGTTCTCTGTTTCTGTGATGATCAATATATGCTAAGTAATTTAAATCTAAACCAAATATAAACCAGTATAGGAAGAATATAAATTGAATATAAATAAATCGAAAGATGATAATAAAAGTTAAGAAAATTTAGAAATATTAGAATCAAAGGTAAGAAATATAAGTAAAATATAAATGTAAGCAAATATTAATCATCGTTGACCCGACAGAGAACGTAATTTAATGATTAAAATAAGATTAAATATATAATACATACTACATATTGACTGTATCTAGGACATAATGTAATAGTTGTCAAAATAATATGTGGTGCCCCCTATGTGATGGATACGGTAAAAATAAATAATTAAATTAACGCATAGAGAAACATTCGATTTACATTTGTCCTATACTGGTTTATATTTGGTTTAGATTTAAATTACTTAGCATATATTGATCATCACAGAAACAGAGAACCTCTTGTCATTTTTTGCCTTCATTCTGGGTGGTTGGCCCCAGTTGAAGTCATCTAGATTGTCGGTAAAAAGCGATAATAATAATATTTTTATTTTATTTTTTTTTTTTTTTTGCGTTTTCTTAGGTCCCTGATGGTATTATTATTGGATTGATTTGCTTATTCTAATGGTTCTTTATATTATCCTTAATATTATATATATATATAACCCCAGAGTCTCACATCTGGTGAGGATGGGTTTGGCACCCCCAGGGTCCCGAGCTGGATATCATCATTTTTCTCTTTCTTGGCAATTCCCTTCTAATTCTTGTTCTCTCTCTCTCTCTCTCTCAGGGTAATTCAGAATTTTTTTTTTTTTTAGCTTGTGCAGCATAAGCCTTAGGTTTCCTTGCACCATATGCTAATAATAATAATAATAATAATAAATATATATATATATATATATATAATATTAAAAAAATGTTAGATGACAGTTATTACAATAACATAACTATAAACAAAATTACAATTCATAATACAAATTATATATATATATATATATATATATATATATAATAATTTTATTCTTTATTAGAGATACTAAGTAAACATCAATTATTGATCATCACAAAATACCGTACACCTTTTTATAATGAAATAAACATATAAATAAAAAAAAAAAAATAAGTTTAAGTAACTTAAACCCAAAAATTATTTGGCACCCCGGTTGAAAACCACTGATCAAAAGTACGCAAATCCAATGCAATTCAGTGTTGTAATTTTCCAACATGCCAATCCCTGCATACATAATAATGTCCTTCCACTTTTACATTTTAAAATAAACTTTCCCTGTTACTTAGTATATACATTGGTTCTTAAGAATTACATTACAACCATAAATGTAAATTTTAGTGTGATTTTTCAAGTGGATTATCAAAGTGCACACAATAGAAGCTCTCATTTCTAATCTAAAGCAATAGTGAATGCACATAATTACACTCCCTCTGTATAATGCAGTGTATATGTTTGGGAGATTTGGAATGATGAATAGCCATAGACAAGATGTAAACTGAGCTGATATGAACATTAAATGTATCAAGAATGACAATTTTAAAATTATGGATCATTCCCTCACTTCCTCCCACAGGAGAGTCCACTTGATTTAATACAGAAAACACTGTTTACAGAAATAATGCTGTCTGTATCAAGATAGATGGACTAATACTTACAGTTTAGTTTTGACCAGCCTTGAAACTGATTCTTGACATGTTCTCATCGAGGGTATGCAGAATACACTCTCATCCTTCTAACATCACAAAAATGAACCACTATCATGGCAATGTTTTTGATGGCCTGGTGGGGAAGGTGTTAAAATGATGAACAGCCATGCAGATTTTCACCTTTGAGGAAGGCATCCTGATGGCACAAAGGTAAAGGAACAAGATAACTGAAAACAAATCGTTCGAAATTTATTTTCAAGGGCAATAAGCCTTCCACATATGGTTCAGCTTACCAATGAAATCTTTCAAATGAGGATTTTCTTTAATTGGAGTGGCCAGTGTCAGATCTCTAGTCCTGAAACCAACTTAGCATGTCTGGGATGCTTTAGGGCAGATGTTCTTAACCATGGAAGGAAAGTATTCCTCCCTATCAGAGGTGAGGAGAAAGAAAAGCTCACTTATGGCTTTAAAGAACTAAATATTTTCAACATTTTCCGACCATCTATTTCATTTAAAATTTTTGAAAATAATTAAGTAAGACAAGGTAAGAGGAAAAAATTGGAAAGGAGATAACCACACAAAAATGTTAGGAATATATATCCTAAACTTCATGTGTTAAGATCTGCTCTTTCTTGAGAGTTGGATTTATTATTGCAAAGCTTCATCGTCAACTTTGTAAGGTTTAGATTTGCAGTCTTGTAAGCAGCATGATGGCTCACTGTAACAGCCATTACACTGAGCATACTCCCTATTTAATGCTTGAATTAGCTTTAATTAGAGAGTAATGGTTTTTTCTTTTCAAACTCAATATAACTGAGTCTTATAATAACATTCTTCCACAAAATATTTCATAAAATTATATTAAATAAAATACTCATTTTTCTTAATATCTCACATGTTATGGATGTAACTTACTTTTGGATACCAATGTATATTTTGGTATTAAGCCACAAAAATCCTCAAGAATATGAATAATACCATATGAGAATTGTCAAGTAGCCTCTGAAAATTCTTGGGAGCGAGAATGAGGACTATTTTGCACTCCCTGAAACTCTGAATAGGTTTATTTCTAAAATCAAAGGACATATACATGCACTTTTTTGAAAGGTAAACTTTATGCATGCTTAGGAAGTGGGTAAAATTATTACTGTGAAAATCTTCAAATTTTTCAAAAATTGCATCCTTACTACAAACAAACCTTTTCAATTTAAATAAAGTCAGCATTTCATTTAACTGTAATAAAAATTTTACAAAAGTATATAATAATTAAAATAAATAGAAACCAGTAAATTTACTGTATAATAATGCTTCAAATTGTTTTCTGCTATTCATTTTGAATATATTTTATCTTTTTTTATTGTCCAGTGAAACCCAATCGATGTGTTAAAAGTTATATTGGTTCTTCACAATAACTTAAGTAAATTCTTATCAATCACCAATTCTATGAAATTCAGTTTCTAATACAGGTATTTTTAATTTTGCAGCTTTATTACTTTAGTTTTCTTTACATTTCAAAGGGTATTAAGTAACTGAGAAGAGAAGAAAGGAGGTTGGTAACATACTGTTGTATTAAGCAGTTTTAAACTTGATGATTAAATCAATTTCTAAAAAATGGCATACAATTTTTATTTAAAAATAATTGTTCACTGTCTGCTGTAAATCAAGAAACTGCATCTATAATAAAATAAAGGTTCCACGTAAAAAAACAAATTTCAGTTCTTCATAAAACAGGGTTATAATTCAAATGAATAATCAGCATTAAACTCAACTTTAAAAGCTTATAGTATACTATTGTTGTTTTCTTTATTTTTTTATTATAAGAAAAATATTTGCATTAAATTAAATCTTGATAGCGACATAATCTTTTGGTTATTTCTGGTCATCGATTTTCCTAGTGATGGGCATAACCGAATAATTAATAATCAAAATAATCAATTATTTTGATGACTCGATCTTCCACATGTCAAATTATACACAGGCTCTTCATTTTGCGTATCCATGCATCCCCCTCCCCCCAAAGGTTCATCAACAGTGAGTTCAGTATAACAAAAGCCATTAAAGCTTTTAAATAGCAAAGGTATTTTTCTTAAACAATACCTGACTATATACATGATGATATTGTTTGGATTCAGAAATTTACTGCTATTTTAATTTAATCAAGTGAATATAAGATTAAGAGTCTCTCTTCTGATAATGATGACAAAGCCAGCTTAATTTCATTAACTGAATTATCAGATGCAACAATCAATTTTCAGATCTTGCATTTAAGCAGATCATGCACAGTTCACTATTTATGGCCTGGTTGTTATAATAAATGTAATTACTTTAGGTTGCTCTTTGCTCAGAAGATCAGATTACTTCTTCCTACATGAAGAGGAAACAAAATAAAGCAGTTTTTAATGACAACTTAATATTCTAATTAAAAACACAAACCTTACAGCTACAGAAATGGACAAAAAAAAAAATTAAAAAAATAAACAAAACCTTGAAGATATATAAATAAATTGTTAAAATAATCATAATTTTCTTACACAGTATTACAAACTTGGTACATCATATGAAACAAACAGCAAAACAAACTTGGTAACATCATATGAAAAATATTGCAAGCTTGTACTGGTTTTATTTATGATTGTATTCTAACTTTTCTGTTTAAGTACAGATTAACAATTTTGCCTGTTTGTTTTCTGCTAGTAATGGATATTATAAATTAACAACATATAAAAAGAGTGTAGCAGTCTCTTATAACAAAAGTTATTCCTGAATGTTTATCACAAAGACATTACAGCATCGTTCTATAGAGAGGTTTTTTGAAGATTGTACTTGGATATGACAATTGCTGCTTCACTCACCAACATTTTATCACAGTCAGCTTCATTGATAATGAGATGTAGATAATGAGGTGTCTTAAACTGCAATCAATGGCACTTCATAGGTGTATTATCTTCTTTTAACTGAGAAATAGAAATATAAACTTTACTAACTTATTCAAATTTTACTGGCCTAATGGAGTCAACAGTTTCATTAAGGTAAGTTAGGAAAGTAAGATATGAAGACAAGAAATACAGTAATCCATTGCCAACTGCAGTTTTGCCGACTACGAATTTGAGATAGTGTAGTTTAGCATTTCATACTATAATCTGTTTTTTAAAATATATACATGCAGTTATATATACACTTAGCGATCACTGAATTATGACCACCTACCTAATGCTGTGTTGGGCCACCATTTGCACAGATAACAGCCGCTATTCACCAGACACTGACTCCACTAGATGTCCATAGGGATGTGCACTATACTGCCTACCCATATGCATCGCTTTCTGTTCCAAAACATCACTTGGGTGTTAAAATGGATTGATGTCAGATGAATTTGGAGACCAATCAAGATGGGTGATATCTTCCATGTGTTTCTTGAACCACTCATGCATAGCACGGATCCAATGACATGGCATATTACTGTCTTGGAAAGTCCCATCTCTCTCTCTCTCTCTCTCTGGGAAAAATGCAATGTGGCAGGGTGCACATGGTCTCCTAAAAGCTGCTGGTAGACCTCACCAGTGAAAAGTTGGTCCACACGCATCAGGATCTTAGTTCTTGCCAAGAAACATGCCCCATATTAAGCAAAGACTGCCACCTGACTGGATAGTCAGTACCATGGACGATGTGTCTGTGGACACATGGTGCTTAAGCCACATAAGAAGGCATCTGTTGCACCAGGTATTTGGACTCATCTGACCAGCACTTTCATCTCTAGTAGTGCACAACCAGCATGTTGTTGACACAACGCCTTCACATTTGATGATCAGTGGTGAGGAGAGTGTCTCTTGGGTTGTCCGCTGTGGAATTCCATTGTCATTTGGAATATTTTATCTTGCATTCCCCATACTGTATTGCAATGTCAGCTGTTGAACAGTGACCTGCCATTGAGCCTATATGATGTGCTGCACCCTTCACTCACCACAAACACGTACCTTACGTAATCCTTTATAGTTTTGTCAGTGGGAGATGGCTTGACCTGTTAGACACCATCTTTGGACACCTTAACCATAGTGGGCAGCGAGAAACTGACAATATGTGTAATTTCCAATATGGAAGCACCTGATGCACGATGCTCCCACAATCATGCCCTTTTTTTAAACTCCATGATATATTTACTATGTTCAATAACTGCAACTTTATCACACTTTGACAGGCATGACCAGATGCAAATTACCTACTCTAATGTACGAAGCTGTTTGGCTTTTTATACTGCAAGCTATGTGGCATAGTCCATTATGGATGGGGGTGGGTTCATAATTCAGTGATCACTGAGTGTATATATATATTGCATGAGGTGTGGCAATAAAGTTCCCAGACTGGTGCTGTTGCAGTCATGTTCAATGAGTTTGAAAATAAACAGAAATGGTATGTTGTAGTTCAAACTTTCTCCAACAGATGGTGGTTCAGAGATTGTTCAGCAGGCTGACAGGTTGCAAGTAACAACCAGTTCAATTAGTAGCATTAACATTCCATGTTATGATTTTACAATGGAGAAACAAACGAATATCAAATTTTGCTTTAAACTGGGAAAATCTGCAATGGAAACAGGGATATGATGAAATGTTAAGTCATATCAGTGTGTCTGAGTGATATAAGCAGTTCAAAGATGGATGTGAAGATGTCCGTGATGACCAAAGAAGTGGGAGTCTACCAACCTCTTGAAATAAGGAGAGCTGCACGAGTTTGGGAAATTGTGGTAAAAAATGGTTGTTTGACCCTCAGAATGATGGCTGATGAGTTGGATATGGATAAGGAGACTATTCGTTAAATTCTGTATGAAGGTTTAGGGAAAAGGAAGGTTATGCAAAATTTGTGTTGCACAGCCTTACTGATGAGCAGAAGCAACAAAGAGTTAGCATGTGAAAAATTCATCCAGACTTGTCAAGACAATCCTAATGTCCCTCAGTATGACTAAGACACAAAGCGTTGGAGCATGTAGTGAACTTCAAAATTGTCACCAAGGCACCAAAAGTTTAATTTACAGAAGTCCAGGATCAAGATGATGCTGATCACGTCTTTCAACAAAACCTGAAGGGAAGAGAGTTGTTGTTGTTTTGGTTTTTAGGAGCATTAGCAACTAAGGCCATATTGCTCCGGGAATATGCGGTGGTCATTCCCCGACCTTTCCGCATCCTCCGTATTTGGTGGCGACGGGCTTGAACCCCGGTCTAATCAAGAAGCGTGTGCTACGTGCTGCTGCTCCTTCCCACCTGGCTACGGAGGCGCCAGGGGAGAGAGTCAATGCTGCTTTTTACATACAGGTGTTTCAAAGACCATTGAAGTGCATTTCCTGGGCAAGGCTGCAATTTTGAGAGAAAGGCAGCTGGTTCTTGTTGCCTGACAATGCCCCACGCATTCCACTTGTGAAGACATTTCTGATGAAACATGGCATCGTACAGATCAACCAGCGTGAATCGAATAGGCTAAATTTCTGAAAAATATTAAAGGTTTTAAGGCTTTGAATGGATATCTGGAACATTTTAAAGAATGATTCAATATTTGCCTTGTGGTGTGTGTCAGGCAAAATGTTGGAGAGAAGTCTCGACATGGTTCAAAAAGCATCAGCATAATTTTAATAATTATAACACAAGAGTCATAATTTGAATGAAACTGGCAAATTTTTTAATATGACAGCAGAGTGCACATTAGCACCGACATGCAAGAAATGTCAAGGTGGAAATTAGAGCAAGGGAGGTCTCACTACAGTTCAGTGAACAAACCAGATGGCGCCTATAAAGCTAAATTACTGATTACTGGCATGTACGAAAAGTCAGTAATTTCCTATCACAAACAAACATAATAAAAAAAAAAAAAGCATATACAAAGAAGAAATTTTAAAAAGCAGCCTTGTTCATTTGCAATGACATATGGCTATGCAAAACAGGAATGTTTTATTAACATCAGGCAATTTATCTGTTCAATGCATGGTGCTAACATAACTTCATCTGCTGGATTTGGAGATTATTCAAAATCTGAAAAGTCATTATTAAAAGAAATTGTTATCATGCTTGGTTTACATAAACAACTGCAGTTCCAGAGGCAACTTATGAAGATGGGCAATTTTGGACACCTTCGGGCACTGTTTTCAGGGCGGCAAATGGTAACACATAATAAATACACCAAACTATCATTAACTTTTTTTTAAAGTAGGTTCTCACTCCAGTTGGTGTAAAAATCAATGAAATAGAGATCAGAAATGTAATAAATAAACAAACTTGGGATCTATACATTTTTGACCAGTTTGTTGCATTTGATGATGACTTTGGTGGCACTGATAATTTGCAACCTCAAGCATACAAAGTAGAAGCCACCACAAACAATGTTGACATGAATGATAATGGCAAAGATGAAGAGTATCAATGCCTTGGATACTTTTCAATAGTACTTTTCTAAGATGTATATGTATTTACCGCACAACTTTTTATTCATCACCCTATTTATTATTATTTTTTGCAAGCTTTAAATTTTCATACAAACACCAATTACTCTATAGAAAACGTTGTGGAGATTTGGTTAGTATCAATGAATACTGCAGTTGTCCTGGAGTTTCTGGATGACAACAGGGTGGTAAGAAGCCACTGTGCTGACAACAGGGTGGCTTCATACCACCACTTTTGTCATACCCTGAGGTGTATGGAAAAGGACTGGCATGGCCTCCATTACCACCTAATTTAAACCTATGTGATTTTTACCTCTGGGGTTAAAATCCACAAACTATTCCTGCACTGAAGATGAAATTTTTTGTATCTCACAGGAAATGTTACAGCATGTTCTTCGCAACTTCACATTGACTGCAGCCTATTATTGATAAACATGGAGAACACATTGAACATGCTGTGGCATGAATTTCCCAAAACTGAAAAATATATGCTTATATTTAGTTGTTAATTTCTGTTTTGAAACACCATTTCATGTTTTTCATCCGTTTTACCACATTGGATATGTTTTTCATATCAAGTGTAGTAAAACAGATGATATATTTATCTGGCATTCCATTTTTAATCTTGCTGATTACTCGGTTTTATGTATACACAGGTAAACACTATATTTCTTCCAATTATCTGCTCACAAGTAATTTGCAGCATGAAACAGACTACAAATCTTGAAGTAAAAGAAGCAGAAGAAAAAAAAAAAAAAAAAGGTTGAAACGAAAATCACAAGATTTGATTTCATCAAATACGTTTTGTAACTGTATATAATCCATAAGTAAGCTATTAATGATATAGATCAGCAGTTCCCAACTGGTGGTTTGCGAACCCCTGGAGGTTTGCACTAAAAATTCTGTAATGGAGTCTGCTTAAATTTACATAGGTATATTTTTGTAAACTACAAAATAGTCTAATATTAATTTATGCAGTTTGGTTCAAACTTTATATTTAGTTGTGATTTGGGTTATGCGCCCTTACATGGCGAGCATGCACAACAGATGTCCATGTAAGTTAATGGGAGCGCGTACAATAACAGCGTGTGGACAGCGGCATCGCTTCTTGTGCTAATCCCCCCAGCTTACTTTAAGAAATTATGCTTGCTGATCTCCAGGGAAAGTACAGATGTCACCCAACTGGGTATACATTGCTCACACCTCTGGCCTTTAGGCAATCAGTGGAACTGCTGTTGCTGTAGAAAGCAAGAATTTGTGGTGACGTTATGTTATGTTATTTTTGGTTTTTAGGAGCATTTGCAACTAAGGCCATATTGCTCCGGGGATATGCGATGGTCATTCCCTGACCTTTCCGCATCCTCCATATTTGGTGGTCACGGGCTCGAACCATGGTCTAATCAAGAAGCGTGTGCTACGCACTGCTGTTCCTGACCACCTGGCTACGGAGACGCCTTCGTGGTGACGTAAAGAAAACTTGAAATACAGAAGTTTTAATCATGAATACTGAAATTTTAATTTCAAACATTTATGGATTTATGTAAAATGCACAATATGGGACAAAAGTGTCAAACTGCATATGCTGGCAAGAAAAAAATGTACATAATATCATCTATTTTATTAATTTTTTTATTGTCTCAAAGTAACAATAGTTCTTTTTTTCTTATATTTATCTGTAAAGTGTTAATAAATAAGTAGAAGTAGTCGGTTAGTCAGTGTTTTATTAATCGAATTGGAATATATAAAATTAACTTTTCATTACTTCAGTTTAAAGATTTATACTTACTCTGTTTCTAAAATATCACATTGCATTTTACTATCATTGATTTTTTGTCAATAAATACCCTTTTTTAAAAAGTTTCTTATTATTTTGCTTTCTACAAAAAATTGCCTGCACTGTGCATAAAATATGCATATTTTAAATCATGGCCTAAAAAAAGATAGTAACTGCTAACACCTATCGATTTCCTATCTCTGAATTAATCTAGGTTTTCCATCTGCAGTTTAACATTAAATGAAATTTAATTATTTTGAAAACTACATATTGTATTTAGTTTAATAATAGAAATCATACACTGCTGTATGATTTCTATTAGTAAGCTAAACGTAAAAAAAAAAAAAAAAAAACAACCACTGATTATCGTCCTAATTAACAGAAAAAGTGATTCACCTCCCTAACCCCACCGGTTTACGGAAAAGTGGGCCCCCACATTTTGCCTCCGGCACATTTCACCCCCCCTACATTTCGCCCCACGGCGCTTCCGTAGCCAGGTGGGAAGGAGCAGCAGTGCGCTACTTGATTAGACCGGGGTTCCAGCCCGTCACCACCAAATATGGAGGATGCGGAAAGGTCAGGGAATGACCACCGCACCGGAGCAATATGTCCTTAGTTGCTAATGCTCCTATAAACCAAATAACAACATTTCACCTTGCACATTTTCCCCCCAGTAGATAATGAGTAGGCTACAGAAATGTAAATACTGTACAGTCAACTCTCGATAACTCTAATTTTTATTGAAGTCCCAGCCCCTTTAGTGGAGATTCCATGTTAAACTCTCTTGATTACTTGAACTGAACTTCCAATAACTCTTAACTTTTCCGAACAAATTTTCAAAATGACATTCGTGTACAAATTGTCACGTGGCTTTTAAACTAATTTCTCCCCTTTTGTATGTCTTCAGGGTTCTCTTTCCATTGTGAAAGGATTATTTTTGTTGTTATTTGTTATTTGGTTTTTAGGAGCATTAGCAACTAAGGCCATATTGCTCCGGGATATGCGGTGGTCAATCCCTGACCTTTCCGCATCCTCCGTATTTGGTGGTGACGGGCTCGAACCCCGGTCTAATCAAGAAGCATGTGCTACGCACTGCTGCTCCTTCCCACCTGGCTGCGGAGGCACCGTGAAAGGATTAACTGGAACTGTTAATCCTTTTACAATGGAAAGAATACATACTCGACCACGAGGGCGATAGTCACGTGGTTAGTGACGGACATGGGGGAGGGAACAGTGACTAATCTTATAGGAGTCTTTTCAGTAACAAGTGAATCTTGTTCTGATTTGTCTAAATTCAAACAATAAAAGTTCCTGCATCTGGCTCTCCTCACATTTTGTGGTGCAGTCAGCGCACGTTTGCTGTTTTTGCCACCTCCACAGAGAAGTAAGATACAGAGTGGACTCTTGCTCAATTCAAAAACGTTCCACCTGCAAAGGGTGTGTTTGGACAGAGGGTTTGGAAAGCCCAGTTGTGAAAGTCATAACTAAACATGACCATGCAGCTCAAGCTGCAAGGTCGGAAGCATTGAAATTGATTGGTCAAATATGGCAACATGCAACAACCACGAACGAACGGCCACAGCAAATTGTTGCATCAGTTATTGCAGAGGCTCATACCAATGTCACGGCATTACTTCCTAAAAAGGATTCACTTAAACGAACCATTCGTCATGTTCGATGCAACAATGGTACTCCTGCTTTACCGAGCAATCTCCAGGACCTAGTAATTCCACAAAATTATCAAGAAATTATTATCGATGGCAATGTACAACAGTTTTTAATTATATTATAAATCAACAGGGATTACCTTTATTTTAGATATAGGAAGCTCCTTTTCCAACTCGCTAATAATTCTTGAGGATGGCGATATCAATGATTAATTGTGAGTTGCTCTATCCCTGTGAACACGACGCCCAAAAAGTTCTAGTCCGACTTAAGGAATGTAGAGAATAATTCCCCCCCCATCCAATTTTATTAGACCCCTAAATTTAAGTCCAGCTACAGGACCAAAAGAAATAATCGGTCCATATTTATTAAACAGTTTAGACCTTCAAAAATCTAATTTTATGCCAATCCACGTAATGGTTTCCTTGCTGCCAGAGGTATGGTGTTTGAAGACAGAAGTCTTCAGCGCTCATTGTTGAGACCGCACGGTCTGAACACTACGGTTCTGACAGTGGGGAAGATGTCCCACCTGTTTTGAAAAATTGATATCGCCATCTTCAAGAATTATTAGCGAGTTGGACTAGGAGAGTTGGAAAAGAAGCTTCCTATATCTAAAATGAAGGTAATCCCTGCTGATGTATAATATAATAGAATATAGGAATTATCGAGCACTTAATAGCTCTCAATTATCAAATCTATTAAACAGTTTTTAATGTATGATTCTCAGGACGAACTGCTACCGGGTCGCATGCTTATTTTTTCCACTAGTAACAATCTTCAGTTATTGGCGCGTAGCCAGGAGTGGTTTTCTGATGGAACAAGAAGTATGCTGCAATTTCTTCTAGAATCAAAAGAATAGTCCAAGATTTTCAAAATCATAATGTGATTGATTACCTTAGAGGCATTGCATACAACTTCGAGTTTTAAACAATAATAATGTGCATTTATTCTATGATTGATTACCTTTACCTTTGATTGATTCATTCTATTAAAACAAAATAAATTAGAATTAATAAAAAATTAGGTGTATTATTTACATATCTATAGCCTATTCATTATCTACTGGGGGTGAAATGTGTCAGGGGCGAAATGTGGGAGATGAAATGCGGAGGACGAAATGTGGGGGGGGGGCAACTTTTCCGGATCCCAACCCCACCCCCACTAAGTCACAAGTAGGCAATCATGTCAGTAAAAACATATTGGAATTGGTTAGTGTTGGTTGTGTTAATCCCCCTTGATTTTTAAATTTAAGCTTGCTGGTTGTCGACACTAGGTTCTATATTCTATAGAACTATATCCATGTTGAAATCGATGCAACTGATTTCAACGTGGATATAGAATCTTTAATTTCAAAGGTTTCTATTAGACATCCAGTGGGGGGATTGGGTGCGAATGTGCCAATATGTATCGCACCCTTCAGTCATGTGTCAGACAAACTTCAGTAAACATTGCTAGTCGCTGCATTGCACCATATCGTGTTGGATTTGAATGTTGTGTGGTATTGCATTGTTTATTCCTAGTCATAGTATTTTTAAACTTTAAAAATCATTACAGACTGTTGGTTGAAGACTGGAAGCATGAAGAACAATGATGTTGAAATACAAATTAATCAGAAGCACGAAAATCAAAATCATCCCTCAAATTCGTTCCAAGATGACCTTCAAAAATCCTGTATGAAAATGATAGTAAAAAGAGGAAATATAGTGAAGATTATATTAAATTTGGTTTTTCATTTCTTGGAGATGAGGACTATCCATGCCTGCAATGTGTCATTTGCAGAGAAGTGCTCACCAATAGTAGTTTGATACCTTCCCTCATGTCTTGTCATTTAGAAAGAAAACATGAAAATTATGCAAAGCCAGTTGATTTTTTGAAGCAGAAATTGCAAGAAATCAAAGCATCTAATATTGACTCGCATATATCACTCAGAAACCAAAACAGTGAAAAAGCACTTGAGGTGTCGTACTTAGTAAGCTATGAAATAGCAAAAGCTAGACAGCCTATACTATTGCAGAAAATTTGATTTTCTCATGTGCAAAAGCTATTGTCAAGTGTATGTTTGGTGACAATTTGGAGAAGAAATTGGATATGACACAATGTTCCAATAACACAGTGTCTCACCAAATACATGATATGTATGAAGATGTTCAATCCATTATTATAGAAATGGTAAAAAAAAAAACAGAAGTACAATTTATGCTTTGCAATTAGATGAGACCACGGATGTTTCCAATCTAGCCATTTTAATTGTATTTGTACACTATTTAAACGAAGGTAAAGTAGAGGAATATGCTGTTTTGTCATCCTTTAATAGAGCGTACAACAGGTGAAGACATTTTTAATTTAATTAACTCATATTTTGAAGAAAAACAAATTGATTCGTCTTGTGGAATTTGTACAGATGGAGCAAAATCAACAACAGGATAATTTGTGGGCCTTATTACTCGCATCAAAAATATACGTGCTGATATCTCAACAACTTAAAAGTGTACTTGATAAGGCTGTCAAAATAGTTAACTTTACAAAATCGAGACCAACAAATTCTATACTATTCACTTCTTTATGTAAAGAAATGAGCAGTGAGCATGTAATGCTTTTAACAACACACAGATATTAGTGGCTGTCATGTGACAAAGTAATTACACATTTATTTGAATTAAGAAAAGAATTAATTCTTTTTTCGTGGATCATCCTTTTCACCTGTGGGTGTATGACAAACCAAATATAGCTTCAAAATTTAGCTTATTTGTCATATTTTTTCAAAGATAAATGAACTCGATTTATCATTACAAGGCGCAAATACAATGGTTTTCACTGTTCAAGTGAAAGCATGATAAAAAAATTAAAATTTTGGAACTAACTTTATTGATAACAGTACCGAGTGTTTTAGCACTTACACAATTTTTTAACCGAAAATGACTGACTTTGGACAAATTTATTAAGAAAAATATTAAAGAGTATCTCAACTTTCTACAGGTCACTTTTAGAGAGCATTTTCCACAAATATCAAAAAAATCTGAACTGGATTCGTAATCCATTTGACGAGTCTTTTGTGGCAATGGCTGACTTAAAACTGACAGAAAAAGAAAACCTTTTTGATATATCAACAGCATTTGAACTTCAAAACTTATTCAAGACAGAAAATCTTATAACCTTTTTTTGGCTTGGATTAAAAACAGAATATCCACCACTTAGCGAAAAAGCTGTGAAAATTCTGCTGCCATTTTTAACTATGTATATGTGTGAGAGAGCTTTTGTAATTTATACCTTGTTGCAGTTGCAATATCAGAACAAACTTGATGCAGAACCATATTTGAGGCTCTGTCTGTCTTCCATTGAACCAAATATTGGTACACTTTGTTTGGCAAAAAAAACAAACCCAACAATCACATTAAATTTATGATTTATAAGTACATATTAATATTACGTTTAAGGATTTTATTACATACATTCTATAAGACTTTGTGATGATTGGACAATTTTAGTATTAAAACGAAGTGTGTTTCATTTTAAAAGGAGGAAGAGAGAAACCTTGTAAATTTTTTGAATGAAATGAAATGCCTGTTCATTTGTAAAATGTGTAAAATTTTGGTGTGTTAATAATAAAATGTTTGTTGATTATTATTAGTGTCCTTGTAATTGCTCATAAGCAACTGATATATACATTTTCCCAAAAAAAGAAAGGTAGTAAATGACATCTATTACAAAAATATCTTGGACTTTCTGATCGTACAAAGCAGTCAGGTAGCTTGTGGGCTGTGGTAAAAGGGTTATAAAAAATGATAACTAATAATAAACAAAGATAGAATAAAGTAAAATCAAATATGAAGTAAAGCACTGCCAACGAAAGAAAGCATATCTCCTATAATTCCTTATAATTATTTTACTATCTTACAGTATATGGCAGAGGCTTCCAAATTTTCTTGGTTCATAGCGCCCCCAGGCCAAAAGAAATACCTAACAGTTCTGTTTATTAAGTAGTTAGGTCGAAACAATTTAATAGGTAATGTTGAAACTGTGAACTACCTTGAGCTAGTAGTTTGCACGGTGTCCGACAGATGTTGAGTATCGCAGTGTTTCTCTTGAAAATTAAAACATTCCGCAGCACCATGCCACACAGTTTGGGAACTGCTGTTATATGGTGTTAAATAAATGTTTTCCGTACTAAATTTTTTTCCATTCTCAAAGAGCACTGTTATGTATAGGTGCAGTCATCCCCCGATTTGTGTGGAGGTTACGTTCCGGGAAAACACCATGCAGTCCAAATCCTCGCAATGTGAAACGTAGTTTATACGACATAATGAAGGTTTGTACATGTACACAAAAAAAAAATGTGCAAAAATTGAAAAAAATTAAATTGCCTTCATTCAGTTAGAAAAAAAGAAAAAAATTAGAAACATGTCCATAAAATTAACCTTGCTAATACTTACTTCTAGATTTTTAATCTAAATTCATTGCTTCTTCGTCGCTGTTTTCCTGTGATAAACTTGCAACAGTATCCGGCTTCTTGAAAAAAATTAGTTAAAACCGTTTGCTTACAAGCACTCTGTTTTTCTCTATAAATTTCTTAAGGAACTAAAGTTAATGATAAAGTTCTGCAAAAATTTAAACTCCTCCCCAAATCAGGATCCATATCAAGAGCTTCCTGGCTAAGATGATGACTTGCTAAGATGATTTGCAAGTCTTAAACACAGCTAGTCTCTACACGGTCAAATTTTTGTGTGCATCTTCTTCGTTTTTATCATTTTTGTTATCTTCTTCACATTGTGAAAAAATATCATCCACTAATAATTGTTCGCTATAAGATTAAAGGACTTCTGTGATATCTGCTGGTTCCAGTTCTTCAAATCCTTCTCCACTAATCATTTTGCAAATTCTCACAATCTCAACTACCTCCAAAATTTCGACCATGACTTCTTTAGTGCAGCTTTCTGGCCACAGCCTTTTCCACACTGCATTCATTGTTGAGTTCTTAACTTCACCCCATGCGAATTCAATATTTTTTACAGCATCAAGAATGTTATAATTCTCTACCAATAATCTCGAATTGAAAGACTGCCTATTCCATCGGTAGCTTCTACCAATTGTAAAAAAGATCTTCTTAAGTAATAAAGTTTAAAGGAAGCTATAACATCTAGCCATTGCCTGAATTAACAAACTTCTATTCACTGGAAGAAAGGTAACTTTCACATTTGGATGCAGATCAGACAAATGTGCAGGATGACTGGGCACATTGTCAAGAATGAGAAAGCCTTTGAATGCTACGTTCTTCTTCAGGCAACATCTTTTTGTTTCGATGCAAAAGCAATTTAAAAACCAATCCTCAAAGATTTTAGCTGTCATCCAGGCTTTTCTGCTCAATTTCCAATAAACTGGTAAGGAGCTTTTTGATATTCCTTTAAAAGCATGAGGATTTTCTGATGTATAAATTAGAAGTAGTTTACACTTAAAGTTACCCTCTGCATTGCCGCATAACAAAAGTGTTAACCTATCTTTTGCAGCTTTGAAACCTGGGGCAGTTTTCTCTTTTTTTGAAATGAATGTTTGGCTTGGCATACACTTCCAAAATAAGTTGGTCTCATCAGCATTAAACACTTGACTTGCTAGATAGCCCTCAGTCGCAATAACATCCTTTGAAGTTTTCGAATAAAAGGAATGAACTTGCATATCTTCAACGGCTACTTCGCCCATTAAAACTAGATTGTGAAGACTTTGATGTTTTTTTTTTTAATTTTCAAACCAACCCTTACTGACCTGAAAGAAGACTGCACGCACTGGATGGACCGGCTTCTTCTTGTTGTAAGCAATTAAAAATTTGCAGAGCTTTGGCACAAATAATATCTGAACTAAGAGGCATTCTCTTTTGGTTAAGATCTTCTACTAGAAAGAAGTTAAGTTGTCAGTTTTCTCTAGTAACAGATTTCTCACTTTTGTAGTGCTTTTGATGTGGTACAGATAACTGAACTTTTAATTTTCTCAGTATTTTCCCTAATTCATTGAATGCTACATTCATTTATATGTATTTCTTGGCCAATGTCACCTTTTTGCCATTTTCTAACTCCTTAATGATTTTTAATTTTTCCACTAAATTAAAAATTTGTTTTGTTGTAGCTTTCTTCATTTTAGGCACTAAACACACACGTTATATAGACAAGAAATATTAAATCAGCAAAAGCAATGCTTACCAATTAAAACATTTTACGCTGCACGAACCAGAAAAGGATTCTCTCTGAACAGCTAACATAGGATAACTGATGAAGGGGGTTCCCGAACAAGGAAGTTGTTTCAAAAATAACCGGACGAACACACAACTATTTATTGCTATGTTTGGTTATAAGAATCAGCTTTGAACGACTTTGTGATATTTTTCTAAAACACGTTTCTGGAAGTCACAACCATAAAACAATAAAAACAATTTGCACTTTCTGGTTTATTGGGCTTTTCTGTTAGTGCAGTCTAATTATAAATGTGTAGTAAACTTGATCTTATTGCAATTGCAATAATACTGACAGCTGGAATTCTGTGGGGATTTTACGTTATTATGGTGAAATGTATTTCTTCCTCAATGAAATCTTCAATCAATTTATTTATGTAAAAAACAAATAAATTTTCAAAATCTGCTCTTCATTCCTATTTTTGAAGCTTCGTAAACAAAAATCGCACAGGTAGCGAAACTCACCGTGCAATCTAAAATCTTGGTAGTAAATACCTGATTGCACAATAAAAAACCACGCAACTCGAGGGATGACTGTACTTAATAATTTTATATTGTTATGCAATATCGCTTATAAACACATAGTACTGGAAATATTTTATAATAAAAATTCAGTACTATTATACGATTTCAGAGAATATAGGCTTAGAAGTTTGTGATAAAAATATTATTTTGAAAGGGATTTGTGAGTCAAAAAAGGTTGGGAAACACCCTGATATGTAGATAATAAAAAAATTTGATTTAAGTTCAAATAATATTTTTTAGTTTAATACTTAAACCTTTCCACAACAATCAACAGACCCATCACATCACTGTTGTTGTGTCCATCATCAACAGTGATGATGGATTCTGGTGAGGTAAGGATTGAATTATAATTCCTTATAATTAATTCCCAGAATTTTCAACAGTGGCCATCAGAAATGAAAGCATTTTTGAATAGAGAATCAGTTTTGCAGTGAAGTTAGGACAATGTAATCATTCATTTCTCTTTCAAACCATTACATTCCGTATATTCTATCGAAGATTCTCCCTTTTTGTTCCTAAAAATGGGTGACAAGGGGAAACAGTACTACCTTCAAAATGCTACAAGTTTATCTAACCAGCTGAGTTTCCTATTGATCCTGTTCCTATATACTTTTTGAAACGTCCTGACAATGAAAATATGAAATTCACCAATTATTTAACGAATAATAACTCTCCACAAAACATCTCTCCAATTATGATAGCTGTTTATACACTACAATACACGACTTCCATCACTGATCCATGTAGAATATGTTTAGTGGTGCAGGGACCAAGAGAAAGGAGAAAAATTTTCCTAATTTTGAAATGCAGATGTTACTGAAATTTAAAAATATTTAGACAATTAAGGTATCTCTGTTAAAAAAAATGATAGCACAAACACAGTTTATTTCATATGTTTGTCTAACAGTTTTAGTATTTTTTTTTTTTAATGATTCAATGTGAGGTGGCAGTATATTCAAAGAACAAGAGAACTTATGTATCTTTTCATGAAATAACTTAATGAATTACATTTTTCTCACAGTAACTTTTAACCTAGTGACAAATGGGCCTGGAGTACTGGGGTCCATAGTTTAACAAATAGATATTTATTGTATACCCAGTATAAAATGAAATATAAGTACAATTTCAGTAGCTTTCGGAACTCGTGTCCCTTTCTCAACTGACAAAATTTTTGAATACATTACAAGCAAAGTGTGGCACGTTACTCATTCGTCATTGTTGTAGCACGGACGTGTGCTGCCTTGCGCCAGTGATCATCCATCAATAAAACGGTTGTCTCCAGGATTGGATGTATACGCATGCCTTTCTGGCGATTTAATGCCTTAGGGTTGTTTATTATGTTTAGTGACTCTAGCCATAGGCGGTGGCGAAAGTGTCGCGCGTGGTCCACTATCTCAAAGTCGCGCTTGGGGTCAAGATCGTGGTTGGTAGCCCAAAAGTGTTCTGCAAGCGCGGACTGGTCAGTTTCGGCAAGCCGGATTGCTCTGTCGTGTTCCGTGAGGCGATCCTGGAGACGTCTCGATGTCTCACCTACGTAGCAACTGTTACAGGCCCTACAGGTGATACGGTACACTACATTGCTGCGTAAGACAGGTGTGACAGGGGTCTTCACACTGGAGACAAATGAACGTAGGTTCCTACCTGGTAATTGCACACATTTGATGTTGTAACTTCTCAGGATCTTCGAAATACGTCCTGACACTCCTGGATAGTACGGAATGTAGGCGGATGATATGTCGACTTGCTTCGGAGGTCTTGGGTTGGAAGTAAGTTCTTGTGCCTGTAACAAGCATCTGTTTAGTACATGGGATGGATAACCGCATCTGGTTAGGTCCGCCTTCACACGGGAGATCTCGTTACGTCTAATTGTGTCGGTGCTGGAATGGCTCCAGGCCCTGGAGAACAGGGTGCGGGCAGTGCTATCGAGATGGCTTGGAGCGTGGCCGGACCCGTAGTTGGTGAATTGACCGCACCACATGGGTTTGCGGTATACTGAGGTCTCTAGATGTGGGCCTACGCGATGCACTAGCACGTCCAGAAACGGGAGCGAACCGTCCACCTCTGATTCTACGGTAAACTTGATGAAATTGGATAGAGAGTTGAGGTATTCTAGTAGTACCGTTTCAGAACCACGTGGTATTATGGTAAAAATATCGTCGACGTATCTACACTACGTTGTAATTGGTGTAGGTGGGTTCTGGTGTATCTGCTTCTCCAGATCTTCCATGGCGATGTTAGCTACTACGGAACTGACAGGGGCACCCATAGCAGTGCCATGTACTTGTTTGTAGAGTGAGTCTTCAAAGGTGAAGATGCTGCTAGAGAGGCATAGGTTGAGGGCGGTACAGATGTCATCAGTGGATAGTGACGTCCTGGATTGGAGGCTTAAGTCGCTCTCAAGGAGCCTTCTGGCGCAGTGCACGGCCTGTTGGACGGGAATCGAGGTGAATAAAGAAACCACGTCAAATGATGCCATGATAGAGTTATCAGGGATTGAAATGTCCTTAATGGTGTTAATGAATTCACTGCTGTTTTTAACGGTGTGAGATGTATTACCTATAAGAGGCGAGAGGAGGCTCGCGATGTGTTTGGACAGTTCATACGTTGGGGCACTGCAGCAAGACACTATAGGTCTGAGAGGAATACCCGGTTTATGGATCTTTGGTAATCCGTAGAATTGCGGTAGTTGGCAGCCAGTAGCACGCAGAAGATGGTGAGTCGCGGTCGGGATCTTCTTATCTTTAAGCCATGCGTGGACAAGTTTATTAACATTTGCTTCCAGACGTTTCAAGACTTTAACGGGAGGATCAGGTAGAGGTTCATATACGTTAGGATCGAGTAATAGGGCCAAGGCTTTCTCTCGGTAGGCTGATCGGTCCAGCACAACAGTCCGGCGCCCTTTATCCGCAGGAAGTACAACGATGGAGTTGTCTTTTCTTATAGATGACAGGGCGGCACGTTGGCGGTGGTTGAGGTTTGAGCACGTTTTTCGAGTGTTGCGGAGGACTGCGGCAGTCTTGAATCGGATCTCGTTGGCAGTTTCTTCGGGAAGGTTGGTAATACTGGCTTCTATACCCATAGCGAGCTGTGTGATGGGAGGTTTCGATGGTATAACGGCGAATTTCATACCGTTTGATAAAACACTCAGCTGCTCGTTGGACAGTTGTTTGTTACTTAGATTCAAGACGAAAGAAGTCGTGTCGTCTGAACGAGTGTTCGTCTTTAAGGAGTTAGTTTCTATGCTCAAGTTTATGAACTTGCGCTGTTGGCGTAAACGGTAGGTATCCGAGGTCTGGCTAGCCCGATGGCAGATGGTATGTATAAGGTTTGTAAATACAATAGGCGAGACCTTACCTTGTAGATGTTGTAACAGTCTGGACTTGTTGTAGTCAGCGTTCCTGATTTCACGGTGGAGATGGGATATCCATAAATTTAATGTGCGTAGGCTGAAGTTAAAGCAGGCACGATCCATATGAGAGTTGTGGAACGGGGCTTTGTATCGGAACCCTTTAGGTATAATTCGATTGCTTTTGCATCTGTGGGCGAAGCGTAAATGTTGCCTGTAGCGAGCTATTGAGAGGAAGCACTTTTGCAACTGTGCACAATCGTTGTAGGTATTATGGCCATAAAGTGATCGAATAGTGACAAATGGGCCTGGAGTACTGGGGTCCATAGTTTAACAAATAGATATTTATTGTATACCCAGTATAAAATGAAATATAAGTACAATTTCAGTAGCTTTCGGAACTCGTGTCCCTTTCTCAACTGACAAAATTAACTTCAGCTTTAACTTCAGCCTACGCACATTAAATTTATGGATATCCCATCTCCACCGTGAAATCAGGAACGCTGACTACAACAAGTCCAGACTGTTACAACATCTACAAGGTAAGGTCTCGCCTATTGTATTTACAAACCTTATACATACCATCTGCCATCGGGCTAGCCAGACCTCGGATACCTACCGTTTACGCCAACAGCGCAAGTTCATAAACTTGAGCATAGAAACTAACTCCTTAAAGACGAACACTCGTTCAGACGACACGACTTCTTTCGTCTTGAATCTAAGTAACAAACAACTGTCCAACGAGCAGCTGAGTGTTTTATCAAACGGTATGAAATTCGCCGTTATACCATCGAAACCTCCCATCACACAGCTCGCTATGGGTATAGAAGCCAGTATTACCAACCTTCCCGAAGAAACTGCCAACGAGATCCGATTCAAGACTGCCGCAGTCCTCCGCAACACTCGAAAAACGTGCTCAAACCTCAACCACCGCCAACGTGCCGCCCTGTCATCTATAAGAAAAGACAACTCCATCGTTGTACTTCCTGCGGATAAAGGGCGCCGGACTGTTGTGCTGGACCGATCAGCCTACCGAGAGAAAGCCTTGGCCCTATTACTCGATCCTAACGTATATGAACCTCTACCTGATCCTCCCGTTAAAGTCTTGAAACGTCTGGAAGCAAATGTTAATAAACTTGTCCACGCATGGCTTAAAGATAAGAAGATCCCGACCGCGACTCACCATCTTCTGCGTGCTACTGGCTGCCAACTACCGCAATTCTACGGATTACCAAAGATCCATAAACCGGGTATTCCTCTCAGACCTATAGTGTCTTGCTGCAGTGCCCCAACGTATGAACTGTCCAAACACATCGCGAGCCTCCTCTCGCCTCTTATAGGTAATAC
This sequence comes from Mastigoproctus giganteus, assembly GCF_048544385.1. Classification (NCBI taxonomy): domain Eukaryota; kingdom Metazoa; phylum Arthropoda; class Arachnida; order Uropygi; family Thelyphonidae; genus Mastigoproctus; species Mastigoproctus giganteus. The sequence goes on from NC_143581.1 coordinate 182,512,636, forward strand.
ATCTCACACCGTTAAAAACAGCAGTGAATTCATTAACACCATTAAGGACATTTCAATCCCTGATAACTCTATCATGGCATCATTTGACGTGGTTTCTTTATTCACCTCGATTCCCGTCCAACAGGCCGTGCACTGCGCCAGAAGGCTCCTTGAGAGCGACTTAAGCCTCCAATCCAGGACGTCACTATCCACTGATGACATCTGTACCGCCCTCAACCTATGCCTCTCTAGCAGCATCTTCACCTTTGAAGACTCACTCTACAAACAAGTACATGGCACTGCTATGGGTGCCCCTGTCAGTTCCGTAGTAGCTAACATCGCCATGGAAGATCTGGAGAAGCAGATACACCAGAACCCACCTACACCTATTACGTGGTGTAGATACGTCGACGATATTTTTACCATAATACCACGTGGTTCTGAAACGGTACTACTAGAATACCTCAACTCTCTATCCAATTTCATCAAGTTTACCGTAGAATCAGAGGTGGACGGTTCGCTCCCGTTTCTGGACGTGCTAGTGCATCGCGTAGGCCCACATCTAGAGACCTCAGTATACCGCAAACCCATGTGGTGCGGTCAATTCACCAACTACTGGTCCGGCCACGCTCCAAGCCATCTCGATAGCACTGCCCGCACCCTGTTCTCCAGGGCCTGGAGCCATTCCAGCACCGACACAATTAGACGTAACGAGATCTCCCGTGTGAAGGCGGACCTAACCAGATGCGGTTATCCATCCCATGTACTAAACAGATGCTTGTTACAGGCACAAGAACTTACTTCCAACCCAAGACCTCCGAAGCAAGTCGACATATCATCCGCCTACATTCCGTACTATCCAGGAGTGTCAGGACGTATTTCGAAGATCCTGAGAAGTTACAACATCAAATGTGTGCAATTACCAGGTAGGAACCTACGTTCACTTGTCTCCAGTGTGAAGACCCCTGTCACACCTGTCTTACGCAGCAATGTAGTGTACCGTATCACCTGTAGGGCCTGTAACAGTTGCTACGTAGGTGAGACATCGAGACGTCTCCAGGATCGCCTCACGGAACACGACAGAGCAATCCGGCTTGCCGAAACTGACCAGTCCGCGCTTGCAGAACACTTTTGGGCTACCAACCACGATCTTGACCCCAAGCGCGACTTTGAGATAGTGGACCACGCGCGACACTTTCGCCACCGCCTATGGCTAGAGTCACTAAACATAATAAACAACCCTAAGGCATTAAATCGCCAGAAAGGCATGCGTATACATCCAATCCTGGAGACAACCGTTTTATTGATGGATGATCACTGGCGCAAGGCAGCACACGTCCGTGCTACAACAATGACGAATGAGTAACGTGCCACACTTTGCTTGTAATGTATTCAAAAATTTTGTCAGTTGAGAAAGGGACACGAGTTCCGAAAGCTACTGAAATTGTACTTATATTTCATTTTATACTGGGTATACAATAAATATCTATTTGTTAAACTTTTAACCTATCTCTGCATCTTAATGGATAACATTCTCAATTTCAGGCTGCAAGAAATATCCAATTGTCTTTCATATAGTGTAAGAATGTGAGTGGGCGGGGTCTTGCTTGGGATAGGTAAAGGCCTCGCCTCAAGCACACTCCCCAATGTATGCATGATCCTATAACCTTAAGCCTGCATAAAAAGTGAGCCTTGTGTGCCATATCCAGAGGAATGCCACAAGAAATTAATATTGAGTGAACGTGAATGCACACTAAATTTTTGACATATAAATGTTCTTTGAATTCAGAATACACCTGAATACCCATTAAGGTTGGCTAAGATGTGTATCTGTAGAGTGACCATGTGTGTAAGTAAGCTATGCAGCAGCCTGTTGAATGTCCATAATATATACACTGGTGTTCAAAGAAAGTGCATCACCTAGGAATTTCACATTTCTAACGCTTTTTCGCGATGGTACGTTATATTAATGATTTTTAATTAATAATTATTTTATTAATAATTATTAGCATCACAAATAGAAATATAAACAAAAGATATTTATTAATAGTTAAGGCAAAGCTAAGTAATATTTTACAAGTGCTCTAAAAATATTCCAAAATGAGCATCTGCAATATTTATACAGTTTTAGTAAACACAAAAATTATGGCTGAAATGTTATTAGAAGCCCTCAATTTGCTTCAGTTTATCATTTTAAATGGAAAACAAAATGAAAAGTTCACCAAGTGCAAACTAATATTTAGTTGAACTGCCTCTGGCCCTGATCACAGCAGCACACCATCGAGGCACTGATAAGGTCAATTTCTGAACATAATCAACTGATAGTTTGTGGTTCCAAACACGAATTATGGCTTCCTGAAGTTCACAAAGGGTCTTTGGTTTCTTTCTGGCAACTGCAGATTCCACACGATGCCAACACTTCTCTATAGGATTCAGGTCTGGGCTGTTTCCTGGCCAGCTAACAGTTGTAATGGACCATTCTTCCAAAAATTTTTCCACCTGTAACAAATGTAAACATATTACTGTCAAACCTCTAATGCAGAAATGAAGCTAAAGTAAATACAGAAGTGCCTACTTACACTTTTCGCCCGATGACAAGGAGTAGAGCCCTGAAAGATGCATTTACTTGGCAGTTTGAAATGGCATCTAATGGTTGGCAGCAATTTGCCTTCCAATATAGCCAGGTATCCATTGGCATTTGTTGTTGTTATTTGGTTTTTAGGAGCATTAGCAACTAAGGCCATATTGCTCCGGGATATGCGGTGGTCATTTCCTGACCTTTCCGCATCCTCCGTATTTGATGGTGACAGGCTCGAACCCCGGTCTAATCGCCATTGGCATTTACGGAACCTTTTATAAACTGCAGGTGACCTAAACCGCAATACGAAATGCACCCCATATCATTTGGCTGGTAGGGAATTTCACTGTAGAGACCATACAGTCTGGATGGTATTCTTTACCACGTCTATGGTGAATCATTTGTCTCCCACCAGAGCCATGCAGGTTGAATTTCTTCTCATCCGAGAAAATAACTGACTTCCACTGCTTGGGAGTCCATTTGACATGCTCCTTACACCAAATTAATCAGGCCTATTTCATTTGTGTGAGGAGGGGTTTCTTCTTAGGATGATGGACTGTAAGTCCATTTTTGAAGAGGCATCTTCTGACTGTTACTGCACTTGCTACCACTCCTATATGTTCTTCCCATTCTGTTTTCAGTTCAGACTTTACAGTTTTTAAGGCATAAGCGCTTCAAAATGCGGTCCTGCTTTGGCGTAGAGACTCGTTTGTGTCCAGTTCTTTTTTTCCTATCAGCAGAACCAGTATTCTTGAGTTTGGAAAGAAATATACTCACTGTTGACTGATTACAAGACACTCTATAAGCAATATGACAGAAAGAACATCCTTCCTCACGTAGAGCAACAATAGCACTCTTTCTTCGTGGCATCAACTGCACGTAACTCGCCATCCTGACACAAGCAAGGAATGACTGCAACTCTTGCAGAGCGTGCTTATATAGCTGAAAGTAAAGCTGGTGCAATATTAGGTCATCACCTACGCATGTCAATCTTATCTGATGCAATCTGTAATTAATATTTCCATATACTTACATTATTTGGATGACAATTACAATTTTAAGAGGTGATGCACTTTCTTTGAACACCAGTGAATACAGTATGTCCCCGGCACACATAAGAGATATGTTCCAGGACTGCTTATGTATGTTGAGTTTTATGTAACTCAGGAATGACTAATAAAATATTGCTACTATATCCCTGATATGCCAAAATTACAAAAACTACATAATATCCTCAGAAGATGAAGAAAAATAGTTATATATTTTTTATATATTAGTTATATATATATAGAAAAATAGTTATATATTTTTAATTAGTTCAATTAAAAACTTTATCTGGGAACAGCAGTGAAGTAGCCAGAGTGGCAAATAAGAAAAAAAAACAAAAGGAAGAAAAAATGCATGTTATTGTACTAAAAATGGATATGTATTTGATAGCCTTGGTTATTATAGTTGACTTCATTAGTGCCAATCCCTTCACTGCTTCTCGTATTCTGTCTTTCTCCTTTATTATTGTGTTCACTATTGACACTGACAAATCTGAATTCCACATGATACTTGTTAATATTTGACCTTTTTCATACAACCTTATTATTTTAATTTTCTAATCCAACTCGATCACTTTCCTTTTATTCGTAGATTTACAATTAAATTTTCTGTAAAGAACTTCACAGGGTTAAGGTGAAAATTCACCATTATCACACCATGCGAGCTGACGTTTTACTAAAGCACATTTCTGGAGGCCACTAGCATAAAACAATAAAGACAATTTGCAGTTTCTGGTTTAATGGGCTTTTCTGTTAGTGCAATTCATTATAAACGGGTAGTAAACTCGATCTTACTGCATTTGCAATAATATTGACCTGTTGCTGGAATTCTGTGGGTTTTTATGTTATTATGGTGAAATGTGCATCCTTTCACTGAAATCTTCAGTCATATAAAAAAATCAAATAAATTTTAAGCATCTTCTCTTCATTGTTATGTCACTTGTGCAATTTGTGCATGCCATGATCATCATTATTCATTGCTTATTTATTTTATTTTATTTTATTAGTTTTAAATTTTACAATCCTAAAATAAAAAACAAATAAAAAAATTTGCGTAAGTCCGAAGTTATGTAACTCTGGCTTATGTAAGTCGAGGACTTACTCTGTGTGTGTGTGTGTGTGTGTGTGTGTGTGTGTGTGTGTGTGTGTGTGTGTGTGTGTGTGTGTGTGTGTGTGTGTGTGTGTGTGTGTGTTTTAACATTAACAAAAAAAAAAAAAAAAAAAAACAGTCCTGTCTGCATGTAGGCATGACAGGCTCCCCAGCTACTGCTCGTTTGCTGACTCTCTTCAAGGGCATGGCATGAGATGCTGACACTGGCTTCAGCTGGTCTGGCTAGCGTGGGTTTAAGTAACGATAGCTTAATAGGACCCCCCATATAGGGCACCCCGACCCTATGACTTTATTCCCACACCTTACCCCTCAAAATTTTTCTTGTGGGCCCTACCATCCTAAAAACTTTACGCTGAATTTAATAAGTCTTAATACAAGTAGCTTTCGGAGTGACAAACTCCTTCTTCAGCAAGTACATACAGAAATGCAAATATGACAAATTGTTAGAAATTGAATAAATCATACAAAATATGCTGTACTTGATCAGATGACTGGGAGAGCGCGCACATGAGCTCGAGTGATCAGTCATTCACAAGGCTAGATCAGGTGATAAATGTTGCTTGTTCCCAGTCAGGTTATCCAATAGGCAAAAAAGCATCTGCCCAGGGCCCCTGATCAGAGGTAGCCCTCAAAATCACCATTTGAAAAAACTCATTGCTGTGTTTTTACTAATATTTTTAAGTGATTTTATCAGAAACTAACTTTCTACCTGACAGTCAATGAACTTGAAGATTAATTTGAAAATTATGTTTTCTTCAAAAATGGTTTTACCGATTTTGATGAAATTTTATATTTAGTTTTTATTTAAATAGTTGAATTAATTGAAAAAGTAAAGACTCCTCTGTATGGAACCAGTGCCCGACAGCCTTATGTGTAAGGGTGTTCCCATATAGAACACAGGTGACCACTTATCTGGAACTATCAGCGAAATGCAGCTAAAGCTTCTCACAGGCTATGATAATAACTGAAAATGGAAGAGAACAATAGTTTTGTGAACGAATTCAAAAATCTTTAAAATCATTGTCATTATATACAATGGTGGACAAAAAGACTGCATCACCTTAAAAAAAGTAACATTTGTAGTGAAACATATAAGATATTTTTTGATTACAGTCATTTTGTTTGTTGCAAAGCAAAGGTAATGCATCAGATAACGCTTCTATTACATCAGACAGTAATTGCAAGGTATTTGCATCAGCCATTTCTACAAATACACAGCATTGGAAGTGTATATACGCTCATCAGTATCCTGTTTGTGGAAGTCTAAGCATGGCTCCATACGTTCAGTTGACACTATAAAAAAAATATATATATATTTTAGCTGTTGCTCTGTCCCAGGAAGAGCTTTCTACGCGTGCTATCACACGTAGAAAGTTTATTAATAAAATAGGATGCCATCAGTCAACAGTATCCCAGATGTTGAAATTAAAGTGCGAAACCAGTGATGTGAAGAGAAGACCTGAATCAGGCCGTAAGAGAGTGACTATGCCTTCCCAAGATCAATATTTGAAACTTCGTAATCACCATGCTAGTGCTCCTGATCTAAAACTGGACTTTGAGATGGCATTAGCATTAGTAGAGGCATTTGATGCAAGAAAGCAAGCTTATGCAGCATCAGCCAAAAAAAAAAAAAAAAACCACTTCCACTTCACCCCTCTGTTCGTTCAAAATACCTGTCCAGCTGAGCCTTAAACTTATTTAGGCTATCAACCTCCACCACAAGGGATGGAAGTCTGTTCCACCAACCAACCACCCGCTGGCTAAAGGCAAATTTCCGCACGTCTATCCTACATCTGTCTTTCCTCAATTCGAATTTATGCCCTCTCAGGTGATTATTCTGAGCTAGAGGAAGAATCCCATCAGCATTGAGCATGCTTAAACCATTCAAGGCTTTATACACCTCTATCAGATCACCTCACTGGTGCCTAGTCTCCAGACACTGTAATTTGCAAAACTTAAGCCTTTCTTCATAAGAGCACCCCTTTGTTCCATTCACTAATCTTGTTGCCCTTCTCTGTACTCGTTCCAGCAGCTCTACATCCTTCTTGAAATGAGGCCTCCAGACCTGTATACAGTACTCTAGGTGTGGTCTGACCATCGCCTTATACAATGGAATAATCACCTCCTTATCCCTGCTGGAAAAATTCCTGTATATCATTGACAATACTCCATGAGCTACTCTTGCAGCCCGTCTGCACTGCTCAGAGAACTTCATATCTGCCTGCACAACCACCCCCAAGTCCCTTTCATTCTCTACCACTGTCAGTGTTGTACCATAGAGTTGATACGTTGCTCTGGGGTTGCTGTTTCCCATGTGTAGTACTTTACATTTGTCAATGTTAAACTTCATTTGCCACCTCTCAGCCCATCTGCTCAACCTTTCCAGATCCTGTTGCAGAAGCATAGTGTCAGTAGTGTCCTTGACAACCCTGCCAACCTTTGTATCGTCTGCAAACTTGGACATTAATCCCGATATACCATCATCAATATCATTTATAAATACAGAAAACAATAATGGACCCAACACTGAGCCCTGAGGGACTCCACTAATAACATCAGTCCACGATGAGCAGTGTCCATTGATTACCACTCTCTGTCTTTTCCCCCTCAACCACCCCTTTATCCATAGCAGCAATTTGCCTCCAATGTCACACTGCTCCAATTTGTGTAGCAGTCTTCCATGTGCAACAGTATCAAAAGCCTTTCTAAGATCCAAGTATATAATATCAAAGTTATTCCCTGCATCCAGTTCTTTTGTGACTGCATCATAGTATCCAATCAAGTTGGTCAGGCAAGACTTCCCCTTAACAAAACCATGCTGTGTCTGAGCTATAACTGAAGTCTTGTCTAAATGATCCTGCAGTGCGTCTTTAACCAGTGCCTCCATTAATTTTGCTGGAACAGAAGTCAAGCTCACAGGTCTATAATTACTTGTGTCAGCCTTTGATCCTTCTTTGTGAATTGGGGTCACATTTGCACATTTCCAGTCTATGGGTACCTCCCCTGAGTCCAAGGAAGCTCTCATAATTATGGCTAAGGGTTTGCTTACTTCCTTTGCTGCCTCCTTTAATATAACTGGATAGATCCCATCCACCCCGGGTGCCTTTCTTGTGTTTATCTTCAACAGTTTCTCCTCCACTTTACTCCCAGTTATTTCAAGATTCTGTAACTTACTGCTAGAGTTGAATACACCTCTGGCATTCCCCTCGCTGAATAACTCCTCATGTGTGAATGTCGATGCAAAATATTCATTTAGTTTGTTAGCCACCTGAGCAGGATCATCAACACTTGACCCATCAATATCAAGTGGACCAATCTGATTCATCCCTTTCCTTCTAGAGTTTACATAAGTAAAGAACTCTTTGCTGTTTTTCTTTGCATCCCTTGCCAAGGATTTCTCGTAATCTGCCTTCGCCTGCCTAACCTCCTTTGTAACTTGGTTGCATATCAACTTGTATCTATCATAGGCTTCTGTGTCATGTGTTAATTTGTAAGTATCCCATGCATTTTTCTTCTCTGCCATATGCCTCATTAGTTCATCTGACATCCATTTTGGCCTAAACCTTGAACAATATTTCTTAGTTGGTATGTAAAGCCTAGTAGCTTCCAAGATAAGTTCTTTGAATGCTTCCCATTTTGAATTTGCTGTTGGTAACATCATCAGTTGGTCCCACTGTATAGAATTTAAATACTGTCTCAGTCCATCGTAGTCGCCTTTACGGAAGCAATAACCCTTCCCTTTACCCCTAATGGTAGTTACCTCTTTGAGTAAATCCCACTTCAGCACACTGTGATCACTGCCACCTAGTGGTTCATTTATCTGCAGATTCTGAATGCATGAAGAATCACTGCTGATAATCAAATCAAGAGTATTACTCCCTCTAGTTGCCTCCCGAACATGCTGATGTAGAAAACAATCATCCAATAAATCCACAAAAGCCCTGCTAGTGTGTGAGTATCCAGCCCCCAAATTCCAGTCAATATCTGGGAAATTAAAATCTCCCATTATAAGACACTCTGATTTACTGGCCCACTCTATTTCCCTGTACAGTTCCTTATTATACTCATCAGAGTCATTAGGCCTATAGCACACTCCTACTCTCAATTTTGATCTCCCAATGTTTATGTCACACCAAACTGACTCCACACTGCACTGTCCAGCGATGTCGACTGGCTTCACTTCCTTGGTTTTTATGTGTTTCTTAACTAATAGCATAACAGCTCCCCCCTTCCTATCCTGTCTATCCTTTCTGTAGACGTTGTACTCCCCAAATTGCAGTTCCGCATCCCTTATATCTGTGTGACACCACGTCTCTGATATCCCAACAATATCTGCCTTCGATGTTTTGAGCAATACCTCAAATTCATCAAATTTATTTACTAAACTCCTAGCATTGGTGTACACACAAGTATACCTGCACCTGTTTCTATTCTTAGCTACCCTAACACAACCCATGTGTTTACTTGTACCACAATGGCTCCCAGCAGTCTCTGAAATACCATGCATCTTGTTTTTCAGGCTTCTGCTCATTCTAATAGAAGCAGTGCAAGAATCTCTTTCACCTCTGCCAGTGGCTACTGTCAATCTATTGGTCTTTGTCTCCCCCCAAGCTAGCAGTTTTCCGACCCACCTAACACTGCCTCGATAGCATCAGCAAATATTCTTGCACCCTTTCTATTTAAGTGTATCCCATCCCTGTAGAAGCAATCTCTCCTGTTAACAAGTACAGTCCAGGCTGAAAAAAATTCTACCCCTTGAGCCTTGCACAATCTTTCCAGGGCCGAATTGATCGACAAGGCTCTCATCATATACTCCCTCCTATCGTGCGTTGAAACAAATGCACGGAATATCCAAAGACAGCTTTCAGAATATGGTCTGCATGCCTATTGGCACAAGAAGAAGCCTTTGTTGACCCAACAAATGAGAAAGAAGTGACTTGCTTGGGCTAAAATGCATCTTTCGTGGAGAAAATAGCAATGGGACACCGTCATCTTTTCTGACAAATCGTCAACCTGCAAAAAAACCCCCCACATATTATGATACCAGGGTCCCCTGTAAATGATTACATCTACCAATATATTTATTTTGTCTGTAAATTGCATGTGTTCTCTGGTCGATTTGCCTGTTTACTGGATGAAAAAAAATCCCAGTTTATGGGGGGGACCTTGCTATCTACGCCTGAGACCGACTAACTCAGCCACGGAGTGAAAAAAGCCCACTAAAGTTCCTCATGTCATCCACGGGATTCAAACACGGGGCTTTTCCACCTGGTGTGGGGTGGACGGCGACGATACCACTGTGCTACCTGTTTGTTTGTTTGTTTGTTTGTTTGTTTCGGAATTTATTGGGCGCATCGGCAACTATGGCCATAGTGCGCCATGCATATGGTAACTATGCATGTAATTTCTTTTCAAATAGAGAAAATGGAAAGAAGGGACCAAAAGGTTTTTCTAACTAAAGGAGGTGATATACTTTAATTATCTTGAGAAAATTATAAATGCTTGAGACATTTGTCTCATTGTTTAAAATTGAGGTGAGTGTAGGATCTTTTGTTGTGGCTGAAGTGCAAAGCATCTGGCGTTCTCTTGTATATTTTGTGCATTCGACCAGAATGTGATTCACTGTGAGCATTGTATTACAGTGATGACATTGAGGGGGTATCTCTCCTCTTAAAAGATAACCATGAGTTACATTTGTATGTCCTATTCGCAGACGAGCCAATATTACCTCCTGGTGTCGGATTGAACTGAAGCTGGAAGGCCATCGCTCAAGGTTTGGCTTGATACTTCGAAGTTTATTGTTTGGCTGATTTTCCCATAATAACTGCCATTGGCGCGTGCATTTTTCATGGATTATTGGTCGATAGTCTTGATGAGGCACTTTCCACTTGTTCTCAGATGAAAGGTGAGCTAATTTGGCAGCATTGTCCGCTAGTTCATTTCCAGGAATTGCCATATGTCCTGGGACCCAGCAGAAGTGTATGTTTTTCCCAAGTACTGATAAGGTATGCAGAGAGTTGACTATTCTTTCCACGACTGGGTGGGTCATGTTCATTGTATTTTTTAGTGCTTGAAGGGCACTTAAGGAATCTGTGAAAATAATGCTGTTGTTAATATCGGAAGACTCGATATGATTCAGTGCAACCTGAATTGCTATTAGTTCTGCGGAAAATATACTGAACTCACGTGATAACTGATAAGCTAATGTGATGTTTGGGAAAACTGCGGCGATTCCAACGTGGACATCATTCTTTGATCCATCAGTATGTACTATGGAAAAGCTAGGAAACTGGTTCACTACTGCATGGTATAGCTGCAAGAAGTTTTCTCTATGCAGTGTAGATTTATTCCATTCATGTAGATGTAAGTCACATGAGGGCGGAATGATATTCCAAGGAGCAAGAGAGGATGGGAGGCTATTTGCCACATTGTCTAAGGTCAGATTTAGTTCTTCTAAGAGGTGTTTTATTCTCATGCCCAAAGGACGATTAACATTAGGGCGGTTTTGGTATAACCTGGTGTGCTGTGATGAAAAAAGTATCTGCCAATTTGGGTGTTCTGGCATAGATCTAATTTTATAGGCGTAACGTAGTATCAGTTGTTGTCGCCTGATCGAAAGAGGAGGTTCGTGTGCTTCAGCATATAAGCTATGTATTGGAGACGTGCGATATGCTCCTAATGCAATCCGTATGCCACTATGATGGATAGGGTCAAGCCAGCGAAGGGCACTAGGTCTTGCTGAACTATAGACTTGTGCTCCGTAGTCAAGTTTTGATCTTATTAATGCTCTATATAGCCGTAATAAAGTAAGGCGATCAGCTCCCCAATTAGTTGCAGAGAGAACCCGGATGATATTTAGTTTTTGTTGACATGAGTTTCTTAGTCTTTTGATATGCTCAACAAAGGTGAGTTTCTGGTCTAAAGTGATTCCTAAGAACCGTATGCTCGGTTGAACTGCTATTGGTTGGCGATTCAGTTCTAGCTCTGGATTGGGATGGAGTTTTCGTTGGCGGCAAAAATGGATGCAAAATGTTTTTTCCGGACAAAGTTGAAATCCATTAGTCTGAGCCCATGAACAGATCTTATTTATTGCCCCTTGCAACTGTCTCTCAATAGTATTCATGTTTTTTGCATGACACCAAATACTCAGGTCGTCTACAAACAGTGCTTTATCAATAGTGTTTGGAATTTGTCCGGCAATGGTGTTTATTGCAATTATAAAAAGTGAAGCACTGAGTACAGAGCCTTGAGGAACTCCTTCTTCTTGGGAAAATACTTGGGACAGTGAGGTTTTGAATCGAACCTGGAATGTACGCTTGCATAGAAAATTCTGTATGAAAATCGGGAGGTGACCCCGAAGTCCATGACGATGTAATTCACGGAGTATTCCATACTTCCACGTAGAATCATAGGCCTTACTGATGTCAAAGCAGACTAACACATGGTGTTCCGATCTGAGGAATGCATTTCGGATGGAATTTTCTAGTCTGACTAGTATATCTAGTGTAGATCTGTTTTGTCGGACACCGTATTGTGCAGAATGTAGCAGATTGAGATTTTCAAGGTACCAGATCAGTCGGCGGTTCACCATCTTTTCGAGAATTTTGCAAATGCAACTGGTCAAGGCGATTGGTCTATAATGAGTGGGATTTGTAGGGTCTTTACCTGGTTTAGGGAAGGCAAGGACCGTAGCGTGATGCCATTGATTAGGAAATTTATCTTCCAGGAAGAGTCTGTTGAATAGATGAAGAAGTAACTGTAATGATTCGGTACTTAGTTCCTGAATCATGGAATAGTGAATGTTATCTGGTCCTACAGCACTGCGTCTAGATGTTGACAAAGCTCTATGTAATTTGTGAATGGTAAAAGGTAAATTGTATTGTTCATCTCCTTTTGAAGAGAAGTTTAACTTTTGTTTTTCTAAACTTGTTTTTAATCTTCTGAAGGTCGGTGTATAATTTTCTATTGCTGATGTTTTTGCAAAGGTTTCACCTAGTATATTGGCAATTCCAGCAGGATCATTTACATTCTGCCCTCTCCATTCCATGATGGGTAGGGGTATCGGTTTGTATTTGCCACTCATTTTTCTGATTGCTTTCCAAATTTTATGTGTAGGCATTGCTTGATTAATAGTCGAAGTGAAGCGGATCCAAGCAGCCTTTTTATTGCAGCGTCTAACATATCTCGCTCTTGCTCTAGCACGCTTATATTGAATGAGATTGGTTGTAGTTGGACTCCGGCGAAAAGAATTCCAAGCTTTGCTTTGCATTTTTTTAGCCACAAGGCATTCATCACTCCACCAGGTTTTTGGATGAATCGGTAATTTTGATGAGGATTTCGGTACGGTTTGTTCTGCTGCATGTAATATCATTTTGGTGACATAGTCAACTGCTTCGTCAGTTGTGGAATTTTGGATTATTTCGGGATCAAGCTTGATTAATTTTTTATAGGACTGCCAATCTGCTTTATCAGTAAGCCAATGCGGAATTTTAGTAGGATGATGAGGGGGCTTATTAAGTAATTCAATTATTATGGGGAAATGATCGCTATGTAGCGGATCGTTGTTTACCGTCCACTTTAGAATAGGATATAAGGTTGCAGAACAGATAGACAAATCTATTGCAGTGCTTGTTCCTGAAGGAAGGTGAACGTATGTAGGTGAACCGTCATTTAGAAGAAGGAGGTTGTTATTGTCAAGACACTGTTCAATTAGTTTTCCTCTTTGGTCGATGTTGCTGTTACCCCAAAGAGTGTGATGACCGTTTAAGTCTCCCAGAATGAGGAAAGGTGTTGGGAGTTGAGCTATAAGATTGTTGAGATCATTTTGCTGGAAGGTATAGCTTGGTGGAATGTATAAGGAGCAGATTGTCATATGGATGTCAGCAGCTATACGGACTGCTATTGCCTCGAGGGGAGAGTTCAGTGAGACCTGTTTGGTAGGAATATGTGGGTTTGTTAAAATAGCTACGCCACCATGTGCAATATTCTGATTGGTTCTGTCTTTTCTAATAATGTTATAATGAGACAGTTTTGGTGTATTTTGGGGTTTTAAATAAGTTTCTTGAAGGCAGATACATATTGGTGAGTATTTACAGGAAAGATCGTATAGGTCATCGATATTGGCGCGGAATCCACGACAGTTCCATTGTATTATTCTGTTCATTGTTTATCTCTTATTAGACTTTCTGAGCGTTTTCGGGTTGTTGATGTTTTCTGTTTTTCACTTTTGTTTTTATCTTTTTTTGGGAAGGAAGGCCTTTCGGTGTCCATATCTTCTTCAACAAAGATTTGAAGAACAGGGTCATCTGCTGATTTTTCTTTAGTGTCCATTTGTTGTTGGTGACTAGAAGTTAGGATATGTTTTTCTTTAAGTCCTTCGTCCGGAGTGTGTATGTTTTCTTGTGGTATGGTAATTGGTGTATTGACTGCTTGGGTTTGAGTTGCACTGTACAAAGATTTTACATAATTTGAGAAAGACCGTTTTGGAGGTACTGTTATTTCGGTTTGCGATCCGGTTGATTGGAATTTTTTGGTGGCTTGGGCATACGTAGGTCTGTCTGCATGAATTGGTGGTGAGATGATTCTTTTTGCTTCTTGGTAAGAAACATTATGCTCAGTTTTATATTTCTGGATAAGTTTCTCACTTTTCCAGCGCTCGCATATTCTGGCATAAGCGGGATGATCCTTTTTGCAATTTGGACATACTGATTGAGGAGCATTACAGTTTTCGCAATCGTGTTCGATTGAACCACACTTTGCGCAAGTAGGGGTTCCCCGGCAAGCTGTTTGGGAATGTCCATACTTTTGGCATCGGAAACACCGTAGCGGGTTTGGGACATATGGTCTGACATTACATACCAGATATCCGGCCTTAATAGATGATGGACGATTCGGTGTGTTAAAGGTCAAGATCAGATTGCGGGTAGGGATCAGATTACCATCTTTTCTCGTGGAGATTCTCTTGACATGAATAACTCCTTGTTCTTTCAGTTCTTCTAGCATTTCTTCTTCAGTTACATCTAGTAAGTCCCAGTTTGAGATCACTCCTTTAGAGGTGTTTAGTGATCTGTGGGGTGTTACAGTTACTGGGAGACCTGCAAAGAAATTTGTTTTCAGAAGTCGCTCAGAATGTTTGGTATTAGATGTCTCAATGAGAATATCTCCTGATCTGAGTCTTTTTACGGATTTCGGAGATCCTGCTTTACTTTCCAATTCCTTTTGAATTCTAAAGGGAGAGAGTTTGCCAACTGCATTCTCACCAGTTGAATGGATGATTAGATAGGTTGGAATTGGATATGTCTCTGGCTCAGTTTTTTGGCGCTTTGCCGTTCCTGCTGTGGAACTGTCTTTCTTTTTTGATATCTGGGATGCGTCTGGCAGCCCAGATAAGTCTGAGTTTGATTTACTCATGATATGCTCTTTTTGGCCCCGGGAGATTGTCTTTTTCTCCCAGGTTACCAGCCCCGCCACGTGGAGGCAAGAGCGGTGCCGCCTAGTGACCCAAGCGAAGAAAAGGGTTAGTAATAACTAAAAATAAAAAGAGGGATTAAAGAAAGGTGGCTTTCCTTTCTAGGTTATAGTATTTGAATATATCTATTTAATTATAATCTTCAGGAGTTATCGGACTTTCGAAACTCAGGAGAAACGTATTTACAATTAAGCGTACTAGATAATCACTCTGGAAAGGCGCTGTGGTCACTAATATCGCTTGGCACTCGGGGCCGTGCTACCTGTGCAGACAAAATTCAAACTGCATGGCTCGGATGGGAAGCGATATGTGAGTAGACGAAAATAGGAGGCATACCATCCTGACTGCATAACACCGACTGTAAAGTTCCCCACCGGTCAGATGGTCTGGAGATGTATAACAAGCAAAGGGGTGGGGCGAATTAAGTTTATTAACGGAACGGTGAATGCAGAAACCTACACTGCTATCTTGGAGGAGTGTCTGAAACCTGTTATTAAAGATCACCACACAGACATCCAAAACTGCATTTTTCAACAGGACTCAGCACCTTGCCACACAGTAGAATTGGTAAGTTTTTTGCTATTTAGATTTAAAGATGAGTTTGTCTTCTTGTCTCACAAGGCTTAAAACATATTTACACCAATACTTTCCTTTGTTTTTCTCCCTTCAAGTGCAGTCACACCTCAGAAATGCTGGCATTACAGTGTTGGGCTGGGCCGCAAACAGTCAGATTTGAACCCTATTGAAAATTGCTGGTACATAATGTCATCTAAAATTGCTCAGAACAAGCCAACAAGTAAGATTCAGCTGCAGTAGAGCATTGTAAAGGTGTGGTACCACAAAATTGGGCAACCGTATATCCAGAAGTTGATTAACTCTATGCCAGATCGTTGCAAGGCTGTAATTGCAGCTTGAGGAGAAACAACCAAATATTGAGATCTGATTTTGTTGATTTACAGTACATAATACTATTATGCTAACTTGTCATTTCAGTTTGTACACGTAAATGCAATAAAATGTATGTTTGGTTGTTGTGATTGCCATTTGAATGATTTCTCATATTTCCATTAATTACGCATTTTACCCTTTGGGAAGATATTTATGGCAATTAGGTATATCAGGTGGAGTCTTTTTATTGGAATTCAATCACAGAGATATATATCCCATCTAAGAAATGCATTTTGAACATTTCTGAAACCCACAATGCAGCGCAAAACACACTATTTGCAAAATTCACAAGTGATGCAGCTTTTTTGTCCGCCACTGTAATTTAATAAATACTTATTCAGATGACATTGACGCTCTTTTTAAGAATAAACACATTTTATACATTTTGCAAAAAATGAAAATTTATATTCACTTTCTTTAATGTATGAAGCAATTCAAGGAGGACTAATATCAACTTTTGCTAATGTGAACATAATTTTAAAAATATTTTTGTCAATTCCTGTTTCGAACGCATCAGCAGAACGATCATTCTCTGTGCTTAAAAGATTTAAGAATTATATTAGAAATTCACTTGGATAAGAAAAATTAAGTAATTTGGAAATAATTTGTATTGAGAATGATATCACAAACAGGATTGATTATAATGAACTGACAGTGCAGAAAGGGGAACTATAGGAAATTTTGGAATTGGTGAAAGAAATATTTTTGGTTATTTTTTATTTTTGGATTTTAGGAGCATTAGCAACTAAGGCCATATTGCTCCGGGATATGCGGCGGTCATTCCCTGACCTTCCCGCATCCCCCCTATTTGGTGGTGACGGGCTCGAACCCCGGTCTAATCAAGAAGCGTGTGCTGGTGAAAGAAATGAAAGAGGTGAAAGACTTGTGGAATTTGCAGAATCTCAAGGACTGTCAGTAATGAGCACTTTTTTCAAGAAAAGGGTGAACAGAAAGTGGACATGGAAGAGTCCAAATGGATTAACTACTAATGAAATCGACTTCATCCTCACTAACAGAAGATATATTGTGAATGATGTTACCGTCCTGAATAAGGTAAATGTTGGAAGCGATCACAGAATGGTAAGATGTACACTTGATATACATGTAGGAAAGGAAAGGAAAAAACTGACTCGAGTAAATATTACAAAGGTCTTTGAGATAACAGAAGAGGAGAAAAAGCAGTATGTACTGGAACTTAAGAACAAGTTTGAGCTTCTACAGACTTCTCAGGACCAAGATATCGATGAGGAATATTACAACTTTCTGAAAGTGATAAAGCCCAAGAAACCTATAGGGAAAAAGAAATCCAAAGAAGAAAAAATTAGTCAAGAAACACTTATCATGATGAACCGAAGACGACAAATGAAAAGCAAGAAAAACACTGACAGGGAGAAAATTGAGTATACTGAGTTATGCAAAGCCATTAGAAAGAGAGTCAGAAAGGACATAAGAAGATTTAACACAAGAAAAGTAGAACAAGCATTAAGGGAAAACAAAGGATTTAAATCAGCAGCCATGAGCAGTAATACAGAAAGACAAATGATACTGAAACTGAAGAATAGCGATAGTGTACTTATAAACTGTAGAGAAGGCATAATTCAAATAGCAGAAGACTACTATACAGAATTATACAAGGAGCAGAGGAATGATGCCAGCAGTGGGGAAGATGGATTGCAAAGTAGCAACACATACGACATACCCGATATTCTTCCTGATGAGGTAGAACATGCACTGAAGAAAATGAAGAATCAGAAAGTCCCGGGGGCAGATGAAGTTACTGGTAGAGTTGTTAAAATTGGGAGGAAGAGATATAACACAAAAACTGGCAAGGCTCTTCACAAAGTGCATTAGAAAAGGTGTGACACCTAAGCAGTGGAATAATGCAATCATAGTTTTGCTGCATAAGAAAGGAGATAAATCAGAAATTGGAAATTATAGACCAATTAGCTTGTTATCCCACATCTACAAGTTGTTCACAAGGGTCATTACTAACAGATTAGAAAGAATACTTGATGAGAATCAACCGAAAGAGCAAGCTGGCTTTACGACAGGATTCTCAACTGTGGATCACCTTCACGTAATATCACAGCTAATGGAGAAAGCAAATGAATATAAAACACCATTATGCCTGGCATTTGTGGATTATGAAAAGGCATTTGACTCCATACAGCATAAGGCAATGTTTCGGGCACTGGAAAGACAAGGCATTGATACCCCATATATTATGATTTTGAAGAAAATATATGAGAGTGCTACCTCCTTTATTAGACTAGACAACGACATTAGGAAATTTAAAATTGAGAAAGGAGTTCGAAGCTGTTTACTGCTGCCCTTGAGGAAGCTTTCAGAAGATTAGACTGGTCGCAGAAAGGAGTCAATGTGAACGGAGAGTACCTAAACCATTCACGATTTGCAGATGACATTGTGGTCATAAGCCATGATCCCAAAGAATTAGAGGAAAATCTTGATCAGTTATGCATGGTTAGTAAGGATTTTGGACTAAAGATGAATATGGCTAAAACAAAAGTAATGATGAACAAGTATGCCACAGAAAGGGAAATAATGATTGAAGGAGCAGTAATTGAAACGGTGGAGTCATATACTTATCTGGGACAAGTTATTAGCTGTAATAATGATAAATGGCTGGAAGTCAAGCGAAGAATAAATTTTGGATGGATAGCATTCAAGAAAGATAGTCACATACTGAAGAGCAATATCCCAGTTTGTCTGAAACGTAAAATAATGAACCAATGTATACTCCCCACTATGACTTATGGAAGTGAAACTTGGGCACTCACGAAAAGAATGGAAGAGAAGCTGAGAACTACACAGTGAAGAATGGAACGAATTATATTGGGAATTAGACTGTTAGATAAGAGAAACACATGGATTAGGCAGCAAACTCAAGTAAAGGCCATTCTTATCAAAACTAAAGAACTAAAATGGTCTTGGGCAGGACACATAGCTTGAAGACATAATGACAGATGGACTAAGAAAATAACAGAAAGGTACCCAATGGAGGAGGTAGAAGAAAACCTGGAAGACAAAGGCGGAGAGGGATAGATGAAATTCATGAGTTTTTGGGTAGTAAATGGATGGCCAGTGCTCAAAACAGAAGGAACTGGAAAGTTGCTGGAGAGGACTTCATCCTGCAGTGGATTGAAAATAGCTGATGATGATGACATACCTCAGCCCAAAAAGTCCATATAAAGTAGTATAAAAATACTTATTAGTTTAAGTGTATGTATTATTTCTGAATTATTCGTCTGGATTAGATATTTTCCTTATTTCATATAATTTTTTCTTTATATGAGGCCCTCAAATTCCATTTTTCCTTGGGCCCCATGAGGGTATAACGTGTCCCTGCTTGTTCCAGGATAGTGAGATGAAGGACTTCTGAAGTTCAACACAAGTACTGTATGCATGAAGGCCAAAATACGAATGAATGAAAGAGAACGGGCCTGTGGCAATGGTTTCCATGGTTTAGAAGAAGAGGAGAACTTCTTCCATTGGCTCTGCTGTATTAACTTTATGCTGCTCGTAACAGTCCTCCACTTCCCCTGTGGAGTGCGAGTTGCCTCCACAGGGGTGCCCCTCTAACTTCTGGTGGAAGTTTTCCTATTATCCACCATCTTCTTTGCCTTCACCTATCACCTCCACGCTCCCTTCCAATAAAAACTACCCCCCCCCTCCTGGTAAGCTCAGGTGAAGCTAGAGTTTGTCCAGTGAGAGAACTTAAGCCCTACTACCTGTCCTGGCTCCCTGCACCTGGTATGGCAACTCATGTACCATAGGGGGTTGGTGGTGTTCCATGGGCCCCTAGCCTAAGGGGCCAGATGAATAACATAACCATACACTACACTCAGGGCCTATCTTAGGCATAGACAAACGAGGCATGTGTCTGGGGCCTGTACTTTGTGGCCTCCCCGTGGCTGGGGACAGTAACATAGTCCATTAGGATATGTGAGACAACGTTACGCAAGATCATACCCTTCTTAGCTATAGCTAAGAGGTATAGAGCTCTCCTTTTGAGTTGTGTTGTTTATGAATTTTAAATACTTTTGATGTTTTATGTAAATGTTTTAACACAGTTAAGATATTATCACTGAAGTAGCATTATCCACATATAAGCTTCGGCTTAGGAGGTGGGCGTGCTGAAGGTGTACTTGAATGAATGTTCAGACCTTTCCTGAACCTTTTATACACCTTAACCAGGCACCAGTACAAAGCCAAAACACTTTTTCTTTCTTTCACAGATATCCTTTAGAATAAATGTGATACTACATATTATAAAGGAAGCACATTCCAATAAATATTTTCAGTGGTATTTCATATGCAGCAAACCACATCACTAATACTGTGTTTTTATTTGTTTATGGTTCGTAATCTAAAAGAACATTAGTTTTTTTATAGTACCTGATTAACAACCATTAGAAGAGGATATTTTATCTTGTTCCTGCCACTGCATACACTCTCCTTCTTGTTCCTTTTGCTTGCGATGTTTGGCAAAAGCATCACTTAAATGTTCTTCCATGGATGTATACATGGCTGGTCTATCAGCACAAAGTGACTCTGGAACAGGAATGTTAAGAATTTCTGGTAACATGTACGCTTTCAGCCAGCCAACTAGAGGAGTACTTCCGGGCGTATAGTGGGTCTCTTTATGATAGAACAATAGCCCATCCAACTACAATGAAAATACAAGAGAATTCATATCGAAGTAACATGACATTTTCTAAACATTATATCATAGATTAAAGATTAAACTGTTTACAAAGACAACTACGAGGGGCATTCAATAAATTATCTACCTAAGCTACTTCCCATAGTTATATTTCAATGATTCATGATTTATCATGTTCCTACATATTTCAACTTGAATCATACTAATTTTGATGCTTTTAGGTTGTGCTGCTGTTACAGAAAGAAGGAAGACACCTGTATCAAATTATGGATTTGCCGAAATTGGAGCATTGTTTAGTCATCGAGTTTCTTTCCAAAGAAGGAAATTGGCCAAAGGCCATTCATGAAAGGTCGGTGAAATTCTGGTCAAAACAATTCAAGTGGGGTAGAGTCTGTCAAATATGATACATGTCCAGGAAGGCCTGTGACAGTGGCCACTACAGAAATGTGCCAAGCTGTGGAAACCCTTGTGCTGAATGACAGATGTTTAAAGGTGTCCCAAATCTCTAGGGAATGTGACATATCTGAGGGAACAGTTATAACCATCCTCCGTGAACATTTGGGGATGAGCAAAGTGGGCCCCCAGATTTCTGATCCCTGTGCAGAAGCAATTCAGAGTATGGTGTTGTGAGGCAAATTTAGAGCATTAGCATTAGTAGAGGCATACGATACAAGAAAGCAAGCTTAGGCAGAATCAGCCAAAATAAAAAAAAGCTCCGATTTCACCCATCCATTCGTTCCAAATACCTGTCCAGCTCAGCCTTAAGTTTATTTAGGCTATCAACTTCCACAACAAAAGATGGAAGTCTGTTCCACCAATCACCTACCCACTGGCTAAAGGCAAACTTCTGCACATCTATCCTACAACTATCTTTCCTCAATTTGAATTTATGCCCTCTCAGGTGATTATTCTGAGCAAGAGGAAGAATCCCATCAGCACTGAGCATGCTCAAACCATTCAAGGCTTTATACACTTCAACCAGATCACCTCGCAGGTGCCTAGTTTCCAAACACTGTAATCTGCAAAACTTAAGCCTTTCTTCATAAGAGCAACCCTTTGTTCCATTCACTAATCTTGTTGCCCTTCTATGGAAGGGATCCTGAAGTTTTCATCCCTAGAATTGTTATGGATGATGAAACATGGGTTCATCGCTGAGATCCTGAGGCCAAGCAAGAATAAATGCAATGGAAGCACAAGAGTTCTCCCCCACCAAAAAAATTTGGACACAACCTTCAGCCGACAGGATTATGGCCACTATTTTTTTGCATGCTGAAGGAATACCGTACATTCACTACTTCACACACAAGCAGACAGTCACTGGGGAGTCATAAGCATCCCTGCTGTACAACATAAGGGATGTCATAAAGGAAAAACACAGTGGAAAACTTTCCAGAGGTGTGCTCCTACTTCATAACAATGCACCAGTGCACAGGTCACATGTTGTTTGTTTGTTATTTGGTTTTTAGGAGCAATAGCAACTAAGGCCATATTGCTCCGGAATATACGGTGGTCATTCCCTGACCTTTCCGCATCCTCCGTATTTGGTGGTGATGGGCTCGAACCCCGGTCTAATCAAGAAGCATGTGCTACGCACTGCTGCTCCTTCCCACCTGGCTACGGAGGCGCCGTCATATGCTGTTGCTTTGAGAGATTGACTTTGCAGAACTTACCCATCCACCTTACAGTCTGAACCGCGCCCCAGTGACTATTTCCTGTTTCAACACCTCAATAAAAACTTATGTGGATGTCGCTCTGCTGATGATATGAACTGAAGTCTGCTTTTTCTGCATTCTTTGATGGACAGGATAAATAATTTTATTTGTCTGGTGTTTCCTCATTGCCAACAAAATGGAACAAGTGTATTGAAGTTCAGGGGAGTTACAATGAAAAATAAAAACAGATTTTTGCCTCAGATTTCCTTCATAGGTAGGCAGATAATTTATTGAACGCCCCTCATAGTATTTAGGACTATAAATCTGTATTTTTTTTGGCAAGCTTCTATAGCATTTCTACTAAATCTACTCTCAGTATTGCATATTTATGAATATCAAAAGGTAATGACATTTATAATAAACTTTTTTTTTTTTATCTTGCCAACAGAACAATAAAAAATAACTACATAATTCAAAGTATAGAGAACATGATTTGCTAGACAAAGAAGTGTAGATCAGAATTCTTACCTTTTTGCAATGCTAAGTCTTGGTGAACAGTAAGGAATTATTAAGTCATTGTATTATACACACAAAACTAAAGAGTTCTACGTATAAATAAATTTACTTTGCTATTAATTTACTTTTACTTAATTTACTTTGCTATTAAGCTTAAAAACTGTTATAATGCTGCATTTACTAGAAGGCTTTACAGTCACACGGATGTGAAGAGTAGTAGTCTCCGTTAACAGCTAATAAATACCAGTAAACACAAAGAATATAAAAATCAGTGAAGGCAAAGCTAATTCCCAGGTCAATCAATAAAACCTTGAAATCATCAATTTCTGTGTGAAAGAAATTAACAGTTCTTATTCTAGAGTTCCACATGCATTTTGGATTGTCATCAGGTAAATTCAAAACAGACTAAAAATGTGAACAGTGACAATAAAAGAAATGCACATTTGACTAAAATCCCATGCACTGTTTAATGGAGGTCCAATGAGTTAAAATGTGCTCTTATAGCAATTGTATTCTGAAACTAAAAGTATTGGTAAGGGTATCAAATCCACATGTTACAAGTTGCAGCTCCGCTGAACGAGAAGTTTTTTAGCCATATTTAGCCGCTTTATTGACCAATTGTTACATCAAATTATTTTCTCAAATTATTTAAGAGCTTATAGACCTAGTCAGGATCCTTAGTTTATTCTGAATTGAACATCGAGATTTTGAAGTTAATTAATACTTAAGTGTCCATAGATTTACCATTCGTAACTTGCTGCCATTGTTATACGACACGTTATATCCCAAACTAGATAGTATAAGCTTAGTATAGTATAGTATATAATATAATATTGTCAATTAATCAGTAAAATCTATTAATCTTGTTAAACTTCATTGTCAATTAAATTGTACTTTTACCTAAATACATATAATGACTTAGATTACAAATGTAACAATTAATTAATACATAACTTGATACAGAAGTTATATAAACGGAACTTGTAGATGATACTCGATACTGAAAAATATACATAGTGTTATAACTGTGTTGGGATACAAGTTTAGGGTTATAATTTTGTACTGAAATTGAAATTTTATTGAAATTAAATCGAAATCATGACTCAGACCAGAGCAGCAAAGCAAAAGCCTCAAGCTAATGGGAGTACTGTGGCTCAGGGGAGAACTGAGGGGGACAGTTGCCCTCTGAATCACCGCCTTTTCAAACGCACTGCTTGAATGATTGTTATTGTTTGTTATTTGGTTTTTTAGGAGCATTAGCAACTAAGGCCATATTGCTCCGGGGATATGCGGTGGTCATTCCCTGACCTTTCCGCATCCTCCGTATTTGGTGGTGATGGGCTCGAACCCCGGTCTAATCAAGAAGCGTGTGCTACACACTGCTGCTCCAGCCCACCTGGCTACGGAGGCGCCTGCTGCTTGCATGATGTTTGTGGAGCAATCGGGTATGGGACATGATATTGCCATGGGGGATGTCTTTGTGTGTGTGCGATGTAAGGAAATAAGGCGACAACTCAGCGTTGTTATGGGCCTATATGAGAGCTTGAAGGACAGGGTGGATGCCTTCGAATGATCTAAACTGAGGGCCCATCAAGCTCTCAGCTGCCCACATCAACGCCAGAGCTTGCATTTGGTCATCACTCAACACAGCGGCAACCCCCAAGGCAGAATGCGCTGGTCCCACAGGAACTAGTAGTTGTTGGTGATTCTATTGTCAGGGAAACGGGGAACATGCTTTGTAAAAAGGATAGGTGGAACAGGACCAGGGTATGTCTGCCAGGGGCAAAGGTTGATGACCATGTAGGGCGGATATCTTTTAAGGGCACAAAAGGTGATATAGTTGTACACGCTGGCACTAATGATATTAAGAGTAAGAGACCGGCAGAATTACTTAACAAGTACAGGTCGCTGTTGAAAAAAAGCCGTGAATTAGGGTTGAATTTGAAAGTGTCTGCAATTCTGCCCAGACACGATAGGAAGGAGTATATGATGAAAGCCTTGTCGATCAATTTGGCCCTGGAAAGATTGTGCAAGGCTCAAGGGGTAAAATTTTTTTCAGCATGATCTGTACTTGTTAACAGGAGAGAATGCTTCTACAGGGATGGGATACACTTAAATAGAAAGGGTGCAAGAATATTTGCTGATGCTATCGAGGCAGTGTTAGGTGGGTCGGAAAACTGCTAGCTTGGGGGTATACAAGGACTTTCCCCTGCCATAACATATTAGTCATCTGTCTAGAGAGTTCTGGGTATCTAATATTTTCTTTTCTAGGAGGAGTTTAGTGGTGAAAAAAACTGAATATTACTAAGTATACAATCCAAATATCTATGGGGCTACTAACAATAAGGCAAAACTTAGAATCATCCAAACCATTCAACAACATGTCCAGTTCTCAGGTCATTAGAATAATACACACAACCACAGATGAGTTTCTGTTTGTATGTTCTCCCATTGAAATGTATCCAAGTCCTCCTATCCATGTTGCTTTAGTTTATATTTTATGGAGCTATGGACTGACATAAGAAATATAACGAATAAGCCAAAGCTCAACCTGCGATACTGTTTATAATGTCATCCCTTGGCAGGAATTTAACTGTATCTAAACTTTTCTGACACATTCCACTGTTGCTGACTAAAGTACCTTCAACTGAGATTTACTCAATTATTTTCTATTTTATTAATATGCAGGTTGTCTAATAAATCAGGATTTACAGTTATGACAAAAACTGTTTTTCTGTATATTTCTCTTAATGAAATTGTCATTGTCAAACCTCAACAAGAGATGGGCTGGCTCTTTTCTCATCAAAACTTGCAAAATGTTATTTGGTGTAACAAGCCTTGGCAAGAGCAAGCAGAGCAAACCTTTGCTTTGCTACAAGATATCTAGCCATCACTGTGTGGTTTGTGCATGTTCAAACCAAGTGCCTGCTCCATCCAAATGTACTATGCTGTGAAGTGGAATACTAGTAAACATGAAGTTAAAAAAAAAACAAACCACTCAATAACTGTGAGTCTTAAGTATTAACCCATAAATATTTAAGTTGGGTCAATCAGACTCAAAAACGAATTCAGTGATTTTGTGCTATTCATCTACTATGTCCCACACAGCTGATATTCCCAATACCTTTCAACAAAAATGCTTTCTTTGATTTCTATGCTGAAAATTGCATAAATCTTTAATAGTTATTGCAAAAAGAGGAAAAAGTCTGATCAAGTATTAACTGCCTTTTTAGTTTATTTCTAAAGTAAAGTGGGAGGTACCCTCACTAATATTCACTTCAGAACTATCTTATTTGCTGAATTTTTGAAGAATTGCAATTTGTGCACAGCAGATATAGTTTGTTTGCTCATTCAAGGTATCTGCATGCTTTCATGTGTTCAGATCAGAACAGAATTACACTATAACAGTTTCTTTGCATGCAAAGCAAAATAAAATTGTTTACTCCTCACAACAAATTGTTTTTGAAAGAAAAAAAAATTAATACAGTAGAACATTGGGTATCCAGAATAATTTGAAAGGCTGATCTTTCTTCTTTTTTTTTTTATTATTAACGGTAGTACAGTAAGTGCCAGTTAGTGGTCATATTTGCAAATTGAATTTTGACTATAATAAGCGAAAGATCGAGTTTACCACCTGTTTATAACAGATTATAAAGCAAAACTGCAAATTGTTTTTATTGTTTTATGGTTATAACCTCCAGAATTCTGTGATTTTCAGAAATGTGCTTTAGAAAAATATCACAGAGACTACTGGGTTTTCTTGGAAACCACGAGTGAATTTCCGATTAGTTTAGCTCCAGATTGGTAAGAATAATATCAGCCCGAAACTGTGCGATTTATTATTTTTCTCAATTTTTTTATGGTAAAATGTGAACAAAAAGAGAACACTTAGTTTTAACGTTGCAACAAAAAACGGAAATTAATAGAATTAGAGAAGGTGAAAATTTAGGAAATCCCTCCAAAGAGTTTAATGTGGGGACTTCAACAATTTTATGACATCAAGAAACATTCATAAATACAGCATTTCAAACTATGCGCACGTAGCTATACAATACAGTGCACCCCGATACGATATTAATTCATTATCATCGTATTGTGAGAATATTGTAATGTGAACCCAATAACACATTGTTTTTTGGTAATTCTTTCCACAACCTCAGAAGTTCAAATTTTTGCTATATAACTCGCTAAAAGATCGTTTTTATAGTGTAAATTGTATTAGTTACCAATTCAAATCATTAAATACACTACACTTTCATTGCTATCATATGTTTTGTTATAAAAACCAATTTTGAACGGCTTTGTGATATTTTTCTAAAGCACATTTCTGGAAGTCACGACCATAAAACAATAAAAACAATTTGCACTTGCCAGTTTATTGGGCTTTTCTGTTACTGCAAGTAATTATAAACAGGTAGTAAACTCGATGTTATTACATTCGTGAAAATACCAATAGCTGGAATTGTGTGGGTTTTTATGTTATTATGGTGAAACGTGTTTGCCCTTTAATGAAATTTTCAATTGTATAAAAAAACAAATAAATTTTCAGAATCTTCTCTTCATTCCTTTTTTTTTTTTTAAGCTTCGTAAACTTGTTACTCTGCACAAATCGTGTTAGTTGCAATTTGTACGTTCCGTTAAAAAATGCTTATGCATGCTATTGAAATTTATAAAGAAAAGAGAAGATTATCTTGGAAATAAACACCTCTTGAAGCATTTCTGAAGACGACGACTCCTTGTGCAACAAACCAACGAGTGCCGACCCAATAATGAGTGATCAACGAGTGTGCATTTAGTCGATAATGATGATGAAGAATAAACATTCTTTAACATCTGTAAGTCATAAATAATTTCTCTATTATTATAATTTGCTTGATTTTACACACTACGTTTTCATTTCTTTAGATAAATCGATCAGTGTTTAAACATAAACTTTAGCTAACTAATTTCATTGTTGATAACGTATCCCTATTTTTAACATTAGGTCTATGGGAAATAAATTCCCGCTTTACGAGCGCGCGCTAGGAACGAATTAACTCGTAAAGTCGAGATCTACCTGTACTAAAAATAAAGTGCTGTTACCAAGTGGCCAATAGTTTCATTCTATCTAAAACTATATATATATATATATATAAAACTCTAAGCAGAATGGAACTATACTATTGGCCACGTGGCAACAGCATTTCACTTTTAGTATTGATACTACTGGATTGAATCCATCCAATGTTGTCTCCTATCCCATTAGCACTGCTGTATTGAAACTTCAGGCATCCCATTCAGATTCCAACAAGATCCCTCACAACATATCAGATTATCCATAGTTTTCCTCATCTGAAAAGCAAAATAGTATTGAGAAAAGCCACACCTTTGACTTTATGAACATTCAGATCAGCAGCACATATTCATATTATTATATGGAAGAATGTAAAGCAGCACTCCATTCAATATCTCTCCCACCAACCCGAAACACAGTACTGACAGATATATAATGTCCTGACTACTTTTGTTTTTCA
Organism: Mastigoproctus giganteus; assembly: GCF_048544385.1. NCBI lineage: Eukaryota > Metazoa > Arthropoda > Arachnida > Uropygi > Thelyphonidae > Mastigoproctus > Mastigoproctus giganteus. The sequence continues at coordinate 182,541,131 of NC_143581.1, forward strand.
AAGTTAAGACCCTTGCTACTTTGCAATATGGTTTATCTGCAAAAAAGAATAAAAGAAACAAATAGGGATAAATATGATGGAGGTGTGTATTCCCTGAATAAACTGAATACCAATAAATGAGCTAAAGCTTCAAGGAAAGAACTGATATTAGCATCACAATGGCTAAATGATCTGAAGAAGTGCACTTTTTCTACAGCTGCCTCCCCCTCCATTTGTTCTGCCCAGTTCTCAGAATGTGTTATATTGGGAATACTATGAAGATTACACATGAGCTTTCTCTTAAACATATAAGATAGTGTAAAAAAAAAAGGGACAAAATTATTAACATGTTTTTATATTTGAAGAATGCAACAATTTAAGTTTTCATCCATTTTTCAACTAATAATTTTCCCTGATGGTAAATGAATGAAATTTTCAAATTCTATTCATATACATTTTAAATTATGAGTACTAGTATTCAAAAAAATCAACTTATTTAATAACTTACAGATATAATTTTTCTTGCATGTTATGAGAATGGTTCAAACAAAAATAGTAAAAGTAGACCAGTCTTTGCAACTGTTTTCTATTAATATTATTAATATAATTAATGAGCAGAAGCCTGGAAAACAAGATGCAGGATATTTCAAAGACTGCTGGAAATCATTGGGGTACAAGTAAACACATGGGTTTTGTTAGGGTGGCTAAGAGGAAGAGCAGGTGCATGTATACTTGCATGTACACCAATGCTAGGAGTCTAGTAAATAAATTTGATGAATTTGAGGTATTGCTCAAAACATCAAAGGCAGATATTGTTGGGATTTCAGAGACGTGGTGTCACACAGATATAAGGAATGCAGAACTGGAATTTGGGGAGTACAATGTCTACAGAAAGGATAGACAGGAGAGGAAGGGAGGAGGGGTTATGCTATTAGTTAAGAAACAAAATCCAAGGAAGTGAAGCCAGTTGACATCGCTGGACAGTACAGTGTCGAGTCAGTTTGGTGTGACATAAGCACTGGGAGATCAAAATTGAGAGTAGGAGTGTGCTATAGGCCTAATGACTCTGATGAGTATAATAACAAACTGTATAGGGAAATAGAGTGGGCCAGTAATCAGAGTGTCTTATAATGGGGGATTTTAATTTCCCAGATACTGACTAGAATTTGTGGGTTGTTCACTCACACACTAGCAAGGCTTTTATGGATTTATTGGATGAATGTTTTCTACATCAGCATGTTTGGGAGGCAACTAGAGGGAGTAATACTCTTGATCTGATTATCAGTAGTGATTCTTCATGCATTAAGAATCTGCACATAGGAACCACTAGGTGGCAGTGCACACAGTGTGCTGATGTGGGATTTACTCAAAGAGGTAACTACCATCAGGGGTAAAAGGAAAGGTTATTGCTTTCGTAAAGGTGACTACGATGGTCTGAGACAGTATTTAAATTCTATACAGTGGGATCAACTGATGATATTACCAACAGCAAATTCAAAATGGGAAGCATTCAAAGAACTTATCTTGGAAGCTACTAGGCTTTACATACCAACTAAGAAATATTGTTCAAGGTTTAGGCCTAAATGGATGTCAGATGAACTAAAGAGACACATGGCACGGAAAAAAATGCATGGGATACATATAAATTAACACGTGACACAGATGCCTATGATAGATATAAGCTGGTCGGTAACCAAGTCACAAAGGAGGTTAGGCAGGCAAAGGCAGATTATGAGAAATCTTTGGCAAAGAAAAACAGCAAAGAGTTCTTTACTTATGTAAACTCTAGAAGGAAGGAGATGAATCAGATTGGTCCACTTGATATCGATGGTTCAACTGTTGATGATCCTGCTCAGCTAACAAACTAAATGAATATTTTGCATTGACATTCACACATGAGGAATTATTCAGCGAGGAGAATGCCAGAGGTGTATTCAACTCTGGCAGTAAGCTAGATAATCTTGTAATAACTGAGAGTAAAGTGGAGGAGAAATTGTTGAAGATAAACACAAGAAAGGCACTTAGGGTGGATGGGATTTTTTTTTTTTTTTTTTTTTTTAATGTAAACCCCAAACACGAGAGGTATTAGAACCTATAGTACTTAGTACTGTGCTTGGGTTGGAGGTTGAGAAGAAAAAAAAAGAAGATATTTGTTGACATTGGACTTGAACTTCTGTAGACTGTAATTTTCAGGAAATATGTATGAAGGAAAGTTGTTCCAGAAAATGGCAGCTGAATGAATAAATGAGGAAGATGAAAAGTTGGTTCTGTGAGTTTGAAGTTGGACAGTAAATGGATGTTGGCTGGTGGCGGCACGTGTTCGGACCGTTTTGAAAGAGAGAGTGGGAATTATAAAGCCAATTCAGAAGAACAGTGCCCATGGAAGTATCTGTAGAAGAGGCATGCAGCAGAAACAGTACGTCTATGAGACAGCAAGTGGAGAGACTCTGTTAGAGATGAATCATTAATTAACCTAACTGCCCTCTTCTGAATGGAATCAAGAAGCCAGAGAGAGGTTTTGGGGGCACCACCCCAGATGTGGGAACAATATTCCATGGCAGGGCGGATTTGCGATTTATACAGAGTGAGCAGCTGTTTGGAAGAAAAGTAACGTCGAGAGCGAAAGAGAAAACCAAGTTTTTTAGATGTGGAGGAAGCAATATTTGCAATGTGTTTGTGCCAAGACAGATTAGAAGTCAGGGTAATCCCCAAAAGAGAGATATTATTTTTTCTAGAAATCGGAATGTCACTAAACATAAGCATAGGAGCAGAATAATACTTTTTGCGAGATATAAGAGAAGACTGAGTTTTAGAAGGGTTGAAATCAACTAAGTTGTCTTTGCCCCACTGGAGAATTACCTGAAGATCGGCATTTAAGGAATTGGTAGCAGATTTTCGAGAAATTGAAGCTGATTGAGCAGGACAAGGTTTCGCAAAATGGAAAGTGGAATGCAATGTGCTATCATCGGCAAAACTATGCATAGGATTTCCAGTCAATGGAAGAAGGTCATTAATATACAAGAAGAAAAGAGTGGGGGAAAGAACTGAACCTTGGGGGACACTGGAATTAGTGGAGAAGTTAGAAGACAGAGAGCCATCTACCATCACCCTCAGTGAGTGATCACAGAGAAAACTGGATAACCAATTACTAAAAACAGTTGGCAAACCATAAGATGGAAGCTTGTTTAGAAGACCTTTATGCCAAACATGATCGAAAGCCTTTGAGATGTCAAGAGCAACTACTTGTGTTTCCCCGAACCTTTCCATTGAATTAGTCCATAAATGGGTAACATAAGCAAGAATATCACCAGTGGATCGACACTGACGGAATCCATACTGGAGATCGTTGATCAGACGGAAGGTTTCTAGGTAGTTTAAGAGTTGGCAGTTAATTGATTTTTCCATTACTTTAAAAAGAGTAGAAGTAATTGCAATGGGACGATAATTGGATGGGAGGGATTTGTCGCCCTTTTTAGGAACTGGCTGGATATGAGCAAATTTCCAAGCAGAAGGAAAAACACCTTTGGAATAAGAAAGTGAAAAAAGGCGGCAAAGAATAGGAGTAAGTTCAGGAGCACAGGTTTTGAGAACAAGTGGAGAAATACCATCGGGACCTGGAGCTTTCTTAGCATCAAGATTCGTCAAAATCCTTCTAACATCCTTTTGACGGAAGACCACAGGAGGCATTGAATGGAGCGTGTCGGGAATGGTGGGAGATGTTTTACCAAGATCATTAATACATGAGTTGGAAGAAAAATGGGATGCTAGCAGGTCAGCTTTATCCTTGGCTGATGTGGCAACAGAACCATCTGGTTTGGACAGAAGTGGGAGCAGAGATGGGCAAAAGTTGCGGCCAATAGCTTTGGCAAGAGACCAGAATGCTCGGCTACCATTAGGGCAAGAAGCAAGTTTCCTAATCTTAGCCTGTTCAAACTCTAGTTTGGACTGATTAATAACTGCTTTACAATTGTTGCGAGCTTTGGTGTAGGCAGAAAATGAAACTGGAGAATTAGAAACAAGCCAATTACGATATGCAACATTCTTCTCTTGAACAGCCTTAGCACATTTATTGGAAAACCAAGGTTTAGGTAAAGGATGAGATTTTAAAGGAGTGCGAGATGAAGGATTCCATTCCTGCAAGAATAATTTCACTAACACGATCTGAGCAAACGTTGACATCAGAAGTTTTGAAACAGTAATCTGACCAAGGAAAAGAAGAAAAGAAGTCTCGCAGGTCATCCCATTTTGCATTCTTGTAAGGGCAAACAACATGAGGTTGGGAATAGCCATGAGATTTTTCGATTTGATTTAGGTTTTTTTGGTGCATCAGCAACTGAGGCTATAATGCACGCCAAATCCAGGTCATATATAAAAAGTTAAAACATTCAGTGACCTAATTAGTTAGGCTACCATGTCAAGTTATAGCACAGATATAAAAGGTATAAGAGTAAAAAATATATCAACAAAAAATAGCAATTCAATTTTAAATTCGTGTAAGAAGACTTACTGATTTTAAAAAGCTAAAAACAGCAGACACAACGTCATTGTCTGATAAAATCTGACTGAGTGTATAAGGCTCAGTCAGAAGACTAAAAGCAGTAAAATAAAAATCACGTTTGTGTCTAAAACGTGGACACTCGGTTAAAATGTGACGTATACTTAAATTGGTGTCACAGTTCTCACACATAGGACAGTCATCTGCCCTCAGCAGAAATGCATGTGTAAGATGACTGTGTCCTATGCGAAGACGAGCTAAAACAACTTCCTCTCTGCGATTCCTGTGCAGACTAGACTGCCAATGTCAGATTACAGGCTTTATCTGATAGAGCTTGCTTGTGACTTGCTCATGCCATGATTGTTGCCATTGGGACAGTAATTTAGTGTTTATTAGCTGCCTGTAGTCTGTATAGGGGACTAACAGGCAATAAAATGTTGTGAGGTTCTTGTGACCTGGCCGCAGCATCTGCCAGGTCATTTCCCACGATCCCAATGTGGCTTGGAATCCAGCAGAAACGAATGTCGAATGAACACTCAAACAAGGAATGGAACGTCTGCTGAATCCGGGTCACAAATGGATGAGGATTATACCTCATACCCGATAAAGCCTGCAGTGTACTTAGAGAGTCAGTGTACACCATACACCTTTGATACCTATGGGTTTTAATGTGGTCCAAGGCTAACTCTATAGCATACAACTCAGCTGTATATATGCTGCATTCTTGGGGAATCTTTCCAGATATAGAAAGACCTGGAAAGATAGCAGCAGATCCAACAGACAACTCCGACCTCGAGCCATCAGTGAAGACAGGCAAGAAGTCTGAATATTCGGCCCAGTGGGCAGCATAGAGTTGGTGGTAGACAGAAGATGGAGTTATGGACTTACTCCAATTTGTAAGGGAGAAGTTGCATGATGGTAAGCGAGCATGCCAGGGTAGAAGTAGTTGCCTTGGTGACTGGGCAACATTGTCTACCATGATGTCGAGCTCTCTGAGCAGCTCTTGGACACGGATACCAAAAGGCCGGTTGGCAGTCTGACGAGTGTTATATAGGTTTTCCCATCGTGGCTTGAAAACGGATGTCCACGTAGGGTTGTCTGGCAGGGATTTTAATTTAAATGTATATTTTAAAGATAATTGCTTTCGTCGAAATGACAGTGGTGGTTCAGTTGCTTCAACATATAAACTCTGGACAGGGGATGTTCTAAATGCTCCAGTAGCAATACGGATAGCTTGGTGGTGAACTGGGTCCAGCCACCTAAGTACGCTGTTTCTAGCCAATGCGTACACTTGGGACCCATAGTCTAGTTTAGATCGGACAAGTGCACGATAGAGGCTGAGCAAAGTGGAGCGGTCTGCTCCCCATTTATTGGAGGAAATAGAGCGTAGGAGATTCAACCCTCTTGTGCACTTTGTCCGCAGTTGACGGATATAAGGTAAAAATGTCAACTTCTTGTCGAAAATGAGCCCCAAGAATTTTGTCTCGGGTGCTACTGGAATGATGTCTTGTCTGAGTTTAAGTTCTCGTTCAGGGTGAAGGTTCCATTTTCAACAAAAGTGTACGCAGACTGTCTTCTGTGGCGAGAACCTAAAACCATTAGTCACTGCCCAAGAGTTGACATGGTCTATGGCATGCTGCAATTGTCTTTCAATGATCCTCATATTGCATGACTGCAAAAAGATGCTAAAGTCATCTACAAAGAGGGCACTGTTTACGGTTGGAGGAAGTTGTTCAGTTATAGAGTTAACTTTGATTGCAAAAAGCGTAACGAGCATTGACCATTCTTTCCAGGATCTTGCACAAGCAGCTCGTCAGAGCGATAGGACGGTAATTTTTTGGGATTTTTGGATCCTTTCCTGGTTTGGGAAAGGGAAGGACGGTTGCCATATGCCATGAGTCTGGAAATGTCTCTTCAATATAGATTCTGTTATAGAGACGGAGCAACGATCCATGGATTCCGATGAAAGGTGTTTAATCATATCATAATGGATGCCGTCTGGCCCAACAGCACTTGCCTTGGATAGTGAGAGTGCTGTATTCCTCGCGATTGTTAGAGGACAGCTTCAGGTGATGTTTTTCTAACTTTTGTTTGATCGTGAGGAACTCTGGGGGGTACGATATTTCTGAAGACACTTTAGCAAATGTCTCCCCGAGAGTATTTGCAATTGCAGTTAGATCTGCAATTGTACATCTATTATGTTTCAGGATCGATGAAGGATGTGAGTTGTATTTACCCTTCATTTTCCGAACTTTGTCCCATATGGCTTTGGGATTTGCGCCCCGTGTAAAGGAAGATGAAAATTTGATCCAAGATTCCTTTTGGCTCTGACATCTAATGTACCGTGCTTTGGCACGTGCACGTTTGAAGGCTATTAAATTGTCTGTGGTGGGGTAACGACGAAATATTCCCCATGCTTTGTTTTGAGTCTTCCTAGCTGCTGTGCATTCTCCATTCCACCATGGTTTTGGAAAACGTGGAAAGTGGGACGATGTCCTTGAAACTGCAACTGCTGCTGCCTGGACTATACTTACTGTGATGTGTTTTACTGCCTCATTAATTGGCTCCTGGCCGACTATAGTGGTATTGAACATTGCCAGATGATGAAAGGCATTCCAGTCGGCGTGATCGATCTTCCAACGTGGTATCCTCGACTGGTGGCATTGTCGCCCATTTGAAATGGTGGATAACACGGGGAAATGATCACTACTGTAAAGGTTTTCTTCAACCTCCCATGTACTCAGGGCAGGAGGGAAGGGGAGCAGATAGAAAGATCAATGGCAGTAAATGTACGGGTAGCCGTGTGGAAAAAGGTGTTAGATCCCACATTTAGAAGGGCCAGATCATTGTTTTCAAACAATCGCTCGATAATCCGACTTCTTCTGTTGATGTCAGAACTACCCCACAGCGGATTATGCCCATTGAAATCCCCTAATAATAGGAAAGGGGTGGCAGTTGCTTAATGAGATCATCAAGGTCTGACTGGGCGGTGTCATTCCCAGGTGGCAAATAAATGGGGCAAACAGTTAAAAGGAACCCTACTGTAAGACGAACTGCTACAGCCTCTAGATTAGTGGTAAGAAGCAGAGCTTGAAAGGGGGTGTGGTTTCCCACAAGGATAGAGACTCCTCTGTGGGCAGGTCCATCCCCAGCTCTGTCTATGAGAATAACCGAGCAGTTACGTAAGTAAGGGTCTTCATTTGCCTTTAAATACGCCTCCTGTAAGCAAAAGCAAGTTGGTTCATGCTTACTCAGGAGAGCCTCGATGTCATTTCTATTTCTACGAAATCCATGGCAATTCCATTGGAGAAATTTAAATGTACCCATTATTTTGATTTACTGGGTCCGTCTGGTGGCTTACGAAGGGCTGAGGGCTTCATTTTCTCAATCCTGGGTTTATCTTTCTTTGGAAAGACTGGACTTGGCCTGTATCCATTTCTTCTTCTTTGGACAGACTGGTCCAAAGAAGAAGAAATGTATACAGGACAGACTTGTCCTGTACCTCCTTATCTTCGACATCCATTGTCTCTTGGATTTTAGATGCCTGTTCCCCTTTCTTCGGAGTTTCTTTAGTACTCTGTTTTGGAAGTGGTGGAGCACTAGGAGGTACGGATATAGCAGTGGCGGCTGACTGTGATTTTTGGGTGGGCTTTTGGGAACTTAATAAATAGCGCGCAATGGGGGTAAATGACTATCTTGGTGGAATATTCATATCAGTCTGAGTACCAATGGTACTTTTCCCAGAAGTTTTCTGGGAGTGTGAGGGCTTGGCGCTATTTATAGGTTGGATGCGTCTTCTGGAATCCTGATAGGAGATGTTTAGTTCTGTTTTTAGTTTCTGTATTTCATATAGCCATGAGATAAAGGTTCCATTGGAGAAGAGACAATCACCAAGTTGTGATCTGAAGTGCCTAAAGGACCTCCCACTTCGACCGTGTACTTAGAAGGATTGCTTGTGAGAAAAAGCTCAAGCGTACTGGCTGTATGTTTAGGATTATCCGGTATTCTTGTAGGTAAATGAACAATCTGTGCAAGGTCATTAGTAATTGCAAAAGCCTCAGCATCTCGACCAGCTGGGTCGGTGTGACTAGAAAATGGAAGCCATCTGGAGTTGTGAACATTAAAAATCACCAAGGAAAATTACCTCACTGTTAGGAAAGTTGGACTGGAGAAAGTCAAGTTGCAAAGAGAGGAAGTCAAAGAGCTCCAAGTGATTAGTGGAATTGGGAGAACGGTAGAGACAACAGATGAATTTGACACAATGATGTAGAGAGATTTTAAGCCAGAGAATATCAACGAGAGGAGATTCCAAATTGCCAAGTCTCTGACAGGGAATAACAGAATGGACATATGCACAAGTACCACCTTTGAGGCGAAAAGAATCATACAGCGAATAATTTGGGCATCTGAGATGAGCAGTAGTTGAATCAACCGATAACTGAGATTCTGTCAGAAAAAGTACACTGGATTTGGCAGACTGCAAGTGGAAATGGACATCGTTGAGATTAGAATTGAGACCACATATATTTGTGAAATGAATTAGGAAGTGCTTGGGAGGTTTAGATCTTTTCACAGATAATCTTGCTCTATAAGTTTGACAATTCATGGTGTATTCAATAGTAAGAAAAAGTGGGCGGGACATGCTGTATGAAGTCATGAAATTTTTGGATATGGCGTACATAGGGTAAGAATATACCCAGATTCTTGACATAATGTGGTCTCGACAATGCTCCCCACATACACACTACTCGGACTCCCTCTAGTCACTATCTGGCAGAGTAGAGGTAACAAGATTATACACTACCTGATCTAGAAGCTTCCTAGAGAGTTACCAATAGGTTCAGTCCGGAGTACTAACTAGCGGCCGGCCTGCGAACACAGTTTTAGAGCTGTAACCTCGAAATGTAAGGAATATTGGATCTCGCCACGATGTTCGTCATAACCTCAAAAGTCATCAATCATACTGCATGATGGAAGAGATAGGGAATGGTTGACCGGAACTTAGCTCTAGAGACTAATCATCTAGACAAGACTTCAGTTATAGCTCGGACACAGCAAGGTTTTGTTAAGGGGAAGTCTTGCCCGAACAATTTGATTGGATACTATGATGCAGTCACAAAAGAGATGGATGCAGGGAATAACTTTGATATTATATACTTGGATCTTAGAAAGGCTTTTGATACTGTTGCACACGGAAGACTGTTGCACAAATTGGAGCAGTGTGGCATTGGAGGCAAATTGCTGCTATGGATAAAGGGATGATTCAGGGGGAGAAGACAGAGAGTGGTAATCAATGGACACTGCTCATCGTGCACTAACGTTATTAGTGGAGTCCCTCAGGGTTCAGTGTTGGGTCCATTATTATTTTCTGTATTTATAAATAATATTGATGATGGTACATCGAGCTTAATGTCCAAGTTTGCAGACGATACAAAGGTTGGCAGGGTTGTTAAGGACACTACTGAAGTTATGCTGCTGCAACAGGATCTGGAAAGGTTGAGCAGATGGGCTGAGAGGTGGCAAATGAAGTTTAACATTGACAAATGTAAAATACTATATATGGGAAACAGCAACCCCAGAACAACGTTTCAACTCTGTGGTACTACACTGATAGTGGTAGAGAATGAAAAGGACCTGGGGGTAATTGTGCAGGCAGATATGAAGTTTTTTTGAGCAGTGCAGACGAGCTGCAAGAGTAGCTCATGCTGTCTTGTCAATGCTATACAGGAATTTTTCTAGCAGGGATAAGGAGGTGATTATTCCCTTGTATAAGGCAATGGTCAGGCCACACCTTGAGTACTGTATAGAGGTCTGGAGGCCTCATTTCAAGAAGGATGTAGAGCTGCTGCAACGAGTACAGAGAAGGGCAACAAGATTAGTGAATGGAACAAAGGGTTGCTCTTACGAAAAAAGACTTAAGTTTTGCAAATTACAGTGTCTGGAGACTAGGCACTGGCGAGGTGATCTGATAGAGGTGTATAAAGGCTTGAATGGTTTGAGAATGCTCAATGCTGATGGAATTCTTCCTCTTGCTGAGAATAATCACGTTAGATGGCATAAATTCAAACTGAGGAAAGACAGATGTAGGATAGATGTGCGGAAATTTGCCTTTAGCTAGCGGGTAATTCGTTGGTGGAACAGACTTCCATCCCTTGTTGTGGAAGTTGATAGCCTAAATAAATTTAAGGCTCAGCTGGACAGGTATTTCGAACGAACAGAGGGGTGAAGTGGACGGTTTTTTTTTTTTTTTTTTTTTTTGGCTGATGCTGCATAAGCTTGCTTTCTTGCATCATATGCCTCTACTAAAGCTAATACTACTCACATACCATGTGAAATGCTCCCCGAGACCTGAAATGCCTGAACTTCAAGTTTCTGGGTGTATCAGCAAGAGGGGCCTGACAGCAACATGGTCTGATGATGGGTATGGGTAAGATGCCTGAAACGTCACCTTAAATTGTACAGTGACTTAGGCGGTTACCTTAATAAATTATAATATTAATTTCATGTGGTATATTGAATGGTTCTAATTATAGCAATAATCTTAATGGATAAGAACCACATAATGTTCTTCCCTATCTATACTACAACTGTTGTCTGTTTTTGAAGTACGCATTCAAAATGGTATTATATGGAAACTTGTACTTAAGTCATGGGAGTGCAGTTATAATTTCTAAATAGAGGATGGGTGAAACCTAGTGAAATTCATCACAGAATGGCTAGTGAGAACCATGTGATGTGTTATAGAGGAAGAATATGTAAAGCTTTCAAAGGGAGCCCAAGATCTGAAAGATTCTGCTTGACTCAAAGAGGTTAACTGCATTGTCATTCAAGACCACCTATGTGCTGCTGAAACGTTCAAGTGTGGAAAAAAGACCCATTATCTGAAAGATTATATACAAATGATATCTTTTATTGCTCAATAATAGGACAGAATACATATTAAACTATATCGATTCCATCAGTGTTGATCCACTGGTGATGTTACCCATCTATGGACAAATTCAGTGGAAAAGTGGAAAGCCTTATGTTACCCATCTATGGACAAATTCAGTGGAAAAGTTTGGTGAAACTCAAACAGTTGCTCTTGACATTTCAAAGGCTTTTGATTGTATCTGGCATATAGATCTTCTGAATCAGCTTCCATGTTATGGTTTGCCAAATGTTTTTTGTAATTGGGTATCCATTTTTCTCTCTGACTGCTCACCAGGTGATGGTACGAGGGTGGTTCAATAAAGAATCGCCCTCGCCTACTTCCACATATTGCAGAGTAATGATATTTTGTGTAACATCATACATATCTCTGTACTAAAGGTGTAAAATTTCAGCCGTGTCTTAATTTATTTTTCTCTTACAGAGCTGAATGAGTGATGAAGTAGCATCATGGACAAATTTGAAGCCAGAGCTGTAATCCAGTATCTGTTCTTGAAGGGAAAATCTCCTAAAGAAATTCAAGAGGAGATGACTGCTGTATATATAAGAATGAAGCCCCATCCTATGGCATTGTGAAGCACTGGCATAGACAGTTTAAGTGTGGTTGGACATCAGTAGAATCTGAGCCCATTCCAGGTCGTCCTCATTCAGTCATCGATGACAGTATGATCGGAAAAGTGGAGTCGTTAATCATGGAAGATTGCCAGATATCTGTGCTTGAATTGTCCCAGGAGGTGAAGTTTAGTGTGGGCTCTGTTGAAACAGTCCTTCACGACCAACTCCATTTACGGAAATTGAGTGCAAGATGGATTATCCAATTATTGACTGGTTTCCAGAAGGCTGATTGACAACAGCAATCACCAGAGTTGTTAGCCCTGTGCCAAAAAAACGAGGAAGACTTTTTCTCTCGTCTAATCACTCAGGATGAAAGTTGGATACACCATTTTGACCCTGAAAGTAAAAAGCAGTCCATGGAATGGTGACATCATGGTCCCCCCCCAAGAAGGCAAGGGTCCAAGCATCAGCAGGAAAGGTCTTGCTGACAGTGTTTTGGGATGAGAAGGGCGTAATAATGACTGATTACCTGCCGAAAGGTAGAACAATTACAGGTGCCTATTATGCCAACTTACTCACAAAATTGCGGGAAAAAATGAAACCACGTAGGCACGGCATGCTGCCCAAAGGTGTGAGAATGCTTCAAGACAATGCCCCAGTTCAAACTTCTGAAATTGCAACAACACAAGCAGCCACTTGTGGATATGAAATACTGCCCCATCCAGCCTACTCACTCGACGTTGCACCATCGGACTTCTTGTTTCCTTCCCTCAAATCATTTCTTCAGGGGACCCACTTCCCTGACGATGAGACACTCATTTCTGCAACAGTCATGGTTCAAAGACCAACCTCACCACTTCTACAAAAACAGTATCCGTAGCCCCATCCATCAATGGAAAAAACGTGTAAATCTGCACGGTGGCTACGCACAGGACTAAAACCTGTGCCAAGAATCAACAGGCTAGCACCTCTGCAGCTAGGTCAGGGCAATTCTTTATTGAACCACCCTCGTAGATGGCTCTCTGTCTTCTAACTTCTCCACTAATGCAGGTGTTCCCTAAGGTTCAGTTCTTTCTCTCAGTTTTTCCTCTTGTATATTAATGACCTTCTCCCATAGTTTTGCTAACGACAACACATTGCATACATTGCATTCCACCTCCCAGTTTGAGAAACCTTTCTCTACACAAACAGCTTCAACTTCTCAAATATCCACCAATAATTCCTTAAATGCTGATCTCCAGGTAATTTTCCAATGGGGCAAAGATAACTTAGATGATTGCAATCCTTCTAAAACTTAATCCTGTCTTATATCTCTCAAAAAGGATTATTCTGGTCCCATGCTTATCTTCGATGATGTTGTGATTTCTAGACAGGATCACATATCTCTACTGGAGATTACCCTGACTTCTAATCTCTCATGGCATAAGCACATCACATCACAAATATTGCTTCCTCTGCATCTAAAAAACTGCGTTTTCACTTTTGCTCTTGGCATTACTTTTCTTTTAAACAGGTACTCAATCTGTACAAATCTCAAATCCTGCCCTAACATGGAACATTGTTCCCACATTTGGAATGGTGCCCTCAAAACCTCTCTCAAGTTTCTAGACTCCATTCAAAAAAAGGGCAGTCAGGTCAATAATTGACCTGTTTCTTAAAAAAGTCTCTCCCCTATGTTTCACAGAAATTCTGTTTCTGATACATGCCTTCTCTATAGACACTTCCATTGGCACTGTTCTTCTGAATTGACTTCTATAATTCCCCATCTCTCTCTTCCAAACCAGAATGAACACACGCTGCAACTAGTCAGCATCCTATTATTGTGAAATGTCAAACTCACAGAACCAACTTTTCTTCTTCCTCATTTATTCCTTCAAATTTCATTTTCTGGAACAACCCACTTCACACGTATTTCTTGAAAATTGCAACCTATAGAAGTCTAATGTCAACAAGTATCTTCTTTCATTTTCTCAACCCGCGTACAGTACTAAGTACCACAGGTTCTAATATTGTGTTTGTTTTCATATAAAAAATAAAATAATATAATAATAATACAAATACTATAAAAACAAGAGTAACAGATCTTGACATAATGAAGTAAGTGGATTTACAAAATAAACACTACTACTTCGGTGTCTTAGTTAAATTGTTCTCTTTGATTCATTTACATTAGGCTATATCATTAATCAAATACTGTATACATTTTCATAATATTATTTTTTCCTTCTAATTTTTAAGACACTTTTCTTAACCACAGTGGCATACAATTCAGAATTATACAAGTTAGGCTTGATATTATACATTTTTATCACCTCAAAAAAAAAAAACTGCCATTTAGGCATGAAGTTGTCAATTTCTGACATTAATTTTCAGTCATATCAATAATGTTAAGGAGTCATCACTGAAGAATAACTGGGACATATTGAAGTTGACCCATTTAAATAGCCAATATTCAAAAACCTAAAGTTTGCAAGATAATAGATTTACCTCATGTAGCTTTTATAAAAAGGCCATAAGGAAGAATAGAGATTACACACATAATACATTTCATTACTGGGATGTAATCTTTAACATCACCATTCTACTCTTCCATTGATCTAAATAGGGACTCAACATGGGTTGAGTCCCTATTTAGATCTCGTCCTCCATTGTTGTCGATCTCTTGAATCTTGTACATCATTTGTTGATAGCTCTGAAAGCCTGTGTTTTCCTTTAGGCATTGGAGCCATTCTCTTTTGGATCTTCCTAGTGGTCTCTTATCTCCAATTCTTCCTGAGAGTACTACATTAGGCAGCCTATGTTGTTTCATCTGGTTCACATGTCCAAACCACTGAAGTTGTTTTTTTGTAGATCTGCTCTATTATTCTGCGTTCAAAATTTAGATCTCTCCTTACTTGTTCATTAGTTTTATGTTCTCTCCAATTTGTTTTATTGATTTTCCTTAGACATCTCATTTCAAATTACATTTTTTTTTGCCTTTCTTTCTTATTTATTCTACAGTTCTCTGATCCGTAAGTTGCTGTGGGTATGTGGGGATTGAGAGGCCCATCAAGCTCTCAGCCGCCCACATCAACGCCAGAGCTTGCACTTGGTCATCAGGCAACACAGAGGCAGCCCCCTACGTAGAATTGTTGGTGACTCTATTGTCAGGGAAGCGGGGAACATGCTTTGTAAAAAGGATAGGTGGAATAGGACCAGGGTATGTCTGCCAGGGGCAAAGGTTGATGACCATGTAGGGCGGATATCTTTTAAGGGTACAAAAGGTGATATAGTTGTACACGTTGGCACTAATGATATTAAGAGTGGGAGACCGGCGGAATTACTTAGCAAGTACAGGTCACTGTTGAAAAAAAGCAGTGAATTAGGGTTGAATTTGAAAGTGTCTGCAATTCTGCCCAGACACGATAGGAGGGAGTATATGATGAGAGCCTTGTTGATCAATTCGGCCCTGGAGGGATTGTGCAAGGCTCAAGGGGTAGAATTTTTTTCAGCCTGGACTGTACTTGTTAACAGGAGAGATTGCTTCTACAGGGATGGGATACACTTAAATAGAAAGGGTGCAAGAATTTTTGCTGATGCTGTCGAGGCAGAGTTAGGTGGGTCAGAAAACTGCTAGTTGGGGGGGGGATAAAGGACTAATAGATTAACAGTAGCCACTGGCAGAGGTGGAAGTGATTCTTGCACTGCTTCTATTGAAATGAGCAGAAGCCTGAAAAACAAGATGCAGGATATTTCAGAGACTGCTGGGAGTCATTGCGGTACAAGTAAACACATGGGTTGTGTTAGGGTAGCCAAGAATAGAAACAGGTGCATGTATACCTGCGTGTACACCAATGCTAGGAGTTTGGTAAATAACTTTGATGAATTTGAGGTATTGCTCAAAACATCAAAGGCAGATATTGTTGGGATATCAGAGACGTGGTGTCACACAGATATAAGGAATGCGGAAATGGAATTTGGGAATACAATGTGTATAGAAAGGATAGACAGGACAGGAAGGGAGGAGGGGTTATGCTATTAGTTAAGAAACACATAAAGTCCAAGGAAGTGAAGCCAGTCGACATCGATGGACAGGGCAGTGTCGAGTCAGTTTGGTGTGACATAAGCATAGGGAAATCAAAATTGAGAGTAGGAGTGTGCTATAGGCCTAATGACTCTGATGAGTATAATAAGATATTGTACAGGGAAATAGAGTGGGCCAGTAAATCAGAGAGTCTTATAAAGGGGGATTTTAATTTCCCAGATATTGACTGCAATTTGTGGGTTGGTCACTCGCACACTAGCAAAGCTTTTGTGGATTTATTGGATGCTTGTTTTCTACATCAGCATGTTCGTGAGGCAACATGAGGGAGCAATACTCTTGATCTGATTATCAGTAGTGATTCTTCATGCATTAAGAATCTGCAGATAAATGAACCACTAGGTGGCAGTGATCACAGTGTGTTGAAGTGGGATTTACTCAAGGAGGTAACTACCATCAGAGGTAAAGGGAAGGGTTTTTGTTTTCGTAAAGGCGACTATGATGGTCTGAGACAGTATTTAAATTCTATACAGTGGGACCAACTGATGCTGTTACCAACAGCAAACTCAAAATGGGAAGCATTCAAGGAACTAATCTTGGAGGCTACCAGGCTTTACATACCAACAGAAATATTGTTCAAGGTTTAGGCCTAAATGGTTGTCAGATGTTTTTGCTGATGCTGATGATGATGAGACATGTGGCAGAGAAGAAAAATGCATGGGATACATACAAATTAATGGGTGACATGGAAGCCTATGATAGATATAAGTTGGTCTGTAACCAAGTCACAAAGGAGATTAGGCAGGCTAAGGCACATTATGAGAAATCCTTGGCAAGGATGCAAAGAAAAACAGAAAAGAGTTCTTTACCTATTTAAACTCAAGAAGGAAAGGGATGAACCAGATTGGTCCACTGGATGTTGATGGTTCAACAGTTGAGGATCCTGCTCAGGTGGCTAACAATCTAAACGAGTATTTTGCATCTACATTCACGCATGAGGAGTTATTCAGGAAGGAGAATGATGTAGGTAAAGTAAACATTGGCAGTGAGCTGGATGATTTTGTAATAACTGAGAGGAAAGTGGAGGAGAGATTGTTGAGGATAAACATAAAAAAGGCACCTGTGGGGTGGATGGGATCTATCCAGTTATATTAAAGGAGGCAGCAAAGAAAGTAAGCCAACCCCTAGCCATAATTATGAGAGCTCCTTTGGACTCAGAGGAGGTACCCATAGACTGGAGATGTGCAAGTGTAACCCCAATTCACAAAGGAGGATCAAAGGCTGACACAAGTAATTATAGACCTGTTAGTTTAACTTCTATTCCAGGAAAATTAATGGAGGCACTGGTTAAAGAAGCACTGCAGGATCATCTAGACAAGAATTCAGTTATAGCTCAGATGCAGCATGGTTTTGTTAAGGGCAGGTCTTGCCTGACCAATTTGATTGGATACTATGATGTAGTCACAAAAGAACTGGATGCAGGGAATAACTTTGATATTATATATTTGGATCTTAGAAAGGCTTTTGATACTGTTGCACATGGAAGACTGCTGCACAAATTGGAGCAGTGTGGCATTGGAGGCAAATTGCTGCTATGGATAAGGGGATGGTTGAGTGGCAGAAGACAGAGAGTGGTAATCAATGGACACTGCTCAACGTGGACTAATGTTATTAGTGGAGTTCCTCAGGGTTCAGTGTTGGGTCCGTTGTTGTTTTCGGTGTTTATGAATGATATTGATGATGGGATATCAAGTTTAATGTCCAAGTTTGCAGATGATACAAAGGTTGGCAGGGTTGTTAAGGACACCACTGACGCTATGTTGCTGCAACAGGATCTGGAAAGGTTGAACAGATGGGCCGAGAGGTGACAAATGAAGTTTAACATTGACAAATGTAAAGTACTACATATGGGAAACAGTAACCCCAGAGCAACGTATCAACTCTGCGGTACTACACTGACAGTGGTAGAGAATGAAAAGGACCTGGGGGTAATTGTGCAGGCAGATATGAAGTTCTCTGAGCAGTGCAGACGAGCTGCAAGAGTAGCTCATGGTGTCTTGTCAATGATATACAGGAATTTTTCTAGCAGGGATAAGGAAGTGATTATTCCCTTGTATAAGGCAATGGTTAGGCCACATCTTGAGTACTGTATACAGGTCTGGAGGCCTCATTTCAAGAAGGATGTAGAGCTGCTAACAAGTACAGAGAAGGGCAACAAGATTAGTGAATGGAACAAAGGATTGCTCTTACGAAGAAAGGCTTAAGTTTTGCAAATTACAGAGTCTGGAGACTAGGCACCGGCGAGGTGATCTGATAGAGGTGTATAAGGCTTTGAATGGTTTGAACATGCTCAATGCCAATGGGATTCTTCATCTTGCTCAGAATAATCAGCTCAGAGGGCATAAATTCAAATTGAGGAAGGACGGACGTCGGATAGATGTGCGGAAATTTGCCTTTGGCCAGCGGGTGGTTGGTTGGTGGAACCGACTTCCATCACTTGTTGTTGAAGTTGATAGCCTAAACAAATTTAAGGCTCAACTGGACAGGTATTTTGAGCGAACGGAGGGGTGAAATGGGAGTGGTGTGTTTTTTTTTTTTTTTTGGCTGATGCTGAATAAGCTTGCTTTCTTGCATCATACGCCTCTACTAATGCTAATGCTAATGTTGACAGTTTCATATAGTTTAATTTTTAGACTATTCGAGATTTTATTGCTCTTCCATATGTTTTTGAATTTGTTCATGTTTGTCCATCTGATATTCAGTCTGTGATTAATTTGGCCAATATTACTTAGGTTTCCGGTTATTACAGAGCCAAGGTATACAAATTTTGGTACTTGTTCTATTTTGTTGATTTTGGATGTTTATGTCTTTATGTTTTTTTCTGATTTTCATTACTTTGGTTTTATTTATATTAATATTAATTCCATAATTGTTGCTTGCTTTATCGATGTTTGTTAATATTTCTTTTAGTTGTTCTTTGGTTTCTGTTAAAATCACAATATCATCTGCATATTTTATATAGTTTATATTTTTTCCATTTATTATTGTGCCTCTTTTTTCTTCAATTGATTTCATTAGTTCTTCTAGGTAGATATTAAATAGATATGGAGATAAAGGGCATCCCTGCATGACTCCTTTCTCTATTTCAAATTTCTCTGTTTTAAGGTTGTTGAATTTTACTATTGCTCTTGTATTTTTTTAGAAATTATTTACAAACATGATTATTTCATGATCAAGTGGGATTTTTTGTAGTTGCTTCATTAAATTTTCTCTGTTTACAGAGTCAAATGCCTGCTTGAAATCAATGAAGAACAGATAAAAAGGTTTCTTTTTATTCCAATATTTTTCTGCAATGACGTTTAGTGTGAATATCTGGCCTATTGTTGATCTGCCTTTTCTAAAACCTGCTTGTTCTTCCCCTTACTGTTTCTTCATATGTTTTAAGTATCCTATTTTGTAAGATCCTTATAAATATTTTATATATATGGTTTAAAAGGGTAATGGGTCTATAATTCTGACAGTTTTCTTTATTTCCTTTTTTGCGTATAGCTATTATTCCACTTTTCCAGTCTTCTGGTATATCACCTGTAAATAAAATTAGATTAAACAATTGTGCGAGGTGTTTTAACATTGCATCGCCTCCCAATTTCCATAGTTCTGCTTGGATACCATCATTTCCGGGTGCCTTGTCATTCTTCATTTGGCTAATTGCTCTCTGAACTACTTCTTTTGTTATCGAGGGTGCTTTATCTCTTCTATTATCTAAGAGTGTTTTTTCCTTCCCCTTTGAACAGGGTTTGGTAATATTCTTTCCATATTTTTTAATTTCTTGCGTGTTTCCTGTTTTTATTTTCCATCGTCAGTGTTTTCGGGATGTATGTTTTAGAGAGTTCCTTTATAACCCAGTTAGTTGTTTTAGAGTCGTGAAGTTTATTTGCCTCTTCACACTGCTTTGCTTTGTCTTCCAACCATTTCCTTTTAGCAGCTTTACATAGGTTGTCTATTTTATTTTTTAGGGCTTTATATTTTTCCCTTTTGTCTTGACTATTTTCTTTGTTTAGGAGATTTTTCATTTGTCTTTTTTCCTTTCATACATCTAAAATTTTATTTATTTATTTATTTTGGGCTGATGCTGCATAAGCTTGCTTTCTTGCATCAAATGCCTCTACTAATGCTAATGCTAATCTAAAAAGGAATGGGTAAAAGAAAATTAGTAAAATAAGAGTAACTGAGAGAAATTGCTGGAATTTACAATTAAGCAGAATTAAACTTTTCACAGGACACACCGCTGTAGAATTTTTTCAGAAGTTTAACTTTATACCACGAGAGGCACTTCCTTTATGCATTGGAACCACAGCTGGGGCTAAATATGAGCAGGTTATAATAATAATAAATGCAGAAAAACAAGTGGGAATGGCTTGCCAGTGTTTATGAGTTCACGCCAACAGCTGATGCTGCAACCAACACCACCAAAACAGTAGTGGCAGGTCGGGGCGCCAACCTGGGAAATTTGAAATTACGCTCGTAGAAATTATGTCCGAATTAGCGGCGGAACCAGATTACCAGTGGCCAGATTAGTGATGGTCAACCTGTAATAAAAATAATGAGGATCTCAATCACAGGATTAAATAGGAAAATGTTTTAACTTTTGCTAGTTTCATTTAAACTACCTCATATTATTGTCCCACTTATATCTATCTATTTTTGTTAATATGATTTTCTTACCTTTGCAGAAAATGGCAATGGTGACCACATAGTCTTGTGAATAACAGATGCTTCTGAAGAATATGATGGTAATGGTATAAACTTAAACTGTAAAAAAAAAAAAATATATATATATATATAAAAATAATAATAAATAAAAATAAACATCACAATGAAGACAAAATAAAATTTGTCTGTTATTTGTGCAAATTTTTATGTTATTGGTCATTTATCATTCCTTGAAATTTAAAGAAGCTCAGAACACAGGTTATTTATGTTTTCATGATGACTTAGTTCATTAGTTTGTAAATATTTCTCAACTTTTTTTTTACCCCTGGGATAAGTAATACTATAAGTACTAGTCATAATCTAAGTGATCATATAAGGTGGTATATTTACATCCAGCATTTAGAGGCTTATAATGGTAAAAACAGATATTTTCCTTCTTTTAGTAAAAATTATTATTATTTTTCTGATCAAATGGAAGAAGGATGTTGTGATGATGCTGTTATAAAAAAAATTCGCTTATTAGAAGTAGTACAGTGAAGCCTTGATTTAAATGACTATATGGGGTAAGGCCTGTTTACTAAATCAGATTGTCTCTTAAATTTGAAAGAAATATATACAGTTAGTGAAGTTTCTAGGATGTGACAAAAAAAAAATTCCATACTAAGAAATAAAAACATTAAATGTAACACTGTTTTATTGCACTTGTGTGGAACAGAAGAGCTTGAAATTTTGTTGTGTCATATACTAGCAGTGGAAACTGACTAAAGCTTATCTGGTGGCTGAATAACTCTCAAGTACCCTCACTGAAAGGTCAGCTGACTCCCAAATGATGCCTCAAAGGCATTATTTCCCATAGTCCTCCCTATGGATTCACTATGTCATAAAACCTACCATATCTGTTTGTTGTTTGTTTGTTATTTGGTTTTTAGGAGCATTAGCAACTAAGGCCATATTGCTCCGAGATATGCGGTGGTCATTCCCTGACCTTTCCGCATTCTCCGTATTTGGTGGTGACGGGCCTACCATATCTACTGAAAGAGCAAATAATATAGCTTTGCCTTATGATCTAATATGTTTTCTGAAATTTATACATCTGGCACTGTCAGTGGCTTGAAATGAATGCCATTTCCTTTCTTTGGTTTATGGATTAAAGAAAGATCACTTAGGCCAAAACAACAACTAGTTCTTGTGACCTATGTAACCTTTTGTGACAGTGATGTTGCAGACAGCTGTCACTGAAGAAGTGGTAAGAAAAAAGTACCACAAAACATTTGACTCCACTGGACATTATTTTCAAATCAGAAATAAACAAATTACGTTTATTTCTGATTTGGACCAACATAGGTTTGAGTGCCATATTATTTTCATATGACTGCACAATTCGTTATTTCCCTCTTTTGAAAATATTTTGGGCCCTAAATCATTTTGCTAAAAAAAATTGTTTTTTTTTTTCCCATTCTTAATTCTTTATGGGCAATGGACTTGTTTGTACAATACAATTGGGCCTTTGCTATGTACTGTAATTCAATTTGACGACACTCAAAAATAAGTCACGAACACCAAGGTTTTTTTGTGGTTAAGAAAAGTTGGTGGAGGGGGTTATCTGCATCTTTAGTCAATACGATCCTCTTCTGAATTTGGCAATCCAGTTCTTGATAATACTGTAAAAGGTAAACTGCAGCCATTATGAACCCACTGCAGGATGGAAGCCTCCTCGACAATTCATGCTGAGTGAAATGGACCATAATCTGCCACGCTGGTC
Organism: Mastigoproctus giganteus; assembly: GCF_048544385.1. Taxonomy (NCBI): domain Eukaryota; kingdom Metazoa; phylum Arthropoda; class Arachnida; order Uropygi; family Thelyphonidae; genus Mastigoproctus; species Mastigoproctus giganteus. Next base: position 182,563,586 of record NC_143581.1, read on the forward strand.
CAGAGTGGGTTGGCAAATCGACCGTATTTAGCAGTCAGGGGCTTGAACCCCAGTCTACTCAAAGAGTGTGTGTGCTACTGCAGTCACACTCCTGACCACTCAGCTACGGAGGCCGATAATACTGTATGATGGTCAATCAGTATAATATCTTCATGAATTCTTATGGATTTGCTTCCTAGAAGTCCTTAAAAAAAAAAAAAAGTATTTCATTACTGTTCAAAGCTCTCTTTTTTGTGAAATTACTGGTTTTGGTGGATCTTCTTATTTTGATGCAGTCTCCTATTGGAGACTGGCAATCACCATGCTGTACTTCCTCTTCCCCCACTGCCCCTCTTTTTGCTCTGGTGGGGCAGGCCTGCTCCACTGATTTGACAGTCATCTTCTCTATGGACTCCATATCTCTGTCTTTTTCCCCCAGCCTTCAGTCTCCCCTCCCCCTTTAACTTACAACTATTAGCATTCAAATCATTGTTAAATTGCTTGAGCCCTACACTCAAAAACTTAACATCAAATTGCATAACTAGTACTCCTTTTGGCTGATCCCTATCTATAGCGTTTTTATTTATTTATTTTTTTTTTTTAGGTCCTAGCCACTAAAATTTCAGGAAATTAGGTGGCAGGACCTGCCAGAGTAAATATACTCGTATACCTGATCTGCCTCCATGGGGAGGAGTGTGGGCAACATTGGGTCCCATTAAGGGCCCCAACGGCCAAATGAACAACGGTACATGACACTACACATATACAAGATTCATACACTTTTAAACCTCTGGCATTGACACTGTTCTGTTTCACACCTACAATGTATACTACGCGGAGATGGGGGAAACCCCTGGTGCCATTGGACACTAAACATACTAACACTCTCTACACAATTTTAATAATATGCACCTAATGTGCATATGAAGTGTACTGGGAGGTGGTTTACCATCATCAATATGAGTTGGAAGAAAGGTAGGATGCATATGAATTCTAATATAGGATTCATATGAATGTAATAGATTTTTATTATTATAAATCAAATACTCTTTTAGGGTATTTTATACCTTCCTCATCCACTGCTTTTAAAAATAAATTAATATCAGATATCAAGATAAACTTAGGAACTAAAAAAGCCGACCCTTTCCTACAAACACAGTGGAATAATTAAAAAAACAAACAAACAAAAAAAAAAAAAAAACAGACCCAATAGTTTAACAGTCATATAACACCTGCACGTAACAGATGCTAATATATAAAAGTATCCATGCTTGGTAAAACTGAGAGCCTCAAAAGAAAAATTATTCATGGTCAGCACTACATTATATTTGTATTAATATACCATGCCTATTCAATAAGCAAAATTGTTTTGAAATGATCTTTCAAAATACGGATTAATTATTTTATATTAATTGTATTTAATATGTTCAATACTAAAATAAAAGATTAATTTTATAAAGGAATTGTTCAAACATATTTATCTGCAAGCTTTAAGGGTTAAAGAGGTACATGCAATTTATGAGCTACAGTTTGGCCATCAGTGGTATATAGTATCTATACATATATGTTGCTTGATAATAAAGCCTTTATTTTAATTTATAATATAGGCACCTCTGTAGCCAGGTGGGCAGGAGCAATAGTGCATAGCACACGCTTCTTGATTAGATGGGGGTTCAAGCCCGTATCCACCAAATACGGAGGAGACGGCAGGTCAGGGACCACCACATATTCCCAGCCCAGATAAAGGGTGAGGGTTGGCGTCAGGAAGGGCATCCGGCCGTAAAAACAATAAAAAAAAATGCTTACCCCATATAATAATGGGAAGAAAAAAAAAAAAATTTTATTTATAATATAAAATTCTCAAGACAAAAACTGGTCCACGAAATAATCACCAACATAAGTCTGTTGTGACCTCTAAATATTCATTTACATCTACATTATTAAAAATGGTTACTCTGCCACTTACTTAAGCTATAAGAACTAAGTAAACAATTTCAATAGCTCTCACGCTAAATCACAAAGATGAACAAAGAGCATACTGAAAGCAACATTGACCTGAAGTTCCCATTAATCGAAATAATCAAGCCAATTTCTAAACTGTTGGGAAAACTTGGTCCTAACACATATGGCCATTTCAGTGGTATCTGGCACCTCATTTGTGGACTCATCAATACAATTCTTGATAACTCAGCGATAATTCAACACTCAACATGAAAGACACAAAATCAGTTTTCAAAAATGATATCTGTTCATTCGTAAGCAAAGGCATGACATGTAGTCATGATGTTCATTAAGAGGAAAGGCATTACGTAATTAAACACCATATGCATCTACTTGTCCAATTAAATACTAAGTGTAAACACTTACGGGATTCACATTTGATTTTTCTTTAGCCTTTGGTACTTCGTTAAATTTTGAGTGTAGCCAGTAAAATCTGAATTCTGTCTGAAAATAAATTAAATGACTTGTTTAAAGATATATTATTTTACATTTCAGTATAATGTACTGAACAAAATATCCGTATATTATTACACTGCTCTATCAATAAAATCCCTAATTTTTAAGATACTATATAACTTTGGAATACAAGAACTAATATAATTGGGAGAAATCCAAATTTGATCTGTTATATGAAAATACTAACAATAAAAAACATTAATTTAAAGTCATCATTAATTTTTATTACTATAAAAGCACACATTTTTTTTTTAATAGTGAGAGACAGATTATAAATTAACAGACCCATTAAATAGAAAATTAAACCGACACAAAAATATTTTAATGATATGAACTGGAGCTGTGGAGCTGTTCGGAACAAGTACAGAGAAGGGCAACAAGATTAGTGAATGGAACAAAGGGTTGCTCATACGAAGAAAGGCTTAAGTTTTGCAGATTACAGTGTTTGGAGACTAGGCACCTGCGAGGTGATCTGACTGAGGTGTATAAAGCCTTGAATGGTTTGAGCATGCTCAGTGCTGATGGGATTCTTCCTCTTGCTCAGAATAATCATCTGAGAGTGCATAAATTCAAATCGAGGAAAGAAAGATATAGGATAGATGTGCGGAAGTTTGCCTTTAGCCAGCGGGTAGTTGGGTGGTGGAACAGACTTCCATCCTTTGTTGTGGAAGTTGATAGCCTAAATAAATTTAAGGCTGAGCTGGACAGATATTGGGAATGAACGGAGGGGTGAAATGGGAGAGTTTTTTGTTTTTTTTTTGGCTGATGCTGCATAACTTGCTTTCTTGCATCATATGCTAATGCTAAAGATTATTTGTCAAGATGTTACCGTTCCAGAAAATTTGGAATAGCTTAGGATGAGAATGGATCACCTTATGTATGAGGGTCTTGTGGAAGAAGAGGAATTTTCTAATCAGTAAATTGGCAAGGCTGTTGCTTCTTTGAAGGACAATAAATGTCTCGGTCTGGACCTCCTTGAGGTGGTGGTTATAAAGAGAGTTTGGTCTGCCATTGCAAAATTAATTTTTAATCTGTTAAATTTCTGCTTGATTGACAGTCTGTTCCCCAACCCTTGGAAACAGGTAAACCTCAAAATTCTGTTGAAAAATCCTGAAAAACCTCCAAATTTACCTTCTTATCGTCCCATAGCATTGTTGCTTGTTTCGAGAAAAGTTTTGGAGAAAATAATAGTTTATAGATTCATGAATTTTTATGCTGACAAAAACTTACAAGCAGCTAATCAATTTGAGTTCTGCAAAGGAAGGTTGGTACTGTTGATACCATTCAGCTAGTCATTGATTCTGTACAGTCTGCAGACTGTACAGAATATTCTAAATATGTCCTCGGCCTCTTCATGGACTTCAAAGGAACCTTTGACACTGTATAGTGGAAAAGTGTCCTGGTGAGGTTCCCAGAGGCCAGGGTCTCTGTGCCCATTTATTGTTTAATCTCTATTTTGAGGATAGAGCTCTCTTGGTTTACTCTGATACTTGTTCTGTTAAAGGAATGTCACAAGGTGCTGCCCTCAGGGTCAGCCCTTTGGCAGTATTGCTGGACCATAGTCCTTGATGGGTGGCTTGTGAGGGGAACATGAAAATGTTATCAAGATAGCATATGCTGACGACTTGGCAGTTTTAATTTTTGGAGAATCACAGCCTCTATTAGAAAAATCTGTAAACAATGTTCTACAGAATTTTAACAACTGGTGTGTTGTTCATAAGTTAAAAATTTCGATTGATAAAACAAAGCAAATGCTTCTTAAGGGAAATTTAAATAGGCCTCCTACTTTAAAATTGAATAACCGTACCATTAAATTAGTCAGGAATTATAAGTATTTTGGTATTATCGTGGACAATCGGTTCAGTTTCATTGCTCATGCTCGGTATCTTGTTCAAAAAATTAAAGTACTGACTGGAAAGATCTTGAGAATCTCCAAGAATGTATGGGGTATAAAATCTGCAACTTTAAAGTTGTATTACAAATGTGTCTTCTTACCCATTATTTGCTATGCTTCTGGTGCTTGGGGTTTCTGGATAATAACTCAGAAAATATCTTACTAAGGCTCAGCATTTTTTTATTCTGATTATAACTAGGAACTGCATAACTGTGTCTATGGGTAGCTCTACAGTTACTGAATGGAAAGCTTCCTATTCAGTATGAGGTCATTTATCATTATTTACAGTTTTTTTGTAGGAAGGCTATTCCTGCAAGGTTAGGAGAGTATGCTATAGATTTGGATATGCCTGTAAAAAGGAAGATAATGAAAGAATTATGGGAAAACTTATAAATAGTTGGCACTCTTCTTGGATGGCTGCTGATTTAGGTAGATCTACATTTAAATTTTTTCCAAATGTATAAGTTGGATCTAGACCAAGGTTACATGATGGATCCAAATGCAAACGTGTAATTTTATTGTATACAGTTATTCTTTAATTGAAGTAAATGAGTGCAAAATTTGAATTATTTGGTATATATCCATACAAAAGAAGTATTTTTTGGCTAAGCTTCCCGATTCAGATGAGCTATTTAACTTTGATGTATAAGTAAATTGTGTAGAAATTGCTGTTTTAGCTCCATGATAGTGCTGGCCATTCCACTGTTTGTTTGTTTGTTATTTGGTTTTTAGGAGCATTAGCAACTAAAGCCATATTGCTCCGGGGCATGTGGTGGTCATTCCCTGACCTTTCCGCATCTTCCGTATTTGGTGGTGATGGGCTCAAACCCCGGTCTAATCAAGAAGCGTGTGCTACACACTGCTGCTCCTTCCGGCTATGGAGGTGCCCCCATTCCACTGTGGTTTGTACCTGGTTGGAAAGATTTGGATTTGCTTTGTTCCAGCCTCTGTTCTGTTGTGCCAATGATTGGTCGGTCTTTTAGTCTGGTGAGCATGAGCTTGGTAAATCCAGGGTCCTGAGCTGGATATCATCATACTTCTCTTTCTTGGTGATTCCCTTCTACTTTTGACTCTCTCTCTCTCTCTCTCTCTCTCTCTCTCTCTCTCTCTCTCTCTCTCTCTCTCTCTCTCTCTCTCTCTCTCTGTGTGTGTGTGTGTGTGTGTGTGTGTGTGTAACTCGGGAAATTTTTTTTTTTTTTTGGCTGGTGCATCATAAGCTTCAGGCTTCCTTGCAACATATGGCTAATAATAATAATAAGGTAGTATGAGTATTTTGTTTATGATTACTGTATATATAAGATAAATTTTGGGGTGATTTCTGGAGTGGTGATCATGCCCAAATAGTGATGTAAATAGTGTATAGGTTGTGGCGACAGGACAGTTGTCTACTAGTCAATCTGTCCCCCCCCCAATTTTTTGAGGGGTGTCTCCTCCTTCCCCCCACTGTCTGCCCTCTTTCCTCCCCCTCCCTTTCCCATACTTCTATTTCCTTTCTCCATTCATTCAATCTTTGAGATTCCAAGTTCTCTTGAAATCTCAATAAGAGTCTCAACATGGTTGTTGAACCTGGTGCCTCCATAGCCAGGTGGGCAGGAGCAGCAGTGCGTATCATATGCTTCTTGATTAGACCGGGGTTCGAGCCCGTGAGCCACCAAATACGGAAAGGTCAGGGAATGACCACCACATATCCCCGAAGCAATATGGCCTTAGCCTTAGTTGCTAATGCTCCTAAAAACAACAAACCTGGCTGCCTCCATGTTTCTTGGGATGGGTCAGGGCACCAGGTGTTTCCTGCCCCCCGGCTACCAGGCACCAACGCGCACGCACGCACACGCACGCACACACACACACACACACACACACACACACACACACACACACACACACACACACACACACACCTTGGCCAAGTGCCTTCGGAAGCTATAGCAGCACATCGGGGAAACCCTGGAAGGCGCAACAAAGTACAAAAAATTTTTAAAAAAGTAATAATAAATAAATAAAAATTACTTGTCATCCTCTCCCCCCCATTTTGTCATGGAGATGCCTCACGTTTCCATCTCCAGCTCTCTTGTCCTCCATCCCACATATCATCACCCTCTGTGTTTCACTTTTCAAGCACTAACCCCTGTACCTCAGGGTGAGGAAGGAAGCCCTGTGCACATAGAGGACACCAATAATGTTTAGTTATTTAGCATATGCTCAATATTCATACCAAAATGCAGTGCAGTTCAATAAGTAACGCAAGTAAATGCACTTCGGCCTTAGAAATTCACAATAGAAAGTCAGCTGGCCACCAGCACGTGTATAAGGAAGAGGAGGAATTTATGATGTACACTTGTTGTACTACCAATTATCCATTAATACACCTAATATCATTTTTCTGGTGTTTTTAGATATGAATGGACAAAGTGACAACTATTTCCAGCAATAGTGTTTGATGGAGTTCCTGTTCAAACTGGATGATAAGTCAGTTAAATTTATCCATTGAAAACATCTGGATGGTAACCAGACTGAAGTAATGTCCAGAGGTGGCTCCAACAGTTTCGAAAATGTGATTTTAATATCAAGGACAAACCAAGAGCTGGAAGACTAACGGCTGTCACAAAATCTTTGAAATGAGGTGCATAACCACCAGACAAGTGATGGACACTGAAAAAATGTCAAAGGGAAGTGTTTTGACCATCATAAACAGACTGGGGTACAGAAAATCTGTTCTTGGTGAGTGCCTACACTGATCATATTGGTGATGGCTGCGAGGAAAGAGACGTGAAGATCTCTTAGAGATGTTTGGTGTTGGCAGTTCTCTGTGTTAAAGGAGTCATTATGTGATGAAACATGGCTCTTCCAAGTTATGGGTACACCAGACATCAACTGGGAAAAGGGTCAAAAAGTTCCAAATCACTGAAAAAAACTTATGGTCACCTTCTGGGATCAAAACGACATAATTTTTATTGATTTCTTGGAAAGTGGAACCACCACCAACAAAGAAAGATATTGCTTGTCCCTGGAAAAACTTAATCGACCTCTGAAAAGCAAAAGACCCGAACTGAATTAGCAGGATATCAAGTTTCATCAGGATAATGCAAGACTGAACATGTCATAGATGCTACTGTCAAAGGTTGCCCAGCTGGGGTGGAGCATAATGCCTCACCCACATAATAGCCCTAACCTCACCCCATCACATTTTCTTTTGTTTGTCTGGTAGACTGAAGGCATACTTGAATGGTAGGGTGTTTAAGAGGGATATGCAACTCACTCATTTCTGACATTAAACATTAGTGTAAACGTCAGCCTCCTGATTTTTATCAAAGTGCATTCACTTCCTGCAACAAATGCTGGAGAAAATGCAGTGAATATGGTGGTTTTTATATTAAGTGATATTTTCACAGTTGAAAGATTGTATTACTTATTGATTTGCCCTTGTATTTGCAACTTTCACTTCATTTATTCCTGTCTTTCCTGTCTCACTCCAAGTTCAACTTGGAGTGAGACAGGAAATTTTTCAACGTAACAGTTTTTTTTTTTTTTTTTTTCAAAAATTTGAAAGAATATATTTCCAGGTACTCTGTTGCGTGCTTTTTCAAAATCAACAAATCTGAAATAAGCTCTTGCCACATTTCTACAATTTTTCAATGATTTAGTGCAAAAATTTTATGGCAGCATTCCCTGTTTGGGCCTAACACCTGATAGTTCTGCAGGATTACATTCAACAATACATCAACAATCATTTTTCTCTAAAATATTTGCAGAGATTTTACTACACTAAGGAGTGAAACTCTTCTGCAGTTTTCCTGCTTGGCTTTACTTACCTTTTCATTTAATCTACACCTGTTGCCTTTACACATTAAATATTTTCCATGCCCATTTAAACCTCAAAAACAGATAGTATAGTATCCATAATTTCTCCCAAGTAAATTCAGAGTTAATTTTAAACTGAAATAGCTGTGTTTGTAATCAATAGTTGATAGTCTAAACAAAATTCTTGTTGCTCTTTACGATATTGCTGTAGGTATAACTTCCTACTCTGCTACAAGGCTAGTCAAAAATTTCTGAGAACAGGGTATGTAAAGTGTATTAATAAATTATGCTGACATTAGTTATAGCCCAAAGTAACTGCATCTTACTAATCTAATATTAAAAATAGCAAGAGTTGATTTTTATAGTTTATAGTCTTATAAAATAACATGAAAAAAATTATGTCAGTAGGTGAAAGAAAATGAATATCTGGCAATCAAGCATTATTCAATAATCAAATTTTTAACCAGAGGGCGGAAATGCTAAAGAAATCCATGAAAGAATGACCAATATTTGGGGAAGTATCACCCAGTTATGCTACTTTTTCAAGGCATTTGGCAGAGAAAAGAAGACAGGAGTTAGTTTACGATAATCGAAGGGCTGGCCACCTGGCAATCAATTCTGAAACAACTACCATCGTTGAAGGAAATATTTTAGAAAATAGCAGAATTAAAGTGTCTGAATTAAGATCACAATAGTAGGAAAGTATTATACCAGCCTTATGCCAAAGTTAAATGCTGCAATTCGGGGGAAAAAAAAAAAAATAAAGACAAAAAAAAAGTTGGGTTTTGCTTCCCCACGATAATGTACCCGTTCACAAAGACCAGGCTAAAATTCATGAACATGGATTTGAACAATTACACCCACAGAGTCCAGATTTGGCCACAAGTGACTATTATTGGTTCAGAAATCTCAAATTACATCTTCATGAAACTCATTTTAAAAATTATGAAAAGCTAAAACAGCTGTGAATGCCTAGTAGAATGACCGACTCGAAGAATGTTTTTTTTTTTTTTGAAGGATTACACTCTTCTCAAATTAAATATAATAAATGTATCTGAACTTTGTGGTGAATACACTGAAAAATCAAAAAACAGAATTTTGTACTTATGTCATTTACACTCTGTTCTCAAGTTTTTTGGCCATTCACCTCTAGTATTTAAATCTCCAACCATTACTAATCTTTCTTTGTCATTAGTTTCTATAGCTCCTCCTAAGATATTAAAGAAAGATTTCACCATCAAAATTTACATCTTAAATTTTTTTCAGATAACTCTGCTGGAAAATGATTCCTAGTCAATTAAACTTTCTTCTAGAATAAATTAATTTATAATTATCGTTTAGCTGCAGCTCGCCTATATCCACACTAGGTTTCTGTGATATCTGTATTCTGATATTACATCAATCATTACACTCCTTTGCTATTTAAGCTTCCACTGTTGATGGTACCTAACATGATGGTTGTTCTAGTAGCAAATTTAGGGTAAAAAAGTGCAGTATAGATATTGTGAACCCAGGTTCAAGTCCCAATTGGTACGTGTCTTGATTGTTTGGTCCTATTATAGTGAAATTATTTCAGGCAATAATTTATCCACGTCTTAGTCCTCCCATGTTAGCAATCTATCCTTGTTCATCTGTTTGACATACACAGCTGGCTCACTACTGATAGGTTACATCTTTGGCTCCCTACTAATAATTTACACCCTTCTTGTGGCCAAGAAAAGGTAGACTATTAGTATGTTGCATCACAAAAGCCTAGCTTAGAAGGTGTGAAGGCCATTTCCTGGTTAGGTAGCCTATGACACTTCACTAACCTATAGTCTTCAGATGATGACCCCTTCAAATAAATAACAGATTGGTATTGCACATTTCCGGATGATAAACATTCTGAATTACAGGTATTAAGACAGATCTGTTAATGGGGTTACTCCTTACAACTTACTAAACATGTATACTGCCAAGTGCAAAGCAGAATAAATGAACAACTTTCAATCAACAATTGTTGTTGATAGTGGTTTTAAAGTACATCAACACCTTAGGCCATGCTGCATCAACATGTGATGTCTAGACATCATACATTGTTTACAGGCCAATTTGCATACTTTGCAGGCTGAAGAAACCCAGAATAACTCACATAGAAAAAATACCCCTCAATTCATTTGCAATCAGCTAACTACAACTCTGATTGAAAAGGAGTTTAAGAATTTCTGCAGTCTCCAATAGATTCAAACCTAGACCACTTCAAATAAGGATAAGTGGCAAAACTACTATATTTTCATGGAAGACACCAGGGCTTATTGGTATTGCATTTGGTGGCATTATAAAAAAAAAAAAAAAAAAAAAAAATCTCCCGGGGATTTGTTTTAATAATGGCATCAAATGCACAAATTTAAGGCTATGTACATATTACAAAAGTACAAGAAATATTATGAACTGGATGACATTTATGGAAACTTACTTTACTGAGTTTTATTTATTTATTCCCTTAAAACAACAAAGTATAAATTTTATAAAAATTTCCACAATAAAAGCATATTTTCATCATATTCTTTAGTACAGTTTTTATTTTTACAAGTCTACAACTTCCAGAATAGTATTCCTGTGCATTCTGGCAGAAAAAAAGCCCTGGTTGACAACAAACTAATTTCTTCAAAGAATATTGTTTGGTTTCTATATGTGAAAACTGTTTTATATTTTTTCACTATGTCATTATACTAACCTTCAAACCACTGTACAGATCCAACCCACTTTTTTGGATAAAAAAAAATAATGTGGTTTGTTTAATACCAGATAAACAGGGCAATTCCACATTTCTTAGTTCAACCCATGTTGATTTGTGTGGAGAAAACCGATACATCTGAGAGTTATTCCATAATGCTATTGCCAGAGAATTTTTTAATACCATTAGTTTTCCACATTGCTTACTGCTACGACTGCTGCATGAAAGTTCAATTTAACTCCAAAAATTTGAGAAGGCCCATTATCACACACACACACACACACACACACACACACACACACACACACACACACACACACACACACACACACACACACACACACACACACACACACACACACACACACCTCATATGAAAGTAGTAGTTTTTGTAACGACTCTATGATATTTATGAACATGCAGTCATGATTATCTGCATTCACCAAGTACAGAGAAACAAAATCTAACAAGACAAATTATGACAGTAAATTGACGCTAACTGAAAGACTGCCAGACACTGAAAAGGATTGCAGTCCAAAAACACAAAAATATTACATAAAAAAAATAACTGGAGAACTTTATAAAGCTGAAATTTATGACATAGCTGCTATTGCCAAGCTACTCACATTACTAATGGTAATGCTAGAAAGAGGTCGCAATTATGTAAGGAGCAAAAAACTGGATATATGATGATTGGAAACTTGTCAGCCAAATCATTATTCACACTTTTTTTACATCAGGAATAGTTTATATTTGGTGAATGATAAAGGAAGCACATCATCCTGACTATCTTGTGCTAACCATTAGTAGTTTTGGCATCAATATATTGGTATTCTTTAGGTCTTATCATCACTCTGAACAGCTAAGTTACTTCCTTGATATTTTGAGTGACTATTGTTTTCACAAACAATGCTATATTTCAAGGTGATAATGCTCCAATACCAGATGCGCCCAATCTTGTTTGAGGAAGATGAAACTGGGGCTAAGCATCTCCCATGGCCTGCAAAATCACCAAACTTAAATTTTATTCAGCCACTGTAGGCATATTTGGAGAGAAGAGAAGATTTCTTCCATCTTCACCACTCAAAGAGCTTGAAACCTTCCTCCACAAAGAATGGTCCAATATTGCTCTTACGACAGTTCAAGATTTATTTGAATCTATTTCAAATAGAAGAAACTGTTTTAAAGCAAAGGGAGGTCCAAAACCATATTAGTGCATACCTGTAACTCTTATCAAAGGTATTTCCATTATTTTTGCCACCCCCTGTATAAATCATATATATAAACTAATAAATAGATAGTTTATATATAAACTATTTATTTACACCCATTCCCACATTCCTTACTTTCTCCCAATGATGGCTAATGAAATCAAATTCCAAAAAATATCTACTTTAAAGGGTTAAGGAAAAAATTTATTAGTGGGTTAGAAGCTCAGAACTGTCATAAAAGAATAAATTTATAGTTTTAAAATTTTAATAAATTAATTTTTTTTCTTATTCACAACCTCTATATTATAAGGATACTCAGTATGTAAATTTCAGAAAATAGTTTACTAATTAATTATAAAAAAATCAAGGTTCAGAACATCACTGAGGAACAGGTCTAAGTAATGTTCTGAAATGTTCAGCTTTTTTTTTTTCTTTTTTTATAATTTTTTTATTGCCATGTATCTAACACTAGATATATAACAGCAAATGAGTCTTACATTCTTTTAATCTTTCATGATATGGAAAATAATGAATTAGTCTTGAATTTTATCTCTAATTTAGAGAGATTTCATTTTTTTTTTTTTAAACTGGTAATAATAAAAATACAATCATACCTCAGAATCAAATACTGGATGAGAATTCCAACACATGACATCAAGGACATAATAAGTTCGCTCTACTTCATTGAAAATGCAATCAAGCAAGCTGTACCCTAGAATGGTAAAGATGTTTGATTTTATGGTGTTTTGATTAGTTTACAGAAATAATGAGAAGATAGCCTATATACAATAACACTGTTGACCTAAAAACCTTTTGTTAACATTTTAAATTAAAAGCTAATTAACACCATATGGGTTTTAGTAAATTTGGTCCCCCATTCAGCTTATTGAAAGAGTATATTCAAGTTTAACTCCTGCAACGATAGAAAAAAAAGTGTGTACAGTTATATTTTCTGTATAAATTGATTAACAAAGTTGACCATACAGTACTGCTTGAAGCTGTGATTTTTAATGCATTTCCCTCTAGCATTCAACTAACTACAGTAAGTAAATCTTCATTATGCGAAAATTTATTTTTATTTTGTTACACAGAGCATTAAAACTACGATAAATGAATTAGCTTTCGGCTGGGTGGCAGCCTTCATCAGATTAAAATACTTTGAATGGCAGTTGGAATAGAGATGCACTGCCAGGATGGTGCGTGAGGCACGTGGTTAATTGTTTGTTGATGTTTGTGGCTGTGACGTATGGTGGTGACGTGGCCAGCGTTTGTCTATGGACAGAATTACTGCTTCTGTGATGGGGTTAAGTTGACAACCACTGTTCCTGTTCAACGAGGTATCCGAGCATTTTATACTTAACGATTCCAACCAGGTGCGCCTTAGGTAATGGTGGGACTTGTCCACAACCACGACATCGCGGTGTGGGTCGATGTCGTGGTGGGTTGTCCAGACATGCTCGGCAATAGCTGAGTGTTCACATCCGCCAACTCAGCTATTGCCGAGCATGTCTGGACAACCCACCACGACATCGACCCACACCGCGATGTCGTGGTTGTGGACAAGTCCCACCATTACCTAAGGCGCACCTGGTTGGAATCGTTAAGTATAAAATGCTCGGATACCTCGTTGAACAGGAACAGTGGTTGTCAACTTAACCCCATCACAGAAGCAGTAATTCTGTCCATAGACAAATGCTGGCCACGTCACCACCATACGTCACAGCCACAAACATCAACAAACAATTAACCACGTGCCTCACGCACCATCCTGGCAGTGCATCTCTATTCCAACTGCCATTCAAAGTATTTTAATCTGATGAAGGCTGCCACCCAGCCGAAAGCTAATTCATTTATCGTAGTTTTAATGCTCTGTGTAACAAAATAAAAATAAATTTTCGCATTATGAATCCAGAGCACGTAGGCCTGTTTTATTTTATTATGTAAATCTTCATTGCGATGGACTTCAGAAATAACAGACAGTATGTACTGAACAAGGCTTTTCACAAGTACATGACCCAACTGTTTCAATTTGATGGTAAAAAAAAATAAAATAAAGTGCAGCCATTATCAGCCCACTGCAGGATGGAAGCCTCCTCAACAATTCATGCTGAGGGAAATGGACCATAATCTGCCACGCTGGTCCAGTGCGGGTTGGCAGATCGACTGTATTCAGCAGTAAGGGGCTTGAACCCCAATCTACTCAAAGAGCGTGTGCTACTGCACTCCCGCTCCTGACCACTCGACTACAGATGTGATGGTATTTACCATTAATTAAATTATTTTCACTACTACGGAAACAGGATTTTCTTTATCATCACCTTTCATTAGTCTGCCAAGCAATTTGGATATCAGTAGGGAGTAACCTGAACCTCTGAGAGTACCAAAGATCTCTTCAAACCCAGTTTCTAATGCCATTATATGATATAGCAATATTTCAAGCTCTTCTACTCAAGATAAATGGTAAGTGTAGTAAAATACGGTATTACAACATTTCATGTTTTTTATTTCATAGTACAGCATTTTTTTCATAACATTCTAGAAACTTTGGCAACAATATGTATTTCTTTCGAGTTTAACAAACAACAAGGTATAGCAGACAGACCTTATGTAATTATGAACAATACAGCACTTTAATTTGTACATGGGTAGAAAGTTACACACAGCTTGACTTCAAAGATGATTCCTCCTTCAAGAAAACTCTTAGACAATACAGTGCATTACAAGTAGACCGAAGCTTAAATTCTATTTCAAAGCTTTATACTATTATCATTGTTTTAAAATTATATTACATTAAACTTAATATTTTTCTTTGTTTGCCTACATTTACAAATTGTTCAATTTTTGTATAACTGTCGAAATATGTTCGTTACCATTGTAATATTTCCTATTATACTGTTACAATTACAATTAATTTATGTGATACAAAATGATCTATGTGTTAGGCTGACCTACTGTTTATAAATACTTCTACAAACATCTTTATGTAGTAGTTCTGGTGTTTGATTAGTAGGATTTGGCCTGTAGTTGCCATTCCAACATGTCTAATATAAGCTCAACAGAAGAAATTAGGAGACTTGGCAGGCCAGATAATCATACTGACATTGCAGAGAAACTGACAACATCAGCAGTATGGGACAAAGCACCTGTTGGAATAGAGTTATATGGTGTTGGAGAAATGGCAAAATAAAACTTTTAAGTACAGTTTCAATGTAATGTCAACCCATGAAATAAGAACAAAAAAGTCACCAGAAAACAGTTACTATAACAAATGACACTCCATATTATGATTCCTAGCATCTGATTTGTATGCTTTTGTTGAGATTACAGGTAAAAAAATCTATTTCAACCCAGTGTTGCCACATAGTTCCATTTGTCATCACTCTCCAAAAGAATCCTTAAATCATCACTGAAGACAACTCATCCCATTCTTTATTTTGACTCTGTCTATGCAGCACTGAAGTTGCTGTACATTGGTGAGATGTGGTGGTGGAGGAATTACCACAATGAAAGTGAATGCAATTCAGCCCCCGCCAGTCATCTACTAATCCTGTTTCTTGATACTGAATGTCCCCAAAGGTTAATTAACAATATCACTAATCCTCGGAGATGCAAATCTTAAGTCTAGAGGAGAGTTATCCAGTCCCATTGTTCTGATGTTTGTTTCAGTGTTTCAGCATCTAGAAAATGGCCATGGATGTGTTCTATGGCTGAAGATGACCACTAAGGCCAGAACTGACCAACTGTCCCACGATTTGAGTTTTGCTAAGTAGACATTTTACTTAAAGTTATTGTTTTTGTGTTATCATTATTATTTAAAATTACCACTGCAGCTATTATTTGTGTTTATTTGATAAAGCAGATGAAACTGTTTCTTACTTGGCCTCCATTTGCCTAAAAACAGCAGTCAAAGTTAGGGGAATTCGGCTGCCACTGTCAGTGTCAATCATTTTGATGTTTCATATTTGTTTTCATTGCTATTTCTTATTCTTTTTTTGTAGTTCCATGGGAGTGTAATCACTATTACAAGTATTTTTACTAAGGCTATCTAAGTTAATAACATTATGAACATAACAGTATAGCGTAATATGTTACATATTATATGTAGCATGTAATACATAACACAATATGGTAATAATGGGCATTCTTACTTCTTAGCTTGTGCAGTAATGTTAATTAAAATTATATAAGAATCATGACTAAAAACAAGGGCAGCAAAGCAAAAAGCTCAAAGTAGTGGGAATTCTTTAGCTAGGGAAAGAACTGATGATGGCAGTTCTCTTGTGAATCATAGCTACAATCATTTTGTTACTTATTATGGCAATTTTGAGGATTTATCCATAGGAGACATGATATATACAAGGGAGATGTCTTTGAGAACTTTCATTGGACAGATCGTGAAGATCTCAGGTGACAAATCAGCGTTCTGATCGGTTTATATGAGGAATAGGGTGGATGTCCTTGAAGAAATTAAAAAAAGGGGATCCTTCAAGCACTCAGCTGTCCAAAACAATTCCGGCAACATTTAGGAAACACAAGGCACAATGATATCCTCTGTGGCAGAGTGTACTGGTCCCACAGAAGGTAACTGTTGTGAATCAACTGTCAGGGAAACAGGAAATATGCTTTGTGAAAAGCATAGGTGGAATAGGACTCTAAGTGTCACTCTGGTATGATATAAATGTTGGGAAAACAAAAATGAGAGTAGGGGTACGATATAGGCATAATGACTGATGAATATAACACAACTGTACTGACAGAGTGGACCAGTATACAAGATTGTTTTATAATGGGATTTTAACTTTCCAGATAACGAATGAAACATGTCTTGGTCACTTGCACAGTAACAAGGCTCTTTTGTGGATTTATTGGATGACTGTTTTCTACACCAGCATGTTAGAGGGGAATGTTAGAGAATGCAATACCCTTGATCTGATTATCATGCATTAAGAATCTATAAATAAAAGATCCACCAAGGGCAGCAATCACAGTTTACTGATATGGGATCTAGTTAAAGATGTAACTACTGTCATGGGCAAAGGGAAGAACTTTTGCTTTCATAAAGGTAACTTACTATAGTCTAAGACAGATTGTAAATTCTGTACGGTGGGAACAACTGATGCACTAACAGTATATTCTAAATAGGAGGATTCAGAGAAGTAATGGTAGAAGCTACTAAGATTTTACACCAACTAAGGGATACCACTCAAGACTTAATCAGTTCATCTGAAAATTAAGCTGATGTCAGATAAACTGATGAGACATGGCAGAGAACAAAAATGCATGGGATGCATATAAATTATCAGGAGATACAGAAGCCTATAAGAGATATAAACTAGTCTGCAATCAAGTCAAAAGGGAGGTTATGTAAGCTAAGGCAGATTATGAGAAGGTTCTGGCAGCAAATGCAAAAAATGTTCTTTACTTATGTAAACTAGAAGAAAATGAATTATAATGGTTTAACTGTTGTTACCCCATTTATATGTAGGTATGTGGCATCTACACTCCCAGTAGGAATTTTTATGGGTGGAAATACCAGAAATTTATCAACTTTTAACAGAGGGCTAAATAATTTTGTGCTAATTGAGTGGAAAGCTAAAGAGAAATTGTTGGAGTGAAATGTAAAAAGGCACCTGGGGTGGATGGGATCTGTCAAATTATATTAAGGGAGGAAACAAAGACAGTAAGCAAACCTAAAGCCATAATCATGAAAGTATCCTTGGATTCAGGGTAGGTCCCTATGGACTGGAGATGCGCAAAAGTATTCCAAATTTATAAAGATGGATCAAAGGGTAACCATGAGTAATTACAGACCTGTTAGTTTGACTTCTTTTCTAGGGAAAATAATGGATTTGATGGTTAAAGAAGTAATGCAGGACCATCTAGAGAGGGATGCAGTTATACTGCAGTCAGAGCATGGATTTGTTAAGGGGCAACTTGTCTGACCAATCTAATTGGATACTATAATGCAATAATAAAAATAATAATTCTGCCACAACATACTTAGATTTCCAAAAACTTTGTGACACCGTTGAACATAAAAGATTGCTATACAAATTGGAGTACTGTGGCATTAAGGAAAAGTTGTTGCTATGGGTGAAGGGATGGGTGAGCGTGAAAACAGAATTCTTATCAACAAGCACTGCTCTTCTTGGACTAATGTTATTAGTGGAGTCTCCCAGGATTCAGTTCTATGCCCATCACAGTTTTCTATATTTATAATGATATTGATTTATGTATATCAGGCTTAATTGTAGTTGTAAGATTGGTTAATGAGAGTAATAAAAGTATGCTACACTACAGCACTACTTATTGTAACAAGTTCTAGAAAAACTAGGCAGATGGGCTAAGAAATGGCAATTGAAGTTTAACATTGACAAAAGGATGTTACTGCATATGAGTAGCAGTAAACCCAGATTAATGTACAAACTGTGTGGTAACAAACTCAGGGTAGTGGAGAATGAAAAAGACCCAGAGGTAATTATGTAGTCAGATGTGTAGTTTTCTGAGCAGTGTAGAAAGGCTGCAAGGGCAGCTCATGGGGTTTTATGAATGGCATACACGAACTTTTCCAGCAGTGAAAAGATGATTATCCCATTCTATAGGCAATGGTTAGGCCACTTTGTGAGCACCTTATACAGGTCTGGAGGTCTCATTTTATGAAGGCTGTAGATCTGTTGGAACAGTACAGAGAAGAGCAGAGATTTGTGAGGCGAACAAAAGGGTGCTCTTACCAAGAAAAGTTTCAGTTCTGGAAATTATAGTGTCTGAAAACTAGACACCTGCAAGGAGATCTGACTGGAGTGTCCAAAATTGGCTTGGTAACTCCTTTGACAACACAAAAATTGTAGCATTTGCAGACGATCTCACCATCATCGTTTCTGGAAACTCACGCTCTGCTCTGGAAGCTAATGCTCACCACGTTTTGTCCAATCTCTCCATCTGGACCAGGTTAAACAAGCTCCACATAAATCCAGCTAAATCCAAAATGATGATCTTCAAGAACAAGCTTGACCTGCGGAGACCCCCGCAAATCAAGATCTCTGGTGTGCAACTGCCTTTAGTTACACAAGCAAGGGTCCTAGGAGTCACTATAGACCACAAACTCTGCTTCTTCCCACACCTCAGCACCAAAGTTAAAGGTTTTTCTGCCTCCATCCTCAGAGTCTCTCGAAGTGAATGGGGTTTGTCTAAGAGAACATTATCGCTATACTACAAAGCAGTATTCCTACCCATTGTAACTTATGCTGCCGGAGTGTGGTTCCACCGTGCAGTTATTATAAAAATGAGGAACAAACTGAACTCCATCCAAAGAGGAATGATTCTGGCCACTCACCGTATATGCAGGACTGTCTCCACGGCAGCTATTCAGGTAATTGCGGGAACTTTCCTGCTTGATTTGTTTACAATCTTCCGTGGGCTCTGCTTCAGAATCAGAAAAAAAATACCAACCTGTATTCTGGATATTGAGCTTAATCTCACTGCAGATGATAAACGTGAAAAATCAATATGTTACAATGAACTGATCAACATCTGGCAAACCAGGTGCAATACGTCGCCACAAGGCACAGTAACCAAAAGATTCCTCCCCGAGGTAAAGTTTGCGATGACCAAAACTGCAAGATCCTGGTTCTCTCTCAGCCTTGAAACGTCCTTCTTGGTGACCGACCACGGCTCCCTGAATGAAAAGCTGCACCAACTGGGGCTTCTCGCTACCGACCTATGCTTTTGTGGAGGCAAGGAAAACTGGTACCACCTTCTTTTTGACTGTGACCTGTACGAGGATCTCAGAGATCAACTTCGGAGAAAAATTCTGAACTTCTCCCCAACCAACATGGATCAACTAATCCAGACTCCAGACAATCTTTCCTCCCTACAGCCCTTTGCATCCGGCATCTTTACCCGGCGAAAAACCTTGTATGCCAATGCCAATCAAAACCAGATTAGCAATTCTACAGCCTAGATTTCACTCTTGTGAAGGGAAAGGCTAAATTCTAATTTTTTTTTATTTTTTTTTTATTTTACTTTATTTTTATTTATTTCTTTTTTGCTAAATTTGCCATACTATCAATTTTTATTTTATTTTATTTATTTATTATTATTTATTTATTTTTTTCCTTCTTTTCTCATACATAAATACATTACTGTATTATTATAATATATTACAATGGATTACTTTTATTATTATTATTATTATTATTATTATTTTATTTATTTATTTTTTTTACAACTTGCACTACGGGTACTTTTTTTTTTTTTTTTTCCCCCTCTCCTCTCTTCCCTCTGGAATGGGCCCCCCAGAGGTTCCTGGCCCACCTGCTGACAACACCAGGTGGGTCAGAGTCTCTTTCGAGACGGTACGTGTTTACTGGGACTGGCCTACCTTCCCGTGGCGTGGACGAGTACCCAGAATCATCTGTCCAGGTGACTGATGCTTCTGGGTAGCCAAGCGGCCAGAACAGAACAACAGAACACACACATAATACACACAAACCGACGTCACACACATCTGGCCCATCTGTAGTGATACTGTTCTTCACAGAGATACGAGGCGGAGTTGAACTAACGTTCTAGGTGCCGCCCTTACATATACACATGTCCACATGGAGTGTTTAAGGCTTTGAATGGATTGAGTAAGCTCAATGTTGACTGTATCTTTCCTCTTTCTCAGACTACACACATGGCAGGGTTATATAAATTTAAATTTAGGAAGGATGGCTGCAGGATAGAAGTAGAAAAGTTTGTTTCAGCCAGCAGGTAGGTGAGTGGTGGAATAAATTTCCATCTGTTTTTGTGGAAGTGGGTAGCCTGAATAAATTCAAGGAAGAACTAGACAAACTATTAAAGGGGATGGTTTGTTTGTTTGTTATTTGGTTTTTAGGAGCATTAGCAACTAAGGCCATATTGCTCTGGGGATATGCGGTGGTCGTTTCCTGACCTTTCCGCATCCTCAGTATTTAGTGGTTACGGGCTCGAACTCCGGTCTAATCAAGAAGCGTGTGCACGCACTGCTGCTCCTTCCCACCTGGCTATGGAGGCGCCTAAAGGGGATGGACAGGTGGGAAGTGTTTTTTTTGGCTGATGCCGTATAAGCTTTCTTTCTTTCTTACTTTCATTTAGTCATACAAGAACACAAATATTACCAATACTTGTGTTCTTTTACAACTAATAAAGTCAGTGGAGATTAGAACATTGGTCAGTATAACACAATGACTACTCCAATGTATGTTGCTTATCTTCACTTCCTGCTTCTTTGATCATTTATTAACCCTGCACTATATTCTGCTTGAATTCTGGATCATTGCCTACTTCTCTGCCTCTTTTTATGCACTGCACATTTTCCTTATGCTTACTTTTCACAAATGTCTGATTATATTCTATTTCCCATCACTTGAAATTGAAAAATCATATCTCTTTTGATTTTACAGTACATGATAAATGTTGCACACATCTGAATTTTACATCCTATTTCTTTGGCATCTTACTGAAAGACATCATTATTATTATTATTAGCTATATGGTGCAAGGAAGCCTGAGGCTTATGCTGCACCAGCCAAAAAGAGTTACCGAGTTTTATATATATATATATATATATATATATATATATATAGAGAGAGAGAGAGAGAGAGAGA
The DNA here is from genome assembly GCF_048544385.1 of Mastigoproctus giganteus. Lineage (NCBI taxonomy): Eukaryota > Metazoa > Arthropoda > Arachnida > Uropygi > Thelyphonidae > Mastigoproctus > Mastigoproctus giganteus. The sequence continues at coordinate 182,585,273 of NC_143581.1, forward strand.
AAAAAAAGTAGAAAGGTATCACCAAGAAGAGAAGAATGATCATATCTAGATCAGGACCCTGAGTGTGCCAAGTCCATACTCACCAGATGTGAGCCACTGGGGAAATCTGTTTTTTTTTTTTTTTTTTGTTAGTTGTTGGCACATCGGCTTCTGTGACCATAATGCACCTCCCAAAGGTTTTGCATTTTTACTCTGATCCAAGCCTGAGGCGGGATTTGAACCAGCGAACTTTGGGTTGCCAGGCGGGCACTTTATCCACCTAGCTAGCCCGGTCGGCAGGGAAATCTAACTGCTTCACATGATTCATCTTTTTCAAATCCTTCAAAGCCTTTCATGTGCCATGGACATATTTTCTTCCATGTGCCATGGACATATTTTCTTCCATGTGCCATTTAAATAACTTTTAGTAATTTCTGCCCAGACGTCATTAATGTTTATGATGATGTGGTAAATATTGTAAGATTTCCAAAATTCTCTTAACATAAAGTTTTTCTCATCGTCTACTGCAGACAATGCCTGAGTAAATGTTGTCCATAAATAGTATGCTCATAAATTCGAAATAGCACTCTGATCCATAGGTTGAATGAAGGAAGTCATGTTTGGAGGTAGAAATATGGCTCTCACGTTTGAACTGAAATCATCTAGATGCATAGATGTCCAGGAACATTATTTAATAGAAGCAAAATCTTGAAAGGAACGTCGTTGTCTTTACAATATTTTTCAACCTTGGGAATGAAGCAGCATTTAAACCAATGTTCAAAGAGAGATAATTGTTATCCATGCTGTCTGGTTCAATCGGAAATGCATGGGTAGGGTGACTTTATTGATGCCATTAAATGCAAGAGGATTTCCAGAATGGTATTTAAGCAGTGGTTTTAATATGTTATCTGTTGCTACATTAGCCCCAAGCAAGAGCGTGTCCCTATCTCTTGTTGCCTTGAAACCTGGCATTGTATTTTCCTCTTTGGCAATGTAGGTTTGATCTGGCATTTTTTTCCAATACAGAGCATCTTGTCAACGTTAAAAATTTGCTGCGTTGAATAGCCGCCTTCATTAATAATTTTTTCTAACACATCGCAAAATTTCTCTGCAGCTGCAGAATCAACACTGGCGACTTCATCACAACTTTAACATTGTGGAAACCAGCACGATGTTTGAACGTATTAAACCATCCATTGCTTGCCATGAAATTCTACTGAAATGCAATTGAGCAGCAGCCTGGAAACCAAGGCAATGGGGATTTCCAGGACTGCTGGGAGTCATAGTGGAACAAGTAAATACATGGGCTGTGTAAGGGTAACTAAGAGTAGAAACAGGCATGTATACTCACATGTACACCAATGCTAGGAGTATAGTTAATAAATTTGATAAACTTGAAGTGCTAGTCAAGACAACAAAGGCAGATATTGTTGGCAGATATCAAAGACGTGGTGTCACACAGACATAAGCAGTGCAGAATTGGAATTTTGGGAGTACAATGTGTATAGAAAGGATAGACAGGACAGGAAGATAGTTATGCTGTTAGTTAAGAAACAAAATCTAAGGAATTCCATCCAATTTATGTTGGTGGACAATGCAATGTTGAGTCTGTTTGGTGTGACATAAGAACCGGGAAAGGAAAATGAGAGTAAGTGTGTGTCACAGACCTAATGAATCTGATGAGTATAATGAGCAATTGTGCAGAGAAATAGAGTGGGTTAGTAAATCAGAGTGTCTTATAATGGGGGATTTTAATTTCCCAGATACTGACTGGAATTTGTGGGTTGGTCACTCACACACTAGCAAGGCTTTTGTGGATTTATTGGATGATTGTTTTCTACAGCAGAATGTTTGGGAGGAAACTAGAGGGAGTAATACTCTTGGGCTGATTACCAGTAGTGATTCTTCATGCATTAAGAATTTGCAGATAAAGGAACCACTAGGTGGCATGATCACAGTGTGCTGGAGTGGGATTTATTCAAAGAGGTAACTACCATCACGGGTAAAGGGAAGGGTTTTTGATACCGTAAAGGTCACTAGAGTGGTCTGAGACAGTATTTAAATTCTATACGGTGGGACCAACTGATGATATTACCAACAACAAATTCAAAATGGGAAGCATTCAAAGTTAATCTTGGAAGCTACTAGGCTTTTCATACCAACTAAGAAATATTGTTCAAGATTTAGGCCTAAATGGATGTCAGATGAACTAATTAGACATGTGGCAGAGAAAAAAAATGCTTTTTTTTTGTTTGTTTTTAGTTAGTTGTTGGTGCATCGGCTTCTGTGGCCATAATGCAATTCCCAAGGTTTTTGCAGTACTCTGATCCAAGCCCGAGGCGGGATTCGAACCCACGACCTTTGGGTTGCCAGGGAGGCACTTTACCAACCTGGCAACGCACAGTCGGTGAAGAAAAAAAGAAAAATGCATGAGCTACATATAAATTAACACGAGACACAGAAGCCTATGATAGATATAAACTGGTCTGTAACCAATTCACAAAGAAGGTTAGGCAGGCAAAGGCAGATTACGAGAAATCTTTGGCAAAGGATGCAAAGAAAAACAGCAAAGAGTTCTTTAGTTGTGTAAACTCTACAAGGAAGGGGATGAATCAGATTGGTCCCCTTGATATCGATGGTTCAACTGTTGATGATCTTGCTCAGGTAGCTAACAAACTGAACAAATATTTTGAATCTACACTCACACATGAGGAGTTATTCAGGAAGGGGAATGCCAGAGATGTATTAAACTGTGGCAGTATGCTAGATAATCTTGTAGTAACTAAGAGTGAAGTGGAGGAGAAATTGTTGAAGATAAATATAAGAAAGGTACCTGGGGTGGATTGAATCTATCCAGCTATATTAAAGGAAGCAGCAAAGGAAGTAAGCAAACCCTTACCCATAATTATGAGAGCTTCCTTGGACTCAGGGGAGGTACCCATGGACTGGAGATGTGCAAATGTGACCCCAATCAACAAAGGAGGATCGAGGGCAGACTCAGGTAAATACAGACTTGTTAGTTTAACTTCTGTTCCAGGGAAATTAATGGAGGCAATGATTAAAGAAGCAATACATGATCATCTAGACAAGACTTCAGTTATAGCTCTGACAAAGCATGGGTTTGTTAAGGGAAAGTCTTGCCTGACCAATTTGATTGTATACTATTATGTAGTCACAAAGGAACTAGATGCAAAGATTAATTTTGATATCATATATTTGGATCTTAGAAAGGCTTTTGATACTGTTACACATGGAAGACTGCTGCACAAATTGGAGCAGTGTGGCATTGGAGGCAAATTGCTGCTATGGATAAAGGGATGGTTGAGTGGGAGAAGACAAAGAGTGGTAATCAATGGACACTGCCCTTCGTGGAGTGGGAAGGAGCAGCAGTGCGTAGCACACCCTTCTTGATTAGACCGGGGTTCGAGCCCGTCACCACCAAATACGGAACATGCGGAAAGGTCAGGGAATGACCACCGCACCGGAGCAATATGGCCTTAGTTGCTAATGCTCCTAAAAAAAAAAACCAAAACCAAACCAACCCTTCGTGGAGTCCCTCAGGGTTCAGTGTTGGGTCCATTGTTTTCTATATTCATCAATGATATTGATGATGGTATATCTTTCTTAATGTCCAAGTTTACAGATGATACAAAGGTCAGCAGGGTTGTTAATGACACTAATGACAGTAAGCTGCTGCAACAGGATCTAGAAAAGTTGAGCAGATGGGCTGAGAGGTGGCAAGTGAAGTTTAATGTTGACAAATGTAAAGTACTGCATATGGGAAGCAGTAACCCCAGAGCAACGTATCAACTGTGTATTGCTACACTGACAGTGATAGAGTGAAAAGGACTTGGGGGTAATTTTGCAGGCAAATATTAAGTTTTCTGAGCAGTGCAGACGATCTGCAAGAGTAGCTCGTGGTGTCTTGTCAATGATATACAGGAATTTTTCTAGTAGGGATAAGGAGGTGATTATCCCCTTGTATAAGGCAATGGTCGGGCCACACCTTGAGTACTGTATACAGGTCTGGAGGCCTCATTTTAAGAAGGATGTAGAGCTGTTGGAGCGAGTACAGAGAAGGGCAACAAGATTAGTGAATGAAACAAAGGATTGCTCTTACGAAGAAAGGATTAAGTTTTGCAGATTACAGTGCCTGGAGACTAGGCACCTGCGAGGTGATTGAGGTGTATAAAGCCTTGAATGATTTGAGCATGCTCAATGCTTATGGGATTCTTCCTCTTGCTCAGAGTAATCGCCTGAGAGGGCATAAATTCAAATTGAGGAAAGACAGTTGTAGGACAGATGTGCGGAAGCTTGCCTTTAGCCAGTGGATGGTTGATTGCTGGAACCAACTTCCACCTCTCATTGTAGAAGTTGATAGCTTAAACAGATTCAAGGCAGAACTAGACAAACGTTTGTAGCGAGTGGATGAATGAAAAGAGAAGGATCTGTACTTTTTTTTTTTTTTTTTGGCTGATGCTATATAAGCTTGCTTTCTTGCATCATGTGCTCTGCTCAAAACTTGGCTTGGGGTTCACCGAACGTATCCTTAATATCTTCATAAATACTTGTTGCTTTTGCTTGAATGGCCATTGGACTCGGGGCACTTGCTTCTGAAACTGATTTTCCATCCATATTATTAACAGCTGTTTCATCTTCGAGATAGCACCTGAACGCAGTTTTGTGACCACTGTTGATTTTAAGTGCATTGATCCTTTGACATGTTCTTTTATACGCACACTGTCCTTTAAAATAGTGTTCACTGTTGAAGCAGCGAGATCTAATGCTGTGTAATAATAACAAACTTTGCCCTGATGCATAATTCTTAATTAATCATCTTCATTTCTAAATCAATTTTGTTTCGTTTCCTAGCATTGCCAGCACTTGCACTTTTCATTAGTCCCTTTCTAATAAGTAAATAGGAATGAAGAGAAGATTCTGAAAATTTGTTTGAAGATTTCAGTGAAGGGAAACTCATTTCACCATAATAACATAAAAACCCACACAACTGCAGTTATCAGTATTATAGCAAATGCAATAAGATCGAGTTTACTACCCGTTTATAATTAGATGCACTAACAGAAAAGCAAACATAAACCGGAAAGTGCAAATTGTTTTTATTGTTTTATGGTTGTGACCTCCAGAAACGTGCTTTGGGAAAATATCACAAAGGTGTTCAAAATTGATCCTTATAACGGAACACATGATAACGATAAGCGTAGTGCAATTTCCATTTTAAATATGACCTTTTAGAGATGAATAGCTTAGTAATTTACTGAAATTTTCAACTTCCAAGGACTTGGAACAAATTACAAAAAAAAAAAAAAAAAAAACCAACAACAATGTGTTATTGGGTTCACATTATGATATTTTTACAATACCTCCATTTAACCCTACAGATGCAAAATACCTTTTCCATAAATTTTTCAGTTTGCACAAGCCAGCAAAAACTTACATAAAGTCGAATGTCAGTAAGTCAAGTATTACGTTAAACCGGGGAGTTCTTGTATGTTATTTTTATGCATATACAAGGGGTACTAGGAAAGTTTTGCAATATGACGCAACAATGAATCACAGGAAGCTGCTTGTTGCTGCATGTTGAGACATGTTCATACATGCATAGTAGCCGCTGCGCCAAGTCGATGGGCTCAGTTATTCATTAGTAGTGAGAGTGTAAAGTGCTTGCGATGGCATCGTTGTCACGAAATGAGATAAGGACAGTTTTGCGGTATAATTTCGTGCGTGGTTTAACCATAGACCAGTGCTTAGAAGAAATGACTCTTGCACTAGATGATGATTGTCCACATCGTACAACGATATTCAGGTGGTATAGAGAATTCCAAAGGGGAAATTTCACTCTGGAGGATTCTGAGAGGCCGGGAAGGCCACGAACGTCAGTTATGGAGGAAAACGTTACTGCTGTGAGGAAAATGCTTGATGAAAACAGGCGAGTGACCTACCAACAGATAGAGGATACTTTGGGCCTAAATGCACCAGCAATTCGTTCGATTCTGCAAGATCATTTGCACGTGAAGAAACTTTGTTCTCTCTAGGTGCCACATCAACTGACTGAAGAGCAGATGACACGACGTGTGACTTGGTGCCGGGAGATGTTAAAAAAGTTTGATAAGGGACAATCTCGGTATGTGAACAACATCGTGACAGGTGACGAGACTTGGCTGTACTATTACGATCTGCCGACCAAGGCTCAAAACAAAGTTTGGGTCTTTGATGATGACGACACACCCGTAATTGTCAGAAAATCCCGATCTGTAAAGAAGAAAATGATAGCTGTATTTTTCAAATCGAGTGGAATTGTGGAACGTGTCGTTTTGGACACGCAGAAGACAGTCACAGCTAAGTGGTATACTGAACAATGCCTGCCTAAAGTCATTGGATCTATGAAGAACCTGCGGCCAAAGTCAAGAATGGACACCTGGTACCTCCATCACGAAAATGCTCCAGCTCACCGCGCCAAAGCCTGCACCGAATATTTGATCACGACAGGACTGAAACTTCTCGAGCACCCTCCCTACAGTCCAGACCTTGCTCCCTGCGACTTTGCACTGTTCCCGCATGTGAAAATGAAGCTAAAAGGGAGGCGGTTTTCCAGTGATGAGGACCTTCTACGGGCTTGGGACAACGAGTGTGCTTTACTCCCTAGTGAAACTTGGCAGAACTGATTTAAAGATTGGTTTCGGAGGATGGAGAGGTGTATTGAATGTAGAGGAAATTACTTTGAAAAAATTAAATAAACAAAGCTGTATTGCAAAACTTTCCTAGTACCCTTTGTATATAATATACGCAGCACGCCATTCACTGTTTAGACGAAGAAGGGACACCTTGCCCCGAAACTACTACTTTTATATCATTATTTACCTCTATTTTAACACTTTTATTTATATCAATTTTTATCAGTTTTAACTTATATTTGATGTATATTTATTTTAAATCTATCTGTCTGTCAGTCATTAATAGGAAAATACATAGTGAAATGCATCCTGAAGCTAAACTGTTTTCTAATTGTAGTCTTGTCTTAATGATAAAAATCTAAATCAGGAATCATCTACCTCAAGTAGTACTGTAATTAAAAAATGATTCTTTCAAATATATAATTTTTTTTTGGTTTTTAATTATTACTTGTAATTCTTATTTATTTATTTTTAATTTTCAAATAAAATAAATTCTCTTTGTACATTGCAGGTGGAAATATTCTTTTATATAAAGTGACCTGTATATAATTTTATTTCCTTAATGCATACGTGCATATAAAAAACATCTAAAATGTGTCAAAATTGGAGTTCATAGACAAAATAAAATAAAAATTATTCCAATATTTATCAAATAGACAGAAAGAAAGACTCATTTGTATATTTTATCCTTAGTTTTTATTAAAAACAAATAATTTTGTGCTAATAGCCTTCAATAATTTTATTTTAAAACCTAACAAAAAGTCCATCCAAAAGTATAATTAATTTTTTTTTTTTCCCAATTTACTTGAAATAAGCAGCACACTAGTCACTGAGGAATACTCTCGACTAGAGTGCTTTGTCATTTAATATTCTGAATCTAAACTCTGCAGTTTTTAAAATTTGTTAAAATTATCAAGAATGGTTTTCAAAGCACCAATTGAATATCTGTAAAATCTAATAGTTATCAATATTAGACTTCACATATATAAAATAAAGTGGTAAGGTTACTTCATCTTAAGTGATTAAATCATTTATTTTCCAATTCAGGTGTGAAAACCAAGATCTTGTAATAATAATCATTAACCATTTTTGTATGGCAACCAGCTGTGCAACAGCATTAAGTAAGCACATAAGGTGATACTCATTGAGTGCACCGAAGAAAAAACTAAAATAAGAGGGAACTGTGTAACAGTAGCTACATCTATATAGCATGCATTCAATCTTGCCTAAGAAACGATTCCAGAGTGCCATTTATGTGTGTGAGCTTTGCAGGTGCAAAAATTTCACCACAAAACAGCATAAGACTATATTCCCCATATGAAATATACTATAATATTATCTTAGTTGGGGGGGGGGGAGAGAGAGAGAGTAAAAATTTCTCAACAGTTTACGTCATCCTAAGTATAAGGTTAAAATAACAATTCTGTGAGCAAAAGAGATAAATGATTAACCAAATACAGTCAAAATTGGTTATAACGAGCATCAAGGGGCTGACAATATTTTCTCGTTATAACTGTTACTTGCTATAACAGTGATAGCAGAGATGGGGAACCCCTGGGGCCGTTAAACAATGAACTATATCAGTGATGAGTTAAATCTACCTCCTATTTTTTTAAATTCTCAATGACTTGATAAAAAGATAGATTCAAAAAAACAAAAGAAATATTAGAGAGAAAAAAATAATAAGTATATACATACATATTATTTGTATTAATATGCTTGTAGAAACCTTCCATCTGATCAACGATCACCAGTATGGATTCCATCAGTCTCGATCCACTGGTGATATTCTGGCTTATGTTACCCATTTATGGATAAATTCAATGGAAAAGTTTGGTGAAACACAAGCAGTTTGCTCTTGACATCTCAAAGGCTTTCAATTGTGTTTGGCATAAAGGTCTTCTTAACAAGCTTCCATCTTATGGTTTGCCAACTGTTTTTTTGTAATTGGGTATCCAGTTTTCTCTCTGATCGCTCACTGAGGGTGATGGTATAGTCTTTGTTGAGTACAGTATCTACAATGTCACCCTCTGTAGGAAGACCACTAGTTAATAAGTTGTCAGAGTCGTACAAATTCATCGATGTTATCTGTATAACCTACATAGTTGTTAAGTGGCAACCATTCGGATAATGGTAAGTTGTTTTCTTCATTTCCATTTTCTTCATCTACAATTGAAATTTCATTTGAATTTAATATCGATTTCTTCAAGCAATTCAATATGGTTGTCGAAGTAATGTTGTTCCACGCATCATTCAATAAATTTATAGCATCCAATATCGATATGGACTCAGTAAGTTACTGTTCTCTTTGACTGATCAGACGTAGAATAGAAATCTTTTATAAAATACTTTCATCAAAAACTCTTTATTACACCTACGTCCACTGTTTGTAAAATTGATGTCGCATTGGGAGGCAAAAACACTAGCTTAATGTTGGAGAAATTTTGAATCTGGGGATGTGCAGGACAGTTATCAACTAACAGTAAAATATTTTTCTTCTTTTTGAATAGTTCCTTATTCCAATCATTTACGTATTGCCGAAAAACATCCTAAATCATCCAATCTTTCTTATTTGCAGTGTAATCCACAGAAAGTTTCCTTACGTTTTTTAAATACCGACGTTTTAACGATTTTCCGATAACAAACAGTTTTTTTTTTTAATCAGTTCCTGTCATATTTGTGCATACGAGCACCATCAAGTGAGTCTGATTTTTTTCCACCAACACATTTTCCCCCTTTGAATTTAAATGTATTGTCAGGTGTCAAATTTAAAAAAAAGTTCTGTTTAGTAGGCATTGTAGATGTCTTCATCATTGAAATTTTTCCTGATTTCAGCCCAAACACGGTCACACCATTCATTTGCCATTATTGGATCTGCAGATTGAGATTCTCTACTAATTTTTGCATAAACAATGTTATGTCGGTTTTTAAATTGATCCAGCCAATTGTTGTTACACACAAAATTGTTTAGCAAATTTTTCTGCTTGGGCCTTTAAGATCGGACCATCTATTGAAAATCTAGCACTTCTTTGTGTGGTGAATCATTGAAGCAATGCTTCGTCAACGTTTGTAACCTCATACTTTTTAAATTTTTTTTTCAGTTCTAATAAAATTTTTTAAAATAAAATTTATGTTCTTTTCCAGTGCTGATATGTAAACATCGTAATTCTTCCACAATGTCGATACACTTGAAGAGGACAAAGAAAACTTTTTATATACTTCAACTTTTTTTGCACCACGTTCTAACTCACGAATAATTTTGACTATTTTGCAAATCGAGAGAGACATTCTTTTGTTAGGAGACCTGTTTCCAAAGGAAGGGTTCATTTCTAATTAATTTTACTTTAAAATGATAGTAAAGTGATCTGCATACAATTTTCATAGAAGCTCGAAATGCATACAATGCTCTTAGAAGTCACGAAATAAATTTATGGTTCAGTGAATACAAGACAATCTGTAAATAGGGTAATGCGACAAGCAGAATGCCAATGTACTATTGTATAGCCCCCGTCCCGGGAAGGACAAGGTCATAAACCAGCCGCTAATCCGATGCAGGTGGTCATAAAGCTAAGTCGCCCTTTTAATTTTCGTCTATTCCAAGAAATGGGGATTTTTCAATTACTTGAGCAAAATTTGTTTGAAATTTTGTTCGGTATATCCATAATATACACTCATTATAACAGTGAGCGATTGCATGGGAATATACGTAAATTAAATCATTATGGCTTTTTGCTCGTTACAGCCGTGATCTCGTTATAACCCAGTTCAACTGTATGTCTAATAAGCTATTTTCCACACTGAAAAACCATGCAGCATACACCCTTGGGGCAAGATCATTGATAATCATAACAGCAACTTTTGTTAACAACAGCTTTCTCAAAGATGAAGTTTCTAAGACTGCATAAAAATATACATAAGAACATAAAAATACAGGAGTCAAATTGCAAATTGAGTAATTACAGACCTGTAGACTTCTGTTTCAGAAAAAATAATAGAATCAGTTGTTACAGAAGTATTGTTCTATCTTGATCATTTTGACATATGAAGTTATATAGAAATCACAATAGCATGAATTTATTATTGTCTGACCAATCTGATTGGCTAATATTATACAGTAATAAAGGAACTGTATCACAGAAGCTAACCATGCAAAAAATAATTTTGACATCATATACTTAGATTTCAATAAAGCTTTTGATACTGTTCCACAGCCGACCAAGCTAGCCGGGTGGGTAAAGTGCCTGCCTGGCAACCCAAAGGTCGCGGGTTCGAATCCCGCCTCGGGCTTGGATCAAAGTACTGCAAAAACCTTGGGAGGTGCATTATGGCCACAGAAGCTGATGCGCCAACAACTACCAAAAAAAAAAAAAATGTTCCACATAAAAGAGTTCTGTACAAATTAGAGCAATGTGGCATTAGCGGAAAGTTACTGCAATGGATAAAGGGATGAGATAACTGAGTAGCACAAGTACAGGCTGATTATAAATTGGCACTAATCTTCTTGGATAAATGTTATTAGTGGAGTCTCTCAGGGTTCAGTGATGGGCTCCTTATTGTTTTCAATATTTATTAATGATAGTGATGAAGGCAGGTCAAGCTTATTATCTAAGTCTGTATACGATACATAGATTTACTTGGTAGTTAATGACAGGAATGAAGGTGTGCTACTGCAATAAGATCTTTATGGGGGGGGGGGTAGAGATGCTATCCATATAAAGCACAGTGCCTATGTCTGAATTGCTCGTCACCCCTTGCAAATCAGAGGGAGAGTACAGCCACTCCCCGACTTACGTAAGGGTTGCGTTCTGTGGAACTCTATGTAAGTCGGAATTTCCCTAAATGCTTACGCAGCACTCGCAACTATGCATGCTGAATTTGATTGAAGCAAAAAAGAAATGTTCGACGAATGTGTAAATAGAATTATTTATTCAATTTTTTTATCTCATACGCTGGAAAAATTACAAAAGTGTACAAAATTACAAAAATTTCAAAATTATAAAATTACAAAAACAGAGGAGACAGGCATAATGTCAGCAAGTTTTACCTTTCGAGCATCATTGCCAGAATTAACTCTCCAGCTGATAAGCATGTCACTGGTGGAAGTTGAGGGCTGTGGAGATTTAGAAGGATTTTTTTTCCAATACATCACAAAATTTCTTTGCAGCTGCAGAATCGGCACTGGTGACTTCACAGCATATTTTAATGTTTTGGAAACCAGCACGATGCTTGAACCTATTAAACCACCCGTTGCTTGCCATGAACTTGGCTTGGGGTTTACCGTACCTATCCTTAATATCTCATAAATAGTTCTTGCTTTTGCTTGAATGGCCATTGGACTCAGTTTTTTTGTTTGTTTTTAGGAGCATCAGCAACTAAGGCCATATTGCTCCGGAATATGTGGTGGTCATTCCCTGACCTTTCCGCATCCTCCGTGACGGGCTCGAACCTTGTCATAATCAAGAAGTGTGTGCTACGCACTGCTGCTCCTTCCCACCTGGCTACTGAGGTGCCTATTGGACTCAGAGGCACTTGCTTCTGAATCTGATTTTCCATCTATATTATTAATAGCTTTTCCATTTTCGATATAGTACCTGAACGCTGTTTTGTGATCATTGTTGATCTTAAATGCATTGATCCTCTTTAACATGTTCTTTTATATGTGCACTGTCCCTTAATATAGTATTCACTGTTGAAGCAGCGGGACCCAATTCCCTTGCAATAGATGACAAACTTTGTCCTGCTTCGTACTTTTTAATTAATCATCTTCATTTCTAAATCAATTTTGTTTCGTTTCCTAGCACTGCCAATAGTTGCACTTTCCGTTGGCCCCTTTCCCTTCACCATTGTAATAAGTAAATAGGAACGAAGAGAAGATTCTGAAAATTTATTTGTTTTTTATATGCTTGAAGATTTCAGTGAAGGGGGAACTCATTTCATCATGATACCGTAACATAAAAATTGCAGTTATCGGTATTATCGCAAAAATAATAAACTCAAGTTTACTACCCCTTTATAATAGATTGTGATAACAGAAAAGCCCAATAAACCGGAAAGTGCAAATTGTTTTTATTGTTTTATGGTAGTGACCTATAGAAATGTGCTTTAGAAAAATATCACAAAGGAGTTGGAAAAAACTGATTCCTATAACGGAACATATAATAACGATGAAAGCTGCAATTTCCATTTTAAAAAAGACCTTTCAGAGAGATAAATAGCTTAGTTATATAGCTAAAATTTCAAATTCCAAGGTCTTGGAACGAATTACCAAAAAAAAAAAAAAAAAACACACACACAATGCATTATTGGGTTCACATTACAATATTTTCATTATAATTAATCGTGAAAATTATTCCTACGGGATGCAAAATACGTTTCCACGATTTTTTTACGTTTGCACCGTTTGGCAAAAACTTACGTAAAGTCAAATTTCTATAAGTCGAATATTATGTAAGCCGGGGAGTAGCTGTGTAACAAAAATTAAGCAGATAAGCTGAGAAGTGGCAACCAAGGATTAACATTGATAAATACAAGGTGCTGCATATGGCTAGCAGTAATCCCAGGATAACATACTGATTAGGTGGTACCTCACACAATTTGGAGAATGAAAGAGACCTAGGATAACTGTATAGTTTGGCATGAAGTTTTCTGAGCAATGCAGACAGGCTGGTAGGACAGCTCATGGGATTACATTAATAATATAGAGAAAGTTTGCTAGCAAGGACAAAGTAATTATCCCATTGTATTAAGCAATGGTTATGCCACATCTTGAGTACTGCATACAGATCTGCATGCCTCATTTTGAGAAGAATGTGGGTCCATTAGAACATGTACAGAGAAGAGCAACAAGATTAGCTAAGGAAAGGAAACAAAAAATGGTACTCTTACCACAAGAGACTTCAGTTCTGCAAATTTCAGCATGTGAGAAGACCTGGTTGATGTGTTTAAGGTTTTAAATGAATTGAGTAAACTAAAATGCTGATGGCATCATAAGTTACTCTTTCTCGGCAACACATACATTTAAACTGAAAAAGAATGGCTATAGGATAGCTATGCGAAAATTTGCTTTCAGCTGGAGACTAATCAGCTGTTGGGGAAAAAAACTACCATTTGGTGTTGTGGAAGTGGGTAGTTTAATTAGATTAAAGGAAGAATTACAGAAATTATTATAGGGATGGGAAAACAGCTTTTTTTTTTTTTTTTTTGTTCTTTTGCTGATACTGTAAAAAGCTTGCTTCCTTGCAGCAGTTGCCACTAATAATACTAAAATGTGATATATTTATATCAGTCCTCTCTTCCCCCATTTTAGCATTGTTCATACAAATTATATTTCAATATTTCAAACAGATAACTGCTCTATGTTGATGTTTTGTTCATGATGGATATCTCAATTTTGAATGTTTCTGAAACAAATATATTCTACCCGCATATATGGAGTAGTTCATCAAGTCCTTTACCAATTTTAAAAATTAATAACTTAAAAAAAATGTAAGTCACATTGAAAAATTATTTTCTTTTTGCATAATAATCAGTACATATGAGATTTTTAAAACAATAAAAAATTTGTTTGAAATTCAGCCACTAAGGCACATGTAAAATGATTCATTTAGAAAAATAATACAATTAACTTTTTCAACAACCTTTATTGATGATCAAATCTCCCAAGTGTCCACCATATTTTCTAATAGACAATCAGGATGGGACACTGCCTTCACATTTCAGATGGTATCTTCACTACCTCCTATATTATATCCTTCAAATATGAAAGAAGTGAAGGGTTGAAGAGTGGAGTCTATAAACTTGATATTTCAGATATCCCTACAAAGTCTGCTGGAGTTAGGTGAGGCAATCTTGCAAACTAGGGATATGGAAATTGAGATTGAAAATCTGGTCTTCAAAGAAGGTTTCTTAAAGGAGCTATTCGATATTATCGTCATTATGGTACATAGCAACATCCTGCATAAAACTTGTGCTTCCATGTAAAACATATTCATTAGCCTCTGGAATAATTTTGGTCTGCAATAGGCTAAACAATGTGTGTTGTTAATTTTGCATATCCAAAATTGGTGCCTCAATTGTTGGCTTCAGAGAAAAGGCACCAACAATAGTATATGACATAAATCTACAAGTTCTATAACTTTTAATGTGTGGAATGATTCTTCAACATACACGAGGGTTTTCTCTGGTCAAAATTCAACAATATGCACCTACCACACATCCATCAACATGAAAGCAAGTACCATCCAGCCACAGTATGCTAAATAACCATTCTGAATCCTGTGCAATAATGATGAACAGGGCAATATTACAAACCCATTGTAATGTTGCCCCATTTATCCACAGGGCAACATTACAATGGGTTTGTGGTTTATTTTATATTTTATTTTATAGGAAAAACAGGTAGAAGTCTACTTTTAAAGCTTCATATACCATGCTCTAGGAAATACCAGTCACAAGATGTATGATGAACACTAGATAATCTCAACAAATTTGACTGGGCTTGTTGTTGAACATGATCACAAGTGTGAATTACTTCTTTTGATGTTGATGGATGACAACTTCTAGGCTTAGGGATTAAGTTGCCTTCTTCAAATGCATTGCAGTATTTAATGCAGTTCTTTTCAAACAAGGAGGTGTTGAGACCTTTTATATATCTAACATACACTAAGGGCTCCAATAATATTATTGCCATTATTGCAATAAAGTTTTAAAGTGCTTAAAATAGACAACATTTTAAAATAAACTTGACTGGACTTGGTTACTTAAGATGGACTTTAGCTTCAGGGGTTTTACCCTGATAACAAAGAATATGACTGTCATAAGTAAGCACTCAAATTCTCTAATCCCAGAGTCATCTTTTGTATAATAAATGCAAAAGCTAATTTATTTATCAAGGTGAATAAGTCATTTAGCCACCTGTGGTTAATCAGCACATTATAGCTGTGTTGCCCTTGTACCATAAAGCCCACACAATCAACAAGCAAACCTGTGGTTAAATTTCAAACTATTTTTTTATTGTTTTTAAAAAATCCAACATATACAGATTAACAACACAAAAACAATGTTTTTTGACACAACCTATAGTTTGAGTTATTAATTTTCCAAGTAGGAAAGGACTTGATAACCACCCTGTACATAATCAGACCACTCCTCATAAAATTGATAATTTATAAGAAACAAGGAAATGGAGAAACAACTTGGAAAATTAAATTACAAGTTAAGTATGAAAAGCATTACCTGTATTTCCCAGATTTTGTTTTTTGTTTCCTCCTGGAAGGTGAGATGGAAAACTATTTACTAAATAGCCACTCTTGGTATAAGCTTTTGTTTCTCCCTACATAGAGTTTTTTTTTTAATTAATAATTCATATTACAGGTTAGAGGAAATTAAAATATATATACAGGGTAGCAAGTATAAAAGAAATTTGGCACTTCAGAGATGAACATCTCAGTAACAGTAGGTGCTGGACATTGACATTTGCAGATCAATTACATGAGGCAAACAAGTGTATAAATCTGATTTAAACAACAGATGAATCACTGTTTTCATTATGTGGCTTTCATATGATAGAAAATAAAGTGCTCAATGTAGGCTCCAAGTTGCATTGTTTATACTTGACGACAACAACTCTTGTTGCATAGCCTTGTTACTAATGCTCTGAGATGGTATAGAGACTGCTACATTAAGAAAAATTTCAGGTATCCTCAAAGCCAAAAATATAGCAGTAATAAGAACAGGGTAAGGAGGGAAGCATTTCTCCCCAATGGCACTAGCTCAAGGAGCAGTATGCAGTACACCTTGCAAATCACCAAATATTCACAATTCTGATACCATTCTCTCTACTCACAAAGAAAAACAATTGGAGGGGAGATTAACTACAAAAATGTTTAGCCTCACTGTGCAAGACTAAAATAATTGTGCAGCTCCAGTATTATCACTATACAAAAAACTCCCTATCTGGTGCTATCACGTCAGATAACTACATTATTTTGGTAGAACAAAGAATGCACGAGATTGTTTAGATTCACTTCAAGAGGCTAATACGACTGTATGGTTCTCAGTCCCAAATTAGTAGACTTACAATAGGCCTACTAATGGATTAATGGCATGCACAAGCAGAGGTGAAACTGAATCTTGCAATGCTTCTATTGGGACATCCAGCAGCCTGGAAAACAAGGTATGGGAGAGGAATACAGAGGCTGCTAGGGATCCTCAAATGAAAAGCAAATATATGGGCCATGTTAGGGTTACTATGGGCACAAACAGGTACACATATACAGGGTTCTACACTAATGCTATAAGTACTGTAAATAAATTTGATGAATATGAAGCACTGATTAAGTCATCAAATCCAGACATAGGGACAGCAGGAGTATGGTGCTATTCAGACATAGAGGATGAAGAATTTAAATATAGAAAGTAGAATGTGTACAGAAAGAACATTATATAATGAATGAGGTAGTGCCATAAGTTTCTTTCATAAGCATGTTATGTCAGTATGTTGTATGACTGGTCACAATGAGAGCAGTTACCTGATAAAGATGACACTATTCGTCTCTATAAACTATACCACATTTGGAATATTGTACTCAGGTCTAGAAGTCTCATCTAAAAAAAGGACGTGGAACTTCCAGAGAGGGTTCAAAGAAGGGCAACCACACCGTGGGGTGCTGAGGGTTATCCATATAAGAAAGACCTCCAAGCACAGGGATTATAGGGCCTGGAGACTGAACAACTCAGGGGTGACCTGATCAAGGTGTTTAAGGTGTTTGTGTTAATTTATTCTGCTTATCCCCTTCAAAGAATAAACAGAATGAATGAGGAAGGCATATTTGTGTATATATTTAGAAGGTGAACAAGAGGGTACAAATAAAAAATTTTGGGAAGCAACATGTGATTACATCTTATGAAGTAATGATTTCCTGACTTCTGAAATGATTTACCTCTCAAAGTGGCTGGGGTGGAGAATGTAGTAAAATTCAAGACAAAATTGGATAGTTACTTTTTAGCAATAGGCAAATATTGTGATTGATTCAATCCCCCCCCCCCAGATGTAGAATAAGTGTGCTTCCTTGCATCAATTAGCCCCATTAATACTAATATAGATTTGTATCTATTTGGCTACTTGTATTTATTATTTCATGTTTCTGTTTAATATGTTTATAACAAAATTATCAATTACTCTGGTTTTAAATTTATTTTGTGTATTATGATATGTTAATTTACTTTTTGCTTCAAGTTTCAGGTAGTTAGTTGCTATAAGTCTGGACGGTAACCTGAAAGACCAAGTGCACAACCTGAAACGGATGAATATATTTCAGAAACTAACCTGCACACAATAAACTAGCACTCTGCAAGATCCTGTTGTATTCAGAATTATTCATTACCACCAGGGTTATTCCAAAAATAATGAACAAAATTGGTTAATTTAAAATGAATTTACTTTATAACATAATTTACATTCAAACATTCAATGTAGCCTCCTTCACACCTTATAACTGCTTTCCAACCTTTGAGTAATTTCTGAATGCTGTTTAACTGTTTTCTGAAGTCAAGCTGTCTGTAAAAGCATTGGTTCCTACCCCCAATGCTTTTACAGACAGAAATTTTTGTCCATGCAATGGTTCCTTGAGCTTAGGGAATAGACTGTAATTGCAAGGAATCATATCAGGCTATTAAGTGGGGTAGGATAGTGCTTTACACTTGTAACTGGCGGAAACATGCTGTACAGACTGTGTGATACAAGGCCTTGCATTATCATGGAGTATGAGCATACTAGCTTCCAATGTCTATGGCTGCTCCTGACAATTTTCGGGTGTAATTTCTGATGAAGAAATGTTGTAAATTGACTCCAGTAACTGATCTTCCAAGTGGCACATGATCAGCGGCAATAATTCCCTCATAATTGTAGGATATGATCACAATTTGTTTCGCCTTTGATTGTTGCCAGTGACATTTAGAGGAACATGCAGAAGATGGATACGTATCTCCTCTAAGCTGATTGTGACTTCAGTCCAGGTGTCCAAGTCATGTCTGTGTCTCATCAGTGGCAATAATGCATTTTAAAAACTTTTCGTGTTCTTGTCAGTAACCGTGTTGCAGTTTCTTTACACTCTGCTTGTTGTTCATCTGAAAGCAAATGTGGGACCCACTGGGCAGCAACCTTTCATTTTTTAACAACCCAATTAAAATTCAGTGAACAGACGATTTCAGTATTAAAAATTTGTTGGCTATTTCTTCACAGGTCACATGCCTTGCCTTTCTCCAAAATGGTAATAATGAGTGCTGATGTGTTTTCTGGTTGTCACCCTACACAAGCACTGCCTGCCTTCAACACTGTCCACCCTGGAGACTAACATGAAATCTTGCTATTATCTACTGTTGACTCATCACACACTTACCGCAACAATTCACAGATTTGTGCCCATATTCAACAATGTAAAGTTTCAAAATTGAAAAGCCTCTACACAAACATTTAATGTGAGAACTCTGTTTCAAGCACACTAATGCTGAGGTTAAACTTCAAATTATTATCCTGATAAATGTTAATAGTGCAAGTGCATGGAGTGAGGAAGACATGCACAGTGAGCATTACTTATGGGACATTCCTTGTATTATTATTATTAATACATATAAATTCTTTGTGGGTCTTCTTCAGTGGATGGGGAAGGGAAGGAGGAAAATCAAAACAAATTACTTGCAATGGGAAAAGAGACAGGAATGATAATATGCATTTGAGATCCTTCATACACTGATAGACATTTTATTAGGTAAACAATAGGGAGTATGTTTCCTTTTGGCCTACAGAACAGCCTGATCCATCACGGTGCAGACTCAAACAAGGTGTCAACAAAGTGTCACAGGGATACTGGCATTTGTTGACACAACTGCTTCCCAAAGTTGTTGCAAATTGGATGGATGTGGATCACTACTTGAAAGAGCTTATTCCACCTCATCCCACAGGTGAATGGAAAGGTCACTGCAGAAGGCTGAATTTACTGTCATGTTGCTGGAAACCTCTACAATTCTGGCCTTGTGACATAGTGCATTATCCTGCTAGAAGAACCTATTCATAGATGTACACACTGCAGCCATGAAGGGGTGCACCTGGTCCAAAACAATTTCCAGATTACTTGTGGCATCCAGATACTGATGCCGCTCCACTTGTATTAAGAGGTGCAAAGTGCATCAAAAAACGATTCTCACACCATTATACTGCCACCACCAGCCACCACTGTTAATACTTAGCAGGTCAGGTCCAGGGTCTCATGTTGTTGCTCTGGTTCTCCCATCACCATGAAACAGGATTCATCAGACCAGGAAAACCAACCCACAAATGTGCACTGCTAGAGTTCCTGAGCCCACTCTAACCATACCTTCTTGTTTTTTTCCTGACAGAGGTGGAACTTGGTTCAGTTGTTGGCTGAAATGCCCTGTGGCAAGGTATGACAAGTTATGTGTTCTGGGATTCATTTTGGTTACCATGTTGTACTGGGTTGTTATCTGTCTGACTGTAGTCTTTGTTGCCCTGTACAAGTCCTGTCAGCCTCCAATGGTCTCTTACATTAGGACTACAATTAGATGGATGCTATTTGGTTATTGGACCAATCTCAATACACAGTCATAAGTGAAAATCCAGCAGAGTTGCAGCTTGAGACATTCATACTGACATATCTGATGCTGACTACCATGCCACATTCAAAGTCACTCAAATCGTTCATGTCCATTCTTGTGCTGAATTGGGTGCATGCACACACACACACGTAGCATCCTAGCCTATTTGGCTGTTGGACACAGTTATATGTGAAAATCCCAGAAGAATTCCAGTTTGAGATACTTATACCAGCATATCTGATGCTGACTACCATGCCACATTCAAAGTTACTTATTTATCTTTCTTCTTGTGCTGAACTGCATGCACACAGCATTCTATACACAGTCATTCCTCAATTTGCAAGGGGATTCCGTTCCAGGAAAACACCACACAATGCGAAACTTAGTTTATATGGCATAATGAGGGTTACATACCTGTACACAAAAAATAAAAAAAATTTAAAAAAATAAATAAAAAGTGCAAAAAAGAAAAAAGAAAAAATGAAATTGAAAAAAATTGTCTTGATTTGGTAAGAAAAAAGAAAGAAAAAAATTACAAACATGTCTATAAAATTACTCTTGCTAATTAATATGCACCTCTAGATTTTTAATCTAAATTCATTGCTTCTTCGCCATTGTTTTCCTGAGATAAAGTTGCAACAGTATCTAGCACTTTTCGGAAAAAAATAGTTAAAACTGTTCACTTAGAAGCACGCTGTTTTTCTCTATAAACTTCTTCATAAGGAACTAAAGCCAATGATAAAGTTCTGCGAAAATTTAAACTCCTCCCCAAATTAGGATCCATATCCAGAGCTTCTTGGCTACGATGATTTGCAAGTCTTAAAAACTCAGCTAGTCTCTTCATGGTCAAATTGTTGTGTGCATCTTCTTCGTTTTTATCATTTTTGTTATCTTCTTCACATTGTGAAAAAATATCATCCACTAATAATTGTTCGCTATAAGATTAAAGGACTTCTGTGATATCGGCTGGTTCCAGTTCTTCAAATCCTTCTCCACTAATCATTTTGCAAATTCTCACAATCACAACTACCTCCAAAATTTCGACCATGACTTCTTTAGTGCAGCTTTCTGGCCATAGCCTTTTCCACACTCCATTCATTGTTGAGTTCTTAACTTCACCCCAGGCGAACTCAATATTTTTTACAGCATCAAGAATGTTATAATTCCGTCAATAATCTCGAATTGAAAGACTGCCTATTCCATCAGTACCAATTGTAAAAAAGATCTTCTTAAGTAATAAAGTTTAAAGGAAGCTATAACACCTAGGTCCATTGGCTGAATTAACAAACTTCTATTCACTGGAAGAAAGGCAACTTTCACATTTGGGTGCAGATCAGACAAATGTGCAGGATGACTGTGTGCACTGTGAAGAATGAGCAAGATTTTAAATGCTATGTTCTTCTTCAGGCAATATATTTTTTTGTTTTGATGTAAAAACAATTAAAAACCAATCCTCGAAGATTTTAGCTGTCATCCAGGCTTTTCTGCTCAATTTCCAATAAACTGGTTAGGAGCTTTTTGATATTCCTTTAAAAGCAAGAGGATTTTCTGACATATAAATTAGAAGTGGTTTACACTTAAAGTCACCCTCTTCATTGCCACATAACAAAAGTGCTAACATACCTTTTGCAGCTTTGAAATCTGGGGTGGTTTTCTCTTCTTTTGAAATGAATGTTCGGCTTGGCATATACTTCCAAAATAAGCTGGTCTCATCAGCATTAAACACTTGACTTGCTAGATAGCCCTCAGTCGCAATAACACCCTTTAAAGTTTTTGGATAAAAAGAATGAGCTTACGTATCTTCAATTGCTACTTCCCCCATTAAACTTAGATTGTGAAGACTTTGAAGTTTTTTTAAATTTTCAAACCAACCCTTACTGACCAGAAAGAAGTCTGCATTGAATGGACTGGCTTCTTGTTGTTCTAAGCAATTAAAAATTTGCGGAGCTTTGGCATGAATAATATCTGAACCAAGAGGCATTCTTTTTTTGATTAAGATCTTCTATCCAGAAATAAAGTAATTTTTCAGTTTTCTCTATTAACAGATTTCGCACTTTTGTTGTGCTTTTTGTAGCCAATAATGTGGAACAGATAACTGAATTTTTAATTTTCTCAGCATTTTCCACAATTTGTCGAATGCTAGATTCATTTATGCTGTATTTCTTGGCCAATGTCACAACCTTTTTGCCATTTTCTAACTCCTTAATGATTTTTAATTTTTCCACTAAATTAAAAATTTTTTTTGTTGTAGCTTTCTTCATTTCAGGCACTAATTAAACATACACTTTATATAGACAAGAAATATTAAATCAGCAAAAGCAATGCTTACCGATTAAAACAATATGTTGCATGAACCAGAAAAAGATTCTGTCTAAACAACTATCGTAGGATAACTGATGAAGGGGGTTCCTGAATTAGGAAGTTGTTTCAAAAATAACTTTATTGCTATGTTTGGTTATAAGAATCAGTTTTGAATGCCTTTGTGATATTTTTCTAAAGCACATTTCTGGAGGTCACAACCATAAAACAAAAACAATTTGCACTTTCTGGTTTATTGGGCTTTTCTGTTAGTGCAATCTATTATAAACAGGTAGTAAACTCAATCTTATTGCATTTACAATAATCCAGATAGTTGCAATTGTGTGGGTTTTTATGTTATTATGGTGAAATGTGTTTTCCCTTCAATAAAATCTTCAAATATATAAAAAACATAAATAAATTTTCAAAATTTGCTATTCATTCCTATTTTTGAAGTTTCTTAAACAAAAATTGCGCAGTTAGCAAAACTCAGCACATAATCTAAAATTTTGGCAATAAATTTTCACGGTTTCGCAATAGCGAAACTGTGCAAATCGAGGGATGATCATACATTCTACTGGATAAAGCAAAGGTAAACCTTTCATGAAAATAAGATAAGGCACTATCTATATTAGGAAACTAAACATCTCTAACTGCCAATAACCTACCCTCCATATCTGATACCTCCACCGGAGAGCTAACATTTCTACATACAATATAAGAGCCTGAGCATGAGAACTATACTACCCCCCCCCAAAAAAAAAACATGGAGAGGGAGGGTAGTAGTATCCCACTTTCCCTTCCCCCACACTGGCTCTGAAAATAACAGATTCAAAACTAATATTTTCTAATGGTAATACATTTTGTAGTCAAGGATAACTTGAGGCATACTGTGTTACATACCTTTTCATTTTCATTAAAACAAGTAGAGAGCTTAACCTCAGTACAGACAAGGAATCATTTCAGTTATACAATCTTATTACAAAAAGTTATATTTCATTTTAAATACCTCTAAACTTGTTTAAAATGAGCCCCAAATCTACCTTTAGGCCTATAAGATAGATAACTATGATCTTGAGTTATTGTACATACAAAATCTGTCGTCAACAAAAATATTTAATTTTTCTGAAATATTTGGGCCTATTACTTTTAAACTGGTGGGGTAAAAAAATAAATATATAAATAAAAAAAAAAAAAAAAAAACTCTACAAAGATAGCATTTTGTCAAATTTTATCCAAACCTGGATTGCAAATTATCCTATAATTATTTAAATAAGTAGCAACAGAGATAATTAAACTATATTCATACAATTAAATTAGTTTTTGTTTTTCACTCATTTTCTTTGTTTAATAACTGAAATTAAGATATAAAAGTAGAAGCTGATTATAATATAATCTTTATGCTGAATGTGGCAAAATCAATACAGGCATATTTGCAGAGTAATGTGATTGGTTTGTTGTTTTGAATTTGGCCACAAAAGGCAGTGTGTCATATTAGAAAATGCATGTCCTAATGTTAGTTGTTTGTTTGCGGGATTAAAATTATACTTCTGCTAGAAAGACTTAACCCAGTTGAGCTCTAGATGCAGCAGAAATGAGACATTGTGGACAAGACATTTTGACACTGTTGCGCACGGAAGACTACAGTACAAATTGGAGAAGAATGGTATTAAGGGTAAGTTGCTACAATGGATAAAATGATGGTTGGGTGGGAGAAGACAGAGGGTGGTAATTAATGGGTGCTGCTCTTTGTGGACTAATGTTATTAGTGGAGTCCCACAGGATTTGGTGTTGGGTCCACTGCTGTTTTGTATATTTATCAATGATATTGATGAAGGTATATCAGGCTTAGTATCGAAGTTTGCAGATGACACAAAGGGTGGCAGGGTTGTTAATGACAGTAATGGCAGTGTGTTACTGCAACAAGATCTAGAAAATTTGGGCAGATGGGCTGAGAAGTGAGAACTGAAGTTTAACATTTAAAAATGCAAAGTGCTGCATATGGGTAGAATTAACTCCAGAGAAACGTACCAACTGTGTGGTACTACACTTAAGGTGGCAGAAAATGAAAAAGACCTGGGAGTAATTGTGCAGTCAGGTATGAAGTTTTCTGAGCAATGCAGACAGGCTGCCAGGGCAGATCATGGGGTGTTGTCAATGATATACAGGAATTTTGCTAGCAGGGAAAAGGAGGTGATTGTCCCTCTGTATAAGGCAATGGTCAGGCCACACCTTGAGTACTCCATGCAGGTCAGGGGGCCTCATTTTAGGAAGGATGTTGCTGGAACAAACTTCCATCTGTTGTTGTGGAAGTTGATAGGTTAAATAAATTTAAGGAGGAACTGGACAAATATTTAGAGGAGATTGTTTTGTAATTTTTTTTGGCTGATGCTGCATAAGTTCATACACTTGCTTTCTTGCATCAAATGCCACTACTACTAGGTGCTCTCCAAAATTTTTATGGACAGGTGATTTCCAAAATTTTCTTAAAATTCAACTTTTCTTTTTTGTTATTAAAAATTCACATTTTCAATTATGGTAGCAAGTTAAGTAGAACACTGTAGCTTCCATACACTTGAGGTAGGCAAGGTTGAAGGCCTGGTTGACATTGCAGACATTATGATCAGAATTCTTTCAGGGAGTTCAAGGTCATTCACTAGCTTCTACACTGCAATCACACTACATAATCTTCTACCCACTCCTTATCACAATTCATGTTGTTAAAGTAACTGTTCACATCTGCTTTCTTCGACGCCAGTCCTCACAGTTGTTTTTAATTTCGGATATGTTGTGAGCATATGTTGTTAGCATTACAAATTATTGATCTGTTTTTGCAGTTTGCCAGAAAAATAACAGACAAAAGAATCAAACAATGAATGAACCTCAAATTTTTAGCAAAACTAAAGTAAACACCAACTGAAAGTTATAAGTTGTTAAGTCAAGTTCATGGGAAAGATACTATGTCAAGAGCTTGCATGTTTGAATGGCATAAAAGATTTTTAGATGGAAGAAAGAGAATACAGAAGCATTCTGATATCCATGAAAACTGATGAAAATACGAACCAGGTAGTAGTAGTAGTAGTGGCATGTGATGCAAGAAAGCATGTGTGTTAGCTTATGCAGCATCAGCCAAAAAAAAAAAAAAAAAAATCACACCATTCCCTCCAAATGCCTGTCCAGTTCCTCCTTAAATTTATTCAACCTATCAACTTCCACAACGACAGATGGAAGTTTGTTCCAGCAATTAACCACCCACTGGCTAAAGGAAAATTTCCACACATCAATTCTACATCTGTCCTTTCTTAATTTGAATTTATGTCCCCTTAGAGGTAAGGACACATTAGTAATGATTGTCGTTTAAGTATTTGAATGGATGCATCAGAACTCAATATGAACAAAGAAAGAGTTATCCAAATTTTTAATGGAAATTTAGGCATGAGAAATCATCATCATCATCAGCCATTTTCAATCCACTGCAGGATGAAGGCCTCTCCAGCAACTTTCCAGTTCCTTCTGTTTTGAGCACTGGCCATCCATTTACTACTCAAAAACTCATGAATTTCATCTATCCATCTCCGCCTTTGTCTTCCAGGTTTTCTTCTAGCTCCTCTTGGGTACCATTCTGTTATTTTCTTAGTCCATCTGTCATCATGTCTTCGAGCTATGTGTCCTGCCCAAGACCATTTTAGTTCTTTAGTTTTGATAAGAATGTCCTTTACTTGAGTTTGCTGCCTAATCCATGTGTTTCTCTTCTTATCTAACAGTCTGATTCCCAATATAATTCGTTCCATTCTTCGCTGTGTAGTTCTTAGCTTCTCTTCCATTCTTTTGGTGAGTACCCAAGTTTCACTTCCATAAGTCATGGTGGGGAGTATACATTGATTCATTATTTTACGTTTCAGACAAACTGGGATATTGCTCTTCAGTATGTGACTATATTTCCTGAATGCTACCATCCAAAATTTATTCTTCTCTTGACTTCCAGCCATTTATCATTATTACAGCTAATAACTTGTCCCAGATAAGTATATGACTCAACCTTTTCAATTACTGCTCGTTCAATCATTATTTCCCTTTCCGTGGCATACTTATTCATCATTACTTTTGTTTTAGCCATATTCATCTTTAGTCCAAAATCCTTACTAACTGTGCATAACTGATTAAGATTTTCCTCTAATTCTTTGGGATCGTGGCTTATGACCACAATGTCATCTGCAAATCGTAAATGGTTTAGGTACTCTCCGTTCACATTGACTCCTTTCTGCGACCAGTCTAATCTTCTGAAAGCTTCCTCAAGGGCAGCAGTAAACAGCTTCGGAGATATTGTGTCTCCTTGTCGAACTCCTTTCTCGATTTTAAATTTGCTACTGTCTTTGTCTAGTCTAATAAAGGATGTAGCACTCTCATATATTTTCTTCAAAATCATAATATATGGAGTATCTATGCCTTGTCTTTCCAGTGCCCGAAACATTGCCTTATGCTTATGGAGTCAAATGCCTTTTCATAATCCACAAATGCCAGGCATAATGGTGTTTTATATTCATTTGCTTTCTCCATTAGCTGTGATATTACGTGAAGGTGATCCATAGTTGAGAATCCTGTCCTAAAGCCAGCTTGCTCTTTCGGTTGATTCTCATCAAGTATTCTTTCTAATCTGTTAGTAATGACCCTTGTGAACAACTTGTAGATATGGGATAACAAGCTAATTGGTCTCTAATTTCCAATTTCTGATTATCTCCTTTCTTATGCAGAAAAACTATGATTGCATTATTCCACTGCTTAGGCATCACACCTTTTCTAATGCACTTTGTGAAGAGCCTTGCCAGTTTTTGTATTATGTCTCTTCCTCCCAATTTTAACAACTCTACAGTAACTTCATCTTCCCCCGGGGCTTTCCGATTCTTCATTTTCTTCAATGCATGTTCTACCTCATCAGGAAGAATATCGGGTATGTCGTATGTGTTGCTATTTTGCAATCCATCTTCCCCACTGCTGGTATCATTCCCTCGCTCCTTGTATAATTCTCTATAGTAGTCTTCTGCTATTTGAATTATGCCTTCTCTGCTGTTTATAAGTACACCATCGTTATTCTTCAGTTTCAGTATCATTTGTCTTTCTGTATTACTGCTCATGGCTGCTGATTTAAATCCTTTGTTTTCCCTTAATGCTTGTTCTACTTTTCTTGTGTTAAATCTTCTTATGTCCTCTCTGAGTCTCTTTAATGGCTTTGCATAACTCAGTATACTCAATTTTCTCCCTGTCAGTGTTTTTCTTGCTCTTCATTTGTCGTCTTTGGTTCATCATGAAAAGTGTTTCTTGACTAATTTTTTCTTCTTTGGATTTCTGTTTCCCTATAGGTTTCTTGGGCTTTATCACTTTCAGAAAGTTGTAATATTCCTCATCGATATCTTGGTCCTGAGCAGTCTGCAGAAGTTCAAACTTGTTCTTAAGTTCCAGTACATACTGCTTTTTCTCCTCCTCTGTTATTTCAAAGACCTTTGTATTATTTACTCGAGTCAGTTTTTTCCTTTCCTTTCCTACATCTATATCAAGTGTACATCTTACCATTCTGTGATCACTTCCAACATTTACCTTATTCAGAACGGTAACATCATTCACAATATATCTTCTGTTAGTGAGGATGAAGTCAATTTCATTAGTTGTTAATCCATTTGGACTCTTCCATGTCCACTTTCTGTTCACCCTTTTCTTGAAAAAAAGTGTTCATTACTGACATTCCTTGAGATTCTGCAAATTCCACAAGTCTTTCACCTCTTTTATTTCTTTCACGAATTCCAAAATTTCCTATAGTTCCTCTTTCTGCACTGTTTTGCCTTTTTCCAACCTTAGCATTGAAGTCCCCCATAATAATAGTGTAGTGGGTTTTCTGCTCATCTAGAAGACTCTCAATTTCAGTGTACATTTCTTCAACCTCTTCATCATCATGGCTCAATGTTGGTGCATAAATCATTATAATCTTTAGCTTGTACCTCTTAGAAATCTTGAGTATTAGTCTTGACACCCTTGGTGATGTACTTTTGAATTCCAAAATGTTGTTTTTAAAATCTTTATGGACCAGAAACCCAACTCCACCTTCACTCGTTTCACTGTTTCCATTGGTGTACAGCAGATTTCCACTTGATAAACTTATAAGTGATTCATTTCTTCTTCTTGTTTCAGCCAAACCGATGATATTCCAATTCACATTTTCTAATTCCTTTTCCAGCTCTAATATCCTGTCTTCACCGATGAGTGATCGTACGTTATAACAGGCCAAGTTCAATTTCCGTGCATGGCAGCCTGGTCGTACCCAGAGATTCTTAGCACCCTCTGCTTCCACTCTGATCCTCTCGCTGCCGTAAGAGGGAGAGTGAAAGCTGCTGGGGGGGGGGGGCTTAGAGGGGAACAGGTATCCTGTGTGTTATCAGACACTCAGCCTAAAACACTGATGGATCCAATATCTCTCTATTACAGAAGATTTAGGAGAAGTGAGAAGTGGCACGAGGAAAGTGTGTGATAATTTTTAAGAATAACATTAAAGAATGCAAAGATTCCAAGTTTGTGAAGATGTTTTGGAAAAAAAAAATCCCAGAGGAGATCCAGCCTTTCTGAGTACTGTAATTACTTACAATGAAAGTTGGCCTGTTCCAGTACGACCCAGAATCTAAAAGACAAAACAATCACACAGATCAAAAAAAGCATGAATGTCAAAATCAAAAATGAAAAGAACCATGCTTCTTTTCTTCAATATTAAAGGAATTATTATTCCTGAATATGTCACACCAAATCAGACTGTCAATCAAATATACTACATAGGCCGCCGTAGCCTAGTTGTTAAGCGTGTGGGTGCATAAGTACACGTGCCTTGAGTGACTGGGGTTCAAGCCCATGACTGCTGAATACGGGGCTGTTTCTTGTATTCTGTCTATCTTGTTAACTCCTCTGTTTGGTCGTCCGGGAGTATAAACAGAAAATTTATTTATTTATTTACATTTTGACAAGGCTGCATGAAAAAATTCGAAGGACCTGAATTGTGATGGATGGCTGTATGCTGCATCAAGACAATGCTCCCTATTTACCAGACCTGGACCTTTGTGTACTTAAGGGAACCCATTTTCAGTCCACCAAAGACATTAAAAAATAATAATAAATAAATAAAATAATAATAATAAATAAATAAAATAATAATAATAAATAAATAAAATTTAAAAAAATAAATAAAATGACCAAAGTGTTAAAATGGCTTACAAAAGATGACTTCCAGAAATGTTTCTGTGCTCGGAAGAAATGTATGGAACAGTGCATGTGCAGGCACAACGCAATTATTTTGAAGGTATAAAAAATTAACTTGTGTGGTGTTAAATATTTCATTATATATATTTTATTGCACCAGTCTTGTTATTTATAGCCTCACCTCATATAAGCTTGTTTTCATTCATCATTTGTTACTTACTAATATTAATAATATAAAAAAAAACTAAAGAAATAATATTACATCAAATTCAAGTTCCAAACTTGATAAGTTTCAATACCAAGGACCAAGTGGTGACACAATATTAAGAGTAACTTATTGGAGATAACAGATATTATTATTCTGATATTAATTTCCACAAACAAAATAAGAAAAAGCTATAAAGGATTACCAAGATAGGTCAAACCTAAGAAACCACACATATAGGGTTTCTAAGATTCAGCATAGCAGCACATTCGCATAGGCATATGATGCAAGAAAGCAACCTTATGCAGCATCAGCCAAAAAAAAAAAAACACACACACACTTCCACTTCACCCCTCCGTTCATTCGAAATACCTGTCCGGCGGAGCCTTAAATTTATTTAGGCTATCAACTTCCACAACAAGAGATGGAAGTCTGTTCCACCAACCAACTACCTGCAGGCTAAAGGCAAATTTCCACACATCTATCCTACATCTGTCTTTTCTCAATTTGAATTTATGCCCTCTCAGGTGATTATTCTGAGCAAGAGGAAGAATCCCACCAGCATTGAGCATGCTCAAACCATTCAAGGCTTTGTACACCTCTATCAGATCACTTCGCCAGTGCCTACTCTCCAGACACTGTAATTTGCAAAACTTAAGCCTTTCTTCGTAAGAGCACCCCTTTGTTCCATTCACTAATCTTGTTGCCCTTCTCTGTACTTGTTCCAGCAGCTCTACATCCTTGAAATGAGGCCTCCATACCTGTATACAGTACTCTAGGTGTGGCCTGACCACTGCCTTATACAAGGGAATAATCACCTCCTTATCCCTGCTAGAAAAATTCCTGTATATCACTGACAAGACACTATGACATCGATGGTTCGACTGTTGATGATCCTGCTCAGATAGCAAACAAACTGAATGAGTATTTTGCATCTACATTCACACGTGAGGAATTATTACAGTTTGAAAATGGAAGAAGGTTATCAAATTGTAGCAGTGTGCTTAATGATTTTGTAATAACTGAGAGCAAAGTGGAGGAGAAATTGTTGAAGTTAAACATAAGAAAGGCACCTGGGGTGGATGGGATCTATCCAGTTATTTTAAAGGAGGCGGCAAAGCAACTAAGCAAACCCTTAGCCATAATTATGAGAGCATCCTTGGACTCAGGGGAGGTTCCCACGGACTGGAGATGTGCAAATGTGTCCCCAATTCACAAAGGTGGATCGAAGGGTGACACGAGTAATTACAGACCAGTTAGTTTAACTTCTGTTCCGGGTAAAATAATGGAGTCACTGGTTAAAGATGCATTGCAGGATCATCTAGACAAGACTGCAGCAATAATTCAAACACAGCATGGGTTTGTTAAGGGAAAGTCTTGTCTGACAAATTTGATTGGTTATTATGATGTGGTCACAAAGGAACTGGATGCGAAAAATAATTTTGATATCATATACTTGGATTTCAGGAAAGCTTTTGACACTGTTGCGCATGGAAGACTACTGTACAAATTGGAGCAGAATGGTATTAAGGGTAAGTTGCTACAATGGATAAAAGGATGGTTAAGTGGGAGAAGACAGAGGGTGGTAATCAATGGGTGCTGCTCTTCATGGACTAATGTTATTAGTGGAGTCCCACAGGGTTCGGTGTTGGGTCCACTGTTGTTTTGTGTTTTTATCAATGATATTGATGAAGGTATATCAGGCTTAATGTCGAAGTTTGCAGATGACACAAAGGTTGGCAGGGTTGTTAATGACAGTAATGGCAGTGTGCTACTGCAACAGGATCTAGATAATTTGGGCAGATGGGCTAAGAAGTGGCAACTGAAGTTCAACCTTGACAAATGCAAAGTACTGCATATGGGTAGAAGTAACCCCAGAGAAACGTACCAACTGTGTGGTACTACACTTAAGGTGGTAGAAAATGAAAAAGACCTGGGAGTAATTGTGCAGTCAGATATGAAGTTTTCTGAGCAATGCAGACAGGCTGCTAGGGCAGGTCATGGGGTTTTGTCAATGATATATAGGAATTTTGCTAGCAGGGAAAAGGAGGTGATTGTCCCTCTGTATAAGGCAATGGTCAGGCCATGCCTTGAGTACTGTGTACAGGTCTGGAGGCCTCATTTTAGGAAGGATGTAGATTTGCTTGAGCGTGTACAGAGAAGAGCAACACGATTGGTGAGGGGAATGAAAGGATTCTCTTACCAAGAAAGGCTTAAGTTCTGCAAATTGCAGTGGCTGGAGACTAGGCACCTGCGCGGTGATCTGATTGAGGTCTATAAGGCCTTGAATGGGTTGAGCACGCTGAATTCTGATGGGATCCTTCCACTTGTTCAGATTACGAACCTACGGGGACATAAGTTCAAATTAAGAAAGGATAGATGTAGAATAGATGTGCGGAAATTTGCCTTTAGCCAGCGGGTGGTTAATTGCTGGAACAAACTTCCATCTGTCGTTGTGGAAGTTGATAGGTTAAATAAATTTAAGGAGGAACTGGACAGGCATTTGGAGGGAATGGTGTGATGATTTTTTTTTTTTTTTTTTTTTTGGCTGATGCTGCATAAGCTCCTACACTTGCTTTCTTGCATCATGTGCCACTACTACTACTACTACTACTACTATGAGCTACTCTTGCAGCCTGTCTGTACTGTTCAGAAAACTTCATATCTGCCTGCACAATTACCCCCAGGTCCTTTTCATTCTCTACCACTGTCAGTGTAGTACCACAGAGTTGATATGTTGCTCTGAGGTTGTGGTTTCCCATATGTAGTACTTTACATTTGTCAATGTTAAACTTTATTTGCCACCTCTCAGCCCATCTGCTCAACCTTTCCAGATCCTGTTGCAGCAGCATAGCGTCAGTTGTGTCCTTAATAACCCAACCCATGCCAACCTTTGTATCGTCTGCAAACTTGGACATTAAGCTTGCCTCCATAAATAATATTGATGATATACCATCATCAATATTATTTATAAATACAGAAAACAATAATGGACCCAACACTGAACTCTGAGGGACTCCACTAATAACATCAGTCCACGATGAGCAGTGTCCATTGATTACCACTCTCTGTCTTCTTCCCCTCAACCGCCCCTTTATCTATAGCAGCAGTTTGCCTCCAATACCACACTGCTCCAATTTGTGCAGCAGTCGTCCATGTGCAACAGTATCAAAAGATCCAAGCGTATAATATCATAGTTATTCCCTGCATCCAGTTCTTTTGTGACTGCATCATAGTGTACAATCAAATTGGTCAGGCAAGACTTTCCCTTAACAAAACCATGCTGTGTCCGAGCTATAACTGAAGTCTTGTCTAGATGATCCTGCAGTGCTTCTTTAACCAGTGCCTCCATTAATTTTCCTCGAACAGAAGTTAAACTCACAAGTCTATAATTACTTGTGTCAGCCTTTGATCCTCCTTTGTGAATTGGAGTCACATTTGCACGTCTCCAGTCTATGGGCACCTCCCCTGAGTCCAAGGAAGCTCTCATAATTATGGCTAAGGGTTTGCTTACTTCCTTTACTGCCTCCTTTAATATAACTGGATAGATCCCATCCACCCCAGGTGCCTTTCTTGTGTCTATCTTCAACAATTTCTCCTCCACTTTACTCTGTTATTACAAGATTATCTAGCTTACTGCCAGAGTTGAATACACCTCTGGCATTCCCCTCACTGAATAACTCCTCATGCGTGAATGTCGATGCAAAACATTCATTTAGTTTGTTAGCTACCTGAGCAGGATCATCAACATTTGAACCATCGATATCGAGTGGACCAATCTGATTCATTCCCTTCCTTCTAGAATTCACATAAGTAAAGAACTCTTTGCTGCTTTTCTTTGCATCCTTTGCCAAAGATTTCTCATAATCTGCCTTCACCTGCCTAACCTTCTTTGTAACTTGGTTATAGATCAACTTATATCTATCATGGGCTTCTGAGCACATGTTAATTCATATGTATCCCATGCATTTTTCTTCTCTGTCATATGTCTCATTAGTTCATCTGACATCCATTTAGGCCTAAACCTTGAACAATATTTCTTAGTTGGTATGTAAAGTCTAGTAACTTCCAAGATAAGTTCTTTGAATGCTTCCCATTTTGAATTTGCTGTTGGTAACATCATTAGTAACATCATTAGTTGTTGGTAACATCATTGCTGTTGGTAACATCATGAGTAAATACCACTTCAGCACAATGTGATCACTGCCACCTCGTGGTTCCTTTATCTGCAGATTCTTAATGCATGAAGAACCACTACTGATAATCAAATCAAGAATATTACTTCCTCTAGTTGCCTCCCGAACATGCTGATGTAGAAAACAATCATCCAATAAATCTATAAAAGCCTTGCTAGTGTGTGAGTGACCAACCCACAAATTCCAGTCAATATCTGGGAAATTAAAATCCCCCATTATAAGACACTGTGATTTACTGGCCCACTATTTCTCTGCACAACTGCTCATTAGACCTATAACACACACCTACTCTCATTTTTCCTTTCCCTATGCTTATGTCACACCAAATAGACTCAACATTGCATTGTCCACCAACATCAATTGGATGCACTTCCTTAGATTTTATGTGTTTCTTAACTAACAGCATAAACCCTCCTCCATTCCTGTCCTATCTATCCTTTCTGTACACATTGTACTCCCTAAATTCAAATTCTGCACTGCTGATGTCTGTGTGACACCACGTCTTTGATATCCGAACAATATCTGCCTTTGATTACTTGACTAGTACTTCAAGCTCATCGAATTTATTAACTATACTCCTAGCATTGCCGTACATGCAAGCATACATGCACCTGTTTCTACTCTTAGTTACCCTTACACAGCCCATGTATTTACTTGTTCCACTATGACTCCCAGCAGTCCTGGAAATCCCCATTGCCTTGCTTTCCAGGCTGCTGCTCAATTGCATTTCAATTGCGAGCAGTACAAGAATCTCATTCACCTCTGCCAGCAGCTACTGTTAATCTATTAGTCCATGTACCCCCCCCCCCCCCCAAGCTAGCAGTTTTTCGACCCACCCAACTCTGCCTCAATAGCATCAGCAAATATTCTTGCACCCTTTCTATTTAAGTGTATCCCATCCCTGTAGAAGCAGTCTCTAACATGCCAATACAAATAACAATCATCTTGTAATATTCTTTCCCCATGGTGAATTTCCCTCCAAATTTCTTCAATCAGTTAGGAGCAAATTGAAATCACTCATAATAAGTCATTCACACTTGCCTGCCCATTTCATTTGCATGTAGATCATAGTAATCTTCACAATGTGCTTATGTGAAGATTACTCCTACCCTGAATATACCTTTGCTTTCAGCTAACTCACACCACACAACTTCTGTACTAGAATGAGTGACTTCTATAGTAAAGTTTTCGGCATCAACCTGTTTTAATGTTCTTCATGTATTGTCTCTACACTTCTCTCACTGGTCTTTTGTAATTGTGATTGACAAAGGAAGGTGGCCTTCCTTGTCAATCAATTTGTTGATAGGGGAGGGCTTAAACTCATATTTCTAGACTATCAACAATGTGAGTTGAAAACCAAAAATATATTTTTTCTGAAAGTAAAGCTTTAATGATATTAATTTTTAAGAAACTTTAAGTTCCTTTATCTTGATTGCTTTCTAAATTGAGAGAAAATATCAATCCTGGCTAATGGTTCCTGTAGTGTCAGTCCTACAATGTTAACCTGTCCATGGGAGATGCTGATACATTAGCTAGATGATTGTGATACATATCATCATGTATTTTATGAAACATTAAAAAATGCAGAACAGAAAAAAACAAAAAAAGTTTTTGCAGAAAGACAAACTATTGTGCCAACTATATTATGACAGTGATACAGAGAAGGGGTCGGCTAAAACAAAAAGATGTATTCTCTGTCACAAACACAGATGGCAAGCAGATATGCAGTGTTGTCACTATGTTTTGGACAATCCTCATAATAGCAAATATTTAAGTAATCTATGTTTCGGTATAAAAAAATTAATTTAATTAACTGAAAAAGGATAGCTAAAAGAAGTGTACATCAGCAATTCTAACATTTTTGGTTCTACAGTATTACTCCTTTAATGAAAAGAGAAAAATCCACAGTAGACTAGTAATATTTTCTTACATTAATAGCACTTGATGAAAATTATTTATTCTGACTGCAGAAACTAGGATTTATAATAATAATCAAGTTCAGTAAAAATATTTAGCTACAAGCAAAATTTTTATATACCAAATGGAAATGGCTTACTCATGTTTGCCAAAAAATTAACAAGGTGTACTTTGGGAAGAAACTTTATCAGGACTTTTCTAATAGTCCCTAGAAGTCAATACAGAGTTTTAGTAGTTCTGAATTGTCACAGTAAAACTCTGACAGTGAGTAATCAATGTGCTACAGACCAGATGAAATTCAAACCTGGATTTCTGAAATGAGTGGAAAACTGCCACTATAATGCCATAGAGGTTCTTGTCGTTGGGATTTTTTTTTTTGGCAAATCAACTACCTGGGTTATATAATGTGCCAGTTCTCATG
Source organism: Mastigoproctus giganteus (assembly GCF_048544385.1). Taxonomy (NCBI): domain Eukaryota; kingdom Metazoa; phylum Arthropoda; class Arachnida; order Uropygi; family Thelyphonidae; genus Mastigoproctus; species Mastigoproctus giganteus. Next base: position 182,621,825 of record NC_143581.1, read on the forward strand.
GCACTCTAGCTCCTACTGATTTGAAGTGTATTATATCTATAAGAATGTGACTAAAAACACAAAATAACGCAAAGGGAGAAATCCTACTCCCTCCACCTGAGATAGTATAACTAACTAATAGCCTGACTGAAGATGTTTCCAAACAAGTGAAAAATAATGAAACTGCTATACTGATATGTCATTTAAGACCCACTGGGATTCATTACAAGACAAATTCCCTTGGCGTTTCATTATAGTATCAAAAGTCTCATTTCAAAATTTTTCTCATAATAATTTACAAACATTCTATATACATACCCGTGAAGCTACGACCAAGGATCGTTTGCCTTCAGGACAGAGCACTAACAGCCAATGTGATGACAGGTTAAAAGGTACTTCAACTAACCATTCTGACAGCATTAGCTATATAAAGCAGAATGAAAAAATATATATATAAAAATAAACACAATCAAATGTAGATAGAAATGAACAGGTGTGGGTATTTAAGTATTAATTAACTAAGAATGCTAGGGTATAGATTAGTGCAATTTAATTTGTAGCCATCTACCAAAGTAGTTAAGCTGGCATCGTTTTAATTATATCTCATATTGTGAATCCCCTCACAACAAGTTTCCATGCATTACCTTGAACAAGTAATGCTTCACCAGTGGAGAAGAATAATATTACTTATTGATACCACCACCCAAATGGCACCACTTCAAAGCTTATTGGCTTCTAGTCAGCGGTTCAGCAGGTATCCTGGTTGTTGCAATAGTGACAACCCAGTTATGAAGTATAACTCCACAATATGAGAGATGCCTGATGGTGTGCATTCATATAGATTATAGAGTATTTTAGTGCAAGAGCCTCATGCTACTTGGTAGGCTATATATAGCATGAGGCTACAACAGATGGAAGTTTGTTCTGTTGGCTAAATACAAATTTCTGCACATCTATTCTACAATTGTCTTTCCTCAATTTGAATTTATGTCCCCTCAGGTGAGTAATCTGACAAGAAGAAGAATCCCATCAGCATTGAGGTTGCTCAAACCATTCAAGAACTTATATGCCTCAATTAGATCACCTCGCAGGTTCCTAGTCTCTCCAGATGCTGCAATTTGCAGAACTTAAGCCTTCCCTGGAAAGAGCAACCCTTTGTACCACTCACCAATCTTATTGCCGTTCTCTGTACTCATTCCAGCAGCACAACATCATTCTTAAATTGAGGCCTCCAGACCTATATGCAGTACTCAATGTGTGGCCCGATCATTGCCTTATACACGGAGACAATCACCTCCTTATCTCTGCTAGCAAAATTCCTGTATATTATTGACGAGACACCATGAGGTACTTTTCCAGTGTGTCTGCACTGCTCAGAAAACTTCATATCTGACTGCACAATTACTTCCAGGTCCTTTTCATTCCCCACTACACTGAGTGTAGTAGCACCCAGTTGATACATTACTCTGGGGTTATTGCTATCCACATGCAGTACTTTATATATGTTAATGTTAAACTTCAGTTGCCACCTCTCAGCCCATCTGTTCAACTTTTCTAGATCCTGTTGTAGTAGTGTACTATCATTACTGTCATTAACAACCCTGCCAACCTTCGTATCGTCTGCAAACTTAAACATTATCACTGATATACTTTCATCAATATCACTGATAAATACAGAAAAAATAACAATGGGCCCAACACCGAGCCCCGTTGGACTCCAATAATAACATTAGTCCACGACGAGCAGTGTCCATTGATTAACACTCTGTCTTCTCCCACTCAACCATCCCTTTATCAATAGCAGCAATTTGCATCCAATGCCACACTGCCCCAATTTGTGCAGAAGTCTTCCTTGTGAAACAGTATCAAAAGTCTTTCTAAGATCCAAATATATGATAACAAAATTAGTTTTGCATCCAGTTCCTTTGTGACCACATCATAGTATCCAATCAAATTTGTCAGACAAGACTTTCCCTCAATAAACCCATGTCGTGTCCGAACTATTACTGAAGTCATGTCTAGATGATCCTGAAATGCTTCTTTAACCAGTGCTTCCATTAAGCTCCCTGGAACAGAAGTTAAACTAACAGGTCTGTAATTACTTTTGTCACCTTTCAATCCCCCTTAGTGAACTGGGGACACATTTGCCCATCTCCAGTCCATGGGGACCTTGCCATAGTCCAAGGAAGCTTTCATAATTATGGCTAAAGGTTTGCTTACTTGCTTTGCTGCTTCCTTTAATATAACTGGATAGATCCCATCAACCCCAGGTGCCTTTCTTATGTTCAATTTCAACAATTTCTCCTCTACTTTGCTCTCATTTATTACAAAAATCATTTAGCTCCATGCCAGAAGTTGATAAGCTTCTGACCTCCACTTTCCTGCAGACTTCCTCGTGTGTTAATGTAGATGAAAAATATTCCTTCAGTTTGTCAGCTACCTCAACAGGTTCATCAACAATTGAACTGTCAATGTCAAGTGGACCAATCTGATTCATCCTCTTCCTTCTAGAGCTTACATAAGCAAAGAAGTCTTGACTGTTTTTCTTTGCATCCTTTGCCAAAGATTTCTCATAATCTGCCTTTGCTTGCCTAATGTCCTTTGTGACTTGATTACAGACTATCTTATATATAACATAGGCATCTGTGTCTCTTGATAATTTATATGCATCACATGCATTTTCTTCTCTGCCATGATTCTCATCAGTTTATCTGACATCCGTTTAGGCCTCAACCTTGAACAGTATTTCTTTGTTGGTATGAAAAGCCTAAAAACTTCCAAGATTACTTCATTGAATGCTTCCCATTTAGAATTTGCTGTTGGTAACATCATCAGTTGGCCCCACTGTATAGAATTTAAAAAATATCTGAGACCACTGCAGTCACCTTTACGAAAGTAAAATCCTTCCCTTTACGCCTGATGGTAGTTAGTTATTTGAGTAAATCCCACATCAGTACACTGTAATCACTGCCACCTAGTGGTTCCTTTATCTGATGATTATTAATGCATGAAGAATCACTGCTGATAATCAGATCAAGAGTATTACTCCCTCTGGTTGCTTCTCAAACATGTTGCTGTAGAAAACAATCATCCAATAAATCCACAAAAGTCTTGCTAATGTGTGAGTGACCAACCCATAAGTTCCAGTTTATATCTGGAAAGTTAAAATGCTGCATTTTAAGACAATCTGATTTAATGGCCCACTCTAATTCCCTGTAGGGCTGTTCGTTATACTCCTCAGAGTCATTAGGCCTATAATATATTCCTACTCTTAACTTGGTTTTCCCAGTGCTTATGTCACACCAAACTGGCTCAACACTGCACTGTCCACCCATGTCAACTGGATGTACTTCCTTAGATTGTGTTTCTTAACTAACGGCATCACCTCTCCTCACCTTCTATCCTGTAAATCTTTTCTGCACAGATTGTACTCCCCAAATTCCAACTCTGCACTGCTTATATCTATAGTCTCTGATATCCCAACATCAGTCTTTGATATCCTGTGGTAGTGGTACCCATGCACTGCACAATGTGCCTGGTAATGCTAACACATTGTCAGGTGGATGGTCATAGTATCAAATATTCTTTTCCAGTCCATTCTAAACATGCTCAACTGGGGTCAGATCAAGTGTAGTGGATAGCCATGGGGGGACAGAGAACTTCACTGCCATTACTTTGTGGGCCATCTTTTGCCTGTAATACATCCTGTACACATCTTGGCATGGACTCCACAAGGTGTTGCACAATGTGTCCTGTAATGCTCAACATTGTCAGGTGGATGGTCATAGTATCAAATGTCCTTTTCCAGTACATCCCAAACATGCTGAAGTGGGATGAAATCAGGTGAGTTGATTGGCCATGGGAGGACAGAGAATTCACTGTCATGTTCCTGAAACCAGTTAGCAACCTGTCAGGCCTTCTGGCATGGTACACTCTCTTTACTGATAGACACTGGAGTTGTCTGGATATACTGTCATCTTGAAAGAATGTACTTGGTTGGTGACAATAGAAAGGTAGGCATTCCTATCAAGAACTTTCACCAAATGTGAATAAGTCCATCAGCATGACAGATTTGGGAACAGACTAGGTGACAGAATTCCACCTGCTAGCAGTCCAGTGTTAGTGCTGACATGTCCATGCAAAGTGCAGTTTTCTTGTCTCACAGTGAGCATGGGTACCCTGACAGCAGTTATCCATACGAGCTAATGTCACAAGTACCTGTATAAGTTAATGTTTGGCATATAGCCCATGTGGATATTGGTAATGCTATTTCTACATTGTACTGGGTGGTTAGTTGAGCACTGCTACATCAATGCTGTGTTACGATAGCGTTGATGCGCATGCAAGCCAGCACACGTTGATGCACATATGACATTTGGATGGCTGGTCAACCGCTCTGAGCCTGTTGCAGTACACTCATGACAAAATGGGAGCACTTAACCATGTTAGCCGCTGTTATGATACCAGCACTTGCAAGTCTTGCCCCCAAATTCAAAATTGTAAAGAGCTTGACACCGACCCATTCTTCTTCACAGGCACTCAAATCTGATTGCCATGTGTGAAACCCATAATTTTATATCAGCTGTTCCCGACTTTTAGCCTTCACCAGTGTCACAGACCAGATCACTACTACACAAGGTGATGCTGCTAACAAAGCCACTCAAGAGTGAGTGAGTGCATGTGTGTTTCTTTGAAATAATCATAATACAGCACTTTATAAAATTAAACTCAGGCTAATAATAGTGTTAGTAATGCTATTGCTGATGCATATGATTTGTTATTATACGCACGTGAAATATGATATGTATAATTTTAGACTAATACATATCATGGTGTGGGATCAGAAATTATGTGAGACCAGATGAATTATTCAGTTGCAATATAGACAGATTTAGCCTATATGGTGCTGACTACCAGTATGTCTAAAGATGCAACTTAGTAGCAACATATTTGATACTAAATTGTGCTAAGTTTAAACTTGCTAACACAAAAATACCTAAAATTAATATTATTATTAATCAATCCATTTTCCATATGAACATCCTCCTGATACTCGTCTGGGACTTTGAATGGAGAATGACCTAGCGTAATCAATGGCTCATGCATATCTGTTTCTGTTGTTCCAATAACAGTTTTACTAATTACATTCTATCTTAATGCTTTGGTTAGCAGACAAAGTTTTATTTTTTAAGCTAAAATTAGCATCTAAAAATTAATTTTGGTTAATTTACACCTAAAAGAGATTTTGTAGACCAAAACTATTTTATTATTATTATATTATTATTTTTCACTTATGATATTGTCTCTTGGATTATACAACTGATTGTCTGTGCTTGTTCTGTGTATTAACCTTCCGATGACCAGGTGGGGTCACATAGTGACCCCACCTGGTCATCGGAAGGTTAATACACAGAACAAGCGGAAGGTTAATACATCGGTGGGGACCCTAATGCTACTTATTTTTACAATATTTTTCTCAATTAATGTCTTAGAGGCTTTGTTCTTTTTTAGCCAACCTTTTCACCTTTTTCCAGATCTCTATGGGGTAACTGCTTAAAAATTTTAAATACCCAACTTAGAAATAATTATTTCTTGATTGGCATCACCTAATGTTATAACATTGCTAACCATTATAGAGTTTGTGCACATTTTCTACTGGTCAGAGCATGTTTAAAAGTGTGTTGGGACATGTCACAACATGTTTGTTTTGTTGCTCACAGCGTAATATTCTCGTATGCTTGATTTCAGCAGTACATAGCTAGACAATGTCGCATAAGAATCTCACTGAAGCCGAACTTGAAAATTTAGTAAACGAAGAGTTTGAGGATATTCCTGATGAACTGGAACTGTCAGATGATGAAGATATGTTACTGGAAGACATTTCACAAAGCCAAAGGCAACAAATTAGTGATTCATCCGACGAAGGCTGTGAAGGCAATAATTCTGCACATGCTGGTAATGAATTATCTGATGATGGCACTCAGTGTTCAAAAAAAAAAAAAACAACAATCTGTAAGAAGATATCTTGCAACAAACATATTGAACAAAAAATCCAGACTTACAAGTTACATTGAGAAGATTAGGACACCAACAGAAGCATTCTACGCATTCATAACTGACAAAATTTTGAATATACTTATTCAAGAAACCAATCATAAAGCTATCTCTTTGAAAAGTGATGAATGGAAGGAAACAAGTCGTGTAGAAATGAAAGCATTCATATGCCTGTTGATTATTGCCGGTTCACGCAAAGCATGTCAGGAACCCATTCTAGAATTATGGAGACACAGAAATCCTGCACTGCAATGTGTGATTTTTTTCTGCAACCAGGTCACACACTAGAATGAAGGATTTGCTCAGAGTCATTAGATTTGACAATACAGACTCAGCCACAATGGTGAGAAGAAAGTAAGTTAGCAGTGATTGAGGATATATTCCACGTTTGTTTTGAATTGTAAAAAAGCACATATTCCCGGTGGCAACTTTTGCATTGACGGGCAGTTCCATAGGCAGATCCCATTCCGTGGCAGGTAGTAGTAGTGGCATGTGATGCAAGAAAGCAAGTGTATGAGCTTATGCAGCATCAGCCGAAAAAAAAAACAAAAAAAAAACAAAACACACCATTCCCTCCAAATGCCTGTCCAGTTCCTCCTTAAATTTATTCAACCTATCAACTTCCACAACGACAGATGGAAGTTTGTTCCAGCAATTAACCACCCGCTGGCTAAAGGCAAATTTCCGCACATCTATTCTACATCTGTCCTTTCTCAATTTGAATTTATGCCTCCTTAGGTTCGTAATCTGAATAAGTGGAAGGATCCCATCAGAATTCAGCATGCTCAACCCATTCAAGGCCTTATACACCTCAATCAGATCACCGCGCAGGTGCCTAGTCTCCAGCCACTGCAATTTGCAGAACTTAAGCCTCTCTTGGTAAGAGGATCCCTTTATTCCCCTCACCAATTTTGTTGCCCTTCTCTGTACATGCTCAAGCAAATCAACATCCTTCTGTAAATGAGGCCTCCAGACCTGTATGCAGTACTCAAGGTGTGGCCTGACCATTACCTTATACAGAGGGACAATCACCTCCTTTTCCCTGCTAGCAAAAAATTCCTATATATCATTGACAAAACCCCATGACCTGCCCTGGCAGCCTGTCTGCATTGCTCAGAAAACTTTATATCTCACTGCACAATTACTCCCTGGTCTTTTTCATTTTCTACCACCTTAAGTGTAGTACCACACAGTTGGTACGTTTCTCTGGGGTTACTTCTACTCATATGCAGTACTTTGCATTTGTCAAGGTTAAACTTCAGTTGCCACTTCTTAGCCCATCTGCTCAAATTATCTAGATCCTGTTGCAGTAGCACACTGCCATTACTGTCATTAACAACCCTGCCAACCTTTGTATCATCTGCAAACTTCGACATTTAGCCTGATATACCTTCATCAATATCATTGATAAATATACAAAACAACAGTGGACCCAACACCGAACCCTGTGGGACTCCACTAATAACATTAGTCCACGAAGAGCAGCACCCATTGATTACCACCCTCTGTCTTCTCCCACTTAACCATCCTTTTATCCATTGTAGCAACTTATCCTTAATACCGTTCTGCTCCAATTTGTACAATAGTCTTCCATGCGCAACATTGTCAAAAGCTTTCCTGAAATCGAAATATATGATATCAAAATTATTTTTTGCATCCAGTTCCTTTGTAACCACATCATAATATCCTATCAAATTTTTCAGACAAGACTTTCCCCTAACAAACCCATGCTGTGTCTGAATTATAGCTGCAGTTTTGTCTAGATGATCCTGCAATGCATCTTTAACCAGTGACTCCATTATTTTACCCGGAATAGAAGTTAAACTAACTGGTCTGTAATTACTTGTGTCACCCTTCGATCCCCCTTTGTGAATTGGGGATACATCTGCACATCTCCAGTCCGTGGGGATCTCCCCTGAGTCCAAGGATGCTCTCATTATTATGGCTAAGGGTTTGCTTAGTTGCTTTGCCGCCTCCTTTAATATAACTGGATAGATCCCATCCACCCCAGGTACTTTTCTTATGTTTAACTTCGACAATTTCTCCTCCACTTTGCTCTCAGTTATTACAAAATCATTAAGTATCCTGCTACAATTTGATAACCTTCTGCCATTTTCAAACCTTAATAATTCATCATGTGTGAATGTAGATGCAAAATACTCATTCAGTTTGTTTGCTATCTGAGCAGGATCAACAGTTGAACCATCGATGTCAAGTGGACCAATCAGATTCATCCCCTTCCTTTTAGAGTTTATATAAGTAACGAAATCCTTGCTGTTTTTCTTAGCATCTTTTGCCAAGGATTTCTCGTAATTTGCCTTCGCCTGCCTAACCTCCTTTTTCACCTGATTACAGACTAGCTTATATCTGCCATAGGCTTCTGAGTCGCTTGATAATTTATATGCATCCCATGCATTTTTCTTCTCTGTTACGAGTCTCATTAGTTCATTAGATAACCATTTAGGCCTAATCCTTGAACAATATTTCTTAATAGGTATGAAACTTTTAGTAGCATCCACGATTATTCCTTGAATGCTTCCCACTTAGAATTTACTGTTGGTAACATCGTCAGTTGATCGCACTGTACAGAATTTAAAAACTTTGAGAAGTTTTTAAATTTCTGAGAAGTCTTTCCTTTTGGTGTCCATTTTGTGTTTATATAAAATCCAAACTGGCCAGGTATGGGATAAAGATATGGACCTTATGTAATGTAGAAGATTCTTATTGCTGGAACATGCAAATTTATACTGGAATGACAGATGGTGCACCCAAAAAGAAACAGGGCAAGAGAGTAGTATTAGATTTGGTAGAAGGTATGTCTTCAGGTTATGGAGTTACCACCGATAACCTCTTTACATCTCTTGCTCTTGCACAAGAATTATTGAAGCAAGGTAAAACACTAAACGGAACTATGCAGCTCAATTAAAAAAGATACCTCAAGAATTTCACCCAAACAGAAACCATACAACGAACTCAACTAATGCTGTATTTACTAAGGATGCCATGATGATTTCCTATGTTTCTAAAAAAATAGGAGCATAGTCTTACTATCAACTCAGCACTTTGACTTGAATATAACAGATGAAACAACTGATTTCAAACCTCAAGTGACACTATACTACAATAAGCGCAAAGGAGCTATAGACATTGTGGATTGCATGGTAGGAGAATATACTTGCTCCCATAAGACTAAGCATTGGTCATTGGTGATATTTTTTAAAATTCTGAATTTGGCAGCAGTCAATGGATTTGTTCTGTACACAAAGAAACATGAAAATTACGAAAGAGGTAAAACTTTTAGAAGACACCTATTCCTTGAAGAATTAGGAATGAACTTGGTAAAACCAACTACACGTTCAAGAACGGCTTCTCAAATACATTAAAAATGCTATTAGTATGATTTTGGAAACTGAGAAATGCCGATGAAATACAGGAACCATGTGGGCAAAATAAAACACCTGGAACTGCTGCGAAATGTGGTTGGTTAGGTTTTTTTTTTTTTTTTTTTTTTAGGAGAATTAGCAACTAAGGCCATATTCCTCATGGATATGTGGTGGTCATTTCCTGACCTTTCCGCATCCTCCGTATTTGGTGGTGACGGGCGTGAACCCTGGTCTAATCAAGAAGCGTGTGCTACGCACTGCTGCTTTTTCCCACCTGGCTACGGAGGCGCCAGTTGCGAAATGTGGTAGCTGTACTGCGTGCCCTAGGCGATATGAAACCATGATAAGAAAAATCATGAAAAAAATGTAGTAAATGTAATTGGTTTGTTTGCAGGAACCATGCCACTGTAATAAAGTCAACAATATGCCAATCATGCAATAACCAGAACAACTAAGTTTTGGTCCTTGAAGCTGTCACAGACATTCTCTCAGATATGCCAGACAAGCTGTACTTGCTACCTGGGAGTCTAAAACGATGATGGAACTGATATTCGGGTGACACTCAAGTCAAGGAGACCCAATTTCGGCGAAGTCCGGACGTTCTGTGACAGCCAAATAATCTGCTTGTACCTTCACGATGGTGGGACGGTTAGTAATCCTGGGTATAACCTCCATGCACAAGTACATGGTGGGTGACCACCCAGGTGTGAACCAACATAAGCAGGGATCGAGATGTGGTGCCCACACCACATGGAGGAACGCCGCCCCCTCTATGTTACCAGGCAGTACAAGGTGGTAGATGACCCTCATCAACCGGTGAAATACCACCACTTTGCTTATTGGAGGCTTGAAGTGGTGGAACCCATTTTAGTCTCTAGAGCTAAGTTCCGGTCAACCCTTCCCTATCTCTTCCATCATGCAGTATGATCGATGACTTCTGAGGTTATCATGAACGTCGTGGCGAGATCTAATATTCCTTACATTTCGAGGGTACGGCTCTAAAACTGTGTTCGCAGGCTGGCCGCTAGTTAGTACACCGGACCAAACCTATTGGTAACTCTCCAGGAGGCTTCCGGATCAGTTGTGTATAATCTTGCTACCTCTGCTCTGCCAGATAGTGACTGCAGGGAGTCCGAGTAGTGTGTATGCAAGGGAAGGGGCATTATCGAGGCCACGTTATGTCAAGGATCTGGGTATATTCTTACCACATGTACGCCATATCCAAAAATTTCATTACTTCATACAACATGTCCCACCCACTTTTTCTTACTATTGAATACACCAAAAATTGTCAAACTAATAGAGAAAGCTTATCTGCGAAAAGATCTAAACCTCCCAAGCACTTCCTAATTCATTTCACAAATATACGTGGTCTCAATTCTAATCTCAACGATGTCCATTTCCACTTGCAGTCTGCCAAACCTCATGTACTTTTTCTGACAGAATCTCAGTTATCGGTTGATTCAACTACTGCTCATCGCAGATGCCCAATTTATTTGCTGCATGATTCCTTTCGCCTCAAAGGTGGTACTTGTGCATATATCCGTTCCAATATTCCCTGTCAGAGACTTGGAAATTTGGAATCTCCTCTCTTTGATCTTCTCTGGCTTAAAATCTCTCTACCTCATTGTGTCAAATTCATCTGTTGTCTCTACCATTCTCCCAACTCCACTAATCACTTGGAGCTCTTTGACATCCTCTCTTTGCAACTTGACTTTCTCCAGTCCAACTTTGCTAACAGTGAGGTAATTTTCCTTGGTGATTTTAATGTTCACAACTCCAGCTGGCTTCTGTTTTCTAGTCACACCGACCCAGCTGTTCGAGATGCTGAGGCTTTTGCAATTACTAATGACCTAGCACAGATTGTTCATTTACCTACAAGAATACGGGACAATCCTAATCATACAGCCAATATGCTTGATCTTTTTCTCACAAACAACCCTTCTAAGTACATGGTCGAAGTGAGAGGTCCTTTAGGCACTTCAGATCACAACTTGGTGATTGCCTCTTCTCCAACGGAACCTTTATCTCATGACTATTACCCTCGTGTTGTTTGGCGTTTACAAGAATGCAAAATGGGATGACCTGCGAGACTTCTTTTCCTTGGTCGGATTACTGTTTCTAAACTTCTGATGTCAACGTTTGCTCAGATTGTGTCAGTGAAATTATTCTTGCATGAATGGAATCCTTTATCCCACACTCCACTTTAAAATCTCGTCCTTTATCTAAACCTTGGTTTTCCAATAAATGTGCTAAGGCTGTTCAAGAGAAGAATGTTGCATATCGTAATTGGCTTGTTTCTAATTCTCCAGTTTCATTTTCTGCCTACACCAAAGCTCGCAACAATTGTAAAGCAGAGTTAGCCTTGGACCACATTAAAACCCATAGGTATCAAAGGTGTATGGTGTACACTGACTCTCTAAGTACACTGCAGGCTTTATCGGGTATGAGGTATAATCCTCATCCATTTGTGACCCGGATTCAGCAGACGTTCCATTCCTTGTTTGAGTGTTCATTCGACATTCGTTTCTGCTGGATTCCAAGCCACATTGGGATCGTGGGAAATGACCTGGCAGATGCTGCGGCCAGGTCACAAGAACCTCACAACATTTTATTGCCTGTTAGTCCCCTATACAGACTACAGGCAGCTAATACACACTAAATTACTGTCCCAATGGCAACAATCATGGCATGAGCAAGTCACAAGCAAGCTCTATCAGATAAAGCCTGTAATCTGACATTGGCAGTCTAGTCTGCACAGGAATCGCAGAGAGGAAGTTGTTTTAGCTCGTCTTCGCATAGGACACAGTCATCTTACACATGCATTTCTGCTGAGGGCAGATGACTGTCCTATGTGTGAGAACTGTGACACCAATTTAAGTATACGTCACATTTTAACCGAGTGTCCACGTTTTAGACACAAACGTGATTTTTATTTTACTGCTTTTAGTCTTCTGACTGAGCCTTATACACTCAGTCAGATTTTATCAGACAATGACGTTGTGTCTGCTGTTTTTAGCTTTTTAAAATCAGTAAGTCTTCTTACTCGAATTTAAAATTGAATTGCTATTTTTTGTTGATATATTTTTTACTCTTATACCTTTTATATCTGTGCTATAACTTGACATGGTAGCCTAACTAATTAGGTCACTGAATGTTTTAACTTTTTATATATGACCTGGATTTGGCGTGCATTATAGCCTCAGTTGCTGATGCACCAAAAAAACCTAAATCAAATCGAAAAATCTCATGGCTATTCCCAACCTCATGTTGTTTGCCCTTACAAGAATGCAAAATGGGATGACCTGCGAGACTTCTTTTCTTCTTTTCCATGGTCAGATTACTGTTTCAAAACTTCTGATGTCAACGTTTGCTCAGATCGTGTTAGTGAAATTATTCTTGCAGGAATGGAATCCTTCATCTCGCACTCCTTTAAAATCTCATCCTTTACCTAAACCTTGGTTTTCCAATAAATGTGCTAAGGCTGTTCAAGAGAAGAATGTTGCATATCGTAATTGGCTTGTTTCTAATTCTCCAGTTTCATTTTCTGCCTACACCAAAGCTCGCAACAATTGTTAAACAGTCATTAATCAGTCCAAACTAGAGTTTGAACAGGCTAAGATTAGAAAACTTGCTTCTTGCCCTAATGGTAGCCGAGCATTCTGGTCTCTTGCCAAAGCTATTGGCCGCAACTTTTGCCCATCTCTGCTCCCACTTCTGTCCAAACCAGATGGTTCCGTTGCCACATCAGCCAAGGATAAAGCTGACCTGCTAGCATCCCATTTTTCTTCCAACTCATGTATTAATGATCTTGGTAAAACATCTCCCACCATTCCCAACACGTTCCATTCAATGCCTCCTGTGGTCTTCCGTCAAAAGGATGTTAGAAGGATTTTGACGAATCTTGATGCTAAGAAAGCTCCAGGTCCCGATGGTATTTCTCCACTTGTTCTCAAAACCTGTGCTCCTGAACTTACTCCTATTCTTTGCCGCCTTTTTTCACTTTCTTATTCCAAAGGTGTTTTTCCTTCTGCTTGGAAATTTGCTCATATCCAGCCAGTTCCTAAAAAGGGCGACAAATCCCTCCCATCCAATTATCGTCCCATTGCAATTACTTCTACTCTTTCTAAAGTAATGGAAAAATCAATTAATCGCCAACTCTTAAACTACCTAGAAACCTTCCGTCTGATCAACGATCGCCAGTATGGATTCCGTCAGTGTCGATCCACTGGTGATATTCTGGCTTATGTTACCCATTTATGGACTAATTCAGTGGAAAGGTTCGGTGAAACACAAGTAGTTGCTCTTGACATCTCAAAGGCTTTTGATCATGTTTGGCATAAAGGTCTTCTAAACAATCTTCCATCTTATGGTTTGCCAACTGTTTTTAGTAATTGGTTATCCAGTTTTCTCTCTGATCGCTCACTGAGGGTGATGGTAGCTGGCTCTCTGTCTTCTAACTTCTCCACTAATGCCTGTCCCCCCCCAAGGTTCAGTTCTTTCCCCCACTCTTTTCCTCTTGTATATTAATGACCTTCTTCCATTGACTGGAAATCCTATCCATAGTTTTGCCAATGATAGCACATTGCATTCCACTTTCCATTTTGAGAAACCTTGTCCTGCTCAATCAGCTTCAACTTCTCGAAAATCTGCTACCAATTCCTTAAATGCCGATCTTCAGGTAATTCTCCAGTGGGGCAAAGACAACTTAGTTGATTTCAACCCTTATAAAACTGAGTCTTGTCTTATATCTCACAAAAACGCTTTTTCTGCTCCTATGCTTATCTTTAGTGACGCTCCGATTTCTAGGCAAAATGATATATCTCTTTTGGGAATTACCCTGACTTCTAATCTCTCTTGCCACAAGCACATTACAAATATTGCTTCCTCCACATCTAAAAAACTTGGTTTTCTCTTTCGCTCTCAGCATTACTTTTCTTCCAAGCAGCTGCTTACTCTGTATAAATCGCAAATCCGCCCTGCCATGGAATATTGTTCTCACATCTGGGGTGGTGCCCCCAAAACCACTCTCAGGCTTCTTGACTGCATTCAGAAGAGGGCACTTAAGTTAATTAATGATTCATCTCTAACAGAGTCTCTCCACTAGCTTTCTCATAGACATACTGTTTCTGCTGCATGCCTCTTCTACAGATACTTCCATGGGCACTGTTCTTCTGAATTGGCTTTATAATTCCCACTCTCTCTTTCAAAACGGTCCGAACACGTGCCGCCACCAGCCAACATCCATTTACTGTCCAACTTCAAACCCACAGAACCAACTTTTCATCTTCCTCATTTATTCATTCAACTGCTATTTTCTGGAACAACCTTCCTTCATATGTATTTCCTGAAAATTACAATCTACAGAAGTGCAAGTCCAATGTCAACAAATATCTTCTTTTTTTTTCTTCTCAACCTCCAACCCAAGCACGGTACTAAGTACTATAGGTTCTAATACCTCTCGTGTTTGGGGTTCACATAAAAAAAAAAAAAAAACTAATTTCAATTCAGTGGAATGCATATCTACCGAAACTAGTAATATTGCAGAACTATTTCATTACCAGTATTTAACTTAGCAACTATGTTTGATTTAATTTTTTATGTGTTATTTCTACTAATAACCGTTTATGTAGCTTGTATTGGATTTTATTTCGTATACTTAGTAAATAGAAAATATTTATTGCTGGGGTCACTTAATGATCCCACTGGTCATTCGTATTATATTTTTCATGTGGTCGTCGGAAGGTTAAAATGGGAATGCGATCTGTATGAAACTTGTTAAGAAATTTAGCATATTTTAACTTTAGTGACCCACCACCAATTCTCCCCACCATGAAAATTCCAAGCAACACTTCTGACTACAATGTTTAGTAAACTAGTTGATTGAAATATGAGAAATTTTGGTGACTCTATGAATATAATAAGACAAAATAGATAGAGGGTAAAAAAAAAAGAAAAATGATAAGAACAGTAAACTGGGAATGGAACCCAAAGATCATAAAGTTAATAATAAAAATAAAAAATTAACATAAAAAAAATAAAAATAAACAACCTATGTGTTTCCCTCCTCATGTAAGCAACTATCTGGTTGACCTTTGAATTTCCCCAAGCTGTCAACCTCAACTACCAATGGAGGAAGTTATTTAGGAAATTATAACTTGCTGGCTAAAAGAGAACTTCCTACAATACAACTACTAAACCTCTCTCCTTGTAACTCGAATTTCTAGCTTCTGAAAGTTCTTATCTATAATAGTGAAAATTTCACTCTCATTCATTTTACTATCCTTTCTCAGAGTCTCAATCAAGTTCCCTCAAAGGTGCCAACTCTGTAGAACATATTCAAATCCTTTCCTCATACAGGTGCCTATTTGCAGACCTTAGAAAGCAGTTTCCCCTCCTTCAGACTCTTTTAAGCATTTTTTTTTTTTTTTTTTTAGGTGGTCTCCAAACTTGGACAGAATATTACAAGTGCAGTTTCACAATTGCTTTATACAGTGGGATTATGACCTCCCTGTTTTTAAAAGCAAATGTTTGATAAATCATTGACAGGACACCAAGGGCCTTCTCTTGCTAGCTACACGTCTCAGAGAACTTCATGTTTGACTATATTGTAATTACTAAATCCCTTTCTTCCTTTACTGTTTTTTATTCAACCCCATGAAGTACATAAGTTATTTTGGAGTTGCTATTCTCTAAGTATAAGATTTTGCATTCCACTGCATTAAAACAGTTGAATCTTTTCTGACCATCCTTGAATTCTATCCAAGTCATCCTGAAGGAGCAATGCTTGGCACTGATCATTAAATACTCTCCCAATCTTCACATCAACTGCAAAATTTGCCATCACATCCTCTATCCCTTCACTGATGTTATTTATGAAATTCAGAAACAAGTGGTCCCAGAACCAACCCTTGAGGGATTCTACTTCTAACATTAGACTAATCTGAAGAATATCCATTAATCACAACCCTCTCCCTCATGCCCTGCAGCCACCGTGCGATTCATCCTAAAATACTATGATTCCAATATTTTCAATGCAAATTTGACTGACATTAAGGACATGCTGCTTTTCTTTCTTTCTTTCTTTTCTTTATGAAAACTCCAAACATGAAAGGACCAGGATACTCCATATACAGTATTAAAACTTAATCATGTAAAGCAATTTTAAAGCCTTTAATTCATGTGTTCCTATTATCTTTGCTGCAATACAACTGAGAAATTCACACACAATAGAACTGTCAAAATGATTACCAGAACCACATTTTAAGCAATACTTTAAAAAAAATAATAATAAATAAATATAATAAAATCAAGTTTATATGTTGTGTAGTTTGAATGAAAACAGCTGTTAGGAAATAACTTGGATCATCTAGTAATATAATAGTACAAATTAGAATGATATAAAGTACATGCTCCTGTTTTTTCAAATGAAAACCCCAAACACAAAAAGCTATAAGGATCTATATTTAGCAGTGTGCATGGGTTAAAGGTTGAGAAAACATAAGATATTTCTTGATATTAGACTTGAAATTTTTGTAGATTTTAATTTTTAAAAATACATATGAAGGAGGGTTGTTCCAAAGAAGAGAAATAGAAGGTAAAAATGAGGAAGAGAAAAAGTTAGTTCTATAAAAGAGTTGGACAGTAAATGAATATTGACTGGATAAGGCACATGTTCAGAGTGGTCTGAAAGGGGGGTGGTGCAATTACAGATGCCAATTCATAAGAATAATGTCCAAATATATATAGAAGCTAAATGTCTATGAGACAGTATGAAGCGAGAGAGAGAGAGAGAGAGAGAGAGAGAGAGAGAGAGAGAGAGAGAGAGAGAGAGAGAGAGAGTTCAAAAGTGGTGGGTCATTTTAATCTGACTGCTCTCTTTTTAATAGTCTGTAAGCCTGAGAGAGATTTTAGGAGCACCACTCTAGAAGTATGAGCAATATTGCCTAGCAGGGGAAAGGGGAAATCTGAGTGTGTACAGAGTTAGTAGCGGTTTAGAAGAAAAATTAATGCCAGGAGTGAAAAATAAAACCCAGTGTTTTTGATGCAGAGGAAGCAATATTTGTGATGAGAGAGAGAGATTAGAAGTCAGGATAATTGCCAATAAAGGTATGAAGTCTTTCCTAAAAATATGGGCGTCATTGAAAATGGGAGCAGCAGACGCTATTTTTGTAAGAAATAAGACAGAGCCTACTAAGTCTCAGAGGGATTGAAGTTAACTAAGTTTTCTTTTCCCCATTGGAGAAGCACCTGGAGATTAGTATACAAGAATCTTATTAGAGATGTTGAAGCTGTATGTGCAGGGAAGGGTTTCTTGAACTGGAAGGTGGAATGTAAACAAACAAAGAAATAAATTTTCTGTTTATATTCTGGGACAACCACAAAAGGTTAGAGGAGTTCACAAGATAGAGAGATACAAGAAAATTACCATATTTAGTAACCACATGGGCTTGAACCACAGCTATTCAAAGTATGCACACTTCTGTACCCTTGTGTTTGACCACTTAAATACAAAGTGGCCTTCTAAAGCTTATTAAGTATTATAGGTCTAATACCTTTCACGTTTGTTGTGTTCATAAAAAAGGAGTGTACTATCATTTCCAAGTAATGGCCTAGAATTCAAACATTTATGGTGCTACAGAGTGCTCCACTTATTCACTAAATGTGATAGAAGCCAATATTAAAATGCATTGTTCCACAAATTCTGTCTTATTTATTCACTGCATGCATGATCTTCTTACAGTCCTGCCTTTCAAAACTAAGTTCAAAGATAATTTCTATCCCCTTCTAAAGTTTATCCAGATCAATCCTTAAGGTATTAATTAACCGTACTACTGAACTGTACAAATAGTGGCTTAGCCTCATTTTGTATATAGCATTAAACAAAAACTAGGTTTGCAAGTTAGTGCCTCAATCTCATATAGTGGAGGGATTTCTCCACAAGTAGCCCTTGTACTACACTGCTCTAAATAAAAATCCATGCTCAAATAGAAGTACATACTATTTATTTAAAGTGCATGCCATTACTCACATCATAAAGACCTGAACAAGCCAGCAATGACATATCCACAATATGTGAGGTGTGATAAACTAAGGTTTCTCAAACTGGAATGTGGCATGTGTTCAGACATGTTCTAGCATGCTCAGCGCTACATACAAAATTAGGCTACACCCTACAATGGTTTTATAGTTGTAGCCTGAGGCTTTGCCTTAAATTTACTTGAATTTATTTTACCTTCTACACATCTTATATCTCATATTGTGGATATATCTCATCGTTGTGATTGTCATGCACGGATTACTTTGTTGTAGCCGACATTTACTTTTAAGAAGAGCTACCACCATTGCAACATGCAAGTCTTTAAACAGTCCTGGATTGGCACACCTGACACTTAGTGGTCACAGTTAGTGACCATTCCCTTCTCCACAAGGTTTTCTTATCAGCTCACTAGATACACCTAACACCCCTTCATTAACAGGTAACAGTGCTTACTCTGCCACCAGCATCACTATAAATGATCTGGTTTTATTTTTCTATACATAATCTGTTTGTGTAGTAGTAGTAGTGGCATGTGATGCAAGAAAGCAAGTGTATGAGCTTATGCAGCATCAGTCAAAAAAAAAAAAAAAAAAACACACCATTCCCTCCAAATGCCTGTCCAGTTCCTCCTTAAATTTATTTAACGTATCTACTTCCACAACGACGGATGGAAGTTTGTTCCAGCAATTAACCACCCGCTGGCTAAAGGCAAATTTCCGCACACCTATTCTACATCCATCTTTTCTTAATTTGAATTTATGCCCCCTTAGGTTCATAATCTGAACAAGTGGAAGGATCCCATCAGAATTCATGCTCAATCCATTCAAGGCCTTATACACCTCAATCAGATCACCGCGCAGGTGCCTAGTCTCCAGCCACTGCAATTTTCAGAACTTAAGCCTCTCTTGGTAAGAGGATCCCTTCATTACCCTCACCAATCTTGTTGTCCTTCTCTGTACATGCTCAAGCAAATCTACATCCTTCCAAAAGTGAGGCCTCCAGACCTGTATGCAGTACTTGACTCATGGCCTGACCATTGCCTTATACAGAGGGACAATCACCTCCTTTTCCCTTCTAGCAAAATTCCTATATATCATTGACAAAACCCCATGACCTGCGCTGGCAGCCTGTCTGTATTGCTCAGAAAACTTCATATCTGACTGCACAATTACTCCCAGGTCTTTTTCATTTTCTACCACCTTAAGTGTAGTACCACACAGTTGGTATGTTTCTCTGGGGTTACTTCTACCCATATGCAGTACTTTGCATTTGTCAAGGTTAAACTTCAGTTGCCACTTCTTAGCCCATCTGCCCAAATTATCTAGATCCTGTTGCAGTAACACACTGCCATTACTATCATTAACAACCCTGCCAACCTTTGTATCATCTGCAAACTTCGACACTAAGCCTGCTATACCTTCATCAATATCATTGATAAATATACAAAACAACAGAGGACCCAACACTGAACACTGTGGGACTCCACTAATAACATTAGTCCACGAAGAGCAGCACCCATTAATTACCACCCTCTGTCTTCTCCCACTTAACCATCCTTTTATCCATTGTAGCAACTTACCCTTAATACAAGGCCTCCGTAGCCGAGTGGTCAGGAGCGGGGGTGCAGTAGCACACGCTCTTTGAGTAGACCGGGGTTCAAGCCCCTGACTGCTGAATACGGTCGATCTGCCAACCCGCACTGGACCAGCGTGGCAGATTATGGTCCGTTTCCCTCAACATGAATTGTTGAGGAGGCTTCCATCCTGCAGTGGGTTGATAATGGCTGCACTTTACTTTTTTTACCCTTAATACCATTCTGCTCCAATTTGTACAATAGTCTTCCATGCGCAACAGTGTCAAAAGCTTTCCTGAAATCCAAATATATGATATCAAAATTATTTTTTGCATCCAGTTCCTTTGTAACCACATCATAATATCCTATCAAATTTGTCAGACAAGACTTTCCCTTAACAAACTCATGCTGTGTCTGAATTATTGCTGCAGTCTTGTCTAGGTGATCCTGCAATGCATCTTTAACCAGTGACTCCATTATTTTACCCGGAACAGAAGTTAAACTAACTAGTCTGTAATTATTCGTGTTATCCTTCGATCCCCCTTTCTGAATTGGGGATACATTTGCACATCTCCAGTCCATGGGGACCTCCCCTGTGTCCAAGGATGCTCTCATAATTATGGCTAAGGGTTTGCTTAGTTGCTTTGCCACCTCCTTTAATATAACTGGATAGATCCCATCCACCCCAGATGCCTTTCTTATGTTTAACTCCAACAATTTCTCCTCCACTTTGCTCTCAGTGTAACTAACCTTCACTTGTGTTGTTAGTTTCGGATCAGTTTTGATATACATAATGAACTGTTTGTGTAAACTGACCTCCACCTGTGCTGTGACTGAATTTTCTGTGATTATAAGTAGCTTTGTCTTTCCTTATTACTAACTTAAATTTTTTTTCCTTCCCTCTTCCGCTGATAATGATACTAGTACAAGTATTGGCGTATTATTATTTTATTGTTCTTTTCCATCACATGATGATTGTGATGGGAAAGAACAATGTTGTGGCCCATGTTTTCAGGGTTGGTGCTAGACCCACTGTTGTTTTGCGCATTTATCAATGATATCAATGAAGGTATATCAGGCTTAATGTCCAAGTTTGCAAATGATACAAAGGTTGGCAGGGTTGTTAATGACAGTAAAGACAGTATGCTACTGCAACAGGATCTAGAAAAGTTAGGCTGATGGGCTGAGAAGTGGCAACTGAAGTTTAACATTGAAAAATGCAAAGTACTCCATGTGGGTAGCAGTAACCCAAGAGAAATGTACCAACTGTGTGGTACTACACTCAGGGAGGTGGAGAATGAAAAAGACCTGGGAGTAATTGTGCATTCAGATATGAAGTTCTCTGAGCAGTGCAGACAGGCTGCCAGAGCAGGTCATGGAGTTTTGTCAATGATATAGGAATTTTGCAAGCAGAGACAAGGAGGTGATTATCCCTTTGTATAAGGCAATGGTCAGGCCACACCTTGAGTACTGTATACAGGTCTGGAAGCCTCATTTTAGGAAGGATGTAGGGTTGACAGAATGAGTACAGAAAAGGGCAACAAGATTGGTGAGAGGTACAAAGGGGGGTGCACTTACAAAGAAAGACTTAAGTTCTGCAAGTTGCAGCATCTGGAGACTAGGCACCTGCGAGGTGACTGATAGAGGTGTGTAAGGCCTTGAATGGTTTAAGAAGGCTCAATGCTGAGGGATACTTCCACTTGCAGATTAAGAACCTGAGGGGCATAGATTCAAATTGAGGAAAGACAGTTGTAGAATAAATGTGCAGAAGTTTGCCTTTAGACAGCAGGTAGTTGATTGCTGGAATAGACTTCCATCTGTTGTGAATGTTGATAGCTTAAATAGATTTAAGCTATCAACATTAAATAAATTTAAGCTACCAACATTTGGAGTGATCGAATGGGTGAAATGGGAAGGTTTTTTTTTTTTTTTTTGGCTGATGCTGTATAAGCTTTCTTTCTTTCTTCCATCATATGCCTCAACCAATACTAATGTCCTGACCATACAAAAACTTCATTCTTAGAAGCAAAATTTCATAATTTTCACCAAGTAGGTAATTGAAAAATTCATGAAGATTCATGGAAAAGGAATAAAGGATTTTAGAAAAAGACAAATTACTTGCAGAAGCATTCTTAACTGGTAAAAATTTTTGTACCCTGTACCCTTATGGCTGATATCAGTAAACAAATGGAGCATTCTGTCATGACCAAAATGTGCACTGAGAAGTATCTATGAGAGTCCAGGATTCTGGACTGCTATTGTGATATAAGTTTGGCTTTTTTTCTCTCTCCACCATTTTTTTTTGTACTGTGATTTGAGAAGTAAGTAGAGACAGATACTCAAATGGCTATGATAACCTTATGGTAGCTATCAATAAACAAGCAGAACCTTAGGTCCACTGTAGATAAACAAGTAGAACCTTAGAGCTATTATTGATAAACAAAGCACTCTGTTGTGGCCAAATTCCGACCACTATCAAGAGTCCTGGACCAATATTGTGATACAGATTCAATTTTATTGATATTTCTGATACTGTCATTTGAGAAAAGCCAGGTTGACAGAGAATAGCTATAATAATCTTACTGCTACTGTAGTTGGTCAAATAAATAAGTAGAAATTAAAGCAAAGTTTTTATGCAGTTGGTAAAAATTCAACAATTTTTTCAGTTTACCTGATTCTTGTATGACCTTGGTAACTTCCTTGGTATTGAAATCCACTCCATTTCTTCCAAATCCTCCTCGCCATCCCCTTCAGTATAACATTCTTTATTCTCAGTTGCAAAATCATTTTCAGCCAACCTTCTGGCATGATTTACATAGTCATATCTTTTTCTGTAAAAATAAATATGCACACTTTTTAACTCTTCAGCAGGCATGCAGTGTTCAATACACCCTATCATTAAAAAGTTATAGGGTGGCCAGATGTCAATATTGATCCTTTAAAAATATTTCCCTTGACAAAACTACTCTAGGAAGCAAAAATATGAAAGTGGAATATATGATGGTTGCCTTACACTTCTATCTCAATTTAATGGCAACACTAACTCACTACTAGCAAAACTATATGGAGTGTCAATTCAGATGGAGAAGTTAGAGTGGCAGTAATATTCACAAAGTAGTACCTGTGGAGTCTGTAGAATGTGGAATGAAACCTATGCTAAGTCACAGTGCCACACAATTCATACTGTGTGGCACTATAACATAACCTACCCTATTAAGGTTACAAGAGGGTGATTAGACAAAAAGAGACCTCCCTTAGGAAATTCACATTCCCTACAATAATGCTAAACCTCATGCAATACATCAGAAGTAGGAGCTGTTAGAAAATTTCAGTGGGATGTTGCTTCGGAGTAATGTCATTGTTCCATTTGATTTTCACATTATGCACACATACAAACAAACAAACAAAAAAAAAAAAAACACCCCACCTTTCAGAAAATATTTTGAAGGAGATATTGACATTCGGCAAGTAGTTAGTATCTGGTTATATGCACAAAGCACAGGATTTCATTTCCACAAACATTTGAGTTAAATGGTGGATACAACTTTGCAATCATTTTAGTGGATACCCTAAAAAAAAATAAATAATAAATAAAGCATGGGTAATAAATAAATAACACTTAACCTATAGGAGCCTAAGGCCAAGCATAAACTTTCTCCCTAAATAAAGCTTCCTTCATCAAATACTTCACTCCCAGGATGATTAGGTTTTAAGTTCTATACCTCCACAGACTTTCCTCCTATGAAAGTTCCTTTGCTATTCTTAACATATAAGTCTTGTATCTTTGACCCTTTCAAAAAGCTCAATGCCCTTTAGATGTAGTCTCCTGAACTGAACACAACATTCTAAACAGTCTCATTACTGACAAGACACCACATCTTCATGGTCACCTGCTCATAGTAATATTTATGTCTGACCATGTTGCAAAACCACCCCCCTCCCCTCAACCATGTAAGTTATTTCCAGGTTATTTTCCAAACAGAACCTTATATTTTGCAGCATTAAAATGTAACATTCGTTTTCCCAACTATCTACGTCTGTCTGAATCTTTTTGAAGATCAGCCTTTTCAGTATTATACTCTTAATATCCTCACTGACATCATTCAAGTAAATCAGAAATAAGAATGGTTCTGGTACCAAATCCAAAGGATTCCACTTATACCCCTGCCCCGTTCTGAGGAGTGACCACATATAACAATCTTCTACCTCATATCTTTTAGACATTCCTCAATCTGCCTTAGGATTTTGCCTGTAATAGTAATAAGCACCAGTTTATACAACAATCCCCATGCGAGACAGTGTCAAATGTTTTTTAAAGTCCAAGTATATAATTTTAAAATTGTTTCTTACATCTGACTCTAGTGAGATCATATCATAGTGGTTTCAAGTTGGTCAAGCAAACTTTTTCATTGCAAAGCCATATGGATATCCTATCTCTCAAGTTCTGAGTATATTCTTTGCTGTGTATATACCCCCCCCCCCCAAATTTTATTACTTCACACATGTCCTCCCCACCATTCCTTACTACTGAATACATCATGAACAGTCAAACCAATAGTTGCCACATCCAAAAATTTCATTACTTCATACATGTCATCCCCACCTTGATTACTACTGAATACATCATGAACAGTCAAACCAAAAAAACAAACCTACCTATGAAAAGATCTAAATCTCCCAAACACTTCCTTGTTCATTCCACAAATATATGTGGTCTAAGCTCCAATCTCAAATTCATAGTTCATATTTTCACAAAATCCCAATTATCAATTGATTCAACCACTGCTCATTTCAGTTGTCCTAATTATTAGCCATACGATTCCTTTAAATTCAAAGGTGGTACCTGTGCATATGTCCACTTTGATATTCCCTGTTAGAAACTTAGTAATTTGGAATCTCCTCTTTTTGATCTTTTCTGGCTTAAAATCTCTCTACCCCATTTTGTCAAATTCATTTGTTGCCTCTATTGTTTTCCCAACTCACCTAATCACTTGGAACTTTTTGACTTCCTTTCTTTGCAGCTTAACTTTTTCTCCAGTCCAAATTTCCTAATAGTAAGATAATTTTTCTTGGTGATTTTAATCTTCATAACTTCAGCTGGCTTCCATTTTCTAGTCACACGGATCAAGCTGGTCGAGATGCTAAGACTTTTGCAATTACTAATGACCTTGCACAGATTAATTTACCTGCAAGAATACAAGACAATTTTAAACACACAGCCAACACTTATCTTTATCTCACAAACAATTCTTCCAAGTACACAGTTGAGGTGAGTAGTACTCTAGGTGAGTAGTACCTCACATCAGAACTTAATGCAGAATTCAAAAGAATGCAAAAGGGATGATCTGTGAGATTTCTATTCTTCTTTTCCTTGGTTGCAGTATTGTTTTAAATCAACTGATATCAGTGCTTGCTCAGATCGTGTCAGATAAAATTATCCTTGTAGGGATGAAATACTTTATTCCACATGCCACCTTAAATTCTCTTCTTTTATCTAAACCTTGGTTTTCCAATAAATGCACTAAGGCTGTTCAAGATAAGAATGTTGCATATTGCAACTGGATTGAATCCAAAACTCCAGGTTTATTTTCTGCTTGCATCACAGTTTGAAAAATGTAAATCGGCTATTAATCAGTCCAAACTAGATTTTGACCAGGATAAGAGTAGAAAACTTACTCCTTGTCCTTCTACTTCACACTAGTTGAGCATTCTGTCTTCTGACAAAGCTATTCGCACAACCTTTGCCCATCTCTATTCCCACCTCTCTCAAAACTATATGGTTCTATTCAATTCAGCCAAAGATAAAGCTGACCTGCTAACATCCTACCTTTCTTCCTCGTGTATTGATGACCTTGGTCAACCGCCTCCTACCATTCCCAGTAGACTTCATTCAATGCCTCCCGTGGTCTTCCATTAAAAGGATGTCAGAAAGATTTTGAAAAGTCTCAATGCTGGAGGGACTTATCCGTTAATGGGTAAGTCCCTCCAGTTTATTCCTATTTTTGCAATTTTTCTGACTCTTTCTTCCTTCTGTAAGGTCATCCATGTTCTATATTTTCCACTTATAATTATAATTATTGACATAACTTATTAGGCCCTATTCTTACCGCAAAATTCAAAATCGTCCATAACACGTGTTCAGTAGCATACAGAACATGTCAGAAACAGAAGCAAGAGCATTGAAGTCTTTCTCATAATTTTGGTGGATGACCTCTGATGGTGACATTGAAATTGTAACACCACAGTGTGATCTTATTTTACCTCCATATTATTTTAGTCACCTTATCTTATTGTACATCACTACATTTCTTATTCATTTCTTCTACTTCACACTTTCTATATACAGTCAGTCCTTGCATAACGTGTTTACACTACACGAATTCGATCATACACGATTTATAAATAGGGGAACGATCATATATAACACGAACCGAATTCGCCTTTGTGTTTACAAGAAATAGCAGTCGGACGCGGAATCACCCCAACCGAATGCAACACGATAGGAATGAAGAGAAGATTCTGAAAATGTATTTATGTTTTTTATACCAGTGAAGGGGAAACACATTTCACCATAATAACGTAAAATTCCAGCTATTGGTATTATCGCAAATGCAATTAGATCAAGTTTACTACCAGTTTATAACAGATTCCACTAGCAGGAATGCAACTGGAAATTGTTTTTATTGTTTTATAGTAGTAACCCCCAGAAATGTGCTTTAGTAAAATGTGAGCTAGTGAGGTGTTGTTTATTCAGCTGCTACATGTGCACAGCTTTGTTTATGTGAATCAAGCGTGCCTCCTCATTTTGTAACTGTGCTTTATTACCTAAAAATGAGTAAAATACTTAAAAGGTGTGAAAAGAAAGCATCCTGGTGAAGACACTACAGATTCAGAGAGAAAAAGAAAAGCAATATCGATAAACAGAGGTGGGCTGGGTCAAAAATTCTTACCCGGGAAAATTTGTAGTGGTCTCACACTAGCATTTATGGCCAAAATCACACCGGTCCACCGGGGTTTCCCTGATAAGGCTAATGACCAGTCCGCCTCTGTCGATAGAGAAAAAAATATGAAATTGTGAAACACTTTGAGCGAAACGAAAGACCATGTGATATTGCACGTGCTACAGGCCTAAATGAGGCAATGCCGAGAATTACAATGAATGCATAGAAAATAAAAAATTTCATAGCA
This sequence comes from Mastigoproctus giganteus, assembly GCF_048544385.1. Taxonomy (NCBI): domain Eukaryota; kingdom Metazoa; phylum Arthropoda; class Arachnida; order Uropygi; family Thelyphonidae; genus Mastigoproctus; species Mastigoproctus giganteus. Next base: position 182,649,042 of record NC_143581.1, read on the forward strand.
GGAACAACTCAAAGTGTAATTAAAATCCATTAGATTAAGACACGAAGAATTGGAGGAGATGGAACGGCTGTCATCTGTTTGGATAGAAAATCAAACAAAAAACAAGTTTGCTTACGACAGAAGCAAAAGCATTAGCAATATTTTATTACGTAATAGTCGTAATAAAATAAGTATTTTACTACGATAATTTATTGTGTTTGGTAATGTTTTGGTTACAAATGTGTGTTCAATCTTGGGTGGTCGACACCTAACCCTATTTTTCCCATAGGGCCTGTTGTTTATATTGTACGATTTTGCATTGCACCGAGAGTTTCTAGGAACACAATTATCGTGCTATACAAGGACTGACTGTACCACTATTCATACATTATGGTTGTGGGTACGTTTGCTTAAGCAGTGTCCCTGATTCATAATACTTATCTTCCTGTTACTCAAATCACTCTCCACTATTTACTTACTACTATATATATATATATATATATATACTACGATAATTTATTGTGTTTGGTAATGTTTTGGTTACAAATGTGTGTTCAATCTTGGGTGGTCGACACCTAACCCTATTTTTCCCATAGGGCCTGTTGTTTATATTGTACGATTTTGCATTGCACCGAGAGTTTCTAGGAACACAATTATCGTGCTATACAAGGACTGACTGTACCACTATTCATACATTATGGTTGTGGGTACGTTTGCTTAAGCAGTGTCCCTGATTCATAATACTTATCTTCCTGTTACTCAAATCACTCTCCACTATTTACTTACTACTATATATATATATATATATATATATATATAGTAGTAAGTAAACTTACTACTATATAAATAATTAAGTAAACTTAATAATTAAATTAATTAAATTAAATAATTAAAATAAATAAAAATAATTAATATAAATATATTAAGTAAACTTACTACTATATATATATATATAGTAGTAAGTAAACAGGAATATCCCCCCCCTCCTCGTATAACACTAGTTAGGTTCCTATAAAATGTCGTGTTGTGTGAAACCGTGCTTTATGGGACTAATAAAAAGTACAAAAAAAGGGGGTTATGCTCCAAAAGTTAACAAAAATACACCATTCTAGATTTCGTGTATCTTCTACTCTCTATAAAAAATCAGTAATCTGGGTTTGTTTGCTTTTGTTTGATAAATCTTTGTGAATCTTATTGTATGGAACTAAACATTTCCGAAGCTCCCTTTTCAATTTTGGGCTCCTTTCATTCAAGAATCTGCATTCAAAAAATAAGATTCTAATTGCTCGGCTAACTTTATGCCTTCCCATATGCTTTTTAGTGTAAAATTTGGAAGTTTAGAATTTTCATCTGCACTATCATCCTCTGAATTGATTTGGTTTTACCTCCGATGTCATTTCCACCAAATCCGCTTGCCAGCCTCTTTTTCTACTAGTACTGTAATTTTGAATGTCTTCAGTAATCATATCCGTTTTATTTTTTTAAGAGCATTGGCAACTAAGTAACACAGGCCATGTTACTCTGTAACATGGCCTGTGTTACGTTCAATAGCATAGAACGTAAAACAAGGATTTCCCAACAAAATAAATACAGGGATTTCTCAATTTTTTTTTTTTACTAGAAAGTCAACAGCAGGGATTCAAAAAGAGTGGAAATGTTGAAAGATTACATCCAACATAACAGCAGGGTTCCCCCCAGTACAAAAGCTCAAAAATACCCTGTTATGCGAGGTTTACCAAAATTCTCTAACCGTGTTATTTAAGTACCGTGTTGTGCGAGGATTTCCACAATTTATCAATCGTGTTAGAGTGAAACTGTGTTGTAGAAGTACCGTGTTATACGGGAGTTGGCTGTATATATATATATATATACCACCATCAAACATTGACAAAAGTTAAATTATAATAAAATAAATAAACAATTAAGCATTCATTAGAGGCAGCGACCCGCAATCCCTCCACATGAAGCCGAAATATATTTTAAATTAAATAAAATAAAACATAAGCCAGTAGTATGGCAAAAACTGTAGAGCGAAAATTAACATAAAATTAACCATATAAACAAACGAACGGAAATGTTTATATGGTTAATTTTTGCTCTACAGTTTTTGCCACACTACTGGCTTATGTTTTATTTTATTTAATTTAAAAAAAATATATATATATATATATGCATGAAGGAATTAATGGATTTGATAAAAGTGCAAAGATGAAGTGAAATTTACATAAAATGCCAAAAACTAAAAGGGTAAGGATATTAGAAATAAGAAAAGTTGTAGGTGTGAAAAAAGAAGGAAAGAATGTGAATATCCTGTATGTTATAATGAATTAAGAGATTTATAGGCTGAATTGAAAAGCCAATTAGAGAGGAAGGAACTAAAGTAAAATAATTAATATAAAGTGAATAAACAAATTAAAAGTGAACTAGCCTTTCAAATAGGTGGGCAAATTTAGCTATAAGTCGAAAATAAGGGGGTAGCAAAAATGTGATGTTAGCTAAAGTAATTATTGATACATGGTCAGGTATTTCATCAGGGGACTACACCTGACCATGTATTGTTTCTATATTTTGGAAAAGTTTAGAAATGCAGTTCTTGATACATGGTCAGGTGTAGTCCCCTGATGAAATACCTGACCATGTATCAATATTTACTCTAGCTATCATCACATTTTTGCATTTTTGCTACCCCTTATTTTCGACTTAGCTAAATTTGTCGACTATTTCTGATGCTGGCTAGTTCACCTTTTATATTAATTATTTTACTTTACAGTTCCTTCCTCTCTAATTACCTTTTCAATTCAGCCTATAATTCTTTTAATTCATTATAACATATAGGATATTCACATTCTTTCCTTCTTTTTTCACACCTACAACTTTTCTTATTTCTGCTATCTTTACCCTTTTAGTTTTTGGCATTTTGTGTAAATTTCACTTTCATTTTTGCACTTTTATCAAACCCATTAATTCCTCCACACACATATATATATACTTTTGCATCTTTTATTGCTGCTTTCCACATTCAGGTGTATCTATCATATCTTCCTTATTTTTATCTTTCACCTGACACTTCTTGTTAAAATCATGTTTATATGGTCAGGTGAATATCCTGTAGCATTTCATATATATATATATATGCAAATGCCCCTAAAAAGCAATTGATTACGCAAAATTTTAATTCTTAAATCATATCTAAATGATAATAGTCCAATTTTAACATTAAATTCAGAAATTTTACTCCAAATACGACAAAAGAAGTCTAGATGACAAATAGCATAAACATAAAAGAAGCAAGAGACTTTTAATTGAAAATTGCCTTTTAATTGAAACACCCTGAACAGTGAAATATGCGTTGAATTAGCTGTGATTATAACTGACCAAAATAATCCAATGCATACTTTCTTTTACAAACAGTCCACACAATTACAGCCCCTCTCTGCTTTATTCAAGTATCAATATATTAAGTGTTTGTAAGAAAGCTTTTTTTTGCCATACACACAGGAAATAAATGATATATAAATTTCAAATGATTTTCCCTGAAATTTTACTGCACCACTTTATTGAGATATCTGTGTAATGTTTTTACATATTACTACTGTTTTTTTTTTCCTTAATATTACTCTTAGAAATTCATACTTTTTAAGTTGGAGGTCAGTGCACATCAATAATCAAAAACTAAAACAATTTGGGTTAAAAAAAAAATAATTTCTTCATCGTGTGACATGTACCAACCAAAAAATGGCTGAGTTGTAAGACTCCAGATGTGGTATCCAAGCTGAGTAAATAACCATGGTCCTGGCCATACCTATCGTTATTTGGTTTTTAGGAGCATTAGCAACTAAGGCCATATTGCTCCGGAAATATGCGGTGGTCATTCCCTGACCTTTCCGCATCTGGTGGTGACGTTTTTTTTTTTTTCTTTTAGGAGCATTAGCAACTAAGGCCATATTGCTCCGGGATATGCGGTGGTCATTCCCTGACCTTTCTGCATCCTCCGTATTTGGTGGTGACCGGCTCGAATCCCGGTCTAATCAAGAAGCGTGTGCTATGCACTGCTGCTCCTTCCCACCTGGCTACGGAGACACCACCATACCTATTTTCAAGCTCAGTAATTTCTCTGTTAGTCTCTCCTCTATTACACAGTCAGTTCTGTTATAAAGCACATTTTCGCAACGCGAATTTGCTCCAACGCGACTGATATATAAGGGAACAATGTGAGTATAACACTATGTTTGCACTGGCTCATGATTTCGTCTGTGAGTGACACCAGGTGAACGCAAAACCTGGCACCAAGCTGAACTTGGCAACCTGCACTACATTCACACAACACATACAAGTTTACGAAGATTAATATACATCAAACGTTAAATGTGTGAGAGATATATTTCCCATTTCCTGTTTATTGTATTGGTCAGAGACACTGTTGTCATTCGCTGTATTCACATGATATTGTAGGCCGACTCATGTTTTCAGGAGCTCACATTTTTCTCTTCGAACAGAAATTTTGTGAGGCGTGAGCAGAGGAGCACATTTCTGGAGATCACTACCATAAAATGATAAAAACAATTTGCACTTTCCGGTTTATTGGGCTTTTCAGTTAGCGCAATCTAATTATAAACAGGTAGTAAACTCGATCTTATTGCATTTGGGATAATATCAATAGCTGGAATTCTGTGAGTTTTTACGTTATTATGGTGAAATGTGTTTCCCCTTCCATGAAATATTCAATCATATAAAAAACAAATAAAATTTCAAAATCTTCTCTTCATTCCTATTTTTTAAGATCCGTTGTCTCACTTGTGCAATTTGTGCATCCAAGTTTGTCATTATTGATTGCTTATCTTTTTTACTGTTTTAAATTTTACAATTAAAAAGAAGAAAAAAAAAATCATTGAATGCAAATATCAATCAAACAAACTTCATATCTTGTCAAGGAGCTATATTTACTGAAATATTTATTTATTTATTAGAACTTTAAGTGTTTAAACCTGTGTTAGCAATTTTATTTGGTTTCTAATTGTTTTCTGTGTTTTACTTATCAGACTGAACATTTTTTTGAGTGTTCTGCCCATATCGCTATCTTTCCCATAAGCCTGTTGTTTTTAACAAGCAAAATATCATAACGCGGAGATTTTTTAAGAACACATGTACCGCGTTATAGCAGAACTGACTGTAATATCACTTATCCTGCAGTGCTCAGGTACACCACCTCCGTTCTCCCCACCCCCAACAGTAGCTCAGATTGCTTCAAACATTGCTCCTGCAAGCAATGTATGCGACCAGTAGTGGGAATCAGTTCCACTGGTCAGAAGGTTACAGAGGCTTGTATGTCAGCAAAGTGTTCCAATAAAAAAAAAAAGGGGACAAAAATCATGTCATCACCTTCTGTCCATACCAATGACCAACTCAAGATGCATTTGCCATTCAATTCAGGACAATCTTTGCTGAAATTCCACCAGACGCTACCTTCCTTAACACTTGACTAAGAGAACTAACAATGCCATTGTAACTGGCTGGACAGTAACTTATTGCTCTGTGTACTCTATATTAAAGTGAATTCATCTCAATTTAATATACTCTCACTGTCAAGGACCCACCAGATTGGAAGGTGAAACAGCTGGAGATAAGTCCACATTTAACACAATGAAGTATTCATTTATTATCATTAATTATTAATACTTATTATCAGTTATTAATTATTATTATTAAACTTAAGTATGGAATAATAAAAAAGGACAGGGTAGTCCAATCATTCTATAACAACAGTGCCAGGAAGTTTTGTTACACATGGATTCCATCAGTGAATTTTACAATTCATCAATGGAAACAATGGCCAGCACCACAGAAAAACTAGCACCTATATATAATAATGCTGTGATGATGTTACCATGTTCATCTAATAACATTTTGTTACTGAAAACGAATTCAAACATAAGCATACCGTTTCTGAGCTTTCAAAAATTTTCTTCTTCTTTCTTCTTGAGGTGGCTCACCACGTTTAATTTTATACTGAGAAAATCGAGGATGTGGTGCAGCAGTGTTATTAGGATCAGCAGATACATTAACAGATGTTGCAAGTGAATTGATAAGGTCCTCCATCACTTCTTAAATTTTTAATCTAGAAACACACAAAAAAAAAAGCAGAGAGAAGGTAATCTTCCTTAATTAAAGCAGCAAAAAATGTTTACAATTTTATGAACTGACAAATTATAAAATTATATTTTAGTGGAATTTTAATATAAAGAGACCTCACCTAACACTGTAATTGTATTCCTCAAAAATACATTAGTGAAAAATAGCATTAAGTGCAATGAAATGAAATGAATAATGCTATAAATGGGAGCCACATTCTTAAACAACTGATTGAATATCTACCTTGTGTTCAAATAATGCAGAAAAATAACGTCTCACTTATCACCAAATGAAAAATGATTAAAAAAGACAATTGAGAAAATTTTTCAAACAAAACATATCACTTTTAAGTTGAATGTTCAGAAAGATCACCAGAAATGAGTCGGCCTAGGTGTGAGACAGAACGAGGAACGCTATAAAGGTGAATCATAGAATAAAGATTTTGATAATTTGCAGATAGCACTACTGCTGAGCTTAGGCCCAGAGAGTGGAGTTATATCCTTCTAGTCATGTCTCCCTCTGTAGACCACATTTAACAAAACAGCAGAAATATTGCTGTACTAGTAACTCCCCCCCCCCCAAATTTAAATATAAAATATTTATTAGAATTACGTCACTATCATTTTTAATATGCCTGTGATATATGAGGGGGTATCAAAAGGTTCATACCCTGACCTAGATAAAACATCAGTAAAAAGATGCTGTTTTTAATATCCAATAACTAACATGAAATTTTATTCCAGGCTCTGTATCGCAATTCCTATAGCCTGGAATCTAAGGAAGGATGCTATGGAATCAAGCAATGATCAAGTTCCTGCATTTGCAGGACAAGAAAGCTCAGGAAATTGATAAAGAAATGAAAGCTGTGTATGGCCAGAATTGTCCATCCTATGACATTGTAAAAAAAAGTGGAAATGGGAGTTCCAGTGCGGTCATACAAGTGTCTTTGACGAGCCAAGAGAAGGAAGGCCATCAACATCCACAGACAATGAAACAGTTGCAAAGGTTCAGCAGCTGGTGCTGAGTGACAGATGTGTGACAATTCATTTCATTGCAAATGCAGTGGGAATTAGTTATGGATCTGCCTATAGCATTTTACATGATCATCTGCACTTGTCTAAGGTCTCTACATGATGGGTTCCAAGATTGCTGCCGCCTTTGCAGAAGCAATATTGAATGCAATGTTCTCGCCAACTGTTGGATTTGTGTAATGCGGATGTTGACAACTTTTTTTGACCGGTTGGTGACAAATGCTGGGTGTACCAGTATGATCCAGAGACTAAAGACATGTCAAAGCAGTGGAAGCACACACACCCCCCTCCCCACCTCCCAAAAAGGCAAAGACCACTCATCTGTGAAGAAGGTGATGTCTGTGTTTTGGGACAGAGAAGGGGTTATCCTGACACAATACTTACCTCGTGTTCCCACACTTACTGGAGAATACTACAGAAATCTTTTGAAAAAGTTAAAAATGCGATGTTTTGAAGGCGAAAAGGAGTGGAATGTTAACCAAAGGTGTCGATCTTCTGTCAGACAACGCACCGGGTCACACGGCCATTATAACAACCAACTTTGTTGTCCAGTATGGCTTCGAACCACTGCAGTACCCAACCTATTCTCCTGACCCAGCACTGCCAGACTTATTGTTTTAAGAAGTAAAGCAACACGTTCCTCTGATTCCACTGTAGCACAAGAAGCTGTATGATTACTGAAGACGAATTAAGTATACTTTGCAATATTCATCCCGAAATTAGTCGCAGCATGAGCTGGACAAGCAGGATAAATAAAATACTAAAGTCATTCGAATAGGTGGGCAGCAACAAGGAACTGCAAAGCAGCAGTTACAGCAGCATAAACTGTATGTTTGTAATCGAGTTTCTAATTATAGCAACATAAACAAGATAAATTATCATTACAGTGGCATGCTGAACTGGGTTTGCATAATCCTTGTTTCAGCTCCATCATGTGTCAACTTCGTTTTCCAAGACAGTCTGTCAGCAAACAGTAAAAGTTCAAGTTTGGATTCACCTGGGCCATAAGTTCAAATTTATCTTTCTTTCGATTAACTGGGTGGTTTAGAACTGGGTTTGTTAAGTTCTAACCTCAGGTAATAAATAAAACTCATCCAGACAAGTACTTGAATCAACCGAGAAACTACTAAAATGTCTTTACAACATTATAACAGCCCTCTCACTTAGGACACACAAAAGACATTACAAGAGGCACATTATCAGCATACGGCAATGACCAATTTAATTTAAATTACATTAAAAGGTCTGTCAGTTCAACAGTTCTGCAACTCAGTCACTAGAGCCTTAACAACATATTATTTATCCATAAAAAAAAATAAATAAAAAAAAAAAAAAACAGACCACTTGCTGTTGCAACAACAGCAAGTGGTCTGTTGCAACCATACTCATGGCTGCAACACTATGAAATCTATTCAAAATCAGCCTCAACAATTCAGCACACTCATGAATCCTTTAATAATATTTAACATTAAAAAGGTAATGGGTAAATAAACTTCAGCCATTATCAATCCACTGCAGGATGAAAGCCTCTGCAATGATTCATATTGAGGAAAATGGACCATAATCTGCCATGATGGTCTAGTGCGGGTTGGCAGCTCAACCATATTTAGAAGTCAGGGGTTCAGCCCAGGTCTACTCAAACAGAGTGTGCTACAGCACTCCTGCTCTGACCAGTTGGCTACAGAGGCCATCAATACTTAATATTAATCACCATTAAATGCAGTAAACTATTAAGAGAATACATACATTTATACAAATTGGAACACTTAGTTCCAAGGAAAAGTGTCAGTTACAAGTTAGCCTCCAAAACCACCATTCACCCATTTATGCAAAATAAAATTGTGCCTTACTGCTCATTTACATCAGGTTCAGCACTATAAATTCTCTTTCTCCTTCTGAACAGTTTGTCAGTGAATTCAGAAAGAGCTAGGAAGTTGTCTTCACTTGTCAAAAATCTCGGGAACTCATCCGCATTATAAACAGCAGTTAACATTCCTTAAATCCAAATATGTGTAACAATCTAGTATTAAGTGCTCTACAATCTTGTGAGCACTACATTTACATAATGGGGAGGCAGCCAGACCAAATGCAAATAACTTGTAATTTAAGCTGCCGTGCCCAGTCAATAAATATTTTACTTTCAGTCCTGGATTTAACCAGGTCAGTTGTAGTTTTGTAAACTCTGCAATGTTAGAGAAAAACATATTAGTCATTCTGCCCAATTTGGCAGTAGCCCAAATATTCTGCAAATCCTGTATAAACTCACTTCAGATTCTAGTGTTATCGTCCTTCATAGGTGTGTTTCAATCAATATAATAATTACCAACTCTAGCTAGTAACCTCTTTCTTTTAAAATATTGAAACAAAATTGTGTAAATAGGTAATTTTCCATTAAGAACTTCGAAGCCTATTGTACAAACCGTTCTACATGTTCTTGAGGTAGCCAAAAGGAAGAAACACTGCGCTTATATTATCTATGCTTAATATTCCATGCTCCTTTAGTAATTTTTATTAATTTTCCTGTTAAAAATTTGATATTTTGTAGTACATATTTTGTGTGCACAATAAAACTAAAACAGTCATCCATTATTATGCGTAGGTACTTATATGTTCAAACTATTTGTATGACATTACCATAATTTTTATAGATGGGGCCTGTTTAGGTTTAAATACCCTTTTATTTTCTTAGTTTTTGTGGTAGAAATTTGATGTCTGTGAACTTGGCACCACTTATTTAAATTGTCCAATATATCATTTGCTCCCCCTTCAAGTTCTAACCTTGACTCACCATAAATCAACACCACCAACTCATTCACATATGCTATCTTAAGGATCTTTTCATGTTGTACAGTGAGCCACCCATCAAGGACCACGTTCCAGCAAATTGGCCTACAACAGATCCCCGAGTGCAGCCCCTGGTAACAGGCTGCAATATGGAACAATACCCAGATGAAACATTCTTATCACAGAAATAATCAGAGAAGTCGGTAAATAAGGGCAAACGCCTCAGCCTGAATGAACTGTGCCAGGACACTTTGCCACTGTATGGTATCAAAAGCCCCTTTGAAGTTCACAAAGAGGCCGAGGATGTACTTGGAGTCTGTAGACAAACCAAGCCCATGACAGACCTGATCGCATCAACAACAGACTTGCCCTTAAAAAAGCTGAATTGAGTTGAAACTTGTAAATCTTCACCATGATAGTATTTCAGGAACCTGTGCAATCAGTTTTTCAAGCACATTCCCCAAAACTGGAAGAAGGGCAATGGGCCGATAAGAGGGTTCCTAGGATTTTCAAGTAGGATTTTTAGATTAGCTCTTTTCCAAGTCCTTTATTCAAAAGATTTATTCAGAGACATTTATTCAAAAGATTTGAAATCAACTGAAGAGCAACCCAACACACTCTTCTTAACACAATAACCTCCAGCAAGTCCAAACCGGGACACTTGCCATCCCTCATTTGATTCGATTGCTTGGGTTATTTCTTCATTTGTAAATAGTTCCTCATGAACTAAACCGGAGCAAGTCAAATGACCAAATCTCAAGTCTGATTGCTGAGTGCTTCCTGGCACAGAAACATCTTGGTGGATAAGCCCATCCAAGATGGCATTCATGGAGTCTGACCAAGTAAAGTCTCCTGTCTATCAGGTGTTAAAATGGAAGAAAAGATCTCACCGGGATGGATCTTATCAGCAGTGATCTTGTATGCCATCCCCCAAGGCTCACAATTTAATGTAATTTAACCAGATGTTCCCAGACCATTTTTTTTCCCCTTTATATATATTATTAAAGTAGAGACATCTGGCCAACTTATAAAGCTCAGCCAGTGAACTTCATTTCATTTTGCTCTCTGCAAATCACACTTAGCAGACTTTAGTTTGATTTCTCAAATATGTCAGATTTTGAGTCCACCAACACACATAGTTATTCTGTCCTTTCTTTATCTTAAAAGCATAATCGCAAACAGACATGATTAGCTTTTGTACTTCTTCAACCTGTGTCAACACAGGGAGTTGAGCAATATCATCTGTAACTTAAGGCATATTATTTATTTACATAAATACAAAACTCTCTATTTACAATCATTTGAACCTGTGTAAGAAACTCCAGCAGAAAATGGAGCTTCTCTTACAAAATTGTAAAACACAACAAAACTCTCAAGACACAAGTAAAAGAAATGCATGTATGCACACTCAATGACATTTATGTATTCGTGTATGTGTTTGGCCTGTTTGTAGTGGCTCCAGGACCAGGGTCCATCTCCACAAATTGTCTTTGTCTTGACTACAGAATCTGTGTAATCAGGGCCTGAAATGTAAGCAGCCAACACCTGAGCAACTGCTGCCTGATGCCCAATCCCAAGGAACGTGGAGCTGAACATAATCTACTATTTGTGCTTCGGCAGTGCGCTAAAATCCCGCATCCACTGGAGGGTAGTGCAATAGCAGTGGATGTCAGCAATCCCATACTCAGGATGCCCAGTCCTGTGTACCAGCAGGAAAAAAATAATAATAATAAAAAAATCAAATATAAAAATTAATAATAATAAATAAATATTAAAAAAAACACCAGTGGTTAACATCTTTGAACAACCTCAGAGATCAAAGAATTCAAGTCCAGGATGACTGGTAGGTGACACAGGGAACAGCTCAGAAAGAGATTGTTGAATTATACAGCGTGGTAAAGCATCTGCATTCTTCTGCTGAAGACATCGGTCGTTGGTGAAGATTTGATGGTCTCATTTTCAATTAAGGCTTTAAGATGAGATAGTCTGAACCTTATTTTTAAGTGTTGTCCATTGTTCTTCGTAGTTGGGGCAGGACAATAGAATGTGGTTCTAGGATTCTTCTTCCCCACAGGAGCAATGAGGATTTGTCGACAGTCCGAATTAGAACAGTTTCGCTTCAGGATCGCCATGTCCTGTTAGGATGTAGGATGTGGTCATGGATGGGTAGAACCAATTACAATGTGGCTTATTCATGGCAAAGGTGACATCAGGGATAAAAAGTCTGGTGACCTCTCCAGTGGGACTTTCATCCCGTCTAACCTGCCAAAGGGGGAGGAGTTTATTCCATAGGTTTATTTTTTCCTGTTTGATATTTGTAGCAGGATTGCAGTCTATTCCAAGGAGTGAGGTTGGCAGGCCTTTTTTGTGTTTGTAGATGAAACCTCTATAAGCTATATATAGGTCCAGGGTAAGGGCCCCCAGATAGAATCTGCAGTGCATTAGTTGATCTTGTTATTGTTACTCGGTGTGTCACAAGCAGCATAGTTCTTTGCATGGAAAGGAGTTTGGCCAGGATTTTACTGTTAGTGACCCTATGGAACCAGACTCCAGCAGCATAGGAGGCAATTGGCAAGAACACAGCTTTATAGTAGAGAGATAGGGTTCTTTTGGTGAGTCCCCAGTCCGAACGGGAGAGCCTGATGCAAGCTGCAGTGAAGGATTTGGTTTTGTTTGCTAAACTGTTCACGTGTTGTTGGAAACTGGGCCTGTCGTCCAATATTATGCCAAGGTGTTTAGTTTGTGCAACATATGAAATTTGCTTCCCGTAAATAAGCACTTCAGGGGGTCTGCGGTAATCCAACCTGTTTTTGAAGATCATTAGCTTTGTTTTTGTGTTTGATTTTTTTAATTTATTTGTGAGGGTCCAGTTTACGATGTCATCCAGGACAATCTTTGCTCGGTCCTCAAGGGTTCTCCTGGATCTTCCTGAAATGCATATAATCACGTCGTCTGCATAGGCGAAATTGATGCAGTTGTCAAAGCAGTTGTTTGAAGTAGGATCTTATAAAGATATTGATTGCAGTTTTCCAGTCTAAGGGACCTGAGGGAACTCTCCCACCAAAGGGTATCAAAGACACCCTCAAAATCCACAAAGATGGCATCTCATAGACTGTGTGGAATGTGTACAGTGTTTTACAAGGGCTGCAATGGCATCTTCCGCGGAGGATCCTTTCTTGAAGCCATACTGCAAATTGGATGAAAGGTTTTGAGTTTAGGATAGTTTGGATTCTGGGACCAATCATTATTTCAAACAGCTTTCCCAGGTTGGCTAACAGAGAGATTGGACGGTACGCTCTTGGGTCCGTATTAGGTTTTCCCTGGTTTTTGAATAATTTTAAGCAGTGCCTGCTTCTAGAAATTGGGAAATATGCCTTCCAAGAGGCACTTGTTGTAGAGATTTAACAAAATATTAGGGTAGAGCTCATGAAATCTGGTGATGCCTGCATTTTCTACCAGATCAAGGCCTGGACACTTTTTAGGATTCAACTTGGCCACCATAGCACCAAGTTCAACAGCAGTGAAAAGATCAACGTCCAGGGTATCTTCTTAAGTGGCATTGTCTTCTCGAATCTGAATTTGGTGCATATTGTCAAGATTGGGATCATCTTCGGGAAAAATGTGTTCAATGATTTTCTCAACTGTTCAGTTCTAGTCATATGTTTCATTGTTTTGATATTGCACTGTGTTGTATATATTTGGGCAGATAATTTTGTTCCTACAAATATGAGCCCCCCAGGGGTCAGTGTTCCCTGCTTGGGAAACCAATTGTCTCCAAGACCTTAATTTGTTCTCTGTAATGGCTTTATGGTAGATTTTTCGCTTCTCCTTATACTCTAGGGCAATTAATCCTGAGAGCATTAACTTCAGGATCAGGCCAGTGCCTGCGTCGTTGAAAGGCCACATGCGTTTGTTTTCTGAGATCGGCAAGTTCCTGTGTCCACCAAGGAGTATGAGGAGTGTGCGCTTTCTTTCGCTTGGCAGCATATTCAGTGGCTCTGAAGAGGGATGACTGTATATAAAAAGCATAATCAACTGCAGAGAGGTTGTTAAGGTTTGGAGCTGTCACTTTGAAGTCAAGGTTCAGAGATGCTCTAAATTTAGCCCAATTAACTTCAGGCATAGAAGAAAAATATATGTTGGCAATTTCTTGTTGCTTGGGAATTTTACTCACTCTGGTAGCATAGCGTCCTTAGGAGGCTCCGCCAGACAAATGTTCCACAAAACCTCTATCAGGTAATAAACAGTTACCTCAAAGACAGAAGTGTCTCAGTTCGTACAAGGTTCCAGGAGTTGACATGCCATGTGAATAAAGGTTTCCTACAGGGCTCAATCCTAGGCCTTTTCTTCTGGACAATTGTTCTAGATGAATTTCTGGCCTTAGATTTGGGCCCAGTGGAGGGCCTTGCCTTTGCAGATGATTTAATTCTCCTTGTAAAAAGAAACAATAGTGGTTGTAAACAAAGGTCAAATGCTGGCCTCATCCACCTGCAAGAGTGGGCACAAATGCACATGGTCAGGATATCACTGAAAAACACTACATCTATAGAAACCTAAGGAGACCCCCTCAAATTAAAATTAATGGAAAACCATAAAAATGGTATCAGAACTAAAATACCTAGGTGTTGTTTCTGACTCAAAATTAACTTTTTTCTCTCCATTTAGCATACTTGGCAAAAAAAAAAAGTAAGAAACTACACAGGAATAATTGCCAGGATCAGTCAGGCTGACCAGGAGCTCAAAAGAAGGACCGCAATCATATACCAAGCAGTTTTCTTGCCTGTCATCACCTATGTAGCTGGTGCATAGTTCACCCGTACAGGCATATTCAAAAACAGGAATGAACTTGAAACAATACAAAGGACAATACATACTTCTCACTATAACCAGAGCATGTTGCACTGTGGGCACATCAGCACTGCAGGTGCTGGCTGGCACTCTCCCACTTTACTTGGAAGTATCCAAAAGATTATCAGCATTAGTAGGGGCATATGATGCAAGAAAGCAAGCTTATGCAGCATCAGCCAAAAAAAAACAAAAAACAAAAAAACAACACACTTCCATTTCACACCTCCGTTCGTTCGAAATACCTGTCCAGCCGAGCCATAAATTTATTTAGGCTATCAACTTCCACAACAAGGGATGGATGTCTGTTCCACCAACTAACTACCCACTGGCTAAAGGCAAATTTCCACACATCCACAAAAAGAGCAACCCTTTGTTCCATTCACTAATCTTATTGCCCTTCTCTGTAATTGCTCCAACACCTCTATATCCTTCTTAAAATGAGGCCTCCAGACCTGTATACAGTACTCAAGGTGTGGCCTCAGCATTGCCTTATACAAGGGGATAATCACCTCCTTATCCCTGCTAGAAAAATTACTGTGTATCATTGACAAGACACCATGAGCTACTCTTGCAAACCATCTGCACTGCTCACAAAACTTCATATCTGCTTGTACAATTACCCTCAGGTTCTTTTCACTCTCTACCACTGTCAGTATAATACATAACAATACACAACACTTTTCTGGCATTTAAAGTAGTACTCGTCTATTCTGTAATAATGATGGTTGGCATTATTTCGGACCCAGACTTCTGGGCTAACTGCAGTTGGAGGATCCCAGTCCCAAGCCTTCTGGCCAATCCAATCCTTCAGGCCACCCCAAACCGGTTAAAGTTATCCGATCGGTTCGTACCCGTGCAAATGCTGCAGTACATACACTCCTTGGATGGCTACCTCTACAAGTTCGCATTGGATAAAAAAATACAGGCAGAACTTACTCCGTCCACTTCCTTCTCAGGACCACGTCACAGGACATTAGAACCTGCTCCCAAGGACCTGTCCATCACTCCCATGGATCCCTCACTACATTGTTCCAACTCTCTGCGCCTGCTTAGATGACTCCAGCACTGTAAAAGGACCACTCCCTGGAGAATAATTCAACATGATAACATGCTGTTGTTTGTTATTTGGTTTTTAGGAGCATTAGCAACTAAGGCCATATTGCTCTGGGAATATGCGGTGGTCATTCCCTTGACCTTTCCGCATCTGGCGGGGACGGGCTGAAACCCCGGTCTAATCAAGAAGCGTGTGCTATGCACTACTGCTGCTTCCCACCTGGCTATGGAGATGCCATGATAACATGCTGTTGTGTATATATGTTCATATGTAAATTTTTCATTTGCTTTCCTACACTTGTATAATTAGTAATAATATTATTTTTTTCTCCTATCTCATCCTTGTTTATTACATTGTATTAGCCTTTACTGTAATATTGTATTAGCCTTTGTAACCTTGTATTAGACTTTACTATAAACCCCTGGCTTGTAGCCATGAAGGGTATTGCGTATGGCATATATGTTTTGTATGCAATAAAGAGTTCTTCTACTGTATTTCTTCACAGTGTACATATGGTGCAGATGTGGGGAACCAGAGGTGGAGCCTGAACCTAATACTATGCACACTGTGTCAGTGTAATACCACATAGTTGATACAATACTCTGGGGTTACTTCTTCCCATATGCAATACTTTACATTTGTCAAAGTTAAACTTTAGTTGACACCTCTCAGCCCATCTGCTCAACTTATCTAGATATTGTTACAGCAGCGTACTGTCATTAAAAACCCTGCTGACCTTCGTATCATATTCAAACTTGGACATTAAGCCTGATATAATGTCAAACTCGGACATTAGGCCTGACATCATCAATATCATTAACGAATACAGAAAACAACAATGGACCCAACACTGAACCCTGGGGGAATCCACTAATAACATTAGTCCACGAAGAGCAGTGTCCATTGATTACCACTCTGTCTTCTCCCACTCAACCATCTCTTTATCCATAGCAGCAATTTACCTTCAATGCCACACTGCTCTGATTTGCACAGCAGTCTTCCATGTGCAACAGTATCAAAAGCCTTTCTAAGGTCCAAATATATATCAAAATTATTTTTGCATCCGGTTCCTTTGCATCTACATCATAGTATTCAATCATATTGGTCAGACAAGATTTTCCCTTAACAAACCCATGCTGTGTCTGAGCTGTAACTGAACTCTTGTCAAGATGATCCTGCAAGGCTTCTTTAACCAGTGCCTCCATTAATTTCCCTGGAACAGAAGTTAAACTAACAGGTCTGTAATTACCTATGTCTCCCTTTGATCCTCCTTTGTGGATTGGGGTCACATTTGCACATTTCCAGTCCATGGGTACCTCCACTGAGTCCAAGGAAGCTCCCATAATTATGACTAATTAAGGGTTTGCTTACTTCCTTTGCTTCCTCCTTTAATATAACTGGATAGATTCCATCCACCCCAGATGCCCCTCTTATATTTTTCTTCAACAATTTCTCCTCCACTTTATTCTCAGTAATTACAAGATTATCTAGCTCACTGTCAGAGTTTAATACCTCTGGCATTCCCCTCCCTGAATAACTCCTCATGTGTGAATGTAGATGCAAAATATTCATTTAGTTTGTTAGCTATCTGAGCAGGATCATCAAAAGTTGAACCATCGATATCAAGTGGACCAATCTGATTCATCCCCTTCCTTCTAGAGTTTACATAAGTAAAGAACTCTTTGCTGTTTTTCTTTGCATCCTTTGCCAAAGATTTCTCATAATCTGCCTTTGCCTGCATAACCTCCTTTGTGACTTGGTTACAGACCAGCTTATATCCATCATAGGCTTCTGTGTCGCCTGTTAATTTACATTTATCACATGCATTTTTCTTCTCTGCCACATGTCGAATTAGTTCATCTGACATCCAATTGGGCCCAAATCTTGAACAATATTTTTTAGTTGGTATGAAAAGCCTAGTAGCTTCCAAGATTAATTCTTTGAATGTTTCCCATTTTGAATTTGCTGTTGGTAACATCATCAGTTGGTCCCACCGTATAGAATTTAAATACTGTCTCAGACCACCGTAGTCACCTTTATGAAAACAAACACCCTTCCCTTAACCACTGATAGTAGTTACCTCTTTGAGTAAATCCCATTTCAGCACACTGTGATCACAATCACCTAGTGGCTCCTTTATCTGCAGATTTTTAATGCATTAAGAATCACTATTGATAATCAGATCAAGAGTATTACTCCCTCTAGTTGCCTCCTGAACATGCTACTGTAGAAAACAATACCCAATAAATCCACAAAAGCCTTGCTAGCGTGTGAGTGACCAACCCACAAATTCCATTCAATCTCTAGGAAATTAAAATCCTCCATTATAAGACACTCTGATTTACTAGCCCTCTATTTCTCTGCATAATTGCTCATTATACTCATCAGATTCATTAGGCCTATAACACACACCTACCCTCATTTTTCCTTTACCAGTACTTATGTCACACCAAACAGACTCCATGTTGCATTGTCCACCAACATCAACTGGATGCACTTCCTTAGATTTTTTGTTTCTTAACTAACAGCATAACCCCCTCCTCCCTTCCTGTCCTGTCTATCCTTTCTGTACAATGTGTACAG
Organism: Mastigoproctus giganteus; assembly: GCF_048544385.1. Classification (NCBI taxonomy): domain Eukaryota; kingdom Metazoa; phylum Arthropoda; class Arachnida; order Uropygi; family Thelyphonidae; genus Mastigoproctus; species Mastigoproctus giganteus. The sequence goes on from NC_143581.1 coordinate 182,667,450, forward strand.
AAAGGATTGTACTCCCCAAATTCCAATTCTGCATGCTTATGTCTGTGTGACACCACATCTCTGATATCCCAACATCTGCCTTTGATGTCTTGACTAGCACTTCCAGCTCATCAAATTTATTAACTATATTTCTAGCATTGGTGTACATGCACCTGTTTCTACTCTTAGTTACCCTAACACAGCCCATGTATTTACTTGTTCCACTATGACTCCCAGCAGTCGTGGAAATTCCCCATTGCCTTGCTTTCCACACTGCTGCTCAAATGCATTTCAATAGAAGCAGTGCAAGAATCACTTTCACCTCTGCCAGCAGCTACTGTTAATCTATTAGTCCATGTATCCTCCCAAGCTAGCAGTTTTCCAACCCACTTAACTCTGCTGTGGCGCCTCCGTAGCCAGGTGGGCAGGAGCAGCAGTGCGTAGCACACACTTTTTGATTAGACCGGGGTTCGAGCCCGTGACCATCAAATACGGAGGATGCAGAAAGGTCAGGGAATGACAACCGCATATCCCTGGAGCAATATGGCCTTAGTTGCTAATGCTCCTAAAAACCAAATAACAAACAAACAAACTTAACTCTGTCTGAATAGCATTAGCAAATATTCTTGAACCCTTTCTATTTAAGTGTATCCCATCCCTGTAGAAGCTGTCTCTCCTGTTAACAAGCACAGACAATGCTGAGAAAATTCTATCCCTTGAGCCTCGTACAATCGCTCCAAGGCCGAATTGATTGACAAGGCTCTCATCATATACTGCCTCCTATCATGTCTGGGTTGAATTGCACACTTTCAAATTCAACCAACATCGACCTGTACTTGTAAAGTAACTCCGCCAGTCTTCTACTCTCATCAGTTATTAGACCTATAAGTTATAACACACTCCTACTCTCAATTTTGTTTTTTCGGTGCTTATATTACACCAAAATAACTCAATATTGCACTTGTCACACAAGACCAGAGGTTTAATTTAATTTAACTAAAAGGGAACAGGGATAGTTCCCTGTTCCGTTTGGTTGGCAATACATATATATAATTACAAAAAGTATAAAAATTATATTATCTGAAATGTATGCCTAAGAATAAAACTTACCTTTATTTTCAATACTGATAAATATAATAAACATATTATGAAATGAGTTTACGTTAAAAATATTTTTTATATTCAAACAGATATAAAATATAAATCTCTATTAGTTATGAATTAGCGGTGCTGTAAGCAATAAATAAAACCCAGAACAGTACTGCGCGCAACTGAAACGAATATTTCGCGTATTATAATATGCAGTCGGCAAAATTCCAAAGAAACTATTTATTCTTCTGTCTGTGTACGTTTGTCATGGTAAACCATCGCGACTATATATGGAAGAAAACACTAAATAACAGCTGCATAAGTTCAGTTTCCACATAACATTTACACAAACAAAAAATACACACAACTCTCCATCGCTTACTATATCGTTTTCAAATTATATGAGCGCCTCCTGTGGAGAAGATGTGCATGTGGGTTTGACAATAGAAAGAAACGACTTGATGCGTATTTGTGCCCAGGTAACCGAGGTCACAAGGCTTGTTCTTAACTTTGAATTTTTTTTTTTTTTCTTTTTGTCTATCAGCTGCTCTGACCATAGTGCAGCAATTCTCATGATATGCTTGTTGAGGAGTGCATTACGTCCCGCCTTGTATTTGTGTGCCCACATGCACATGTGAGAATTATTATTATTTTTTTTTTAACATATAATATACAAAACCGGCATGCGCCATATTAAAGTGTATAACAGAGCAGAAAAAAAGATAACAGAACAAAGATTGTACAAAACATAAAAATAATAAATAGTAGAATAATACACTTTGTACAGAGTATAGAGTATTTTCGGGTCTAACGGCACCAGGGATTTACCCCATCTCCACGTATGTTCTTTGTATCGAGGACAGTATGCTGTCAAGGTCAAAGGTTTAAAAGTGTGTGGGTCATGTGTTGTGTAATATATTGTGCCCCTTGTTCATCTGGCTTGTTAGCCGCTGGGCCCCTGATGTAACCTGATGTTTACGTACTCTGCCACGTGGAGGCCAGCCAAGTGTTCCCTTAAAGTTAGCTCTGCCAGGTCCTGTCACCTACTTTCCTGAGATTTCTGTTGCTAGGACATAAAAAAAAAAAAATTCTCCTTTTCTTTTGGGCACAAATGGTACATTATACGCTGTTTAGGGGGGCTATAAGGGACATGCACTGGAAGTGATAAGATTTCCTAATAGGTTGAGCTTGAATTTTGGTGTTTTAAATTTGGACATGTGGGACAGGCACTGTGTAAGGGGAAAGAGATGGGAGGGGAGGCGGAAGATTGGGGGATTGGAAATTGGAAGTAAGGGGTCGATAGGGAAGATGACCCCTGTTGAAATAGTGTGGCATGCCCATGCCCAACCAGAGGAGAAAGAGGGGGAGGAGACAGCAGGCCGTCTCCTTCCCCCCTGCCAGGGAAAGAGGAGTAAAAAGCAGGCTAGGCAGAGTGTCTAGCCGGGGCGCCATATGGCTCTATGGCATCATAAGATGCAATCTTCACCTTTGTGTCAGTCCAGTGGGGGTCCGAGTCAAAGTTGCAATCTCCATCTTTGCGTTAGTCTGGTGGAGGTCCAAGTCCAGAAGTCAGGTCCAGTCCGTCACATTCATCTGTTGTATCTACTTCAGGTGGTTACTAGTTCAGAGTTTTGCAGTCATTTCAGGTAGTCACGTCTGTGTTTTCAAAATCAAAGCTAACAGACAATGACTCTCTAAACTTCTTCCAATCTATATTTTTAGAATTATACCTTGTACAATTATTAAAAGCCAAGGAAGCATTTCCATCACAGGTGTATAATAACTTAAAATCAATGACACTATGATCACTGTTTGTCAGATACATTTTAACATCCCAATCAACAATTTTTCTACTTAAGTTAACTGATGTTATCGTCACATCTATATTAGAGGAACCATGCACATAAAAAAGAAGTCAAGTAGAATGTAAAAGGTTACAAAGTAAGCATAATATAAATATTCTACAACAACTTTAATTCTTTCTTCCTAAATAATCATGTCAACAGGTTGTTTTATGATTTCTGCTTTTTTCAAATTCCCCATTTCAAATGTTGAAAAAGGGGTATCTTGGAAATTTTATTATAATTCCAAAAGAGGTACGTCTGGAAACCTGTAACGTTGTATATGTATCATTCTCTTTGAGGAACGCTGAAGCGAAATGAAGTGCAACAGTTCATCCTCCTCTTCAGATTTTGAAGAAGATTTAGAAAATTCATGCGTTTTTTTTATAGCCGAGAAAACAAGAGTACGCAATGGATACACGACATCAACTGGAAGAGAACAGAAAAAGGCGAATTCCATCATTTACAGCAGGACTTGAAGAAGATGAAAATCGTTTTAGAATGTACTTACGGATGAATAAAGAAGAATTTAATTTTCTATACTGTATATTCGAATTAAGGATGACATTCAAGGGCAAAATACCCAATTTCGAAATTCAATCAGCGCTAAAGAAAAATTAGTTATATGTTAAAGGAAAGTTGAAATACTGCAAGTTTAATTTTGAATATGGACTTACCTATTCTGTCAAATCACGAAACAAAAAATTTTAATGAAATTTAATAACAATGAAAAACTACTTCTCAAACCTGAAAATTTAACTTGTTAGAAATTGTTATGAGTTGTGCACATTGAAACGATCGACTTGTTCGCCCTTTCAATTTGTAATTCTGTTGATCTCTTTTCCTCCTTTGGCAATTTTTGAGCGTCCCTGTGGCTAGACATTTGCGGTGAGTATATTTATTTCATTATAAAACGTCTATGCAATCCACTGTACCGTATCTTTTTAATTTTGTGGTGATCTATAATTGATCTTTATTTAAGATATAAGTTTAGGATATTGGGATATACGTTTAGAGTTATAATTCTGTACTGAAATTGAATCAAAACCATGACTCAGACCAGAGCAGCAAAGCAAAAGGCTTAAGCTAATGGGAGCGCTGTGGCTCAGGGGAGAACTGAGGAGGGCAGTTGCCCTTCGAATCACAGCCTCTTAAAATGCACTGCTTGCTTGAGGTTTGTGGAGCAATCAGGTACGGGACATGATACTGCCAAGGGGAATTGTGTGTGCGCGATGTAAGGAGTGTGAGGAAATCAGGCGACAACTCAGCGTTGTTATGGGCCTATATGAGAGCTTGAAGGAGGGGGTGGATGCCCTTGAAGAATCTAAATTGAGGGGACCCATCAAGCTCTCAGCTGCCTACATCAAAGCCAGATCTTGCACTTGATCATCATGCAACACAGCGGCAACCCCCAAGGCAGAATATGCTGGTTATGTAAAAAGGATAGGTGGAACAGGACCAGGGTATGTCTGCCAGGGGCAAAGGTTGATAATGTTGTAGAGTGGATATCATCTTTTAAGGGTAAAAAAGGTGATATTGTTGTACACGTTGGCACTATTGATATTAAGAGTAGGAAACCGGTGGAATTACTTAACAAGTACAGGTCACTGTTGAAAAAAAGCCATGAATTAGGGTTGAATTTGAAAGTGTCTGCAATTCTGCCCAAACACGATAGGAGGGAGTATATGATGAGAACCTTGTCGATCAAATATTTCATCGATAAGTTTGTGCAAGGCCCAAGGGGTAGAATTTTTCAGCCTAGTCTGTATTTGTTAACAGGAGAGACTGCTTCTACAGGGATCGGATACACTTAAATAGAAAGGGTGCAAGAATATTTGTTGATGCTATATAGTCAGTGTTAGGTGGGTCGGAAAACTTCTAGCTTGGGGGGATACAAGGACTAAAAGATTAACAGTAGCCACTGGCAGAGGTGAAAGTTATTCTTGAACTGCTTCCATTGGAATGAGCAGCAGCTTGCAAAACAAGATGCAGGGTATTTCATAGACTGTTGGGAGTCATTGTGGTACAAGTAAACACATGGATTGTGTAGGGTAACTAAGAATAGGAACAGGTGCATGTATACTTGCGTATACACCAATGCTAGGAGTTTGGTAAATAAATTTGATTTGTGTTGCTCAAAACTTGAAAGGCAGTTATTCTTGGGATATCAGAGACGTGGTGTCACACAGATACAGGGTTATTCAAAATGAAGTCCGGGGTTTCAAACAATTCCTGTACACACATGAGCAGACATAGGAAGAAATAAATATTTCCAGAATGCAAGTATAGTAATGAAGTTTTTTTTCATACCTCATAAATGTTAAATATAAAAGCCTTTAGTGAAATCGCACATTCTGCTTATTCACTTTCCCCGACAAATGGAAGGTCGATTCATCAGAAAAAATCACTCTGTCAGCAAAGTGGCGTTCCACAACGGTAATAGATTTACTTACATGAAACTCCAACACAGTAAAAGCTTTCTCATTACATTCCGAAGCCATGTCGCAACAGCGCAGAATTAGCGTTACAGGCAAACGAACGTCTGCACGCCGGTATGCGTCCAACGCCATCTGGTGGTTAGCCGTGCAGCATACCGAACATCCAGAGCGTGGGAACGAAACTTGAGACATTATGCGTTCTTTAGAGATGGCTACAAATGATTATGACACATGCACTTTCCAAAAAAATATATTCTGAAACGCTGGACTTCATTTTGAATAACCCTGTATAAGGAATGCAGAAATGGAATTTGGGGAGTACAATGTGTACAGGTAGGATAGACAGGATAGGAAGGGAGGAGGGGTTATGCTATTAGTTAAGAAACACATAAAATCCAAGGAAGTGCAGCCAGTCAACTTCGCTGGACAGTGCAGTGTAGAGTCAGTTTGGTGTGACATAAGAATTGAGAGATCAAAATTGAGAGTAGGAGTGTGTTATAGGCCTAATGACTCTGATGAGTATAATAAGAAATTGTACAGGGGAAATAGAGTGAATCAGTAAATCAGAGAATCTTATAATCGGGAATTTTAATTTCACGGAAATTGACTGGAATTTGTGGGTTGCTCACTCCTACACTAGCAAGAATTTTGTGGATTTACTGGATGATTGTTTTCAACATTAGCATGTTCGTGATGCAACTAGAGGGAGTAATACTCTTGATCTGATGATCAGTAGTGATTGTTCATGAATTAAGAATCTGCAGATAAAGGAACCAGTAGGTGGCAGTAATCACAGTGTGCTGAAATGGGATTTACTCAAAGAGGTAACTACCATCACGGGTAAAGGGAAGGGTTTTTGCTTTCGTAAAGTTGACTACGGAGGTCTGAGAAAGTATTTAAATTCTATACAGTGGGACCAACTGATGATGTTATCAACTGGAAATTCAAAATGGGAAGCATTCAAAGAATTAATCTTGGAAGCTACTAGACTTTACATACCAACTAAGAAATATTGTTCAAGGTTTAGGCCTAAATGGATGTTGGATGAATTAATGAAGCTCCTGGCAGTGAAGAAGAATGTATGGGATACATATAAATTAATGGGTGATATTGAAGCCTATGACAGATATAAGCTTGTCTGTAACAAAGTCACAAAGGAGATTAGCCAGGCAATGTCAGATTATGGGAAATCTTTCAAAAAGGATGCAAATAAAAACAGCAAAGAGTTCTTTACTTATGTAAACTCTAGAAGGAAATGGATGAATCAGATTGGTCCACTGGATATTGATGGTTCAACTGTTGATGATCCTGCTCAGGTGGCTAACAAACTAAATGAGATTCGGCATCAATATTCACACATGAGGAGTTATACATGGAGAGGAATTCCAGAGGTGAATTAATCTCTGGCAGTGAGATAGATGATTTTGTAATAACTGAGAGGAAAATGGAGGAGAAATTGTTGAAGATTAACATAAAAAAGGCACCCGGGGTAAATGGGATCTATCCAGTTATATTAAAGGAGGCAGCAAAGGAAGTAAGCAAACCCTTAGCCATAATTATGAGAGCTTCCTTTAACTCATGGGAGGTACCTATGGACTGGAGATGTACAAATGTGACACCAATTCACAAAGGAGGATCAAAGGCCGACACAAGTAATTATAGACCTGTTAGTTTAACTTCTGTTCCAAGAAAATTAATGGAAGCACTAGTTAAAGAAGCACAGCAGGAACATCTAGACAAGACTTCAGTTATAGCTAGGACACAGCATGGTTTTGTTAAGGGATCGTCTTGCCTGACCAATTCGATTGGATACTATGATGTGGTCACAAAGGAACTGGATGCAGGGAATAACTTTGATATTATATATTTGGATCTTAGAAAGGCTTTTTTATACTGTTGCACATAGACGCTGCTGCACAAATTGGAGCAGTGTGACATTGTAGGCAAATTGGTGCTATGGATAAAGGTATGGTTGAGTGGGGGAAGATAGAGAGTGGTAATCAATGGACACTGCTCATAGTGAACTAAGGTTATTAGTGCAGTCCCTCAGGGGTCAGTGTTCGGCGCATTGTTGTTTTCTGTATTTATAAATGATATTGATGATGGTATATCAAGCTTAATTAGCATTAGCATTAGTAGAGGCATATGATGCAAGAAAGCAAGCTTATGCAGCATCAGCCAAAAAAAAAAAAAAAAAAACTTCCACTTTACCCCTCCGTTCGTTCGAAATACATATCCAGCTGAGCCTTAAATTTATTTAGGCTATCAACTTCCGCACATCTATTCTACATCTATCTTTCCTCAATTCGAATTTATGCCCTCTCAAGTGATTATTCTGAGCAAGAGGAAGAATGCCATCAGCATTGAGCGTGCTCAAACCATTAAAGGCTTTATACACCTCTATCAGATCACTTTGCCGGTGCTTAGTCCCCAGACTCGTAAGAGCAACACTTTGTTCCATTCACTAATCATGTTACCCTTCTCTGAACTCGTTCCAGCAGCTCTACATCCTTCTTGAAATGAGGCCTCCAGACCTGTATGCAGTACTCAAGGTGTGGCCTGACCATGGCCTTATACAAAGAATAATCACCTCCTTATCGCTTCTAGAAAAATTCAAGTATATCATTGACAAGATACCACGAGATACTCTTGCAACCCGGCTGCACTGCTCAGAGAACTTCATATCTGCCTGCACAATTACTCCCAGGTTCATTTCATTCTCTACCACTGTCAGTGTAGTACTATAGAGTTGATACGTTGCTCTGGAGTTGTTGTTTCACATATGTACTACTTTATATTTGTCAATGTTAAACTTCATTTTTCACCCCTCAGCCCATCTGCTCAACCTTTTCAGATTCTGTTGCAGCAGCATAGCGTCAGTAGTGTCCTTAACAACCCTGCCAACCTTTGTATCGTCTGGAAACTTGGACATTAAGCTTGACGTACCATCGTCAATATTATTTATAAATACAGAAAACAATAATGGACCCAACACTGAACCCTGAGGGACTCCACTAATAACATTAGTCCACGACGAGCAGTGTCCATTGATTACCACTCTCTGTCTTCTCCCCCTCAACCACCCCTCTATCCATAGCAGCAATTTGTCTCCAATGCCCCACTGCTCCAATTTGTGCAGTAGTCTTCCATGTGCAACAGTATCAAAAGCCTTTCTAAGATCCAAGTTTATAATATCAAAGTTATTCCCTGCATCCAGCTCTTTTGTGACTGCATCACCCTTTGATCCTCCTTTTTATCCAAGTTTGCAGACGATGCAAAGGTTGGCAGGGTTTTTAAGGAAACTAATGGCAGTACGCTGCTGCAACAGGATCTAGAAAAATTCAGCAGATGGGTTGAGAGGGGTGGCAATGAAGTTTATCATTGACAAATGTAAAGTACTACACATGGGAAACAGTAACCTCAGAGTAACATTTCAACTGTGTGGTACTACACTGACAGTGGTAGAGAATGAAAAGGACCTGGGGGTAATTGTGCAGGCAGATATAAAGTTTTCTGAGCAGTGCAGACCGTCTGCAAGAGTAGCTCATGGTGTCTTTTCAATGATATACATGAATTTTTCTAGCAGGGATAAGGAGGTGATTATCCCCTTGTATAAGGCAATGCTCAGGCCACACCTTGAGTACTGTATACAGATCTGGAGGCTTCATTTTAAGGATGTAGAGCTGTTGGAGCGAGTACAGAGAAGGACAACAAGATTAGTGTATGGAACGGAGGGGTGCTCTTACGAAGAAATGTTTAAGTTTTGAACATTACAGTGTCTGGAGACCAGGCACCTGCGAGGTGATCTGATTGAGGTGTATAAAGCCTTGAATGGTTTGAGCATGCACAATGCTGACGGAATTCTTCCTCTTGCTCAGAATAATCACCTGAGAGAAAATAAATTCAAATTGAGGAAAGACAGATATAGAATAGATGTGCGGAAATTTGCCTTTAGCCAGCGGGTGGTTGGTTGGTGGAACAGACTTCCATCCCTTGTTGTGTAAGTTGATAGCCTAAATAAATTTAAGGCTGAGCTGGATAGGTATTTGGAACGAATGGAGGGGTGAAATGGGAACGGTTTTTTTTTTCTTTTGGCTGATGCTGCATAAACTTGCTTTCTTGTATCATATGCCTCTACGAATGCTAATAAAGAAAAAAAAATATTATATAGGGTGTCTCAAAAATATTTGTACAAACGTTTAGGGGAGGTAGGTAAGATCTAAAGGAATATGAATCGCATAGGAACCCATAACGGGCAACGTCACCGTACGTCGGTACACGGCGCTGTTCATCAGTTCGCGAGAGGGAAAATTTCTGGTTTACTCATTCAAGCAGTAGTCGCTGCACGAATAGCATGCATCGGTATACGAACTGTGAGCTGGCAGACATGCACCTAGTGTATGGATTAGCAGAGGGCAATGGATGAGCCGCTCAACGAATTTATGGAGAACGCTTCCCAGACATACCGGACCACCATTTGTTTGCATTTGGTATTTGGTATGTGGAGGGTGTTGTGGCTCCTGGGATTTCTCCCATCTGCGCGGTGTTCTCTGTATCGAGTGACAGTACTCTGTCAAGCCAGAGATTTAAAGTATGTGGATCGTGTATAGTGTAGTCTGTTGTGCCCATTGTTCATCTGGCTTATTGGCCATCGGGCCCTGATGGCCAATAAGCCAGATGTCGGGTCCTGATGGACCCGACGTTGCCCATACCGCGCCACGTGGAGGCTAGACAGGTGTTACCAATAAGGAATCAGTACTCTGGCAGGTCCTGCCACCTACTTTCCTCAGATTTCAATGGCTAGGATCTATATAAAAAAAAAAAAAAAAAAAAAAAAGAGACATTGCTTTAATCGCTGTTGGTGCTTTGTTTGGTCATAGAGATTTGCCTTAAGAGCGCGAATGGATTGTACAGTGGATGAGTTTTATTTTTTTGGCCGAAAAGGGTCGGGCAAGCAATTTTGGTGTAGTTACAATTTTGACATGTGGGGCTGTGCGCTGTGAAGGTAGACAGATTTGGGTGGGGAGAAGGAAGGCTGGAAGGTAGAAAAAGAAAAAAGGGACCGATAGAGGAGGTGGCCACGAAATGGTCAGTGGGCATGCCCATGCCACACCAGAGGGAAAGTGAGTTTTGCAGGGAGAGGGGGAGGCAGGGGTGTCCCCTCACTGGGAAAAGCAGAGAAAGCAGGCCCGGAAAGGTGTCGGATCTGGGTCGCCATTGTTTCATGGTGGTGGGACTGCTCTTTGCCTCGCGAAGAGATTTTGAGCGAAAAGCGTGAAAGCCTTATATAGTTTTCTTCTTCCTGCAGCACTACATCCTCCTGATTTCTAAGGATGGAGCGTAGTTTGGTAAACAGCAGGCCACGGAGGTCTTCATATATATTACATTCATAGAGCAGGTGCTCCCAAGTTTCTTCTTGTCCGCATCTACACCGCGCTATGTTCGAGATTCCAAAATCGTGTAGCTTCTTCCTGAAGGAGCCATGCACTGTCAGCAGGTAAGTGGTATGAAGTCCAGGAGAGTACCAGGTCGGGGAAATAGGGTAAACACGTCGAATGTCTGGCATGAAGTTTCTAGTTATGCGGCCTTTAGTGGAGTCATTCCATCGATTCTGCCACACTGTTCTCATGTGGTCTGTAAGACGTCTTTTTTCCTGTGGGGTCAGAGTTGGGTCCGTAGTGTGTCCCAAATGTGTGATTACCCTTCCTTTGGCGTGTTGGTGCAGCAGCCCACAGCCGACAATCTCTAAGCCCAGAGGGAGACATCCCGCAAGGACCTGGAGAGCGTGGGTACTCACCGTGCAGCATGCTCTGGTTGTTGTGAGGAGAATTATTCGATGGATGGTTTCCATTTTCCTTCTGTTAACAGCAGTGCTTGCCTTAGCGTACCAAGCTCCCGCTGCATAAGCCAGTGCCGGGATGAAGAATGCCTTGCAGAGGATGGCGAGAGCCCTCTTCTTCAGACCCCAGTCTCTGCGTGTAACTCTAGCGAATAGGCCGGAATATTTCCTGAATTTTACTCTGAGGTAACTAAGATGCGGTGTGAAGTTAATGTGTCTATCGAGGATAACGCCAAGATACTTGACTTCTGTTTGGAGTTTAATGGTTGTTCCATTTATCTTGATCTGGGGAGGCCTCCTGGGATCAAGGGAGCCCTTGAGGAGTATTGAATGTGTTTTTTCCGGTGAGATGTTCAGTAGGGTTCCCATTTGCCTATCCTTGTAGAACAGAAATGGCCTGATTTGCATGGGTCTCCAGCTGTGTCCTGCTATTAGCCTGCAGCATCAGTATAAGATCATCGGCGTATGCCTGCGTTCTTATATTAGGGATTTCCATATTGAGGAACTCATCCAGCACAAGAGTCCACAGAAGGGGCCCCAGAACTGATCCCTGGGGGCAGCCTCTGTGGACCTGCCTGGAGAGAGTGGCAAAGGGAGCAGTCACTGTAATTCTTCTGTCATCTAAGTATGATCTAAGGCAGCAGAAAAGGTTGCCTGGAATTTGGGCGCGCCGAAGTCTGGCCAGGATTCCGGACCACCAAAGAGAATCAAAAGCGCCAGCAAAGTCTATTGATATGAGGAGAAAATACTTCACGTCGCAGTTTTTTGCTGCCTCAATTATGTTTTCCAAAACGTCTGCCACTGAGCGTCCTCTTCTGAAGTCGAACTGGTTCGGCGACATCATGTTCGCTTCCTGGAAGTGAGTCTCTAATCTATGGTATAGAAGCCGCTCAAAACGTTTGCTCAAGGTAGAAAGCAAAGCTATGGGTCTGTACGATGTTGGCTTATCCTGGGGTTTGGTTGGATTCTTAAGTATAAGTCTTATTCTTGCTGTTTTCCACTTATTAGGGTAATAGCCTTCTGAAAGACAGCGATTGAAGAGATTTAGAATGATATCTGGTATCTTCTCTAATGCCTTTTTGAGCATCTCTGGTTCACTCATGTCGTCACCAGGGGCTTTCCTGTTTTTAATGTTTGCTGCTGCTATGCTCAGCTCCATGATTGTAAATGGGGGCCCAACTGCCGTGGTACAATAAGAGGAGTTTTCTTCATAGAGTTTTCTCTGTTCCTCAATCTGAAAAAGGACGACAGACCTTTATGTTTTTGCCGAGAATTAATATAATTGATGTTAAAAGAAAGTTGTGGCAACAGTTTGGTCTTTGTTCTACGTTTTTGTTAACTGGACATGGATTGGCATTGAGACTCTTTCAGCTCGGACAGAAAGAAAATGGGTTGTGTAAATGTGGAGAGCTTGAAACATCTGAGCATGTTATGCTTGACTGCAATTATTATGTTGACTTGAGAATGGAATTGGAACTATCAATTGGCTATCTGGAGAAAGGGAGACTCCATGTTATGTTCACTGATAAAAGGTTATTTACTTATTTAATAAGTACATTTCGGAAGTCTTTAAAAGAAGATTTAGATTGCTGGGTAGTAGTGGCACGCCTCCAAGTGGCAGGGATGTCAACTCATCCAATTAGGATCAATGGATAGAAAATCAAAGTTGATTCTCCTTGCATGAGGCTAAGTGGCCAGATAGGAATTGTTTATTGTTCGGTTATTATTTATTTATTTATTAACAAAATTGAATTCTAAAAGTTAGGAAAAATCCCATTTTCTGACATTACCGCGGATAGGCTACGGCCTCGGTAGCGGATTCGGCGAATGGAGGTTAAAATGGTGATGTTCCTCAGTCTGGGGTTCAGTTTGAGGTAGGAAGATGTGGTCTAATATGTTGTCAATTGATGATTTCCAGGTTCTGGTATAACTTCCCGGTGCAGTTTCGGTGGCTGTAACCACTTCCCCTCTTGGGAGCTTGTTAGCGACAACTCTATAAACAATTCCCCATGGGTCAGCATTGCCATTTGCACTGACCAGAGTTTCCCATGTTTCTTTTTTCTTCTGCTTAATCTTGGCCGTGTAGTTATTTCTTGCCTCGCCATACCTCTGCCTTAACTCATCCACCTCCGCCTGTGGCCAGGTTCTGCGTGCTCGTTGGAATGCTTTTCGGGCTCTGTTTGCTCTGTGTCTGAGGTCAGTTAGTTCTGGTGATCACCAGGGAACAGCTCTGGGGGCCGGGTGTTTCTTTTTTATGGCTATGTCCGCTGCGTCCGTGATTAATTTTGTCACCTGCTGCTGGAGGTAATTTAAGTTTTGGCCTTCAGTACGGATGTTTTCTGCTCCCATCATCAACGTCCGTTCGAAGAGATCCCAGTCGGCTTTGGGAATGGCATACCTTGGCGAGAGAAATCTGACGATCTGTCTTGGAATTAGGGTTCGGTGCAGACTGAGGGTTATAACCCTATGATCAGATGTGGTCCAATAGTCCTGTACCTCCCAGGGGGTGAGGTGTCCTGCTATTGTGCGGCTTGCTAGGGTAAGGTCTTCCCACATTGTACTTGAAAACGCAGGAAGTTGATTTGGTAGGTTCAGGATAGTAAAGTTACTGCTTGCTATGCACCCCTCCAGTCGCTGTCCATTGTGTTTACCTCTCCTATCTGGCGTCTCACTATGCCAGGCCGGGGACCTGCAATTTGCATCCATTCCAATAATAATTTTGGCACTCGGAAGCTGACGCTGTAGGGTTTGCAGATACGTTGTGATGGGAAGAATGTCCTCTCCCGGTCTGGCGTATCCCGAAGAGACGTAAAATTCCCCCAGTGATGAGGCAATTGTGGGCACATACTGCCCAGTTTGTGCAAAGGTCGGTTATTTTTGTAACCGTGAGGTCTGGGTTACAAACCACGACAGCCGCCCAAGGAGTGTCTCCTTCTACTTGGACAATCTTGAACTTTAGAGGGTAACCTCTTACTCCTTTATTATGTGTATACGGCTCCTGGAGTATGAGCATGTCCAGGTTTTTTTCATTACATTTCTTAACTAGCTGAGCAGCAACTGCCTTAGAACGTTGTGCATTATGTTGTGCAATTTTTATCCCGAAGTGATTGTATTGTTTTGGATTACTCCCCATAATTTATCCGTAGCTGTTGTGTACTCTTTGCTTTATTGTATGTTGGGCAGGCGCTATCTCTTATAGAGTGGTCATGTGGCAGCTTCAGGGACTTGCAGTTGATGCAGACATGGGCTTCAGCTTTGTTTGGACAGTCTTTATATTCGTGGCCATCTTTGGCACAGTGGCCACATGTAGAGTGCGTTTGCCTGCAGGTGTGTGTGTGTGTGTGTGTGTGTCGTGTGGCCAAAACGACAACATCTGAAGCATTTGGGGCCAGCCACATACTCCCTGTAGCGGTGACTGCCCCAATTAACATATACCCTTTTCTGTTGCTTTATGGATTTCCAGGCAACTGTGGACAATTCCAGAACCCAGTTGACAGCACCCCCAGTCCTGGCCCTGGTCTAGAACCTCGGTGTGATGTGCTGCTCTGGCGTTCCGTCCCGTTGCAATTCATTGAGATTTTTCCTGTAGATTTCTTGGACTAACTCTTCATGGTGATATCATTATCTAGGTCATGTATCTTTATGCAGAGCCCTTTTTCCCTAGGCGGTTCGGCAAGCAGCCCCAGCGAGGATATTTTGGAGTTTTTTTAGTATTCCCTGTATGTCTTGTTCCGTTTCAGTTTGAATGATCACGCCAACATTTCTCGTTTTCCTGATGGATCTTATTTTTGTGTGTTTAAAGTCGTCCTTCAGATTGTCCATGACGGTCTGTTTAACTGCTTCACTGGACTTGTGTGCTTCCGGTGCTGCTGGTTTCAAAACTACCAGGTGGGGTCTGGTTAGCAGGGTTTTCTTCTGCCCCGTTTTAGGGCATCCTGTGTCCGTATTCACACTTGTGATATTTATGTTGTTCCTCAGCGCCTGTGAGTATGTGGGAACGCGCTGTGGCATTTGGTTCGTTCCACTGATTTGGAGGACGTCTAGCTTAGCTTGCGCAATCTCCTTTTCAAGTTGCGTCTGGACTAATATAGTCTCCATCTTCATCCAGATGGAGACTATCTCTGCCCTAAGGACCGCTGAAACCCTGTTTGTTTGTTCCTTGAATAAGCTCTCTAGTGCCGTTCGCAGGGCAAGGGACTGTTCCAGGGCCGTGCCCGGCGGTAGTGTCGGGTAACGAGGTGCCCTGCGATTTGTCCGGGGGTTTCTCCCCGATGTTTTCTGCCTGTATCACAGGTTGTTCAGCAGGATCCTTATTCCCGCTTTTAGAGCGAGTCACTCTTTCCATATTTGGTGTCACATATTTTTTGTGTTTTCCTTTGGCTGTAGTGGAGCCAGATTGTGCGAAGTCAATGTCTTCACTTTCTATAATTTCAAAGTTTTCGTTGTTTGCCATCTGTGGCTGCGATGCTCTTGATTTTCCTGCCTTGTCATCCGTTTCCATAAGGTGCCAATAACTATAAGGATGAGGAAACTAGAAAAAGAAGAGTAATAGATTAGTGGAAGAAAGAATGTTAATATTCTAGAGGTTATGATGAATTAAGTAAATTATGGGCTGAATTGCCAAGCCAGTATAAATTTAGTGGGGGCACTGTAAAATAAAATTAGTACAACAAAATATTAATAAAATGCAAATAAAAATGAAAATAAAAATAAAATGAAAATGGTAATAAAAGTGAAAATAAAAATAATGAAAATAAAAATAAAATTAAAATGAAAATGGTAATAAAAGTGAAAATAAAAAACAAAGAAATGGTAAGGCTGTCATCAGATATGGGGGGGAAACAATTTAAGTAAAAGGTCTAATATAATGCAAAAATTGCTTGATCTGATGTCAGCAGAAATAAATATTGATACATGATCAGGTATTTCATCAGGGGACTACACTTGACCATGTTTCAGGAACAGCGTTTCTATACGTGTCCATACTAGTAGAAAAAAAAAAAATTAAGGCCAAAAAGGAATGAAATGAAATTAGCACGTTTTTAATATACGTGGTATCTAAAAAATATTAGTACAAACGTTTAGGGGAGGTAGGTAACATCCAAAGGAATGCGAATCGCATAGGAACCCATAACCGGAAAAGTCACGGGAAAGTAGTAGCAGAGGCACAAGTAGCAGAAATGACACAAGACAGTAATTAGTGGCAAACATTTATTTGACATAATATTAACAATGGAGTACGAGATGGATGCATTTCATGATGTTACAACAGATGCTCGAAGGTTCCACCATGAGACGCGATGCATGCGTGACACCGACGCAGCATGGATTGGCGGACACGGTCGAACACACCTGGACACACCTGACAGTAGCAGTAGCGCAGACGAGTCTCGCCACGAGATCCATTTCCGTCTCCACAGGCGATTCATACACGACAGATTTGAGGGCCCCCACAGAAAGAAATCAAGGCTCGATAAATCAGATGAGCGTGGGGGCCAGGTCCACCACGGCCAATCCATCGACTCCCAAAACGCCTGTTCAAATGGTCACGAACACACCTTCCATAATGGGCAGGTGCCCCGTCATGTTGAAACCAAATGTTGAGTCTCACATTTGCTGGAACCCTGATAGAAATTGTTCAAGAAAGATCCGATATTTAGCGGAGTTCATGCGGGATGGTAACAGGTATGGGCCGACTAAGCAGTCACCGATCTACCTGCCCACACATTTATTGCGAAGTGATGTTGTGCCGCATGGGGGCGCACACCGTGTGGGTTGCGAGAGCCCGCACATGAGCATTGTGCTGATTGAATAAGCCTTCTCGAGTGAAATAAGCCTCATCCGTGACCATTTCTTGGAGAAACCACTGCACAAAAGCCACACGTGCAGGATGATCTTGGGGGAGCAGTAACTGAACTCTTTGGAGATGAATGGGGTGTAAGGAATCGTCGTGCCAGACACGCTGTACACTGCAACGAGACACTCCTAAGGCAGAGGCAACGGAACGTGTGCTGGTAGTAGGATTATTCTGGACGGCATTCAACATACTTTTTTCCATGGCGGGAGTTCGCGTCGAAGCTGGTTTGCCCGCACTACTCCTGTTACCTCTAAATGATCCATAATCGCACAAATTTTGATGCGCACGCGCAAACAAACGGTGCTCCGGTACATGTCTGTATGGGAAGCGTTCTCCATAAATTCGTTGAGCGGCTCGTCCATTGCCCTCTGCTAATGCATACACTAGATGCATGTCTGCCAGCTCACGTCGCTAGTGTCGTTGTTAGTACGGTTGACGTTTTAGTATGCTGCACTTCATTTAATATCCTAATGTATTCATTGTGCTTTATTTAATTCAGTTGTTGTCGAGAAATTGTCAGTAAGTGATTCCCTAACTGGCTATAAATTTTAATAGTTTTGTAAACTGTTAATATTAGTTTATTACCGTAGTAATATTGTTAGGCCTAACTCAGGAATCGCTGACTGTCTCGTTTAACCCTAGTTAGTTGTTGGCGCATCGGCTTCTGTGGCTATAATACACCTCCCAAGGTTTTTGCAGTACTCTGATCCAAGCCCGAGGCGGGATTTCATCCCACGACCTTTGGGTTTCTAGGCAGGCACTTTACCCACCTGGCTAGCACAATCGGCTATTTAAACTAGGCCGCTGAATACCCTGACCAGTGTAATCACGCGAATAGTGAGCTCCGTGGAAAAAGTTATTTTTATTGTGAAAAACATCGAATTTCTGATTGCAAATGGTGTTGGAAGAAGAGGAAATTGGACTGGATATACAGGTGACCTTTTGTGACTTTTCGTTAACTATTTTTAGAGATATGAACGTTTTTAAGAAATTTTCCTATGTAAACCAGTACAGCAATATGCTGGCAGCATATGTTTAGAATAATCGTTTTGATTAGAGCGGACCAAACTTTGGAAACCTTAAAAACCTATAAAATGATCTCTCTTTCCCCTATGTGCGTGCAGCAGGTATTGTTCACCAGCATATTACAGCCACAAACTGATAAAAAGATTGACAACTTCGATAATCCGCACATCCGATTAGCCGGAACCTTTGCTGATATGGATAGCAAAAATCACAAACTGAAAGAAACTTAGCCAAAGGGGCAGGACGACGAGATAATCCCCCTAGAACAACAGGAGGACACAGAAGACGCCTGTCCAGGAACCCCCCAAACACAAAGCAAGCGTAAAAACAAAAAGTTGTTAACAGCGAAAATAGAGCGGGGAACACGTTCCCAAACTGAGAATAATGACACTCAGGAAAATGTCAATGCGAACAAAGAAACAAACAACGAAAAGCAGCAGGAAACTCCCCCCCATGGATCCCTCCCTACCGGTGGGCACTGTCTATGAAAAGTCACTGGCACTCAAAACAGCACTGGAATCAATATTTAAAGAACCGAATAACAGGATAACCACCCTTGTGAGGTCGCAAATCGTCACAATCTTTAACAAAATGGAGACTATCCTTTTCAAGACATATGTTGAAAATGAAAAGGTCACCGCGAGGCTGTGGGGCAAATAAAATGCAACAGCGTGCTCCCACATATGCTGAAATTCTGAGGAGTAACAAAAATCAGGGAAAACAAACTCAGCACGGGCCCCCAAAAAGGAAGCAACCTCTCTTGATGACACCCAACTTGGTTGTGCTTAGACCTGTGGCCACAGATGGCCCCCAGGAAAAGAGAACTAGTGAAGAAATAAAGACAACTGTGATGAAGGAACTAAAGGATGACCTCAAAGCTACTAAGATAAAGTCCATCCGGAAAACGAGGAATGTAGGACTCGTTATTGAAACGGAGGGAAACGAAGACATACAGACGATAATGGATAACCCAAAAATTGCCACCTTGGGTTTGACTGCAGAATTGCCAAAAAAGAGAGGACCTGTATTCATTGTCTTTGACATTGACAAAGACCTAACCCTGGAACAGTTAGCCACAGAGATCATAAACAGAAATCTGAGACCGACCCCCTAGCAACTACAGGAACAGCGAACTCTGGTGCAGCCCAGGTACTCCACCAGATCTAGGGCAGGACCAAACAGAAACTGGGTTCTAGAGCTGGCCCCGACTGTCTGGCAGCAACTAAAGAATCAAGAGAGAATCTACATTGAATGGGGATCCCACCGATTCTGGGAGCATGTGGCAGTCCCGAAATGCTTCCAGTGTTGTAAATACGGCCACACAACCCATACGTGTACACAAACGGAATCAATCTGCAGTCACTGCTCTGGCAGGGGACACGAATATAAAACATGTCCAAACAAGGAGCACGTCCAATCTGTACAAACTGCAAGGCAGGGAAAATGGACCATTCGCATTCTATCAGAGACCCGAACTGTTCAGTTTATCTTAAAGTAAAAGGGTTATACCAGTCACGAATCGATTATGGAGAGACGCCCTAAAGAGTACAACAGATCCAAAATTGCAATAATACAGCATAACGCGCAGAGAGCTAGAGCAGTGGCCCAGCAACTTAGGGTCGTAGCGGACGAGGAAGCAGCTGACGTCCTACTACTACAGGAACCATATACCCACTCAAAACGAGTGTGCGGATATCCGGCTGCATACAAATTAGTCCATGACGAGAGTGACACCCCTTGGGCTGCGGTTGTGGTCCGCAATCCCAATTATACTGTGACTAAAGTAACACAGCTTTGTGCACCCTGGGCGGCGTGTGCCCACATCTTAACGCCATTGGGCCAAATCTATGCTGTTGCCCTTTACAGCAGGCCGGGCGAGGACATCACACCCATCACCAGGTACTTGCAGGCCTTGACCGACATGCTCCCTGATCAAAGGATCATAATTGGGGCAGATGTAAACTGCCGTTCACCAGCCTGGCACAGTCTGACCCCACACAGGAGAGGTACCAGAAATGGACAGATTTTAGAGGACTTTCTCTCGAACTCTCGGTTCACTATCCTGAACAGACCACACCAGATGCCTACATTTTGTAATACCCTGTGGGAGGCGACTATTGATGTCACGTTGTCCACGGGAAACCTTGCAGGTTATGTTGATGAGTGGATAGTCAGAGACTCGTGGACGACTTCCGACCACAGGGTGATTACCTGCCAAATCAGAAGATCATTAAACAGGCTACTGATACCTAAACAAACACTAAATCGCTTCGCCAGCCGCTGGGCGAACCGGGAAAGGTTCAGAGAGGTCTTAATGCCTGCTGCGGACCAACACATGGAAACAACAAACCAGAATGGGGACCCAGACGAGAATCAAAAGAGGGTAACGGAAATAATACTTGCGGCGAGTGAAGCATCAATGAAGAGGAGAAATCCCAAACCGGGAGCAGTCCCGTGGTGGACTCACGAGATCCAGCAACTCAGAAGGGAGACCATGAGAAGAAGAAAATTCTTTCAACGGGCAAGACGCACATGGCCTGCTGCTGAGGTACAGATACTAAAGGAGCGCTATAGAGAAGCAAGAAACAGATATACGGATGCGATAAACAAGAGCAAACAAAGAGCCTGGGAAAACTTGGCAGCATAACAGGAAATAATGAGCCATGGGGGGTAGTCTATAGGATAATCACAAACAAACTCCCCAGGGGGGAAGTTATTTCTACCACATTGACACCACAGGGGAGCCAAACCACCACATGGCAACAGTCAATCACAAATATTCTGGGCACTATTTTCCCGGAGACTGCCATGCCTACTTCACCTGAACAGCATAGAATATGCCAAGAAAATGACATATACACCACTGACTCCCATGAACCACTGTTCACGCTAGATGACATCAAATCCGCGGCAAATCACGTAAGAAATAATAAGTGCCCAGGCCTCGATTATCTCGAACCGGAAATTATCAAAAAAGTAACGGATCTGACCCCCGAACTCCTCCTAAATCTGTTTAATAACTGTTTGCATCAAGGCATCTTCCCAAGAAACTGGAAGACTGCGGGACTGAAGCTGATCCCAAAAACACCCACGAAGCCTCCACAACAGCCAACCACCTACAGACCGATAGCTTTGCTACCAGTGATCAGCAAACTATTTGAGAGAATGCTATATGCCCGAATTGACACACATTACAAGAGTGCTGAACTGCACATGTCTACCCAGTTCGGCTTTAAGCCCGAGTCTTCGACAGTAGAGGCACTTAGACATCTGCTGTACGGTGTGACCAGTTCCAACAGTAAATACTACCTAATCATCTCCATAGATTTTGCCGGGGCTTTCGACACCATTTGGTGGCCAAGTGTCCTGGCAAGGCTAAGGTGGGCCAACCTTCCCTGCAATTTGTATCTCACTATCAAGTCTTACCTTAGCGACAGGAGTATTAGTGTCGTGGCACCCTATGGTAGAGTAAACCGCAGTGTCTGCAGGGGTTGCCCCCAGGGTTCTGTCCTGGGGCCGCTGTTGTGGAACATTGTCTTGGATGAGTTCCTGGCCATGGACTTTGGTGACGTCCAAACCCAAGCTTTTGCCGACGACTTAATCTTGAAAATTGCTGCCGACAGTAGAACCCAGTTGGAGGTAAAAGCAAACCATGCCATCAAGATACTACAGGACTGGACCACCTTACACTGCCTAAAAATCTCACCAACTAAGACATCTTCAATCTTACTGAAAGGCACCCTTGACCTGCACAGGCCGCCTCAAATAAAGGTGAACAACACCACAGTGAAACTCCAAAGCCAGCTTAAGTACCCGGGGGTGTTATGGTGTTATTAGATTGCAATCTTTCCTTCAAGCAGCATCTCACACATCTAAGAACAAAGATAAGGAAGTACTCTGCACTGTTAGCACGTGTGGTCCGTCGTGACTGGGGACTTAAACGTCGCGTACTCTCCTTATATGATAAAACGACATTCCTACCAGCTATAACATATGCCTCTGCGGTTTGGTATCACAAGGCATCAACCGCCGTAAATAGACGCATAATCGACTCAATCAATAGAACTATCCTGTTAACCATTACCAGAGCCTGCAGCACCACTAGCACTGTTGCCCTACAGGTCTTGGCCGGAGCCCTTCCCCTTGACCTGGACATCATACGTACTGGAATAGCCTATTATATAAACAAAGGAATGCTTTGCACCCACCTAGACTACAGAGTGGATAACAGTGCAACCCACAAGGCTGAAAAGAACAGGCTGCAGAAATACTTAAAAGAAACCTGGCAATACCGCTGGACAAACACAACAAAAGGGAATATCACCAAAACGTTCATCCCGGACGTAGACAGAGTTTACCCCATTCTTCCAACCTGGCTGCAACCCGGACTTTACACGACCTACCGTAGTCCTTACGGGTCACGGGACTTTCAATGCAAAGCTTACAGCATTGAGAATTGTGGAGGATCCGCGTTGTACTTGCGGGGAACAAGAACGCTGGGTGCACATTATGTTTGAGTGTGCCCAATACGAAGACCTTAGATGCAGACTAATAACTAGAGTTCACTATCTACCGAGGGATCTTGAGTCACATCTACTAGATACACAAGAGGAATATTTAGCCTTAACTGATTTTGCCCAGGGATTATTTACCAGGGGCCAAACGCTAACCGCCATATACAGAAGATCTTAAAGGAATGAGACAAAACAAACCTGCAAATAGCAGCGAGATGACACAGAGGAGCCGACTATACAGACCTTGGACTGAGTACAAAATGAACTGGGAAAAGACAAGTGACAATATATTGTCTAACCACAAGAGTCATGATTACCGCCAATGGAAGCGAAAAAAAAAAAAAAAAAACACCTTTAAATAGTTGTGACATCAGAACAAAGGGACACTGCCCGAAGACCTTGCAGCATAGACCCACTACATAATGACAAGAGGTAGTGTGAGGACTATCAAACATCACGGAAGGGATAAAACCCCATAATGACAGCCAGTAGACTTGATTATGACCCCAAGATAATGACCAGAAAATAGGACCCAGACCACATGCAGTCTGGAAGGATGACATCCCAGATTTAACCCCCTATTAGTGTCCCACCTAGATGAGACTCAACGGCCAGCTTTTTAGGGCCTGCAAACTGATGGAGACGACATACGGTGGCGCTCTCCCGCCGGAACAGGCTATTGGCGACCCAAATCCGCACTCTCTTGAGCGGATCTTTCTTTCTAAACTCCTGGGGAGGAGAGGCTTGCCTCTCCTTGCCTCCCCAATTTTCTTACTCTGGTGGGGCACGGGCATGCCTCACTACCTGCAGGGGCTATCTACTCTGTCGGTCCCTTATTTCCAACTTCTTCCCCCCAGTCTTCATCCTTCCCCCAAACTTTTGTCTTGCACAGCGTTTAGCCCTACATTTCAAATCAAAAGAGAACATCAAAATTCTTGCCCGAACCTATTTGGTTTTTAAAACTCACTTTCACCGCACAGCCCCACGTCGCGTACTATTAATACTAACTTGCTAAGTATCACTAATATCAACCTCGATTTATTTATTTATTATAATTATTATTATTTATTTTTATTATTTTTATTTTTTTTTATTTATTTTATTTTATTTTTTTTGGTCCTAGCCACTGAAATCCCAGGAAAGTAAGTGGCAAGACCAGCCAGAGTACAAATATTGGTAACACCTGGCCGGCCTCCCTGTGGCGGGTATTGGTAACGTCGGGTCTCACTAGGGGCCCGGCGGCTAACAGGCCGGATGAACAATGGGCACAACAAACTACACAGTACATATCCCACACACTTTTAAATCTCTGGCTTGTCCGATACAGAGAACATACGCGGAGATGGGAGAAATCCCAGGTGCCGTCAGATCCCGAACATACCTAATACCTAATACCTAATAATATCGATGCATCCTCTTCGTGCGGCGACTACTGCTTGAATGAGTAAACCAGAAATTTTCCCTCTCGCGAACTGATGAACAGCGCCGTGTATCGACTTACGGTGACGTTTCCGGTTATGGGTTCCTATGTGATTCATATTTCTTTAGCCGTTACCTACCTCCCCTAAACGTTTGTACCAATATTTTTGAGACACCCTGTAGTAAGGATGAGGTGACCTTTGTCCATACTGTATTAAAAAGTCCCATACTGTATTTTGGGACTACCTTGTCCATACTGTATTAAAAAGCTTTGTATATATATCTAATCTAATATATGCATGTGTTTTTCCTATTATTAAACTTGTCATCATTTATTCTGTCTCCGTTTCGCTGTGTCCA
This sequence comes from Mastigoproctus giganteus, assembly GCF_048544385.1. Taxonomy (NCBI): domain Eukaryota; kingdom Metazoa; phylum Arthropoda; class Arachnida; order Uropygi; family Thelyphonidae; genus Mastigoproctus; species Mastigoproctus giganteus. The sequence goes on from NC_143581.1 coordinate 182,691,812, forward strand.
CAGTAATTCGATATTAATAATGAATCCAGAGCGCACAGGCCTCTTTAATCATATTGTTTTCCCCCATATCTGATGACAGCTATACCATTTTCACTGAATTTTATTTTCATTTTATTTTTATTTGCATTTTATTATTATTTTGTTGTAATAATTTTACTTTACAGTGCACCCACTAAATTTATATTGGCTTGGCAATTCAGCCCATAATTTACTTAATTCATCATAACCTCTAGGATATTAACATTCTTCCATCTTTCACTAATCTACTACTCTTTTTTTTCTAGTTTCCTCACCCTTATAGTTACTGGTACCTTGTGTAACTTTCACGTCCATTTATATTTACTCAATTTAATTTAATATTAATACAAATTACATATACTCTTGCATCCTTTAACGCTGCTTCGCGCTTTTAGGTGCATCTGTCATACCTTATTTATTAATCTTGCTTTCACCCAAACCATTTCATCTACTGTTTATCTCTTTTCTATGTGACTCTTTAAATTTTTCTTTTAAACAGTTACATTAAAAACCCATATATATATATATATATATATATATATACAGGGTGTTTCAGTTAAACGTTTCAGAACTTCTAAGACGGGTAGGGTACATCCTGACAACTCGAAATCATATAGCAATGTGGGGTCGGAAATGCTTTCCTGAAGCGGTGTTGTACACAGAAGCACCATAAAGAAAAGAGACCGTAAGTGAGAAATCGTTTTAATAATACATGAAAAGAAGCAAAAGGTACATGGATTAAAGTAAGTGTTCGAAGTTTCTTCCACGGGCTACAATGCACGCCTCACATCTCCGACGCATGGACATCCGAACATTCTGGAATACTCCAGGCGAATTTCGAATTTCTTCGGCAGCTACTGCGATTCTTGCAACCAGCTCCTCAGCATTGTCAACAGGGGTGTCATAAACTAGCGATTTCATATGACCCCAGAAATAAAATCAAGACATGATAGGTCGGGTGACCGAGCAGGCCAACGCACGGGACCACCACGTCCGATCCACTGTTCACCAAATGTGACATCCAGGTAGTTACGAACATCTCCGCTATAATGGGCAGGGGCTCCATCGTGTTGGAACCACATTGTCTGTTGCGTCGATGCAGAAATCTGTTCATCTCTCAAAAGTTGTGGCAATACTTGCTGCAGAAAGATCAAGTAGATAGGTCCGGTTAGACGACACGGTAACAGGTAAGGTCCGATGAGGTGATCTCCCATAATACCGGCCCATACAATGACCGAAAATCGAATCTGTGCTGCACGACGTCGTATTGCATGCGGGTTCTCGACCGCCCAGATATGGTCGTTATGCGTGTTGAAAATTCCTTCCCTTGTGAAGGATGCCTCATCGGAAAACAACACTTCAGCAGGAAAAAGGGGATTTGTAGCACATTTTCCAAGGTACCACTGTGCGAAAGCAATACGAGGTGCATAATCCTCCGGTTGCTGTGTCTGGACACGCTGCCTGGAGTATTCCAGAATGTTCGGATGTCCATGCGTCGGAGATGTGAGGCGTGCATTGTAGCCCGTGGAAGAAACTTCGAATACTTACTTTAATCCATGTACCTTTTGCTTCTTTTCATGTATTATTAAAACGATTTCTCACTTACGCTCTCTTTTCTTTATGGTGCTTCTGTGTACAACACCGCTTCAGGAAAGCATTTCCGACCCCACATTGCTATATGATTTCGAGTTGTCAGGATGTACCCTACCCCTCTTAGAAGTTCTGAAACGTTTAACTGAAACACCCTGTGTATATATATATATATATATGGGTTTTTAATGTAACTGTTTAATGTAAGTGAGGAGACGCACCCTTGTGGTCTTCTACAAGGCAGACTTCATTCCGGTCATCTCATATACCTCAGGTGTCTGATAGCGTAAATCCTCAACAGCAGTGAACCGGAGAAGACTGGACATAATCCAAAGACCAATGCTTTTGACCATAACATGTGCCTGTAACATGGTATCAACTTATGCGCTTCAAGTGATTGCGGGGACTCTTCCCCCTAGACCTAGAAGTTGCCCATGTGGGCATGCTCTACCATCTGAACCCTGGAACCAGCACTGCATTCATGAACTTTACCACAGATCCTGCCAATAACCGATCCATGGAGAAAAGGAGACTACAAACCCATCTGATGATCATCTGGCAACAACGCTGGGCAGACTCCACAAAGGGAGAAATTACACGAAAGTTCCTGCCAAGTGTACAAACAATATATATCCACAGTAATCGTCCTGGTTCTCCACAGGCTTATATACGACCTACCTCCTCACATGGCACGGATAAATCCTCTGCAAACTAAATCTACTGGGAATTATTGATAGCCCAAGGTGTGCCTGCGACTCCCTGGAGTCCTGGCACCATCTTATGTACGACTGCGAGTTGTACGAAGATCTCCGTGGTCTACTTGTAACCCAACTTCATTTTATACCTACAAATTAGGAGCATTACCTACTGGAGGATGAAATCACCTACAGAGCCTTTTCTGACTTTCCCAAAAGATGTTTACCAGACAAAGGACACTTCCGCCATCTGTCGACTCTAACCTAATGGATCCGCCTTAGATATAACCTCAAGCCCTGGTCAACCTTCCGCAAGGAAATCACATAACCTGGAAAAAACAGGCTGTAACAACAAAGTGCAAACCAACTAATCACTACGTCATCGTCACCACAAAATACAAGACATCAGTCCCAAGAATGACCACCAAAACCGGACCAAACTCACTGAACGGACTCTCCACATTTTAAGTGACAATTGGACGGGACATGCGTCCCAAGTGCGATCACAGACTCAGACCGTAACTAGGACAACCTGGAAGATGGGACACAGTTCCCATGAGTGGTATTTCTTAGACCGGACTGGACTCACCGAATGGAAACTCCTAAGAAGATTCATCACAGCTTTGCTGTTCAAGACCATCTTGGCTCTAAGAACCATGCTCCCTTGCATGGTCCTTTCTTCCTCTTTCCTCCTAAGGGGGAAACTGACGGTCTCTTCGTCTCCTCCCCCCCCGCTGATCTCTCCTTTCCTCTGGTGGGCCTGCCCCACTGACACCTTGGGATCGCCTTCTCTATTGACCCCATATTTCTGTCTTTTTCCCCCGGCCTTCAGTCTCTCCCTGCTTTCTCTTAAAAAATTTCATGACTAGCGTTCAAAGCAATCCTTGTGCCGTCCTACACAAGATAATATACACTGGTGTGCAATATTTAAGGACCAGTCAGGTTTTCACCTGTAGTTTCTCATATGGCTCACTTAGGGCCAAATCATATGAGAGAGGATTGGAGGCAGATCCTTTCTGTACATGTGGCGAACAGGAGACTTGGATGCATGTAATTTTTTTATGTCGGGAGTATGAAGACCAAAGATAGACTTTGATGGCACATATTCCTGGCTTATCGTTTAATACAGTACATTTACTTATTGCAAATCGTGACTGTTTTAATTCATTTCAGGAGTTTTCAGCTGCTGTTTTTGCAAGGAGAACTGTTCTCAGAGCCTCTCTTTGAGAGACAAACCTGGTTACCGGATTGTCTTCATAGAGTTTCACTATTGGTTTCCACCTCTGGCTACCAGCTGTAGTGCTGGACCTGATTCATGGTGTTGGGTCTGATGCTCTGGTTAGTTGTCTTTTGTGCTGCGATCATGAATACTCTCTTCTGGATTCTGGGGTGCTGGACCTGATTCATTGTGCGGGGTCTGGTGCTCTAATGGTTCTATTATCCATGGCGTATAGTTGGAGATTTGATGGACAGTACCTTTATTGGGTTTGGAGGTTCCAGTGCGTGTAAAACAGCAAATGAGGAAATATTCAGTCGAACTGTGATTTTTGAAGTTTATAGTTGTGCCATCCAGACTATTGAATATTATTGTTGTTTTATTATATATATATATATATATATATATATTTTTTTTTTTTTTTATTATTATTATTTTTTTCCCGCTGGCTCCCTGGTATTGCCCATACCTGGGAGCGGGATTGCTGGCACTCACTGGTATTGCACTACCTCCAGTGGGTGTGGGATTTCATGCGCGATTTGCGCTACAGTAATTCAACATACTTTCAACATACTTTAGATAATTCAACATACTTTTCCAGGACTGCTTTGTAAAGACTATGTATTTACAAGTTCTCAAGATAGATTTGAGCTTATGCCTGGGAGCTACCCTGATTAAAGAACACACTTACAGACACACACACACGTACACGAGTGTTTAATGGTAGGTACAAAGCATATAATTATATGTAAATATATCTTAAAAATAAATCATGTATATAATCTTGTACATAATATGTACATAATCTTGAGACTGTATATTGTGTGTAATTAATAAATGAATGAAATGAATGTAGTTTCTCATTGGAGTGGCCTGGATATGGGAAAAGTGTACCAAAGGAACCTCGTGAGATACAGAAATGATGAAGGAAACAACACCGACACAACAACGGAAACAAAACGGTACAGAGGGACTTTGTTCAAAAATGGCTAAATAGCACTAGCTGCCATGATATAGAGATGCATCACTGCCAAAGACTGAACAAAGGAAAGAGATGGTCCTCAGTAGGAGATACTGTTCATACTTAGAACAACGCCTGTTCATACTTAGAACAATGTTGTTGATAAGCTCTTGCGGTAACATCGTCCATTCCTCTGTCAGCGCCATCTTCAGCTGGTGAACATTTTCTGGTGGGTGTGGACGTGCAGCTAGGCGTCTTCCCAGAGCGTCCCATATGTGTTCGATGGCATTTAGATCGAAGGAACGGGCAGGCCAATCCATACGAACAATGTCCTCACTTTTTAAAAGCATATCAACAGCTGCAGTGCGATGAGGTGTGGCGTTATCATGGCACCTCGGAACAGACGCATATGGGGAAGGATTATTTCAGTACAGTAGCGTAGTGGACCCAAACCAGCACATTAAGCTGACACACGAGCGTTAACTTTTTCGGGCCCGCTCTGCAGAGGTTCTGCGCCAACACAGATGCACAAGAGGGAGATGGGCAAATGCCTAGGAGCCACCAGCGATACCACACACACACACACACACACACACACACACACACACACACACACACACACACACACACACACACACACACACACACACACACACACACACAGTACAGTACAGTAGTGTACCGCCTTCCAGTATCTGGAGTTGTGTACGTCCATCCAAGATAATGGCTCCCCACACGAGAACACCTCGACCGCCATATCGATCCATTTCAGTGATGTTTGCGGGGTGATACCGTATGCCAACCTCTAGCCAGATTAGCTGACGTACAGAATCGCTGCTGAGACTGAATCTACTCTAATCAGTAAAGAGTACCTTAAGTAAAGATTCTGTAGTTGTAACTTTTATAAATAGCGTTGGTCCTTACGTTTTGCACACCAGTGTACATGTCTGCATATATGTCCATGATAATGCTCTACTACACAATGGATTTTGATTGTAAATTATTTTGAAGAGTGATTATTTGTTTCTGCTGAGTGATAATTGTTTAATTAGCCAGCCAATCTGTAGTGACTGAGCAAATCTCAACTTTTTTTTCTCGCCTCCTGGTTTAGCCACCAGGAGCCTCTCGTTCCTTTCTTTCTTTCTCTCTTTTTTTTAATACACCACGGGAACTTCTTCTTCTTCTTCTCTCTCTCTCTCTCTCTCTCTCTCTCTCTCTCTCTCTCTGGACTGGGCCCCGAGAGGGGAATTTGGCCCACCTTTTGGCTACACTGGGTGGGACAGAGTCTCGAATTGAAACAGTGCGAGTACTATTGGGACTGACACACCTTCCTGTGGTGTGGACGAGTATCCCAATCATATCTCGAGGTGATTGATGCTTCAGGATAGTCAAGTGGCCACACACAACAACAAAACACACAAACCTACACTATTCACATACGGTATCTGGCCCTTTTGCAGTAATACTGCTCGCCACAGAGATACGAGGCAGAGATGAACTGAAATTCTAGGAGCCGCCCTTTACAAAAACACATTAGCATTAGCATTAGTTCAGGCATATGATGCAAGAAAGCAAGCTTATATGGAATCAGCCAAAAAAAAAAAAAAAAAAACATCCCATTTCGCCCATCCAATCACTCCAAATGTTTGTCTAGTTCAGCCTTAAATTTATTTAAGCAATCAACTTTCACATATCCTCTTCTTTCTTATAAGATGTATTTTGTATTTTCAGTTTGTTACGCTTTAAACCACCAAATATTAATAAAACTGAGAGCACATTTTAACATTTCGCATTAGCAATTACAAATGATGCAAGAAAGCAAGCTTGTACAGCATCAGCCACAAAAAAGAAAAAAAAATCGACACCTCCTATTTCACCTATTCATTCCTTCCAATAGAACAGATGTGCGGAAGTTTGCCTTTAGTCAGCGGGTGATTGATTGCTGGAACAAACTTCCATCTATTCCTGTGGAAGTTAATAGCTTAACTAAATTCAAAGAAGAATTAGATAAACTATTGGAGGGAATGGACATATCCACATGTCCATGATAATGCCCCTGCACATTCCTTGCACGCTGCAGTGAGGTGTGCCCACGAATGTTGGTTGGAAATATTGCCGCATCCTGCTTTTTCTGACCTTCCCTCCTGAGATTTCTTACTCTTCGTCTGTAGTATTATGATAAGCGTATAAAAATGCTTGCAGACAATTAACATTTAAGTTTTAACAACGATAAAAATTTCTTTTTCCACATCTTTTGTAACTCCCCTTAAAAGGGAGACTTCTCCTTTGGTCTTTAAGAGAGTTATCCTATCTTAAATTAGCAAAATCTTCATTTCAATTTAAGTAACTCATCTCTTTAATCGTGATGTTTATTGTGTAGGGCAGGAGTAGCCAACTTAATTTGTGATGTGATCTACTGTTTTTCCTTCAAAATGTGCCGCGATCTAGCATCTCAAAAATTTAATTGCACAAGGTGCACAAATCGAGGGGGGACTGTATATTTAAAATTCGTACTGATCAACCGAAATTAAATCCGCAATCGACTGGTTGGCCACCCCTGGTGTAGGGAAACATGAAATTAAAATTTAAAATAATTAAACAAAATTTACAAAAGGAAGTATACACATCTTGTAAAGTTTGTCATTATGGGCGTTTTAAAGATATTTAGGGAACTGTTTCGAACTTGCGGCTTTCTAAGAATATCTCATCGTATCAGACACTGAAAATTAGTGAAATGGTGTCAAGTTAAATACACTTCCTCTAAAACTAAAGTATTCTCTGTTCTTTGCTAATTTTAATACAGTATAGTTTTTCTTTCCAAGCTTGAAGATACTTTGAAAAAAGTATTAGGTTAAATTTGTTACCTTTAATAGCTTTATGTGTTCAAGAACGACAAAAAATCGCCATAACTTCTAGCAGCTGCAATGCTTTTACAAACACAGTACAGAATAAATATTGATGCCACTCTAATTAACAGCATTCTTAGTCCAAAACACCCTATCAGTCTTAAATGTGCATAGTGCTGCCCTCTCTAGTATCTTCTATGAACTATAAATCCATAAAATATACCTCTCTCTTTCTCTCTCCCCTCCACATTTGAAAGAATTCAGAAAAATGGAAAAAAGAGGAGATAGTCTGGTGCAGAGCATGAACAATAAAGTTAGAAAAAAATGAGGGAGATAAAAGGTAACAAAAAATATGTATAATATAAGAAAAATAATTACAAAATTGACAAAACAACTTACAAAACCGGCCTCTCATCAAGTAACAACGGTCAGAATTGCAAGAAAAATAGCAACATGTGTCTTCATTTCTGATGTAAACCAGAAACCAAAGGGTAAAAAGCATAACCATAAATAGAAATGAGAATAAAATTTAAAATTTTTGTTACCGAAATAAATGAAAATGAAAATAAAAGTTTGTGAACAAAATAAAAAAAGAAATTACAAGGATTAAAACGGAGGGTTTTAAATATGGGTTGGGAACTTTTCAGTTGATACTCTGAATATAAGAAATTAAAAACTGGAATCGACAACAGAAATTTATAGAAAGATAATTATATTAGTCTACTCCGAGTAAAAACGGTAGCATCACAAATAAATTATGTAATAGAGCAGGATGACACTGCTGTTGCTCTCCTATAGGAGCCTTATGTGACACAAAGCCAGATACGTGGTTATCCATAGAGGTATAAAATTATATCGGAAGGAGCAATACCGATGACTGCCATTATAATTAGAGATAAAGAGTTAGTCGTCACTAAAGTTTTATCTTTATGATGGGGAAAATATGATTTGTTGTGAGATAATTGGGTGGCTTTGGTACAGCATACTTCGTAATAATTTATTGTCAGCCGTCGGGAAGCATAGAACCTTATGTGGATTATTTCGAAGAATTTTATAGGACATTGGGCTCCTGTGGAGTAGTCGCAGCGATGGATTCTAATGTTAAATCCCCATTGTGGGACAGCGAGACCTCTGATGATAGAGGTATGTGCTTGAAGAGTTGCTCGCTGCTTCTGGAATGGAAGTAATGAATACTGCAGATCATGCTTTCATCCTGTCTCTGTGGAATCCCCCTTCACTAACATTCAGATGGACTTGGCAATAAACAAAATGAAAGTAGGAAAAACACCTGGTGCGGATTTGTTGGAAGTGGATGTGGTTAAAAAATTTGCAGAATGCTATCCTGTTACTCTCCTTAGCCTTCTAAATAGGTGCCTGACAGAAGGCAACTTTCCAACATCCTGGAAAACGGCAACCCTGAAATTTATACTGAAAAATCCCGACAAGCCACCACAAATTCCGACCTCCTACCGCCCGATTGCCTTGCTCTCTGTAATGGCCAAGTTACAAGAACGCCTGCTCCTATTCCGTTTAACCGCCAGATATGAAGAACAAAAACTTCCAAATGACAAGCAATTTGGATTCAAAGCAGGCAGCAGCACAGAAGATGCCATTAACAGATTAATCACTCAAGCAACTCACACAGCCTTTAAGTACACCCCTGCAATCATGGTAGACTTCGCTGGGGCCTTTGATCGACTATGGTGCCCAGTGTTCTTCGGAGGCTTCGGCAATCAAATGTTTCCAACAACCTATACAACAGTTTAAGGTCATATTTAACTGGTAGAAAAGTACAAGTTACCAACAGATTCCAGACAGTGGCTAGGTACATCGATCGAGACTGTCCGCAGGGCTCTGTGCTGGGCCCTTTCCTCTGGTCTATTGTCCTTGATGAGTTCCTGGGCATGGACCTGGGAGGTGTTGAACCCTTGGCCTTCGCGGATGATCTTGTCCTTTTGGTATGTGCTAACACCAGGACGAACCTGGAGAAAATGGCAAATGGAGCACTGGTAAAACTTCAGAACTGGGCAGCCCTGCATAACCTTACCATTTCAGGAGAAAAAAACAAAATCCATACTACTTAAAGGCAGGCTGCAAATCACAAGACCACCTATAATACAATTAAACTTTACACCCATACGGCTGCATACTGAAGGCAAGCTCCTAGGTATCTTCTTAGACTCCGGCCTTACCTTCCACCACCACCTAAAGTATCTAGGCAACAAAATTCACAGGTACAGTGCTATGATAAGGCGGGTCAGGAGGGCAGACTGAGGGCTGAAGCACAAAGCTCTTACTCTCATAGACCAAGCGGTATACGTACCAATCGTGTGTTATGGTGCCTCCATCTGGTACCGAAGAGCCATCTTAACAAGAAATAAACGTAAGCTGGATTCAATCCAGAGGTTCATGCTCCTTTCAATTTGCAGGGCGTGCCGCACCGTCAGCATCCCTGATCTGCAGGTATTAACTGGATGTCAGCCACTATAATTAGAAGTGGTTAAAATAGGGCTTTTTTACCATTTAAGGAAGGGAGTTCCAACCCAACTGCTAAATTTTCAACTTGACACCACAAACGGCACCACGCAGGAAAGACAACAGATAACCAAACATCTACAAGAGATATGGCAACATGACTGGGACACCACAACAAAAGGGGCCATCACAAAACGATTCCTTCCATCAATAAGTTTAACTCACCCAGAACCTCCACTCTGGTTTTCACCTGACCTCCATGTGACCTTTATCATCACCAGCCATGGATCCTTCCAACAAAAACTGACCGTAATTGGAATCGAGAATGATCCACGTTGCCACTGCGGCAAAGAGGAGTCCTGGGGGCACCTCATGTATGAGTGCCCCAGCTACGACAACATTAGGCTTAAATTCCTCACCACAATACAGAGAAACCCTCGCAATCAAGAATTTACTCTGCTACTTGAGGAAGATACCTATAACCGACGATACCCGACGAGGCTACTAGAGACGGTCGTTTTCAAAGCCGCTAAGTGGATTTTTCTTATTTATTGATTTGAAATTATTGTTTTTCTAAAACTTTTGATTTAAATTTAGTAGTATAACATTATTTTGTGATTTTCTGATTAATTTGGTGTATTTATTCTTTACTCGGCCTTGTAATTGCATAAAAGTATCGGTAAAGGTTTCCACGTGTTTCAACTCCGCTAACCGTTCGTAATTTTCCCGCCTTTGTGATACGATATACCGTACTAGATAGCGTTAGTTGAACTTCGTTAGCAGTTAAATTGTACGTTTAAATAAATACATATAACGACTTAGATTACAAACGTAATATAATTAATTTTATTTAACATAATTAATTATACATATAACCACTTAGGTTACGTAACATAAATAATTAGTAAAAACAAATAATTAATACATAACTTGATACGAAAGTTATATAAAGGGATTTCGCAGATAACACTCGTTACTGAAACGTAAATATTTCGTAGATAACACTCGTTACTGAAACGTAAATATTCCGTAGATAACACTCGTTACTGAAACATAAATATAGCGTTATAACTGTGTTTGGATACAAGTTTAGGATTTAATTTTGTACAGAAATTGAAATTTTATTGAAAGTAAATCTAAATCATGACTCAAACCAGAGCAGCAAAGCAAAGGGCTCAAGCTAATGGGAATGCTGTGGACCAGGGGAGAACTGAGGGGGGCAGTTGTCCTCTGAATCACAGCCTTGTAAGATGCACTATTTGCTTGATGTTTGCGGAGCAGTCAAGTATGGGACATGATACTGCCATGGGGGATGTCTTTGTGTGTGTGCGATGCAAGGAGTGTAAGGAGATTAAGGCGACAACTCAGCGTTGTTATGGGCCTATATGAGAGCTTGAAGGATAGGGTGGATGCCCTCGAAGGATTACAAGTGAGGGGCCCATCAAGCTCTCAGCTGCCCACACCAATGCCAGAGCTTGCACTTGGTCATCGCGGAACACAGCGGCAACCCCCAAGGCAGAATGCGCTGGTCCCACAGGAACTAGTAGTTGTTGGTGACTCTATTGTCAGGGAAACGGGAAACATGCTTTGTAAAAAGGATAGGTGGAATAGGACCAGGGTATGTCTGCCAGGGGCAAAAGTTGATGACGTTGTAGAGCGGATATCATCTTTTAAGGGCACAAAAGGTGATATAGTTGTACACGTTGGCACTAATGACATTAAGAGTAGGAGACCGGCGGAATTACTTGACAAGTACAGGTCACTGATGAAAAAAAGCCGTGAATTAGGGTTGAAATTGAAAGTGTCTGCAATTCTGCCCAGACACGATAGGAGGGAGTATATGATGAGAGCCCTGTCAATCAATTCGGCCCTGGAAAGATTGTGCAGGGCTCAAGGGGTAGAATTTTTTTCAGCCTGGTCTGTACTTGTTAACAGGAGAGACTGCTTCTACAGGGATGGGATACACTTAAATAGAAAGGGTGCAAGAATGTTTGCTGATGCTATCGAGGCAATGTTAGGTGGGTCGGAAAACTGCTAGATTGGGGGGATACAAGGACTAATAGATTAACAGTAGCCACTGGCAGAGGTGAAAGTGATTCTTGCACTGCTTCTATTGGAATGAGCCGCAGCCTGGAAAATAAGATGCAGGATATTTCAGAGACTGCTGGGAATCATTGGGGTACAAGTAAACACATGGGTTGTGTTAGGGTAGCTAAGAAAAAGAACAGGTGCATGTATACTTGTGTGTACACCAATGCTAGGAGTTTAGTAAATAAATTTGATGAATTTGAGGTATTGCTCAAAACATCAAAGGCAGATATTGTGGGGATTTCAGAGACGTGGTGTCACACAGATATAAGAAATGCAGAACTGGAATTTGGGGAGTACAATGTCTACAGAAAGGATAGACAGGATAGGAAGGGAGGAGGGGTTATGCTATTAGTTAAAAAACACATAAAATCCAAGGAAGTGAAGCCAGTCGACATCGCTGGACAGTGCAGTGTCGAGTCAGTTTGGTGTGACATAAGCATTGGGAGATCAAAATTGAGAGTAGGAGTGTGCTATAGGCCTAATGACTCTGATGAGTATAATAAGAAACTGTTCGGAGAAATAGAGTGGGCCAGTAAATCAGAGAGTCTTATAATGGGGGATTTTAATTTCCCAGATATTGACTGGAATTTGGGGGCTGGTCACTCACACAGTAGCAAGGCTTTTGTGGATTTATTGGATGATTGTTTTCTACATCAGCATGTTCGGGAGGCAACTAGAGGGAGTAATACTCTTGATTTGATTATCAGTAGTGATTCTTCATGCATTAAGAATCTGCAGATAAATGAACCACTTGGTGGCAGTGATCACAGTGTGCTGAAGTGGGAGTTACTCAAAGAGGTAACTACCATTAGGGGTAAAGGGAAGGGGTATTGCTTTCGTAAAGGCGACTACAATGGACTGAGACAGTATTTAAATTCTATACAGTGGGATCAACTGATGATATTGCCAACAGCAAATTCAAAATGGGAAGCATTCAAAGAACTTATTGTGGAAGCTACTAGGCTTTACATACCAACTAAGAAATATTGTTCAAGGTTTAGGCCTAAATGGTTGTCAGATGAACTAATGAGACATGTGGCAGAGAAGAAAAATGCATGGGATACATATAAATTAATGGGTGACATGGAAGCCTATGATAGATACAAGTTGATCTGTAACCAAGTTACAAAGGAGGTTAGGCAGGCGAAGGCAGATTACGAGAGATCCTTGGCAAGGGATGCGAAGAAAAACAGCAAAGAGTTCTTTACTTATGTAAACTCTAGAAGGAAGGGGATGAATCAGATTGGTCCACTTGAGATCGATGGGTCAACTGTTGATGACCCTGCTCGGGTAGCTAACAAACTAAATGAATATTTTGCATCGACATTCACACATGAGGAGTTATTCAGCGAGGGGAATGCCAGAGGTGTATTCAACTCTAGCAGTAAGCTAGAGAATCTTGTAATAACTGAGAGCAAAGTGGAGGAGAAAATGTTGAAGATAAACACAAGAAAGGCACCTGGGGTGGATGGGATCTATCCAGTTATATTAAAGGAGGCAGCAAAGGAGGTAAGCAAACCCTTAGCCATAATTATGAGAGCTTCCTTGGACTCAGGGGAGGTACCCATTGACTGGAGATGTGCAAATGTGACCCCAATTCACAAAGGGGGATCAAAGGCTGACACAAGTAATTATAGACCTGTGAGTTTAACTTCTGTTCCCGGAAAATTAATGGAGGCACTGGTGAAAGAAGCACTGCAGGATCATCTAGACAAGACTTCAGTTATAGCTAGGACACAGCATGGTTTTGTTAAGGGGAAGTCTTGCCTGACCAATTTGATTGGATACTATGATGCAGTCACAAAAGAACTGGATGCAGGGAATAACTTTGATATTATATACTTGGATCTTAGAAAGGCTTTTGATACTGTTGCACATGGAAGACTGCTGCACAAATTGGAGCAGTGTGGCATTGGAGGCAAGTTGCTGCTATGGATAAAGGGGTGGTTGAGGGGGAGAAGACAGAGAGTGGTAATCAATGGACACTGCTCATCGTGGACTAATGTTATTAGTGGAGTCCCTCAGGGTTCAGTATTGGGGCCTTTATTGTTTTCTGTATTTATAAATGATATTGATGATGGTATATCAGGCTTAATGTCCAAGTTTGCAGACGATACGAAGGTTGGCAGGGTTGTCAAGGACACTACTGACACTATGCTGCTGCAACAGGATTTGGAAAGGTTGAGCAGATGGGCTTCGAGGTGGCAAATGAAGTTTAACATTGACAAATGTAAAGTACTACATATGGGAAACAGCAACCCCAGAGCAACGTATCAACTCTGTGGTACTACACTGACAGTGGTAGAGAATGAAAGGGACCTGGGGGTGGTGGTGCAGGCAGATATGAAGTTCTCTGAGCAGTGCAGACGAGCTGCAAGAGTAGCTCATGGTGTATTGTCAATGATATATAGGAATTTTTCTAGCAGGGATAAGGAGGTGATTATTCCCTTGTATAAGGCAATGGTCAGGCCACACCTAGAGTACTGTATACAGGCCTGGAGGCCTCATTTCAGGAAGGATGTAGAGCTGCTGGAACGAGTACAGAGAAGGGCAACTAGATTGGTGAATGGGACAAAGGGGTTCTCTTACGAAGAAAGGCTTAAGTTTTGCAAATTACAGTGTCTGGAAACTAGGTACCAGCGGGGTGATCTGATAGAGGTGTACAAAGCCTTGAATGGTTTGAGCATGCTCAATGCTGATGGGATTCTTCCTCTAGCTCAGAAAAATCACCGGAGAGGGCATAAATTCAAATTGCGGAAAGACAGATGTAGGATAGATGTGCGGAAATTTGCCTTTAGCCAGCGGGTGGTTGGTGGGTGGAACAGACTTCCATCCCTTGTCGTGGAAGTTGATAGCCTAAATAAGTTTAAGGCTCAGCTGGACAGGTATTTTGAACGAACAGAGGGGTGAAGTGGAAGTGGGTTTTTTTTTTTTTTTTTTTTGGCTGATGCTGCATAAGCTTGCTTTCTTGCATCAAATGCCTCTACTAATGCTAATGCTAATAAGGCATTAACCACCTACGCGCAGGAAACATTTGCACTTAGGCGAGTTAAGATTGCAGAACTCAGAGCCCAAGAACTAAACCGGACCGGTGTGGGATAACTCTCCACCCCCCCCCCCCAGAACAACACAGATATGATCATGCTAACCCGAATAGGGTAGGATTTATTGCAGGCACCATCCAAGGTGTGAGATGCTGGCACTCCTTGGAGTGCGGGATTTAAAAGTCATCGCAAACCCGAAATGGGTAGGATATACTGCTGGCACCGATCTAGGTGCGGGATCTACAGGCACTATGCCATTGGAAATTACAGAGGGGCTCCTGTCCCCTGTGACTTTTAAACCCACACCCTTTCCTATACTTCGCCTAAACTAGGGTGGATTTATTCTCCCCTGCCAACCCACCCAAATTCATCCCCCTCAAATCCCCTCTACTTCTATGCCCCTCTCTCTCTTTTTATTTTTATTTTTTTAAACTGTTACCTTATTTACTTATTTTTATTTTTTTATTATTATTATTTATTATTATTATTTTTTTAAATCTGTTACCTTTTTTTATTTATTTTATTTTTATTTTTTTACTTTATTATTATTATTTTTTTTTTGGTCTCCGTCCGGAAGCTCAGGCAACCCTGGCGGAGGCCAGCCAGGTATAATGGGCAGCCTGGCTCACCTCCTAGTGGTGGTGGCGGGCAACGTGGGTTTCCCTTAGGGACCTTGCGGCTAAGCAGCCAGAGACAGAACAACAGAACACAGCACTACTCTGTCATAAACCAGACACCATACTTTTTCTGGCTTTTACAGAGATTCTGTAAATTCTTCACAGAGTACCATGGTGCAGATGTGGGAAACCACCGGTGGCGCCTTCCACAAAACACTATGCCACTATGTACAACAAGTGTTCGATTCATGGCTGCTAAAAGGTTTGATGCTACTTCCATGACGGCTTATGCAGATGACCTCACAATCCTGATCAATGGTAATTCTAGGAAGTCACTAGAAGACATTGCCAATCATGTCCTCAAAGAACTTTCGGACTGGTCAGATATTCATATGTTACAGGTGTCTACTAGCAAAACCTCATAGACGTTGCTCAAAGGCAGGTTGGATAAAGGGCGCCCTCCTGTGATCAGATATAATGGACAACCAATTAAATATACTTCTACTACCAAATATCTAGGAATTATGCTGGATGACTCCTTGAGCTTCCCGCATGCAAAATTAATCAAAGAAAAATGTAAGTCATTCCTATCCAAACTACAGCAAGTTACCAGAAAAGAGTGGGGCTTGAAGGGCCACACGTTACGTTTATATTAAAATTGCATCTTCCTCTCCATCCTTGCTTATGGCGATGGTGCCTGGGGTATAGAGCCACGAAAACAGCTATCATCAAGCAATTCCTTCAAACACAGCGGGCGGATCTTCTCATGATGACCACGACCAGCAGGACTACCTCAACTGTGGCACTTCAAGTGTTAACAGGAAGGTTGCCTATTCATTATGAAGTACAATACAGGTACTTGAAATATAACTTAAAAAGAAAGGGATATTCTACTTCTCTCAATAATATACAACTCGATTTAAATACTTCAATTTCTACAGAGTTCAGACGTCTTCGATCCATTTTTGTTAACAAATGGCAAGATGTTATGCCATACTTGGTACGGTAACAAGAGAATTCATTCCTACTGTCATGGAATTCAAGAAAGGGGATTTCCTTTTGTTTTCCTGGTTGTATGAATCTTATTTACTGACTGGACATGGGAGTTTGAATAGTAAAATTTTATAAACTAGGATTGTCTCCCACTCCCTTATGTATTTGTGGGCTCGAGGAAGATGTTGATCACATTCTTGTAGATTGCCACCTATATAGCGATTTTAGAAATGAACTGCAGTTAACCACAGGCGACTTATCTAGTGATAATAAGGCACTGTTGATTCGAACATTAGATGCTTTTAAAGCACTCAATTTATTTGTTATGCGTGCTTTCCAGAGAAGAATGGAACTCAGATCGTCTCTTACGGCTGATTGACTAGCGATTGACATGTCGGATACTATCATGTAAAAATAATTGAGGGCTAGACGGAACTTTACTTGATTGTTATGCCATAGATCTCTGTTATGTCGTATCGTCAGGTAAAATTATTTCCTGATGTTTTAAAATTTCACATACAATGAAAACTTGTTTGGATAAACTGTGTTGATTGACTTGTATATAAACTGTATATAGGATATTCATTTCTTGCGATGTGAAGTTCCTAACTGTTCTCCTGGGATCTTATTGGTGGAGTAGTCCACTGGATTAATTTAATTAACTGAATAACAAGTTTAATCTTGTTAAACGACACATCTTAAACCCAGTGCTGTGTCATTGTTGGACCTGTGACTGATGGACTCAGGACTTAACTCTACTCCATATCATTGCTGGTTTATTGAAGACCATCAACTTCCTTCTGTATTTCTTCAAAAGGATGGACCAGTAAGAGGAAATTACCTTGCTAATTCTGGTCTGATGTGGTACATCAAACTTCTTTTTCATTCCCTCAAGAAGACAGGACCATGGAGATAACTTTAACTCTTGCTGATCCTGACTGGAAGTGGTTGTAGGATGATTTTTTCCATGATTGTGGCTTCCTGAAGATTTTCGAATGCTGCTGTTTCTATGTCAGGATGAGATTTCTCAAGGAAATTTTCTTCTAAAAGATGTGTAATTTTCCCTTTCCCTCCTATGTCTTTCATCTATGTTCTTCTATAACTTCCGTTTCGTTGGCGGATCCATCTGTTTGATCCTCTGCTTTTCTATACATTCCTACCCTTTCCATCCTATACTATTCTCACTGTATCCAATTTTTCTTTCATTCACTAAATTTGATCTATGCTGGGGTTTTACCCTGGTTTGGATCAGCAAGATGATAGCACATCCTGACCGCCTCCACGTGGTGGGGATGGGGTGGGACGTGGTGACCAGGTGTTGCCGCGTCCCACCTGCTAAAAGCCAGGTACCGGCCGAAAACATAACAGAACACATCATAACATTTACACACCTAACACACTACATACAAATGGCCGGTTTTAGCGTAAGCTTCAACACAAGAAGTAAAATAGCGGCTAATGGGGGGAAACCTGGGGTCCGCAACAACATCCCTGAATATCCCCTGTACAACAAGTGTGAGGGATTGGTGTTTAGGTGGCGTTTACTGTATGCTGAAGAAGAACTCTTTATTGCATACAAAAGGCACACGCCGTACACAATACCCTTCACAGCTACAAGCCAGGGGTTAAAGCTGATATCTATTTCGTGCTCCTGTGCTTTTGCCTTTCTGGATTATTAAATCTACGAGTATCATCTTTTTCTTATTACCAGGCAACCACAAAGAGTTGTTCTACCTGCAGTTGATCATTACTTCGATGGAATCATCTGCATAGTATTTATGTATTTTTCTAATGCTATGAACGTTATGGCTGACACAAGTCTCTTTGTTGAGTGTTCAGGACGATTGCTGACCTTGACTGCTAATTAGATAAATTCGTCGCTTTTCAGAAGTACAGGACAGTATGCTGTTATTGTCACAACTCATTGTCCTCGGCTATACGCGGGATCGCTCTTTCCCTGATAATGTCCTGTGGGACTATAAATATCTTCCGATAGCGTAAACACCTGTTTCACTACTAGTTATTTACATTTATATTTACATTACGACTTCATAAGTTATTTACCTCTGTGCTTGCTAACATTTTGTTATCGTCTTCTAAAAATTGTCTAAATAATTTTTTAAGAATTATTACTTATCTAATTCTGCTATGTACCTATAAGCTTTATCAAATTTACAAATATGTCTGACGAAAGCTCCTCGTTCTCTGATGGAATGCCTGGTGATCCGACTGTTGCACCAGAGTTTGCAGAGGCTAGTCTGAAAGGATTTCAGGAGCCGTTTGTACAGCTTGTTAATATCGCGGAGGATGAATTTCCATGTATACGGCTTGTTAATATCGCGGAGGATGAATTTCCATGTATACAGCTTGTTAATATCGCGGAGGATGAATTTCCATGTATACAGCAGTCCTAGGGTGGGATCACTGCTGATAACGTACAGTCCGATGGAGAACTAGAGCAGTCAAGAAACACTGAAATTTTAGATTTTGTTCTAGCACTTAAGAATTATCTACTAGCTACACTTAAATCTGGTTCTAAGGTTACTCTAACAATGGTAATAGAAGTGCGTAAACCATAGAATACCATGAAGTGAATATTAATTGATCTCATAATGGAAAATGAAAAATTGAAAGGAAAATTAGGACCTTCTGCCGTGCCTAAGTCTTCAAATTCAGTTAGCTATGCTAGCGTGGCTGCTTCAAACGTGGGCAGAAAGTTAGATCAGGGTGACATTCCTTCGAGAACGCAAACAAAACATGTAATTATACGTGCTAATGATGAGTGTGATCTTAAAATGAGTGAGATCAAACAGGCAGTATCTACAAACTTTAAAACAGAATTGAGACGGGTAAAAATTAAATCCGTACAGAAAGTAAAAAGGCATAGTTATAGAAACAGCATCCAATAATGATTTAGAAAAGCTCAAACCTTGCGCTAAATTTAAAGAACACAACCTTAATGTTGAGTCACCAAGAAAATTAAACCCAACTCTTGAAGCTTACGCCATAAATAAAGAAGTTTCAAACCAAGAATTTTTAGAAGACCTATATGAGAAAAATCTTAGAGGTCTGACGTAAATGAGAATGATTTTAAAAAAACTAGTAAAGATAAGATTTAAGATTAAATGGAAAAATAAGAATAATTCACACTGGGTTTTCGAGGTTCCTGCCAACATTAGAAAAATTTTATTAAGCTCTGATAGTCGCCTGTATTTGGGATTTTCAGTGCATAGTCTTAAGGATTTTATTATAGCCTTCCGCTGTTCAAATGCTTAGGTTACGCGGACTCTGCCCGGAACTGCCATCAAACTGACAGTACATGTAGGCATTGTGGACAGCAAGGGAATCAAATTGAAGAATGTCAAAATAAAGAATCGCCAATTGTTTGCCCCAATTGCAAAATTAGGAAGAAAAAGTCAGACCATTCATACCGTGACTTAAAATGTCCGGAGTATTTACGTGCTCAGGATTAAATAAAAACTCGAACCAATTATGTATAGAACAAACAAAATAAATAATATACTAGAGGAACGATTAAAATAATCCAACTGAATTGTCAAAGATCGGCTTCAGTCTTACATGATCTTTCTAAAAATATAGTAGAACAAAATATTGGCATTCTTGATCTACAAGAATTATACGCCTACAAAGGTGTAGTCAAAGGTCTACCCAATGATTGTAAAATCGTACAGTCTGTCACTCCAACCACAGAGTAGTAACATACTTTACAATGGATGCAAATCGAGTACTTCCTGTACTCGGTTTGCGTCCATTGTAAACAGAAACACTGATTCCAGATTACTTACTTACTTCTCTGTAACTCAAACCACCTGGATTCGAGGTAATACTGTGGCTAGGGTTTGGGCGGCCCTGGTCATAGCGGATCCAAACATTAAGGTTACCAGGATTAATGGTTTGTGCACGGAGCACTCCGCGTGTGCATGTTTGGAGAGCAACTTTGGGGAAATTTACTGCATATCACTTTACATGCAATGTAGCCGACCTGGTCAATTCTTGGACTATTTAGAAATGTCATTAAACAAATTAGCTGGGAAGAAAGTGTTAATTCTCAGGGATGCAAACGCATCGTCAACACTATGAAACAGCCCCGTTTCGGACTCTCAAGGTGAGCAATTAGAGGAAATTATCCAATCAAAGAACTTAACTATTTGGAATTCCCCAGGACATCCATCAACATTTGTCTCTGCCTCTGGACAATCCTTTATCGATGTCACATTGACTAACAGAACGTTTGGTCACTGTGTCAGGGATTGGAGGGTTCATACCTCCTGGACTAGTGACCATAGTGTTACTGCATTCAACATTGTATCGTCTTACGGCCCCAGAAATCTTAATTTTAATTATGATTTTTCTCGTTACAAAACACAAAGTGCAGACTGGGAGCTCTTTGTTTTCAACGTTTTGTAACGAGGAAAATCATAATTAAAATTAAGAGTTTTCCGCATATCTATTTTAAAGCCAAATTTCCGCATATCTATTTTAAAGCCAAATTTCCGCACATCTATTCTACAACTATCTTTCCTCAATTTGAAACTTTGTCCCCTCAGGTTCTTAGTCTGAGCAAGAGGAAAAATTCCATCGGTATTCGGCTTGCTCAACCCATTCAAGGCCTTATACACATCAGATTACCTCGCAGGTGCCTACTCTCCAGGAGCTGCAATTTGCAGAACTTAAGGCTTTGTTGGTTATTTGTTGGCACCCATTTGTTCCCCTCAAAAATCTTGTTGTCCTTCTTTGTACTCATTCTAGCAACTCTACATCCTTCCTAAAATGAGGCCTCCGGACCTATACATAGTACTCTAGCAATGGCCTGACCATTGCCTTGTATAACGGGATAATCACATCCCTGTCCCTGCTAGCAAAATTCCTATATCATTGACAAGATTCCATGACCTGCCCTGGCAGCCCGTATGCCAGGGCAGGTCAGCGAACTTCATATTTGACTGCACAATTACCAACAGGCCTTTTTCACTTTCCACTTCCCTGAGTGTAGTACCACACAGTTGGTACATTTCTCTTCGGTTATCACTACCCATATGCAGTACTCTGCATCTGTCGATGTTAAACTTCAGTTGCCACTTTCAGCCCATTTTCACCACTTATCTAGATCCAAATAGGTTGGGAAATCTGCAAGCTTGGACGTTAAACCTGATATACCTTCATCAATATCATTGATAAATATACAAAACAACAATGGCCCCAACACTGAACCCTGGGGAACTCCACTAATAACATTTGTCCATGAAGAGCAGTATTCATTGATTACCACTCTCTGTCATCTCCCACTCAACCATCCTTTTATCCATTGTAGCAACTTACCCTTAATGCCATACCTCTCCAATTTGTAGAGCAGTCTTCCATGTGCAACAGTATCAAAAGCTTTCCTGAAATCCAAGTATATGATATCAAAATTATTTTTGGCATTCAGTTCCTTTTTGACCACATCATAGTATCCAATCAAACTGGAAAGAAAAGACTTCCCTTTAACAAACCCATGCTATATCTTAACTATTACTGCAGCCATGTCTAGATGATCCTGCAATGCTTCTTTAACCAGCGATTCCATTATTTCCCCCGGAACACAAGTTAAACTAACAGGTCTGTAGTTACTTGTGTCACTTTTTGAACCCCCTTTGTGAATTGGTATTTTTTTTGCACATCTTACATGGGGACCTCCCCGAGTCCAAGGAAACTCATAATTATGGCTAAGGGTTTGCTTACTTCCTTTGCTGCCTCCTTTAATATAACTGGATAGATCCCATCCACCCCAGGTGCCTTCCTTCTGTTTAACTTCAAGAATTTCTCCTCCACTTTGCTCTCAGTTATTACAAAATCACTTAGCTTTTGGCACTCCCCTCATTGAATAACTCCTCATGTGTGAATGTAGATGAAAAATACTCATTCAGTTTATCAGCTACCTGAGCATGATCATCAATAGCCAACTCAGCTATGTTAAGTGGTCCAATCTGATTCATCCTTTCCTTCAAGAGTTTACATAAGTAAAGAAGTCTTTACTGTTTTTCTTTGCATCCTTTGCCAAAGATTTCTCGTAATATGCCTTCGCTGCCTAACCCCCTTTGTGACTTGATTACAAATTAGTTCATACCTGCCACAGGCTTCTTTATCACCTGATACTTTATATGTATCCCATACATTCTTCTTCACTGCCACGAGCCTCATTAATTCATCTGACATCCATTTAGGCCTAAACCTTGAACAGTATTTCTTAGTTGGAATGAAAATCCTAGTATCCTCCAAAATTAAGTCCCTGAAGGCTTCCCATTTAGAATTCAACGTTGGTAACATCATCAGTTGATTCCATTGTACAGAATTTAAAAACTGTCTGAGACCTCTGTAGTCATCTTTACGAAAGCAAAAGCCCTTCCCTTTAGCCTTGATGGCAGTTACATCTTTAAGTAATTCCCACATCAGTACATTGTGATCACTATCACCCAGTGGTTCCCTTATCTGCAAATTCTTACTGCATGAATAATCACTGCTTATAATCAGATCAAGAGTATTACTCCCTCTGGTTGCCTCTCGAACATATTGCTGTAGAAAACAGCCATCAATTAAATCCACAAAAGTCTTGCTAGTGTGGGAGTGACCATATCACAAGTGCTAGTCAATATCTGGAAAGTTAAAATCTCCCATTATAAGACATTCTGATTGACTGGCCCACTCTATTTCTCAGCACAACTGCTCATTATACTCATCAGATTCATTTGGCCTATAACACACACCTACTCTCATTTTTCCTTTCCCAGTGCTTATTTCACACCAAACAGACTGAACACTGCTTGTCCATCAAAATCGATTGGATGCACATCCATAGATTTTATGTGTTTCTTAACTAACAGCATAACCGCTCCTCCCTTCCTGTCCTGTCTATCATTTCTGTACACATTGTACTTACCAAATTCCAATTCTGCACTGCTTATATGTGTGTGACACCACGTCTCTGATATCCTAAATTTTAAATCAACCCATAGATGAAGTGACAGAATATATCACATCCCAATTGTTATCAGCTACTTAAAACTCAATTTCAATGACGAATCCTCCGGGCCGGCGGCATTTTAACTACTAGTGGAATGACGAATGCACAAAAAACAATGAGGGAGAAAATAAAGCATGGAATTTATTTAGACGATACCCAACCACAGCTACCTCATTAACTATAAAAAACGAAGGGCAAAATCTCGTTCATACAAAGACAAGCCAGCCAAGAAAGGGTCCTGTACTCGGTTTGCGTCCATTGTAAACAGAAACACTGATTCCAGATTAATATGGAAGAAAATTAGACAGCTTAATGGCAAGTTTCCAACCATTCCTTCCACAATTCTTTCGTGGACCGAACCAAATCAAATCATGATATTAGGACCTCCCGTAAATGAGTACATCTACGCGTATATTTATTTTGTCTGTAAATTCTTTCGTGGAATGGGCAAGAACTCTATGTTCCTCTAGATGTAGCAAATGCCTTGGGAAAAACTTTTGCCCAAGTCTCATCGGCAACAAGCTATTCGCCGGAATTCCAGAAAATTAAGAACATCACTGAATCGTGACCCATCAACTTTCGCACCTCTCTAATCTTACCATATAACCAGCCTGTTCAGTATTTGGAACTTCTACAAGCCATTAGAACAACACATAACAGTGCAGCAGGACCCGATGGAATACATTACATCATGTTACAGCACCTTGATGACAAACAATTGAAGCTGCTGTTGTTATTTTATAATCGAATATTTCTGGAAAACATCTATCCTACGTCTTGGCACCATGCCACAGTTTTGGCCTTTTTGAAACCCGGTAAAGACCCTCCTATCCTTTTCGTTACCGGCCAATTTCTCTTTCCAGTTGCCTCGGTAAAATCCTTGAGAAAATGATCCACAGACGAATCGCATGGATCATTGAAGACCAAAATCTAATGAGTAATAGTTAACAGGTAAATAGTAAACAGGTTTGCCTTAGATCTCATGATCAAGGCCGAGTCCGCAATTCGCAATGCCTTTGTGAGAAATGAACACCTGTTTATGATCTCCATCGACATAGAGAAGGCATTTGATACTAAATGGCATCACGGCATTCTTGGAGACCTGCATGCCATTGGTCTACGAGGCAACCTGCCTATATTCATTAAAAACTTTTTATGGAGTCGTTCTTTTCAAGTACGAGTCTGCGCGGGTAGCCCAGTGGTATCGTCACCGTCCTCCCCACACCGGGTGGAAAAGGTCCGGGTTCGAATCCCGTCGATGACGCGAGGAACTTTAATGGGTTTTTTCACTCGGTGGCTGAGTTAGTCAGTTTCAGGCGTAGACGGTAAGGTTTCCCCCCCCCAGAAACTGGGCTTTTCGTCCAGACAAATCGACCATAGAATACACGCAATTAACAGACATAAGACACAGCACGGCAGATGAATTTAATTATTCGAGTGGCTTAAATATAATATAATAGTTTTAGTTAGTAGTTTTCAAGTACGATATTTTAACTCCCTTTTTACGACATTCTTGCAGCAAGAAGGAGTTCCGCAAGGGTCTGTACTGAGCGCAACCCTTTCTGCCATTAGAATTGACTCTATTACAAAAGAACTTCCAAATACTGTTGAGGCTTACCTTTATGCTGATGATCTCTCTCTTTCTTACCATTCTCAGAACATGAGATCTATTGAACGTCAATTGCAGATGTCCCTGAACAAAATACAAAAGTGGACAGTGCCCAATGGCTATCGTCTTTCTCAACAGAAAACTGTCGCTATTCACTTCTGCAATCATCGCAAATTACATACAGATCCCGAATTTCACATGTCAGACTTTATTTTTTCCGATTGCCAACAACATCAGATTCTTGGGATTAACCTTTGACAAGAAATTAAACTTCCTTGAACATATTAAATTTGTACGTAATACCTGCCTCAAAAAGCTCAACATACTAAGAGCTTTATTCGCCCTGTCTTGGAGAGCAGATCGTACCTCGTTGCTTCGATTATATAGAGCATTGATTAGATCCCGTTTGGATTATGGTGCTCAAGTCTACGATACTGCCCGAAAGATTGCACTACGCTGGCTGGATCCTATACAACACAGAGCATTACGGATTGCACTTGGAGTCTTCAGGACATCTCCAACTCGCAATATATATATATTGAAGCTCACAAACCCTCTTTGCACCTCCGCAGAAAAATGTTACTACTGAAGTATGCAGCCAAAATAAAAAGTTGCTGTTTGCATCCTATTCACCCATACCTCTTCAATCCTCAACAACCTAATCTCTACAGAAATAATCCTAATAAAATAAGGCCAACAGGCCTACGGCTTTTTGAAAAATCACAGAGTTGGAAAGTTTCTCTTCACAATAATCAACAGGTAATGAATTACTTTCATCCATCTTGGACTCCCCTCCTCAACTGAACTTTGATACTTATTTTCTTCAATGGGATAAGAATCGTCTACCGACTCTCAACCTAAAACAACTCCATGCAAGTCATATTCAGAGCTATGTTGATTTCCTGCCACTATATACCGATGGGTCCAAATCTCAATCAGCCGTTGGAGCAGCAGCAGCAGCAAAAGTGTTTCCTTCTGCTACCATTTCAGCTTCCCTTCCACCAGAGTATAGCAACTTTTCTGCAGAACTACATGGAATAAAATTAGCTCTAGAAAATTTGAATCAATACTTATCTCCAAAATATTTATCTCTCAGCTCAATTAGAGCAATGCGAAATCCCCCCCCCCTGTTTTAAACCAAATCAGGAGGTTGCTCTTGAAAATTGAATATCGTTAACAATTAGTGAACCTTTATTGGATTCCAGCACATTCAGGAATAAAGGGGAACGAACTGGCAGATATATCTACAAAACATCCGTCAACTTTAGATTTGACCTCTGTCCATATTCCAGCCTCGGGCTATAATGTCATCATAGCTGCAGCATGCCTTGCACAGTGGAAAGAACTATGGCAAACCCAGACTAATAATAAACTTTTTCAGTTGAAAGGGGAATCAAAATTTTTCACTCGAGCATCCTGACAACGAGAAGGGAAGAATTGATACTTGCACGACAAAGAATAGGGCATACTCATCTGACCCATATCCATCTACTCACAGGTGCTGATCCTCCTCAGTGTCGACACTGCTCAGCGCAACTAACAGTGAAACATATTCTTATTGACTGTCCACACTATCAACAGGACAGAACACCAGTCCTACTTTCTTTAACAAACCTCCAACAACCGAGATCACTAGAGCATATTAATGGCAACCAGGCAAATATTAATGAACTTTTCAGCTTTCTAAAAAAATTTGGAATATATCATCGATTCTGAAATTTTTCCTAAAATGAAATTGAAATGCCTTCAATTCTGAATGATTTCCTAACACATCTCTATTGAGAAGCGCACTATGGCCAGTGTGGTTTAATGTTTAATTTAGTGCAATTTAATGGCGCATAAGCGCCATTAAACTGCACACACACACACACACACACACACACACACACACACACACACACACACACACACACACACACACACACACACACACACACACACACACACACTACCAGCTCCCTTGCCTGGTACCTTTTTTTCCCTATCCCTGGCAGGGGGGAGGAGAAGATGGTCTTCCTGTTTCCTCCCTCCCCTACCACCCCACATATTTCGCCTGGTGAGGCATGGGCATGCCCTACTGACCATCTGGGGTTGCCTTACCTATCGACCCCATACTTTCTGTCTTTCCCCCCCAGTCTTCAGTCTCTTCCCCCTACTCTGACCAATACGCCAGCGTAAACCCCACATAACTAATCGAATTCTAAACTGAAAACTGAACCATATTAACCCATCCTGGCTTTCCTAACCTTAAGTGCCCACGTTTTTTTTTTTTTTTTTTTTTTAAAGGTCCTAGCCACCGAAATCTCAGGAAATTAGGTGGCAGGACCTGCCAGAGTGCATATAAGCTACTGGGTTCCTGGTCTGCCTCCACGGGGCGTAAGTGGGGCAACGTTGGGCCCCAGTCTTCAGTCTCTTCCCCCTACTCTGACTAATACGCCAGCGTAAACCCCACATAACTAATCGAATTCTAAACTGAAAACTGAACCATATTAACCCATATTGGCTTTCCTAATCTTAAGTGCCCCCGTTTTTTTTTTAAAGGTCCTAGCCACCGAAATCTCAGGAAATTAGGTGGCAGGACCTGCCAGAGTGCATATAAGCTACTGGGTTCCTGGTCTGCCTCCACGGGGCGTAAGTAGGGCAACGTTGGGCCCCAATTGGGGTTTAGTGGCTAAACGAACAGAACAACGGTACACGACACTAAACGATCCAAGGCCCACACACCTTTAAATCTCTGGCATTTACAGCGTACTGTAACACACCACAATGTAAACTACGCAGAGATGGGGGAAAACCCTGGTGCCGTTTGACCCTAAACACACTTACACTTACTTCTTTCAGTAGTTAGCAAATTATTTGAAAGGCTACTGCACAAACGAATCCTTCAACACTACGAAGCAGCTGGCCTCCTAGCTGGGAATCAGTTTGGATTTAAACCGGGATCCTCCACAACAGAAGCCCTCAGAAACCTAACTAACAAAGTCAAAGAATGTGACAACAAATATTTCCTCGTAATAGCGATTGATTTTGCCGGGGCGTTCGACTCACTCTGGTGGCCGAGCGTCTTGGGCAGACTCAGGAAAGCTAAAGTACCCATTAACCTCTATAAAGTCATAGAAACCTATCTCTCACAAAGAAAAATTGAGATAAACACTCCATACAAAAAGATCGCAAGAACAGACACAGAGGATGTCCACAGGGGTCTGTATTGGGCCAACTCTTCTGGAACTTGGTATTTGAGAATGCACCTAGGCGCAGTGGGGGTGCAGGCCTTCGCAGATGACCTGATTTTGACAGTGCAAGCAAACTCCAGAGCCCAATTGGAAATCCTAGCTAATCAAGCCCTGCAGATACTCCAACAGTGGGCCAAGAAGAATTTCTTACAATTTCACCGACAAAGACATTGTCGGCGCTGCTCAAAGGAACCCTGCAACTGAGACGACCACCCCAGATTAAGATTGATGGGACAACTATCAAGTTTGCTAGTCAACTAAAACACCTGGGTGTCATACTAGACAATAACTTATCCTTCCAACCACATCTCAAATTCCTAAGACAAAAGATCAGAAACTACTCTGCCATGGTAGCTAGGGTCACAAGGCGAGACTGGGGTCTCAAAAAACGTACCCTAGCCTTATACTACAAGACAACCTTCCTCCCAATAATTACATACGCTTCAGCAATCTGGTATGACAAAACTGCGTTGGTCGTAAATAAGAGAACCCTAGATGCAATTCAACGCACCATCCCCCTCACTACCACCCGCGCCTGCAGAACGGTGAGTAACCCAGCGCGTCAGGTGATAGCAGCTGTACTTCCACTTGATCTTGAAATCGCAAGAACAGGACTCCTCTACTACTTATCTAAGGGAATAACCACCACTTTCTTGGAATTTACAATAGACCCAACAAACAACCATAAGGCAGAAAAGATCCGGCTTCAGTCTCACCTGCTGCAAGTGTGCCAGGACAGGTGGGCAGAAACAACCAAAGGAGCAATCACCCACAAGTTCTTACCGCAACTTGAAAAAATCTATCCAAAATAGCCTACTTGGTTCTTTCCGGAGTTGCAAACAACATACTTGCTAACTGGACACGGCCCCTTTAACGCAAAGTTAATGGACTTCGCCCTTGTAGAGGACCCATGCTGTACATGTGGAGAGATCGAAACATGGGAACACCTCATGTACGACTGTCCGCAATACGAGGATCTCAGGTGCATTCTAATCACGAGTATAAGATACCTCCCCAGAGGGCAAGAGTTTCACCTATTGGATTCAGAGGAGGAATACAGAGCCCTGACCAACTTCGCTCAAGAACTCTTCTCAAGAAGGAGAACCCTATATGCAATACACCAGGAGTGAAAGGCGACCAGCCAGATAACAAAAAAAAAAACATCCTTTAGGACACACCCCAGAATGAAAATTATGTGGAAGCTACTATCTGTCTACCAAGAAACCCTGCCTATGTACCAACAAATATGAGACCTAAATGAAACTGACAAATATACTGAATGAAGATAGAGAACCAAAACAAAGACATTCAACTTGGACGGGACACTATCCCACGAGTGACTCTACTACCGGACTTATGACTACACTACGACTGATGCAGCCTCACTGCCATGTAGCCAAATGGCGATCTCTACCAGCTCCCTTGCCTGGTACCTTTTTTTTTTTCCTATCCCTGGCAGGGGGGAGGAGGAGATGGTCTTCCTGTTTCCTCCCTCCCCTACCACCCCACATATTTCGCCTGGTGAGGCATGGGCATGCCTTACTGACCATCTGGGGTTGCCTTCCCTATCGACCCCATACTTCTGTCTTTCCCCCCAGTCTTCAGTCTCTTCCCCCTACTCTGACTAATACGGCAGCGTAAACCCCACATAACTAATCAAAATTAACGATTTCTAAACTGAAAACTGAACCACATTAACGCCTTCTGGCTTTTCTAAACTTAAATGCCCCCGTTTTTTTTTTTTTTTTTTTTTTTTTTTAAGGTCCCAGCCACCGAAATCTCAGGAAATTGGGTGGCAGGACCTGCCAGAGTCCATATAAGCTACTGGGTTCCTGGTCTGCCTCCACGGGGCGTAAGTGGGGCAACGTTGGGCCCCAATTGGGGTTTAGCGGCTAAACGACCAGAAGAACAACGGTACACGACACTAAACGATCCAAGACCCACACACTTTTAAATCTCTAGCATTTACAGCGTACTGTAACACACCACAATGTAAACTACGCGGAGATGGGGGAAACCCCTGGTGCCGCTTGACCCTAAACACACTTACTTACAGATATTGCATATGGGTAGTAGTAATCTGGGATTACTCTCCTATATGCAGTACCCTGTATTTGTCAATGTGAAATTTCAACTGCCATTTCTCAGCCCATCTTCCTAATTTTTCCAGATCTTGTTGCAGTAGCATACCCTGATTAGTGCTATTAACCACCCTGCCAACCTTTGTATTAACCGCAAACTCAGAGATTAATCCTGAAAAACCGTCATCAATATCTTTAATAAATACAGAAAACAACAAAGACCGAGCACTGAATCCAGTGCGACTCTACTAATAACATTAGTTCACGGAGAGCAGTGACCATTGATAAGCACTTTCTGCCTTCTCCCAGTCAACCATCCCTTTATCGATAGCAGTAACTTGCCCTTAATGTCACATGCTACAATTTATACAGCAGGTTTTTAGGCGCAACAGTATCAAAAGCTGTCTGAATTAAAACTATATGATATAAAAATTATATTTTTTATTCTACTCTTAAGAAATCCATGCTGCGAGTGCAATATAATTGCATGTCTAGATGGTCTTACATTACTTCTTTAATTAGTGAATCCATTATTTTTCCTGGAACACAAATTAATCTAACAGGTCTTTAATTACTCATGTCTTCTTCTGATCCCCCTTTGTGAATTGGGGATATATTCGCATATCTCCAGTCCACGGGAACTCCACCTGAATCTAAAGAAGTTCTCATAATTATGACTAATTGTTTGCTTTACCTACTTTGATGCGTCCCTTAATATAACTGGATAGATCCTATCTATGTCGGGTGCCTTTTTTATATTCAGCTTCCAGAAATTCTCTTTCACTTATCACAAAATCATTTAGCTCCCTGTTAGAGTTTGATAAATTTCTGTATACCCACCATAAAGAATTCCTCACATGTGAATGTAGATGTAAAATACCTATTCAGATTGTCAACTACCATACTGGGATTATCAACAGTTAAACCAGCGACATGAAGGATCAATGCGATTCAACCCCCTGACTTCTACTGTTAATATAAGTAAAGTCTCTGCTGCCTTCCTTTGCATTCTTCTCCAGAGACCTCTCATAATTACAGAATTACTTAACAAGTACAGGTCACTGTTGAACAAAAGCCGAGAATTAGGGTTGAATTTGAAAGTGTCTGCAATTCTGCCCAGACACGATAGGAGGGAGTATATGATGAGAGCCTTGTCGATCAATTCGGCCCTGGAAAGATTGTGCAAGGCTCAAGGGGTAGAATTTTTTTCAGCCTGGACTGTACTTGTTAACAGGAGAGATTGCTTCTACAGGGATGGGATACACTTAAATAGAAAGGGTGCAAGAATATTTGCTGATGCTGTCGAGGCAGTGTTAGGTGGGTCGGAAAACTGCTAGCTTGGGGGGAGACAAAGACCAATAGATTGACAGTAGCCACTGGCAGAGGTGAAAGAGATTCTTGCACTGCTTCTATTAGAATGAGCAGAAGCCTGAAAAACAAGATGCATGGTATTTCAGAGACTGCTGGGAGCCATTGCGGTACAAGTAAACACATGGGTTGTGTTAGGGTAGCTAAGAATAGAAACAGGTGCAGGTATACTTGCGTGTACACCAATGCTAGGAGTTTAGTAAATAAATTTGATGAATTTGAGGTATTGCTCAAAACATCGAAGGCAGATATTGTTGGGATATCAGAGACGTGGTGTCACATAGATATAAGGGATGCGGAACTGCAATTTGGGGAGTACAACGTCTACAGAAAGGATAGACAGGATAGGAAGGGGGGAGGTGTTATGCTATTAGTTAAGAAACACATAAAAACCAAGGAAGTGAAGCCAGTCGACATCGCTGGACAGTGCAGTGTGGAGTCAGTTTGGTGTGACATAAACATTGGGAGATCAAAATTGAGAGTAGGAGTGTGCTATAGGCCTAATGACTCTGATGAGTATAATAAGGAACTGTACAGGGAAATAGAGTGGGCCAGTAAATCAGAGTGTCTTATAATGGGAGATTTTAATTTCCCAGATATTGACTGGATTTTGGGGGCTGGTTACTCACACACTAGCAGGGCTTTTGTGGATTTATTGGACGATTGTTTTCTACATCAGCATGTTCGGGAGGCAACTAGAGGGAGTAATACTCTTGATTTGATTATCAGCAGTGATTCTTCATGCATTAAGAATCTGCAGATAAATGAACCACTAGGTGGCAGTGATCACAGTGTGCTGAAGTGGGATTTACTGAAAGAGGTAACTACCATTAGGGGTAAAGGGAAGGGTTATTGCTTCCGTAAAGGCGACTACGATGGACTGAGACAGTATTTAAATTCTATACAGTGGGACCAACTGATGATGTTACCAACAGCAAATTCAAAATGGGAAGCATTCAAAGACCGTATCTTGGAAGCTACTAGGCTTTACATACCAACTAAGAAATATTGTTCAAGGTTTAGGCCAAAATGGATGTCAGATGAACTAATGAGGCATATGGCAGAGAAGAAAAATGCATGGGATACTTACAAATTAACACATGACACAGAAGCCTATGATAGATACAAGTTGATATGCAACCAAGTTACAAAGGAGGTTAGGCAGGCGAAGGCAGATTACGAGAAATCCTTGGCAAGGGATGCAAAGAAAAACAGCAAAGAGTTCTTTACTTATGTAAACTCTAGAAGGAAGGGGATGAATCAGATTGGTCCACTTGATATTGATGGGTCAAGTGTTGATGATCCTGCTCAGGTAGCTAACAAACTAAATGAATATTTTGCATCGACATTCACATGAGGAGTTATTCAGCGAGGGGAATGCCAGAGGTGTATTCAACTCTAGCAGCAAACTACAGAATCTTGAAATAACTGGGAGTAAAGTGGAGGAGAAACTGTTGAAGATAAACACAAGAAAGGCACCCGGGGTGGAAGGGATCTATCCAGTTATATTAAAGGAGGCAGCAAAGGAAGTAAGCAAACCCTTAGCCATAATTATGAGAGCTTCCTTGGACTCAGGGGAGGTACCCATAGACTGGAAATGTGCAAATGTGACCCCAATTCACAAAGGAGGATCAAAGGCTGACACAAGTAATTATAGACCTGTGAGCTTAACTTCTGTTCCAGGAAAATTAATGGAGGCACTGGTTAAAGAAGCACTGCAGGATCATTTAGACAAGACTTCAGTTATAGCTCAGACACAGCATGGTTTTGTTAAGGGGAAGTCTTGCCTGACCAACTTGATTGGATACTATGATGCAGTCACAAAAGAACTGGATGCAGGGAATAACTTTGATATTATATACTTGGATCTTAGAAAGGCTTTTGATACTGTTGCACATGGAAGACTGCTACACAAATTGGAGCAGTGTGACATTGGAGGCAAATTGCTGCTATGGATAAAGGGGTGGTTGAGGGGGAGAAGACAGAGAGTGGTAATCAATGGACACTGCTCATCGTGGACTGATGTTATTAGTGGAGTCCCTCAGGGCTCAGTGTTGGGTCCATTATTGTTTTCTGTATTTATAAATGATATTGATGATGGTATATCGGGCTTAATGTCCAAGTTTGCAGACGATACAAAGGTTGGCAGGGTTGTCAAGGACACTACTGACACTATGCTGCTGCAACAGGATCTGGAAAGGTTGAGCAGATGGGCTGAGAGGTGGCAAATGAAGTTTAACATTGACAAATGTAAAGTACTACACATGGGAAACAGCAACCCCAGAGCAACGTATCAACTCTGTGGTACTACACTGACAGTGGTAGAGAATGAAAGGGACTTGGGGGTGGTTGTGCAGGCAGATATGAAGTTCTCTGAGCAGTGCAGACGGGCTGCAAGAGTAGCTCATGGAGTATTGTCAATGATATACAGGAATTTTTCCAGCAGGGATAAGGAGGTGATTATTCCATTGTATAAGGCGATGGTCAGGCCACACCTAGAGTACTGTATACAGGTCTGGAGGCCTCATTTCAAGAAGGATGTAGAGCTGCTGGAACAAGTACAGAGAAGGACAACAAGATTAGTGAATGGAACAAAGGGGTGCTCTTACGAAGAAAGGCTTAAGTTTTGCAAATTACAGTGTCTGGAGACTAGGCACCAGCGAGGTGATCTGATAGAGGTGTATGAAGCCTTGAATGGTTTAAGCATGCTCAATGTTGATGGGATTCTTCCTCTAGCTCAGAAAAATCACCTGAGAGGGCATAAATTCAAATTGAGGAAAGACAGATGTAGGATAGACGTGCGGAAATTTGCCTTTAGCCAGCGGGTGGTTGGTTGGTGGAACAGACTTCCATCCCTTGTGGTGGAGGTTGATAGCCTAAATAAGTTGAAGGCTCAGCTGGACAGGTATTTTGAACGAACAGAGGGGTGAAGTGGAAGTGGTTTTTTTTTTTTTTTTTTGGCTGATGCTGCATAAGCTTGCTTTCTTGCATCAAATGCCTCTACTAATGCTAATGCTAATGCTAATAATCTGCCTTAGCTTACCCAACCTCCTTTGTGACTTCAATACAGACTACTCTACTTTATATCTACCATAAATCAAACAAAACTGAATATTTATATTGTAAATCAAACAAAACTGAATATTTATATTGTAAATCAAACAGAAAAAAAAAATTCATACTTCTGCTTTAAACTTAGCCCGACTCACTGCCTACACCACGTTGGGAGGCAACTTATTCCAATATTCAACAACCAGCTGCCCACAGTTGAACTTCATGAGATCCAATCTTCTGTCATTCCGTGAAACTTTATATTTGTGTCCTCTGGTTTTTATCTCACCTATGAGGGCGAACAGAACTTACACGTTCATTTTCTTCAATCTCTTCGATGCCTTATACACCTCACTTAGATCTTTCCTTAGATGTCGTTTGTTAAACTTTATATTCCACACATTCTAATCCATTCTTCATATGTGCATAGCTTTTCACAAATCACCTATCTGGTCGTCGTTCTCTGAAACCTCTCCGGAAGTTCCATGTCTCCTTTTTTTTTTAATGCGATTTGCAGACCTGAATACAACAAACCAAGTTGTTTCGATGTTGCACAAGTTTAAATGAATAAAATAAGATCTCTTTTAAAAAATGGATTTTTTTTCTGTAAATGGTTTCTCACATCGTGCACTTGTCAACTTTATAACACGGGCCTTGCTGTTACACTACAGTACTTAAAACATCACCTGAATATGTCACTACAGAGATAGTGCAATACCGTGGCAACGTGCTGTGAAATAAAGTGCCCAGTGTTAATATAAACACCCACTTAACTTCAATAGAGAGGTGCTGATTATCTGAAGTTAGTGTAATACCAATGCAACTCTTGAGAGTGGAGAGTATTCCGCATTAAAATAAACACTGTCCTTCAACGTTAAGACAAGCGCTCTTTATTTGAAGTGGTGAAATACCAGGCAACTTGTAGTGGCGATGAACCCTTTGGAGCAGAATCGATTACCGGTAGAGAAGGCTCTCCGCTTCCACTGAGGTTGGGGGAGAGAGCATTTAAGGGAGAGTTAAAGAGAAAGTTCAGGTTATTCCTACGCTCTCTGGTTGATTCAGAATCATGAACATTATCAATAGTCCTTAAGTTGTAGTTAGGGCAAACCGCCATTTTTTTCTTTGCTGATCGCTTTTTCAATGACGACATCCCATTACTCAACTCAGTGGCAATTTCCAAGAACACTTATACAATCATAGATTGATGAGATTGATCCCATTCATCAAGTAATGAAAAGTACAAAAAATTTGAATTGTAATTTTTGGTGTTAAATCAAAAATATCAAGAAAGGCGACATCTAATTTATCCAAAGGATCTCAGAGTAAAACGGAGAACCATTAGTGGCGATAATGTCGATAACAGTGAGAACTGGCGATAACAGCATCGTTGGTGCTTACATTCTATGTGCACTTTTGTATCAGTGCATCGATAAATAAATCAACATTGTAGCCTTGCGTACCTTACAAGTGGCCTGAGTATGAAAGGTTAGGGTAGTGTTAAATAATTTCTGTACTTAATGAAAATTTTTGTTTCTGTAAAAAATGTCTGTACTTAATGAAAATTTTTGTTTCTGTAAAAAATGTCTGTACTTAATGTCACTTCAAATAGTAACCCACCAAATTTTATGCAGTTTCAATAATGTCGTTTTTTAATTACAGGTCCTGAAGTTATCTAATTTATCTAATTATCTAATTGACTTCAAGACCTGTAATTATGAATGAGGAAAGATGAACAAAATCAGCCACAATGCAGTCATCCAATATTTGGGGAAAAAAGAGATTAACGCCAACGTTAATTCATGAGGATATTGTTACAACAATGGGGAGGATGCCCCTTCCCATTCCATGGTAAAGAAGTGGGCAGCAGAATTTAAACGAGGGGGGACTGGAAGATGGCCCATGCTGTAGAAGATCTGCAACGTTCATCACTCCAGAAGTTTTTGACAGTTTGCATGATCTGGTAATGAATGATCGACGGATTATGGTGCTCAAGCGTTTCTGCCCCCAGAACATCTAGATAATATGTCCAGTTGGGGTGACAGTTCGGTACATTAGCAGGTTCTTGGTTATCTCATTTGAACGTGTGTGTGTACCACATAAATAACAAAAGTTTTCGCTAAGAAAAAGGTGTCAGCACGAAAGGTTCCAAAGATGTTGACAGCAGATTAAAAACGCAAAAGAGTTGTGAAGTCAATTAAACATTTGCATAGTTTTCGAGCAGATCCAGCAAATTTTCTTGCAAGGTTTGTGACCATGGATTAGATGTGAGTCCATAACTTTCAGCCAGAGACAAAGGCGTAGTCCAGACGGTTGAAACAGTTCTTCTCTGCCTCCAAAGAAAACCAAGTCGATTCCTTCTGCTGGCAAGGTGATGACATCAGTTGTTTGGGATGAAGAAATGCCAGTCAGTCACAGAGGCAGGTTACACAGACCTTGTGAAGCGTTTGCGTGAAAACATGTGCTGCATGAGTGCGACTTTGAAATCTTGCCCCATCACCAATTTTCGCCAGATTTAACACCATCTCACTCGCCTATTTGCTAATTTAAAAAATATCTGGCTAGCATCCATTTTTCCACCGATAGTGAAGTGACGTTATTGCTACAGTGGGACGCATTCCTAGAGTGCAAAGAAAAAACTTTCTTCGCAGCTGGAATCAACACATAGCAGTATAGGTGGCAAAAGTATATTGACTACAAAGCGGACTATATTAGTATTAGTAATGGCCGCATGGTGCAAGAAAGCCTATGGCTTATGCTGCACCAGCCAAAAAAAAAAAAAAAAAACCGAATAAAACAATGATAAAAAAAACAACTAATAATTACTAAAAAAAATGAAATTAAACCTATCATCCTATGCGTTTCCCTCACCTGAAGGTACTATCCAAATTACCTTTGAATTTCCCAAACTGTCAGCCTCTACCACCCATGCAGGCAACTTATTCCAGTAATTTATAACTCGCTGGCTAAAATAAAACTTCCTGCAGTCCAATCTAAACATTCCCCCCCCCCCCGTAACTTGAATTTAAGTCCCCTAGTTCTAGCATCATTTATAATCTTGAAAATTTCGTCCTCTTTCATTTTACTGATGCCTCTCAGATCCTTAAACACCTCAATCAAATCTCCTCTAAGGTGTCTAGTTTCCAAACTCTGCAACCCACATATTCGAAGTCTTTCTTCATAAGAACGCCCTTTTGCCGATCTCACCAGGCGAGTTACCCTTTTTTGCACCCTTTCAAGAAGCTCGATGTCTTTCTTTAGGTGCAGTCTCCATACTTGAACACAGTATTCCAAGTGTGGTCTAACATAAGCCTTATATATGGGATTATCACGTCCCTATCTCTACTTGCAAAAGTTAGATAGATCATCGATAGGACACCATGGGCCTTCCTTGCAACCTGTTTACAATGCTCAGAGAATTTCATGTCTGACCGTATCGTAACACCCAAGTCCCTTTCCTCCAGTACTGGGGGTTTAGTTGAACTCCACCAAGTGAATAAGTTTTTTTGGGATTACTGTTTCCCAGGTGTAATACCTTACACTTTGTTGGATTAAAGCAGAGCTGCCATTTTTCTGATCATTCCTGAAGTCTATCTAGGTCTCTCTGAAGAAGCTCAGCTTCACAGTGATCATTAACACTCTACCAATTTTAACATCATCGGCAAATTTAGACATCACGCCCTCTATCCCTTCATCAATGTCGTTTATGAAAATTAAAAACACCAGCGGTGCTAATACCGATCCTTGGGGAACCCCACTTCTTACATCAACCCAATCTGAGGAATAGCCATTTATCACAACCCTCTGCCTCCTTCCCTGAATCCATCCTGCTATCCATCTAAGGATTTTTCCAGTGATTCTAACCTGTTCCAGCTTATAAAGCAACCGCTCATGTGGAACTGAGTCAAAAGCTTTGCTGAAATCTAAATAAACAATGTCGAAATTATTCCCAAAATCCAACTCATGAGTGACCCTTTCAAAATCGAACCAGATTTGTTAAACATGATTTTCCCTTTACAAAATCATGCTGAGTATCCTTGAGAATTTCAATTCTATCCAAATGATCCTGAATTCCACCCTTTATCACTGCCTCCATGATTTTCCCTACCACTGAAGTCAGACTGACAGGTCGATAATTTCCCACTTCACTCTTAGAATCACCCTTATGTATGGGAGATACATTGGCACTTTTCTAATCCAAAGGAATCTCCCCAGAGTCTAGTGATGCTCGCATATTTTGGCCTCAATGGTTCAATGCACTCACTTGTCGCCTCCCTTAAGATTATAGGGTATATTCCATCAACTCCAGGAGCCTTACTGGCCTGTAGGCTCGAAAGTTTTTCATTAAATAATCTTGCGAAATTTCGATATCATTAATTACATATTTTTCAACTTCGCTCCCACAATTTCCCATTGCCACAAAAGGTTTTTCTTTTGTAAATATCGATGCAAAATAGCTGTCGAGTTCATCTGCAATGGCAGATGGTGTATTTAATATTATCCCCTTTCCCTTACGTAAAGGTCTGATCTGGTTTGTTCTGCTCTTCTTAGCATTTATATATGTGAAGAATTCCTTATCCCCCCTCTTTGCTCTGTTTGCTAGCGATTTCTCATAAACTGCCTTTGCTTGTCGAACCTTTTCTGTGGCTCTATTTCAGATCATCTTGTAGCTGTTATAGGCTTCAGTACTTTTTATTGTTCTGTAACTTTTCCATGCGACCTTTTTCTGCTCAAGTAATGTGGCAACTTCACTATTCATCCAACTTGGAACCCTCCTCGTGGAGTATGTTTTTAATGGTAAATACGCATTCAAGGCGTCTGTGAGTAATGTTTTAAAAGCATACCACAGTTCAATTGTATTCGTTCTCTATGCGATATTTATCCAGTTAATAGATGCCCTGTAGCACCTTAAGGCATCGTAATTTCCTTTTCTGAAATTATAAACCCATTCCTTTGCCTTTTACTACTGCTACCTCTCTCTTCATCATCCACCGTAGAACTCCGTGGTGACTTCCTGCTACTGGTTCCTCTACTGTCAGCCCTGTTATGTTATCTGATTCATGGGTGGTGATGATGTCTAGGATATTCTTTTCTGTAGTACTTTCCCTGACATGTTGATACAAATAACAGTCATCTGGTTGATTTAAAAATTTTGTTCCCCATGTCGAGT
The DNA here is from genome assembly GCF_048544385.1 of Mastigoproctus giganteus. Lineage (NCBI taxonomy): Eukaryota > Metazoa > Arthropoda > Arachnida > Uropygi > Thelyphonidae > Mastigoproctus > Mastigoproctus giganteus. The sequence goes on from NC_143581.1 coordinate 182,731,888, forward strand.
TTCATTCCCATTTTCTCCAATCAATTACAGGCAAACTGAAATCACCCATAATAAGGCACTGACGCTGACTTGCCCATTTCATTTGCATGTAGAGGCTTTCGTCATAATCTTCACAATCACCTGGTCTGTTGATTACTTCTACTCGCATCATACCTTTGTTTCCAACTATCTCACACTATACAGATTCTATACTAGCACGTGAAATGTCTGAATCCGGGAAAGCTATCGTCGCACACAGGCTGCTTCTGATAAGAAGCATTACCCCCACCACCCCTTCTATCTACCTTATCCTTCCTAAATACATTATACAAGCCGTACTGAAACTCATCATCCCCTATCTTCTGGTGGCACCACGTTTCCGTAAGCCCTATTACGTCCGCGTTACTTGTTTTAACCAGCAGTTCGAATTCGCTCATTTTATTGACATTTCTAACATTACTATATAATACTTAAGATTTACTGTTCTTGTATATTTAACAACCCTAACACAATCCTTGAAGTTTTTTTGGCTCTCTTCCCTGGTATTAGCTACCCGCTCACTTGAAACGTTTCTGCCCCCAGAATATCTAGATAATATGTCCAGTTGGGGAAACAGATAAGAACTCTTGAGGTATGTGCAAGAGTTACTTTGACCAATATTATCAGATAAATGCGTGTCAGTATTACCCACATCGCCCCCCTAACTAGCAGTTTCTCTGAACCTTTAAGGTATCCCCAATAATACTGGCAAAAACTTTTGCACCACCTTTGTCTCTACAAAACAAATTCCTTCTACCTACAAGTGTGGGCCAAGCTGATAGAATTTCCCACAAAAAGCCTTGCAGAGTCCTTCAAGTCTTGAGTTAATCCACAAGCCTTTTAACATATAATCCCTCCTATCGTGTCTGGGCAGAATTGCAGACACATAGACATTGTGGCCTAGCTCGCGGCATTTCCTCATGCAAAATATGTTACTAGACTCCTCAGAAAAATGCGGAAGATTAGCTTTTAACATACATAAATGCTGTTTGTTAAACAACGAGAGAAATTAAACAGTAGTCTTGTACAGGCTACAGGAAGATTAACAACTATATGTGCAATGACTAAATGCATTACTGATGATGTTCAGTTTCCCAGGAAAATACAATGTTCAATGTAATTTCTATGATTAATTTCGTTGGTCATAGTAAGCTGATTCATGTGATCTTTATACTGTATTTTGTGTATACTATCTAGCGGTAGTACACAAGTTATAATCAACGCCCTTGCACGCCCGTGGAAAAGGTCAAAGTCAGAATTCCATCAATGACGATTTTTTTTTTCCCTGTGCAGAGTTATCAGGTCTGATTAGAGGGAAGCATGTTCTTTTCTCGTATAGTCCTAGGTTTCTGCCCCAGCAAAACGTCAAATCGACCAGTACCATGGGTGTCTTGAGTTTCGATTTGAGTAAACATTAATATCGAAAATATTTGCTTGTTTGTATAAATGTGTGTTTACGGACCAGTCTGCACGTTATGCAGCTGAAAATCTCTGAATATCTAAAATAACCACAGCCTAATAAAATGTTCATTTTATTAGGCTGTGGTCTGATATTGAATTAATAGGCATTGAGTGTAATTGAAATATATACAGTACCAGTACACAGATGAAACTATATTCTCTTGATTACAGAGTAATTTTAGTTTTGCTTGAAATATATATATATATATATATATTGTAAGAAGAATATTTTTTTGCATGCTTGTTTTTACTGGAGGCAGAAATAAATGACTCCTGAATCATTTATTTGCTAATTTGCATAAGAAATAAAAAAGCAATTTGCATATGAAACAAATCAGCTAGGCTATAAGAAATTGATATCCCTATGAATATGAAGTGATATTCTTCACAAAAAAAACGAACTTCTTATTAATCTTATCAACAGAATGCCATTACAGGAAGACAAGTCACATATTTATTTTTGTTAAATGGAAGAATTTACTCTTTTCCGCAAATATCAAATACAGCATCATGCAGAGAATATTAACATTGAAATGGAAATTAATGTTATTGGGGAAACCTTGTTACTCTCCAGAGTAAAGAATACACGAATTGTAGCCAATTCTCATAAGCGAACGAAGAAATTATTTTAATGCAATTTTGTTAGCTTCAGGGAAATATAAAACTATTTGTGCATTTACCAAATGGAAGCGACAAGTTTGTCTCCCAAAAAAATAAAAAAATAAAATAAAAATAAATCAAAAATCCTTTCAGGAAGAATTAAATCATTGCACAGAATGAAATTTTAGGAAGGGATAATAGAACTTCTAGACACAAAAACAACTTTTTTTGTATCCCCAGATGATGATATGCAGAACATTTTGCCAAGTAATTTCCCTTAAGTTTTAAAAAAAAGTAAAGGGACAAACAAGATAGATGATCCTGTGTACATTCAACAGAAGTATACCTGTCAAGTTTAAATGTGATGCTTCGTGATTCTCTACAAAGAAGCGAATGGAAGAGCCCAAATATAATAAATTGCAATTTTTTTCTTTTTATTTTGACTTTCAGAGAAAGAGAGAGAAAGAAAGTGTCTTTATTTATTTATCTTTGTGGGAGGCGCGGTATATTTTGTTTTAAATGCATCATAAACTACATCACTGCGTTTTCAGATTTTTTTAAACTCAACTTAAGATTACAGGTTACTAATTAAAATATTAATTTTTATAGCACTGCTGGTTATGTTATAGCTACTTAATCTCTATGCTACCCCCTTGACTTTTTTATTTTACTCTCTTTTTTTCTCTTTATTTTTCATAGTAAGTATTTAACTATATTATGCCAAACTATAAAATTTTGCCCATTGTAGGGTTGGGAATAAGATACACAACAATATTATAACAGTCATCAACCCGAAAGGAGAGGGTGGGGCGGAAATCTGAAATGTTTCAACGAAATTTTAAGGAGATAAATAAAGTCTGCATAAAGTGAATGAAGTGGTTGACGAAAGAAGGATAACTATAAAATGTCAATGAGAATGTAAGTTTCCTTTTTGACATAAATTTATCCTAAATAAATTACATAACTGACTCGAAAGTGCCAAAAGGAAAACCATCGAGGCAATATATCTATCTCCCTTACTGAACTAAATCTCTCACAAATTAAAATTTTGAAAAGAAATAATCTAATGGAGTGAAACGGAGGTTTCGCGACCTATGTAATGAAAGGATGGCAAAAATGTACCTGAGGAAATGTAGCAGAAAAATTCAGCCTCATGTTTTTAGCTGATAGGGTGTTACATGACGCCCGATCATTTAGAAAAACGACTATTCATGTAATTATAACCGTTCCAGCTATATTATATTTTATACATTCTACGTTTATAATTAGTTGTGGCCATATGGTGCAAGGAACACGAATCGATGGGGAGGCTTCCATCCTGCAGTGGGTTGATAATGGCTGCAAAACTGAACTGATGCAAGGAACACGAATCGTTGGGGAGACTTCCATCCTGCAGTGGGTTGATAATGGCTGCAAAACTGAACTGGTGCAAGGAAGCCTAAGGCTTATATTAATAATGTTATTAATGACTTAATTTAAAGTTTTAAACATTCTTTTAGAATGCATTAATTAAATTTATGGTGCCAATTATATTATGCATTGTAATCGGGCCTGCGTCCAGTACTGATCGGAAAACAAACAAATAAATATTTACTAATTTATTATCATTCAATTAATAAAATATGCATGGTTTGAATGTGCGTCAGCTTTCAACACTTCGACTGGCCCCAAAATATCCGTACTCACTTCTTTGTTTAAACTTTTTTTTTTTTTTTGGCGGATCGGCTTCTGTGGCCATAATGCACCTCCCAAATTTTTTTTGCATTTTACTCTAATCCAAGCCCGAGGTGGGATTCGAACCCGCGACCTTTGGGTTGCCAATCAGACACTAGCCAGGTCGGCTATTTAAACGTGCACAGTGGGACTAATTCATTTTAATGAGCACAACTTCTCTGTATCCTGTTAGCTCACGAAATGAAATATCATAATCATTCTTTTTTATAACAGTTCACTTGTGTCATTTTATACTGGATTAATTTTAATTATTTTGTTTTTATTAATTTACTATGTCTAACTGTCGATATGAATAAATCCATATATATAAGAATCGCTGTTTATTCTTATAATCAGTTAACTTAATTTTACTTTAATTCAATTTAATTTAATACTTCATTTTTCTATTTCTATATGAATTTCAGATATGAAGTTTTCTGAGCAATGCAGACAGGGGGCAGGTCATAGGGTATTGTCAAGGATATACAGGAATTTTGCTGGTAGGGAAAAGGAGGCGATTATTCCTTTGCATAAGACAATGATCAGGCCACGCCTTTATTACTGCATACAGGTCTGGAGGCCTCATTTTAGGAAGGATGTTGAGTTGCTTGAGCTTGTACAGAGAAGGGTAACACGATTAGTGAGGGGAACGAAGGGGCCTTCTAACCAAGAAAGGCTTAAATTCTGCAAATTGCAGCGGCTGGAGACTAGGCACCTGAGAGGTGATCTGATTGAGATGTAAAGACCTTGAATGGGTTGAGCACGCTGAATGCTGATGGGATTCTTCCTCTTGCTCATATTACGAACCTGAGGGAGCATAAATTCAAATTGTGGAAAGACAATTGTAGAATAGATGTGCGGAAATTTGCCTTTAGCCAGTGGGTGGTTAATTGCTGGAACAAACTTTTAGAGGGAATGGGTGTGTGAAATTGGGGGGGGGGGATTTGGTTGATGCTACAAAAGCTCATATGCCTGATTTCTTGCATCACATGCCTCCATTGCTACTACTGCTGCTACTACTACTACTTTCATTGTCTTAATGTATTTACATTCAGCTTGTATTATTATTATTTATTTATTTTATTTATTTATTTTATTATTTATTTATTTATTATTTATTTTATTTATTTATTTATTATATTTATTTATTTATTATTTATTTATTTTTTTTTTCAAAGATAATGGTAACAATTACATATTGATTGCAACATGATGAATTTAATGTTAAAATTAGACTAATCATTATTATTTAGATTTTATGATTTATAAATTTAAAATTTTCCTAATTAACTGCTTATTTCTTATTGAGAAAGTTGTTCACCACCCTCGGTTTATCCTAAAAAACCTCACTGGCGTTCTTCTGAAACGAACATAAACCAATTTTTTTTTAATAAAAAAAAAAAAAAAAACGTAACAACCACAACGGTTGTATGTGAGGCTCGTTCTTCAGTATTCCTCCCACTTCTGTCCTAGGTGATTCTGCAAATAATAATGATAAAAAAAGGAAATATCTAGAAATTAGACAGAGTTGCACAATATTTGGCAAACAAGATGGAATTCTGGTGTTACAGGTCTAGTTACTCGGAACTTTATACCTAACGTCACGTATGATTCGACAATTAGTTAAAAAGTGATTCTATCCTTCAATGACTACATCATACTTACTCACAGGTCATAGCTAACTAAAGGACAAACTTTTTCAATTTGGATTATAAACAACTATCTTCTGTTTTACGCAGTTCTGAAGAGACATAGCTACATACACTTCTTTTCTGATCACATTACTAAGGGTAAAGATCTAACCTCAAGAACCCAGCTCCTGTTTCCTCACCCCAGAAGAGTCGAGCTCTTCTGGGGTGAGGAGACAGAGGATTCTCATTCTAACTTCCTGTTTCTTAGGGACCTCAACAAGATATCCTCAAAGAGAAAAAAGAAAAATTCTAAGATGAAGGCCAAGGTAAAAAAACCCATACACATAAATCCCTTACTTCCTCACCATGCAATACTCATGATAAAACTCCCAAAGGGGGAGTCGTTTGAGCTACCATCCCAAGTCGCCACCTGGGTCTTCACCCATATGCGACTTGGTTCTCATTCGTATTTCATTTCTTCTACAGTCAGTAGGTTATATTTTCGAACAAACAAAATACCAGCCCAACTGGTCAACTCAAATTATAAAACATTATAATTATCGACCATTTGGCCTCGTGGTGGGGACAGCCAATCACACCCCTACCATGAGGAGGTAGGTCGCCACTACCAGTTGGGCATGGCCCTACATCTGTGATAAGCATATTAAGCAAACTGAACAAAATAACTAAAGTTATTAAGATTCTCTAGGAACTCAGCTAAAATATCTTTTGTAAGAGCGAGCGTCCCTCGCTCCAGTCTTGCTCTCAAGTCCTCATAAAAGGAATGGAGCAGGAAGTGGAGGCCAGTCTCTGGTTCTCCCCATTAAAGAACTCCGTTGGAGACAACCCGAAACGAAACAACCTTGACCTTAGGCCATGTCCAGTGAGAACACCGCCAGCTGAAAGCCCGAACTGGAACCAGGAACGTCAATAAATTCAGTACCCACTGAATTTATTCCCAACTCACTATATGGACCGAAGGCATAAAGGCATATAAATGTCTACCTTTCTCAGAGCTGGTCCACTGTAATTTCCAGATGGCTCCCAATTCATCATTGATTCGCATTGATTTATGCTGGTAAATCAAGGTAAATCAAGCATAGCAGCAGCCTGCCCCACCGGGCACGTCCTGTCTGGTAATCCCTTGCTTAAGGGCATAACACAAAGCATACTGTGCCACCACTAACTCCGCTGGAATCTTCCCAGCAAGGACGCATAAAGCATCAGTGGCCACAGTGCTACATGCCCTGGTGATCCCCGATCTGACACTGGTAGTTGCTGGACAAACCAGGGATAAGCTGGAGGCAAATGCACAGAGAATCCTTGATAACATAACAGATTGGACAAAGAGGAATAAACTCCAGTTCAGTCCCTTGAAAACAAATATGATGGTTTTTAAGTCGAGCCTTGACCTCAGGAGGCCCTCCCCCAGATCAAAATTTCGGGGGTCAGGCTGCCGTTGGTAACACAAACCAGTACTTGGAGTCATTATCGACTATAACCTCTCATTCCTCCAACATCTGTTTGTAAAAATCAAAAACTTTTCGGCTTCCATCGTCAGAATTTCTCGGAACGACTGGGGACTATCCAGACTGGGGATGCGTCAACGACAGGAGCTGTGACGCGAAGATTCCTCCCTGATGTGAAATTTACAACAACCAGAGCAGTAAACTCTTGGCTTTCACTGTCCCTTGAAGCCTCATTTTTAGTGACACGACACGGATCAATAAACGCAAAACTTGGTTTATTTAACACGGATCAATGTTACTGAGGGGAACGCGAGGACTGGCAGCACATAATCTTCACATGCCCAGAGTATTTTGATCACAGAGAACGGCTATTTAGAGAGTTTCTCAATCTCACCCCAGACACACTTGTACAACTACTTCCAACTCCACAAACCCTTGAAGCATTCCAGACTTGCTAAAGATGTCTTCACGAAAAAAAAAAAAAACGCTCTACCTGGCAGCGAACATCAATAACCACGAAGACACCAATCGCTGAACTAGCAGTCGGAGCAGATAATATCACTGTTATGGCCTTCTTGCCACACTAAACAGTTTTTTTTTCTTCTCGCGCTCTGCCATGAACTGGGGCTCCCCAGTTCTGGACAGCCACATTCTCATTCTTTTATTTTTCCTTGCACTGCAACCTGATACGGGACCCCTCTGGACCGAGAGGTCCCCTCCTCTCTTATCCTACTCCCTTTTTCCTCTTTATCCAGTAAGTAATTCCTCCTTGGGGAATTCTTCCCTCAGGGGAGGAGCTAGTTGTAGGGGTGACCTTGCCTTGTCATGGCTAGGGACGAGTACCTGAAAGCGGCTGTCCTGGTGACTGCGGCTTCTCGGTAACCAAAAGGCCAAAACACAACGTTACACTACATAAACTCACTAACAAAATCTTTTCTATCCTATCACTTTCTCCCGAGTGAGGATTAAAAACCTTTTTTTTCTCACCTCCGGTTATTTATTTATTTTTTTTCCCACTACACACATATGGCCTAATCTTAACATATCTGTAAAACTGAATAGTGGAACGAGGCAGAGATGAACTTTGTTCTAGGAACCCACCTTACATAAAACACATGCTGACCAGGTACACCCTTTCATGGCAACGGTCTTCCTCTCTGGCGGTGCCGTCTTTCAGCAGGATAATACGCCATGCCACACCGCCCGGATTGTTCGAGAGCGGTTCGCGGAACATGAGGAAGACTTCCAGGTATTGCCCTGGCCTTCAAATTCTGCAGACATCAATCCCATCAAGCATTTGTGGTTTGTGTTGGAACAGCAACTCCGATCTGCGGCGTCTCAACCACGGACCTTACAGCAATATAAAGGATCTGCTGGTTACGTGTTGGTACCAGATACCACAAGACATATTTAGAAATCTTGTAGCGTCCATGCCTCGCCGGGTACGAGCTGTTTGGGCTGCACGTGGAGGACCAGCATCATATTAGGCAGGTGGGCATAATGTTTTGAGTCATCGGTGTATAGTGCACAAACATAACATTGCACACACTTCTGGCCATTTTACAGAGTTCAGGACCTGGGCGGAGTTGAATTACAATAGACTCTATACATGTCTACAAGTACGCCTCTAGTTGCACAGAACTGTTCGATACACGAGTGCATTTTGTGTCTCCTCTACTGGCACAACATGGGCGCCTCCGTAGCCAGGTGGGAAGGAGCAGCAGTGCATAGCACACGCTTCTTGATTAGACCGGGGTTCGAGCCCGTCACCACCAAATACGGAGGATGCGGAAAGGTCAAGGAATGACCACCGCATATTCCCGGAGTAATATGGCCTTAGTTGCTAACGCTCCTAAAAACCAAAAACAAACAAACAAACAAACTGGCACAACTCAACCGTTGCGCGTTGTGTTTTCTGAAAAATAAAATCTTTTACACTCATTTCAGAAGTACACCGATGGCAGTTTTAGGCTAAACCGTGGGTGGGGAGTAACTTATGCATTGAGAAAAAAGCAGCTGATTAAGTAAAATTTAAATTTAGAAATCATAAAATATAAACGGTAACACTTAGTCTAATTTTAACATCAAATTCAAAAATTTCATCTCAGTTACAATAAAAGAGACCAGACGTTAAATAACCTAAACCTATCAAATAAGCGTAATAGACCAAGGTGACTTTTAAATAAAACATCCTGTATACAAAGAGCGTCGAATACACAGAAGGCAAAACCAAGTTAATAAGTTTCATAGATAATGAAGAACTGATATATTTAGATTTTATTTATTTAATGACAACCGAAAAAAAAACTGATGTAATTAATAAATTAAGAATATAGGGCGTCTGTCTATCTTGTCTGCAACTTGTGTATATTCTGTAGTCGGTTTGTATTTTTACTGATAAAAATGCGAGTTTACGGGAGGAGCAGCAGCAGCACTCGATCGATTTCAAATAACTCAGCCACATTGTGAAAAAATCCAACAAGGGTTCTTTTCGTCCCAAAGCGTAATATGTCTCAATATCCATAGGCGATGAGAATCAAATACAGGCTTCACTGCGTCGCAAGAGCATTATGAATGTAAGTATATGTTTCCTACATTAGGAAATAACTTATATATGTGTTTTTTCGGTGATTTCTATTTTTCATACTTTTACATTTATAAGCTTCATGTAATTTCATTGAATGAAACATACATCACAAATTTTAGGTTTACATTAATCAAACTAGAACCAAATTCGATTACTAAATATAGTATAATGCTTCTACTGCTAACAATATTCAAACAAGACCTAATAAAGGAAACAACGTGACTCAGGTGAATCACGCTTCGTTCATAGAAATATGAACGAACACACACACATGCACTGTTTTATTCAGACTCAGGCGGTAGGAGTTGAATGACCGATAAATGGCGAAGTTCCGTCTTGGGATGACTGAAAGGGTTGAATTACCTATAAAAACCGAAGAAACGTCACCATTACGGGATTTAGTGTGGCCACAGCTTATGGGTTATTTTATTGTGGTGCGTGAGTACTCGCTCACGTTTTCTTGTTAGTAGTGTGTGGCACCTGTTTCTTCCCACACGGCATTCATCAGTTTGTAAAGCAGAGGTTCAGAATGGAGGGCAGTATACATGCCTGCTCCAACTAGTCTGTTGACAGTTATTAACAGTATAGGAATTCCCAGAGTGAACAATGGAGGGCCTCATTTCCTCCACATTACATTACTTCACACGCCGAACTGATGGTAAAGAGGTTCCAGTAATGGAAAAAGTTTGATGAAAAGACAGGGTAAACAGGAGGGTGGGGGTTACACTCGTTAAACAACAAGCGGAAATATCAGTCTTCAAATACTGAGGTATAAAGCACTGATTGATATAAATACAACGACGATTAGAGATACTCCTTGCGTGCAAGTCGACGTTTAATCTTTTAGCTTAGGTTTCCAGTAAATAAATGACCGTCTTTTCTTTCCACAAATAGTGTGGATAAATTTTCTATAACATGCTTTTAGAATATAGTACACATTTCGAATAAAGAGAATAGAAAATGTACGCATACAAAATTACTCAAAAATTGAAACCCTCCGCCCTCGAAAACTACCACATTTTCGAAACTTGCTAAATTTTTTTTAAATTTAGCAAGACATGTGATGCTCGTGGTCTCATGTACAGAACATAGCTCCAGAAGGATCAGGTTTTGTTTATCTTGGCCTGCTGACACAATAAGGAGGGCGGCTAATGAGGAGTACCCTCACCTTGTAAACCACATCAAAAATGAAATTTTAATCGTAGACAGATAGGCTTTGAGTTCTCTTAACACATTCTACAGAATTGCAAATCTTAATTTATCATTGACAACTTCATGGAATTTGATTCTAACCATCACAGTAGGAATTCCTAGTGTTTTATTTACAACGAAGGCAGCACGTCATTTATCCAGGTAAAGACCATGTTGATAAATGAACATCCATGATCCCCAGATTTTTATCTTTCGTACTACTTCAAAAGGGTGGTAGCCATTAATAATCTTCAGATATTGGAAGAATTAAAAGTCAATATTGAATCAGAAAATTGAACTATATCTGTTTGAACATAACATCAAATCTCATCAAACATAGTGAAGAGAGTTACCCTCCATTTGGAAGGAGGACACTAAACATTTATTTCAATATCCGTTATAATTATGTTTATATTAATAAAATATGATATATTGTAACTTCTGTTATAATTATATTTTTTTCAATAATTGAAATAAATCTGAAAATATACTATCGATTGCGTGTTTTTGAATCACCCTGTATTTACACACGACACATCATGACTTGAACTTTGGGCAGGGTCAAAATAGAGAATAGAACTAGATAAAAAGAATTAGGATATACGATTAGATTTCAAAACAACCACAGTTAATTTTGAATTATTAAGCTTAGAAGTTCATTGATTCAACGATGAAGCTTTTGGAGGAAATTCTAGCAAGGGCTTGTTCGTTCGTTTGTTCCATTCCGCCAGAAGCGTTAGTGTATAGTGTCTGTAAGCTGCATGTATTCGTCACCTTGTTTAAAGGAGATTACATGATAATCATTTAGTGATAAGTGCACAGTAGACAAAGGCTTCTCTTCTCTTTGAAGAATTCCTGATTGCATATAACTGGAGTGTGCATTAATAACCTGGAATGCATTTATTTTTTCCAATGTCCGCCGTCAATATGTCAATCCAACTTAGATGTCATTTCTTCTTCGAATTTTTCTAGTCATATTTCTGAATGGACGTACTAACGTAATTCTCAGGTATCATAAATTCTTTCTTCGCTCCAGGACATTAGATTTTCCCTTAGGAACATCAAGTGGGATAAATTCAAGGACTCCTTGAAATTGGATTTGCATCCTAACAAAGCTACTAGTTTAAACTTGCTTAAAGCTATATATGATAATCCCATTATATAAGGCTTTTGTTAGACCACACTTGGAACACTGTGTTCAAGTATGGAAACCGCACCTAAAGAAATACATTGTGCTTCTTGAAAGGGTGCAAAGATGGGTAACTCGACTGGCGAGATCGGCAGAAGAGCGTTCACATGAGGAAAGACTTCGAATATGTGGGTTGCAGAGCTTGGAAACTAGGGACCTTAGAGGAGACGTGACTGAGGTGTTTAAGGCTCTGAGAGGCATAAGTAAAATGGATGTGGACGAAAAGTTTACGGTTATAAATGCTTCTAGAACTAGGAGCCATAATTTAAAGTTACAATAAGCCATAATAAGTTACCTACATGAGTGGTAGAGGGTGACAGTTTCGGGAAATTTAAAGGTCAGCTAGATAATTTATTTATTATTATTTTTTTAATTTTCTTCTTATTATTATTTTATTTTTTTAATTTTCTTCTTATTATTATTTTATTTTATTTATTTATTATTATTATTTTTTTTTGTTGGCTGGTGCAGTATAAGCCATAGGCTTCCTTGCACCATGTGGCCATTGCTAGTACTAATACTAATACTAAAACTTGGTGGTCTAACGAATTGAGTCAAATACAGCAACAGGTATTTGCAGTTAGTAAAAATTTTCAGAGGTACTGCTGTTGGCCGGCTGAGGAAGTGGAAACTCTTAAAAACATCTATAGGGAGAAAAATAAAGATTTATTATTATTAGGCAGTCTCAGACCATATGGTGCTCTGTTGGTATAACCTCTGTCTCAAGCCGGAAATTTCGACCCCTGGGGCTAGTATACAGGATTTGTCGTAATAAAATACAGAACAGTGAGTGATATTGCCAATCAGTAGATTCAAAATTGTTAGCTGTAACTGTATTGTATATTATACAATACAGTTACAGCAAACAATTTTGAATCTACTGATTGGCAGTCGTCCATTTCACCTTTAGTACAGCATTTATTTCCAGTTTCCTCACAAGATCTTCCAGCTCAAGTGGAGATCAGACTTGCGAATGAATCTTATCATTCACAGACTGATCCTAATTTGTTCAATATACAAAAACGTCAAAACAACAGTCTCTAAACTTAATGTCCTATTTAGAAATTCAGAAATGTCCTAGCCTTGATATGACAGAGAATGCTGCGATTAAAATATTAGCTGAAATTTGTCCCAACGCACTTTTAAATTTATATAATAAATGTTTATTTGAAGGTATATTCACTAAAATCTGGAAAGTTTCACAATTGAAGATTTTCCACAAATCTGGAAAACCACTAACAGATCATAAGGCGTATAGATTTATTTCCTGATTCGCTAATCTTGGCAAACTATTTGAAAGACTCATCGCTTCACGTCTTCAAGAATTATTTCAAATTCAAAATTTGTGTACTTCAAGCCAATTTGGTTTCAAAAAGGGAAATTCTCCAGAAGACACCATTGTGGCTTTAGTGAATCATTGCAACGAATCAAATGCTTTATATGAAATGGCTATTTTTATCTGCTTTGAGGGCGTTTTAGTCTCCTGTTGGTGGGAAAATACCCACAGTTCTTGACGAGATGCTAATTGCGACCTTCAACTCTTACAAGTTTTGAGATCCTACTTTCAAAATCGTACACGACAAATCAAAATCGCAGACGACATAAAAATCTATAAAGCAATTCGCAGTACCAATGACTGCATCATCCTAAACGAAGCTCTTCAACGAGTTATTCAGTGGCTGAAGGAGAACAAAATGGCAGTCAATGAAAACAAGTGTGAGCTGATGAGCTTTGCTAATGCACACAAGAAAAACAAACTTAATTTTTCTTATTGTATCAACAAGGCAATCAAAAAAGTTACTACAGCCAAAAATTTAGGTATCTTTATTAAAGAATCATTTTCCTTTGATGTCCATGTCTCTAACATTGTGAAGGCAGCTAGCAAAAAACTAGGTTTCCTGAAAAGAATTAACCAAGACTTCAATCAGTTGGCACTTTTCATCGTTCTTTACAAAATCTATGTTAGGCCAGCCCTAGAATTTGCCTCACAGGTCTGGTCCCCACAAGTTGCTTACCAAAAATTAGAAATTGAAAATATTCAAAAAAGAGCAATCCAGTACGTTTGCTTTAAACGTGTCCTTGAATACAATGAGAAATCCTACCAAGAGTGGTGTGTATTCTTTGGACTCGAAACGCTGGAAACAAGAAGAGATAAAGCCGACTTACTCCTTCTTAACCAGCTGTTAAATGGTACCCTGAATTGCTTTCATCTCGTTTCACAAATAAATTTCAACGCTCCGACAAGAGCGTTAAGAAACCATCCATGGTGTCCTATCAATGATTTATTGAACAATTGCTAGTAGAGATAAAAAAAAGATGCATAGAATGCTGAAACCATCCTATGCGAGAACAAATTATGGATACTACAACTTCTACAACAGGACTGCAAAATCTATGAACAAAGAAAATATGGAGATATTTGACACCCCCGGACACTTCAAAAGGCAACTGAAATTGCTAACCTCATCCGTTACCTGACCTAAAATGGACTCTTCTTGCAAGTTCTAAGACTCTGATTGTGTAATGTGTGTGAAGAAATACCAGTGCTCTGCCTTACTCCTACCTGTTCACATAAATAGGACGGATGAGTCCTACTTTTATTTATTTAGTTTTATTTTAACTGTACATTTCAATTCACTAATCTTCTTATGTACATTTACTTCTCTATTTACTTTGGAAATGTATACTCCAAGCTTCTGCTTTGAAGCTGTGTAATAATGCTTTGTAGCTGCAACATCAGGCACGTTTGTTTGCTGTTTTGTAGCTATTAACAATAATAATAATAATAATAATAATAATAATAATAATAATAGTACAATAAAAGTCATAGATAAACATAACTCGTATAGCAACTATCCTCCGAACACATTAGAACTGATATAATTGGGATTAAATTTAACTTGTTGATAAAGATTAAAATGGATCCTTAATACATTAGCAAGAGCACAAGATGAAAGAAAGCAAGCTTATATAGCATCAGCCAGAAAAAAAAACCCTTATTTCACCCATCGCCTCGCTTCAAATGTTTGTCAAATTCTGCCTTGACTCTATTTAAACTATCAACGTCTACGACGACAGATGGAAGTCTGTTCCACCAATTAAACCACCCGCTGGCTAAAGGCAAACTTCCGCAAATCTATCCTACAACCGTCTTTCCTCAATTTGAATTTATGCCCTCTCAGGCGATTATTCTGAACAAGAGAAAGAATCCCATCAGCATTGGGCATGGTCAAACTATTCAAGGTTTTATACACCTCAATCAGATCACCTCGCAGGTGCCTAGTCTCCAGACACTGTAATTTGCAAACCTTAAGCCTTTCTTCGTAAGAGCAACCCTTTGTTCTGTTCACTAATCTTCTTGTCCTTCTTTGTACATCAACAACTCTACATACTTCTTAAAATCAGGCCTCCAGACTTGTATACAGTACTCAAGGTGTGGTCTGACCATTGCCTTGTACAAGCGGATAATCACCTCCTTATCCCTGCTAGAAAAATTCCTGTATATCATTAACAAGACACCATGAGCTACTCTTGCAGACCGTCTGCACTGCTCAGAAAACTTCATATCTGCCTGCACAATTATCCCCAGGTCCTTTTCATTCTCTACCATTGTCAGTGTGGTGCGCCCCAGGGGCTAATCTTGGGGAATAGTGAAATTGGTGATTATCATTGAGTGATTGTTTAATTGATTGAATTAAATTTTAGTTGATTGTTACCGTTTTGCTGTTTCTATCGTTGCACGAGTTGTAACTTGATTAGCTGCCCTACGTCCTCGACGTCTGGGGTGGGCGGTTGGGGGTTTACCCCTAACCGGCTGAACGGGTGTTTTGAGGTATGAGGTGCAGGGTTAATCATGAAGTTAATTACATTTTGTGCCCTCAAGGTTGTATTTAAAAGTTTGCTGGGACCCTCACTCGTTTGACTTGAGTGGGGGCAGATTTTAAATTGGTTTGGATAGATTTCCAGACTCTGTTGTGAGTTTAATATTTATATTGTGAGTTTAATATTTTTTGAGTTCGGATCTGTTTAAAATTTGGCCGCCTGACTCCTTTATTAAGAGTTGTATATAGTTGGCTAATTGCCTTTTAAAAATTTTATAATGGCTAGTAAGAAGTCGAGCGCTGGCTCTCTTCCTAACAATAGAACTGAAACAGATTCAGGAAGTGAAGACTCAGAAGATAGCTCTGAGTATGAACTTGATGATGAGCAGGACAAAAGTGTTGTTGTTAAAAAAGGGAAGTCTAAGGATTCTGTTTCTAAGAAGCAAAAGCAAGTTAAGATAGCAGAGTCAACAAAAGCTAAGGTGACTAAGGGTAGTCAGGTGGTAGATTCACCTGGTGGAGCCAAGAGAACTGATATGTCCCTGGATAATAAGGAGCAGTTGTTTCGAAATATGAAGGTTATATTAGGTAATATAACAGAAAGTCCTGAAGATAGCTGAGTCCCGTTCTAATTTGAGAGATATCCTTTTTCAACGAGAAAATCGAATAACAAGTAAAGTTTCAGCTCAAATTTTGGAGTTATGGGATGACCTAGAGATGGTTATCTTAGAGCTTGATATTGATTCTCGAATAAATAGGGTTAAAAAGGATACTCAAGGAATTTCTAGAGAATATGCAGCTGTAGTAAAAGATAAAGTGGAGAATAAACCGAAGGTTGCTATTATCTCAACCAAGAATGGGAAACATAAGAGCAGCGAAGATGTGAGAAATGATTTAATAAAGAATGTAAGACCGGTACTTCAGGATGTTAAAGTGAGAAATTTAAGGGCTGTCCGTGATAAGAAAGTGGTGATTGAAGTTGAATCAGAAAAAGATCTTGAGTTGATAACAAAATGTGTAAAGTTTAAAGAACTTAAATTGAGTGCTGAAAAAGTGAAGAAGCAGAATCCGAAGATTTTGATATATGACGTTGAGAAAGACATTGATAAGAAGGAGCTGTTAGAACAGTTATGGTTAAAAAACTTGAAAGACTATGGAATAGAAGAGGGCCTATTTCTGGAAAATCTGGCAGTTATATCTGTAAATAAAGCTAGGAAGAAGAACGTAACTAATTGGATACTTCAGGTTTCCAGTCTTGTTCATAAGCAGTTAACAAGTATGGGTAGAGTATTTTTGCATTGGTCCGCCTGTCGAGTTCGTGACATTGTTACAGTAACTCAATGTTATAAATGCATGGCTTATGGCCACATTGCTAAATTCTGTAGGAATGAAGTCTTTTGTGGCCATTGTGCAGCAAATGGGCATTCTTTTAAAGATTGTCAGAATAAAGATAAAGTCTCCTGTTGCGTAAATTGCAAGCGCAAGAAAATAATAAGTGACCATGCTGCAGTACACCATGCGTGCCCAGAGTATAGTAATGCAATGGACTTAAACAGGAAGCGCACTGATTATGATTAGATGCTATTGGCATTACTACTTGTCGATAATATACCTGGATGCACTGTTTTTGAGGTGCTGTGACTGTGTCATGGACTTGACGAGTGTGGGTTTAATGTGTGGTTGTTCTATGTGTTGGGAAGAGACTTAGTGTGAGATTTGAGTAAGACAGCCAAAAATTGTATAATATGATTTTAAAAATTTTAGTTTTAACCTTTCTGAACGAGTAGAGGTCTTCCTCCTCGAGGAAGGGGCGGCAACTGGAGTCGCATGAGATACTAAACTATCTTCATGCGATGACAGGCTAATGACCGAAAAATTTGTAAGTCATTTAAACAATGGAATGGTTTAATGTATAATTTGGACATAGTTTAATGATGATAACACCAAAAAATTTCTTTAATGATAAAGTACAAAATTCTTTTAGACTTCTGCGCATATGGGCATATTTGCCTAGGCGGCACGTCGAGGTTCCGTTGTTTATATGATGATGATGATGTCAGTGTGGTACCAGAGATTTGATACGTTACTCTGGGATTACTGCTTCCCATATGTAGTATTTTACATTTGTCAATGTTAAACTTGATTTGCCACCTCTCAGCCGATCTGCTCAACCTTTCAAGATCCTGTTCCAGCAGTGTACTGTCATTAGTGTCATTAACAACCATGCCAACCTTCGTATCGTCTGCAAACTTGGACATTAAGCTTGATATACCATCATCAATATCATTTATAAATACAGAAAACAACAATGGACCCAACACTGAACTCTGAGGGACTCCACTAATAACATTAGTCCACGAAGAGCAGTGTCTATTGATTACCACTCTCTGTATTCTCCCACTCAACCATCCCTTTATCCATAGCATCAATTTGCCTCCAATGCCACACTGCTCCAATTTGTGCAGCAGTCTTCCATGTGCAACAGAATCAAAGGCCTTTCTAAGATCCAAATATATGATATCAAAGTTATTCTTTGCATCCATTTCCTTTCTGATTACATCATAGTATCCAATCAAATTTGTCAGACAAGACTTCCCTTTAACAAACCCATGCTCTGTCCGAGCTATAACTGAACTCTTGCCTAGATGATCCAGCAATGCTTCTTTAAACATGCTTCCATTAATTTCCCTGGAACAGAAGTTAAACTAACAGATCTGTAATTACCTGTCTCCCTTTGATCCTCCTTTGTGGACTGGGGTCACTTTTGCACATCTTCAGTCCATGTGTACCTCCCCTGAGTCCAGGGAAGCTCTCATAATTATGGCTAAGGGTTTGCTTACTTCCTTTGCTGCCTCCTTTAATATAACTGAATAGTTTCCATCCACCCCAGGTGCCTTTCTTATGTTTATCTTCAACAATTTCTCCTCCACTTTACTCTCAGTTATTAAAAGATTATCTAGCTTACTGCCAGAGTTCAATACATATCTGGAATTTCCATTCCTGAATAACTCCTCATGTGTGAATGTAGATGTAAAATTTTCGTTTAGTTTGTAAGCTACCTGAGCAGGATCATCAACAGTTGAACCATCGATATCAAGTGGACCAATCTGATTCATCTCCTTCCTTCTAGAGTTTTCATAAATAAAGAGCTCTTTGCTGTTTTTCTTTGCATCCTTTGCCAAATATTTCTCTTAATCTGACTTCGCCTGCCTAACCTCCTTTGTAACTTGGTTACAGACCAGCTTATATCTATCATAGGCTTCTGTGTCACATGTTAATTTATAAGTATCCCATGTATTTTTCTTCTTTGTCACATGTCTAATTAGTTCAACGGTGGGCAAATGCGGCTCTCAGAGCCGCATGCGGCTCTTCGTTCAGTTAAGTGCGGCTCCCATTGAAAATTTAAATCCGTTTTTTTTTTATTATTTCAGAAATATTTTCACTGAATCTTGTTAAATTAACTAAGTAACTAATATTTTGTTATACGGATTTTATGTTGTTTATTTTTTTTTATGTCTAGATATTTTGCTATTTTTATTTTGATTATAAATAAATCCGCGCGCATTTACACTGATTTTTTTGATAAAATGACCTCAGAAAATATCAAAAAACAGAAAATAGAATCTTTCAAGAATGAGTAGAAAATTTTGCTTTTATTGACAATAATGAAAAGTCGTTGTGTCTTATTTGTAAAGTTACAATTGCAAACTACAAAGTAAGCAATTTACGTCGACATTACGAAGTAAGTCATCCCCACTTTTCAACTCAATATCCACTCAATTCAAAATTGTGAACAGAGAAACTTAAGTCCTTGCAATCTGGTCTTCATAAGCAACAAGGACTCTTGTCTTCTTTTAGTCGCGAAGATGACAGAGCAAACGAAGCTAGTTTTTTGATAGCTTGGAATATTGCTGGTGCCAAACGTCCATATGGAGAAGGAGAATTTATTAAAGAAACTGGGAAGAAGTGGTTAAGGTTTTGGATCCAGATAATACAAAACTGCATAAATTGGTCGCACAGGTTCCTATGTCACGCCTACAACTGAGCATCGTATTGGTGCAATTAGTAAAAATGTTGAAAATAGTTTGATGTGTGATTTGAAAAATTGTACAGCATTTAGTTTAGCTCTCGAGGAGTCTACAGACATTCAGGATGTTCGACAATTGGCCGTTTTTGTCCGCTATGTATCTGCGGACGTAAATGTGAAGGAAGAAATGTTAGATTCTTCGTTCGATGTTAGAAATGCGCTTGATGAAGTAATGAATATTACTGAAGATGGATTTCCAATTTTTGAAATAGTACTTGTTGAAAAAGCGGCTGGGGAATTGGAGTTATTAGAGATGAAAGAGGATCAGGCATTGCAAATGCAGCACAAATCTACTTCTATAATTGAATTTTGGAAACTCGTGCCAGAATCAAAATATCCACATTTAAAGAAAGCTGCTTGCCGTCTAATTTCAATTTTTGGTACAACATATTGCTGTGAATCTTTGTACTCCACAATGAAGTTCGTGAAGTCGAAATATCGTTCATAGTTGACCAATCATCATCTCACAGAATTGCTGCAAACGGCTTTAACAAATTTTAGGCCAAATTTCAAAAATTTGACCAAAGGTCTTCGTTAAATGTTATACTTTTTATTAATGCATTTTTATTATATTTTATTTTTATTATTAAAATTTTGAAATAATTATTTTGTATTTTCTTTCTCTTAATTATATTTTCTTATCTGTATGTATATTTTGCATAGCACTTAAGACTTGTGTAGAATATGCAATCATAATAATTAAATTTAATTTAATTTAAATTTGTGTATTTAATATTATGTAACTATGGTATGGCTCTTTATAATATATGAAAAACCGGAATTCGGCTCTCATTGACCTCATGCGTGCCCACCCCTGAATTAGTTCATATGACATCCATTTATGCCTAAATCGTGAACAATATTTCTTTGTTGGTATGAAAAGCCTAGCAGCTTTCAAGATTAATTCTTTGAATGTTTCCCATTTTGAATTTACTGTTTGTAACATCATCAGTTAATTTAAATACTGTCTCAAACCATCATAGTCGCCTTTACGAAAGCAAAAACCCTTCCTTTTACCTTTGATGGTAGTTCCCTCTTTGAGTAAATCCCACTTCAGCACACTGTGATCACTGCCACCTAGTGGTTCCTTTATCTGCAGATTCTTGATGCATGAAGAATCACTACTGATAATCAGATCAAGAGTATTACTCCCTCTAGTTGCCTCCCGAACATGCCGCTGTAGAAAACAATCATCCAATAAATCCACAAAAGCCTTGCTAGTGTGTGAGTACCAACCCACAAATTCCAGTCAATCTCTGGGAAATTAAAATTCCCCATTATAAGACACTCTGATTTACTGGCCCAATCTATTTCTCTGCACAACTGCTCATTATACTTATCAGATTAATTTGGCCTATAACGCACACTGTCATTTTTCCTTTTCCAGTGTTTATGTCACACCAAACAGACTCAACATTGCATTGTCCACCAACGTAAATTGGATGCACTTCCTTAAATTTTATGTGTTTCTTAATTAACAGCATAACCCCTCCTCCCTTTATGTCCTGTCTATTCTTTCTGTACACATTGTACTCCCCAAATTCCAGTTCTGCACTGCTTATGTCTGTGTGACACCATGTCTCTGATATCTCAACAATATCTACCTTTGATGTCTTGACTAACACTTCAAGCTCATTGAATTTATTAACTATACTCCTAGCATTGGTGTACATGCAAGTATACATGCACCTGTTTCTACTCTTAGTTATCCTAACACAGCCCATGTATTTACTTGTTCCACTATGACTACCAACAGTCCTAGAAATCCCTATTGCCTTCCTTTCCAGGCTGCTGCTCAATTGCATTTAAATAGAAGTAGTGCAAGAATCACTTTTATCTCTGCCAGCGACTACTCTTAATCTATTAGTCCGTGTATCCCGCAAGCTAGCAGTTTTCCGACCCACCTAATTCTGCCTCGATAGCATCAGCAAATAATCTTGCACCCTTTCTATATAAGTGTATCCCATCCCTGTAGAAGCAGTCTCTCCTGTTAACAAGCTCAGAACAGGCAGAGAAAAATTCTACCCCTTGAGCCTTGCACAATCTCTCCAGGGCCGAATTGGTCGACAAGGCTCTCATCATATACTCCCTCCTATCGTGTCTGGGCAGAATTGCAGACACTTTCATTTTCAACCCTAACTCACGGCTTTTTTTCAGCATTGTCTTGTACTTCTTAAGTAATTCCGCCGGTCTCCTACTCTTAATATCATTAGTGCCAAGGTGTACAACAATATCACCCTTTGTGTTCTTAAAAGATGATATCTGCTCTACAACGTCATCAACCTTTACCCCTGGCAGACATACCCTGATCCTGTTCCATCTATCCTTTTTGCACAATATGTGCCCCGTTTTCCTGATAATAGAGTCACCTACAACAACTAGTTCCTTTGGGACCAGCGCATTCTGCCTTGGGGTTTGCCGCTGTGTTGCTTGATGTTCAAGTGCAAGCTCTGGCATTGATGTGGGCAGCTGAGAGCTTGACGGGCCCACAATTTAAATCCTCGAGGGCATCCATCCTGCCCTTCAAGCTCTCATATAAGCGCATAACACTGCTGAGTCGGAGCCTGATTTCCTCGCACTTCTTACATCGCACACACACACACACACACACACACACACACACAAAGACGTTCCCCTTGGCAGTATCATGTCTCGTTCCTGATTGATCCACAAACATCAAACAAGCAGTGCATTTCAATAGACTGTGATTCAGAGGGCAATTGCCCCACCCCCTCAGTTCTCCCCTGAGCCACAGCACTTCCATTAGTTTGAGCCTTTTGCTTTGCTGCTCTGGTCTGAGTCATGATATATATATATATATATGTATTTCGGTATCGAATGTTATCTCCGAGTTACGTTATATGACTTTCTTATCCTCTGTCAACTTATATGTATCAATTTATGATGTTACGGTTGTAAAAACTAGGTCGCTATATTTATTTAGTTAAAGTCCAATTCAATTGACAATGAAATTTAATAAGATTAATAAATTTTACTGATTAATTGATACTACTATTCTCGCTATCTAGTTTTCCGTTAGACCTTACGCTATCTAGTTCGCTGCACACGTTGTATCGTATAATAATGGCGGCAAGGTATGAATGGTTAATTTACGGACACGAGGTATTATTTACTTTCCAAATCGAGCTATCTAAATTCAAAATAAACCAAGTAGCTTGACTAGGTCTATAAGCTACTTATAGAAAATAATTAATTTAATCTAACAATTAAGTCAATAAAGTGGCTAAATATAATTAAAAATTTTGCGTTCTCGGGAGCTGCAAAACCTGTTCAACACGTGGATTTGATACCCTTACCGAAACTAAGTAATAACCTACAAAATCTCTATCTAAATTCAAATTAAACTAAAGTATTTGTTACTAGGAATATAAAGCAATGATCTTCTTTCCTTTTTTTAGAATATATCTGTACTTGTCATTGTTCAACTTTAGAGGGTGAGTGCTAGACAGAACCGTAGCGGACTCAAGGCATCTTTCTAGAAGAGTCCTCCTCTGATTGTGATCGGCTTGGTCGTGATATCCTTGACATTGATAGTGATCCTCCACTTCGCCATGGCTGCTTATAGGAAGTGTGCCATTGGCGGGGGTGGCGCCTCCGTAGCCAGGTGGGAAGGAGCAGCAGTGCATAGCACACGCTTCTTGATTAGACCGGGGTTTGAGCCCGTCACCACCACATACAGAGGATGCGGAAAGGTCAGGGAATAACCACTGCATATCCTTGAGCAATATGGCCTTAGTTGCTAATGCTCCTAAAAACCAAACAAACAACAACAACAACAACAACAACAGCCATTGGCGGGTTGACTTTGTAGATCTTCTGTGTGTCTGAAGGCCATGGGGTCTTCAGATACACAGAAGAGGTCTCCACAACTGCCGCGTCAATGGTAACTTGCTGCTTGCATGCATTGCTCATCTGTTTCATCCCTTCTGCTGCTCGGCCGTGATGTTCTTGCTCTCCAAGAGGTCTGATATCGTATTGGTTATGCAGCCAGTCAGAATCTTGTACATTGTTGGAAGACAGGTGATTGGTCTGTACTTCGCCAGAATTGTAGTATCATTGTCCTTAGCCTTCAAATGGGTGATTCCTTGAGTCAGAAATTCTGGGATTGTGTCAGGGTGCTTTATCATCTAGGTGAACTACTCCGCTATATGCCTATGTGTACAGCTGAACGTCTTGTACCAGTAGTTGTGGATGTTATCTATCTCTGGGGTTTGCCAGTTGTAGGACTTCCTGATCGACTGTTGTACGTCCTCCTGAATTTCCCATTCTGCCATCTCTTGTACGTCCCTAGTTTTATTCTGTTCCAGGACTAACTGGAGGGCAGAGTTGTTATGGCTAACTTTGCTCCACAGATTAACCCAGAACTCCTCAAGTGCCTTCTGATCGGGGGGGGGGGAGAGTATGTTGCCCTCGTTCTCTTGTCCAATTTTCTTGAAGGCTCTCTGGTTTCCATCAAATATCTGATTGTCTTGTTTCCTCTGGGCACTCTACCTGCATCGGCAAAGTCCTCTTGCTGAGCGGAAGCAGGTTCGGCTTGAAGGTGTCCACGTAATCGTCGATCCTGATTATAGGGCGTGCGTATGCTGTAGATGTTGTCTTTGTTGAAGGGCTTCACTTTTTTTAATCAGTTTCTACTTCTATTACTCTGTTGGTACTAGGTCAGTTGGCCTATCATCACTCTTAGCTCTCATTTATTCTTCTGCAGCCTTCTTTCCCAGGCTGGTGGTTGATTCTCTTTGCGTTTTGTTTTCTGTTGGTTTCTCTTCTGTTCATCCTGGTAGCGGCTAAAGTGTTACAATAAATGGCTGTACGGATGGTATCTAGTGTTACTTTTTTGATGTTGTTGTTGAGGTAATCCGGTATTATTCGCTGATTGAGATGATTTGTTACTTACCACAGAATTCTGTTCAGGTTCTCCTTCGGTATGGCTTGGGTCTTTGTAGGGTCCATTCCCTCGAATTCTGCTAGGGCCTTCTACCACTCTTCTTCTATTCTGAATATCGCAAACTCGTCTCTTTCTGCTTCGGATGCACTAGGTTGTACTTCTCATATTTGCTGTTCCTCCTCTAGTGCTCGTTCGGTTGTGTTCGTATTCCTTGTTCTTTGTAGCTGATCGCGCACATCCTGAACGGTCGAGAACAGTTCCGACCACTTGGTGTGTAGGTTCAACCTCTACGTTATCATATCGGTTTCTCTAGTTTGGTTACTTTATAGTATGCTCGCATGATGAACGTATTCATTTCAAGGCTCCACTTCATGCGTTGGCTCTTTCTTCCTTCCTGCGTGGTCTATAGCGAGTTGTGCAGGAAGCACTTCCAGGTGGTTGGGCTGGGTGGTCTTGTCCTTCAGTTGTGGTAGCCATACGGGAGACAACGCACTTGCTCCACTGTCGTTCTCGAAACATCTCCAACTTTGCTTCCCCTCCTAAGGCCTGAACGCGAGTAACTTTATCCTGCGCCATATTCTACAGTGTGTTCAGTATTTCTACTTCTTATCTTCATCCAGGTTTGGAGGTGGAATTGTTAGATTGGCTTATTGCGTCCATTGGTAGATGGTAGTTTTTGGATGCGACACCAGATGCACCACTCTCTGCCTAACCCACCCACCACTTATGCCATGGGTTAGTTCCGATGAAGCGACTTTCGTATTTTTTTTTTTTTCTTTTTTTTTTTTTCGTGGCAGGATTCGAACTCGGGTTCATCACATTGGTGGTCCGGCGTCATAACCATATTGGGCTAATCGAGCCCTTTTTATGATTTCAAAGTTCGGAATCTTAATAAAGTAGAAATCCCCACCTTATTAAGCAATACATTTTAAGATGCGTCATACCATCCCTCTCCACGCATCTCAGATTTGGTCCTCTGCCCCGGACACTACCATCAAGGCTTTCCTGGGTGTTGAAATGGTTAAACAGGATAACTACGCAGCCATTTACCATCTCAAGGGCTATTTTATACGCCAACTTGGATGTCAGACTGTGGACCTACATAATCGTTACACAGAATATATTCACGCTCGCGAAACTGTTGACCGGGAGACTCGACTTACCGAAAGCTGAGTACTTGCTGACTCGGCCTCGCATGACGCAAAGATGGGCGAATAAAACGCTATCACCTCCACTCAGTAGCGCACTCACACAGCTGGGTGGTCTGCTGCGATTTTTTCCGTCCAACATTATCAAGATGTACAACGATCTCCAAGTAGACCCAGAAAGGCTTTGCACAGAGAAGAACTATAGGATGGAAGTTTTTCAGAATGCGTAACTCCACTTATAAATGCCGAACAGAGTTTCGAAAATCTCAGCAAACATTGGGGAAAACATTTTAAATATTCAAGGAGATTACGTTGGGAAATAGATTACATGTCTTTCTGTAACTACAAATAATTTCTTTTCTGTATCATACTAACTAATCAGTCCTTCTGTCTGAAAATAAAAAGAGAATCTGTGATTACAAAAATGTGTCTCCATCATGCCGTTTGCATGAAAGGAGATTAGCAGATTTCTATGAAATCAAGTTTTGATATTCGGTTTTAACCAACTGTGCTTATATCAAAGTCATAGATATACTGATCTGGTTAAAACAGTCAAATTTGATTAGGAATTAGCACATTAAAATTTAAAAACAATATTAATTTTCCATTATGAAATGCAGGAATATTTTTCTTCATAAATTCGGAATACACACTACTATATGCTACATTAAATTAGGAACATCTTTTTATTCTTATCTACAAAGTACTGTATTTTTTGTACCTTGTAGATCAAAATTAAGGCTGTTATTAAATTAACGTGATGTATGGCATTTGTTTTTCGAATTTATGAGTTATACCGTAGTATATGAGACATCCTTCGGTGATTATATTCAAAGAAATTATTTTAAATATTTATTTCATTAAGGGACTGGTTCGTTTATTTGTTCTTCTTTGACTATTCAAACAGTCATGTTAGTGATCAGACCTACTTAAAAATCTTTCCCATTCTTACCATACGATGGAATAAAATCTCCCTCTGATTAGTTCTTTCTTTGATCGACTACATCGCTTTTTGTATACAAGGCATGATACTGGGGAATTGCTATTGACAAAAACTTATCGATCCCACACGAAAATCAATTCATCTTTTCTAAAAGACTTTTCTCCCTCTACAGAAATATTTTCCCAATACAGAATCACAGAACCAACTGAAATTCGAGAAGTTTAATTTGAAAGCTAGCTGTTATTTCGTCTCATACCTTTATATATATTATAAATATTATCCCAAACAGTAACGAGCAACGTTCAGTTAATCAGTTTTTAAGATAATTGAACATCGATAACACAAAATTTTATACTCGTACACTACACCATTATAGTCTTGAAGGGACACTGCTTTTATTAAAAATTCAAACTACACGATAGCTTATACAACAGCAAAAGGTACAAAACTTTATTTCCAGCACTCGGCTGTGTTGAAAATCTAGATTAAATACCGCCATTATTGATGTCATTATTAAAACATTACACATAAATAAATTAAGAAATGAAAAACAAATTGGCTGCAGATAGTATCAGTCATTGTAATATTACTCCAATATTAAAAGATCAGAAATGCAATTTTGAAATTGCCTGCTTAATAAAATTCCCAAGTTGATTTCTCAGCAAACTTAGTAAATATTGCATTATGTAGATTCCATCAATATTTGCTTCTGGCACCAAAACGGTTTTTGTAAAACTTTTATTCAAAACTTGTGACATAGCTATACTCCCCTACAATAAGCAATGTTATTGGCTTAACTCCCAGTGTTTTTAGTCTCATGGAAGTGTTTATTGATGGATGGGATTATAGCCGAGTAGTCAGCGCGCAGGTGCATAAGTATGCACCTGCGCGCATGAGTGACCAGGGTTCAAGCCCGTGACTGCTAAATACAGTGCTGTTTCTTGTATTCTGTCTGTCTTGTGAACTCCTCTGACCGTTTGATCATCCTGGAGTATAAACAGAAAATTTATTATTATTATTATTATTTTTTTTTTTTTTGGTAGTTGTTGACGCATCGGCTTCTGTGGCCATAATCCACCTCCCAAGGTTTTTTTTTTTTTTGCAGTACTTTGGTCCAAGCCCGAGGCGGGATTCAAACCCGTGACCTTTGGGTTGCCAGGCAGGCACTTTACCCACCCGGCTAGCCCGGTCGGCGGAAAATTTATTATATTACATACACTGTGCTGCCACTTTATTAGGTACACTCATGCTGTGCACACAAATGGTTTGTCCCACAACGTCGCAAGTTACATGACCACAGTTGTGGATATAAATGCAGCAGAACAACCTTTTTAGTATCAGTTAAGCGTACAAACCGTAGCAAGAATGGGGAAAAGGAGTGATATAACGGACTTCGAACGTGGCATGGTAGTAGGTGCAAGACGTGCTGGACAAAGCATCTCTGAAAAGTCATGAACTTTTCACGCACCACAGTTTCAAGGGTGTATCGAGAATGGTGCAACGAACAGAAAACATCCTCTCAACGGCACTCCTGTGGAAGAAAATCGCTTGTTGATGATAGAGGTCAGAGGAGGATGGCTATAATTGTGCGAGCAAACAGTCGAGCCACAATGTTGCACATCACGTCAGAATACAACCTTGGTGCGCCAAGGTTGAATACAACCTCCGTCGAATATCAAAGAACTGCGTGACACACTCATGTCTGTATGGTACTCCATTCCTGCACAACGTTTTCAGCATCTTGTTCAATCCATGCCTAGACGAATTCAGGCTGTTTTGAAGGCTAAAGGAGGCTCAACACGCTACTAGGTATGCGAACCTAATAAAATGACAGCACAGTGTATATTATATATATAATCCCATCCACGTAATGCCTTTCAGTCAACATAATTAATTATCAATATTATTTATTATCATTTTTATTTATTTTTTGCATTCAGATTCATTTAAACATATTTCAGTGCTGCTATATATAGGGTGTGGGGAGGACGGTGATTATATCAACTGTGCATTAATCAACATTTTATGTTGATTATATCAATATAAAAAAAACCTCAAAATTATTTCGAAAACTAATCTGCAATGAAGAGCTCGAAATACGCAGTAGCCTCGTTCCACACATTTGTAGCGTGAAAGCGTCGCGGAATAGCTACTGAATGGGCTTTGATCTCGCATATCTCTCTACTAAACCGATTCACAAAACAGTCAATAATGCCAATATTTAAATTTAACTGAAAATTAAAGTTACCCACATACGGCGGATGAGGTCATGCGCAGAAATCAAAGGAGAAAGCCAACTTGAGATTTTGTTGCGTAAAACAGTAGAAACAGGATTGAGGAGAGTACACTGAGTGGACAGAAATCATGAGATACCTACCTAGTAACGGGTAGGCCCACCTTTCGCCCGGATAAGGGCAGTCACACGGCGAGGCATTGAGTCCACTAGTTCACGAAAGCGTTCCACAGGTATTTCCATCCATGCTTGCTGCACCGCTGTCCATAATTCCGTTGCATTCCTGGGTGGAGTATCCAAAGCTCGGACGGACCTTTCCACAGCATCCCAAAGATGCTCCACAGGGTTTATGTCCGGTGAACGGGGAGGCCATTCCATGGTGGTAAAATCTGCCGAATGCTCCTCGAACCATGTTGTAGTCACCACGGCTCTGTGAGAAGGTGTGGGACTGAGTCGGTGACAAAATTAATTGCATGCCTTTTTAATATACTCAGACTACTTTGGAATCTTATTGGTAGTTGCTATAATTTTGTAAGAACAACTGGACCTCAACCCTCCAAAGCCCACTAGCATCTGACTGCTTACTTATTTCAGAAGGTCCCAGTTTCTGAGGTCTCTTTTCTTAATTTCCCAGCCAAGCAAGTATCAGTGTAGTGTCCTCAGGCTGTGTGTGTTTCTCTTGAGTAATGGGACTCTTTAGATTTTTTTTTTTTTTTTTTTTAGGAGCATTAGCAACTAAGGCCATATTGCTCCGGGAATATGCGGTGGTCATTCCCTGACCTTTCTGCATTCTCCGTATTTGGTGGTGACGGGCTCGAACCCCGGTCTAATCAAGAAGCGTGTGTGCTACGCACTGCTGCTCCTTCCCACCTGGCTACGGAGGCGCTTGACTCTTTAGATATGGTAATCATAAAGACAGAGATTTAATTTTCACTTCTAAATTTTACATATATTACAACATTTAACTGAAATATATACAGATTTAAATTACAACTCTCTTTATACCTTCTGTACATATACATAGCTGTTCTGGAATGAAATTTATGGCTCCGATAGTCCATACTTCATTAGTCTCTCTACACATATAATTGATACTCAATTTACCTACTTATTATATATATATATATATAGCCTTAGTGATTTACAATACAAACTTATGGTTCTGGAAACACAGACCCTCTCAAGTTCCCTACATCTTGGAACGCTATCTAAAATACATGTAATGATGTACGTATATATAGTCCTAATATTGGTTTTGGTAACACATTCCTTTTCAGTCTCTTTATAGTTATGAATGATACCTCCAATACTAGTGGTGACATAACATACTCACTGTCTCTAAAATTCTCTTGTTGAGATTCAGAATTAAAGACTTTCGTCTTATCAACGCCTTTAACTCATAGAGGGCTTACACATTCTTTATTATTTCTCTCTACTATTAGTTAACAAGGTCACTTTCTTGCTTTTATTCTATTAGTTATATTTAACATATTACTTCGCCCGGTACGAATTCCAGGTGCGGATAGGTCCCTCAGTCTTTCTCATATTTCAATGCTTCTATAATCAACAAATAGGACTTACATTCACTGTCTTTACTATACCTTTCTTCCGTTACCTCGATAAGGTAACGGAAGAAAGTGGTTCATTATGGTGGCTACGTAATACTGTTTCAAATTTCATTATGGTTGCTACGTAATACTGTTTTGGCCTTCTCCTTTCTCGAATTACCTCTCCTTGCACAAGAAAAATCGCTCGAGCTTTTCATTGCCACATTCTATTTCGTACTGGGTCCCTTTCTCTCTGTTGCCTTCCTTACTCAGCTTCTCACTACTGCATTTACCGTTCATACCCCTTTCCCAAAAATTAACCCCACTTTACATAGCGTCATTTCTAACTTTCTTGCACTTCCCCTTTGACCTTAGAACTTCGCCAGGACTACACTGTCTTCTTCCCGCAAAAAACTCACCTTCTCTTGCCTTATTTTCACTCCCTTTCCTTGTTCCTTTTAACTTGATTCTCTGGCCAATCACCTCCCTCCTACTACAGCATCTTCCTTCTAATTCGGTTGCTGACCCCTCTCTACCTTTCTAGACCACTTTCTCATTGGACGTCCTTACGTTCGTAGATGAGGGAAGTATCATGTTCTCTAGTTTCTAGAACATTCTTGCCAACAATCCCTCTCCACTTCCCATAGTCATGCCTATTGAACCGGCCATCCATGAAATTCAAACACGTGCACTCAAACAACGAGTTTTATTCTACTCCTAAAACCCTATTCCTGGCTGCTTCCTTAACATCCATAACTGCTCATCCAATTCTGTAATGGCCTCATTCTCCCCGGACACTTTGTTTCTGTATCACTTTCATTCAGTTCATCCCCCCCCCCCCCAAGAATAGTGACCATTCTCTCCGTGTATGCCGTCTAGCCTCCCCCTGCAGTTCGTCTATTGTTTTCTTCCTCCCTCTTTAGCAACTCTTTCAACGATGAATTCGCCCCTATATCAAATCGTCCCGATAATCTGCTTTCGACGGGGTCACTCTTTCTTCCCCCCAAGGATAGTCTTAATTCCTGATTCCATTCCAATCAATACTTAACTAAAATTCTCATCATATACAAGAAAACACTCCGTAGGATATGTACTTTACAATTTTTAATATTCCAAAAAAAATGTATATATGTACCCATCAAAACCTTACCCTCTATTAATTTTCCCTAGCCTTTATATACTCCATACACTTATTCATGTAAGATTTACTTCTTACAGAGGCACATTGCCCTGTGCGTGCACAATGACCATGAAGGGATGCAGATGGTCTGCAAGGATGGACATATAACCTGGACCGTTCAGAGATGTGTCTAGACGTACTGGAAGTCCCAAAGTGTGCCAGTTGAACACGCCCCAGGCCATTACCGACCGTCCACCTGACTGAACAGTTCCTTGTTTTCATGACGATGTAGAGCTTCGTGCGGTTTCCGCCAGATACGCACCCTCCCGTAAGCTCGAAATAACTGGAAACGGGACTCATCGCACCAGGATACCCGTCTCCAATCATCCAAAGTCCAGTGCCATTGCTAACACCACGACACAGGCGTAGAGTCCGGTGTCCTGGTGTTAGCAATGGGGATCTGTTGGGTAGACAGCCCCATAACCTATTGCGGCTAGTGATCGCCTGATGGTCTTGATGGAGACATTTCTGGCACCTCCTTCGTTGAAGTTGGGGTTGATTTGTGCCACTATCGCTCACCGGTTGGCTGAAACAATGCGGGACAGACGTCGACGGCCACGTTCATCCACCACTTTTCTCCGCCTACAGCGGTCCACGATGAGATGTCATTCCGGAAATGGCGTATTCCCGATACACTCTTGATACTGTCGAACGGAGATAGTGCAATTTCTGTACCACCTCGGCGATAGAGTGACCCATGCGTGGGGGACCCACTATCATCCCTCTTTCAAAGTCGGTTAACTCACGACGTTTATCCATACCGACATCGAATTACCGTCTACGTGAATGCAATGTACCTATATACCTGCCAAGCGGTGTTTGTTCACTAGCGAGAGGGATGACAGCATCGCGTTTCCCAGGAACCAGGTATCACATGAATTCTGTCCTTTCAGTGTACACAATAATATTCAGCACTACCTGCATAAAAAAGCGATATCTTATTTCTGCATCCTCAAATAAAGATTTCAACACAAAATATGGATTTCTGAAAATACAACTTTCAATATAAATATAGATTTCCGAAAATATAAATTTCACCACAAAATATAGATTTCTGAAAGATACTTTTAGAAATTACAACCCATCAAAAAAAAAATCTTTACTTCTCGGTATCTGAATGGTCAGCGGCAGGGTGAAGGTCGAAAACGCCAAGTCTTCGAATCAACATGGTGCTACAAACTCTGGATAAATTTTTATACATCGCTGTAATTGTAAAAATTCTCTTATTCTTGTGTGGCCGTTAGGAGTAAAAAATGACTAATTTTTAACTTTTTCACATAAAAAATGGTTTGTTTATGTGAAAACAATCAATCATAAAAACAAAACTGTGTAAAGAAAGTGCCTTCCTTCAATGGAATTTTGAGTCTAAAAACAAACATAGAAGTTTTGAATAAGGGGACAACCTCGATTCCATATAATCTGGATAACCGACAGTGTACTCTACATGTTTCCATCAATACTTTTAATCTAGACTACCATTTTTTTACTGGAATGAGTTCAAGGTATTCGTACGTTGCTCAGATAAGATTTTCTTATATTTTTTGTATGTTTCAAAATAAATACAGTAAATATCCATTCTGACTGAATTAAAATTCTTCCAATCATTGGTAACATGAGTTATCCTCAAGCGATGCTTAATAGGGTTGCAATGTAGTTTATTTTCCCTTTTGTTAGAAGAGACTGGTTCTTGTACCTGAGATTACTCTTATAAAGGAATTCAAACTATTTATGCAAGTGAATCTTGTGTGATCCATTATTCATAAGTCTGGAACTCTCATTGTTTCTAGTAGAGGATATTATTTTTTGCAAGCCATACACCTATTTGGTTCTGAGTTGTATTTTTCAGCTATTGTTCATCAGACGTTTTCTAGGAAGGAGCAAAATATCGGGTCATTTGTCTTAAGCGGATATACGAATATTTCCTTTGTGCTTCCAACAGAAGGAATGCATTATCCACAAAATTTGCACTTTTCTGTTTATCAGTCAGCCACAGATCAACAAGAGAAACCCTTAAATATTAATGCCGAAATCGTGTAAGCATTAGCATTGCAAAGCTGGTCTCCGGAACGATGAGATGCGCCCTTTTCGAAAACAAAACTTCCTGTTTTATAAAACTCTTTTTCTAAGAAAAATAGCTACTGCATAAGAATAAGTCACGGAAATACTTGTAAATCTATCGTGAACCAGAGTCTGTAAGCTAAGTAGTTGAAGGCAAAACTCCTGTTGCTTTCCAACAGCTTTCCCTTTTTCTGTTCTAACGCTGTATAGCACTTTTAACTCTTTGTTTCAGGCTGTGTTAGTTTTTTGTGATTAAAAAATGTGCACATATTTTAATAATTGTATTTAAAACAAAGATAAAAATAATTTTAGATGGTTGTGCGAGAAAGCGACCATACTACCTTGCTCCTTTTAAATTTACAAAATACTGTTATCGGTTATCTCAAGTTAATCCTCAAAAATCCGGTGTTTAGTTTATTTAGTTTTTATTTTTGCTTGACTTTACTAGTACAGTATTAAAAAGATTTTTTTTTTTGGTCTTTCAGTCTAGCCGTAGTAAATTACTTTTAGTACGATACTTGTATTGTTTGAGACGTTCCTACGTTATGTTGTCTATCATCATCATCCTGCCTTGGTACTTGTTAAAATAATTGATTATTTCAACAAGGTGGGCGAAAGAAACACTTGAGCTAGACTCTTTATTAAGCAAAAGTGACAAAACATTACCACTTTTCAAACAATAACACAATAGTTTAAATAAGTTAGGTTATGTTAAGTTTGATCGGTGCAAAAGAAATTAAGGTAATGAACCGTCAATATATCGTCTCTCTAAATGCATTTATTCTATTGTCAGTTTGCTGTTTTCTGGTCGAAAATCCGAGCGTCTGTAAGAAAAAAACATGCAACCCTCGCCTGACTCAACCACGTTGTGAAAGCAGGCCATAAAAATTCTTCGCATGGAATTCGAATCCCAACGAGGAACTTGATAGGATTCGAATTCAGGCCTTTTGTCGGTGGTTAGGTGTATACGGGTTTTTTAAACACCTAAGCAACTAAAACTACGAGGCCTCAGTATATTGATCATATGAATTTCGTTTATTCTGTGGTCAATTTATCTGTTTGCTGGATGAAAAACCCGAATGTCCGGAAGAAAACCATACCCTCAGATCGACTAACTCAGCCATGTTGTTAAGGGGAAAAAAAAAACAAAGAATAAAATTTCTTCCCATCATTGACGGGCATTTTCTACCCGGCGTGGGGGTTGGTTCGGGGGGGGGGGGGGGCAGTGATTATAACCACTGTGCCCCTTGAGAGGCTACAGGTTTATTATTACTGAATTGCTAACTAGCGATAATCACTCGATTTAACTTTTTTTTTTTTTTTTTTCTGTTTGTCCATTCGTTTACTTTCTTTCGCTTCTCTGTTTACTTGAAAGAGACCCGCTGTCTTTTCATTGAAAAGGGTGAGCAAAGGTGGATTTTTATAGTTTATTCTTTATAACACTTAACTATAATAGTTTACTCTTTGTAACACTCAACTAAATGAAAAGTGAACTGAAAAGATAGTTTTCGGCAGTCCCCTCTTAATTTTTCTCTAACTTATATTTATATATGCAAAATTTGTATAAGTAAAAAGAGTAAAAATATAATTAGTTATATATATCACAAAAATATTATTAATCATTAAAAACTAAATCTGATATACGCGTCCAGTGACTACTATCGAATCATAATTGTTCACTGCTTCAGATTTAGGTTAATTTCTAGGATTATCGAATAAATCAAGAAGTATCACAGATTCGCACTTCCTTAAAATTTTGTGGAAACAGTTTTCCAGTTACAACTTTTAAAATGCTTCTGACTGTTTTGTTAAATTTCTCAGAACATGGACAAATTTTAACACCTAAGTACTTAGAGAAATTATGCATGTAGGAATGAAAGTATATTTTTAATATGCTGTACATAATACAAAACAGATTACCAAATTAGTGGTCTTCAATAAGAGACAAGAAGGCTCCAGATACAACATTTAGTCTTAAGGATTGAGACTAAATGCTGTATCTGAAGGCTTAAAACAACTGTCAAGAGTAGTGTTGCTGGTGATTCAGCAATGCAGTGTAGGTTATTTCAGCTAAACAGCATCAGCAGAAACTATAATACGGAATTTGGGGTTCTGCTTGGCATGTAACTCGACTCTTCCACCTAAACATCTATGGCCTTCATAGAAAAAGGAGGTGTTGTCTTCAATCAAGACCAGCGCCAGTAGCGCCACGCAGCGTTGAATTAATGAGTTACTCTTTACACGAGAGCTAATGATGGATAATTGTGAGGAAGCTGTGATTAGGAGTTGCTATTGTGTTCACTAACTCCGTGAACACATCCGAAGATTCGATTGCGGAATTTCAATTAGCGAGCCACGTGCTCCAATGGAAGTGTCCGGCTGAAACAAAAGCGGCTGACTGCCGTAAAGTGTGCAGTTAATGTGTTGATTGATTTTTCCATTAACTCGCTTGGCCGGCGGATTGATTGTTGCGCGTGAAACTAGTTTATCCTATAAGAAAAAGGGCTGAAATTTCATTGATTTTTTTCCCCTTACTGTCTGTAATCAGTAACGTATAACAGCCCGTATGGACACATGTAGCATTACTGTTCTTCTCAGTAGATGTCACTTCTCGCGAAAAAAAAAAAAAAAAAAAAAAAAATCACGACTTCGATGTATTTTTTATTTTAGTTGCTAATTAGTAGAGGATGGATGGTAGGTTCAGCAAATAGCATAAAGCATATCAATTACCATCACCAGATACAATATACCACAATTTACATATCTGTGATTCAGCGAAATATAACCTTGGTTTCGATCAGGATTCAAGTTATACTACTGTTTTTTGATCAGCAGTCCTCCATATAGCGTGTCCTTCGAACTTATTAGCACATGTAAGAAACAGCAATTAGATTACTGAAACATTTCTTAGATTTCATGATTTAATTTCATTTCGACCTGACAATATTTTTACTTTTTTGTCGCATTATTCATGTTTAACATTCATTACAACGTCCTCGCGATTAGGAAAGTGGACAGCGCCGTTTCACCTGTCCATTTCGGAAGGGGCGTGAATAAATTTTACAGGATTTTTTCAATGGTGGTCTCGATGGATTTGCAATATTTTTTTTTTCATTTTGGAACTTCGATTTTTCATTTCGCAAAGCAGGCAAACTGACCACAAGAAACAATTTACATATATGCAATACAGAAATCTTACTGCCTTAGTTACCACGATGTAGATGTAAACAACTTAATTCTTAGAAACAACACTAACATTAAATTTAAAATTATCACTTTACCGACATATAGGTTAGGGCAAAAGCATCATTTTAACGTAGCAATCTACCAAAGTAGTTAAATTAATTAGTCTCTATCATCACTTTACCATCACCAGATACAATATACCACACTTAAAATTCAGTATCGTTAAGAAAACAATCTGATTGAGAGTTATAAATAGGGTTAGATATATATATAAAGATTATTTAAATTATTGACTGAAATACTGGAGGTAGTCAAACAGAATTGCTACTGCTCATGCACGTACGCACGCAGAAAGTAGTTAAAATTAACAACTCAAAGTGTTGTTAATTATCAGTAATAATCACTATAATTATTAGTTATTGTTAATAATCATTATTAATTATCATTAATAAGCGAATACGAATTGTTTCCTTTCATAATAATAATAACAGATGACCTTAAGACACACCTAATACCTATTATCATTCTCTCAGCAACAAGTCTTTAAACTATTCATATGTTACATGAAGGGCTCTAACACATGCTGATCTCCCCTTCTATGAAGTGGCACTAGGTGGTGAATTGCGCTTCGGCTATTTGCAGGACGAAAAACGCACACTTCCGGTAGATAAAACGATACAACTCTTCTCTTGAGGCAGACTAACTCGACAACGTAGCGAAAAAAACCAATAATAATAAAAGTTCCTCCCGTTGAGACGGGATTCGAACCCACGCCTTTTCGAATGAGGAAATCAATGTTTCAAACAATTAGGAAGCTAATAGATTTCACAAGCATATAATAACTTCAAGCATTATATATATATATATATATGACACAATTTTATGACACTATATGACATAATTTTAGATACATATATATATATATATATATATATATATATATATATATATATATATATATATATATATATATAAAATTGTGTCATATAGAAATAGGGGACGATGAGTTTAATTATGGCATATTTCCTTCTTAAATGTATTTAGGAAGCACAGACCACACAGAAGGAGGCGGAGTCAATTTTTATCAAAAGCAGCCTGAGCATGGCAAACGCTTTCCCAGATTCGGAATTTCTACACCTCAACATCCCAGCATAGAATCTGTATAGTGTGAGGTACTTTGAAGCAAAGCTAAAATGAGAGTGAGAGTTTACTACAGACCAGAAGATTGTGAAGAGTATGACGAGAGCCCCAACGTGCAGAGGGAACAGGCGGCATATGTGAATGCTTACTTATGGGTTTGTTTGTTTTTTTTAAATCAATTAGATGATTGTTATTTGTATAAGAATGTATATTGGGAAACGCACTAGATTCAGAAATATTCTTGCCCTGATCATCGCCGATGTACCAGATAGCATCATAGGATTGATAGTACAGAAACCCATAGTGAGAACTGATCACGGTATTCTAAGGTGGACAATGAGAAGAGAGGTTGCAGTTACTAAAGGCGGAAAACATGGGTTTTAATTTCAGGAAAGAAGGCTGTGACAGTTTAATTCGCTATATCCTCTATCAACTGGGAAGACGACACAGAGAGAAGGTGGCGCCTCCGTAGCCAGGTGGGGAGGAGCAGCAGTGCGTAGCACACGCTTCTTGATTAGACCGGGGTTCGAGCCCGTGACCACCAAATACGAAGGATGCGGAAAGGTCAGGGAATGACCACCGCATATCCCCGGAGCAATATGGCCTTAGTTGCTAATGCTCCTAAAAACCAAATAACAAACAAACAAACAGAGAGAAGGCGAATATATGAGAATTATTGAATATCTAAAATTGTAAAGTACGACGGGAGAAATAAAAACCAAATAACAAACAAACAAACAGAGAGAAGGCGAATATATGAGAATCATTGAATATCTAAAATTGTAAAGTACGACGGGAGAAATAAAAACCAAATAACAAACAAACAAACAGAGAGAAGGCGAATATATGAGAATCATTGAATATCTAAAATTGTAAAGTACGACGGGAGAAATACCAATGGTTCCACAATACACAAGGAACTAAAGAAGTGATGGGTAATTATAGACAAAAAATGTACAAATAACTTACGCAGCGCGTTACATTTCAGGTGCCTTAGAATTTTATTTTGAAATCAACTGAATTTTTCCTATTCTGTAAAATGAGAAAAGGAAACACACGGATAATTGAGGTAGCCGTCTTGTTACATCAATTATTCTTGTGTTATGTCTGTAAATTGTGTGTTCTCTAGTCTGTTTGCTGTTTTTATGGATGTTGTTGTTGTTATTGGGTTTTAGGAGCAACGAAAACTAATATACAGACAATATACATGGAGCAACCATGTTGCTCCATGTATATTGTCTGTATATTAGAAGGCCGCCGTAGCCTAGTGGTCAGGCGCGCGGGTGCATAAGTCCACGTGCCTTGGTGACCGGGGTTCAAACCTGAGACTGCTGAATACGGTGTTGTTTCTTGTATTCTGTCTATCTTGCGAACTGCTCTGACCGTTTGGTCGTCCCGGAGTATAAACAGATTATTGTTATTATTATTATTATATTGTCTGTAAATTGCGTGTGTTCTGAGGTCGATTTTCTGTTTGATGGACGAAAAATTTGAGTTCCGGGAGAAAAAAAAAAAAAAAAAAACCTAGCTACCCTCGCGTGAGACCGACTAACTCAGCCATGTTGTGAAAAATACCCATAAAATTCCTCCTGTCATCGACGGGATTCGAACTCAGGTCTTTTCCACCCGGTGTGGAGAGGACGGTAATCCTACACTGGTGTGCAACATTTAAAAACCAGTCAGGTTTTCACCAGTAGCTTCTCATAGGAGTGGCCTGGATATGGGAAAAGCATACCAAAGGAACCTCGTGAGGTACAGAAACGATGAATGAAATAACACCTACACAACAACGGAAACAAAACGGTACAGAGGGACTTTGTTCAAAAATGGCAATATAGCACTGGCTGCCATAATACAGATGCATCACTGCCAGAGATGGAACAAAGGGAAGAGGTGGTCCTCAGTAGGAGATATGGCCTCCCCTAATGTCGATGCAGGCTTTGCACCGCCTTCCATTAATGATTTATTGTTGTCGATTTTATAACCTTTATGTGAATAAATCATGGATAATTATTTTTTAAATGAGTACCGAAAAACCGGTATTTTTGTGTCAATACCGGGATTTGAATACCGGAAAAAAATTACCAGGGTCCCGGAATCTCGGTATTGTAAGTCCTAGCAAGAATTAAATCTGTAGGACTGGCTCTGGCAGGGGTTCTTCGCATCTAGTGCGAGTCCTTTTGTACCACCCTGTGTCCCCTGAATTTATTTGGATTGGGAAGGGGGGTCGAAATAGTTTGAACGACCATAGGTATGTGGACACATAGCTAGATATATGGCACTTCTGCAAAATTGATCGGGAGATTTTCACTAGACAACTGTCTCATTTGTTCAGGCGTAAGTTGGTCCCTGATTATATGATTCACAAAGGAACTTTGCAAGCCTCATAATATTCTAGGACGGCACTTTTTAGTTCTAATTCAATTACAGTGTATTATGTTTTGAGTATTTATTGAGGTTGATGATCGCGTATATGGTCAGTATGTTTTGCTATTTTTTCTTTGCTGTTTGTCTTTCTCTCACTCTGAAACTTATATCTCCAGAGCTACAAATTTCCAACGTCCCTGATTACATGATACACAAAGGAACTTTGCACACCGCATGATATTCTGGGAAGACACTTTTTAGTTCTGATTCAATTTTTAAGTTTTGAGCATTTATTGAGGTTGATTATCGTATCCAGTCAGTATGTTTTGCTAATTTTTCTTTGCTGTTTGTCTTTCTCTCACTATGAAACTTTATATCTCCAGAGCTACAAGTTCCAACGCGAAAATATAACTTAGAATAAGAAATTTACATACAAGAATTAAATGAAGCATTAACATGTTTTAAGAACAAAAAATCCCCTGAAGAAGATGGTATCAATATAGAGATGTTCGAATATGCTGACGATACTTTAAAATTCAGACTTACGAACCTCCTGAACCGAATATGACATGGTGAAGAATCTTGGCAGAAAGCCATAGTCATTCCAAAATATAAAAAAGGCAATTGCAAAGATTGAAAATTATAGAGGAATAAGTCTCCTTAATAGCGGATATAAAATATTTGCAAAAATAACGAAAAAACAAACTAGAGAGGTACTACAGTAATAAAATTGGAGAAGGACAAAATGGATTTATGAAAGGTAGATCTTGTGCAGACGGCTTTTTACTCTGAGACTCCTAATCGAAAAACACAAGGAGTTTAATAGACAAACACACATAGCTTTCATTGATTATAAGACAACCTTTGACAGTGTGGAAAGAAATAAACTTTTAGAAATACTAGCTGATGAAACTCCCAACCAAATAACAGTTGCAATCTGTATGTATATATATATGATATTTCTGTTCCCAATTTAATTGCAATTGAGTTTTTAATAATAAATTTTCTGTTTATACTCCGGAACGATCACACGTCAGAGGAGTTCACAAGGTAGAGAGAATACAAGAAACAGCACCGTATTTAGCAGTCACGGGTTTGAACCCCGATCACTCAAGGCTCGTGTACTTTTGCTAACGCACGATAACCACTCGGCTACGGCGCCCATGGAAGTATTACATTACAATATTGTAATCACTTTCATACTTTACTATATGCCAATGGCCAAGTACTCCTGGTCAATAACGAAGACGAGTTATAATACTGAATACCACATCTAAATCTTATCACAAAAAAATTTAACATGGAAATATCAACTGCAAAAACAACAATCATGGTTTCTCAAGGAAAGGAGCATGTTTTGATAATGCAATTCTTGAACAAGTAAACTGTTTTAAATATCTTGGCTATAGCCTGACTTATGAAAAAGAAAACGATAATAGAAACAAAATTCAACACTTTAACAGAGCAGTTAAAATAATCAATCAAGTTTTTAACCGAAGAAAAGTGCAGACATACCAGGAAAAAAGTATACAAGACAATAGCCAGACTAATACTCACAGACAGAAGTGAAACCTGGACCATCAAAAAAACAAGACGAACGCCGAATCATTTCAGCTGAAATTTATGAGAAAAACTATAGGATTTACGTTCTTAGATCACATAAAAAACAAGGACATACTAGAAATGACACCCATTGAATACACCCAAAAGTACATATAGAAATGTATACAACATGTAAAACGAATGGATAAAACTAGGATACCTCGTCAGATTCTCTGAGAACCAAGAGATGGCTGGAGACCATAATAGGCCACAAGGCCTACAACCTGATAGGGTGATGATGATATACTTAGAATTCAGAAAAGCTTTAGATACTGTTACACATAAAAGACTGCTGGAGAAATTGCAAAAATGTGGCATCAAGGACAAGCTATTGCTATGGATAAAGGGATGGTTACGTGGGAGAAGACAGAGAGTGGTTGTCAATGGGCACTTAACTAATGTTATTAATGGTTTTTATATTTATTACTGATACTGATGAAGGAATATCAGGCTTAACGTCTAAGTTTGCATATGACACGAAAGTTGCCGAGTGGTTAATGACAGTAATCAGGGTGTGCTACTGCAAGATCTAGAAAAATAAATCAGATGAGCTGAGAAGTGGCAACTGAAGTTTAACATTGATAAATAAAAAGTACTACCTATGGGTAACAGTAATTCTAGATTAACGTACCAACTGCGTGGTACTGCATCAAGAGAAATAGAGAATGAAAAAGAACTTGGGGTAACTGTGCCGTCAGATATGCAGTTCTCTGAGCAGTGCAGTTAGGCTTCTAGAACAAAACTCATGGAATTCTGTCCAATATAATGTCTAATTTTACTAGCAGGGATAAGGAGGTGATTATATCATTGTACAAGGCAATGGTTTGCATACAGGTATGGAGGCGTCATTTTAGGAAGGATGTGGATCTGTTGGAATGAGTGCAGAGAAGAGCAAGGAGATTAGGGAGAGGAACCAAAGGGTGCTCTTACCAGGAAAGGCTTTTCTTCTGCAAACTGCAGCGACTGGGGACTAGGCACCTGCGAGGTGATCTGATTGAGATATTTAGGGCTTTAAATGGATTGAGTAAGCCCAGTGCTGATGGAATCCTTTCTCTTGATCAGACTACACACATGCGGAGGCATAAATTGAAGATAAGGAATGATGGTTGCAGGATATAGATAGATGATTGCAGGATAGATGTAATGTTATGAAACAACTTGTATACATATGTGATGCTGAATACACGCGTTCAGTTGCACGTGGGCAGTTATGTCGCACTTAAGAAAGGATTGCTTACAATCCTTTCTTAATTTTTTAAACCGAGGACGGGAAACAACTTTCCCATTGAGAAAATTCAGTTTATTAGGCAAAACTTTAAATTTAGAAATCGTAAAATCTAAACGGCAATATTTCTCCAATTTTAATGTGAAATTCAAAAATTTTAACCCAATTATAAGAGAAAAGCTTAAATAAACATAATAAATAGCCTAATAAAAAGTCTAAACAAATATGATATATAGCTTAATAAAAATCCTATATAAATATGATAAATAGCCCGATAAGTTGCCTAAACAGATGATATTAACAGCCTAAACCTAAAAACAAGTGAGACATGCATTTTCCGGTTAGTGAATAAAAACTTGAAGATATGTCACTTGGCCGTGATTTCAGGTATGCTTCCTGTACCCTATCCACACAATGTCACTTGCAACAATACCAATATGACATATTTATTATGATAATTATTTATTAATTACTGTTTATTCAATTATAATTTATTGGTGCTTAATTCCTTAACATTATACTTTATTCTTTATACTTTTATTTTTACTTCTAGCATATATTTTTAATAGTGCTGGCAATTTATGCAATGGCCGCTACACAACTAACATTTTTATACTTCGCACAACTATAATACATTCTTCTTTATATTCTTTACAGTTCTTCTTTCTTTCTTTACAATTATTACATTCTTCACAACATTCTCTACAATCATTGTATTCTTCATATTCATTCATATTCTATATGAATTTTTATGAATATCAAGAATGTTTAGGATACAAAAATCTTAGAAGTAAGATAACTACTACGTTATTAAGTATGGTGTTGACTCCTTTCATTTACCAAATCAGTCATTTATAGAACTTTGGATTTTTATCATACCTGCATCACATCTCAGAACTAATGCTGCGATATAAAACCAAAAATCAAATCAAAATCAGATCAGAACTAATGGTCTTCATCCAAGAATAAACAAACTACACTACAGAATTATTAATACCAGTGATTTATTAGTTATATTTTCTCAACTTTTTTTTTTCTGCTTTTAATTCTTCTATAAATATCTTTCGTTTGCTAAATATGAAGTGCAATTCAAATA
The DNA here is from genome assembly GCF_048544385.1 of Mastigoproctus giganteus. NCBI lineage: Eukaryota > Metazoa > Arthropoda > Arachnida > Uropygi > Thelyphonidae > Mastigoproctus > Mastigoproctus giganteus. The sequence goes on from NC_143581.1 coordinate 182,776,286, forward strand.
TCGACGCAAAGCAATTTAGAAAATATTCAATCTTGGGTTCCTTTGGAAATTAAATAATATTTCTGGAGAATAAATTTCTCCTTCAAATGAAATAGTTTTCATTTGAAGATTGAATGAAAAATTTCGCAATTCCGTTACTGTAAGGGCTGCAAGCGAGATTCTTTCATTACGAAATCTAACATACTTCCAATACTAATTACTAGAACCACGGCCCAGATCGTTGCTTCTCAAGCTCATTACATCTATTGCAGGGCAATGTAAAGACGGTTAAGAGTAAAAGTATCTCCAGCGGAAACCTAAATGGGGGGAGGGGAAGGTTGAGCGAATTCCTTCACTACAGCTACGCGAGAATGAGTCATCGTCGCGTGCCAACACACTGCAGTAGTCGCGTGCTTCACTTATCATTGTTGCGTGGATCAGGTGGTGACGTCACGTGTATTGATTCTTTCTCTGTCGGTACAATATGCCTCCTGTAATATCCCGGAACGCTGGATGTTATCAAGGGACTAGTGACAGTCCCAATCCCTGACTAAATAAACACACCATAAGGCGATTGGATCAATTATAGCTGTTATTAGAAAGCAGATCTGAATTTGGAACGAGTGCTTGCTTTTAGGATAATGCGATAGAAACCTATTTAAATACGTTACCTGGGGAGGAAAATTTAATTTTTGTCAGCCGCTTTCCACAATGTTCTGCTTTATTTCATTTCATTTGCAATTTACTTTAACATTTGCTATTTTGAGGAATTCGCTTTCATATTCACGCACGCATGATCAGCTGAATTATTTTCTCCTCTAACAAAACCGAACAGATCATCAGGATGGACTCAGTCAAAAGGAAACAAAAGCGTTTCGCTTTTATTTCTGCAGTTTAACTGAATGCACACGAGTAAAATCACACAAGGACAAATGACAGCTCTTTAAGCAATGCGAAAAGAACACACTGATTGAACATGCAGAATTTTCTTAAAATTCAACAAATTTTTACTGTACTATATTATCTAATAATGGCTGAATTTGTGCTGCACATATTTAGATACCCTTATGGACACATTAGGTGTCTGGATCAATACATGTGGCCGAAAGCTGGCAACCACTTGTAAGTTGGAGCTACAGCACATAAAAAAAAAAAAAAAAAAAAAAAAAACGGTGGTGGGGGTACAATATTTTTGGTCCGTTTGATGATTGTCTTGTGATCCGATAAAACCATGTAAAATTTAGTGTTTCACACACAAATGGTCAATATAGACATTTTTTTTAGTCGTCAGCACTACCTGGCATGCTATTTTTTTATATCACCCTAAAAAAATACCGAAAATCAGTGTCTATTTTTGGATATGGCAATTCCAACCAAGCGATTGCAATCGCGAAGCCCTAGCACAGACTTCGCTTTCGTTTTTTTTTTTTTTTTTTTTTCCTCCTTAATCTAAGCTATTCATATTTTTTACTTAAACTTTCATAGCGGTCCACCACGTGCATTTAATCTGCGTTGCGTGATGTCTTTTATTTATCGAGTTTTTTGAAGTGTTGTGCATTAAAGTATGAACAGTGATTAATTTCTTGCTTCCTATAGAATTATGCTTTTATTATGGAGAGATTTGGAAAGCTTAAGTTTTTTTTTATTGTTCTTGTTGAATCTAAAGGCTGAGGGACATTAAAAAAATTTATTCATGCTTTACAGCAAGTTTAGAACTTTTTATTTATTCCACTATTATTTTAGCATTGATTAAGTGGGCAATACGTTTTTATGCCCTTTTATCAACACATTTAAAAAAAAGGAAAAACTTTCCTACTTTGCAACAAAAATGGGTAAACTTAATAAACAGAATAAACTCCTCTCATTCCCATTAAGTTTAATACAAATACAGATGGTTCTCGTATTCCGCGACACATTCCTTCTTCAGAAGAATGGCGTAAAGCGAGAACACCTTAAGTGATTCACAAGAAATAATGGAAAAGGTGAGTGAGAGAGGTTGCGCACCAGGGCGCATTTTCATAATGATATCGTTATTAAGATTAAAATGCTCTTAATTATATCATACAAAGCTTTATCGTATTTACACCGATTTCTCTGATTCCCTTTTGGATAGACATTTACTTTTTTATAGTTTTGGAAAAGTTTATAGATAAAAGTTCGTTTTTCTTATAAACCTTACCATAATCAATAATTTTTACTGGACAACTACACTGTCCAGTATATTTGCATAATTTGTTATTGAATATCGCACAAATTAAGAGAAAGCCAGTCCGTTTAGCAGCTACCTGAGAAGAGTTTCGACAGTAATTAATAAATTAAAATTTAATTTAATTTTGCTATACGGCTTTTCCATATAGCCAATATTCATCTTAATGACTTATATTTTACATCAATAATAGTGACCTTCTTAACTCATTTGTATACCTTTTCATATACTCACAAGAAACATTCACAGAACAGCCCAGCTGCCAACGTATTAGATGTTTCCAGAATAGACTACTCGGTTGATCATCATCATCATGGCCTCGCAAGCTGACACAACTCACCCTCCCTTTTGCAGCTCCCTAAAAATGTGGAAGAAAAAAATCTAAAAATCCCGAAGCACACACGTACACACTAGAGCTTTCTAATTGCCTACGATTGACCTGAAAAGCTTGTAACGACGACTTACAGTATGCAAGTGTTTTCTGATTTATACCGTTTCGTGCAGATTTAGAGGAAATTTTCAGGATAAGAACAGGTCGCCTAATGTCGCCAAGATGAAGCTGAAGATGAAACATTCGTGTATCGTACCGTAAATGTTTTCACTGGGAGGTCATTAGCACAGTATGTATTTCTGATAAGAACGTGCTCAAGAGCACAATAAATTACAAACAAAATTATAGCTATCTAAGTTATGGAAGGACGTTACGTGGTTGTTTTCTATTAAGATTGTTACTATATTTAATACCACTCTTATACTACGTGAAATTAATAATATAGTTTATTAAGCTATTCGACTAAACTACTATACATTAAGGTGACGTTTCGGGTATCTTACCGCCCATCATCAGACCATGCTGTTAGAGAAACACAAAATAGAAAAGGTTACAAATTTTGAATACTGTATTTCCGAATATTACAGTTACAATTATCAAATTTTTACAATTCCAATTATAATTACCGATACTGCAATTACAATAATCATATTTTTACATTTCCAATTATAATTACTAAGATTACAATTAAATTGGAATTGTAATATCTTAGTAATTATAATTGGAATTGTAAAATATTGGTAATTATAACTGTAATATTCTAAAATATTCAAAATATTTGGAACCCTTTCTATTTTCTGTCCCCCAACAGCATGGTCTGATGATGGGTATCGGTAAGATACCCGAAACGTCACCTTAATGTATAGTGGTTTAGGCGAATAGTTTAATAAACTATGTTATTAATTTCACGTGGTATAAGAGTGGTATTAAATATAGTAATAATCTTATAGCTTGATCTACATTTTAATTAAAATTCTTATTATAAAATAAAAATTAAATTTAATTCTAAATAAATTCAAATGGAATTTAAAATAATAATGTAAAGCTTTGTATGCAACTGCATAGTGAACGCTTCATGCCTATATAACCTCATATATATATGCAGTTTGATTTCATACCTGAGAATATATACCACAGCCTTCTAGCCAATGGCTGACCCTGGATTGACTCATCAAGTGAAAAATAAATTGATAATAATGATAAATAGGTAGATTAAGATTATGTAGGAGTTTTTCAAGTTGTGGGCCATCGACAGATCTGAATTTGATCGACAGGTTTTAGTGAGGCCTTCACAACGTCATAAAAATCCATTTAGCTCTAGCGGCGCTGTTATATGTTTAAGAACGGACACACACACACACACATGGTGAAGCAACGAACGTCATTAAAACTTAAAAATAAGATTTGTATGCAAAACTGCAGAGTAATACTAAACATAGCATCTTTCGGTCAGTGAACAATAGTGCTGCTTAATTCATTGTTGGAGTTTAACATCCTAGTTTTTAATATAGTTCCCAAGTGTTCCCTTAGTGGGGCGCTCCCTGGGGGAACACTTGGTTCTTTGGGGGGCCGGCGCTTGCTGTTTTTATGAAGCATTTTTAAACAATATATGGACAAACCATCTCACTAATCCAAGTACGAAGTGTTTTGTATCCATTTCTATTATTCGATAGTATGAACCAGAGCTGCAATGCTCTGGTTCATACTATCATATTGAGGTAAACTTCTCTTATTCTTTTACAAATATTTTTATTATTCGTATTTTATTTCTTTGAGATTTAAATGTATTGAAGTATATATTAATTTATAAAAGTATGTATATTAATAGCTAAATTTTATATCAAATCTGTTAATTTCACTTGTTCTGGAATCTGGAAGCGCGTGAAATTTATGACAAATTTTAAGGGGGCTCAAGGTATAAAAGTTTGGGTACCTCTGGGTTATGCATATAGTTCTGATAGACTGACAAGGATGAATATATCACATCAGCAGAGGAAGAAAAGAGTTCGAAATATTGTATAGAAGCAGTTCCTGGAATCACTGCAATGTCCTCCATATGACACTATCAGAAGGCAAGATGGAATGCGCCAGTATCAGACCAGCAAATAACGCCACAGGCTGCGCAGTGACATCCATGGCGTAAAATATTGACACTCTTTATTGCTATTTAATCCACTTGGTTAATGCCAGGGGTTGCTGGTTTTAGGAAATGTGACTGCTGCCCAAAGCAGGGGAACACATTCAGCCATTTCGACGCACTATCTCCGTTTCACATCAGTGACAATGCGTTTCGTTCGGATGATGCCTACTCGACCCCTTCAGACCGAGTAGTTTACATGAATTTTTATGGCAGCTTCTGACTTTTAATGCATGTTCTGTCACGGTCGGTCCACATCTAACATTTTCTTACACGTCGTACAGCAGCCCAAGTATTAGAGATAAGTAATCTCACCGACTAAAAGCGATCTGGCAATCCGCCAGCACGTACTACACTCGTGACCCCGCTTTTCCGGTCGGTAACAGTTTTGTTGGATCACGGCAGCTGATTACTCCGACTGCCATCGCCTGTCGGGAGTGTGGAGTGATTAACGGCGAGGTCACTCCCATTTTTACATGATACTCTCGACACCCGTGGCGCATCATGTAAAAATTGTAGGGACCCCAGGCACACGGGACCCCGAGAAAGGTAGCGTGAGTGATTAATGAGGAACAAGAAATGTGCATTAAGCATCGGGGCTTCGTCGTCCCGATGGATGAAGGCAGTTTGGCCGACGAGAAGTTTAATTAATGGCAATCCGTAGCAAAAAGACGCCATTGCCGTCTGACGACAGAGATGCCGATGAAATATTGCTCGTCTCCATTCTGTCCTCACTGTGTAATAAGAAGTGATGGGCAAGAACTGGTGTACCATGAAAGCGCTAGCACCGTTTTGCCAATATCAGAATTCAGGCGGCAGCGGGTATCTAGAGAGGATCGCTGTTATCTGTGACTTGGGAAGTGTTGTCTCTGTGTGTGGAGAGTCGTGGAGTCGGTTCTTGACACGGGCAGCACGGAGATGTAATGATGGTAGCGATAATGTAACAGTGAGCTTTCATAATTACCGGCGCGTGCATCGCTAATATGATCCCAGAGGAGAAACAGAATGTTTCCGCACTAGAAAGGAGTTTTATGACAGTTAAAACATGTTCTGAACGTACAACTTTCACTGATACAAAAAAAAAAAAAAAAATATATATATATATATATATATATATATATTATATATAAAATCATGAAATGTTTTTAGTGCGGACTAAAGTATGATCTAAAAGCAATTTCGAAAAATGGAAAAAAATAAAAATAATTAAAATAAAAACATAATATAACACACTAACCTGGTTCGATATCACTGTCTGTCTTTGGTCCAGTCCATTGATCATAATGTACAAATCAGCGTCGTGCCTTATACTCTACGACACATTTTCAAAAGAAAGACATCTGAAAAATATTTTAAAACAAAAAGAGCCTCAGTTCAAAAATATTCTTTATAACTGTAAAAGCTTTATTGTAGTCAAACTCATATCACCAAATCATGTATGCAATAATAATAAATTTAGTATCCTTAAAAATAAAACCTGAACGTGTCTTTTCTGCTTCCACATATTATTCAGTAAAACTCAAATTGACATTCGAATTCCAGTCACTTCTTCTTTTCTTTCTTTCTTTCTTTTTTTCCCCCCTATAATGTTCTCTTTATTTATCAAAATCAATTTAGTAAGCGATTTTGGTTCAAACTGTTAAGGACTCCTGGCAAATGCAGTATGTCTATAGTAAGAATTAATTGGAAAATACGGAATGTGCATTGTTTCCAGTGCAAAGGAATAAGGGGGTTACAATTTCAGTTTAACTACAAAAGTTGTTCAAATTTCTTGATGAAGTTGCCACTGTGCTGCTGCTGCTTGCACGGTTGTAAACTAAATTAAGACAGAGGTTGTTTTTATTTCCTTATACTTGTCTAAAGTAGCTTCGTTACTTCAAGCAGCTCAGAAATTAAGCTAAGAAATTCTTTGAAATGTACCTCTAAGTAAGATACACTGCTCGACAAAATGAACAGAACAAAATGTTTTTCATGAATATTTTATTGTGAACAGTTTCGGCAAAGGCGAATATTTGACATAATAGGCATCGTGGCATGCAAATTCCGAGTATCCAATGGAAATCGACCTATCACCTTACAGAGCCACAGATTTTACAAATTATTCATGCTTATAAAAACACGGGTTGCGACCACATCATTCTCATTTTTGGCTTACTAAGTGTGATAGCCATATCTCCAGTCTCAGGATGGTAAGTCATCGTCGTTCAGATGATTCTTAGAGATAAAAGGCCGTTGCACGACTTGAAGCCGGGCAGTCGCAGGCTGCGTGACACATTACGCAAACGGAACTATGGAACCAGTTTCAGGAGACAGGAACCATTAAAGAGTTGGTCAAGGTTGCCCGAGGGCTATCCTACGATGGAATCCTACGATGTCGTGTCATCCACTGTCTCTCTAGGTTGCTGCCGCCACAGATAAAAACTGCGTTTAGAAGGCTGAATTAAAGTGGACTCCATGCAAGGAAGCCAGTGGTTTGTATCCCATTAACCCCAAACCACCGCAGAGCTCGTCAAAACTGGTGCCATGAACATGTGACTTGGAGTCCTGACAAATAGGACAGAGTTCTGGTCTCTGATGAGTCCCGTTTTAGCCTACAAACAGATTCTAGACGTTGTTTCATCTGGAGACAGCAAGGAATGTGGTATCATCCCTCCAACATGAGAGAAAGGGACACTTCGAGTGGAGGCAGCGTTCTCGTGTGGAGCGAAATAATGATCAACGGCCGCATCTCTCTCTTCATGTTTTTGACATGGGTACCATAACTGTGCAAAGGTACCGCGAACAGATTCTGGAAGCCTATGTGCGACTTTTTAGGGGTGCGGTTGTCCCAGATTTTCTTTTCATGGACGACAATGCCACTGCACATAGAGCTCAAGTAATGGAGCAATATCTTGAAACTGAAGATATCCAACGACTGCCGTGGCCAGTACGATCAGCATAATTAAATCCGATCGGACATGCGTGGGACGCCCTTGGGCGTTGCATTGCACGTCGACATCCAACTCCTCAGTCACTTTGTGAGGTAAATTCTGCGCTGGTGGAAGAATGGGATTTCTTCCTACAGAATCTTATACACACCCTTATATCGAACATGGTTCACCTCTGTCAGGCCTGTTTAGCCGTTGGAGGAGATTATATGCTGTACTAATGTGGTGTGACCATATTTTCGAGCATATTGTATCGACTTCTGTTATGTGATTTTTGGTAATTCTGATACAACCCCTATAAATGTCCCTTACACTTGTCCGAGTTTCTAGCTGTCTCCTCATTTCATCGTTATTCTATGGTACACGACCACACCATACCAAATTTTGTCCCGCTTCATCGCAAGCTGAACGTTTTCTACGTATTCTGTTAATTTTGTCAAGCAGTGTAGTTCAGCTATAATAGCACTTACATACTTATAGTATAGGTACGAATAAAGGGAACTATAACCCTCTTGTTGTGTTGTACTGATAAGAATACCCATTTCAGACATTCCACTGAATTCTTAACATAGACATACTGCATTTTTTACGAAACCTTAACCGGAAGTTGGCACCACAATGCTAAGTAATATTATACGAGTAATTATTATTATTATTATTATTATTGCAATAAAGATTTCTACTTCTTATTTTAGAGAAGTTTTACTTAGTAGTGCGGTATAGGGAAACTGCAAATGCTTGTGGTAGCAGCCTTAAAATTTGAGAGATCAATGCCTTTCTCAATGTGTAGAGTCTCTTTTTTGCCTGTGTGTAATATAATGATGTAAGTCACACTACAGTTGCTCGAATAGTTCCAAAACTACAACTGTTTGACTGCAGAATCACGCAAACATAGCAGCGACTGAAAAAGATGGCTTGGTTATTTATTTTCGGGATTGAATCCGAGTTTCTGGAAGCCGTCGCTTAAGATTAACACTTGAAAGCCCTCATTTGAAATAAATTAACACAAGGTTAATTAATTTCAAGTGAAGACTTTCAGAAACTAGCAATTTTTAAGTACTTTTATAGACTTCTCAAGTTGCCGTAAAAGTTCTTTCCGGCTGATATTGGAATCGCGGCTTTTTCCCCAGCGATTTTAGCCGAACGTTGTTGGTTTTTAGACGCATTAGCAACTCGGGTCATATTGCTCTATTGTATGTTATTTTTGTAGAAGCGTCTATACACGAGCTGATTTGCGTGTTGTGCCGGCTGGAATTCGGCTAACTGCAATTTCGATTGAAGAGGCCTTTAGAAATTCCTCTAGCTATCCAAAGGACTCGAACTCGCATCTCTTCAAACCTGTGTCATGAACAAAAACCACAATTAATCTTATCAGTGTTATGCAATAGTTGTTGGATTTTAGTACGTAGTTATAAATTATTAAATGTAAAAATAATAATAAATAAACTATAAATATAAACAGTGGATAATAACATATTAAATTCGATTTCCACAAATGCTAATTAGTCATAAGGAACTTGCTGCCCGCATTCTAGCCAGTTCTAGCCCATGTCCAAAAGGGATTAACTGCCTCTGCAATGGAGGCTACGTCATCCACTGTCATCGAGAACGGTATCTGAAAGAGCCAATGAACTATATTGTATTGCTCCTACTATGGTTTTTGTTATTATTTAGGGGCGTAATAGTGCAAGAGCTGCTGGGGTTATATTGCGCCAATAGCATAGTACCATAGTGACAGTCTGCATTTAGTCTTGCAAATGCATGGCAGATGTGGAGTCCTCCGTGACAGTATAATGGTTTCGCCAAGTAACTCGTTTGTAGAGGGCTGGATTCGAATCCTCTCGGGGGATCTAAGCATTTTTAAAGGCCTTTTCAATCGGGGCCGTATTTATCCAATGTCCGGTGAAGGGAGTAGGGTTCCCCCATGAGTTATTTCAGAGTTTTCAGCTCGCACAATGCGCAAACTGGTCGTGAATATACAGACATAATTAATACAGCACAATACGGTTTAGATGCTAATTTAATATAAATAATAACAATTATAACTAGATGTGGAAAAGCTTGCATGTGATGTAACTGTGCTAGTTTTTCCAAATTACTTTACCAAATCATGAAAAGTATCGACTTCAACATTGTTCACGAAGGAGGTAAAGCAGAAGTTGAAATTCATGCGGTGTCGCCTCCACACTGAAGCCTTGTATGCGATAATTCTTTATTAATTCACCACATTTAATTCCTTCAAATGTCAACATATTTAAATGATACCCATTGTTTTATACCACTACACATGCTATGGTAGTTGAGATGCATTTGTCCAAAATTATTGAAAAAATGAATCCACTCTTTCAACTGCTGAAGAGAAAATTCTAAGCTACTTAAATGGATAAAACACAATGCTGTCATAAGAATATGTTTCTGGGCATTTAAGTACTTTTAGTGTAACATAACATTTTAAAAGTCTGATGCGACAGAAATTTTAGCAGTAATATAATTATCCAAATTGTTATACAAGTATTAAGTTCGAATCTCCTTGATAGTACAGTTCACTACAATAGGGCACAACCAAAAAGAAAAATTCGAGGTAGTTTTCCTACGATAGTCTAAAAGAATAACCTCATCTTAAGAGAAACAAGTATGTTGCACAAACTGTTTAGGGCACAATTTACTAGAAAACAACGGACCAATCCAAAAAGAAAATACAGATAGATCATCAGACGAATGAACATCCGATTTCCTAGATTATCCCCCGATCGGTCGTGAGAGACATAGAGCTGTAGCTCGTATTTGTTGTGGTTTCTTGGCGTTCATATTTTTATATACACTGACACTCGCTTAAGATGTTTCATTCGGGACCAAACAATTAACATCTTAAGCGGATAAAAGCCATAAGATAGTCGAAAAGTACTTTTTTTACCAAATTGAATATTCAGACCAGAAAGGCATTCTTGTTACCGTAATCAATTGTTTGTACTTTATTATAGGCTTCGACATCTGGTCAAGTTGAACAAGTACAGTTAATTGGCCTAATTCGTTAATACAACGTGTTAACTGTATAGTTAAGACAAATAAGAAGTGTCCAGAACTTGGAGAAATGATTGTGCATTAACAGATTAAAAAATTCTAAATGGTTGTTGTCAAACGTAAGAAAGCTTGGTAGAAAGGTAGGATAAATATGAAAACGAAAGAGCTTTATTAATCTTGGTAAAGCATAAAAAATATAAATGGCAGCTGTAAGTAATGCCATTTTCCCAGTTTAGGATTAGGGTATCATAACACTTTTTTTTTTTTTTTTCTCAAATGGCATAGATCTCTCATACGGAGCACAATATACCTGCGCAAGGAGACTTGATACTACATTATTTCAATTAACAAATCATGGTTTGTATTCTTAGAGTATTTCCACCTTAGAGAGCATTTTACAAGTATTTCTTCGTATTCAAATAATGCACAGCACAGGCCCAACTACTTGGGCCTGTGCTATGCATTTCATGGAGCATTATTTGTTCAGATGGGGCACCAGTTTAGGATTAGGGTAGTAATACAAAACAATGTCTTCAATAGGAAATTGTTTATTTTTGTATTATGTCTGTATAAGGAACGCACCCAGAAGGGTGACTGCTGGACTTCAGCTCGCCTTGTCTGTATAAGTGTGTTCGACAAAACTTCACTAACGGTGTATTTAAATGCTATGGGAAAACTTCTCTGTAACTTTCTTCTCACTTGTGGATAGGCATGACAATCATCATCTGTGACCATACCGCAGGGAGACTGCATATCCTCCGAAACTGATTCGCCAACCACTTCCTCCCATAAACGATGCATAATAAATAATTTGTACAAATTTACTAAGTAAAACATGTAATACTCATGCAGTGTTGTAACAAGTGTGACATGGAGTTAATTATAAGGACTTGTATTACTTTCTGTTTGCGCACATGCACAGTGACGTATCCAGGTGTCATCGTAAGGGGAGGCATGGCGACCAAGTTTTTGATTTTCTTTTAGAACGCTTCTTGCGTTCTTTTTCTGTAATTTCAAATTTTTGGTTAGGGGGGGGGGACATATGCTCCTTCTGCCCATCCTTGAATACGCCCCTGCACATGCAGCATCTGGGCAATTATACTGTGAGTTACCTTTTCATAGTGTAAAGTGTATTGATGTCTAACGGCACCAGGGGTTTCCCCCATCTCCGCGTTTCTTTCATTGTAGGTGTACCAGTTCACTGGGAAGGCCAGAGATTTAAAAGTGTGTGGATTTTGTATATGTGTAGTGTTGTGTATATCGTTGTTCATCTGGCCGTTTAGCCGCTGGACCCCTACTGAGGTACCTGGTCTGCCTCCACGAGGCCAAGTGTGTTACCCACACTTGGAGGCAGACCAGGTACACAGAATGAAATTTTACTCTGGCAGGCCCTGCCACCTAGTTTCCTGAGATTTCAGTGACTAGGACCTTCTCATAATAGAAGTTGGGCCCTATTTATTAGAGTAAACAAAGTAGTACCAAGGTGTTCTAGAGATGGCAATACCGCCAAATGAAATGAGATGGCAATACTGTCAAAACAGTAGGCAGTACGGAGTCGGTGTTGCAGATAAGATCAGTTCCATTATAAAAAAAAACAAAAAACAAAAGCTCATGCAGTTTCAATCTATATTGCATTTGCATTGATCTTACGATTTCCATTGATCTTACTATATCGAAAGAACGCAAAGTCTGCTAAAAAAAATAATAATGCTTTTAAACCCCTTTACCTCCTCTCTTTAGCCTCATGGCTTGAAGTGCCTTAAACTCTTTTATGATAACTGTGCATTACTAACTGATATACATTGGGAGTGCAAAAACTTTAAACCAACTATAGCACTAGTCGAAAGGCTTGTAAAATTGTTTAATGTAAAATAAATAAACAAAAAAAAAAAAAAAAACTCATATAGTCAACAAAGATTAAAATAAGCATTGCATTACTATTTCATGTGTTCATGCGTAATATAATGGGCTTTTATCGATGGAATATGTTTTCTTCTTTTGTTATTTCGCTAAGATTCCAGTGAGCTCACATGCGTGCATTGTTCATGCATACTCTTCATGACAAAATCCTGTTCGTTTGCCTGATGTCATTATCTGAATGATTACTTTCTTACTCAGCAAGCCGCGGGCATTCTGAAGTTTGATAAATGTGTGTGTGTGCGTGTGCTCTTCATTGTGTAGGCCTTGCGGGCGACAGGTCCTCAGAGCACGAATTTACGTCATGTAAGTCCCACTAGCATCCTTATTTCGCGGTGCAATAAGAGACAGGCGAGATTTGTCAGCAGTGTGTACGACAGGGTTTGGCTCCCTGCTTGGGGTGGTGTTAGCAAGTGGGAAACCGAGCATTCCATTAGATTCCGAGAGAACGGGCTATTTCCTCTCTTGTTGGCCACTTCTGCGTCAGGCAGTTGCCATGACGATGAAGTATAGGACGTGTTTCACACACGTGCTCTCTCTCTCTCTCTGTCCTCTTTCCCCCCCCCCCCCCCCCCATCCGCCTCGGGCGGAGACACTATGTCATTGCAGATCCCTGCACAGTACCGATTCGTTTCGGTTTGTCGTTTCTTGTTGTGGGCATCTTCGGAAAATAGATGGAACGCTACGAACTCTCACTGCGTCTTTCGGAACACAAGCGCTGCAGGCTATGAAAGGATGACGAAGTGAGACGACGAATCGGAAAGTTCAGAGAAGCAGGAGTTTTAATACTGTATGGTCGAAAGGCACGAGTGGAGGGTTTTGTAACAAAATGGATCATATCGTGTAGGGAGAGAGAAATCTGCTAAAAATGTCGGAAATGTGCCATATCGAGTAATCCACCCATCACAGCACTCATTTCCTGTCTCACTTCGTATCCACTCACACGCAGCCTTCGATTGGGCCGTGTCTGAGTGATGGATAGGCCTTTCGAGTGAATGAAATTCTTTATCCTCTTATTTTATCTTATTCATTTATTTCTTTTACCTTTCTATTATTCTCGCTGTCTGCTTCTGCAATCTCGAGAGAATTTCAAACGATTTTTTTCAGGAAAGAAGTATCTAATGGACCGAATCAGTGAAATGAAACAATCTCAGCCTAATCAGATAAAATAATGTTTTGGATATAATGTTAATAAGATACAAACACATTTTTAACATCTGTTTGTCGTTCGTGTAGCTAATCAATACAATTTAAACAAAGAGATGAAAGCATCTCCTAAAAGTTTAATATCGCTGTGCATTAATCTAGCCTCTAGACAATTCGTTGCTAAGCTAGCACTGCATGCATTACCAACAATGATAGGCATGTGCTGCGGAGATTATATTACCGGAGTGGTTAAATCAAGCATACTTCCGATGAATTTATACAGCAGCACACTCCTCTAAACATTTAGCCAACACTTATTTACTTAGTAAGCAGGACCGCCATGGTGATCATGTGCACACCGTTGGGCTGGTGAAACAAATGATTATGTTGCTGCTGCATGAATTTACTGGATCGTGCTCGCGTTATTGGTGTTCCTAGCTGATTGACTCGGGGCTAATTTCCTGGCTGAGATGATGACAGTGAGGGAAGGGGAGGAACGGCAATACTCATGAGAATTTTTAACAAAGCTCTTTGCAGCTAAAGATAATTTTTTTTTCAAGAGACCAAGAATGAAAAACATCATAGAAAAATTTGAGATTCGTTATCTTAGATCAGAAATATTTTATCTACATGGTCAAAAATTTTACGGAACAGAAATATCAAAACTACTTCGGTGCTCAGGCTTCTCTTTTCTAATAGCATTGCCTTTACCCAGAATCATCTATAAAAATAACGCCATAAAAAAAATTAAGATTTATTAAAATTCGTTGGAAAGGTTTGTGGACTGAAGTTAACGATAGTGAAACGGAATGTCAAAGAGGAACGGTAGATTAGTGCAATTCCATTGCCCTATGTCAAATTCAGAAAAGCCTAGTAGATCATAACATTTCTAAAAGAAAAGGAGAGAGAGAATTTTTATTGCAACGATAAGATAAAACAGAACTATGTACAGTTTATGTTGCAACCTACCAATCACGGCCTCAGGCCAGGGGGTCCCATATTTAAGCGATGATGCAATGAAAAGCATACAAATAGCTTATACAAGGTAGGGCAGGAGAACGAGCGATTTTAAAAACCGATGTTTTGGGTATGGGTATGATGGGGAAAATTGCGTCGCCCGACATACTCTTATCTATATAATATTATTTAGCAACCAGAAAACAGAGAGTGGTTCACAACAGCTTTTGCCGTCAAGGCATTTTACAAAAACGACAGTCACGAAGCCGCTCGGCCTTTTATTTCGTGTTTACTTTAAGCTTAAGCGTCAAGGTCCTTCTGATCCTGCCATTAAAGCATGGGCACGTAATTTTGAAGAAACTGGTTCTGCTTTCTAAAAGAAGCCTTTGGATGGAATGAGAAGTGACCATTCAAAGAACATCGCAGCTGTCGGGACCGCTCTTAAACGGAGACCAAAATGTTCCGTACGTCGGCATGCACTGTCGTTGAATTTATCCAACAGTAGTGTACGACGGATACTACACCAGAATTTAAATTCCCATCGTTACAAAGTCGGATACTACAAGAATTGAAACTTAGCGATCTCCTTTTCCGTAAAAATTTTGTCAAGAAATGCTAACTCAAATGGATCATTATGAAGACTTTATTCGCAATCTATGGATATCTGAAGATCGCTTTCATCTAAACGGCTTTGTGACTGTTGGGATCTGAGAAATTCTTAAAAGCCTCTTAAATCAAGCCTTTAAAAAAATAATTTATAATTACCGATTTTACGCAGTAGCCCTACCCCTTTGAATTCCGGATTTTTCAATCTGCACAACATGTAAATGAGTCCGTTAACCCACACTTGTGCAGACATAATACACGAAAAAGGCTATGTGAACTAGAACATAACAATTCATCGCACTATAACCAACATCATAGTGCGGATTTGAATAAAAACTAACTAGTAAATTAGCGTGATTTCTAGTAAATTAGCGTGATTTCATGTAATCCGAGTAGTTTTGTAAAGAAATAACCGAAATTAAATAGGTCCGGACAGAAGTCATTGGAATTTGTTTTAATGTGAAACTTTTTTCTATCCAACACCCTGAGCAGGTGGGGGTATTCTATTGTATAATAAATAGAATCATATATATTATTTATAATGTATAAAATTTTCTACTCACTTCTTCACGCATGCTGTGAATAGTTTAACTTAAAACTCTTTGGTTACTGCTATACTCTTTAACTAAAATTTTCCATGACGATGCGCTTGACACGTTTCAGCAGCTTTGTCAATTTAACCGACACCAGCAGAAGCCTGACAGTAGCATCTTCTGGCTTCGAAAACGAAGAAAAATACTGACACCTTTCCTTGGCTAGCAGGGAAGACATTAAACTACGATAAAGATGAAACAAGAAAAAACTCCAAGCACAGTATAATGACTCTTTTTTTGGAGACGTGTTCTTCTCTTTTGGTATTTTTGGCTGCATAAATAGATCGACAATAAGCACGCTCCTGTATTCATGGTGCGTGTAGACGCCCGCACGTGTTCCCGTTTTTCTATACACTCATATTTAAGAAAATCAATAAAGACTCCCTCGAGTTTTTCACAGACACAAGAATGCATAACATTCGGAAAAGAGGGCGAAAGTTGATCTATTATTATTTTTTGTCTGTGAAAGATGTAGAAAAGAAGCTGAAATCGATGTTAATATTACTTCCTACTTTCATTTTTTTTTTTCTTAATGGTCGAATAAGAAAACCCAACTATAATAGGCAAAACTTGTGGGTAGCGCAATCAATATATATGCGTCTAACCCTAGAGAAAGTTATTCAAGCAAGCAAATAGATACCTTTTAGCGCATATATCTCGATAGATACAATAACTCTATATAAGAATGCCCATAGAAAAGCATAAAAGCGATTTTTAAACTTTTGATATCACGTATCAAATTGGTATTTCTAGAATGGGAAAGCTAATGAATATACAATAGGAAAGGTAATAAATATACTGTAATATATATTCATCACCTTTAAGAATAATCTCTATTCATTTCGTTATGGCAAGAGGACTGTATTATAAGCAGAATATTAAAGTTTAACGGAGACAAAAATTATCTAGAAATAGAAAGTTAAAATTGTTAGATGTATCTCTATAATCAATAATTACCAAAACAGAAGTTTCATCGCATACGAAAACCTATATTGGGGCCCCATCAGCCTTATTAATTTCAGTAATTTTTGACACAAATTGTAAAAATTATAACAAATTTATTCGCCGCTCACCATAGCTACACAACGTATCTGCATTCCCCTCATCATAACTGCTTAATATAGCTACACAAGAGGCAAGTCAGTTACCGCAAACCTAGCTGTCTTTGGGCAGTTTATAACGAAGATGGTGGATAGCAGTCGATAAGTAGAACTTATTATTACGTGCCTTGCTTAAGAATCTAATATAGCCTCGCAAAAACATCTTTCCAAGAAATTAAGGCACTGTGAAATTCAAAATCCCCTTCATTCCTGGCTAATTCGCTATTTTAGCAACAGAAATTACTGCTATCTGTTATGAAACCAACTTATTAAGTTTGCCATTCAGTAAGGTGTTCCAGGCTTCTCGCTGGAACCTCGATTATTTAGCACTTCTTGGAAGCATCATCAATGACAGAGTTTGTATTAATGTTTATATTCAATCAATGAAATCAGCATATGTAGTTCGATATCTTTCACAAAACGGAAGAAAAAGGATATCCTCACATTCAGATACAGTTTCTGCAACTTCGAGAAATATATATACAGTGGAGGGCAAAAAAACTGCATCACTTACTTGTGAATTTTGCAAATAATATGTTCTGCGCTGCATTGTGGGTTGCAAAAATGTTCGAAATGCATTTGTTAGATGGGATATATATCTCTGTGAGTGAAAGCCAATAAAAAGACTCCACCTTATATACGTAATTGCCAAATATATCTTCCCAAAGGGTAAAATGCGTAATTAATGGGAATAAATCATGATAACCAAACATACATTTTATTGCTTTTATGTGTACAAACTGAAATGACAAGTAAACGTAATAGTACTATGTACTGTTTTTCTGCAAAATAAGTCCTCAATATTTTGTTGTTCCTCCGAGAGCTGCAATTACAGCCTTAAAACGATCTGGCATAGAGTTAATGAACTTCTGGATATACGGTTGCCCAATTTCGTGGTACCATACCCTTACAATGCTCTCCTGCAGCTGAATCTTACTTGTTGGTTTCTTCTGAGCAATTTTAGACGACATTATGTACCAGAAATTTTCAATAGGATTCAAATATGACTGTTTACGGGCGAGTCCAACACTGTAATGGCTGCATTTCTGAGGTATTACTGCACCTTAAGAGAGAAAAACGAAGGAAACATTGGTGTAAGTATGTTTTGAGCCTTGTGAGACAAGAAAACAAACTCACCATTAAATCTAAATAGCATAAAACTTAACCAATTTTGCTGTGTGGCAAGGTGCTGTGTCCTGTTAAAAAATGCAGTTTTGGACGTCTGTGTGGTGATCCCTAATAACGGGTTTCAGGCACTCCTCCAAGGTAGCAGTGTAGGTTACTGCATTCACCGTTCCGTTAATAAACTTAATTCGCCCCCCCCCCCTTTGCTTGTTATGCATCCGCAGACCATCTTGACCGTCGGAGAACTTTACAATCGATATTACGCAGTCAGGATGGTATGCCTCCGATTTTCGTCTTCTGACATATCGCTTCCCATCGGAGCCATGCAGGTTGAATTTCGATTCGTCAGAAAGGATGACGGTGTCCCATTGCTCTTTTGTTAATTAAACATGAGTTTTAGCCCAAGCAAGTCGCTTCTTCCACATTTGTTGTGTCAACAAAGGCTTCTTCTTGGGTCGACAGGCATACAGACCATATTCCGAAAGTCGTCTTTGGACAGTTCGTGCACTTGTTTCAATACCAGAGGCCATCTCAAAGTAAAGTTTTAGATCAGGGTAGCGATTACGAAGGCATAGCCGTTTCAAATATCGATCTTGGGAAGGCGTAGTCATTCTTTTACGACCAGATTCTGGTCTCCTCTTCGTATCACCAGTTTCACGCTTTAATTTCAGCAACCAGGATACTGTTGACAGGTGGCAGCCTATTTTATCAGCGATAAGACGCGTAGAAAGCCCTTCCTGGGACGGAGCAACAGCTACATTTTTTTTTCTTGGTGTCAACTGAACATATGGAGCTATGTTTACACCTCCGCAAAACACGATACTAATGAAAGTGCATAGCCTTCCAACGCCGTATTTATAGAAACGGCTGATGCAATACCTTGCAATTACTGTTTGATGCAATAGAAGTGTTATCTGGCGCAATACCTTTGCTTTGCGACAAACAAAATGACTGTAATCAAAAAATATCTTATACATTTCACTACAAATGTTACTTTTTTTTAAGGTGATGCAGTTTTTTTTTAGCCGTCACTGTAGTTCAAATAGGCAATGATGTTTGTTGTTTGTTTCAGGCTATCAGTGATTCATACCACGTTGCGCCGTACATGTTATGTCTGTAAATTGCGTGTGTTTTGTGGCCGATTTTCCTCTTTGCTGGACGAAAAACCCGAGCTTCCGCAAGAAAAAAAAAAACCTGCCACCCACGCCTGAGATCGAATAACTCAACCGCGTTGTGAAAAAGGCCCATCAAAATTCCTCACGTCATCGAAAGGATTCGAACTCAGATCTTTTTCACCTCATGTGGAGAGGAGGCCGATTATACCAACTGTGCTACCCTCGAGGGCCCAGGCATTGAAGCAGATAGGCTTCATTAAATGAAACACTATTTCAACTCAGCAATCTTCGATGTTTTTTATTCAAAGCATTAGAGTTGCCTAATACATATACGCTGGTGTTCAAAGAAAGTGCATCGCCCCTTAAAATTGTAATTGTCGTCCTAATAACGTAAGTATATGGCAATATTTCTTACAGATTGCATCAGATTGACACGCGTAGGTGATGACGTAATATTGCATCAGCTGTTACTTTCAGTTATATAAGCACGCTCTGCAAGATTTGCAGTTATTCCTTGCTTGAGTCGGGATGGCGAGTTACGTGCAGGTGACGCCACAAAGAAAGAGTGCTATTGTTGCTTTACGTGAGGAAGGATGTTCTTCCCGTCATATTGCTTATAGAGTGTCTTGTAATCAGTCGACAGTGAGTAGATTTTTTTCCAAACTCAAGAATACTGGTTCTGCTGATAGGAAAAAAGAAACCGGATGCAAACGAACCTCTACGCCAAAACAGGACCGCGTTTTGAAGCATGTATGCTTTAAAAACCGTAAAGCTTCTTCGTCTGAGGCTGAAAAGAGAATGGGAAGAACATACAGGAGTGGTAGCAAGTGCAGTAACAGTCTGAAAACGCCTCTTCAAAAATAGACTTCTAGCCAGTCGTCCTAAGAAGCCCCTCCTCACACAAAAAACGAAAATGGCCCGATTAATTTGGTGTAAGAAGCATGTCAAATGGGCACCCGAGCAGTGGAAGTCAGTTATTTTCTCAGATGAGAAGAAATTCAACCTGCACGGCTCTGATGGGAGACAAACAATTCGCCGTAGACGTGGTGAAGAGTACCATTCAGACTGTATGGCGTCTACAGTGAAATTCCCTACCAGCCAAATGATATGGGGATGCATTTCATATTGCAGAGTAGGTCACCTGCAGTTTAAAAGAGCTTCCGAAAATACCAATGGATACCTGGCTATACTGGAAAGCAAATTGCTGCCAACCATTAGAGACCATTTCAACCTGCCGAGTAAATGCATCTTTCAGGACTCTACTCCTTGTCATCGGGCGAAAAGTGTAAGTAGGCACTTCTGTAGTTACTTTAGCTTCATTTCTGCATTAGAGGTTCGACAGTAATGTCTTTTCATTTGTTACAGGTGAAAAAATGGTTGGAAGAACGACGGTCCATTACAACTCTTAGCTGGCCAGAAAACAGCCTGGACCTGAATCCTATAGAGAACTGTTGGCATCGTGTGGAATCTGCAGTTTCCAGAAAGAAACCAAAGACCCTTCGTGAACTTCAGGAAGCCATAATTCGTGTTTGGAACCATGAACTATCAGTTGATTATCTTCAGACACTGATCTTGTCAATTCCTCGACGGTGTGCTGCTGTCATCAGTGCCAGAGGCGGTTTAACTAAATATTAGTTTGTACCTGGTGAACTTTTCATTTTATTTTCCATTTAAAATAATAAACTGAAGCAAATTGAGGGCTCCTGATAACATTTCAGGGATAATTGATTGTCGTGTTTACCAAAACTGTTGTATAAAGGTAGCACGGCTTCTTTAGCTGTATTGCCATGCCTGGGAACTGGGCATGGCATTACAGTTAAAGAAGCCATGATCGTGGATAGAGCGCATGCATTTCGGAACCGGAAATGGCTAGAGAGTTTAAGGATATGTTCGTCTGAACGCTTCTTAATAGGGATAAGGGCTGTCGCATTCATCCACACTTTGAAGCCCTTATCCTAGGAAGAGAAGAACGGTTTAGAGTGGTTCGTTCCATTTCCGGTTCCAACTCACGAGAAGTCGACCGTGCGCTGGTGCCATAGTTCGTGTCGCGGACCTGCTGGAGCTTATACGTGCACATATATACATTTGTCGGATAACCTGGAACCATTATTGCTGATGAAGGCGGCCGCTGCTGCCGAAAGCTCCTGTTTTAGTAGTTTTTAGTAATTTTAAATATCTTTTTAGCGCTTTTAATTTTATATTTTATCGCACTTTACCCAGCCGACTGGAAACTTGCAACCGTGAAGCTCATACCCAAGAATCGTTCAAAGCCTCCAGAACAGCCGGACTCTTATCGGCCAATTGCTCTCCTCCCAGTGGCAAGTAAGCTATTCGAAAGGCAGATAAGTAAAAGAATAACTCGCCACTACGAAACAGTGGATTAAGCATGCCAACACAATACGGATTCAAGCAAGGAACTTCGACCATCGAAGCCCTCAGTGGCCTTTTGAGGACAGCAGCGGGGTGTGACAAAAAATATTTCCTTGCCGTCTCAGTCGATTTCGCTGGGGCGTTTGACGCCATTTGGTGGCCGAGCGTCCTAGCTAGACTGGGAAGGGCAAAAACACACCACACACCTATGATTTTTTTTTTTATGTGGCCCCCAAACACGAGAGGTATTAGAACCTATAATACTTAGTACCGTGCTTGGTTTGAAGGTTCAGAAGACGAAAGAAGATATTTGTTGACATTCAACCTGAACTTCTGTAGACTGTAATTTTCAGAAAATACGTATGAAGGAAGGTTGTTCCAGAAAACGGTAGTTGAATCAATAAACGAGGAAGATGAAAAGTTGGTTCTATGAGTTTGAAGTTGGACAGAAAATGGATGTTGGCTGGTGGCTGCACGTGTTCGGACTGTTTTGAAAGAGAGAGAGAGCGGGAATTATAGAAGCCAATTCAGAAGAACAGTGCCCATGGAAGTATCTGTAGAAGAGGCATGCAGCAGAAAGAGTAGGTCTATGAGACAGCGGGTGGAGAGACTCTGTTAGAGGTGAATCATTAATTAACCTAACTAGCCATTCAGAAAAGGCTAGTTAGGCTAACTAACCTAACTAGCCCCTTCTGAATGGAATTAAGAAGCCTGAGAGACGTTTTGGGGGCACCATCCCAGATGTGGGAACAATATTCCATGGTAGGGGGGAATGTCACCCTCTTTAGGAACTGGCTGGATAAGAGCAAATTTACAAGAAGAAGGAAAAACACCTTTGGAATAAGAAAGTGAAAAAAGGCGGCAAAGAATAGGAGTAAATTCAGGAGCACAGGTTTTGAGAACAAGTGAAGAAATACCATCGGGACCTGGAGCTTTCTTAGCAACAAGATTCGTCAAAATCCTTCTGACATCCTTTTGACGGAAAACCACAGGAGGCATTGAATGGAGCGTGTTGGGAATGGTGGGAGGTGTTTTACCAAGATCATTAATACATGAGTTGGAAGAAAAATGGGATGCTAGCAGGTCAGCTTTATCCTTGGCTGAAGTGAAAATAGAACCATCTGGTTTGGACAGAGGTGGGAGTAGAGATGGACAAAAGTTGTGGCCAATAGCTTTGGCAAGAGACCAGAATGCTCGGCTACCATTAGGGCAAGAAGCAAGTTTTCTACTCTTAACCTGTTGAAACTCTAGTTTAGATTGATTAATAACTGCTTTATAATTGTTGCGAGCTTTGGTGTAGGCAGAAAATGAAACAGAAGAATTAGAAACAAGCCAATTATGATATGCAACGTTCTTTTCTTGAACAGCCTTAGCACATTTATTGGAAAACCAAGGTTTAGATAAAGGACGAGATTTTAAAGTGGAGTGTGGGATAAAGGATTCCATTCCTGCAAGAATAATTTCTCTGACACGATTTGAGGAAATGTTGACATCAGAAGTTTTGAAACAGTAATCCGACCAAGAAAAGAAGAAAAGAAATCTCGCAGGTCATCCTATTTTGCATTCTTGTAATGCCAACAATGCGAGATTGGGAATAGCCATGAGATAAAGGCTCCATTGGAGAAGAGACAATCACCAGGTTTTGATCTGAAGTGCCTAAAGGACCTCTCACTTCGATCGTGTACTAAGAACGGTTGTTTGTGAGAAAAAGATCAAGCTTGTTGGCTGTATGATTAGGATTGTCCGGTATTCTTGTAGGTAAATGAACAATCTGTGAAAGGTCATTAGTAATTGCAAAAGCCTCAGCATCTCGACCAGCTGGGTCAGTGTGACTAGAAAACGGAAGCCAGTTGGAGTTGTGAACATTAAAATCACCAAGGAAAATTACCTCACTATTAGTAAAGTTGGACTGGAGAAAGTCAAGTTGCAAAGAGAGGAAGTCCAAGTGATTAGTGGAGTTGGTAGAACGGTAAAGACAACAGATGAATTTTACACAATGAGGTAGAGAGATTTTAAGCCAGAGAAGATCGAAGAGAGGAGATTCCAAATTGCCAAGTCTCTGACAGGGAATATTAGAACGGACATATGCACAAGTACCACCTTTGAGGCAAAAGGAATCATACAGCGAATAATTTGGGCATCTGAGATGAGCAGTAGTTGAATCAACCGATAACTGAGATTCTGTCAGAAAAAGTACATGGCGTTTGGCAGACTGCAAGTGGAAATGGACATCGTTGAGATTAGAATTGAGACCACGTATATTTGTGAAATGAATTAGGAAGTGTTTGGGAGGTTTAGATATTTTCGCAGATAAGCTTGCTCTATTAGTTTGACAATTCATGGTGTATTCAATAGTAAGAAAAAGTGGGTGGGACATGCTGTATGAAGTAATGAAATTTTTGGATATGGCGTACACATGGTAAGAATATACCCAGATCCTTGACATAACCTGGCCTCGACAATGCCCCTCCCCCGCATACACACTACTCGGGCTCCCTCCAGTAACTATCTGTCAGAGTAGAGGTAGCAACATTATACACTAGCTGATCCGGAAGCCTCCTAGAGAGTTACCAATAGGTTCAGTCTGGTGTACTAACTAGCGGCCGGACTGCGAACACCGGTTTAGAGCTGTACCCTCGAAATGTAAGGAATATTGGATCTCGCCACGATGTTCATCATAACCTCAAAAATCATCAATCATACTGTATGATGGAAGAGATGGGGAAGGGTTGACTGGAACTTAGCTCTAGAGACTAAACATGGGTTCCACCACTTCAAGCCTGCAATAAGCAAAGTTGTGGTATTGCACCGGTTGATGAAAGTCATCTACCACCTAGTATTGCCTGGTAACATAGAGGGGCGGCATTCCTCCATGTGGTGTGGGCGCCACACCTAGACCCCTGCTTACGTTGGTTCACACCTGGGTGGTCACCCACCATGTACTTATGCATGGAGGTTATACCCAGGATTACTAACAGTACCACCATCGTGAAGGTGCAAGCAGAGGATTTGGCTGTCACAGACCGTCCGGACCTCGCCGAAATTGAGAATGGTGGGAGATTTGTAATGGTGGGAGAAATAGCACCATATAATAAGTTGACCAGATCGCTCTACAGGGGCTGCCCCAGGGGTTCAGTTCTAGGGTCACTGCTCTGGAATATGATCTTAGACGAATTCCTGGCCCTGGACCTGGGGAAGTAAACTCCCAGGCCTTCGCAGACAATCTAATAGAAGAAGAAGAACTCTTTATTGAATACAAAACGCACACGCCGTATACAATGCCCTTCACCGGCTACAAGTCAGGGTTTACAGTAAAGGCTAATAAAAGGTTACAAAGGCTAATACAATATTACAGTAAATGCTAATACAGTGTAATAAACAAAGATGAGATAGGAGAAAAAACATTATTACTAATTGTACAAGTGTAGGATTAAACATTGGAAAACAAATGAAAAATTTACCTATGAACATATATACACAACAGCATGTTATCATGTTAAATTATTATTGTAAAGGGAGCAGTCCTTTTACAGTGCTGGAGTCATCTGAGCAGGCGCAGAAAGTTGGAACACTGTAATGATGGATCCATGGCAGTGATGGACAGGTCCTTGGGAGCAGGTTCTAATGTCCTGTGACGTGGTCCTGAGAAGGAAGTGGATGGAGTAAGTTCTGCCTGTATTTTTATCCAATGCGAACTTGTAGAGGTCGCCATCCAAGGAGTATATTTACTGCAGCATTTGCACGGGTAAAAACCGATCGGATAACTTTAACCGGTTTGGGGTGGCCTGAAGGACTGGATTGGCCCGAAGGCTTGAGACCGGGATCCTCCAACCGCAGTTAGCACAGAAGTCTGGGTTCGAAATAATGCCAACCATCATTTTTACAGCGAAGACAGTCTTCCCTCATGGATAATGGCAGGAATACGTCTAATATTTAGAGCTGCTGTCATCTGGGTGGTCCTTGGTGCAGGGGGAAGCTGAAATTTCCATATGGCCCACTTCAATAGCCAAAATTCGCCCTCAAAAATCCGTCTCAGATGCATTGCGGCAGTTGAGTTCCAGACTTCTGCGCCATAAAGTATGACCGGATAGACACATGCCTTAATATACCTGCACCTGTCTTTCCACCAACGGCCTGGTCATGGACATGCATAAGTTGTTGCTTAAGCATCCACCGGAGTCTACAGATTTTTTTTGCAGGTGGTCTATGTATGGTACAAAGGAGAGCTTCTGGTGAAAAATAACGCCCAGATCGGTGTGTTGCTGAACAGATCCTCTTATACAGTATTGGGTTGCACCATTGTTGGGTTCCGTTTGAGCAAGAAAGTCAACTGTTTCGACTTCTCAGGATTGATGTGAAGGCCGAAACCGGAGAGGAAGGCCTCGAGGTTCTGGATTTTCTGTACGATTAAGACATTTGTGTAGTCAGCAGTGTCTCCGGGGTTGATAGCAGTGAACAGCTTTATATCATCAGCGAAGGTGATAATATCAGTTCAGCCCGTCACGAAAGGCAGAAGAACAGCTGAGAACAAAATACCAGAGAGGATCCCACCTTGTGAGACTCCAGCTGTAATAGTCCTGGTGTAGCGCCGATTGGCATCGCGAACAATAATAGTCCTGTTCTTAAACATTGTCTGAATGAACCAGAGCACGTCTCCTCCAATGAGGTAATACTCATGTAGTAGCCTTGCCAATGCATGAACGTAATACTGACAATCGCTGCTGAAAGCCGAGCACAAATGGAAGTCCAAACAAACCAAGCACTTAAACTCCTTCAAGACTGGGCCACTGTCCACTTCTTAAAAATATCAACTACAAAAACTAAATCTATACTGTTGAAAGGCAGCTTAAACTTAAGAAGACCACCAGAAATTAAAATCCTTAGCCAGACAATCAAACTAGTCGCCGAACTGAAGCATCTAGGTATCATTCTAGACAACCAACCTGTCCTTCCAGCCTCATCTAAAATACTGGAGAGAAAAAATAAGAAGATATGCCGGATTAATAGCCAGAATAACAAGAAAGGACTGGGGACTCAAAAAAACGCACGCTAACACTGTACTATAAAGCCTTCTTCATCCCAGTGTTTACGTACGCTTCCCCATGTGGTTCCATAGATCCACAACGGTGGTTATCAAAAAGACCTTGGACACCATACAACGCTCAATTCTCCTGGTCATCACTCGTGCCTGCCGTACTGTTAGCACGCATGCCCTCCAAGTTCTGGCGGGGGTCCTGCCCCTCGACCTAGAAGTTATACACTGTGGAATGACATACCACCCGACTAAAGGATTACCCTACACTCTTGGGGAATACACCATCAACGTAGCAGGGAATAGAAGAGAAGAAAGGACCAGACTTGAAAGTCATGTGCAGCAGGCATGGCAGGAAAGGTGGTCTGCTTCAACAAAAGGGGAAATTACCAGGAAGTTCTTGCCTGCAGTCGGACGCGTGTATCCTAGAGACCCCCTGTCGGTTCCACCCAGGTCTATTTACAACGTTTCTCCTGATAGGCCATGGTGCTTCAACGCCAAGTTAACTTATTTTCGAATAACGGAAGACCTCCTCTGCACATATGGAGAGACAGAAACATGGTCTCACATTATGTACAGCTGCGACCATTATGAGGACCTACGCTGTCGACTTATGACGGAACTCACATATCCATCAGCAGGACTGGAGCATCACCTTCTAGACTCGAGGGATTAGTTCCTGGCCTTCACGAAGTTTTCGCAAGAGGTGTTTTCTAGGCGGAGGACACTTATTGCTATTCATCGCAACTGAAGCCAGTAACTGAATGAAACAACTCAACCTAATTGAACAGAAACATTCAAACGGAAAGACTGAGCTAACCACACTAAGGACCTTTTGCAATAGGACCAGGACCGGACACGGAACTGACGCAGTTCACTGCTCACCTGTCTCGAGATTCCTCTGCGGCGGAAGACACCAGTGATCACCAAGTCAGACTTGACTCTACACGTCTCCTGAACCTGACACCAGCGGCTGTGATCTCTGAAACAAACTCACCGGACATGAATATTGCTGCTATGGCCATTGGCCTCCCCATACCAGTGCACTCTTGCACGGTGCTTTCTTCCTACTTCCTGGGGTGGGGGGGAAGGAGAAGTCTACTGTCTGCTCCCCTCCTCGCCACCCCATTTTCTTCCATCTGGTGGGGCATGGACATGCCTCACTGACCACATGGGGTCGCCTTCTCTATTGACCCCACCTCTGTATTATCCCCCAGTCTTCAGTCTCCCCACCCTCTCTCTAACTTTGCGACCGCGTGTAATGAAGCCAAAATTTTTCAAACCCACACTCAAAAACTTAAGGCAACCATGCAACAACCCTATTACCATTCGGCCTATCCTCTTTCAGCATAAAATATAGTCACTTTTTTTTTTTTTTTTTTTTAAGGTCTTGGCCACTGAAATCTCAGGAAATTAGGTGGCAGGGCCTGCCAGAGTAAATATAACTATACTGGATGCACCTGGTCTGCCTCCACGAGGCCAAGTGTGCCAACAGCTAAAAGGCCAGATGAACAACGGTACAAAACATTACACATCACAATATCCATACACTTTTAAATCTCTGGTCTTTACAGTGTACTGTATCACACGACAATGTATACTACACGGAGATGTGGGAAACTCCTGGTGCCGTTTGACCCAAAAACACTTTACACTTTATTCTTGTTATATACCATCTTATTTCATTTTAATTTTATTTTAATATACAGTTTATACAGTCAGTATTTTTGTTTAATGATTTGAGGGCGCCTCCGTAGCCAGGTTGGCAGGAGCAGCAGTGCATAGCACGCGCTTTTTGATTAGAGCGGGGTTCGAGCCGGTGACCACCAAATACGGAGGATGCGGAAAGGTCAGGAATGACCACCAAATACGGAGGATACGGAAAGGTCAGGGAATGACCACCGCATATCCCCACAGCAATATGGCCTTAGTTGCTAATGCTCCTAATAATCAAATAACATAACATCATCGATTTGAGTCAGTGTTTTAGTGGCATCATAGATTAATAAATATCTTTTGTTTATATTTCTATTTGTAATGCCAGTCATTAATGTAACATACCATCGCGAAAAAGGGTTAGAAATGTGAAATTCCTAGGTGATGCACTTTCTTTGAACACTAGTTTATATATATGTATATATATATATATATATATTTTTTTTTTTTTTTTTTTTTTAATGAAAATCACAAGCACAAAAGGAATTTAAACCTATCGTACTCAGTACCGTTCGTGGGATTGAAAGTTGAAGGTTGCGAAGACAAAAGATACCTGTTGATATTAGACTTGAATTTCTGTAGATTGTAATTTTCAGAAAAAACACGTGACAGAATGTAGTTCCAGAAAACGGAAGTTGAAAGGATAAATGAGGAAGAAAAACGTTTGGTTCCGTGAGTTTTAAATTGGACAGAAAACGGAAGTTGAAAGGATAAATGAGGAAGAAAAACGTTTGGTTCCGTGAGTTTGAAATTGGACAGTAAATGCACGTTGACTAAATGTGGCACGTGTTTGGACTGGTTTGGAAGAGAGAGGGGGAATTACAGAAGCCAATTCAGAAGAACAGTGCCAAAGGTATGTATCAGAAATTTAATCTTGAAATTTAAATAATTTGGCATGTTAAAATTTAACTTGAAATGTAATCTTTAATCTTGAATTTGCCTCTCAGATATGAAGTAAATATATTGAACATCTTACTTTTAAAGGATCGATGTTTTACCACAGACAACTGTATACAAACAGCACCGTCTTTGTTTTAAGCCCTTTAACCGCTTGAGAGTAAGGGAGTTTTCTCTATCTCGATCTTCTTCAGAAGATAATATCAAGTAAATTTCAAGTACCAGAACTCCCCAGCTAATATCATTCCATGTTAATAGAGCAAGGCTTGATCAAAAACAGTTTCTTAAACAGGTCATCAAAAACGAATCCATAAAAAAAATAATAATAATTGTTAGTTAACTATGGAAGATGACAGATTACGGCTTCCTTGCATACCTGTTCATTAAACTGAACTTTGTGAATATGAACTCAACGAAAATCAGCTGAAAGCCTCAGACAGCCCTAAGCAGCCTTTTACTATTAAGTAGCAATAACGATTTTTTTTTATATGGAAAGCCTAGGTTTTAGGACATCTGTATCTCCCATATATCCTTACTAGGCCTAGATGTAAGGGCATTCACAAAAGTCATACTCCATGTTCATTAATAAAATGCTTAATATTCAACTTCATCAGAAATGTTTGAAATAAAAACGATTCAAATGTTTATCCGTGACTGAATTCGTGATTTGATTTCATTTCTATCTCCCCTTCACAAGGTTCATTTTATATTAAGAAAGGAAGTTATTTTAGTTATATAAAAAAAGAGTACACAACAATCTATTTAGGTTAATGCTATTTCATTTCAACGAGCTCAGAGTGTATGGGGATTTGTTTTTATCTCCTAATGCTGAGGTGCTAGTCTAATAGCCATCAGTCTTAATCAAGCGAACATGTCCTTGATAAAATCAAGATGGGGTCTTTTTTAGGGGGAAAATCGCCAATGTGTATTCATGTTTATCCATCTGTCAGTACGTAAGACCTTGACTTACAGTAGATGGATTTTCATGAAATGTTAGATTTGAGTCTTTTAGCGCTATCCCAAATTTAATTAAAATCTAATCAACAGAAATTCGACAATTTCTTAATAAAATCTCGAGTTATCCATCTATAAATAACAATATATTAATTCTAACTATAATTATTATTTAAATTTATCATTTACAGCCATTGATTCGTAACTACTAAATTAAAATTTATTCATAGTAAATGCTCAAACGCCGGCGACGTGAGTAGTACAGTTGTTACTACTCACGCACACCGCGTGGGAAGGACGGACTGCAAGGTCTGCAAGGACGGACATGTAACCTGGACCGTTCAGAGATGTTTAGACGTACCAGAGGTTCCAACGTGTGCCAGTTGAACACGCCCCAGGCCATTACCGACCGTCCACCTGCCTGAACAGTTCCCTGTTGTCATGACGGGTGCACAGCTTCGTGCGGTTTCCGCCAGATATGCACCCTCCCATCCGCTCGAAATAACTGGAAATGGGACTCATCGGACCAGGAGACCTGTCTCCAATCATCCAAAGTCCAGTGCAAACGTTCTTTCGCCAGGTTGAGGCATAGAGTCATGTATCGTGGTGTTAGCAATGGGACTCTGGTGGGTCGGCGGCTCCCATAACCTATTGCGGCTAATGATCGCCTGATGGTCTTGGCACAGACATTTCTGGCACCTCCCTCGTTGAAATTGGCGGTGGTTTGTGCCACTGTCGCTCTCCGGTTGGCTGAAACAATGCGAGACAGACGTCGACCGTCACGTTCATCCACCACAGCGCTGTTCACGATGAGATGTTATTCCGGAAATGGAGTATTCCCGACACACTCTTGATACTGTAGAACGGGGATAGTGCAATTTCTGTACCACCTCCGTGATAGTGACCCGTGCTTGGGGCACCCACTATCTTTCAAAGTCGGTTAACTCACGACGTTTATCTATAGTGACATCGAATTACCGTCTACGTGAATGCAGTGTACATATATACCTGCCAAGCGGTGGATTCATCCACTAATGAGAGGGGTGACAGCGTCGCGTTGCCCAGGAACCAGGTATCCCATGAATTCTATCCTTTCAGTGTATGTTTTCGTATTAACCAACAAGAAAAATGCAAACAGCTACTAAATTTTGAACATATAAACTTGGCCCCTGGAATGGTTTCAAGTTCGATTTTTTTTTTCGTAGCATTCTCTCCCCAGTTTCTCCTATAGAAATATCTCTATAAATTCGTAAGGAGCTCAAGTCCGGTTTAAAATTTTCAATACTTACGTAGAATATTTTAAGAATCTTGGTAACAAATTTTCTTGTCAATGGGTTGACTTATTTTGTTATAAATAAAGAAGTATTACTATTTGTTAAAGCACCTGAAATTTAACGCGCTGCGTACTTGAACTAACTTGTTATTATCCTTTCACAGTTAAATTCATTTGCCAATCTTCCATTTGCTATCTTCCTCCACATGGACTGCCTGAAAATTACAATCTAAAGACAGTCAAATTAATATGTTAATATATTCTTTCTGTTCGACTTTCTACATATCCATGATACCAAAAGTAATTAAAGATCCAGGTCATTAATATTTCGTATATGGGATTACCGTAAAAATACAAAGACGGTAAAACGCAAAACAAAAAATAAACAGATTTATTTTTTTGCATTGAAGAAATGACTTCAAATTAATATCACAGAACTATAACATTAGATGAATCCATGGACAATGAAGTACAGTGAATTCTTATGTTCTCCCGCTATAAAAATATACCAACAAAACATACCACATGCGACTTCCAAGCAGAGTAAAAGTTGACGCAATACCTTTAATCAGCGTAGAACAGAGTGAGATAAGGGAACCTATAAAATAAAACAAATTGCTCCCCGTGACGAGGTAGCAAAGTGGAGTTCGACGTACGAAGTGACTGAGTTCTCGATTTCATTTGATCAAGTTGAAGATTCCAATTTAATAGCTGAGAGTAAAAGGGAACACAGCGTAAAATTCTACAATAGAAAAATTTAAGAGACTGATAATGTTCATGTGCATTTTTAAGGAGGCTTTACTGAACAAAGTAGTCCAAAAAAGGACTAATAAAAATAACTATCATTTTTAAATGCGTAGAAGCAAGTGGTGATTCTGAAGAATCCCAACAATGAAAAAAGACATTAACGTTTACTCCGACTATTCGTTTTCATTTGATGAAGACAAACGAGATAAAGTGAGGAAAGACACCCAAAATGAATGCCCTTCAGTTCAGAGTTCACAGTGAATCTGGTGCAGACTGAATGAAACCCAGAGGTAGCATTTTTATCAACTCCACTCTCTCCTTATTACAGAAAGACAGAGATAATAGCATTGTTCGCCATTAACGTTGCCATTTTCAAGAGCCACTGATAACTTCTCATCAAGAAAAAAGAAACAGTTCTAGAAGACAGAGTGGCTGAAGAAGGCGGGAGTCTAAATTTGGAAAGCTGAGCTGTGACTGCAAACGACTGTAAATTGACACGAAAGTGCCTTAAAATAGAGGCAATTGGAGAGTGTCGGAAGATTCTTGGCAACTTGAAAATAAATTCCATAACTTCAACTCTTTTGCTTCAATAAATCTGAACACCATCAACATTAAGGATTGAAAAAATTCATTACATATTTTACGCAGATAATGGATCCACAACAGTTTTGCTTAAATTTATCTGTTACAGAGCAGTTTCCTAAGCTAATTCTAATTCTAGGATAATTCTAGTAGTCCTTGGAGAATCGAAATTAAAACGCAAATATTGGAGATATATCATGATGAAAACTTACCCTGTATATAGATAGGATAATACTTACCCTGATTGTTTTGGAAGGGGACACATTAAACTTCATGAAAACATACTATTTCCTGCTTTAAAATACATGCTTTGAAATGAAGTTAATCATTGTGTATTGTGACATGTCAACTTGCTCTCGCAATCGCAACAGGTACTGTAGTGTATCATGCTGTCTCCGCATTTGGAAATTTGCAGTTGTCATCTCAATGGACATAAGTCATCCATATTGCATTTCTTTGCCTGCCATTAAAGACGAAATAAAAATGAATATGCCACAAAAACACTGTTTGTGCGCGCACGCATGCACAATGAAATATGATCACTCACTTAATAACCTGGGCCTATCTACTCAGATAACTCAAACATACCGCGACAGGTACGAGTATGCTACAAAATACGAAACATGTTAAGAGATATGGCTGTCCACGTTTCCTGAAGGATGTCTCCCACAATATAGCCCTTCAACTTCGTTGTACAAATGATCGAGGGGAGTGAGATTTTGGAAGTCGGAGGGTTAGTTATTTGGCAGTTTAGAATTAGCGCCAAGGCAACTAAAAGGTGTCAGTACACTGCGTCTATAAATTGCGATCTTCTATAGTCAGTTTATCTGTTTTTCTAGATAATAAACGCGAGATGCTCTAAGGAAAAAAGCATGCAACTGACTCCATGCACCGTTCTCTCCTCAACGGGTGGAAAAGGTCCGGGTTTGAATCCCGTTCAATGACGCGAGGAACTTTTATGAGCTTTTATTTGCTGAATTAGTCGGTCTGAGACGTGGATAGCAAGGTCCCCCGGAAAATCTGGGTTTTCGTTCGGCAAAACAGGCAAATCGACCGGAGAACACAAACAATTTATGGGCATAATTCACAAGGACAAATGAGTTCGTTCTCAAATATGACCCTAATATGACAGCTTTTTTAACTATCTTTATCATGACCTCCTGGACAGTTCCTAATCATACCTTCGCAGAATGCTGAATGGTTACTGTATTTTCCTGT
This sequence comes from Mastigoproctus giganteus, assembly GCF_048544385.1. Lineage (NCBI taxonomy): Eukaryota > Metazoa > Arthropoda > Arachnida > Uropygi > Thelyphonidae > Mastigoproctus > Mastigoproctus giganteus. The sequence continues at coordinate 182,810,235 of NC_143581.1, forward strand.
CTACTATCTGCTGCTGGCCTCAGATGATCTCAGGCTGGTGCAGAAGTGAGATCATCTGCTTGCACATGTTATCCTGTTTGGGATCCATATCTCTCCTCTATTTCCTTTTAATTCTTGTCTTCCGTTTGTTCTATCAGGTATTTACTTTTCACTTTTTATTCTTCCTCCTCCTTTTCCTATTATTTTTTCCTCTATTTTGCCTGTGCTTTCTAGCACCAGTCTTGTACTGATGAGGGATTTGTTGGTAGTTTTACCAACAGTTTTTTTGGGGTGGTCCCAAACTCGGTTTGGGCATTCAATATGTGATATTCGAGGTTTGCCCGATTCATACTTAGTTGTGGGCCGCTTCTTCGTGGCGTAGACGGGTATCAGGACGTACCTTCCTGGTAACAAAGTGGCTAGAAACAACTAAGCAATATATAACAACATATATACAGCACAAACATAGTATTACACACATTTCTGACCTTTCTGCAAAGTTTTTGTTCATCACAGTGTACCACGGCAGAGTTGACCTAGCGTTTGGGAGCTGTCCTCCATAAGATACTATACATGTCTACATAACCCTCCATTGTTCGCGATGTTTTTGGTATCGGATAAATTATAGACATCGATGATGTGTTATTTTGGGTTTCATCTTGATTATACACGTGCTGGAGAAGGATACATCGGATTGTCTTCAGAAAATAGGTCTCGGTTACTCAGTGATGTATTTTGCAGTTAGTGACTTCGGTATCATTGACCTAACAGCATGCACTAAATTCAATTCTTACCTAACCCCGTACCTTACCCTACTTTCCATTTCCGCCACATTGCTTATGAAGGCTGCTTATCTTGCTCCGTTTGCAACTGGTCCTCCCCTACTAATCTACCCTCCTGTAAATGTTTAATCTGGTCAATAACTAACTCGGAGTGCGCCTATATAGGTGCAGAAAAACCATTTGCATTAACCAGTCTGGTTTTCCTCCAAATTCATCGAGATGTGGCATTAATTTTATCTCTTAACATTTGCAAATAACTAAAATATAGTTTTTTTATTAATAATAATATTAATAAAAAAAACTAAATTAAGAAGATGCAAATGCTTCAAGTTGCGAAAAATGAATAACTAAATCTATAATCTATAAATTAATCAAACACTATTTTCGTAGTGAACTCACAAATTCTGCAATGATAACGTAATACTGCAGAGCCCCCTTTATAAGGTTGGGTATACAAGAATATTACAAGGCATTTCTTAAGAAATTTAATGTGTAATTTACTGGCAAAATATTTGATGAGGATTTTGGAGTATTCATAAGTTTTGTTTAACGTTAATGCATCCATGTGGTTAAATTAGTAATGGAAATTGGAATAATTTTAAAGGATAGTCCGGGACGGCAGAGGTGCTGGCAATTATCGTTAATGTGTTTATATTTGTAATAATGCAGTTCGCAGTGCAACTCCTCTGGTAACAACTCTAAACTTTCGCAGACGTTTATCTAGAATTGGCAAGATCGGGTTGATCGCAAACATCAGGAAGCGACGTGGAACAATCTCTTCAACGAAATGACAAACCGCCGATTTGCTTCAAGATCACTTCACGGATAATTTCATTCTCATTTCCCGCCAACAGTTTAACAATATGCTCTGTATTAATAAAGATTTTCTAAGGTTTTCGACTAATAAGACTTATTTGCCGGAAGTCTTCAAGAAATGGATTCAGAAATCCTCCAGTGAAGTGTTTTATAGAATATGAACGATACACTAGGATTGATGTTGTATAAGTCGTCTTCTGCGAGTATTGTAACTACTGGTATAGATTGATTTAATTGTTATTGTTTTGTTAACCAGGGATTTAACAAAACAAAACCGTTAGCGGATTGCTGTTATGGATATTATTGTGTACTTTGTACCTTCCTACCAACCATAAGTATGCAGTAAATTAAATAAATAAGTTTTATTTAATTTTCATAGCTTTTTCCCACTAAGTTATTCCATTAATACTTTTTCATGAATTGTGAAAAATCGCTCAATATCCAGCTTTTTTCCTAAAAATAGAGACAAATTCTGCCATCCAGTCATCGCCTTTTTACTTTTGTAACTGCCATTGTAATGGCGAAATCTATTAACTGCCAACTGTTACACTGTTTCGAAACCTCTCCTCTGGTTAATGATCAATAATATGGATTTCGTCAGTCCATCCACTGTCAACCGACTGCTTTACTTACTTACAACTTTACTTTTCATACTTCATCCAAATTTGGATTCATATTTGCATTGTTAAAATGTTAAGTTAGAGATACCGAATTTAAGCAAAACAAGTGTAGATTTTTGACCAAAGTAACGAATATGGTCACTTAGTGTTGCAAATCACAAACGTCGCTGTAGGGTTCAAAAAAGAGATCATACTCCTCTGAACGGATACGCTGTTATACACTATTTTTGCAAATGAGCAAAATTTTTCCTATGAACGTGATCGGAAAACACAGTCAAATAAAAATTTTAATTAATCTGTTTTTCAGAATAATGACAAGGTACACTTTGCGCTATGAAAATTCTCATAACATAACGTGATTTCTCCTTTCCCCTCTTCTACATGTTGATATCAAGCACTCTGAAAAGCAACATTTTCTTGATTTTTACTTTTGAAATTAAAGACGTCGCTAGAAGAATAAAGATACTCCAGCCATACAGTATTTTATCAGCTCCAAAGTTCAATGAAAAATGTTCCCTTTAATGGTCTTTTTCGTAAATAAGAGACAATACACAGCAATATACTGTACTGATACATCTGTAGAGTAAGAAAGTTATATATATATATTTATTCCCGTTTTCACAAGGCTAAGAGACATTCCAAACTTTCCATCCTCCCTACATCTGTAAATTGCACACTGTACATTCTATGGCCAGTTTGCCTAAAACTAGCGAGGGTACGAATACACCCTCGCTCTTGACCACTCGCCGTAGCCGAGTGGTCAGGGGCGAGAGTGCATACGTACAGCCTTGAGTGACCAGAGTTCAAGCCCGTGACTTCTGAATACGGTGCTGTTCCTTGTATCCTCTCTATTTTGTGAACTTCTCTGACCGTGTGGTCGTCACGGAGTATAAACAGAAAATTTATTTATTTATTTTAATCTTACTCCTAGTTTTTGGAGTAAGATCGTGAAACCTTCGAAAAATATCAACTAACTCAGCCGTAGTATGAAAGAGTCCATGAACGTTTCTCCTGTGTAGGCGAAACTCAACAAAAATCAGGCGTTTTCTACACGGTGTGAAAGGACGGCAATCGTAACCACCTAACCGAAAGAGCAACAAAGTCACAAGTAACGTTTATTTCCGTACATGTTAATTCTTGTTCCTGAAATACTTTCCACGTTAACAGTTTTGTGTTTCCTCATCAGAGGGAGGAGTGACTTTCCCTTAGCTGCAATACACTGACCAAAGTGCTACTTTTATGGTATTAATGCTTTTGAAACTTCTCTCATGAAACACGGATAATCTTAGGAAAGATGGTAAGTGGAGGCCATCGTAGTCCCTCTTTTGAATGTTTTTCCCATTTGTTCGAAAGTAGTGCAATACCAGAGCAACTCGTTGTGAAGGCAAAATTTGTTCTGCTGTGAGCATTAAAACAATTGCACTAATTAAGCAGTTTAAATTCTGCTGGCCACAAACATACATGAAAAGGCAAATACAGTCCTTCAAACTTATAATTTCGCTACTTTTGTTATCTGTAACTTCACTTTTGGACACCAATGTATTTTGCACGCAACTCATTCAAATGGATTTAGAATGCGAATGCTGTCTGTATTTTCCTTTTTGGGTTAAGTTTTAATTCGTATCCAGAAGTATTATCATTATCAATGTTAATCTCTAACGCAAAATAAATTGACTTAAATGTACATTTCGATAATTACATGCGTGGCTACCACCATTTACAAGAGTAACATGGTTATTTAAAATTTTTAAATAACCATGTTACTCTTGTATTTTCGTCCAACTTTAATTTTTATTTCCAAAAATGTATCCATTTACACAACGAAAGCATTGCTTTGAATTCTCCCCTCACCCTGTGCTTCATTTTCATAAAAACCATATATATACCTACTATGGTGATTGTGGTTAAAAGAGGTAAGGAATTAACTTTTCTTTTTGAACTTCTACGTGATTTGTTGCTGAAAGTTTTGACCTAGTTGCTAACAAAGCAGATTTCGTTTGGCAGGGAAATCACAAAGTTTCAATAAAGACTTCAATGAAAATGACAGCACGCGACCCAGAAAGTAACGACCGCAGGCAGAAATGCTATTAATTCTCCACAACAAAACAGCGAACTGCTTAACAGTTTCAGGATCGACAAGAAAAGAAATTTCAGATGAATTGGAAAAGTTTGAAAGTTTAAAAGTATACTATATGGTGCGCTCAGAAGTACTTATAGATATTTCTTTCATGAACGCATTCATAGAACGCTAGGCATACGAAAAAGCACCTTACACTTAGAGTTTGATTTTTAAAAAGCCTGTAAAAGGTTTTTTTTTTTTTTTTTTTTTAATGTTATCGGTTGGCTAAATATATGGCCCGTGCCAGTTTGATCAAGTTTTATCGGCGAATTTGGTTGTTTAGAAGTTTCAGTGCGCAAACTAAGGCCAGAAGGCATCAGCAGGAATGATGTCTGTTTTTACTGTTGGCGTGATGAAAACTCAAGTTTCCTGGAGGAAACCATACAACCCTTTCTAGAGACCAACTGACTCGGCTGATGTGTGAAAAAATACCTGAGTGAGCGTTTTATTGTAAAGATTTAAGAAAATGCTTTATATGTCAAATCAATGTCTCTTCTATATAGTAATTATTTAAAAAAATACTAGCAGAAAAGCAGTTGAAACCAACGGTAGAACTTTAGAATAGGAATTGTGATCTTAACCCACCTCCATCCCTTCATCCGCATTCAGCCCTACTTCTCATCCCACAACCATCTATCACTCCATGAAGTTGCTCCCATCCCTCCTTTCCAGACGGGATTCAATCCAAGCCTCCTTAGAGGCGCTGACTGTCGGGTGCTAGGTGATCACACACACATACAGAGAGAGAGAGAGAGAGAGAGAGAGAGAGAGAGAGAGAGAGAGAGAGAGAGAGAGAGATGCTTTAGGGTTTCTTTACTAATTATATATAATGAACCATGTAATAGATATTGAGTTTTTTTTTGTTATGTGCCAATAGAATTCTCTCAAGGCTTTATTCTCTTATTACAAGCCTTAAAGTAAAAAAAAAAGAAAAGAAAAGAGAAACAAATAGCAAACTATCATCCGAATTTTGGTTCTGAAAAAATCTAGACAAGCAAATTAAATTGAAAATAGGAACGTATGATGAAAATAATAACACAACCTATGTTATACAGAAGATAAGTAAATCTTGAAAAAGATTGCAAGCTCGAGATGCTATGCAATTACTTGCTCCCTCCCATCTTAGAATCAACTGAGACAACTTATTTATGAGGAAGCCATTTTTCGGAAAATAATCTGGTAGACCAGAAACTTGGAGGTTGAGCACAGAACGAAGAAGATTAAAAGTTTCCCACGGGGGGTAGTTTCATTCACTCCAGCCCCGTTTACTTAGGCGCGAGACAGAGTACTTGTTAGAATGGGGTGTAAATGTTAGCTATGATCTCTATAACACGTGCATCGTCTCTGCATTCCCGCAGATGACCTAATAAACAGACATCAGCAGCTGTTGCTTGGTAACGAGTCTCCGGAGAGCCGTTCTATCAGGAAAAAACCTTCTAATCCAGTCTACTGGCCAGACTCGGCATGGCAGGAGTTGGTGCGCTAAGTCTAGATGTGATAGGCCCATCACGTTGTCACCTGGGAGGCGGTAAGTAGACAGCACTACGATGGATGAGCAAGATGGAAGAACGCCTGGCGTCCGTAAACTTCCTCTTTTTTTTTTTTTTTTCCCTTTTCATATTTACCTCTACCATCCAAATCGACCGAGTATATGAGAAAGAAAAAAATTTATGTTGCTATTAACTGAGTGTCTAGTGCCCTCGTTTGCATAAGATAATATTCTCGCCATCGTTGTGAGCATCAGTTCTGCTTTAAGTTATTTATTTCATTTCCGTAAAATTTATAATTAAATTAATGACCAGGTTTAACTAAAAGTAATAAATTATAAACACTAAAATTTGCCATTATACACATTTCATTATACACGTTTCCTTTCATTTCCTTTGCAAGTCTGTAAAGTGTGCAAGCTGTGGTCGTACACTTTACAAACTTGCAAAGGTTGATGAAAGAAATAAATTAAAGAAGCTGACTGCTTTTCCCGTTCAAATATACCACAGTTTCAGGGTTTTTTTTTGGTTTTTTTAACTGCACCTAGTGAGAAGCTGGATGCATAGAAAAAAAAGTAAACTGCAGCCATGATCAATCCACTGCAGGATGTAAGCCTCCTCAACAATTCATATGTTGAGGGGAGGAAAATGAACCATAATCTGCCACGCTGATCCAGGGCGGGTTGGCAGATCAACCGTATTTAGAGGTTTGAATCCCAGTCTATTCAAAGAGCGGGTTCCAATTCCCGCCGACACTCCCTGCCGACCGGGCTGGCCGGGTGGGTAAAGTGTCTGCCTGGCAACCCAAAGGTCGCGGGTTCGAATCCCGCCTCGGGCTTGGATCAGAGTACTGCAAAAACCTTGGGAGGTGCATTATGGCCACAGAAGCCGATGCGCCAACAACTAACTAAAAAAAAAAAAAAACTACACTCCCGCTCCTGACACCTCGGCTGCGAAACCCTATCCAGTATAAGTTATTTATAAGCCTGAAAACCTAAAATGAAACGTGATCTCTTATAAGTCTTATTTATTGAATAAAACATGTACTGTCTTACATCTGTTAATCGACAACAGGTGCTACCTTATGGAAGATAATAATTAGAAACTGGAACCGGAATTCATAGAAAGAATATGTTAACAAGCACTTAAACAGTCCTGGGTATAACCTGGGTATAACTAGTAATCCTGGGTATAACCTTCATGCACAAGTACATGGTGGGTGACCACCCAGGTGTGAACCAACGTAAGCAGGGGTCGAGGTGTGGCGCCCACACCACATGGAGGAATGCCGCCCCTCTATGTTACCAGGCAGTACTAGGTGGTAGATGACTCTCATCAACCGGTGAAATACCACCACTTTGCTTATTGGAGGCTTGAAGTGGTGGAACCCATGTTTAGTCTCTAGAGCTAAGTTCCGACCAACCCTTCCCTATCTCTTCCATCATGCAGTATGATTGATGATTTTTGAGGTTATGATGAATGTCGTGGCGAGATCCAATATTCCTTACATTTCGAGGGTACAGCTCTAAAACGGTGTTCGCAGGCCGGCCGCTAGTTAGTACACCGGTCTGAACCTATTGGTAACTCTCTAGGAAGCTTCCGGATCAGCTAGTGTATAATCTTGCTACCTCTACTCTGCCAGATAGTGACTGGAGGGAGTCCGAGTAGTGTGTATGCGGGGAGCATTGTCGAGGCCACGTTATGTCAAAGATCTGGGTATATTCTTACCACATGTACGCCATATCCAAAAATTTCATTACTTCATACAGCATGTCCCACCCACTTTTTCTTACTATTGAATACACCATGAATTGTCAAAATAATAGAGCAAGCTTATCTGCGAAAAGATCTAAACCTCCCAAGGACTTCCTAATTCATTTCAAAAATATACGTGGTCTCAATTCTAATCTCAACGATGTCCATTTCCACTTGCAGTCTTCCAAACCCCATGTACTTTTTCTGACTGAATCTCAGTTATCAGTTGATTCAACTACTGCTCATCTCAGATGTCCAAATTATTTGCTGTATGATTCCTTTCGCCTCAAAGGAGGTACTTGTGCATATGTCCGTTCTGATATTCCCTGTCAGAGACTTGGCAATTTGGAATCTCCTCTCTTTGATCTGGCTTAAAATCTCTCTACCTCATTGTGTAAAATTCATCTGTTGTCTCTACCGTTCTCCCAACTCCACTAATCACTTGGAGCTCTTTGACTTCCTCTCTTTGCAACTTGACTTTCTCCAGTCCAACTTTCCTAACAGTGAGGTAATTTTCCTTGGTGATTTTAACGTTCACAACTCCAGCTGGCTTCCGTTTTCTAGTCACACCGACCCAGCAGGTCGAGATGCTGAGGCTTTTGCAATTACTAATGACCTAGCACAGATTGTTCATTTACCTACAAGAATACCGGACAATCCTAATCATACAGCCAATACGCTTGATCTTTTTCTCACAAACAACCCTTCTAAGTACAAGGTTGAAGTGAGAGGTCCTTTAGGCACTTCAGATCACAACTTGGTGATTGCCTCTTCTCCAATGGAACCTTTATCTCATGGCTATTCCCAACCTCGTATTGTTTGGCATTACAAGAATGCAAAATGGGATGACCTGCGAGACTTCTTTTCTTCTTTTCCTTGGTCTGATTACTGTTTCAAAACTTCTGATGTCAACGTTTGCTCAGATCGTGTCAGTGAAATTATTCTTGCAGGAATGGAATCCTTTATCCCACACTCCACTTTAAAATCTCGTCCTTTATCTGAACCTTGGTTTTCCAATAAATGTGCTAAGGCTGTCCAAGAGAAGAACGTTGCATATCGTAATTGGCTTGTTTCTAATTCTTCAGTTTCATTTTCTGCCTACACCAAAGCTCGCAACAATTGTAAAGCAGTTATTAATCAGTCCAAACTAGAGTTTGAACAGTCTAAGAGTAGAAAACTTGCTTCTTGCCCTAATGGTAGCCGAGCATTCTGGTCTCTTGCCAAAGCTATTGGCCGCAACTTTTGCCCATCTCTGCTCCCACCTCTGTCCAAACCAGATGGTTCTGTTGTCACTTCAGCCAAGGATAAAGCTGACCTGCTAGCATCCCATTTTTCTTTGAGCTCATGTATTAATGATCTTGGTAAAACACCTCCCACCATTCCTAACACGCTCCATTCAATGCCTCCTGTGGTCTTCCGTCAAAAGGATATCAGAAGGATTTTGATGAATCTTGATGCTAAGAAAGCTCCAGGTCCTGATGGTATTTCTCCACTTGTTCTCAAAACCTGTGCTCCTGAACTTACTCCTATTCTTTGCCGCCTTTTTCACTTTCTTATTCCAAAGGTGTTTTTCCTTCTGCTTGGAAATTTGCTCATATCCAGCCAGTTCCTAAAAAGGGTGACAAATCCCTCCCATCCAATTATAGTCCCATTGCAGTTACTTCTACTCTTTCTAAAGTAATGGAGAAATCAATTAACCGCCAACTCTTAAACTACCTAGAAACCTTCCGTCTGATCAACGATCGCCAGTATGGATTCCGTCAGTGTCGATCCACTGGTGATATTCTGGCTTATGTTACCCATTTATGGACTAATTCAATGGAAAGGTTCGGTGAAACACAAGTAGTTGCTCTTGACATCTCAAAGGCTTTTGATCGTGTTTGGCATAAAGGTCTTCTAAACAAGCTTCCATCTTATGGTTTGCCAACTGTTTTTAGTAATTGGTTATCCAGTTTTCTCTCTGATCGCTCACTGAGGGTGATGGTAGATGGCTCTCTGTCTTCTAACTTCTCCACTAATGTCGGTGTCCCCCAAGGTTCAGTTCTTTCCCCCACTCTTTTCCTCTTGTATATCAATGACCTTCTTCCATTGACTGGAAATCCTATCCATTGTTTTGCCGATGATAGCACATTGCATTCAACTTTCCATTTTGAGAAACCTTGTCCAGCTCAATCAGCTTCAAGTTCTCGAATATCTGCTGCCAATTCCTTAAATGCCGATCTTCAGGTAATTCTCCAGTGGGGCAAAGACAACTTAGTTGATTTCAACCCTTCTAAAACTCAATCTTGTCTTATATCTCGCAAAAAGGATTCTTCTGCTCCTATGCTTATCTTTAGTGACATTCCGATTTCTAGGCAAAATGATATATCTCTTTTGGGGATTACCCTGACTTCTAATCTCTCTTGGCACAAGCACATTACAAATATTGCTTCCTCTGCATCTAAAAAACTTGGTTTTCTCCTTCGCTCTCGGCGTTACTTTTCTCCCAAACAGCTGCTCACTCTGTATAAATCGCAAATCCGCCCTGCCATGGAATATTGTTCCCACATCTGGGGTGGTGCCCCCAAAACCTCTATCAGGCTTCTTGATTCCATTCAGAAGAGGGCAGTTAGGTTAATTAATGATTCATCTCTAACAGATTCTCTCCACTCGCTGTCTCATAGACGCACTGTTTCTGCTGCATGCCTCTTCTACAGATACTTCCATGGGCACTGTTCTTCTGAATTGGCTTCTATAATTCCCGCTCTCTCTTTCAAAACAGTCCGAACACGTGCCGCCACCAGCCAACATCCATTTACTGTCCAACTTCAAACCCACAGAACCAACTTTTCATCTTTCTCATTTATTCATTCAACTGCCGTTTTCTGGACCAACCTTCCTTCATACATATTTCCTGAAAATTACAATCTACAGAAGTTCAAGTCCAATATCAACAAATATTTACTTTTATGCCTTATGGGTAAATGTACAATAAAATAAGCACTTTTCTCCGAAATAACAGCATGTTACTTATGGTTCATATAATAACAAAAATTCTATGAAAACAGTGATTACTTTGCTCCTACTATAACGAAAGGCAGCTATATAACAAAAAAAAAAATAAATAAATAAATGCACACTAATATTTCGTTGGCTCACCCGTGCTTTAATGACTACTGCACATCGTCGTGGCATCGACTGGATAAGGTTCTGAATGTATTCATGGGAAATCTCAAGGTACCAAACATGGATTAATGTCTCTTGTAGCCCTCTAAGTGGTTTTGGTTTCTTTTGCATTACTGAAACATCCATTTTGTTCCAACAATTTTCAAAAGGATTGAGGTCTGCACTATTCAAGAATATATTACTGTGCGAATTAATTTATCCTTCCACCATTTTTGCATCTGCAGACAGCAAAGACAGCGAAATAAATTACATCTCAATAAAGAAATTTCCTGTTTATACTCCGTGACAACCACACGGTCAGAAGAGTTCACAAGATAGAGAGAATACAAGAAACAGCACCATATTTAGCAGTCACATGCTTGAACTCCGGTCACTCAAGGCATGTGTACTTATGCACCCTCACGCCTGACCACTAGGATAGCAGCCTTTATTTAAGGCAACATTGCGACGTTTCATAAACTTAAAACTTTTGCTAATACAGTAAACTCTCGATATATGTCCCTCTCATTGTGTGCTTTTTTTTTTCATATTTACATACATTTTTATTACATATATACAAATATACATAGATACAAACACTTTCTATTTACAACCATAGCATTCTGCGTAAGAAACAATTTTAATTATACAGCTTCACTTGCAAGCAATAAAACAATAAAAGATATACTATGTATGTATGTATGTATGCGGATGTATGTACTTGTTTTGGGTGGCACCTAGACGTTTAGTTGAACTCCACCTTGGAAAATCTGTGTTGAGAGAGAGTAACTGTGTTTACACTCTACAGCGATCAACACCCGGTCAATCACTGCCCATTTCTAAGCATGAGCAGTTGTGCCTGGTTGTATTATCTAGTGCTGCTGCACCAATTTGTCATCCAGTGGAAGGAGTGCAATACCAAAGAACAGGAGCCCTCAGGCTGCCCAACCAGAGGGAAAAAAAAATAAAAGAAAATAAATAATTAAATAGAAAAAAAAATAAAAAATTAAAATTCTATGTAAAATTTTTTTTTTATGTATAGTTAATACCATTTTATACATTCTATATTATTACTAATTTAAGAACACAACATTTAGTTTCTAAGTTAACAGTTGTACGGTAGAAATATAATTTCATGGATACATCAGTCTACTGACCACTTCTAGAATTAATAAACAATGTGAGTCTTCTTTTAAACACCTTGTCAGAAAAGGATTGGAATGCTGCAAAGTTCTTGAGTGCTGTTAAATCGTTCTTGTCTGAAGTCGTCATAAGCCGGGCAATAAAGCAGAACATGCCTCCAATCTTCTACTGCCCCACAAAAACACAAAGGGTCAGGTTCAAGTCCAAATTTACACAATTTATCCTGCAGTGAACCATGTCCAGTTATTAAATATGACGTCATTGAAGGATAAAACCATCCCATAACTTTCTTATTTACAGCAAACGTTGCATCTTCAATGAACTCCCTGGTAGTGAGTCCTGTTTCACCGGATTGCCATCTGTATTTCCACTTCTCAGTGAATTTTGTCCAAAGATTAATTTTCTCCTGCCGAATGTCCGTGGCCGGATTACTTGCAATGTCGAGGATCTGAGTTGCCAAACCTTTCTTTAAGTTAGAAATCATGCCTCGGTATGCCACATAAAGGTCAATGGATACAACCTGAGATCACTTGTAAAGCATTGGTTGATGTTGTTCTGCAGCATCTGTGTTGCCAATATCATCTTTCTCTGCAATGATAAAAGTTTGGCCTTCATTGTGACGTGAGTAACCCTAGGAAACCATATGGCAGCCGCATATACTACAATTGGCAAAAATATAGCCTTATAATATAATGCCAAAGTTTTGTGCTTTATACCCCATTCAGCTCTTGAGAGCCTAATCATATTGGCAGTAAACTTGTTAATCTTTTCAAGTAAGTTCTTCGTGGGGGATAAAAGAAAATTTATCATCAATTAAGAGACCAAGATATTTATTTTGAGAAACATAAGGAATTTGGACATTGCTGATATGAAGTTTAGGAGATCTGTTATAATCCCGTTTATTGTTGAAGATCATCATTTTAGTTTTCGTTCTGGGCATCTTCTGGAAATGAATTTTGAAAATACCAAGTGTTGTGAGATGACTTTTATCTGCCTATTTGAAAAATAAGATCTAATAACCTGATATAGTAAATCATCACATTCTGCCTCTTGAAGTGACCTGAGGGCGCTCTCCAACCAGAGTGTATCGAAAGCGCACTCAAAGTCGATAAAAACAACCACCATGTATTTTTTGTCTGTAGTTTTACATAGATTCACCAAATTTCTGATGGCATTTTCAGTGGCGGAGCCTTTCTTAAAGCCGAACTGTGAATTAGAAATCATATTACTTGCAGCCAAAACCTTCTGCATCCCAGGCGCTAATATTCTCTCATAAAACTTTCCAAGATTTCCTAGAAGGGATATTGGGCGATATGCCTTGGGATCCGTTGCCAATTTTCCATTGCCAATTTTCCAGGCTTTCTGAGCATCTTTAATAACGCAATCTTCCAAAAATTTGGAAAAGTCCCCTCTAATAGACATTTGTTGAATACATTCAACAATATATGTGGAAAATGTTGGTGAAATCTTTTGATTGCCGCATTTTCAACTAAGTTCAGACTTCCGTTAGAGTAAACGAAACTATATATCTCAGGAGTTACAAGTTTGTCAAGACAAATTTTGTATATTAATCCCATGGATCAGAATTACCTGTATGGGACACTAGTTTCTGCCATAAGGATTGTTTGGCTTCCGCAATAGCTTCGAAATATTCCTTACGTAATTGACAATAGACTTCTTTTAGTCGCCTAACGTCTGTTTCTGTTAAGTATCTGTGCCTCTGGAAATTCTTCCTTGCATCTATAACCCGTCTTCTCAAAACAGATAACTGGGGATTCCACCATGGGGTGGAGCCAGGTCTCCTAACTTTCCTTTTAGTGGATTCAGTCAAAGCTCTGTAAAGAGTGTTTTGCACAAAGTAAGCATATTCTACTGCAGATAAACTGTTCAATTGTGCAATTTATCATCTGAAAATTCTTGCTGCAAGACTTGCTTAAATTTGGTCCAGTTCGCGGTTCTGATAGAGAAGCGGTTTAAATCCTGAAGGTGACCTGAAGAACCTCCATCCCTAACATTTAATACTAAATCAAAAGTGATAGCACGGTGATCGCTACTGCATACATCCGGGCAATCCATCCAGTTTTTTACATGCTGCGACAAGCATGGAGAGGAAAGGAAAGGGTCTATGTTAGACCGTCCGTGAACGTTCCAAAAGGTTGTTGGCATGTTGGGAAGATTATGCACATTCCAATGGTTAGTCAATACAGATTGTTCAAACACAGAACCTCTAGCGTCGTTGCGTTCGCTAAACCAAAGTTGAGATTTTGCATTGGAGGTGGTAGATGACTTTCATCAACCGGTGAAATACCACCACTTTGCTTATTGGAGGCTTGAAGTGGTGAAACCCATGTTTAGTCTCTAGAGCAAAGTTTCCGGCATCCCCCTCCCCCCATACTTCTCCTTCAACCCATGCACGGTACTAAGTACTATAGGTTGTGATACCTTTCGTGTTTGGGGTTTTCATAAAAAATAAAAAAAAAAAAAAAAGTTGAAACCAATATATTTGCACTAGGAAAAGTGCTTAAAATTTCTTCCTAAAGATGCATTGGTACCTTAATATTATCATTTGGAGCACAATATAAAGAAACCATGTAGAAGTCTAAAAATTAGGTAGAAATATGGATGCAGGTAGAAAAGGATGTACAAAAAGGAGATATGACTGTCACAGTTAGAGCTCCATTAAATACAACAATGGCAGTTTTTGGATGCTTGGATTCACACGCAATGACTCTAGCTACTAACGGGTGTCCAACAACGTGATATAACTTATCCGTTTGTCTATACATCGAGTAGGGCTCCTGAATAGCTAAAATGTCTACTTTATCCTGCAAACATGAAGCTCTTAGTTCATCTGCAACGCAACGTGAACGTTGCGTGTTCACCTGCATTATTTTTAGGAAGTATTTGTTGGTAGATCTATTGTAATTTAGATTATTCATTAGCAATTTTCAGTCTTGCAAGTTCAGCTGCCTTCTGATATTCTGGACAGAGTGGATCCCTTACAGAATGTGCATTGTCCCTGTTCCTCCTCTTACAGTTTATACATCTCGGGGGTTGTTCTTTATGGGGGCAATCTGCGTATATATATGTCCCCCAGCCGCACAATGACCGCAAGATACAGTCTTGTGGGTGCAAAACTGCGTGAGGTGGCCAAATCCCAAGCAAAGGAAGCATTTTGTCACTATTGTAAATTTCCTGTATTTATGGGCTGAGAATCTCAAGAAAATTCTATCGTTTTCTAATATATGTCTAATAATCTCGGTGAGAGACATATCACCCAATTTATCACTTTTGTCTTTGTACCGGAACTAAAACGTAACATCACCTCTTCCTGAATTTCTTCGAAAGTAAAGCCATAATCTTTAAGATTTTTCATAAAGATGTCCTCTACTATTTCTTCCTTAATCAAATCTCTTGAAACGTCATAAACTAATAGTGTAGGAAATGTCATTTTTGGTTTGTCCGACTATAGTCCAACATCTTTAAATGTGGATGATTGTCTAAGCAGCGCTAAATCCTTCTTGCTAGATGTTTCAACTAACACTCCATTATTTCTCACAATTCTGACGTTTTTAATTTTTAAATTTTTATGTTCAGAACGCAGAGATTTGGCTCCTTTAACCTCTGACCCTAAAGACAGCTTGGAGTCGTCCACCGGTCTAAAGATCTCCACATGTTGAGGGGCACTGATTTGTGTTGTAACAGTTTTAGCTTCCATAAGTATCCTATCTCTAAAGTCAGTCATATTATAATGCTGCCCTTGTTTCACTCTATCCCCTTCAGAATACATCTGCTTCGTTTGTGTCGAGCTGATCCTGACTTTATCGGCGTAAGATGGCATCAAACCAGCCTTGCCACTCATGATTTGGTCAAACATATTAGCTCTTACTTGTAATTCCTCTGTCTTGACTTTTAATTTCTCATTTTGAATTATCAATGACGTAGTAATTGTTTCCATCTTTGCCTAAAAGCTATGGATTATGTTTGAGGCTGCCTTAGTTACTTTATTGGTTTCAGCAGCCAGGAAATCACTCAAGTTTTTCTTTATTTTCGTCAAAGCCACCTGCATACTAGCACTATTCTGCAAGGCATTCTTGCATCAATCGTAAAAACTGGGTCTGTCTTAGGCTTATCAGTACTCATTTTATCCAGACATTCTTTGTCTTTTATGCCCTTATCCTCAAGAACACCCAGATTAACTTGAGAAGTAGACGCATTAATTTCAGAATCGCTTTGTACAATATTTACACTAGAAGTCGTACTTTCAGCTTCGATGTCTTTGTCTCCTGACTCAAAACTTATAGTTTCATGAGAAGTGGAGATAGGCTTAACCCGATCCTGACCCAAAGGAGGTAAATACTGCTGTGTCAGTTGAGTAACGTGATTAGCGAGGGCGTCCGTAAGCGCGTTTATCAACTCTCCATAGATCACTTGGCCACTCTTATCGCCATTGCCTTTATCAGGATTCAATATAGAGTTTTCTGATGTGGTCAGATTTTCCCTTTGAGAGATGTCTGCGGGTGTAATTCCTACACTTTCCTGATTTTCCTGGGTAACTGGAGTTTCTGTCTCTTCTCCAGATGTCAACTCTTTAGTTGTCAGATCTGGTTTTGTGTTAGTTCTCGCGCTGTCACGACAAAAATCACAAGATCATTTTAGTCGCCTTTCTTTATTTAACTTTTTAAATGATTGACCTAGGCAGGCTGCACAAAAATTACGGCTACATGTACAGCATTTAAAGATGACCTCAGGGTTCTGGTGACAGATAACGCATTCCTGTGTCATTTTAGAGCTGATATCCCTTTCAGATTGCATACTTTAATTTTAACTCGCTTCTACATCTGCCTCTATGCTACGGTTAAATTTCACTTAAAGTACATTTCGCTGTTTGTGAAGTTTATAAAGATACTACTCATGGTCTACACTTATTTCTTTTTTTTTTTTTTTTGTTAGCGCATCGGCTTCTGTGGCCATAATGCACCTCCCAAAGTTTTTGCACTACTCTGATCCAAGTCCGAGGCGGGATTCGAACCCGCGACCTTTGGGTCGCCAGGCAGGCACTTTATCCACCTGGCTAGCCCAGTCGGCGATCTACACTTAATCCTCTTGTCTTTGTTCTTTTTTTTCTTTTTTTTTTCACCAGTGCCAGTCTGCGTTTTTTTTTTCTTTTCTTTTACTATTAGTTTATTATTATTTTATTTTGTTCTTTTATTTATTTAGTATATATTTTTTTTTATCTCAACGTGTCTTTTTTTACCAGCACCCATGTTTAGTTTCTAGAGCAAAGTTTCCGGCATCCTCCTCCCCCCATACTTCTCCTTCAACCCTAACCCAAGCACGGTACTAAGTACTATAGGTTCTAATACCTCTCGTGTTTGGGGTTCACATAAAAAAAAAAAAAAAACCACGGATTGTGTTTACTTTATTATTATCATTATTATTATTTTCTTTTTTTTTATTACTATTATTTTTTTATTTATTTATTATTATTATTTTATTTATTTATTTTTTTTCTTTTCTCTCTCGCTCCTTCCTTTTTCCTCTGGAATGGGCCCCCGGAGGAATCTGGCCCACCTTTTGGCAACATCAGGTGGGTCAGAGTCTCTTTTAAGGCGTTACGTGCTCTACTGGAACTGGCCCACCTTCCCGTGGTGTGGACGAGTACCCAGAATCATCTGTCCAGGTGAATGATGCTTCTGGGTAGCCAAGTGGCCAGAGCATAACAACAGAACACACACACACACACACACACAATACACACAAACCTACGTCACACACATATCTGGCCCATTTGTAGTGATACTGTTCTTCACAGAGACACGAGGCGGAGTTGAACAGACGTTCTAGGTGCCGCCCATTACATATACACATGTCCACATGTCCACACATTGTCTTTGTTCTTAGATACTTGAAAAGTATCTAAGTGAAAAAATTACTGAGACACTAAGGGCGCTTTGAACCGAGAAAATTTGGGAACCTCTGGTCTAGACTCTAGACCAGTGTTTCCCAACTTGTCGTCTGTGTAACTTATGGAAGTGGTTTGTAGAACAACAAAACAGACTATATTTTATTTATTTTTATTTTTTGTGGTAGGAAACAATCCCATTAACTCTGATGGAAGATAGAGGAATGCCCACAATAACTTAACATACTCGTATACTACATTGTGTTAAGTATGAGTACGTATCATTGCACGTATTTAACAAAAGTTATTTGTATGTACAGTTTAATATTTTTTGTGGTCCGTGCCTTCCACTTCAAATATAAGTGTTCCGTATATAAAAAGATTGGGAAACACTGGCCTAGGCTAGTGATGCTCCAAGAGCCGCAATGGGGATTTTCCGAGACTCCGCGGCTTATATAAGTAAAGGATTGGTTTAGCGGACTGTTTTGCTCATAAGAGCTAATAAAGATGCATAGTACAGGGTTGTTAAAATTAACGTGTCCCTATGCAGAATAAGAATTTATATTTGATTATTAGTATTAGTATTAGTAATGGCCGCATGGTGCAAGAGAGCCTAAGGCTTATGCTGCACCAGCAAAAAAAAAAAAAAAAAAAAAAAACCGAATAAAACAATGATAAAAAAAAAAAAAATAAATAATAATAATTAATAAAAGAAAAGGAAATTAAACTTATCATCCTATGCTCTTCCCTCACCCGAAGGTACTATCCAGATGACCTTTGAATTTCCCCAAACTGTCAGCCTCTACCAACTCATGTAGGCAACTTATTCCAGTAATTTATAACTCGCTGGCTAAAATAAAACTTCCTGCAGTCCAATCTACACATTTGTCCCCCCCGTAACTTGAATTTATGTCCCCTAGTTCAAGCATCATTTATAATCTTGAAAATTTCGTCCTCATTCATGTTACTGATGCCTCTCAGAGCCTTAAACACCTCAATGAAATCTCCTCTAAGGTGTCTAGTTTCCAAACTCTGCAATCCACATATTCGAAGTCTTTCTTCATAACGACGCCCTTTTGCCGATCTCATCAGGCGAGTTACCCGTCTTTGCACCCTTTCAAGAAGCTCGATGTCTTTCTTTAGGTGCGGTATCCATACTTGAACACAGTATTCCAAGTGTGGTCTAACAAAAGCCTTATACAGGGTGTTTCAGTTAAACGTTTCAGAACTTCTAAGAGGGGTAGGGTACATCCTGACAACTCGAAATCATATAGCAATGTGGGGTCGGAAATGCTTTCCTGAAGCGGTGTTGTACACAGAAGCACCATAAAGAAAAGAGACCGTAAGTGAGAAATCGTTTTAATAATACATGAAAAGAAGCAAAAGGTACATGGATTAAAGTAAGTGTTCGAAGTTTCTTCCACGGGCTACAATGCACGCCTCACATCTCCGACGCATGGACATCCGAACATTCTGGAATACTCCAGGCGAATTTCGAATTTCTTCGGCAGCTACTGCGATTCTTGCAACCAGCTCCTCAGCATTGTCAACAGGGGTGTCATAAACTAGCGATTTCATATGACCCCAGAAATAAAAATCAAGACATGATAGGTCGGGTGACCGAGCAGGCCAACGCACGGGACCACCACGTCCGATCCACTGTTCACCAAATGTGACATCCAGGTAGTTACGAACATCTCCGCTATAATGGGCAGGGGCTCCATCGTGTTGGAACCACATTGTCTGTTGCGTCGATGCAGAAATCTGTTCATCTCTCAAAAGTTGTGGCAATGCTGCAGAAGGATCAAGTAGATAGGTCCGGTTAGACGACACGGTAACAGGTAAGGTCCGATGAGGTGATCTCCCATAATACCGGCCCATACATTGACCGAAAATCGAATCCGTGCTGCACGACGTCGTATTGCATGCGGGTTCTCGACCGCCCAGATATGGTCGTTATGCGTGTTGAAAATTCCTTCCCTTGTGAAGGATGCCTCATCGGAAAACAACACTTCAGCAGGAAAAGGGGGATTTGTAGCACATTTTCCAAGGTACCACTGTGCGAAAGCAATACGAGGTTGAAGAAACTTCGAACACTTACTTTAATCCATGTACCTTTTGCTTCTTTTCATGTATTATTAAAACGATTTCTCACTTACGGTCTCTTTTCTTTTTATGGTGCTTCTGTGTACAACACCGCTTCAGGAAAGCATTTCCGACCCCACATTGCTATATGATTTCGAGTTGTCAGGATGTACCCTACCCCTCTTAGAAGTTCTGAAACGTTTAACTGAAACACCCTGTATAGTGGAATTATCACGTCCCTATCTCTACTTGCAAAAGTTCGATAGATCATCGATAGGACACCATGGGCCTTCCTTGTTTACAATGCTCAGAGAATTTCATGTCTGACCGTATCGTAACACCCAAGTCCCTTTCCTCCAGTACTGGGTTTAGTTGAACTCCACAAAGTGAATAAGTTATTTTGGGATTACTGTTTCCAGGGGGTACACATACCTTACACTTTGTTGGATTAAAGCATAGCTACTATTTTTCTGACCATTCCTGAGGTCTATCTAGGTCTCTCTGAAGAAGCTCAGCTTGACAGTGATCATTAACTACTCTACCAATTTTAACATCATCTGCAAATTTAGACATCACGCCCTCTATCCCTTCATCGATGTCGTTTATGAAAATTAAAAACAACAGTGGGCCTAATACTGATCCTTGGGGAACCCCACTTCTTACATCAACCCGATATGTGGAATAGCCATTTATCACAACCCTCTGCCTCCTGCCCTGAAGCCATCCTGCTATCCATCTAAGGATTTTCCCAGTGAATCCAACCTGTTCCAGCTTATAAAGCAACCGCTCATGTGGGACTGAGTCAAAAGCTTTGCTGAAATCTAAATAAGCAATGTCGAAATTATTCCCTAAATCCAATTATGAATATCAAGAAGACAAAAAAAAAAGAATTTTTAATCTTTAAACTTCTAGAAATGATACATCTGCAGCTGTGTCACATTTCCATATCGAAATAGGTGCATGCTGATAACTGAACAGCCTAGAACTTGACTGATGCCATGCGAAGCTATAATTCCATATTTTTCTTTTAGATTGTCTAATTTCAATTGTGATTATTTTCAAAATTCCTTTGGCGAGCCGGGCAAAACGTTAGAGGACCGGCGCGCAGGCCGTACTTTGAATACCTCTAATCTAGACCACAGGTTTTCAAAGTGGATTCCGAGAATCTAGACCACAGGTTTTCAAAGTGGATTCCGAGAGATTTTTAATGTGTGTGTGTGTGTGTGTGTGTGTGTGTGTGTGAGAGAGAGAGAGAGAGAGAGAGAGAGAGAAAATGATTTTATTATCTTTAACTTGTTTTTTAATGAAAGAGGGAGATAATAGGAAAAAGTCTGGGATGAAGGTTTTTGAGATTTATCAACAATATTTTAATTCAAATTAAGACATATCCAAGATTCACATAACTGTCTGGAGTGGCTTTCAAAGTATTCCGCAGAACGCCATTCCCAAGTGTTCCGATAATCTTTTGTCACTGATTTTTTTATTTAATCTGTAGACATGTATCATTGTTTTTTTTTTTTTTTATTTATTGTTAATTTTTACAATTTTTAAAGATATTAGGGTTCCACGGAAGATTTAGATTTGAAAAAGGTTCTGCGCGGGAGTTGGGATTGAAAAAACCTGGTGTAGACACGGTCTATTCTAAATTTATTCTATGGGCATCTACAAGTGCCCTAAGGGAAACATTCAAATTAAAACCAGTGGCAAAAGAAAGAGAAAGAAAAGCCAAAAGAGCGAGGCAGACGGTTGGCATCATATGGTTTTAAAGAGAGGACAGCGGTGGGGGGAAGCGGCTTTCACAAATCTCAGTTACTTTAATGATAACTATCGTACTCCGTTACAGTACAGTGGTTTCGCCACTTCTCTCGTTTGGAAATGTCTGGATTCGAGTTTATCGTAGATTAGAGAAACTTCTGAGGACGGCCTCTTCAATCGCAGCTACAGTTAGAGGATCTAAGGCAGAGTAATTAGAATGTGACTGTGAGTTATTCCAGGTTTTTTTTTTTTTTTTTAACTAGCACAACTTGTAAATCGGCCTGTGACATAATACACAATGCGCAATACGGCCCAAGTTTCTGATAAGCCTAAAAACCACCTGCCATTAACACAACTGATGACCATCTTGTATAAAAATTTACATACATACAACTGTTATTATAAATACATAATGGGATTTCACTTAATTTCCCAAACTATTATCGTCATTCCCGATTCCTTTTGCAAGCTACAGAACCATGCAACAAGTGTATGTGAGTCATAAAAAAAAATCTTTTTTATTATAATTTTAAATTATAATAAATTGTAAAATTAAAAATTATAACATTTATAATTTACACTTCTTTATTAACATAATTTACACTTTATAATAACAACCTTCATCCAGATAAAAGTAAAAGTCAATAAATTCAGATCCCTATTTTCATATTATTTCACTCCGCATGACCCTCTCTTCCTATATCCCGAATATAATTTTGTTATATTTTCCTTGCCCTGTCCATACCCATGCGATATTACATTGGTTTCAACACTAATTTCCAGAGGGATTTCAACAACGCTGGAAGCTTTAATACAGCATTTCTTTCTTATCCTTTTTTTTTTTCTATAAATGCCTCTAGCAAACGACTTCAAGAATGTCCAGAAGTTCTCTTTGTTACTACAATCGAACTGCCACGATGATAGATAAAACGTTTGTAGAAAGCAAGATAGTCTTTCTTCTCCCCTGTGTATTCTGCACTATTTCCTGGTTTTTGTTCTTCCCTGCTTCACAAAATATGGTTTTGAGCATCTTCCAGATTCTTTCATCGTATACTGACAGTTTCCAGTAAGGAACAAAGAGTGTTCAATTGGATATTCGGGAGGAGCCAAATGTTATTTAAGTCCTTAAAGCCCAAATGCAATCTGTTCTGAATTGCAACATTTTCTAAGCATTCCTAGCCTTTCAAAACAGACGTGGTCTAAAGCGAACACGTAGAACGATTGCATGTTCAAATTTTGTGCACTATGTAATAACTTTCGTTTAAAAATAGCAGTCACACACACACACACACGTACCTAACCAGCCTATGTTTCTTAACAGTCAGCGGCTATAGACCCTTCTAGCAACTATGTCCATTTTCTGTGGTGTGTTTCTCATTAATATGAAAAATCCAATTACTCCATTAAAAGATAAAATAATTGAGCACCTGCTGGCGCTATATTTCAGTGGGAAGATCTTAAAAGACACGCATGGAAACAATGGGTTCTGATAAACGAAGTGTAAAGAAAAATGGATCGTTTAAATAAGTTTCACTTTCAAAAATTTGTACCAACGTTCAACTGACATTCTTGGCCTCTTCTAGCCGATATTCAATTAAAGATAAGTAAACGGGATGCCACCAGATGGTGTGTTATTTTCACCTTTAATTACGGCCACTAACTCGGTTAACTGTTTACTCCTGTATTCACCATTTAATGCGATCAGGGCAGGGAAGATTGATTTTGCTCTCATCGAGAAATTTCTCACTGCTCTGGATGAACACCCAGGAGGTCATTAACCCGGAAGAAACAGATAGTCCCATAAACTATTACCTCGGTGTTCTTGGCTGAAGATCTCAGACAAGAAATATTGTCTGCTTCCTACCTTCAATGAGCTCTATTTATCTTTAAAGCAGTGCAACCTTCGCGATGAAAATTCTCTTATGAAGTTTCGTAAATACAACCGTGGCTCTTTCTTGAATAAATACTATAAAGAATCTAACTTTTACTTCTCTCGCTCGTAAAGGAAAATGGGTGGAATGCCTGTCAATTTAAAAATGCCTTTCTCGACTTACATCTAATTCGTTCTCGACTTACATCTAAGTAATATAAATGCAAAAGAAATTTAAGTGGAGACACAATAATGCATTTCCTGAAATTTGTTCTTTTCAACAACACAATAAATCTGTAAATAATGTTTAACGTAAATGTTAAACATATCACAGGAAACATCAAATCCCTAGTATTGTTTCAATTTATGTATTTTATATATTACACACATTATTTATATTTGTAATCATTTATTGCACTCTGGAGTTACGTTCAGAAGTCTCACTTCGAAAGGTAAATGATATTTCCATAACAAGTAAGAAATTAGACAATTCATTCCCACTGCTTATGACTGATAGTAGTTGCGTAACCTCCGTTTCTGTCATTTAGGAATTTGAAGATGGTTTGCTAATTATATTTATACTTGTATTGGGAGCGAACACATGCATAATAAAGTATTGTATGGAACTGATTTCGTTTAATTTGCATATTCAACGAAATTCCTTTTTAAAATAAAATGGAATAATTTTGGCTTCGTTCTACATAGTGACAGGTTTGTAAACCGGCCAATATGGAAATCATTTGAAAAACAACTTTGTTTTCATTGTTTTTTATTGATCACTTCATAGTTTTCTGGTGCATTCAGGGCAGTATTTTTTTCATGTATTTATCCACAATCCGCTCGAGTTTTGCCTCTACAAAGAATTACCATATCAATCGAAAAGTCTTGATGAGAAACGAGTGGCCGACTTTCAAAAGTTTCGAAAGTTGGCCACTCGAGTATTATGGCATAGCAATAGAACTAAATGAGCGTTTTAACCAGTGGTGGTGACAGATTATGCAATATATTACAAGGATGAATGCGGGTATGCATGTACATGTCATTTCTTAGTACGCGGGATTCGAATTCAACTACATTTTAAAAAAAAAATGTAGTGTAAAAAAATGTAGTGTTGAAAACTGCGGTGAAGAAAACTAGTTACTATAATTAATACCAGTCATACACCACGTGAAATCAGTAGTATAGTTTATTAAGCTTATAGCCCAAATCACTATATATTTAAGGTGACGTTTTAGGCATCTTCATGCTGTTAGGGGTAGAAAACAGAAACGGCGCTTAACACACACCTGGTAGTTGTTCCAAGACAGGGAAATGTAATTATGGCCAGTAATGTATCTCCACAATAGGCAGTCACACTCCTGAAAATAAATTCCCCTGAGAATAAAGGCTGGAATACCAACATAGACTGAGAGATCTTGGAGTGAAATAATTGCTCTTATGAGTTGCAGGCGGTTGATATTAATGGCACAAAGAACAGGCTGGCTGTAGTCATAGTTGGAAATCTGCGATAGTGAAGTTTTTTTTTTTTTTTTTTTGTTTTTTGTTATTTTGAAATGAATCGTGCAATGTGACCCAACCATTCCTGGAAACTAGATCTGATAGAAATTGAGGGCCACGTTTAGAATGGGATGCTCTGCCTTTTTCCAGTTTCTTCTGGAAGTGATTTTTTATAGCAGTGGGTTTCGTTGTTAATCAGAGCCCTGGCATGACAGAAGGCAATTTGGTCTGTCTTCGGAGAGATTGATTTCCTTCCATTTCTTGTGTATGATAAACTTCAGATGGAATGCATGATTTAATTGTGCGCTTGGAGAACAAAGATATTATTTTGGTTGTTGCATTTTAGTTATTGAATTTAGCCAATCAATAAGCCGGATTACAGCAAACTCCGGATCGCAGCTTTATGGGAATACTGAGATTCGGAAGAGGAGATTTGATGGGTTGAAGAGGAAGAAGAGACTTATTCGCAGGAAGTTTAATTTTCTGGTGACTGCTTTTGATCAGTGGATACTGGATTCAAAGGGTGACAACATAGCGATCAGATTCAAAGGATAAACCAAAAGCAAGTGGACTCTGAGTTGGAACTGAGGCGAAGAGATCATAAGTAGAACCCCTGTTCGGCTAATGAATTCAATCGAACAGAGGTTTTCAAAAGGTCAGGCCAAGAACTAAGAGATGTGCTAGCAGTCGACATTCCGCGCGGTAGCACAGTGAGTATAATCACCGTCCTCCCCATACCGGTGGAAAAGGCCCGGTTCCGAACCTGTCAATGACGCGGAGAACTTGGGGTTTTTTTTAATCTCTGGCTGAGTTTGTCTCAAGCATGGATTCCAAGCAGTAAGGTTCCTCCCCCCCCCCGTAAACTAGGGTTTTTCAACCGGCAAAGAAAGCAAATTTGATTCATCGACGAGAGAACACACGCAATTTATGGACATATTACACACGGGCAGATGAGTTAGTTCCAGGTTGACCCTAATATGACAGGTTTTTTTAACTGTTTGAGAGGCTGGAGATGTATGAGGAGTTTGAAGTTACCACAACCTTAGTCACCATAGTATGGAGTGCACTTAGAATCAAGCTAGAGACATCAATAATGATTTCTGGCGGGAGGGAGGTGGAGGAACTGATATTACCACAATGTCAGTGGGATCGTTATGATTTCAGAAGGTAACACTAATGGCATCAAATGATTTGAAGATAAAATAATAAGGCCATCCGAGATTTAACTCATCTTCTCATGTGTAATATCGATCTGCCTGTTTTACTGGACGAAAATCTCGGGTTTCCAGGAGGCAGGGGAGAAACCAGGTTGTCCACGCCTGAGACTGAATAACTCACCTACGGACTAAAAAAACTAATAAAAGTTCCTCACGTCATTGACGGGATTCTAACCTGGGCCTTTTCCACCCGATGATTATAACCACTGTGCTACCCACACGGACATAGTTGGTGGGAAGAATTTTAGCCAGTAGCAGTAATTAATGGAGTGGATTCTCCATCTAGGGCGTCAGGTAAATACACATCATATATGAATGAAAACAGCAAAATTTCCAGTGATTCGATTTTGTTTCTAAGGCTGTGAGTGCATGGATAGAATAATTTCAGAAATGGCGAGTGGCTGATGGCTATTCTTGCAAGGGTTGCGGGGTGAGGCACTTGTTCATAGAGGATGGTGGACCTCGTGAAAAAAACATTAAAAAGAACGGCAGATGAAGGTTTTCCGATGGGTTATATTGGGACTAGAAAAAGACTGGTCGTAGAGGGAAAGAAACGTAACACATAGAGTGCGCTCACGGAATAGGCGAACTATGGTGCTGAAAGGCTAAGCATTTGGATTTGATAGTTTTGGTGGTCTTCAGGTTGATGGCTAATGCAGAATAATGTAAGAAGCCTTTCATGCTGGACGAATTATTTTATTTCTATGAAAAGTTAATGGCAAACTGCTGATACCAGGAACTGAGAAGTAGTTTGAGCCGCTAGATTCGACATAAATATTTTCTTTTTGGAATTATTGGAATGAGACTGCATTTGCAATTTGGTAGTTGTTCAGATGCCATAAGCAACGTTAGACCTGTATTTCTTTCATCCTTGTAGTTTGGAGGAAGGACCATGGCAGTGAGGACGGCAGGACGGTATTATGGAGATTAGCTAAATGACTGGGAGATTATGCGGTGGTGGTGGTCCCGCTAGGAGGGTATGCAAGGCAAACTGGAATAGAACTAGGACGTAATGAGAAGAAGTGGGTAAGGATTGGAGGGTGGTGAAGTGATAAGTAGCATGAGGATATTGCGATGATCGTCAAGTGTGTCACTAATGGATTGTTTAGACTAATGGATAAGTGTGTCACTTCAAGTGTGTCACTAATGGATATCAGGCTAGATACATTGTGGTTCACACAAACCGAATTTGCATGAGTGGATTTAATATGACCTTTTTGAATTTGGCATGGTTGAAATCTGCTATAACAGAGGAAGGGAAAAATTGGCTGAACCTGGTAATCTGATGGTGCCTGCAATCTTAAGGAAATCATGAATAGCACTGATTTTTTAATCAATCTGGCTACTAATAGAGGTTAGATTTTGAAACATAATGAGGACACTATCATGAGATGAATGAATTGAAAAAGAAATGCAGCAGTTTAAAGGACCGTTTGACAGAAGGCATCCTTTGCATCCAAACCCCGGAGAGGGGTGTAAACAAGTGAGATGGTCTGTTAGAGTAGTTGTGTTGTAGTGGTGATTTCAGGATGTGGGGTACTTTCTTCGTTAGTAGTCAGTATTTCTCATATATGAGAAAGCATATCACTAGGAATATAGTTTATGGATTAAATAAATTAACCACTGAATACTAAAATATAATTTTAACAAATAAGAAAGGAATTATGAAATTTATGCAAAATTTCTATAGTTTACGTTTGAATGACTGCTGTTGGTCTAATAACTAACCCCAGCAGAAAATCACGAATCTGTGATCTACTTGCATTAATACATCATATGTCATCAATCTAATGTCATAGGGTATCTTGTTGCGTAATCAAAATTCTTATTAAATCAGGGTACCCAAATTACTTTTAATTATTTTTAAATTTATTCAATTAAGGATTGAGCTGCATACGACCTGCTTCATTGATTATAAATTTTCAGTTCGCTTACTGCTCTCGAAATAAATATTTCTGTTCACTGAAAAATTTTCAGTACATTAAACAAATACAGTATATCTTATCACAGCACTAACATTCATTAATAGCATATCAAAGGGAAATTAAGGTTCGTTACGTAGAAAGTGATATGACTAGTCAAGAATTTTAGACGCAGTTGGACTGTCTCTTCCTTAACCCCCTTCGCAAAAAAAAAAAAAAAAAAAACTGAAATATAAACTGATGTCACCGATCTGCCTTTGTCTGCAATTAATGAAACAATGGCTACTTCATCATTTTTACTGCAATTAAAAATTTCCATTCGGTAGTCGGCATTATTTTCGAAAATGTGCACTTTCTAGCTAGTGGTGCAATTAAATCGATTCTACTTCGGGGAAAAAAATGGGCGTTAATGAGGCATTTATAATCTAATTGTAACATATTCATTTGTTGCATGCGCTCAATTTTATTTAGCGAACATTTACAACTTTTATGCATCGCTACTTGTGAAATATTGCATAGTATCGCTAATAGTAGTTATGATGCCAGCTCCATATTGATGAGAGACTTACTATAACACACAAAACGACGGGCGCCCGAGGAATTTATAATTCCCCTTATGTACACTATCACATGATACATTCATTATCAATTTGTTAGGAACACTACTCTCTCAGATGGTAATCGAATGTAGACTGACAGATATCTCCGGCAACTGCATGTGGTATATTGTATTAATTTTGTATTAATTTATTTATTATCTAGGATAATAAATAAATTAATACAAAAATATGAAAATGATAAAATCGACAGCACAAATAAGCTAGGTGCAGTAGCGTAGGAACGCTTTGGCATTGGGGCAGGTGCCACAGGCGCCAGTATCAGAAGGGCGCCACTGGCAGGCCACATCAGATCCGAGGCAAAATATTTCGACACCCATGGTTAGCTAGTTGACGAAATGGCGCCCGTAGATGATGTCGCATCAGGATGAGAGTAGAGAGCGGAGTGAAATATAATTTCCGCCAAATGGCGTGTTTTCAGAGGAATAAGTCGATTCAAGCCTGCACGCATCGTTAAATCTGAGTACATAGTATATAGTGTGTTTAGGGACTAAAGGCACCAGGGATTCCCCCCATCTCCGCGTAGTTTACATTGTCATGTGATACGGTACACTGTACAGGCCAGAGATTTAAAAGTACAGTATATGGATATTGTGGTGTGTAGTGACGTGCACCGTTGTTCTTCTGGTCATTTAGCCGCTAGGCCCCTGGTGGATCCCAAAGTTGCCAACATTAAGCCTCGTGGAGGCAGACCAGGTACACCAGTAATTTATTTGTAATTTACTTTAGCAGACCCTGCCACCTAATTTCCCGAGATTTCAGTGGCTAGCGCCTATGAAGAGAGAAAAAAAAAAAAGGAAGATAACGGGATTGTACTGGAGCTGAGTGATGAGAACGGACCGGAGGTCTTCGTACAGATGGCAGTCGAACATCAAGTGGTCCCAGGTTTCTTGGCAGCCACAGGTACATGGAGGGTTGTTTTCGATGCCTAGCATGGTTAGTTTGCTGTGGATGGCGCCGTGTCCAGTTAGAAGATAGGTCGTTTGTAGTCCTGGTGAAAACCAGGTCGGGGACTTGGGAAATACTCTATCGATGTCCAGTATAAATTTTCGAGTTATTTCTACTTTGGTGGAGATTGTCCACCTTTCCTGCCAAATTTGTTGTAGGTAGGTCAGAAGTCTTCTTTTCTTGCTGGGTCTGTTGCTTAATGGATCTGTTGTATGGTCGATATAGGTAGCGGGTTTGTCCCTACTGGGTTGGTAGAGCATTCCAATACGCGCGACCCCCAGGTCAAGGGGTAGCACCCCCTGCCCGTACCTGCAGTGCATTGCGTGCTAACCGTGCTACACGCCCGGGTCATGTTAAGAAGAGTCGGCCTGTGAATTGACTCCAATTTTCTCTTATTGATGAATACGGCTTTATAAAAGAGAGCCAGAGTGCGTTTTTTCATTCCTCAGTCTCGACGGGTCACCCTGGCCACCATTGCCGCGTAGGTCCTGATCTTTCTTTGTACACTGGTGTGCAAAACTTAAGGACCAACACTATTTCGAAAGGTTACAACCACAAAATCTTTACTTAAGGTACTTTTTACTGATGAGATTAGATTCAGTCTCAGCAGCGATTCTGGACATCAGCTAATCTGGCGAGAGGTTCGCACACGGTATTATCCCGCAAACATCACTGAAAGGGATCGATATGGCGGTCGAGGTGTTTTCGTCTGTGGAGGCGTTATCTTGGATGGACATACACAACTCCAGATACTGGAACGCGGTACTGTAACCGGTGTACGCTACTGTACTGAGGTAATCCTTCCCCATGTGTGTCTGTTCCGAAGTGCCATTAGGCCCCGAATTCGTGTTTACGGATGATAACGGCATACCCCATCGCACTGCAGCTGTTGATTTTGGAAAGTGAGGACATTGTTCGTATGGATTGGTCTGCCCGTTCCACCGATCCAAATCCTAACGAACACATATGGGACGCTCTGGGCAGATGCCTAGCGGCACATCCACAACCACCTGAAAATGTTCACCAGCTGAAGATGGCGCTGACAGAAGAATGGCGATGTTACCGCAAGAACTTACCAACAACATTGTTCTAAGTATGGACAGGCGGTGCAAAGCCTGCATCGACATTAGGGGTGGCCATATCTCCTACTAAGGACCACCTCTTCCCATTTGGCAGTGATGCATCTATATCATGGCAGCCAGTGCTATGTTGCCATTTTTGAATAAAATCCCTCTGTACCGTTTTGTTTCCGTTGCTGTGTCGGAGTTGTTTTCTTCATCACCTCTGTACCTCACGAGGTTCATTTGGTATGCTTTTCCCATACCTAGGCCACTCTTATGAGAAGCTACAGGTGAAAACCTGAATTTTGCACACTAATGCATATATTTCAGTTGTGGGAAGAAGTATAGCTTCTTATCTATTATTATTCCTAGCAGCTTTAGTTCAGTGAGAAATTCGACTGTAATGCCATGGATATTGATCTGTGGTGGTCTTTAGCATTAGCATTAGGAGAGGCATATGATGCAAGAAAGCAAGCTTATGCAGCATCAGCCAAAAAAAAAAAGAACACTCCCATTTCACCCCTCCGTTCGTTCCAAGTACCTGTCCAGCTCAGCCTTAATTTATTTAGGCTATCAACTTCCACAACGACAGATGGAAGTTTGTTCCACCAACCAACCACCGGCTGGCTAAAGGCAAACTTCCGCACATCTGTCTTTCCTCAATTTGAATTTATTTCCTCTCAACTGATTATTCTGAGCAAGAGGAAAAATTCCATCAGCATCGAGCATGCTCAAACCATTCAAGGCTTTATACACCTCAATCAGATCACCTCGCAGGTGCCTAGTCTCCAGATACTGTAATTTGCAAAATTTAAGCCTTTCTTCGTAAGAGCAACCCTTTGTTCCATTCACTAATCTTTTTCCCTTCTATGTACTCGTTCCAACAGCTCTACAACCTTCTTAAAATTAGGCCTCCACACCTGTATACAGTACTCAAGGTGTTGCCTGACCATTGCATTATATAAAGGAGTTACATATCACCTCCTTATCCCTGCTAGAAAAATTATTCTATATAATTCACAAGACACTATGAGCTACTCCTGTAGACCGTCTGCACTGCTCAGAAAACGTCATATCTGCCTGCACAATTACCCCCAGGTCCTTTTCGTTCTCTACCACTGTCAGTGTAGTACGACAGAGTTGATACGTCACTCTGGGGTTGCTGCTTCCCATATGTAGTACTTTACATTTGTCAATGTTAAACTTGATTTGCCACCTCTCAGCCCATCTGCTCAACTTTTCTAGATCCTGTTGCAGCAGCGTACTGCCATTAGCGTCCTTAACAACCCTGCCAACCTTCGTATCGTCTGCAAACTTGGACATTAAGCTTGATATACCATCATCAATATCATTTATAAATACAGAAAACAACAACGGACCCAATACTGAACCCTGAGGGACTCCACTAATAACATTAGTCCACGATGAGCAGTGTCCATTGATTACCACTCTCTGTCTTCTCCCACTCAACCATCCCTTTATCCATAGCAGCAATTTACCTCCAATGCCATACTGCTCCAATTTGTGCAGCAGTATTCCATGTGTAACAGTATCAAAAGCCTTTCTAAGATCCAAATATATGATATTAAAGTTTTCCCTGCATCCAATTCCTTTGTGACCACATCAAAGTATCCAATCAAATTGGTCAGGCAAGACTTTCCCTTAACAAAACCACGCTGTGTCCGAGCTATAACTGAAGTCTTGTCTAGATGATCCTGCAGTGCTTCTTTAACCAGTGCCTCCATTAATTTCCCTGGAACAGAAGTTAAACTAACAGGTCTATAATTACTTGTGCTGCCCTTTGATCCTCCTTTGTGAATTTGGGTCACATTTGCATATCTCCAGTCCATGGGTTCCTCCCCTGAGTCCAACGAAGCTCTCATAATTATGGCTAAGGGTTTGCTGTCTCCTTTAATATAACTGGATAGATCCCGTCCACCCCAGGTGCCTTTTTTATGTTTATCTTCAACGATTTCTCCTTCACTTTCCTCTCAGTTGTTACAAAATCATCTAGCTCACTGTCAGAGTTTAACTCACCTCTGGCATTCCCCTCCCTGAATAACTCCTCAATGGTGAATTGTAGATGCAAAATACTCATTTAGTTTGTTAGTCACCTGAGCAGGATCATCAACAGTTGAACCATCAATATCCAGTGGACCTGTTACGAGGAGTATAGATCCCACCTTTCTCTTTTGGATAAATTAAAAACCTTTATTAATTGATAAAACCAATATTAGCCTGGTTTCCTTTGTTGTTGATAACTATATTAGTAATCGAGCACCTGAATTTTAATCAATAATCTGATAATTCTACCAAGAAGGGCGGAAACCAGTAGACCCAAGCAGTTATTATTCAAAAATTAGAGTTTAAATATTAAGAACCTTAGGAAAACGCCCACCCACTCGTAACTAGCACAGAAGAAGCTATGTAGATGTACATGCCACATAAGTCTAGGTCTGCATTCACATTACAGCGGTAGATTTCCGTTGTAAGGTCAGGAAAGGGTCAAGAAAGACTATCTTCCCTTATAAACATGCGAGAGCTTCACAGAACAGGGTATGGGATGATACCAGAGCGGAGTATAAAATGGGGGAAATTGTTTTCCCACATGTGCAGCAAATACCTTGAGCTCTCTCTAAGTGTTTTTGGTGTTAAGTAACATTCTTGCTCGCCCAAAAATGGTCATGGTGGTGCATGTGATGCGCAGAGCCACAGTGGAGACTATACCAAAAGGAATCGTGACCTACCCATTGTTCGTTGGTCATGGAAATTCCTGGAGGATGGGACGACGAATTCCTTATCCATCACACGCTGTTCAGACACTTGGGATCTGACCCCGGACTTAGAACATCCAATGAGAGAGAGCAGTTGTCTAAACATAGAGATCTGTTCCTGGTTTAAAAAGGGGGGATCCTTAGCGGGACCGAGGTTGTTATTGTCGTGATTTGTTGTCGTCGGTTGTCGGTAGTTGTGCTAGTTGTTGACAAGCGCTAGTCGGTGAGTGCCAGTACCAGCGTCTTTCCAGAGAAGCCAGCGAAGAGGAAACGCCCAAGTAGAGAAGCCAACCCAGAGAATCAAGAAAGAAGATAGAAAAGGGGCAAGCTGAAATGTTTTATTATGTGTGTGTGTGAAAGGCAAATCTTTAAATGGAATAATGGAATGACTAAGTTTTAAAAGAAGATGATTCCTTCCTATTATTTTCTATGATTTTCTATGATAAGCATGATATGCATGATATGTATTATATGTCGCGGAACATTATTTTGGTATTATGAATATTAATTGGTTAATACAAATGTTTGATTATCCCATTTGCTTAAACATTATACCAAGGTATAAACTGAGAGTAAGGCGTTGATACTTAGCACTGACAATGGCCACGTATATATACATATGTATATAATAATTTTATATATTACTATGTTAATGGTATGACCCTTTGTAAAAAGGGTATAATCTAAATAAAGGAATCATTGTAATGCTATATTGATGTAATTCATGTTTCAATAACTTTAGTTTAAGGAGTAAGATAATAAAGGGAATATGAGTGATGTATACATGTGTTTTTTTATATATTCAATAAACGTTTGTTATGTTGGAATTTTGCCTCATTGATAAGCTCCTAATCACACCAGTAATCGCCAGACTGGAATAAGATTAAAATGATATAGGTTATTGCATATTGATGGGCTTAATTATATGAATCTCCTCAATATTTACACAACGCAAAAAGGTGCAAACGGCGGAATTAGGAGAGGTGAGTTTCTCCCCTTTCTCCTGTGTTGAGGGTATACGAGACCTGGTCCTTTGACCACAAGACGAATACCTTACGCCGAATCTACACTGAAGGGGCAACATACTGGGAGTATCCCACCCTTCTAAAGTGCGAAGGCGTAATGCAAGTGCCACATCAAAAGATTCAGGTAACACCTGTGGGGGGGTGGACCAATTACCTAGAACATACATAATGAAAGGTGCCGTAAGAGGCCGTAACTATAATTTATTTAGTTTTAGCCTCTTCCCCCCCCCCAACATCTGGGACCGTAACAACTAACATACCATCATCTTCTCCCCCCCCACAGACCAATCTGATTCATCCCTTTCCTTCTAGAGTTTACATAGGTAAAGAACTCTTTGTTGTTTTTCTTTGCATCCTTTTCCAAGGATTTCTCATAATCTGCCTTTGCCTGCCTAATCTCCTTTGTGACTTGGTTACAGACCAGCTTATATCTATCATAGGCTTCCAAGTCACCCATTGATTTATATGTATCCCATGTATTTTTCTTCTCTGCCATATGTCTTATTAGTTCATCTGATATCCATTTAGGCCACTTCAGCACACTGTGATCACTGCCACCTAGTGGTTCCTTTATCTGCAGATTCTTAATGCATGAAGAATCACTATTAATAATCAGATCAAGAGTATTACTCCCTCTAGTTGCCTCCCGAACATGCTGATGTAGAAAACAATCATCCAATAAATCCACAAAAGCCTTGCTAGTGTGTGAGTGACCAACCCACAAATTCCAGTAAATATCTGGGAAATTAAAATCCCCCATTATAACACTCACTGATTTACTGGCCCACTCTATTTCCCTGTACAGTTCCTTATTATACTCATCAGAGTCATTAGGCCTATAACACACTCCTACTCTCAATTTTGATCTCCCAATGCTTATGTCACACTAAACTGACTCGACACTGCACTGTCCAGCGATGTCGACTGGCTTCACTTCCTTGGATTTTATGTGTTACTTAACTAATAGTATAACCCCTCATCCCTTCCTATCCTGTCTATCCTTCCTGTACACATTGTACTCCCCAAATTCCAGTTCTGCATTCCTTATATCTGTGTGACACCACGTCTCTGATATCCCAACAATATCTGACTTTGATGTTCTGAGAAATACCTCAAATTCATCAAATATATTTACCAAACTCCATAGCATTGGTTTTACATGCAAGTATACATGCACCTGTTCCTATTCTTAGCTACCCTAACACAACCCATGTGTTTACTTGTACCGCAATGACTCCTGTTAACAAGTACAGACCAGGCTGATAAAAATTCTACCCCTTGAGCCTTGCACAATCTTTCCAGGGCCGAATTGATCGACAAGGCTCTCATCATATACTCCCTCCTATCATGTCTGGGTAGAATTGAAGACACTTTCAAATTCAACCCTAATTCACGGCTTTTTTTTCAACAGTGACCTATACTTGTTAAGTAATTCTGCTGGTCTCCTACTCTTAATATCATTAGTGCCAACGTGTACAATAATATCACCCTTTTTGCCCTTAAAAGATGATATCTGCTCTACAACATCATCAACCTTTGCCCTAGGCAGACATCCCTTGGTCCTGTTCCACCTATCCTTTTTACATAGCATGTTCCCCGTTTCCCTGACCATAGAGTCACCAACAGCTGCTAGTTCCTGTGGGACCAGTCTTGTTGGTGCCAGGGGGCCTTTTAGCAAGATGGATTAAGATTTTGTGGGTGATATTGTGAGGTATTGAAGTCTTACCCAGTCCTTAAGGGTGGTGAGGGCGCAATTTACATAGGTTTCAAGTTGAGCCCTTGAATCAGCGGCCAGTATTGGCGACAGATCATCTGCATAGGCCTGAGTGCGGACCTCCCCAAGATCCATACCCTGGAACTCGTCCAGTCCAGCGAGCCAAGAACTGAGCCCTGGGGACAACCTCGGTAGATTTTCCTCTTCACTTGGCAATAAGGTGCTTGGACTACTACGCTTCTGTTTGTTAGGTAGTTTTTTATTCCGTTATAGAGGTTGCTAGGGAGTTGCGCTTGTCGCAGTCGGCCACCAATGGGTGTCTAACGCCCGGGGAAGCCAAATGAGATAACTAGGTGGTATTTCTTGTCACAATTGTCTGAGTACATAGCAGCACAGTCATCTAGGTACATAGCAGCACAGATCTATTTGCTATCCAAGCCGTAACTTTGAAGGGGCCAATTAGGCGAATGCTACACCAGTGCATTCCCGAATACATAGCAGTTCGTAATTCATTCATTGTGTTACATTCTACGACACTGAATAAGTTAGAAGTCATAAGAATGTGTGTATAATAGTGTTTTTGTGCTTTTAACAGGTAATCGTGAATATTGTGATTTGTAATTTAAATAAAACAACAAAAGCCCAATTAATTTTAGACATGCCCAGGGCCGGATCGTCCGAAGGGTGAAGGAGTGCACTGAACTCCATCGCCAACGTTCAAGGGACTCCTGAAACTTATATACACGTATGAAGAAAATTTTAAAGGGGCGTCAAACTGCGATTGGCACCCGGTCACCACATACCCTAGGAACGCCCCTGGACATGCCACCAAAAGCCAAAAAGCGGACATCAGTACGGCGTAGAAAGACCACATCAATACGAAATTACAAAAAAAAAATCCTCTAGTTTACAAAACTGGCTTACATTAAGCCATTCCAAACTGAAAGTGACAACGAAAACGAACATAATTCGAATGAGGATGAAACAAATGATGATGATGGGGATGCCATTGAAATGGAAGTCCAAGAAAAGCCCAGTTATTTTAAAAGAATTAGAAAGTATGGAGAATAACGAACAACAGTTGGCAGAAAAAAATGATGGCAGCAATGATATTTATATGGAACATGTAAGTCTGGACTTTAATGATCCAACCACATGGAATTTAATATTCATAAAAATAGATCTCATATAGTGCAACACGATCCTGAACACGGTGATGAAGAGATAAGTACGTATCCTGTCACTAATGGCCAATGTTTCAATAATTCGTAGAAATGCAATATGAAGTTATTAAAAAAACAAACAAAAAAAAAACCAGAAAAAATGGTTATTTCATTGAAAAACCAAAGATATAATATGTTGTTTTCCTTGCTTCCTATTTGTATTTAGTACAAATAGTGTTCCATTTTGCAGCACAGATGGATTTAAGAACAGGAAACATCTAAATCCAAACGTTCTATTTCATGAGAATTCGTTACAACATACAAACTATTTCAAAAAATGGAAATTATTAGAAAATGATCTTCAAAAAAGGTGGACTAATTTACGACATTGCACAAGCAGCACTAAGAATTAGTGATATATTTTCACATCTCCAGTCCGTGGGACCTCCCGTCAGTCAACGGATGCTCTCATAATTAGAGCTAAGGGTTTGCTTATTTCCTTTGCCGCCTCTTTTAATATAATTGGATAGATCCCATCCATCCCAGGTTGTTACGTTTGTTACGTTTTGCTTCAACGTTTGTTACGTTTAGCTTCAACAATTTCAATTTCTCCTCCACTTTACTTTGCTCTCAGTATTACAAAATCATTTAACTCCCACTGTTGTAGTTTGAAAAGCTTCTGGCCTCCACTACCCTACAGAATTCCTCATGTGTTAATGTAGATGCCAAATACTCATTCAGTTTGTCAGATACCTGAGCAGAATCATCAACAATCGAACCATCGATATCATGTGGGCAAATCTGATTCATCCCCTTCCTTCTAGAGCTTACATAAGTAAAGAAGTCTTTGCTGTTCATCTTTGCATCCTTTGCCAAAGATTTCTTGTAATCTTCCTTTGCTTGCCTAAACTCCCTTGTGACTTCATTAGACTATCCAAGTCACAAAGGAGGTTATGGAAGAAAAGGGTGCCATATATTGAAAATAATATTAAAATGTGTATTGTTCTGTGCTGAAAATAATTTGGCAATTCGTGGACATGCTAGTAATATCGATACGCAGTGGTGTAGCTAGGTTTTTGGCGTCCTTACAGGTACCACCATAGCTGCAGAGGTAATCTCTTTAGTTCTTAATTCGGGCTTAGCAACAGCACTATTATACATTTTGGCTGATAATTGTGAGCAACGTCTGGTCATCTGTTAGCGCATGTGTCATCGATTACACTTTTTGTTCATGCGCCGCAGTATATCGTCTGTTTTATGTGCAAGTGAGAACGTTTTACACTAGTTGGTTTATGTTAATATTTGCTAAAATTTAATCTACATGTTTTATATACTATTATGTAGTTCTTGTACAATTTACCATAGACCATAAACATATTTTAAAAATATGCTTGTTTGTTGTAGGGTTTTAGACACATCATCTCAAAATTGCGTGTGTTCTCTTGTTGACTTGCCTGTGTGATGGGCGAAATATCCCAGTTTCCGGAATAAAAAACTATGTTACTCTTGCCTGAGAGCAAATAGCACAGACACGTTCCGAAACAGGCCCATAAATAATTCCTCATCTCATCCACCGGATTCGAACTAAGAGCTTTTTCCACCCGGATGAGAAGGATTCTACCCAATGTGCTACCCGTGAGTGCAGAATATTGTTTGGTTGTTTATTTGTTATTTGGTTTTTAGGAACATTAGTAAATAAGGCCATATTGCTTCGGGGATATGCGGTGGTCATTCCTTGACCTTTCCGCATCCTCCGTATTTAGTAATCACGGGCTCGAACCCGGTCTAATCAAAAAGCGTGTGCTCCTGCCCACCTGGCTACGGAGGCGCCAGAGAATATTATGTAAATACAGGGTTGTTAAAATTAAAGTATTCTTATGTAGAGGGTTCTGGAGCGAGTTCGAAGGCTCGTACTGAAGAGAAATTTGGATAACAGGTTCAATAAAGAATGCGCTCGCCATTTATTGGGGAAAAAATAGTTACAAAATTTGTCACTATATTGCGCTGTGGCAATACAAATTACTTGAGCAGCACTACAATTGTGCAATGTGTCCTCCATTTTGGTCAACAACAGTTTCCATTCGAAGAACAGCATTTTCTATAGCAGAACGTAACATGTCAACTGGAATAGCCAGCACATGACGTCTAATGCTGTCCTTCAGACCTGCCAGAGTTTGACATCCTTCCCGATATACCTGGTTCTTCAAAAAACCCCACAACCAGAAGTCGCATGGGGTGAGGTCCGGTGATCGGGGTGGCCAAGATGTCTGAAAACAACGGCTGATGACCCGTTTGTCTGTAAAGTGTTGCCTTAGCAATCTTTGGACACAACGGTGGATGTGGGGTGGCACACCATCTTGCATGAATATGGTATCCTGAAGGCACCCACGTTGTTGCAGC
Source organism: Mastigoproctus giganteus (assembly GCF_048544385.1). Classification (NCBI taxonomy): domain Eukaryota; kingdom Metazoa; phylum Arthropoda; class Arachnida; order Uropygi; family Thelyphonidae; genus Mastigoproctus; species Mastigoproctus giganteus. The sequence continues at coordinate 182,850,033 of NC_143581.1, forward strand.
TATGGTATTACGAAATTTGCCAACATTTCATAATATCGCTGTCCAGTGACGGAACAGGTGCGGGGTCCAATCGGTGTTCCCTGTTCAAAAAAATATAGCCCAATCATGAATGTGGCCCTAAATCCACACCACACTGTCACTTTTGGAGAATGCAACGGGACCGCCTGGATAAATCGAGAGTTTTCTGTTGCACAAATGCGACAGTTGTGTATGAGGTATGAGGTATATTGAGGGTCTAGCGGCTCCTGGGATTTCTCCCATCTCCGCGAATGTTCTATGTATCGGTGACAGTACCCTGTCAAAGCCAGAGATTTAGAAGTGTGTGGGTCATGAGTAGTGTTATATGTTGTGCCCATTGTTTATCCGGCTTATTGGCCGCCAGGCCCCTAATAGGACCCGACGTTGTCCATACCTCGCCACGTGGAGGCTAGCTGGGTGTTACCATTGAGTCAATTGTACTCTGGCAGGTCCTGCCACTTACTTTCCTGGAATTTTAGTGGCTAGGATCTAAAATAAAATTGGAACGACCGCGGCTGATTTTAATTCACTTGCATTAAAGCGCTAATATGGGGTTTAACGCTGAAGGCCTGTTTCTGAAGTGCCTAAAAGATTGGGCGAAATTTTTTTTTGGTGTATTTTAAATTTGGACGTGTATGGCTATACACTGTGCAAGAGAAAGTGCTGGGAGGGGAGAGTGAAGGCTGGAGGGTGAAATAGGAAGAAGAGGGTCGATAGGGTCGGTGACCCCCAATTATTCAGTGAGGCATGCCCATGCCCCACCAGAGGCGAGGAATGGTGCGGCAGGGAAGAGAGGAGACAGCAAGCCGTCACCTCCCTCCCCTACCGGGTGTGGGAGTAAAAGAATTGCACTGCACAAGAGAGTGCAGAGCCTTGAGCCAATATGGCTCCGTCAAGGCAGCAACTTGGAGTTTCTCTGTCTTCGTCGGTCTTCTCTGTCATTGGTAGCCTTTGGTATCCAGATTTGTCCTCAGCTATGAACACTGGTCAGGTCTGTTCTTAGTCTGTTATCAATGGCTGTGGTTCTCTTCATCATGGGAAGATCCGCATCTCCATGGGGTTATTCTTGCGATCGCTGGTTTTAGATGATTAGTAGTGAGCAGGTTCCTGAGGGAGGTTCTCCTTGAGTCCTCTCCACGCGTGTTCTGTGTCTCTTTTTATTTATTTATTTATTTTATTTTATTATTTTTTATTTTTATCTTCTTCTGTAGATGGCTATCAGTGTTTTATGCCTACCAAATAGTTTTTGGGCATATTCCTTTAGCTCCCTGTATTCCTCTAGTGAGTCCAATAGATGTGATTCCAAGTTCTTGGGGAGGTAGTGTATTGCAGTGATCAGTCTGCACCTGAGGTCCTCATAATGGGTGCAATCGTACATAATGTGCTCCCAGCACTCAAGCTCCCCACAGGCACAGCTCGGATCCACCCCAATCCCCAGCGCTGTCAGCTTGACTTTAAAGGCCCGGTGACTAGTCGGTAAATAGGCGACAGTTGTGTGTATTCACTTGTCCATTTAAGGCAGAAGTGGGCTTCATTACTCGAAAGGATGTTCCATGGCCAAGTGATATACACTGTAATTCGCGCCATAAACTGAAGTGCGTATGTGAAACGAATATCTGCATCACCATGCTTTAGCTGCTGTAGCATGCGCATCTAGCCTTACAGTGGAATACGGCATGTCCACTTCATGAGAAACAGCTGGCACACTCGCGTTACCACATGGAGATTGACTTGATAAATCCACGAAAGCCATAACCACATCTTCAACACGAGAGAAGTCCACTCGTTTTCGACCTCTACCTGGTTGAACACCAAGATGTCCTGTCACTTCAAATTTCGGAATCATTTTGCGGACAACACAAACAGTCATAGGTCCACGCTTTATGCAATTCTGACGCCGAATTCTCTGATATCTGCAGCTGCATTGGTGCTGTTCTGATAGTACAGCTTCACTAATAGAGCCTTTTCCTGCAACGTTGTTGGCATTGCTGCTGTAGTGCAGGCAAACATCTACTATATGATTTTGAAGAGACTGCTTTGCTTTTATACAGTACAGTAGAGCTGAGTAGTGGCGCTGTGGCAATAACTTACGATTATGCAAATAACCTAAGTTATTTGCATAATCTTAACTATCTTAGTTACGTTATTTGCATAATCGTAACTAAGATAGTTACACGCCATACAGTGACAAATTTTGTAACTATTTTTTTTTTTTTTTCAAAAATGCCGAGTGCATTCTTTATTGTACCTGCTATCCACATTTCTCTTCAGTACGACCCTTAGAACTCACTCCAGAGCCCTCTACATAGGGATACTTTAATTTTAACAACCCTGTATGTACCTAGTGTGGAAAATTGAGGGAAAATCAGAAGAACTCAAATAAAGCCAGGGCGGGCCTATTGGTATATGATCTCTTTCGAAAAGAAAATTTATACTTAGGTGTGTTTTCTAGGATGTTGTCGTTCAAATATGAAAGGTGTGTGTTTTAGAAAACAGTCCTTGTGCATCGGGTGGCATTAAAGTGTTAAAATATATAGAAGCTTTCAAGGCGAAGTGCCTCTTCAACAGCTAGTCGGTGAATGGTGTACTTCAGTATATATTTATGGTTACAATAGCAAAAGTCAGCTGGGGCATGATCATGTATCACGAGTCTGGTGTCGGTAGAACAGAATTACGTACACATGATGACCGCCAGCGCTGACTTTTTTAGTGGGCCTTATTTAGTTCAACTACATTATGTAATAAAACTAAGTAAAAATGTAACTAAAAGCCATAAAAATAACACTTGTAAAAAAGTCTTCTTAAATTCATGGCGGCATTTCAGTGCAATTTGTGAACCATTATTACGAATCTATTTTCTATAAGTGGATGATCTTCCGAACGCTAGAGATTGTACTGTTTATATGTATATATCTATCCCTTTTAGTTATTTATTTTATTTTGTTTTATTACATATTTTGCAGACTTTAAGCGTAGCATAATAAACTCAGTTTTATTTTGTGTATGTGTGCGCTCGCACTTATTTCTAATACAGTGTAAGCGTTGTTAACCAGAACTGAACATCGCTGTATGGATTTTTATACCCTACCTGTGAGGGTTGTTTTTTTTTTTTTTTCCCTGGGAATCGTATATCCATTGTTCTACTACCTAACAAGTGGTAGCTACTGCTTTATACCATCCATAATTGAAGTTATGGATAAATGCAGAGAAACGTTGTGAGAAAAAAAGAAGAAGAAAAAAAAGCGATTTCATGTTAAAATTAAATTTCCGCAGGAGACCGTCCTCAATGAGTGGGACTATGAGGTTTAAATTCTCCTGGGCATGGCTACTGCAAAAATTTCATCTCCAGTACTTGCAGCTTCCTGAAAGTGGATTTGTTCAGTTCGATCGCCCGGCGGGCCGGTCGAAACAGCACAATAATTACAACTGGAATATCTTCAGACAGATGTGAACCAGAGAGAGAGGGGGATGGGGAGAGAGAGGAAGAGCAAGAACGAATGCCTTTTAAAGCAAAACGTAACTACCGTTATGTTATTAAATTAGATAAGTTAAAACTGCAACCCATTTTAATAATTAAAAATTTTTAATTTTTTTAGAATTTCTTTTCGGCATTTCAATACTATTCGATTCGGAGGGGTTCATCCTTACAACTGATGTAACGTAACGCTTGTCATCCCTCAATTTATTCGGACCTCTTGATACTACGGATTAGCATTAGCATTAGCATTAGCATTAATAGAGGCATTTGATGCAAGAAAGCAAGCTTATGCAGCAACAGCCAAAAAAAAAAAAAAAAAAAACCCACTTCCACTTCACCCCTCTGTTCGTTCAAAATACCTGTCCAGCTGAGCCTTAAACTTATTTAGGCTATCAACCTCCACCACAAGGGATGGCAGTCTATTCCACCAACCAACCACCCGCTGGCTAAAGGCAAATTTTCGCACGTCTATCCTACATCTGTCTTTCCTCAATTTGAATTTATGCCCTCTCAGGTGATTTTTCTGAGCTAGAGGAAGAATCCCATCAGCATTGAGCATGCTTAAACCATTCAAGGCTTTATACACCTCTATCAGATCACCTCGCTGGTGCCTAGTCTCCAGACACTGTAATTTGCAAAACTTAAGCCTTTCTTCGTAAGAGCACCCCTTTGTTCCATTCACTAATCTTGTTGCCCTTCTCTGTACTCGTTCCAGAAGCTCTACATCCTTCTTGAAATGAGGCCTCCAGACCTGTATACAGTACTCTAGGTGTGGCCTGACCATTGCCTTGTACAATGGAATAATCACCTCCTTATCCCTGCTGGAAAAATTCCTGTATATCATTGACAATACTCCATGAGCTACTCTTGCAGCCCGTCTGCACTGCTCAGAGAACTTCATATCTGCCTGCACAACCACCCCCAAGTCCCTTTCATTCTCCACCACTGTCAGTGTAGTACCACAGAGTTGATACGTTGCTCTGGGGTTGCTGTTTCCCATGTGTAGTACTTTACATTTGTCAATGTTAAACTTCATTTGCCACCTCTCAGCCCATCTGCTCAACCTTTCCAGATCCTGTTGCAGCAGCATAGTGTCAGTAGTGTCCTTGACAACGATGCCAACCTTTGTGTCATCTGCAAACTTGGACATTAAGCTTGATATACCATCATCAATATCATTTATAAATACAGAAAACAATAATGGACCCAACACTGAGCCCTGCGGGACTCCACTAATAACATTAGTCCACGATGAGCAGTGTCCATTGATTACCACTCTCTGTCTTCTCCCACTCAACCACCCCTTTATCCATAGCAGCAATTTGCCTCCAATGTCACACTGCTCCAATTTGTGTAGCAGTCTTCCATGTGCAACAGTATCAAAAGCCTTTCTAAGATCCAAGTATATAATATCAAAGCTATTCCCTGCATCCAGTTCTTTTGTGACTGCATCATAGTATCCAATCAAGTTGGTCAGGCAAGACTTCCCCTTAACAAAACCATGCTGTGTCTGAGCTATAACTGAAGTCTTGTCTAAATGATCCTGCAGTGCTTCTTTAACCAGTGCCTCCATTAATTTTCCTGGAACAGAAGTTAAGCTCACAGGTCTATAGTTACTTGTGTCAGCCTTTGATCCTCCTTTGTGAATTGGGGTCACATTTGCACATTTCCAGTCTATGGGTACCTCCCCTGAGTCCAAGGAAGCTCTCATAATTATGGCTAAGGGTTTGCTTACTTCCTTTGCTGCCTCCTTTAATATAACTGGATAGATCCCATCCACCCCAGGTGCCTTTTTTATATTTATCTTCAACAATTTCTCCTCCACTTTCCTCTCAGTTATTTCAAGATTCTGTAGCTTACTGCTAGAGTTGAATACACCTCTGGCATTCCCCTTGCTGAATAACTCCTCATGTGTGAATGTCGATGCAAAATATTCATTTAGTTTGTTAGCTACCTGAGCAGGATCATCAACAGTTGACCCATCAATATCAAGTGGACCAATCTGATTCATCCCCTTCCTTCTAGAGTTTACATAAGTAAAGAACTTTTTGCTGTTTTTCTTTGCATCCCTTGCCAAGGATTTCTCGTAATCTGCCTTCGCCTGCCTAACCTCCTTTGTAACTTGGTTGCATATCAACTTGTATCTATCATAGGCTTCTGTGTCATGTGTTAATTTGTAAGTATCCCATGCATTTTTCTTCTCTGCCATATGCCTCATTAGTTCATCTGACATCCATTTTGGCCTAAACCTTGAACAATATTTCTTAGTTGGTATGTAAAGCCTAGTAGCTTCCAAGATACGGTCTTTGAATGCTTCCCATTTTGAATTTGCTGTTGGTAACATCATCAGTTGGTCCCACTGTATAGAATTTAAATACTGTCTCAGTCCATCGTAGTCGCCTTTACGGAAGCAATAACCCTTCCCTTTACCCCTAATGGTAGTTACCTCTTTCAGTAAATCCCACTTCAGCACACTGTGATCACTGCCACCTAGTGGTTCATTTATCTGCAGATTCTTAATGCATGAAGAATCACTGCTGATAATCAAATCAAGAGTATTACTCCCTCTAGTTGCCTCCTGAACATGCTATTAAAATAGTTAAGCATTCGTTCTCTTTCATAATAAACTAAAAATGAACAGTAATGAGATCTTGAAGACTGGGAGACAATATTTTGATTATATATATTAAATCTTTTTGTGATGCATTTCTTTAGGAAGAAGATTGCTGTTTACTCTTTTCGTAGAAAAAAATTACCTTAAAAATTACGTCAATTCTTATACTTTCTGTTCTACGACGAGGTGTTTCTCGTTCTTTCTCCAGAGGTGGCGTACTATGGCCATAGACGCCCATGCGCCAAAAAAAAAAAAAAAATCCTCAAACAAACAAACTTTCTCCAGGTGCTTTTGTATTGCAATGGGCTGGTCTCCTTTAAGCAACAAAATACGTTCTTCGCAATTCAAACATGCAGCCTTATCAATAGGAGTAAAGAAAACTGTTTATGCCGATTTTCTCGGAGTTCATATTTACACTTATCTACGCTCCGATTCCTATTTATGCCTCTTTCGATTCATGTTAACAAAGTAAGTTTTATATAGTGACAATAGGATTAATGTTAACAATCACAGGAAACGTGCTTAAGTAAACAGAAATACAAACAAGGTTTCCTGAATTATCAGCTCCGAAAACATTGGACCCAAATTCCATATTTATGAAAGTAGGGTGGCCATTATGATTTGTAATTCTAATAGCTGTTTAATTCTTGTGTCAAGACTGCTTACTCCTTGGATTAAGCAGTCTTGACACACGACTGCTTAACATTTCTTCGCAACACAACTTTCACCTTTTTCATCTATATACCAGACATTAAAATAAAATCGATCTATTTTATTAGCTACAGATATTGTTTATCTGCTTTGGTCATAATACTATACTGTAATGAATACTAAAATAAATAAATAAACTTCCATTTATTCTCCTTACGGCCAAGGCCAGAACGAGAATAAAAGTTACTTAAGAAAGTACAAAAATAATAAAAACGCTACTTAAGAAAGTTGTTTTTATTATTTTTTTTTATCGAGCAGCTTTTGTAAAAATAAGTAGATTGATGTGCCATTTGTGTGTTGCCTCGATTAACGACAAGTTGTTATAGCTTAATCTCTTGAGATGTCAGTCTTCTAGGAATGTCTAGCATTAAGTTCTAATGTCTGCTGCTGTCTTAAAAAGTATGATTTATGTGCTGCACTGTTATTTAATAAAGTGCATAATATTATATTACTTTTGTTTTATTTACAAGCATGATATTAACGCTATTATTGTTTGCTGGAATAATTATTTAAATAACATTCATATCCCAGATTAGAGTATCCAGAACGGCATCCCCATATAAAAGTAAAGTGCAGCCATTATCAACCCACTGCAGGATGGAAGCCTCCTCAACAATTCATGTTGAAGGAAACAGACCATAATCTGCCACGCTGGTCCAGTGCGGGTTGGCAGATCAACCGTATTCAGGGGCTTAAACCCCGGTCTACTCAAAGAGCGTGTGCTACTGCACTCCCGCTCCTGACCACTCGGCTACGGAGGCCTAATACTGTATATATAAACTGGCTAAAAGAATACGACGACCCCATTCTCCACGAGTGGACGAATCATACAGCACCTAGGAATGATATCACCGACCGGCGCAGCATATACTGACGGCACGGTAATGCCTGTCAATTCGCCATACGAAGCCTGTGCAACTGGGAAAGAACAGAGTTTGAACGATAAATGATTTGCGACAGTAGGAAGGCGTGGGACAGCATCTTAGGAACTGTAGTCATTGTCGGGTATTCAAGGGCGTCGTAGTGAAAGTGTGGTTCTGAATCATCTGATTCATCTCCTCCCTTCTAGGGTTTACATAAATAAAGAAGACTGTTGTTTTTCTTTGCATACTTTGCCAAGGGTTTCTCGTAATCACCCTTCACTTGCCTAACATCCTTTTTGACTTGATTACAGTCTAGTTTACATCTGCCATAGGCTTCTGTGTCGCCTGATAATTTATATGTATCCCATGCATTTTTCTTCTCAGCCACGAGCCTCATTAGTTCATCTGACATCCATTTAGGTCTAAATCTTGAACAGTATTTTTAAGTTGGTATGAAAAGTCTAGTAGCTTCCAAGACTAATTCCTTGAAGGCTTCACATTTAGAATATTCTGTTTTTAACATCATCAGTTGATCCCACTGTGTAGAACTTAGAAACTGCCTGAGACCACTGTAGTCACCTTTACGAAAATAAAATCCCATCCTTTTACTCTTGATGGTAGTTACATCTTTAAGTAATCCCACTTCAGTACACTGTGATCACTGTCACCTAGTGGTTCCTTTATCTGCAAATTCTTAATGCATGAACAGTCACTGCTGATAATCAGATCAAGAGTATTACTCCCTCTGCTTGCTCCTCGAACATGTTGCTGTAGAAAACAATCCTCCAATAAATTCACAAAAGCCGTGATAGCGTGCGAGTGACCAACCACAAGTTCCAGTCAATATGTGGAAAATTACAAGACATTCTGATTTACTGGCCCACTCTATTTCTCTGCACAGTTGTTCGTTGTACTAACCAGAGTCATTAGTCCTATAACACACATTTACTCTCCTTTTACTTTTCCCAGTGCTTATTTCACCCCAAACTGACTCAACATTGCATTGTCCACTAATGTCAACTGGATTCACTTCCTTAGATTTTATGTGTTTCTTATCTAACAGCCTAACCCCTCCTCCTTTCCCACACTGTCTATCTTTTCTGTACATATTGTACTCCCCAAATTCCAATTCTTATATCTATGTACTTATATCTATGTTAAGTCATGTCTCTGACTTCCCAACAAAAAATTGATTGACAAGGCTCTCAGCATATACTCCCTCTTATCGTGTCTGGGCAGAATTGCAGATACTCAAATTTAACCCTAACTCGCGACTTTTTTTCAACATTGACCTGTACTTGTTAACATTAGCATTAGCATTAGCATTAGTAGAGGCATTTGATGCAAGAAAGCAAGCTTATGCAGCATCAGCCAAAAAAAAAAAAAAAACCCACTTCCACTTCACCCCTCTGTTCGTTCAAAATACCTGTCCAGCCGAGCCTTAAACTTATTTAGGTTATCAACCTCCACCACAAGGGATGGCAGTCTGTTCCACCAACCAACCACCCGCTGGCTAAAGGCAAATTTCCGCACGTCTATCCTACATCTGTCTTTCCTCAATTTGAATTTATGCCCTCTCAGGTGATTTTTCTGAGCTAGAGGAAGAATCCCATCAGCATTGAGCATGCTTAAACCATTCAAGGCTTTATACACCTCTATCAGATCACCTCGCTGGTGCCTAGTCTCCAGACACTGTAATTTGCAAAACTTAAGCCTTTCTTCGTAAGAGCACCCCTTTGTTCCATTCACTAATCTTGTTGCCCTTCTCTGTACTCGTTCCAGCAGCTCTACATCCTTCTTGAAATGAGGCCTCCAGACCTGTATACAGTACTCTAGTTGTGGCCTGACCATTGCCTTGTACAATGGAATAATCACCTCCTTATCCCTGCTGGAAAAATTCCTGTATATCATTGACAATACTCCATGGGCTACTCTTGCAGCCCGTCTGCACTGCTCAGAGAACTTCATATCTGCCTGCACAATCACCCCCAAGTCCCTTTCATTCTCTACCACTGTCAGTGTAGTACCACAGAGTTGATACGTTGCTCTGGGGTTGCTGCTTCCTATGTGTAGTACTTTACATTTGTCAATGTTAAACTTCATTTGCCACCTCTCAGCCCATCTGCTCAACCTTTCCAGATCCTGTTGCAGCAGTGTAGTGTCAGTAGTGTCCTTGACAACCCTGCCAACCTTTGTATCATCTGCAAACTTGGACATTAAGCTTGATATACCATCATCAATATCATTTATAAATACAGAAAACAATAATGGACCCAACACTGAGCCCTGAGGGACTCCACTAATAACATTAGTCCACGATGAGCAGTGTCCATTGATTACCACTCTCTGTCTTCTCCCACTCAACCACCCCTTTATCCATAGCAGCAATTTGCCTCCAATGTCACACTGCTCCAATTTGTGTAGCAGTCTTCCATGTTAAGTAAATCTGTTAAGTAAAACACATTAATGCCAACGTGTACAACAATATCACCGTTTGCCTATAAAAGATGATAATCTGTCCTACAACGTCATCAACTTTTATCCCTGGCAGACATACCCTGTTCCTGTTCCACCTATCTTTTTTCCATAATATATTCCTCGTCTCCCTGACAATTAGTCACCAACAATAACTAGGTCTTGTGGGACCAGCGGATTCTGCCTTGGAGATTGTCGCTGTGTTGCCTGATGCACAGTAGTGAGCTCTGGCGTTGAGTTGGGCAGCTGAGAGCTAGATGGGCCCCTCACATTAATTTCTTCGAGGACATCTACCCTACTCCTCAAACTCTCACAAAACGCTGAGTTGGAGCCTGATTTCTTCACACTCTCTGAACCTAGCACACAAAGACATCCTCCATGACAAGATCATGTCCTGTTCCAGAAATCCGCAAACATTTCGCACATTTTTTTAGACTGTGATGCGTTGGAGAATCGTGCCGATAGATAGATAAATATTCGACGGAGGGTAGATGAATAGTTGCAACCAGACTGCACGGTTGAATGAAAACAGGCCAGCAGAGGTGGTATCATGGTTTGAGAGATATTTTCATGGATGTCACTTGTTCCCCCCCCCTCATTCCCGTTGAACACGCACTTACCGCAAGATCCTACCTCAGAACTGTTTGGGACTAAGTTTTGCCCATATGGTGACCGTAAATCCAGATGGTACTGGACTTTTTCAACAAGACAACGCCCCGTGTCAGGCTGCATTGGGCAGGATAGTTCGAGGATTATGTCCAAGTATTTCGTGTCCCTGGGCGCCAAATTTCCCCGGCATCAATCCCATCGAACATTTGTGGGGTGTGATGGAAGGCAGCATTCGCCAATTCAAGCCAGTACCTCGGTTCGTTGCCAAACTCAGAGGCGTAGTTCTCAGAGATGTTTACCTGGTCCAATATACCTGAAAACCCCTTCCGCGGTCTCGTGAAATCGATGGCACGCCGGGTAGAAGTGGTTATCACAGCGGAAGGAGGCCCAAAACGCTATTAGGTAGATGGTCAAAACCAAACTATTACAGTATATTAGGCCACCAGAATATTTAAATTCATATGCCGTGCTGTGTCGTATGTCTGTTAATTGCGTGTGTTCTATGGTGATTTTTCTGTTTTACGGAACGAAAATCACCAATTTCTGGGGGAAAACCTTGCTATCTACGCCTAGGTTCGAATCCCGTCGATAACGTGAGGAACTTTAATGGGCTTTTTTCACTCCGTGGCTGAGTTAGTTTGGTCTCAGGCGTAGATAGTAAGGTTTTTCACCCGGAAACTCGGGTGTTTCGTCCAGCAAACAGGTAAATCGACCAGAGAACACACGCAAGTCAAGAACATAGTCTTCTTTAGTCTTTATCACACTAGGATACTCTTGTCCAATCTGGTCTCCTAATTCCTTAAATTTATTAATAAATAAATTTGAAAAATTCAAATACGTATTATAAATGCATGCTAAGGCAAAATGGTATTTTATTTTTAACATATAATATACACAACAGGCATTCGCCCAGTTAAAGTGTATAACAGAGAAAAGGTTGTAGAAAACATAAAAATAAATAATAGACTAATACACTTTTACACTGTAATACACTAATACAGTGTAAAGTGTGTTTAGGGTCTAACGGCACCAGGGTTTCCCCCATCTAATGAAAGTTAATTCAAACGGGAAAAGTCCAATTCACGAAAATAAAAAAAGATATTCATGACGTCAAGTCCGGCGCTATGAAAACACGCAGAAAGCAGGTTGCTGCACGAGACATCACACACACACACACACACACACACACACACACACACACACACACACACACACACACACACACACACGCACACGCGAATTAATGAGGACATCTTTAGCCCAGAACTCATCCGTCAACCTACTCCAAATAGTTCTGTGAAACTGTTTCTTGTTCACAGCTACATCCAAGTCAAACTTGTTCATGAGTGCCAATGTTCTTTTGAAGAAGGAATTCCTGGATATCTCTAATCTAGAATTATCGATGTGGAATGTAGTCTTCTCTCTAGTAGCCACCGCTGGAGCGTGAAGGTCCATATGGCACAGAAGATCAGGCAGGTAGGTTGAACCAGCGAAGATGTGGTACAACAGTTTTAAATCAAGAACAGTTCGCCGAATTTCCAGAGATTGAAGCTTGAAGTAGGAACAGAGATTCCGGTAGAAGATTCTGTGGTAAAACATGGAGTTACGTCTGGAAAGATAGTGGATAAATTTCATCTGGAGCGATTCTATTTGCTGTATCAAGTATGCACAGTGTGGGTTCCATATAGGAGAAGCAAACTCCAGTATAGGGAGTATAGGTGTCTTGAATAGGAACACAGAGAACTGAGGATCTTGAAATCTGTACCTCTGCCGTTTAATGAAGCCAATTTGTTTTTTCGCTTGGTTTAATATATTTCAAACATGTTTATCAAACCCACATGTAGCGGTAAAAGTAATTCCCAGATCTTTAGTTTCGTCAACTCTGGAAATCGGCATCTCCTTGATGTAATATTAATTAACTAAAGCCTTAGTTTTCCTCGAAGCTGAAAAGGAAATAGAGCTGCATTTCCTAGTATTAACCTCCAAACCATTCAGAGCAACCCAATCAGCAAAAGAGTTGAGAGCAGCCTGAAGATTAACTGGATAATTTTGACTGCTGATACGTGAATATAGTTTCACATCATCGGCAAACGTTAGTATCTTAATACCACCTCTCTCACCAAATTGCGGTAGATCGTTGATAAAGATGGTGAATAAAAAAGCCCCAAAGATGATCCCTGTGGTACTCCTCTCTATGGAAAAAATTCCCTTGAGACTTCCTGTCCGATGATCACCCTATGTTTTCGATATTAAATATAACTCATCAATCAGGATAGTAAAGGGGCAAGTGTTCCATAGCGGCTTAGTTTTTGAGCAAGTTGATTGTGCAGGACACTGTCGAAAGCCTTAGTAAAAATCACATCAACCTGTCCTCCGCGATCGACGGTGTCTAGAACCTGTTGCCAAATAGTGAGAAGATTAGTGGTAGTTGATGGACCCCTGGTGAAGCCATGTTGGCAGTCGCAGATGAAGTGATGAAAATATTCCATTAATCGGTGGTGAATGACAGTGTCCTGAATTTTTGCCAGCGAGTTCATAAGGCAGTTGGGACGGTAATTCTCTAGTGAGTGGTTTGCACTTCTCTTTGGGATAGGAATAACATTAACAGTTTTGAAGTGAGCAGGGTAAATACCAGTCTTAACGGAAAGATTGAATATATGCAATATTATATATTTAAGTTTTGGAAAGCATTTCTTCCACAAGATAAGTGGAATCTTATCTGGGCCAGCTGAAAAATCTTTTGTAAGTTTCCGAAGCGCTTGAATGATATCGGCTGCGTCCACAGAGAGATTATTCAGTGTATCACCCTTAATGACTTGAAATTGATAAGTTGAAGCAGCAGTAGCTGCAGTTTTCTCGTAAAAGGAGGAGAAAAAGGTCGCAAATAGATCTGCTTTAGTTTTTTCAGAAGCTTATAGGCTTGCCATCGGAATCAATGATCCTGGTTCCTGTTGAGCAGTTATTAGAATTCTTAAGCATGTTCCAAAGTGGCTTCAGGTCTCCAATTACTGTGAAACTGCGTTGAGCGTACTGATTTCTGATCATCCTTTTAATGTTGCTTCTATGTTCCTTGAAGGGTGTCATATATGCTTCATCGTGTGTCGTCCTAAAGTATTTTCTGCACTGTTCTTTGGCTCGTATAATCGCAATTATGTCTGTTGTGATTCAATGAGGAAATTTATTCCTGTAATTTTTACTAAGAGGTACGAACTCTTGAATGATAGAGGAGATTGTGCTAATAAGATAATCAGTGACTGCGTAAAGATCTTTAATCCGTGGGAAGGAGAACCAATCAATGCAATCGAGTTCACGCCCTAATAATTGCCAGTCTGCTCTCCTAAAGTTCAGCTTGGCTGGGACAGGAGTAGTGCATCTACTCTTCTGTGATATGTTTATTTGACAGCTTAAAGCCTTGTGATCAGACGGCAGAAATGAAATTGCTTCTAAAATAAGGATCTGCTTGGATGCAAATATGAGATCCAGCATCGCCTTGCCTCTGGTACAAGTATTGTTATACTGCTTGAGACCCAGTTCAGACAGGATGTCATATAGCAGCTTAGTTGTAGCGATTGACTCCTCAATGCCTAGTGGAGAGTGTTGAGTATTGAAGTCTCCAAACAAGTACACCTCATCCGACTGGTGAAAAAACGTTTCCAACTCACAGAGTACTTGCGATAGCCTCTCCATAAGAAGAAGATCGACCGGGGACGGAAGGTAGATAGCTGCAATCAGAACAGTTTTGTTATGAACCTTCAGCTGACAAAAGATTCCGTCAATGTTGTGGAAAGTCCTGTGCATTGTTACTGCAAATTGGTTTGAAATAATAGATCCCCTGTCTCTTCTGAGGATTATGGCCCACTGCTGCCACTTCCGAATCCAGAATCCCATCATGTAGCTATGTTTCTGTGAAGATATATACATCAAACTCCAGAGATCAAAGCGAGATTCTAAATTTGTCAATTTTATTCACTAAACTCCTACAGTTCTGATAATATATGTGAAAAGATTGCTGACAAACATCATCGGCTCTCCCTGTATGGACAGAAACAGTAGAGGCCTGGAAAAGAAGAGAACAAGAGTTGTTTGTGCACCGTGATTGCTAACTATCATTCTTCTCCACATTATTTGTACTCTTGTTGTAGATTTTAAATGGTCTGATTATTAATCCCGGAGGCCAATACAGGGAATCCAGTAGTTTACTTTCGTCCAATGTATTGCAGGTCACCAGGAAAGAACCGTAGAATGGATGTTTAGTTCTAAGTGCACGAAATAAATAACGGGAAATAAATAACTTGGATTTGCGTGGTACTACAGTGAGATTGTATTTGCCTTTGAATAGGCGATCCTCACATTGAGGAGGTGCGTGTGCCGAAGAGAGATAATTGGCTGCACGATAATGGGCTGAAGAGGTATTGCTATAAATTAGATCCTTATCATTCTCGTAAGTTCTTCTACCAGTTTTTTTGTTATCATTCCCGTGAGTTCTTCTACCGGATTTTTGTTATCATTCTCGTGAGTTCTTCTACCGGTTTCGATGTTTCTGTCCTCTGAGCTGCCGACGTCGAAATCCACCTGCAGTGCCTTATCCTTTGGAACTTTAGTCACCTCAGACTCTGATCTATTGTTACCAATAGGTATGAGATTACTGATATTGGCTTCGCCTACAGAGCCAGTTTGTTGTGGTTTCCTCTGTTTTCCTGCTTCAGATATTTTCTTCCCTTTGCTGAGGATACTACCTTTTTCAGCAGATCTATCGATCTTGCTTGAGGAAGACTGCAGTCTATGATCAGTTGATTGCTTAGCTGGGTGCTGATTCCGTTTTTTTACCTCGCAAAAATCTCCTGAAGCCAGTGTGAAGTGGCTGTCAGCAGAATTGCGAGGGCAATGAGGGCAGATTGCAATTAAGCTGGATTGGGCATAGTTTTTATAGAATCGGATAAGCTCAGTTGAATTAAGTAAGTTCGTCAATTTAGGCTGGGTCATCAAGATTCCTTAGTTCGATTTTGTTAAATATATCTAGGAGGATAAGTTTGATCTCCTTATTTTCCCTGTGCAGTACCGTGATATAATCTTTCAGCTCTTGTAATTGAGCTTTAATAAGAACGTTTCCTTGTTCAGGATTAGTAACAAAATCCGAATAAACTTCACCATTGCACTTTCTTTCAGTTTCAAGTATTTTTTTCTAAGATTGCAGGAACTGAGTGCTATCATCGAGGTTGTTTGTCAGTGACTTCACATCATGGGAACCCTGTTTTGTCAACTCAAGAAGTTCAATTAGTTTATTAGCCACAAGATCGGCTCTATTTAAATGCTCTTTCTGGAATTGGGGGAACTCGTTTGAGAGTTTTTCCCAGCTGTCGAAAAATGTGTTAATGCTTCGTCACTGCTCGCGCTCCGCGTGCCATTCCATGTTAACGACGGAGGGTATGTTAAATCGGCATCATCTAATCGCCTAAGGAGAACAGGATCCGCAATAATGGACATGACAGGATGTACATTGAAGTGCATAGTCCACTTGGATGCTGCAACTAGTACAAATTAACAATTTCTCCATAGTCATGTGGAGAGGAAAACAGAAGAACAGAATATGCCAAGCAGCCCTTCCGATGCGCTTCGTAGTGACAGTCAGTAATTAGCCGTGACCTTTAGCTTGTCCAAAACAGCTCTAGAGCTTGTATCATTATCATTATCAGAAATATCACTTTTATCTGGCCAAATAGAAAATGAAACCTTTAGTTTTTAGAAGATATACTGGAGAACTGAGATTTATTCACAAAATTATTCATAGTAAATGTTTAAATAGTACTCTTATCAGGAATTAATTTTCATATTAGCAGAAAAAAAGCACACATTCTCATAAAACTTTTCTATTGAAATTAGTATTAGTAATGGCCATATGGTACAAGGAAGCCTAAGGCTTAGTAGCATTAGCATTAGTAGAGGCATACGATGCAAGAAAGCAAGCTTATGCAGCATCAGCCAAAAAAAATAATAATAAAATACCTCCCATTTTACCCCTCCCCTTGTTCCAAATGCCTGTCCAGCTCAGCCTTAAATTTATTTAGGCTATCAACTTCCACAACAAAAGATGGAAGACTACCCGCTGGCTAAAGGCAAATTTCCGCATATCTGTTCTACAACTGTCTTTAATCAATTTGAATCTATGCCCCCTCAAGTTCTTAATCTGAGCAAGAGGAAGAATCCCATCAGCATTCAATTTAGAACAAATATCGGAAAATTCAGTCGGATTAACGCCCTTCTTCATCTCCCAGATTATTATGACTTAGATCCGTTCATATCTTATGCAAATTACAATAAACAATTAAAGGAGATTTATTTGAGCCAATGAAGCAATACCCTTTTGGTGCATGTATATCAACTTAGTAAAAAATAATTGTATAAAAAGTAATTAAAATATAAAATAAAATAATTGTATAAAAAGTAATTAAAATATACTATAAAATAATTGTATAAAAAGTAATTAAAATATACTATAAATAATTGTATAAAAAGTAATTAAAATATACTATAAAATAATTGTATAAAAAGTAATTAAAATATACTATAAAATAATTGTAATAAGTAATTTCTAATTTTAAAAAAAATTCATATTTTTATGAGTGTATAATTTTAAAAAGTTAAGTTATTACATTTTAATTCTTGTCAATGTAATGATAATGTATTTCATAACTTAAAATAATGCGCATTGTAACTGATCCTATTGTCTGTAATGTGCTTTCGCTAAATAAAAAAAAAATAAACATAATACACTTGGGCAGATGAATGCATATTTCGGGTGGCCCTAGTGTGACATTTATTATATTAGCACATTGTGGAGGATCCAAACGCCGGAACTATTGATGCACATAATCCTAGAGACATTGTAAAGAATTCATATCCAGAGAATTCGGCGGCCAAGTAGCATCTGGAGGTTTTCGGCAAACCACTCTCGAACAATACTGGCAACGTGGTAAGGCGCTTTATCCTGCTGAAACACATCTGTGCCATCCGGAAAGGCAGTCAACATGATGGGATGTACCTGATCAACCACAATCGATATGTATTTTTAGCATTCAGAGTGCAGTCTAGGGATATGAGGGCTACAAGAGATATCCAGAAACACATCTCCCATACCAAAACACTAATCACCACCTGCCTGTTTCTGTTGGACAAGGACATCGAAGTGATTCATCACCGTAGTTTATCACCGTGCTTTCCATCTACCGTCCACACAGCAACACGGTTCAGATGCAAACTTTATGCATCGTTAGCGATGGGTAGCCGTAAGAAGGATACTTTGACTGGGTTCCTACTCGGGTGGTCCATACGGAGGAGGATTCCTTCTGATCTTTTCAGGATTAAAGTATATGGTCATTCCATTCCATTTAAAGATATTAATCCAACCTGCTAACAAAACCGAAGTTTATTGGCGGATACTTCAAGAAACGTTATTACATCAGAAACTGCTAAACTTGTAATTAAAATATTAATGAAATATACAGGGTGTCTCAAAAATATTGGTACAAACGTTTAGGGGAGATAAAAAAAAAAACAAATTATTATTTTAGGGTTGCCCGTAATTAAATACATTAACCCGTCTGTAAATTGCGTATGTTCTATGGTTGATTTGCCTGTTTTGCTGGACGAAAAAACCCCAGTTACTGGGGAGAAAAACCTTGCTATCTACGCCTGAGACCAACTAACTCAGCCACGGAGTGAAAAAAGCCCATCAAAGTTCCTCGCGTCATCGACGGGATTCGAACCCAGGCCTTTTCCACCCGGTGTGGGGAGGACGGTGACGATATCACTGTGCTACCCGCGCAGACACGTTTAGGGGAGGTAGGCAACATCTAAAGGAATGTGAATCGCATAGGAACCCATAACCGGAAACATCACCGTAAGCCGGTAGACTGCGCGGTAGTCACCGCACGAAGAGCATGCATCGATATACGAACTGTGAGGCGACAGACATGCACCTAGTGTATGGATTAGCAGAGGACAATGGACGAGCCGCTCAACAAATTTATGGAGAACGCTTCCCAGACAGACATGCACCGGACCACAGTTTGTTTGCGCGTGTGCATCAAAATTTGTGCGATTATGGGTCATTTAGAGGTAACAGGAGTACTGCGGGCAGACCACGTTCGACGCGAACTCCTGTCATGAAAGAAAGTGTATTGAATGCCGTCCAGAACAATCCTACTACCAGCACACGTGCCGTTGAGTCTGCCTTAGGAGTGTCTTGTTGCAGTGTACAGCGTGTCTGGCACGACGATTCCTTACACACCTTTCATCTCCAAAGGATTCAGTTACTGCTCCCTCAAATCATCCTGCACGTGTGGCTTTTGCGCAGTGGTTTCTCCAAAAAAGCGTTCAAGACTTGAATTGAATTTTCCAGCCTATGTTTTGTTCACGGATGAGGCTTATTTCACTCGGAAAGGCTTATTCAATCAGCAAAATGATCATGTGTGGGCTCACGACAACCCACACAGTGCGCGCCCCCATGCGGCACAACATCGTTTGGCAATAAATGTGTGGGCAGGTATGGTCGGTGACTGCTTAGTCGGCCCATACCTGTTACCATCCCGCTGAACTCCGCTAAATATCGGATCTCTTTTGAACAAGTTCTACCAGGGTTACTTGACGATGTTCCAGCAAATGTGAGACGCAACATTTGGTTTCAACATGATGGGGCGCCTGCCCATTATGGACGGTGTTCGTGACCATTTGAACAGGCGTTTTGGGCGTCGATGGATTGGCCGTGGTGGACCCGTTGCCTGGCCCGCACGCTCACCTGATTTACCGAGCCTTGATTTCTTTCTGTGGGCGGCCCTCAAATCTATCGTATATGAATCGCCTGTGGAGACGGAAATGGATCTCTTGGCGAGACTCGTCTGCGCTGCTGCTACTGTCAAAAAAACTCCAGGTGTGTTAGACCGTGTCCGCCAATCCATGCTGCGTCGGTGTCACGCATGCATCGCGTCTCATGGTGGAACCTTCGAGCATCTGTTGTAACATCATGAAATGCATCCATCTCGTACTCCATTGTTAATATTATGTCAAATAAATGTTTGCCAATAATTACTGTCTCGTGTCATTTCTGCTTCTTGTGCCTCTGCTACTCCTTTCCCGTGACGTTTCCAGTTATGGGTTCCTATGCGATTCACATTCCTTTAGATGTTACCTACCTCTCCTAAACGTTTGTACCAATATTTTTGAGACACCCTGTATAAAAAATAATAAAATAAAACAGATTAACTTACTAAGTCAATAGAAAGCAATCGCCACTTGGCGATTGCTTAAGGGGGCAGCATAGGAGTAAATCACGAGTGAGATCATTCCACTGAATTGGGCTTCCGTTCCTACAACTGGGAGGCGGGCTCCAATATCTAGCATCTCAATAACATCCTTTTAAATACTTTACTTAAAAATTAAGTGAGTAACTTTTTATCGCCTATAAACTTCGGTTTTCTCTGAACATGAATATCAACGTTTAACATGTAGTAGGGTTTCAAGAGCATCAGCGACTTAAGGCCATATTGCTCCGTGTATACTGTCTGTAAATTGCGTGTATTTTGTGGTTGATTATCTGTTTGCTGCACGAAAAACCGAGTTTCCGCAAGAAAAAACCATGCTACCTTCGCCTGAGACCGACTAACTCAGCCAAGCTATGAAAAAGGCCCATGAAAATTATTCACATCAACGACGGGACTCACACTCGGGTCTTGTCCACGCGGTGTGGGGATGAAGGAGATTCTACCAACTGAGCTAACCACGAGGACGTGAACATGAACATAATCAGTGAACATCATCACAATTATTACACTGCAGTATAATGTGCTCAGAGCTTTCCTCAAGTCCACATATACATAAGCCATCAAGAGCTACCCCAAGTGAAATAACCTTAAAGCCAAACCGTGCTCGGTTAAAAGAAAAGTAACCTGTAAAACAAATTGCAACCATGGTTTCTTCTTTGCATTAATTTTTTTACTTTTGACAGGATATAAATTTGACGACCTTTATCACTTTCAATCCATCTTAACAGAAAACAGAAAAGTGACCTCAGAACACACGCAATTTACAGACAATATACACGGAGTAATATAGTCAATATACACGGAGCAATATAGTCTTAGTATCTGATGCTGCCAAAACCGTACTACTACTAGTGTTATTTTAAAGCCAAATTTGCTATCAGAAGTCATATTCTTTTCATTGTATGTAATTATTCTGCGACTGATACACAATCGTATACACTGATTGATCACTGAATTATGACCACCCCTATGAAAACTGAATGTATTTCAGTTTACATAGGGGTGGTCATAATTCCGCACTCTCGTACCTCACGTGAGGTACGAGAGTGCGGAGTTAGTCGACCTACGTAGCATAGATAAGGTGTCAGTGGTTCATTAGGTAGTAAAATTCCGAGCGTGATGGGTAAATGGAAGGATTTATCAGACTTTGATAAAGGACAGATTGTGGGTGCTCGACGAGCTGGTGCCTCGATTTCCCAAACGGCTGAACTGGTGGAGTATTTAAAGCCGCCATAGTTAAAGTGTACCAGGACTGGCGTCAAAACGGTCAAACGACGACCGGAAGACAAAACTGCAAAGGTCAGCGAAAGGTTGATGTTAGAGGTGAGCGCCGGGTCCGACGACTCTAACAGGCGAAGCACTATCAAAGAGTTGACTACCCAATACAACGTGGGCCAACCCGGAACAATATCAGGCATGACCATGCGTCGCATGCTCGTACCTATGGGCTATACCAGCACACGACCCCTACGGCATCCTCTGCTAACAAGGTTCATCGGCGTAAAAGACACGTCTGGTGCAAAGAACATGCAAGTTGGACGTTAGAAAACTGGAAGGTGTGCTGGTCGGATGAGTTACGTTATTCCCTGGGTTTGGGCTGCCCGAGGGACGGGATTTTATTATTTAGTTTTTATTATTTACTTACATATTTTTTTTGTTCTTTATTTATTTTTTTAAATTTATTTTTTCATTTTATTATTTTTACTTTTTATTATATATATATGTATTTTTTTTCTTTTTTTTGCTCTGATATTAGGGCAGTAAGAGCTGGTAAACCAGAGGGTTCGGAGGGCGGCCGCGATACATGCGTAGTTGTGGCCTACCTCCCAGTGGTGTAGACCGACACTGGGCAGGCTTTCCAGATGATCGCCTGCCTGGCGACAAAACGGCCAGAAACAACTAAACAACACACACTGCACAAACATAATATTACACACATTTCTGGCCTTTTACAGTGCTTTCTGTAATCATCACAGTGTACAAAGGCGGAGTTGAACTTACGTTCAGGTGCCGTCCTACATAAGATACTATACATGTCTACATTTACTCCACACTGTGGATGGTCGTGTAGGAATTTGGCGTCAACAACATGAAGCTCTTCATCCATCATGCATGGTATCAAAAGTGCAGGCCGGTGGAGGCTGTTGTATGTTGTGAGGCATGTTTAACTGGCAGGAACTTGGATCCCTGGTGCATGTGGAACAACGTATCACTGGTCTCCGCTATCGTCAACTGCTTGCTGACTGTGTACACCCCGCTATGTTACAATTTTTCCAGAATGGCGATGGTGTCTTCCAAGATGACAATGCTTCGAGCCATCGGGCACTTGCTGTGCAGGAATGGTTTGAGGAACACAGTTCTGACTTCCAGCATATCAATTAGCAACCGAACATCCCCCCCGATATCAATCCCATAGAGCCCTTGTGGGACACTATGGAAAGGCATATCAGGCGTCCATAGTGTCCCACAAGTGTCACCATACATGCATTGCTGACCGCATTACACACAGCTTGGTTGGCCATACCTCCCAAACGATTCCGACATCTTGTTGAATCAATGCCACGTCGAATAGCTGCTGTACTGAAGGCAAAAGGAGGACCTACGAAGTATTAGGTAGGTGGTCATAATTCAGTGATCACTCAGTGTATCTTTGCTATAACTGGAAAAAAAGCTATGAGACGGTATGAACCGAGTTCATTAGGTAGGCGATTTGGACTTTTAATTATAAGTTTTAATAATGCAATTCTCCATACCTGAAGGAAGACAACATGGTCAAGACAAGCATTGAAATCTCGTAAATACGAGGTACGTTGGCATTCGAGGTGAGCGGACGCGCTTAGACAGGGCTCCTCAGTTAAGTGGTTTACTTTTGGATAGTGCTTTTAAATATTTGATTTATTTAAATATTGTTGGATTATTTTGTTATAGGTTTTCCTGTAACTGTTTGATTTTAATAATATTATAGATATAATTTTTTAAAGTTACTTTCATTGATATTTATTTAATTTTATAATGGTTGTTACGAGATCTGCCTTAAACACTTCACAGGGTATCGTGAGTCACACGGAAATAGCAGATGGCGATTTACGGGTGAGTCATGATTTAATCCGTTGTGGAACCTGTGGAATGTTTTCCAAGGTCGACCTGGTGACTAATCCTACCTCACCTGGGGATTCTTTTCTTTGTGATCGATGTAAGGAGTGCACCGATCTTAAATTACAATTTGGTGCACTGATGGAACAATTTGAGTCCCTGAAAAAACGAGTGCTTGCCCTCGAAAATAATGCTTCTGGGAGCTCGTCAGGGACTCAAAACTCCAGCAATCTACCAAGTGATGCACACCCGATTCGAGCCTCAAAACAGAAAAACCAAGTGCAAACTACCCTGGTTAGAAAGGACATTGTTTTATTAGGAGACTCCATTGTCAGGGAAACGGGGAATATTTTTTGTAATAAAGATAGGTGGAGCAGAACCAGGGTATGTCTGCCGGGAGCAACTATTGATGATGTCACCAACAGACTGTCAGATTTTAAAGGGGGTAAAGAAAATATTATTATTCATGTGGGGACAAACGATATTAAACGTACACGATCTGACGATTTGTTGGAAAAATACAGGACCATGCTGAGGAAATGTCGCGAGCTAGGCCATAATGTCTATGTGTCTGCAATTCTGCCCAGACACGATAGGAGGGATTATATGTTAAGAGCCTTGTGGATTAACTCAAGACTTGAAGGAATCTGCAAGGCTTTAGGGGGTAAATTTCTATCAGCATGGCCCACACTTGTAGGTAGAAGGAATTTGTTTTGTAGAGACGGGATACACTTAAACAAAGGTGGTGCAAAAGTTTTTGCCAGTATTATTGAGGATACCTTAAAGGCTCAGGGAAACTGCTAGTTAGGGGGGATGTGGGTAATACTGACACGCGTTTATCTGATAATATTGGTCAATGTAACTCTTGCACATACCTTAAGAGTTCTTATCTGTTACCCCAACTGGACGTATTATCTAGATGTTCTTGGGGCAAAGACGTTTCACGTGAGCAGGTAGCTAATATCAGGGAAGAGAGCCTAAAAAACTTCAAGGGTTGTGTTAGGGTTGTTAAATATACAAGAACAGTAAATCTTAATTGTTTATACAGTAACGTTAGAAGTGTCGTCAATAAAATGAGCGAATTCGAACTGCTGGTTAAAACAAGTAACGCGGACATAATAGGGCTTACGGAGACGTGGTGCCACCCGGAAATTGGGGATGATGAGTTTCAGTACGGCTTGTATAATGTATTTAGGAAGGATAGAGTAGATAGAAGGGGTGGTGGGGTAATGCTTCTTATCAGAAGCAGCCTGAGTGCGACGATAGCTTTCCCAGATTCAGACATTTCACATGCTAGTATAGAGTCTGTATGGTGTGAGATAGTTGGAAACAAAGGTACAATGCGAGTAGGCGTAATCTACAGACCAGGTGATTGTGAAGACTATGACAAAAGCCTCTACATGCAAATGGAATGGGCAAGTAAGCGTCAATGCCTTATTATGGGTGATTTCAATTTGCCTCTAATTGATTGGAGTAAATGGGGAGGAAACTCGACATGGGGAACAAAATTTTTAAATCAACTAGATGACTGTTATTTGTATCAACATGTCAGGGAAAGTACTAGAGAAAAGAATATCCTAGACCTCATCATCACACATGAATCAGATGACATAACAGGGCTGACAGTAGAGGAACCAGTAGCAGGAAGTGATCACGGAGTTCTACGGTGGATGATGACGAGAGAGGTAGCAGAAGTAAAAGGCAAAGGAATGGGTTTTAATTTCAGAAAAGGAAATTACGATGCCTTAAGGTACTACATGGCCTCTATTAACTGGGTAGATATCGCGCAGAGAATGAATACATTTGAACTGTGGTACGCTTTTAAAACATTAATCACCGATGCCTTGAATGCGTATATACCATTAAAAAAATACTCCACGAGAAGGGTTCCAAGTTGGATGAATAGTGAAGTTGCCACATTACTTGAGCAGAAAAAGGTGGCATGGAAACGTTACAGAGCAATAAAAAGTACTGAAGCCTATAACAGCTACAAGGTGATGTGTAATAGAGCCACAGAAAAGGTTCGACAGGCAAAGGCAGTTTATGAGAAATCACTAGCAAACAGAGCAAAGAGGGGGGATAAAGAATTCTTCACATATATAAATGCCAAGAAGAGCAGGACAAACCAGATCGGACCTTTACGTAAGGGAAAAGGGATAGTAATAAATACACCAGCTGCCGTTGCAGATGAACTCAACAGTTATTTTGCACCGATATTTACAAATGAAAAGCCTTTTGTGGCAATGGGAAATTGTGGGAGCGAAGTTAAAAAATATGTAATTAATGATATTGAAATTTCGCAAGATTATTTAATGAAAAAACTTTCAAGCCTACAGACTAGTAAGGCTCCTGGAGTTAATGGAATATACCCTATAATCTTGAGAGAGGCGGCAAGCGAGTGCATTGAACCACTGAGGCTGGTTATGCGAGCATCACTAGACTCTGGGGAGATTCCCTTGGATTGGAAAAGTGCAAATGTATCTCCCATACATAAGGGTGGCTCTAAAAGTGAAGTGGGAAATTATCGACCTGTCAGTCTGACTTCAGTAGTAGGGAAAATCATGGAGGCATTGATCAAGGGTGGAATTCAGGATCATTTGGATCGAATTGAAATTCTCAAGGATACTCAGCATGGTTTTGTAAAGGGAAAATCATGTTTAACAAATCTGGTTCGCTATTTCGAAAGGGTCACTCACGAGCTGGATTTAGGGAATAATTTCGACATTGTTTATTTAGATTTCAGCAAAGCTTTTGACTCAGTCCCACATGAGCGGTTGCTTTATAAGCTGGAACAGGTTGGAATCACTGGAAAAATCCTTAGATGGATAGAAGGATGGCTTCAGGGCAGGAGGCAGAGGGTTGTGATAAATGGCTATTCCTCAGATTGGGTTGATGTAAGAAGTGGGGTTCCCCAAGGATCAGTATTAGGACCACTGTTGTTTTTAATTTTCATAAACGACATTGATGAAGGGATAGAGGGCGTTATGTCTAAATTTGCAGATGATGTTAAAATTGGTAGAGTTGTTAATGATCACTGTCAAGCTGAGCTTCTTCAGAGAGACCTAGATAGACTTCAAGAATGGTCAGAAAAATGGCAGCTGTGCTTTAATCCAACAAAGTGTAAGGTATTACACCTGGGAAACAGTAATCCCAAAAAAACTTATTCACTTGGTGGAGTTCAACTAAACCCAGTACTAGAGGAAAGGGACTTGGGTGTTACGATACGGTCAGACATGAAATTCTCTGAGCATTGTAAACAGGTTGCAAGGAAGGCCCATGGTGTCCTATCGATGATCTATCGAACTTTTGCAAGTAGAGATAGGGACGTGATAATCCCATTATATAAGGCCTATGTTAGACCACACTTGGAATACTGTGTTCAAGTATGGAGACCGCACCTAAAGAAAGACATCGAGCTTCTTGAAAGGGTGCAAAGAAGGGTAACTCGCCTGGTGAGATCGGCAAAAGGGCGTCCGTATGAAGAAAGACTTCGAATATGTGGGTTGCAGAGTTTGGAAACTAGACACCTTAGGGGAGATTTGATTGAGGTGTTTAAGGCTCTGAGAGGCATCAGTAAAATGAATGAGGACAAAATTTTCAAGATTATAAATGATGCTAGAACTAGGGGACATAAATTCAAGTTACGCGGGGAAATGTTTAGATTGGACTGCAGGAAGTTTTATTTTAGCCAGCGAGTTATAAATTACTGGAATAAGTTGCCTTCATGGGTGGTAGAGGCCGACAGTTTGGGGAAATTCAAAGGTCATCTGGATAGTACTTTCGGGTAAGGGAAGCGCATAGGATGATAGGATTAATTTCCTTTTTATTTAATTTTTAATTTCATTTTATTATTTTTATTTATTTATTAATTATTATTATTTATTTATTTATTTAATTTTTGTTTTTATCATTGTTTTGTTCGGATTTTTTTTTTTTTTTTTGGCTGGTGCAGCATAAGCCATAGGCTTTCTTGCACCATACGGCCGTTACTAATACTAATACTAATACTAAATATAATTTAGGTTTCCTTTGAAAAGTTCTTTTAAACATCTCAATTTAAATTAAATCAAGGCCCGGCGATTTGTCGTCCTTTGTTTGCGAGGCAGCATTTCCAACCTCTTCCATATAAATAGATGTTCAACTTTACCAATATGAAAGCTATAATGGTCTTTAACAAAATCCTGTTTATCTTGATCATTATTTTTATTATCAACTGGGAATAACTCTGCCAGAATCATGTTCACTGAATCTGCACAACCTATGGTCTCAGAAACTTCACTTCCAACATTCGAAACTAAAATATTTTTCAGTAATAATTTTAAAAACTGAAAGTACGTGGTCAGCCGTTTCCCGACTATCGGTCGCACAAGGCGGGACAGCCTACTTTCACCGAGACCATCGATAAGGCATGGGTGCCGTTCACTGGCCTGGCGATTGCTGCTGCTGTATCCACTATCCGCCCACTTTTGGAACATAGTGGCAGAATATATTTAGGGTTAAACGCCACCTGTGGTTTCCCACATATGAGCCGTTTGTACTCTGTGATGGAATGCAGAACTACTGCATAAGCCAGAAAAATGTGTAGTGTCTGGTTTATGCAGTATTGTGTTATGTTCTGTTGTTGTGTCTCTGGCTACTAGGCCGCAGGGCCCCTAGTGGGACTCTACGTTGTCTACCACCACCACTACGCGGAGATGGGGGGAACCCCTAGTGCCATCAGAGAGCTAACGCACCACTACTGGGAGGTGAGCCAGGCTGTCCTCATACTCTGGCTGATACGTGGGGCATGCCCATGCCCACCAGGAGAAGAGAGGCTCGGCAGGGAAGGGAGGAGACAGAGCGTCTCCACTTCGCATACTGCGAATATTGTGGGCTGTTCGCGGAGTGTAGTAGTTAAGGTGTTCCAAGGCACCTTAACTACTCCTGGTGGGGCATGGGCATGGGCATGCCCACCAGGAGTGACCTGGGGGGTCTTCCCTATTGCTCCCATTCTTCTGACTTTTCCCTCTAACTTTCAGTCTCCCCCCCCCAACTCTGTCTATACACAAGCGTATGTCCTACACGTCGAAATTTAATCATCTCTAAATTATACTATTCGCCCAAAACTTCGGCCTTATCAAATCCTAGCGCTATCTCCCCATGCAATCTATCAATCGTGCTTTTTTTTTAAGGTCCTAGCAACTGAAATCCCAGGAAATTAGGTGGCAGGACCTGCCAGAGTAAATCTAAAACTACTAGGTACCATACACATTTACACTGTTTGGGTCAGAATACTGAGTTTCTTTTGCCAACAGAGTACACAGGTGGAGATAGACGTAAGTCTGGGAGCCACCTAGCGACATGAATATACAATACAAGACACCTTAACTACTCCTGGTGGGGCATGGACATGCCCCACAGATCACAAGCGAATGCTCTTCAAGTCGAAATTTAATCATCTCTAAATTATACTATTCGCCCAAAACTTCGGCCTTATCAAAACCTATCTTATCAAATCAAATCAAATACTGTATATATATATATATTTTTATTTTATTTATTATTTATTTATTTTATTTTATTTATTATTTATTTATTTTATTTTATTTATTATTTATTTATTTTATTTTATTTATTTTTTTTGCTGGCTCCCAGATCTGAGCAGCCTGGCAGTGGGATTGCTGGCACCCATCAGCCTTGCACTACTGCTGGTGGGTGCGGAATTATAATGCTGGATTGCATTGACAGATTTATTAGGTCTGGCTTTACGTGCAAGGGATGAGCGCCGGGTTGCATTTACCCACGTGGTGGCTGTCCCCCGGTGGAAAAGTGACCTGACTTCACAATACACTACACAACAGCTACACATACACATACACATTTACACTGTTTGGGTCAGAATGCTGAGTTTCTTTTGCCAACTGAGTACACAGGCGGAGATAGACTATGTCTAGGAGCCACCTAGCGACACTAATATACAATACAAGACACCTTAACTACTCCTGGTCGGGCACGGGCATGCTGTTGTTATTTGGTTTTTAGGAGCATTAGCAACTAAGGCCATATTGCTCCGGGATATGCGGTGGTCATTCCCTGACCTTTCCGCATCCTCCGTATTTGGTGGTGACGGGCTCGAACCCCGGTCTAATCAAGAAGCATGTGCTACGCACTGCTGCTCCTTCCCACCTGGCTACGGAGACGCCATGGGCATGCTCCACCAGGAGTGACGTGGGGGAGTCTTCCCTATTTCTCCCATTCTTCTGACTTTCCTCCCCTAACTTTCAGTCTCTCCCCCCACTCTGTCTATACACAAGCGTATGCCCTACACGTCGAAATTTAATCATCTTTAAATTGTACTCTTCGCCCAAAACTTCGGCCTTATCAAATCCTAGCGCTACTCCCCATGTAATCTATAAGTCGTGCTTTTTTCCCCTTTTTTTAAAGGTAGGTCCTAGCAATTTAAATCCCACGAAATTAGGTGGCAGGACCTGCCAGAGTAAATCTAAAACTACTGGGTACCTGGTCTTCCTCCACGGGGCAAAGTGCGAGCAACGTTGGACCTCAGCAGGAGTCCAGCGGCTAAACAGCCAGAAGAACAACGGTACACGACACCACACAGTTCCAAAACCCACACACTTTTAAATCTCTAGCCTTCCCAGCGAACTGGTACACCTACAATGAAAGCAACGCGGAGATGGGGGAAATCCCTGGTGCCGTCTGACATCAACATACTTTACACTTTATCCGCAATACCGAGCGGAGATGGGAGGAACCCCTGGTGCCGTCAGACAACTAACACACTATCCATAATACTGCCAGCCTTCAACTGGTGCCAGACAATCATCCATTTTTTGAAGTCCGTCAGATCACGTCCCTTACCCATGTCGATCAAGTACTTTGTATGGACCACATAGGAACGTGCAGTATTACATTTATCTGTCTTGCCGCAGCACGTGTGCCACCAGGCAGGGAACAACGGTCGATTAAAAAAAAAAAACAACATAAGGGTTTTTTTCATGTTTTCACTATGTTTATGGGCCGAATTTCATGTTATATACGGGCTGAAAAACTCGGGATAACTCAAGAATAAAACCTTACATCCTTCGCCTGAGAGATCGGCTACCTACAGCCTCGAATGAAGGGAACTTAGAAATTCCTTCAGTCAATGAAGGAATCAAAGCCAGAACACTTCAAATTTGTAGCAGTCAGCGATGTATCGTGGCTGCCAGGGAAGACAGAAGAGGCAAAAAAAAAACAAAATTGTCATATTAGAGCCACCCAAGAATTACATCATCTACCAGTGTATCTATTGTCTGTAAATTGCGTGTTCTCAGGTCGGTTTTCCTGTGTTGCTAGACGAAAAACCCGAGTTTCTATGGGGGATGGGAACTGCCCTCGACTGAGACCGACTAATTCAGCCACAGAATAAAAATGTTGCCCATAAAAGTTCCTCACGCCATTAATGGGATTCAAACCCGGGCCTTCTCCACCTGGTGTGGGAAGCGGTGATTATAACCACTGTACTACTATGGAAGACAGAAAGAACAGTGTTTCTTGCCTATCGACACGGGTTTTCCCTACAAACCCCAAAAAGGACAAAAAAACCTATTTATTAAGGTTACCCCGAAAGTTATTTCATCTATCCATCTATCCACTATCCATATTGTGTCTGTAAATTGCATGTGTTCTCTGGTCGATTTGCCTGCTTTGCTGGACGCAAAACCCTGGGTGCCGGGGTAAAAACCTTACTATCTATGCCTAAGACCGACAAACTCAGGGACGGAGTGAAAAAAAGCCCATTAAAGTTCCTGGTGTCATCGACGGGATTCGAACCGGGCCTTTTCCACCCGGTGCGTGGAGGACGGGTAACGAAATCACTGTGCTACCCGCGCAGGCTACCGAGAACACGATTGACAGGACAGGGGAGAGGAGTTATGCTCTTGGTTAAATCTAAGGTAGCGCACCAAGTTGATGTGGGTAGCTATTGTAATGTTGTGTCAGTTTGATAAAACCTAAGCACTGTGAAAATAGAAATGAGTAGGAGTCTGTTATAGGCCAAAACTCTGATGAGTATAATGAACCAGCACACAGACAATATTTGCTTGGGCAGTAAATGTAATGTCTTATAATGGGGAATTTTAACTTTCCAGATACTGACTGAAACTTGTGGGTCAGTCACTCACATAGTAACTGAACTTTTCTGGATTTATTACATGATTATTTTCTTCACCAACATGTTAGAGAGGAAAGAAGAAAGAATGAAGAGAGGGCAATACTCCTGTTCTTATTACCAGCAGAAATTCTTCACAGGTTAAGAGCCTCCAGATAAAGAAACCACCAGGCAATTGATCATAACCTATTAGGTAGCATCGATCATAACCTATTGGGTAGCATCGATCATAACCTATAAACTACTAATGAGACGGCACCTACTTCAAGGTATAACTACTATTTAGGGTAAAGAGAAAGGATTTTACCTTAGTAAAATTGACTAAAATGGTCTCAGGCACTATAAATTCTTTTCGGTGGGACCAACTGCAAAATCTAAATGGAAAGCCTTCAGCGAAGTAATTATAGACGCTAATAGGCGTTTTATGCAACCGAGAGGTATTGTTCAAGGATGAGACCTAAAGTGATATCAAATAAACTAATGAGACTAGTGGTAGAGAAGTAAAATGAAGGAACGACCATTTATCGGGGGGGGGGGGGCACAGAAACCTGCAGTAAATATAAACTAGTCTGCAATAAGGTCACTAAGGCAGTTTGGCAAGCTAAGGCAGATTATGTGAA
Organism: Mastigoproctus giganteus; assembly: GCF_048544385.1. NCBI lineage: Eukaryota > Metazoa > Arthropoda > Arachnida > Uropygi > Thelyphonidae > Mastigoproctus > Mastigoproctus giganteus. Next base: position 182,881,980 of record NC_143581.1, read on the forward strand.
GTCTTCGGCTACGAATGCAAAGAAAAGTTACAAATAATATTCTTTTACTATGTTAATGCTAGAAGGAAAATAATGAAGCACATTGGTACAGTAGCGAAAGGCATAGCTGCTGATGATCACGTTCAGGTTTCGGACATGATCGAAAGTATTTTGCATCTACATTCACCCGTGAAGATATTAGGGATAGAAATACCAGAAATAAAGCAAGTTATAACTGGGAACTAAATGACTTTATGATAACTGAGAAGAAATTGTAGGAGGATAAATTGTCGAAGCGAAAAGTAAATAAGGAGCACGGGGTTGATGGAACCTACCAAAAATTATTTGCTGCTTCTTATATCAAAAGAAGCCGCAAAAAAGGTAAGCAAATCATTAATTATGAAAGCATATTTGGATTCACAGTAGGCCGCTACAGGCAGTAGATGTGAAAATCTCTCTCCTGTTCGCAGAGGGGAATCAAAGGGCGAAATGATAGAGATCTGTGAGCTTGATTTCTGTTCCAGAGAAAATAATGGCGTCAGTGGTTAGTGTAGCATTGCAGGATCATCTTGACAGGAATGCAGTTATATTTCAATCACAACAGAGATGCAATAAGAGGAGGTTTTGTCTGACCAAAATATCTGATTAACGACTATGGAGCAGTAACAAAGGAACCGAATGCAAAAATAATTTTGACATTATATTATTGGATTTCAATAAAGCTTTTCGCATTGTTCCACAGGGAATACCGCAGTAAAAATTGGAGCAAATTAACATTCGAGGTAAGTTACTGCTATGGTTGTTGAGTAGTGGACGATAGAGGGTGGTCATTATATGAGAACTGCTCTTCTTGAACGAATGTTATTAGTAGAACTCCTTAGTAATTCAGTACTGAACCCTTTTTGTTTTCAATATTTATTAACGATATTGGTGAAAGCATATCAAACTTCATGTCTACATTTGAAGATGATATAAAGGTTGGCAGGATGGTTAATGACAAGAATCAATGTGTGCTACTGCAACATAATAATAATAACCAACTACTCCAGCAACTACTCCGGATCACTGTGTGGGTATTCCTGATCGACTGTTTTACAGTCAATCAGGATCACCCACAACTGGCGAACCCCGAGAATTGATAACATCCACAACTACTGGTACAAGAAGCTCACCTGCACACACACACACACACACACAAGCACCTAGCAGAGCAGTTCACTCGAATGATAAGCTACCCGGAGACAATCCCGAAGTTTCTCACTGAAGGAGTCACATATCTGAAGCCTAAAGATGAAGATACAAGAAACCCGGCGAAATACAGGCCAATCACATGCCTCCCAAAGATGTACAACATCCTGACCAACTGCATAACTAAGAAAATATCAGACCACTTAGAGAGTCAGAACATAACCACCGAACAGCAGAAAGGATGCAAGTGGAGGAGCAAAGGACGCAAGAAGCAATTAACCATAGATGCCGCAGTTATGGAGCAAGCCTACAAGAAGCACCGCAACCCATACACTGCCTACATCGATTACCGCAAGGCCTTCGACTCCGTACCTCATAGCTGGCTAATGGAGACCTTGAAGATCTACAAGGTCAATCCGATAGTGACAAACTTCCTAGGAGCAACAATGTCGAATCCCCATTAGAAGAGGAATCGTTCAGGGAGATGCTCTGAACTCACCATGGTTCTGTCTAGCACTCAACCCGCTATCCACCATGCTTAACGGCAGCAAGTATGGATATAACCTCAAAGAAGAAAGAAAGAACCTGTACACCCTCACCCACCTGATGTACATGGATGACTTCAAACTCTACGCGGCAACCGAGAAGCAACTCCAGTAATCACTCCGGATCTCCGAAGAATTCAGCAAAGACATCAGGATGGAATTTGGTCTAGAAAAATGCAAGACCCACACACTGCACCAGGGAAAATTAGTTGGCTGAAACTACCAGCTGCTGACTGGTAAAGAGATCGAAGCTATGACAGAAGGAGAGACCTACAAATACCTAGGGATGATGCAGGCTGAGTAGTTAGAGCACAAGGAAATCAAGAAGTACCTGATCGAAAAATATCATCAGAGACTCAGAAGCCTGCTGAAAACAAAATTGAACCGAGGGAACACAGTTAAAGCCATAAACGCCTATGCAGCTCCAGCACTAACATATACCTTCGGGGTCATAGATTGGACTAACACCGAGCTAGAAGATATCATGCGAAAGACAAAGACAATGATGACCAAGAGACGCCAACACCACCCGAAGTCAGCAGTGGAGAGACTAACAATAGCTCGGAAAGAGGGAGAGATAATATAAGAGCAATAATAATAATAATAAACAATACCTATAAAAATGGGACAAATGGGCTGAAAAGTGGGACCTGAGGTTTAACACTGCTACATGCAAGGTACTGTATATGGGTAATTCAAGAAGAACATAGCATTTAGGTAATATCACAATCAAGGTGGCAGAAAATAAAAATGAGCTACTATTGATAATACTATAACCGATATATCAGCAATGGAAAGCATTGTATTCCGCCAGTACAAGGCCGGAAGACTCCGTGGCGATTTAACTTGCAAGAGAGACGCCAAAAGGTGTCAAAATAAAAGTTCCCAGAAATAAGCTAAAATATGCTCTGAGTCTAGTTGAAAATTGAAATTGCAGTATTTTTAAAACAGAAACATCTCCTTTTTACAGAACAGGCAAAATTATGGAAAAAACAATCCTCTTCAAAGGAATTTATCTCTAAAATTGTGAAACTGCCCTAGCCTTCCAATTTGACTTTCGTACTGTACTCTACCATAGCAGTCAAAACACTTCCCCCGCACTGCAGCAACGTCATGCAGTGGTGATGCGAACATTACCCTGCGACAGTGGAAACGGCACAGAGATCATCGTTTGGAGAAAGTGTGCTTCATCGATGACGGCATCTTATGAAAATTTCAATATTTATTGAATTTAAGTATTTATTACCCTTTATTCAAATCTGCACGTATTGTCCTTATTTGTAAAAAAAAAAAAATGTAAATCTCTAAGTATCGCCAATTACGTTTTTAAGTTTATAATTTGGAAAATTAAACACAGGGCATAATCCTTTTGGGTTTTAATAATTAACTATGTAGTATCGGTGTAAATTTACACCGATACTATATAGTTAAGTTTATAATATAAAAACTCTTTGCCTGACATTGCTCTTCCACCCTCGTTAATTCTGTCCAAATTGGCTACTTCGCGTGAAACTGCTATATTTCATCGCAAAAACTTCGGTGATGTCGAGAAGGTAGTTCACTTTGATGATAGATGACTCAATATTGTGGAAACTTAGAATACAGAATTAAATTCAAATGTGCGTCGAAAACAATCTGTTTATTCAAACTTAGCTTTTCTTAATTATTCAATAGTATCAAAATTTCTGACATATTGCATATTAAGTTATTTATTCATAGATGCATGCATAAATCTAAAATTTGATTTTATAGCATCTCTCTCTCTCTCTCTCTCTCTCTCTCTCTATATATATATATATATATATATATATATATATATATATATATATATATATATATATATATGTATATATATATATATATATATATATATGCATATATATATATATATACATATATATATATATATACATATATATATGTATGTATGTATATATATATATATATATACAGGGTGTTTCAGTTAAACGTTTCAGAACTTCTAAGAGGGGTAGGGTACATCCTGACAATTCGAAATCATATAGCAATGTGGGGTCGGAAATGCTTTCCTGAAGCGGTGTTGTACACAGAAGCACCATAAAAAGAAAAGAAACCGTACGTAAGAAATCGTTTTAATAATACATGAAAAGAAGCAAAAGATACATGGATTAAAGTAAGTGTTCGAAGTTTCTTCAACCTCGTATTGCTTTCGCACAGTGGTACCTTGGAAAATGTGCTACAAATCCCCTTTTTCCTGCTGAAGTGTTGTTTTCCGATGAGGCATCCTTCACAAGGGAAGGAATTTTCAACACGCATAACGACCATATCTGGGCGGTCGAGAACCCGCATGCAATACGACGTCGTGCAGCACAGATTCGATTTTCGGTCAATGTATGGGCCGGTATTATGGGAGATCACCTCATCGGACCTTACCTGTTACCGTGTCGTCTAACCGGACCTATCTACTTGATCTTTCTGCAGCAAGTATTGCCACAACTTTTGAGAGATGAACAGATTTCTGCATCGACGCAACACACAATGTGGTTCCAACACGATAGAGCCCCTGCCCATTATAGCGGAGATGTTGGTAACTACCTGGATGTCACATTTGGTGAACAGTGGATCGGACGTGGTGGTCCCGTGCGTTGGCCTGCTCGGTCACCCGACCTATCATGTCTTGATTTTTATTTCTGGGGTCATATGAAATCGCTAGTTTATGACACCCCTGTTGACAATGCTGAGGAGCTGGTTGCAAGAATCGCAGTAGCTGCCGAAGAAATTCGAAATTCGCCTGGAGTATTCCAGAATGTTCGGATGTCCATGCGTCGGAGATGTGAGGCGTGCATTGTAGCCCGTGGAAGAAACTTCGAACACTTACTTTAATCCATGTACCTTTTGCTTCTTTTCATGTATTATTAAAACGATTTCTCACTTACGCTCTCTTTTCTTTATGGTGCTTCTGTGTACAACACCGCTTCAGGAAAGCATTTCCGACCCCACATTGCTATATGATTTCGAGTTGTCAGGATGTACCCTACCCCTCTTAGAAGTTCTGAAACGTTTAACTGAAACACCCTGTATATATATATATATATATATATATATATATATATATATATATATATATATGTGGGTATTCAATGTAACCCCATAAACGTAATTTTTAAAGAGTTACATATGAAAAGAGGTATACAATTGATGAAATCAATCGTTTCTGTGAATGCAGGATTAATAAATCAGGTATGAAAAATGCACCTTAAAGCGCAAAGAAGCATTAAAGGTTGCAAAAGTATATATAAGTTATATTAATATATTGAATTAAGTATGTATAAATGGATGTGAAAGTTACACAAAGATCCAGTAACAGAATGGTGAGGAAAGTAGAAAAAGAAGTGTAGTAGATTTATGAAAGGTGAAACAATGTTAATATCCTAGAGGTTATGATGAATTAAGAAAATTATGGGCTGAATTGCCAAGCCAATATAAAGTGGGAGAACTGTAAAGTAAAATTAATACATCGAAATACCAGTAAAATGCAAATAATAATAATAAAATGGTGTAGCTGTTATGGGGGGAATTAGATGTGGGGGGGAAACATATTTAGAAAATGGTCGAATATTGGTAAGGCAAATATGCTTGATCTGATGTCAGCTAAAATAAATAAATATTGATACATGATCAGGTATATCATCAGGGTTCTACACCTGACCATGTATCAGGAACTGCGTATCTATATTTGTCCATAGTAGTAGAAGAAAAGTGATAGGCCAAAAAGCAACGAAAATGAAATTAGAACATTCTAATACAGTATGGACAAGATAGTTCCAACGCAGTGTAATTTATTTAGATAAAAATAAGGATCAAGTTAAAATAAATATGTAGGATTTAATTATTTATAGATAGGATTTAAATTATTCAATAAATAAATTTGGAACAAGCACATGGTATAGGGTGAGGTATTAAATTGAGGATGAGGAAGGGAAAAAGGAGTATTTTAAACAAATAAAGACGAAAAATAGCAACAGAATTAGGGTAGTAGGAACGTTCGTATCACCCTCGTGTACATTAATAGTTTTACGAACGGGAAGTACAGTAAAAATAGAGAGCAGAAAGATAAAAAGCAAAGAAAAAGTTATTAAATAACACTAAGCTTGATGGGGTTGTGAAGCCCAACCTTATAGTAAGGACTCTGGCATTTGTAAGCGTTAGTATAAAAGGGAGCTAATACCAAAATTCTTGTAATGGAACGAAAAATGTGTGTCGAAACATGCCGAGAAACGAAGCTACGAAACCGAAAGTATAATAAGAAAGTGAAAGTTAAAGATACCTGGAATATTTCAAAAAATGAGTAGCGGAAACAAGCTGGAGGGAAAAAGTGTACACGAGGTTGTGTACTATTATATATACATGTATCTGCTGATTATAGCATGCTTAATTCCCTTCTTTTTGCTATCGTAATTTAATCTGATTTTGTTATTTCGCGACTTCCCCCCAGGATAGTCACTGATACCCCCAGGAGTTCAATACACTAGACGAAACCACTGACATCAGATTTTCGTTTTATGATAGTAAAAATCTTCATAAATAAATATGGCTATTAATGTTATGTATTAAATCACTTACATTAATATTACATTCATAGAATTAAGTGTGTCCTGCTCTCTTGTTGATTTCTATAAACAGGTCTTTACAGAAAAAGAAGTTTATTAACTTCTTCTGGTATTAACAAACAGAGGTTCTCATAAATCAGAGCAATATATATTGGTAAACAGACCTGCTGAAACAATTTTTTTTTCAGGACAGTTTATTAGAAAGTCTCTTCGCTCGTCATCAAAAAGAAATATTAAAATAACGATGTTACCTAGGAAACGACAGTATGATATGTAAAATCAATATACTCCATTTGGAAATCCTAGCTTTGAATTCGTCTACTTAAACAAATCTCGTAAACTGCTTTAGAATGGAGCTCTTTGAGTGAATCGAGGTTCAAACCCGTGACTGCTAAATACGATTAACATTTGTATTGATTGATTTATTGTAAACTCCACTGACCTGGTGGTCGTACCGTAGTATAAACAAGAAAATATTCAGTGAAGCCTATTCAGTTCCTTTTCGAACTCATCTCTTATCAAAAGAAGAAGAGCCATTTCAATTGGTTAATCGGGCAGCATCATAAATCACTCTGGTTATCTGACTGTCGACTTCTGCCTAATTAATCTTAAATAGGTTTCAAAACTTCGTTCAACAAATATTTGAATCATAGGAAGGGAGAAAATGAGCACTACAACACTGGAGACAATTACGGATATTTAAAAGAGAAAAATGGACAAATTTTCTCTCTCTCTCTCTCTCTCTCCTTTAAACCAAATGACAACTTTTTATGCTGATCAACAATCCCATACACTATACCACGTTCTGAAGGATATAAATGTTTCTTTTATAGTTTTATATGAAAAATAAAGAGTAGCATTAGTAGTCGAGCCCTTTAAGTTAACAGCTCGTGTTCCTCATCTAAATCCTTTAACCTACTATATTTTCAGGTGATTCTATTTGAAAGGTGAGTAACATTGTTTTTTTTTTACTCATCGAGAATGAATAAATGTGGAAATAACGTTAATTTCTCTTGTTTGTCGCTGGAAGCGGACTTATTACTATAAAACTGATTACAGGCTACATTAACTCTCCTAATTTCTGGGAAATCTGCTATTGGAGGATCCCATATCAATCCCTTACATTGTGGGTATGCCAGTTTGCTGGGAAAGCCAGAGATTTAAAAGTATGTGTGTATTGAATTTGTGTTATGTCGTGTAACGTTGTTCATCTGGTCATTTAGCCGCAAGACCCCTGCTGAGGCCCAACGTTGCCCCACTTACATCCCGTGGAGGCAGGCCAGGAACCTATAGACTATTTTTACTCTGGCAGGTCCTGCTGCGTAATTTTCTGAGATTTCAGCGGCTAGGACCTTAAAAAAAAAATATATATATATACATGTATAAAATATACATGCGTATATATACAATATATATTACATTATATATTACACACGCATATATATAAAAAATATATATGCGTGTGTAATATGTACATACGTGCGGGTCTTCAATTGCGTGGGAAAATATTAGATGTAAAAAGGCCGAAAGTGGGCGTAGTTAATTTGGAGTTGTGTAAGGTTTTGGTCTGGAGGCATACGCTTGCGTAAAGATAAAAGGGGAGGAGAATGTAGACTGGGGGGAGTGAGGTATGGGGTTAATAGAGTAGGCGACCCCAGTAGATCAGTGAGGCATGCACATGCCTCACCAGAAGGAAAGGAGGAGTGGGAGCCCTCCCACACAAGGATTTAAAGATCTGAGTCGGGCTAGGTTGCCCGGCTCAGATCGCCATGTGGCGTCGGCACCTGGGCTGCGTGTCACTCACATCAACGCCGTCCGAGTTGTCGGTCCGATATTTGTCCTGGAACAGGAGCAAAGATCCATTTGTTCCAGCTACGTGCATGTCCTCAGGTTCTGCTTGTGGTTGTAGGCGACTAGTCGTGTACCTCGTGGGTGTTCATTATTAAGTTCACTTCTTGTTCCTTCTTCTTCATTGTCACAGTCGCTGGAGTTATGGTCCAGTCCAGTTGTCTGCGCGGGTAGCACAGTGGATCGTCACCGTCCTCCCCACACAGGGTGGAAAAGGCCCGGGTTCGAATCCCGTCGATGACGCAAGGAACTTTAGTGGGCTTTTTTCACTCCGTGGCTGAGTTTGTCGGTCTCAGGCGCAGATAGCAAGGTTTTTTCACCCAGAAACTGGGGTTTTTTTCGTCCAGCACACAGACAAATCGACCATAGACCACACGCAATTAACAGACATAAGACATAGCATGACAGATAGATTTAATTATTCGGGTGGCCTAAATATAACAGTTTGGTTTTGGTTTTTTTGGTCTAGTCCGGTTTGTTTTTAGTCGGGGTCTCGTCCGTGCGGGCAATCCCCGAGTGTTTATCTGTTCTTTTGTTGTGTTTATAGTAGAAGGCTCTTCGCCTGCTTTGTGAGTTGACATATCGGTCGTGAATTGCAAATCGATCGTTTTGCAAATGACCCTTATGAAAATCGAAGCAACCTGCAGTTGCTTCGATTTGCATAACGGTCATAATGTTTTGGCTCATCGGTGTATATACGAAGCATTATGGCCGTATTGTCTGATGCGCCTAAAAACCTACAATAACAACAGTCCATAAATTGAACCTGTTCTCTGGTTGGTTTGCCTGTTTTGCTGAATGAAAGGCTCGTGTTTGCAGGAGAAAAGACCTTGCTTCGAAGTATTTCGAAGTAAGTGTTTCGAAATATTATCTTCAGTACTTTCGTTAGCAATCCTTTCTTTGTGAGATGGAGGTTCCATATTATAAGGAATAAAGGCTGCTCTCATAGAACTGCCACAATATAAGATACACAGAAGATTGTTCAGAATATCAATGCAACATTCGCGATTCATTGCAAAACAACCTAGTCCATGGAAAAGCATCCTGATCATGACATCTCCTCCTACCAGCTTCACACTTGTTATAACATATTAAAACCACAAGCATTTTCCACGCATCTTCTATAATAAAACTGGCCATCAGACTCAAAGAACGGCTTGTGTAATTTTTCGTACCACGGTATCGATTTCAATTCATAAAGATTTCAGATTCGGTGTTCTTTGCTCCATTTCAATCGATGTGGTACATTTATAATCAGCGTCCGCTCGCATTATAAAGCTCTTATTATAAAACCTTTCGCAGCTCCGATTCTCTAGTATATGATGACGATATGAGGTAACCAACCATCTCAAGGTGCGTAGCTCTTGATGGTAGAACAGTTGGTATAATCACCGAAATTCCCACACCAAGTGGAAAAGACGTGTGTTCAAATCCTGTTAATGACGCGAAGAATTTCTAGAGGCCTCTTTCATAAGCTATTCGATACAATCACCGTCCTTCCCACCAGGCAGAAAAAGCCTAAGCTCGAATTTTGTCAGTGATGTGGGGAATTTTATGGGCATTTTTTACAACGTGGCTGAGTTATTCGATCCCAGGCGAGGACCGCATTGTTTTTCTTCTGGAAACTCGGTTTATTGTCCAACAAAGGGCAAACAGACTGAGGAATACAAGCGATTACACACATAACATACTGATGCCTCAGTGCCTTAATTGTTTTAGTGCATAACACACACCTAACACTTCTGCGAACGCAATTCCTTTTATACAAATACTTGGTATGTGGATGGCGTGTAGGATTCATTTTTATCAAATTTCACAGGATGCCCAGATACTTTTTTTTGACAATGTACTTTATATAAAAACTTATTAAAATTAAGCGTTCTTTAGTCGCTCAACCTTTGAATTAGCGCTGCCCCGAATGTGTAGTATCAAATTGTATTAAATAAATGAACTATAGATCGATGAGCCGACTAACTATAATCGGCTAACTATAGTCCTGGTCTTCGTCCGGGACTATAGTTAGCCGATTTCAGGCGGAAGGTGTTGGGATTTTTGTCGTGAATTATTTTGAAGATTTCAATCTGCACAACATACAAATCGTTCCATGAACTACAGTTGTGCATACATCGTTGGTTTTTATGCTGGTGCACCGTAAAACCAACCCAACCCTTAACCTATTCGGGAAAAGAGATAAATTTAAAACACAATAGGAGCAGAGGTATATTCTAGAAGTTCACAGACTTAAGAACTTTCAAGTCTAGAATACGTTTTGCCATATATTCGCTAAGTTATTATCCGGTCGCCGATGATCTAACAATACCAATGAAAGAGTTAAGAGGTTTATGGCACTTTTTACCTCGGTACTTCTCGAAAAGGAAGCGCCTTTTATTTAGTACAATATTGAGGCAACTAGTAGTGATGCTGCCCCAAACGAGAGCGCGAGAGAGAGAGAAAGACATCACAGCCGTTAAAGAACAACATTAAAGATTCAGTTTTCCTTTAATCCAGCAAAGCAAAGAGGCGCAAATACTAATTTTCTTAACGTTTTTTAAATTGTTTTCTTTGTGACATGGAGGTTCCATATTATAAGGAGTGATGCTTATTAAGCTATCTTAAAGCAATTAAGATAGCTTGATGCTATCTTAATTGCTTTTATTTTATACATTCGCTTAAGATTTATAAGATAAGAATTGACACTGGTCGACAAAAAAAAAAAAAAAAAAAAAAAATTCTCTCCCTGTTAAAACTCAGAGTGGTTCTTGTAGATTTGACATTGCCAAATTCAAATATTGCAACCATATTGATGTAACACACACCAAAGCCGACCGGGCTAGCCGAGTGGGTAAAGTACCTGCCCGGCAACCCAAAGGTCGCGGGTTCGATTCCCGCCTCGGGCTTGGATCAAAGTACTGCAAAAACCTTGGGAGGTGCAATATGGCCACAGAAGCCGATGCGCCAACAACTACCAAATCAAAAAAAAAAAAAAAAAAAAAATCACACACCAATTTTAATAGAAAAGGAATTAGAGTAAACAGCTAAGTTTCTAGAAAAAAAAATTTCATATATTTTAATAAAATGTTACATACAACACTAAATATTGAACGATGGGTCTATTAACCTTATTCTATTTACAGAAATGTTTATCTGATAACAGAACACTTATTTTATCGTTTTTTGCCTTTTATACAATCGTTCTTTCCATTAGTGTCTCCCGTACGAGATTCCAACAGTAATCTGCCAACATACTTGGACTCCATTTTCTCTGGTATATTTTTTCTATTTGAGAAATATTTTGACCTTTCACCGTGTTCATCGGAGACCGCTCCCAAGTTTTCAGGAAAAAAGTATAAATGGGAATGTAGAAAATAAAGATTTAACGACAGGTCTTGGTTTTCAGTCATTAACCTACGATATTTGAAAACTGAGGGTGATGATAACTTTTTATCTCGGTTTTTGACCATATTTCCTACGAGAATCTCTCGAAATTATTTCAGCGAGGAAATTTATGCTGACTAGTGTAACTATTCATATAAGAATCAACGTAGGAAGGGAAAACATAACCTGAAGAGTATAAGTATAAGTATATGGCACACCACCTTTTGAAATAATCTCTTTACCACATTGCGATGATGGTGTGGTAAAGAGGTTACCTGATGAAGATTCCACTAAAGAACCATGGATGTTAAAGGGAGTGCAAGTTTGGCGCGTCTAAATGCTACACAGAAACACAACTAGAATAGATCTCATGGGAGAACAAAACTCAAGCCCCCCTCATGCAAACAATTCGGAAATAATCTCTTTGCCACATTGCCAATGACGGTGTGGTAAAGAGGTTACTCAATGGAGATTCCACTCCAAGAAGCAATGAATGTTAAAGGAATGCATGTTTGGCGCGTCTGAATGCTACATAAAAACATTGAAAGAATGGAAACATGGAACTATACTAAACTGAAATAAATCTCATGAGAGAATAAAACTCAAGCCCATCAGCAACAATTTGGTTCATGAATGCCGTTATAAAATGAATACACTTGCCGTGAAATTCACAGCAAGCTAAACAAACGAAATAAAGTTGCCATGAAGTTTTAACAAAGTCAGTCGTGTTCCAACAAGGCAAAAAAGTACTGTACACGCATGTCGAAAACGAACCGTGCTTAATGTCTACAGTAGTCATGAAAGCAAAGAATTTCATCGAACTTTTCGCCTGTGAACAAGAATAGCCGAAGCGTGACCCTCTTGGGATGTCGGCTACAAACACGAGATGATGAATGTTTTAAAAAGACGTCACGCACACGTGCAAGGAACTTTTAATATTCTGGGAATTGCAGGTGTAGGTTTACTATAACTCTTTGTGGCGGAAAAATGCAAGCGAGGTTTCCAATAATCGAAATGCCGTGGGACTAATATGGGCATTCGCTTGATTTGTGTTCCGCTTTTTTCGAACTCTCTGCTTATCTGTTCACGAAGGCGAATTCTCTTTACAAATGTTACGCAATGGGGAAGATGGGCAGAGGGGGAAAACTTCTCTAAACCTGTTTGGCTATTCATAACGAAGCTCTTTGAAGGGATGTGCTTTGTAGGGGTTTAGTTGAGATCGCGGAACACTGGTGTAAAGTACATTATACCGCAAGGTAAGGGCATTTCCCACACACCGCAATGTGTTCTGAGGTGCGCTCCATTCATCAGTAATGTACAGAATTGTTCAGCATCCTCTCAGCAAGAAAATATAATAATATGGCAGAAGCAGCAGGGGTTCCGCTACACCAGTTGTTACATTGCCATATATTCTATGCATAGCTGAGATACCACATACAGCGCATGTGTTTATGGAGAAAGGTGTCGCAGTGATTATTGGAAATCACCAGAGTACAAGTATTCTACTTGCAAGCTAAATATCACTGATTTATTGACTACAGTATTAGCCACTCTAATATCAAAGCTTTAGGAAGTGCTATTCACTTGACACATTTACGAATGTACAAGGCAGCGTATGAGCAACTAAACCCCCAGTTGAGATTAAATTGATACAATGCATTCATGCTCCGTGTAAAATGATTATTTTCAAAGTGCCTGCTGGCTATCTAATTCAGGCAGAAAGCTAATTCTGAGACCGAAGGAATCCAACATGCAAATAACATGAACTATTGTAATTTAACTTAATCTGCTAAAGAGATGGCTTAGCGTTGCACAAATTATTGTTATGTTTATGAAACTCGTTTCAAAACAACAATTTTTGCATTAAAAGTAGAGTTTTACGATTTAGAAGAATTATATAAAAACATCAACTTATATAAAAAAGCAGCAATTAAACGGAGTAGGTAAAGTAGTATAAAATGCTAAAATTATAAATATTAAAAGGGTTCAATAAATATCGAATCATTTAACTAGGATCGAAAATATTTTCTTGGCAAGGACGATATTCCTTGGAGACACTTTTTTTTTCTTCCCAGCTGGCTCCCTAAATATCTCTTTTTTTACGCATCATTATTACAACGTAATTTATTTTTTCGGGATTGAAACAATTTCATATTATAGTAAACCCTCGATTTTAAGGACTAATACTTATTGCCGAATGTCCGTTAACTCGAAAGATTTTTTCGAGACCAATTGTATCCCACATAATCAAAAATGTAAAGAGTTAAGCTTGTAAGTTAAGAGGTAAGCTTTTATTTTCAATGAATATTTGTTGATACATGTACGAGCAGAAAATTATTTAATGTGACTGTATAGCGGTGCCTGGAAAAGGAATGCGAAGTTGAGATAATGGTGAATCGTCAGACTCCTTCCTTAAAAACTCATTACCTTGCTTTTTACAATATTTGTACCATATCTGATTGTTTGTTTTTGTTTGTTTTTTTTTTTGTCAGGCTATATTTTCAACTTCTCCAACAGTTTCAATTTCTGAGGAACACTCAGATGCGCAAGCTTTCTCTTTCACCAGTTTTCTTCTTAAGACCATGATGATAAACTGTAAGTTAGACTATAATAAAGAAACAGGGCACAGACGAGCACGGAACGATATGATAGCGAGGTCCTGGTTTTCCCTCTCTCATGAGCACACTCAAGATACGCTCTAGTGCCAGTGAAAATTTTTCGTCCGTTAAATCTTAAGTTGGTTAAATTGAGGTCCGTTAAATCTGAAGTTGGTTAAATCGAGGTCCGTAAAATTGAAGTTTTACTGTAATTTAACAGATACTATTTGAAATGTGCAAAAGTAAAATATCCTTTACTCATTTTTATTCTCCTATTTCAGTAAATTATTCTTACGAGTATTATACATCACTTACATCAGAGTCAGTAAATGGTCGATGGCAAAACATTACAAGTATTTTGGTATCGCAGTGCATAAAAATAAAAATATATAATTTTCTGGAAAATACCAATGACATAAATCTCATTAATTACGTGACTAATTTAGTTTTAAAGTTTATTTCAAATTTTATGTAACTATCGAAGTGTTTTTATAAAATAGAATAATCTGGATATTTTAGGATCTGCCAGGGACAAAAGTTGTAGAGCAGATGTCATCTGTTAAGGGCACAAAAGATGATATTGTTGTACGCGTTGGTACTAATGACATTAAGAGCAGGGATCTGAGGACTTACTTAACAAGTACTTACTTAGAGATGTATAAGGCTTTGAATGGTTTGAGCATGCTCAATGCCAATGGGATTCTTCATCTTGCTCAGAATAATCAGCTCAGAGGGCATAAATTCAAATTGAGGAAGGACGGATGTCGGATAGATGTGCGGAAATTTGCCTTTGGCCAGCGGGTGGTTGGTTGGTGGAACCAACTTCCATCGCTTGTTGTTGAAGTTGATAGCTTAAACAAATTTAAGGCTCAAATGGACAGGTATTTCGAGCGAACGGAGGGGTGAAATGGGAGTGGTGTGTTTTTTTTTTTTTTTTTTGGCTGATGCTGAATAAGCTTGTTTTCTTGCATCATATGCCTCTACTAATGCTAATGCTAATGCTAAGTACAGAGCAATGTCGAAAAAAAGTCGCGAGTTAGAGTCAAATTAAAAAGTGCCCAAAATTCTGCCAGATGCGATAGGAAGGAGTACATGGGAAGGAATTGATCAGCAGCTTGTCAATCAGTTCGGCTCTGGAGAAATTGTACAAGGCTCATTGAGTAAAATTTTCTTCAACGTGGTCTATGCTTGTTAAGAGGAAATACTGCTTCTACAGTGATGGGTTACACTTAAATAGAAAGGATGCAAGACTATTTTCTCATGCCATTGAGGCAATGTTAGGTAAGTCGGAAAACTGCTAGCTTAGATTGAGGCACAGACTAATAGATTAGCAATAGCCACAGGCAAAAAAAAATTACTATATTAGGGTTACCCGTAAATGATTACATTAACCCGTATTCGTGTCTGTTCTCTGGTCGATTTGCTGGACGAAAAAACCTTGCTTTCTACGCCTGAGACCGACTAACTCAGCCACGGAGTGAAAAAAGCCCACTAAAGTTCCTCGCATCATCGACGGGATTCGAACCCGGGCCTTCTCCACCCGGTGTGGGGAGGACGGTGACGATACCACTGTGCTACCCACGCAGACAATAGCCACAGGCAGTTGTGAAAGTGATTCTTGCACTGCTGCTACTATTGGAACGTGCAGCACCTCGGTGAAAAAGGTACCGGGGATTTCAAGGCCTGCTGCGGGTCATCATGGAACAAGAAAATACATGGGCTATATCTATGTTAGGGTAACTAAGAGTAAGAACAGGTTCAAGTATACTTGCAAGTACACCAATTCTAGGAGCACAGTAAATAAATTTGATGAATCTGAAATTCTGGTCAAGTCATCAAATGAAGACATTAGGGATATTAGAGACTTGGTGTCACTCAGATATAGGGAATGCAGAATTTGAATATGGGGAATACAACGTATACAGAAAGGACAGACAGCACAAGAGTGGGGTTATGCTCTTAGTTAAGAAGCACATAAAATCTAAGGCAGTGCATCCGGTTGACATGGGCAGCCAGTATGATGTTGAGTCAGTTTGGTGTGATAAAGCACTGGGAAAACAAAAATGAGACTAGGAGTGTGTTATAGGCGAATGACTTGCGTGATTACAACGAACAACTGTACAGAGAAATAGAGTAGGCCATGAAATCAGAATGTCTTATGACGGGGGATTTTGACTTTATAGATATTGAACTTTCCAGTTTTCTACAGCAGCATATTAGAGAGTCAACAAGAGAGCTTGTTGCCTCTGAATCACTGCTGATAATCTTTATCTAATTATCAGGTGATTCTTCATGCATTAAGAATCTGAGGATGAAAGAACCACTAGGTTGCAGTGATCACAATGCATTGATGTGGGACCTACTTAAAGATGTAACGATCAAGGGTAAAGGGAAGAGTTTTGATTCCGTAAAGGAGACTACTACATTGGTCTCAGTTTTTAAATTCTGTACAGTGGGACCAACTGATGTTACCAACTATAAATTCTAAATAGGAAGCATTCAGAGAAATAATCAAAGAAGGTACTAAGCTTTTCATACTAACTAAGAAATGCAGTTCAAGGCTTAGACCTAAATGGATGTCAGATGGTGAGATACGTGGCAGAAAAGAAAAACTGCATATAAATCAACAGGTGCTACAGAAGCCTATGGTAGATGTCAACTAGTCTGCAATCAAGTCACGAAGGAGGTTAGACAAGCCAAAGCAGATTACGAGAAGACTCTAGCAAAGAAAGCCAAGAAAAGCAGCAAAAACTTCTTTACTTATATTAACAGTAGAAGGAAGGAGTTTAATTACATTTGTCCACTTGATGTCGATGGTTTAACTGTTGATAAACCTGTTCAGGTTGCTGACAGGCTGAATAGGTCCTTTACATCTACAAGGGTAGTTCAATAAAGAATCGTCCTGACCTAGCTGAAGAAGTACTAGCCTGTTGATTCTTGGCACAGGTTTTAGTCCTTCTCTACATAGCCACCGTTCAGATTTACACATTTTTCCCATCGATGGATGAGGTTACAGATACCGTTTTTGTAGAAGTGGTGAGGTTGGTCTTTGAATCATGACTCTGTTGCAGAAATGAGTGTCTCGTCGTCAGGGAAGTGGGTCCCTCGAAGAAATGATTTGAGAGAAGGAAACAAGAAGAGGTCCGATGGTTCAAGATTGGGTGAGTAGGCTGGATGCGGCAGTATTTCATATTCACAAGTGGCTGTTTGTGTTGTTGCAATTTCAGAAGTGTGAACTGGGGCATTGTCTTGAAGCATTCTCACACCTTTGGACAGTATTCCACGCCTACATGTTTTGATTTTCTCCCGTAATTTTGTGAGTAAGTTGGCATAATAGGTACATGTAATTGTTCTACCTTTCGGCAGGTAATCAGTCATTATTACGCCTTTCTCATCCAAAAACACTGTCAGCAAGACCTTTCCTGCTGACGCTTGGATCCTTGCCAACTTTCATCATGAGTG
This sequence comes from Mastigoproctus giganteus, assembly GCF_048544385.1. Classification (NCBI taxonomy): domain Eukaryota; kingdom Metazoa; phylum Arthropoda; class Arachnida; order Uropygi; family Thelyphonidae; genus Mastigoproctus; species Mastigoproctus giganteus. The sequence continues at coordinate 182,899,563 of NC_143581.1, forward strand.
ATTAGACGAGAGAAAAAGTCTTCTTAATTTTTTTTTCTTTTTTGGCACAGGGCTAACAACTCTTCTGACTTCTGTTGTCGATCAGCCTGCTGAAAACCAGTCAATAATCGGGGAATCCATCTTGTACTCAATTTCTGTAAATGGAGTTGGTCATGAAGGACTGTTTCAACAGAGCCCACACTAATCTTAACCTCCTGGGACAATTCACGCACAGATATCCGGCGATCTTCCATGATTAAGGACTCCACTTTTCTGATCGTGCTGTCATCGACGGCTGAATGGGGACGAACTGGAATGGGCTCAGATCCTACCGATGTCCCCAGACCGGGTGGAAAAGGCCCGGGTGCGAATCCCGTCGGTGACACGAGGAACTTTAGTGGGCTTTTTTCACCCCCTGGCGAAATTAGTCGGTCTCAGGGGTAGATAGCAAGGTTTTACCCCCCAGAAACTGTTTTTTTTTTTGTCCAGCAAAACAGGCAAATCGAGCAGAGAACGCACGCAATTTATAGACACGAATACGGGTTAATGTAATCATTTACGGGTAACCCTAATATAATAATAATAATAATAATAATAATCTACCGAAGTCTGTCTGCGCGGTAGCACAGTGGTATCGTCACCGTCCTTACCACACAGGGTGGAAAAGGCCAGGGTTCGAATCCCGTCGATGACGCGAGGAACTTTAATGGGCTTTTTTCACCCCGTGGCTAAGTTAGTAGGTCTCAGGCGTGGATATATTAGTATTAGTAATGGCCGCATGGTGCAAGAAAGCCTATGGCTTATGCTGCACCAGCCAAAAAAAAAAAAAAAAAAAACGAATAAATCAATGATAAAAAATAATAATAAATAAATAAATAATAATAATTAATAAAAGAAAAGGAAATTAAACCTATCATCCTGTGTACTTTCCTCACCCGAAGCTACTGTCCAGATGACCTTTGAATTTCCCCAAACTGTCAGCCTCTACCACCCATGTAGGCAACTTATTCCAGTAATTAATAACTCGCTGGCTAAAATTAAACTCCCTGCAATCCAATCCCCCCGTAACTTGAATTTATGTCCCCTATTTCTAGCATCATTTATAATCTTGAAAATTTCTCCTCATTCATTTTACTGATGCCTCTCAGAGCCTTAAACACCTCAATCAAATCTCCTCTAAGGTGTCTGGTTTCAAAACTCTGCAACCCACATATTCGAAGTCTTTCTTCATAAGAACGCCCTTTTGCCGATCTCACCAGGCGAGTTACCGTCTTTGCACCCTTTCAAGAAGCTCGATGTCTTTCTTTAGGTGCGATCTCCATACTTTAACACAGTGTTCCAAGTGTGGTCTAACAAAAGACTTATATAATGGGATTATCATGTCCCTATCTCTACTTTCAAAAGTTCGATAGATCATCGAAAGAACACCATGGGCCTTCCTAGCAACCTGTTTACAATGCTCAGAGAATTTCATGTCTGACCGTATCGTAACACCCAAGTCCCTTTCCTCCAGTACTGGGTTTAGCTGAACTCCACCAAGTGAATAAGTTATTTTGAGATTACTGTTTCCAGGGGCTACATATACCTTACACTTTGTTGGATTAAAGCATAGCTACCATTTTTCTGACCATTCCTGAAGTCTATCTAGTTCTCTCTGAAGAAGCTCAGCTTGACAGTGATCATTAACTACCCTACCAATTTTAACATCATCTGCAAATGTAGACATCATGCCCTCTATCCCTTCATCGATGTCGTTTATGAAAATTAAAAACAACAGTGGTCCTAATACTGATCCTTGGGGAACCCCACTTCTTATATCACCCCAATCTGAGGAATAGCCATTTATCACAACCTTCTGCTCCTGCTATCCATCTAAGGATTTTCCCAGTGATTCCAACCTGTTCCAGCTTATAAAGCAACCGCTCATGTGGGACTGAGTCAAAAGCTTTGCTGAAATCTAAATAAACAATGTCGAAATTATTGCCTAAATCCAGCTCTTGAGTGACCTTGTCAAAATAGCATAGCCCACTAGATTAGTTAAACATGATTTTCCCTTTACAAAACCATGCTGAGTATCCTTGAGAATTTATATTCGATCCAAATGATCCTGAATTCCACCCTTGATCATTGCCTCCATGATTTTCCCTACCACTGAAGTCAGACTGACAGGTCGATAATTTCCCACTTCACTCTTAGAACCACCCTTATGTATGGGAGATACATTGGCACTTTTCCAATCCAAGGGAATCTCCCCAGAGTCTAGTGATGCTCGCATAATTAGCCCCAATGGTTCAATGCACTCACTTTCCGCCTCCCTTAAGATTAAAGGGTATATTCCATCAACTCGAGGAGCCTTACTGGCCTGTAGGCTCGTACGTTTTTTCATTAAATAATATTGCGAAATTTCAATATCATTAATTACATATTTTTCAACTTCGCTCCCACAATTTCCCATTGCCACAAAAGATTTTTCATTTGTAAATATCGATGCAAAATAACTGTTGAGTTCATCTGCAACGGCAGCTGGTGTAATTAATAGTATCCCCTTTCAATTACGTAAAGGTCCGATCTGGTTTATCCTGCTCTACTTGGCATTTATATATGTGAAGAATTCCTAATCCCCCCTCTTTGCTCTGTTTGCCAGTGATTTCTCATAACAAACTTTTAAATCAGCAATCGCGCGAGCATTTGCAGACATCAAACTACCAAAACGGAAACTGCCTTTGCCTGTCGAACCCTTTCTGTGTTCTGTGGCTCTATGACAGATAATCTTGCAGCTGTTATAAGCGTCAGTACTTTTTATTGCTCTGTAACTTTTCCATGCCACCTTTTTCTGCTCAAGTAATGTGGCAACTTCACTATTCATCAAACTTGGAACCCTCCTCGTGGAGTATTTTTTAATGGTAAATATGCATTCAAGGCATCTGTGATTAATGTTTTAAAAGTATACCACAGTTCAAATGTATTCATTCTCTGCGCGATATCTACCCAGTTAATAGAGGCCATGTAGTACCTTAAGGCATCGTAATTTCCTTTTCTGAAATTAAAACCCATTCCTTTGCCTTTTACTGCTGCTACCTCTCTCATCATCATCCACCATAGAGCTCCGTGATCACTTCCTGCTACTGGTTCCTCTACTGTCAGCCCTGTTATGTCATCTGATTCATTGTTGATGATGAGGTCTATGATATTCTTTTCTCTAGTACTTTCCCTGACATGTTGATACAAATAACAGTCATCTAGTTGATTTAAAAATTTTGTTCCCCATGTCGACTTTCCTTCCTATTTACTCCAATCAATTAGAGGCAAACTGAAATCACCCATAATAAGACATTGACGCTTACTTGCCCATTCCATTTGCATGTAGAGGCTTTCGTCATAATCTTCACAATCACCTGATCTGTAGATTATTCCTACTCGTATTATACCTTTGTTTCCAACTATCTCACACTATACAGATTCTATACTAGCATGTGAAACGTCTGAATCCGGGAAAGCTATCGTCGCACTCAGGCTGCTTCTGATATGAAACATTACCCCACCACCCTTTCTATCTACCCTATCCTTCCTAAATACATTATACAAGCAGTACTGAAACTCGTAGCAAGGTCCCCACCCCCCAGAAACTGGGGTTTTTCATCCAGCAAACAGACAAATCGACCATAGCACGCAATTAACCGACATAAGACACAGCGCGGCAGATGAATTTAATTATTCGGTTGGCTTAAATATAATAGGATTTTTTTTTTTCCTACCAATGTCCGACCACACCTAAACTGTCTATGTCAGTGCTTCACAATGCCATAGGATGGGGCTTCATCCTTATATACAGCAGTCATCTCCTCGTGGATTTCTTTAGGAGAGTTCCCCCTTCAAGAACAGATACCGGATCGGATTATAGCTCTGGATTCAACTTTGTTCATGATGCTACTTCGTCACACGTTCAGCTCTGTAAGAGAAAAACAAATTAAGACACAGGGCTGAAATATTACACCTTTAGTACAGAGGTATGTATGATGATACACACAAAATATCGTGACTCTGCGATATGTGGAAGTAGGTGAGGGCGATTCTTTATTGAACCACCCTGGTACATTCACACACGAGGAATTCTTTTGCCAGAAGTTTGTCAAACTCTAACAGAGAGATAAATGATTCTGTAATAGTTGAAAGGAAAGTGGAAGAAAAATTGTTGAAATTAAATATAAGGAAGGCACCTGGAAGGATTGGGGTCTATACAATCATATTGAGGGAGGCAGAAAAGGAGGTAAGCAAACCCTTAGCCATAGTTATGAGAACATTCTTGGATTCAGAGGAAGTTCCTATGGACTGAAGACATGCAAATATATCCCCAATTCATAAAGGGGGATCAAAAGGCAACGTGAGTAATTACAGACTTGTTAGCTTAAATTCTGTTCCACGGAAAGTAGTGGGGCCACTGGTTAAAGAAGTAATGCAGAACTATCTAGACAGGAGAACAATTATACTTCAGTCACAGCATTGGTTTGTTAAGGGAAGACCTTGTCTGACCAATTTGATGGGATACTCTGTTGCAGTAACAAAGGAACTGGATGCAAAAAATAATTTTGATATCATATATTTGGTTGTCAGGAAAGCCTATGATACTTTTGCACGTAATAGACTGCTGTACAAATTGTAGCAATGGTATTAAGGGCAATTTACTTGCAAAAATGGATGCGCATAGGGTGAGTTCATTTCGAAATTCATTTAGAAGCTTCACTTCGAAATCAAACTAAAAAACGAGTACATCGGTCTGTTTTTGTGGAGACTTTCGTAGCAATGTATTTTTGGAATGATTAAGTTAATTCGTGAAACCAGGAATAAGGAGTTCAGAACTATCTCCTAGCGTTTCGTTCGAAACCTAGGTGATAATTTTGCATTTACCATTCGGAGAAGTATCTGTGTGGCCTGTGCCATAGGTTGCCGACCTACACGTCTAGAGCAACAAATTTCGAATTTTCAACGACCTCCTTAGATGAGTAACGAGCTGCTCTCCTGGAAGTGTGATGCTATACTACAAGGTCTCATTAACAGCATGAGAACCAATTCTGGGTGTTGCCTGGGAGTCAGGGATAATTATACCTCTATAAAGGTGTGTGACCTCTACAGACGAATACTCATTACACAAATGCATGAATTAATTTGCATATTCCAGGAATGGCATGCTTTATCCATAAGTTCATACATAGTACTGTTGGATCAAAACATGATATACTACAATGCCGCATTTAATTAGTTTGTATCAATTATTTTGCGAAATATTGCACCATATTCATCAAAACATTAAAACCTACCAGTGTACAAATGCAATGTATACGTAAAGCATTGTATATTGCCGAGTGATCAAGCGATATGGTGCGTAAGTAAACATGCTTTGAGTGATCATGGTTCAAGCTCCAGTGACTGCTAAATACAGTGCTGTTTCTTTTATCCTACGTTACAAAAAAATTATTTATTTATATATAAAACAATATATGTACTTAGAGTACCATGCAGTGTTCTCTCAGATCAACGGTGACATGAAATGAATAATTCCTTAAGAGACTTAATTCCTTTTATTTCAAAGCTTCCATGAACAGATTAAGCTTACTTTTAATTTAAACAGAATTATGCTCTTAGTATTAGGGCAGTTAGCATTTACTTTATCAAGCTTAGAGTTGTCATTACTTAGGTGACAACTACACGAAATCATAATGGCACAGAATAAATTATATTAAGGTAATTCTAACTTCCAGCTCGTAATTGGTAGTTCAATCTAAGTTCCTTTGAAATACTTCAACGTTGTTCTTTAATGATTTAGACTTGTTTTCTCTTAGAGCAAGTTTAGTGTAAGTTTTAAGTACAAATAGACATCCCTGAGAAGATAACATTCCGCCTCCTCTCCAAAACATGCACTCCATATACACTCCTCTGTACTTCACATAACCTCCTAATTAATTGCACTACAAACTGCTAAATGCACAACTTATTTCGGGTTAAACAAAATCCGCCGACAAGCGGTGAACTATGAGGACTGCTGTAAAGATTCGTGAAATGAGATAACGACCTAACCAGTTAGGACTCGCTGCTAATTAACTTATGGTCTATTCTACATCATAATCCCAACGCTGCCATTCATTTCATTCTGCAAGTACATCCCATTATACTACAGTCACCATGACAACAGCTGTATATTATAATAGGCTGTAACCCCCAGAAGTACTGTCCATTATTTACAGTAGTTTATATGGAGGCTGTAGTATAGAGAGTAAATCAGTGAACCCAGTTAAGGGCATGAAATTTCTGCTGCCTCTTCATATATTTAGAGCTGAATTAAAAAAGTTATTTCACCTTCTGTTTAATTACTATTATATCTATCTTCTTTCACTCTTCAACCTTCTTCTTATACTGTGCGTGTGTTACGCCGATTGAAAAGTGTGCTTGTAAGCCGGTTTTTATTGTATATTTATAGGACGGGGAACCTTACGCCTCCACTGAGTTATTAATGGCTGAATTTATAAAGTTCGAGAGAGAGAGAGAGAGAGAGAGAGAGATATCAAACTTAGATCATTTCAAAGCGGCGACAAACGACGAGCTACTATACTACTGAGGCTCTGTTGTATATTCTGAGAAAACAAAGTGCCTTGTCCAATTGAGGAATAACCATCCAAATTGAAACCCTGGACAACAAATATTAAGCTTTTGGTTTTTCCCATCTCCAAATATGATACATCTCATGGATTTTGATGAGATGAATCCATATTTTAAGTCAGAATACTGCATAGAACAAACAGATTTAGAGAGGAATGCAGGTCACACGGAAAAAAATTTAATTAAATTTTAACAAGTATTACAATAAACGACATGAAAATGTAGTTAATTTTTTTTCCTTTGCTTTTTCTTTCGTAATAATTAGAAGCCCCTCTAATCAATGTCCATAAATAGTCTGCTTGCATATCAAGCTTCCAAATCCCCCTGGTAACGTTCGTTTCTCCATGGTAGAAATATATTAATGAAAACGTTCATCGTGTTCTCACCAACAACTTGTCTAATGTCTGGTAAAAGGCCTAAACGGGAATGGAGAAAGTGTATTTTTAGAGACCGATTTCAAACGAGATTTTGGTACGTGTGAAGTAAAATTTCAATCATGATTTTATATTTATCTGGTCTGATGTTGCCCAAAAAATGTTCTTCCAAGTATTTCCAAACTTCCAGTTCTTCATATATGCTGAATAATTAGTGTAACATATATGAGGAGCCACTTTCTTGTCTTGATCACCTAATTTGCAGCCAAAATGAAATTCAGTGTGCTTTTCTTTAATAGGGACATTATAGACGACTTTCTGTGAAATTTGCATAATCACAGTAGATATAACAAAATCTATCTAGTAAATTAACGCACTACGTGACATTTTAAAAGCACGTTCAACTACAACTGACACCAAAAACTATAAAAACGGCACGAATTTACTAATACGTAACACTTTAATTCGCACAATTATAATTCCGATTATAAATAGATCTGTCTGGGAGTTTTGCTTTATATATATTCATCTGACATGATGAATATATATTCATCTGAAGTGAAGGGTGAAGGTAAGGGTAGCATAGTGTAGAACCTTCCGAAAACTGATCATCGCAGTAAGAAAACTCCTCACTCCAGAACTTCTCAATCAGCAGTCCAACTAATATGAACAGTAGACCAAAATCTAAGCATTTTAAAACTAAAAGATGAAATATCTTGCAAGCTGAGAACGATAGTGAAAAGCGTGCTGCATATTAGAAACATGCGTTAAAAAAAAGCTAAGTCCACTATATTTCTATTTAAAAAAAAATCTAATCTTTCATTGTTGAGTACAACTGGAACACTTCTCAAAACTGCAGTATAACGTTTCTTAAGAGTTTTCACGATGAGCAAACACGTTTAAGCAAAATATATATTTATGCATAAAGCCTGTACTCCGTACTTCATACCGGAAGCATTAACACATGGCTTACCGTTGAGAAGCGAAACGCGTAAGTGATAAATAAAATGAAATATGCTGAACAGTATTTCTAAATTTGCTTTCAACTATTTAATTCTAGTCTAATATATTAATTTTTATTAAAGAATGCGCAATTTGTCAAGTTAAACGTTAAAAGTTAAACAAGGCAATTGCCTCAGATATCCAGTTGGCTTTTGTTCCCACACGAATGGAAGGAATACCTTGCCAAGCCAAGGCCAAAAATTCGAACTCCATCACTGGTGAAATATTAAAGACGGATCTCAAACTCATTCTGAATGCTGAAGCTGCTAAAGATACTGCTGCCGATCCTCACCAAGCAGATCCTGACAAACAACCCCCCACAGATTCACTAAGCACTTCTGTACAGATCAACTGTAACCAATCTTCTAGCAACTACTAACAGAATCCTCACAGCCTTCGAGAATAGAGAACTAGCACTTTTTCTGTTTGTTCCTGACATTCATATGACGTAACCCTCTCGGCGTTCTTTGCCCAGATCCGTTTATATACAGGGTGTCTCAAAAATATACGGCATAACTTCAGGAATGAGTTCCTCATATGTAGACAATAAAAATATTTTATATCAACATAGTTCCGGAAATGCTTGGTTCCCGAGTTATTAACTGGAATGTCTTATCTCACGCAGGTCATTTCCTTCATCACAAGGTACTCCATTTAAGCAACAGAACCTTCAGTGCGCCACCCAGGCAATAGCCTATCTGCGCAAAAGTCTTAATCTTTTTAGTTTTATTACAATTATTATTTGTGTGAATTATCATCACTACTATGGTTATTACGCCAAAATTGTTCTAACGTTTCTGTTGATTAAACAGTTTATTATTTTTTTCTCGGTCTTTAGCCTGTGGTCACACAGAGATAAGCAAATATCCCGTGTGACCGCAGTTACCGCCCCTTCCTCGTGGAGGAAGACCTCTACTCGTAAGGCGGCTAAAAAATTTTTCATAATAAAATTGTAGTCTCACACTAGGTCTCTCTCCAAGCACAGCACTATCTTTAATCATAATCTGTTCTTCTTCGATTTAAGGCTATAGCCTTTTCATATTCAGGACAGGCATGGTCTATGGCACTATGTTCGGCTGTCTGTTTTTTACGCTTGCAATTTATACAGCACGGTGACTTTTCCTTGTTCTCACAATCTTTATATGAATGACCTTCGGTTGAACAATGTCCGCAGAACGCTTTCATTTTGCAGGTCTTCGCAATATGGCCATAATTCATACATCTGTAACACTGGGTTACCGTGACAATGTCACGGACCCGACAAGCGGACCAATTGATGAACACTTTTCCTTTTCTGATCAACTGTTTGTGGACAGGACCTGTTATCTGCACTATCCAGTTATTTAACTTCTTGCTCTTTGCTTTGTTCACGGATACCACATTGAACCCTTCTTGGTACACTTCTTGGTTTACACCATAGTCTTTTAAGTTCTTGATCCATAATTGTTCTTTTAACTCATCTTCATTCACATCTAGATCTACATCGTAAATCAAAACTTTAGGATTTCTCTTTGGTACCTTTTCTACACATAATTTTAGTTCTTTGAACTTTGGACATTCTGCGAGCATATCTATGTCTTTTTCTGTTTCTACTTCGAGGACGATCTTATTATCCAGAACAGTTCTTAGATTTTGGACTTTAACATGTTGTAGCTCAGGTCTCACATTTCTAATTAGGTCTTTTTTAATGTCTTCACTACATTTATGTTTTTTGTTCTTAGTGGTGATAATTGCTACCCGAGGCTTTGCAACACACTTTTCTTTTAATACGGTAGCATATTCCTTTTTATTTTGTTCTTGAGTACCTTCCTTTTCAACTTTGCTCACTTGTAGATCTATCTCGAACTTTACTATAACCATTTCATCACAAGGTACTGACAGAATCTGGTGGTTTTCCATTCCGACCATGTACTCAAACCAGGAGCAAGCGGATGTGCACCTTATGTACGGTTTGGCGGACAGCAATGCTCTGGAGGCTCGTCGTTTGTACCACGAAAGGTTCCCAGAACGAAGATGTCCAGACAGGAAAAGTTTGAAGGTATCCATCGCCGCCTTTGTGAACATGGGACCTTTACACCTCGTGCTGCCGATAGAGGACGACCAAGATCTACGACTCTTGAAGTAGAGGAGGTGATTTTGGATGTTGTGCATGCCACTCGTGGAATCAGCACACGCAGAATAGCAATGCAACTGGCTGTTCAACGTTCGACTAATTGGAGAGTGTTGCGAGAACACCAACTGTGTCCTTACCATCTGCAACGGGTACAGGCCTTGTCACCAGCAGATTACCCTGCGGGAGTAATGTTCTGCCAGTGGTTCTTGTAGAAATGTGGTACAGCTCTTTACTTTCCTGCCTTAGTGATATTCACAGATGAAGCACAGTTCACACGAGACGGAATCCAGAACTTTCACAATCAGCATGTATGGGCTGAGGAGAATCCACAAGTAATTCTTCCATCACATCACCAATAGCGGTTCAGCCTCAACATCTGGGCGGGTGTTTTTGATGATAAGTTATTTGGGCCCCATTTCCTTCCAAACAAACTCACAGGGTAGGCGTACATAAACTTTCTGAAAAACAACATGCCTGATTTCTTGGATGACACGACACTGATCATTCGTCAACAAGCACACTTCATACATCATGGCGCTCCCGCACATTTCAGCCACCTAGCCCGCAATTACCTGAATCGAAGGTTTCCTGGTCGGTGAATAGGTAGAGGTGGACCAACTGACTGGCCTCCACGCTCACTGATTTAAACACACTAGATTTCTTCGTGTGGGGCCATTTAAAGTCATTGGTGTATTCGACTCCGGTAGCTGATGTGGAAACTCTCCGCAATCGAATTGTGGCAGGTTGTAAGACAATACGAAACATGCTAGGAATTTGGCATCGTCTTCGCGAGTCCATGAAACGTCGATGTGAGGCCTGTATTCAGGCAGAAGGGTGGACTTTTTGAACAATTACTATAAGGTTATGTGAACAGTTAAGTGTCATAGACAGAACTTCAAAACTCAGAAACCAAGCATATCCGGAACTATGTTGATATAAAATATTTTTATTGTCTACAGATGAGGAACTCATTCCCGAAGTTATGCAGTGTATTTTTGAGACACCCTGTATAATACGCTACAGGTGGCTGTAATAGTGTATAGTTGTTTTCTCTACCGAACATAGTGGTATTCATTACCGTAATGTAACAGCACAGTGTTCAATTTTTGATTAAGCTTCATTTTTTAAAGGTAGCAATAAGTGTGAATTGTTTAATTAATCGTTAGCACAACTTACGTAACGTCGTTCACATCACTGTACGCTGTAGGGATTTTGTGTACAATATATTTTCGTATATACAGTACATGTACTGTTTAATGTCGCGGATATAAAGAAAAGCTAAAATTATTTTAAAATTGAAAATACGATAATACTTTTTGGAGTAGGTGATATATTCTCCCATTTGCCTTTTCGAGGAGAGAAAATATTCCCTCCCATACGATCTTGTTTAAAAATCGGAAAACTGAATGAATCGTTAATGTGATGCATTTTTAAAATTATCATTGCTTCGCTTTTCAAACTGTTATGCAACCTTTCGGGAATAGGGGTATATATTCTCCATGCCATTGTTTAAATAGCGAATGAATCGTTATGTAGGTTATTTTTGAAAATACCGAATTGGATTCTGCATACAGCAAACAAATATAATACATGTAATTTATAGATACAATACAGTGACATCTTACAAATTTGGTTGTCTTAGCGCAAAATCAAATAACAGCAGCACGGTGACGGAATCGTTACTTCTAATACAGGCAACTGAAGCACCTTTTCAAACTTTTGTCATTCGAAGCAACCTGGAGTGAAAAACTTCAAAGGAGCGAGAGATTTATTTACGATACCTAAAAGGCAAGTTTCATTAATCAGTACTACTCGCTAGAGTTCAAGCCATGCCGCGAATGCAGCTTCCGCTTCTGAAGTCATTGCAAGATTATAAGGTAGCTGGTGTAGATGTTTGAATAGTGTTTCTCGATCAGATTTAAAATTTCAATTATTTTAGCAGTAATCCATCTTAATTAGGAAGAGTACGTATTCCAATGTCGCACTGAACTATAATATTGACGTAGTTTAATAACAGAGCAGTGTGGATTAATGTTATTTAATTGGAACATGAAACTTGTATGTAAGTCGTTAACCTATTTTAACACGTGTTTTGAGCGAGTAGTACTGTATTTGGAAAAAAACATGGTGTTGAAGTGCTGCGTGTCTGAATGTACTTCTAGTTACAGAAAACCTTACGTGAGTGTATTTCGTTTCCCAAATGATAAAGAACTTTAAAAAAAAGTGGCGTGTCAAAATCACTATGAGAATTATGCTGTCAAAAAATATTCGTGTATGTGCATTCGTCATTTCCAAAAGAGTCTGAAATCAGAGAAGATAGTTTTGTAGATAATACAGGGAGTTAATAATTGTTAAAACAGATAGAGCGAAACTCACCGCTAATGCATATCCAACAATAATTGGAGAAATTACATCACATTTAACCGAGAATTTGACAAAAAGAAGGTGCGGTTGGAGCGAACGGGAAGAACAGCAGCTAGCTAGCGACATCAAAATGTGGTTACTTCTGTTGGACAAGTCGATGCCTCAAAAATTACTCTTAATGATATTGTATCTTATCTGCAAAAAAGTGATTTTTATTTATGTTGGATTTTTGATAATAATGATTTAATAATTATGAAAATAATTAATAAGGAATATCCAATGATTTGCGGAAGTATTGTTGTATCTCCATGTCCGGAGTTTTCTGTATTTGTAAGGGTAAACAAACTATCGCAAATGCAGTTAGAAGGTTTGAATGTGCATTTTAAAAAGACTTGTACTAAACAAGATATTGAAGTTTTGCTTACAATTTGCAATAATATCAATACAACGCATGCAATTACCAACATGGAACTTGCTATGAAGAACTTAAGTGATTTCAAAGAACAGTCAGATAATGCTGATGAGAGGAAGTTAGAATTTCTTATGGAACAAATTCAGATGATAGAAACACCAAAAATTTTAACAAGATTTTCTTCGGTATTTATCTTTTTGCTTTTAAAATGTAATTTTCATTAATCTCAACGTATAAACAATTTCTTACACCTCCCATTAAAGAACAATGCAAAAGTAACAAAAAAATTAAATATAACTGATGATAATTTTGAGATACATCACAGTATTTAAAAAAAAAATTGGTTTTCTAAAAGATAATGAGAAAATTGTTTCACTCTCAATTGATGAAATCTATTTAGATGATACTCTAATATTTAAAGCTGGTAGGTTAATTGGTGCGAGTGTCAACAATCATGATCCAGACAAAGCAGCACATGTGTCCTTTGCATCCTCCATATTTTCCAAATATAAAGATATTGTTGGTATAGTCCCTGGATCATGCTTCACTTCAAGCCAATTATGTTTCCGTACTGTTAAACAGAAAAGTATACAATTAATATAAGTAAACAAATCAGGCACAAATATTAAAGTAAGATTCCGTCTGCGGTTCATCTCCATCCTAAGTTGCTCCAAATCTTGATATAATTGACAAGCACGCTCTCTGCATGTATAGTAAACGGTGTCCTGCATGTAGAGACGCATTTTTTTAATTGTAGAAATACCACGTTTTTACTGATCGCTATATGGGGTAATGGATTTTCGTCATGGAACATGGAAGGCCGATTTCCATAGAACTGCAAGAATATGAATACAAGGAATTTCCCGGAAGTATGGCCACTAAGATAGTCTCTAACACCAGGTTCAAAGAATATCATAGACGAGCCACTAGAGATCGAAACAAAGTACTGTAACCTCCTCTGCTTATAAAGCTATGTTTAATGAAACAAGTCGTCCAACCCCTGACAAAGAAGGAAATTGCTTCAAGCATGTTTGCACTAAATTCCCACTGCACTGCTTACATACAAAAAAAAAAAAAAAAAATCAAACAGAAGTTTTGTTAGAATTCAAATCCGCAAGCTACTGCTAGACTCTTATTTCAAGAATCAATGAACCAGGGATATATATGGAATGATAGTGATGGTCAATTACTGTTGCGTGTTAAAAAGAGCAACAGCCAAAGAATCTAGCTGCCTGAAGAAGTCAAAAAGGCTCAAGTTGAACACACTCTGGTTTATAAGAAATCCAGCTTGCGGCCATGCTTGATAGTAGGACGTGGCCTTTGATATTTCTGTTTTACGTATATTTTTATATAAAAATAACCTATTTTTGATATCTGTAAAAATACAATATAAATCAGAAGCACCTCAACCAATATTTTCCTAGTTTTTTTCATTGTAAAAAAATTCTGACTTGACAGAGAAAATTTCAGGCTTTCGAAATTTCTATTCAAAGTGTAGTTCAGATTTTTCTTCAGCAGTAAAATTCAGAGAACTTTTCTTAAAATGCAGACCGGTGTAATTTACCTTAAATATAGCAGTGCAAATCAACTGAAACTATGCTACGTCAGTTACAACAGAAACATAGCTTTCATAGACCACTAAATACAGCTACCTTAAAAGCCAATTTTCGGGAGTAACGTAAATAGCTGCAGATTTCATCTCCTCAGTCCAATAAAAGGAAATCGACCCATAAACAGGGTCATTCGCAATGTAATTCACCCGTATACAAGAAAGGAACATGATACTTAAGAATGTGAACATTGTCACAGACTAGTTTGAAGGGGAATTAGGATACGTTCTCCTTTCCCTGAGCTGCCTCTATTTCGCCATCTTAGCGGTATCGATGTAGGCTTAACAGAAGTCTAACGACACCCGATACACAAAACAAATTACAGTACTGTGTTAGTGTTCGAATGTCTATCCCGCAGCTTGCAACTCAAATCTATTTTAGCATGTTCCTTAGAAAGCCCATAACACTCAAGTTAATAAATATCCCGATTGTACCAACGTGCATAAATGTGCGATTTTCAGTGGGACCACAAAGTTTGATAGGCCGTTAATGCTGCTCAATATATTAAATAAGCAACAACTAATTAGCTGCATTATAACTTCACTTCGATAAAGAATATTTTTTATTACGAGATAAACAAAATCAGACTACAATAAAGTAGAATAACCACATGAAGTGACAACAAATATGAATAAATGAGATCATAATTAATTTAAAAAAAACTTTGTGTGTATGGCGCGTGCACTAGATCAGCAATGTTTATAATTATTTCGACAACGAATACAATCAATAACTTCATTTAGTAGGTTTGAATCACGGTCCACTAACACGCTTGTACTATTGCGCTTTCAAACGTGTCACTTGGCTAAGTATACTTTTCGAAGTTAATCGTTATTGTCGTATCTGACTGCAGAACAGAACTTGCTAGCAGTTACAAACAGTAAGACTCAAATTACATAATAATAATATCATACTTATTTACACATAATGGTAAGCGGGAGAGTCAAATATAGGCTACATATATACGAGTACAAATGATTGATTCAGGAAATGAACATAATACAATTTCATATACACAAAACATATGATTCATTATCATCAATTAAGAAACCACACGAGCAGTTCAAATTCTTGACTGGCAATACATTACCCCGGGGTTGTCTTTATTGCAAAGCAACACGTCAGAGATTTTTTTTTTTTTTTTATTGCTTCTGTCCGCTCTTGGTTCAGTGATTTTCGTCTAGTACTTACCTTCTCTTCAATTTGAATTAAACACCTTCTGTAACACACAAGCGGCAGTCATGCCTTGTATCTAATTCCAGCTTACTAGCTAATAGTAAATTGCACTTGCAACTTATTAGCAACTTCAGCATAATCATTCAGCTTATCAGCACAACTTAATTGCACACCAAACTCATTTCCTACTACCGTGAAATTAGATAATCATTCAAACCTTCTGTTTCGGATAATTCACTACAGTCTACCAGCCCTTGTGTGCTACTACATACTTTACATACTTTTAATAAAAACACCTCGCTTCCATTTTATTCTCTCTCTCTCTCTCTCTCTCTCTCTCTCTCTCTCTCTCTCTCTCTCTCTCTCTCTCTCAAATCCCGAGTTTCCAGGAGGAAAAACTATGCAACTTTGGTCTGAGACCGACTAACTCAGCCACTATGTGAAAAAAGTTGATAAATATTCCTTGCGTCACTGACGGGATTCGAACTCAGGTTTTTTACACGGTGTGGTAGGATAGTGATTACAGCCGCTGTGCTACCGAAGACTGCAGTAATGTAATAGAATAATTGCTAAAAAGAATCCTATGGAGACATCCCACTGAAACCCACTACGCTCAATGCCTGAACTCATCTACTGTATTGTATTTCATTGATTTTCTTGTTTTTAGCATGAACGCAGTTGCTTTTATATTCATTGCTAACACGTGACTGGCAGATGTGGTTCATTTTCCCAAATCCCAGAGATGTTCGGATACCTTTGGCAATACAGTGCATATAAGAATTTGTTTATCAAGAATGTGGATGTTATGTATAAAGTGCATATATGGTGAGATTAGAGACAGTGAATTTTTAGAAAGATAACCGTATTGATGACTATCGATAAAACAATGTCGATACTGAGGCACTTCAAAATTAATGTTTCAAATAATGGTATTAGTTCTATTGCTTGTTTTGTATATTTAAATTATGTGGGAGTGTTTAAAATCAAGGGGATAGCGATATGAAACTAGCTGAACAAAATAATCGGATTGCGAAAAAGGGAGAAACTATATATTTTTAAAACATGACGTAATGAGCGTCTGGATTAGGAGTAGAAGAGTCCCGAAGACGTGAGTAGTTATGCTGACATGATTTTGTTGCAAAATCTACACAATCCTTTGCAGAATAAAAAAAGTTCTGTCAGAAAAATCGCTATAGCATATTAATTTTCTCATTTCTCATCATTTTATCTGTCATGTGACCTCTGTAGGTATTACGGTTGACCCACACCCGGGAGCAATTGTAACAATGTGATTTTGTGAAAATACAATCACAAAAAAAAATTCACAAAGGAAAAACATTTTTTGTAGGCAAATTTCATAATTTAATTATAAACAGCATCATAAAAATTCTATGGCGCATAACGATCATATAGCATTCAAAAATAACTCACGCCTAATCTAATGTTTAGGCACTTTCTAGAAGTCTTTTTTTAGGGACGTTACAGTTCTAAATCCTTTCAATTATTGATTCCTGATACTTTATTTATTTATAGAAAAATTCCTTGCTCTGATACCTATCACACAGGGAGCAGCACAAAGTTGGTAGATTAAATCCACAGAAAAAAAATGTTCTTACAAGAAACTTCACAAGGTCTCAGAATCCATGATAATATAAACAACTGAAACGGACTGCTTGCTGAAGAAAAGCATATTTATTATTTTATTTTAAAATATATATATATTCGCAAAACACCGGTAGTGTTTTGGGATTAACCAAATTAAACCAAACGATCGTTACGATAACTTTATTCTTTGAATGGTAATGTGTACATGTAATATATACACTTGTATATTAAGTTGCATTAAAGAAAGCTATTCGATGCAGAAGAGATGATCGCCCTTGAGTTAAAGGAGAATAATTAGTTTAATTAAATTTATTTTAAAATACTTTTCAAATTCAGAATGCTAATTTGAAAATTTGCAAATGCCAATTTAACATGAGAAAAATGCATATTAAAAAGTAATTCAGCAAAACGCAAAATACAAAAGCCAGTTTGCATTTCATTATTTTTCCACTGATGTTTGTTTCACATAGCAAAACCATACATATGCGAGAACATATTCAATCGCAGTAGCACACCTACTGGAGAAATTAGGTGGAGAAATTCTTGGGTTTGAACGAGTGCTAACTCAGACTCTGATGCATTAGCTGCGTTTGTTCTATAGATGGTCTGTCGGTTTTCGGGATGAAACACCGCGCCTCAGCCTGAAACCTACATTCTCGATTTCTCTTGGAAAGGCGTCATAAAAACTACTTGCGTCATCGAAGAGTGCAAACACTGTATAGCCACTATTCTGCCACAGGACCAAGAGAGCATTAGCATTAGTAGAGGCATATGATGCAGGAAAGCAAGCTTATGCTGCATCAGCCAAAAAAAAAAAAAACGAAACACTCCAATTTCACCCCTCCGTTCGTTCGAAATACCTGTCCAGCTGAGCCTTAAATTTATTTAGGCTATCAACTTCCACAACAAGGGATGGAAGTCTGTTCCACCAACCAACTACCCGCTGGCTAAACACAAATTTCCGCACATCTATCCTACATCTGTCTTTCCTCAATTTGAATTTATGCCCTCTCAGATGATTATTCTGAGCAAGAGGAAGAATCCCATCGGCATTGAGCATGCTCAAACCATTCAAGGCTTTATACACCTCTATCAGATCACCTCGCAGGTGCCTAGTCTCCAGACACTGTAATTTGCAAAACTTAAGCCTTTCTTCTTTTGTTTATTCACTAATCTTGTTGCATACCATAAAATACAGGTTTCTGCCGGTGCCTGCTTTGCAGGCATTATCGTAAGGAACCCAGATGTCGCTGTAACCCGGATTCATACATTCTGCACCTCCCGCCTCGCTGCAGCTGCCTAGAGAGTGATTTCGGAGTCATCTCTTTCCTCACAGCATACTTCCAGTACTCGCTGGATATTCGGCCGCACCTGGCAGACATGGACCGTGTCCTAGCTTTTCTTGGGAAAAACGTTATCCTGGCTGCTGATACTGATGCGAAATCTCCACTATGGTTCAGCTCCACTACAGATGCTAGGCGTGCTTTGGTCAAGGACTTTCTGGCTTCCCACAACATGGTCATCCTTAACATGCCAAACCAGCCTTCTGCGTTCTTCGTTCAACAGGCCAGTCAAACATCGACATCACAGCAGCCTCTCCAGGAGTGTCTCTAACTGAAAAGTCAATGAGTTCCTCACTACGAGTGACCACAGGGTTATCACATTTAACATCATGAACAGTCGGTCAGCTTTCAAACTCCAGTCTAATGACTCTATTAGATATGCCATCAAATCCTCTAAGTGAGAAGTCTTTAACTCCTCTCTAAGATCTCTCCTTCTTCAATATCCCTCGGTGGAGTTGATGGGTTTGTCTGCTACCTCCATCATCCACGTTATAATAGCCTGTAATGAATCCATGAAAAAGCGGAAAAGGGTCTCCAAGGGTGTCTCGTGGTGGCCTGCAGAACTATTTTCGCTCAGGTCCCAACTGGTGGCTGCAAGGCGAAGACACCAGAGAGCACGCAGAAGGGTTCTCCCCCCCCCCAGCAGGCTGAGCCAATTTCAGAAAAATTCAAAACCTTAAGAAGGCAATATGTAAACACCATATACCATCAAAAAAAAAATCCACTTGGAAAAACCTAGTTCGAATTCAGGGCAACAAGGATCCCTGGGACCTTGTGCATAAGATCATTAGGCCCAAACTTAGCACTCTGGACATCACAGACACCATGCAAGAGCCACTTGAAACTTCCACATGGCTGGATACCATGCACAAAATTCTCGACATCTAATAATGACATCTAATTTAAAATAATAGAACAAAACAATCTACACATGCCCACAAGATGGGAAGAGAATTTCACTGTCCCAGAAGATGCTAACGACATCAGTGAAAATCAAGTCGGGCAAAGCTCCAAGTCTTGACCTGATTGAAGGTGAAGTGGTGAAGAATGTCTGGTCGATAGCCTCAAAACGTCTTATGGAACTTTTCAACTCATGTCTCTGTGAGGGCTGCTTCCCAAACATCTGGAAGCAAGCGAATCTCCGGAAAATTCCTAACGAACCCACCTCTTTAAATCAAACAGCTGCCTACGTCCCATTGCACTTCTACCGATCCTTGGGAAGGTTCAGGAACGGCTACTTTTATCCAGACTCTTGGCAAGGTACCAGGATAAAAGACTCCCAACTCTTAACCATTATGGGTTCGAGCTTGGGCACTTCACAACAGACGGACTACTACAGCTCTAAATACGTACTCGCAATCTTCAGACTTAAAGGCAGCGTTTGACTCAGTCTGGTTGCCCAGCATCGTCAGAAGGGTTATAAAAACAGGTTGAACACCAGAAATCTACAATAGCATTAACAGCTACTTTACAGAAAGGAAAATTACTATCAAAACCCTCTTCTACAATATATCCAGACCAACGTCGAGAGGCTGCTCCCCAAGGTTACATCCTGGGCCCAGCTGTATGGATCATGGTGCTGGACAAATGGCTTTCCAACTCCTTCCAGCAAACCACCATGTTTTCTTATGCGGATGATCTCGTCATTCTCCTTGAGCGATTATCCTGGGCCACCCCTGAGTCGTGGGCCAATGATGTCCTGACTGCACTCTCAAATTGGGCCAAAACACAAAAGCTGACTGTCTCCCCTGGATCATTAACTAGCGTCATCTCACAAAGCTTTGCACTTTGGCTATGGTAACTTTAACCTTCCTCTCCCAGCTGACTGACCTTCAGCAAATGCTCCTATGAAACTTAGCTTCTACAGATTTACAAATTATCAATGATCTCCCGACCAAAGGGAACAACCAACTAGATCTCATTCTTGTCTTCTTTCCTTGCGCGCCTGACTAACTTCCAAAAACATATTTTAGTTCGGACCACGAGCTAATTTCAAAAATTACATCTCATAACTGACAATATAGCATAATATAAGGTAATATAGACACGCATTTATCTGATATGGGTCAAAGTAATGCTTGTACAGATTTCAACAATTCTTGTTTGTTGCTGCAACAGCTGGAGGCCAGCATCGGCCGATTTTGAGGGTGGGGACGTTTCCAATGAGTGAGAAGATAAAGCTAGGAGAACAAGTCTAAACTGCTAGGGGTGTGTCAGGGTAGTAAACCATGGAAGAATACTTAGTCTTAACTGAGTCTACAGTAATGTCAGGAGTGTTTTCAACAAAATGGGCGAATTCGAACATTCCTGATTAGAACAATTAATGCTGACATAATAGAACAGAAACAGAAACGTGGTGCCATCAGGAAATTGGGAATGGCAAGTTCCATTATGGAATGTATAATGTATTTAGGAAAGATAGGAAGGATAGAAGGGTAGTGTGGTCATGCTTCTTATCAAAAGCAGCCTGAGTGCTAAAAGCGCTTTTGCTTTTGCTGAGTCAGAAGGTACTTCTGCCAGCATAGAATTTGTGTTGTGAATTAGCTGGATGCAAAGGTATAATGAGAGGAGGAGTAGTCTACAGACCACAAGGCTGCGAAAGTATGACGGGAATCTATACACGCAGATGGAGTGGACAAGGAAGTGTGAGAATCTTATTATGAGTGACTTCAATCGACCTCTAACTGATTGGAATAGTTTGAGGGTATAGCACAGTGGCATCGTCACCGTCCTTCCCACACCGAGTAGAAAAGGGCCAGGTTCGAATCCCGTCAATGACTCGAGTAACTTTTATGAGCTTTTTCACCCGAGTGGCTGAGTTAGTCGGGCTCAGGCGTAGAGAGCATAGCAAGGTTTCTTCCTCCGGAAACAAACTCGGGTTTTTCGTCCAGCAAAACATACAAATCGACCAAAGAACGCACGCAATTCACGAACATAATACTTGGGTTATTGAATTAATATTCCAGGTGACCTTAGCGACATTTAATATAACTAATTGGAATAAGTAATAGGGAATTCGCCATGAAGCACAAACTTTATAAATAAACTAGATGACTATTATACTGTATGTACTAGCATGTTTGAGCTTATACTAGAGGTAAGAATATTCTTGGCCTTATTATTACTCAGGAAACAGGTGACGTCACAGGGTACAAGTACAATCATATTTACATGAACTTATTTACAAAACTTTGAGATGAAAAAACACAGAGCATGTGGTTAATGAATTAATTATTAAGTTGTTTTAATTAATTACTAAATAATTGGTAACAGCTAAATATTATTATATAAATTATTAAGTTAGCATTCTTATTATATTTGTACCTGCCGGTACACATTACAAAAGATTTCTGTCCTATACATTTTGACTGTACACAGTTTCTCTGGATCTATATTTAAATTATTAAAATAATTCACAGTATTTGCTGGGAAGAATCTCCCCAGAGAGTCCAACTGAGTCAATTCGCACTTGAGACTTGGTTCTTCCCTGTTTATTCTCGGTCGTATCATCCGAGGGCGAGTGATCACGTTTCCCACTTTAGGTGCATCTATTCTCTCCGTTAGTAGCTTTGCCAGGGTTAAGATGTTTCTGGTTATGATGATATACTTCCAGGGTGTGATGTCCAGATTGGCAAACAAGACTGCTCTTGAAAAGGCAAACGGTTTCCCGGCGATCTTATTTAGCCAACTCAGGAGCCAGTATTCCACACCTAAGAAGGCCTTGATGTTGTTCTCGGGGGCCGATGACCAGATAGTCGATGCGTACAGCGGAATCGGTGTAACGCATTTAAGGATGTATTGAATCATAAGATGAGGGCTTCGGAGACCGGTGAGTTCTTGCCTAGTGCTCCAGAGTGCTGCGTATGTCTTTTTTTTTTTCTAATGTGTTCGAAGTGAGGTATAAAGTTTAATCCTTCATCCCACTTAAGGCCAGGGTTGACATGTGCGGGAGATTTTTGGACTCTGGTATTGTTCACAAAAATCGTAATTTCATTTTTCTTCTTTTTGTTGGTGAAGGTCATTTGGGCAGTTTTCTTTTCATTAAGTTTCAGGCCAATGTAGTGTAGATATTCTTCTTCTAGCTTCCTGATTGTCTTGTTTGCTTCCTTGGATAGATGGAGTGCAGTTTCTTGTTCTTTAGAGGTTACAAAAAATTTCAAATCGTCAGCATATGTAATAAATTGTTCACAGTTTTGAGCTAAAAATGGGGCTAGTGCTATTGCGAAGAAGGCTGCGGACAATACGCCCCCTTGAGGTACTCCCCTTTAGATACAGTAAGTTGCTGTTTGTTTCCCATTTATTGCGATAATATGTCTTTCTTTAAGGGTGTTAGTCAGAACGCTTAAAGTGCTTCCTGATATGAGGAAATACCCCTTGAGGATTATTGTCATAGCTGGGATAGAGATGTTGTCGAAGGCTGCTGCTATATCCAGGAAAACGATGTCCAACTGTTGTTTATTATTTAATGCTAGCTGTATTCGTAGTACTCTCCATTAAATTTATAATAGTCGACCTTCGAGGAAGCACAGAATGCAAGTATTCTGGCCTGTCCCCAAAGCAGTGCTGATTGACGGTGTTTAGGATTGTTTTTTCAAATATTTTTTGCAGAGAGAGCATCCGATTGCAATGGGCCTGAAATCTTTACTGGTTTTAGGATTGTTTATTTTTGGAACTGGTTTTACATAATATCTCTTCCATGTTTTCGAGATAATCCCCTCACTTAGTATTCGTTGGAAGAGGTAGTGGAGCTGGTCGAGTATCTAACCACTACATATTTTTATCATGAATAGCGGGAACTGGTCGGTCCGATCGTTGCTTTACTGGGGAGCGAGTTAATAGCTCCCTTTAAGTTTTCCCTGGTGATATTAATTTCACGTAATATGTTTCTAGCTCTAGTTCGGTTAGTGTCAGTGGTATCCACCAGTTTTTTAATCATTTTCTGCATCTCGCGGATGTTTTCCTCACAATTTTTCTGCTTTTCATTCAAAGGCTTTTCGAATGTGACTTCTGTCCACTCTAAAAAGCTGGTCCACCATTTCTTTTTTGTTGTTTTTCTTGCTTACTATTCTCTTTCCTTTTTTTAGTTTTTCCTTCATTACTTCAAAGTATGCTTGTCTTTTCAGTCGAATGAACTTTGCCCTTTCGCATTTGTACATTGTCCGATCAGTCGGGTGCCCAGTTCTTTTCCACTTTCGGTAGAGCATTTTCTTCTTTTTAAACATAACTTTAATTTGTGGAGTGAACCAGGTGTTCGCTCTCTGGGAGATCTTTAATACTTTCGCTGCTCCTAGACGGGCAATATGAAAGAGTAACTGCGAAATCTCGTTTATAGCTTGGCTTCTTCAGTGGAAATCTTATATAGACTTTGAAAGTTGTATTGCGCTAAGCATTGCAAGATGACCTCGCATTTAATATATTTTGTGGAAAATATCAAATTCGATTCATTACCCTGATGTGTACCGCAGTTCTGATCGGCAGTCTGTCTTCGAAGAGCAACTCCCATTGAAAGCGCAGAGTGGTCGGTAGAAAATTGTAGGGAATTGTCTATTAAGTTAACATCTTGAGCGTTATAATAAATTAAATCCAGGCGCTGTAATCCTCTTGTTGCAGGTGTCGTTAATTGTTTCATTCCGAGTCCTTCTACTGTGGCGTCTAACTCTGCTTTTGCATCTTTATTCCTCGGCAAAGGCATATTCAGATCTCCTAAGATGATTGTGTCAATATTTACGTCTAAATTTGATACTAGCCAGGTAAAGAACTCATTTCTGGTCTCTCTCGTATGTTCCGGTGGCATGTAGATAAGACAAACCTGTATCTTGCTGTTCTCACCAGAGAATGTGGCGATAACAGCTTCAAAGTTATCAGAATTAGAGCTTTGTTCTTTCACAATATGGAAGTCGGTTTTATATAGCATCATTACTCCTCCGCCTCTTTTGATCTTTCTCCCTCTATCAATGCACTTGTAGCCTAAACTGTTTACCAGAGCGTTCAGCTGCTTATTATTTTGGAGCCACGTCTCTGTCAGACAAATAAATGAGTATTCTGCAAAGGTGTGGAGTTTATTGGATATGCTGCGAACATTTTGTAAAAAAGGGTGACTTTTGTATCTCCTTTTAAGAATGGCGAGGTGTTCGTTAATTGCTATTGCTTTGTTAGGGTGTTCACTGCACTAGTAAACACCCTAACAAAGCAATAGGGTGTTCACTGCACTAGTAGTGGGCCTTGTCGATTGCTCTCTGAATTGTTTAACGAGGGTGCCACTGGGCCATATGTTTCTGTTCTGTAGTTGGACTTCACAATTAATTGGCAAGAGATACTGAAGAAGGAGTAGGCAGGATCGCCGTTTGGTCGCGTTGCATCATGTTGCTGATTGGTAAGTAGCGGAAGGCTTTCTCTTTTAGTAGAACTTTGGTAAGCCGATTTTGATGGGAGAGTAACCATCTGTGCGTAGATAGGTTGTTTCGGTGCATATGGTTCTAAGTTGGAGCAGTGATTCATATCTATGCAGAGTTCGCTTGCGGGTAACGCAGTGCTAGCGACAGTTGTCTCTGCTCTGCAGTTTGGATTTCTTCTGTTCGGTAAGTAGTTTTTAGTACTTTCCACAATCTCAGGGCGTATCTGTTCTCTGCAGGGATTAGCTTCGTGCAATACTGTTTTTATTTCGCCTGGGATGGTAGTCCTGAGACGAGAGTCATGCTCTCTCTTTGCTTCTTTAGGATAGGTAACAGGGCCAGCTCGTTAAGTGTTCAGCTGTCTGGTTATGTCGTCTGTTATCATCTTGTAGCTGTGCTAGGACGGCGTCTAGTTTCTTATCCATTACTTTCCGACTGGCAATTAGTTTCATGTTTTGTTCTCTTAGTTCCTTTTAGATGTCCTGGAGAGTTTTTAAAATGGGGAGAAGGAGTTCTTCTAGTAAGTCTTCCTGCCTCCGTATGTCGTGGGCTAATTGGTTGTGATTCGCTTCGTTTTTATCTTCTCTCTGAAATTAATTACAGCTCGATTCTGTGGTGCAGTCTAAAATTTTACTAATATCCAGTGGGTCGTCACTTGTTTTCTTGTGTTCACAATCTTCCGGGCATGTGTCACAGCCTAAAATTTGAGCTAAGGAGTAATTTAGTTTCCCGTTCCGCTCCGTTACCGTGTGGTTGCTAGCAGGCTGTGGGGAGGGGTCTTCATTTTCTGAGTCACTAGTGTCTATGATACATGATGGCGCTTCAGTTGTTTTATTCAGTTGTTCTGTTCTGTCATTTTCATTTGTGAACCTACAACTTATGCAAAGAAACTTCTTGCGTCGTTTCTGATTTAAACGCACTATATCCACTTGAGAACAGCAGCTTCCAGTTACGATTCTGCACCGTCAACACTTGATCGTGTATTTATTTGCAGTCTTACAAACGCTGCACGTCTGTTCAGTTGACTCTGATGGTTGTTTTTCCATGCTAAAGGGTAAATTGTATGAGACTTTAATAGCCAACTGAATTCTTTAATCCTCCAGGGAATGGTTGGTTGTAGGAGAGCTCTTTCTGACTTTAGCTCTAGGCGGTAGTGCCTAATTCTTTAGCGCAGCAGGGTGCGTGACCTTTAGGGATACTTGCAGGGGAACGAATATGAAATAGCAAGTCATATTCATGCAGAAAATCATTAATAAAACTTTACCTGAGCATTAATTTCTTCTTCTGTTGGTATATTCAGACGGAGGGAGTCATACGCTTTCTATCAGTATTAATCAAATCTAGTAAATGACTAATAATTAAGTGAAAATAGACAAATAGACGGAGCACAAATCTTACACTGCTGTCATCTTCGCCACCTAGCGGCTCTCTAATTTCTTACTCCAGCAGTGGAACATCCACCTTGTAAAGCCAATTCCCAAAATGCAATCTCCTACACTTATTACGCATTACTGGCCAATCTTCAACGCCTCAAGGGTTCTGAAATTGCTTTAGAAGGTACTCCTCTCTGTCTAACTAAACAACTTCTTCCACATTAGCCTCCTCAAATTCATTACCTCATTTCCTCATATATCCACTGTGGCTAACCTCTTAACCACCACCAGCTCTATCCTCTCTGCGTTTGAATCTCAAGCGGAGCTTGCAGTCACCTATATAGACCTCGAAGCAGCTTCAAACTATAAAAATTCCTGCAATGCTCAAGCTACTTTCAGAGAATTACCAGGTCAAAGGAGATATATATACTGCAGTTCACGTTATTCCAAAATAGAATAATCCAGCTTACTGTATATGGGCGAACATACGTGCGATGTATCTCATCAAGCATTCTACAGGGTGGTGTCTTATCTGAGCTCTTGTTTACAGCGCTCATCTCCTCACCAGTTGGTTCCAGGTATGATACTTTATGTTATACTGATGATATGAAGCTCCTTACACTGATTGCTCCACACGATGATCTTGCTGTGATAACTGCATCAATTAATAACACACTCCTGGAATTTGCAAACTACCTCAACCAGTTCGGACTAAAAATAAACCCAGAAAAAGTCTAAATTTGTGATATTCTCCCTAAAGCAGAGGTTCTCAAACTTTTATACTTTGAGCCCTCTTAAAAGTTTTCATAAAATTCACGTGAACCTTAAGTTGCAGAACAAGGTGCAAATAAACAGATTTGACATAAAATTTAGCTATGAATACTTTTATGAGTTAATATATACAAGCAGAACTTTGAATCACAAAGTTCGGATCGCTCTGAGGGAAAGCAGTGGAACTCTCCAAGAGCAATACATTTAATCTGAAAGAAATAAAATACAAATAAAGTACGAATAATAGAAATAAATTTAAAAAAACGCTTCGTAGATGGATTAGTGGGATGGTTGGTGAATATTTCATGAAACCAACCATCCGACTTCATGAAACTAACCATCACCAAGTGATTGACGAAAACAACAAGTGCACCTCCAAAAAATCAAGTGTGCCTCTTGTGGGGACGCCCCCACACTTTGGGAACCTCCGCCTTAAAGTAAATGCTTTCATGTATTCAGCCAACACTGTGTAGTGCTCCTATCCCCATTGTCAACACGTATTCTCTCCACTTTTATATGCTGCAGAGATATGGGCATCTGCCGCCCTTAAAACACTGAAGTCACTTTTTGATGCCGAGTTTTTCCTCTTAAAATTGCCATAAAGAAAAGTAAACTTCCTCCACAGTTAAGGATAACTGCAATGGCCAGTTTGCTACAAGTTCACAGACTCCCCACACTGATTAGGGCGAAACGTCTTACCATGATTCTTGGCGCATCATAGCCGTAGTTGCTAATGCGCCAAAAAAAATCCACACAATCAATCAAAATCTTACCATGATGATTGTTGAAAATGATCGTTGGCTAGTCTCCACCATCATTCTGGGACTTGTGCTCTTGGAGAACCCTTCGGAATGAACCCAACTTGATGCTTACATCTCAGCCATCTTCACTTGTCTGATAGGTTTCTGCCATTTCAGAGCCTCTTATATACCCAATCACTGGATGTTGACCTTAATAAGTTTGATTTTGAGAAGTAATACAAATGCTGCATACTCTAATCATACACCCCGTCCTTGATCCCCCTCCTCGAAGCTCACTTTAATGGCATTTCAAGACAACAAAACTATCTTCCGCGAAGGAGACACTAACTTATTCAGTATGATGATGATTAATGACAAACTTTGTACTTCTGCTAATATTTTTACGTGGTTAGACTCACTCGCTACGGACAGAAATGATTTATGAACGTCTGTATCGTTACCTGTTTCGTATTGTAATATAAAATTGTTTATACTTACTATATTATATTGTATTTGTTTATTGCGTTGTATGTAATTGTATGTACTTTGAAATTCTGTACTCCATTTTATGCTTCCATATATGTAATTCCTTATGTTTGATTTATTGAATGTTATCACTGTTAACTCGTGGCCTGGTGGCCGTGGAGGGCAATATTGCAATGTCTCGTATCAATTATTATTATTGTAATAAAGATTTCTATTTTTGATTCCCAATACTAAACCTAAAATAAAAAACTTTAAAAAAATCCTAAAAATAAAATAAATAAAAATATTGCAATTAATTCGAATAAAATGGCAAATTAAATCAATATACCAATCATAAACGTACTTTTTCTACATGAGTATTTTTTAAAACTGCTACGAAAGTTCAAAACTTGAGTTTTTCCATTAAAACTTTGGTATGACTGTCCAGTGTAGATCAAAAATGAATTCTGTTGATGACTTTTACGGATCAATCACTAGTATTAAATGTCATCAAAATCCATTCAGCCAAAGCAGTTCTTTGATATGCGTACCGCCAGACATAATGAACCTAAAAGGTTTACCGCACTCTCGTGAAACGTGTTTAAAATACAACAAAACCAAACCATAAAACAAATAAATCAGGTCAGGAACTAATGAAACAAACTATGAATAAAGAATTAGTAAAGAGCACCCCATTAAACAGCAATATCTGAGATTTTAGCTAATGAAATGACGGACGAAACAGGTCCTACCATATTTGTAAATGCAACTTTTAAAGGAATTGCCGAATACGTTATTTTAAAGAAATCATTATACGTGGAAAGTGGTAAAATAAAATGACACAGAAACACACAACAGGACTGGCTGGAAAAAAAATATTAACTGCACAAAAGTAAAGACAAAGGACTTCGCCAGATTTAACTACTAATGACAGCATTTAGACATGCAAAGAAGTCCGATCGTTAAATGAAGTTACTCGCTGTGTAGTCACAGTCGTTAGTAGAAGTATGCCCATTAAGCGTTCCATTAAATTCTCAGAGCATAAACAAATAACCTTTCCTTGAGGTATATTAAAATTCCTGGGTCTTCATAAATTCGCACTTAAAATTAAACGTTATGCCTAGAGAGTCATTAAGGAATTCTTCGTTATTTTGTACTATAGCAAATGTTAATAGTTAGCCAGAGACGGGAATTTTGTTAGATTTGTCACCTGGGTACACTAACAGTCAAATTTGCTCTATTGCGAAAAGTGCATTGTGCTGCTCTTAATCATACTACATCGTCGAATAAAGATTACACAAAAACAAGGAAAACAGTATAATGAATTAAAAGTACTTCGATGGTTTGTGAAACATGCTGAAGCCGAGACCGGACAAATATATATTTTTTCCTCCTGATAGAAAAGCAAATCCAATATAAATAACAAAATATTAATTGCAAACTAAATATGAAACCAATAAGATACAGAAATTAGAAACTGCAATAAAATATGTTGATGGTCGATTACTGCGTACAGAAACATAATGATTAAAATTATTTACAAATTGACACAGATTTTTACTAGTACTGGTGCATACAGGACTTGACTATTAGATTTGATATCTAGGAAATATGAGGACTCAGCATATATTGGACTGGCTTATACAGACACATTCTAAATATTTAAAAAATATATTTTTCTTAAAATTCGCAACATGAAGAAATATAAGACAAGTAATACATTTTTTTTATACTGAAGTGGAAAATATTAGCCATTCCACGAGACTCTCGTATATATATTAAGTAATTCTATTTTCAAACTGTTCGGTGTGGATAAATAAGAATGAAATGCCCAATCCAGTTTGAATTACTATAGAACATATGATTAAAAATACCCAAGTAATAACAGAAATTTAACCATAAATAAACTATTTTATTAAAAAAAATACGTTTTTATGTACGCATTAAAGCAATATGTGATAGTCTGGGAAGAGTTGTTTTGATTTGCATTAGAAACCATACCCCCACTCATTCTACAATATAAATTCTATACTCTTGTTTAATGTGAACTCATTTCACAATTCTCCGCCTCATGAAACAAGTTTAGGTAATGCGCATATTGCTTTACATTTCAGGCGCGTTCGATTATCAAACAACAGAAGTTACAGGAGCTAAAAGTGCCCTATACTGCAATGAAAAACATGTAACAACATCAAGTGAGCATCGCTACGTGATGTTCGCTTTATAAACTATATATTTTAAGGACTAACTAAACGAAATGGTTAATTATCCATTACACCTCAGCGCGTGGGAAACAATCAACAGTAAACGTGAGTTACTAATGAAACATTTGAGATTTGTGTTTTCCTAACATTAGATTCAGTACAGAGAAACAGGAATATAATGATCCTCAGTAATGAAAGTAAAGGATTAATCGATACATCTGCCATCGTAAGGATTCGGCGAAGTGAACAGCAATATTAAATTGCATAACAGACCAGATTTTTTTAAAACCATAAGTATAAGCAAATGGTTAATTTATAAAGATACAATAAGTGAAGTATTAAAATAAGCTGAAATTTATTAAATGCTATAATAACTAATAAATTACAGCAATATTAATTAAGCGTATACGATTTCAAACACGAAAAAGATTAGGCGCATTTAGTACCAGCACACTGGCTGGGTACATTGAATTTAACACAGCAGAACAAGTATGAACTGTAAGGAAGTACCACATCACAGCTGATGTGATACTTCCTTACACCGTCTAGTGGATCACTGTCTAAAATATCAGGAGTTCTGGCGCTTCGTGTTACGCTGGGCACAACCAAAGAACTCAGCCCATGCAACAAAAACCAGCGGCATAGCTTTCCCCAGTTGATGCCAACCCAGACTCATCAGATGCGTACTGAGAAATGAACTGCCACAATTAGAGATGGCATATTCCCATAATCGAATGATTAGTAATAGAAAGATATCAATAATCGAGTATTCATTTGTTAAAAATCACCGATAAGTTCATTCGAAATTCGAATGGTAGAGAAACTTCGGCTGGGTAGTTTAACAAATGACACCATGTATAAAAGCAATCTCTTGAAAAGGGTTAGAAAGTCGTAATTGAAGAAAACTGAAAGTACGTAAAAACAAAATTTTATAATAATTAATACAGCGTTAAAATATATACAAAAATTTAGACTCACTCTTCTAGCAAAATTCATTTCTTCCCAACAAGTTTTCTCCAAATCAGTGAAAATAAGTAAAGAAAGAAATCGATCGTATTCCAAATATTTACATATATTCTATTTCTGAAGAATCAATATTTAATTTTTATAATTCTACATTGTTATTAAAAAAGAAGCTAGAAATTTTACAAAAATTGTGGGCGCTCGAAAATTTTCTCCTATATTTCAAATCAGCATCAAACAAGTTTAAGTAATACGCACATTGCTTTACATTTTAGGCGAGTTCGATTATCAAATAACAGGAGTTAAGAACTTCTATATTGCCCTGAGTAACACGTAATAATCACGTGAATCCAGTGATCGGTGGCAGCGATGTCGGATTTGCGTAGCAGTTCTTTTTTGGAAGAAGGATGCAAGTGCAAGAGAAATGAGTTAATCTGTCGATATGAAATTTAGCACAATGTTCCAGAAGAATATTCTAAATAAGTCTTTGAGTCCTCAAAAGGATCAGAGCAGCTGTTTCTTTGGTTTCTTTGGAGCGAGGATGGGAGAACTATGAGGATTACGGAATCGCAATTAGTCATAAAAGCATTCAAGTAATCAACGAAACATATGCTGAAAGTTTGGTGTTGATCAGACCTTTCCCTCTGGAGTAATGCTCTACATCCGAAACTGATACAAATTTCTATAGGGGTGGAAAACTCGTAGGGGAATATCAACTAGCAATTGATCCTAAAACCTTCCGACAGACTAAAAGAGTACATTTTGAAAACTTGATGTCAATCCAGAGTTTCATTTCATGCACGACAATGCCACGGCACATAAAACTCAAGTGGTGAAGATATCCAACGACTGGCGTGGCCAGCACGATCACTACACTTAAATCAAATCGAACATGACGGACGCCCTTAGGCGTCGCATTGCACGCCAACAGTCAACTCCTCGATCACTTGATGAGCTAAGGTCTGCTGGAAAAAATGGGATTTGTTGGCACAGAATGTTATAGACACCCTTACATCGAGCATGGTTCACGGCTGTCAGGCCCGTTTAGCCGTTGTAGGGGAATCATACGCCGTGATGTCATGTGACCATATTTTCGAATATTTTGTATCGACTTCTGTAATGTGACCTTTTTTGGTAATTCTTATATAATCCCTATAAATGTCCCTTATACCTGTCCGAAGGTTCTCGCCGTCTCCACATTTCATCGTTATTCTATGGTACACCACATATCAAATTTTGTCTCACTTCATTGCAAGCTACACGAGTTACACCACATTTTCTACGTGTTCTGTTAATTTTGTCCAGCTTCATTGAAAGCTACACGAGTTGCACCACGTTTTCTATGTGGTCTGTTAATTTTTCCGAGAAGTGTATAAAATTTTATCGAAACCTGTCCACCGGAAGTCGAGGGTTCTTACATTTAGACGGACATGGTGAAGATAATAGATCTTTATGCATATACGAATGGGCCTAAAACAAACGAGTTAGGTATGCGTTGCTCTACATTTTAGGCGAGTCCGATTATCAAATAAACTTATATTGTACTCAGGATATGTTTACCAAAACTCATCACATGATGGGCAGCTATGAGGTGAGATTTGGAGGGGGGGGATGAGTTCTGTAACAGCTCTTTTTCTATAAGAGTTATTTTTAGGGGGGAGAGGGAGGTGAAAGGAACAGATGCACAAGTGGCATGGTTTAACCTATTGACATGATATTTGGTACACAGATCCAGAGAAATATTCTAAACAGTTGCTGATTTTTTGGAAAGGATAAGAGCTGCTGTTCACGATTTATCGCAAGATTTCTGTAGGGAAGGACTGGGGACTATGAAAAAGGAAATTGGACCTAAAATCTCCCCAGTGACAAACAAAATATGCGATGAAAATTTAATGAACATTTTGATGAAAATACATAACCCCATAATATGTGAGCTTCCTTTAAACCGAACCTTACTGTAAACGAGATTGTTCAGGGGAACAAAGAGGTACTCTTTCCAAGAAAGGCTTGAGTTCTACAAATTGCAGCGTCTAAACAAAGCACTGAGAGACGACCCGATTACGGTGTTTAAGGATTTGTATGGATTGAGCAAGCTGGATGCTGATGGGATTCTTCCTCATGCTCAGACTACACACATGAAGGTGCAATTTAATTCAGAACCCATAATTTTATTAAGGGTTCTGAATTAATTTGGCTGTCTAATGAAAGGAATTTCGACGGTTTTCAGATTGACATTTAATAAGAGGAGGTGTAATCTCTCACTCTCTCTCTCTCTCTCTCTCTCTCTCTCTCTCTCTCTGGACGGATAGGCGTTCTGTCTGGAGGAGGGAGAAAACATTTTTTTGTTTTTTGCAGGCTTTGTGGAAAGACCACGAAGCGAGACTGTTGCACTCACTAGTAGGGAGCATTTTCTTAGTTGGTGCACGGTTTTTTTTTTTTTTTTTGCTGGCTCCTGGGTAAGTTGCTTTCATTGTAGGTGAACCAGTTCACTGGGAAAGCCAGAGATTTAAAACTGTATGGATATTGTAAATGTGTAATGTCATGTACCATTGTTCCTCTGGCCATTTAGCCGCTAGACCCCTACTGAGGCCCAACGTTGCCCACACTTCGCCCCGTGGGGGCAGACCAGGTACACCAGTATTTTAAGTAGGTACTCTGGCAGGTCCTGCCGCCTACTTTCCTGAGATTTCAGCGGCTAGGACATAAAAAAACAAATAAATGAATAAAATAAAAAATACAAAAATAATAATAAAAAAAATAAAATAAATTATCGATTGCGTTGGGGTGTCGCTTGAAATGAATAGGCCGAGATTGGGCGAAACTCTAAATTTGGTCGAGATTAGATTTAATGTGTGAGGCATTCGCTTGTGTGCAGATAAGTGGGGAAAAGGGAGGCGGAAGACTGGGGGGGTAAAGGCTGAAGACTGGGGGGTAAAGGCAGAAGAATGGGGACGATACAGAAGATGTCCCCAAATGATCAGTGGGGCATGCCTATGCCCCACCAGGAGAAGAGAGGATCGGCGGCGGAAGGGGAGCCAGGAGGCCGTCTTCCCCCTCCCCGCCGGGAGTATGGTTTAAAGTGAAACGGGCTAGAGTGCTCGATTCAGGTCGCCAATAAGGCTATTGGCAGCAAGCTGCGTAGTCCAGGCTTAGTGTGTAGCAGTCCCGTCCTACGATTATGGTCATTCATGTGGCATGGTTCCACGTCCATGTTGTCTTCACTTAAGTATGGAGTTGTGCGTCGTTTTAGTGTCCAGTTGGTCAGTCTCTTGTTGTGGCTTGGATTCTGTTCTCCGGAAGGGTGAGTCTTAGTCCAACTGCCATATTTTGGTTAAATCAGTTGAGCGTTTTGTTTGTGGTTGTTCCTTGCTTCAGATTTGTTGTTGTCGAGATCCCCATGTCGGGTTTCTCCTATTCCTTTTGATTAGGTTGTTTGGTTCGCTTGTTGTGGTAGCAGGGTTCTGAGTCTCGCGAATAGTTCCTGTGAATATTCAGAAAATGCTATCTGGCTCCTGAGTGTAAGTGTTTTCAGTGTCTAACGGCACCAGGGGTTTCCCCTATCTCCGCATTGCTTTTATTGTGGGTGTACCAGTTCACTGGGAAGGCCAGAGATTTAAAAGTGTATGGATTATGGAAGTGTGGTGTTTTGTACCGTTGTTTCTTTGGCCATTTAGCCGCTGGACCTCTGCTGAGGCCCAACGTTGCCCCACACTTACGCCCCGTGGAGGCAGGCCAGGTACCCGATAGTCTTTAGTTCACTCTGGCAGGTCCTGCCACCTAATTTTCTGAGATTTCAGTGGCTAGGACCTAAAAAAAAAAATTTACACATATATGTGTGATATCTCTCGATTTCGTAGGATGATGTCGCTTGAATAAGGATGGGTGTAAGTTAATTTGGATTCATTGAATTTATGTGTGTGTGGGGGGGAGGAATTCGCTTGTGTAAAGATAGAAAGGGGTGGGAGACTGAAGACTGGGGGGTTAAAGGAGGAAGGATGAGGACAATTGCGTAGGATGCCTCAATTTGGTGTCAGCAGAGCATGCCCATGCCCATGCTCTGCCAGAAGGAAGAATGTGGGTGGTGTGGAGGGGAGGAAACAATATGACCGTCTCCTCCCCCCTGCCGGGGTGGGGTAGAACCTGAGTGTGGGTAGCCCAGGAACGGGATTGCTGGCACCAACTAGTTTTGCACACTTACTGGTGGGTGCATGATCTAGCTGCAATATGCACCGCCAGAGTTAGTAGACCCATGCTCGGCGCCTCGTACCAGAGACGGGCGCCAGGTGGTATTGCCCAATGGGCTATCACCTGGTAGCAGAGTAGCACTGTTTCACTTTACACATATTACACACACTTTCAGTAACAGGCCATATATGAGAACATGGTATTATGCCTATATGCTAAATTGGTGGAGATGGACATATGTTCGGGCGCCACCCTTCGACAGTTAAATACATACATACATACACATGAAGGTGCATAAATTAGAATTGAAGAAGGATGGTTGCAGAACAGATGTGAGGAAGTTTGCCTTCAACCAGCGGGTGGTTAATTGTTGGAGAAAATATCCATCTGTTGTTGTGGAAGAGGGTAGTTTGAATAAATTCAAGGAAGAACTAGAAAACTACTGGGGAACGGGCAAGTGATGTGGGAAACTTTTTTTTTGTTTTTGCCTGATACTGCATAAGCTTGCTTTCTTGCACCATTTACCACTACTAATAGTAATACTATTACTAAAACCTGCGAATTTAGCGTTTCTTTCTCTTTAATTACTAGAAAGTCCAAGAAAGGCAAGCTATTTGCCTCAAGCTTAAACTGGTATTGATTAATGTTATTCAGATATTCTTTGAATTTAAGTAATTCATCGTGCCCATGTTCTCAAATTATAGACACATTATTCATGAAATGGACCTATAAAGAAGGCCTTAAGTCAGTCCACGGGACAGCGGCCCCTTCCAAGTTCTTCATGAAGAGGTCCGCCATAATCGATAATTTAAAAATATGATTAAAATCAACGTGTACCATGATATCTCAGCGTTGTTCCACTCTACGCGGTATACTCCAATTTAGAGGCCACATCCTAGAGACAAACTATCGCTACAAAGAATATAATGACACTTGCACAGATCTTAGTGGGACGGCTGGATTCACCGAAAGCCCAAGACTGGATAATAATACCAGGAGAAAAACAGACGAGTTGCAGATAGGGAACCGCAACTCAGGGCTGCATTTACACAGTTGGACAGTCTACGAAGATTCTTTCCAGCAAACACTATAAAGCTATTCAATAAACTAAATATTAATCCTGAAAAACTTTGCACAACAAAATCATACAGAAAAGAAGTCCTCGAAAACTGCTACATGCAGATACAGATGTAAGAAAACATTCTGGAAATTCGGCAGGAATCCCGACCTCATCTAGAAACATTCTTCTGTATATCTCTTACCTTCTCCACTGTACTCCCACAGAGAAATTGACTGCTGGAAACAGTAAATATTAACCTTTACGTTTTTATTCTGTATTATATTGTATTACGTTGTATTTTTTGTTGTAACTGAAGTTACGTCGCGGCCTGTTATATTCTGTATGCTGTTTTGCTATGGTTGGTTGGTTGGTTTAATGGGAGTTTATTGGCACAAGGGCAACTAAGGCCAAATTGTGCCTGTCACAGTAATTCTGCAAATCATATATATATATATATATTTTTTTTTTTTTCCCAGTCATTGTTTTGCTATGAATATCCATGCTAATGTAAATATGGTGATGTTATGCTTTAAATGCAGCAGCATTAAGTTTTACTCGTTTATATTCATTAAGCACTATAAGTCTTAAGCAGATTATAAGTTATTACATGTATCGTATAATTCTGATAAGTAGTACTAAATGTATTCTATAATTTAGTGACAAGTATTACATATACTGTAAAATTGTATATAGTATTATTTTCTGTTGCACAATAGAATGTGTATCTAAACCCCCTAGTCAATGGCTGTAACCGGATGTCTCCTAGAGAGAAATAAAGATAATAATAATTAAAAAAAGACCGTGGTTTGAAACCCGTCAATGACACGAGGAACTTCTTAAGGGGTTTTTTTACTCCATGAAGTGAGTTTGTCGGTCTCAAACGTGGATAACAAGATCTCCCCCCGCCCTTCAACGGGAACTCTAGTTTTTCTTCCAGCAAAAGTGGTAAATCGACCAGAGGACACACGCATTTTATGGACATATTATACATAGGCAGATGAGTTGGTTTTCGTGGTCCTAATATGACAGTTCTTTTGCTATTTTTCTAGACACCACTAGAGGTGACCTTTCAGATTCGATTTCATAATCAGTGGTTTGTGAACGGCTCCTAGCTTATGACAACATCCGCGATGCAGTTCTTTTGATTATGAATGTTTTTGCATCACTTACAGTGTGCCTCTTAAACTCTTGAATATATTTTTTTTAATATCTAATATGCAGATTTCGGTGGCTAATTGGGGGAAACCCTGGGGTCCGCCACAACAACACATGAATGCAGCTTTCGATGTTTAAATTTGAATTTTGAAGAAAAAATTTGTTCAATTTTTTGGCATAAGTAAAAAACTGGCGGCAGCGGCAACTGGGACGTTCGTTCATTACCCATCTTGTTATGAATCAAACGTTTCTCGTTCATTGCTCGTGATATTGACAGGAAGAGGGAACGCTGAATTAACAGTATCATATTGTAAATGTATAGGCTCTGCTCCATCTATATATGAACAGAATTCCGACAGAATTCTGTTCATATATAAATGGAGACAATACAGCAAGGATAATGCAAAACAATTTCGTTCCAAAAGTCATTAAGATGGACATAAATGTGCTCGATTGCACGCAAATGAGTTTTATAACGTAATTATTTCTCAGAGCAGCTAAGAAGTAGAACAATGATTCGATGTTCGCTAAATGACAACATTGGTGAAACTATTTGACCAGTATGAGAGAAGTGCATTAAGAAGAATTTCGTCAGATAAAAGGGTTAAGCTTCATTTCTGCGAATGGGGTTAAGAAAATTATGACGGGGTTCGAAGAATGAGGTTCGCTAGGCATCATAAGATGTGGCAGTAGACGGTCGGAAACCTATCGCCGGACGGAAGAGGATATTGCTGTAACGATAGAGGTTGCACTGATGAATGCACAAGGCACCACCAACAAGCACGAAGTTGCAGTCATTTGTATTTGATTAATTACACCAACAAAGTTTTTTCAATAAATTCTAAGCTGTTAAGCATATGACACAACCTACCAAATCTATTACTATTTCATTGGTTTATTTATTTTTGTAGTTGTGTCGAAGTAGGTAGCTACCATGTACATCTGGTTTAATTTGACGATACACGTAAGATAAGGAAGTCAGGCTGTTTTTACAACTCTGGATACATTTCACCAATAGGACGATTATTAGTTGCAATTTCCTGATCACCTTGGTTATTTAATTTGAACCTCTGTGACTACTGGCTTTCAGGATTTCTGAAGGAAACATCTGTCTTGGTCACGCTGACATCCAGGCAGATCTGAAAGCAAGCATCACACACCATGGTATGAATATCCTATAGTGTCATATGCAGAGGTGTTACAAACGCAGTTATTCCATTTGGCTGTATTATGGATCACAGAAAACACATCGAGCAATTCCTTCCTTAACTTGATATTCGTCCTGTGTCTGTGATTATTTTAACACCAGGGCCACACACTACACACGTACCGTCCCAGGCGGAGTTTTCGGTACTTTTTCCTGATCACCTTGAATACTCGTCTGCATTGTCTCCACGGTGTGCCTATCAAATATATCTATCATTTATTTGTTTATTTATTTATTTATTTTTATAAATTTGTCGAAGTATGTCGCCATGTACACAACAAATAAAATAAAATAACTTTTCATTCCAAACAAACGTTTGGAATGAAGTTCGTTTAGATGGTACGAGTACGACCAGAAAGTAGAGTGTTTGTGAGTTACCTTAAGAAAAAATGAGTTATCACTTAACTGTAAGGGTTATTGATAGAATTAAATGAAAATATTAAGCTGTGATACCAAATTATTTTGAAAAGAAGAATTAAGTTAACTATTACGAAGACTTTTTAAAATGTTGTGGTTTTCTCAGTGATGTTAAAGAACCGAAGTCTCCCAAAGTGGAACCATCCCGAAAATGCACCTCCTTCTGTTTCTAATTAAACTTGAAACAAATAGAAGGAGGTGCTTGTAACAAGAAATGGGAAATAAATAAGAAACAGAATACAGGGTATGTCAAAATTATGTTGACACTTATATGGAAAAAACTGTCAAAATTATGTTAACACTTATATGGAATAACATTTGAATTTTATTTTATCTGTCAAGCTTGCCACCACTCTTCTTTCTTCTATCGTTAACCTATCTGCCATTATATCTGAGAAAAAAAATAGTAAAATTCAAATGTTCATTCCATATAAGTGTTAACATAATTTTGACATATCCTGTATATTATTCATAGCGAAGTAAAACTACATCCTTTCTTAATAATAGCTGGCCGTACTAGACTTCTGATTTGTATAATAAAAAGTTTTTTTTTTCGCATCATTGACATTAATTATTCATAGGTTTATTATTAATTATTCAAATGCTTTCGCAATCGGTTGCCGTAGTATTAAACCGCTAAAAATAAAAAAAACGCTTCCCTATAAGCATATTCTAATATTATGATTGTATTTATACTATTCCTAGACATGGATCCCTTTAAAAATCTTTTATTTTAGGGCATACATTCTTACTAAGTGGGATGTACATGTAACTGTGACTAGAAATTTGTTTAATAAACTTTAAATATCGAGATGGTTGAAATAATTACTAATTTCAGAGCAGTATTCAGAAGCTAAATTACTTTCTGCTTCCTTTTAAGTTTTAATAAACAGAAATAAATGAGTGTCCCCAACCCACACTACAAAGGTATCTTTATATTTCGGTAATAAACTTATATTTCGCCTCCATCCCTTCTCTCGGCTGTCCGAGGGAAGGTATGGGGGTCGAAATACAGGTCGATGATGTACCAAGCAGGGTACTGCATCTATGCACCGCACCAAATTCTTCGACCCCTATAACTGCTTACAGACGTCACACTTACAAGTGTCTCCCTCTGCACTGACAGCAACTTTGGAAAGACGGGTTAAGTGAGCTGCCAGCGGACTGTTGTCATGGCAACGGAGACTGCGGACTAAAGGAAGGGATGATGATTGGCAGCAGCTGCAGCAGTAAATGCACGGCTCGAGATGCCGATTCTTTGGTCACATCTCTATGCTCACGTCTCCGTCCCTATGATGGTGATGCCGCCTCAATCCGACAAGGTATATCTACTCAAGAGCTTGCTTCTCTGCATCAGTTAGCGAGCATCTCTGATAACATCAGTGTCATGTTTAGCTTTTAGATACCGGCGGTTATACGGCATGACGCCTGAGACGCATTCCAGTGTATCCGTAGACAACCCTAACTTCGAGGTGTCGTCGCCCTTGTCTTCCGCTACTGTAATAACCACAGATGTCTGGGTAAGAATGAAGTTCTAATTTCTTGCCTTTGTAGTGTTTTTTTTTCTTCTCCGCTTGCAGTGTTTCCGCATCAACTATTGATCCAGTGGAATTTAACACAATCATTAGAGACGCCGTACATACACTCTCCGCATACCACTATACGTTTGTCTAGAAATAAGAGCTTTTGAGGCTTTAAGTATGCTGGCATGTGGTCTAGACAGGAGGCATTATTTGTGAGAAGCAAAGAATGATGTGAACATATACAAGCCATAAAATATTGTAAATAAGCAAATGGAACGAAGTGGTCTTCGCCAAACAAACAAAAAGATTTGTTTTATATGATATTAATATGTATTTAAGGGTATTCTTGTGTTTTCCTAAATGATTTGTTTCGCTTCCATTCGCAGCTACGTAAATCCAAAAAATAAATGAGAGAGATCATCGCAAGACTAAAAATTATTCACATTATTGTAAGATTAACTTTTCATAAGTCATGCTTTCCTACCAACGGATAATGGCATTCCACTTGGAATAAATAGCGTTAATATAAATATACTTCCAAGGTGGATAAGAGATGTTTATTAAGAGGGAGGTACCTCGTTATGATTTTTACAATATGAGATGTATGATGCTTATGTACAAATTGGTTTGCCATTATAGCTAAGTACAGAATGATACTTAGCTATTAATAATGCACTACTGGTACGATAGTTTTATTAGTTGTAATTATTGCGGTAATTAAGTTTCGTAATCCACAGCTATGTTCCCACTAATCTTTCATCTTACTTGCTAAATCCTTCATTTCGCTAATATGAAAAAGATAACGGTTTCCATGATGAATCAAAACAAGACGACACATCTTATTTAAGATGAAAATAAAGTGGAATATCTGCAATTACTCATAATTCAGCTATGAAACATAAACTTACTGGTAATAAACTGTTGTCGGTATTGGCCTGTCTTGGCATATTACCTATCGGCACCGAAGATATTTTTCAAATATTTTGCCAAATATTATATTGTTACATTCAGCATACTGACTAATTGAAGAGAAGTTGAGTGTTTAACAAAATATACATTAATGTATACAAAATATACATTAATTTGTATCTGCTCCGACCTTTCATCATAAATATTTGCAAAACTTCAGCTCATATTTTGATTATAGATTATTTTGATAACTAACTCAACGCAAAAATCATAAATCGATACTCTCTTAATTTCATAAACATATATAAATCGCATTGGTGGTTAATTTATTACTTAATGTTAAGTGTTTTTTTATATTAATTCATTTATGAATTTCAATCGGTTTTATCAAAAAATGGTTTCAGGATGATTCCTTCCAGATAACAGTAACTGTTTATGAACTTTAAATATATGTACGAGATATAATAAAAAAAAA
This sequence comes from Mastigoproctus giganteus, assembly GCF_048544385.1. NCBI lineage: Eukaryota > Metazoa > Arthropoda > Arachnida > Uropygi > Thelyphonidae > Mastigoproctus > Mastigoproctus giganteus. Next base: position 182,942,031 of record NC_143581.1, read on the forward strand.
GAAATCAGTGATTACAGAGGCCAAGGAGAGTGAAAATAGAAATCAGAGTAAATTATAAGTACACTAAGTTGTATAAGTTTACATACATGGGTAGACTTACGTAACTCTAATATGCTTGTAATTTAACCTTTACTACATTAACGAGAAGTAGAGCCATCAAACAATAAATTTTATTTTCACCAGGCATGAACAAAACGAGTTTAGGAAACCACTTCTGAGATAAATATTGTAGTTGGTTTAATTGAAAAAATGAAAAAATATAACCGAAAAAATCTAGATATCAGAATGTACTTTCCAGTCGCCAGTGGCTAATTGTGTCCCAGATTGGCCAGTCCTGGTTTTTATTCATTATACGTAACAACCGTTAATAATCATGTGTTCAAGAGAAAAAAAAAGTAATAATAACCTACCTTTATTTGTAACACTTTGTTCGACACCACGCCTTCCCTTCCAAAACACCTATGGTTCTTATGAGCTCCGGTTTAGGGATATGGAGTTGCACTTTTTTACATAACTAATGAAAAACTGGAAGAAATAATGCGAATCAAATTAATTATACAAATGAAGAAAAGTTCAATAATCAAGTCCCTCAAGAACTGCCTAAACCATAAAAATACTAAGATAAATGTTAAACTATAAAGTGAGACCAAAACATTAAGTTTTGGACTCGAGACCAAAACAAATACCTTGCTTGCTTAAAAATAATATGAAATTCAATGGTAGCAAGAAGTTAAAAATGAATTAAAACTCCCGTACATCACCAATGATGTTACGCAGGAAAATAAAGAATTTTAATCAAAATAACCTCCCTTCTTTCTATCTTCTTTTTTATTCTTTGAAAAACGGTAAATTTTTGCCCTCCCCACCCCTTTAACTTTTCAAGTAATTTTCTTAAGGGAAATTTCTTTATCAGAATTTTGTAATTAATTGTTGGGTGCCACCCTTTGTTTGTGTAATTCTACTTAAACTTAATAAGATTCCTATTTGATTGGTGTTTGCCAATATTAATAAACCACATAACATAGCTTCAATTCATAATAACGAGACCAAGAAATACAAATGTTTTAAAACAGAAGAAGCAGTGACCAATAGCAATAATCGCATATCCAGCTTATCAGCTGAGAGTAGCAGGATTGGAGTGTAGAGGAACATGTTCCGCTCGCGATTGCGACACTCCGGCAGTGATCAATGCGTATTAGTCTGCACAAATCTGTGTTCGCAGGACAATTTCCATGTTGCGCGTGGCTAAAAAATCCAGAATAACTTCAAGAGAACCATACTGCTTCCGCTTGGGATCCTCTGCCTAGAGCTACGATTGAAAAGGCCTTTAGAATTCCTCTATTCGCTAATGGGATCTGAACCCAAGACTCTCCAAAAGAATGATAATAACATCTTCGTAGTGCAATTCCATCACATAGGCTTGCACTGAGGGGTGAAATTACGTACAATAAGCATATATCATCTACACTAACCAACTAGAATTGATTTGTAGTTAAAAAAGTGCAGCCATTATCAACCCACTGCAGGATGGAAGCCTCTTCAACAATTCATGCCGAGGGAAATGGACCATAATCTGCCACGCTGGTCCAGTGCGGGTTGGCAGATCGACCGTATTCAGCAGTCAGGGGCTTGAACCCCGGTCTACTCAAAGAGCGTGTGCTACTGCACTCCAGCTCCTGCCCGCTCGGCTACGGAGGCCTACAAATAAAGAATTTGGCCATAATGACCGCTTTAATGAGTCGTACGAAACTTTGTACCAATTTCTGGTAAGAAGATAGTGGCATTGTGATCCACTGTTCCTTTAAAGCATTCGTGAGCTCCACTAAAGCAGAATGTTGCCTTGACCTTTCCCTAATTATGGTTTACAGTTTATTACAAGAATTTTCAGTTGCGTTGAGGTCGGAACTCTGTGCTGGATGTTCGGAAGTTATTCTCTTCAAACTGAGCATTCAAAATCCTTGTTTTGTAACAAGCAGCGTTGTTATATTTGAAAGTTTTTAAAGCTCCTTATATAAAATTCTCACATTGTAGGGCACACCCACCTGATCAAAACCAACTTCAATGCAGAAGCACCATTCAACCTAACCTAACCTAATCCAAGCACTGAAATTAGTGGATTCAGTCCATTCTACGAAAAACATCCCCAAAACAAGACACCATCTCTTCCTCCTAACTTCACAGTTGGGACAACACGCTCAAGTACTTACTATCCAACAGACTATATATATATATATATATAAACGAGCTTTGAGAAACTAAACACATGTTACTTAATCTTAATAATAATATTAATTGTTGTAACAAAAATAATCCGATTCTCACTCTGCTGTATAGCACATGGCTCCCAATCTAAATGGTAGATGACTTCCAATCTGGAGGAGCACGTATAAGTCGGTAGAACAGCCATAAGCGTTCTTTGGACATCCTCCCTGCCCAAACACACCCATTAGACTGGAAGAGCAGGTTGCGTGAGTTCAATTCACAGGACGATTTCCATTGATCCATAATCCAGGTTCGTTGTACGTTGTTCTATGCCAATCGAGGGTATACATTTCTAACGCAGGCTTGTGGACTGCAGCTTATTCTTGAAAAATCATGATATGCAACTCTCTCTACATTTCCCAGAACACTTATAAGCTCTGCCTGTGAACGCTCATAGCTCCAAACTCAGGTTCTCTAGGGTATTTTACGCCTAACTGGCATCTGGGTTTCCTTGTGTTCATCGTTCGGTGTACGTTTGAAATGGATTTCGGACAAAGCGTTGACCACCTTTATGGGCAAAAGTATATTCATGTTTCGTGGTCACAGATTGGTGGGATGTCCCATAACTTTTAGTAGAGTAGTGTATCTATATAGTAGGCCTCGGTGTCTAGCTAGATTTATTGGACAATGACACTTTCACCAGTTCTGGAGAACATACAACTTTCGGTGATCTTTACAACACTATTCTCATTTTATCGCAGTGTGGGATGTTTATGGAAGAGGTGTAGACTACTAAAACGCCCTTAGTTCCAATTTCGCTGGATCTGAAAATATCCAGTTCTAGCTGAAAGTATTGCTTTAAGATGTTCTGCCTTCCTATGTAAATTCAAATATTTCAGCCTCGTCTTCCGTCTACATTACCTTTCAAAAAAAGTTGATAGAACTTTGTCAATTTTACTGTGATATCAATACAATTGATAAAATTAGATTTAAAATGTGGATAATTACAATTATTTCGGATTCACAGGGTGTGCAGAACACTCAGGTGTAGAAGCATGATAATAACATATAACTAATAATAATAATAATAATAATAAAGAAACTAATAATAAAAATAACAACGTAATATCTAAAAGAGATATCATGAGTGAAATAAATATGATGCTTATTTACTGGTATTATTATGATTTACATAGTGCATTAGAATCTAAGACCATACTGCGTTGGGTGTAATATGTCTATACAAGTGTGTGCTCAAGGGCCGATTTGCATGTTATGAAGCTACTCGCTTCGCCTCAGATAGATTAACTACAGCCCCGATTGAAAAGGCCTTGAAGAATTTCTCCAGCCTCCGCCGGGGTCCAAATCTAGGCCTCTCCAAAAGAGTGACAAAGGCAAAACCACTGTACAATTAACGAGGATCTTCTAACTGCGAAAAAGAAAAAAAGGAAGTAGCTGCTAAATAGTTTGTGCGAAGAACTATGCTTGACTAATAGAAGTTGCGAAAGCAGTAGTGGAGAATCTATCCATACGTTTGAATTGATTACATTTTAAACAAAAAGGACACTATAATATAATATTATACAAGTAGAATGCTAAACAGAAAGTCTAAAACAATGACAGATTCTTAGTCACGCCAGAGGTAGACGTCTTAATCTGCCTAAGGTAGGTGGGACAATCATATCTACCAATGGCATGAAAACATTAAAATCACATAAATTTGACTTGAATCTCACAAAACGTATACATGCAGTTCAAATATTACGTCTCTAATGAATAGCTACCAGGTTTATTACTTAAGCAGACTCGCCCACACTCTCCTCCAAAAGTACAGAACAAGCAAAATGCATTGGTTGTTTGAAAAGTAAGATAATGGGTGTTTTTGTGAGAAGATATCTAATCACAGAATGACGAAACGTCACATTAGTGTTATTTATGTGTCAGCATATTAGTGCTTTATTTTTTGATATAGCCACCCATCATAATGAGGAAGTTTTTCCACAGTCACGAATGCATACCTCTGTACAGAAATTCAGGGGTGTTCCCATTCAACCAGAATTAAACATACTGTTTAACTTCATCATCATCATCATCGAATCGGTAAATGATTTTTCCAAGAGTCCGAACGAAAGGGACAAGGTCGAGACTGTGTGGCGTATGGGAAAGCACCTCTCATCTGCAATTATAACCACTTTGTGTGCAGATGACAACTGTTTCAAATTCTGGAAAAAAAAACTAGGAATGCAATTAAAAACTAATGTAATATTCGTAATAAACATCTAAAATCATAAGAACTGCAAGAAATTAAGATAAACAGAATTTTTTAAAATTTGTTATACAGTGAGCTTAAAATACTTTCAAAATGTCATATCTGCTAATAAATCTAAGAAATTAATAAAAATTAAAACTAATAATATAAGTTACTTAATTATTAGACAATCAAAAAGTTCACTTTAATCTGTCAGTGTTACTTGCCAGAGTGCGCATAGTCTCTCCAGGTCATACACGTACACGGCAGGTTGGCTTCAAGCCAAATTGTAATGTGGAATCGAACTCTAGCCAGCCAATCTTGGCTTGATCGCACATACTACAATGAACAGTGCTCATGATGACGACTGCCTTAAATTCCAATTGCTATGAATCATTATGGACAATAATTACTGTATGTAGGCAGCCTTACAAGCAACTTGTGACACGGGGACTCTGCGACTGGGCTTGTTCCTAATAGTTAAACTCCAAAGCGAACCACATTAGTTACTCACACGTTGTGACCGTTCGCAATGACTGAATCATCAAGCATTAACTCAGCAACAATAACAGCACAGAAGACTAAAGTAGCCGTTTTGAATAAAAACTAAATTTATTTTGGTTTGCTGGTTCCCTATAACAGTAGCCAGATGTGACAAGTACAGGGCCACTGCTTTTGTTAGAATCCACGTGATACCAATAAATACTGGCGCACTATGGCCATAGTTGCCGATGCGCCTAATAAACCCCCAACAACAATAACAACAACCAATAAATACGACAATGTTATTGTAATCTCTATCCTGTAAACTCTTCTGACCCTATGGCGTAGTCCGGGACATAAAGCGAAAATTTATTCATAAGAAAAGTTAAGTGGCATCAGCTTGGGCAAGATTCGACAACATTCTTATGGAGACTGCCAACTAATGCGTAATAACAAGAATCATATGGCGCACTATGGAGATAGTTGCCGATGAGCCAAACAAAGAAACACGAATCATAATCTTAACATGTAAAATATAGAGATTTAAATTTGCGATTTAATTATTTACGTAAGACTTTATCGTATTTAAAATAATTTTGATAATTTTAATATTATTAATATTGTACATCGATAATATTAAAATGTAGCTGCTGGGTAGATTTCTTGACCTCTAAAATTTCTTAGGAAAATGGAATTTAGTTAGGATGTAATAGACTAGTGAATGTAACCAGATAGGAAGGGAAATATAATTTCTGTTAATAGAAATGGAAAAATTATACATTAGCTCTAATGATCGGTGAGTTCTTTGTTGGTACTGAGTTTTCTATGGAAAACTATAACTGTTTCAGGAGTAACTGAAAATTAATGATCTTAGAACAGAAACAAAAGGTACGAAATTACACACATTATTACTGATGAGAGAGAGAAGGAGATACATATAGCACATATATATTAAAACACATTCTAATTTTTAAAAAGCTCTTGATTTGGCAAGCATTCCTTATTTATAATATGTCTGCCAAACTGAAGACTCCTTTGCCGGCTCCGCAGCAACTCTAAAATCGGTAAGTATTGACATCCGCATTACAGAAGCCTGTTCACAATGTAGTATTATTAAGGGGAAGGTCGATTTGAGGACTAACTTGGCTGTAGCATTTCGCGAGTTATGCGACGTTTTGTGTTCCTTCTCGTTTTTATGAAATTGTTCCGATTAACATGTTGCAAGAAGATTAGATAATAATAATAATAATAATAATAATAATATTTAGAATAATAATAATAATAATAATAATATTTAGAATACAATACAATACAATACAATACAATACAATTTTATTTACAATACAATACAATACAATACAATAATAATAATAATAATAATAATAATAATTTTACTGTATACAATTAATTATATAATAAACTCCCTAAATTAATTAATTATACAATAAACTCGTAAATTGGCGTAAATTAATTATACAATAAACTCCCTTTATAGTTGGAAGAGTCAAGGATGGATTTCAAATCAAGTGTAAGTCATACAAGTAATAATAGACGCCAATAAATAGTGATTACCATTATTTCGCACATACAACATGTAGGTTATACGGCGTGTGTATTATTAAAGAATTAGCAGAACTGCATCAAGAGTTTAGTTACATTACTTACATGCCAGTAGAAATCTTAATTAAAATACATTATAATATTTTTTTCTGTTTACACTCTGGGACGATCTGAGTATAAACGGAAAAAAAGATCAGAGTTCATAAGATAGAGAGAATACAAAACATCATCATATTTAGCAGTAATGCAGGCTTGAACCACGGTCAACTCAAACACAAATACAAATATACTTCAAAACTGACCACTCTGCTATTACTGCTATTATTGTTATTATCATATAATAACACAAGAACTCTTTAAGAACGAACGGGGCCTACTTTTTGCTTCAACATAGTGAATAATGAAGCCTAATAATGCTTCAAAACAGTGGGATCGTAATAAAAAAAAATCATCTCCTGAGATGGTTCATCAAATCGTACAACAATCCCCCCCCATACCATAAATGGAGTCTGGATTAAACTTTAAACACAATTATTTGAAATATGTTAAGATTATAATTTGAGCAGCTGTTATTTTGTTTGGATCAAAAAAAAAAAAAAGATTCAGTCAGTATAAATGACCCCCCCCCCACCCACCTATACCGTAAAATCTGTTTTGGAAAGTAAGCACAAAAGTTATTAGAGAATTATAAAAATAAAATGTACAATAAGACAGTGGTAATTAACTAACGATACCATATAAAAAAACTAGGCGCCTCCGTAGGCTGGTGGGAAGGAGCAGCAGCAGTGCGTAGCACACGCTTCTTGATTAGACCGGGGTTCGAGCCCGTCACCACCAAATACGGAGGATGCGAAAAGGTCAGGGAATGACCACCGCATATCCCGGAGCAATATGGCCTTAGTTGCTAATGCTCCTAAAAACCAAATAACAACAACATATAAAAAACTTTTCACATAAAAAATGTATGTATAAGATAGTTTAGTCTAAGTTTAAAATATACTGTCAAGGGCTCTAGGAAAATATTTTAACGGATACGTCAATAATACAGGTTTAATATTGTTACAAAAAAACATCAAATAGAATATATAAAATTCCGTGATTCAACGGTAGATGAAGTTGGGTTTGTAATCATAGTCTCTGTACAGCTGTCGGTTCATTTCGATGTTATAAATGATATATCACATAGTCTGTTATTAAATAGGATTAGTTATTCGTGACACAGTAGCATAGATTAATATTTTGGTGACTTCCTTCATCACAAATGATGATCATGGAGTCCGGATGCCTTATATCGAACATATTGTGCAAACTATTCATCAATCAATTTTCCCGATGGTGTCAGGAGTGCAGTGATAAAACTTATCCATCCGGGGAATTACTTGAAGGCGATCAATGTTGTTCTGTCTACTAGGGTTCAGGCCTCACCCTTAGAAGACAGGAATTTTGTTGCCATCAGAAACGGGAGCGTGCGGGTCCAAACCATCGGGAAAAATTTGTTTATAATTTGGATATGGATCCGCCGCACGTAATTTTGCAACCATATTTTATACACGTCCTAATATTTGAAATGGCAGAAACCTTGAGGATCTAAAGGCCAGGTGTGTGTGTGTGTGTGTGTGTGTGTGTGTGTGTGTGTGTGTGTGTGTGTGTGTGTGTGTGTGTGTGTGTGTGTGTGTGCTGGAAGGGGGAGATTCATTAGCTCTCCATCGTTTCCTCAACAGATACTCTTCAGAGGTTTCAGAGAGCTAATATTTTCGATTCGTCATTTTACGGTGATGATTAGTCTTATAGCCAATGTTGGGTGGGGAATTGACACGAGGCTCGTATTTCAAAGAAATCAATTTTAGGAATGTTGACATTCGTTTTATAATATGCTCCGAAGTGTTTTGGGAGGAAGGAGAGAACTGCCGCCAAATCTCTGCAGTGTAAAGTATGGAGAAGGCTATCAGTAGATGTACACAACTGATAGTTGTTGGCAGATGTGGGGTATGGAAAAGGTTGGCTGTCCATCTTAGACCTCGCGGGTGGTTCAGTGCATATGTGCGAGTAATACAGTGCACACACAATCAGTCACAAAGGCAGCACAATTTGCCACAGTCCACAATCAGTTACTAAGGCAGCAATTAGCCACCTCCACGATTATTACTAAGGCCGCACAATATGCTACAATCCACGATCAGTCACTTAGGCAGCACAATGAGCCACCATCTAGATTCAACCACCAGGGATCAACCTCTAAAGTAACAGAGTAAGCCACCATCTGGAATGAGCAGGTTGCCACACTTGTGAGCTTCCAGAATTCACCTTTGTCGGGTGTGTACTTCAACGGAGGTGAAGCTGTCCGATGGAGCGGAAACATCGGAAGAATTTCGGTGTGCTGCTGGTGATGTTTAGCAAGTCTGAACTGCGCAGTAATGGCTGTAGAAATTACATATATATATATACACAGTATAGTGAAGGTGAAATGTTTTCTGACCGCGTGGTGAATCTGTAGAGTGAGTAGAGTAGCGTTTCATGAACACTTTTCATCCATAAATGAGATAACTCAAATTTTGAAGTGTTATTGTATCGTACTGTAAAGCGTATTGGTTCGAAGATGGTCCCTGCACGTTTTGAAACCAGCTAACCTATTTCTACTTAAAAAGGTCTTAGGAATAAATTCCTCTGGTCATCAATAGAATTTGAACCCAGACTTTTCAAATGGGCAGCAAATAAAAAATCCACTCAGCCACAGGACACATTCGTAGGGTGTAAAAGTAAGGACATACTTTGTCCAAGCCTTCTATCGCAAAAAATAATAATAATAATTTTTCAGTTCTAATATTCATGTCTCTTATTTTTCTACAGTATCTTATTCAGAAGTCATTGCCGTAAAGTAAAAGAGCGAACCCATAAAATATAAGTGAGGAATTAGCGGTGCATGAATTGGACAAACCATGAACAAACCATGTTACTAATCACGATAATTCTAAACAATGCATAAAGAGAAATGATAGACGGAATCGAATTACTTTCTAGTGTCAAATTTCAGATATTAAAACAGTATGGTTAAGGTAGTAGTCAAGAGAAGCAAACCATAGAAGATTCAGTTACGCGTAATTAGACCTATATTTCCTATTTTCTCAAAAGTAACACACAAAAGTCTGTTGTAAATAAAAATTTAGTATCCAATTACATTTTTTCTTATTAACTTTTAATTTTAATAATAGTTAAATAGGATTTAAATGTTATTCTAATTATATTCATTTATCATTGAGTCATTATACATACTGGAAATTCCAAACAACCTATGAAGCATTTTAAAATATAGCTCCAGAAACAGGGTGAAGTCTTTAGCTATTTAAAACAAAATAAAATCTGCAAAATGACACATCACATAAAAAACAACTTTTTAAATTTGGATTTATTGGTGGAAGTGAAAATAGTTCATATGTTTACGACCAGAGAGCAAAGATTTACATATTAAGACGCAACGATACGCACAACGTACGTATGAAAAAAGGGAAAGTAGCAATTTATGTTGTTGAACCGGGCGAAAAAAGGGTAAGGCCAACAAGAAAAAGCATTAATACTTCGTCTTTTTCATAAAAACAACCATAGCGTCATAGCTCTACCCCATTTTCAAGCTCTCAAACATGTAATATGACCTTCATGATCAAGACAAATCCTCATTAATATGACATAAATCCACTAATGATTCGAAGATGTATAATTTCTTTATAAATCTGAAGAATAAACGGAAATATCTGCGTTAAATCACGAACTGGACGTTCTCGAATTCGACCGAAAGTTGTCGCACAAATCTATTAATGAATAGGCTACCACTAGTGCTCACAGCACTTATAGCGTTCGTTGGATTTCTCGAATTGCTGCTGTTCTTTAGGGCACAGTCAGGTTCTTCGAGCTGACATGCACCGATATCCCTATAAAATCACAAGGGTTCATCATATCTTATGCGCAGATAAGTCTAAACGAGAGTGACGTTTGCTCAACGGGCGCTGAATAAAATAGAAACAGAACCATATTGGTGGTAAACGTGTCCTGGTCTGAAAAAGCACATTTTTTGTTGAATGGAGCGATATGGCGCAGTAGCTTGGGCTATAGAGCCAATAAATCGGCTGTGATAAAGAAATTGTTACAAGCACACAGGATTGCCCTCCTGATGATGTCCCGGGCTTGTAGGACCACGTCTACCTTGGCCTTACAGGTTCTGCTCCGGAAACTTCCTATACAATATGAGATTCAATATCGATTCTTCAAGTACCATCTAAATAAGAATATTCCAGTTGCACTGGATGACGTTCAGCTTGATTTAATTGTTCCCGTGGCAGCTGAGAAAAGGAGACAGACTTATTTTTGTCCAGAAGTGGCAAACAGACTGGTTGGCTTCAGACCGACCTAGGAAGTGTTACAATAGAATTCATGTCAACAGTTAGGGAAATAAAGAAAAAAGAACTGCGCTGGTTTGTATGGTACTTTTTTTTTAACTGGTCATGGGAGCATTAATAGTAAGCTTTTCAAACTGGGCCTTTCTCCAAGTACGCTATGCCTTTATGGTTGGGCCCGAAACTGTTGATCACGTACTTTTTGATTGCCATTTTTATCATGACTATCGACTGGAATTATAACGTATTACAGATGTTTTAGCACGGGATAATAAATCAATTTTTATTAAATCTCAATCTCAAATTTTAAAGCATTGAATATATTTGCGACGCGTGCATTCAAGAGAAGAGAAGAATTAGGTCTTTGATCCCTGACCAAACCTTGAAGGATTTTTTTTTTTTTTTTTTTTTGGATTTTCTATTATGAGACATTCATATAATGACTGGACTACTTATGTTGTGACAGAACTTCTATTGTGACAAGACACTTAATTTTCGACATGTTTTGCTTTACTGGACTTTTACCTGAATTAGACTTGACTGATTTCAGAACTTCTATTGCGACAGAATGGTTAGAACGGCTTGGGTGGCAAGATATACAAATTACTGGACATTTTTCTGATGGGACTCTAACTTGAATTGGACTTTACTGACTTTGGGTTGTCACGTTGATATACTTAAATAGTGACTGGACTTATATAGTGACAGGACCTATATTGTAGCAGAACTATATTGTGACGTCCAAAAATTTTGGATGTCTTGCTTGACTGGACTTTCACTTGACTTGGACTTAACTGACGTTAGAACTTCTACTGTGACAGAATGAACTACAGTGGGATATATAAACTACAGGATATATAAACTGAACATGTTATCTTGAAGCGACTTTCACTTGAATTGGACTTACTTGATTTTGAATTGTTACTCTGATATAATATGATTCATGTTGTGATAGAATTCATACTGTATCTCCATCGTGACAGGATTTATAGATTAATATGACATGTTTTTCTTGATTGGACTTGACTGTACAGCGTTTATCTTTATGTTTCTTGGACTGAACTGTGAGTGTCCAAGACTTAACTGCCTTTATATAGTATATATTGCTGTACACCTTTAATGCCCTATCAATTGGAAGTATCCATGGGGCATGATTTTCTCATTAAGTTTTGAAATTTTCTTCTTGACAGAGCTCATGATGAAGATTCGGCGCCTCCGTAGCCAGGTGGGAAGGAGCAGCAGTGTGTAGCACACGCTTCTTGATTAGACCCGGGTTCGAGCCCGTCACCACCAAATACGGAGGATGCGGAAAGGTCAGGGAATGACCACCGTATATCCTGGACAATATGGCCTTAGTTGCTAATGTTCCAAAAAACAAAACAAAACAAAAAAAAAAAAAAAGATGAAGATTAAATTATTGCTGCTGATCCTAAAGAAATAGTACATAAGGATGGGATTTGCATAGGATATTATCCTATGAATGGAGAAGCAAGTTCCACTTCTCCTTCTTTACTCTTACTTATATCTTCTAACTTCTAAGGCGGATTCCGTAGCCTGACCCCCCTCTTTGGTATCCTTTCCTCCCATAATTCCAGTTCCCAAACTTCCTTCTGTAACGCTCTCCTTCTTATTGCTCTTATTTGGGCTCCCTTGGGACTTTGGCCCAGGTTTGCCTAGCAAGTGATAGCAGATCCTGGCACGCCTCCACGCGGTGGGGATGGGAAGGGGTGGAACGTGGTAAGCAGGTGTTGGCGCTTCCCACCTGCTAAGATGCCAGGCGCCGGTCATACAACACTACAACAAGCACTTTTTTTTTTTTTTTTTTTTGGTAGTTATTGGCGCATCGGCTTCTGTGGCCATAATGCACCTCCCAAGGTTTTTGTAGTACTTTGATCCAAGCCCGAGGCGGAATTCGAACCCACGACCTTTGGGTTGCCAGGCAAGCGCTTTACCCACCCGGCTAGCCCGGTCGGCACAGAGCACTACACAAAACTTACACACAATACACTACATACACATGACCGAATATGACGAAAGCCTCTTCACAAGATGTACAAAAGCGGATAATGGGGGACCCTAGGGTCCGCAATAACAACACTTGAATCCCCCTGAATCTTGAATGGAGCGATGATCGTTGCAATTGGCTCTCAATTTCCGAAAGCCCATCTCAATTCTCCACAAGTATGTGTCGTACGGATTTACCGCTTCACTCATCCTTGGGCCATTCTTTTTTTGAAAGCCCACTTCTGGTGGAATGGAAATGACAACCGTCACAGAACTCTATAAAACTGTTAGGAGATTATATCACGCGTACGAGAGAGCGCCAGCCTTCCAGACATAATCTTCATGCATGGTGGCGCTCTACCTGTTTCCACTCTACTTCATGAAACATTTTCATCTGATCAAATAACACTGAACAAAAGGGAAACATTTTTCCAATAGAAATATGGTGGATTTAGTGTAATTTTAACGCCGATTTCGAATGTGCAGTACGTTTTTTATTAACATCCTCAATTCGGAAGGTATTTCATATTTTAGTTTTCGTGTACTTGACCAAGGAAGATGGAAGGCCATTACGCTGGCAGACTAGTGCTGAATACTGATCAGACAGAGAGTTCCAATCATTGCAAAAGTAAAATCAAACAAAAATTGTTTACTGTAGTACTTGTCATTCCATGAGCTGTACCATATTTTATGGAGGAAAAAATCAAACGCTTAAAATTTGTTGTCCAGTGTAATGGGTATGAATTTCCCCAATTCTTGGCCTCCACGATCGCCGGACTTGACTTCTGTAGATTTTTGGCTATTGGGTGGGGGGGGGGATATTCGAAAAGCGGTGTTTACAAAGATAATTATGGGGTTTTTTTATGGTTTTTTTATCTTAAAAAAATAATACCGGACACGAGGTTTCAGCCATCGCTCTGTTGTTGCTGCAGTCAAGTGCGAACAATGCCATTCTCTGTCTTCTTAAAGTTATAAATCAACGAGGTGGACCGATAGAAAATCACTGTTATAGTTACAGTGCATAACAGCAATTTCTGAAATCGTGATTTATTAAAGCAAACCCGGGATAACACGGTTTTTAGGCGCGTTAGCATATATGCAAAATTCCCCGTTGTCTTCACCATGTCCGACCGTCCCCATGTAACAACTCGACTCCCAGTGGAAGGATTTTCATGAAACTTTATATTTGAGTCTTTTAAAAAGACTTGTCACGCCACCTCAAATTTCACATAAAAGCGGATTAATAAAATAATTCGGCAGCTATTATTTCTTTGTCTGTCCGTCCGTCCGCATGTAATAGCTCGACTCCAGTTGATGGATTTTCCAGAAATTTTATATTAGAAATATTTATAGAAAATATTTATATTTTTATAAAATTTATATTTATATTTTATTTAGATTTTATATTTACTTTTAGAATGATTTTTCGAGCCTTCCCAAATTTCATTAAAATCGGACTAATAGAAATCCAGAAATTATTACTTTTTTTTTATAAATATCATATAGGCTCCCCACATACCGTATATTGTAGCTGAAGCACTGAATATTATGCCATGCGCTGGTTGGAGGAATGAATGGACAAAATGGCGAATGCCTGGAAACGAAATTTTCTCGGTTCCCGCATAAAAGTTGCTTTTTGCTCTTTTTTTTTCTTAAACGGCATGAATTATTTCTATTTGATAATGTACTTGAAATGGAATGCACTGTGTACATTAACTAACTTGTTTTATATTTGCATCCAAAAGTTTACAGTCTGCATCTATTTTAATTTTTTTATATGCCGCTCAGTTCCGTCTCCTTAAACAAAAGAACAAGACAATTATTGCTCCCGCCTCCCATAGATCATGAGAGTGAGTATAGTGGGTAGAGCAGGAGATAAATAAATAAACAAATTTTGTTTATACTCCGGGACGACGACATAAGGTTCGAGGAGTTCAACAGATACATATAGAGAGATACAAGATTTCCGGATTCAATAGTCACGTGGGTTTGAACCACGATTAATCAAGAGCATGTACCGTCGCGCTTGACCATTCGTCTATAGCATATCCCATTGCCAAAGTTGTCCAAATCATACTTGAATTTAGAGACGCTATATTCATAGTATACCTAAAGAAAGAATGTCACTGAACTCAATCGATTTTTTTCCTACCCTCGAGGAAGAAGGTTGCGACACACACACAAAGGTGCCGATGCACACAGTTTGGAGACCACTGCAGTCTACACTCTCAATGACGCACTGGTTGGTACCAAATATTTTTTTGGTCATGGACATATCGCAGTCTCTGTATATTTTCGTGTTCGACTAACATTTACGTTTTTAATGGACGTACTTTGGACTTGATTTCGTAGCGCTTCTTAAGGCTTATTTCATCGCATGAAATGATGAAACATAGGAAGATAGCCGATATTTTGTATGTACGTATGCATGTATGCATATGTTGTTCATTCACCTTGTTCTTATTTTTCTTCATATTGTATTGCCAACTTTGCCATTGCTTGTATGTTGTATAAATGAAAAATGAAGTTTACTGTGTTTCTTTTCATATATTTGATTGGCATATTTATTGTTTTTTCATTAACCCTCTATTTGTTATGGAACTTTAGTCTTACCAATCGCAGTTTTAGCAAACACAGTACTTTTAAGGAAAAGTACATCCCCATGGTGGGAGAGGATAATTGTACAATAAAATCTTGGCCTTCTGATGGTAAATATCGGAACTATGTTTTTTTTTTTGTTTCTCAAAAAACTACATTCAGTTTTATTCCTGAGTGTGTCAAGTTTTTTTTAAGAGGCTTCGTTTTTTGTTTATTTATTTATTATTTTTTTTTAAATAGCTAAGGACTTTATTATCACCCTGTATTTCAGAGAATTTATTTTTGGTGGTGGTTTTAGTCGTAGTAGTAGCAGTAAATGATGCAAAGAAAGAAAGCTTATATAGCATCAGTCAAAAAATAAATAAATAAAAAGGACCACCTGCCGGCTGAAGGCAAACTTCAGCACATCTATTTTGTAACCATCCTTATTCAACTTAAATTTATGCCCCCTCATTGTGTGTAGATTCAGCAAAGGGGAAGAATGCTATTCACATTCAGCTTACTCAATCCATTCAAGGCGTGAAGCAGCTCAAGTAGATCACTCTGCAGGTGTCTAGTCTCCAGAAGCTGAAAATTTCAGCTTCTGGACACCCTTTTGTTCCCTTTACCAATCTGGTTGCCCGCCCTTCTCTGGACCCATTCTAGCAGATCTACATCCTTCCTAAAGTTAGGTCTCCAGACCTGTATTACAATACTCAAGATGCGACCTAACCATGGCCTTGTACAAAAGGATATTCACCTCCTTATACATGCTGCAAGAATAGCTCATGGGGTTTTGTCAATGATATACAGAAACTTGCTATCAGGGAATGCACTCCCGGGAATTTCATGTCTGACTGCATAATTACCTTCAGGTCTTTTTCATTTACCACTAACATGAGTGTAATGCCACACAGTTGATAAGTTATTCAGGATTACTGTTACCCATATGCAGTATCTTGCATTTATTAATATTAAAATTCAACCGTAATTACTCAGACTGCTAACCCAATTTTCTTAGATCTTGTTGCAGTAGCTCAACCTGATTACTATCCTTAACCATCCTGCCAACCTTTGCATCATCTGCAAACTTTGACATAAAGCCTGATATATCTTCATCAATATTGAAAACTACAATGGAGCAAGCACTGAACCCTGGGGAATTTCACTGATAACATTATTCCACGAAGGGCAGTGCCCATTGATAACCACGCTTTGTCTTCTCCCACTTAACCATCCCTTTATCCATAACAGGAATTTGGCCTTAATGACACATTACTCCTGTTTGTACAGCAGTCTTTTATGTGCAACAGTATCAAAAGCCTTCCTGAAATCCAAGTACATGATGTCGAATTATTTTTTTCAGTTCCTTGGTCACTGAATCAATCATAGTAACCTATGAGATTGATCTGACAAAACCATCCCTTAACAAATCCAAGCTGTGATTGCAGTATAATTGTGTGCCTTGTCCAAGTGGTCCTGCATTACTTCTTTAATCAGTGATTCTATTATTTTCCCAGGAACAGACGTTAAGCTAACAGGTCTGTAATTACTCATGTCGCCTGAATCCAAGGTTGCCTCGTAATTTTGGCTAAGGGTTTGCTTACCTCATTTGCTGCCCCCCTTAATATAATTGGATAGATTCCATCCACCCCAGGTGCCTTTGTTATGTCCATCTTTAACAATTTCGCCTCCACGTTCCTTTCAGTTATCACAGTCATTTAGCTCCTCGTTAGAGTTCGATAAACTTCTGGCATTTCCTTCCCTAAAAAATTCCTCATGTATGAATGTAGATGCAAAATACCTATTCAATTCAACCCACTGACATCAAGTGGCCCAATGTTATGCAATCTCATCCTTCTGCTGTTGATATAAACATAGAAGTTTTTGCTGCTTTTCTTTGCATTCTTTGCCAGAGACTTCTCATAATCTGCCTTGGCTTCTCTAAGGTGATGGCGGTTTAACAGCAAATGAGCATCTCAGGCACTAGTAAATTATTCCCATATAAATGGGTATTCATGGAGCGCTTTTTCGTGTCGTGCGGGTTAAAGAACCCGAAATAATTCAAGGGAAGAGAGGTTTCATGAAGATAAAACCTCTCTAACCTGCACGTATGACTAACAGAGGAGACTGAAATATTTATTGTTACACCTTGATTTGGTGGCTTGCTTTACACTCTTCCGACTTAAAATAATAATAATAAAATTATTTACCATAAAATATAAAAATAACATACAATTCAAAATTAAATATCCATTTCTCGAACGAGCCAAGAAAATTATTAAAATCGAAAATTCATTTGTCCCTAATTATGACACTTAAGAATGAGCATATCTGTAAACTGATACGAACATAACCTGATTATTTTGAATAAGACAATTATAAAGTTTAAAGCAACACCAAACAGTGGTGGCTCGAGATATTTTTAATGCGTGTGCAAGACCTTATACTGCTGAACAACCCCAAAACAAAAAAGCCAAAGGCACAGTAAAAGTGTAAATCAGACCAACGCTTTGAGCTGGCCCTACATCTCAGTCCATTTCCTCCTAACATTGTAGTGATTTATTAAAGAAAAGCTATAAAAGGATCATGGACCAAACACGTTGTTTGTCGAGAGCGAATGATGGAAATTAAATGTTACAGCAGTGTTGGATTAAGAAAGCGACTACTGTATGGTAAAGAACCACCGGGCCTCCACCTGAGCCAAAAGCATTCTGTATTCTCCTATAGTTTCCGGTGCAGATATTAGGTAGTGCCTCATTTCATTTTAGCTCAGAGCCCTCATTTGCTCTTAATTCGTTACCGTTCACGGAACTTAGCACAATAACTAATTACTTAATCATTGATCCATTTCATTCATTAGCCTACAGATAAAATTAGCTGTATCCAGCTAACATTAGCAATACCATAACTATTATTAAAATCAGGATTAGCAATACCATAAACTATTATTAAAATCAGGATTAGCAATACCATAAACTATTATTAAAATCCCGATTAGCAATACCATCAAATATTATTAAAATCAGGATTAGAAATACCATAAAATATTATTAATAATATTAATATTATTAAAATCATTTTTAAATACTGTATGTATTTAAAAATAATAAATGAGTGCCAATGCGACACATACTTATAAATATAATTAAAGCAATGAAATCAAATGGAAAAGTATGGCTTTATCTTTAAAAAACATGGAGTAGGTAAGCTTACATTTCGTTATGCAAAATAAACTTTAAAAATTCACACTTTTTTATTAAAAAAATATTGCATAACGAAAGCGGCAGCGATACCTCTCTATACATTAAAAAGGTTTTCCTCCTAGTGATATTTATTCGAACCAATGGGAAAAGAGGGCAAGGTAATTACTTCACTACAAATGCAATTAATTATTGACAACTGCCTCCATAACGTTCACCAACTCCGTGCACGTGCTTCTTTGTCTAACATTTGATGTTCCATTGTAACGTTTTTGTATATTAAATAATATTTTATATACAGTAATTTAGTATTTTGTAAATATTTCAAATATTTATATAGTTTTTAAATATTTCAGTGAACTATTTTAGTCCTGCTATTTGGGATGAACAATATTCCTTATGCATTATTAAACCTAAAGCAAAAGGCCTTTTCCTAATTAACCTATGTAAATGCAGATAAATAATTAAATTGTAATATTTATTCCACCTTGAGAATTCCGCGCACTACAAATGCACAGGTTAATAATTACATACGTCATTTCCTGATTAGATATCGATTATAGTGACAGTGTTTTTTGTCTGGCGGTACCGGGGGGTCTCCCCCAACTCCGCGTTTTCACTCTGTGTAGAATACAATACTCTGCATGTGAAGTATTAGTGTGGGCTGTGTTGCTCCTCTGTCCACTTAGCCTGGGGGCCTGTGAGCCACTAACATCCACAGGTTCCATCACTGCCCCGGGGCGGCGGGCCAGGACACACTAGGAGAGAAGAAATCCTAGTGGGGTGGATCCTGGTGTAGCCTAGGCAGCAAGGAGAGCCCAAAAAAAAATTTATTGGAAAGGTGATAGGAAGAGGATGGGATAAAAGGGGCAGAGAACAGAGGGAGGAAATAGCTGAGGTACTCGCCTGATTTGAAAAGGGTACCCAGTAAGGGTACCCCTGGTCCAGAGGGTGGGAGATGAAAGTTATGCTATTTTGGTTTTTAGGAGCATTAGCAACTAAGGCCATATTGCTCCGGGATATGCGGTGGTCATTCCTTGACCTTTCCGCATCCTCCGTATTTGGTGGTGACGGGCTCGAACCCCGGTATAATCAAGAAGGGTGTGCTACGC
Organism: Mastigoproctus giganteus; assembly: GCF_048544385.1. Classification (NCBI taxonomy): domain Eukaryota; kingdom Metazoa; phylum Arthropoda; class Arachnida; order Uropygi; family Thelyphonidae; genus Mastigoproctus; species Mastigoproctus giganteus. The sequence goes on from NC_143581.1 coordinate 182,961,805, forward strand.
GCTGCTGCTCCTTCCCACCTGGCTACGGAGGCGCCTTGAGATGAAAGTGGGTGGTGGAGTGAGCCACCACGCAAAAGTGGGTACGGCCACCCAGGGTGGGAGAAGGGATTGGGGGAAGGAGACTCAACCACTCCAGGTGGTTCGAATAAAACAACATAGGGAAAGAGATTCTTATGGTGCTTTTTGCAGCTCTGTCACACAATGGCCTGGAGGTTACCCTAATGGCTAGTGTCAGCATCCCACACCATGCCAGCTAGTAAAAGCTACAGCATGGTGTCAGCTTGGATAACCATGAGGCCTCTGAGGGCCTGCATAGCCATCAGTCTGTCCAGTGAAGAGGCTAAGATAGAACATGCAATTAATAATAACTTTCATTCACTCAATATTCACACAATTTTACTTTTTATAGTTTTTTCTTACACTTTCTATTTCCTTTTATATATTAGATTAGATATCGATCAGTGCGTTTCGACAGATGTGTATTTTATTTAGAAAAGATGACTTACTCCGTCCTAGCTCTACATATTACGTAGCAAAGCGTGCGCGGGAGTTGGCGAGCAAAGCGAGAAGGGGACGAAGCAGCCTAGTCTTTTATTAAAACGAACTTTTTTTTTTTTTTTGCTATAATGTGTAAGCTAATGCACCACAAATATAACGAACTTTCTGCTCTTTCCGACTTTTGTTCGATCCAAATTGCAATTAATAAATTATCAAATACGAAATTTTTATCTGCAAACATATTCCTACAGATAAAAATCAATTTTTATCTGTAGGAATCTCAAATATCCAAGAATTTCATTAATGTATCTACCCCATAAGTTAAGTAGACATATCACGCGATTTGGACAATACTAAATATAAATCTGGCGCACACTACTTTCGACAAAAAATAGTTCCGCAACGCTGAGTTAATAAGCGTCACATTAAAAACTGTCCGAATAATTTCTGTTTGGTAACTATCAAAATTACACAAATTGATTAACATTGTTAAAATTATAGTAGTTGATTAGCATTCCATTACGTAAGATGAAATTAAAAAAAATTTACTTTCAAACAAAATTTAAAACTCCAAATTTAAATAATTTATTTAAAATTTAAACAATTTTTAAATAAATAAATAAGTACAAATTTAAATAAAATTTAAAAAAATAAAATAATAGTAATAGCGATACTTCTTAATAAAAAGGAACTCAACCAGAGATCATAATATATACTGTATATTAATATTTGTAAAATAATAAGAGAAGTTTACCTCAGTATATTAATATATATATTAACTTGCGTTTTCGGAGTCGATAGCAAAAAAAAATGAGAAACACTGGCTGTAATATCGTTTATGTAGAAATATTTACTTCTTACTCCGGACGTCGTCTGCTCATGCTAGTTCTAAATATATTTGAATTTATACTAAAGCTAACAGATTAATATACATGCTTTACGTTAGTATAAACAAAAAATTACCATGACGAAAACTGTACCGTACCTCATTCATTTCACTGTACACTGTTTCACTAATCCGAAATTATTTTGTTAACGTGTTAACTCTTGATATTAATTCTAATATGTCAAGAAGATCAATTCATCGACCTCGCTTCTAAATAGCTATAAGATTACTTTCTGAAACAATAAAGCGCCACCTGGTACAATAGCCGCTATGTAATTAAACGAAAAATTAATTATATTAAACATTTTTAAATACTGTATGTATGAATGAAAGGTTTTTCAAGAAAGATTGTTCGTATTATATAATCGAATATGGAATGAAGAATTATTTCTAGGATCACTGAAGAAAGCAATACTGCAATATATAAAAAGGAAATATTCATGAAATATAGTAATTATAGAGGTATAATTCTTTAGAAGTCAGATTATAAAATATATGAAAAAATATTTTAAAAAAATAAATCACTAGCTTATACAGAAACAGAATTTAGTTCTGTTCTTCAAAACTCAAACCAAACCAAACCAAACCAAACCAAAAGTTTGGTTTGAGTTTTGAAGACTCAGAACGACAACAACAAATCCCAGGGTCCTGAGCTTTCATTCTTCATTCATATTATTCTTCTTTTTCTTGGTGATTCCCTTCTACCTCTCTCTCTCTCTCTCTCTCTCTCTCTCTCTCTCTCTCTCTCTCTCTCTCTCTCTCTCTCTGGGTAATTCAAAAAAATTTTTTTTTGGCTGGTGCAGCATAAGCCTCAGTCTTCCTTGCACCATATGGCTAATATTAATAATAATAATTATAATAATACATATGGCATTTAGATTTTACTCAAAGATTTTTCATCGTCTAAATAAAAATAAATACACGAAAGTTTTAGTGAAAGATGGGATAACAATGATATTAAAAAAGTTCTGAAACTTCAAATTGAAAGCCTATTAATAGTAAAGTAAGATAACGTTGTAGCCTTTCCTTTTATAACATTAGTACTGCATTTGCATCTTTACTACCTATTTGAATTACTACATTGCTGAAAAAATTCAACTATGTAGCAATGATGCAAATGCACTAACTAATGTCATAGTTTGAGGTTTTCTGCCCTAAAAAATTATTAGCCTTTCCTCTTTATTATAGAGAGGCGGCCAAAGAGTGCATTTAAACATTAAGGTTAATTATAAAAAACATCACTATACTCTGGAGAGATTCTTTTGAATTAGGGAACTGTCAATGTCTCGCCAATACATAAAGGTGGGTCTAAGAGTGAAGCGGATGAATACCAACCAATCAGATTCACTGATAGGAAATATCATTGGAGTAATAATCAAGGGTGCAATACAGGATCATTTATAGAGAAATTAAATTCTGAATGAAACACGGGATAATTTTTGTAAAGAGAAAATCATGTTTAACTAAGCTGGCTAGTTATTTTGACTTAGCCACTCATAAGCTGGATGTAGGATATAATTTCGGTATTGTTTATTTGAATTTCAGCAAAGAATTTGACTCAATCCCGCATGAGGAGTTACTGTACAAAGTGGAACGTGTTGAAATCAGAGGTAAAGTCCATTATGGATCCCACGATGAGACAGAGCGTTGCGAGTAATGACTATTCTTTACATTAGGCTAACGTAAGAAGTGGGATTTCCCAAGGATCGGTACTCAAAAACATCGCAGCTGTTGATTTTCCTCAATGACATCGACGTAGGGAAATAGGGCATGATATTAATATTTGCAGATGACGTCAAGATCGGTAGAAGAGTAGTTAATGATCAGCGCCAATTATAGCTTCTGCAGGACCATTTAGACAAACCTGAAATGGTCAGGAAAGGGGCAGCTATGTTTTAATGTAGCAATGTATTTTGCTACATTAAAACATAGTAAAACAAAATACGCGGTCTTGCACTTGAGAAATAACACTCCTAAAATAACTTATACATTTGGTGGAAGTTGAATTTAAAAACTGTGTAGGAAGAAAGGGATTTGGAAGTTAGTGTATGGTCGGACGTGAAGTTCTGTGAGCAATGCAAGAAAGGCGTCGAGGCTGTTTTTTGTTTTTTTTTTTTTTCTTTCTTTCTTTCTTTCTCTTAACTGGCTTTGACGAAAGAATAAAGAGTGTGATGTCAAAAGTTGCAGATGTCAAAATCGGTAGATTTTGAGTATCAGTAAATTTGAATATCGGTAATCGGTAGAGTAGCTAACGATCAACTATGAAATTCTCTGAGCAACGTAGACAGGGTTTGTTTATTTGTTTGTTATTTTAGAAGCATTAGCAACTAAGGCCATATTGCTCCGGGGATATGCGGTGGTCATTCCCTGACCTTTCCGCATCCTCCGTATTTGGTGGTGACGGGCTCGAACCCCGGTCTAATCAAGAAGTGTGTGCCTACCTGGCTACGGAGGCGTCAAATATTTATCGTATTTAGTAGTCACGGGCTTGAACCCTGGTGCACTCAAGGAACGCGTGCTATGCATTCTCGCTCCTGACCACTGGGCTACGTCAGGCCTCCGTAGACAGGGTGTAAGGAACGCCCAAAGTATGCTAACGATGGTTTATCGCACATTTGCTTGCAGAGATTGGGAGGCCATAATCCCACTGTATAAGGCAACTATAGAATCACACTTGGGAAACTATATTCAAGAATATAGGCATTTGTTGTTGTAGTAGAGTTTTAGGAGAATCAGAGACTAAGACCATATTGCTCAGTATATAGTGTCTGTAAATTGCGTGTGTTCTGTGGTCGATTTTCTGCTTACTGATTGAAAAAAACAGAGTTTCTGAGAGGGAAAACCACGCTGTCCTCGCCTAAGACTAACCACTCAGCCACGGAAAAAGCTCATAAAAATTCCTCACATCATCGACGGGACTCAAATTCAGATCTTTTCCACCCAGTGTGAAGAAGACGGTGATTCTACTAACTGCGCTAGCCACGAGCGCTATAGAGATAGTCTTAAAAATTTAAAAAAAAAAAAAAAAAAAGAGACATTGAGCACTTCTTGAAAGGGTCCAAAGACGAGCAACGCCATTGGGATATTGGAAAAAGAGAAACATTCAGACCCTGAAAGTGTTGGTGCTACAGGCTAACCACCTGCCAACTATGGTCCCCCTATGATTACTATTATTTGAGTCACACATAAAATTCAGTTTCATCACTTTATAGACATATCATGTATATTAAACCGCATGTATATTAAACCGCGATAGTGACTTGTTGCATATTATTTTACTTAAAATTACTTTTTTTTAAATATGCTCTGATTTTTAATGATATTAAAAAGAATAAATGTAGCTATCCTTGTTTACAATATGATTAAATTATTGAAATCAGTGTCACGGTAGAAAAGTTTTCCGATGAACTTTCCAATTATTCGACTATATAAACATATATATTTATTTATATTTGCAGAATCCACATTTAATTTTCTCGATAAGATGAACACTAAAACTCTGCTCAACTTTCTAGTTATAGCACCGACAATGAAATACTTTAGACAGGTCATTGGACTTGGAAATTTCATGTGCCATCGTAACGCATACTTTAAGAATTCATAACAAAAACGTATTTCGCATAAAAGTGAAACGTGCTTTTACACGAAAGCTTGGATGGCGATTCTAGATAGTAAAATAAATCTAAGAAACCACAGCTTTCGTGACTATTTGATTAATTTATCATTTTAATCTTCCCGCCCTCTCTCTCCTTCTCTCTCTCTGTTTATGTCCCTGTCTCTTCACGACTCCCAATACGATACAAAGTTTTTAATTTGTGAATAATAAAATTTTTCTGATATGAGTGATCCCACGAATATTTCAAATTAAGGATAATTTTTCAATTTAGAAAATTAGGAGCTCACGGAATTTTGCAAACACCACATTTTTCAATTATTTTTTTTTTTCCCCCTTTCCTATTCGGTGACGGTGACTGAAGAAGTTCGTGCTTTTGGAAGCTTTTCTCTTCTTACTTTTCAGAACTTTTATAAAAGGAAATTGAGAGATACGACAATAAATCTGATTTTCGTTGGTATATGCTGGAATTATAATATTTTTAGAATCTTCAATTACAAGCTAACAAAATCGTAGGTAAGGCATTTTTCGGTTTCTTTGCCTCAAAACCATGCTACGCTCATCATGCTAGGCGGGCGTAGCATGGTTTATCCTCACGAAAACTAAGGTTTTTCATCCAGAAAACGGGCAAATCGACCACAGCACACACACGCAACTTACACACATGACATACATGATATATAATATGGTCTAAGTCGCTTATGCGCCTATCATCCATCCTACAACAATAATAATTATAGTTTTCCTGGATCTTTTAATTATATTCTTTTTTTTGATCTTCTTGACTTTTTTTGGAGTTTTGCTAATTTCCTTTAAGCGAAAAATAAGTCAAAAACAGTTTAAATCCGTTGCATACGTCAAAAACCTGACATTTTCTCAAAGCGTGTTTCGAACACCTCGTGACATGTCTTACACAATTGTTTCTGTAACAACTGTTTTATCAGATTTGCACTAACTAGTAGTAGTCCGTCCTCTGATGAGATGGCAATACAGTTGAAAGTTCTCTTATGATATACACTAATTATTTGAAAATTGTACAAAACAGAGATAACTGGTTGTAAGGAGCTCTGGTAGGAAAGAATAATTTAAATACATTTCTTACCAAGAAGAAATGTATTTAAATTTTAGGAAATTTTAAGAGGATTTTTCGAACTTTACAATTCCGATTTTAATTAATGGCCACGAATTAATTAACTGACAAAGATTTGAAATGGTAAGTTTCCGAGTGTCTGCTAATATATATATATATACAGTAAATAAACAAATAAATTTAGAAGTCAACATGACGTCACAAACTTGTCGCACAGTCCCACAATGCTTCGAAACTATATGAGCCCATAAAATTTGAACTTTCTATAGAACATAATATTTTTATCCTATCATTTACATAGAAAATAATTGCCTACATGTTTGAGTATGAATGTTTTAATAGGTATATTATTATTATATGTATTTGCTTTTCTGTTGGAAATTGGTAAAAATATGCATATCGGTTGGTGGTAAAAGGCTGCATGACGACATGACTTATCTAGTTTGCAGTTGTATTGCCGAAATTACATGGCTAATTACTGTATAGTTAAAAATGTTTTAAGATTATTCTTATATATTTTCATATTCCATTATAGTTACAATAGGCATCTTTCCCAGTGGTTTCTATACGAAATGAGGATACACTGATGAGCAATTCCTCAATATCTGTTCCTGTGCTGTATTTGTAGCAACTCAGCCCGATGTTGGCTTTCGGCTGGCTCGGAAATTCTACTTTGGATTCTTATTACATCACTGGTATAAAAGAAATGCAAAGTTAGGTAAACAGAGTAGAAGGACATGTAACGTTTAATGGTATGCTAATTTCTTGGAAACTTTGAAGGATTTTTTTAAACAATTGGTCACATTCTTTTATAATGCGGCCACCTTTCAGGATCAGGATGTCAGTGTTCTGATTAGCTCTATACTCTTATTTTTCATATGATTTCTAGTAAAACATGTATCGAAAATTCATGCCATATCGTTTCGCAGTCACTTAAATATAAGGACTTATTTTAACATTGCACGATATGGAAAATCGAATTCTGTGAACCTACTTGTGTGTTATGCTATTCGTCTGACATCACAAATTTGTGGTCAGACGAAGCAATGGATGTCTCTCCATTGCTTGTTCAACTAACGTTGACTTTTGTATATTTACTACCTCAATGAAAAATTTTGAAAGGTTCATGACGGGAGAAGTTAATCACTTTAACTGATAATTAATAAAATTTGTTAATAAGTAACATACAGTAGAATTATGCAATTAGTTTTCCGATATCATATATTCACAAAATTACATTGTAAAAATTTGCCTTCCAGGGTTCTTTTTGTTAAATTGAAAACCACAATGGGAAATTTTTGTCGATCGTACTTTGCATTCAATAGTCCAGAAGATTTTATTGCTATTTTCATATAAAAATTATACCCCGTATTTAATTAATTTCCACGTGTATAATTTCTTTTTACTTGAGCTGCTTGTTATACTTGGTCAATATTTTTCATTATAGACGCGCAGTGGCATGTCCCAAAGTTATTTTGCTTTTTAGTAAAAGATTATTGGTACGTTGAGAAAGTATGGCGCATAAAATACTACGTAAAATAACTACATTTATGCAGACTTAAACCTGGGTTATAGATTTACTTTTAGTAACCGGACTGGGTAATATTAGTAAAATATGCAAAAAGCACATTAAATTATTGGATTATAGAGGTTAAAAGATTATCATTTCGTATAAAAAATTAAAATATGACACCTAAATCACATAGTCTATCCTTAAACAATTCACCAAACTGCCATCTTTTCGATGGATTTCTTCCATAACCGTTGGCGAGAAACATACGGAAAACTCATGATTTATAAATCCACAGGCTAGATTCTACTGAGGTAATATTACTATAATGAAATGGAACTTGAACTGTAACGGTATCTAGACTTCAAATTGAGACAACTATTCCATACTTAAACTTGCTCGTTAGGAAGAAAAAATCACATTTACCAGAAACTGGACGTGCAGATAATTAGAATTTCATAATGTAGTACGGCAATATAATAAAATATGAAGCAAATATGAAGCTTAGCAAAGCACCGTGAGCCCTTCACATATTTATCCAACTACGTGTTCTCAAAACTTTTGATCATATACGATATCGCTGAGATAAAATAAATATATTCAGATGCTTCGATTTCCAATGTCATAATAAATTGAAGTATCGGCTCGAATGCTGCAAGCTCGCTGTATCAGAGCTAGTAATGAAATTACATGATTTAAGCAAAGGTACTGGTTATGGAGAAACTTAGCTATGTCATGAATTTATGAGGAAGCAGATAGCATCCAGCCGATTATAAATGACACAATAAAACCTAGTTACGGCCCAACTAGAGAAACTACGCTTGTGAATGTGGCATTAATAATCGTAAGGCAGGAAGAGACGCTAAATATTTATGATAATATCCATCTCCATGTGAGCTAAAGTTTTGACTGCTGTTTCTATAAAACATTGATATTCACGAATACCTGGCCATATTGCATTACTAACTGTTTCTGGAGTTTATGAAATATAAAATATCTCAGAATGCGTTTAAAACGAAACATTTCTATTTTAGGTTCTCATATTTTTATTCATTTCGTATGGTTTATTATTCTCATTAGGAGGACGTTCCCCTCCTTCCCTAAAAGAATGCGACACAATTAAAATTAATGTTTTCTTTTTTCTTATTTTTTGAGAAATTATTGTACATTCGTTTCAGAAGACACAAATACTAAGAGAAACATTTAAAATGTGCCGATTCGAAAATTATTACAGAATATACATTTCTTATCCAAAAATTTACTCAAAAGAGACATCCAAATGTGAAATTCATATAACTCCACCAATGTTTATCTCAGTTACATGAAACAAAGTACACTTTGTATAGAATTTTTTTCTGGATATTTACCATCTTCAGTTCGCTTCTTTCAAAAGCATAATTCAGTTATGACAAAAAAAGTCACAAAGAGCTTAAATTGTAACCCACTACGAAATATGAATTTATTTTACAAACTGAGCACTAGTTAACACACCAAAAATAGTACATCGCAGTGGCGACTGGTTATAAAATGCCATTGAGCCATAGAACTGCCACAATAATACTGCAAAGTGGATACCTTTTTAGATTTATTACTGATTTATACAGAGTGATTCACTACCAATGCGACAAACTTGCAGGAGGTGTAGGGGGCACAAAGACGAATCGGAATCACATAGCATTGCAGGGTTCGAAATGCCTTCGTCATGCGGTAGAGGACGTTGAACGGGAGGTCGCGTGAACAGCGATCCCGCTGGAAGTCAGCATTTGCGAACAGTTTCTGTTGAAGAAACCAAGTAGCAAAAGTCCTCTGGAGTGGATAATCCGCAGGCTCCAATGATTGGACGCATTGCAGATGGTATGAACTCATTTGGTTTGTTGACAGTATCCTCCATACAGTGGATTGGGAAATACCCAATCGTTGGCCTATCGCTCGAGTACGAGTACTCGGATTGCCTTCTGCAAGACGTAGGACATTCTCCTCATTGTCTGGCATCCTCGTCGTTCGCTCTCGATTCATGGTACCTCTCGTGAAACAACCAGTCTCACGTAACCTTCTGTGCACACGTGCGAAAATCGTATGATGAGGAGCACGCCTGTGCGGGGAAACGTTCCTGGTACAAGCGCAGATCGGCGCGCCCGTTACAGTCCGCAGCTCCATACGCGAGGTGCATGTCAGCCAGTTCAACGTTTGAATACTCATCCATCCTACTGCCTCGGGAAGCGGTTCGCAAATGCTGACTTCCAGAGCTACGCTTTAAAACTCCACATTAATTAGAAGGATGATTGATTATACCAGATAAGGCTGGTACCGGTTTCTAGTCTCGGGTGCTTTTGTTTGTGTTTATTGGCAATGAATAAGATAATTTATTAAAATAATAACAATAATAATAATAATATCGAAAAGAATTGTTCTAAACAAAAAAAGATATCAGTTGATCAAAGAAAGTGTGCGAACCCAAGGCCGTACTAAAGACCCCAACCCACAAGCTATACTGGGACCGCGCCATAATAATGGACAAGACAATCGCGCACAACAGATCAGACATAACCCTCCTCCACAAGAAGGAAAAGGCAACCTATCTGATCGACATAGCGGTGCCTAACACTGGCAATCTCCAGAAAACCCACGAGGAAAAGATCAGGAAGTACACAGACTTAAGACAGTAGATCAAAGAGATGTGGCATACATAACAAGTAACGACCATCTCGATCATCGTGTCAACCACCAGTATAGTGCCAAAAAACTCTCAACAAGAGCCTAACAGCCACATCGAACACCTACAAGGAACTCCATAAAGGTTCAATCCTGAACACCTGTAAGATAGTCAGAGGGTTCGTCGGGCAACAGTAGTAACAGCCGGACATAGCAACCACCCTGTGCACTTGGTATGGGCTGGACTCCCCATCAGGGAGAAATAATAATAATCCTTTTCTAGTTGTAATCTGATGATAAACTTGAAATTAAACGATTAGGTAGGCCTTTGCCTGATTTAAATAGTATTGAAAAGCAATGTGCTAACAAAAAAAAAGAAATATGTTTTTATTTGTTTTGGCAATACTAGTTGAAATCATCAGTGGCCGCTACTGGTACATCGAAAAATGGCAGCAGATCAACAGAAATCACGAAATCCATTAAATTGACAAAATTTGAACATGTGTTAAGTGACATATCTGGTAGTAAGGTGGTTAGTATGTTACATGGTCCGTTGCACCTGGTTGAGAAATACAATACCTCCTTTAAGGTTAACTATGGAGTAGGGATTCTGTTGCTGCGTGTGTAGCGTGAGTCTCTGCTGAAATTGGGACTGTTTTAACTGTACCCCATTTGGTTTCTTTTGAATAAGTGCGGATGCAACTAAAGACACCAGGCGTGAGATAAGATGTCCGTAAATAGTATGTGTTCTATAATCGGTCTGCTTGTTTTGTGGGATGAAAAAACTCGATTTTCAGGAAGAAAAGAGACTGTGGTTGCATTTCTGTAATTACTGTCCCTCTATATCCAAACTATATCAAGAAAAAGACCTGTTGCAAGTTGAAGAAACCTCATTACATATAGCATTTTAATTTGCTTTTAATTATTTAGTCTTTCAGAAAACAAGGGTGAATTTGGTACTGGATAAGACATACATCAATTAATAAACTGTACAATAACCATTGTACATTGGAGGCAGATCAACAGAAACTTGTGAATTGTGAATCTCGTGCATGCAGCGTGCCTGCTCCTTTCGCAACAGGAAAATATTCAGATTTAACTCGACCTGTCTTCGCAGACAGCACGGTGATTATAATCACCGACAGTTTCCCGGCGGGTGGAAAATGCCTGGGTTCGAATCCTGTTGATGACGAGAGGAATATTTATGGGTTGTTTTTTTTTACAGCATGGTTGAGTTATTCGATCTCGGGCGAAGATTGCATGCTTTTTTGATTCCGGAAACTCGATTTTTTTTTGCCAGCAAACAGCAAACCAGCCGAAGAATACATGCAGTTATATACAAAACATACTCACGCATCACGTCTTTAGTTTCTTTGGCACTTAACACACGCACACAAACTTTTAACTGCATTTAGAAGTGGAGTGCAGCCACATTTTAAAAAATATTTGAGAATGGTTGACACTCGCATTCCGCCCTGGACTTAAGTTTTTATTCCGTCACACTGATATCCTGATACCCAGTGACTTCGTTGCATCTGCGAAAAATCTAATCCACCCAATCTAAACCAAATACTCGCGTTCTCTACTACTTGCACTGAAAGATAATTCTTTCAATGCTAGAATTCTAAGAATGATTTCTTTGTACCATTTCAGATTTCTCGTTTAATTCTTTAGGAACAAAGTGAAGAATAGAACTCTACGCATAACTCAGCCTATTAAGAATGAGAATAAAAAGTACCAATTTCTTTTCAGAAAGAATTAGTAATTTGCTGTGCTATGTTTTTAAACTTTCATCAGCTTCTATCATGTTCTATTCATTGGAAAAAATGTAATGTTAAGACAAGGCATGCAACATAAGATCTAAAGGGTTACAAATAATTAAGCTATAATTCTGTCCAATCTAATACACGTAGATGGCTCGTCTGAGTAATTCAAATAAAAATGGTGGACAAGATCCAAAAGACATTTCAAAATGAAATTCAAATTGCAGTTATGTGCAAAGTAATCTGAAAATAGATGAGATAATTACCAATCAGGGAGTTACTATCCTTACACCATTCTACTGTTTTGAGTAAAATTCTGATTTGAGTCTTAAGTTATTGCTGCTGAATCCAAAATATACGAAAAATCTTATATGAAAAAACGGAAAATACAAGTATTGTAATTAGTATTCTTTCGACTGCTTTTCTATGGAATTTTTGAAAAAGTGGCCGACCTTTATATCAGAATTTTGGTTTGGTTTTTTACTTTTTATGGCATTGGCAGCTTTAATGGCACAAGGTGTGTGTGTGTGTGTGTGTGTGTGTGTGTGTGTGTGTGTGTGTGTGTGTGTGTGTGTGTGTGTGTGTGTGTGCGAACAAATCACGCAACTCTCGCCTGAGACCAGCCACGTTGTGAAAAAAAAAAGAAAAAAAAGCCCATAAAAATTCGTCACATTATTAATGGCATTCAAACTCAAGCGTCTTCACCCAGTGGAGGTAGGACCGTAATTATATCCACCGTACTACACGCGAGTGCACAGAAGATGGGATGAGAAAAACTCATATTTCTTATTCCAATTGTTTAAACTGCAAAATTTTGAAACAAAATTTAAATAAATTGAAAGGAAGGGGGGAAACTTTTCGACCATCTGGAATGAATTTACTAAATACAAAATAACGAGAATACGAGATACAATTACTATCTTATTAATGGCTTTAAGATAATCGAAACGGAAGAATTGAAATCTTTTATTTTAGCTTTGAAAGCATAGTTATTTTCAGATAGAAATATTTTCTCTTCATCTGGTGTGCCATTACCTCTCCGAAGTATTAAGTAACATGTCATCTGCATGACTCTTGAGTTAAAATGCCACGAAACATCATGATTCATTACTTCTATTAAACAGTGAAGATGTTCAACGAGGTACGTATAATGACCTTCCTGAGTCTGTGGCGCTCCAGCAGTGATTATGAAGTGCTTTTACGGTGAAAGTGTTATTATCGGTCGTCAGGCGAAATGTTCAGACTTCCTATAAGTTTTTAGATATTCATGATTATTATAATTTGGTGATTACAATTTCGATTGCTACGGTGTAGCAGTCGAAAAATATTCATATCATTTGTAAAATATTAATAATATAACTTAAGCAACCGTCGTTATTTAGATTACGTTGTGAAAAACTTTTGGATAGCATTATACCTTGAATTTTGTATGCCCACACTTAGTACACTTGCCAAGTGTGGGCATACAAAGTATGGCACCTTTACGTTATGAGTTTATGGCAGTTTGAATCTCTAAAACATTATATAAATCAACCAATGGATACATTGCAGTCTTAATTCATAGTTCTAAACCTGTGCAAAAGTTGTCTCCATTTATCAACAGTTCTTGAAGAAATCTGATAATTTCGCTGTTTCAGTGTAAGGTTTTTTTACACTGAAACAGCGAAGGGAAGATTGTGTCATTGTAAATAATATTTGACCTAAAAGAATAATATTTGTCTGTTATAGTAGAGTTATAATAACTTATTGATCAGCAGTAGCTGCTTTTTGACGTCCAGCCTGAATAATAATAAACCAAATAAACATCAGCAAAACCAGAAACATAATTAGAAAAAAAAATAATAAAATAATAATAATAAAAGTAAGGAATTAGAGTTAAGATCATTTTTTCTATTTCTGTTTCGTATTTTAGTGATGTTTATTTAATTCATTATCATTCGACCTGTACTTCAAAAAGGGGACTGATGTTCAATAAATTTACACTACTCTGTGTAAACGAATTTACACAGAGTAGTCTCAATTCCAAATGCCTTTCATTCTTAGTACATCATGTTACCCTTCAACTCCTATACTATAATTAAAATTGACTCGCGCTCTTTATTTATTTGAAAAATAAAATTAACTGATATGTCCTTATAGAATGACGTAGCTGTGCCATTCCATAAATATCGATATCTGAATTACGGAAATGATGCCAATCTGATAAAAGCAAAGGATATTCAGAGATATTGGCATAAACATCAGCACTCATTACTTCTGCTAAACAGTGTAGGTGCAGTATTCGCTTGACAAAAAAATACATCTTCGGGCTGAAGCAGAAAGACTCTCCTCGTTACGGTTTATACTGTAGCACTGTGCGCTATCCATGCCATGCAGGCTAAACCTTGACTCATCAGAAAAAATTACTTTTTTCATGTGGTTTCTATTAGAGTTAACACTAGCAGTACCTCTTGCGAAAATTTCGCAATTGGTAGCAGATTTTTTCTCCTAAAGAAATGTATTCCGTGTTCGGTCGTGAGTAGGTAAGCCGGTATGCGTCGAAGCCTTTCTTATTGCTGTAAAATAAAACTATTCTTTCTTTTAAAGCAGCACTAGTAGAGAAAACTGGCCCGTTCTGTAAGATTATTATTATTATTATTAGCCATATGGTGCAAGGAAGCCTAAGGCTTACACTGCACCAGCCAAAAAAAATTCCCCAGTTACCCTGAGAGAGAGAGAGAGAGAGAGAGAGAGAAAGGAATCACCAAGAAAGAGAAGAATGATGATATCCAGCTCAGAACCCTGGATGTGCACAAGCCCATACTCACCAGATGTGAGCCCCTGGGGTGAAATAAAACTATTCCAAATTTTTATATTTTCTCATGTTTCTGCACAGGTAGGAAGAAATCTCTTCAATTTGAGACCAAATCAGTTTGACCTATCGTACACACTGGCTACAGCTAGCTGCACCCGTTCCGAAAATTTCCCAATTGGTAGCAGAGTTTTTTTATTATTATTATAATTTATTTATTTATTATTTATTTTTTTTTGGAACAAAGGACACGATTGTGCGAACGTGCAAATTGTTAATCAGATAAATAGCTAAAGTGCAAATTGTTAATCAGAAAAAAGTCCTTATCAACTGAGACAACTGTTTGTTTAACAGTAAACATCTTCCTGTGGCTCCATCTATGAAGTGAATGTTGAACTATTCTCGTATGTAGTACAAAAGTGGCCTGTTCCGTAAAATAAAACTATTCGGAATTTTTTAATTTTAACGACTTCCTGCACATCCAGGAAGAAATATCTTTAATTTGATACCACTTCCAGCCCAATTAGTTAATTCTATCGTTTACACTGACTGTCGAAAGAAAATGGCTTTCGTATTAAATAGTATACAGATATCCTGTTGCCCATATTCAGAGTAACGCGAGTAAAGACTACTGGGAAAGACCGCTGCTGTAGAAATATATAAATTAATAGATTGTAATCATTCATACTACAGAGTTAAAATAGCACTAGTAGAATCCTGCACAATAAAACAGCTGCAAAGCAGAGGAGTTGTTTTGTTATTATTTCTCCCTGATGGGGATTCCACTAGGTGACGGTTGTTGTTGTTGTTATTTGGTTTTTAGGAGCATTAGCAACTAAGGTCATATTGCTCCAGGAATATGCGGTGGTCATTCCCTGACCTTTCCGCATCCTCCGTATTTGGTGGTGACGGGCTCGAACCCTGGTCTAATCAAGAAGCGTGGGCTACGCACTGCTGCTCCTTCCCACCTGGCTACGGAGGCGCCCTCCGTGACGGTTAGTGGTACCAAATGCACAGGTGTTCAGGGTTGCAACTTTCTGGAGATTCTTGTAGGCGTTCTCTGGGAGACCTATTGCTGCTAGGATGTTATGTAGGGTCTTTGGCATCATACCGGTGGTTGACACAATGATGGGGACAGTCGTTACTTGTTGCACATCTCTTTGATCTCATGTCTTAGGTCCGTGTACTTTATGACCTTTTCCTTGTGGGCGTTCTGGAGGTTGTCAGTGTTGCACACCACTATATCGATCAGATAGGTAGCCTTTTCCTTCTTGTCGACAAGGGCTATGTTCGGTCTGTTGTGCAGGATCGTCTTGTCCATTATTATGAGGGTCTCAGTGCAGCTTGTGGGTTGTGGTCTCTTTTACGGCCTAGGGTTCATTCTTGTAATATCGTAAACTTTCTTTGATTAGCTGGTGTTTTTGCGCTAGCTTCTGATATATTATCCTGGCTACCTGGTCGGGTCTACGAGTGTATTCCATCTAGTGATCACCCTACATCCTGCAGTGATGTTTTGGATCGTTTCTGAGGCCATCTGGCATCGTCGATATGTGTCATCTGTCACTATAGGCTCCTTGGCGATGTATTTCTATAGTTGCAGGTGGTCTGCGGGGTAGTACAGTGGTTTCGTAATCGTCCTCCCCCACACCGGTTGGAAAACGCCCGGGTTCGAATCCCGTCGATGGCGCAAGGAACTTTCTGGACTTTTTTCACTCCGTGGCTGGGTTAGTCAGTCTCAGGCGTAGATAGCAAGGCTTTTTCCCCAGAAAAACTGGGATTTTGGTCCACGAAAATCGACCAGAAAACATACGGAATTTACAGACACAATACACATGGGTAAGTGCAAAGTGTGTTACATGTCTAACTGCACCATGGGTTTCCCCCATCTCCGCGTTGCTTTCATTGTGGGTGTACCAGTCACTGGGAAGGCCAGAGATTTAAAAGTGTGTGGATAATGTGAGTGTGTAATGTTATGTACCGTTGTTCCTCTGGCCATTTAGCCACTGGACCCCTACTTAGGCCCAGCGTTGCCCGCACTTCGCCCCGTGGGGGCAGACCAGGTACCCAGTAGTTTATATTTGTACTCCGCCAGGTCCTGCCACCTAGTTTCCTGAGATTTCAGTGGCTAGAACCTATAAAAAAAAAAAAAAAAAAAAATTGCATGGGGATATTGCGCTAGAATTGGAAAAGCCAAAATGGTGGGCGAAGAGTGTAATTTAGATACGGTTATTTTTGACGTGTGGGGCATTCACTTGTGTACAGATAGAGTGGGGCGGGGAGAATAAAGATTGGGGGATGAAGACGGAAGAATGTGGTCAATAGGGAAGATTACCCCAGGTGGAATCAGTGGAGTATGCTCATGCTCCACCAGAGGGAAGAGTGGAGTCGGAGAGGAGGGGAGGAGGCAGCGAAGCCGTCTCCTCGCCCCCCCCTCCCCCGCCTGGGTGAGGGAGAAGAAAGGGTCGGACAAGGGAGCCACCTCAGATCACCAATATGGCGCGTATGCAGCAAAGCTGCGGCTTCGTCAGGTCCGCGACAGCGTCCCGTTCAATAGTTGGTCAGTCTTGGGATAGGATCCCGTCCACTGCTAGTCCAATAATCCTATGCGATTCACATTCCTTTAGATGTTACCTCACTCCCCTAAACGTTTGTACCAATATTTTTGAGACACCCTGTATAATAGATTTTTTTTTTTTTTTTTATGGTTGCTAGTGTTGATTGATGGCGTGCTCGCCATCCTAGTCTTGGATGGCGAGAACGAATCCTTCAGTTTCGCGGAAGAGCGTCTGGCTCGTGAGCCATGCATTGGAAGCCATTTTATCCATGTGGTCTTTAAGGAGGTCACTGGAGGGTCTTCCATGGAGTACCTTCTTTGCCCATCTTTCTAGTTTCGTTTGTTCCGTCTGGGCGGGAGGGGTCTCCTCGCTTACGCCAAGTTTGGTATACAGCTTATCTATCTTTCTTATGGCCTGGCTCAGTGGCGCTGTGTTTTTCTAGGCTTGAGACCGACTAACTCAGTCACGAAGTGACTGAGTTAGTCGGTCTCAAGCGTAGATAGAAAGGTTTTCCTCCCCAGAAACTGGGTTTTTTCGTCCAGCTAAACAGGCAAATCGGCCAAACACACGCAATTTACAGACACAATACACGTGGGTATATGTAAGAAATTACCGGATGACTCTAATATAATAGTTTTGTTTGCTTTCTTTCTAAACTATTAATAGTCAATCTCTCTAAGGTTGACTTTGGGTGACCTTGGAAGGTCTTGGTCATCATTGTTCTTGTTTTTCTCATTATATCCTCCAGCTTGATGTTAGTCCAATCTGTAATCCCGAAGGAGTATATTAGCACTGGAACTCGTAAGTGATTATGGTTTTAACTGTGTTCCCTTCGTTCAGCTTTGCTTTTCTGAGTCTCTGATGGTATTTTTCAGTCATCGCCTTGTGCTCTAACTGCTGGGCCTACATCATCCCCGGGTATTTGTATATCTCTCCCACAGTCATGGCTTCGATCTCTTTACCACTCTGCAGCTGGTAGTTTCGGCCGAATAATTTCCCCCCGATGCAATCCGTGGGTCTTTCATTTGTCTAGATTAATTTCCATCCCGATATCATTTGCTGAATCTTCGGTGATTCGGAGTAGTTGCTTCTCAGTTGCCGCATAGAGCTTGGTGTCATCCATGTACATCAGGTCGGAGAGGGTTTACAGATTTTTGATTTCTTCTTTGAGGTTATATCCATACTTGCTGTTGAGCTTGGTGGATAGCGGGTTGAGTGCTAGATAGAACCACAGTAGGCCCAGTACATCTCCCTGAAAGATTCCTCCCATGATGGGGATCGGTCTGGTTGGGACGTTCTCGACCTTGATGGTGGTACTCCATTTCGCCATGGTTGCTTCTAGGAAGTTTGTCACTGTCGAATTGACTTTGTAGATCTTCAGCTTCTCTATTAGTCAGCTATGGAGCACGGAGTCGACTGCCTTGCGGTAATCTATGTAGACAGGTTGCAGCGCTTCTTGTAAGCTTGCTCTATAACTGTGGCATCGATAGTTAATTGCTCTTTGCATTCGTTCTGCTTTTTTCGCCCTGATGTTCTGGCTCCGAAGTGGTCTGATATCTTCTTGGTTATGCAGCTGGTCAGGATCTTGTACATCGTTGGGAGATAGGTGATCGGCCTGTATTTTGCCCGAATTATTATTATTATAGAGGTACTAGACCAGGGTAACCACTGATCATCTTTAAAGGCAAAAATAATTTCGTATTTCCTTTAATTTGAGGGTGTCTTAGTGACTTTTGATTAGACAGTTTACACAAGTAACTTTTTTTTTGTAGTATCTTATGCGTAGAGACGTCAGGCACATTTAACTGGAATAAAGACCTCCTTGTTGAAGAAACTGTTCAATATGACCAATATTTCTATTTCTTTGATGGTGTATTGTTTCTTTAATAATGCATGTAAGGTAGAGTAACTCTTCTTGTTTTCGTTCGGTATATGTATATGCATACATCACACAAACGTAAATAAAATGCTTTTATTGCCTTTTTGATTAGTCCTGGCTTTTGGTTTCATACTGTATACCTGAAGGATAAATTAAATTAAATGCGCTCCATTTATAAATAACCTATTACTTACAAAATTCAGTGAAAGAAAGTTTCAATCTCAAAGAAATGGAATGAAATGGAATTTTCTGTTTAATTTAGTGAAATAAAACTCACTATCACAACAGGATAAATAAAGGATGAAATAAGGAGTCTACATGTCACCAGATCAAACAAGTGTCGATTGATTGATCTTCACTTTGTTATACAAGAGGGATTTCTTCCTGGCATACAAAGCACAGATTTCTGAAAAGAAAGCTTTTGCGTCACAGAGACTTGTTGTGAAAGAGAAACTTGTCAATTCCTAACACGACACTCGAGTAGTGAATGATGAATTGAGGGCTTCACTTATTTTAGGAAATTCCCGATGCGAGGATGTTGTGTATTTACTAAAAAATAAAAATTGCCTTGCTGTCACCGTCTATCCATCTTCTCGGATCTTGGAATTCTTTTTAGCAATTCTAGAAGAACATAATAGTGCTACAAGAAGCAGGTATAAAGTGGCTTATATAAATGTATCTGTCTGTCTAACCTTATTCCATTCTTTAAAAATTCGGGTTATTTTTTACCAAGAAATGTTTGCTAAAGCAAATAGGTATTTTCCAGTTTGAAATTCTTAATTTTTGCAGTTTACACTGAGATAAGTTCCAGCACTACGGATAACTGGTGTTCCGATATTTATTCTTTACCAGATGTAGAGATATAAACTGTAGATTGCATAAATTCTTGTCTTTTTTATATGAATGGTTTTTAAATATAAATTCAATGGGTATTTAAATTTATAAATTCCCACAGCAACTGTGTCTCTTTAAGAGTGGATCTGCTCGTAAAATTGGCGAATACAGTAAGAGGCTAACTCTGGCATTTCGAAATATTAAAGGGTATTGTACAAAGTTACTAAGTTTAGGAAATTAATATTATTTATAGCTTTTCGTCTTCATTGATATGTTACCATTTGTTTTAGACATTCATGCGTTTTTATTGAATAACATGCATGCGTTTTTATTGAATAACATAGTCTTGCTATAAATACTATAATACAAAAATTCTTAATCTGATAATAGTGAGATTATATAATCTGATTGTGAATGTGTACAGATAGCCAGTTAGGTTTCATGGTGAATATAGAGTGAGAACAAAGAGAACCGTATTTCTGTTATTGTTCTGATTGACTGGTTGTTTAGATTGGGTCTTCTATCACATTACCATCAAAATGGTCGATGATCCCCTGGACCATCGACCATTTTGGTCATAATGCGATTAATATGGTAGTGGATGTGATATTTTTATTTTTCATTGTGGTCTTTTTATGTACTGTATTATGTCTGTAGACGCACGGATCGATTTTTTTCATGTAGGATGAAAAACCTGGAATAACATAACGGAAAAATGCTGTTCCCTCAACATAAAACAGCTGCGATTGTACCTGTGTATTAAGAATTCCTCTAGTCTCTGACGGTATTCGAACCTAGACCCGTCCAAACGCGTGACAAATGCTGATTCCACTATACTGTCATGGAGGACCATTTTTCTGCATAAATCGAGTATGATACATTGAAGCCAGTGAATATCAGTCATTTTTATCAAGCTACTTAATACAGAATCTTTCAAGAGTTGATTTTCAGCTTATTGTGCAGGCTCCATGGGCTCTTAAAGTATGAGTAACAGAATATAGAGAAATACTCTTTGATAGAGATAAGTACAGTATATTGTCCGTAAGCGTGTCACAGCTGATTAAATGGGTAATCCCGGGGGAAGGGGGGGACTGCTATAGAATTGCCAGTGGCCACATCACATTACAGTTAGACAAATTGAATAAATACAATCGAGTTACCACCTACTTCATGTTCTGCCTTATTAGCACTGAGCGAGACAGATTAATAGCCTATAACGATTAATAGTAAACTTACGCTAACGCCACATAAAATACAAAACAGCAAATATTCTTTAGTTAATATATATATATAGCACAAATTTGAAATTATTAGATTACAGACTAGGAAGGGAATTAATACATGATTTACCGTGGCTGACACTCCAATATCTAAAGTCGAAAACTGTCCCCGAAGAAGAAAAGCAGTGACCAACTATCTCGTGGTACCTTGCATATTGATATTGATGACTGATCTGTTCATCTGAAAGCGCAAGGATATTTATTTTTGGTTTTCATTAGATAATTCAGACATATTAAAAGAATGATCGCTAAGTTTTGCAGTACTGTAAAGGTTTCCTGCGTTCATCAAGCAAATATTTAACTCCGGGGGCTCACATCTGGTGAGTATGGGCTTGGCACACCCAGGGTCCTGAGCTGGATATCATCATTCTTCTCTTTCTTGGTGATTCCCTTCTACTTTTGACTCTCTCTCTCTCTCTCTCTCTCTCTCTCTCTCTCTCTCTCTCTCTCTCTCTCTCTCTCTCTCTCTCTCTCTCTCTCTCAGGGTAACTCGGGAACTTTTTTTTTTCCTGGTGCAGCATAAGCCTCAGGCTTCCTTGCACCATATGGCTATTAATAATAATAATAATAATAATAATAATAATAATAATACTAACAGCTATCAATGATTGTTTAAAGCAACAAAAATACTATTGTATATCAACTTTTTTTTTTTTTAATTTTTCATTCTTGTTATTACTGAATCCAGTACTTTGTTAGAGTATTGTTACAGTATTTATGATAAGACTAGGTGCGTCAACATATTTTTACAGAATACTATAATAATGATCCAGAACCATTTACATCGAAAAAATCGAAAATATCTGGGAGGAAGGGTGCAAAGATTTCTTGTCTTTCTCTTAAAGATGAAACAGGTCGTATAGAAGTATAAAAAAAAAAGCAACGATGAACCTGAATGTGGTATTCCTTTTGTGCATCTGTCTATGTTTGTTAAACATCAAAGCAGTTAAGGCAATGAGAAGTCAATATATTGGGTCTGTAATTGCGTGTGTTCTTAGGTCGGTTTACTGTATTCTGAACAAAAACCCGGGTTTCGGAGTGGGGGAACCTTGAAATCCTAGCTTCGGACTGACTAAGCAACGTTTTGAAAAAGCACACAAAAATTACTCACTTCATTGACGGGATCTAAACTCATGCCATTTCTACCAGGTGCTGAAGGGTAGTAATTATAACTACTGTGCTAACCACGAGGACTTTCATTTGTCTGAATGAAAGTGCTCGCGGAGTTTATTTATTTTTCATGAATGTTTTTTGAACCTCATGAATTTATTTATTTTTATGTTTTTTTTTTAATTTATGAACTGATAAATATGATATTTATGATATATTTTTTATATCATGAATTTATTTATTTTTATATTTACATTTTCGTATAGTTTGCAGAAAGAATATCAATGAACTTGTATAAAGAAAAGTGCTGCTAATGCAAAAAGAATGTAATGACAATAATGATGATTTGGTTAAAACAATTCATTATCATCTTTGCCATAAATTATCAAAAGATAATAATCTCCACAATAAGAAAACGGGGCCTTTTGGTTATTTCAGCAGCGAATCGCTTGAAAATACATCTTGTACTTTTTCTTTCTTCATGTGCATGCATTTTAATTATCCTGAAAACGAATTCAATTGTAAGATCGTGTAGGAAACAAATTTATTTTCGTTTATTTTGGGTCTCTCTATAAAAATTGCAATTATGGGAACTTCAGAAAGCAGCTACGTCTGCGTGATTTGATTATTACTTTTATTATCGAAAATAATCCCATTTAGAAAACAGTAATCTCTCTCTCTCTCTCTCTCTTTGGTAGGCCAATTTCAAATTCGGAAATTGAAAAATCACAGTTTTCAGCAATTTTTGTTTCTTTTTATTTCCTACCGAAATAAAACGAAACGAAACATTCAGTTAGTTTTCTTTATTCTAATCTATTAGAGTAAATAGGCAAGCAGAACTTAGTGAACTATCACGGCAGGTTTCATTTTGTGCTGAACATTCTTGGTTTATTGCTATTCGGTTGAAATAACCTTCCTCTAGTTCTTCCGCAGATCCTATTTAAAGAATAATTTTCTTCCTGGCATAGTTTATAAATCACAAAACCCACTTCTGCCTATTGGAAATTTCAGTAGCGTTTGTCTTGCTCAACTTATTTCTTCTTTTAATAGTAAATTTACTTTAAAAAACGCCTATCTCAAGCTTCGAGCTTTTATGGATCTATCGTTGGAATAATAGCTAAATAAGTATCATAATATTTTCATAAGTAAAGAGCAAAGCGTTCTGTTATAGCTACTGGACTAGTTAGAATTCCTTGTAGAGTGATGAAATGTCGCATGTAATGCCTAAATTTATAAGGGGAAGTCAATTTTATTTTAAAGAGCATTAAATATTAAAATACTTTAATAGCATCTGATACAAAAGCATCTTGATACGTTATCGGTCCTGTCCTGGACATGTTGAATGACCTACGATTTATGTAAATGCAACCAGTTACTCAGGAAGTCGTGCAAGTTCATAATCGAAAAAAAATAATAATACACTTGTAATAATAATAATCGAAAATATAATAATAACAAATAATAATAATCAAAAAAAAATAATACAAATAATATAGGTTAAGAGTTAAGACAGCAGGCGTGTACAAAAACCAGTTACAGAGGCCCGTATTGTATCAAAGTGATGATAATAGCAAATTCCTATTATTCGATATTCATATTGACTTACTGTTCTTTAAACTCACTTTGCAGTTGATTATCAAAACGATATTCTATCTGCTCCTTCCAAACAAAAATTTCGAATAATTTGTTCTGTAAAGAAGATAAGAAAGGGAAAAAGGCAGACATTAGGATAATAGTTTCAACGAATCTTTTGGCGGTGGGTCAAACATGATTATTCTATTGATTGTGTATGTGTGTGGGGGGGGGGGGATTTATTGTTTTAATTTAATTCGATTTTTACCCTACTGACGTCACAATCCCACCTCAAAAACGCAAATCTGACTGCAATTCACAGAAAATTCTAGATAATTCTAGGATGTGTAAAGCGGGTATAAGTAGAACATTAAAGACACATTTATTTACAAAAAAATTATAAACCTTTAATGAACATTATATACAACATTTACATAAAAAACAAATAATTACATACATGCATATCAGTTTCCATATATATGAACCATACTAGTACAATACACTGTCTCTCTCTCATCAAATATTCTCAATTTACATATCATTAACATCAGTTTGCATCAGTTGTATCTTATTTAATATGAATCCTCGAGGATTAATCAATCATTCTCTTACATTACCAATTTGTATCAGTTACATCAGTAATACTCATTTCAACTCTTGTTACTCTTTTTGTATATTTGTTTCTAGCCTTTAGCACATGAAATGTATTACAAATGTATTACCTCTTACCTCAGTAATATTCACTATAGATCACCCATTCTACCTTAATTACTCTCTAGTTATCATCTTAGTCATCCCCTTTACCACCCTTACGTTATTTCATTATCATTAACATTCATAACAAATTGTCTCAATTGTCTCAGTTAACTAACTTGCCAAATACAACAGGAATGTTCTTTTTTTAAAAAGGACTATCACTCAATTGCTTTCAGAACCAGGTTAAGTCCTTGAGTTCAGGATTTGAGAAAAAAAAAAAAAACAGGAACAGACTTACGTTCCGGAATGGCCGCTACTTCCAATTTCCTTGCGTTCAGGCTTCCTTCGTGGCAGACAGGCTTTCTTCCATTTCTCGGGCACTCTGCTTTCCTTAGGGGCGAACAGGCTTTCTTCCATTTCATGGGAACACTGCTTTCCGATGCCGGACCAGACTTTCTTTCTCTTCTTGGCTCACTTATCTGCACAACTTTCAACGCACATGTTCCCACTCTTCCATACCTCCAAAAAACCATCATCACTTTCAGTCTGCAGTTACTTGCATCCTCTATGCCTCACTACCCATTTCTCTCAAGTTTTTTTTTCTTTTTCTTCTTCATCTTGCTACCACGAGATGTGAACTCTGACCACCAAAAAATCTACTCCCACTTCAACCCGCAAACTCACGATCCTTTCGACCACAGTGAAGTCAGATACAGAATGGACACTTTTGCTCAAATTACTCTCCCCGAACTTTACTCTTTCCCTCAAGTTTGGAACGCCTCCCCCAATGACTCCAACCAATCTCCATACTGTTTAATTTTTTTCATTCCTTCCTATTTGCTAAAACATCTCACCCCAGCTGTCTCCCTAGCGCACAAACCAACCGTTCTCTAGAAATTTCTTATTTTTTTCACACAGCAGCATGACCTTTTCATGTTTGCCGGTAACCTCCAAAACATTCATTTTAGTGTTCACACTTTCTCTGATAAATATGGCCAACTTATCCAAAATTCAGTCACCCTGACGCCGTTTTCTTTTGACGCGAACACTGGACGTCCGCTAATTTCCTGTTTACTTTCTAACGGTGGCTTAAATCAAAAGAAACGCTTCGTAATCCCGTTTCACGGTCCTATTATTCTTGCCCTCAACACCCCTTTCACGCTTGTTCTCAAATGGCACCTCCTTCTCTAGTGCTGTCCCTGTTTGCTCTCTATATTACTCGAAATTACCTGTTTCCATTTAGCCGCTATTTAACATATTCGTCTATAACTTTCCCATCCCCAAGTCCAGTGTTTCTTCAAACTTTAACCTTATTTACCTGTTTCCATTTAGCCGCTATTTAACATATTCGTCTATAACTTTCCCATCCCCAAGTCCAGTGTTTCTTCAAACTTTAACCTTATTTACATTAAAACTATCCAATCTTAATATTTTTAATACTCCCTTTCCATCTCCCTTCCTGGATTTATTTTAACAACACAAATATTTTTATTATATTTGTAAAATCTACATCTTACAATTGATAGCTGAATTTTATGACGATATGTTCCAATTCTAGAAGACAAAACAACCACTCCCAATTTCAATTGTCCAGGATGGAGGGTAGGAGGAAGAGAACTAGTAGTAGTGTTTGAAGAACTTTTATTTTTGATACACCCTCGCAGCTCCAGATTCTATGATTATATACAATCACTGCTGTGACATCTATAGCATTCAAACCAAAATTAAGCACACTTGTAATTATTGAAATATTTGATCAATTATTAATCACATATTTCAACTTTTATTGTATTTTGAAGAAGTTCACCGTATGATAAAATTTAAATAAAATTGAGATAAGTAGAAAACACTAGTTTACGTTACGAAGAGGTTATAATGAAAGATTTTGTAATTTTTTCTAATGAGATCTACTTTAGATTTTCAGAATACTCCAGTTAGGGTGATTTCTAGATATCACATTTTTGCTAAATTAATTTTTCTTAAACTGTAATCTTAATATTCGGTCGTTACAGAACAGCCATGCCTTACATTTTATGTATACAATAAAGGTACCTTTGCAGTAGCCAAATTACCATTAATTCCCAATGCTCCACTGGCTGGGCTACTAATGAGATATTAATTATTTAACGGCCTGCATTTGAATGTCAATTAGGGTCCAACGTTACAAATTCTGATACCAGGGAGATGAATGGAACAATAGCAGACGAAGAATCTTTGAAGAGCGTATCCCTAGATCTGCCTAATTACTCTTAATGGTAGGTCGTGCGGTAGTAATGACCGACATTTGACATCTTCACCCTATAGAAAGTTAAAATTTGTGAATTCTGTCTAATGTTATTTGCATTGGTATCTTTAAATACGTTTGAAATTTAATTCAGTAATATTAGGTAAATGTTATTGTTTCATTAATGAACTTGCAAATATTAATCTTAGTTGCTTTTAAATATTTAAATTAATTATAGTAACATGAATAGGAGTCTGAAGAATGATATGACATTCCTGAGACAAATATCTTTAAACCGCTACATTTTCAAAGAATTGTTTCCTCTTCTTTTAATCTTTATCACAACTCAGATCTAGCAATGTTCATGTGCTATTAATGTTTTTTCCCTTCTGAATGAATGAACTATCATCATTGGCATTAGAGAATCATAGTTGAACATGTTTCTTGCTAGTAGCCAACTTTATATTAAGCTGTTATCAAAAGTATTGAGATCCTAATTCTAAAATAAAGGCAATGATTTAGATTCCAAATTTTAACAGCGTGTCGGGTCCCTTTGGTCCAGAATACAGTGTAGTCTTGGCGAATAGTGAAAGCACTCTATTAATTTATAATAATGTGTCAACGGAAATATTTCTACATCACTCCAATAGAACGTTTTTCAAATGGGCTAGTGATGCTGACGTCCATGGACGACACCTCATTCTTCTTCCTATTTAATCTCACAGTGGTACCGTTGAGTTCCACTGTAGGATCTTTGTAGGCTATATCATCAGGCCAAAGCACCCAATACAGAGAGCAAAGCGTTCTGTTGGGCGCTTTGGCCTGACGAAGGGACTTCAACGGTTCCGGAAATGTAGCCCCAATTTTAGTGATTGATTTGTATTAGAATGGATCTTTGTATCCTAACGTTAGAAATTTAATGAACTAAATTTCTAATAGTAGATCGTGCGGAAGTAATGGCTGACATTTGATAATTTTGACCTGTAGAAAGTTAAAATGTTTGAATTATGCCTAAAGTCATTTACAGGGGCGTCGAGAGCTAATGTGGGCTCCGGCTAAAAGTGCATGACGATTCCCCGTTGTGTTTGTATATTTGTTCGTGTGTGTCCCCTAATATAGATACGAGGGCTGGAAAACAAAATGTTAGTTTAACATATAATAAATAAATAAGATAAAAAATAAATTAATTAAAATAAAAACATTTTTTTCAGTTTGTATAATTTTTGATTATTATTAAAAATAAAATTAATTCTTAAAATATTTAATATTAAGGTCTCTTAATGTTATTTAATATTAAGGTACCCGAACCCCTGAAAAACAGCAGGCTCGAATACTAGACTCCTATTATCCCACTGGTCATCTGATAACTTGAAATGACCGTATCGTTTAGCGATTGATTTGTATTAGGATGGATTTTTATATCCTCTCTTTAGAAATTTAATAAACTAAATTTCTGAATAATGTGGAGAAAATTTAATATAGTTGAGGAAGGAATATAGTAATAATAAAGAATAAGGAATATAGTAATAACCTTAGTGGAGAAAATTATTTTTTAAACTTCAGCCTATACTTTTAAATTATGATTAATTTCTAATAAATTAATTATAAAAACCATATATCTTGTAATCTATCAATTATACGTTATGAAAAGCGCTCTTGAATATATGTTTGTTCACGATATTAACCTCGACTTTTGCGTCTACAAAAAGATAAATCGTATATCATTCGAAATGTCTCAACTAGAAATCGAGTTTATGATATTACTAGAATTTAATGAGTTAATTTTTAAATATGAAATTAAATAATTGAATAAGTAATCCTTGGTATTTTTTTTGTTTGTTTTATATTACGGTAGATAAGCAAATAATAATAATGTCTATCTGTTTGTCATGGCCAATTTAGGCATAAAAGAAAGAAGCCATAAGGAGCCCAAGGGCGCCTCGCCGTTTCCATTTGTGAAGATAAAAACGCATAATTACGTATTTTGGGGACTCCTCACGTGATTTTGTTTAAGCCTGCTTCATATTTAAACCCGGTCCTGATACTAGTATACAACCTTGATACCATACATAAATTTTGGATGCATGCTAAGGGAATTCTAAAAATAAAACACTCAGAAGTGAACTTGAGCGAATGGTTTGTTTTTATTTAAATACATTCAAATTTTACTTTAATTTAAAAATTAAAAATTTAACATTTTACTTAAAGTTACTTCTTTTTTGTTTAAATGCATTAATTCTTTCTCGAGTTCTTGAAATTTCTAATGCGATGGAAGTAAACGTTTTTCTCAAAAGTGATTATATTTTGTTATTATTAATTCAGTAGACGTAATTTGGAATTGGCGCCTCCGTAGCCAGGTGGGCAGGAGCAGTAGTGCGTAGTACACGCTTCTTGATTAGAACGAGGTTCGAGCCCGTGACCACCAAATACGGAGGATGCGGAAGTTCAGGGAATGACCACTGCATATCCCCAGCCCGGATAAAGGGTGAGGGTTAGCGTCAGGAAGGACATCCGGCCGCAAAAATTTCATGCCAAAAACAATAAAAAACGCTGACCCCATATATAATGGAAAAAAGCGAGACAAAAAAAAAAAAAAAAAAGAAGACATAATTTGGAATTATCTCGATCTACGTAATCGTGTTAAACAAGAAAGGAAATTTCTTTGAATCAGTTGGAAAAATTTTCAGTATTTTAAAAGTCATTATCTTTTTTTTTGTTAATGCATCGGCTTCTGTGGCCATAATACACCTCCCAAAGGTGTATTATGGCCACAGATTCGAGGCGGGATTCGAACCCGCGACCTTTGGGTTACCAGGCAAGCACTTTACCCACCTGGCTAGCCCGGTCGGCATGCCATTATCAAATTTCTACAAAATAAAGGATATAAATCAGAAGTTGGAAATTATAGACCAATTAGTTTGTTATCCCACATCTACAAGTTGTTCACAAGGGTCATTACTAACAGATTAAAAAGAATACATAATGAGAATCAACCGAAATTGTAAGCTGGCATTTGATTCCATACTGCATAAGGCAATGTTTCTGGCACTGGAAAGACAAGGCATAGACATCTCATACATTATAATTTTGAAGAAAATATATGAGAACGCTACCTCCTTTGTTAGACTAGACAAAGACAACAGCAAAATTAAAATTGAGAAAGAAGTTCGACAAGGAGACAATATCTCTGAAGTTGTTTACTGCTGCCCTTGAAGAAGCTTTTAGAAGATTGGACTGATCGCAGAAAGGAGGCAATGTGAATGGCGAGTACCTAAACCATTTACAATTTGCAGGTGACATCGTAATCATAAGCCATGATCCCGAAGAATTAGAGGAAAATCTTAATCAGTTATGCAGAGTTAGTAAGGATTTCGGACTAAAAATGAATATGGTTGAAACAACAATAGTGATGAACAAGTATGCCACAGAAAGGGATATTTCATTGAAGGAACAGAAATTGAAAAGGTGGATTCATATACTTATCTTGGACTAGTCATTAGCTGTAACAATGATAAATGGCTGGAAGCCAAGAAGGATAAATTTCGAATGGATAGCATTCAGGAAATATAGTCATATACTGAGGAGCAATATCCCAATTTGTCTGAAACGTAAAATAATGAACCAATGTATACTCCCTACAATGACTTATGGAAGTGAAACTTGGGCGCTCACCAAAATAATGGAAGAGAAACTGAAAAGTACACAGCGAAGAATGGAACGAATTATATTAGGAATCAGACTGTTGGATAAGAAGAGAAACGCATGGATTAGGCAGAGAACTCAAGTAAAGAACATTCTTATCAAAACTAAAGAACTAAAATGGACTTGGGCAGGACACATAGCTCGAAGACATGATGATAGATGGACTAAGAAAATAACAGAATGGTACCCAAGGGGAGCCAAGAGAAAACCTGGAAGACAAAAACGCAGATGGACAGATGAAATTCAAGAGTTGGTGGGCAGTAAATGGATGGCCATTACACAAAACAGAAGTAACTGGAAAGTTGCTGGAGGGGCCTTCATCCTGCAGTGGATTGAAAATGGCTGATGACGATGATGATAAACTGACAAGTTCAAAAAATTTTGTTTCATTTATCAATAAATATGCAATAAATGTCAAATTAAATTTATTAAATAAATGTCACTTTTAATGTTTGTAATACGTTTCTACTGTATGTTTTGTTATTTTAGCAGCTTAATCATGAGTTTTCTCGTCAGCTTCCCATTCTTATTACTCGATTACTGCACAAACAAAGCACTACACACATTTCTAGCCTGTTTACAGAATTATGTATAATCACAGTGTATTAATGCGGAGTTGAAGTAACGTTTAGAAACCACTCTGCATAAGATACAATACATCATTATTTTTCAGTCAGTTTGTTTCAATTTTAGCACAGGAAGTCATAAATGGATTAAAATCAAAGCTTGAGCTATTAGAAAAAGTTCTTATCAAATGTACTTTTATAGTTTCCAGCAAATGTAATAGCTGAGAGGGTAAGTCACTAGCCATATCCGTTGGCAGTACTTTTTATTTTCATACCTCCATTAGAAAATTTCTATAGCCTTTTTAGAAGTTTAGTTATCGTACTTTTCAATATCCACGGTTTATTCATCTCGGACTGCTATTATATGCTAAATCTATAAAGCTTCTCTTAAGTGTTTAAGTACAATTTCCGATAGTTTCAGCTGAGTAAAATAAAATGCACATGAAAAGGTACAAGAAAAACTAAATAAATTTCACTTTTACAGAAAAGCTTCTGCTATCAAACGTGATTTTAAAATACCAGATGTTTCAGATCTGAAAACTTTGTATTCCATTGCTCCACCAATCTTTTCTTCAGTTTTTGTCTTCATTAGTGAAAGAAAATCATACTGATCTCTACAATCTTTTATGGAATTTTACATCTACCATCCGAAGGTTTTAATGTTCGTTTCCATTTTCATCTTTTTACTTGTTCGAGATATTATTCTTGAAACGGAAAGAAAAACTCATAAAAGGAAAAACACGATTTTCTTTTCTCTTTTTTTTTTTTCACGTATAAAATTCACATTAGCCGAGCGGTTTCGAAAACCATTGTTTGTGCTCCAGTATGCACTTATTGCATTTTGTTCGTGGCCTGAATAATGACGAGAAAGACAGAAAGAAGAAGAAATGAAGAATCGATAACATTTCAATCATTTTTTAGAAAAGATTTTCGAGGAAAATTCCCCTACACAATAAGTAAAACGGGAATTTTACAAGAAATACAATAAAGGAGAAAATTTCTGTAGCGTAATTCACGTAAAGATGATATTAGTAAGTCAGAATTTTGCATATGCTTTGTTGAGTAGGAAACTTTTGTAACTATTCTTCTAGTCATTTTTTTTGTTTAAAGATAAGAATGCATGGTCATTAATATCATTAATCTATTGCCTATAGTTTAATTTTAAACTGTTAAAATCAGTCTAAGTCTGTGGAATTTTAAGCTATTAAAATTATTAAAAAAAATAGAGTGAAAACACTTTGTCTTTGGCGAAAAAAATTGTTTTAGATTCGATAATCCTGACTTAATTTCTCTTTTCCTAGCATCATCTTAAAATGATGCTAGGGAAAAAAAGAAAATTTTATTACCATTGATAATGTCTTGTTGATGGTGTTTCATTCAATATTTCACCTAACTAACCTCATCCATCTTTATAGAGCTATTATCGGGTCTCGCTTGAACTATGATTCTTCAGTGTATGGCCAGCTTCTAGAAAAAGTACTTTAGAACGATTAAACACCATCCAGCACAGTGCTCTGAGAGTCGCTCTAGGAGCTTTCAGAACCTCTCCAGTTCAGAGCCTTTATATCGAAGCCCATGAACCTCCGTTACATCTTCGCAGAAAAACATTACTTCTGCTGTATGCCACAAAAATCCGCAGGCTTCCCTCTCACCCTAGTTGGAGCTTTCTGTACAATACCGAATGAGACTCATTTTACAATAGTAAACCAAATGAAAGCTGACCTGCTCCACTTAGATTTAAGGAACTGACTCAATCAATAGTGGAATATAGAAATCGGTAATATATTTCAGAACATGACACCACCAGATCCACCCTGGACAAATATTTGTGCAATATATGATGACTATTTTCAACAGTGGGGAAAGAACACCTTGTCTTCTTCCAATATCGCACAGTTACATGCAACTTACTCTCTTTCTAACTTAAAAGCATGTGAAATCTATACAGATGGATCAAAAACTGATACCTAAGTAGGTGCTGCAATAATCTTCCCGTCATTCACCACTTCTGTCTCATTACCAGTAGAAAGCAGCATCTTCACTGCTGAGCTTTATGCTATAAACTTAGCTATGGATCACATTATTGAACTTCTAATTCCGTCTGCTACATTGACGCTCAGTGCTGTCTCCGCCATAAGTAGTAATACCAACTCCTCTCACCCTGTAATAAAACAAATGCATTCTAAATTACTTGCATGTAATCTAATCAGTGAAACCAAATTGTGACATTCTGCTGGATCCCAGGGCATTCTGGGATAGCAGGAAATTAAAAAGCAGATCTTGCAGCCAAACAACCAGATACTTCTATTTTACAGACTTTTCAAATTCCATATAGTGATTTCAAACCAATCATCCGTAAAGCATGTTACAATAGCTGGCCAATAATCTGGAGAGGCTATCCAGGAAACACTTTACCGAATAAAAACCAGATCCATAGCTGTGACTCTCCAGCTTCCGGAAAAGCAGACGAGAAGTAATTCTAGGAAGGCTAAGAATTGGGCATACTCGCCTCGCACACCTCTATGTATTAACGAATGACTGCGCACCTCAATGCACATCATATCATGTGCAACTGACTATTCGTCATTTATTAGTGGACTGTCCTCACCTTTTCAATATCCACTCAATCAGCTTTAAATCATGTGCTAATGCACAGTCATCACTAACATTATTGCAGATTCTTGGAGATGATCCTAATAAAACAGAACTGTTTACTTTCCTAAATAACATAGGAATATACCATAAAATACAACAGATATTACAATAAAGTTAGTATTTCCTATTAACCATTAGAAAAACACAATATGGCCATATCAGCCTATGTGTCGTCACAACAACAACAGCCTAACTAATATTACTGTAAATTACTGCACCTTGTGGATATTACAATGGTTATGCTTTCGGTCCTTCCACATCGTGTAGAAGAGATCTCTATTCAAATAGTATCAAGCATACAGGAATTTTTGTAGACTTTTTTTCACATCGTGACCGAGTTAGTCGGCCTCGGATGAAGCCGCAATTTTTCCACCAGAAATTCCGGTTCTTCACCTAGAAAACAAAAATCGATCATAGTATAGATGCAATTTACAAATTTACAGATACGATAAAAAAATTACTGCAAAGAAGGTGATGTGACCTATTAATAATTTCATGTTCTGAGCTAAAATAATAAAACTTATTCGACTTACAACATATAGTTATTAGTCCTTTTTATTTATTTCGTACATCATTAAATGAATTATACAGATAATGTACTAAATGTTACGTTTGAAATTAAAGAGGATTAAAGAGGACAAATTATTGTCCTAGGGTAAAAGGTAAAGTGCAGCCATTATCAACTCACTGCAGGATGGAAGCCTCCTCAACAATTCATGCTGAGGGAAATGGATCATAATCTGCCTAGAAATTGCTGTTCAAGAGAAATCTATAACTTGGAAGTAATCATCCATCCAGCAACGAGGCAGGGCCACTTTTTGAATAAGACTATTGGACTTCAGGTTAAGAAATGCACAGGAAAACTGCCTTACAATGGAATATGGCATATCCACTTCGTGAGAAACAGCTGGCACACTTGTGCTACCACATGGAGATCACGGGTAATTCGATAGCATACCCATACCATTCTTAATTGAATTATTAAATTTGCTGTTGTAACAACGAAATTGCGCCACTGGGCTGGTTGTTTCAAGAATAAAAAGAAATTTTTCAAATATAGGAAAATAAAACTTCATATTGAACACAGGGTTAGGAAAAGAGTACAATTTATTTAAAGTGCTTGCGTGATAAAGCTGATTATAATATCGTTGAAGAAGGACGTTACGTGGTGGTTTTCCATGAAATCTAGAATGCGCCGTCAGAATTAAGACATTCTGCAAGCAGGAGACTGACAACAGCCTATGTATGGTCTGAGGAGTTCCGACAAGATTCCCGATATAGGGATTTAGTTAATGTATAGGGATTTAGTTATTAGCTGAAAAACTACTTAATATTCACGTGGTATAAGAGTGGTCGTTATAGAAAACTAGAAGCTGATTATACACTCCTTCCTCAGAGTAGAAGTTTTGTTCTAACGAAGCAAACGTCTAAGATATTTTTTGTCACTAACTGAGGTTCATTTTTTAAATTCTGTCATTTCTGTATGAAAACACGCAATGAAAAAATACCCGTTTTGGTTTAATGGTGCATTTATTAATAGAAGAAAAGGACTGGAAGGAGCCAGACAGGAATAGAAGGAATAGGCCTGATGTAGCCGAGTTGTCAGGAGCTCGAGTACAGTAGCACAGACTCTTTGACTGGACTGGAATTCAAGACCGTGACTACTAAATACCATTAACACTTGTATTGATTGATTTATTGTAAACTCCACTGACGTGGTGGTCGTGCCGGAGTATAAACAAAACTCAAAACAATTTCTATCTCGGTACATTAGATCTGGATCTGATCAGAATTGCCCTCTCGGGTAACACAGTGGATATAATCACTGTCCTTCACACACCTGATGGAAAAGGCCTGGGTTCGAATCTGGTCAGTGATGCAAGGAATTTTTATCAGCTTTTTGCACAACGCGGCTGAGTTAGTCAGGTCATGCGAGGGTTGTATGGTTTTATTTCCCGAAAATGGCTATTTTCGTCCAGCAAACAGGAAATCACCATAGAATGCACGCGATTTACATATACAATACACTGACGCCTCATAGCATAGCCTTAGTTACTTTGCTGCTTAACACATAAATAAAAAAACACTGATAAGAATTATAATAATTAAAATCATTCGCCGAATTTGAAGAGTCGCTTCAAATTCTTTCAATGTGCATCATCCATTAAAACTAACATAAACTCATGACGACCTTATGCCTTCCTGGAACTTAATAAATACTTCATGTTAATCAACTATATTAATATAATTTTGTTACAGATTATGAAGAAACAAATCTTTAATCCGTCTGAAACTTTAGAATGTCATTAGCGAATCTTATTTGGATAAAATAACCTTGAAACGGATATTAAATGATTTTTAGTGATCTGAATGGCATCCCACTAATACTCTGAAAAATAGTCATTAGCTGTTTTTATACTACATTTGTTTAATCATTCCATGTCTGCAAACAAGTAACAAAATTATATATTAGTGCCATTACTTGACTCGCTAGTAATCGTAATCCCTAAGCAACACAGTTTTCGTATAGGTAGTCCAATAATCTCAAATTTAATCACATTTTCACAATAGGTTTCTAAGGCCCTAGATTAGCGCCACTGCATAGTGGGATCGACGTATACTGTCCATTTGTTGCATACATTTGATTCTCTCGTCTAAGAACTTCTATTATTTGTTATGAACTCTGTTTGCCCTTTGCCTTCTTTAGTTAAGAAAATCCAATTATAGTTGCAAATTATTAACTAACTGCTCGTCATTTCCATTTGTATAAAATGTGGGTGCTTTCAACTCGATTCATCCTTAGGTCCATTATTTTAAAGTAGTTTTTAGTAATTAGGCTAAAGATGGGTTATGGTTGGCATTGCCAATCTGTAAGATAAATCGTATGTATATGCAGCAAAACTTTGTATTTTATGATTGTTCAAAGCAAAAAAACTTGTATAATATTATTAAATACCATAACATGATATTTGCGATTAGCAAAAACACATTTATTCGATTACTACATCAAACATACGTTTTTATTAATCATTTGGCCTTATGACGACTTCAGTGTCTACTTATAAATTACATCACTGGTCGCGCATCAACAGCAATGCATCTAATAAAACACTATTTATTTTATCTTTGTTCGTTTTCGCTATTTAAAACAATTATGCAGGCTATTGTAACTACAGAAGAATCGTTTCAAATATATATAATTCTATAAGCTCTCTACAGAGCTGTGGCACGCAGCTGCTCTAGGCAGCATATAACGAAGATCTAAAAAAAAAAGGTAAAGTGCAGCCATTATCAACCCACTGCAGGATGGAAGCCTCCTGTGTAGATGCATCCTTCTCTTACGTATGATGTTACTGCAGCAGTCATCGAAAATGACTGCATCCATGAATTTCAGTTAGAACTGGCGTGCTGTTATTTAATCCTCGGTGGTTGAGGAAACTATTGAAAATATCCGTAACTGCAAGACGTGTATGGGCAGGATGGTGTCGATTGTAGTACAGCCGTTTGCTAGGCCAAGCGAATAACGTCCGCAGAAGACGGACATGCCGATCTGCGTGACTGCCCTGTACACTTTCTTATAGACTATTAGGGATGCGTTCGGTAATCTGCTTTTTACACATTATTCAGTAACATCTTCTAACGGACATTCATGAAGGTAGCTATGTTTGGTTGCTACGACAACATCACCTTTGAAAAGACAATATTATTAGA
Organism: Mastigoproctus giganteus; assembly: GCF_048544385.1. Taxonomy (NCBI): domain Eukaryota; kingdom Metazoa; phylum Arthropoda; class Arachnida; order Uropygi; family Thelyphonidae; genus Mastigoproctus; species Mastigoproctus giganteus. Next base: position 182,999,392 of record NC_143581.1, read on the forward strand.
ACAATAGGGGGCAGGAAGGATGTATCTATATACTTGTACAAGTAACACGGCTATGGAATAAATGTAGCTTAAAAAAACAGCGGAGTACTATGTTTGGAGAAACTCTCATATAAAAATTAGTATAAGGAATATTTGCACAAATATCATATTCACTAGTTAAAAGCCACAAAATATCTAGCCTTAGATTCATACATAAAATTCTCCATAATATTCTCTATTTCAGTCTTTGACTAATATCGATGGTTTTTAACTTGTGGTCAGCCGAACTCTAGAGTTCTGCAAAAATTTCGTAATTTATTTTTTATTATTTATCTTTTATTTAATTTGTATACATATTTTCCGTAATATTTGTCACCTCATTGGTGGTCAAGGAAGTACCAAATAGTGCCACAATTTGAATAAGTAGCATCACACTTAACTTCGGGGAAATGCTACTTATTTGTAATATTAGCACTGTGACAACTCGTAGCGGTAACCTCACAATTTGTGAAATCGATGCCATGAAAAAAAGACAGATATTTCTTTTTATTATGGAAATAGCCTGTTTTGCTAGCTGTTTTAAGAGAGTGCATGCAACTGCTGCTGTATAAGGACTATAAAGGAATAATTACATACCTGGCTGGTGATTTTAGAGTTCAGGAATTTGGAACAGTTTTTTGCGTAATGAAGGAAGAAAGAAACAAAAGTGTGAAACGTTTTTTGTTTAAAGAAGCAAAATTGTTCCAACAAGTAGTAGGTAACATTTAAATTTATTTTGAAGAGGATTCCGAATAGAATTAGACAATTAAGAAATTAAATAAGTACGGGAAAAATTAGAATAACGCATGAAGTGGAAAAATTAGGTTGTGAACAACATTCAAAAATTTAAAAATAGAAAAAAAACAAAAATAAATAAATCTCCGTTTATTTTCTGATTGCTGAGGCCAGAAGAGTTACAAATTCATTGTAACTGCACGCATATTGAATTGTTAACAGCAGCCGGATTTTCAGCACCACAGTTACATGGGCCATGAATTTTTTGTGGCAGCGTACGGTCTCAAACTGGTAACCTTATGCGCGCACGCAAACCGCTGGAACACAGTCAAAAAAGTAATCGTAAAAATGTAAAACAACTATAAAATTTAGTGATAATAGGCTGCTGAAGAACAGATTATTCGAGAGTAGGCAAATAATATTTATGATATTTCTAGACGGAATATTCAACCTAGATGGCCAAGAGAAATTTACAGAAGCTGTGAAGAAGGATGACATGGTCTCGCAATGTTAAAAGATATATGATCAATGTAGCGTAGGCGTGGGAATCGTAACTATATTCCTTATTATTTTCGACGCAAGCGACTTTTCTACCAAAAGAGGAACGGGAATTTTCAAGCGCTACAAGAAACATATGAAAATGAAAGACAACTTAATCTGATAAATAAACTCAAGAAACTAAATCAGATAAAAAAAATCAAGAAACTAAATCAAATAACGAAAATCAAGAGAATAAATCTGAAACTGAAGATAACAAGTGAAGATGTTAGAAGGTGAAAATGATAAAGAAAACGGAAAGTAGGTCGGGACTAAATAAAAAAAAATAAAAAAACTGCTACAGAAGAAGGTTAAAGAAAAAGAATTTCTGTTAGCAGTTCTGTTTGTCTCAAATTATAATTTCTGTTAGCAGTTCTGTTTGCCTCAAATTATAATTTCTGTTAGTAATAAGTCATCTTTACAAATGTCATTTCGCCATACATCCTTCAAAGAATATATGATTCACTTGCATTTCCACTACTCCTTTTTTTTTTTATTTGATTCTGTTTTTAGTTTATATCAGTAAATAAATGTAAATAAAAACAACTCTTTCTGATTGCGCTAAATAGCACAAAGAAGGCTGAAATGAATTTGAAAGATAAAAATAATAAAGAAAAAATATTATCATTATTGTTGTTGTAAAAAGTACATATAAATAAAAATAGAAAAAAAAAAGAAGCAGCAACTTTCCCTAATCATGACCAAAATAAGTTATAATGAAACAGGCCTACGCGCTCTGGATTCATTAAGAAATTTATTATAGTTGCACACAGAGCGTATAAATAAAAGAAGAAATATATTAGCTTTCGGCTATATGGTAGCCTTCCTCAGAATTAAAAAGACATGAATGGCAGTTGGAATAGAGATGTGCACTGCCAGGTGCGTGAGACGCGAGATTTAATTGTTTGTTGACGTTTGTGGCTGTGACGCATGATGACGTGGCCAGCGTTTGTCCAATGATAGAACTACTGACTCTGTGATCGGGTTGACTTGGCAACCACTGTTCCTGTTCAAGGATTTATCCGAAGATTTTATATTTAACGATTCCAACCAGGTACGCTTTAGGTAATGGTGGGATCTGTCTACCACCACGACATCGCGGTGTGGGTCGATGTCGTGGTGGGTTGTCCAGACATGCTCGGCGATAGCTGAGTGTTCCACATCCGCTAAACGGATCGCTCTTTTGTGCTCCGAGAGACGTTTCTCGAGTCGACGACCAGTCTCTCCAAAGTAGCAGCTAGTGCAGTCACGGCAAGAAATGCGATAGACCAAACCGCTCTGCAGAAGGGTGGGGACAGGTGTTTTCACGTTGGAAATGAAAGAACGCAGTTTCTTGCCTGGGAGTTGGATGCACTTTATCCCGTGTGTTCTTAGGATTCTACCGATCTGTTGTGACAGGTTGGGGTAGTATGGGATAAATGCCCTCGTGGATGGCTCGTCACTGTTGGTGTTGCAGTTGGTCGTCACGTTGTCACGTGTCTGTAGATCACACCTGTCGAGGACGTCAATGGGGTAGCCACACCTCGTAAGGTCTACTTTGGTAGACCTTACGAGGGGTAGCCACACCTCGAGACTCGAGAAACGAGAAACGACTCGAGAAACGTCTCTCGGAGCACAAAAGAGCGATCCGTTTAGCGGATGTGGAACACTCAGCTATCGCCGAGCATGTCTGGACAACCCACCACGACATCGACCCACACCGCGATGTCGTGGTGGTAGACAGATCCCACCATTACCTAAAGCGTACCTGGTTGGAATCGTTAAATATAAAATCTTCGGATAAATCCTTGAACAGGAACAGTGGTTGCCAAGTCAACCCGATCACAGAGTCAGTAGTTCTATCATTGGACAAACGCTGGCCACGTCATCATGCGTCACAGCCACAAACGTCAACAAACAATTAAATCTCGCGTCTCACGCACCTGGCAGTGCACATCTCTATTCCAACTGCCATTCATGTCTTTTTAATTCTGAGGAAGGCTACCATATAGCCGAAAGCTAATATATTTCTTCTTTTATTTATACGCTCTGTGTGCAACTATAATAAATTTCTTAAAATAAGTTATGTTGATAATTGAAATAAACTCTAAATACTCCACCTATTAATAGGACTAACAGAACTGAAATGCTAAATAAAAATATATATATTAATAAACAATTAAGTCTAAGTTCACTACAAAGTAATGCATAACAAAAACATGCTGATTTTTAATGGATCAGTTTATTAGCATTGTACTTTATTTATTTTTTTTATTTACTTTGCTGATTAATAAATAAATTAATAAATAAAATCGATTGCAGAGATGCTGTAAAGTTGTTCTGCCACCCAAATAATTTTAAACTTGCAATTTTTTAATGTGCAGAAGATCATTTGTGTGAATTGCCCTAAATCTCGTGTTGGCTACCTTATGCTTTTTTAATTTTCCGAAATAAAAAAAAATCAATTATTTTAGAAATATTTTGTATGTAGCTGAAGCGCCATCTCTTAGCAACTTTTATTCTTTAAATAATCAGGTAATTGTTTAACGTACGGCGAACTGCAAATACGCTTGTGTTTCGTTGTCAAAAGAATCCCATTTACGGTAAGTCGCAGTAATTATCTTAGATTAGTATAGTTATTAATTTGTTTATAATATTATCATTCAGAATAAATGTATGATTTTCTTAATTAGTAAATGAACATTATGTAAAATAATTTATAAAAGTAAATATTACGTTGTACGTTATTAATACTGACTAAGCCTAATTTTTTACAACAAAAAATAGTGTAAAAAGTTAGACTTATATGTTAATCTTCTTTTAGGAAATAAATGGATTTCTCACACCTACGTTTGTAAAATAAGCAACCCTCAAAACCGAGTAAAACATTTATATAAGCGCATTTTGTTATTTATGAAATTATAATTTTATTACCATTATGTGCTTAAGTGTAATAAGTTTTATATTTTTATCATTGTGTATTTAATTTTAAAAAATAACGAAAAAAAAAAACAATTTACAGTTATTTTTATGTGAAATGGAGTTTAAGTGTTAGGTTTGTCCCGAATCTATGATTATTACCCAGTTGTCCAAAAATTACGAGCGTTATAAATTTCTTTTCTATATGTGGCCTACCAAAACGACAACCAAATTGTGTGGATCCATTATGCTCCGTAAAAGGCCTATAATGAAAAATAATCACTAGAAGATGACAGCGATATTTACCCAACGATTTTAAATAAATCAATCGAAAATCTTAAGTCATTTCCATTGAAGGGAAAAATCGTTCAGTAGAAAAGATTAAGTGTGTCTAGTCAGAGGCGATGGTACAAACAGTGCATTTGAAGGGTAATGAGACAAAAAATTCTTAAAAAAACGTCCAGAGAATAAGAGAAATAATTTATTATGAAAATCATTCAAAATAACCCCAGTGGGACACTGCACTTGTTATACTTCTCTTTTAATTATTCAAAGCGTTCTTGAAATGCCTTATGCTTTTTAAGTTATCTTTTTGAGATGATCGAGTACATTCATTTGGATGTTTTGGACATCATGAATCCCTTTCATTTTCATTTTTAACTGCGGAAAGAGAAAGAAGTTAGCCGGAGTCAAATCTGGTCGGGGGGGACATAAGTAAACCCTTCTTGCAAAAGAAACCTTCCATTAATTAACGCAAAATGCGCAGGTGTATTTTCGTGCAAAAATAACAAGTTCTTGTTTTCACTCAATTTGGTCTCACCCATCGAATTTCTTTGCACCAATCGTTCTGTCACTTCTAACATATAGCTCAGAGACTAAAATTATTAAACTGGATCCAAAAAATGTTTATCAGAACTTCGCTTGAGATGGGATTTTTGTAGCAGTATAAATTGGCTAACTACGATATGAAAGTTGGTAGATAGGTTCCTAATATTCTAAATAGAACCCAAGTTTTTTTTAAGGATTAGAGGATCAGAGCTGTTTCCAATTTATAGCACGGTTTCTTGGAAGGGGTGGAAACTGCGTGGCTGCGGAATTGAAATGGGCCTAAGACTTTTTGGGGAACCTTAATAACATACGTTGAAAATTTGGTATCAATCATACTTCTCTAGTAATGCCTAAGGGGGGGGGGACTGAAATAAGATTAGACAAGAGGTTCCCAGAGTGTGGTATGCGCGTTGTTTTCGTTTTTAACGGAATATGGACAAACCATCCCACTGGATTAGTGGGATGGTTTGTTATGAAGCGTATGAAGCATATGTTAGATATGAAGCGTATTTTTTTTCAAACTTTGAGATTAAAAATATTGAAGTACATAATAATTTATAAATATATATATATATATATATACTCATAGCTAAATTTTATATTATGTTAATTTGCGCTTGTTCTGGTGGAAGGAGCGAAATTTATAAAAAGGGGGCACAAGGTAACAAAGTTTTTAGGAATCTCTGGGTTAGACCTAATATCTTCCCATGGACCAATATATCCTGAAAAAATTTAGTATGGTTCCAACTTTTTCTTACGAGGAATCGGCGGACATCTGAAACGTACTTTCATTTATCTATATAGATCAGTAGCCATTAGTTATGAAGTGCCTGCCTGGCAATCAAAAGGTTGCGGGTTCGATTCCCGCCTCGGCCTTAGATATCACGATGGTGCCGTACTATCCGGTTGGATCTCACGGCCACGATACAAGAAGGAAGCAGGATAAAACTGGTTCCTTCGTGTATTGATCACATCATACGATAACAAACAGTTATGAAATGACACTGAAAAATAATTTTTTTTTGATTTATTACTGATTTATATTTATATTTTTTATTACGGATTTACATTTATATTGTTTATTACTGTTTTATATTTCTATTGCTTATTACTGATTTTTATATATTTAGTATCTATAAATGATTAAATATTACATAGTCGTATCCGTAAATCAGTAACTAAAAGCAATGTGCCACTCTAAAACTAGCTCTGTTAGTTAGATACAGAAAATAGTCCACGCATGCTTTGGAACTCTTGTCTATGTTCAATCGAAGAATAAATTTGCAGTATGCCAGTTTCTAGTCTCGCGTGATTTTATTGGTATCTATGAATAAGATAATTTATTAAAATAATAATAATAAATCCTTTTCGTTGTTATCATAGGATGATAAACAATATTAGTATTCGTATTATAATGGTAATTGATGCAAGAAACAGACTTTTTCTGCATCTGCCAAGAGAGGAAAATATTTTTATCAATCCTACCTTCGGCGTTGCCAAAAACTGGCAATCCCATTCAGCTTTGAACTTCAGCGATCTGTCCATCTGACTACTTTTTTTTTTTTTTTTTTTTTTTGATTTGGTAGTTGTTGGCGCATCGGCTTCTGTGGCCATATTGCACCTCCCAAGGTTTTTGCAGTACTTTGATCTAAGCCCGAGGCGGGAATCGAACCCGCGACCTTTGGGTTGCCGGGTAGGTACTTTACCCACACGGCTACTTGACTACTGTGACAGGCAATTCGTTCCAGTGATCTACAACACGCTTTCCAAAAGTAAACTTCAAGAGATCTTGCTGTTATTTGGTTTTTAGGAGCATTAGCAACTAAGGCCATATTGCTCCGAGGATATGCGGTGGTCATTCCCTGACCTTTCCGCATCCTCCGTATTTGGTGGCTCACGGGCTCGAACCCCGGTCTAATCAAGAAGCATATGCTACACACTGCTGCTCCTGGCTACGGAGGTGCCTAAGAGATCTTGCCTTCTGTTATCCCCGAATTTTTTTTATTTGTGCTCATTGGTTCTTCTCTCTTCTACTAGTGAAAATATACCTCCTTCTTTCATTTTGGTGATTCCCTTCAGGACCTTATATACCTCTATCAGTTCCCACCCCTCCCACCGTGCCTAGTTGCAAAGTTTTTCAGGGCTACCTTCTAAGCCTACGTCAATATGAATGTCAATTAGCACTCCTCACCAATCTGCTTGTCCTTTGAACCCTTTCTAGAAGCTTTATGTCTTTCTTCAAATGCGGACTCCATTCCTGAAGATAATATTCTGTGGTATAACCATCGTCTTATATAAAGGGACAATGGCATCCTTTTCCCTACGTGCGAAGCTCCAATATATCATAGACAGGATACCATCTTCCTTCCTAGCCACTTGTTTACACTGAATGGAATATTTCTCTGTGAATAGTAATCCCCTAAGTCTTTTTCTTCCAGAACCAATTTTAACTCCACTCCCCTTAACATTTAAGTAACGCCAGGATTTCTGTTCTCTAGATGCAAAACCGTATATTAAGAAACATTGAAGTTCGTTTGCCATTTTTTCTGCCATTTGTGCAACTGATCTAAGTCATTTTGAAGCAAAATAGTCTGGTTCTGGTCGTTAATAACTCCATTTACATATTTGCATGCAGACCTAAAAGAGTGGTGCTTCAAAGGTTAAATGGGTATTGCTAACTTTTCCAAACGCATATGTTATATAATAAGTAAACTGAAATCCATTGTGATCTTTAGACACAAGACAGCTTCCCCGAACTCCATAAATTATCTTGCCTTTAAAAAAAAAATCAAGATTGGACTATTTTCAGTGAAGTGGATGCGCATGCGAGTAAAATGGTAGTGTAAATATAGCTACTAGCAAATAATTATTAGAAATTAGTGATCTGGTTGGCACCTACCTGTTGCTTAATTTAATTTAGAGACATAGTGACTTACAGGTTTCCCTTAAACGGAATAGTAATCGAAATGGCATATAAAAATTAATAATGAAATTAAGCAGAACAATAACAATAAATTTAGAATAACAGATGTAGTATATAGATATATGAAAAGGAAACAAGAACATCGTTGTTGTAATCCACAGATATTACAACTTAATCGTAAGCCGCCGTAGCCTAGTGGTCAGGCGCGCGGGTGCATAAGTACACGCGCCTTGAGTGACCGGGGTTCAAGCCCGTGACTGCTGAATACGGTGCTGTTTCTTGTATTCTGTGTATCTTGTAAAAGTCCTCTGACCGTTTGGTCGTTCCAGAGTATAAACAGAAAATTTATTTTATTTAATTATCAAGCAATGATAGAAGCTCACCTAAATGAAGTGAGCCAAGAATTTTGGGTGCTGCAAAGAAACCATGAGCCAACCATGAGACAAAACCATGATACCGCTTTGTCTCGCATGGTGTATTTACATAAATCAGATCTAAAAGGGCTGAGCAGTTGATGTTTTGAGGCGTTGAGTGGTTTATATAGGAAATGGAAATCAAAGTAGTCTTCAGTAATGATCGTGAAAAAGATACATAATCAGATAGCAAATGACAGGCTTGGCACAGATGCTACCAAACAGTGTAATAATTAGTCATTTCTTAACGGCTATTTATGATGATTATATGGAAATGGGCAACCCGGTATGAACAGTGGTTAAAAAAGCAGTTAATTTTAAAGGCTACTGGTCCTGCAGAACATATTGGTATTCATGCCGTTGAGATGCTAGTTGTATTGGACTGTCAGCATTATTTTTGATGAAATTATTAAATAATTCTTATCCCTCATGAAGAGCCTCTCCAGTTTGGCAGCCTTAGGAGCGCCTTCTCCTTTTTTTCAATCCATTTCTGATTATGTATCTTTAATACTTTCATATATACTCACCGGCCAAAAAATTATAAACATTCATTCAATATCCAGTAGGGACATCTTTTATTTGAATTACAGCCCATACGTGTCGCGGTGTGGAATCCACTAGGTTTCTGAGGGCGTCTAGCTCCAGATTTGACCATTATTCTATCAAGATATTTGTCGGCTGCTGTATTGTGGTCGGTAAAGAACTGCTCAGCCGAAATGCTCTTTCCAACATATCCCAGATGTTCTCCATTGGATTCAGATATGGAGAAATACGCGGCTAGGGAAGACGTTTGAAATCTTGGAACCGTCCCTCGAACCATTCAGATACGATTTTTGCGTGGTGGATAGTTGTGTTGTCGTTTGGAAAGAATCCATCGCGATCCAGGTAAAAATGAAACATTGCAGAGTGAGGTTGGTTCGAAACCAGAGAAAGATATTCATTGGAGATAACACGGCCTTCTAATGGTATTGGGTGGACTCAACCAATACCAACAGAACACACCACATGATACCCCTTCCAGTTAATTAAGTGGTGGACAAGAGACGGTCTGGATGCATGACTTCGTGTAAGTTTCACGTTGCATTTTCACCCTACTATTGGTGCCAAAAGTTTAAATCAATACTCGTCAGACCACGTAATCTTTTTCCATTATTCCACGGTACAGTCTTGGCGTTGGCGTTGCCATTCCAGTCGAACCTTTCAATTTTTTACAGAAACGGCTTTCGTATAGGCACATGCCTACCAAATTCCAGGTTCTTCAATCCCAGCGCATAGTTCGATTGGAAATGGGTCTTTCTTTGCCTAAATTGAATTTTTCAGCCATTTGTTCACACTGGGCCTTCTATTCTGACGCATAATTCGCTGTAAATTTCTGCAATCTCAGTCTTAGCGTACCGACTTTCTGCCACATTTCTTCTTTTAAGAGCTGCATCATCCTTTTATCTTCCACTAGCTGTATACTTTTGAGATGGTTGATTTCGACACACCAGTGATTTCAATCCATTTCATTCCATTACCTCAGTGATTTCCTTTGTTTTTCTCAATCGTAGTTCCTACTAACGTGCTCCTCTTTCTGAAAATCGGAAAGATCACCTGTTTTTCAATTACCAGATCGACTAAGAAGACCCAGGAAAGCGCACAGCATTCATCTGATACTTAGAAACTTCTGATAATACCGTGTGACAACTTATATTTGCATGCCGTACGTTTATCTGTTGACGCCAATTGCAAAGGGTTTCTAATTTTTTGTTCGGTGAGTATATGTCAGTCTTTGAATGCTATTCGCTATCCAGATTGCCCTTATTCATTCATTCACAACTCACTTTCCATTGCATCCTTTTGTAGGAGTTTGCTCCTGTTATTAACCTCTTAATGTCTTTACCATGTCCAACACATCCAGTGAGTTACTATTAAGGGCCTAATTTTTATCCATAGAATTTAATCCGTCTTCTTTTTTTTTTTTTTTACTTATTCATAATTATTTCCACCGTATTTACTTTATAATTCAGAGGGATGACGAAACTACGTAGAACAAAATCGCCTGGATTCCGTCCGCCCTTTCTTCAGGCAGCTATTTAGCCAAACATCACGTCTGCCTTTATGTATGTACTTAACTTTAAATCACTCTGAAACATCTTTACGTGCTAAGAAGCAGGATAAGCACTGTAGAAACATAATTCTGCTTTATTTACTACCACCATCATTTCATGTACTGCACTTGATTTACATGCCTGATATGCAAATGTAAAATGTTTCAAAAGGATTTGTGTGACAACTATTAATTGTATTTAAATCAAATCTAATGTGCATGTTCTTTCCCAGTCCAATATTTTATGGCAGAAAGGTTGCCCGAAAACAACAGCAATCGATTCAACGTCGTCTAGGATTATGGCAGTGTTCCAGATTTCAAGAAAGTGCCATTGTAATGCGCTCGTGCTTATTAGTTCTCCCCTTTCTGATGGAACTCTTCATTGTGGAATATAACGACGTATTAAAATATTACGCATAAATCGGAAAAATATAATATGCTCCCATTTAAGTGTATTAGTGGCGATCATTTAAATTGATAATATACATAAGCTGTGCTGTAATAGAACTTGTGGAATTTTGACCAAAGGGAATGTTAAAATATTGGTATATAGATGCACTATAATGAAAGCGAGATAAATATTTTTGAAGAATTATCTTATGAAGAATTCATCAGGGAATCACGATGTGGAGTATGTATGCCTTGTAGAAGAGGGGATTATTCCATGAATGTATAAAAGAAAAAATTTAATTCAAATACTGAAAAGTGATTAAAAACAATAAAATTATTACTTTTTAGACACAGGTTTTGCGAATCACATTATAAATAGTTAAAAATAAGATATTTAATGGAATACGTCAATATGATAATTAATAACTTTATATGAGGAAAATGAGGTACTGTATATATATTCTGAAGTCGGACTAGCTACATTGTTTGTGTGCTTTCCCACTTTTGTTGTCTGCTTTAATTAATTAAAATGTATATATTGGTACTACAAATAAATTCTTCAAAAATCTACAGTTGGCTTTATATCTAAAATAAATTATTCTGCTTTAAAAAAACTATTAAGAAAGAAATAAAGGTCATATACTGATTTCTGATAACCTCTGTGATCGGAATTTTCTTAGAGAGTCCCTGAATTTTGAAGGTATCTATTGTTTGCATTACACTACTGTTTCCGCAAAATATTCAAATTTAAAAAGGACCGAAATTATTTATAAAAATATCATACATATGAAATATTTAAACATTTCTCTCAAAATATTGTCCTGAATGAATTCAAATGATCCAAGCATCTTCTACTTTTGGAAACACCTCTGAAACTTTTCTCTCGATTTTGAGTTGAGATGCTCTGTCGCGATTTCAGTGATGCTTTCTACTTTCTCAAAAATCCTCCCTTAAGAAGTTTCGGGAGCATTAAAAAGTCATGGGACCAGATCTGGTGTTTGCATTACACTAGTGGTGAGTTATCACTAGAATATTCGCCGACACAGACCACAAGACAGTCCGTTCCATAACACTGCTGCTGCAGCCTGTTGTTTAGGGGATCTCCTTAGTTCCACACATTAGCCCGAAGAAGATTTTCACAGTGAACCCGAAACGTAGTCTTAAAAAATTTTAATAACCGAGAATGCTGGGTGGAAGGGTTTGTACCTTGCAAGTATAATTCAATAAAGTATCTCCTCATTCTAAAAACTTCTGTTGTTAATGTACCTTGAAAAAAAAGAGCCAACTTCACAAAGCTGTATTTCAGTAAGGAAATTTTTGGGAATGTTTAATAGAAACCTTTTTTCCTTTATTTTAAGCCATATGCTGAATTGAGTTGGCAGGCTAACGAAACATCCTGTATATCAGTGTGAATAAAGGCTAGAAATAGTGTGCACGAATTTCCCTACTTTAGAGAAATTGGTGTTAAATTCATTAGACATCAGTGTGAAGTGTCAGAGAGCCGCGAGCTAAAGACTGTCATTCTTCCGATTGTTTCTTAGCTTGAGGAACGATTAGTCAAATCGTGAAAATTAGAAAATGTCTTACTGACCCTTTAATGCTAAATTAAATACGCATCTGCTTGTAAAAATCAGATGAGATTTAATGCAATGACAGTTAACTTATAAGCAACTGGTGTCAATTCCTATATTCTTTGAAAAAAAACTAGCAAGCAGACTGTTATTAATACAAGAAATCGAAAGTAATAACCAGTATATTGTAATTGAAATAGATTAAATGGAATAGCACTTTTATTTTAATACTTTGTGAGTGTCTCGAAGAGTTTTCAATTATATACGAATAATTAACAAAGTGCTGCAACATGGTTGGCCTAAAAATTCAGAAAACCTGAAATCATGCAAGAATACGTTTTCAGGGATAACAGACGTATTCAGTTCTATTAAAGTGGACCGCATTCAATTTAACTCCTGAAGAACAGCAAATGTTCTTTCGGAATTCCATTTTCCTCTTTGTCAGAATAGAATATAGCCACAAACATTCTGTACCAGAATTTGCTATTAACACAAAAGATTTCTATATAAAATGAAGAAATTGTTGCTTTGAAAATTCTGGCTGCTCACACTCTTTACCACAATGATCTTCCAGATATACCAAAGTCTGTGGGAAATTCCAGGACGTGACAAATGGCAGTGCTCTGTTTGGTCACAGCCTATTTCCTGCACTGCGCTTCTCCCCTGCTTTTCTTCCTTTTGTTGGATTCCCACATATTACTTGGGGGAAAAATAAAAGAATAGACTAAAACCTTGAGTTTCCAGCTGCATTGATCAATACCATTTTAACTGTGCAGCTTTAGTACTTTCTTAGATCCCCTTGAGCTATTTGTTCGTTTTGCTTTACTGGACAGGGCTTCTCCGAGACTTCTTTTATTTTTGCATTAGTTTATGAAATATCTTTGTTATGTTTTTTTTTTTTTTTTTTTTTTTTCGTGCTGCTTTAAAAAGATTCGTTAAAAGCCTTTAACAGAGATTTCTGTACCTACCATAACTTTGAAAGTAACTGCAGTAGTTGACACTTTTCTCTTCCGGAACACTCTCAGAAATTTTATCTGCAGGTTTTCGTTGTAGGATATGTTATGACGCACGCATGGAAGATTTGTGTACTGTATTCATTTTATAGCTTGTACGAGACGAAAATACTTGTAAGTACATGCATATGTAGTATATGTACGTAAATACTAATAAATATACGTATTTTATTAATTTTCATCCAGGGTATTTATCAGCGGCATGACGAGCAATGTGGAGTTGGTGAGAAGGGAAGATGCACTCTTTTATTACCTTTGCTTACGCCATTTTTTTTTTTCTGCTGTCAGTTGCTTTTTCTTGTATATTCTGAGTAGCTGCATATACAGATGTAAAACTTTTGTGATCTAATTAGAATCTTCTGTTGCGAAAAACATTAAATTTGTAAATATTTTATTAGTTTTTATCCAGATATGTATGTTACTATTACTATTATTATTATTGTTAATAATGAAATGTATTGTATTTTAACGTCAAGTTTTGTATAAATACGGTTGTAGCTTCCCAGAGTATTAAATCTGCATTGCTATCAAGAATATCAGTTTTTAGTTGGTTAGGAGGCTGGGGGATCACTTGACTTCCCTTCTGTTCAGTATTTTAAAATAAACGATGGCAAAACCATGAATTTCCATGTTCATTACCCACACGTTTAGCATTAGTAGAGGCATATGATGCAAGAAAGCAAGCTTATGCAGCATCAGCCAAAAAAAAAATCCCCTTTCACCCCCCCCCCGTTCGTTCGAAATTCCTGTCCAGCTGAGCTATAAATTTATTTAGGCTATCACCTTCCACAACAAGGGATGGAAAGTGTGTTCCACCAACCAACTATCCGCTGGCTAAAGGCAAATTTCCGTCAGATGCAGGATAGACAGATGTCTATCCTGCATCTGTCTTTCCTCAATTTGAATTTATGCCCTCTCAGATGATTATTCTGAGCAAGAAGAAGAATCCCATTAGCATTGAGCATCTCAAACCATTCAAGCCTTTATTCACCTCAGTCAGATCACCTCGCAGGTGCCTAGTCTCCAGACACTGTAATTAGCAAAACTTAAGCCTTTCTTCGTAAGAGAAACCCTTTGTTCCATTCACTAATCTTGTTTCCCTTCTCTGTACTCGTTCCAGCAGCTCTACATCCTTCTAGAAATGAGGCCTCCAGCCCTGTATACAGTACTCAAGGTGTGGCCTGACCATTGTCTTATACAAGGGATTAATCACCTCCTTATCCCTGCTAGAAAAGTTCCTGTATATCATTGACAAGATACCATGAGCTACTCTTGCAGACCGTCTGCACTGCTCAGGAAACTTCATATCTGCCTGCACAATTACCCCCAGGTCCTTTTCATTCTCTACCACTGTCAGTGTGGTACCACAGAGTTGATACGTTACTCTGGGATTACTGCTTCCCATATGTAGTACTTTACATTTGTCAATGTTAAACTTTATTTTCCACCTGTCAGCCCATCTGCTCAACTTTTCTAGATCCTGTTGCAGCAGTGTATTGTCATTAGTGTCAATAACAACCCCGCCAACCTTCGTATCGTCTGCAAACTTGGACATTAAACATGATATACCATCCTCAATATCATTTATAAATACAGAAAACAACAATGGACCAACACTTAACCCTGAGGGACTCCACTAATAACATTAGTCCACGATGAGCAGTGTCCATTGATTACCACTCTCTGTCTTCTCCCCCTCAACCATCTCTTTATCCATAGCAGCAATTTGCCTCCAATGCCATCCAATTTGTGCAGCAGTCTTCCATGTGCAACAGTATCAAAAGCCTTTCTAAGATCCAAATATATAACATCAAAGTTATTCCCTGCATCCAGTTCTTTTGTGACTGCATCATAGTATACAATCAAGTTGGTCAGGCAAGACTTTCCCTTAATAAAACTATGCTGTGTCCGAGCTATAACTGAAGTCTTGTCTAGATGATCCTGCAGTGCTTCTTTAACCAGCTGATGGTCAATACACAGCAAGGGATGCTTCAAGTTAATAAACGTTGATTTTAGTCAAAACTATATCGAAGAAGAAAAAAAAATTACTCCGTCTGCAGTTTAGATGTACATGATTTCAGGAGGTTTTTAAGTATTAAAAACCCCCTGAAATCGTGTACATCTTAATTTATGCAGAGGTGAAGAAAATGCATCCCCCAAGACAATTGTAAAGTTACTATGGGAAAAAATAAAAAGAAAAAAGACTTAAATATTTATGATATTCAACGCTTTAAGGCAAATTTTCGTGTTGTAAATGCCCTGAATACTTCTTGACTTAAATTCTAATCATAGAATGTATGATTACTACATTTTAAACCTAATAAAGGAACAATCTTTGTTTGTGGATTGAAGTAATTTCAAATACCATTTATATTAATTATGCAACAATAATTATAGTCATCTTCTGCATCTGTTCTTCTGGGAAATAG
Organism: Mastigoproctus giganteus; assembly: GCF_048544385.1. NCBI lineage: Eukaryota > Metazoa > Arthropoda > Arachnida > Uropygi > Thelyphonidae > Mastigoproctus > Mastigoproctus giganteus. The sequence continues at coordinate 183,015,236 of NC_143581.1, forward strand.
CCTATCGATGATCAGATAAACAAAGAAAACAGCTTCGATTGTTATCGGAATAGCAAACTCTTGAAACCCATCGAAGTCCAAACCTCCAGAGCTAGATGACAGGTACTTCTCACGTCGCTGCTGAGCTGGCTATTATGATGAACCTTTTAAAAGGTTTCAATACTTATCGACATACTGGGGAAACAGTCGTCAAGCAACAGTTCGCCGACTTCACAGAATTTTGCATTTCATAGTCACCGAGGTCTTTTTTTTTTTTGCTTTTATGTTTACAGAAGTCAGTGCAATTCAAGAATTAGAATGCAGCGATTAATTATAAAACAGGAAACGTATTATGCTTTCTATCAACGTGAAGATAAAAAATAGTCGACTATTAATTAACATAAAAAGATCTGTGTGAATTCAAAAGGACGCATGCAATATGCCACTGGTACTGCCTCAGCCAGCTTTTTATAGAACGTTTGCACGGTGTTTATATAAGCTTCGGGTTTGCAAAACTTTAGGGCCCTTAAATTTTGGCGATCTTTTCATTTTTCTAAAGTTTAAGCTCCGCAATGCTTTTATATGCTGATATTGCGGTAATCCAGCAAACATCTTTAGGTGTCTGTTAATTAGTAAAACGTATGGAACTTTGGCCCATTTGTGATTGATACGAGAGAAATTCATATCTGACCAGAATTTTTATCATGACATATCAGTAAGTCGACTTCTTTTTTTTTATTAGGCAACTTTCTCTCTCTCTTCATCTCTCTATACATGTACGCATTTGTCTCACTGTCCCTGCAACATAAGATTCTTTAGAATGGGTTCGCAGTCACTGGAGAACACACGCCTACATTGCTACATTAATGTCAAAAGCTTCCATCCCCCAAAAAATTCTTTTAGGTATCCGAAAAGGTTGAAAAATGCGGCGGTTGTCCAGCTTAAGCTTCATAACTTTGTTAATGTTCACGTAGTTGACTGCTGCTTTCAGCCGCTCAGCATGGGGGAAGATAGCTCATTGCCTCACAGCTCTTCCTTCCGGGTCTCGATCACACAAAGTTGTCTGTCCAACATGGCTCTTCCTTCTTTGTAATATTAAACAAGTGCTCATACACAAGTGTATGAATGATTTATGTTTACGACAGTGCATCATTCTGAAAGCTACTAACCAGGGGCGTATTCAGGGGTGGGCAGAAGGAGAATATGTCCCCCCCTAAACAAAAATTTAAAATTAAAGAAAAAGAACGTAGGAGGCTTTCTAAAAAAAAAAAAACTGAAAAGCCTGGTCGGCATGCCCCTTTCAGTGATGCCTGGAACTTGTCGCCATGTCCCCTTACGATGATACCTGGATACGTCACTGCTGCTAACAAGTCTTTGTTGAATATCATCTGATTCTGAGACTTCTTTCGTCAAAAACTTGATTACCTATCGTTGCTGCACCTTCTTACTGCAAGTACTGGGGTGCAGGCCGTAGCACGAAATCAAGATGGTGGCAATTGTAGGCGTTACTTGAAAGGCTTGTCTGCGCTAAGGAACATTAAGACAATACGATTTCGACATCTCTCTATACATTAAAAAAGTTTTCCTCCTAGTGATATTTATTCGAGCCAATGCGAGAAGAGAGCGAGGCAATTACGTCACTACAAATGCAATTAATTATTGACAATTGCCTCCATAACGTTCACTAATCTCGTACATGTGCTTCGCTGTCTAACATTTGATGTTCCATTGTAACGTTTTTTGTATATTAATGAATATTGCATATTTGTAAATAATTTAGTCATTTGTAAATCTTTTAAATATTTGTATAGTTTGTAAATATTTTAGTTAAATATTTTAGTCCTGCTCCTTCGGATGCAACAATATTCTTCATGCATTGTGGGAACCCGAAGCAAAAGTCCTTTTCCTAAGTGAGCTATGTGAACGCAGGTAAATAATCGCATAGTGAGTGGGCCTGACGTAGCCCAGTGGTCAGGAGCGAGAGTGCATAGCACGCGTTCCTTGAGTAGACCGGGGTTCAAGCCCCTGACTACTAAATATTTGTATTGACGATTTATTGTAAACTCTATGGAGTTGGTTGTCGTGCCGGAGTATAAACAGAAAATTTATTTATATTTATTCGACCTTGAAAATGCTGCGCACTACAAATAATTACATAGGTCATTTCCTCTTCAGATATCGATGACAGTGTTTTTTTTTGTCTGGAACGGGGGTCTCCCCCAACTCCGCATTTTTATTCTGTGTAGAATGTAATACTCTGCAGAAGCCCAGAGTGTGTGTTAGTGTGTGTTTTGTGAAGTATTGTGGACATGTGTTGTCTTATGTACGGCGGCACCTAAACGTTAGTTCAACTACGCCATGGTACACCGATGAGTACAGAGCTCTGTGAAATGGCCATATACAAGTATGGTGTTATGTCTGCGAAGTGTGTGTCTTGTTCTGTTGTTTTGTTGTATCTGGCACTTAGCTACTAGGGAGCAGCGATAACAAGGATGATCGCTCCCTAGTACCCGCCCACGCCACGAGGAGGCGGGCCACAATAATACCCGTACTGTCAACCGAAAGTGACAATGTAAGAATCTCGCATCCACTGGAGGAAAAATCAATTCCACTCGATGCCAGTAAATCCCGTACCACTGGGAGCCCAAACCGGTGGTAACAGCAGGAAATAATAATAAAATAAAATAAAATAAAAAATAATAATAAATAAAAAAAATATATATAAATAAATGTATCTATCTATATATATATATATATATATATATTAATAAAAAAAAAATATATATATATATATATATATATGTGTGTGTATATATATATAAATAAATAAACAAAAAGCAATGTATGCAAGCAAATAAAAAAATAATAATAAATTTTTAAAATAATTTTAAAAAATAATAATAAAATAAAAATTTTAAAAATAAGAATTTTAAAAAAATTATATCTATATAATATCGGTGTAGATACGTGTTGTGCTCTTCCTTGTGAAGGAAGAGCACAACATGAGATACAGAGCAAATGATGCCTCTCACACTACCATCGTAGTTTCTTAACAGTTATCTATAGTGTATCTACACCGATATTTATAGATATTAAACTCTTATTTTAACGTATTATGCCTTGTTGCATTTAGTCATTTAAAAAAATGAATGTAGGCAAATAAAAAAAACGCCAAGAATAATGAATTGAGCAGCGGTGATGGTGTAGCAATCAGCAGTAGTCGAGTCGTGAGAGAAATCAGTAGGTGAAGTCTAGTATCCCTTGTTTCATAATAAAATTTCAGGTAGACTTGACCAGGGCGACACATGGCAGAACAGAAGACTCAGTGGAATTGATGCCAGAATCGTATGAAGAGAGGAAAAACATATAAAGTCAATGACGCTAGGTGAAATTACAATTCAGTTATAAGGTTATATTCAGTTATATCCTGATAGGAAAATCGGTTAGCTCGCGCCGTATGTTAAAAATTTCTTTTGCGAATTCTTGGAAGATTTCAAGAGTTTCCTTATTTGTAATTAAATCGTGTTCATTTCTAGGAGCAAAGTGATGAGATGTAGTTGAGATCTGTTGCCGAAGGTCTTGGTAAATTGGGTAAGAGTAAATTAGCAGCAGTGCATAGCACACGCTTCTTGATTAGACCGGGGTTCGACCCCGTCACCACCAAATACGGAGGATGCGGAAGGGTCAGGGAATGACCACCGCATATCCCGGAGCAATATGGCCTTAGTTGCTAATGCTATAAATAACAAAAAAAAAAAAAAAAAAAAAAAATGACCTGTTATTAAGTATGATGTTGTTGTTGTTTTGGTTTTTAGGAGCATTAGCAACTAAGGCCATATTGCTCCGGAATATGCGGTGGTCATTCCTTGACCTTTCCGCATCCTCCATATTTGGTGGTGACGGGCTCGAACCCCGGTTTAATCAAGAAGCGTGTGGTACGCACTGCTGCTCCTTCCCACCTGGCTACGGAGACGCTAAGTATGATGTGCAGAGACTGAGGAAATGAGATGTCAGGTATAAACGGCTTGGTTACAATACCTTTAGTAGACAAGGGCCACCTGGATTGCCAACAGTTGGTTAGAAGATGCCAGCATTTCTCTTTTTTCTTTCTTTGGGTCAGCAGTTGGATTGACAGTAATATTAAGGAGGGTAATAGGTGTTCCTAATATAATAGCAGAGACCTTTATAAATAACATGAAGGTCGGTGGATAAAGTGCCTACAACAGCTTGTAGCGCCGGTGTGGAGACTGTATAGCATGTTCGAAGCAGCGCCAAGAGAAAAGACCTTTGTATAGTATGCAGTTGACATTTTACAGTAAGAAGGCTGGCCCTTTGAAACCAAATACAGAAGGCATATGATAGAATTGGGATAAAGACGGTACGATACAAGATACGGAGAGTATTGTTTTTTTAGTCCCCATTCTCTCCTAGAAATTCTGAAGAACATTGATGTCAAGTTCTTAATCGTAAGTGTGATGAGAAGGCTAGACGGTCATATAGGAGAACATTAAGGTGTTTGTGTATGGGCACTAGAGGAAGTGAATTTACTTGATATTTTATTACTGGAAGTCTGCCATAAAATTTAGTCTTCCCTTAAAGATCATCATTTTTTGTTTTTGTCACTGAAACGGTGAGCTTGTTTTGAGTACCCCAGTCTCAAAACAAGTCTCGGGTAGTCTGGAGAGAATATTATTTGCAGAAGTTTCCAGATCTTTCTGGAATTTTCGTGGACAAGAATGGATAAGTCATCGGCGTAAGCTATTGTATTTATATTAGTCAGGTCATCATTGAGGAGAAGCCAATCATTTAGGACTAAGTTCCACATTAGGGGTCCAAGAATAGACCGTTGGGGGCAGCCACGAGTAATATAGCTGGATATAGACTGGTGTTTAGTTTGTATCAAGACAGAGCGATTACTAAAATAGGCCTTTATGAGAAGGTATAATAACTGAGAGCAATTTGCAACTCTAAGGCAACAAAGGACACTCCTCCACCATAGTGTATCGAAACCACCTTCGAGGTCTATAAATAAAATTAGAGTACATTTAAATGTAGATTCATCTATGAGCTTTTTCATTTGAAACAGTGCATCTTCACAGTCCTCGCTTGGTGTAAAGCCATATTGAAGGGATGAATTTAAGTTGGCTTCCGCAAGCAGTGAATTAATTCTAAGACTGATTAAGCGTTCAAGTAGTTTTCCTAAGTGGGAAAGCAAGGCAATCGGCCTGTAAGATTTTGAGTCGTGCTGAGGTTTTCCTGGTTTTGGTAAAATTTTCAATAAAGCTGACTTCCAGATAACAGGAAAGGTACTAAATTCTAAGCATTTGTTAAAGAGGAAAAGCATGTGATTTGGTCGTAGCTCATAGAAACGTTTAAGAAAAATACATTCCAGTAGATATAGTCCAGGACATTTGTCCTTTTTCATTGAATTAACTGCAGATTTTAATTCATCCAATGAGAGAGGCAACGTTGAAGTGGAGGTGAAATACGATTCATTTAAATTTCTTATTTCAACCTGCACAGGGGAGTCAAGGGTATGATCATCCTGCGGGAAGAGCCTGTCTAGTATTTTATTGACAGTATTGGTCCAGTTTAAAGAGTCTTCAGTATTTTTTATAACTGTATTAAGGATATCTCCTGGATTTATTTTGTTTCTGCAGATTTTGTAAATCAAACCCCATGGATCCTCGTTACCAGCAGATTTTACCAAATTTTGCCAGGATTCCAACTTATTTTTTTTTTTTTATGGTTTTGATATATAGTTTCTTAGTATTTTTAAATTCTTGGTATAGTATTGAGAGTTTTGATGATAAGATATTGTTGTTTCTTCGGGCTTTTTGAAAGTTTTTTCTAGCTCGATGAACTTTGCGTCTTAGTACCGTGAGTTCCTGTGACCATCAAGTGGTGGTCAAGAACTTCTTGTTGATCTGGAAGTGGCTGTCAGAACTGTCTTTTGAATGAGAAGTGCTAATTCTTCAGGATTTTAGTCAGAAATAGCTTTAATATCATCTGAAGGAAAATCCTGGATTATTGATTTTTCAAAGTTGCTCCAATGAATATTACGAAGCGAATGTCTCACTAGGTTCCTTGGACGTTGCCTCGAAACTTTAGCTGCTTTTTCTAATAGGAAAGAGATGGCCTTATGATTAGATGTAGTCAGATCAGTGTTTACCTCCAAGTTATAAATAAGCGAGTAGGTTGTTAGTTACCGATGTAATGTCTATATTTGATTGTCTTAAGGAGTTGGAAAAGGTAAAAGGCTGGCCTGGAAGGTTAATGACATTCAGTTGATGAAATAAAATGAGGTCCTCTAAAAGGCGTCCTCTTGTATCTGTAGATTTGCTGTGCCACGTAGAAGATTTAGAATTTGCATTCATTAAAACTAACAGAGGCTCTGGGTTAATAGCATGAAGCGCCGAGTCTAAGTAATGAAGATGAGGAGCAATATCTGTAGATAGCGGGCAATACTGGAAAATAATATAAAATGAAAGTGTAGCTGTAGTAACATTAATGCACGTTGAAAATTGTGTACAAAGACTGGAAACTCTGACTATATCATGGTTTTTACAGAAGATAATTATTGCAGACTTCGGTTCCTCGTGATTGGGTTGAATTATTATTGAGGTCATGGGGTAATCCATAACTTTACCACGGGAATGAAATGGCTCTTATAGGCAAATCAGATCAAAAGGCGATTCATCTACTAAACAGCGAACCTCATCGGCAACCGATCTTGCCCGATGAGCATTTAACTATAGTATGTGAAATATTAAGTGTTAGTTGTCTGACGGCACCGGGTATCTCCGCCTATGTGAAGTATAAGTGTGGGTTGGTTGTGTTGTTCTTCTGGTCACTTAGCCTAGGGGTCTGTGGAGAGCCACTAACAACCCGTTTCCATCACCGCCACGGGGAGGCGGGGCAGACCACATTAGGGGAGAAGAAAGCTCTGGCAGGGTGAATTCTGGGGTAGTCTAGCCATCCAAAAAAAGGGAGTGCCAAAATTTTTTTTTTATTGGAAAGGAGATAATGGGGAGATAGGATGGGGTTGTTTTTTTTTTTTTTTTTTTTTTTTTTTGGAGCATTAGCAACTAAGGCCATATTGCTCCAGGATATGCGGTGGTCATTCCCTGACCTTTCATTTGGTGGTGACGGGCTCGAACCCGGTCTAATCAAGAAGCGTGTGCTACGCACTGCTTCTCCTTCCCACCTGGCTACGGAGGCGCCTGATAGGATGGGGAGAGGGTGGGATAAAAGGGGTAGAGATGTTGTTGTTGTTGTTATTTGGTTTTTAGGAGCATTAGCAACTAAGGCCATATTGCTCCAGGATATGCGGTGGTCATTCCCTGACCTTTCCGCATCCTCCATATTTGGTGGTGACGGGCTCGAACCCCGGTCTAATCAAGAAGCGTGTGCTAACGCACCGCTGCTCCTTCCCACCTGGCTACGGAGGCGCCTAAGGGGTAGAGAACAGAGGGGGCAGTGTTGAGGCACTCGCCTGATTTTAAAGGGGGTACAGTAAGGGAACCCCTGGTACAGGACGCCCATGCTGGTCCAGAGGGTGAGTCGAAATTGGGTGGTGGGGTGAGCCACCAGGCAAAAGGGGGTAGGGGCCACACAGTGTGGGGAGCCGGATTGGGAAAAAGGAGACTCAAACACCCCAAGTGGCAGGAATAAAAGAACATATGGAAAGAGATTCCTATGGTGGAGCCTGCTTTTTGCAGCTCTGTCCCATACTGGCCTGGGGGTCACCCTAATGGCCATTGTCAGCATCCCACACCACATCAGCTAGTAAAAGCTACAGCATAGTGTCGGCTTAGATAACCCTGAGGCTCCTGAGGGCCTGCATAGCCATCAGTCTGTCCGGTGAAGAGGCTAAGATAGAACATGCGATTAATAACTTTCATTCACTCAACATTCACACAATTTTACTTTTTATAGTTTTTTCTTATACTTTCTATTTTCTTTCATATATTATATTAGATATCGATCAGTGCGTTTCGGCAGGCGTGTCTTTTACGTAGAAAACATTTGACTTACTCCGTCATACCTCTACATATTACGTAGAAAAGCGTGCGATGGTTGGCGAGCAAAGTAAGCAGGGGGCAGAGCCCCCTAGTTTACAATTTTAAAAAAAAAGGATGTTCATTTCCAATTCTGCTAAAGAAGTAAAATGCTAATACATAAAGTATTTTTTTTTATAAAGGGAGAAGGCTCATTTCAGTGAACGAAGTCACTGCTGGATAAATGTTAACTTTTACTGTTACGATATTTACGCTTACATTATAAACTTCGAATTAAGTAATGCAGATGAAATAATGTGAAATCTGAGATAAATAGACAATTTTGATATCCAAATCTTTATTTATGGTATACATGTTCAGAAATTACATTAATTTCAGCAGAATAACAGCGATTTATTCATAAAAAATATAGCTCGTAATTTCTTCTTTAAGATACAGTATTATAGCTTATAATTTAAAATATATTTTGCTTGTTCCTGTAACTGCAATATACATAACGATGTATCTGTTTCTCATCTCTTCAATTTCATTCGTTAATAATCCACAAAAATGTATCACTTCTGAAGATACAGGTATATTTTTTATATCGGTATGTTTAAGGAACCTACGTTCTGAACATATGAATTGTGGTGTATAAGTAAGAATTTTTTGTAGAGCATGATTTTGCCTTTTATTTACCTTAATAAATTCAAGTATTTGCACATTCAATATTTTCCTGTTATGCGATTCTACAACACTGATACGATATCGCTTGAAATAATCTGTTTATAGCGTGGAGTGGACGGTGAATTTTAATGCGTGCGGAGTTATTCCGGCGGTATATCATTTTGTTCGAGAGTGACAATAAAATTCATTGTTTTTTGACTTTGAACCTGTTCTATCGAGTACAGAAAACTATACTGTATATATTTCTATAATCAAGGAAGCATATCTTAACATTTACAAGTTCGTGTTCAGAAAGGTCAGTCCTAATTTTATACCAAGCATTCCAGCTGATAAATAATAAATAAAAAAAAATAATAATAATAAAACTTTATTTTTATACTCTACTGCAATACGTTCCCTAGGACGAGAGGAGAAAGAAATGTAGTTTGTAAGACATCAGAATATCCAAACATTCAATTATTAGCCAACAACTGTAATTTATAACACGTTTTACAGAATGCGTTTTTTTTTTCTGTAATTAAGGCATAAATATGTAATGATTACATTTTAGAGCATTAATAGCCTGGTCTTATTTATAACTAACTCACATTTATATATTATGTTTTAATACCAAACCGTGATACATATTACCACTAACACAGTAGCATATGCATGGAAAATATTATATAATTTGTATTAATACAGTGTTATAGTATTTTCTTTACAGAAAGTGTTAAAAATTTTGCGCATTATAAACAAAACTTTTCTCAAAATTGATAAAAATATCAAATCGTCACCGAGAGAATCGAGGGATAGGCAGACAAGTCAGCTGCCCCGTCCTGGACATCCTGTGAGGGAGATCGTAGCCATAAGTTATAGAAAATAGGAATAGAGCAGGAAAGGTGAGCCCATAGAGACTGTTTCCCCTGAAGAGGGCTGTGCTAGCTCACGAGACTAGTGATCATCGCTATAGAGTTCCTTTGATTTCTTGCAAGTTTGTTGAAAGGCTATCATCAAGTTATGAGGCTCGAAATAAAGAAATCAAAGTAAAAATAAATATTTTTCACATTTATAGTACATGGAGGATAAATATAAGATGAATATAATAAAAATATATTACGTAAAATTGTCGTCACGATAGGGTTCATAATAAAACTACATTTTCACTCAGTACTATTTAACCAAAATTTCCATTTGGATCAGAAGTAACATAGTTTTGTTTACTCCCTACTAATATTTTGAGTTAAATCGAAAAAAAAAAAAAAATTTTAATTTTGAATTACTGACCAGTGAAACTACTCTACTTTTCAGGATTTATAGACAGTGGTAATCATTACCTTACCTCTCTTGTAGATCGTGTATCTATATGTATACGAGTATTTAGATCGTCAATTCTAGTTCGAAAATCGTTTAACATTACAGGAAAAGGTAAAGGCTCACTGAAGATATAAGACCCCATATAATTCCTCATAAATGATTAGAACGTCTCCATTTACCGAGTTAAATGCCTTCTAAACATGCAAAAGTTCAGCTACGTTTTGGCCACGTCTCATCTCAATATTTCTTAAGAATAGGCATCAAATAATAAATAGAAAAAAAAAGTTTATTATATGAAGTACGGTAATACATTTCATCCATCCACAACATAGGGGATAGTAATCTGAAAATTTTAGCAAAATTGTTCTTTTAGTCAGATAATACTTTTTGTCTAATAATAACAATAAATAGTGTAATAATAATACGTCTGATAGTAGGAAGACTTTAGGAATCATTATTAACTGATTCCTTATTGAAAAATGACTTTAGGAATCATTCCTAAAGTCATTTTAAATTACTTTAGGACTTAGAACTTTTGACTTTGCTTCTTTTACTTATATACGTCCTTATTAACTTTATTTATTGGGCATTAACTAACCAATATAACATCTGGATAATTGAGGTCATTCAGTGTTTTCTTTCATCCCGCTATTCTGGTTTAGTCAGGTACACTGAAGTAAGTGGACCATGTGTCCTAGTACGGTAATACTCAGAAGATTGACTAATACCCCCATAAATTTAAATTACTGTTAACTTTAAATCTTTATTGTACTCTTTATATTTTATTTTGTATTGCGCATGCGTTTCTACATTAAAACTATGAGGGTTTTGTGTACTGCACTCATGTAAATGTTGCCAAAACTCGTCGCTATAGCAACCAGAAACTGGAACCAGTCATGCAGCACAAGACGCTCCAACTGCTGCTCCCGCGAGATGTTTCCACCGTAGAATTTACGTCCGTGTCTGAAATCAGTCAAACGTGACTTCTTGCAGAAATGCATATATTATTACAAAAGAAAATATTAACAACGTGTTCTATAACAAGGTGACTTTTCATTACAAAAAAAAAAACTCCCTTGATATTTTGATCCGTTTGATTTTAATAACGCAAAACAACAGCTTCGGGGACATTATTTAATTGAAATTTTTAGTATCACCCAAGCGTGCATTTCTTTAGGCAGATTTTTGAACGGAAGCAATAAAAATACTGAAAATAAAAATAAAATAATAAAACACATACTACGTTTATTTATAGTGATGATGAGATTCCTCATTGTCATCTTAGTAACTATAACAATGCATTGAGGCGCCTCCGTAGCCAGGTGGGAAGGAGCAGTAGTGCGTAGCACACGCTTCTTGATTAGACCGGGGTTCGAGCCCGTCACCACCAAATACGGAGGATGCGGAAAGGTCAGGGAATGACCACCGCACATTCCCAGAGCAATATGGCCTTAGTTGCTAATGCTCCTAAAAACCAAATAACAAACAAACCAAATAACAACAATGCATTGTGATATTGCGCTAATAAGGTAAAGTTATGAATGCTGATTACTGTCAGTTTATTGCTACGAAGAAATATTACACAGGTAGCATACTCCAAACATACCTGCTCTGTACAGCCCAGGCCAGAGGAGTTCACATAATCAGATTAATAGTTATTCTCAAATACAATACAATTTGATTCTATTAACCTATAGCAAATTTAAATTTAATATTATGCATACATTCTAAAAAACAGTAACTACATAAAATCATGATTCTTACTAAACACCAGAAGGAAGCCAAGAAGAATATTAAAATGATGTGGATTACTAAAAAGAAGGAATGAGTTTTATAATTTCATTCTTATATTTTTGATCCAAGCAGAATAACGATCAACATTAAAGTTGATTAACAGCTGTATCTAGTGAGTATATCCTATTGGATAAATAAGGCATAAAAAAAATAAATCGGTCAACCACAGAGTGCCGGGCACTCAGGATGAAGGGTCCGTAGTCACGAATGGTCGTTAGTGTAGTATCTCAAATAGAGAGCTTTATGGTACCCGAAAAAAAGTTTCTAGTACCCCGGCTTGGCCTAAAACTGAGAAACTAACGAAAACGTTGTCAATTTGAGTCTTTTCACCTGTCAGTCGCTTCTCCTACCCTTGTGAATGACAAGGGTGGGAGAAGCGACTGGCAGGTGAAGGCCGTGCAAGACTCCGCGCAGGCTCCTCCTCACCACTTCCGCCTCAACACTGGCTCTCTGAGTTACCTCCTTGGTGGGACAACTCCAGCTTCGAAAATTGTTAAAAAATACTTCTCGTCGCAAAATTTATAAATGACCTTTATAGAATTATTAACTAACTATTTAACAACCTTTTTTGTCACCAAAAGGAGAGTTACTTAGTACAAAGAAGCGCGGTATCGAAGTGCAATAATTTTTTTTTTTTTTTTAATTTTAACACAAAAAGTAAATGATAGATTTCAATCGGAATAGTTTTCCCTTGATAAGCATCGAATAACGCATAGCTTATGTGATTTTTAAATTTTTAGCTCCATTAGCGACGGAAATAGAGGGGGGACACGAAAATTATTCACATTTTCCTGTCCGGCGCCGCCATTTTTAGTTTAAAAATATTTTAAAATTATATTTTAAACCTACTCGTTGAGCTCTTTCCAACGGTGTGTAATAAGCTGTAGGTTGTCGACATTTTTTGTTCCTCCATACACATTTTATCCTCCCATTTCTCAGACAAATTTTTATCAACAACGATCAGTATGTTATTATGTTGGCCCACATGAGGTACAGACCAACGCAAAATTTCAAGTCAATAGGTTGAGTGGTTCCAGAGATACAATGCTCTGACAGACGGACGGACAGTCAGACAACCGAGTGACATTATAAGGGTCCTTCGTTAGACTACGGACCCTAAAAGGTTATTCTTACGAGTGGTACATTATCCAAATGGTTTGTGTGGGGGGGTTGGAGAATGTTAATTTTTATTTTATGTGTATACCTTTATTATTATTAATTATAATTTCTGTAATTAATAAATCTCGTTAAACTTTCTGACTCACCTCTCTTAACTTTGTATTTCCCAGTTTATTTTCCCCCTAATTTACCCCTCCCACATTAACACCTGACTTGTATACTGCACAGAAGATCACAGATTCTGGGGGAATAGAAGTTCGTGTATGTCTCCTCTGGACTGGCTGAGTATTCAGAATGACTCATACTACACTTGATAAACATATGCAATATTGTTTATTCACAGTATATACATTAAAAGAATATATCATTCATCATCAATTGGGTATTATGTTAATTACTAGCATTATATGTGTGCTAAGATGTAAGGATAATCATAACTCATATATCATGTCTCTTCATGTCTTTCTGCCTTTTCTCCTTCTGGTTTAGGTTACATCTCATAACATTCTCTTGTCTTCTAACAATTTAAACTTCCCAACTGGGATTACAGCAGTGAGCATAACACCTATATGTGTATTTTCCTAGATTTATAAATCCCCGCTATAATCTTTCTTTAATTATCCCTTCCAAAATAATTACATGTGCATAGAACATAATTATCCCTTCCAAAAAAAATTACATGTGCTTAGAACACTCTTTAGTCTCAACTTAAAACATACTAGTCTCGAGTACATATATCTAAATCTTCCTTACTTATTAACTTATCTTTGTGATGAAGTACATATATCTATATCTTATGAACTTTCTCCTTCCCTTTATGCTAAACAATATCAAATCAACTATCAACTAATTTAAAACATTCCCTGGAGTCCTTTCCTTCAAATCAAGCTTAAAACTATTAACTAGTACTTACATAACAGCTTAGGGGATCATTCTTTACACAACCTTTTTCTCAGCTCAGGGCGGCCATCATCATCAATATAGGGCATCGTCAGACTCCTACTGGAATTAGTCATCGACTAAAGAACTGCTGCTCATCTACAGGAATTCTCCTTCGTTCAGGAACTCACTCTTTTCTCCATAAATGGGTTGCTCTGGCCCGCTTTGGGAGTCTGATCAGCTCGACGATACTGGGGTGCAAATTAAAATTATCACGACTCTCCTTACTGCTTTAACGAGAAGCCAGACTGTATAACTCTTCCTTATCTTTCTATACCGAGACTTTTCGATCCTTATCACTCAGCTCCAGCATATGTGTTTCCATCTTTCATTGGCCATCTCCTTCTTATTTCTACGTTGCGGCTGACCTCTCCTAGAACTTGCCTAACGAATTGTCTTTGCGACAAACTGCTTCAATTCCCACTACCACATTCCAGCGATTCACAAGAACTCCCACCTTCTTCAAAACTTCCTAGAACTCCAGAAAGCTCTAAAACTCTCTCACTACAAAAAAACTCCCTTAAATTAATTTCTCTGTCCGCTGCTCCCCAGCGATTCTCCCGGCACTTCTCGGGATTTCTTTCCAGCCGCACATCACTCAGGCCCACCCACAGGAACTCTCAAAAACTTCCAAAAACTGCCCAAACTGTCAAAACTGGAACTGTACTTTTGTGCCCTGTCCAGCTACCCCCCGTTGTTACGCTAATCCTCCCCTACTTAACTGTACGGTACAGAGCGATGGCAATCTAAGCTGAAAATCATCCTATGTAAATAATATTATTTAATATATATATTTTTTTTCTTGTTATGTTATAATATTTATTTCCCTAGAATAAGTGTAAGAATTGAGTTCTTACATTTGCTTGCAGACCTATAAGTTCAGATTTACCCATTCTTAACTTATCATCACTGACTACAAGGAATATTATTAGCCAGTAAGCAGAGTTATTTTTCTGTCAAAGATTGGCTCTCGCTCCCACATAGTGGTTATAATCGCCGTCCTTAATTGAACCAATCTGTTAATGATCAATTTTTCACACGTTGGTTTTTCCTCCAGTAAACTAGATTCTCATCCCTAAAAAAATAAATTGCCCTGAAACACACGCCGTTTACAAACACGACATGTTAATCATTCATGGCTTTACTTGCCTTTGTCAACTACAGTGTCCGTTATTCTTACTGTTTGAGAGATATATCAAATGGCGAGATACTGTACTTCTTTTGATATATCTTAGCTTTTACAATACAAGGTTTTATCAAAACGTCCGGTGATTTTTTTTTCCAAAAAATATTTTAATTTTATGCAACGATAAATGTTTATATTGTTAATATTCTTTTGTATAATAATAATAACTCTTTATTGTATACACAGTAATCTCCTTCTACGACCACTTGTCCCATTATGTACAAATATATTCTGAATAACCAATCAACCAACCTGTTAAAAGAATAAACTACCCTTCATAGAAGCATTAGCCGAGTATTTTTGTGGTATTGAACTCTCACGATCTAGCAACAGATGAAAATAAGCATGCCTTAATTTTGGTTCGATGTCATTATAATAAGACAAGATTTCATATGTTGTATTAAAACTTATGGTTTAAACCTGCTCTGTGTTCAACAAGGTGTTAGTGAAGAATGAAAGTCATTTATAGCTAGGGTTGCCAGACGTCTTTTATTTCAAAGGACAATCCTTTATTTTAGCCAAACTGTCCTTGTTGCACTAAACTTGCATTAAAATATTTGGATCAATTCATGCTTTTTATATCATCCATATCGTTCATTATCCTTATATATCAATCCATATCCTTCCTCATAGAAATCCATAGTTTACCATTAAATATTTTTAATTTTAATTAAACTAAAATTTGCAAAAATTTATAGTCAATATGAAAACTATAATTTTTAAACCAAAATCTAAAAAATATAAACAAAATGTTTAATTATTAACTAAAATCATTCAATTTTCCTTTTTTGGTGGTAGAGGGTGGAGTGAGAGTTGGAGAGTGGTAGTATTAATTATTTTTGAATATCCTTTAATCCGGTCATAGAAATCTGGCAACCCTATTTATAGCATTCATAGTTTATATGTTATAATATATTGCGAGAATGACAGTGACGATTTAACAAATAACTTAAATAACACACTTCATAACCACTAGTGTGAAAAAGTTCAGTTCATTTGTAACGACCTGAATTCCGAAGATAACCAATAGGTAGATGAATACCAGATACCCAGTAGAATTAAGTTACTAAACAATCTTAAGGGTGCTTAACTCTATTTGGATTCTATCAACAGACCAGAATAAGAAATGGGAGGGGAGTTAAAGATCAACCACAGTGTCCTTTATTCACACAAACTTGTCGAGATATATAAAAAGCCCGTGATACTCTACCTCTTTTGATGTTTCTTAGCTTTTACAATACAAGGTTTGATCAAAAAGTTAGGTGAATTTTTTTTTTGCAAAAAATAAATTAATTAAATTTATTCAATTTATAAATATTTATATTGTTAATATTCTTTTGTATAATCGCCTTCTGCAAACCACACACTTGTTCCATCTTGCCTGCCACTGATCAAAACATTTTTGGAGGTCTTCTTTTGTGAATACTTTTAGGTAATCTGTCATATTTGATTGGATTTCTTGAATAGACTCATGTCGTTTTCCTTTCATATCATGGTTTAATTTGGGAATAGCCAAAAGTCGCATGGTGCCAAATCTAACGAAAAAAGTGGACGCGGCACGATGTAAATGTTTCTGTCGATCAAAAATTTCCGGACAGCGAGTGACATGCTTTCGTCATTTTGTCATTTTCAGTATACGAGCAAGTTAAAACTTGGTGTGCGCTATGCGTTCAAGGATTATCAGCTCATTCACTGAACTTTTTAACAAACATTGTGAAACACTACTCAGTAGTATCGCATTGTATGAAGCTGTCTTGAATAATGGAAACGTTTCACAACCGCGGAGGTTTTCATCTTTGTAATCCCCTCTTGTCACGTCGCAAATATTCTTTGTGTACGAGGTGTGGTAAAAAAAAAAATGTTTGGGGACCGACTTTATATCCTGAGATTTCGGTCGCAGCGAGTTACGACTTGTGTTAACATGTTTGGTGAATTATCTAGACATAGTAGCTCATAAATCACTATCTGCATCAGTCTGAATTAGCGCGCGTTAAATAGAAAATGCTTTATGTGTTTTGTCCAGTTTAAAATGATTGATTTTACTGAGCAGCGAATTTGCATAAAATTTTGTTTAAAATTATGGAAAAGTGAAAGCGAAACCCACAAAATGTTGAAAAGAGCTTTCGGAGAAGATGCCATACGTTATTCAAAGACTTTTCAGCGATTTGCAAAGTTTAAAGAGGGCTACTTATCCACTGAAGCCTTGCCACCCTTCAACTTCAAAAACTGATTTAGTTGCACGTATTCGTGGTCGACGAGCCACGAAGTTTCTAGTGAACTTGGTATTTATTGCGGGACATGTCAGTC
Source organism: Mastigoproctus giganteus (assembly GCF_048544385.1). Classification (NCBI taxonomy): domain Eukaryota; kingdom Metazoa; phylum Arthropoda; class Arachnida; order Uropygi; family Thelyphonidae; genus Mastigoproctus; species Mastigoproctus giganteus. Next base: position 183,032,543 of record NC_143581.1, read on the forward strand.
AATTTTAACACAAGATTTGGGAATGCGATACGTTTCAGCAAGGTTGTGCCCTTGCATCCTAACCGATGAACACAGAGAGTGGGTGTTCTCTCGTGTCAGGATCTTTCTCAACGTGCTGCTGCTGACCCATACTTTATTTCGTCCATCATTACTGATGACGAATCATGAATGTATGGCTATAACCAGAAAACAAAGGCTCAGTCCTTTTAATGGAAAACTCCGTCTTCTCCAAGGCTCAAAAAAGCAAGACAGTCTCGATCAAATGTGAGAGTTATGCTTATCGCATTTTTTTTTTCTTTGATTCACGCGGCATTGTTCAACTGCTATATTACAACCACCAAGAACCAACCCATCTACTCATGTGTAATATGTCCATAAATTGCATGTGTTCTGTGATCGCTTTGCCTGTTTTGATGGATAGAAAACCCGAGTTTCATGGAGGAAAATCTTGCTATCCACGCCTGAGACTAACTTAGCCACGGAGCAAAAAAAGCCTCCTGGTGTCATTGACTAGACTCGGCCTTTTCCACCTAGAGTAGGGAGGATGATGATTATAACCACATGTTAACGCTCGGACGCGAAGCATTGTTCATTATGTAATTGTTCATTGACTAGACTCAAACCTCGGCCTTTTCCACCCTGAGTGGAAAAGGCCGAGGTTTGAGGGAGGACGGTGATTATAACCACATGTTACCGCGCGGACGCAAAGCATTGTTCATTATGTAATTGTTCCGCATGGCACAAACAATGAACCAGGAATATTCCAGCGCAGTACGATTGCGTGATGCTGTTCTTAAAAACAGCCGGAAAAGTAGGCTTCAGAAAATTGGTGCTTGTATCATGATAACTCACTGCACACTTTTGCTTTCCTTTCAAGAATTTCTTAAGAAGCACTCCATTACTGTCGTCCCCAGTCGTCCATACTCACCGGTCTTACCTCCCTATGATTTATTTTTGTTTCCCAAGCTTCAGACCTCTTTGAAAGGTCACTGGTTTGCAACGACTGAGAAAATTATTCAGAACGCTACACAGGAACTATCAGCAATTCTTGAAGAAGTCTCTCTGGAGTGCTTCCAGAAATTGTAGAAGAGTTGGAATATGTGTATACGGTGTCGAAGAGACTACTTCGAAAGTGATCCATCAAAATAGCCAGTAAGCTTCATTTCCTAAATATTAGTTCAGTCTCAAACGTTTTGATGACGCCTTGTATACTGTATATGTTTTATGTAGCTAAATTATTTGCAAGTAAAGGAATATTATTATTTATATAACGATGTATAAATAACAGAGGATTAGTCCAAAGCAATGTATAATTGATATCAGAATAAATAAAACAGAGAGAATAAAAATTTTATAGATCATTAAATCAGAGCTTTCCAAAGTGGGTGTCTAGTTCCAAAGGGTGTGATATCGTCAGATTTTGACTCGTATCAGCACTGTTTTCACTTTATTTTCTTTCATTACACGCTACCTAATATTGAGTCATCCCTATAGCCCGGAGAACAGCCTGGATTTTTCGAGGCAGGGACTCAACGAGTTGTCGAAAGCATGTCAGGGAAGCTGGTTCGTATTGACTGAATCGAGGTCCACAGCTGTTGCAAATTGGATGGTTGCGAATCTTAATTCTGAAGATCTCGTTCCATCTCATCCCACAAGGTGCTCAAATGGATTGAGATCTGTTGAATGGGGAAGCCACCACAGAAGGCTGAATTCACTCTCATGTACCTGAAACAAGTTCTGCACAATGCTAGTTTTCTGACATGGATCATTATCCTGTTGCTAGATTAGGTTAGGCGTGTGTATTAAGCTTTTTTTTTTTTTTGTAGTTGTTGGCGCATAGGTTTCTGTGGCCATAATGCACCTCCCAAGGTTTTTGCAGTACTTTGATCCAAGCCCGAGGCGGGAATCGAACCCGTGACCTTTGGGTTGCCAGGCAGGCACTTTACCCAGCTGGCTAGCCCGGTTGGCCATGCATATTAAGCACTAAAGCAACTAAGTCTATGAGGCGTCAGAAATGTGTGTAATTGCGTGTATTCTTCAGTCGGTTTGCCATTTGCTAGACGAAAAATCCATGCAAACCTCGCCTGAGACCGACTAACTCAGCTACCTTGTGAGAAAGCCCATAAAAATTCCTAGCGTCATTGACGAGATTCGAACGCAAGCCTTTTCCAAACGGTGTAGGAGTTGTCCTGTTGGAAGAACCCATTCGCAGGTAGATACCCTGAAGCCACGAAGGTATGCACCTGGTACGAAACAATTTATAGATAACCTATGGCATCCAAATCTTACTGCACTGGTACCAAGGGCCCCAGTTTTCACCAAAATACTCCCCACACCATTATATCTCCACTTCCAGCCTGCATTGTTGACACCTAGCAGGATGGGTCCACGGACATTCTGGTTCTCCCTTCAGCGTGAAACAGCAGGAAATGGAATTTGTTAAACCTGGCAACGTTTTTTCCAAACCTCCACTGCCCAGTGGTAATGTTCCTGAGCCCACTGTAACGATGCCTTCTTGCTTTTTTTGCTGACAGGAATGGAACCTGGTTTGGTCATCCGATGCGATAGCTGTCCGTCACAAGATTACTTTCTGTAGTAGAGTAAATCAGTAATTCATAATTTTGAAAATCTCTGAAAGCTTATTTTGCTTTCTGAAAGAAGAAATAGTCAAATATGGAAAACAATTTACTAGTGAAAGTGTAAAGTAAGACTGATTGATTTTAGTAGAATTCGACTTCGTAAACGCTTGAAGTACTTTTTTGCTGATTATGATCATAGTCTGTTTCTCTGAGTAGTCCTGGAATACAGTAATGAAAAACGAGCTTATTCTTGTTTATATACTGTATGTACTTATTAGACTATTGTCTGTCCAGTGGCATAGCGGAAGGCCCACATACCCTCTCATTTCAGAGCCTCGTAAAGATTCCTCTTTACAGAAGGGTGTTTCTCATCTTTAGTCTTAAATAGAAACCCTTGATCAGTTTTTCGGAGGGTTTCTGACTTTCCTCTATGCCATCGTATTTCAATTATTTAATAATCTGTTAATTGTACATTATTTATTTTTTCTTATTTTATTCTTTTCCTTGTAGATAAACTGCTTCAAGTGCCAAGGAAGTGTATATATTTCTCAGAAGATATGCCCTAGTTAGGATGAGTTAAAAAAAAATCAAAAGCTTACGTTTTCAGTATTTTGACGCCATTGCACTGTATCAGTGTAGGCCCAGCGATTGCTTTTATTGTTCGTTGCGAGAAGCAAAGCTATGAATGCATGCGTGAGTGAGTGAGGATTGCGTGGGTGTGTGTGTGTGTGTGTGTGTGTGCGTGCGTGTGTGTGTGCGTGTGAGTGCGTGTGTGTGTGTGTTCTTGAGTCAAGGTTACCAGATGGCCATTCGTCAATGTCATATGTACGAAACGGCATTCGATAGCAGGGTGAAACGAGAAGTGGATGATATCGATCGGTTAGTTCAAAGTCCTGTATTGCAGCACGAGCCACTTACACAGAAGAGTTCGAGTGGCGAATTGAGGCCTAGGTTAGGATCCCGAGGAGGAACGGGCTCCCCAAGATGCCTATCAACAAATTCTAGTCCATTAGAGACTAGGCAATCTCCTCGTAATAGGTCAGCCACCGTGCAGCATTTCACCCCTACGGAGAAGAGGAAAGTGACCTTAATTCGTGACTCGCCGAGATCGCTGTCGCCCCAGCCTCAAAAAATGAAAGTTACTAATTCGAAGCAGTCGTCGCCATCTCCACTGAGCAGGAGAAGATGTGATTATATGTACTCTAGTGTTCCGAATGGCAATCCAGCTCATTCTTCCCTAAACTTTACAAATCACATAAACCAAAGCGTTAATGGAGATCCTCCTCATGTCCTTGGCGGGCCTCCTCATGGGGGTCAGCAGTTGCCAACTGGCGTGCCGCTCAATGGATTTCTTCCGTGTACAGCTCCACCAGGAGATTCTAAGACATTCTCTCCAACTACCGAGTTCAAAAAACTTGACATCCTAAACGGCCAAGAACTGGATATCGTGCCAAATACCGATGACAAGCCAAGCAATCCGTCTACGGAATCAAACCAAGAAACGCTGCCCTTTACCTGCAACCAAGTATCAGAACCGTACCGGCGTCCTATGAAAGATCATGCAAATCTTCCGAGCCCAAATGGTCTTCCATCCTTCTCAAATCCATTCCGATTGTCTTCTACCCACGCACCGAAAGGCGATGCTTGGAACGGAACACGTCAGCTTCCTTCACCAGGAGAGCAAGCTCCAAGTTTCGTAAATAGGCACATTTCTAGTGTCACCAATGAAACATCCACTTCTGGAAGACGCCAGCTCCCTGCAGTAAAATCTTCAGGTGAGAAATAATAGTTCTTAGAATGAATATATTTCTCATTTAAAGTTTGAAGTTTTATTACTAATATTTTTTTCTCTCATTTTAACACGAATCACTTTAAATCAGCCATAATTTTTAATAAATATTGCAGTGAATACTCCGTTTCAGGGAATGCAGGGATTTTTTTTTCGAGAAATAATTGAAGCTACTTATAAGATGCCTCAAAGTCTCACTGTTGCATAGAACTCAGGCACCATCTCATTAAACCTCTCGTTATTATGATTTTTACAACAACACCTTTCAGAACTTTTTTCCAAGGGACCAATGACAAATTTTCCCCGAACACTATGGGGAAATGAACTCTGACATAAAGAAACTGAAATATAAAAGTAATTAATAAATTACAAAGCTAAAATTGAAAATAAACTTAAAAATTTGATATAAATACAAAAATAGATTATAAAATACTCGGAGCTGGATACTTTGCAAAATGGCCAGAAATGAGCTTAGTGCTATGTTTGTGTATTGTTGTGTAAAGTTGTTTCTGGCTGCTACCAAGCAGCGATCACCAGGAAGGTTGCTTCCCAGTATCGTCCATGCCACGAGGAGGTAGCCGCAACTTAACGTATATTGCCCTACCAGGTGGGTATGACTATTGATATCTCGAATAAATAATAAAATTGTATTATAGTAGGGCTAATGATATCTCGAATAAATAAAAGAAAATTAAATAAATTAAAAGCACTTTGCTTTAGCCGAACGATCATTGTCAGTACAAAACCACACACGTCGCGTGCCCAATATAGTCTAAGTCGCTGATACGACTAAAACCTAACAACACGTTGCGTACTCGAATCCACTGTAATATTTTTGTAAACTGTGTCTTTCTATCTTGTAAACTTCTCCGGCCCTATATAGTCGTCCCGCAGTATGAACAGATTATTATGCCTTTATATTAATTTATGAAAAAAATATTTATAATAGAAAGAATTTTAAATAAATAAGAGTAACTGCATAACAATCAGTACATATGATCTCCAAAGAAACATAAAAAAAATAATAAAACTGAATTAATATAGTGCTTTATAAAAGAATTAATATCAACAAACGAATCGTGTGCCAAAATACTTATTAAACTTAGTAGCTAGTTTAAACGACTGAGCCTACCATAATTTATGCATTTTTTTAATTAAAAAAAAAAAACAAAAAACATCTAGATGTGTCTTATAAAACGACTTGGAACATCAGCTGCGTTCGGCAGAAAATAAGACCACCACATTTTGTCCTTTGTTTAAATGTTTAAAAGTTTTCACTTGATATTTTAATTATACTTAATGCAGTGGTCAATATTTGAAACAAAAGATGGCAAGGTGAGTACTTCTTAATTTAGCGCCTTATGAGGAGCCAAAATCTTCATATGGCCCCACATCGTCGTGTATTTAATCTTCCACAAGCACAGCACCCAACTTGCACGCACCACGGCTTTTTTTTTTATTTATTTTTTTTTATTGCTGCAAACGTGTGTCAGATTGGCGAGCAACATTCATCGTGCTGTCATATTGTTTTAACGGTCTTTGGCAATCAAATAAAAATGTAATCAAGGCCATATTGACTCTGGGCATGTACCAATTTTCCCTGGCAGTGGCGAGATCTGATTTCTCCATTGCAAATTTATCTTTATTGTGGAATCAGGAAACATCTCTAGCAACAATCCGCTTCAGGAAGTAAACCTCCTCCTAGTGGCAGTCTGAGCGGTAGTACAGTGGTATCGTCACCGTCCTTTTTCACACCCGGTGGAAAAGGTCCGGGTTCGAATCCCGTCAATGAGGCGAAGAACTTTTATAAGCTTCTTTTCACTCCGTGACTGAGTTAGACGGTTTCACATGTAGATAGTAAGGCCTTCCCCCGAAACTCCGGTTTTTCGTCCAGCAAAACAGGCAAATCGACCTTAGAACAGACAATGCACACGGCATGGCAGGAATTAATATTCGGGCGGTCTAATATGACAATTTATTTTATTATTTTTTATCCCTCCTGGTGGCTATGCATAAGATGTAAGGTTGGGTGCACTTAGAAGGGTGCACAAAAAGGCAAGAATAGCAATTATTTACAAAGTTCAATTATTGACAATATTACAAGAGGCAATTATTTACAATACCTTACAAAAGTTCAACAGTGATTTTATGTTGCATTTTCATTTGCTACAGTAATTATAGTAGTACACGTCGTTCCATCTTTTTTATCCGAGTAGTTTCATCAGGGGTGCTCTCCCTTCTATAGCTGAAGTGAGCTGCAGGCTTCAGAGAGGCTCTTCACTTTGTATTGCTTGCGTTCAGAGTATTTAACAGGGTATATTTCCAATGAATTAAAAAGGTTGACTGCATTGTTTCGAAAAAAAAAAAAAATTTTTATAGACATGAGAGGTTGGACAGTATAGAATGTATTGGTAGGGAGGGGGTGGCATTACTGCGTCCAGCACGTGGAGTAGAGATAAATCCTTGAAGACTGGGGGCGTCAATCACACCGGTAGGCATCTGAAAAAGAAGAATATTGCTGGATACTAGTGAACTCTCCAGGGAGTGATATTTAAGTTACTATATAAAACAGCCTTGGAGATGGTGAATGGGTGCCCGTGATCCTATTCATCCAACGCATTATACAGTACTCGACTGCCAGAAATCTGTGTACATACGATGGCGGAGCAGAAGACCAGATTAGTGATACCTATAGTGCAATTGGTTGTAGGTACCGCTGGACGTATCTCCCAACTACATTGACGTTGAGTAACGCCGTCAGTTCTTGTCGAATGCACACATCATTGAGAAGTCTTTGTTTTCATGGTTGAAAAATGGTTCTGAAAAGTGAGGCCCTCATCCAAAGTCAAGCCGAGGTCGGTGTGATACTTCGCTTTCTTTATCAGCAATTCGTTGTGATGTCATTTTTGATTCTATTTTTAAGATGATTAAAGATGATGTGAGGTGATTTAGGTATGTTTAGCTCCAGACCTATTTGCAGCAGATAGGCTACAAGGCTGTTATTCAGGGCGGAGACTCGCTGATTTATGAGGTGTCTGTTCAGCGTCTTTCGATGTTATATGTAATTTAAGGTTGTCTGCATATGATGAAAAAATAGTGTACCTTGCAAGGAAAAAAGGTTTAAGGGCAGCAGCAAACAGCAGACTGGCTGATTATGATAATCCTTACACCAACCGCCGTAGCCGAGTAGTCAAGCGTGAGGATGCGTAAGTGCACGTGCCTTGAGTGACTGGGATTCAAGCCCGTGACTGCTGAATACGGTGCTGTTTGTTGTATTCTCTCTCTGTCTTGTGAACTTCTCTGACCGTGTGGTCGTTCCGGAGTATATTTTTTTATGTATAAGTTATCTTGGTGTAAGGATGAAGTTGATGCTTTTTAACAGGTTTCCTGTAATACCAAAATATTTTTCCAGAATGTAAATGAGAGCGGGAATTGAGAGCTTATCATAAGCAGATGATATGAATCAAAGAATATGACGTCCAGCTGGATTTACTATTGAGGGCTGTTTGAATTTTAAATATGTAGCTCTTTTGGGAATCACAATATAAAGATGTTTAAGTTTTTAAGTTCTTTAGGGTTTCTTCTTTTGTGTATGAGTTGTACCTGTAATGATTCCACATTGTCGGGATAGTTCCGGAATTTAATATCTGATTAAAGATTGTTAGAAGGGTCTCCGCATCGAAGGCGCTGCACACTTTGACCATGAATAGAGGAAAGCCGTCAGGACCAATTGTAGTTTATTGGGAAGTCTATTGATGATATTTATAAGGTGTTTTGTTACAGATATAGCTGAAAGGGGCTGTTGGAGTATAGGAAGAAATCCCTTTAGTTTTATTGAAATGTACTAAAAGGTTCAAAGTCCTTGACTCAGTACTCTCAGTTTGCTAAAACTTTATAGACTATGTCAGGTCCTATATGGAACCAATATTCAGGCTAAATGGGTAGCTGATGGTTCCTAGTAATAAGCGCAGAGTGTAAACACCTCCAACTTCACCACGGTACAAGAAAATTATTTTTGCACGTTTAAAACTCGGAAGAGGCCATTTAACCGCCATTATAGAACCTTTTTAAACTAGGATTGTAATATATTTCTTAAAGGATAATAAGTTATATATAAAAATGAAGGAGGACACTATTTTTTTGGACAATTGAACAGTTGCCAAGCACTTACAGTACCCCGCACCTAGTGCAATGAATTGCTAAGCGGGTGATTATAGGCTCCATTTCTGGAAACCATAGGTTTGGGCGTGTGTGTTAAACGCCAAAGAAACTAGATAAGGCTTCATAGCATTGTATCTGTGATTGTGTGTCTACCTTTTTTCACTAATTGTGGGAGTGCGTTTTAACTGCTATGCTACCTGTGAAGGCGTTTCTGGATCATTACACCAAAAGTGGGGGTTTAATTCAGATTATTACGCCCTTACGCCATAACAAACTGAAAATGATACGAACTGAAATTTTTGTATTTCAGTTAGAATCACTTCCCATGTTTTGCATTTTTGTAATATAATTTTTTGGGGGAAGGAGAGGGATATTTCTACTATACAGTGGCCTTTCATCTAATGTTGCAGCTGCACAAGGATCCTGAGCTCAGGGAGACTAAAAGGAAATGTGAAAAGAGAAAAGTTACGTAAAAATTACATTACACCAGGACCTAAGTTCGTGATGATACGCTACTGCCCTTGTGAGTAGCACAGTTGGTAGGATCGCTGTCCTCCCCACACCAGGTGGAAAAGATCTGAGTTCGAATCCCGTCAATGACGGGGGGGGGGGGGTTTATCGGTCTTTTTCATAACGTGGCTGAGTTAGTCGATCTCAGGCGAGAGTAGCATGTTTTTTCTCCCGGAAATTCAGGTTTTTCGTCCAGCAAAAATAAAAATCGACCTAAGAACACACGCAATTTACAGACAATATACACGGAGAAACATGTTCTTAGTTGCTGATGCTCCTAAAACCCAAAACAACCACAATACGATACTGCTAGCATATAGTGGTAGTGGTATATTATATAAAAATAATAAATGAAATTAAGCAGATTACACAAATCTAGCAAAATGTTTATTCATGCTAGGTATTTGTTTATTTATTCCTATTTATTATTTTATTATTTTTTACCATTGAAAACCCCATAACCATTTTTTAAATTCTTTCATAGCTTCATAATCGTTCACAATCAGAATATGTTTATATGAACTTTTCTCATTGTTTTCAGATGCTGCGTCCATTTAGGTGTTATTAAAAAATATTCTTGCATCTCCCACACCCTGTAATGTAATATATTTCAAAATATTATATGACATACACTGTGGTCTCTTTTTTAATATACCTACCTAATAGCCTTTAGTCTTCAAAAATAGCTGGGATTCATCGTAGCATGGACTCAGCGAGGTGTCGAAAATGTGAAACACGGATGCCGCTCTATGTTGACTCAGTTGCTTCCACAGATGTTGCGGATTGGATGGTTACCGATTCGTGCTGTTTTCGCCATATTGTGGTAATCCCATCAACGGGAAAGAGCAGGAACCGAGATTTCTCAGACTATGCAATGTTTTTATCAATCCTCTGTTGTCCAGTATTCTTGAGCCCACTGTAAACGCACCGTCCGGTCGTCAGCTGCGATTCCCCATCTGTGAGACCCAGTACAAAAGTGGTAACCAAAGAGGCATTTCGGAATACACAAATGCCTTCTGAAATGTCTCTTTGGTTGCCACTCTTGTAGTGGTTTGTTACTCGACTGGAGCCTTTCTGTTACATTGCACAAGTCTCCTCAACTTTCAGGAATCCTTCTCAATATGTGGGAAGTCCCGCAATGTGAGAGGCTGCTGGGCCTTCCACTACGCAATTCTTTCAAACTGAACGTTTACTGCTCCGCTCCATGAAGATAATTTGGTTCCATTGATCATTGGGTCACCCACTATGTTTCTTAGCCTAGTTCCTGCTTTTCTACAGCAACGTGTCTAATAGCTTCCAGGTCTACCAGTGTCTCTCCAAGCTGAAAAGCCAGGATTTATGTCACGTCTTTACGTCTCTAAGAGAGAGGAGAGTGCATTAAAGCTGTTATCTTTTATAATCAGCAATCACGTGAGTGGCATTCTTTGCAAATATAATGTGCATATTATCATGCGAGTTTTAGTATACTTATTATTTACTGTAGATATTTGTATAAGCATACAATAACTGATGATATGACAAAGTATTTCAATTTCATCCAATTATCCTGAATAGTATATTTTTGTACGGTATTGTATTCTTTAATACCAATTAAGTATATTTTATTTATTTTAACTATACAAAAACAGGGTTAAACTCCAATCAATATATAAATAAAATATATGAATCTTACATAAATAGTGCAAACAAGTATAATAACATTATTTAATTCCCCAATTTGTAACATGTTAGATTAAGAGATTATATCACTTCTTAAGTTTCCTTTAACTAAACGCAGTCGAGTCACATATTTTAAAACATATATAGCACATGATACTTCCAGAATGTTCCACTTTATTTTCGTCTATTAAAGCTAATAATCTAAATAAAATACTGTGTCCATAGTTTGGACGTTCAGTCTTATAGAATAGATTATGAGGGCTTAGTTATTTGTAATATAAGAAAATACAAGAAATACTCAATATTTGTTAAAGTATAAAGAAAGTAAATCTGGAGTTAGGCAGCAGTATGAAACATTGCTTATATTACATTTAATACTAATGCTGTATTTTTATTCATTGTAGTACAAGTTCAACGTATTATTGTTTAATGTTTTCCATTATTTTGAATTCTTTTTTTTAGTATAATTTATTATACATGTAGTTTGACCAGAAATGTTATTCTTTTATATGAATCATACAAGATCATTGGGGTTACCTGTATTGTGTACGTAAATAATATCAAACAACATAAATAATTATTGAAATAAGTAAAATAACTTCGGGGAAGAAACAGTTGCAGATGGCAAAGTAAATTAATGTAAATTAATCAAAAACTTAACTAAATGCTATTAAATCGGCATAAGGATCATAACTTTTGTTTTGAGCAGATATTTTTCTATACAAATAGATAGTCTTAAATCCATAAAAACCAAAAGGGACCACCTCTAGAATTTCAAAGAAGGAACTGCTGAGATATTGTCCGTATTGTCCGAGAAGAAGGCAGCAGTATCCGTTTGTACATCATTTGCTCAGAAGCTGAGGGACTGTTAATTGGACTCTACCGGTAGTAACAGAACAGTGAGTTGTGGGCTAATTGACTAGCTGGAAACTACTAAAGTTGGCTTATTTATTCATTTCCATTTAACAGCTATGATCCATCATCTAAATCTTGACCTCTTTGAAGTGGTTAATTCCCGGTGTTAAACGGGATCAAAGGCGTGAGGTGTTATGAAGAGAAGCAGCTAAGTCACCTCGCCTTACAGGATTTAATTGACATGGAGGTTCACTGGAAAGGCTGATGATTCCCTCTTAAGCATCTAACTGTTCATGAAATTTTGAGAGAACTATATTGTCCCTTAAGCTTAATATAACAATCCCGTTTAGCAGCTACACGTTACCTTATTTTTATTTTTTTTATTTTTTGATTTTTCTAAAATAAAACAGCATGATTGAGTAATAGCAATTGAAATGATACGTCATGTTTTGTATTTTAAAACTTAAAAATTGAATGCACTTAAATTGTTGCCGTCATGAAAACAAAGGAAACCTTGTCATGCAATAAAAATGTAGTTACTCCATGTTCAGTAATGACATGAAAATAATAAAAACTTTCAATACTTTTAACAAAAAAAAAAAAAACATAAAAACAAAAAAAAATATAAACAAAGAAAAACTTTAAAAAACAAAAAAAAATGATTGAACACTGCAAGATCTTTCTGGGATTGGTTGAAATCCTCATTAAAAACAAAGGGTTCTTTTTCAAAATGGTCTGTGATTTGAAATGAAATATAGGCTTGTCACCTAAATAACATTTACAATGGGAGAAACAGACAGGTGTCCTTTTAAGTAACCATTTATAATTTGGAGCCAGAGCCTCTGTTATTTAATTGAGTTGAAAGAAAATTACAAATGCTGATTGGAATGAACAGCCATCACGGAAGTCTACTGTACAACTTTATATTGTACAACTTTTTTTTGTACAACTTTTATATTGTACAACTTTTTTGTACAACTTTTATATTGTACAACTTTGTATTGTACAATACAACTTTGTATTGTACAACTGACCTATTGGATATTCCTTCTGCGTAAGTATTCTCCCTCCTCTCGAATTCTTTTCATTAGGACAAATTGTAGTATTTGTGCACGCCGTAAGGCTTCAAAGATGGTCAGAAAAGTGGCAGCCATCACTGGATCATATGTCGGAATTTTACATCATACATTTCCGAAATCCATTTTAGACTACCAGCTTTTTTTTAATGAAGTAAAATGCAAGGTCTTATACCTGGAAATAACAACCGCAGAACAACTTATGCACTTATTAGGATGGATAAGCAGCATATGTCTGCGGAATTTGGAGGTCAGGGCAATACCTGGAAGTCTTCCTCATGTTCCGCGAACCAGTCTCGAACAGTCCGGGCGGTGTGGCATGGCGCATTATCCTGCTGAAACACGGCACCGCCAGAGGGGAAGACCGTTGCCATGAAAGGGTGTACCTGGTCAGCAATGATGTTTAGGTATAGGTATATTTGGGTCTAACGGCTCCTGGGATTTCTCCCATCTCCGCGTATGTACACTGTATCGGACAACAAGCCAGGGATTTAAAACTATATGGGTCATGTGGTATGTAGCATATTGTGCCACTTGGGGGGCGGCCAGGTGTTACCTGTAATATATAGTACTCTGGCAGGTTCTGCCACCTACTTTCCTGGGATTTCAGTGGCTAGGACCTTAAAAAAAAAAAATGCTGGCGGTTAGTCATTAGCGTTTGTTAGAACAATTTAGAAGAAGCTTGCTTGGGGCTATACACTGAAATAATATTTTCTATATGCCTAAATGGGTCGGGCAAGAAATTTTGATGTAGTTAAATTTGGAAATTTAACAGCTGAAAGCGCTGTAAAAGTCAACAGTAAAGGGGAGTGAGAGGCTGAAGACTGGAGGGAAGAAAGGGAAGGGGACGATAGAGAAGATGGTCTCGCGTTTGCAGTGGAGTAGGCCCGTGCTCCACCAGAGGGAAAAGATTTGGGGAAAGGGAGGAGTGGGGGGAAAATACCCCTCTCCCCACGGGAAGGGAAAGAAAGCACCGTTCAAGAGAGAAACAGTGTATGATTAGTCCTTTAGTCCAGGTGTCAACAAGGCGAGATGAGGTTTTTCTGTGGTGTCTCTGACCGAATTGAGTCACAGTTACTGTCACAGTGGAGGACACTGATATGTCCTACCTCCAGTCTTTATTGGTGTGTTTTCTTTGTGTGTGGTAAGAAAGTCTCTTCCATGTTTTGGTCCAGTCATACCATAGCAGTTTGTTGTCGCTTAGAGGGTCAACCTTAACACACCCGACTGCCTCTCAGTTTGGGAATCCATTCCTGTTGTTATTCTCTTAGGAGGTCAAGAGGGAGACCAACTGCCTCATCTTTATCAATGAGTTTCTTTTCAAAGTAGTATACTAGTCTCATCCCTGGTTTGGACCATATAGGGTGTATAAGATTCGTTGTCACTAAGGTGGCCCAACCAGATCCTGGTTGCCTCACAGGTTGGGGGTCCATTCCAGTGAGGTGTGTAGTAACTAACCCAGTGTGAACTACCCCAGTTTTTCCTGAGTTAGTTCTTGATCCTGTGCGAAATATCCGGAGTGTATTTCGGGCATTATTTCTGTTGTTCCTTAGAGAGGGGGTTTCTCTGAATTTAGTCAGGTCTTTTTTGTGTTTCCTTTATTCTGGGTCATTGAGTGATGGCTGTTGTCTCGTGATTGATTGTCTTATTCGTGGATTTGTGAACTTTTGGGACACCTCCACTCAAGAGGATAGGGTCCGTTGTCGTGTGAACAGTGTAAAATGTAGATTTTACAAATTAAAATAGAAATATTTGTTTTGCTAAAATAAATCCAGGTAGGGCAATGGAAAGTGAGAATTAGAATTAATGCCCGAGTATTAAGATAGAATATTTAGGTTGATTGTTATTGTTGTTTGGTTTTTAGGAACATTAGCAACTAAGGCCATATTGCTCCGGGGATATGCGGTGGTCATTCCCTGACCTTTCCGCATCCTCCGTATTTGGTGGTCACGGGCTCGAACCCCGGTCTAATCAAGACGCGTGTGCTACGCACTGCTGCTCCTGGCTATGGAGGCGCCATTTAGGTTGAATGTAAAAAAAGGTTAAAGTTGGAAGAACACTGGAATTAGTAATGGAAAGTTTTAGATGTGTGAATTGAAATAGCGGCTAAAGGTATACAAGTAATTTAAATAATACAAGAGAACACGCAGAGACAGCGCATGATTAGGGAAGGGATGCCATTTGAGAACAGGCGAGAAAGGGTTGCTGAGGGCAAGAACAATAGGACCGTAAAATGGGATTACGATGTCGCATCAAAAAGAAACGGCGTCAGGGTGGCTGATATATTGGCAAGTTGGCCATATTTAACAGAGAAAGTGTGAAAACGAAAATGAGTGTTTTGGGGATTAGCGGCTAACATGAAAGGGCCATACTGCCGTGTGAAAAAAAAAAAAGAAATTTCTAGAGAAGGGTTAGTTTGTGCGCTAGGGAGACAGAGACAGCTGGGGTGAAGTGTTTTAGCAAATAGGAAGGAATGAAAAAATTAAACAGTATAGGGATTGATTGGAGTCCTTGGGGGAGGTGTTCCAAACTGGAGGGAAAGAGTAAAGTTTGGGGGAGTAATTTGAGATAATGTCCATTCTGTATCTGACTTCTCGGTGGTTAAAAGGGGAGAAAGTCATGAGTTTGCGGGTTGAAGTAGAAGTAGAATTTTTTTTTCGTGGTCAGAGTTCACATCTCGTGGTAGCAAGATGAAGAAGAAAAAGGAAAAAAAAACGTGAGAGAAAGAAATTCTGGTCCGGCATCGGAAGGCAGTGATAATGGCCAGTTGTGCAGATAAGTGAGCCAAGAAGAGAAAGAAAGCCTGTCCACCACTAAGGAAAGCAGAGTGCCCAAGAAATGGAAGAAAGTTTGCCTGCCACGAAGGAAGCCTGAACCCAAAGGAAATTGAAAGTAGCGGCCAAAAGGAACATTTCTGTTGTATTAGTCAAGTTAGTTACTAAGGTTGAGACAATTTGTTATGAATGTAATGATTATGAAATAATGTAAGGGTGGTACAAGGGTAATAAAAAGAAAGTGATAGTTTAAAGGAATTAGTAAAGAAATTATATTTAGAGGCTTAGTACTGTAAGGATAAATAAATAAATAAATATTCATTTATTGCAAATACAGCAAGCCCATCACAGCACATGGCTAGGGGCAGATAAAAATACAACGGGAATGACATAAAATAATCAAGTATATGTACATAGCAGATTTTATATAGATATTAACAATGCCTAGGAATTTTAATTATGAATTTAAAAATTGCAGACAGGACATTTGGCTTTCAGTTGCAATACTGGGTTGGATTATTTTTCTTCATTTTATCGGAGATCTGACTCCTGTAGGCTTCAGAGTTGATTAACCTGTTGCAATCAATGTTGAGATGATTTATGAGGTGAAGAGATGCATTGGGGAACATTCTGTCCATTTGTTTGAGCCTGGAGAGGTTGGATTTGAATTGCTGGTTTCTTGAATTTTCCCTGTTGGTGATAGCTATTATATTGGCTAAGTTTGGTGAATCGCATGCAGAGGTGATTAACTTTGCTAGAAGCATGACTCCAGACTCGTTGATCATCTGTTGCAAAGGCTTTGTTTTTAGGTTTTTATAAAGCTGTTGCCTGGATATTGTATGGGGAAAACGAAGCTTACTATTGAGCCATCTAAGAACCCAATATTCTAGGGCAAGGAATTTCTTGACGGTTACTTGAGCACCAGACCAGATTTCGGAAGCATAGGACAGAATGGGAAAGATGCATCTTTGAACATGCTTAATGACTGTTTTTCTGTCTTGAATCGCTGCTGTTTCTTGTTTGATTAACCATTTTGCTTTTTGAATTTTTTGAACAACATATAAATAGTGGGCATTAAAGGAGAGATTTTTATCAAAAACAACTCCAAGGTCTTTGTGAGCATAAACATTTGGGATTGGGACATCTGCAATTTTTATTTCTATGTGGTTGGGTTGTTTCTGAAGGGAATAAGTAATTTGAGCAGATTTGCTTGCATTTATATTCAGATTGAGATCTTTCAGGTACTCGATGATTTCACAAATCTGTGAATTCGCATCATTGATAACTTTGCGAATATCATCACTGGCTTTGGAGATTATAAATAACTTTAAATCATCGGCATATGCCAGTAGATTTGGATTTTCTTGTACAAGTGGTTGAAGAGATGCTGAAAATATAGTACTGGAGAGAACGGCTCCTTGGGGAATGCCTGTTGAGGTTGTGACGAGAATATTGTCAGTACTAGTGGGGAAGAGGAGAAGTCTGCGATTTAGGCTGTATTGAAGATAGGAAATAATCATTGTGTCAACGAGAAAATGATTTTTTAGTATTTGAAAAGCTTTTTTGAGATCTATGTTGTCGAAAGCACCTTTGATGTCAAAATAAAATACATCGCATTGTACCTTATCTTGAAACGCAGTTACCTATATCATTAAATTAGGCCAGGTGCCAACACAAGATAACATATCAGTTAAGGTGTAAAGAGAAAGAAATTTAATTAATAGAAAAACCTCATGAATAAAGAGGGATGACTAAGATGGTAACTAGAGAGTAACTAAGGTAGAATGAATGATTTATAGTGAACATTATTGAGGTAAGAGGATACCAGTTGTAATACACTTCATGTGTTTAAGGCTAGAAACAAATATACAAAAGGAGTAATAAGAGCTGAAAACAGTTTACTGATGTAAGTGATAAAAATTGGTAATGTAAGAGAATGATTGAGTAATCATCGAGGATTCATATTTAGTAGGATACAACTGATACAAACTGATGTTAATAATTTGTAAATTGAGAATAGTTGATGAGAAAGAGATAGTGTAGTGTACTGAAGTATGGTTCAAATATATGGAAATTGGTATGCTTGTATGTAATTATTTGTTTTTTTATGTAAATGTTGTATATAATGTTCATTAAAGGTTGTAAATTTTTTGTAAATAAATGTGTAACTTTAATTTTCTGCTAACACTCACTTTACACACCCCAGAATCTAGAAGCGTAGTACTGTAGAAATCTGACTGCAGTTCACAGAATTTTCTGTGAATTGCAGTCGGATTTGCGTTTGAGACTTCAGTAGGGTGGAAGTCTGGAGAAAAAGGGAAGCAAAAATCTAACCCCACAACAGTTTTTGTGCAAAAAGTGTGAAGGCTTTGTAGGTCTCTTCCTCTTACAGAACGATGTTCTCCTAGTTTCGAAGAAGCGAGTGAATCTTGGTGTATAGTTGACATCTGAGGTCCTCGTAGTTGTCACACTCGTAGACCAGGTGCTCCCACGACTCCTCCTGTCCACAGGAGCACCGCGGAGTAGCTGAGATTCTGAAGTCATATAATCTCTTTCTAAATGATCCATGAGTCAATAGGTAGGTTTGGAGTCCGGGCGAAAACCAGACCGGGGAGAGTGGATAAACTTGTTAGACTTCTGGTATAAACCTCTTAGTAATGGAACTTTTGTTAGTGAGGTTCCAGCGATTTTGCCATAGTGATTTCACGTGTTGTATAATCCGTATGTGCTCCACGGTTTTGGAGTTTGGTGGATCAATGGTGAATCCTATATGGGAGACTATTTTTTTCTTTGGAATGTTGGTACAGCAACCCCCAGCGCGCAATCTCCAAGTCCAGGGGAGGGCATCCCGCCAGGACCCGGAGCGCGTGGGTGCTCACAGTGCAGCAAGCTCTTGTCGTTATGAGTAATATCGATCGGTATGTCATCTCCAGTTTTTTCTTGTTGACAGCTGTGCTGGTCTTTGTTCACCACCTTAATGCTGGGATAAAGAATGCCTTACTGAGGACGCCAAGGGCCCTCTTCTTCAAGCCCCAGTCTTTCCTAGTGACTCTGGCCAGTAGGCTCGCATATCTTCTTATTTTTGTTCTCAAGTAGCAGAGATGTGGCGTGAAGCTAAGGTTTCTGTCAAGTATCGCTCCGAGGTATTTTATTTATGTTAGCAACTTTATGGTGTTCCCGTTTATCTTAATCGGCGGAGGTCTTCTAGGATCAAGAAATCTTTTGAGAAGTATTGAACTTGTTTTATCTGAGGAGATAGTAAATAGATTTGCGGTAGCCCATTTTTGCAGGTCGCTAGTGGCCCAGTTTGCTATGGTCCAGTTGTGCCCGGCTGTCAGCCTGCAGCATCAAAACCAGGTCATCTGCATACGCCTGGGTTTTAACATTTGGAATATATGATGTTTAGGTAAAACTATTATATTATATTTAGGCCACCCGAATAATTAAATTCGTCTAACGTACTGTGTGTCATGTCTGTTAATTGCGTGTGTTCTATGGTCGATTTGTCTGTTTTTCTGGAGGAAAAACCCCAGTTTCTGGGGGGGAAATCCTTGCTGTTTACGCCTGAAACCGACTAACTCAGCCACGGAGTGAAAAAAGCCCATTAAAGCTCCTCGCATCATCGACGTGATTCGCACCCGGACTTTTCCACCCGGTGTGGGGTGGACGGTGACGATACCACTGTGCTACACGCGCAGACTGTCCACACGGTGCAACAGGAAACGTGATTCATCGGACCAGATGACCTACTTCCAATCACTCAAGGTCCAGTTTCGATGCTCGCGTGCCCATTGTAGGCGCTGTCGTCGGTGCACCGTGGTTAGCATGGGCACTGGGAGCGGCCTGCGGCTATGCAGCCCCATTTTCAGCAGTGTTCGATGTACTGTGTGTTGTGACACATTACTCCCGTCACCAGCATTCCAGTTACCAGCGAGTTGCGCCACAGTTGCCCTTCTGTTGACACGTCCCATCCGGGATAGCCTTTGCTCACCTTGAACATCGATGAGCCGTGGTCGTCCAACACCTCGCCGGCGTTCGGGTTTTCCCTCCTCGGACCACTTTCGGTAGGTAATAACCATGGCTGACTATAAACATCCTACCAGCCGTGCCGTTTCGGATATCCTCTGAACAATCGTTTGGCCATTACAATTTGGCCTTTGTGAAACCCGCTTAAATCCGCTGCTTTCCCATTTGAAGAACAAGAGTAACACTGATTTCGGAACTCAGTATCAGGTGTTTTTTATACCGTGTTCCGACTCGGGCACGCGCCGTAGTTCATCTGCAGGTGCTTCAATTTGCATAACGACTCGCTGGTCATAATGTTTTGGCTCATCGGTCTATATAGGGTGTCTCAAAAATATTGGTAAAAACGTTTATGGGACGTAGGTAACATCTAAAGGAATGTGAATCGCATAGGAACCCGTAACCGGAAACGTCACGTAAGTCGGTACACGGCGCTGTTCATCAGTTCGCGAGAGGGAAAATTTCTGGTTTACTCATTCAAGCAGTAGTCGCCGCACGAAGAGCATGCATCGATATACGAACTGTGAGTTGGCAGACATGCACCTGGTGTATGGATTAACAGAGGGCCCACACGGTTTGCGGCACAACATCGCTTCGCAATAAATGTGTGGGCAGGTATGGTCGGTGACTGCTTAGTCTACCCATACCTGTTACCATCCTGCATGAACTCCGCTAAATATCGGATCTTTCTTGAACAAGTTCTACCAGGTTTACTTGGTTCCAGCAAATGTGAGAGGCAACATTTGATTTCAACATGATGGGGCGCCTGCCCATTATGGAAAGTGTGTTCATGACCATTTGAACAGGTGTTTTGGGTGTCGATGGATTGGCCGTGGTGGACCCGTTGCCTGGCCCCCACGCTCAACTGATTTATCGAGCCTTGATTTCTTTCTGTGGGGGTACCCTCAAATCTATCGTGTATGAATCGCCTGTGGAGACGGAAATGGATCTCTTGGCGAGACTCATCTGCGCTGCTGCTGCTGTCAAAGAAACTCCAGGTGTGTTCGACCGTGTCCGCCAATCCATGCTGCGTCGGTGTCACGCATGCATCGCGTCTCATGGTGGAACCTTCGAGCATCTGTTGTAACTTCATGAAATGCATCCATCTCGTACTCCATTGTTAATATTATGTCAAATAAATGTTTGCCACTAATTACTGTCTTGTGTCATTTCTGCTTCTTGTGCCTCCGCTACTCCTTTCCCGTGACGTTTCCGGTTTTGGGTTCCTATGCGATTCACATTCCTTTAGATGTTATCTACCTCCCTTAAACGTTTGTACCAATATTTTTGAGACACCCTGTATAATTAGCCAATGTGAACAAAACTATTCGTATTCATCTAAGATTAAATATTTTTATTTTCTTTTGCAATCAGCTAGTATCGGATAGTTTATATTTTCAGATTTAACAATGGCCTTTGTTAAATAATTACGCTATTGAAGAACGTGTTATTGTCAGTCGTTGGGTACATGGCAGGGGAAGAACTAAAAAGACATGGATTATTAAGCCTATTGTTTCATATTTCTTAGTTTGTATTCCTATAACTAAATCTTATGTCGTAGGAGTGCCAATTGATTTTTATTTATCAATTTCAAGTAGGAGTAACGGGACTTTGTGGCCACCATGTAGATGATTCTAGAGTGTTTTGCAGTGATATAAATAAGAGCTGTAACTTATAAAATCGAACGCCCGTCATTCAGAAAGTTTTGATTGGTGTAAGTTTTGTGTGTTTCGTGATAAATATTGCAAGATATAAGGAACTTAGTGTTGAAAAAAGAAGTGCTATTATAACTTTGTATAAGGAAAGTTATTTAATGAGCCGTATTTGCGAAAAACTGGGTGTTTCATTTAAAAGAGTACAAACTACCATTCGATGATTCAAGGAGACTGGTAGTTTAAAGGACAAACTACGATCAGGACGAGCACGCATAACAACGGAAGCACAAGATAAAACCATAACACTGATTTCTAAACGCAATCGACGACTTACTGCACCTGAAATTAAAGCTGAATTCAATAGGAACAGAGAAACTCCCATTTTACGTCCTCTGTAAAACTTCGTCCTAAACAAGCCAGACTTCATGATCGTGTATACGGTCCGAAAACCCTTATTGAAAATGGAAAATCGAAAGAAACAGTTGGCTTGGGTTAAGAGCCATCAACATTGGTCAATTGAAGAGTGGAAAAACGTGCTGTGAACGGATGAATCGAAATTTGAAATTTTTGGATGCAAGCTTAGAATTTATGTGAGACGATCAACTGAAGAAAATGTGATGCCACATTGTTTAGTGCCTACATCAAGCACAGTGGCAGTTCCATCATGGTTTGGGACTTCTGTTTTTCTGGGGTGGGTAATATCGTCAGAATTGAAGGAACTTTAAGAAAATAAGGCTATAAAAACGTCTTTGAACATAATGCAATATCCTTTGGACTTCGACTTTGCCAAAGAAATTTTATATTACAACAAGACAGTGATCCGAAGCACAGCTCTAAGCTGTGCAGGGACTTTTTAGCAAATAAACAACAGGAGAGTGTGTTGCAAATTATGGTGTGGTCCACTGCAATTCCCTGACTTAAACCCAATAGAACTTTTATGGGATTATCTAGACCGTTAAGTCCGTGAAGTCTGCCCATCTTCATAAAAGTTATGGAATCTTTCAGATTGCTTGAAATAATGTTAGTCAAGACATTATTATAAAATAAATCGCCAGAATGCCACGTCTGTGTAAAAATGATAAAATTTCGTGGAGGATATTACAATGAAAAATCAGTACAGTTTTTAATATTAATCATTTGAGTATTTTTTTCTGTAAATTTTTCAATGTTTAATAAAAAAAATTTTTAAATATTTTGTAATGTGTCGTTTATTTATATTAAACCTACATAGTCAGCTAATTTCAAAAAAATTAACGAAAACTTGTCATACGCTGTGATTCCAAAACTTTTAGGATGGAGTGTAAGCACTCTTTCGTAGCTGAAAAATATTGTTTAGATAACCTGGTTAGTTTTGCTCATGAGCTGGTTGTAGAAAATAATTTCGGCATAGTTAAATTGGATTTTAGGAAAGAATTTTCCCTTACGAGAGGTTGCCATATGAGCTGGAACATGTTGGAATCATAGGTAAGATTCTAAGATGGACCGGAGAGTGGCTGCAGGGCAGGAAGCAGAGGGTTGTGATTAATGATTACTCTTCAGATTGATCTAACGTTAGGTCCCCAAGCATTGGTTCTGTGACCAATGTTTCTAATATTCATAAATAACATTGACAAAGGGACATAGGGCGTGATGTCAGAAGTTTCAGGCGATGTGAAGATCGAGACAGTGGTCAGTGATCAGCGCCAAGCACCGCTCTTTCACGATGATTTGAAACAGTCCTTAAGGATAGTCAGAAAAGTTGCAACTATGTGTTAATGCAGCAAATTGCCAGGTATTATTAAAAAGGGCTCTTGCACCGGAGAAAATGGTCTTACGCTTGGGGAACAGAAGTCCCAAATTAACTTATACAGTTAGTAGGATTGAATTAAAAATAGTAGAGGAAGAAAGGGATTTGGAAGTTTCGATACGGGAGGACATGAAATTCTCTCCGAGCAGTGTAGACAGGAGGTCATAATCGCATTGCGTAAGAGGTAATTGTAAAATCTCAGTTGGAATACTGTGTCCAAGTATGTAAACCACACTAAAAAAAAGCATCGAGCTTCTTAAACGAATCCATATACGGGCAGTCCACTTGGTGATATCTGCAAAAGAGCGCGCTTATGAGGAAAGCCTTCGAATACGTGGCTGCAGAATTTGGCAACCAAGCACTTTGGCAACTAGAGGGAACTGATTGTGGTCCAGAAGGCTCTGAGAGAGAGAGGACAGTAAAATGAATGCTGGCGCAGTTTTTACTGTTATGAATGATTCAGAACTGGGGACCGTAAATTCAAATTACAGAGAAAGAGGCTAAGACTAAATTGTAGGAAGTCTTGTTTTTAGCTAGCGAGCTGTTAATTAGTGGACCAAGTTACCTCCGTGGGTAGTAGTTGACGCTGACAGCTTGGAAAAAATCGATGGTCAACTTTTCAGTTGACCACTGAAAAACCTGAAGTAGGAAATACACAATTCATTATTTTTCTTTTTTATATATTTTACTGTTTGTTTTATTTATTATTTATTTTTATGTTGGTGCACAAAAGCCTATAGCTTTCTTGTACTGTGTCTAATGCTAATACTAATATTAATGGTATACTTTTGATGGTATGTTTGTTTTTGTAAAATTGCGGGCTTTCGCTGAAATAAATCCACGTACATCACATGCGTTCATGTGTTTTTGTTTTGGGCTCTGTTTGCGATTGCGGATGGCGTACACTCCTCCGCTCATCACGCGTGGTCACAATATGTTCGGAATATTTTCTGTATAATTATTTGCCACTAGAACGAAGTTGTTGCTACAATGCGATATCTTAAAAATGTAAGATCTCCTGGATATTTAATTCTCCTCGAATGAACTTAATATAAAGTAGACTGAGATGATAAAAGGGTGCAATATTACTTGATATAGTATCTTTGGATCGAAATCGTTGATTTTTAGAAAGGTTTTGTGATTGGGATGAACTGAATTGGAAATGGGAGATACATTTTAAAAAATTGGAAGACTAAAATTTAATTTACATTCAGATTCTAAACTAGAATTTTCTTGATTTTAATTACGTAATAGATATTTACAGGCTTGTTCGTTAGATGATTGGATATTTATGTAACTCTACTATTATCCGCAAGTTATTTTCAATTCTTAAGAATGCAGTTATTTTTATTTCTCAGGAGTGCCAGCTAGGCCAAATCTAAGCCTGAATTTTAACAGTTCACCCAAGAGAGCACGACAACATTTGACTCTAAATTTCGGTTGTGCAGCTTTAAGCGTAATTGGAGAGAAGATAGATCCAGATATTTCTTTAGAAAAACAAGGGTAATGATTTTCTCTTCTTATATTTAAAAAATCATACAGCCAAGTTTTAAAATATTATGCATAAATAACTATATTTATAAGTCTTTGACTTCTCATTTTATATTATTTTAAGATGGAGTTTGTCAGACAGATTATGCCTTTGGATACAAATACTTTAGACTAAGCCGATTTGATATTTTTAAACCTTTTTGTCCGTAGCTTAACTTAACGTCTATGACTGTAAGCTGGCTTGTCTCTTTCACTCTTTACGCTGGGGTTCGAATCCCGTAAATAGACTAGAGGAATTCTTAAAGAAATAAATTATGAGGGGGCTCCATGTTTTGTTTTTCAAGTTTTTTTTATAACTAATACCATGACTATAATTAATATGACCAGATTTGAAAAGTTAAAAACGGGACAGAACGTTGTTGGCAGTACAGTAGTATAACTTCTGTAAGATACAAATCAATTACATTATGTACAGATGTTAGTTTTCTGTATAATATATTTTTTTATTTAAATAGAGTTATTTTTTTTTTATCATAATCCAAAAATTCCTAACATTGGAATTTACGGTTAGTTATTTCTAAGAATTGAGTTCAAGAAAACTAGTGCAACTTATATATTTCTTCCTAAAACATATTCTCCTATCAAAATGAGATGTTTTAAAAGTATTTATTGAATTCAAGATGAGAAAATTGTCCAGGCCACCTCAAATCAACATTTTAATTTCAACGTAACTGTTCGCTTACTTTTCTTTCTGTTATTTTAGTCCCACATTCACCACTTGC
Organism: Mastigoproctus giganteus; assembly: GCF_048544385.1. Lineage (NCBI taxonomy): Eukaryota > Metazoa > Arthropoda > Arachnida > Uropygi > Thelyphonidae > Mastigoproctus > Mastigoproctus giganteus. Next base: position 183,057,683 of record NC_143581.1, read on the forward strand.
CATTCGTTTGGAGGAGTTTAGGTTCAGATCCCATTGGAGACAGGAGGAGTTCTTAAGGCCTCTTCAATTGAGGACTGCAGTTGGTAGATCTCGGGGGAAGAGAGTAGTGTTTCCCTCCCGTGAGTTATTCCGAATTTTTCAGCCCGCACAACTTGCAAATCAGCTCGTTAACGCACATTTTTACAGATAAAAAAGACATGTGACGTAGCACCCTGTATGACCAAAGTAGTTGATACTGTAGAGTATCCAATACAATCAACAATCCATTCTGTTATGTCGTTCTTCACACGTGTAATTTCATAAAATAATTATTGTCGTTTATAATGTCAAACTCGGTTGTCCTAATCAAGCTTTTTTGTCAACTACTAGATGGGCGTTGTCTAGTAAACATCCAGTTGTATTCTTCTAATTACTCAATATTTTCTGTTCACAAATTTAAATGATCTAAATAGGTTTATTGATACTTTGTCATCTTGACTTTTTAAAACTTCTGTTTTTGCCTTTTTCTTGAAATTGAACATTTGAAATAGAGCAACTGGATAAAAATAAAATCGTTTTCTTTTTTGGCATGATCCTTAATTTTCTTTGATTTTATTATTTTTGAAACTTCAATACCAGTGCTATTTTGCCTCTCTATTTCATGAATTGATGAATGGCTTGATACCCGCATGATCAACGCGGGAGTGAAGTAGTACATGCGTTATATTTACCATGTTTCGAGTTCACGTGTTCGATGCTTATTGTAGAGTTTTAGGCACATCAACGGCTTAACCCATATTGCACCGTATATATTATGTCTCTAAATTGTGTGTGTGTGCTGTGATCGATTTCGTTTTCTGCACGAAAAGCTCCAGTTTCCGGGAGAAAAAGTTGTGCTACCCTCTCCTGAGATTGACTGACTTAGCCACGTGTCCAATGAATGCAGTTAATGATAATATTTTTGACAAAATAATTACAGTACTTTTATATTCCTGCGACCCATCTGTCGTGCTGAAATATAAACAGAATGCATGAAATGAAGTCGGTGGCGTAGCCAGCAGAGAAGAGTCCATTGCAAATGGAGTTCTGACTGTTACACCACTACAAAAGCCATGATTCTGTGAATTTATTTTCGATAATCGTTTTGGTAAGATTTGGATATTTATCTTCAGATAAATAATAGCCTTTCAATTAAAAAGTGTTTTGATTTTTATTTGTGCGCTACAGGAAATAAACCTCTTCCATATCCTCAACAATTAAAAAACAATAAATAAAATTAAAAAAAGATTTTAACACAAAAAATCCGCATCATTTCCCGGAAAGAAACGAGAAAAATAGTCATTAATAATAATGCATGTGAATTTAGCATTAGCATTAGCATTACTAGAGGCATATGATGCAAGAAAGCAAGCTTATTCAGCATCAGCCAAAAAAAAAAAAAAACACTCCCATTTCACCCCTCCGTTCGTTCAAAATACCTGTCCAGCTGAGCCTTAAATTTATTTAGGCTATCAACTTCCACAACAAGGAATGGAAGTCTGTTCCACCAACCAACTACCCGCTGGCTAAAGGCAAATTTCCGCACATCTATCCTACATCTGTCTTTCCCACAATTTGATTTATGCCCTCTCAGGTGATTATTTTGAGCAAGAGGAAGAATCCCATCGGCATTGAGCATACTCAAACCATTCAAGGCTTTATATACCTTTATAAAGCCTTTAAGCCTTCTCTTAAGCCTTTCTTCGTAAGAGCAACCCTTTGTTCCATTCACTAATCTTGTTACCCTTCTCTGTACTCGTTCCAGCAGCTCTACATCCTTCTTGAAATGAGGCCTCCAGACCTGTATACAGTACTCAAGGTGTGGCCTGACCATTGCCTTATACAAGGGAATAATCACCTCCTTATCCCTGTTGGAAAAATGCCTGTATATCATTGACAAGACACCATGAGCTACTCTTGCAGCCCGTCTGCACTGCTCAGAGAACTTCATATCTGCCTGCACAATTACCCCCAGGTCCTTTTCATTCTCTATCACTGTCAGTATAGTACCACAGAGTTGATACTTTGCTCTGGGGTTACTGTTTCCCATATGTAGTACTTTACATTTATCAATATTAAACTTCATTTGCCACCACTCAGCCCATCTGCTCAACCTTTCCAGATCTTATTGCAGCAGCAGCAGCAGCATAGCGTCAGTAGTGTCCTTAACAACCCTACCAACCTTTGTATCGTCTGCAAACTTGGACATTAAGCTTGATATACCATCATCAGTTTCATTTATAAATGCAGAAAACAACAATGTACCCAAACTGAACCCTGAGGAACTCCGCTAATAACATTAGTCCACGATGAGCAGTGTCCATTGATTACTACTCTGTCTTCTCCCCCTCAACCATCCCTTTAAGAATAGCACCAATTTGCCTCCAATGCCACACTGCTCCAATTTGTGCAGCAGTCTTCCATGTGCAACAGTATCAAAAGCCTTTCTAAGATCCAAATATATAATATGAAAGTTATTCCCTGCATCCAGTTCTTTTGTGACTGCATCATAGTATCCAATCAAATTTGTCAGGCAAGACTTTTCCTTAACAAAACCATGCTGTGTCCGAGCTATAACTGAAGTCTTGTCTAGATGATCCTGCAGTGCTTCTTTAACCAGTGCCTCCATTAATTTTCCTGGAACAGAAGTTAAACTCACAGGTCTATAATTACTTGTGTCAGCCTTTGATATTCCTTTGTGAATTGGGGGTTACATTTGCACATCTCCAGTCTATGGGTACTTCCCCTGAGTCCAAAGAAGCTCTCCTAATTATGGCTAAGGGTTTGCTTACTTCCTTTGCTGCCTCCTTTCCCAGGTTCCTTTTTTATGTTTATCCTCAACAATTTCTCCTCCACTTTCCTCTCATTTATTACAAAATCATCTAGCTCACTGCCAGAGTTTACTTCACCTCTGACATTCCCCTTCCTGAATAACTCCTCATGTGTGAATGTAGATGCAAAATACTCGTTTAGTTTTTTAATCACCTGAGCAGGATCCTCAACTGTTGAACCATCAATATCCAATGGACCAATCTGATTCATCTATTTCCTTCAAGAGTTTACATAGGTAAAGAACTCTTTTCTGTTTTTCTTTGCATCCTTTGCCAAGGATTTCTCATAATCTGCCTTTGCCTGCCTAATCTCCTTTGTGACTTGGGTACAGACCAGCTTATATCTACCATAGGCTTCCATGTCACCCATTAATTTATATGTATCCCATGCATTCTTCTCTGCCATATGTCTCATCTGACATCCATTTAGGCCTAAACAATCATCCAATAAATCCACAAAAGCCTTGCTAGTGTGTGAGTGACCAACCCACAAATTCCAGTCAATATTTCTTAGTTGGTATGTAAAGCCTAGTAGCTTTCAAGATAAGTTCTTTGAATGCTTCCCATTTTGAATTTGCTGTTGGTAACGTCATCAGTTGGTCCCACTGTATAGAATTTAAATACTGTCTCAGACCATCGTAGTTGCCTTTACGAAAGCAAAAACCCTACCCTTTACCCCTGAATGTAGTTACCTCTTTGAGTAAATCCCACTTCAGCACACTGTGATCACTGCCATCTAGTGGTTCCTTTATCTGCAGATTCTTAATGCATGAAGAATCACTATTGACAATTAGATCAAGAGTATTACTCCCTCTAGTTGCCACCCGAACATGCTGATGTAGAAAACAATCATCCAATATATCCACAAAAGCCTTGCGTGTGTGTGAATGACCAACCCACAAATTCCAGTCAATATCTGGGAAATTAAAATCCCCCATTATAAGACTTTCTGATTTACTGGCCCACTCTATTTCCCTGTACAGTTTCTTATTATACTGATCAGAGTCATTAGGCCTATAGCACACTCCTACTCTCAATTTTGATTTCCCAATGCTTATGTCACACCAAACTGACTGGGCACTGCACTGTCCAGCGATGTCGAGTGGCTTCACTTCCTCGGATTTTATGTGTTTATTAACTAATAGCATAACCCCTCCTCCCTTCCTGTCCTTTCTGTACACATTGTACTCCTCAAATTGCAGTTCTGCATTCCTTATATCTGTGTGACACCATGTTTCTGATATCCTAAGAATATCTGCCTTTGATGTTTTGAGTAATACCTCAAATTCATCAAATTTATTTACCAAACTCCTAGCATTTGTGTATACGCAAGTGTACATGCACCTGTTTCTATTCTTAGCTACCCTAACACAACCCATGTGTTTACTTGTACTGCAATGACTCCCAGCAGTCTCTGAAATATCCTGCATCTTGTTTTCCAGGCTGCTGCTCATTCCAAAAGAAGCAGTGCAGGAATCACTTTCACCTCTGCCAGTGGCAACTGATAATCTATTAGTCCTTGTATCCCCCAAGCTAGCAGATTTCCTACCCACCTAACACTGCCTCGATAGCTTCAGCAAATATTTTTACACCCTTTCTATTTAAGTGTATCCCTTCCCTGTAGAAGCAGTCTCTCCTGTTAACAAGTACAGGCCATCCTGAAAAAAATTCTACCCCTTGAGCCTTGCACAATCTTTCCAGAGCCGAATTGATCGACAAGGTTCTCATTATATACTCCCTCCTATCGTATCTGGGCAGAATTGCAGACACTTTCAAATTCAACCATAATTCTCGGCTTTTTTTCAACAATCACCTGTACTTGTTAAGTAATTCTGCTGGTCTCCAACTCTAAATTGAGGATTACATCCTGTAACCGGAGATAAAAATGTTGTTATTTTAAAATAAATAGCTGCAATAACATAAAGTCGTTCTCATTGACAGTACTGTATAGGGATTTCGCCACGTGCGAAACCATTATACTGTCACTGAGAAATCGAGGTTCGAATGCTGTCGTACAATGGAGGAATTTGTAAAAGCTTCTTCGGTTGGTGCTGTAATTATCTGATCTCAGGTGGAGCGTCGCCACCGTAATAATATTATTACGGTGGCAATACATAATATTATTATGTATTTTTTTCTATTATTAAACTTGTCATAATTTATTCTGTCTCCGTTTCGCTCTTTGTCTGCAGTAATTCGATATTAATGATGAATCCAGAGCGCACAGGCCTCTTTAATCAAGGTCACCAGTTTGTTTAAAAGGTAGAGGGGCTAATAAAGAACAGAAAAAGAAGGTGTAAAGCAGGTGTTATATTTATATAATATATAGGGTTCATAGAAACAGATAATAGTGTTGCTAATTACTTTTACCTGTGTATTGATAGATGATGGTCCCATTGAGTGCCTATCAATGTATACAGGCAGTAATTAATACTTATTTAGTATTGTTTTTTAATATTTTATTTAGTATTATGTTCTTTTTTTTTTCATACTCGTATTTTATTTTATACCTTACTAGCTTAATACCTCACCTTAATAGCTTCATATCTCGGCCTATTAATATCATTATCATTATACAGCTCGCTTTTTCACAGTACGGCATTAATACCGTATGTATCTATTAGTTATTGGTTGGTTGATGATAATTGGGTATATAAAATTAAAGACACAATAGCATTCTAGTAAGATTGCACAAAATATGTATAGCAATCGCGTAGTGTTTAATTAAAAAATGGAATTAAAGATCATCAATAGGAAGATTTTATGGTAAAAAATTATATACCGATATACAGGGTCTCTAAATTATTCACCTCAACTCAATGAGTTTTTTTTTTTCTTATGCGGTTGGCAGCCTTTATCCCAACAAGCATTGCGAGAGTAGTACAGCATTAAATTAGCGACATGCGAGAGAAAGCAGTGTGCGTGTTGTGGCTGTGGGTAATCAGATCTGCAGTGATTGTAAAGAGACGTTTTTAACTAGAATTCCAGAAAGATCCACCTACAGAACAGCTATGCGGCGATGGTTGAAACAGTTTCAAGACACCGACATTGTGCTACACCAGAAAGGGGCAGGTAGGCCTAGTGTATCTGCAGATAAAAATAGGAAATTCGGGAAGTGGTTACCGGAAATCCTACAAATTCCATCTGCTGGGACAAGGCTGCACCTGCAAATACCGCGAGCAACACAGCACAGGGTGTTTCGCAAGAGATTGAAACTTTATGCTTGCAAAGTGCAAATCGTCCAGGAAATTAAACCTCATGACAAACCACAACGAGAGGAATTCTCTGTTCACATTCTGAACCGTCTAGCCGAAGACGATTACTTTATGGAAAATGTCGTTTTCAGTGATGAAGCAGCATTTCACCTGTCTGGTAAAGTTAACAGGCACAATTTTCGTATGTGAGGATCTGAAAAATATCCACTTAGTTCATGAATATGAGCATGATTGTCCCAAGGTAGACGTGTGGTGTCCATTGCCCTTCAGCTAAGAGATGATGCCATTTTTCTTCCAAGAAAACATTGTGAACCCTGCAAATTAACTATATATGCTCGAACTGCATGCTTCACCTTAACTGAGAGATATGCAGCCACATGTGACTATCAACAAGATGGGGCACCACTAGAACTTGCTTTTGATGATGAACACGAGCATGATTGTCCCAAGGTAAATGTGTGGTGCACATTGTCCTTCAGCTAACAGATCACGCCATTTTTCTTTCACGAAAACATTGTGAACTCCGCAAATTACCTAGATATGCTTGAATTGCATACTGCACCTCAACTGAAAGATACTCTACATGTGTTCTATCAATAAGATGGGCATCATGACTACTACACTAGAACTTGCTTTTGCACGATTTCCTAAATAAATTCCTAATCGATGGATACCGAGATAGTCCCATTCCATGGCCTTGCTCCTTCCTTGATTATCACACCTATGGATTTCTTTGTGTGGATCTACGTAAAAGACAAAGTGTATGCAAAAAACCTAACGTCACAGATTAAAGACCAGATTTAACAGGGAGTGACTTCCATTTCTCAAAAAATGCTTCAAAACACTTGGAATGAAATGGAATACCGTCTTGACATTCTACGTGCTACTAAAGGTATCCATGTGGAGGTTTATTGAGTGCGGTTGTGTGATAAGAAATTCTTTGAGTTACTTTATTAAGTGCAGCAAACCGTTATACAATAACTATTAGAATAGAATTTTGATTGAGCTTCATAATCAGGTGAATAATTTATAGACACTGTGTATTTACTAATACCGTATTACATTTATAATATAAACCAAGATCGATATGACATCAGAATCGATTCTATACATTATTTTGCTATATACACCGATGAGCCAAAACATTATGACCAGCGGAGTCGTTGTGCAAATCGAAGCAACTGCAGGTAAACTACGGCGCGTGCCCGGGTTGGGACGCGGTATAAAAAACACCTGATACTGAGCTCCATTAATGAGTGTTACTCTTGTTCCTCAGATGGGAAAGACAGCGGACTTAAGCGAGTTTGCCAAAAGCCAAATTGTAATGTCCAGACTACTGGGTCAGAGCGTATCCGAAACGGCACGGCTGGTGGGATGCTCACGGTCAGCCTTGGTTAGTACCTACCGAAAGTGGTCCGAGGAGGGAAAACCCACGAACCACCGGCGAGGTGTTGGACGACCACGGATCATCGATGCTCGAGGTGAGTGAAGGCTCTCCCGGATGGCATGTGGCAACAGAAGGGCGACTGTGGCGCAACTTGCCGGTAATTGGAATGCTGGTGATGGAAGTAATGTGTCAACACACAGTACATCGAACTCTGCTGAAAATGGGGCTGCGTAGCCGCAGGCCGCTCCGAATGCCTATGCTAACCACAGTGCACCGGCGACAGCGCCTATAATGGGCACGCGAGCATTGAAACTAGATCTTGAGAGATTGGAAGAAGGTCGTTTGGTCCGATGCATCACGTTTCCTGTTGCACCATGTGGATGGCTGTGTATGTGTGCATCGTTTATCTGGGGAAGTGATGGCTCCTGGAACACTGTGGGATGAAAACAAGCCTGTGGCGGCAGTGTCATGCTTTGGGCGATGTTCTGCTAATACAAGGATGTATTATCCTTGCTACCCGGTCGTATCTATGAGTGTACTCAGTCTGGGTGATCACTTTTCACCCCGCAGTGATGTGTTGGATGGTTTCTGAGGCCAGATGGCATCGTTGACATGTGATATATGACATTCCGGGTTCCTTGCGATGTATTTTCTATAGTTTCTGGTTTTGATTGCCTGGTCTTGGATGGCCAGCATGAATCCTTCAGTCTCGGGGAAGAGCGTCCCGCTTGTGAGCCATGCATTGGAAGCAGTGTTATCGATGTGATCTTGATGGAGGTCATTGTAGTGTCTGCCATTGAATGTCTTCTTTGCCCATCTTTCTAACTTCGTTTCTTGTATCGTCTGGGCGGAAGGGGGTTCCTTGCTTAGGTTGAGTGGGGTATGCCACTTATCTATTTTCCTTATGGCCTAGTGGAGTAGTGCTGTGTTCTCGAAGTAATATTTCCTGTTAACTATCGCTGTTTTCTGTTGCTCTATTAGATCTATCAGGCCCCTTCCTCCCTCTTTCCGAACTATTGTTAGTCTCTCCACTGCTGACTTCGGGTGGTGTTGGCGGCTCTTGGTCATCATTGCTCTTGTCTTTTGCATGAAATCTTCTAGCTCGGTGTTAGTCCATCTATAACATACATACACGAAGGTGTATGTTAGTACTGGAGCTGCATAGGTGTTTATGGCTTTAACTGTGTTCCCTCCATTCAGTTTTGCTTTCAGCAGGCTTCTGAGTCTCTGATGATATTTTTCGGTCAGGCACTTCTTGATTTCCTTGTGCTCTAACTGCTGAGCCTGCATCATCCCTAGGTATTTGTAGGTCTCTCCTTCTGTCATAGCTTCGATCTCTTTACCAGTACTAACATACACGAATAGTGTATGTTAGTACTGGAGCTGCATAGGTGTTTATGGCTTTAACTGTGTTCCCTCCATTCAGTTTTGCTTTCATCAGGCTTCTGAGTCTCTGATGATATTTTTCGGTCAGGCACTTCTTGATTTCCTTTCGCTCTAACTGCTGAGCCTGCATCATCCCTAGGTATTTGTAGGTCTCTCCTTCTGTCATAGCTTCGATCTCTTTACCAGTTTATGGCTTTAACTGTGTTCCCTCCATTCAGTTTTGCTTTCAGCAGGCTTCTGAGTCTCTGATGATATTTTTCGGTCAGGCACTTCTTGATTTCCTTGTGCTCTAACTGCTGAGCCAGCATCATCCCTAGGTATTTGTAGGTCTCTCCTTCTGTCATAGCTTCGATCTCTTTACCAGTCAGCAATTAGTAGTTCGGCCAACTAATGTTCCCTGGTGCAGTATGTAGGTCTTGCATTTGTCTTTACCAAATTTCATCCTGATATCCGTGCTGAATTCTTCGGTGATTCGGAGTGGTTGCCGCGTAGAGTTTGATGTCATCCATGTACATCAGGTGGGTGAGGGTGTGGTTCTTTCTTCCTTCTTTGAGGTTATATCCATGCTTGCTGCCGTTAAGCATGGTGGATAGCGGGTTGAGTGCTAGACAGAACCACAGTGGGCTCAGAACATCTCCCTGAAAGGTTCCTCTTCTAATGGTGATTGGCCTGGTTGTGATGTTCTCGACCTTAATGGTGGTACTCCATTTCGCCATTGTTGCTCCTAGGAAGTTTGTCACTATCGGATTGACCTTGTAGATCTTCATGGTCTCTATTATCCAGCTATGGGGTACGGAGTCGAAGGCCTTGCGGTAATCGATGTAGGCCATATATAGGTTGCGGTGCTTCTTTTAGGCTTGCTCCATAACTGCGGCAACTATGTTAATTGCTTCTTGCATCCTTTGCTCCTCCACTTGCATCCTTTCTGCTCTTCGGCCTTTAAGTTCTGACTCTCTAAGTGGTCTGATAGTCTGCGCGGGTAGCACAGTGGTATCGTCACCGTCCTCCCCACACTGTGTAGAAAAGGCCCGGGTTTGAATCCCGTATATGACCCCCAGGAACTTTAATGGGCTTTTTTTCACTCTGTGGCTGAGTTAGTTGGTCTCAGGCCGAGATAGCAAGGTTCCCCCCCCCCAGAAATTGGGGTTTTTTTGTCCAGAAAACAGGCAAATCGACCAGAGAACACAGGCAATTTACAGACAAATAAATATATGGGTAGATGTAAGAAATTACGGGTTGCCCTAATATAATAATTTTAATAAGTGGTCTGGTATCTTCTTGGTTATGCAGCTGGTCACGATCTTGTACATCGTTGGGAGGCAGGTGATTGGCCTGTATTTCGCCTGGTTTCTTGTATCTTCGTCTTTAAGTTTCAGATATGTGACTCCTTCGGTGAGAAACTTCGGGATTGTCTCCGGGTGCCTTATCATTCAAGTGAACTGCTCTGCTACGTGCTTGTGTTTGCAGGTGAGCTTCTTGTACCAGTAGTTGTGGATGTTATCAATTCCTGGGGTTTGCCAGTTGTGGGTGTTCCTGATCGATTGTTTTACTTCTTCTCGAATTTCCCACTCTCTCATCTCTTGTATGTCCTTGGTTTTTTTCCGTGCTTCTGTCCAGGGTGCACTTCTGTTATGTCTTAGTTCACTGCTCCAGATATTTCCTTAGAACTCCTCGATCGTCTTCTTCGGTGGCCCGTTTCCTGCTTTTTCATCTTCACCCAGTTTCCTGTAGAAAGCTCTTAGGTCCTCATCGAAGATTCGGTTGTTTATTTTCCTCTGGGATCTCCCTTTGTATCTGTGTAGTCTCTTACTGAGTGAGAGGAGGTTCTGCTTATTATTATTATTATTATTATTATTATTATTATTATTATTATTATTATTATTATTAGCTATATGGTGCAAGGAAGCCTGAGGCTTATGCTGCACCAGCCAAAAAAAAATTCCCAAGTTACCCTGAGAGAGAGAGAGAGAGAGAGAGAGAGAGAGAGAGAGAGAGAGAGAGAGAAGTAGCAGGGAATCACCAAGAAAGAGAAAAATGATGATATCCAGCTCAGGACCCTGGGTGTGCCAAGCCCATTCTCACCAGATGTGAGCCCCCTGGGTTGTATTCAGCTTCGGGCACATCCCTTTTCACCATCCAACAATAATAGACTAACATGGCGGCACTCTGTTTGTTTTTTGTATCTTTGTTCCATCGCTGCGATGTCGTGATGGCAGCGCTCGCCATGTTTCGTCGCTGACGGCACCACAGTTTTGTGAAAGAAATCCAGGTGTGAGTGCGAGAAATGCATCTTCAATGACATATTGCACCTTCGTTTTTCGTAAGAAGTAATGAGATCTTCCACAAGCTGACAGTGTTTGCCGGCTTTAACATTTCCTAGAAAACCAGTAAAAACATTTCGAAAGGCATTCTACCCTGATTTCTCGCCATCGCTAAGGATACATTCGAACTGTTCGTATTTGAAAAGTTGCCTTAGTTGTGGACTAATGAAGATGCCTGCCTTAATATTGTCTGTACTAAGTGTTTGGAATTTCTCTTGCAAGAATGTGAATGCAGGACCGTTCACATCCAAAGCCTTCAACAAAATTTTCATGAGCCCCAGTTTGAAGTGGAGTGGTGGAAGAAAAACTTTATTTGGATCTACAAGAGGTTCAAATGCTACGTTCTTCATTCCAGGTGTTAATGATTTTCGTTGAGGCCAACTCCTCTTCTCGTAGTGTATATATCCTTGGCACGACTGTCCCACTCGTAGAGAAAGCAACAATACTTAGTATAACCCTTTTGTAGTCCTAATAAAATGGCCATTACCTTTGAATCACTACATATCTACCTTTCATACTTCTGATAGTGTATACTAAAGAGGACGTTTTCCATGTTTGCTTATGTTCTTTTTTGTGGATGGTATATGCAAGAGGTATTGAAGGCAACATGTTTCCATTGTGTAATAACACAGCCTTAAGGCTAATCTTAGAAGTGTCTATAAATAGTTGCCGTTGTTTGGGAACATTCCTCATGTTAATTGCTGCCATTAGACCATTAACATCCTTAAAATAGTGAGTTCCCTTTCTGTTTGATATAATTTATCATAGTCTTTATTTCAAGAACAAAATGTTGTCACTTTCACAGAATGATCTAGATTCTAGATTTCACTGTTGTTGCTTCAAGTCCAAAAGCTCTGCCTTATTCTTCGTCAGTTCGAGATCCCTGGGGAGGTCATTAAGCTCACTTTCTGTGATGTTACATGGTTTAGAAGGATAAAGATTTGGACAAAATGGTGGATACCTTGACGTAGATGGCTGCTGTACTTCGTATATGTCACGTTGACGTTCATCAGTGTCTTCATCTTCATCAGAGTGTACAGAAAAACGGTCGGGTGGTTCAGGAATAAGTTCATGGGCACTGCTAAAGGCGTAAAACGTCCCTTCCGATTCACCCACGCGTTGAGTTTTGATGAATAGTTAGTGCAGCATATGTGTGTAGCTCAGTTCTTTTCGTGATCGCCTACTTTTCACCCAAAGTACAAGAAGTAGGCCTCTTTTATGGCTTGGGTTAAGCGACGCATCCTTGAAGCTAACGTGTCTTCTCCACTTACGTAATAGAAGTCATTCGGACATTCACACAATTACGGGGCATATTAATCTTACACGACGCAAATACTGCGCATATTAAACTTACACGACACAGATACTGCGCAAAAATGAAGAGAGCAACCTTTAATTAAGAACAAATCACCCAGTGCCTAGCCATATTCGAGGATTACTGCAACAGAGTTGACGACGCGTTTGAGGCGACAACAACTTATCACGTGATGCAGTGCTAGGGGGCAGTTGCCCATTACGTCATAAGAGCGGGGTGGTACTGAAACTGCGGTGTTGCCATGCGTTTTGCCCAAAGCCATAGTTGATTATATAGAGTAACTCGCTAATATGCGACCCCAACTGTAATTCGAAAACAAGAGCCAGTCGACAAATTTTAATGTGATTTTCGTGTTCAGCAGCATGAAACTTGTCGAGATTGGGTATTTTAATTTTCGTAACATTTTACGTGTTGACCAGTGTAATATACACAGCGCAATATGGTCTTGGTCGCTGATGTGCCTAAAACCCATCAATAACATAAAGCCAGTCACAACTGTGGGTGTACCTTGGAAAAGAGATTCTTAGATACTGTTTGGTCCCTCCCCCAATATAAATAAATAAATCTTTATTGTGAAGTAGAATTACAGCACAATATCCCATCACGGCGACGAGCGCCAGGGGTTCACATATAGATAACATAAGTACAAATTTAAATGGCTACAAAATATAGCGAACACATACAAAAGGCTACAAAATACAGATTACAAATGCAAAAAGAAATACAAATACATCATAAAAACAAGGAGCTGAACACAAATAAAGAAAAACAAATACAACTTGGCAGTGATTCAGGTTTCAAGAGCTTTGATCAAGTTGTGTCTGTCCTTCTTTTTACTTATTATGGTGTCGATGTCGGCGTCCACACGGTTGAGGACAGCGAGCATCTGCTTGGGCAGAAATCTTTCGGTAAGTACAAGCCTGTTGTGGTGAGCCACAAGTGCTGGTACCGACCTTAGGCTTGGCTGTGGAATCCTCCAAGAGCAAGCATTCCAAATATTTGGAGATGATATTTGGCCTGAGATGAGTTTGGCTGTGAAGACCAGCCTCTTTTCAACGATCAGGAACTTCAACCTCGGGATGTCGAGTGCTTGTGCCATCATGGTAGTTGTGGTAGCGGGAGGTAGCCGAAGCTTGTTATTCGCCCATTTCAGTAGCCAGTATTCAGCAGTGTACACCCGCTTAAGGTTTGTATGTGCAGCAGAGGCCCATATTTCTGCACCATAGAGAATGGCAGGGTAGACGGTGGAGGTGATGAACCTTTTAACAGTGGCAGGATGTCGGACGTGTAGCAGCTGCTGCTTTGAGATCCACCGTAGACGAGAAAATCTGGTACTGAGTTTGTCGATCTGGTTGACAAAGGACATCTTTTGGTCGAACAGAACGCCAAGGTCTGTGTGCGAGGGTACGTTTGGTATTCGTACCCCTGCGAGTGAAACGTTGAGTACTGTCGGCATGGATTTAAGGGAGAATATAACCTGAGCAGACTTCAGAGGGTTGATTTTTAGATTGAAGTTTGCCAGGTACAATTCTAGATCCTTAAGTTGGGAATTGATCCTGTTGCTGAGCTGGGCGGGGTTGTCTCCAGGGTTAATTGGAGTCAGCAGTTTGAAGTCATCGGCATAGCATAGGAGACCATTCGTTGAGGCAATAATGGGCACGATGATGGCTGTGAACAGGACACCAGACAGGACACCCCCACTGCGGTACTCCAGCAGTAATGTCGCAGGATAGGGTATGTTGCTGCCGATGGAGAATAAGTATTCTGTGACTGAGAAGTGATTCCAAAAAACACAGCATATCACCTCGAATGTGAAAATTCTCCTTAAGTAGGAGGAGCAAGGCCGGAATCGACACGGCATCAAAGGCTGCGCTTATGTCGAGGTATGTGGTTGCTAGCTCAGCTCTTTGTTCGAATGCTGAGAGAATGCGTTCTGTGGTGGCTGCCAAGTTAGTGATTGATGATTTTCCTGCGATAGCATAGTGGATTTCAGGTGGTTTCGTCTGGAGGATTTGTTGAGTGATTGTGGGTAGCAAAGCCTTTTCAAGAGTTTTTAACAGACAAGAGGCAACTGATATGGGTCTGAACTGGCTGACGTTTGTGGCAAATTGGATTTTGGGGATGGGGTACACTCTGTATTTATTCCACTGGGGTGGGAAATAATGCTCAGCGAGGCATCTGTTGATCGAGAGAAGAGGGCCTATGATGAATGTGCTTAAGCATTTGATCATAAATTGTGGAATTCCATCCTCCCCAACAGTGGCTGTTGCGGGAAGGGAATTGATGGCACGTATGAGCTCCTGTTCCGTGATCTGGATAGTCCCTAGGACATCCGAAGGGTTTTCATAGTCAGACTGGACAACTGTAGATGGGACTGTGGTAGTATTTGAAAATCTGGCGATGTATTTGAGCCATTCTTGAGGATCAAGCATGTGATTGAATCCACCATGTGGGGCAGCATAGAATGGCTTTCCTTTCCTCAGAGTGCGGTTAAGGTTCACTTGGATTGCGTCAGCTTTCTTTCGATTAAAGTGGGCCCTGGCACGGGAAAAGGCGATTCTGTCTTTACTGTCATTCGTATGCTTCCATTTCTTATGTAGGACTTGTTTCATTTTGAAGCTGTTGTTAAGATCAGCAGTCCACCACGATCTGGAACGGGGAGTTACTGTTACTCGTTTGGTGGCAGCATAGTCGGTGACGGATTTAATCCAGTCAGACAGGAGTGTCACTGCAAGGCTGAGGTCGCAGTCAATGAGGACATCCCAAGGAATGCAAGAAGCTGCTTCTACGCAGAGTTGAGGATTAAGGTATTTAGGTGCTGAAACGTATTTGACTATTTTGTTGTCAGGGATGTTGAAGTTTGGCACCTGCAATGACCATGTCAAAACTATGGGCTGGTGATCAGACAGGAAGAATGCGATGGGATCATCCTCAGCTGTGCATGGTGTTGAAGCAAAAGCGAGATCCAGTAGGTTCAATCCCCTGGTGGGGTTCTCATTGACCCGTATCATGTTGATGGATTTGAAGAACTCGCAGAGCCTGATAAAGAGGTGATGTCGGTTTGGAGGCAGGTTAAAATCACCACAAACAAGGCGTTGTGCAGACGGACGAAGATGGTTTAAGAGCCAATTCCCTAAATCTTCAATAATTTCAATTGTAGGCCCTGGGGGAATATACACAGATGCGATATCAATGTGGCTGGAGTGGGAGCATAGCGAGACTATAATCGCTTCGAAACCTTCAGTTGTAGTTGAGGTCGAATTCTCATATGAGAATAGGGAGGTGTTGTACAGTATGGCTACTCCACCGCCTCTAGATTGCTCCCTGGATGCAGACAGCATGTTGTAACCAGCAATAGCTGAGCAGAAGAGTGTATCTTGATTAGGTTGAAGCCACGTTTCTGCGAGGCAGACCACATCAGCGACCTGGGAGAGGAAGATCTGTTCTGCTGAGTCTAGTTTGTTCCTAATGGACCTGATATTTTGGAAGTACACCCTGATGACAGGTGTTCGACGAACTTCCGTCCTGATTGGAGGTGTTCTGAGTTGGCGTATTCGAAAGCGAACGGCTCGACGTCCTGTCGAAATGTGGACTGGTATTTTATGGGGTCCATCACCTAGGGGACTCAGGATACTCTTATCATGGCGGAGTGGTGCCGTAACTGTGGGGTTTGGCAGAGCAGTGGTACGAAAGGAGGACTGTTGAGATCTTTGGAAGTTGTCCGGGAACAAGTCCAGTCAGCTGTGGGTAGTGATGTTGCAGACTTGGTTTTGGTGCAGAAGTGGAGGTTGGGGAAGGTGACTGGTTCTCCTATTATAGACGGGTCGAATAATGGTGCCAATAGGCCAGATAGATTCGGTTCCAATTAAATTGAACAGGTCTTGTGCGCATTCAACCCTGAACGATGCGCAGCGGGGGTTCCTGGTGTGAAGTTGCTGCACCTTTAGTCGAAGGTTTAGTTGATCACGTAGAACCTCAGCAACATGGTTTGCTGTGGTATTTGGGGCTAAGCGAGATACGAAAAGTCCACTAGAGGATCTGGACTTCTGCCGTCTGGGAGGTGTGTGGGAAGGCTGCAGTTTGGAGTTGGTCGATGTGCCAATTCGAAGCCATTCACGTGAAGCCGTACTTGTTCGTTGGCTCACTCTGAGGTTCATACTTGTACTTTCCTCTGGTTGCATAGGATAGGATGGATATGCAGTGAGGTGAATTGGGAGTGGAAATTGTAATGTGGAGGAATCCGCTGGTTCGAATATTGAATTCGCTCCGACACTTAATCCCAGGCCTTGTGAATATGAGAATTGCGAATGAGGTATGACAGGACAGGCATTGCCAAGAGTTGGGTGTGAAGGTGGAAATGATGACTTTTGCCTCATTGGCATAGAGGTAGAGAATTCGTTATTGCAAGTAAGAGAGTTTATACATGCGGTGCCATTGACCGTTGGTGGAGCCTGCTTTTGTAATTGTGGAAACCTCTCTTTTGTTGAGTGGTGATTCACATCAGTTGCCCTTTTCAGGTTCTTCTTGAGCGCACGTGAATGATGCGCTTTTGTGGATGGTTGTTGTCCTTTCCCATCTGTTTTTAGAAGCTGGCTGGAGTGAGGAGATCGCGCTCGACGAAATCCTGTGTTTAGCCGTTTTTCAGAATCGTTCCTACCTGGAGCTTCTGATGGAGGACTGGGGATTGATTTTTTTTTACATTCGGGGCAGACTGATACTGTAATGGCCTTTGGGTAATTTTTATATAATCTACGAAGTTCGTCTGAGTTCAGAAGGTTAGTGAGTTTGCTCGGATCTGCTAGCTTACTCAGTTCGATCTTATTATAGATATCAAGGAGTATAAATTTTATCTCCTTGTTTTCTTTGTGTAGCACTGTGATGTCGTCTTGTAGCTCTGCCAGTTGTGCAGGATTGGCATGGGACGCATGAGATTGCATCATGGCAGTAGATGCATCATGGCAGTAGATGGCAGATTGCATCATGGCAGTAATCTCATGGATTAAGCGAGGAAACGGATGCTGTGAGATCCTGCTGTAACCATGGTTACGGAAAAGCATACGTATTATTCTCCATTAGCATTCTGATGTAATTCGTTATCCAGATTCTTATTGAATATATGACCGTAAGAAAAATTCAGTTTAAGGATGCTGCGGACTTGAAGTTGTTTCCGTTATACGTAGTTTTAACACTCTTCCCCCCCTTCCGTTATCCCTAAACAACAATAATGCTCACTCTCACTGTGTTTTTAGCTACACTGCACTTGAAAAATCTGATTCTTTATAGCTATACTGTACTTGAATATAATTCACAGAGCAGAAGAAAAGATTAAATCGATGCATTTTTTCCCTCGTCTTTTGTCAGCACATATTAGTGAAATAATGACTTTTTTATGTTTTTCTTTCTCATCAACTTTGAAGAGTGCTTCACAAGCTGAGGTCTCTATTCAGAATGAGTCGCCAGCGCATTAGAAGTAGAATTCTGTAGCTTAAACCAACACGAAAGCTGTTTTTTTTTTTTTTTCTTTTCCCTTGCAGAACTAATTACGTGTCGTAGCACAACTTCACTTTGTATACAACCCTCCAGGGAACCAACTGACTTACAAAAGGAACCTACGTTTGGAGATGCTATTGATTCCTGTGCTCCCTGCAGAGTGCTAGGAACAGCCATGAATACCTGTTCTTTCATATATACTGACGTAGAACACATACAAGAAACATACCTACATGATTGAAAGATGTTTCTGCTGCATAAATAAACAGGAATACTGCTCCCCAGAATAAAATCACTCAAAATTAATGTGGTTTACACGCTTAAGAAATTGTCAGCCGCTCTTGCTCTATGAACGATACACAAGATGGTTACTTCTAAAACTAACTTTTCTAAATATAGTTATTATAGGCATCTTTTTCTGTCTGTTTGAAATATATTTTGGATATTCCGGTATGTATATACAACTAAGTAGGGAAGAATGTTGAAAATTTTCTTGGAAATTTTTCGTGCAGAACTAATTACAACCTCGCTCCGTATATGTGTCTTTATCTGATGATTCTCTAGTATTGTAAACTATATTATATTCCCCTATAGACTATACTGCCGTACGGTGACAATGATTCTATTTTTTTTTTTTTTTTTCCAAGGAACCCAAATACAGTTAAATTTACAGTAATTTTAAATTATAGGTGAAAAACCTCATACCTTTGAGTAGGACTGTTAATCTCTCAACACTCAATCGCGAATGATTATAATATGAGCTTACCCCCCCCGTGCCCGTGTATTGTCATAAATGAATCAAGTTAAAATAATAATTATTAATTAAAATAAGCATGCCTTCAACTCTCATATGACGTCAAGGGAATCGGAAAGAATTACGGAATGTGATTCTTTCCGTGGCCGCCGTCTTTCCGTGATTCTTTCCGATTCCCTTGACGTCATATGAGAGTTGAAGGCATGCTTATTTTAATTAATAATTATAATTTTAACTTGATTCATTTATGACAATACATGGGAGGGTAAGTTCATATTGTAATCATTCGCGATTGAGTGATTAACAGTCCTACTCAAAGGTATGAGGTTTTTCACCTATAATTTAAAATTATAATAATAATAATAGGACTTATTCGGCTTCATAGTGCCTTTTGATTTGAATTAGTTAAATTTACTGTTTACAAACTCTCAAAATTAAACTTGTTTTCTAGAATTGAATTTAATTTTAATGTAAAATTATAATGTAGAATTTATGTAAATAAAGAAAAATTAACAATATAATTTTTATTTTCCCAAAATTAAATTTAATAAGAATACATTAGAGCCTCACAAATACGGAATTATCAAACTTTTTGAATATTTCAACTGGGCAGAGTGGAAATAGGCCGGCCAGACTTACAAAAAAGCACTGCAGTTGCAGGATTTATGCATTATGAACCAGTAATAATTTCCAAACACTAATTTTTTTTCTTTCCTTCTTTCTTGTTTTTTTTCTATTTGCAACACATAAAATCATTTTACGAAACAGTCTGCACTACTTCACAATGTATTAGTGTATGTATATAGTATTTATTTAGTTTTTAATGTGATTCAATTGCTGAAATCATATCGTATCATTTCCATTTCATGTTTAAAAATATTTGACAATCGCCACACCAACACCGGAATTGTGATTCAATACTACATTCATTTCTTAGGTAAGCACGCTACCCACCACACCAATCCGGCAGCCCAAGTTCATCCCCCAACAGTGGCGAAACTAGCGGTATGGTAGTTTCATCACTGCTTAAGTTAGAGACATAGCTTCAAGCCGTTTAAGGTGCATTAGCACATTTGCATAAATACGCCTTGTGTTTTTCCCCCTAGCGGGGGATTGTTGTGTTCTGATGATTGTGAGTTGTGCTCCGTATATTTTTCCTTTTTTGAGGTATTGGTTACAGTTTTCAGCTCCTCATACATGCCACTTCGTGGAGATTGACTTCTGGAAGTGCTTGATGATTCCAGTCACTTACAACAGTCGACTAAAGATAAGTATTTGTTGTTCTTCCTCATACTCTTTGCTGCTTTTGGCCATTGGTCACTGCTTAACTAGTATGTCCGACAACGATGCGAGTGACCATGATCTGTGCCTTCCGGGCTTCGACAGTGCACTTCTCCCAACGTGTTGCTCCCTTTTAACACGTGGCACACTTGTTTAGCCTTTGCTCTCATGCACGAGATTTGAGAGACAGTGAGAGGGGAAAAAAAAAAAAAAAAGCTCTTCATATACCTACTATGTCTAACAAGGAATTAAACTTGATGGTACTGGAGCATAGTTCTTGAGAGTCTCAACAGGGAACCAGGCTACTTTGTAGTTGACCAAGTTGATGAAAAACAGACAGTGCCACCTCACCGTGCCAATTGGGTGAGAAGCTGTTTAAATCAAGCTTCACAGCCAGAGCTCTTGCGAGCAAGGACTCCTTCAAGTCCTTTTGCGTCTATGGTGGGAACCACCATAGACGCAAAAAGACATTCAAACAGATATACCCTCTAGTGCTTGATAGAGTTGCTGTCCTCAGAAGGAGGTTAGAAAGCTGCCAAGCAAGCGATGAAATCTCCATATCGAAGGACGCTATCCTTAAAATAGCCAGATCGTGGGGGGAAATGGAAAAGATAATACTAGAGCTTTTGGTCAAAAATGAAAGGCAAAAGGCTGAACCGCCCACCAGCTAAAACCAGTTTTACTCCCCTGGATGTAACACCCACGGAGCTGCCCTCGAAACCTTCATATGCAGCCATTACCAGAAAGCCCAAGGTCCCTGTCATGTTACCCAAACATGTTCTGATCTTGAAAGTGCAAGAGGATAGCAAGTTAACCACCAGTAAAGAGGTGAAGAGTGAGATGCTCAAAACCATTAAACCTCATTGGTAACATAAAGGTGAAATCTGTGAGGAAGATCAGGAATAAAAAGATTGTCATGGAGATGGCCTTCCAGTCAGATATTGATAATATCAAGTTCTGCCAAATCATTGAGTCTCAGGACCTGAAGGCAGTCTCCCAGGGTCAGGGACCCCAGTATTATCATCTTTGATGTTGAAGCAACTACAACTAAAGATGAACTTACATAGTAGATCTCCACAAATCTTGAAGATGTTCTCAAAAAAGAAGAGGCCTTCAGGAAATAAAGGTCCAGTCTTCAACCAAGACAACGAAGTCATGCTTAAACTGAATAGTGGAAATTTCTCCAAGAATTAAGAATGTTTTTAAACCCCAAAACAGAATATATGTTGGTTGGTCGTCACATCGCTTTAAAATCTTTGTGCCAGTTCTAAAATGTTTTTATTGTTTAGGATATGGCCACACCTCTTCCCATTGTTCCTACAAGGAACTGACCTGCAGACACTGTGCAGAAACTGGCCATCTGTTTAAAGAGTTCCCCAACAAAGAAAAGCCAGCACAATGTGCAAACTGTAAGAGGATTAATAGGGCCCATGACCACTTAATAAGGGATACATCTTGCACAGTGTATAAATGAGCAGTAGATAGCCTATGCAGTCAGATCACTTATGGATAGGAGACCAAATTCTGACTTGTGAAGCACACAAATAAATTCACAACGATCCATAGCAGTTATCAACCAGCTGACCAAACTTATGGAAGAGCTGAAACTGGACGTGTTATTATTCCAAGAACCGTATTGCAATGAAGGAAAGGTCTTGGGTCATCTGCTGTCGTTTAAGAGTCATCCAGTCCTCTGGTCCTGCCTGGATGGCAGCCATTGTTATTAGAAACCCGGACCCAGACCTGTTATTAGAAACCTGGATGTCCTCACTGTGTAACTCGCATTCTGCCTATGCCAGAATTGAGAATGACTGGTTGCTACCCCTTACTTACCTCATATTTTCAGTTTAGTGACAGAATAGAGCCCTACATTGCACAGTGCCAGATTGCCATAGATCTTAGGAGAGGTAATCTTATGGCAATTGATGCGAATGCACACTCATTCCTTTGGCATAATGCAAACACTAATAGAAGAGGACTTTATTCTCTCCACAGGACTGGATATTATTAACGAGCCAAACATGCCCACCACGTTTACATCTAGCAAAGGTGATTAAAATATTGACATCACCCTTACTACCTCGATTTTAACAAGGAAGCTGCAGCACTGGATGGTCCATGAAACACATACTACTAACGACCACAGGCTTATTACATATGACATCTCTCTTTGACTGGTTCATCCGGAATAAGACCAGTAATCTGCCCACTAATTTCCCGGGTAGTATGCATCAAGACTAACTGACTACGTCCAAAACCTTTTACAAGCTTCCAAAGTTGCAATGAAGGAGAAACGCAAACCACATAGTGTCCTGTGGTGGGCCCCCAGGCTAACCAAACAATGAACTTAGGAATGAAATGAAAAGAGCTCACAAGGAGCTGCAAACAACGTGCAGAAGAGGCCTATCCAACCAAATAAATGCCTTAGAGTTGCAATTAAAAAATGCACGGTGCCAGAACTGCAATACCCTATACCATGGAAAGCAGACAGCATGGCAAAACCTGGTTAACTCGGAAGGGAACTCAAACCCCTGGGGAATTGTCCACAAAGTTATTCTGAATAGAATCTGCACTGCTGATATTATCAACTCTTTAAACAACAACAATAACCAAAGAACAAACCATGGGAGCTGTCCTCGATGCCACTGTCATCAGGAACAATCCAGCTAAGAACACAGAATGCCATTTGAAGATCATTCAGGATAACAGCTCATTTCAGCCAACTCATTGAGCTTCACTAGGGAGGAGGTGGAGGAAGCAGTCAAATGCATCAAAAAGAGAAAGGTGCCTGGTGGTGACCTCATTGAAGGCGAGCCTATCCAGCATTTGTGGTCTGTAGCCCACATCTTATTGCACTCTACAATGCTTATCACCGGGAGGGGTTTGTGCAGATAGCACAGTGATATCGTCACTGTCCTCCCCACACCGGGTGGAAAAGGCCCAGGTTCGAATCCTGTCGATGACGCGAGGAACTTTAACGGGCTTTTTTCACTCTGTGGCTGAGTTAGTTGGTGTCAGACGTAGATAGCAAGGTTTAAACCCCAGAAACTGGGTTTTTTTCATCCAGCAATAAAGGAAAATGGACCAGAGAACACATGCAATTCATAGACAAAAATATGGGTTTATGTAATCAATTATGGGTAACCCTAATATTATAATTTGTTTTGATTTGTCACTGGGAGGGCATCTTCCCAACTAGGTGGAAACACGCAAATCTTAAACTGATCTCTAAAGATCTGCTCAACCGCACTGATCCGCATAAGGCATACTGACCCACTGCTCTTCTCCCTATCCTGGGGAAAGTGCTGGAGCGGCTCCTGATTACCAGATTGAGTCATCAGTATTCTGCAGCTAAGTTGCCTAGTATCTATCAGTTTGGTTTTAAGAAAGGCTGCTTCACTTCCCAGGCCTTGAATAACATCTTACAGAATGCCACTGCTTCTACTTCCAAGTATGTATGTATGTGAAGTTTCGATTACCAAGGTGCTTTCGACTCTGTCTGGTGGCCCAGTGTTATCCAGAGAGCACACGAACTTAGCTGTTCTACAGAGATATATCACTGTCTCCAGAGTTATTTTTCCAACAGGAAAATGACCATCTCGACTCGGTTTCATAGCATTTCTACACCCATTACCAGAGGTTAATGAACGGGCCAACAATCATTACCAATGATTGTTGGCCTGTTCATTCCCTAATGCTGCCATGTTCTCTTATGCTGATGATCTAGTCATTGTTGTGGATGGTCCCTCAAGAGCAGCCTTGGAAACTACCGCCAACATCTTAAAGGAACTTCTAACTTGGGCCTGCACTCACAAGATTACAGTTTCTCTAACAAATGTTGCACATTAATGCTGAAAGGGAAGCTTGATGTGCACAGACCTCCCACGACTCGCTTCGAAGACAAGTCTCTCCAAAACCGCCGCTCAGTTGAACATATTGGCATTATCTTGGATAACAAGCTTACTTTCGTGCCGCGTCTCCAGCACTCAGAGGTGGGCCATCCCAAGGGTGCAAGGGGTGCATTGCATGCGGGTGCCAAGTTCAACCTGTATGTAAATTAAAATCTGTAATTTACATACACATATGAAGAAAATTTTAAAGGGGGCAGAAAATTTCAATTGGCACCTGGGCACAACATACCCTAGGAATGCCCCTGCCAGCACCTCAGACAAAAAAAAAAATTGAATAAGTAACTACTCTTCTCGCCAGAATTACAAGAAGGGATTGGGGTTTAAAGGGCAGAGCTCTTCACTTCATGTATGATGCTGTTTTCATTCCTATTGTCACATATGGAGCGACGGTTTGGTCCCACCATACAGATAAAATCGTTGTGGCTAAACAACTTCTTTGCATGCAGAGAACCATCCTTCAACTTTCCATGGTGTGTCGGACAACTTCCACAGTCGCCCTTCGTCCTTATAGGAAAACCTTTCCTCGACCTCCATGTTGCCTATTGTGAGCCCTCTTATGCCTCTAAACACAATTAAACTGCAGAGATATTCAATATCAGAACCAAGACAGGCATTGATATTGGTCGGGAGAAAAAACGTATCTGGGAGGCTCTTGTCAGCCTGTGCAGGACACGTGGACAGCCAGTCCAAAAGGTGAAATTACCAGGAAATTTTTTCCCGTGACTTTTATGAATAGGACAACTACTTACTGGTTGAATCTAAACCTACAGACTTTTCTCCTCACAGGACTTTGAGCCTTTAACAGTAAATTGTGGGATCTGGGAATCCAGGAAGATGTGTGCTGTTCTTGTGAGGATGAGGAAACTTGGCACCACATCATGAACATCTGTTCAATCTATCTCCTGTGCTAAAGCTGTCTTCCAATGCTACATCTTTCAAAGACAAAGACTACATCCGCTGTGAACACAACTATTTTAAACACTTAGCGTCTGCTTGCACTACCCCAAGTGCACTTCTCCATCTGTAGCCCATGCCTGTTACCAGAGGCGCTCGTGATCTCACCACCTTTTCTTAGTTTTTTTTTTTTTTTTTTGCCTGTCATCCTTTTACTTTTCTTTGCATCCTATTCCACCCTTTTTCAGGGCTACCACCTACTTTAGGTTCATTCTTCGCACTCGCCAGGGGGATGCCTTCCCTGTCATCATCCCCTGCCCAACCTTACCTGTTCTTCTCTATCCCATGTGTTTATTCCTTTCTTTAGGTGGCCTAGTGTTTGCCTGCCATGAAACCATGGCGGGCAAACATTCAGATTCTCCAACCCAGACTTATTTCTTTATAAAATGAATGCCAATTTGTTTATTGTTAAAAAAAATCTTGCATATATTGATTATAATGAAAAAGCCGTTTTTGGAATATAGTTTTCGAGTTATTAATTTTTAAAGATAAGAATACATTTTATAATCCTTGAGGCTGTTACAGACATTCTTTTAGATGAGATAAGTTGAACTTTTTACCTGGGAATCTAAAATGCTGATGGAACTGATATTCGGGGGACACTTGGGTCAAGTGGACCGAATTTCAGTGAAGTCCAATCATTCTTCAACAAGGTGATGTGTAATAGAGCCACAGAAAAGGTTCGACAGGCAAAGGCAGTTTATGAGAAATCACTAGCAAACAGAGCAAAGAGGGGGGATAAAGAATTCTTCACATATATAAATGCCAAGAAGAGCAGGACAAACCAGATCGGACCTTTATGTAAGGGAAAGGGGATAGTAATAAATACACCAGCTGCCGTTGCAGATGAACTCAACAGTTATTTTGCATCGATATTTACAAATGAAAAGCCTTTTGTGGCAAAGGGAAATTGTGGGAGCGAAGTTAAAAAATATGTAATTAATGATATTGAAATTTCGCAAGATTATTTAATGAAAAAACTTTCGAGCCTACAGACCAGTAAGGCTCCTGGAGTTGATGGAATATACCCTATAATCTTAAGAGAGGCGGCAAGCGAGTGCATTGAACCATTGAGGCTAATTATGCGAGCATCATTAGACTCCGGGGAGATTCCCTTGGATTGGAAAAGTGCAAATGTATCTCCCATACATAAGGG
The DNA here is from genome assembly GCF_048544385.1 of Mastigoproctus giganteus. Lineage (NCBI taxonomy): Eukaryota > Metazoa > Arthropoda > Arachnida > Uropygi > Thelyphonidae > Mastigoproctus > Mastigoproctus giganteus. The sequence continues at coordinate 183,083,702 of NC_143581.1, forward strand.
TGGCTCTAAAAGTGAGGTTGGAAATTATCGACCTGTCAGTCTGACTTCAGTAGTAGGGAAAATCATGGAGGCAATGATCAAGGGTGGAATTCAGGATCATTTGGATCGAATTGAAATTCTCAAGGATACTCAGCATGGTTTCGTAAAGGGAAAATCATGTTTAACAAATCTGGTTCACTATTTCGAAAGGGTCACTCACGAGCTGGATTTAGGGAATAATTTCGATATTGTTTATTTAGATTTCAGCAAAGCTTTTGACTCAGTCCCACATGAGCGGTTGCTTTATAAGCTGGAACAGGTTGGAATCACTGGGAAAATCCTTAGATGGATAGAAGGATGGCTTCAGGGCAGGAGGCAGAGGGTTGTGATAAATGGCTATTCCTCAGATTGGGTTGATGTAAGAAGTGGGGTTCCCCAAGGATCAGTATTAGGACCACTGTTGTTTTTAATTTTCATAAACGACATTGATGAAGGGATAGAGGGCGTGATGTCTAAATTTGCAGATGATGTTAAAATTGGGAGAGTAGTTAATGATCACTGTCAAGCTGAGCTTCTTCAGAGAGACCTAGATAGACTTCAGGAATGGTCAGAAAAATGGCAGCTGTGCTTTAATCCAACAAAGTGTAAGGTATTACACCTGGGAAACAGTAATCCCAAAAAAACTTATTCACTTGGTGGAGTTCAACTAAAGCCAGTACTGGAGGAAAGGGACTTGGGTGTTACGATACGGTCAGACATGAAATTCTCTGAGCATTGTAAACAGGTTGCAAGGAAGGCTCATGGTGTCCTATCAATGATCTATTGAACTTTTGCAAGTAGAGATAGGGACGTGATAATCCCATTATATAAGGCTTATGTTAGACCACACTTGGAATACTGTGTTCAAGTATGGAGACCGCACCTGAAGAAAGACATCGAGCTTCTTGAAAGGGTGCAAAGAAGGGTAACTCGCCTGGTGAGATCGGCAAAAGGGCGTCCTTATGAAGAAAGACTTCGAATATGTGGGTTGCAGAGTTTGGAAACTAGACACCTTAGAGGAGATTTGATTGAGGTGTTTAAGGCTCTGAGAGGCATCAGTAAAATGAATGAGGACAAAATTTTCAAGATTATAAATGATGCTAGAACTAGGGGACATAAATTCAAGTTACGGGGGGAAATGTTTAGATTGGATTGCAGGAAGTTCTATTTTAGCCAGCGAGTTATAAATTACTGGAATAAGTTGCCTTCATGGGTGGTAGAGGCCTAGAGTTTGGGGAAATTCAAAGGTCATCTGGATAGTACTTTTGGGTAAGGGAAGCACATAGGATGACAGGTTTAATTTCCTTTTTATTTATTTTTTATTTTATTAATTATTATTATTTAGTTATTTATTTTTATTTTTTTGTTTTTATCATTGTTTTGTTTGGATTTATTTTTTTTTGGCTGGTGCAGCATAAGCCATAGGCTTTCTTGCACCATGCGGCCGTTACTAATACTAATACTAATACTAACCATTCCTGGTTGTTACAGAGTGACCTGCTATACCTTCACGATGGTGGGACTGTTAGTAACATAATGCTGGGTGTAACCCCAATATCTAATTCCTGAAATACAGCAACTAGTATAATGGAGGTGACCACACCACATGAAGGAATGCCACCCCTCTGTGTTACCAGGCAATATTAGGTGGCAGTTGACTCTCATCAACTGGTGCTTCCTCCTCAAGGGAGGAGGCATTATGCTGTTAGTTAAGAAACACATAAAATCTAAGGAACTGCATCCAGTTGACATGGGTGGACAGTGCAATGTTGAGTCAGTTTGGTGTGACATAAACACTGGGTAAGGAAAAACGAGAGTAGGAGTGTGTTATAGGCCTAACAACTCTGATGAGTATAACGAACAATTGTGCAGATAAATAATAGTGGACCAGTAAATCAGAATGCCTTGTAATGGGGGAATTTTAACTTTCCATATATTGTCTGGAACTTGTGGATTGGTCACTCGCACAGTAGCAAGACTTTTGTGGATTTATTGGAGGATTGTTTTCTACAACAATATATATGAAGGGGAACCAGAGAGAGTAATACTCTTGATCTGATTAACAGCAGTGATTATTCGTGCATTAAGAATTTACAGATAAAGGAACCACTAGGTGACAGTGATCACAGTGCACTGATGTGGGATTTACTTAAAGATTTAACTACCAGGAAGGGTAAAGGGAAGGGTTTTTGCTTTCATAAAGGTGACTACAGTGGTCTCAGACAATTTTTAAATTCTATACAGTGGGATCAACAGATGATGTTAAAAACAGCAAATTCTAAATGGGAAGCATTCAAGGAATTAATCTTGGAAGCTACTAGGCTTATCATACCAACAAACAAATACTGTTCAAGATTTAGACCTAAATGGATGTCAGATGAACTAATAAGGCTCATGGCAGAGAAGAAAATTGTGTGAGATGCCTATAAATTATCATGTGACACAGAAGCCTATGGTAGATATAAGCTAGTCTGTAATCAAGTCACAAAGGAGGTTAGGCAAGCGAAGTCTGATTACGAGAAATCCTTGGCAAAGGATGCAAAGAAAAACAACAGACTTTATTTATGTAAACTCTAGAAGCATAGGGATGAATCAGATTGATCCACTTGATGTTGGTGGTTTGACTGGTGAATATCCTGCTCAGATAGCTGACAAACTGAATGAGTATTTTGCACCTACATTCACACATGAAAAATTCTGTAAGGAAGGGGGGGGGGGGAATAGAAGTTTACTAACAGGGATCTAAATGATTTTGTAATAACGGAGAGCAAAGTGAAAGAGAAATAGTTGAAGTTAAACATAAAAAAGGCACCTGAGGCAGATGGAATCTATCCAGTTTTATTGATGGAAGCAATGAGGAAAGTAAACAAACCCTGAGCCATAATTATTGAGAGCATCCTTAGATTCAAGGGAGGTTTCCATGGACTGGAGATATGCAAATGTATCCCCAGTTCACAAAGGGGGTTCAAAGGGTGGCACAAATAATTATAGACCTGTTAGTTTAACTTCTGTTCTGGGGGAAATAATGGAATCACTGGTTAAAGAAGTGATGCCGGATCACCTAGACAAGACTGCAGTAATAGTTCAAACACAGCATGGGTTTGTTAAGGGGAAGCCTTCTCTGACCAATTTGATTGGATACCCGATGTGGTCACAAAGGAACTGGATGCAAAATATAATTTTGATATCATATATTTGGATTTCAGGAAAGCTTTTCATACCGTTGCACATGGAAGACTGGTGTACAAATTGTAGCGGTACAGCATTAAGAGCAAGTTGCTGCAATGTATAAAGGGATGGTTGAGTGGGAGATGGCAGAGACTGGTAATAAATGGACCCTGCTCTACATGGACTAATGTTATTAGTGGAGTCCTCCAGGGTTCGGTGCTGGACCCATTGCCGTTTTGTGTATTTATCGATGAATACAGATGATACAAAGGTTGGCAGGGTTATTAATGACAGTAAAGATAGTATTCGACTGCAACAGATCTAGAAAAGTTAGGCAGATGTGCTGAGAAGCAGCAGCGGACGTTTAACATTGATAAATGTAAAGTACTACATATGGGTGGCATTAACCCAAGAGAAACATACCAACTGTGTGGTACTACACTCAGGGAGGTGGTGAATGAAAAAGACCTGGGAGTAATTGTGCAGTCAGATATGAAATTCTCTGAGCATTGGTCAGGCTACACTTTGAGTACTGCATACAGGTCTGGAGGCTTCATTTTAGGAAAGATGTAGAGTTGCTGGAATGAGTACCGAGAAGGGCAACAATATTGTTGAGAGGAACAAAGGAGCACTCTTACCAAGAAAGGCTTAAGTTCTGCAATTTGCAGCATCTGTGAGGGATCTGATTGAGGTGTATAAGGCCTTGAATGGTTTGAGCAGGCTCAGTGCTGATGATATACTTATGCTTGCTGAGATTAAGAACCTGAGGGGGCATAGATTCAAATTGAGGAAAGACAGTTGTAGAATAGATGTGCGGAAATATGCCTTTAGCCAGCAGGTAGTTGATTGCTGGAACAGACTTCCAACTGTTGTTGTGGAAGTTGGTAGCTTAAATAAATTTAATGCTGAACTAGACAACCATTTGGAGTTACCGGATGGGTGAAATGGGAAGGTTTTTTTTTGTTTTTTTTTGGCTGATGCTGTATAAGCTTGCTTTCTTGCACATATGCCTCAACTAATGCTAATACCATCACTTTGCTTATTGGGGGCTTGAAGTGGTGGAACCCATGTTAAATCTCTGGTAATCCCCCCATCTCTTCGATCATGTAGTATGATTGATATCTTTTCCATATCCCCAACAATTAAAAAAAAGAAAGATTTCTAACTGAAAAAATCTGGTCATTTCCAGGAAGGAAAAGTGAAAAAATGGACACTAATAATAATGCATGTGAAGTTGGAGATTACATCATGTAACTTTTAAAAAAAATTGTATTTACAGTGAACAACAAATTTTGGGTCATATCTTGTTATGAGCCTGAAAGTAAGTTTACTTTATAGATTTTTGGGTGCTAAACATGGAAATATAATTTTTTTATTTATATGGCAGTAAGACGTAGCTAAGAACATACCTGTATCAAACACGGGACTTTTTCGCCTTTCGCATGTATTCAGCTTTGGGAGCATCCCTTTTCACCATCCAACAATAATCGACTAACATGGTGGCACTCCGATTGCTTCTGTGTCTTTCTTCTATCACTGCAATGTCTCGATGGGAGTGCTCACCGTGTTTGCTGATAGCATCACAGTTTGGCGGGAAGAAACCAGGTGAGTGCAAGAAATGCACCTTCAATGACATGTTGCATCCCAGTTTTTTGTAAGTAGCAATCAGATCTTCCAGTAGCTGCCAGTAGTAACATTTCCTAGAAAACCAGTTGAAACATTTTGACAAACTTTCCACGCTGATTTCTCACTATAACTAAGGACACATTCGAACTGTTCATCTTTGGCGGGAAGAAACCAGGTAAGTGCAAGAAATGCACCTTCAATGACATGTTGCATCCCAGTTTTTTGTAAGTAGTAATCAGATTTTCCACAAGCTGCCAGTAGTTACAGGCTGTAACATTTCCTAGAAAACCAGTTGAAACATTTTGACAAACTTTCCACGCTGATTTCTCGCTATAACTAAGGACTCATTTGAACTGTTCATCTTTGAAAAGTTGCCTTATTTGTGGACCAATGAAAACGCCTGCCTTTATCTTGTATGTACTAAGTGTTTGGAATTTCTCTTGCAAGAATGTGAATGCAGGACCGTTCACTTCCAAAGCCTTCACAAAACTTTTCATGAGCCCCAGGTTGATGTGCAGTGGTGGAAGAAAAACTTTTATTTGGATCTACCAGAGGTTCAAATGCTACGTTCTTCATTCCAGGTGTTAATGATTTTCGTTAAGGTCAACTCCTCTTCTTGTAGTGTGTATCCATGGCATGACTATCCCACTCACAGAGAAAGCAACAATACTTAGTGTAACCCTTTTGTAGTCCTAATAAAATGGCCATTACCTTTGAATTACTACATATCTGCCTCTCATACTTCTGATAGTGTACACCAAAGAGGATTTTTTCCATGTTTGCATATCTTTCTTTTTTGTGAATGGCATATGCAAGAGGTATTGAAGGCAACATGTTTCCATTGTGTAATAACACAGCCTTAAGGCTAATCTTAGAAGTGTCTATAAATAGTTGCCATTCTTTGGGAACATGCCTCGTGTTAATTGCTGCCCTTGGACCATTAAAATCCTTAAAACAGTGAGTTCACTTTCTGTTTGATAGAATTTATCATAGTCTTTATTTCAAGAACAAAATGTTGTCACTTTCACAGAATGATCTAGAAGATTCCACTGTTGTTGCTTCAAGGTCAAAAGCTCTGCCTTATTCTTTGGCAGTTCGAGATCCCTGAGGAGGTCATTAAGCTCACTTTCTGTGATGTTACATAGTTTAGAAGGATAAAGGTTTGGACAAAATGGTGGATCCCTTGACATAGATGGCCGGTGTACTTCTTTGTATATGTCAAGTTGATGTTCATCAGTGTCTTCTTCTCTATCAGTGTACAGAAAAACGGTCAGGTGGTTCAGGAATAAGTAATACTTTACCGTGAGGGATGGGATGAATTGCAGATGATATATTTGGGTACATCACTGTCCACTTTTCCTTCATTGTCATCCCTTTTCTAATAGGAGGAGCATACAGAAGTAACAGTCTGTGACGTGATTTGTTGCTCCCTCCATATCATGGGCACTGCTAAAGGCATAAAACTTACCTTTCGATTCACCCACACATTGAGTTTTGATGAATAGGTAGTGCAATATGTGTGTGTGGAGCCCAATTCTTGTGCTGGTCACCTACTTTACACCCAAAATACTAGAAGTAGGCTTTTTTTATGGCTCGAGTTAAGGGATGCTTTCTTGAACTAATGTGACTTCTCCACGTAACAGAAGTCCTCCAGACTATTCACACAATGACGGCTCATATTAATCTTACATGACACAAATACTGTACAAAAAGTAGGAATCTCACAGAGAACAACCGTTAACTGAGCACAAATCGCCTAGTACTTCGCTGTATTCGAGGATTACTGCAACAGTGTTGAAGATACATTTGAAGCGATAACAACTTATCACATGATGCCGAGCAAGGCACTATTGTCAATCACATGATAAGAGTGTTTTGGTACTGAAACTGCGGTGTTGCTGAGAGCCGTAGTTGATAATGTAGTAGAGTAATTCACTAATATGTGACCCCAACTGTAAATCGAAAACAAGAGACAATTGACAAATTTTAATGTGATTTTTGTGTTCGCAACATAAAATTAATCAAGGTTGGGTATTTTCGTTTTCATAACAACTTGTGTGTTGACCAGTGTTATTTTAAAATAAATATGAAGTAATGAAATTTTTATATATGGTGTATGCATGGCAACAATATACCCAGGTTCTTGATATAACGTGGCTTTGACAATCCCCTCCCCCTACAAACACACTACTTGGACTTCTTCCAGTCACTAAGCTTCCTAGAGAGTTACCAATAGGTTCAGCCTGATGGAGACTATCTAGTGTGTATGCAGGGGACATTCTCGAGGCCATGTTAGGTCAAGAAAATGGATATATTCTTACTGTGTATATTCCATATCTAAAAGTTTCATTACCTCATACAGCATGTTCTCCCACCTTTTCTTACTGCTGAATTTATCATGAAGAGTCAAACTAAGAGAGCAAACTTATCTTAAAAAAGATAAAATCTTCCAAACACTTCCTTGTTCATTTCACAAATATACTTGTTCAATTCCAATGTCAGTAATGTCCATTTCCACTTACATCGGCCAAGTGCCATGTACTTTTTGTGACAGGTCCCAATTATCAGTTGATCGAAACAATGCTCATCACAGTTGCCCTAATTATTCAATGTACAATTCCTTTCACTAGAGAGGTGGTACTTGTGCTGATGTCCACTCTGATATTCCCTGTCAGAGATTTAGTAATTTTGGAATCTCCTCTTTTCATTCTTCTCCGGCTTAAAATCTGTCTACCCCATCCATAAAATTCATCTCTTGCCCCTACTGTTTTCCAAACACCACCAATAACTTGAACCACTTTGACTTTCTCCATTCCAACTTTCCTAACAGTGAGGTAATTTTACTTGGTGGTATTAATATTTACTGCACCAGCTGGCTTCCATTTTCCAGTCACACGGACCCAATTGGTCAAGATGCTGAGGCTTTTGCAATTACTAATGACCTCACACAGATTGTTCATTTACCTACCAGAATACCAGACAATCCTAACCACACAGCCAACACTCTTGATCTTTTTCTTACAAACAACCCTTTGAAGTATATGGTCAAGGTGAATGGTCCTCTAGGTGACTCAGATCACAACTTGGTGAGAGTCTCTTCTCCAATGGAGGCTTTCTCTTGTGGCCATTCTCAACCTTACATTGTTTGGCATTATAAGAATGCAAAATGGGATGAGTTGCAACATTTCTTTTCTTCTTTTGCTTGGTTGGATTACTGTTTCAAATCTTCTGATGTCAACATTTGCTCAGATCTTGTCAGTGAAATTATGCTTGTAGGGAAGAAATCCATTATTTGACTTTAAAATCTCGTCCTTTATCTAAATCTTGGTTTTCCAATAAATGTTCTAAGGCTGTTCAAGATAAGAAAGTTGCATATTGCAATTGACTTGCATCCAAGTCTCCATATTCATTTTCTGCCTACAAAAAGGTCGCAGCAATTGCAAAGCAGTTATTAATCAGTCAAAACTAGATTTTGAACAGGCTAAGAGTAGAAAACTTGCTTCTTGTCCAAATGGTAGTCAAGCATTCTGGTCTCTAATTGGCTACAACTTTTGCTTATCTCTGCTCCTACCTCTGTCAAAATTGCATGATTCTATTGCCATCTCAGCTAAAGATAAAGCTGACCTGCTAGCATCCTACTTTTTCCCTAGCTAGTGTATTTATGACCTTGGTAAACTACCTCCTACCATTCCCAGTACACTCCATTCAATTCCTCTTGTGTTCTTCCTTCAAAAAGATCAGAAGAATTTTGAACAGCCTTCATGCGAAGAAAGCACAAGGTCTTGATGGCTCACTCCTGTTCTGTGTTGCCTTTTTAAACTTTCTTATTCCACCAGTGTTTTCCTTCTCTTTGGAAATTTTCTCATATCCAGTCAGTTCCTAAAGAGGGTGACAAATCCCTCCATCCAATTATTGTCCCATTGCACTTACTTCTACTCTTGCTAAGATAATGGAGAAATCCATCAACCATCAACTAAACTACCTAGAAACCTTCCATCTGATCAATGATCACAGGTATAGATTCCATCAGTGTCCATCCACTGGTGATATACTGGCTTATGTTACTCATCTATGGAAAAATTTAATGAAAAAGTTTGGTGAAACTGAAGCAGTTGTTCTTGACATTTCTAAAGCCTTTGGTTGCTTTGTCATAAAGGTCTTCTAAGTAAACTTCCATCTTATGGTTTGCCAAATGATTTTTGTAATTGGTTATCCAGTTTTTCTCTGACCACTCAACTCTGGGTGATGGTAGATGGCTATCTGTCTTCTGACTTCTTCAATAATGCTAGTATTCTCTAAGGTTCAGTTCTTTCTCCCACTCTTTTCCTCTTGTATATTAATGACCTTCTTCTATTGATGGGAAATTCTATTCATAATTTTGCTGATGACAACACACCGCATTCCACCTTCCAGTTTGAGAAGCCTTGCTCTACACAAACAGCTTCAACTTCTCGAATATCCACTACCAATTTTTTAAATTCTGATTTCCAGGTAATTCTCCAATAGAGCAAAAATAACTTAGTTGATTTCAGTCCTCCTTAAACTCAGTCCTGTCCTATTAGCATTAGTTGAGTCATATGATGCAAGAAAGCAAGATTATAGAGCATCAGCCAAAAAAACTAATAAATAAATAAAATAAAAATAAATAAAATTAAAAAATAATAATAAAATAAAATAAAATAAAAAAAACCTTCTCATTTACCTATCTGGTCACTCCAAATGTTTCTCTAGTTCAGCCTTAAATTTATTTAAACTATCACCTTCCACAACAACAGATGAAAGTTTATTCCAGCAATCAACTATCTGCTGGCTAAAGGCAAACTTCCGCACATCTATTCTACAACTGTCTTTTGTCATCTGAGCAAGTAGAAATATCCCATCAGCATTGAGCCTGCTCAAACCATTCAAGGCCTTGTTTGCCTCAATCAGATCACCTCACAGGTACATAATCTCCAGATGCTGCAACTTACAGAATTTAAGCCTCTCCTGGTAAGAGAACCCCTTTCTTCCTCTCCCCAATATAGTTGTCCTTCTCTGTACTTGTTCAAGCAGCTCTACATCTTTCTTAAAATGAGGCCTCCAGACCCAAATGCAGTATTTGAGGTGTGGCCTGACCACTGCCTTATACAAAGTTAGAATCACCTCAAGCCCCTGACTGCTGAATACGGTCGATCTGCCAACCCGCACTGGACCAGCGTGGCAGATTATGGTCCATTTCCCTCAACATGAATTGTTCAGGAGGCTTCCATCCTGCAGTGGGTTGATAATGGCTGCACTTTAACTTTTTTACCTTTGTTTCTGCTAGCAATATTCCTATATATCATTGGCAAAACTCCATGACCTGCTCTGGCAGCCTGTCTGCACTGCTCAGAGAAATTCATATCCAACTGCACAATTACCCCAGATCTTTTTCATTCTCCACCTCCCTGAGTGTAATACCACACAGTTGGTACGTTTCTCTTGGGTTACTGCTACCCATATGCACTACTTTGCATTGGTCAATATTAAACTTCAGTTTCCACTTCTCAGCTCATCTACCTAACTCTTCCAGATCCTGTTGCAGCAGCATACTGTCTTTACTATCATTAACAATCCTGCCAACCTTTGCATCATCTGCAAACTTGGACACTAAGCCTGATATACCTTCATCGATATCATTAATAAATACACAAAACAGCAATGGGCAGAGCACCAAACCCTTGGTGGGAACTCCACTAATAACATTAGTCCACGTAGAGCAGTGTCCATTTACCACTCTCTGCCGTCTCCCACTCAACCATCTTTTTATACGTTACAGCAACTTGCTCTTAATGCCATATATCTCCAATTTGTATAGCAGTCTTACATGTGCAACAGTATCAACAACTTTCCTGAAATCCAAGTATGTGATATCAAAATTATTTTTTGCATCCAGTTCCTTTGTGACCACATCATAGTATCCCATCAAATTTGCCAGACAAGACTTCCCCTTAACAAACCCATGCTGTGTCTGAACTATTACTGCAGTCTTGTCTAGGTGATCCTGTATCACTTCTTTTATCAGTGACTCCATTATTTTCCTCAGAACAGAAGTTAAACTAACAGGTCTATAATTATTTGGATCACCCTTTGAACCCCTCTATGAATTGAGGATGCATTTGCAAATCTCCTCTCTGAGGGGACCTCCCCTGAATCTAAGGATGCTCTCACAATTATGGCTTAGGTTTGATTACTTCCCTCACTGCCTCCTTTAATATAACTGGATAGATTCTATCTGCCCCAGGTGCCTTTTTTATGTTTAACTTCAACAATTTCTCCTACAATTTGCTCTCCATTATTACAAAATCATTTAGCTCATTGTTAGTTTAGTAAACTCCCCTTCCCTACAAAATTCCTCTTGTGTGAATGTAGATGCAGAATACTCATTCAGTTTGTCAGCTATCTGACTAGGATCATCAACAGTCAAACCATCAACATCGAGTGGATCAATCTGATTCAATCCCATGCTTCTAGAGTAAGTAAAGAAGTACATAAGTAAAGAAGTCTTTGTTGTTTTTCTTTGCATCCTTTGCCAAGTATTTCTCATAATCAGTCTTTGCTTACCTAACCTCCTTCGTGACTTGATTACTGACTAGCTTATATCTGCCATAGGTTTTTTTGTCACCTAATAATTTATATGCATCCCATGCAATATTTGTTCTCTTCCACGAGCCTCATTAGTTCATCTGACATCCATTTGGGCCTAAATCTTGAACAGTATTTCTTAGTTGGTATGAAAAGCCTAATAGCTTCCAAAATTAATTCCTTGAGTGGTTCCCATTTAGAATTCACTGTTTTTAACATCATCAGTTGAATGCTTTCCATTTAGAATTCACTATATGGAATTTAAAAACTGTCTGATACCACTGTAGTCACCCTTACGAAAGCAAAAACCCTTCCCTTTACCCCTGATGGTCGTTACATCTTTAAGTAAATCCCACTTCAGTACACTGTGATCACTGCCACTGTTATTTTATCTGCAAATTCTTAATGCATGAATAATCACTGCTGATAAGCAGATTAACAGTATTACTCCCTCTGGGACATGCTGCTCTAGAAAACAATCATCCATTAAATCCCACAAAAAAGTCTTCCTAGCGTGCAAGTGACCAACCGACAAGTTCCAGTCAATATCTAGGAAGTTAAATTCTCCTATTATAAGACATTCTGATTTACTGCCCCACTCTATTTCTTTGTATATTTGTTCATTGTACTCATCAGAGTCATTAGGCCTATAACACACTCCTACCCTCATTTTTGCTTTACCAGCACTTATTTCACACCAAATTGGCTCAACATTGCACTGTCCACCAATGTCAACTGGATGCACTGCCTTAGTTTTATCCTTGCTAAAAATTAAAAATTCCTTAGCTAAACACAAAAAAGATATATGCCCAACAAGTGATTAGAACCTTTGAGCTACTTATCACAATTAAATCACTGCTATTCCCCTGCACTACTCATTGCGTGATATGATATTTGCTCCAAAACACCAATACAATAGCAGTATAAATAGTAAGTCTTAACTTATAAATAAAAATAAGCTAAGGGACATGACTAAGACTATTTAAACTATTTGCAAAACACAATTTAATATGTTAATTAATCAAAAAGATGGTAAAAATTTCCAAAAAAACTTATCCATTTCAAAATTCTGCATCCTAGCTCATAATCAAAGAGTTATTTTTATTATTATTTAGGCGTTAGGAGTTTGAGCTGTGTGGACAGAGTAAACAAAGCACAAATTGCTGCAATATTGTCAGAGTTGAACTGACCCCACCCAACTAACATAGGGTTAAACTTGATATATCTTCATCAGTATCATTAATAAATATTGAAAACAATAAAGGGCTCATCACTGAATTCTGAGGGACTCCACTAATAACATTAGTCCAAGAAGAGCACACATTAATAACCACTTTCTGCCTTTTTCACTGAACGATCTCTTTATCCAAAGCAATAAGTTGCATCTAATGCCACACTGCACCAACTTATACAGCAGCCTTTCATATAAAACAGTATCAAAAGATTTATTGAAATTTAAGTATATGATGTAAAATTTATTTTTTGCATCCAATTTCTTTGATACCAAGCTGTAGTAGCTAATTATATTGGTCAAACAAGATTTTCCCTTAACGAATTGATGCTGTGATCATGGGTGCCTGCAGGATATTTTGCAAGGTGGTGCATGTGGAAATAAATTTTTCTTCACCAAATTTTCAAATACATGCAATATCTTTTGTTTCAATAAATTAATTAAAATATTAAAAATAGTGTATTACTTCGAAATCCAAAAGTGGTGCACTTGTCCCATGCTGCTGGCCCCCATGGCTGTAATTGCTGTATAAGGGCATTCCTGTCAGGATGATCCTGCATTAATTTTTTGATCACTGATTCCATTATTCTTTCCAAACAAAAGTCGAACTTACAAGTCTATAATCACTCACATTTCCCTTTGATCTCCCTTTATGAAGAGGCGAGTTATATGCACATCTCCAATTCATAGGGACTTCCCCTGAATCCAAGGCTCTCTCATAATTATGGCTAATGGTTTATGTGCTTCTTTTATTACCTGTGAGATAAGCTATGGCTAAAGATCTGACAGTATTCATTATATGTAGACATATTGATGGGTATGAAAAAAAAAAAAAAAAATTTTTTCCCTTTGGAAGAAGGGGATTGAACCAGTCCCCTTCCAAATAAAATGCCTGGATCTCCACACTATGTATAAATTAGGATAAAAAAAGATATATTTAAACAAATATTTCATCCATATCCACACATTGTTTTGGTATTATTTTCAAAAATTGAATTTTGTGTTTACTATAGATTTATGACTATTTTATCATAAAACTAGTACCTGCTGGTCCTGCACAAGAGAGATGTATTTTTATTATATCTAAATATCTATCTAAATAAAGACTGTTTTTATTTAGATAGATAGATAAAAAAAAATGTATATCTAAATAAAAGTATGTTATTTTCCTGCCAATAGATGGTATCATGGTTCCATTAACAGGCTGGATGCAGAGAATGTGCTTAGATTACAGAAGGAAGGCAGTTATCTTGTACGGAATTGTGAGAGCTCTAAGCATGACTACTTCCTCTCTCTGAAGTAAGAGTCTGTTATTTTTTCTGTAATAGTTTTATAGAAATTTGAAATTTATTAAACACTTATTTAACCAACTGTTTACAAATCCTAAAGTATATCACAAGGCACTTCCCTTAATGGAAGTATTGTATTTTAGTACATTATAGACTATCAAATGTTGACTGTTTTTTTATAAGTCACATTATGATGGCAGAAATAATAATAGGCAGATGATTACAGTATATGCAAGAAATTCATATTTTTGTAGAAGGCAATTGACATGGTCAATATTTATTAATTTATTATTATTATTTTTTTTTTTTGCTGCCAACACTGAAGCAATAAAAAGACACCCTGTAGAAAGACATACTTACATAAAGTGATTATTGCCAGTCTCATTATGTTTCTAACAAAAGCTTATACAAATAAAATTGTCATTTACCACTAGAGGAATTCTAACTTTCTAAATACAGTGGATTCCGGTTAATCGGGGCAGCCGTTTATTTGGGGCAAATCTTAAAAAACAGAAAACAATGGAGAAAATAGCCAAGGTTTACTTCGCTTAATTGGGACAGCATGCCGTTTAATTGGGGCAGAAGACCGCAGCACTGGAGATAACCCTACGATTGTCTCCGACGGTACCACGTGGTTTGGTCGAAATTCTGGAGGTCGCAACCATAAAACAATTAGCAGTCACCTGTTTATTGGGTTTTTCTGTTAGTGAAATCTATCATAAACGAACAGTAAACTCAATCTTACTGAATTTGCGATAATACCAACAGCTGGAATTCTGTGGGTTATTATGGTAAAATGTGTTCACTTCCATGGAATCTTCAATCATGTAAAAAAATTAATTTTCAGATCTTCTCTTCATTCCTATTCTTAAAGCTTTGTAGCTCTTTACTCCATTCTCACTTGCGTGTATCGTGTTACTTGCAATTTGTGTGTGCCGCATTCTTTGTTATTGATTGCTTATCTTTTTACTGTTTTAAATATTAACCCCCACCCACAAATCTCAGTGAACACTAATGTGAACTAGTTAGTATGTACATATTACAGTACATATTACCGGATTTCCCCATGTATAAGACGCACCTTGTTTCAAAAAATTTGGGGTCTAAAGACTGGGTGCATCTTATACAGTGGTTGTAGATTTTTTTTTACTTGCATTTCGCGCTTGTTGTCTTTGCGCTCATTGTTTTGCATTTGTTACTGGTATATTAGGTTATGTTTTGCCACGTTCTGCCCAGAAATGGCTCAGAAAAGATTTTCATACAGTGCTGAATTCAAGTTAAAAGTGATCCAGTTTGCAAAAGTGAATGGAAATCGTGCTGCTGAACGTAAGTTTGGTCCTCCTCCAACTAAGAAAACAATCCGAGACTGGCTATGGGAAGAAGAAACCCTACTGAAAATTCCACAGCAGAAGAAGGCCATTAGAGGCAAGTCAGCAAAATGGCCTGATTTAGAGAGGGAATTGAAGATGTGGATTGAGGAGCAAAGGGCAATTGGAATTCCTGTGTCCACAAAGATGGTTCAGCAGGAGGCAAGAAGAATTGCTGATGAAAAAGAAGTTACTGATTTCAAAGGAGGACACAATTGGTGCTTCAGGTTCATGAAATGGAATGGACTAAGCATGCGTACATGCACCAGACTTGTCCAAAAGATGCCTGAAAGCTATGAGCAGAAGGTCCTTGAATTTCATCGTTTTGTCATTCAATGTCAGAAGACACATCAGTTTGAGTTGGGACAGATTGCAAATATGGACAAAGTCCCCCTTCAATTTGATGTCCCAAGTAACAGAACTGTTGATAAGAAGGGGGTGAAAACTGTAACTGTGAAGACAAGTGGACATGAAAAGAGCCATTGTACAGTTGTTCTAGCTTGTTGTGCCGATGGAACCAAGCTGCCTCCTATGCTGATTTTCAAACACAAAAGAAGACATTCCTCGAGGAGTGATTGTTCATGTTCATGACAAGGGTTGGATGGATGAGGATGGGATGAAGATCTGGTTTGAGAAAGTTTGGAGCAGGAGACCAGGTGAGCACTTACGCAAACCTGTCCTATTGGTGCTTGATCAGTTCAGGGCACACATAACAAAAAATACAAAGAAGATTGCTGCAGAGCAAAAAACAAAACTTGCCGTCATACCTGGAGGCTTGACATCCCAGCTCAGCTCCAACCACTTGATGTCGGCATTAACAAACCCTTCAAAGCTGCCATGAGAGACAAATGGAACCAATGGATGAAGTCTTCTGGGAACAATTTGACACCATCAGGAAGAGTGATGAAACCAACTATAGGAGAAATTTGTACCTGGGTGAAAAGATTCTGGGATAATATCAAGATTGAGAACGTTGTCAAGTCATTTAAGAAGTGTGGCCTTTCAAACGCCATAGATGGAACTGAGGATGAGGCAATATATGAAGACAGTGATTTGTCATCAGACAGAGATGTGGACAAGCTAATGGATGGGAGTTTTGACAGTGATGAGTTGTATGAATTTTATGATGAATAAAACTTGAGTTCAATAACTTTATGTAATACATTTTTTTTCAAATTTTGGGCCCCAAAATTAAGGTGCATCTTATACATGGGGAAATAAGGTAATTATTTCGATTATCATGTATATTCTTCCGATTTTCACGTATCATTTAATTTTTTAATTGGTAAGGTAATAAAGGATAAATTTGTGCTTAATATATCTTTGTTTTTATAGCCTGTGGATAATATTCCTCCTATTTTTGCTAATTACAATTTTTTTTTTTTTTTTTTTATGAGAACCCCAAACACGAGAGGTATTAGAACCTATAGTACTTAGTACCGTGCTTGGGTTGGAGGTTGAGAAGACGAAAGAAGATATTTGTTGACATTGGACTTGAACTTCTGTAGATTGTAATTTTCAGGAAATACGTATGAAGGAAGGTTGTTCCAGAAAACGGCAGTTGAATGAATAAATGAGGAAGATGAAAAATTGGTTCTGTGGGTTTGAAGTTGGACAGTAAATGGATGTTGGCTGGTGGCGGCACGTGTTCGGACTGTTTTGAAAGAGAGAGCGGGAATTATAGAAGCCAATTCAGAAGAACAGTGCCCATGGAAGTATCTGTAGAAGAGGCATGCAGCAGAAACAGTACGTCTATGAGAAAGCGAGTGGAGAGACTCTGTTAGAGATGAATCATTAATTAACCTAACTGCCCTCTTCTGAATGGAATCAAGAAGACTGAGAGAGGTTTTGGGGGCACCACCCCAGATGTGGGAACAATATTCCATGGCAGGGCGGATTTGCGATTTATACAGAGTGAGCAGCTGTTTGGAAGAAAAGTAACGCCGAGAGCGAAAGAGAAAACCAAGTTTTTTAGATGCAGAGGAAGCAATACAGTAAACCCCCGCTATTCGCGGGGGTTACGTTCCTGAGAAATGTCGCGAATACCGAAAACGCGAATACTGAGTTATGGCTCCCATAGTAATAAAGGGGTTCTGTTCCAAAGTATGAAATATATAAGAAAAACTAGTCTAAATTTTTGTCTATGTATGTATTATATGTACATAGTGAAATGCAAGCATATGGCATCGAAATGAAAATAAGAAACAATTTAATATTAAATGTAATATTTATTAGAAATTTCAAACCAGCGCCTTTGCTGGCAAAAAAAACTTATCCTGCCAGTGCTATCACGAGTTTCGCTAGTGTTGATAAAGGAGTTTTGCCTTTTCACGAATGATGAGTGAACTTAACGGAATTTTATTTTGAGTTCGGTCTTCTATCCACAGATTTAAAGCTTTTTCCATTTTTTTCTAATTTAACATCACGAATTACAGAGCAAATTTTTGAAGTAATTAGCGCGTTTTCACGGACGCTACGGCGGATTTTTTCTTCCGATTTTTTGATTGATCGCACCGTTGACTCATTGATTTTATAATATTTTGCCACTGAAGAGACACTTTCACCATTAGAAATTTTGTCTAATAACTCAATTTTATTCGCTAATCATCACCTTCTTTGATATTTTCACATTTCCCTTGTTATTCGTAGCCATATTTTTGTACGGGTAAAAAAGAACTTGTCCACAATAAAGGCACTTTCTTCCGTTAACACGCTCGAAAAAGTCTGTTTTACACTGCAAAACGGTAGATTTATCACTTATGTAAGCATATCAATTTATAAATTGATAAATTTATTCAATTTATAAGCATATAAATTAAAATCAAACGACCAAACCTTCCATGACAAGCGCATAACACATACTGAACAAGGATTAGCGAGAAACATCCACGCTCACGATTTTGTCACCCCTCTCCCCCACCCACTGAACGCTGTTTTGACCGGGAAAGATAATTTTAGCCACACCCATGTTTTTTTATGGCGGAAATTATTCACGGTGCTTTAAAATTCACATTTTTTTTAAGTTTTATTTTATATTAAATCAGCGATCGCGAAACCGCGAATACAGATACCGCGAATAGCGGGGGTTTACTGTATTTGTAATGTGCTTGTGCCAAGAGAGATTAGAAGTCAGGGTAATCCCCAAAAGAGATATATCATTTTGCCTAGAAATCGGAGTGTCACTAAAGATAAGCATAGGAGCAGAAGAATCCTTTTTGCGAGATATAAGACAAGACTGAGTTTTAGAAGGGTTGAAATCAACTAAGTTGTCTTTGCCCCACTGGAGAATTACCTGAAGATCGGCATTTAAGGAATTGGCAGCAGATTTTCGAGAACTTGAAGCTGATTGAGCAGGACAAGGTTTCTCAAAATGGAAAGTGGAATGCAATGTGCTATCATCGGCAAAACTATGGATAGGATTTCCAGTCAATGGAAGAAGGTCATTGATATACAAGAGGAAAAGAGTGGGGGAAAGAACTGAACCTTGGGGAACACCGGCATTAGTGGAGAAGTTAGAAGACAGAGAGCCATCTACCATCACCCTCAGTGAGCGATCAGAGAGAAAACTGGATAACCAATTACTAAAAACAGTTGGCAAACCATAAGATGGAAGCTTGTTTAGAAGACCTTTATGCCAAACACGATCAAAAGCCTTTGAGATGTCAAGAGCAACTACTTGTGTTTCACCTTTCCATTGAATTAGTCCATAAATGGGTAACATAAGCCAGAATATCACCAGTGGATCGACACTGACGGAATCCATACTGGCGATCGTTGATCAGACGGAAGGTTTCTAGGTAGTTTAAGAGTTGGCGGTTAATTGATTTCTCCATTACTTTAGAAAGAGTAGAAGTAATTGCAATGGGACGATAATTGGATGGGAGGGATTTGTCACCCTTTTTAGGAACTGGCTGGATATGAGCAAATTTCCAAGCAGAAGGAAAAACACCTTTGGAATAAGAAAGTGAAAAAAGGCGGCAAAGAATAGGAGTAAGTTCAGGAGCACAAGTTTTGAGAACAAGTGGAGAAATACCATCAGGACCTGGAGCTTTCTTAGCATCAAGATTCATCAAAATCCTTCTGATATCCTTTTGACGGAAGACCACAGGAGGCATTGAATGGAGCGTGTTAGGAATGGTGGGAGGTGTTTTACCAAGATCAAAAACATGGGTTCCACCACTTCAAGCCTCCAATAAGCAAAGTGGTGGTATTTCACCGGTTGATGAGAGTCATCTACCACCTAGTACTGCCTGGTAACATAGAGGGGCGGCGTTCCTCCATGTGGTGTGGGCGCCACACCTCGACCCCTGCTTACGTTGGTTCACACCTGGGTGGTCACCCACCATGTACTTGTGCATGGAGGTTATACCCAGGATTACTAACAGTCCCACCATCGTGAAGGTGCAAGCAGAGGATTTGGCTGTCATAGACCGTCCGGACTTCACCGAAATTGGGTCCACTTGACTTAAGTGTCACCCGAATATCAGTTCCATCAGCGTTTTAGGCTCCCAGGTAGCAAGAACATCTTGTCTGGCATATCTGAGAGAATGTCTGTGACAACCTCAAGGACCTAACGTCTGAAGTGCCTAAAGGACCTCTCACTTCGACCTTGTACTTAGAAGGGTTGTTTGTGAGAAAAAGATCAAGCGTATTGGCTGTATGATTAGGATTGTCCGGTATTCTTGTAGGTAAATGAACAATTGCTGGTTAATAGAATTAAATTCAATTCACAAACATGATCACAATGATCGGCGCTTACTACATATTGTATAGTGAACGGTACTTTACTATGGTGTGTTCATCTTAACGTGATTTGATTGTACAGTGAATCAGTTGTAAAGGGGGGGGGCAGTACATTGTATTTTTAACTATATACGTGAAACTTCGGATAATTGGGGCAGCCGCTTAATCAGGCCAAAATGCATTAGTCCTGATGTGTCCCAATTAACTGGAATGGACTGTATGTACTGAATAGTTTTTTTTTTTTTTTTTTTTAGTAAGTTGTTGGCGCATCGGCTTCTGTGGCCATAATGCACCTCCCAAGGTTTTTTTTGCAGTACTGTGATCCAAGCCCGAGGTGGGATTCAAACCCGCGACCTTTGGGTTGCCAGGCAGGCACTTTACTCACCCGGCTAGCCCGGTCGGCTACTGAATAGTGTGCCCCAGTATAGCACGTTTCACTTGGCACTAGTTTCTTATAGTGCTCTGTATTTTTTGATACCCTCCCCCAGAGTTGCACTCTGATCCCTGGAATAGCTTTAT
The DNA here is from genome assembly GCF_048544385.1 of Mastigoproctus giganteus. NCBI lineage: Eukaryota > Metazoa > Arthropoda > Arachnida > Uropygi > Thelyphonidae > Mastigoproctus > Mastigoproctus giganteus. The sequence goes on from NC_143581.1 coordinate 183,104,266, forward strand.
TCACTACAAGTACCTTGGGAAGAGAGAGCCTTTAGCAGCTATTTGGTGTCTGAGAGGCCTCATTGAAAAAAACTTTTTAATGCTTTTCATTTAAATTTTTTTATCTACTCCAGATTACAGCACTTGCCTTCACAGGGGGAGTTCTTTGATTTCAAATGACTTTTAGCCAATACTGTAATTAATGAGATAACAGCTGATTGCAAACCAGATAGGAAATGCTGCAATGCATTTCCAATATATGACAAGGAAAAATTTTGAAAACTACCTTTTTATTGCCCCAAAAGTTATTTTTCATGTCCATGAATAAATTACATCTCTATATTAATTTTCTGTAGCTTTTTGTATGGTACAAGTTTCCTGTGTCTATGACTGTAAAAAGCTACAACCATTCAGTGCTATAGGTATAAAATTGACCCAAAAGTTATTTTTCATGTCCATGAAAAAATTACATCTCTATATTAATTTTCTGTAGTTTTTGTATGGTACAAGTTTCCTGTGTCTATGACTGTAAAAAGCTACAACCATTCAGTGCTATAGGTAGAAAATATATCGAAGCAGTCACATGTACCATTTCTTTCATGTTACAAAAATATACAGTTTATAGATTCTCCCACTTAGCAGTGTTCTTGGAAATGGAGCACCTGCCTAGGGGTTCTAATTAACTGAAGTTTATTGAAGTGTTGTTGTCTTTTGGAGGTGCATTATGGCCATAGAAGCTGATGCCCCAACAACTAACAAAAAAAAAAAAAAAAAAAAAAACACACACACACACAAACACAGAGGGGGGGGGGGGAATCACCAAGAAAGAGAAGAATGATGATATCCAGCTCAGGACCCTGGGTGTGCCAAGTCCATACTCACCAGATGTGAGCCCTTGGGTTTAGTTTTAGTTTCCAGCCAGTTCTGCTTTATATGTTGTTGTTTATATGCATTTTGTGCTCTCGATGAAAGCTATCAGAAAAACTTATCATTGGAAACTAAATTGGACATTGTAAAGGACTGGATTTGAGAAAGTGCTAGATTTGCACTAGCATTTAGTGGTTTTGAATGATATGAAAATTAACAGTATCACAAGATGTCTTTGTAAATAATGTATATACAATATACATGTAAGGTTCCATAATTTTAAAATAAGTTTTCTTGCATTTCTTGAACATATACAAATAAGTTTTATGCACAATTTATCTACTTATTTTTATATTTGACACACACACACACACACACACACACACACTGGGGTTATGCTTCTCCTAAATATTTAATATTGTTGTATAAGAGAAATAGTGCCTTAAAATATTAAAGCATTCACATACATCATTTGGTGCATGTGATTGCTTTGATGTTATAGCTAGTCACACACCAACCAATTTTAAAATTATTTGCATTATATCCTTCTGTTTTTACATTCCCAATTAAAACTACTAGATGGTGAGGGAGGCATGTATTTATTAGTTAATTTATTAACTAAAATAATTTATAATGAAATATTATTTAGGTCATAATCAGTTCAGACCCATTAAGATAGCAGTACTTATATAGTATTTATACAATAAACCCTTACTTTAATGAATTTTGGAAATAGCAAACAACATTCACAGAACCAGACTTTTTGTCCTCAGAGGAACTGGTGACATTACTCCCTTGATCTGATGATATTTTCTGTCAGGTAAAATATTTCACAATAAGAAGCAGCATAATAAATCTAAGCCAGTGCATCCAGTCAACATGGATGACCAATGCAGTGTTGAGTCAGTTTGGTTTGGTATAAGCAATGGGGAAAAAAAATGGAGTACGAGTGTGCTATAGGCTGAATGACTGTGATGAGTATACCAAACAGCTATACAAAGAAATAGATTGGGCTAGTATATCAGAATGTTTTAGATTGGAGGATTTTAACTTTCCAGATGTTGACTGGAATTAGTGGGTTGGTCACTCACACACTAGCAAGAATTTTTTAGATTTATTGGATGACTATTTTCTATAGCAGCATGTTAGAGAGAGCAACAAGTGTACGCAAAACTCTTGATTTCGTTATTAGTAGAGATTCTTCAAGCATTAAGGATCTGCAGGTAAATGACCCACTGGATGCCAGCAACCAATGTCCTAATGTGTAATTTAATTAAAGACTTACCTACTGTCAAGGGTAAAGTGAAAGGCTTTCACTTTTGAAAGGGTAACTACAGTGGTCTCAGACAGTTTTTAAATTCTTTGCAGTGAGACAAACTGGTAATGTTATCAACCGCAAATTCTAAATGGAAGCATTGGAGGAAGTAATCATAGAAGCTACTATGCTTTTCATGTCAACTAAGAAATAATGTTCGAGGCTTAGACCTAAATGGATATCAGATGAAATGATGAGACTTGCAATAGAGAAAAAAAATGTGTGAGATGCATACAAATTATAAGGTGATGTAGAAGCCTATGGTATATATAAATTAGTCTGTAATAAAGTCACACAGGAGATTAGGCAAGCTAAGGCAGATTAGGAGAAGTCCCTTGCAAAGAAAAACAGCAAAGACTTCTATGCTTATATTGACAGTAGAAGGAACTGGTTGAATCACATTGGGCTACTTGATGTCTATAGGTTAACTGTTAATGATCCTGCTCAGGTTGCTAAAAAACTGAATAGGCTTTTTGTATCTACATTCACACATGAGGAATTCTTTAGGGAAAAGAATGCCAAATGTATATTAAACTCTAATGGAGAACTTAAAATGATTTTGTGATAACTGAAAGGAAAGTGCAAGAGAAATTGTTGAAGCTAAATATAAAAAAGGTACCTTGGGGTGGATAGAATCTATCCAGTTATATTAAGGGAGGCAGCAAAAGAGATAAGCAAACCCTCATAATTGTGAGAGCCTCTTTGGATTCTAGGAAGGGCACTATGGACTGTAGATGTGCAAATATATTCCCAATTCACAAAGGGGGATCAAAAGGTGACATGAGTAATTACACACCTGTGTTCCCAGGAAAAAAATTGAGTCACTGGTTAAAGACGCAATTCAGGATCATCTAGACAGGAATGAAATTATACTGCAGTCACAGCATGGACTTGTTAAGGGACTTTCTTGTCAGACCGATGTGATTGAATACTATGATGCAGTGATGAAGGAACTGGATGCAAAAATTTATTTTAATAGATTTAATAGATTATACTTAGAAATAGGAAGGCTTTTGATACTGTTGCAAATAAAAGACTGCTGTACAAACTAGAGCAATCTGGCATTAAGGGCAGATTACTGCTATGTATAAAGGGACTGTTGATTGGGAGAAGACAGAGAGTAGTTATCAATGGGCACTGTTCTTTGTGAACTAATATTATTAGTAGATTTCTCCAGGGTTCAGTGCTGGGCCCGTTGTTGTTTTCAATATTTATTAATGAAGGTATATCAGGCTTAATGTCTAAGTTTGAATATGATACAATGGTTGACAGGGTGGTTAATGGCAGTAATCAAGGTAAGCTACTGCAAAGGTCTAGAAAAATTAAGCCCATGGGTTGAAAAATGGCAGTTGAAGCTCAACACTGACAAATATAAGGTACTGCATGTGGGTAGCAGTAATCTCAGATTAAAATATCAACTGTGTAGTACTACCTCAGGGAGGTGGAAAATGAAAAAGACCTGGGGTAATTGTATACTCAGGTATAAACTTCTCTGACAGTGCAGACAGGCTGCTTGGCCAGCTCCTGGGGTTTTGTCAATAATGTACAAAATCCCTGCTAGCAGGGATAAGGAGGTGATTATTCCTTTGTACAAGGCCATGGTCAGGCTGCATCTTGAATACTGTATACAGGTCTGGAGGCCTCACTTTAGAATGTGATATAAATCTGCTGGAATGGGTGCAAAGAAGATCAATAAGATTGATGAAGGGAACAAAACAATGCTCTTATGAAGAAAGGTTTCAGTTCTGCAAATTGCAATCTCTAAAGACTGTGAGGTACCTGCAGGGAGATCTGAATGAGATGTTTAAGGCCTTGAATGGATTGAGTAAGCTAAACATTGATGGCATTATTCATTTTTCTGAGACTACACATGAGGGGGCATAAATTGAAATTGAAGAATGATGGTTGTAGTAACAAACAAACTTCCATCTGTTGTTGTGTAAGTGAGTAGTTTGAATAAATTCAAAGAACTATGTAAATTCTCTTGGAGGGTAGGGAAATGGATGTGTGAGGTGGATAGTTGTTTTTTTTTTTTTTTTGCTAATGCTCTATAACCTTCCTTTCTTTTGTCATTTGGCACTAGTCATACTAATACTATGTACATTTTCTTGTTTAAAAATTTTGATAAAATTCTCTCTAAAATTTGCAAGCTCTTTGAGCATTTATTTTTATTGCACATTACAAATTACCATAATTTTATGGTGATGCAATATTAGTAAAATGATAAGAGGAGTTTACCTCAATATAGTGCGTAGAATACTTCCGTATGATACCGTCCAGAAATTAAAACAGAAAAAACGAAAAAACCGACAACTTACCGGTACATTAGAGTAAAATATAAATAATTAAATAATCAGTTTAACACAATTCAAATCAATTTAAAACAATTAAAAATCAAATTAACGCAATTAAAAGAATCTAACGAAAATTGCGTTAATTCGATTTTTAATTGTTTTAAATTGATTTGAATTGTGTTAAATTGGTTATTTAATTATTTATATTTTACTCTAATGTACCGGTAAGTTGTCGGTTTTTTCGTTTTTTCCGTTTTAATTTCTGGAGGGTATCATACGGAAGTATTCTACGCACTATATTGAGGTAAACTCCTCTTATCATTTTACTAATATTATTATCAACGTAGAACATATTGAGTAGTACAGCTCTGATTCATACTATCTAATAAATAGGTGATGCAATATATATTTGTGTTGAAACATGTTTATTGTGAACCTAAAACATCATTTAATTATGTTAATTTATATGATTTCATTCTGTAATAAAAGTGGCATAGAATTACTCTATAAAAATTGTTTATGAGTTTGTTACTTTTTATTTATTCTGTTACAGGAGTGCACGTGGATTTATGCACATGAAAATTGCATCCACTGAAGGCAAGTTTATTCTGGGTCAAGGCAGTCAACCGTTTGACTCAATTCCTCAGATGATTCATCATTATTCCGTACATCGTATGCCCATCAAGGGAGCTGAACATATGGTCCTTCTCCATCCTGTCATTGATCAGTTACTATAGCAACAGTTACCTTCTGATAAGGAGATGGGACACCTAGAACTTCTTGGTAGCTGCAGTTGTAATTATATTAGTTACACAGTTTATACAATGTCCACAGTCCCGGGACCAGTTGCCAAATGTAAAGTTGACTTAATATTGTTCTCATAAAAAGAATAAGAGAAATAATGTGTTATTGTTTATTCTGATGTCCATTTAGCAAGTTTCCCTTTAAATTTTGTATAACAATATTTAAATATTAATGCTTATGCTTTGGACTATATTTAATAGACGGATTTCTCCTTTCAAACTGCAGCTGAAATCAGCAAATCCTTATTACGGTATCCAACGAGTTTTCATTTTATTTATTTTTTTTATATTTCCTATCATACAGCTAGGGATAATAAAAGGTGTCACCAACATAATCACAATAAATAGATATGCAACTAATAGCTGTGCCATTCATGATAACTTCAAGTAATGATAGCATACCATATATACAAGGTGTATAACAAGATAGTACTTGTTTTTCAATTGCAAATCTTTTATTTCTTTACAGAATTTAATTCAGTAAATTTATAAGCATTTATTGATAATGTATTTAATAAGGTCCTCTTATGTGTGCTTTGCTTTTTTTTTATCTTGCAAATAAAGATGCCACTGAACCTAAATGTAACAAGTGCCAAAATTTCAGCCTGTTATGAGGTTTGGGATTCGTGGTCAAATATCAGTGGTGGTGGAAGAATGAATAAGTTAAATGTTATACTGAATGCACAAGGGATAAAGAACCACCAAAAATTAATGACAAGAGGTAGCACTGGAGGCAGGAAGACACCAGGATAACCCACACCTTTGCAGACTCCTGAAAACATTGCAACAGTGAACACCATGTTTATTTTATGTCTCATTAAATCAGGTTAGGCAGGTTCTCATTAAAGTCAGTCCACATACAATGACATGCAGATAATTCTGAAAAAAAAAAAAAAAACCATCTTTCAAACCATGTAAACCCCATTATGCACAACAATTATTTGCAGAAGACTGTGACACAAGGATAGAATTTATAGAACTTTTTTTTTGAATTGTTATGAAGAGTGATCACAACTGATAAACATTATACAGAGTGATGAGATAGTTTATCATATTGGTGCTTTGTCAATAGATACAACTGTCATAATTGGGCAAAAGTGAATCTGTGGATAGAAGGCTTAGGGTCGTGCTAATGGTAGCAGTTCGGTGTAGGATGGCATCCACAAAAGTGTTGTGCCTTTCATCTTTCAAGCCATAATAAATACTGAAAAGATACTTTGAAACATTAGGGAACAGAGTGTAGCCAGTCATATCTTGTTGGGCTACCACTGAATCTCTTCCCTTGTAGGATGGGCACCCCTTCCATTTTGCCAGTGTTGTGCAAGAGTCAGGAACTGTGGTGAAAACACAGGAGCATATATAGATATGAAGTCATCTGCATAAAATCCTATAAAATGTTCTACTGGCAATTTGTTTAATTAAATTTTGTGAAAAAAGCACTTATGGCATCTGATCATTGAATGATTCTTTGAATGACTTAAGAACAACTTCACATTAGCAGAGAAACAATTTTTACAATTCTGATTGAAGATTTGAGCATTTGGAAGAGCTGCACAAAGTTTGTTCTGTACTGTTTGATTGCCGAAGAAAAGCTATTAACCCTACCTTTATCCCGTCCCCCATAACCCTAATTTTAAGGTTCACTTGAAAATTGCCCCCCACTGAAAGAAACTAATAATTTCTATAATTTCTACTCAATTTACAAAACTCTCAATATACATAAACAGAAGTATATTCTTTGATTTCCTACCTTTAGCATTCAGCAAAAACTATTAATTCACTCAAAAACTGCAAAAATGTACGATCACATATCAATTTATGAAATTTTGGATTGGCAAAACACCAATCGAAGCTTTTTAGATGAAACGAGTTACTGCATTAGTTCAAAATTCGCACGTCATCTCGGTACTGCTGGCTAAAACGAATCAACGCACACGGAGATATAATTGGCTGGTCAAGGTTACGTCATTAGCATTACCAAGGTGATCCAAAGAGAAAATAAAAATGTAAGCAACTTTCTTGGAAAACAAACAGTTGAGCATCATTACTTGCGAACAATATTTTGCATCACTCTGTCCCATTTTGCTTTACTGCTTTTCGTAATTGTTGTACGAAAGAATTTAAACCAATTGTTTTTGAAAAACAAAAATATCGCATTTCCTTTCTTCAATATGTATTGTATCTACTAACAAAAAGTCAATGAAATTCGTCTATTGGAAACCACAGTGGAAACAGAAGAAAGAAAAAAAAACCTGTCTTAAAACTGATCGCTACAATGCGCATTTCATAGAAAAAAAAGTTCTCTTTATTGTAATTGTTTTTAGAGGACTAAATCAGAACAGCAGGTTCATGGATGTATATTTGATCTTCTTACGAACTTTCAAGAAAATATTTCTATTGACAGCTGCGTTATAAGCTTCGAAAACTGATGTCGAAGGAACTTCACGTGCATCTCACCTAGTGTGCAAACGGGAAAAAAAATATATATATATATATATGCTGCGAGTAACTAATTGTGAAAACAGTCCGTTACTTCGATATTTCCTTGATATGCATTTGATACAATCAAAAAATTTCGAGGGAAAAATTGAATTTTCATTATCACACACACACCCAAAAAATTCACCATAAAGTGTCATATGTTTGGATGCTTGAATTTCATTCTGAGCTGCAAATGTAATTTGACTTCTCTTGCACTGACAGAGTAGCTGTTTACCGAATGAAGGAAAACAGGGTTCATTTTCCTGAAATTTCCAGTTCCTTTCATTCACTTGGGGGGGGGGGTAACTCCTTAGGGGAGAGAGTTCTCCTTTCTAGTCCGACCCTAAGGGAAAGAGAGAGAGTGAAAGAAATAAAAATACTCTTTTGGTGGGGAGAAGGCCAGGAGATTGTCAAAGGTCCAGAGCTGTAACTTTCATCTCAGATGCTGAAGTTCTAGTAAGTCAGTTTCATCGCGGATTCGAAAGTTCTAAGTCTATTTCTTTATTGCATTCAGTTTCACAACAGATGCTAAAGTTCTAATAAGTCAGCTTCATCGTAGGATGCCTAAGTTTGGATTAGTCCGATTTCTGTCCGGTGTGCATTCGATAAAAAAACCACTTTGCTTTACTGTAATTGTTTTATGGAACAGTATTTTGTGATAATACCTCTGGAAATATTAGCGAGTGAACTTCATTATCCAATTCAAACATCGCTGTATTGCTTGTCATTGAATGCAAATGACTACAGTTACTTTCCTTTGAGTGACCGCATGTTTCGCCTTGACAGATGTTTTATTGAGGATACTTCCTTCCAGTCAGTAAAATCATCAGTAGTCATCCTTTACTGTACCTAAAGTAATTCGTTATGTTGGGGGAAATGAGTTTTGCTGCTAATTGAATTAGCAATTTTGAATTTTCCCATAGTTGATTATCTGAACACATTGAAAATTAGGACAGTAAAAGAGTTGATAATTGGTGCCATTGGTGGGCAGCATTCCGACTAAAAAATTTTCTGTTTATACTCCGGGATGACCACACGGTCAGAGATCCTGAAATAGAGAGAGAGAAAGAATACAAGAAACCGCACCGCATTTAGCAGTCACCAGCTTGATTGTGTGAAATTGCATATCTGCCAAAAACCACAGTAAAACAAGAGAAGTGATGGGGAGTAAATCTATTTTTCAGCAGGGTATATCTTTTTATTGCAGCTCAGAACAGCAAATGACCGTGGATGGTGAATTTATTCAACTTCTGTACTAAAACAATTTCTCCCTTTGTGATAACATCAAAGCGTAACAAGCAAATATTTTATAACAATACTTTTTGAGCAGCCGTTAGTTGTAAACTGATAGCTTTGTATTGTTAGAAATATTGCAGTTTTGCGAAGAAGACACGTTTCAAGAAACAAAACGTTATTCATAGCGGATGATTGATTTTTTCTTCTTTTGCAGACCAGTTTTCGAAGTTTATAATGCAGCTATAAATAGAAATATTAAATATTTTCTTGAATTTTCATTAGCAGATCCAAGGAAAATATACATCCAAGGAAACTGCTGATCCGATATTGTTTCCTAAAAACAATTACAAAACTTTTTTTTTTTTTTTTTTTATCAAATGCAGGGTTATCAGTTTTACACCAGTTTTCCCATTTCCAATAGATGGATTTCCTTGATTTTCTGTTAGGTGCAATTCACATTGAAGAAAGGAAATATGATCTGTTCGCCTTTCAGAAACAGTTGTTGCTACTGTTTCGCTTTATTGCTTCTTAGTTGTTAATACTGTTTCGCTTTATTGCTTCTTATGTCAACTAACAGTAGCTTGCGTTTGTCTTTTGTTTGTTTTCTTTGGCTTCTTGATGTAGCTGTACGGGAGACGATGTTCTGTCATAAGAGGTGAAGAGTCATGTTTCTAATATGATCTGAGAGCAAAAAAACAAGGCATGGGATGGTGATCAACATGTTCTCTGAGACACAAAAATATTTTTCCTTTAAAACCACTTTGTTTTCAAAAATCAAAGTGATGTTGGTCCCTTTCTTTAATAGCAAGGGTATCATTCACAAGTTTTCTATTGTTTTGTTAAAATAATTCAGTTTTGAAAAAAAAGGAGCTGGTTCCTGTTTTGTGACAATGCCACAATGTTTTCTCTGCTGATCATCAAGCACTTTTTGGCAAAACATGGGATTGTTAACTGATTTATCTTCTCTGGACTACTGCTTATTCCCCAAAATGAATTCCACACTGAGAGGATGATTTTTGAATGTTTAGAGAACATTTAAAAGAAACGTGCCAAATAAATCAGTAGTGATCAGTTCAAATGTGTTTAAAAACTGTTTCTAACAGCTCTATGAGAGATCTCACAAGTGTGCAGCCGCTCAAGGCAATTACTTTAAGAAATATTAAAAGATTTTTTCATTCTAACATCTGTTTTTCTTTAAACTGATTCAGTTCTGAAACTTAATTGTCAAACCTTTTACATGAAATGCAATTGAGCAGCAGCCTGGAAAGCAAGGCAATGGGATCCAGGACTGCTGGGAGTCATAGTGGAACAAGTAAATACATGGGCTGTGTTAGGGTAATTAAGAGTAGAAACAGGTGCACGTATACTTGCATGTACACCAATACTAGGAGTATAATTAATAAATTTGATGAGCTTGAAGTGCTAGTCAAGACATCAAAGGCAGATACTGTTGGGATATCAGAGACGTGGTGTCACACAGACATAAGCAGTGCAGAACTGGAATTTGGGAAGTACAATGTAGTTGTAGTAGTAGTAGTAGTAGTGGCATGTGATGCAAAAAAGCAAGTGTATGAGCTTATGCAGCATCAGCCAAAAAAAAAAAAAAAGAAAAAAGAAAAAAATCACACCATTCCCTCCAAATGCCTGTCCAGTTCCTCCTTAAATTTATTTAACCTGTCAACTTCCACAACGACAGATGGAACTTTGCTCCAGCAATTAACCACCCGCTGGCTAAAGGCAAATTTCTGCACATCTATTCTACCTCTGACTTTTCTTAATTTGAATTTATGCCCCCTTAGGTTCGTAATCTGAACAAGTGGAAGGTTCCCATCAGAATTCAGCGTGCTCAACCCATTCAAGGCCTTATACACCTCAATCAGATCACCGCGCAGGTGTCTAGTCTCCAGCCACTGCAATTTGCAGAACTTAAGCCTCTCTTGGTAAGAGGATCCCTTCATTCCCCTCACCAATCTTGTTGCCCTTCTCTGTACACGCTCAAGTAAATCTACATCCTTCCTAAAATGAGGCCTCCAAACCTGTACACAATACTCAAGGCGTGGCCTGACCATTGCCTTATACAGAGGGACAATCACCTCCTTCTCCTTGCTAGCAAAATTCCTATATATCATTGACAAAACCCCATGACCTGCCCTGGCAGCCTGTCTGCATTGCTCAGAAAACTTCATATCTGACTGCACAATTACTCCCAGGTCTTTTTCATTTTCTACCACCTTAAGTGTAGTACCACACAGTTGGTACATTTCTCTGGGGTTACTTCTACCCATATGCAGTACTTTGCATTTGTCAAGGTTAAACTTCAGTTGCCACTTCTTAGCCCATCTGCCCAAATTATCTAGATCCTGTTGCAGCAGCACACTGCCATTACTGTCATTAACAACCCTGCTAACCTTTGTATCATCTGCAAACTTCAACATTAAGCCTGATATACCTTCATCAATATCATTGATAAATATACAAAACAGCAGTGGACCTAACACCGAACCCTGTGGGACTCCACTAATAACATTAGTCCAAGAAGAGCAGCACCCATTGGTTACCACCCTCTGTCTTCTCGCACTTAACCATCCTTTTATCCATTGTAGCAATTTACCCTTAATACCATTCTGCTCCAATTTGTACAATAGTCTTCCATGCGCAACAGTGTCAAAATCTTTGCTGAAATCCAAATATAGTTTGTTTGTTATTTGGTTTTTAGGAGCATTAGCAACTAAGGCCATATTGCTCCGGGGATATATACGGTGGTCATTTCCTGACCTTTCCGCATCTTCCGTATTTGGTGGTGACGGGCTCGAACCCCGGTCTAATCAAGAAGCGTGTGCTATGCACTGCTGCTCCTTCCCACCTGGCTACGGAGGCGCCCTCCAAATATATGATATCAAAATTATTTTTTCATCCAATTCCTTTGTAACCACATCATAATATCCTATCAAATTTGTCAGACAAGACTTTCCCTTAACAAACCCATGCTGTGTCTGAATTATTGCTGCAGTCTTGTCTAGATGATCCTGCAATGCATCTTTAACCAGTGACTCCATTATTTTACCCGGAACAGAAGTTAAACTAACTGGTCTGTTACACGAGTAATTACTCGTGTCACCCTTCGATCCCCCCTTTGTGAACTGGGGATACATTTGCACATCTCCAGTCCAGGAAGGGAGGAGGGGTTATGCTGTTAGTTAAGAAACACATAAAATCTAAGGAAGTGCATCCAATTGATGTTCGTGGACAATGCAATATTGTCTGTTTGGTGTGACATAAGCACTGGGAAAGGAAAAATGAGAGTAGGTGTGTTATAGGCCTAATGAATCTGATGGGTATAATGAGCAATTGTGCAGAGAAATAGAGTGGGCCAGTAAATCAGAGTGTCTTATAATGGGGGATTTTAATTTCCCAGAGATTGACTGGAATTTGTGGGTTTGGTCACACACACTAGCAAGGCTTTTGTGGATATATTGGATGATTGTTTTCTACAGCAGTATGTTCAGGAGGCAACTAGAGGGAGTAATACCCTTGATCTGATTATCAGTAGTAATTCTTCATGCATCAAGAATCTGCAGATAAAGGAACCACTAGGTGTCAGTGATCACATTGTGCCGAAGTGGGATTTACTCAAAGAGGTAACTACCATCAAGGGTAAAGAGAAGGTTTTTGCTTTCGTAATGGTGACTATGGTGGTCTGAGAGAGTATTTAAATTCTATACGGTGGGATCAACTGATGATGTTACCAACAACAAATTCAAAATGGGAAGCATTCAAAGAATTAATCTTCGAAGCTACTAGGCTTTTCATACCACCAATGAATTAGCGGAGATGGGAGAAATCCCAGGTGCCATCCGACACGAACATACCACCAATGAAATATTGTTCAAGATTTAGACCTAAATGGATGTCAGATGAACTAATTACACATGCGACAGAGAAGAAAAATGCATGGGATACATATAAATTAACAGATGACATGGGAGCCCATGATAGATATAAGCTGGTCTGTAACCATGTCATAAAGGAGGTTAGGCAGGCAAAGGCAGATTACAAGAAATCTTTGGCAAAGGATGCAAAGAAAAACAGCAAAGAGTTCTTTACTTATGTAAACTCTAGAAGGAAGGGAATGAATTGGATTGGTCCACTTGATATCGATGGTTCAACTGTTAATGATCCTGCTCAGGTAGCTAACAAACTAAATGAATATTTTGCATCTACATTCACACATGAGTTATTCAGGGAGGGGAATGCCAGAGGTGTATTCAACTCTGTTAGTAACCTAGATAATCTTGTAATAGCTGAGAGTAAAGTGGAGGAGAAATTGTTGAAGATAAACATAAGAAAGGCACTTGGGGTGGATGGAATATATCCAGTTATATTAAAGGAGGCAGAAAAGGAAGTAAGCAAAACCTTAGCCATAATTATGAGAGCTTCCCTGGACTCGGGGCAGGTACCCATGGGCTGGAGATGTGCAAATTTGACCCCAATTCACAAAGGAGGATCAAAGGGAGACACAGGTAATTACAGACCTGTTAGTTTAACTTCTGTTCCAGGGAAATTAATGGAGGCACTGGTTAAAGAAGCATTGCAGAATCATCTAGACAAGACTTCAGTTATAGCTCAGACACAGCATGGGTTGGTTAAGGGGAAAGTCTTGTCTGACTAATTTGATTGGATACTATGATGTAGTCATAAAGGAACTGGATGCAAAGAATAACTTTGATATTATATATTTAGATCTTCGAAAGTCCTTTGATACTGTTGCACATGGAAGACTGTTGCACAGATTGGAGCAGTGTGGCATTGGAGGCAAATTGCTGCTATGGATAAAGGGATGGTTGAGTGGGAGAAGATAGAGAGTGGTAATCAATGGACACTGCTCATCGTGGACTAATGTTATTAGTGGAGTCCCTCAGAGTTCAGTTTTGGGTCCATTATTGTTTTCTATATTTATAAATGATATTGATGATGGTATATCAGGCTTGATATCCAAGTTTGCAGACGATACGAAGGTTGGCAGGGTTGTTAATGACACTAATGACAGTACACTGCTTCAACAGGATCTAGAAAAGTTGAACAGATGGGCTGAGAGGTGGCAAATGAAGTTTAACATTGGCAAATGTAAAGTACTACATATGGGAAGCAGTAATCTCAGAGTAATGTATCAACTCTGTGGTACCACACTGACAATGGTAGAGAATGAAAAGGACCTGGGGGTAATTGTGTAGGCAGATATGAAGTTTTCTGAGCAGTGCAGATGGTCTGCAAGAGTAGCTCATGATGTCTTGTCAATGATATACAGGAATTTTTCTAGCAGGGATAAGGAGGTGATTATTCCCTTGTACAAGACAATGGTCAGGCCACACCTTGAGTACTGTATACAGGTGTGGAGGCCTCATTTCAAGAAGGATGTAGAGCTGCTGGAACGAGTACAGAGAAGGGCAACAAGATTAGTGAACAGAACAAAGGGTTGCTCTTATGAAGAAAGGCTTAAATTTTGAAAATTACAGTGTCTGAAGACTAGGCACCTACGAGGTGATCTGATTGAGGTGTATAAAGCCTTGAATGATTTGAGCATGCTCAATACTGATGGGATTCTTCCTCTTGCTCAGAATAATCACCTGAGAGGGCATAAATTCAAATTGAGGAAAGACGGTTGTAGGATAGATGTGCGGAAGTTTACCTTTAGCCAGCGGGTGGTTGATTGCTGGAACAAACGTCCATCTGTCATTGTAGAAGGTGATAGCTTAAATAGATTCAAGGCAGAACTTGACAAACATTTGGAGCGAGGGGATGGGTGAAATAAGGGTGTTTTTTTTTTTTTTTTTTTTTTTTTGGCTGATGCTATATAAGCTTGCTTTCTTGCATCATGTACCCTTGCTAATGCTAATGTTACTTCTGCATATGCACAGAATAACACTTATTGTTACAATGTAGTATGTACTAACCATTTTTGGCAAACTGGCAAATAAAGGGCATATGACCAAATAGAAAGGGATCAAACTCAAATTAACTGCTATGTGCCACAATATGGACTTATGCGTGTACAGCAGTATTTGGGCATGCACATATAGCACATATAGATGTTGACATCAGTAGTACTGTGGGAGAAAGAGTGAATCCCTCTCTTAAGATCTTATGTATACAAAGGGTACTAGGAAAGTTTTGCAATATGACGCAACAATGAATCACAGGAAGCTGCTTCTTGCTGCATGTTGAGACATGTTCATACGTGCATAGTAGCCGCCGCGCCAAGTCGATGGGCTCAGTTATTCATTAGTAGTGAGAGTGTAAAGTGCTTGCGATGGCATCGTGGTCACGAAATGAGATAAGGACAGTTTTGCGGTATAATTTCGTGCGTGGTTTAACCATAGACCAGTGCTTAGAAGAAATGACTCTTGCACTAGATGATTGTCCACATCGTACAACGATATTCAGGTAGTATAGAGAATTCCAAAGGGGAAATTTCACTCTGGAGGATTCTGAGAGGTCGGGAAGGCCACGAACGTCAGTTACGGAGGAAAACGTTACTGCTGTGAGGAAAATGCTTGACGAAAACAGGCGAGTGACCTACCACCAGATAGAGGATACTTTGGGCCTAAATGCACCAGCAATTCGTTCGATTCTGCAAGATCATTTGCACGTGAAGAAACTTTGTTCTCTCTGGGTACCGCATCAACTGACTGAAGAGCAGATGACACGACGTGTGACTTGGTGCCGGGAGATGTTAAAAAAGTTTGATAAGGGACAATATCGGTATGTGAACAACATCGTGACAGGTGACGAGACTTGGCTGTACTATTACAATCTGCCGACCAAGGCTCAAAACAAAGTTTGGGTCTTTGATGATGACGACACACCCGTAATTGTCAGAAAATCCCGATCTGTAAAGAAGAAAATGATAGCTGTATTTTTCAAATCGAGTGGAATTGTGGAACGTGTCGTTTTGGACACGCAGAAGACAGTCACAGCTAAGTGGTATACTGAACAATGCCTGCCTAAAGTCATTGGATCTATGAAGAACCTGCGGCCAAAGTCAAGAATGGACACCTGGTACCTCCATCACGAAAATGCTCCAGCTCACCGCGCCAAAGCGTGCACCGAATATTTGACCACGACAGGACTGAAACTTCTCGAGCACCCTCCCTACATTCCAGACCTTGCTCCCTGCGACTTTGCACTGTTACCGCATGTGAAAATGAAGCTAAAAGGGAGGCGGTTTTCCAGTGATGAGGACCTACGGGCTTGGGACAACGAGTGTGCTTTACTCCCTAGTGAAACTTGGCAGAACTGGTTTAAAGATTGGTTTCGGAGGATGGAGAGGTGTATTGAATGTAGAGGAAATTACTTTGAAAAAATTAAATAAACAAAGCTGTATTGCAAAACTTTCCTAGTACCCTTTGTACAACCTTAACCCTAAAGGAAATCTGGGAAACTTGACTACAGGTGCAATTCACTACAATCTGAAATTAAAAAAAATTTGCAATAAAGTTAACATTTTACACTATCTAGTGACATTTTCCACTAATAGGGCAGAAAGGGATATATATAATAAATAAGCATATGTGTAATTTTGCATGTATAACTATTTCATAAACCTGAAAATTGAAGAAATGAATAGTTTCATGTTTATAATGTCTTTTTTATTTTTATTTTTTAGCAAAATTAATAGTGGTTTCATTTAAAATAGCAAGTATAAAGAAATGTGACATCATTAGATTTTTTATTAAAAAAATAAAAAATTATAATCTTTAGTAAAATGTTAGGCATTTGGTGTAATCCAAGCATAATTAAAAAAAAAAAAAAAATTGGCACCTGTTCAAGTTCCACATGGCCATTTTTTACAGCAGAGGGCATAACCACTGTAAGAAATTCTCTCTCTCTCTCTCTCTCTCTCTCTCTCTCTCTCTCTCTCTCTCTCTCTCACACACACACACACACACACACACACACACACACACACACCTTAAAAGCACTGCTTCTAATGGAAAAAACAAGCTCTTATTACAAAGCACAGAAGCAACTAATATTATGCTAGTAACAGTGATTTTGAATTATGTTAAAGTCTGATAAGAAAGAACTATATATATATATATATATATATACACGCATGCACACAGAAATTCAAAAAAAAAATAAACACATTTGGACATTCATTAAACACTAACCATGCGTACAACAGTAAATTTTCTGATACCAAACAATAGATAAACTGTGATAAATATATATTTTTTAACTTTCTACCAAAAACTTATTTCCATCATGTCTGCACGAGGAGAAACAAGTGAAAATGCCTTCTCTGTGGAAAGAGAATTTTGCTTCATTCAGTTTGCAAAGACAAAACGTCAGTGACAATGTGCAGCTAGAGAAAATTAATTTTAGTGGTGAAACTATCATATTACCAGATCCATCACTGTGGGTGGGTGGGTGGGGAGAGAGGGGGTAGGACATGAAGCCAGGGGCTCAATAACTGGTTGGTATGGGGTTAAAGATCATGTGGGATGCCATTTAGCAATCTGGTAGGGAACCCACAATTTATAGTTACACCTCTGGTTAATTTACAATCAGCATATGCAGTTCTATGCTTAACGCAGTTACTGTGTGCTCTTGGATTTTATGTTAAAATGTTATTTTAAGAAGAGTTATTTGATTTTTCTTAGTGATCACCTTGTTAACAAGTTGCATTGTAGTTAAGGTTGAGTGTTTTTGCACCATATCAGGTAGTATTCAACTACTTATAGACATGTGTTTATTTGACAGTTGGAATGTTCTTAGTTCTAATGGTCAGCTGATTGTTTGCCTATGTTACAGCATAGCGTAAATACTTAACATTTTATCTGGCTATAATTTACAATTTATTCATTGAGACTAAGCCTTTACAAACCTCCATGAAAATGTGTTTAAGAAAATTCAAAAATCATTAATATATTGGACATTATTAGCTGGAGATTGAGAGAGAAAGAGTGATAATGTGCCACCTCACTGAAGATTAAAAAAATAATAATGGGGGACACTAAGTGGGGCTTTGCTGTAGTCACTTTTCCTCTTCAAGAGCATCTTGTGGGATGCATGATGACTCTTTCTATGATTAAAGCCGGCCCTTTTCAAAATCGGCCATGTGGTAGGTAATGGCATACCACCACATTTGATGCCACAGAGACCATAACAAAACCAACTCCAAAAACTGCTGTTAAAGGAAGACCTGCAACTAGGTGGAAGGATAGGATCAGTGAACTTTTGGGCATGACATTTTGCAATGCCGCTCGTATAGCATATGATCGATGCAGTTGGAGGATTTTGTTGATGGCCACAACAGCTCCTCAGGAAACTATGTGACTGGAAGAAGAAGAATATGCAGTTTGAAAGTGAAGGCTATCTGCCTTACACCCATTCTGATAAAACAATGCAATGTTTACAAGAGCTGTTTCAGCATAGCCTTCAAAAGTCCACTTACAAATGTAGTTATGAGATGAACATGTCTCAAAGAACAGTGTCTGGTATATTCTCTGGAAGAATTGACTTTTGAAAGTATATACAAGTGCAGTCAGGCTTTAAAATGGAATGATAAATAAGTGATATGAGTTTTGCTGTGACTTTTTTTATACTATTGGGTAGGACTCCTATCTTGAAGCAACTGTGCAAAGTTTTAGCAGTTGAATGTCCAAAAACAATGTTGCTTTGGAAGTAATTATGCCACATTACACAGTTGTAGATCAAAGTCCAACATTTTTATTTTAAATACCAAACATGATATCAGTCCTAAGTTGTTCTCAGAGGTAAACTAAAATGGAGAAAAGGAAAATTTAAGTATTTCGACTTGAATAGAGTAAAATCTGTCTTTGATTTCTTAAAGGAATCGCGGTATTTAAACACTTCGTAGTATATCATGCACTACTCCTCGGTGACTGTAAAAGACAGCAGAACAGGAAAAGGCTGGTAATTAAATTATACTGTGAGTTCTTACTTTAATTAATTTTTAACTAACTTAACCATCTTTAACTAATTAATCAATTATTAATTCATTAATTATAATTGATTGTTCAGTTAATAGTAGAAAAATTAATTATTAATTATTATCATTAAATTAATAATGAATACTAAAAAAATGAAATAATAAATTGCCACCATACCTGAATTGCTGTCCTTATTATACTGTCAGCTTCAAATAATAAGACAGGCTGATTATTCAGTTATATTTATGTGAACATTAAGGTACTTTAAGGATTAAGTTAATATCCCCTGGTGGTAATCAGGGCACTTATAGGATTTGGTTCCAGAGTGTTAACCCATCAGCAGTCATGAAATGGGTTGTTCTTTCTTTTTGAAAGTCAGGTAACTTTGACACCATGATGTACATTTGAAAAATCAGCAAAATTAATTCAAAATCATTTACTTTTTTGATGCGTTTTCTTTTAATTATTTTCTGAACAAAATGGTGAAAAAATCCATTTTTGATATTATTATTATTAGCTATAGGGTGCAAGGAAGCCTGAGGCTTATGCTACACCAGCCAAAAAAAAAAAAAAAAAAATTAAAAAAATTCCCGAGTTACCCTGAGAGAGAGAGAGAGAGAGAAGAATGATGATATCCAGCTTGGGACCCTGGGTGTGCCAAGCCCATACTCACCAGATGTGAGCCCCTGTTAAATACATATATTTTAGATTAAATTCTGAAATTAAAACTCACTTTAGATCTATCATCAAGTGAAATGCAAATTTAAAAACCCACATGTTTCAAAGAACATGCGCAATTAATGATATTAAAAATAGATCTGAGCGTTTACTTAATAAGTAGAGGGTAATTTTGAGAAAAAGTCATGAGTTAGGATTGAAATTGAAAGCGTTTGCAATTCTGCCCAGACACGATAGGAGGGAGTACATGATGAGAGCCTTGACAATCAGTTCCGTCCTGGAGAAACTTGCAGGGTTCATGGAATGTAATTTTTCTCAGTGTGGGATCTATGCTTGTTGCAGAAATAGGATACACTTAAATAGAAGTGGTGCGAGAATACTTGCTAATGCTATCGAGGCAGGGTTATAGGTGAGTCAGAAAACTCGGGGAAGAGGATACACAAACTAATAGATTAACAACAGCTGCAGGGAGAGGTATAAGTGATGCTTGCATTGCTTCTGTTACAGCATGCAACAGCCTGAAAAGTGAGGTGTCACAGATTACAAGGTCTACTGAAAATCCTCATGGAACAAGAAAATACATGGGCTGTACAGTTGTTAGAAGTCAAAACAGGTGTTTGTATACTTGTGTGTACGTTAATGCTAGGAGCTTAATGAATAAATTTGATGAATTTTTAAATGTTAGTTAAGTCGTCAAATGTGATTATTATAGGTATATTCAGACATAAGAGATACAGAATTTGAATATTGGGAGAACAAGGTATACAGGAAGGAAAAAAAGTACATAAAATCTAAGGCAGCGCATCCAGTTGACATGGATGAACTGTGCAATATTGAATCAGTGTGGTGTGACATAAGCACTAGGAAAACAAAACTGAGAGTAGGAGTGTGTTATAAGCCAAATCGATGAGTATAGCAAACAACTATACAGACATATACAGTATGCCAGTAAGATCTTGTGGGTTGGTCATTCACACAGTAGTAAAAATTTTGTGGATTTATTGGATGATTGTATTCTATACCAACATTCTAGAGAAGAATGAGAGAACATAATATGCTTGATCTGATTAGCATTAGTAGAGTCATATGGTGTAAGAAAACGAGCTTATGCAGCATCAGCCAAAAAAAAAAAAAAAAAAAAAAAAAAAGCTCCCATTTCCTCCCTCCATTCATTCCAAATACCTGTCCAGCTCAGCCTTAAATTTATTTAGGCTATCAACTTCCACAACAAGGGATGGAAGTCTGTTCCACCAACCAACTACCTGCTGGCTAAAGGCAAACTTCTGCACATCTATCCTACATCTGTCTTTCCTCAGTTTGAATTTATGTCCTCTCAGGTGATTATTCTGAGCAAGAGGAAGAATCCCATCAGCATTGAGCATGCTCAAACCATTCAAGGTTTTATACACTTCAATCAGATCACCTCGCAGGTGCCTAGTCTCCAGAATCAGCAGTGACTCCTCAAGCATTAAGAATCTGCAACTAAAAGAACCACTGGGTGGCAGTTATCACAGTGTTTTGATGTTGGATTTAATTAAAGATGTAACTACTGTCAAGGGCAAAAGCTTTTTGCAGTAAATGTAAGTACTGCAAAGGGCTTTTGCCATTGATAGTAGCTAGACCAACTACAATGGTCACAGACAATTTACAGTGGGACTAACTGATGATGATACCAGCAACAAATTCTAAATGGGAAGTGTTCAGCAAAGTAATCATAGAACTACTATGATTACTTTCATAGTAGTTCTATGATTACATTCAAAATGGATGTCAACTGAACTGATAAGACTTGTGGCAGAGAAGAAAATACATGGGATGTTAAGCTGCTAGAATGAGTACAGAGAAGGGCAATGAGATTAGTGAGTGGAAAAAGGGATGCTGTTACCAAGGTAGGCTTACGTTCTGCAAATTATAGCATGTGAAGACTAGGCACCTGCGAGGTAATCTGATTGAGGTATAAGGCCTTGAATGGGTTGAGCAAGTCAGTGCTAATGGGATTCTTCCTCATGCTCAGATTCTGCACCTGAGGGAGCATTATTCAAATTGATGAAAGGCAATTGTAGAATAGAAGTGTGAAAATTTGCCTTTAGCTAGTGGGTGGTGGAACAAACTTCCATCTGTCGCTGTAGAAGTTGAATAGCTTAAATAAATTCAAGGGTGAACTAGACAAATTTTTGGAGTAAATGGATGGGTGAAACAGAAGGGTATTTTTTTTTTTTTGGCTGATGCTACATAAACTTGCTTCCTTCCATCATATGTCTCTGCTAATGCTAATATTATCAGTCAGCAATCAAGTATAACATGGGTTAGGCAAGCTAAAGCAGATTATTTGAATTCTCTGGAAAATTATGCAAATAAAAGCAACTAAGACTTCTTTACTTATGTAAATACTATAAGGAAGGAGATGAATCATTATGGCCTGCTAGACATGAATGGTTAAACTGTTGATGATCCTGCTTAGGTTGCTGACAAATAATAGATAGTTGCATCTACAGCCATGCATGCAGAACTTTTTAGGGACAAGCATTCCAGAAGTGAACCAATTTCTAAGTGCAAACTAAATGATTTTTTGATAACTAAGCTGGACCATACTTACACTTTTTGGGGCCCGAGGCGCTAAGGTCTTGTGAGACCTCCTTTAAAGATACCGCAGTCCAAAAAACAAAACTTGCATATACAAATATAATCGGAAAAAAACAATTATTTTTACCGATCTGTTTAAACACAAACACAACGGTTAGGCAGACAAAGGCAGATTACAAGAAATCTTTGGCAAAGGATGAAAAGAAATACAGCAAAGAGTCCTTTACTTATGTAAACTCTAGAAGGAAAGGGATGAATCAGATTGGTCCACTCGATGTTGATGGTTTGACTATTGATGATCATGCTCAGGCAGCTGATAAACTGAATAAGTATTTTGTATCTACATTCATACATGAGGAGTTATTCGAGGAGGAGAATGCCAGAAGTTTATCCAACTCGAACAGGGAGCTAAGTGATTTTGTAATAACTGAGAGCAAAGTGGAAGAGAAATTGTTGAAGTTAAACATAAGGAAGGCACCGGGGGTGGATGGGATCTATCCAGTTATAGGAGGCAGCAAAGGAAGTAAGCAAACCCTTAGCCATAATTATGAGACTCGGAGGAGGTCCCCATGGACTGGAGGTGTGCAAATGTATCCCCAATTCACAAAGGGGGTTCAAAAGGTGACACAAGTAACTATAGACCTGTTAGTTTAACTTGTGTTCCAGGGAAAATAGTGCAGTCACTGGTTAAAGAAGCATTGCAGGATCATCTAGACAAGACTGCAGTAATAGTTAAGACACAGCATGGGTTTGTTAAGGGGAAGTTTTGTCTGACCAATTTGATTGGATGCTATGATGTGGTCACAAAGGAACTGGATGCAAAAAATAATTTTGATATCATATACTTGGATTTAAGGAAAGCTTTTGATACTGTTGCATGTGGAAGACTGCTGTACAAATTAGAGCAGTATGGCATTAAGGGCAAGTTGCTACAATTGATAAAGGGATGGTTGAGTTGGAGACGACAGAGAGTGGTAATCAATGGACACTGCCCTTCGTGGACTAATGTTATTGGTGGAGTTCCCCAGGATTCAGTGCTGGGTGCATTGTTGTTTTGTGTATTCATCAATGATATTGATGAGGGTATATGAAGCATAATGTTCAAGTTTGCAGATGATACGAAGGTTGGCAGGGTTGTTATCGACAGTAAAGACAGTATGCTACTGCAAGAGGATCCAGAGTGTGAATGACATTGTGAATGAGAATGAGCTCAGTGTGGGTGAAGTTTTTACGGCTCCAGCTAATAGAGAAGTTTTTCTTAAATTTTTACCATTTTATTGACTAAATTGGCATATTAATTTATTTTCTAGAAGTAGCTTTATATTCCTAGTTACGATACTTAATTTATTTTGAACTTAGAGATTTTGTGGACTCTTACTTAGTATCAGTAAAACTTGTACCGTTCAAAACTTACCGCCATTTTGTAATATCGATATGGAATAGCATTACGTATATCTCGAACTTGATAGCATAGGGCATAACGTAAAACCAGATAGCGTAATACGGAACACTGTAGTAGGAATCTGTTAGCATAGTATAGTATTGGCAATTAATCAATTAAATTTATAAATCCTTTTAATTTTTATTGTTAATTAAATTGTATTTAAATGGAAATCATGCACCAGACTAGAGTAGCAAAGCAACTTGTGCAAAGTGCAAAAGTGCTGTGGTTCACAGTAGAACCATAGGGGATGATTCTCCAACGTATCATAGTCTAAAAAAAATGTGAATTGTTTGCAGATCTCTCTTGAACAGGACATAATCTAGCCATGGAGGATGTCTTTGTGTAGTTAGGTGCAGAGAAAATGTGAAGAAATTAGGTGGCAACTCAGCATTCTGATGGGTGTCTATGAGAGCTTGAAGAGTCGGGTGGAGTCCCTCGAAGGAATTAAAATGGGGGGTCCCCATCAAGTTCTCAGCTGCCCAACTCAATGCCAGAGCACACTCTTATGCACCAGACAACACAGCGGCAACCTTCAGGGCAGAATGCACTGGTCCCACAGGAGCTAGTTATTGTTGATGACTCAATTGTAAAGGAAATGGTAAATATATTGTGCAAAAAGGATAGGTGGAATAGAACCAGTGTATGTCTGCTACAGGCAAAAGTTCATGATGTAGAGCAGATATCATCTTTTAAGGGCACAAAAGGTGATATCGTTGTACACGTTGGCACAAATGACATTAAGTGTAGGAGAGATCTGCAGATTTATAAGCAAGTACAGGTCAATGCTGAAAAAAAGTCGCGAGTTAGGGTTTTAAATTTGAAAGTGTCTGCAATCTTGCCCAGATGCGATAGGAGGGAGTATATGATGAGAGTCTTGTCAATCAATTCCGCCATGGAGAGACTGCATAGGGCTTATGGGGTAAAATTTTTCTCAGCATGATCTGTGCTTGTTAACAGGAGAGATTTCTTCTACATGTGGGATACACTTAAAATAGAAGGGGTGCAAGAATATTTGCTGATGCTATCGGGGCAATATTAGGTGGGTCGGAAAGCTGCTAGTTTTGGGGCGGGATACACAGACTAATAGATTAACAGTAGCTGCAGGCAGAGGTAGAAATGATTCTTGCACTGCTTCTATTGGAATGAGCAGCAGCCCGGAAAGCCAATTGCTGGTGATTTCAGGAACTGGGGGGGGGGGGTCATGAAACAAGTAAATACATGGGCTGTGTAAAAGTAACTAAGAGTAAGAACAGGTGCATGTATACTTGCATGAACACCAATGCTAGGAGTATAGTAAATAAATTTGATGAATTTGAAGTGCTGGTTAAAACATTCAAGGCAGATATTGTTGCGATATCAGAGATGTGGTAACACTCAGATATAAGGGATAAATAATTGGAATTTGGGGAGTACAATGTGTACAGAAAAGATAGACAGGATATTAAGGCAAGAGGGGTTATGCTGTTAGTTAAGAAACACATAAAATCTAAGGAAGTGCATCCAGTTGACATAGATGGACAGTGCAGTGCCGAGTCAGTTTGGTGTGACATAAGCACTGAGAAAGCAAATTTGAGGGTAAGAGTTTGTTATAGGCCTAAAGACTCTGATGAGTACAATGAACAATTATATAGAGGAATAGAATGGGTCAGTAAATCAGAGTATCTTGTAATGGGGGATTTTAACTTCCCAGGTATAGACTGTAACTTGTGGGTTGGTCACTTGCACACTAGCGAGGCTTTTGTGGATTTATTGGATGATTGTTTTCTACAGCAGCATGTTAGAGAGGCAACAAGAGGGAGTAACACTCTTGATCTGATTATCAGCAGTGATTATTCATGCATTAAGAATTTACAGATAAAGGAACCACTAGGTGGCAGTGTACTGATGCAGGATTTACTTAAAGATGTAACTATCATTAGGGGTAAAGTGGAGGGTTTTTGCTTTCAGAAAGGCAACTACAGTGGTTTCAGTGATTTTTTAGGTTCTATACAGTGGGGCCAACTAATGATGTTATCAACAGCAAATTCTAAATAGGAAGCATTCAAGGAAGCAGCGCTGGATTTGCATATGGGCTGCAGTGCAGGGCCTCATAATCTAGGGGGGGAGCCTCGCCCTCTTGCCAAAAAAATTTAAAAAATTTACCATTAATTTTATTTCATTTGTAACGATAAAAATCAGGGATGTGCCTAGGCCAAAATAAAGTGCAAGCACAAATCCAAAATTCAGGAACACATTGATTGGAGTGCCGAACGCACTTACCCTCGAATCATTGATTTTACTATTTAGGCCCAGTTGCTTAGTAACATTAAACACATGATGTATGAGACTATGACTGTATAACAGTTACACAAGTGCGTACTTACTGTTTAGTAAATTTCATGGAGACTTTAAAGCTACTCAGAATCAAATGATAAAGTCAGCTATGAAGCAATACAAGTGTTCAGATCATTGTCTATCATTATAGTGTGCATTTTGAGAACAAGTGAGGATTCTTTTATATCATTGTGAATCACAATAATATTTAATTTTGACTTTTTGTGAAAATAATAATGAGTAAGCGATATGAAAGTGGTGCTAGTAAACGAAAGCAACAAAAAGAACAGAAGGAAATACTCAAGCTTTTAAAGCCAATCACGTCATATGGCTTTGTACAGCACGCAGAAACAGCCCTATATAATCCCTCAGAAACAGAACATTCATGTTTACAAACAGAAGAAAATCAAGTAGACTACACTGAGCAGACTGAAGAACAACCAGTTTATATATAGAACACAGCCTCCCAATAACTTCAAGGAGAACTGTTGTCAGTAACTACCACTACAAGTACAGAAACTTATGGAGAAAGTAACAATGAAGTGACAGGACCTACAGCCAAATATTTAACACAAGGCACTGAAGGAACTTGCCATGAGGTAGTTACACCAAAAGAAGCAGTTCAAGCTCATTACCGTCTTAAAGACTTGGAAAAAAAAACAAATGATCTCAGCGAAAACACTAGCATTGCATACACAAAAATACCAACTGCTCATGCTACTAGTGATTTCAGAGACAATGACGTAGGTTTATGGACCACATTGAAAAACGAGGAAATATCATTCTGGATTGAAAAATGTCCATTGGAATGTCAGCACTGGAATGGACCTTTTACCAATTCAAAATGAACATACAAAAACCAAGCCCGGTTCTGCTCGAAGAATTTATTCCATTCCACCAAAGTAAATGGAGAAACCTACCCTCGAGAATGGTTAGTGTATTCTCCCACAAAGGGATAAGTCTACTGTTTTTTGTGCAAACTTTTCTCTAACCAAACTACCTCAACTACAGCTTTAGCTTATACTGGATTCAATGATTGGCATCACGCTTATCTTGTTCAAATCCACGGAAACTCTAAAAATCATATGAACTCTATGCTAACATACTTAACAAGAAAGCGTGGTCAAACGCTCACATCAAAACTCGAAGAGCAAATCAAAGCAGAGCAGGATTATTGGAGGCATGTACTTCAGCAAGTTATTGCAGTGATTTCCCTTTTTGGCAGAACTTGGCATTTAGGGGAGATGATGAAACATTTGGTTCACCAAACAATGGTAACTTTCTTGGATTGCTTAATTTGATCCCTTCCTGTATGCTCACATAAATCAGTACAGGGGTAAAGGCTCTGGTCAGTCATCGTACTTATCCAAAACCATATGTGAAGAGGTTAATAAAGTTCGAGAATCAATACTGAGCGACATCAAATAAGCAGGTTATTTTAGTTTATCAATCGATTCAACCCATGATGTTTCCCATGTTGATCAACTTACTGTCGTTGTTAGATATGTTTCTCCTAGTGATGGATTACCAGTTGAACGCTTTCCGAGTTTTTTTGAACTGAAAGATCACACCGGTCAAAGATATGGCTGAGCTGATACTGAACTACTTCAGTGAACTTGAAATAGATTTCAGTAAATGTATAGGACAATCATATGACAATGCAGCCAATATGGCTGGAAAGTATAACGGCATTCAACAAAAAATTCTGGAAAGGAACAAGTTTGCAAAGTTTATTCCATGTGCTGGACATTCCCTAAATCTAGTTGGACGAACTGCAGTTGACTCGTGCTGGATGCAGTGAATTTTTTTGGCACAATAGATGAGCTTTATTGTTTTTTCTCAGCTTCTACAAAAGATGGGCAGTGCTAAAAAATTTCTTGCCTCCTGAGTCAAAAGTTCCTAAACATTTATGAGACACAAGATGGGAGGCTCATGCCAAAGTTACTGCAGCTATTAGCAAAAGTTATGCTAACAATTTACTGTGATGAAACTGAAAAAGGAGATACTAGACGATAGGCTGAAAATCTTCTGCAGAAAATAGAAGAATTTAAATTCATTTTCATGCTTCACCTTTGGACACATTTGCTAGATCAATTTCATAAAGGTAACAACGCACTCCAAAGTTCACAAATTTCATTGAGCATATGTGCAAATATTTACAGCTCACTATTGCAGTTCGTATGAAACACTTGGGCTAATTTCGATGAAATTGAACAGCAAGCAAAATTTACTCTACCGGATGTAGAGTACAAAACTGTCAAAAGAAGGCAGAGAGTATGAAAAAAACAAAACAAAACAATGATGGGACAGCACCCAAAGCCTCCTTAGACGAGCTTTCTCCAAGAGACAAGTTTAGGGTAAATTCATTTATCCCTGTCATGGATGCTCTTGAAGCCAACCTAGACAGAAGTGCAACAGCGTATAGGAGTGTAGCTGCCAATTTTTCATTTTTGGTGAACCTGCAAGCAACAAAGGAACAAATTCACAATGGCGTCAAGATAAATAAATTTTATGTTTATACTCCAGCACGACAACCAAGTCAGTAGAGTTTACAATAAATCGTCAATACAAATATTTATCGTATTTAGTAGTCATGGGCTTGAACCCCACTCTACTCAAGGAACGCGTGCTATGCACTCTCGCTCCTGACCACTGGGCTATGTCAGGCCTAAAATATATTGATGGAAGAGTATCCAAAGGATGTTGACCTTAGTCTAGTTGATGAACTCTTGCACTTCCACCTGTACGTCAAACAAGCTCACCCTGAAAAAGAAAATTTCAGCCACCAAGATATGTATCAAATAATATTCCAGAAGAAAATTCGGACAGCTTTTCCAAATGTGGAAACAATTTTCAGATTGTTCCTGTGTTTAATGGTTACTAACTGTACTGGCAAAAGACCTAGACTAAAAAGATAAAGAATGATCTACGGTCAACAATGTCCCAAGATCGGTTGTCTGATCTAAGCATTCTCTGCATAGAAAATGATAAACTGCAGCTTACTGATTTTAATGATATAATTGATAAGGTTGCATCCAAAAAAGCTCAAAAGAAACTGTTCTGACTTTGTTATAACATAGCAATGATTCCCCTATGAATGTTCTGTGTGAATGTCTTCATTAATTCCATACTTTTGTAAACTTATTAAAGGTTATAATTTTATAAACAATCTTTTTATCAATGCTAAAATTTCAGTGATATTCTACTTTCATTGAGTAGATAAAGAATAGACGAGGTTTTGTTTCTCATGATCAGATGCTATTATTATAATTATTAGCCATATGGTGCAAGGAAGCCTGAGGCTTACGCTGCACCGGCCAAAAAAAATTTTTCCTATTACCCTGAGAGAGAAAGAGACAGAAGTAGAAAGGAATCACCAAGAAAGAGAAGAATGATGATATCCAGTTCAGGACCCTGGGTGTGCCAAGCCCATACTTATCAAATGATAGCCCCTGGGGATAAATTTTGGGCCTCCCAAGGTCTCCTAGCCCAGGGCCTCCAGTTGCTTTAATCCAGTACTGCAAGGAAGTAATTTTGGAAGTTACTAGGCTTTTTGTTCCAACTAAGAAATACTGCTCTACGTTTAGGCCTAAATGGATGTCAGATGAACTAATGAGACTCGTGGCAGAGAAGAAAAATGTGTAAGATGCACATAAATTGTCAGGCAACACAGAAGCCTACAGTAGATACAAACTAGTGCTGCACGTCACAAAGGAGATTAGGCAAGCGAAGGCAGATTATGAAAAATCTTTGGCAAAGGGTGCAAGGAAAAACAACAAAGACTTCTTTACTTATATAAACTCCAGAAGGAAGGGGATGAATCAGATTGGTCCACTTGATATCAATGGTTTGACTGTAAATGATCATTCTCAGATAGCTGCCGAACTAAATGAGTATTCTGCATCTACATTCACACGAGGAGACGGCCAGATGTTTATCAAACTCTAACACGGAGTTAAATGATTTTATAATATCTGAGAGCAAAGTGGAGGAGAAATTGTTGAAGTTAAACATAAGAGAGGCACATGGGGTAGATGGGATCTATCCAGTTATATTACAAGAAGGTGGCAAAGGAAGTAAGTACACCTTTAGACATAATTATGAGAGCTTCCTTGGACTCGGGGGAAGTCCCCACAGACTGGAGATGTGCAAATGTATCTCCAATTCACAAAGGGTGACACGAGTAATTAAGAGACCTGTTAGTTTGACTTCTGTTCCAGGGAAAATAATGGAGTCACTGGTTAAAGAAGCATTGCAGGATCATCTAGACAAGACAGCAGTAATAATTCAGACATAGCATGGGTTTGTCAAGGGGAAGTCTTGTCTGACCAGTTTGGTTGGATACTATGATGTGGTCACAAAGGAACTGGATGCAAAAAATAATTTTGATATCATATACTTGGATTTTAGGAAAGGTTTTGATACTGTTTCACATGGAAGACTACTGTACAAATTGGAGCAGTATGGCATTAACGCAGTGATTTTCAAACTGGGAGGTGCGGACTAGTGCAAAAGGAGGCCCGAAAAGTTTAACAGAAATGTAATTTTCATAACATAACATATATAAATAAAAAAATATATACATATAAATAAACTTTCATAACATAACATTAAATTTTATAACCTATTTTTTAAAGCATTTACCGCCACCTATCTCACTCTAACTTCAATATAAACATGAGATAAACATTTATTTGGAAAAAAAATATATTTTGCTGAAATGGATTGATGAATTATGATTGATATGATGTAATGTAATATATATAATTTAGTGCGTACTATGTATGACATATACAGGGTGTCTCAAAAATATTGGTACAAACGTTTAGGGGAGGTAGGTAACATCTAAAGGAATGTAAATCGCATAGGAACCCATAACCGGAAATGTCACGGGAAAGTAGTAGCAGAGGCACAAGAAGCAGAAATGACACAAGATAGTAATTAGTGGAAAACATTTATTTGACATAATATTAACAATGGAGTATGAGATGGATGCATTTCATGATGTTACAACAGATGCTCAAAGGTTCCACCATGAGACACGATGCATGCATGACACCGATGCAGCATGGATTGGCGGACACGGTCAAATACACCTGGAGCAGCAGCGCAGACGAGTCTCGCCACAAGATCCATTTCCGTCTCCACAGGTGATTCATACACGATAGATTTGAGGGCCCCCCACAGAAAGAAATCAAGGCTCGATAAATCAGGTGAGCGTGGGGACCAGGCAACGGGTCCACCAAGGCCAATCCATCGACGCCCAAAACGCCTGTTCAAATGGTCACGAACACACCTTCCATAATGGGCAGGCGCCCCATCATGTTGAAACCAAATGTTGCGTCTCACATTTGCTGGAACATCCTCAAGTAACCCTGGTAGAACTTGTTCAAGAAAGATCCGATATTTAGTGGAGTTCATGTGGGATGGTAACAGGTATAGGCTGACTAAGCAGTCACCGACCATACCTGCCCACACATTTATTGCGAAGCAATGTTGTGCTGCATGGGGGCGCACACCGTGTGGGTTGTCGTGAGCCCACACATGAGCATTGTGCTGATTGAATAAGCCTTCCCAAGTGAAATAAGCCTCATCCGTGAACAATACATAGGCTGGAAAATTCAAGTCTTGAACACTTTCTTGGAGAAACCACTGCACAAAAGCCACACATGCAGGATGATCTTGAAGGAGCAGTAACTGAACCCTATGGAGATGAAAGGGGTGTAAGGAATCGTTGTACCAGACATGCTGTACACTGCAACGAGACACTTCTAAGGCAACAGCACTTTTGCTGGTAATAGGATTATTCTGGACGCCATTCAACACACTTTCTTCCATGGCGGGAGTTCGCGTTGAACGTGGTTTGCTCGCAATACTCTTGTTACTTCTAAATGACCCATAATCGCACAAATTTTGATGCACACGCGCAAACAAACGGTGCTCCGGTACATGTCTGTCTGGGAAGCGTTCTCCATAAATTCGTTGAGCGGCTCGTCCATTGCTCTCTGCTAATCCATACACTAGGTGCATGTCTGCCAGCTCACAGTTCGTATATCGATGCATGCTCTTTCGTGCGGCGACTACCACGCCATCTACTGACTTTTCGGTTATGGGTTCCTATGCGATTCACATTCCTTTAGATGTTACCTACCTCCCCTACCCCCCCCAATTTAGAACTAGCAGCAATAGTGGTTTAACGTAATTTAGAACCGCTATTGCTGCTACATGAAATAATAAGCATCTGTAGTATTAATAATTATTGTATTAACATATTAAAAATAAGAAATTGCACAATTATGGATGCTTTACTTCAAGGGAGGCACTGAGAAAATTTTACAGGTCAAGGGAGATGTGAGCTCAGAAAGTTTGAGAACCGCTGCATTAAGGGCAAGTTGCTATAATGGATAAAAGGATGGTTGAGTGGAAGAAGACAGAGAGTGATAATCAATGGGTACTGCTCTACGTGGACTAATTTTATTAGTGGTGTCCCTCGGGGTTCAGTGCTGGGCCCATTGTTATTTTGTGTATTTATCAATGATATCGATGAAGGTATATTAGGCTTAATGTCCAAGTTTGCAGATGATACAAGGGTTGGCAGGGTTGTTAATGACAATGAAGACAGTATGCTACTGCAACTGGTTCTGGAAAAGTTGGGTAAGATGGGCTGAGAAGTGGCAACTGAAGGTTAACATTGACATGTGCAAAGTACTGCATATGGGTAGCAGTAACTCCGGGGAAATGTACCAGCTATGTGGTGCTACACTTATGGTAGTGGAGAATGAAAGAGAGACCCGGGGGTAATTGTGCAGTCAGATATGAAGTTTTCTGAGCAGTGCAGACAGGTGCCAGAGTAGGTCATGGGGTCTTGTCAATCGTATACAAGAATTTTGCGAGCAGGGATAAGGAGGTGATTATCATCTTTTATAGGCCACACCTTGAGTACTGCATACAGGTCTTGAAGTTTCATTTTAAGAAGGATGTAGAGTTGCTAGAAGAAGTACAGAGAAGGGCAACAAGACTGGTGAAGGGAACAAAGGGAGTGCTCTTATGAAGAAAGGTTTAAGTTCTGCAAATTGCAGCATCTGGAGACTAGGCACCTGCGAGGCGATCTGATTGAGGTGTATAAAGGCCTTGAATGGTTCGAGCAGGTTCAATGCTGATGGAATTCTTCCTCTTGCTCAGATTACCTTTTGCTAATGCTAATTACAAACTTGGGAGGCATAGATGAATGGTATAATGGTTAATGATCCTGCTTAGGTTAAAATAAACTGAATGAATATATTTTGCATTTACAAAATATCCATTCAGTGAATATTTTGTAATGTATTTGAATGGATATTTTGCATACCTGAGGGTATTTATAGGGATGGGGGATGCTAAAAATATATTAAATTACAGGGAGCTAAATGATTTTGTGTCAACTGAGAGGAAAGTGGAGGAGAAATTGTTGAAGCTAAATTTAAATAAGGCACTGGAACCCATAAATAATATTAGAGGCAGCAAAAAAAGTTAGCAAACCTTTAGCCATAATTCTGAGGGCATCCTTGGATTCAGGGGAGGTTCCTATGGGCTGGAGATGTGTGAACATATCTCCAATTCACAAAAGAGACTCAGAGGGTGATGCGAGTAATTACAGATAATTACTCATGTGTCACCTGGCACCTCCATAGCCAGGTGGGAAGGAGTAGAAGTGCGTAGCACACGCTTCTTGATTAGACCGGGGTTCGAGTCCGTTACCACCAAATATGGAGGATGCGGAAGGTCAGGGAATGACCACCACATATCCCCAGCCCAGATAAAGGGTGAGGGTTGGCATCAGGAAGGGCATCCAGCCATAAAAATTTCATGCCAAAACAGTAAAAATGCTGATATAATGGGAAAAAGGTGAGGACAAAAAAAAAAAAAAAAACTCGTGTCACCTTGAACAGAAATCAACACAATTACTCATGTTGACTTCTGTTCCAGGGGGAAATTATTATTATTATTATTATTATTATTATTATTATTATTATTACTAGACATATAGTGCAGAGGAAGCTGCAGCTTATGCAGCACCAGCCAAAAAAAATTTCTGAGTTACCCTGAGAGAGAGAGAGAGAGAGAGAGAGAGTGAGTCAGAAGTAGAAGGGAATCACCAAGAAAGAGAGGAATGATGATATCCAGCTCTGGACCCTGGGTATGCCGAGCCCCTGATTATGGAGTCTTTTGTTAAAGAAGTAGTAATATAGGGCCATCTATACAGGAATGCAGTCATACTGCAATCACAGCATGGATTTGTTATGAGGTTGTCTTCTTTTATCAATGTGACTAGATATTATGATGCAGTGAAAAGGAAATGGATTAAAGAATAATTCTGATATCATGTACTTCGATTTTAGAAAAGCTTTTGACACTGTATCCCACATAAAAATTACTATACAAATTGGTGCAGTGTGGAATTAGGTACAAGTTACTGCTTTGAATAAGGAGATTTTTGAGAAGGAGAAGACAGATAGTGGTTATCATGTGCACTGCTCTTTGTGGACTAATGTTATTAGTGGTGTCCCCAAGGGTTCATTGCTAGACCTATTGTTGTTTTCAATATTTATTAATGATATTGGGATATCAAACTTCATGCTAAGTTTGCATATTTTAAAAAGTTTGGCAGAGTGGTTAATGACAGTAGTCAAGGTATGCTACTGTAACATGATCTAGAAAAATTAAGCAGATGGGCTGTATACTGCATATGGGTATGCAGTAATCCCAGAAAAACACACCAACACTGTGGTATAACACTGGGGTTGTGGAGATAAAAAATACCTGGAGGTAATTAGGCAATCAGACATGAAGCCCTCTGACCAGTGCAGACAGGTAGCCAGGACAGCTCATGGGGTTTTGTCAAAAGATATACAGGAATTTTGCCAGCAAAGATAAGTAGATGATCCTGTTGTATAAGGTAATGGTTAGACAACATCTTGAGTATTTTATACAGGTCTGGAGGCCTCATTTTAGGAAGGATCTTGAGCTGTTATAACAGGTGCAGAGAAGAGCAACAGGATTAGTAGTGGGAACAAAGGGGCACGCTTAACAAGAAAGGCTTCTGTTCTGCAAATTGCAGCTTCTGAAAACTAGACACCTGGAAGAAGATCTGATTGTGGTGTCAAAGTATTGAATATTATTATTATTATTATTATTATCATTATTAGCCATATGGTGCAAGGAAGCCTGAGGCTTATGCTGCACCAGCCAGAAAAAAAATTCCCGAGTTACCCTGAGAGAGAGAGAAAGAGAGATTGACAGAAGTAGAAAGAATCACCAAGAATATATTGAGTAAGCTAAATGCTGAAGGCATAAATTTAAAATTGTAGAAGGATAGTTGCAGGATAGATGTGAGGAAATTTGTTTTCAGCCAGCTGGTAGTTGTTACCGGAACAAATTTCCATTTGGTGCTGTGAAAGTGGATAGTTTGAATAAATTTAAAGAAAAACTAGAGAAATTATTGATGGATTCGGATGACTTGGAAACGGTTTTTTTTTTTTTTTTTTTTTGGCCAATGTTGTATAATGTTGCTTTCTTGCATCATTTTCCACTACTAATACTAATATAAATTTAAATTAATAGCATTCATCTAGTAAAAATAAAATTAATCAATAATTTATTGTTGTCAACAAACAATGACACACTTTTTGCCTAAGCCATCTATCTATTGAATACAATACTGAAAAATACTGATCTGAATGAAATAATAAATACATTTGCTACAAATAAGGCTAGAAAAATACAACTTTAAAAAAAAATTGCTTTTTCTTATACTACTTGTTTTTTACTTTTAAATAAATATGTGCTTATTATGTTTTAAATTCATTTTGGAGAATTAAAACAGGCATATTTGTTTTTACTGAGTTGAATGTTCAATATAAAAATTGGGTCTACCCTTCTAAGTCTAATGATTTTTGACCAGTAATAGGCTGAACTGTCAAGCAACATATAATTCAATAGCATCCTACTAATTTAATAACTTTTAGGAAATATTTTCTTAAAAGTGAATGATTTTCACACTTGAATATGTACTCTTTAGCAGATTAACATCCTAGCAAACTGTTTGAAATAAATTTTGTAAATAAAACTCTGCTAAATTTTTAGATATAAGTTTGGATCAGTATTGTGAAACGTTCTGTATATCATTTGCTGTGGCATATTTGTGAGAAATTGACCTTTTACGATGATGTAAAGAACATGAATGGAACAGCACCATTATCAAATAAATCCTACAGTTTTGGGATCTAGCTTAAATAAAGCAAGCACACAGACATAAATATATATGCGTATTCTCAGAAATGTACTCAGAGAAGAGGCTTATAAGAATTTTGGCTTTAATCTTAGCAAATTGATTTGTGTCAGATGTTAAGCTGCTACTCTGTTGCCCACCAAAGAAAAATCTTTGGTGCACTGTGTATTCCACTACCACATTATCATAATAACCAGATCTAACCTTCTAAGATAAAGTTTGTGAAATGTTAAATGCATTCAGCTGGATGCTCATGTCAAATTTTGGTAAAAATATAAAACATACTTACTGAACAAATAAAATGTATAGATAACTTCTTCATTCAGTTTTCAAATATAAGTACAATTTTAAAACTTTTAAATCTATAATGGGTTTAAACTATTAGATATACCTACTCTTTTCATGAAATAGAGCACTCCTTCAGTAACAGCATCACATTTTCATACCATTGATTTGATAATAAGCAAGTAATAAGATATATAGGAATGCTGTATGTGCAATTCAGTTCAAGAATGGGCAAAATGAAAGATTTAAATGACTTTGAACATGCCATGGTAGTTGGCACCAGATATGCCAGTATGATTATCTTGGATGTTTGTTTGTTTGAGTGTGGGCTTTACGGCGCAAGAGCAACATGGCCATAATGCACCTAACTTTGGTAAAGTTTAGTGCTTTTTTTTTTTTTTTTTCAATTGCAGTTAAAGTTTACACTGTGTTATACAGTTCTATCTCTTTAAGGAAAGTGAAGATTATCTTGGAAGCTGCAATAGTGCTGGAGTTTTCACATATGACAATTTTGTGTCTTGGGTGTATTGAGATTGAGCCAATAACCAAAACCAGCCAATGGTGATAGATGGTTGATGCAAGAGTCCAGCAGAATCTGACAACACTTATGCAGTCTAACAGAAAGACTACATCCAATCAAATAATAACCAGCAAAACAGTGGTAACCAAAGAGCCATATCAAAATGAACAACCTATACCTTGTCTTGAATGAGGTAGCACAGCTATGACTGGTTCCATCCCTGTCACCAAAAAACAAGTACAGTTACAATGAGCTCAGTAACACCAATACTGGACAGTGGAGAAATGGAACAACACTGGATGTTGGAGATTGGAAAACTGTTTCAAGGTCTCACGAATCCTGGTTCCTGCTGTTTCCCAGTGACCAGAATATGGTGAAAACAACATGAATCCATGGACCCATGCTATAAGATATCAATGATGCAGGCTAATGGTAGTGGTGTAATGGTATGGAGAGCATTTTCTTGATGCCCTCTGAGCCCCCTTGATACTAGTGGAGCGGCATTTGGATGCTATGGGTTATCTAGAAATTGTTTCTGACCAAGCACATCCCTTCATGGTTGTAGTGTAGATAATGTACCATGTCACAAGGCTAGAATTGTACAGAACAGATTCTAGGAACATGAGAATGAATTCAGCCTACTGTAGTGGTCTTCCCAGTCACTGGATCTCAACTGTCATAGAGATCTGCATTCACCCAATCTGCAAAAACTGTGGGAAGCAATTGAACCATCATGGACCAACATCCCTGTGGCATGCTTTTAACATCTCATTGAGTCCATGCCTCAAAGAATCCAGGCTGTTCTAAAGGCTACAGACCTCTTCACTATTAGGTAGGTGTACCCAATGAAGTGGCCACTCAATGTATAGAATTTTTCTCCTTAAAAGATTTAAATGTTGACATTGCTCTACATGCAGAATAACTGTACATTACTACAGGATATCTCGTAATCTGCCTTCGGCAGGCGAAGGCAGATTACGAGAAATCCTTGGCAAAAGATGCTAAGAAAAACAGCAAGGATTTCTTTACTTATATAAACTCTAAAAGGAAGGGGATGAATCTGATCGGTCCACTTGACATCGATGGTTCGACTGTTGATGATCCTGCTCAGATAGCAAACAAACTGAATGAGTATTTTGCATCTACATTCACACGTGAGGAATTATTAAGGTTTGAAAATGGAAGAAGGTTATCAAATTGTAGCAAGATACTTAATGATTTTGTAATAACTGAGAGCAAAGTGGAAGAGAAATTGTTGAAGTTAAACGTAAGAAAAGCACCTGGGGTGGATGGGATCTATCCAGTTATATTAAAGGAGACGGCAAAGCAACTAAGCAAACCCTTAGCCATAATTATGAGAGCATCCTTGGACTCCTTGCCACTACTACTACTACTATAGTTTACTATCTGCATCTGAACCTTCCCTGCTATATTAGTCCAATAAAAGAATGCAGACAAACTAAAATAAGCTGTAATAATGAGTTGGGAAATAAAAAAAAGAAGGAAATGTTGAATTTGATATAGTAAAAATTGGACCATAAACTAAAGACACAGCATGAGATTATTCCCAGATGAGTAATGCATCCAAAGAATAAATCAAATTTTATAGTGGGTATATGTTTTTTTCAAGGTGGGTATATATATTTTTTTAATCCCTTTAATACCTTGAGGTTATAGCTTATATAAGTTTAAGTGTTTGGGTTTCTTTCATTGATGTAGTATACCTGAGGAAGGTAAAATTTTGGCACTGCTAAAGACAATGATTTACTGGTTAGAATTATTCTGCACTCAAGAGAAACTCAATATTTGAAACATTACACTGGGCAACAGCTAAAATGTTTCAGTAATAAAATTAGACAGTTTCAACTAATATTAATGTGCTAAATATGAATATGACAATTAAAATAGATTAGCTTTATTTTGATGATATTACACATGTCACTTTCAGCACATTTTTGGTCGATTTTTGGGGAAATTTGGCCTGAGGTACAGTTTGTGTGACAACATTTCAGCCATTAGTTCTGAGCCACACTATTTCTTGTCTAAATTTGTCAGTCAGTTTGAGCCAGGCTTCTATCCATGCTACACTTGTTATTGTTGACTGAGCAAGAACTTAAAATTTAGCATGCTATGCAAGTAGTAGTAGTAATGCCAAATGATGCAAGAAAGCAAGCTTACATAGCAGCAGCCAAAAAAAAAAAAAAAAAAACAGTTCACCCATCCATACACTCCAAGAATTTGTCTAGTTCTCCCTTGAATTTATTCAACCTATCCACTTCCACAGCTGCAGATGGAAGACTATTCCAACAATCAACCACCCACTGGCTGAAGGCCAACTTCTGCACATCTATCTTGCAACCATCCTATGGAAAGAGCCTTCAGATTACATAACGGACTGTCATTTTTGTATGGTGCCACCCCTTCAGCAGGGATTTCCAAGAAGAAAACGTGAACCATAAGCTTCCTGAATGTACCATCTGCTATTTGACCAGTACCCCATGCAGAAGGACTTCCTCTTCATGAGCAAATATGTTTTAAAATCTGATGAAGAGTCAAGTGATATGGCCGAGATAAATCATCTGAACCATCCACATCAACAAACAGATTCTGATTTTATTTCCAATTTCCCCTCTTCAGAGCCACACAAAATTACGTAAAATGAAATGATCTTATCAGAGATCTTGATTTACCAAAAAATAAAGCAGAACCTTTAGGCTCAAAACTGCAACAGTGGAACTCCTCCAAGATAATGTTAAAGTGTCTGTATACCAGTGCCACCAAAAGGATTTAACCCAGTTTTTTAAAATGGAAAATAACTTTTTTGCCTGCACTGATATCAATGGTTTAATGGACTCACTTAATACTGACCACAACCCTCAAGACTGGAGACACTTCACAGATCCTTCTAAATTGATTTTAAAAGCAGTGCTACTACATAATGGCAAGATACTACCATAAATTCCAATATGCCATGTAGACCATATGAAGGAATCATACAATAACATGAAGCTTCTTATTGAATCCATCAACTACAAGTACAACCAATGGCAAATTTGCAGTGACTTAGAAGTTATTGTCATACTGTTAGGAATGCAGCAGGGAAACACAAAATTTTTGCTGTGTTCTTTGCAAATTGGCCAGTAGAGCATGGTCTTCTCATTACACAAGAAAAGGCTTGCCATCAAGGCAATCACTCAATCCTGGGATAAAAAAAGCCCATTACAGTTCACTAGTTGAGACAAGCAAAATCCTGTTACATCCCCTACACAAAAATTGGGACTTATTAAAAAGATTTGTTAAGGCCATGGATCAAGATGGACCAGCTTTCAAATACCTCGATGAAAAATTTCTAAGACTTAGTGACGCCAAAATAAAGGCGTGTTCATTGGCCCAGAGATACAGAACCTTCTCACGGACAAAAACACTTTGACCAGATCCTCCATGGTGATGAGAAAATGACCTGGGATGTTTTTAAACTTGTACTAACAAACTTTCTGGGAAACAACAAATCAGATAATTATAAACAGCTTGTGAGAAACCTTCTATCATCATACCATAAATTAGGCTGCAACATATTAAAAATACTTTCTTCACTCCTATTTGGATTATTTCCAGGCAATTGTGGTGCATTAAATGATGAGCATGGCAAGAGATTCCATCAGGACATCTCGGCAATGGAGAAATGATACCAAGGCAAATGGAACTCTACAATGCTAGTTGACTATTGCTGGACTGTGACAAGAGATGCCCCAGATATGCGGTATCAATGACAAATGACAGGCAAAGAAGAAGAATGAAATGTGAATCAAGTGATTTTATGTATTTTGCTGATCAATATGATTTAATATTTTTTCCAATAACTAAAAATGTGTCAATTCTTATCATTTTAAACTGTTTTATAAAGTTTTTATAATATAACATGTTTTTCTATATAAGATATATTAAAACAGTACAGTGCATGTTCTTTATTTATCCCATTTTACATCTACCTACTGTATTTAACAGAATATAAGACAAGCAGGTATTTTTAAAACTTGAGCAAAATAAAATTTTTAATGCTGATTTCTCAACTCTGCACATACAAAAAATACAGAAAAAATACTTTCATCAAAGAAACAAAAAAATATTGAAAACTTGTCCAGTGTTATTTATTCGTGTTGCAATTTATGTCATTAAACTTAATAACAATAAAGATCAATGTTTTTTTTACTTAAATCTTCAAATATATATACAGACATACTATAATTCGGAAGGAAGTCAAATCATCACTTTGGATTTTTTGTCTGGAAAGCAATTCAGAGAAATTTACATGGTTATTTATCTTGTGCAATCAAACATGCATGTTTAAATATTTGCTTGAGATTCCACATTAGTACTTCTAGTGTAGAACTATTTATTATTTTTTTTGTTTGAAAGAAGTGCCGTCACATATAACATGCACCTACTGTTTGGAAAGGCCCAAGTTTGAATACTATCAATGTGCATGGTGGTGGTGGTCACATATGGTACAAGAAAAAAACCCTCCTACATCACCTGTCCATCCCCTCCAATAATTTGTCTAGTTCTTTCTTGAATTTATTCAAACTATCCACTTCCACAACAGCAGATGGAAGTTTTTTCCAACAACAACCCACTGACTGAAGGCAAACCTCTGGACATCTATCCTGTAACCATCCTTCCTCAATTTGAATTTATATCTCCTCATTCGTGTAGTCTGTGCAAGAGAAAGAATCCCATCAGCACTGAGCTTGCTCAATTCATTCACACCCTTAAACTCCACAATCAGATCACCTTGCAGGTGCCTAGTCTCCAGATGCAATTGCAGAACTGAAGCCTTTCTTGTTAAGCTCACCCTTTCATTCCCTTCACCAATCTCACTGCCCTTCTCTGTACTCATTCCAG
The DNA here is from genome assembly GCF_048544385.1 of Mastigoproctus giganteus. NCBI lineage: Eukaryota > Metazoa > Arthropoda > Arachnida > Uropygi > Thelyphonidae > Mastigoproctus > Mastigoproctus giganteus. The sequence goes on from NC_143581.1 coordinate 183,146,189, forward strand.
CAGACCTACATCCTTCCTAAAATGAGGCTTCCAGACCTGTATGCAGTGTCGAAGGTGCAGCCTAACCATTGCCTCATATAGCACGATAGTCACTTTCTTATTCCTGCTAGCAAAGTTCCTGTTTATCATTGACAAAACTCCATGAGCTGTCCTGGCTGCTTATCTGCATTGCTCAGAGAACTTCATATCATTGTCATACCATCAGTGTGGCCACTCAGTGATTATTTTCATCCCGAGACTGAATTAGTCTCAGGAAGATGTATAGGGCTTTTTCCACGGATTCATGTTTTTCACCATTCAAAACAAACAATTTGACCATTAAAACCCATACGAGCTATCATATTACAAAGAAATATCTACCTATTTAACTTACAAAATCAGCTGGATATCATCATTCTTCTCTTTCTTGGTGATTCCTTTCTACTTCTCTCTCTTTCTCAGGGTAACTTGGGAATTTTTTTTTTTTTTTTTTTGGCTGGTGCAGCATAAGCCTCAGGCTTCCTTGCACCACAGGACTAATAATAATAATAATAATAATTAGGGTTGCCACATATCAGGCTTAAGCAGATAGTCTGGTTTTCCGAAAAAGCATCCCTTTACAGATGTCAGTTGTCTGGCTTTCCAAGTTGATATAAAATAAACAAATTCAAGTGAACAGTTTATGGCAGTTCTGTCAGATTCCTCCAAGTTAGGCTCATTCTGAGTGTATTTATTCTAAAGTTTGTCTTCATGCAATTTCTTTCTTTTGGAGTACAGTGCATATCAACTGTCAATTGATGCTTTCACATACACAGTGTAGTCTCCTTTCTGTTCGAACCACAGCAATTGCATGCACTCTCACGTGTCAAGTGTATAATATAATGGTTAGCAAGCTTTACATTACTGCTAAGTGTTATACAGGGTTGTTAAAATTAAAGTATCCATATGTATAGGGCTCTGGAGTGAGTTCTAAGGCTTGTACTGAAGAGAAATTTGGACAACAGGTACAATAAACAATGCGCTCGCCATTTATTGGAAAAAAAAATTAGTTAAAAATTTTTGTCACTATATGGTGCTGTGGCAATACAAATCACTTGAACAGCACTACGATTGTTCAATGTGACCTCTATTTTTGTAAACTACAGTTTCCATTCGAAGAACAGCATTTTTTACAGCAGAAAGTAACATGTCAACTGGAATAGCCAGCACATGACTTCTAATGCTGTCCTTCAGATCTGCCAGAATTTGACATCCTTCCCTATACACCTGGTTCTTCAAAAAACCCCACAACCAGAAGTCGCATGGGGTGAGGTCCACTGATCAGGGTGGCCAAGATGTGTGGAAACAACGGCTGATGACCCATTTTTCTGTAAAATGTTGCTTTAGCAATCTTTGGACACAACGGTGGGTGTGGTGTGGCGCACCATCTTGCATGAATATGGTATCCTGAAGGCACCCACGTTGATGCAGCTCTGGTATTGCGGAATTTGCCAACGTTTCATAATATTGTTGTCCAGTGACGGAGCAGGTGCGGGGTCCAGTCTGTGTTACCTGTTCAGAAAAATATCGCCCAATCATCAATGTGGCCATAAATCCACACCACACTGTCACTTTTGGAGAATGCAATGGGATCTCTTGGATAACTCGAGGGTCTCCTGTTGCCCAAATGCAACAGTTGTGCATATTCACTTGTCCATTTAAGCAGAAGTGGGCTTCATCACTCCAAAGGATGTTCCATGGCCAAGTGATATCCACTGTCATTCACACCAGAAACTGAAGTGCGTTTGTGAAACAAATATCTGCATCACCATGCTTTAGCTGCTGTAGCATGTGCATCCTGTAAGGATAGTACCACAACACCTGACACATTACTAGTCTTACAGTGAAAAAATGCATGTCCACTTCACGAGAAACAGCTGACACACTTGCACTACCATATGGAGATTGACTTGATAAATCCACGACAGCCATAGCCGCATCTTCAACATGAGAGGAGTCCACTCGTTTTCAACCTCTACCTGGTTGAACACCAAGAAGTCCTGTTGCTTCAAATTTTGCAGACAGCACAAACAGTCATAGGTTCACACCTTCTGCACTTCTGACACTGAATTCTCTGATAGCCCCAGCTGCATTTTTGCTGTTCTGATAGTACAATTTCACTAATAGTGCCTTTTCCTGCAATGTTGTTGGCATTGCTGCTGTAGTGCAGGCAAACATCTACTGTATGATTTTGAAGAGACTGCTTTGCTTTTATTAGTATTAGTAGAGGCATATGATGCAAGAAAGCAAGCTTATGCAGAATCAGCCAAAAAAAAAAAGAAAGAAAAACCCACTTCCATTTCACCCCTCCATTCATTTGAAATACCTGTCCAGCTGAGCCTTAAATTTATTTAGGCTATCAACTTCCACAACAAAGGACGGAAGTCTGTTCCACCAACGAACTACCCGCTGGCTAAAGGCAAATTTCCACACATCTATCCTTACTCAACCTGAATTTATGCCCTCTCAGGTGATTATTCTGAGCAAGAGGAAGAATCCTATCAGCATCGAGCATGCTCAAACCATTCAAGGCTTTATACACCTCTATCAGATCATCTCGCCGGTGCCTAGTCTCCAGACACTGTAATATACAAAACGTAAGCCTTTCTTCGTAAGAGCAACCCTTTGTTCCATTCACTAATCTTGTTGCCCTTCTCTGTACTCGTTCCAGCAGCTCTACATCCTTCTTGAAATGAGGCCTCCAGACCTGTATACAGTACTCAGAGTGTGGCCCGACCATTGACAAGGGAATAATCACCTCTTTATCCCTGTTGGAAAAATTCCTGTATATCATTGACAAGACACCATGAGCTACTCTTGCAGCCCGTCTGCACTGCTCAGAGAACTTCATATCTGTCTGCACAATTACCCCCAGGTCCTTTTCATTCTCTACCACTGTCAGTGTAGTACCACAGAGTTGATACATTGCTCTGAGGTTGCTGTTTCCCATATGTAGTACTTTACATTTGTCAATGTTAAACTTCATTTGCCACCTCTCAGCCCATCTGCTCAACCTTTCCAGATCCTGTTGCAGCAGCATAGCGTCAGTAGTGTCCTTAACAACCCTGCCAACCTTTGTATCATCTGCAAACTTGGACATTAAGCTTGATATACCATCATCAATATCATTTATAAATACAGAAAACAATAATGGATCCAACACTGAACCCTGAGGGACTCCACTAATAACATTAGTCCACGATGAGCAGTGTCTACTGATTACCACTCTCTGTCTTCTCCCCCTCAACCATCCCTTTATCCATAGCAGCAATTTGCCTCCAATGCCACACTGCTCCAATTTGTGCAGCAGTCTTCCTTGTGCAACAGTATCAAAAGCCTTTCTAAGATCCAAATATATAATATCAAAGTTATTCCCTACATCCAGTTCTTTTGTGACTGCATCATAGTATCCAATCAAAGTGGTCAGGCAATTATACAGTACAGTAGAGCTGAGTAGTGGCACTGTGGCTATAACTTACTTTATTTGCATATGTTATGTAACGTAAGTTATGTGCTATTCAGTCACACAGTGCCATATGGTGACAAATTTTGTAACTAATTTTTTTTTCCAATAAATGGTGAGTGCATTCTTTATTGTACCTGTTGTCCAAATTTCTCTTCAGTACGAGCCTTAGAACTTGCTCCAGAGCCTTCTACATAGGGATACTTTAATTTTAACAACCCTGTACTTAGTGTTTTATTGTTTACTGTGTGCCCATATTAAAAATGCCGAAATGATCAGCATCATACTCAGAACTATAGGTAAAAGAATACCCTTGAGTGAAAATCAGTAGCAAAGGTCAACATTATGCATACTGTTTATTGTTGTTGCTATTTGGTTTTTAGGAGCATTAGCAACTAAGGCCATATTGCTCCGGGAGATGCGGTGGTCATACCCTGACCTTTCCGCATCCTCCGTATTTGGTGGTGACGGGCTCGAACCCCGGTCTAATCAAGAAGAATGTGCTACGCACTGCTGCTCCTTCCCACCTGGCTACGGAGGCGCCTTACTACTACTACTGTTTATTGTTTAGGTGCCATACTGAAGTATTAAATAAAGGAAATGATGACTTTATCAAGCACTGTAATTGAAAAACAAGCTGGATCAAAGAAATACATCAAATTTTCATAACATAGTTGTTTTTTAAATATTATATATTTCCAAAATATTAAAAAAATTTTTATAATTATTGTTATATTTCCAAAATCCATATTTCATACTGAAAAAACTGACATCCTCCTTTTTGGATTTAGGGTTTCCAGGTTTCTGATCTCTGAGCTTGCTGTCTGGTGAGCAAATCAAGTAAATATCAGACTTGTGTTTGGTATTTGCTCAATTTGTTTGTTTAAAATTTGTAACATAAATTTTGCATCCATTGCAGCTGTTTAGGCTGAATTGTATTCTGTAATTTTTACTTTTCTCACATAGCTAAAATAATAAAAGTTCAGTGAAATTTCAATTTCTATGGACAGAAAATAAAAGTTTTTCTGTTGTATCTGTGATACATTTGCACATCTCCAATCTGTCGGGACTTCCCCTGAGTCCAAGGATGCTCACATAACCCCAGGGGATCACATCTGGTGGGTATGGGCTTGGCAAACCCAGGGTCCTGAGCTGTATATCATTATTCTTCTCTTTCTTGGTGATTCCTTTCTACTTCTCTCTCTCTCTCTCTCAGGGTAAATCAGTAATTTTCTTTTTTGGCTGGTGCAGCATAAGCCTCAGGCTTCCTTGTACCATATGGCTGATAATAATAATGTCATTATTCATGGTTCCAGTTTTTGTGGGTCACCTGGAAACCCTAAGAAGAATTGGCAACTACCTGCACTGGTCCTATATTGAGAATGTACTTAATTAAATTCTGTCATTAAGAAAATTAGTATTTCTCCCCCCCCCAAAAAAAAAATATTTTTGTTATCAATAAAAATGTGATTAATGATGAATTTTGGGTTGAATATTCCTGTATACCAATTATGCTCTTTACTAGAATTAAGTTTTTCTCCCCTTTAAATAAGCAATAAGCAAATGCTTTTGTCATTTTTATAAATATTTTTCGCCAGACATATATTCATATTATATACAAGGAAACAGCTCATGGCACCTTGCATTAGTGTATGCAAGATATGCTGCTAAAGTCTGAACAATGGAAGGAACTAAGCAACCCAGTGACCTATAATAATAGCAATTAAGCCTAAGTATAATTATTCTTTGCCTAAAAACAAAATTTCTGATTTGGTGGTCTGCAACTTAACCTCTTGACGTTTAATCTATATCTCTTATGTTTTTGTTAGATCTGAGAAAGAACCTCCTGTTCCCAAAGCATTTAGTTTAAAAAATATACATATATATATATTACACCACGGTGTAAATACAATTTTTTACCCTTCCAAAACATACCATACAAGACTAAGGGGTGGTTATCAGCAGTATCCATTGGGCACAGCTCCAAGGTCCTATGAAAAATTTTTAAGAAATCCTAGATGACTCAAAAAAAAAACTCCTGCTTATAATTTGCTTTAACTGAATTACATTACAAGAGCTTTTTATTACAATAATATAAATGTTGAAGACTTATAATAACATTATGGAACCTATACATTTTAAACAATGCAAATATTTATATCTTTATCTATGTGGGCCCACAATTACAAGAATGCTTAGAGCTTACAAAGACTTTAATCTGCCCTGGGCAAGTAGATGAACCAACACCAAAACCTTTACAATTACTTGTCAAGTCTTTAAAAGGGCAACCTTTTCACAATGGATAAAACCTGGCACTTGCAGTATGAGCCATTGCAGTCCTCTGGTTTCGGTGCTGGATCCATTGTTGTTTTATGTATTTATTAATGATATCGATGAAGGTATATCAGGCTTAATGTCCAAATTTGCAGATGACACAGGGTTGTTAATGATAGTAAAGATAATATGTTACTGCAACAGGATCTAGAAAAGTTAGGTAGATGGGCTGAGAAAGGGCAACTGAAGTTTAATATTGACAAATGCAAAGTACTGCATATGGGTGGCAGTAAACCAAGAGAAACGTACCAACTGTGTGGTACTACACTCAGGGAGGTGGAGAATGAAAAAGACCTGGGGATAATTGTGCAGTCAGATATGAAGTTCTCTAAGCAGTGCAGACAGGCTGCCAGAGCAGGTTATGGAGTTTTGTCAATGATATATAGAAATTTTGCTAGCAGACAAGGAGGTGATTATACCTTTGTATAAAGCAATGGTCAGACTAAACCTTGAGTACTGTGTACAGGTCTGGAGGCCTCATTTTAGGAAGGATGTAGAGTAGCTAGAATGAGTACAGAGAAGGGCAACAGGATTGGTGAGAGGAACAAAGGGATTCTCTTATCAGGAGAGGCTTAAATTCTGTCAGTTGCAGCATCTGGAGACTAGGCACCTGCGAGGTGATCTGATTGAGGTGTATAAGGCCTTGAATGGTTAGAGTAGGCTCAATGCTGATGGGATACTTCCGCTTACTCAGACTAAGAACCTGAGGGGGCATAGATTCAAATTGAGGAAAGATAGTTGTAGAATATATATGCTGAAGTTTGCTTTTAGCCAGCGGGTAGTTGATTGCTGGAAATGATGCAAGAAAGCAAGCTTATATAGCATCAGCCAAAAAAGGGAAAAAAAAAAAAAAAAACCCTTCAAATTTCACCCATCCACTCGCTCCAAATGTTTGTCTAGTTATGCCTTGAATCTATTTAAGACAGACAACTTGAGTAGTTGAGACCCGTTAAATTTACGGGTCTCGACTACTCAAGTTGTCTGTTCAACATTGTCTAATAAAGTTTCGAGACTTTAGGACCTCTAATTTTTTTACACTATGTGATATATTAAAGTGATCAGACATCCCGGATTTAGGTCGTTTCCCCGCATTGCATTGTATCGCTGAAAATGTCAGAGATTGGACATGTAGCTTCCATGCTTTTATTATAAATCACGATTTTGCATTTTTTTATTTTATTCTGCATCCTTACGACATATTTTGTCTCATAGATGGGGCAAGTGAGCACACCCAGGGTCCTGAGCTGGATATCATCATTCTTCTCTTTCTTGATGATTCCCTTCTACTTCTCTCTCTCTCTCTCTCTCAGGGTAACTCTGAAATTTTGTTTTGGCTGGTGCAGCATAAGCCTCAGGCTTCCTTGCACAATATCGCTAATAAAAATAATAATTGCAATTTTGCTAATACTTCTGAAGAACTGTACAAAGAAATAGCAAATAATGATAATGAAGAATTATTAAAAAATATTCACTCCGCAGAAAAATATATTTAATTATAGTATTTTTATTGTTAAAAGAACTATGTATTATTATTATTTCACAGAAATACCCATATGATGTGGTATTTCTGTGTAATAAAAAAACAAATACAGGCTATATTTGTTTTTTGATATGAAAACATATGTAGCGGCAACCCACAATGGAAGTAACTGAAGTTTAGCAATGACGTCACACTACCCACGCGACTGATGAGAAATGTGATGTGAAATAGTAATAGTAGTGGCATGTGATGCAAGAAAGCAAGCTTATGCAGCATGAGCCAAAAAAAAAAAAAAAAAATCACACCATTCCCTCCAAATGCCTGTCCAGTTCCTCCTTAAATTTATTCAACCTATCAACTTCCACGACAGATGGAAGTTTGTTCCAGAAATTAACCACCCGCTGGCTAAGGGCAAATTTCCGCATATCTATTCTACATCTGTCTTTTCTTAATTTGAATTTATGCCCCCTTAGGTTTGTAATCTGAACAAGTGGAAGGATCCCATCAGAATTCAGCGTGCTCAACCCATTCAAGGCCTTATACACCTCAATCAGATCACCGCGGAGGTGCCTAGTCTCCAGCCACTGCAATTTGCAGAACTCAAGACACTCTTGGTAAGAGGATTCCTTCATTCCCCTCACCAATCTTGTTGCCCTTCTCTGTACATGCTCAAGCAAATCGACATCCTTCCTAAAATGAGGCCTCCAGACCCGTACGCAGTACTCAAGGCGTGGCCTGACCATCGCCTTATACAGAGGGAAAATCACCTCCTTTTCCCTGCTAGCAAAATTCCTATATATCATTGACAAAACCCCATGACCTGCCCTGACAGCCTGTCTGCATTGCTCAGAAAACTTTATATCTGACTGCACAAATACTCCCAGATCTTTTTCATTTTTTACCACCTCAAGTGTAGTACCACACAGTTTCCCTTTCCCTTTTCCCTTTCTCTTTTCTTTCCCTTTTCTCTCGGGTTACTTCTACTCATATGCAGTACTTTGCATTTGTCAAGGTTAAACTTCAGTTGTCACTTCTTAGCCCATCTGCCCAAATTATCTAGGTCCTGTTGCAGTAGCACACTGCCATTACTGTCATTAACAACCCTGCCAACCTTTGTATCATCTGCAAAATTTGACACTAAGCCTGATATACCTTCATCAATATCATTGATAAATATACAAAACAACAGTGGACCCAACACCGAACCCTGTGGGACTCCACTAATAACATTAGTCCACGAAGAGCAGCACCCATTGATTACCACCCTTTGTCTTCTCCCACTTAACCATCCTTTTATCCATTGTAGCAACTTACCCTTAATACCATTCTGCTCCAATTTGTACAATAGTCTTCCATGCGCAACAGTGTCAAAAGCTTTCCTGAAATCCAAATATATGATATCAAAATTATTTTTTGCATCCAGTTCCTTTGTAACCACATCATAATAACCAATCAAATTTGTCAGACGAGACTTTCCCTTAACAAACCCATGCTGTGTCTGAATTATTGATGCAGTCTTGGCTAGATGATCCTGCAATGGATCTTTAACTAGTGACTCCATTATTTTACCCGGAACAAAAGTTAAACTAACTGGTCTATAATTACTCGTGTCACCCTTAGATCTCCCTTTGCGAATTGGGGATACATTTGCACATCTCCAGTCCGTGGGAACCTCCCCTGAGTCCAAGGATGCTCTCATAATTATGGCTAAGGGTTTGCTTAGTTGCTTTGCCACCTCCTTTAATATAACTGGATAGTTCCCATCCACCCCAGGTGCTTTTCTTATGTTTAGCTTCAACAATTTCTCCTCCACTTTGCTCTCAGTTATTACAAAATCATTAAGTACCCTGCTACAATTTGATAACCTTCTGCCATTTTCAAACAATAATTCCTCACGTGTGAATATAGATGCAAAATACTCATTCAGTTTGTTTGCCATCTGAGAAGAATCATCAACAGTCGAACCATCGATGTCAAGTGGACCAATCAGATTCATCCCCTTCCTTTTAGAGTTTATATAAGTAAAGAAATTCTTGCTGTTTTTCTTAGCATCTTTTGCCAAGGTTTTCTTGTAATCTGCCTTTGCCTGCCTAAACTCCTTTGTGACCTGATTACAGACTAACTTATATCTGCCACAGGCTTCTGAGTCGCTTGATAATTTATATGCATCCCATGCATTTTTCTTCTGTTACGAGTCTCATTAGTTCATTTGATAACCATTTAGGCCTAAACCTTGAACAAAATTTCTTAATAGGTATGAAACTTTTAGTAGATCCACGATTAATTCCTTGAATGCTTCCCACTTAGAAGGTAAAATTAAATAATTTTACTGAATAGTAAAATTAAAGCGATGGAATACGGTAGCCTTGTGGCAATGTTGCCGGCTTGCTGAGAGCTGATCGAGGGTCGATTCCAGCTGCTACCCCTATGGGAATTTTCCCAGGGGCATCGAGTTTGTTATCTCAAACCGTGGTCGTGAGGTTTTTCACCGGGATTGACTCCGGTTTTCCCCTTACAACAGACAAATCGCTTTTCGCGATTATGGGTACACGAAATTTTTATTATTATTAGCCATATGGTGCAAGGATTTTTTGGGTAGAGTTAGGGCCGCGTAGACTAAACTCTGCAGCGTTTTTTCTGCGGACTTTACTCATGAGGGAAGGAGGCTAGTGGGGCAGCCGCGCCACCATCAATTACAGAGGTGGGTTGCGGGCAGTCTATTTAACAGTCATTCTGCTCCTTAAAAAGAATGCATTGCATGCACTAATTTCAACTGCAGCCAAAATCCATCGATTAAAATACGAATAATTATGCTGTTCAGCAAAAATCAATCAATTTTCAGCAGGTGTGCACCTGCTGAAAAATATAAGTTCATTACAAAGGGGGGAAGGTAGTCAATGTGCGTCGAGAATTTCATTTCAGGCGCGGTAGCAAGCGCTAATAATTCACAATTTAAAAGAAAAAAAAAGCACTGTTTATGCGCGAAGAGTGAAAATTTCGTTTCTGCGCATGTCAGCAAGCATAATATCCAGTGCTTCAGCTACGATATATGGATAGCCCATGTGATATATATTCCAAAAGAAAATAATTGGTGTGAAAATAGGAAGGGTCGACAAATCTTTCTTACAGAGCGAAATATAATATTTCCTTAAAATCCATCCACTGGGAAGTGCTATTGCGTGCAGACGAACGGACAAATAAATAATAATTGTATCATTTCTATTAATCCGATTTTAATGATATTTGGAATGCTCAACATATCTTTCTAAAAGGTCCAAATATAAATTTCATGAAAATCCGTAATACAATTGAGTTGTTACATGCTATGGGGCAGCAGGCGTAAACCAGATCCTTAGTACCACAGAGTAGTAAGATATATTATTACTCTGTGTGCTTAGTACAGTATTCCAATGCGGCACATATTTGTGTGTGTGGGGGGGGGGGGTTTATAACACACTAGAAACAATATACGCATTTATTTATTTTTTTATTTATAAAAAATATTCATATACAAAATATAAATTAAATACATATATTTCTTTGAACTAAACAAAAAAAATCACATTGCTTAAAGCCCATCATGTCCATTGCGTTGCTACGAAAGCGCACTTGTTAGAGGATTTTGTAAGCTAGCCTCGAAATCTAGAGATAGCAGTTATGTCGAGGTTGATACATAATGCTTGAATGTGTTTTGTGGCTATGAATGGTGCTTATTTATACCGTGAGTAATTTTGATAAGTTGGCTGTCTAACGATGGAAAAAAAAAAGTAGTAATAGCAGAAATTATTTTTTTTATCGTAGTCTTTAAGATAAATTTATTTTTTTGCAGTTCTCTCTCAGGCGCCGCTGCTTCGTATTAATTGAAGGTCGCATGTTGTATTTCCAACCAGAGTTTAGCAGCACTGTGACAGCATTATTATTATTATTATTAGCCATGTGTTGCAAGGAAGGCTGAGGCTTATGCTGTACCGGCCAAAAAAAGTTTCCGTGTTACTCTGAGAGCGACCGTAAAAGCCCCAAACCGCTGCACTAGCCAACTGAGAGGGTAGTGGAAGAGAAATTGTTGAAGTTAAAACTTCATTTCTTTCGCATAATTATTCATTTAGTGTTAGTATCAGCAACGTGATGCAAAGAAGCAAATCTTATACAACACCAAGCCAGCTTAAAAAAAAAAACACCCTTCTCTTAATTTCCCCATTCATTCTAATAACGCGTTCAACTCTTCCTAAAATGTATCCAAACTCCCCATCTCCACAATGTTAGGTGGAAGTTTATTCGAACAATTGATTACTCTTTAAATGAAAGCGAATTTTCGCAAATCCATTTTGCAACTACCTTTTTTTTTTTTTTTTGTATTATTATTATTAGCCACATGGTGCAAGGAGGTTTGGGGCTTGTGCTGCACTAGCCAACTGAGAGGGTAGTGGAAGAGAAATTGTTGAAGTTAAAAATAAAAGGCCCCTGGGGTGGATGGATCTATCCAATTACATTAAGGAAGGCAACAAGGAGGTAAGCAAACCATAATTATGAAAGCATCCTTGGACTTTTGAGAAGTCCCCAAGGACTGGAGATGTGTGAATGTATCCCCAATTCACAAAGGGGGATTAAAGGGTGATACAAGTAATTACAGACCTGTTAGTTTAAGTTCTGTTCTAGGGAAAATGAAGAAGTCACTGGTTAAATTATTTTTTTATTTTATTTAAATTAAATATTTTAGTTAAATTATTTATGTGGTTACAAAGGAGCTGAATGCAAAAAATAGTTTTGATATCATTTTCTTGGATTTCAGGAAAGCTTTTGATACTGTTGCACATGAAAGACTACTGTACAAATTGAAGCAGTATGGTATTAAGGGCAAGTTGCTACAATGGATAAAAGGATGTTGAGTGGGAGAAGACAAGAGTGGAAATCAATGGATGCTGCTCTTCGTGGACTGATGTTATTAGTGGAGTCCTCCAGGGTTTGGTGTTGGGTCCACTGTTGTTTTGTATATTTATCAATGATATTGATAAGTTTGAAATTTATCATATGCACATTTAATGGCTTGGATGCTTTTGCACTTCTTGTTATTATTTTTTGCTGGATATTTTTCCTCATTAATGTTTTGAATAATTCTGTGTTCTTCAAACTAACACAGTATCCCAGAGATGGGTTATTGTAGGTACATTTTATATTGACATTACCATATATGTGTAACATCTAATATTTTCATACTCTGTACCATTTTAGAATGACTTACTTTCTTCAGCTGTTAGTTGATTATTCACTACACTCAGTGGGTCACCAGTTAATCTGCAACGTAATGAAAACTTATTAAACACCGAATTCTTTATTTTAGCTTTAAAATGAGCAGTCTTTTGTTCAAATTGGTCATTCTCCCTACAAAATATGGCTTTAAAAAAATTATATATATATATTCTTACTGAAGACTATAAAAATATTTGGTAAAGTTTACCGTAATGGGTACCTGTCAGGTGTGCAATGTTAATGCTAATGCACATAGGGCAATTAAGCATTATACGTGCATGAAATTATATTAGTCAGTTTTATTTAATGGTATCTATCTGTAGAGAATTAGGTGTATAAGGACCAAACTAACAAGTTAGTAAAAGTAAACTAGCTTTAGCCTGGAATGCCTCTATAAAATTATATTAATGGAAATTAAAATAAAAAATGATGATGAACAATGAAAATAACAACAAAAAAATGATAATAAACAATGAAAATAAAATTACATCCCTTGTAACATTCTTCCACTTGGTCATCGGTCTGCTATAGACTGATGACCAAGTGGAAGAATGTTATTTTCATTGTTTATTATCATTTTTTATTGTTATTTTCATTGTTCATCATCATTTTTTATTTTTATTTCCATTTTTAATATAATTTTATATAGGCCTTCCAGGCTAAAGCTAGTTTATTTTTACTAACTTGTTAGTTTGGTCCTTATACACCTAATTCCCTACAGATAGATTCCATTAAATAAAATTGACTGATATATATATATATATATATATATATACACACACACACACACACACACACACACACACACATAGAGGGGTGTTTCAAAAATGGTCAATAATTTAAAGGTGAAAAGTATAAACTAAAATAAGCAAAAAAGTCCCAATGAACATCAGGCTGCAAATGAACTGTTTTTGAGATAATGCACGTTTTCTGTTAAGATCCGCCACTAACTATGGGAGCACTCTGGAAGGTTGGTCTGTATTGCTTGTACACGCTGGATATGGTAGGGATACAGTAATTGGTGATGTAAAATTTGCCACACACTGCTATGACTCAGTACACACTCTTGCAGAGCAACCCTCCTTGTTGAAATTCCTAGATTTTGTTCTATTCTTTCTAACACCCTTTCCTCAACATCAGGTGTTATGCTTCCGGGCCTACCTGCTCGTTCTCTGTGCAAAGCACCTATGTTCTCTCAGGCCCCGATTGATGTACCCTGATGACTGTGCACATGTTGGGCTGCCTTCGCCAGGGAAATGCTTCTTGGTACAAACATGCATCCTCGAGTGCACTGCCATTGGCTTTACCATACATGAAGTGCATGTCCATATACTCTTCGTTGTTGTAACCTCTTTCCATGTTGACTATCTTTTAACAAGTACTGGTATGCCTGCTATGCCTCAGAGCATTGGGAAAGGGAGAGAATGAGCCTAACCTAAACAAACAAGTCAGTGGTGGATCCCAACTGTGTACAGTTCACCTTGTCAGTGGTGGATCCCAACTAGAAATGTGCAATATCTCAAAAATGATTCACTTAAGGATCCATGTTTACTAGTCTTTTTTTTGCATATTGTAGTCTGTACAATTCACCTTTAAATTACTGACTATCACTTTTGAAACACTGTGTGTGTGTGTGTTTAATATGATGATCGTTTCATTTGGTACCTGAAGGGTATGACTTTTACACAGGTAAAAATAACTGTAAAAACATTGGTTCCCAGTATACTAATTTCATACATAGACCACATAGCTTTTGCTATATTAAAATAATAGAAAGTTTGCATTCTTTATACTGTGTAGTAACTTGGCACTTCTTTGTCATTTCATTCAGAGCCACCAGATATTTGCTAATTGAGGCCATCCACAATATGATAAAAAAACCAATAGGTCTTGACACTGACTTCATGTTGATCTGATGTTTTAAACAGAATAGCTTTTTGGCGATGTTATTTGTTTAAAAATAGTGTTTCTCAAGGCAGCCATAGCACTTACTCATAGCATTTGGAATTTTTGCTGACTGAAAAATACACAGAAGGACAAAATTTTCATTTTATTCAAGCCTGGCCAGTTCTGTTGCCCATGCACACCTGAAATCCTTAACAAGAAGTACATGCTATGTACATCCATCACTACTAGCAATAGCAAAGGCTCATGATGTAAGAAAGCAAGCTTAAATAGCATCAGCCAAAAAAAAAAAAAAAAACCCTTATTTCACCCATCCACTTGCTCCAAATGTCTGTCAAGTTCTGCCTTGAATCTATTTAAGCTATCAACTTCTACAACGCCAGATGGAAGTTTGTTCAAGCCATCAACCACCCGCTGGCTAAAGATAAACTTCCGCACATCTATCCTACAACCGTCTTTCCTCAATTTGAATTTATGCCCTCTCAAGTAATTATTCTGAGCAAGAGGAAGAATCCCATCCACATTGAGCATGCTCAAACCATTCAAGGCTTTATACACCTCAATCAGATCAATTCGCAGGTGCCCTAGTCTCCAGACACTGAATTTGCAAAACTTAAGCCTTTCTACGTAAGAGCAACCCTTTGTTCCATTCAATAATCTTGTTGCCCTTCTCTGTATTCGTTCCAACAGTTCTACATCCTTCTTAAAATGAGGCCTCCAGACCTGTATACAGTACTCGAGGTGTGGCCTGACCATTGCCTTATACAAGGGGATAATCACTTCCTTATCCTTGCTAGAAAAATTCCTGTATATCATTGACAAGACACCATGAGCTACACTTGCAGTCCATCTGCACTGCTCAGAAAACTTCATATCTGCCTGCACAATTACCCCCAGGTCCTTTTCATTCTCTACCACTGTCAGTGTAGTACCACACAGTTGATATGTTTTGCCGACCGGGCTAGCCAGGTAGGTAAAGTGCCTGCCTGGCAACCCAAAGGTCGCGGGTTTCGATTCCCGCCTTGGGCTTGGATCACAGTAAAATGCAAAAAAACTTTGGAGGTGCATTATGGCCATAGAAGCTAATGCGCCAACAACTAACAAGGAAAAAAAAAAAAATACGTTGCTCTGGGGTTGCTGTTTTCCATACGTAGTACTTTACATTTGTCAATGTTAAACTTCATTTCCCACCTCTCAGCCCATCTGCTCAACCTTTCCAGATCCTGTTGCAGCAGCATAGCGTCAGTAGTGTCCTTAACAACCCTGCCAATCTTTGTATCGTCTGCAAACTTGGACATTAAGCTTGATATACCGTAATCAATATCATTTATAAATACAGAAAACAATAATGGACCCAACACTGAACCTTGAGGAACTTCACTAATAACATTAGTCCACGATGAGCAGTGTCCATTGATTACTACTCTGTCTTCTCACCCTCAAACACCACTTTATCCATAGCATCAATTTGCCTCCAATGCCACACTGCTCCAATTTGTGCAGCAGTCTTCCATGTGCAACAGTATCAAAAGCCTTTCTAAGATCCAAGTATATAATATCAAAGTTATTCCCTGCATCCAGTTCTTTTGTGACTGCATTATTGTGGAGCAGGTGCACACCTTTTGACAGCCTTCCCTGTGTGTTTTCTTTTATAACAGCACATAACTTTGAGGAGGTTGGAATATTATTTCACTGTCATAATACAGTGAAACATATTTATTTCACTGTATTATGACAGTGAAATAAAACCGAGAAATTTCAAAACAGAGTTTAACCGAAGTTTACTCTTAAAACCGATTTTCTCAGACTTAGGGAAAATAATTAAAATCTTATAACACAGGTATTTATTTTATCTTGTGTAGATTGTACAAATCGTAATCAAATCTTTTAAACCAAATCTATCACCTCTTATAGTAAAAAAAAATAAAAAAATTAAAATGTTCCAAAAAAAGTAACCAGCTTGAGATTATACAAAATTACAAATTGTATTCAAATCCTTTGAATAAAAACTATCTTCTTGTATAGTAAAAAAATAATAATAAGCCCTATAATAATAATAATAAATAAATAAAAATAATGTGAAAAAAAACAGCTTGGGGAAATTACTTTACTATTTATTGCTCAGCTTTTTTCTGAAAATGGTCCTTTAAAAAACACAGTATATTAAGCATTTTTCCTGATAGACTTGATCTTATTTTTGTGTTAAAGAGACCAGTGATCGAAAACACTCTCTCAGATTGGACACTTGTTGGTTTAATGGTCAGCAGTGCTCTATAAACTTTCTCCAGCTTTTCACTTCTACTGCTAGTTGCCTCCAAAATTTTAAATTCTATGCTGATTTCCAATTCACTCGGGTATTTTGAAGGCTCTTCAGTTAATCTCTTTATTACACTATCATACTCTAGCATGAGTGTATCTCCAACATCGGAACTAGACAAGTCTTTGTTTTCTTCTAAGAACAGTTCGTTTATTTTCAGTTTCTTCATTCAACGCTAAGACTCCTTCTGAATGTTTTGCAAATAATCTCTGATAAATCTCTTCAGCATGCTTTTTCAAAACTTGCTTACTTGGAAAATCAAAAGTTCTTGAACCTGAATCTTCTTTCCTAAACTTTTTGGGGTTCTGTAGATAGCTCAGCAAAGCCACAGTTTGGCAATTTCGTCTTGCATTGTAACACTGCAAAAGGCTTTGGTGAAACTTTAAAGTAAATGGGTTTTCTGTTGTATCAAGCTTAGCAAGCAGAAATTCTATTGAAGACTCTGCTTTAAGTAAGTCTGTATCTTCTGAGGTTATAGCCTTCAGAATCATTTCAACTGGTTGCAAAGTTTCACGTAGCAATTCAAGTATTTTCCAGTCATCGTCAGACACAGCTTCAGTTGACAGTACTGCACATAGAGCATTTGGAATGCAATTTTTCAATTTCAAAAATCTCTCAATCATATAGAATGTGCTATCCCATCTAGTCTTGCAATCTAATATAAGTTTATATTCTTTCTTATTAAATTTTGCTTTAACAAAATTTTGTAATATGTCATTTTTGGTAGGCGATTTTCGAAAAAGCTTGCAAATTTTTCTGACTTTGTTAATAGTTGGTGCAATATTGGCCATTGGATTGAAGAAATAAATGAGCTCATCGGTAAAGTCGGTTTGATAAAGCATGCCTTGCTGTCTTTCTTCAACTTCTTCATCATCACTACTTTCTTCATTATTTTCATTGTCTTTGGGAGACTCAGACTGTGGCACCATAAATGATTGCTTTTTCATAAAGTACATCTATAACTGACAGATGTATACAATGGGCTATACATTGTTGATGATTAGGCGTAATTTGCTTGCCAAACTTAATCATCATTGCTGCTCGGTGGTGCAGGCAACAATATCCTCATCCAAGTTCAAACCAAATTCCTTCAAGTGTCCATCCACAATTTGCTCAGTTCTTCTGCTATCAAGTGAACCATTAATCTCAATAAGACTTAACGACCAATGATTGTCTTTTGAATGCACATTTATATTCATATACCTTTTATTTTGTATAGACGTATATTCATCTAGAGTCAATGAATACCGTTACTTTAAAATAAAAAAAAAAAAACATAAAGCAGTTGAACGATCCAGACAAACAAAATAAAATGTGCGTAACAAAAAACTATATTCGAGGGCTAACTAAAAAAATATTTGAATCCGGTTTTAGAAGCTCGGTTTCGGTTTTAACAACTCAATATGAAAACCAGATTTAACCGGTTTATAAAACCGGTTTGCAAGCCCTAGTTGTACACCATGCTGATCTCAAACAACTGAAAGTATCACTTTGCTAGCACTTGGTTGCATCTTTGCCTTTTGGAAGTGGGGGAGGTGAAAAGATGACTCATAATGCCTCAATTTTTTCAACACTCTTTTGTTATAACAGTTATTGTGCATACTGGGATTTCTGCATCATTCACTGAGGTTTTTCCATATTTGAATTGTTTATACCAATGTGCAATAACACTGTAACCCAGTGACCATTTCTTTATGGATTTTTTTTTGGGTTTTTTTCCCTTGCAAAAAGATGAAATGAATCACTGATCTGTATTCCACTTTATCCATTGTGATGTATCACATCATTCAGCATTGATTGCAAAGAAAAAAAAATTAATGGTCAGATTGAAAATTTTGATGTTTGTGTGGTTGCTATAGAGATTTCAAGGTATTAAACAAAAAAATTTCATCTTTCTATCACAACTTCTGGGTGAATATAAATCTTTATTAAACACCCCTTGTAACTCGTACTGTTGTTACTTTCAAAAGTAAACAAAGTAATGAAATATGTACAGTACTGTAAAGATAAATCTTTTCACTTTGTTTTTTTTTTTTTTTATGAAAACCCCAAACACGAAAGGTATCAAAACATATAGTACTTAGTACCGTGCATGGGTTGAAGGAGAAGTATGGGGGGGATGCCGGAAACTTTGCTTTAGAGACTAAACATGGGTTTCACCACTTCAAGCCTCCAATAAGCAAAGTGGTGGTATTTCACCGGTTGATGAAAGTCATCTACCACCTAGGAGTGACTGTCAGAAAATAATACACCAAGTTGGATGTATTATTTTCTGCCCTTTATCACTGTGAATAACTGTTAAGAACTCTTAACTCTAAAACAGTTATGGAAGAAATTCAGCATCTATAAACCCATAAGTATCTTTGATGAAGCCTGTAAAAAAATTTCCTTCAGCTGTATGAATAGTGGCTGGGAAAAAACAGAACTATTGTAGAGCAAATCCAAGCTGAAATTGTGCAATTAGGCAAACAGTTGAGCTTTGGTGATTTGGCAAACGATGTTGTTGAAGAACTGATATTCTCATATGTTGAGGCATTGAAGAATTAATTAAAAAAAAAAAAAACCTCCCTATTTACCCTTCCATTCGTTCCAACTGCCTGTCCATCTCAGCCTTAAATTTATTTAGGCTATCAACTTCCACAACAAAAGATGGAAGTCTGTTCCACCAATCAACTACCTGCTGGCTAAAGGCAGATTTCTACACATCTATTCACCAACTGTCCTTCCTCAGTTTGAATCTGTGCCCCCTCAGGTTCTTAATCTGAGCGAGAGGAAGAATCCCATCAGCATTCAGCTTGCTCAAGCCTTATACACCTCAGCTGTATGAATAGTGGCTGGGAAAAAACAGAACTATTGTAGAGCAAATCCAAGCTGAAATTGTGCAATTAGGCAAACAGTTGAGCTTTGGTGATTTGGCAAACGATGTTGTTGAAGAACTGATATTCTCATATGTTGAGGCATTGAAGAATTAATTAAAAAAAAAAAAAACCTCCCTATTTACCCTTCCATTCGTTCCAACTGCCTGTCCCATATCACCTCACAGGTGCCTACTCTCCAGGTGCTGCAATTTGCAGAACTTAAGCATTTCTTGGTAAGAGCACCCCTTTATTTCCTTTACCAGTCTTGTTGCCCTTCTTTGTACTCATTCTAGCAACTCTACATCCTTCCTAAAATGAGGCCTCCAGACCTGTACACAAGTCTCCCTGTCCCTGCTAGCAAAATTCCTACATACCATTGACAAGACTCCATGACCTGCCCTGACGGTCTGTCTGCACTGTTTAGCAAACTTCATATTTGACTGCACAATTACCACCAGGTCTTTTTCACTTCCCTGAGTGTAGTACCACACAGTTGGTACACTTCTCTTGGGTTATTGCTACCCATATGCAGTACTTTGCATTTGTCAATGTTAAACTTCAGTTGCCATTTCTCAGCCTATTTGCCAACTTATCTAGATCCAGTTGAAATAGCATACTGTCTGTACTGTCGTTAACAACCTGCCAACCTTTGTATCATCTGCAAACTTTGACATTAAACCTGATATACCTTCATCAGTATCATTGATAAATATACACAAAACAACAATGGGCCCAACACCGAACCCTGGGGAACTCCACTAATAACATTTGTCCACGAAGAGCAGTGTCCATTGATTACCACTCTCTGTCATCTCCCACTCAACCATCCCTTTATCCATTGTAGCAACTTACCTTTAATGCCATATCTCTCCAATTTGTACAGCAGTCTTCCATGTGCAACAAGTATCAAAAGCTTTTCTGAAATCCAAGTATATGATATCAAAATTATTTTTGGCATTCAGTTCCTTTGTGACCACATCATAGTATCCAGTGAAATTGGTCAGACAATACCTCCCTTTAACAAACCCATGCTGTGTCTTAACTATTACTGCAATTTTGTCTAGATGATCCTGCAATGCTTGTTTAACCAGTTATTCCATTATTTTCCCGGAAAATAATGGAATCACTGGTTAAATTTCTCCAGCAAAGGATCTTGAATCAGTTTTTGAGCATTTAGAGGGGCAATAAAAGAAATTATTCAAATGATCCCATCCTGAATGAAGTGGTAAGATGAGTAGCAGTTTGAGATTGATGCCGCAGTGTTCTATGGTGAAAAAAAAATAAAGATTCCATTCATCTATCAGTGGACAAATTTTTCACCCCAAAGAAAGATGTATATCCCCGTGGTGCCCTGATAAGACAAAAAACTGCATAAAGGAGTCCTCGGGAAGCAAAATAGATGAAGGTAAGTGTTCATTTGAATAATTTTTAAAAAATGTTTACACAAGTAACAACTTCAAGTGAAGTAAGCCTTTCAGTTTAATTGTATTATTGAATATTTTTAATATTCTTCTAGCAATCTAAATACTGATTTTAAAGGACTTAAAAAAAGGTGTAGATAGTAATATATTTATGGTGCCAATAACTAATTAAGAGAGGGTAATACTAAAATATGGTCCAATTTTTAGATGTTCAGGGATTAATTACCTATTTATAGCATTATTTATGGGGAAATGACCCTTGATATGTATTTTTGCTTAATATCCAACTTCCATAGAACCAGTTAAGGACGTAAATTGAGATACGTCTGTATGCTGTATATGAAAGTACAAGAAAGGGATATAAACTGATTTAGAAATGGAAATTTCATATAAAGTAGGTACAGTTGGACCTCTATATAATGAAATCGGTCGTTCACTTGAAAAAATTTTAAACAGAAATTTTGTTATAAAGAAATATGACCTTTTCAACAATGAAAAATACTAATTCCAACATTCAGAAATATAGTAAAAGATGGGAAATAAGTGGGAATGAATAAATTTTTTAACATTTTAAAACAATTAATTTATTAATACATACATATTAAGAAATGACTTACATGATGCACACAATATATTAGTACACTTTTATGAATTTTGTAAAATATTTGGTTTGCTGTACATCATTTATAAAATGTTCGCATTTGTTTAAATATTCGAATATACTTTCTGGCACATTTTCTTCACACTGAAGGCCTCGATGCCAAGTTTCAAATGCTGCCAACATTTCATGTGGAAAGTTTAATATTGCCCTCATTTTCATCCAGCTCATCATTGATGTTGTCACTGGTTATTATTAGTATTAGCAATGTCCACATGGTGCAAGGAAGCCTATAGCTTATGCTGCATCAGCCAAAAAAAATTAATAAAATAAAATAACACAAAATAATAATAATAAGAGAAAAGGAAATAGACAACCTATGCATTTCCATAGGTAATTATCCAGCTGACCTTTGAATTTCCCCAACCTGTCAGCCTCTACCACCCATGTAGGTAACTTATTCCAGTAACTTATAACTCACTGGCTAAAATAAAACTTCCTGCAATCCAGTCTAAACATCATCCCCCGTAAATTGAAATTATGGCCCTTGTTCTAGAATCATTTATAACCGTGAAAATTTCTCCTTATTCATTTTACTTATGCCTCTGAGCCTTAAACACCTCAATCAAGTCTCCTCTAAGATGCCTAGTTTCCAAGCTCTACAACCCACATATTTGAAGTCTTTCCTCATATGGATGCCCTTTTGCCAATCTCACCAGGCAAGTTACCCATCTTTGGACCCTTTCAAGAAGCACAATGTCTTTCTTTAGGTGTGGTCTCCATACTTGAACACAGTATTCCAAGTGTGGTCTAACAATAGCCTTATATAATGGGATTATGACAACCGTATCTCTACTCACAATTGTTTGATAAATCACTGATATGACACTATGGGCCTTCCTTGCAACCAGTCTACAATGCTCAGAGAACTTCATGTCCATATAATACCCAAGTCTCTTTCCTCCATTACAAGCTTTAGTTCAACTCTGCCATGTGTATTAAGTTATTTTGTGTTACTGTTACCTTACACTTTGCTGGATTAAAGTACTTTGAATACTCTCCAAAATGTTGGAGTCACTCGGATATTCAGCTACTATGACATCGTTAGCAACTCCTAAAAATTCGTCAAGAACAATTTCTCCACTGGTCCAACTTATTGAGCAATCTTGGGAAGAATTCCAAGAGTGCTCAATATCTTGTAGTAGTTCATCCCTCCCATCGCTGTTAATTTCCATATTAGCAAAACCTGCTTTTGTGAAACAATTCTTAATTGTTGTTTCCATCACAACTTGACACTCCACACTTTCACTAATTCTGATATGCACATCTGCAAATCTATAGTTTGGTTTGCTTCTATTTTTAGTATGTGCCTTCAGTAGTGCATCTTCAAATTCTTGATAATGCCTTGGTCCATTGGCTGCAGTTTAGAAGATGAGATATTTGGGAGGAAGAAAACAAGCTTCACACTTGTATGTTTCGAAATTACCAAGTGAGAGTGGGCAGGATAGTTGTCAACGATTGACTAATTTTTCTGTTTTCTTTCAACATCTTTCTATCAAAATTTAAAATCCACTGTTTAAAAATTTCACTTGTCGTCCAAGATTTTTTGTTATAGTTATAAACCAACTCTAACAACTTTACTCCTTTGAAACATCGGGGTTGTTTACTTTTGCCTATTACCAAAAGCTTCAGTTTTTCATTACTTCATTTATCGCTTTCAAAAATCAGTCTTGTTCGCCAAACATTTTAAAAATAGACATGTTTCATCAAAGTTGAATATGCTGGGCTTCATAGTCCTTCACAATTTTTTTTAAAACTGTTTCTTTCCAATGGGTACAGTCTTTTTCTATTACAACCCCACATTCACCAGAAATAACTTTTTTGAGTAAGCCATGGCACTTTTTTAAATTTGTCCAGCCAACCAGAACTAGTTTTATGTCCGAGAAAAGATGCGTACTCCTTAGCCATTTCTTTTATTAATGGCCTTGGTATCAGCATATTTTGTTCTTGAATCAACTTCGCCCAATTAAAACTGGCTTCATCTAAATCTTCATACAGGCATAATTTCGCACGCTTCCGACTGGGTCCCGTTTTCTCAAACAGTTTGAGAATCAAAACAGTTGTTCAGAATTGTTGACACATTACTGGCAGTGATACCAAATTTTAAAGTGATTGCTTTCTTTCTTTTTCTTTTTTTTAATGCCCCAATCTACATTATTAAGCATTTCCACTTTTTCACTACACTCGAGGATTTTCTCTTAAACATTGTAAGGTTACTTGCACAGCAGCTAAAACAAAACTGATTTAGGTACCCACTTGTACCTACCATTAAACAGACAGGTGAAAGTGTGGATGACTCGTTTCTGCGAAACAGCCGATGAATTTCCCAGATAAAGGAAAATCACTCTCCTAATTCTCTAATAGGGTGCTACCAGTAGAAAACAAAATGACCAGAGCCTTTGTCTGCTTCAGGATTATGCCTTAATCTTTGTTAATGGCTGTGGACACAGATAGCAGTTGACCAGCTTGACTTCTTGGTAGAGGCGGTTGAATAGGTTTTACGAGCACCACTAAATTGTGAAATGTTTTGGCTCTTAATTTGTGCTCATCAGAATTAATCCTTGAGCTCTTAAAGGCTGAAGGGATTAATTCTAAATCCTTTTAGCTCTTAATTCATGCTTTCAACAGCATCGGCTCTATTGCCTAAAGGGAGGTGCAAACAATGTGCACCCAGGTTTCTCGAAATAATTTCGTTATATGGAAATTTTCTTCATTATACAGAAACCATTTTCAGTGTAATGACCATGGGGAAATCAAATAAGATCGCTAAATAGAAAATTTGCTATATGGAAGTTCATTAAAGAGAGGTCTGACTATTTAGTGATACACTTCATGAAAGTAGCATAAGTCTTTTAATAAAATACATTATTATTATTTAATCTTTATTTTCTTATGTTTTCCCATAGGAAAATTATCATGCATCAGGTACAAATGGTGATACGCTTACTTCTGCAAGGCTGTACAAATCGACCCTTTTATCATATTGTGGTTATTCCGCGAGCTACACATACTAAAGGAACGCCAACAGAACAGATTGGCAGCTATGATCCTATGCCAAATGAAAATGATGAGATTCTTGTAGCTGTTAACATAGAAAGATTGCAGTACTGGCTTGGCTATGGAGCCAGGTGCAGTAAGCCTGCGGCTCAGTTGTTTGGTAAGTGCAGTTTTGATGTAAATTTAATTAATTGGCTTGCTTAAGAATATTCAGATTTCTGAAGAGATTATTCTAAAATTATCAGTCACTTGTATATGCATTGAATTCCATTTACTAAATTTAGATGGATTTGCTAAAAAATTTATCATAATTTCCCATTCACAGCATTATGTTCATTTATTTAATGATATTTCTGACTGTGTATATTTGCAGAATGAAACAGTTTATTGATACCAAGATTGGAAAGGAAGTTTGCTACATAAAGGAACCATTGGTATGCTAAATAAAATTGCATTAGTGCGGTGTTATTTAATCAACTGAATGTACCTTTATGTATGTAGAAAACCTTTTCCACTTTTTCCACTACCATGGAGACTAGTGTTTTTAATTTTTGTAATTTAATTATTAACCCTATATAATGCCTTTACACAGCATTGATGTATCTGCTTTTATCCTATTTATATTTATCAATTTTTTTTATTATTTTGTTTGAAATTTTATTTGGACTGTTTCATGGATATACTGTAATTATGTAAATTTTAAAGAAATGTACAGAGGCTTAAAATGATATTTTCATACATATGTATATAGCACAGTTTATGATAAATTCATGTCAGTTTGTTCTTTTATCTGCCTAAAGTTTGCAATGAAGATTGCAAAATTTGGGTTCCTTATCTTTAAATTTACAGTGACATGAGATTAATCTTCTTCCATTGTAAATTTAAAGGTTAATGCTTCTTGACTGCAATACTATTTTTATTGTGCATAATATGAGTCCTTTTCTGCTTGTCTCCTCATGCAGCTTTCTCGACATGATATGTTGCCACCAGGCGTTTGTAGAGGTCTGGGTTTGATTCCTGTCGACAGCCAGGTGAATTTCTAAAATCCTCTTTAATAGGTCGTGGTTAGTCACTATTGGACAGGAGCATACTTCTGCCTGAGTTATTCCAGTTTTTCAGTCCACACAACATGTAAATAGGCCTCTGAACATATGCTTCTACTGACAAAAAAGCATTATTGCAGTAAAACCTATTAATTTGAAGTTCAGGAAACCAAAATATTTCTATTTTAATTTAAATGGGTTTAATGTATCAGTACAGGTTCTGTACATATCAATATTAATTAATCAAGAGAAATTTTTACTCAAGTACTCTTCTTAACATTGTGCAGAAATTTTGTAATTCTCATTTAATATATTAATAATCTTTCTGTTGTGATAAGACATTTGTTAATAGATAGTTAATGCTTTAATTTAGTTATTACAACGGAGATAACAATTGTGCTGTGGAAAATTAAATTTATTGCATGTAATATGATTGTTGAGGTTCATTTTTGTTGCCATAACCATACAGTTCAATGTATACAAGCTTTATTTATGTTAACATGTGATTGTGCATATCTGCTAAAGGGAGTATCCATATTTTAAGCATTGTTTGCTGTTTAATACTTGTAATCTATGCAAAAAGGGTGATGTTTCTTTTTTTTTTTTGCATTAAAAATCACTTTGAGTATAGCTGGGGGGGGGGGGGGAATGGTTACAGTTGCAAAGTTTTAACCCATTTTTTTTTTTTTTTTTTAACGAAAACCTCAAATGCAATGGGTATTTGTTTAGTACTATGTAAGAGCCTGAGAAGACAGAAGATGTTTATTAACATCATTACACTTGAATTTCTATAGATTTTAATTTTTTGGAAATACATGTGAAGAAAGGTTTTTGCTGGGGAGAAGTAGAAGGAAGACAGAAAGTTGGTTTTGCGAGTTTGGAGTTGGACAGCAAATGATTGCTAACTGGTTTGGAAGAGAATGGAGGCATTACAGATGCTAATTTAGAAGAACAGTGCTCATTGAAGTATCTATAAAAAAGGCATGCAGCAGAAACTGAATGATGCAGAGGAAGTACAGTTTGTGCTTATGTAGAGTAGGAGATTTAATTTTAGACAGATTGAAATTAAGGTATTTGTGGAGGCAAGGTTTCTCAAACTAGAAGGTGGAGAAAGTAGTATGCTGGTATCACTATGGGTAGGATTTTCGATCAGTGAAACAGGTCATTAATACACAAGAGGAGTGGGAGAAAGGATTGAACCTTGGGGAATGTTGGCAATTGTAAATAAGTTAGAAGACAAAGCCATCTACTATCACCCATGGTGAGCAACCCTCAAAAAAAAAAAAACATTTTTGAACTGTGACAGAATTTAGAAGAAAGGAAAATTAAATAACTACACACTTTGTTCTTAATTATTGCCTTGTGTACTTATCTGTACTTCTCTTTTAATGTGAATTACGAGTGCTGTTCAGTAAAGAATGATAAATTTTTTTTTTTCACAACACACCATTATTAATCATACATGTTTTGATGGTCCTTTTCAAAGTAGTCCCTATTTGATGAAATGCACTTACTCCAATGTTTCTGCCATCCTTCAAAAACATGGTGGAATCCATTTTTTGACATGGTGGGACTGTTTTTAACCCTAGGTATAACCCCCATGTGCAAGTCCTGAAACATTGCACCTAGCATACTGGAGGTGACCATCCAAGTGTGAACCAAATGTAAGCAGGGGTCTAGGCGTGGCACCCACACCACATGGAGGAATGCTGCCTCTCTGTGTTACCAGGCAATACTAGGTAATAGATGACTCTCATCAACTGGTGCAATGCCACCACTTTGCTTATTGGAGGACTGAAGTGGTGGTGTTTAGTCTCCAGCGCAAAGCTCCGGAAACATGATAGTCCACTGGACTGAACCTATTGATAACTAATGTATAACCTATACAAGTGTATGGTGCACAGCTAGTGTATAACCTTGCTCCCCTACTCTGCCAGATAGTGAATGGAGGGAATCTGAGTAGTGTGTATGTGGGGTCAAGGTCATGTTATATCAAGGAACTAGGTATATTCTTGCAATATATATGCCATGTTTGATGTGAGTGATCTTCTAACTACTTCCAGTCACAACTTGGTGATGGTCTCTTCTCCACTGGAGCCTTTCTTGACCTCATGTTGTTTTGCCTTACAAGAATGCAAAATGGGATGATCTGCAAGATTTCTTTTCTTCTTTTCCTTGATCAGATTACTATTTCAAATCTTCTGATGTCAACGTTTACTCAGATCACGTCATTGAAATTATTCTTGATGAAATTATTCTTAGGATGAAATCCTTTATTCCATACTCCACCTTAAAATCTCGTACTTTATCTAAACCTTGGTTTTCCAATAAATGTGCTAAGACTGTTCGAGATAAGAATGTTACATATATCATAATTGGCTTGTATCCAAACCTCCAAGTTCATTTTCTGCCTACACCAAAGCTCACAACAATTGCAAAGCAGTTATTAATTAGTCCAAACTAGATTTCAAACAGGTGAAGAGTAGAAAACTTGCTTCTTGTAAAAAAAAAATGGTAGCCGAACATTCTGATCTTTTGGCAAAGCTATTACCTGCAACTTTCGGCCATCTCTGTCAAAACCAGATGGTTCTATTTCCAGTTTAGCCAAAGATAAAGCTGACCTACTAGCATCCTATTTTTCTCCAACTTGTGTATTGATGATCTTGGCAAACCACCTTCCATCATTCCCATTACACTCCATTCAATGGTTCCTGTAGTCTTCCATCAAAAGGATGTCAAAGAATTTTGAACAATCTTGGTCTAAGAAAGCCTCCAGGTCTCGATGGCATTTCTCCACTTGTTCTCAAAACCTGTGCTCCTGTTCTGTGTTTCATTTTTTCACTTTCTTATTCCAAAGATGTTTTCCCTTCTGCTTGGAAATTTGCTCTTATCAAGTCAGTTCCTAAAGAGGGTGACAAATCCCTCCCATCCAATTATCGTCCCATTGCACTTCTACTCTTTCTAAAGTAATGGAGAAATCAATTAACCACCAACTCTTAAACTATCCAGAAACCTTCCATCTGATTAACGATTGTCAGTATGGATTCCATCAATGTTGATCCACTGGTGATATTCTGGCTTATGTTATCCATCTATGGACAAATTCAATTATCTGCTGAGGGCAGACGATCGTCCTATGTGTAGAAATTGTGACACCATTTTAACAATCCGTCATATTTTAATTGAATGTCCGTCTTTTTATAATGACCGTCGTTTATGTTTTAGCCATCTGTCTGAACCTTATACACTCAGACAGATTTTATCGGACAATGACAACGTGTCAGCTATTTTTAAGTTTTTACAACTTATTAACCTAAATAACTATCTAGAATGTTTTTATTGTTTTATGCTTTATGAGCATTTTATATCGTATACTCTTTCACAATAATATACAAACAATTGTAATATTATAGTTTTATATTTTACATCTTTTTGACTTGGTGTATTATAGCCTTAGATGCTAATGCGCCATAAAATCCTAAAACAAACAAACAAATTCAATGGGAAATTTTATTGAAACTCAAGCAGTTGCTCTTGACATTTCAAAGACTTTTGGTCATGCTTGGCATAAAGGTCTTCTAAACAAGCTTCCATCTTATGGTTTGCCAACTGTTTTTTGTAATTGGTTATCCAGTTTTCTCTCTGACTGCTCACTGAGGGTGATGGTAGCTGGCTGTCTGTCTTCTAACTTCTCCACTAATGCTGGTGTTCCTCAAGGTTCAATTCTTTTCCTCTTGTATATTAATGATCCTCTCCCATTGTCCGGAAATCCTATCCATAGTTTTGTTGAGGATAGAACATTGTATTCCACCTTCCACTTTGAGAAATCTTGTCCTGCACAAACAGCTTTAACTTCTTGAATATCCCCTACCAATTCCTTAAATGTCGGTCACCAGGTAATTCTCCATTGGGGCAAAGATAACTTAGTTGATTTCAATCATATAAAACTCGGTCCTGTCTTGTATCTTGCAAAAAGGGTTCTTCTGCTCCTATGCTTATCTTTGATGACACTCTGATATCTAGGCAAGGTCTGTGTATCTGTTGGGGATTACTCTGACTTCTAATTTCTTTTGGCATAAGCACATTACAAATATTGCTTCCTCTGCATCTAAAAAATTGGGTTTTCTTTTGCTCTCAGCGTTATATTTCTTCCAAACAGCTGTTCACTCTGTACAAATCACAACTCCACCCTACCATGGAATATTGTTCCCACATCTGACTGCGTGCCCCCAAAACTCTCAGGCTTCTAGATTCCATTCAAAAGGGAGGTAACAGAGTCTCTCCGCTCTGTCTCATAGACATTCTGTTTTTGCTGCATTTAACTCCAGGGTCTCACATCGTGTGTGTGTGTGTGTGTGTGTGTGTGTGTGTGTGTGTGTCAGAGTAACTAAATTTTTTTTTTGCTAGTGCAGCATAAGCCTCAGGCTTCCTTGCACCATATGGCTAATAATAATAAATAATAATGCTTTTTCTATAGTTACTTCCATGGGCACTTTTCTTTTGAATTGGCTTCTATAATTCCTGCTCTCTCTCTTCCAAAGCAGTCTAAACACGTGCCACAACCAGTCAACATCCTTTTACTGTCTACACTTACAGAACCAACTTTTCTTCCTCATTTATTCATTCAACTTTTAATTTTCTCAAACAACCTTCCTTCGTACGTATTTCCTGAAAATTACAATCTACAGAAGTTCCAAGTCTAATGTCAACAAGTATCTTCTTTCATCTTCTCAACCTTCAGCCCATGCATAATACTAAGTACTATAGGTTCTAATACCTCCTATGTTTGGGGTTTTCACAAAAAAAAAAAAGAAAAAAAAAAAAGCATTTGAGAATAATCTTCACAACTTCTGCTGACAACTGGAAATGTTTTCCTCTAGCTTCTTCTTTAACTTTGAAAATAAAAAAATTGTGGTGTGCAAGGCCAGGGCTGTAAGCTAGATAAGGAACACATTTGGCATTAATGCTGGCTAATTACTCAATGACAGTATGAGCAATGTGATGTCTCACACTGTCTTTTTTTGATGCAGCATCCAACCACCTGCTTCCAGTTGTGGTTGTTTGTGATGAATTCGATCCCACAACGTGTGCAGTACAGCTCTGTAGTAAGGTCCAGTAACAGTTGTATGACATGGCACAACATGTGGTAAACCATTCCTTGAATGTTAAAATAAGAGATGATCATAGGCTTTCCTGCAGAAGCCACAACTTTTGCTTTTTTTTTTTTTTTTTGGTATTGGTGATGACACACTTCCAAACAGCTTCGTTGCTTACCTTCTGGGTCGAAATGATGATGCCATGTTTCATCTGCTGTTATCACCTTGTGCAGAACCTCACCATCTTCAATAACCATCCATTGCAGCCCCCTGACAAACTTCCATGCAAACTTAATTTTGCTCAGGTGTGAGTAGTCTTGGAACTCAGTGTGCACAAACACGTGTCATATGCAAATAGTCATACCATGAATGCTTCCTATTGATATTATCAACATCTCTGCCAGTTACCTTATACGAGATCTTCTGTCACAATTACAGAAGCAGTGTTTATGGTTTCTGTGGTGACATCAGTGGTTGGAGCTCCAGGACCACTGATTTTTGTGGTTGAATCACATCCATCTTTAAACATTCTAAACTACTTGAGAGCTGTGCTATATGTAAGTTGCGATTAACTGTAAGCCTCTTTTAACATTTCATACAATTCAGCTGATGTTTTCTTGAGACGGAAATAATTTAAGTGCAAATTATTTCCGTCTCAATAAACTAGAAATAGCAAGCAGTATAGTTGTTCACGAAAAATTATGATCATTCTTATTGAACAGCCCTTGTACTAGGAAAAACATATGCAGAAATGTTTGCAAACAGTCTTGACACAACTAAATTCCAGATATATAAAGAAAGCTCTAAAAAAAACACAAATTGCAATTCGTCTCCAAAGGAAAGATACTGTACAACTCTCCTTTTACAATTCATTAGCTCCCAAGGGTTTTATCTCTGACAAAACCAAGTGCAGTATGACCAGATGATATAAAATACTCAATGATAAAATGGCTAAATACAGGATCATTACACGCCATACTTAGATTATGTAACAGAATCTGCATAGAAAATGTTTTCCCAGAAAGATGGCAGTATGCTATATTACTTGCTTTTCCAAAAAAGGAAAAGATCCCACAAACTTGCTCAACTGTTGTCCAGTTGCATTAACTAGTTGTCTCTGCAAAGATACTGGAAAAAGAGGTGAACAGTATGTTAATATGATTCCTGGAAAACAACAAACTGTGCAGATTTAGAAAATGCAGGTCCACTATAGATCATTTAATAAAAGTGGAAATCATTATCAGAATTTCTTGTCAAAACATACTGTTACATCAAGTAACAGTATGTTTTGACATTGAGAAGGCATATGGTACAGCATGGTGTTTTGTGAGATATACATGCATTCAGGCTTCATGGACATATGCTATTATTAATTCAAAAATTCTTATGCCACAACACTTTTAAAGTCTGTATAAGAACTGTACTCTCAAAAATCTTTAGCCAAGAAGAAGGCATTCCTCAAAGGTAGGTCCTCAGCACCATTCTTTTTGCCATCAGATCAACTATAGCAGATACATTACTAATCACAGTACCTAGCACTCTTTATATGAACAATTTTAGTACTTTTAGTCAGTTTCAGAACATGCAAACAATAGAAAGGCAAATAAAGACCACAGTAAATTAAGTCAATAAATGGAGCCAAGACAGATTTCAAATATCCTCCCAGAAAACATGTATCTATTTCTGCTGCAGACACAAACTACAGCAGAAATAAATACATCCCAAACCAGAGCAGAAAGGCAAGTACTGTCATTGAAGTCTAATATAAAATCCTTAAACAGAAGTTAATATTCTTAGAACACATAAAACAGTTATATACTTTCTGCTTAAAAAAGCTCAATGTTCTTAGAGTCCTCTCAGCAACAACATGGGGAGCAGACTGCTGTACTACTTTGCTTTGATTGTGCAGGGCACTGGTCTAAGTTGTATAACAGGACTTCAATTTACAACTTAGCAAAACCAAGTGCCCTAGATGACTAGTTCAGTACATCATGGTGGCACGTGCATAGCCCAAGACATTTTCAGAACATCTCTAGTAACGAGTTCATGTGCAGAATCCAGCAACCCTCCAGTGTATGTCAGGCATTAAAAACTAATGCTGATTTATGCATACAGGATAAGATTCATATCTGAACATCCACCTCAAATACCATTATTTGCACTACAGTGAGAAAGTATATATTAGGCTCAGCCAAAAATTCACAAGATGCTAGGAATACACCTCAAGGAATTACTTGCACAGCAACACCTAACAAAAGATAATGTTTCTTTTTTTTTTATCAGAGTCCTCCCCACTTGCCCTTCAATTTATCAGTTACTATTGACCCTTTTTTTGTTTCAGAAATGCAGATCATCACTATCTCAGCATCAATATCAACAAATGCATGCTGCTTGCCATGCCGTTTTTTCAGAGTATACCCTAGTGTACATAGATGGCTCAAAAACTGAAAGTGCAGTAGGAGCTGCAGCAGTGTTCCTGAACATAATAGTAGCACAATCACTCCCAAAGGAATGCAGCATACACATGGTAGAATTGTGGGTGATACAGCTCATGTTAGATTTCTTACAAAAGTGTATTATCTGCACTGGCTTGCAAAGCACAATCCAGGCATTACGAAATCAGTTCAATACCCTTGTATATTAAATTCAACATAGACTTAGAAGAACTAGGGATGAATAAAAGAAATGTCCGATTCAGTTGGATCTCTCTCTGAAAACAGACCAATTAGTCTATAAGCTAGTCTCCCATTAGAAAACAGCTTTACAATTCCATGCACAGATTGTAAATCAATAATTAAACTCTCGTAACACCAAATGGCAGGCAATTTGGAAAATGCAGACTAACAATAAATTGTTCCAATTAAAACACTCCAGATGACTAGTTCGGTATATCATGGTGGCATGTGCATAGCTCAAGACATTTTCAGAAGATCTCTAGTAACGAGTTCATGTGCAGAATCCAATGACCCTCCATGTATGTCAGGCATCAAAAACTAATGCTGATTTATGCATACAGGATAAGATCCATGTCTGAACATCCACCTCAAATACCATTATTTGCACTACAGTGAGAAAGTATATATTAAGCTCAGCCAAAAATTGGCTGCAAACTTTGCAAAATGGTTTTCTAGAAACAAAGGCAAAAAAAATTGCCGTGACCACACACACCCGCTCAGAGCAAAAACCTCCTCAGTGTATCAAAGCTGCAGTGTCTGTCCCTCAATCAGTTAAGCATTTACCCTTAGAATATCCTGTCTGTGACAGGGAACATAGATACTCCTTTGCAAAACTGCATAATACACAAGAAACCATCACACTTCATAAAATACTGGGAGATAGGAAAGACATATCAAATGTCTTCTCTGTAATACCTTTCTCCAACAGAACTAAAGAAAAAAAAATACCACACACACCCTGGATGCTAGAACACTAGAGCCAAAGCTGATGCACATTAAAGTCAAAACTATTAAAGAAAATATAAACACTGCTAACCACAAGCACGTTTCAGAAACACCAAGATGAACTAAGTTAAAACTGTTGTATGAACAAATAATTACTGTAATATTGTTCCTATGCATTATTGTTCCTATTATAAATTTAGCATTTAGGGGAAGTGATCATAACTCTAATAGAAATTTGGGAGCATATTTACCTAATATTTGAGAAAGGAAAGGATGTATTCTGCATCATCTCTCTAAAAGACTTCAAAATAAGTTTTTACAAGATCTTAGTGAAGTACTGAACACAGAATTGCAAAATATCAAAGTTTGCAAGTGGACTGTATACCAGTTGTTTTCCACAAAGAACAAACATCAGTAATACTAAGACATGTTCATATTGATAAGAACTCCAACGAGGTAAAAATTCTTAAAAATTTTATATGGTTTTCAAAAGCTTTAGATCACACCAGTGAAGGTCTTGCAAATTTGCTGCTAAATATTTTAGAATAGTACATATAATATAGACGTTAACAATTGCAAAGGGCAATGTTATGTGTGATAGTGGGTCAAATATGGAGGGGCAATAAAAAGGCATCTAAGCCTAAACACTGAACATTTAATCCAAAAGCAGTATACATTCCTCTTGTAGGTTATTCTTTTAATCTTTTACTTTGTGATGCAGCTGCAAGAAGTGGAGCATGCAGACTTTTCTTTGGTACAATCCAATGTTCATATGCAATATTTTCTGCATAAACCAATATTTTTTTTGGCTTGTGCAGTATAAGCCTCAGGCTTCCTTGCACCATATGGCTAATAATAATAATAAATAATAATGCTTTTTCTATAGTTACTTCCATGGGCACTTTTCTTTTGAATTGGTTTCTATAATTCCTGCTCTCTCTCTTTTCCAAAGCAGTCTAAACACATGCCACAACCAGTCAACATCCTTTTGCTATCTACACTTACGGAACCAACTTTTCTTCCTCATTTGTCCATTCAACTTTAATTTTCTTGAACAACCTTCCTTCATACGTATTTCCTGAAAATTACATATTATTTAGAATTTAAAAATAACATTAAAGCCACTAAGTGACACTTGATGGAAAGCAAGAATAGAATCACTTAAAGCCATTCACTTTCAGTTAAAAGAAACTTACCAGGCTTTAGAAGAATTAATGCTTTCAGAAAGGATAATGCAACTGCATCAAAAGCCAATAGTTTATTTAAGCAGGTTCAGAAACTGCCCTTGTATCATTTCTATAACTGTAGGGTATGATATTCTCAATGATGTAAACAAAATTAATAAATATATGCAATCATTAGAAGTGACATTGGACTGTGTACAAAACTCTAAATCAAGGGAAATAAACAATAATATAAAAAAAAAATCTGTCAACTACTGAGTGCCAGGCACTCAGGTTCAAGGGTCCATAGTCACGAATGGTCGTTAGTTTAGTGTCTCAAATAGAGAGCTTTATGGTAATGGAAAAAAGTTTCTAATACCTCAGCTTGGCCTAAAACTGAGGGAATAACGGAAACATTGTCTATTTGAGCCTTTTCAGTTGTTGTGAATGACAAGGGTGGGAGAAGCAACTGGCAGGTGAGGGCCGTGCAAGACTCCGCACAGGTGCCTCCCCACCACTGCCACCTCAGCACTGGTTCTCTGAGTACCTCTTTCCCAAGACAACTCCAGCTTTGAAAATTGTTAGAAAATACTTCTCATCGCAAAATTTATAAATTACTTTTATAGAATTATTAACTAACTATTTAGCAACTTTTTTGTCGCCAAAAGGAGAGTTACTTAGTACAAAGAAGCACGCTATTAATGTGCAATAAATTTTTTTTTTTTTTTTCTTTTTTTAATTTTAACTAGTGTGATTTTTAAATTTGTAGCGATGGAAATAGAGAGGGGGATACGAAAATTACATTTTCCTGTCTGGCGCCACCATGTTTAATTTTAAAAATATTTTAAAATTATATTTTAAACATTTTTTTTTTTTTTTTTATGAAAACCCCAAACATGAAAGGTATCAAAACCTATAGTACTTAGTACTGTGCATGGGTTGAAGGAGAAGTATGGGGGGGGGGGGGAGAGAGATGCCGGAAATACTCGTTGAGCTCTTTCCAATGGTGTATAATAAGCTATAAGTTGTTGACAACATTTTTGGTTCCCCCACCCCCCATTTCTCACACAAATTTTTGTCAGCAACAATCAATATGGTATTATGTTGGCCCACATGATGTACAAACCCATGCAAAATTTCAAGTCAATAGGTTGAGTGGTTCCAGAGCTACAATGCTGTGACAGACGGATGGACAGACAGACAACAAAGTGACATTATAAGGGTCCTTCGTTAGACTATGTACTCTAACAAGTTTTTCAAAAATATACCTTAATTCCGATAAAATAAGGTGTGGCCTTTACTGTTTTTTAAAATGAGCCATTTTATGTTGCAGGAGTAAAGGCCACACCTTATATTTTATTGGAATTAAGATATATTTTTGAAAAATTGTTTTTTATATTATTTTTTATTTTCTTACTTTTTTAATTTTTATTATTTTTATGAATAGAAATTTTCATACATTTTTTATAAGTAAAGTATGATTACGTCAAAAGAGATTGTAAACAAAATTACACCATTTCTAATCATATAAGAATTGGGGAAAAAGGTCCGAAATCCAGGTCAGGTATAAATCCAAGTAGCCAATATATTGACATGCAATGGCTGCACCTCTTGATAGATTTAGCTCAAATTTTGATAGAATGCATTGTCGTGTGAATTAGGAATATGTACAAAATTTCAGTTTTCTATCTCTATTAGAAGTGAGTGAAAAACTGATTGGCAGATTTGATGACAGAGCCAGTGACTTAATATAAGGTATATAAAAAAGGAGCAGATTCAGTGATATATTTAGAATTATCAAAATCTGAGGTCCATCAATTGGAAATAAGTAGAAGTTAGATCTTGCATTAGGAAAAAGAAACTGATTTTGATGAAACTTGTGAGGATAAAAACTTTAGTCTCATTTTACTTAAAGTTAGTTGGTATGAAGTACATATGCAAGACTTCAAGTGTATGGGTATACTTAGAGGGGAAATGCCATCCACAATATCTAGTTTGATTTGATGATTGTTATAAGCAGGCCTTTTTTTCCTGCTGGAATGGCATTCTGGAAGTTAAAAAGAAATACAGATAAAATCATTTATTATTACTAATGTCACATGCATTGGCAGAGTTACAGCTTGACTTTGTAACTCATCTATTGAAGCGTTTGCCAATCACACAATGCTTAATAAAACCATGGCTTATTTCAGGGCCATCATGTAGCCATAGACATAAACAGCCAAAAAAAGAATTGCAATAAGAAATATAATAGCATGCTTTTACTATGGAAATCTTTAAGAAATTTTTTGAACAATAAATAATACCTATTAAATTAGTTTTAATTACCTTTGTCCAATTTACTATTCTTTTTTAACTTAATGTGAAATTAGCACTATGACAGTATTATTTAAAAGCATTACTGGGGAATGACAATGCATATAATCTTTATTGCATAAGTGTGACAGTACTGAAGTTATTATTATTAGCCATATGGTGCAAGGAAGCCTGAGGCTTATGCTGCACCAGCCAAAAAAAAATCGAGTTACCCTGTGAGAGAGAGAGAGAGAAAAGTAGAAGGGAATCGCCAAGAAAGAGAAGAATGATGATATCCAGCTCACCAGATGTTGAGCCCCTGGTTTCGTATCGAATAAAGGAAAAGGTGACTTTATTAAACACACTGCAGTGAAGAAACAAGATTGCAGGGTGAGTGGCAAGTGGTGGCTAAAATGAAATGGTAAAATAATTTTTTTCTTGATATCTAAAGAAAAAAATCATTTAACCCCCCCCCCCCCCACCACACACACGCACATTTGAAATTTCCCACCAAATTTCAATTTTGATTTTCAAATAATTTTCTACGGGACTTCCTCAGGGTTCCAAGAAGTTTATATTTTACAAGAAAAAAAAAGTTCTGGTTATAAGTATTTAATACATCTTAATTTTATCCTTAAAAAAAACCAGGCGCTCACATCTGGTGAGTATGGGCTTGGCACACCTAGGGTCCTAAGCTGGATATCATCATTCTTCTCTTTCTTGGTTCCCTTCTACTTCTGACTCTCTCTCTCTCTCTCTCTCTCTCTCGATAAATCGGGAATTTTTTTTGCTGGTGCAGCAAAAGCCTCGGGCTTCCTTGCACCCTATAGCTAATAATAATAATAATAATAAAAACGGCAAATCACCACTATACTGAGATGTTTATTATGGTGAACAGTTGTTAACTTTCCAGTTAACTTGGTCAGAATTTGGTTAGAAGGGAACATTTATCTTTAAGATAATCTAATTTTATGTAACATGACTTCAGTATATATTCTTTTACCATATAAATATAAGACTTAAAGTGATAGTAATATCAAAAAATTATGTCTCATTCTTAGGGTATGCTGGAATACTCCCCATTCATCCCCGCTCTTACATGGCAGCATGGAGAAATCGTAGAAAACAGTTAGAAGTGGAAACAGAAAAAAATTCAGAAAAATAGTTACAACATTAAATTCAAAGTACGCTTACTGTAATACTATTATGAAAGACAGTTGCATGTAGAAAGAACATACAAGAGAAATTTTTAATATAAAAATCCTTTCCAGCCTTAAGAATATTTATTTTGTGTAAAATCTGTATTAATGTTATGTGAAATCCACTTTAGTCATTCATATTAACTTTAAGGATCGGTACTTGTTTTCTTCGTGTACCTGAAACATACACACATAAGTTGTCATGTGCAGTGATAGATGAACTAACAAAAGTTATCAGTAATTTATTTTTAGTATGATTTAAATCAGTTCTTTAGTAATACTGTGGTTAAAATTTTCATTGTGAAATGAAATGTTTTCATTTCAGAAAACATGAAATTTTTTTCATTTTGAATGAGCATGTTAAGCATCATTTCTCACACGATGTATGAGGTGTGGTCAAAAGTTATTGCAGTGGCTGCAAAATGGAACAACCATACTCAGTACAAAATTTGTGTGCTAGTTGGTAGTAGAATGTAGACTGCTAAATCGTTTGCTGTGTTTAGCTCTGACATAGCCAAGCAGTCAGCATGGGAGCACAGTAGCACATGTTCAAGTTAATTATTGTTCAAGCTTAAGTGACTGCTGAATACAGTAAAGATTGTATTCCTGTCAAAATGGCTAATTGTAAATCCATCCGATGTGGTCATGCGAGCATAAACAGAACACTGCTGCTCGTAATTTATATTTTTCAGGGAATGGCCGACTTTAAGGAACTGCACATGTCCATCAAATTCTGTTTGACAGAAACTCGTTACATGAACCCATAACATGAAAACATCTTTCCGGAGAGGAAACAGCAAGAACTCAGTAAGTTGTGTGGTTTCCAAGTTCATAAACAGATGGAAATGTGATGCAAATTAAAGAACTTGTACAAACAGGCATCTTTTATCTGCAATTTGGCTAATAAGGTAGGAATCACATTAGGATGGTGGCAAAGCATTTTTATGCAAGATTTTAACATATAATGTATTTCCATAAAATTTGTGCCTTGTGCACTGATTGATGCAAAAGAAAAATTGGGTCAGGAAACTTAAGAGAGAACTAGTTTCCTTTCATGTTTCAACATACACATTTATACAAGCCTAATAACTGGCACAATTTGGGATTAAGATGCTGATGTGCTGCAAAATGAAATTTTTTTTAAACGTTTATTTTAATGCAAACAATAGAATCATGTATTATGAATTCATTCCACTCAGATTAATTGTGAATCAACATATACACAGATGTTTTGAACCATCTTTAGGAAGATGGGTGATGAAAATGCCCAGAGAAATGGGACATTGAAAACTAGTTACCTCCATCATTACAATGCTTCTATTCACTGCTTTAACTGTACAGGAGTTCTGACCAAAATAACACAAAGAGGATGAAGACAAACAATAGATATCATAGTTGCTTTCAACAATCTCTTGTATCATTGAAAAAAAAAAAGAATGTTATTATCATTAAAGATTATTATTAGACCGTTATTATGATGGTTAGGTTGCAAGGGAATTACTTTGTAAGTCAGCATGGAATAACTCCAAAATGTGACAAGTATAAACAAAAACATGAGTTGGAATCCTTTTAATCACACTATATGTTCAGAAGTAAATGCACAGTTTGTTAGTTCAATATTAGAAGGAACTTACCTCCATTCACAGACTAAAAGGTTAAAAGTAGCCACAGGTAGAGGTGAAGGTGATTCTTGCACAACTTGTAGAATAAGTAGCGGCCTGGAGCGAGGGGTGCTGGGGATTTCAGGGACTGATGGCAGT
This sequence comes from Mastigoproctus giganteus, assembly GCF_048544385.1. Lineage (NCBI taxonomy): Eukaryota > Metazoa > Arthropoda > Arachnida > Uropygi > Thelyphonidae > Mastigoproctus > Mastigoproctus giganteus. Next base: position 183,186,844 of record NC_143581.1, read on the forward strand.
CATGGTGAAACAGGTAGGTATATGCGATGTGTTAGGGTAACTAAGAATAAGAATAGGTGCATGTATACTTGCATGGATACCAATGCTAGAAGTATAGTAAAAAAATTTGATGAATTTGAAGTGCTGGTCAAGACATCAAAGGCGGATATTGTTGGGATAGCAGAGACGTGGTGTCACACAGATATAAGGAATGCAGAACTGGAATTTGGGGAGTACAATGTGTACAGACAGGATAGGAAGGGAGGAGGTGGTATGCTGTTCATTAAGAAATACATAAAATCAAAAGAAGTGCATCCAGTTGATATAGATGAACAGTGCACTATTGAGTCAGTTTGGTGTGACATAAGCACTGCGAAAGCAAAAATAAGAGTAGGAGTGTGTTATAGGCCTAATGACTCAAATGAGTACAATGAACAATTGTACAGAGAAATAGAGTGAGCTAGTAAATCAGAATGTCTTATAATGGGGGATTTTAACTTCCCAGATGTTGACTGGAACTTGTGGGTTGGTCACTCACACACTAAGACTTTTTTGGATTTATTGGATGATTGTTTTCTGCAGCAACTTGTTTGAGAGGCAACCAGAGAGTAAAGGAACCACTAGGTGGCAGTGATCACAGTATACTGATGTGGGATTTACTTAAAGATTTAATTACCATCAGGGGTAAAGGAAAGGATTTTTGCTTCCGTAAAGGTGAGTACAGTGGGATCAACTGACGATGTTACCAACAGTAAATTCTAAGTGGGAAGCATTCAAGGAATTTGCATATAAATTATCAAGCGACTCAGAAGCCTATGGCAGATATAAGCTAGTCTGTAATCAGGTCACAAACGAGGTTAGGCAGGCAAAGGCAAATTACAAGAAATCTTTGGCAAAAGATGCTAAGAAAAACAGCAAGGATTCCTTTACTTATATAAACTCTAAAAGGAAGGGGATGAATCTGATTGGTCCACTTGATATCGATGGTTCCACTGTTGATTATCCTGCTCAGGTTTCAGAACCATCCTATATTCTGTATTTTTAAATATCTGTATAAAGTGTGTGCGCCATTGTTCAATGTAAGGAATACAATAAAAGGTTTTACCAGTAAGGTTAATTTTTCCAAGTAATTTCTTATCATAAATCTGCTTTTAAAGATACTCAAGTTCCAAGGCAAAATGTGTTGAACAGTACTTGTATACATCCAGATTTCTTTAGAGAAGGAAATTAGTATCTTGACAAGTAGATGTATGAATAGAAATTGCCTGGGAAAATTAATCTTATTAATGCAGAACAGGTAGAACTGCAGCTAAATTCCACTACAAACAAACAAACAGTATGTAAGTCGTCCATATTTGTTATCAGATTATTGGCCACTGGTTGCTCAATGAGTCTATTACAGATAAACTATAGATCTGATGTGCCCAACAAATTCAGTGTGCATGCCAGCAGACGTATTGCATATTTATTACTCTGTGTGCTTGTTGAACACCCATAAAGGTTTATTTTTGTCATTACTTTGTTAGCTGTTAGCCTGTTTGGAAGGTACTTTGGGCCATTATTTCTTCATTAAAGATTTGCATCTCTATGGATAAGTTAAGGCATTTTTGTACAACAGGACAATCAAAATTTTACTGATTTTGAAATTTTCAAATTTTTAGTTGTGTTGTAATTGTGATATAATATATCTCGACTTAAAAATATGGAATGTTTCTGAGGAATCATTGTTCTTGTTCTTGTGTTCTCTACTTAAGTATTATGGGCATGACTGAATCATTAGTAATGGACATAAGAGGATATAATCAATTCATTATATTATGGTCAGTAGTTTATAGATTTACTTTATGAGCATTAGCAGGAGCACATGATGCAAGAAAGCAAGCTTATATAGCATCAGCCAAAAAAAAAAAAAAAAAACCCCTCGTTTCACCCATCCCCTCGCTCCAAATGTTTGTCAAGTTCTGCCTTGAATCTATTTAAGCTATTAACTTCTACGACAGATGGAAGTTTGTTCCAGCAATCAACCACCCTCTGGCTAAAGGCAAACTACTGCACATCTATCCTACAACCATCTTTCCTCAATTTGAATTTATGCTCTCTCAGGTGATTATTCTGAGCAAGAGGCAGTATCCCATCAGCATTGAGCATGCTCAAACCATTCAAGGCTTTATACACCTCACCTCGCAGGTTCCTAGTCTTCAGACACTGTAATTTGCAAAACTGAAGCCTTTCTTCGTAAGGCAACCCTTTGTTCTGTTCACTAATCTTGTTGCCCGTCTCTGTACTCGTTCCAGCAGCTCTACATCCTTCTTAAAATGAGGCCATCAGACCTGACCTCAAGGTGTGGCCTGACCATTGCCTTATACAAGGGGATAATCACCTCCTTATCTCTGCTAGAAAAATTCCTGTATATCATTGACAAGACACCATGAGCTACTCTTGTAGACTGTCTGCACTGCTCAGAAAACTTCATCTGTCTGCACAATTACCCCCAAGTCCTTTTCATTCTCTACCACTGTTGGTATGGTACCACAGAGTTGATACATTACTCTGCGATTACTGCTTCCCATATGTAGTACTTTACATTTGTCAATGTTAAACTTCATTTGCCACCTCTCAGCCATCTGCTCAACTTTTCTAGATCCTGTTTCAGCAGTGTACTGTCATTAGTGTCATTCATTAACAACTCTGCCAACCTTCGTATCGTCTGCAAACTTGGACATTAAGCCTGATATACCATCATCATCATCAGCCATTTTCAATCCACTGCAGGATGAAGGCCTCTCCAGCAACTTTCCAGTTTGTTCTGTTTTGTGCAATGACCATTCATTTACTACCCACAAACTCATGAATTTCATCTATCCATCTCCGCCGTTGTCTTCCAGGTTTTCTTCTAGCTCCTCTTGGTTACCATTCAGTTATTTTCTTAGTCCATCTGTCATCATGTCTTTGAGCTATGTATCCTGCCCGAGACCATTTTAGTTCTTTTAGTTTTGATAAGAATGTCCTTTACTTGAGTTTTCCGCCTAATCGTGTGTTTCTCTTCTTATCTAACAGTCTGATTCCCAATATAATTCATTCCATTCTTTGCTGTGTAGTTCTCAGCTTTTCTTCCAGTCTTTTTGTGAGTGCCCAAGTTTCACTTCCATAAGTCATGGTTTGGAGTATACATTGGTTCATCATTTTATGTTTCAGACAAACTGGGATATTGCTCTTCAGTACGTGACTATATTTCCTCAATGCTATCCATCCAAAATTTATTCTTCTCTTGACTTCCAGCCATTTATCATTATTACAGCTAATGAATTGTCCCAGATAAGTATATGACTACACCTTTTCAATTACTGCTCCTTCAATCATTATTTCCCTTTCTGTGGCATACTTGTTCATCATTACTTTTGTTTTAGCCATAGTCCAAAATCCTTACTAACTGTGCATAACTGATTAAGATTTTCCTCTAATTTTTTGGGATCGTGGCTTATGACTACAATGTCATCTGCAAATCGTAAATGGTTTAGGTACTTTCCGTTCACATTCACTCCTTTCTGCGACTAGTCTAATATTTTGAAAGCTTCCTCAAGGGCAGCAGTAAACAGCTTCGGAGATACAGCTTTGTGTCTCCTTGTCGAACTCCTTTCTCGATTTTAAATTTCCTACTGTCTTTGTCTAGTCTAATAAAGGAGGTAGCACTCTCATATATTTTCTTCAAAATCATAATATGGGGTATCTATGCCTTGTCTTTCCAGTGCCCGAAACATTGCCTTATGCTGTATTGAGTCAAATGCCTTTTCATAATCCACAAATGCCAGGCATAATGGTGTTTTTATATTCATTTGCTTTCTCCATTAGCTGAGATATTACGTGAAGGTGATCCATAGTTGAGAATCCTGTCTTAAAGCCAGCTTGCTTTTTCGGTTGATTCTCATCAAGTATTCTTTCTAATCTGTTAGTAATGACCCTTGTGAACAACTTGTAGATGTGGGATACAAAGCTAATTGGTCTATAATTTCCAATTTCTGATTTATCTCCTTTCTTATGCAGCAAAACTATGATTGCATTATTCCACTGCTTAGGCATCACACATTTTTTAATACATTTTGTGAAGAGCCTTGCCAGTTTTTGTATGTCTCTTCCTCCCAATTTTAACAACTCTACAGTAACTTCATCTTCCCAGGGACTTTCTGATTCTTCATTTTCTTCAATGCATGTTCTACCTCATCAGGAAGAATATCGGGTATGTTGTATGTGTTGCTAATTTGTGACCCAACTTACCCACTGCTGGCATCATTCCCTCGCTACTTGTATAATTCTCTATAGTAGTCTTCTGCTATTTGAATTATGCCTTCTCTGCTATTTATAAGTACACCATTGCTATTCTTCAGTTTTAGTATCATTTGTCTTTCTGTATTACTGTTCGTGGCTGCTGATTTAAGTCCTTTGTTTTCCCTTAATGCTTGTTTTACTTTTCTTGTGTTAAATCTTAGGTCCTCTCTGAGTCTCTTTCTAATGGCTTTGCATAACTCAGTATACTCAATTTTCTCCTTGTCAGTGTTTATCTTGCTTTTCATTTGTCGCCTTCGGTTCATCATAAGCGTTTCTTGACTAATTTTTTCTTCTTTGGATTTCTTTTTCCCTATAGGTTTCTTGGGCTTTTATCACTTTCAGAAAGTTCTAATATTCCTCGTCGATATCTTGGTCCTGAGCAGTCTGCAGAAGCTGAAATCTGTTCTTAAGTTCCAGTACGTACTGCTTTTTCTTCTCTTCTGTTATCTCAAAGACCTTCGTATTATTTATTCGAATCAGTTTTTTCCTTTCCTTTATCTATACCAAGTGTGCATCTTACCATTCTGTGATCACTTCCAACATTTACCTTATTCAGGACGGTAACATCATTCACAATATATCTTCTATCGGTGAGGATGAAGTCGATTTCATTAGTTGTTAATCCATTTGGACTCTTCCGTATCCACTTTCTGTTCACCCTTTTCTTGAAAAAAGTGTTCATTACTGACAATCCTTGAGATTCTGCAAATTCCACAAGTCTCACCAATTCCAAAATTTCCTATAGTTCCCCTTTCTGCACTGTTTTTGTCTTTTTCCAACCTTAGCATTGAAGTCCCCCATAATAATAGTGTAGTGGGTTTTCTGCTGTTGATGTTGGTGCATAAATCATTATAACTTTTAGCTTGTATCTCTTAGAAATCTTGAGTATTAGTCTTGACCCCCTTTGTGATGTATTTTTGAATTCCAAAATGTTTTTTTATATCTTTATGGACCAGAAACCCAACTCACCTTCGCTCCTTTCACTGTTTCCATTGGTGTACAGCAATTTCCACTTGATAAACTTATAAGTGATTAATTTCTTCTTGTTGTTTCAGCCAAACCAATGATATTCCAATTCATATTTTCTACTTCCTTTTCCAGCTCTAATATCCTGTCTTCACCGATGAGTAATCTTACGTTGTAACAGGCAAATTTCAGTTTCCGTGAATGGCAGTCTGGTCGTACCCAGAGATTCTTAGCACCTTCTGCTTCCACTCGAATTGTCTTGCTGCTGTAAGAGGGGGAGTGAAAGCCGCTGGGGACTGAGGGCCATTTGTTTTATCGTGCTGTCATATGCTGGAGGTTTTGGTCTTTTTCTCTTCACACTGACCAAGCGTCTTGAAGAGAACCACTCTATACGTTGGTTGCCACCTAAGTGACGTAACAGGGCTTACCATCGAGGTGTGCATGAGTGGATTTCAGGGAGGCAGGCCAACCGGACTTCTAAGTCTTCTGTAACAGAAAGATATTGGATCCATCAGTGTTTTAGACTGAGTGTCTGATAACACATAGAATACCTGTTCCCCCTCTAAGCCCAATATACCATAATCAATATCATTTATAAATACAGAAAACAACAATGGACCCAACACGGAACCCTGAGGGACTCCACTAATAATATTAGTCCACGAAGAACAGTGTCCATTGATTACCACTCTGTCTTCTTCCACTCAACCATCCCTTTATCCAATTTGCCTCCAATGCCACACTGCCCCAATTTGTGCAGCAGTCTTCCGTGTGCAACAGTATCAAAGGCCTTTCTAAGATCCAAATATATGATATCTAAGTTATTCTTTGCATCCAGTTCCTTTGAGACTATATGATAGTATCCAATCAAATTAGTCAAGACAAGACGTCCCCTTAACAAACCCATGCTGTGTCCGAGCCATAACTGAAGTCTTGTCTAGATGATCCTGTAATGCTTCTTTAACCAGTGCCTCCATTAATTTCCCTGGAACAGAAGTTTAAACTAACAGGTCTATAATCACCTGTGTCTCCCTTTGACACAGGTGTCAAAGGGAGACACAGGTGATTATTTACATATCTCCAGTCCATGGGTACCTGCCCCGAGTCCAGGGAAACTCTCGTAATTATGGCTAAGGGTTTGCTTACTTTCTTTGCCGCCTTCTTTAATATAACTGGATCGATTCCATCCACCCCAGGTGCCTTTCTTATGTTTATCTTCAACAATTTCTCCTCCACTTTACTCTGAATTATTACAAGATTATCTAGCTTACTACCAGAGTTGAATACACCTCTGGCATTCCCCTCCCTGAATAACTCGTCATGTGTGAATGTTGATGCAAAATATTCATTTAGTTTGTTAACTACCTGAGCAGGATCATCAAACAGTTGAACCATTGATATCAAGTAGACCAATCTGATTCATCCACTTCCTTGTAGGGTTTACATAAGTAAAGAACTCTTTGCTGTTTTTCTTTGCATCCTTTGCCAAAGATTTCTTGTAATCTCCCTAACCTCCTTTGTATCTTGGTTACAGACCAGCTTATATCTATCATAGGCTTCTGTGTCACATGTTAATTTATATGTATCCCATGCATTTTTCTTCTCTGTGACATGTCCAATTAGTTCATCTGACATCCATTTAGGCCTAAACCTTGAACAATATTTCTTAGTTGGTATGTAAAGCCTAGTAGCTTCCAAGATAAATTCTTTGAATGCTTCCCACTTTGAATTTGCTTTTGGTAACATCATCAGTTGGTCCCACCGTATAGAATTTAAATACTGTCTCAGACCACCATAGTCACCTTTACAAAAGCCAAAACCCTTCCCTTTACACTTGATGGTAGTTACCTCTTTGAGTAAATTCTACTTCAGCACACTGTGATCACTGCCTCCTAGTGGTTCCTTTATCTGCAGATTCTTTATGCATGAAGAATAAACAAATCAAGAGTATTACTCCCTCCAGTTGCCTCCCGAACATGCTGCTGTAGAAAACAATCATCCAATAAATCCACAAAAGCCTTGCTAGTGTGTGTGTGACCAACCCACAAATTCCAGTCAATCCCTGGGAAATTAAAATCCCCAATTATAAGACACTGATTTACTGGCCCACTCTATTTCTCTGCACAATTGCTCATTATACTCATCAGATTCATTTGGCCTATAACACACACCTACTCTCATTTTTCCTTTCCCAGTGCTTATGTCACACAACACAGACTCAACATTGCATTGTCCACCAACATCAATTGGATGCACTTCCTTAGATTTTTGTTTCTTAACCCCTCCTCCCTTTTTGTACACATTGTACTCCCCAAATTTCAGTTCTGCACTGCTTATGTATGTGTGACAGCATGTCTCTGATATCCCAACAATATCTGTCTTTGATGTCTTGGCTAGCACTTTAAGCTCATCCAATTTATTAACTATACTCCTAGCATTGGTGTACATGCAAGTATACATGCACCTGTTTCTACTCTTATTTACCCTAACACAGCCCATGCATTTTCTTGTTCCACTATGACTCCCAGCAGTCCTGGAAATCCCCATTGCTTTGCTTTCCAGGCTGCTGCTCAATTGCATTTCAATAGAACCAGTGCCAGAATCACTTTCACCTCTGCCAGCGGCTACTGTTAATCTATTAGTCCTTGTATCCCCCCAAAGCTAGCAGTTTTCCAACCACCCAACTTTGCCTCGATAGCATCAGCAAATATTCTTGCACCCTTTCTATTTAAGTATCCCATCCCACTAGAAACAGTCTCTCCTATTAACAAGCACAGACCAGGCTGAAAAAATTCTACCCCTTGAGCCTTGCACAATCTCTTCAGGGCCGAATTGATTGACAAGGCTCTCATCATATACTCCCTGCTATCGTGTCTGGGCAGAATTGCAGACACTTTCAAATTCAACCCTAACTCACGGCTTTTTTTCAGCATTGATTGTACTTGTTAAGTAATTCTGCCGGTCTCCTACTCTTAACATCATTAGTTGTAACGTGTAAAACAATATCACCCTTTGTGCCCTTAAAAGATATCTGCTCTACAATGTCATCAACCTTTGCCCCTGGCAGACATACCCTGAATCCTGTTCCATCTATCCTTTTTGCACAGTATGTTTCCTGTTTCCCTGACAATAGTCACCTACAACAACTAGTTCCTTTGGGACCAGCATCTTGATTAGCAATAATTGTTCTCTAGCCAGGGACCAGTGGTGCATTATACTTTCACGGAGCCCAAGACAAAATGGAATTTGGGTCCCCATCTAAAGAAAAAACTAATAAAGAACATTTTCAATTTTACTTTATTGTGACAACAAAACAAACAAATTATATGACATAAGAACTAAATATAAAATTTCATAAAAATTGGTAAAACCATTTTGGGGAGAAAAAAAATGTAATTTTCAAATTAATCTTCAAGTAAAGTTCATTTACCTTGACAAGTAGAAAGTTGTTATTTTCCCCCTCCCATAAAATTTCATGTTCTATGCATAAAATGGAAGTAAGTTTCAGACGTTTGAAGAAAATGTCAGATTGACACCAAATTTTCAGCATGTTTTGTTAGTCACTGGAAAAGTTGTAGGATCAGTTCCAATTCAAAAACCCCACTCCAACCAGAATCCTCTAAGTTTTAGAAATTACTCAAGAATGAAAAGTCAGATCAACACCAAATGTTCAGCATAATTTTTGTGGTGCCTATTATGATTCTGTAGCCCATTTCTGATCCCCAAAAGAAATAAAAATGATGAAAGTATGTTGTGCATTTTTCTAGAAAAAAAAAATCAAATTTAAATTTTTGTTGGTACCTGTGGAGATTTAGGAAAGATCTGAAATGGATCAGAGCTGCTGAACTTTCATATCTTCCTTTTCCTCCTTCCCCCAAAACATTCTGATAAATCTGAAATAGCAGCCCTGATCCATTTCAGAATTTTTTTCATTAGTTACCTCATGTCTCTCTTTGCACCACTTGTTTTCCCCACCCCTCCCAATTAATTTGGGAAAAAACTATTTGATCTCATCTCTCAACTACTTGTCACATCAGCATCACTTGGTGAGGTTTTGGTAAACACTTCTAAGTGCAATAAACTTTAACTGAGGCATATTGTTTGATAATGGGATGCACTTTAAATGTAAACACAAATGTGTATGTAATGTTTTTTTTAAGCAGCACATTCCCATGTGTAAAGCATCCAATATATTCATCCTGGCTGCCTATCACTATATTCATCCACACGTAGAAACTCAGCTGTGGTGGAAAGATTATGATGAAATTTTATACTTCGTTCTTTTAAGGAGAAATGAGGCACCACAAATGTCTTTAAAATTGGACAAATATACATTTGACATTTTTTCCATAAAATTTTGAATTCATCATCATCAGCCATTTTCAATCCACTGCAGGATGAAGGCCTCTCCAGCAACTTTCCAGTTCTTTCTGTTTTGAGCACTGGCCATCCATTTACTACCCACAAACTCATGAATTTCATCTATCCATCTCCACCTTTGTCTTCCAGGTTTTCTTTTAGTTCCTCTTGGGTACCATTCTGTTATTTTCTTAGTCCATCTGTCATCATGTCTTCAAGCTATGCGTCCTGCCCAAGACCATTTTAGTTCTTTAGTTTTGATAAGAATATCCTTTACTTGAGTTTGCTGCATGTGTTTCTCTTCTTATCTAACAGTCTGATTCCCAATATAATTCGTTCCATTCTTCACTGTGTAGTTTTCAGCTTCTCTTCCATTCTTTTTTGGTGAGTGCCCAAGTTTCACTTCCATAAGTCATGGTGGAGAGTATACATTGGTTCATTATTTTACGTTTCAGACAAACTGGGATATTGCTCTTCAGTATGTGACTATATTTCCTGAATGCTATCCATCCAAAATTTATTCTTCTTTTGACATCCAGCCATTTATCATTATTACAGCTAATAACTTGTCCCAGATAAGTATATGACTCCACCTTTTCAAATACTGCTCCTTCAATCATTATTTCCCTTTCTGTGGCATACTTGTTCATCATTACTTTTGTATTAGCCATAGTCCAAAATCCTTACTAACTGTGCATAACTGATTAAGATTTTCCTCTAATTCTTTGGAATCGTGGCTTATGACTACAATGTCATCTGCAAATCGTAAATGGTTTAGGTTCTCTCCGTTCACATTGACTCCTTTCTGCGACCAGTCTAATCTTTTGAAAGCTTCCTCAAGGGCAGCAGTAAACAGCTTCTGAGGTATTGTGTCTCCTTGTCGAACTCCTTTCTCAATTTTAAACTTCCTACTGTCTTTGTCTAGTCTAATAAAGGAGGTAGCACTCTCATATATTTTCTTCAAAATCATAATAAGTAGGGTATCTATGCCTTGTCTTTCCAGTGCCCGAAACATTGCCTTATGCTGTATGGAGTCAAATGCCTTTTCATAATCCACAAATGCCAGGCATAATGGTGTTTTATATTCATTTGCTTTCTCCATTAGCTGAGATATTACGTGAAGGTGATCCATAGTTGAGAATCCTGTCTTAAAGCCAGCTTGCTCTTTCGGTTGATTCTCATCAAGTATTCTTTCTGCCGACCAGGCTAGCCAGGTGGGTAAAGTGCCTGCCTGGCAAACCAAAGGTCACGGGTTCGAATCCCGCCTCGGGCTTGGATCAGAGTAGAAAATGCAGAAACCTTGGGAGGTGCAATATGGCCACAGAAGCCGATGTGCCAACAACTAACAAAAAAAAAAAGTATTCTTTCTAATCTGTTAGTAATAACCCTTGTGAACAACTTGTAGATGTGGGATAACAAGCTAATTGGTCTATAATTTCCAATTTCTGATTTATCTCCTTTCTTATGCAGCAAAACTATGATTGCATTATTCCACTGCTTAGACGTCACACCTTTTCTAATGCACTTTGTGAAGAGCCTTGCCAGTTTTTGTGTTATGTCTCTTCCTCCCAATTTTAACAACTCTACAGTAACTTCATCTTCCCCCGGGGCTTTCCGATTCTTCATTTTCTTCAATGTATGTTCTACCTCATCAGGAAGAATATAGGGTATGTCGTATGTGTTGCTAATTTGCAATCCATCTTCCCCGCTGCTGGCATCATTCCCTTGCTCCTTGTATAATTCTCTATAGTAGTCTTCTGCTATTTGAATTATGCCTTCTCTGCTGTTTATAAGTACACCATCGCTATTCTTCAGTTTCATTTGTCTTTCTGTATTATTGCACATGGCTGCTGATTTAAATCCTTTGTTTTCCCTACATGCTTGTTCTACTTTTCTTGTGTTAAATCTTCTTATGTCCTCTGAGTCTCTTTCTAATGGCTTTGCATATCTCAGTATACTCAATTTTTTCCTTGTCAGTGTTTACCTTGCTCTTCATTTTTTTTGCCTTCGGTTCATCATAAGTGTTTGACTAATTTTTTCTTCTTTGGATTTCTTTTTCTCTATAGGTTTCTTGGGCTTTTATCACTTTCAGAAAGTTGTAATATTCCTCGTCCATATCTTGGTCCTGAGCAGTCTGCAGAAGCTCAAACTTGTTCTTAAGTTCCAGTACATACTGCTCTTTCTCCTCTTATGTTATCTCAAAGACCTTTGTATTATTTACTCTAGTCAGTTTTTTCCTTTCCTACATCTATATCAAGTGTACATCTTACCATTCTGTGATCACTTCCAACATTTACCTTATTCAGGATGGTAACATCATTCACAATATATCTTCTGTTAGTGAGGATGAAGTTGATTTCATTAGTAGTTAATCCATTTGGACTCTTACTTCAAACTTTCTGTTCACCCTTTTCTTGAAAAAAGTGTTCATTACTGACAGTCCTTGAGATTCTGCAAATTCCACAAGTCTTTCACCTCTTTTATTTCTTTCACCAATTCCAAAATTTCCTATAGTTCCTCTTTCTGCGCTGTTTTGCCTTTTTCCAACCTTAGCATTGAAGTCCTCCATAATAATAGTGTAGTGGGTTTTCTGCTCATCTAGAAGACTCTCAATTTCGGTATACATTTCTTCAACCTCTTCATCATCATGGCTCGACGTTGGTGCATAAATCATTATAATCTTTAGCTTGTACCTCTTAGAAATCTTGAGTATTAGTCTTGACACCCTTGGTGATGTACTTTTGAATTCCAAAATGTTGTTTTTAAAATCTTTATGGACCAGAAACCCACCTCCACCTTCACTCCTTTCACTGTTTCCATTGTACAGCAGATTTCCACTTGATAAACTTATAAGTGATTCATTTCTTCTTCTTGTTTCAGCCAAACCGATGATATTCCAATTCACATTTTCTAATTCCTTTTCCAGCTCTAATATCCTTTTATGTCTTACAATTATTTTAATATCACTTCGCAATCGTTGCCAGCATAAAAAGATTCATTTTATAATTGTTATTGAAATGGCTTATTTCTTAGCATATTTACATTATATTATTTCACGCCTTCTGCTGTAATTTATATAGCCTCCTTATTTACTAAGTACTGTGAATAGACCAATACTGTAAGCATGAATAGAATTTGACTTGGTTCTCTACTGTTTGATTGTCCTAAAAAGAACCTTTTATATTTGATGTCAATCTAATAGTGGAATGGAAACTTCATTTTTGCTTTTTGAAGGTTGCTTGGTGACATTAATTACAAGTCACTCAAAGATATCATCTAATGGGCCAACAGATTCCTTATAATCTTGAATAATTTTTCAGTGAATTGCTGAAATCCAATTTTTGGTAATTGAGCATTGTCTACTAATTCTCTTTCATCAGACTTGAATATGGTGTTCTTCCCAGCAACACGTCCCTTTACCTGAGCACATCAATGGGACTGAATTAACAACCTTCCCTAACAACCTTTAAAGCAGTTTACAAGAGAATAGCAAATGAGGAAGAAGCCAGAAATAACCTGCCACAACTAAGCAATAAATGCAAGATTCCCTCTGGCTAATATCCAAGTTGTACAGAATAAAATTACTGGAATAATTTATCCCCATGGGTGTTTGAAGCTGATAGCTTGGGAAACTTCAGAGGTCAGCTGGACAGATGCCCCATGTAAGGAGCAATTCAACTAGGTAGTTTATTTTTTTTATTTTTTTGGCTGGTGTAAGCAAAATATTAGGGTTTCCTTGCATGGTATGGCTAAACTTATTATTTTTTTGATCACTTAGACATGGTGGAATCTGTTTTTACAGATTGAGTAATTTCAATGGAGATTTGCTTGCTTGAACTGCTTCATGTGAGGTTTCTTGAAGGAGCAAGTTTATTTAAGTCCTCGTGCTCTGCTGTAAGTACAGCTACGTCCTGAGTTTGTATGTAATGGAGTACCAAGTTATGCTTAATAATGTTTCAGAGAACATATCACATGCATACATACCTCTGAGAATGAAAATTTTTAGCACCATTTGTGAAACTGGATAAAAATCATATTTCGTATTCCTATGCATTCATTTATAATGTATAGAGGAGGGGAAACAATACTGGGTGGTTTAACTAAAGAATCAGTGTATGTTGTAACCATTAAAGTTAACTGTTCTGTCTTCAAACATTGACAGTCAACCATATTTAGCAGTCATAAACCACACTCCACTCAAACATGTATATCACTGCACTCTTGTGGAAATAACTAGCATAGCATTTTTAACAACACTACTTGAATAATGACCTTTCTTTTACTGTAATTTAAAGATAAAGTGAACAAAAGTCAACACCAGGAAATAGGCTAGCTGAATGACAATTATTATGCAGAAACAGAACTGATTTGGTATCATGGCCTATGTGCTAGTCAGGCTGATATGACATCTGACCGATTCCTTTAAAAATTTTTTTTTTTTTTTTTAAATTTGTAAATCAAGCAAATCTTCCCCTGTACCAGTATTCTCAAACTGGCCATATGGTATTTTCCGATTTCGTTTCAATATATAATAGACTGTCGAAATAACGGCACATTGAGATCGGATGAATACATGCAGTGCAGATGTTTTGCAATGCTGGAAAAAGAAAACAGCAAGAATTCTGTACTGATATCATGGATACTGTTTTACATTTATTTTAAATTAAAAACCCCTCACTATGGCTCCTAAAGTTAATAAACCTCATACAGAGAAGGAAAGAACAACATTAAAGCTTAGTGACAAACGATGTAATCCAAACTATTACTGGTTGATTTGCCTGGTTTGTTGGATGAAAAACCCCAGTTTCTGGGTGGGTGGGAACCTTGCATCTATGCCTGAGACCGACTAACTCAGCCATGGAGTGAAAAAAACCCATAAACATTCCTTGCATCATCGACGTTACCTTTTCCACCCAGTGTGGGGAGGTACCTACCATGCAGACTAAACCTGATATAAGCTTGAGAAAGTGGAAACTAGGGTAATTGATTGATATGCCGCCGACCTGGCTAGCTGGGTGGGTAAAGTGCCTGCCTGGCAACCCAAAGGTCGCGGGTTCAAATCCCACCTCGGGTTTGGATCAAAGTACTGCAAAAACCTTGGGAGGTGCATTATGGCCACAGAAGCTGATGTGCCAACTACCAAACAAAAAAAAAAAAAAAAATTAATATGCCAATTGAAATAAGAGTTGCCACAGCTGAATGTGCCTGGAAGGTCTCTCACAGGCGTCAGCAAATTCATTATGTTTTGCACAATAGATCAACAGTTAGTAATCTGATTATGACTACAAATGCCATTCTTGGATCGCTTGAGAAGAAATGGCAATCACATATCTTGATCTACAAGCTGTGTTCGATAGTGTCCACATCCCAGCCTTGCTTAAACTCCTTCAAAATTACTATCACATCACAGGCCAAGTACTAAAGTTTCTGGCATCTCTTCTTCAGAATAGAACCATCCAAATGTCCACAGGAAAGCAAAGGTATACTAGACAAATACAAGCAGGCATACCACAAGGAGTCCTGTCTGGAATTCTTTTCACAGACATTATCTACCGGCTAACAATGCACAATAGAACAGATATGATAAAATATGCAGATTTAAAGATCTTAACAAAAAATAAATTCAACCGATGAAGCGAAAGACCTTATCAGAAGTACAGCAGTACTTCACTAAATTTGACCTGCAAGTTAACCCTGAGAAATCTGCCATCATGGTATTCTCACTTAAAAACCACACCAATTATAATTCAGCCTGCGATTGACAGTCATGATCCTCTGCGTCAAAAATCAGGGAGATCTGGGTGTGACCTTCAAGAGAAAATTGAGTTTCCATCATCATATAGAACTCAGTGCTAAATTCAACAGGAAACGGTGGGTTGCCAAGCAGCACTTTCAGAACACAAAGCTGATAAAAATCTATATCAGGACGATAATTTTTGGAGGTGTACTGTATGGAGTAGAGTTGTGGGGCTCGGCTGCTTGATTTGATTTGATTTAGATTTTATTGGCGCATTAGCATCTAAGGCTATAATGCGCCAAAACCAGGTAATATATAAAAATTTCTCTCAGTGACCTACGTAGTTAGGCCACCATGTCCAGATATATAATAAGACATAACAATAATGTAAAAATTTTAAATATGAGTAAAAACCTTTATTGATTTAAAAAAGCTAAAAACAGCAGACACATTGTCATTGTCAGATAAAATCTGACTGAGTGTATAAGGCTCAGTCAGATGATTAAAAGCGGTAAAACTGATATTGCTAAAATCTGGACAGTCAATTAAAAGGTGTCTAATCGTTAAAATTGTGCCACAGGACACACACATAGGAGGGTCATCAGCCCTCAGCAAAAACGAATGAGTTAAATGACTGTGTCCTATGCAAGAACAACTTCCTCCTTACGATTCCTGCGCAGACTAGACTGCCATGGTTCAATTACAGGCTTTATACGATATAATTTATTCGCAGTCTGTCTATTCCACGAATCCTGCCATTGGGAATATATCTTTTGGTGTATTATTTGCCTGTAGTCTGTATAGGGGACTGACAGGCAGCGGTTATTATTGGGAATTGCTGATTTGGCTGCAGCGTCAGCCAAATCATTTCCCCTAATCCCAATGTGGCTGGGAATCCAGCAGAAGCGGATATCATATTCATGTCCGAGGAGGAAGTGAATCTTCTGCTGAATACTAGACAGAACTGGATGAGGATTATATCTCACAGATATTAAAGCTTGTAACACGCTGAGAGAATCGGAATATAAAATGAACCGTTGGTATTGGCATTCACTAATGTGATCCAAGGCTAACTCTATAGCATGCAGCTCTGCAGTAAATATACTGCGTTCAGAGGGAATCTGCTCCGATGTAGTGCTGTCTGTAAAGACAGCAGCAGATCCCACATATGATTCCGACTTCGAGCCGTCTGTGTAAACTGGCGCGAAGTCAGAATGTTCAGCTCGGTGTGCTGAATAAAGCTGCAGGTAGACAGACGATAGAGTGTCCGACTTTCCCCAATTTCTAAGGGACAATCACATGTTGGAACATGAGCATGCCAGGGTGGAAGGGGTTGCTTTGGTGTTTGGGCAACCTTGTCTACCTTGATATTAAGTTCTTTGAGTAGCTCTTGGAGACGAATACCAAAAGGACGATTGGCAGTCTTACGGGTGTTGTACAAATTTTCCCATCGTGGCTTAAAAACGAATGGCCACGTAGGATGGTCTGGCAGGGATTTCAGTTTCAAGGCGTACTTTAGAGACAACTGCTTACGTCGAAGTGATAACGGTGGTTCGTTTGCTTCAACGTATAAGCTCTGGACGGAAGATGTTCGAAATGCTCCAATAGCGATATGGAGAGCCTGATGATGGACAGGATCCAGCCATCGAAGTACACTGTCTCTGGCCGAATTGTATACCAGGGACCCGTAATCTAGTCTGGATCGTACAAGTGCACGATAGATGCGTAGTAGGGTGCATCGATCCGCACCCCAAGATGTAGAGGAGAGAGAGCGCAGAATATTCAGGCCTCTTGTGCACTTTGTGCAGAGTTGACGGATGTGATCCAGAAAGGTCAGCTTTTTATCAAATACGAGTCCCAAGAATTTCGTGTCCATGGCTACTGGAATAGCATTTTGTCCGAGCCTTAATTCAGGTTCAGGATGAAGATTACGCTTACGACAAAAGTGTACGCAAACGGTCTTTTATGGCGAGAACCTGAAGCCATTAGCAAGAACCCAGGAGTTGAGGCGATCAATAGCTTTCTGCAGTTGTCTTTCAATAACCCTCATGTTGCATGACTGACAAAATATGCTAAAGTCATCAACATAGAGGGCACTGTTTACAGTTGGAGGAAGTTCTGTGATGGAATTTACTTTGATGGCAAAAAGCGTGACACTTAATACTGATCCTTGTGGTACTCCCTCCTCTTGACTGAAGGAACGAGAGAGTGAGGATCCCACACGAACTTGGAAAGATCGATTGGCTAAAAAGTTTTTAATAAAAATGGGGAGTTGTCCCCTAAGGCCAAGGCTATGCAGATCTTTTAAGATGCCAAATCTCCAAGTTGTGTCATACGCTTTCTCCATGTCAAAGAACACCGACACCAAGTGTTCGCGTTTTAGGAAAGCATCCCGGATGGATGTTTTCAGTCTAATAAGATGGTCCAAAGTGGACCGGTTCCTTTGGAAGCCGCACTGGATTTTGGAGAGGTCATTTGATTCTAAGTACCATATTAAACGGGAATTAACCATTCTCTCCAGGATTTTGCACAGACAGCTAGTCAGAGAAATAGGACGGTAATTGGTGGTGACTTTTGGATCCTTTCCTGGCTTAGGAAAGGCAAGAACGATTGCCTTTAGCCAGGAGTCCGGAAACTGCCCTTCAGTAAAGATTCTGTTATACAGGAGCAGACAATCCATAGATTTTGATGAAAGATGTTTAATCATTTCATAATGGATGCCATCTGGTCCAACGGCACTTGCTTTGGAAAGAACAAGAGCTCTTTTCAGTTCCTGTATAGTGAATAACCTGTTGTAGGGATAGACGCTCTTAGACTTAAAATTAAGTGCCTGTTTTTCGATTTTATGTTCCAGGACCAGGAACTCTGCGGAATACGAAGATGTTGCAGAGATGTTAGAGAATGTTTCCCCAAGAGAATTGGCTATTGCAGTTGGATCTGCAATAGTGCATCCATTATAATCTAGGATTGAAGAAGGGTGGGATGTATATTTTCCCTTCATTTTCCGGATTTTATCCGACTACCTTAGAGTTGGTAGACTGGTTAATAGATGATGTAAAACGGAGCCACGATTCCTTTTGACTCTGACAGCAGATATATCGTGCTTTGGCTCGTGCACGTTTAAAGGTTATAAGGTTGGTCGTGGTAGGATATCGGCGGAATATCCCCCACGATTTGTTTTGAGCCTTTTTTGCTGCCGTGCATTGTGAATTCCACCAAGGTTTGGGAAATGGTGGAAACCGGGCAGATGTTTTTGGAACAGCATTCGCAGCTGCTTGGACAATATTTTCTGTGATGTACTTAACTGCATCATTGATAGGCTCTTGACTGACCGTGCTAAGATCAAAATTTGCCTGATGTTGGAAGGCAGTCCAGTCAGCCTGATCAATCTTCCACCGTGGTAACCTGAAGGGAAGACATGGTCTCCCACTGTATAATGAGGTTATCACAGGGAAGTGATCACTTCCGTATGGATTCTCGTCCACTCCCCAAGTGAGTGAAGGGAGTAGAGAAGGGGAGCAGATAGAGAGATCAATGGCAGAAAAAGTACGGGTAGGCATGTGGAAGGTGTTTGTTCCAGTATTTAGAAGGGAAAGGTCATTGTCATTGAGCATACGCTCTATGACTCGTCCCCTTCCGTTGATGTTAGCACTACCCCACAGGGTGTTATGTCCATTAAAATCCCCGAGAAGTAAGAAAGGGGGAGGCAGCTGCGTTAGATCATCAAGGTCTGCCTGGGAGATGTCAGTCCCAGGTGGCAAATAAATGGAGCACACAGTTAATAAAAATCCCACTGAAAGGCAAATTGCAACAGCCTCTATGCTGGTTGTAATTAGCAAGGGCTACACTGGGGTCTGGTTACCCACAAGGATAGCCACTCCCCCATGTACAGAGCCGGCTCGGCTCTGTACATGGGGGAGTGGCTATCCATTAAAAAATTAAACCATTAAATGCCGCAGCATACTGGCTCCTGAAGCGGGCAACCTGGAAATGTCATCTCCCACATAGCAGCATAAAACACCAATGGCCAAAGCACCGAAGTTACCAAGTTTTCAGCATTAATGCATGAGAGAAGGCTCATCTTCACCGTAAAAATGATCTCTGGGAGAGTCTCAGCATCCAACATTTGGGACACCGTGTGCTGGCGGATCCCCCAACAAATTGCCTGCTCCATTACCAAGCTTCTTGCTCTTCCTTTGAGGCTACATTTTAAAGATTGGTTCCTCCCTTATCAAAAGTTCTATCTAGTTCAATCCCTGGATGTATAAAATCATAGATTATAAAAAGTATAGACGGCTCATCCTAGACCTGCACATGGTCTCCACAACTATCAACTGATTTCAGATCGTTACAGCTCGGCAAGGATCTCACACAAAACAGAACTCAAGGAAACTATCTTTTGTTATTGAAATGTGTGTTATTTTAATTATTTATTATTGTATTAGTTTTCTTCTAAGTTAATATTATCTGCTATGAATTGTTTTTTTTAATCTGCCTATAATTTAATCTTTATACTTCCGGCGAGGTTATCTCTGCTGCTTGTTAACCCCTGACATGGTGCTGTGAAGGGTATTGTAAAGTCGTGGTACCTGCGTGTACTGGTAAACCTTACAATAAGATCTTATTTATAATAAAGAAAATGGAATGGGGCATAAGCAGGGCAGAATATAACATTGGATTGTCAATGTGTTTGTTTTTTTATGTGTAGTTAATAAATAAAATTGCATTCTTCATCTTTATTTTTCTTATTTAGTGTCATTATTTCTGCATTAAATATGTTAAAAATAAAACTTTCTAGATAACAGAAAAATTGAAATAACGGCTCCCCGAAGGTCTTTATTTTTCTTATTTAGCCTCATTATTTCTGCATTAAATATGTTAAAAATAAAACTTTCTAGATAACGGAAAAATTGAAATAAAGGCTCCCCGAAGGTACTGTACTACAAATTACAAGACAAAAAGTGTTTGGCATTTAACAAATGCCAAGCAAACAAAGAATTTTTTTTTTTCTTTTAGGTAATTTCCATGTTGCATCTGTGAGATACTAGCAACAGGTGTCCAGGCTTTTGTTTTGTCAACTAAATATGAACAGCCGGCAAAAATATAGACATTTGTGTGTCCAAGTTTGGGGACTTGAGTTTTGGAAATTAAAAAATATAAAAACTTTTATCAGATAAATGAGTTTTACTCATTGATCTTTGTTTGAACAGATCACCCACTTCAAATTGTACAGATAAAATGTTAATGATAGTCAGACTTTTCTCTGAAAACATTCATTTGTAATACTGTTGAATCTGTGCCCACTATCCTAACATGGCTGGCTGGCTGTCTTCTTATGAAGACACTTGGTTATATTTCATTTGTTTATGTAAATAAACTAAAAAATATGGTTTCAGATTCAGAATTTTTTTTTAATGTATGTACTTCTCAAATGAAAAGTAATATTTCCACTAATTATATGTACAATAAATTGCAACAAATTACATAAATTCTGAGAATGAGTGAAATACAAATATACAGAAATTTATGAATTATATCTTCTTTTGCATCTTACAAAAGAATGTTACATGCAGCCCAGAATTCATATACGTGAACAAATGAAAAATGTCTATGAAATTTGACTATGTATTATACACAATGCATACTATTATTCTGAATGCTTATGCATTAAAACCGAATGACACAAACTAATAATACTGCCATACAATGAAAACTGTGACAACATACTGTAATCTTATATAGCTCTAAAAGGTAGGATAATGAACTAATTAGATTCACATTAGAACTGCATTACAAGTTGCAACATATCAGTAGTAACATTTTTTAAATTGTGATCAATTATTCTTTAAAAAAAGTTGCATAAAAAATATCACACTAACACATCATTAATGAAACTATTTCATAGGATGAATGTCTTATGACATTTCATCCTATTATGCTAATTACAATTTGACTAGACTCCTTTGGCAGCAGTCCTGTCATCTAAATAGTATGAAGGATTAGATTATCTTTGGTTATGCATTTATGAACTGCTTTACTTCCTGAAGTTTACCTGAACTATCCTAAATCAATAATAAATGTTTTAATACACATTTTATCTGTGTCCACTGGATCAATGTTTATACTGCAGATTATTTTGTTTGACATGTTTATTCCTCTTTCCCCCCCCACTTAACCATATTGTTTTAAGTAGTAAATGTTGAAGGCAATTTTTTCAGAAATGAGATTTTATAAATTACCTAAAAAATCTAAAGAAATAAAGGTGCTCAGTATCTCATAGCTCTAAAAGGTAGGATAATGAACTAATGGGATTCAAATTAGAAACTGCATTACAAGTTAACCCATGCATGGTATAAAATATTAGAACCTGCAATACTAAGTACTATAGGTTCTAATACCTTTTGTGCTTGGGGTTTCATAAAAAAAAAAGTATGGAATGAAATCTCTCTCACACAAGTGGAAACTGTAATCTATTTAGTCTTATATTTATTTAGAATGATGTCCAATGCAGGGTCATAAACCTGTATATAAATGGCAAATAACTTAGCTCTGAAACAATCATTACTGGTGGAAGTAATTATTGACAAGCTCTATGCACTAATATTTTTACTGGTTTTAAAATTAAGAATTCTAACACATTAGTTTATTGTACATTTAACTATGCAATGAGGACATTGACCATTTCTGAATATCTGTTTTACTTGCCTGGAAAATGTAGATAAAAATATGTTCATAACAACAATAGCTAAGACTTTTCATAATTAGTACTTGCAATGCCCTGGTTTTCCTTGAAATTTGTTTTTCTGGTCAATAGTGTAAGGATAAAATATTCCTAACAGTAATAATTATTAAAAAAAAAGTAAACATGTTCAATAGTTTTCCCCTTGTTCACAATGTAAATTGAAACTTAGTGGTTAACCTGTAGAAAGGAATGACTGCTGACATAATGAAATAATTCCACATTCCCACAGGAAACATTCTCCAGGATATAAACAATTAGAAACAAATAGTTGGATAATACATATTTATACAAATGATAAACATAGGTCAGGAGTAAACCACCCTTAAAGTACAACTCGAGATGAGAAATAAGAATTATTTGAAATACAAAACTATTGCAACCAAACCTCCGGCCCAAGCTTTTGCATTGTCACTGCTTACAGATTTTATTGCTGCTGACAAACTTCATGCTAACTTAAATACTAAATTTTTTTTTTTTTTTGTTAGCGTGGTTGATTGGTTTTTTCACAAGAAAGGACTAAATAACACCAGGGAGAAAGCTATTAACCTGCTTCGATGGGATAAATTTTTGCATTCTATTTTAATATTCAGAAATAATAGGCAAATACATAAATATTAACATTGTAGTGCCTATGCATAGAATAATATCAAAGTAGTATTAACAATGATGAGCACCAATATTTGACAGAAATCTGATCTTTAATAATAACTGACTTTCTTAACATTGTTCATCCTTTCATTCACTAGTTATGAAAGTGCTGGACCATCTATAGATTAGGTATCATGGCTAAATAATCTTAACTATAATGCTAAATAAAAATACATAAGAAAAGAAAATACTGACAGAAATACACCATTAAGATAGGAATACTAAGGGAAAGAAAAAAAAAAAAGATTATAGCTATTACATAAAGTTATGATTATATCATAACTAGGTAGTTTGTTAGCTTCTTTCTGAAAGAGATGGAAATATGTTATTTTTTTTAACGAGGTATGAAAGAGATGGAAATATGTTATATATTTTTTTAACAAAGTATGAACTTGAATATTCCAAACTTTAATTGAGCAGTTCTTTTCAGTTAAATTAAGACCAGCTTGCAAAGTAAAATCAATGTGGAAATAAACTTAAGTACAAAATTAACAAATACGTCACTAAATGAGTTCCTGAACCAAATGATCAATCAAAAATTCCTATTCTCCTAATCAAAAGGAACAATTATATGCAAAAAAAGACAAATTTTATAAATATTACCAATTCTGAAGCATAAAATAACTCAAAAGTATATTAATATTAAAATGGAAGTCTTAAATTTGGAAAAACAGTTTTTTTCTACATGAGTTACATTCAGTTAATTTTGCTCATAACTAATAAAACACGTCAACCTGATAAATGACAAAATATTAAATAAAAATAAACATGATAAAACTGTATATTTAAAATACAGCCACTCCCCCATTTACATAAAGGTTGCGTTCTGCAGAACTCTGTGTAAGTTGAAATTTTCCTAAATACTTATGCAACAAACGTAAATTTGATTGAAGCAAAAAAGAAATGTTCGACGAACATGTAAATAGAATTATTTATTAAATTTTTTTTATCTCATATGCAGGAAAAATTAAAGAGAGAGAGGAGACAGGCATAATGTCAGCAAGTTTTATCTTTCGAGCATTGTTGCCAGAATTAACTCTCCAGGTGATAAGCACGTTGCTGCATAAGTTGAGGGCTGTGGAGATTTAGAAGGGTTTTTTCCCAAAATAACACAAAATTTCTCTGCAGCTGCAGAATCAGCTCTGGTGACTTCACTGCATACTTTAATGTTTTGGAAACCAGTGCGATGCTTGAACCTATTAAACGATACAATGCTTGCCACAAACTTGGCTTGGGGTTTACCGTACTTATCCTTAATATCTTCATAAATACTTCTTGCTTTTGTTTGAATGGCCACCATTAGACTCATGGGCACTCACTACTGAATCTGATTTTCCATCCATATTATTAATAGCTTTTCCATCTTCAATAATAGCACCTGAATGCTGTTTTGTGATCACTTGATTTTAAATACGTTGATCCTTTAAAATGTTCTTTTATACACACTGTCCCTTAAAATAGTATTCACTATTGAAGCACCAAGACCTAATTCTGTGCAACAGATGGCAAACTTTGTCTGCTCCATTCTTTATTTCAAAATCAATTTTGTTTTGTTTCCTAGCGCTGCCAGCACTTGCACTTTCCATTGGTCCCTTTACCTTCATCATTGTAATAAATAAATAGGAACGAAGAGAAAATTCTGAAAATTTGTTTTTTATAAGATTGAAGATTTCAGTGAAGGGGAACTCATTTCACTATAATACCGTAAAGTAAAACCCACATAATTCCAGCTATCGGTATTATCGCAAATGCAATAAGATCAAGTTTACTACCCGTTTATAATAGATTGCGCTAACAGAAAAGTCCAATAAAAAATAGGAAAGTGCAAATTGTTTTTATTGTTTTATGGTAATGACCCTCTAGGAATGTGATTTAGAAAAATATCACAAGGGCAATCAAAATTGATTCTTACAATGGAACATATGATAATGATGAAAGTGTAGTGCAATTTCCATTATAAAAATGACCTTTTAGAGAGATAAATAGCTTAGTAATATAGCGAAAATTTCAACTTCCGAGGTCTTGGAATGATTTACTGGAAAAAAAAAAAAAAAAAAACAATGTGTTACTGGGTTCACATTGATATTTTCACAATACCTCCATTTATTCTTACTAATGCAAATATGTTTCCACGATTTTTTTTAAATTTGCACCAGCCAGCAAAAACGTAAAGTCGAATTTCCGTAAGCCGAGAAGTGCTCGTATATAATACATTACACTGATAAAGAGTTAAAGCAATAAAAAAAAGCAATTACAAAGCTTTTTAAGGCAACTGTCTCCTTTATCAACAGAGGAATTTACAGCATACTTCCCAACCTTATTACTGAAAGATCGAGGGAGTTAGCATTAGTGGCATATGATGCAAGAAAGCAAGCTTATACAGCACCAGAAAAAAAAAAACAAAAAAAAAAAACACGCTGTGCCTGTCTGTTCCCTCCAAAAATTTGTCTAGTTCTTCACTGAATTTATTTAAGCTATCAACTTCCACAACAGATGGAAGTTTGTTCCAGTAAGCAACCACTTGCTGGCTAAAGGCAAATTTTAACACATCTATTCTGCAACCGTTTTTCCTCAGTTTGAATTTATGTCTCCTCAAGTGCAAGAGGAAGAATCATATCAGCACCAAGCTTGCTCAAACCATTCAAAGCCTTAATCCTACACATGTGCAGAGATGAGACATAGCCTACTGAGTAAAACCATTTCCCTAAATAAGATATGAATGTGGATCCCCATTTTTTAAATCTATAATTTTAACATTATTTTTTTATCAGTACATTGTAAAATAAATATAAAAAATATAGTCTTATCCTGCATTTAGTTTTATATTTTATTAAGTATTCTTTCAGAGAAAAAGATAGACTATATGTTGTCATCTTTTATTTAATCTAGGAGGCCAAAAAACGAGAGTACTGACCTAATTTGTCCACATATGCAAAACACAAACATTGGCAAAACAGAGCTTAGCAGATAGCCATTAGCTCACTTGCTATTAAAGATAAAAAATATATTTCTAATGTTGTTCCCCTCCATATGCCATGAGAAGCAACTTTCATTGACAAAAAAAAAAAAAAACTATTAGTAGGTAAAATTTAAATTAAATTACCTTGCAAACTTGGATATTATGAGCAGATAGCCATCTATCTATTGAGCAGGAAACATCCTTGTATACTTTTAAAAAGAAGCCAACATTTAGTGCATAAAACAGTTGGATGATATATTGTGATGTATGCTCAAACCCAATTTAGGTTTTTAATAGCACAATAAATTCCAAAAGGGGCATATTTTTATCACGGAAAAAAAAAAAAAAAGGGTAATTTTTATCACCATATTCTAATAATACAGTCTTTATGTTAGTTTACAAGCCCTATAATATTATTAAGCAATATATAATTCAACTCAATTTAAATATTACATGATGATCTGATTAGTGAAGAAATTTTAGATTGCAAGGCCCAAACTTGCTAATCCAATTTGGCATTCTAAGTCAAAAGACTGACCACACTCAACACTAGTTGTCCATACAGTTTACAGGGAGTCAGCTCAAATCTGATCACTGTCTTGTGTTAAATTTCTGACTTGAAAATGGATTTCAAAATAATTGAAATAATTTGAAAATTTTCAAAATTTAGTAAATTGCACTTGCCTCCTTAAGAAAAAACGTGCCTCCATAGCCTAGCTGTCAGGAGCGGGAGTGCAGTAGCACACGCTCCTTGAGTAGACTGGGGTTCAAGCCCCTGACTGCTAAATACGGTCGATCTGCCAACCTGCACTGGACCAGCGTGGTAGATTATGGTCCATTTCCCTCAACATGAATTGTTGAGGCTTCCATCCTGCAGTGAGTTCTTATATCACCTATCTATTCCCCTTAAATTGTCTAATTCCTCTTTAAATTTATATATCCAAACTATCCACTTCAACTACCCTCTGGCTGAAACCAAGTGTCCACACAGCAATCCCGTAACCATCTTTCCTCAATTTATGTCCCCTCGTGTGTTTTTTGAGCAAGTGAAAGGATTCCGTCAGCATTGAGCTTACTTGATCCATTTAAAGCCTTAACACCTCAATGAGATCTCACAGGTGCTGTGAGATCTCATTGATGTATTTAATTGCAGCATCTAACCTAGATGCTGCAATTTGCAGAACCAAAGCCTTTCCTGATAAGAGCACCCTTTTGTTCTCCTCATCAATCTATTGGAAATATTCATATTCAGTACAATAAACTTTTGATTTCTTTTGGAATCTGGTAGCCCCTCCCATACATTTACTGACATTGCAAAATATTAGGCAAATGTTAATAAGTTGAAATACTTGTTACATTTAATACTGTTATACAGGGCAGTTAGGTTGGTCTTGGGATCAACAAAAAATTTTTCATATGTCACAAAAGTTTGATAACCACTTATGATTAAGAATGCCAAGCAGTAGTTAATTATTTGTTACTAGTCATTGAAGACACCACAGACAGTCATAACATAACATCTGGTTTTGATTAATTTTGTAAAGTTTTATCTAATTTATAACTGCAACCAATTTTTTTGACTTTACAGTGTAATATTTAATTTTATTAAATACTGTTAATAAATATTAAATTATTTATTAACTTTTCAAAATTCTGATTTAAATTGTAAGTTCTATGAGCAATTATCTTTTAATATTTCTTTAGTAGCAGCAGAGATAAATGTCTATTACGGCAATGTCAATGTAAAATTTAGCCATTCCTTTAGTGTAGTTTGATCTGCATTATATATATATATATATCACTGTGGAGGTCTTCACAATCCAAGGAAGGAGTATTATTTACTTGTGTATTTAACATGACTAAAACTGAGCCTTCCTGAAAGAATCTTCAAGAAACCTAATACATATAATTCTACTAGTTGCAGATCCTACAAAACTGAGGTACAAACTAAAACAAGACAAGTTACATTCTGTTCTATCTTAAGAAAGAATTTGACATTTGAGTGCAAGTATTAAAAAAAAAAAAAAGGAGAAAGAGTAACATAAGTTAAACTGCTTATTTTTTGTAAGAGTACTGCTATACGGTGTACAAACCTCAGGGGCATATGCATCTTAAAGTTGTCACAGATAAGGAACCCAGATTTAGGAATTCCAGAGGCAGAAAACATTTTAATTGTAAATGAAGTTATCATTACTGTGCTATACAATTAAATCAGTTATGAGAGAAAAAATTTTAAATATTTTGTTTTAAAAATATGAATTCTGTAGTATTGAGTAGCATTTTGTACAGAAATCTAAATGTCTTTCTTGAAAAATATAATAATCAAGTAAAGAAAGTATGGCTTCAAACAGGATAGAGCCTGGTTAAGTTTGCAAATCAAATTCAGCAAGATCAATATGAAATCACTTACATATATTTACTTTATTACTGTAATGTCAAGGCAAATCAACTGAATACTTGTTTTAGTGGTTAATGATAAAATTATAAATACTACATTAAAGTTAAATAAATTTTAACATAAGTGTTACAATATAGAAATAAATTTAATTCCTTTTTTTTTTTTTTTTAATTTCAGTAAAGTTAATAAAGATATATTAAGATTTAACTATTAATAGTTCAATGTTTGGTATAAGTCTTTATTGCTAAATAAACAGAATAGACGTAAAAATTCCTATAATTTACAAATATTACAGACAAGTTGCTTAATTTAATTCACAACTACATCTAGATTTAGCATAAGTAACAATCAAAACAGACTATCACAAAACATTACCCATAAATTGTATGAAGTAGTTATATATATTAAAAGAATAACTGAAACAAAAAAGTACACAATCAGAACATTTCTTTCTATGCCACCAACATCAACTGGTTAGTTATCCAAGGAATGGATAACTAACCATATTTTCTAAACACATGCAAGGAATTTTCAAAAAATTGCAGATGTACTGTATTTTTGAAATTTGTACACAGTAAAACCCCTATAAATCTAAAACTCAGTGTAAGTGGTACATAAAGAGAAAAAAAAATCTTGAAGTGCAGGACTTAATCATGTACTTAAAGTTTGCTACAGCCCTTTGAAACCAGTCTTATAACTACTGTTATTTTAAACTATACATTGCAAACTTGAAAAGTAGGGTTTTGTGTTTTTTTTTTTTTTTTGTTGTTGTTAAAATTTACAATGTGACACCAGAAATCACTTTGGTTGCACCTGATTCTCAACTGTTTGTAGTAATTATAGCATTTTATTCACCCCAGGAAACTTTCCCTGAGCATATCACATTATAAACCTTAAGTTAAATCAAACAAAAAACTGCAGTTTAAATAGCGGTAACTATTAGTCATAATTTGGAGAAACAGTAGGAGATAGTCATGGAGTTTGAATGACTTGAATGCAATATACAATTTAGTCTCCCCTCTACCACCAAAAACATGCCTGAATTCCAAGTTCAGATGATGGAGTAACAGTAGCAATCACAGAGTTTGATATTGGAAAAAACACCACTTTGAAGAGTTATGGCAGTTTCCCATTGGTCATATATAGTGCTAATTACTTTGCACATGCAAAGTAATTTCTAGATCTCTTTCTGAAACTAAGGGGTTCAAATATGAAGCTCAGAAAAGTTTTCTTCGAGTGAGCAATATGCTATAACTTTATAAGTGAAGATGTTACTTCACTACTCCATAAGAGTAATAATCATTGATGCATACTTAATTTTGCAATATTGCTTACTCTTTCTACAATAAAAGAAGTTCTACCCTCTTTACAATCAACAGAGCTATATAAGTATTAGGTTTCAAAAATCTCAGGGGTCAAAGTCCCAATGGTGGTCAATTTAAGAGGTTCTATGTGCACACATATACACATATGTATATATGCTATTTCAATTTATTATGAGTAGTACTGAAACATTTGATGGTATTTCTACGATAAAATACTTTGTTAAATACTCTGATTACTTTTCTTACTGTAGCTAACAATCTTATACAGTCTAAATTTTATTTAAAGAAAGTTTATTTTAAATTTCTACATTTAAAGTTCTAAATTTTATTTAAAGTACTATAATGTACAGTACTTGTATATCACTAGCATAAAATAAATTAAATATTTATCTTCTCATGCAGGAAATTTCTTTTTTACATTTTTGGTTACTGTGGAGGGGGGATGGAATTTAAACATGCATGCATTTGCCATGGCAAAAATTACTCATTTGAAAGGATATTTTAAATAATATTGTATCTTTATCAATTCTAATTGCATTTAATAAGTAGTTTAACAAAAACAACCACCACAGACTTAATCACAATCAACAGAGATAACACACACAAAAACAAAACCCCGCATTAGTGATAAATACCATAATGCATAATTATTTTTGAACTCTATGCTCAATAAATTAGATAATGCATGTGTTCCATAACATATACAGAATATCTCAAGATGCTCTAAATGTTATTAAAATATTAAACACTGAGCATTTGGGGGATATCAGTTGCCACTACATTTGATATAGCAAGCATATTCATATTACTACCTACACAGAGAAGAAAATTCAAAATACCTATTTCAGGGTAAATTAAACTAAACTGATGTATACATCCATCAAAATAACAATAACTTGACTAGTTTGTGGAAAGTTTATATGTATCATAAATGCATATTCTGACAAGATTTTATTTTACATCATGCAGACACTACCCAGTTCCTGTTCATTCAATTCAGGAACAGGAACTCGCCAATAGAGAAACGAGTCATATTTAGGATCGCCTTCACGTTTTTCTTTTGTAATACTGCTAATGGGTAAAGCATCATAATCCATCAGTGGAATATCTGGAATTGGCTGACGCCAGTACTGAAAACAGTTGAACTGATCTGCTGTAATATGTTCTGGTAAAGCTTCCTCCTTTGCTATGTACATGACTGAATGCTAAAAATTAAATCATAAATAATTAGGAACTATCACAGAATTATAAAAATATCAATTATCTAAACATTATTACAGAAAGCCACAATAATTTAAGCAGCATATTCATATTACAAGCAGAAACACAGTTATCCAATGGAAATGCAATCCAGTTTCACTAAAAAAAAATCATTAAAAATGAACCAGAATTTAATTAAAACTGTTACAGGAAGTGCCATACATATTCACTGTGTTCATTCACAAATGCATGCACTCTTTTTAGTATATTTGATGCAACTCAAGGAAGAACATGTTAAACAATGACAATAAAGCAGTACTCAATGTTTGGATATTTATCATTAAATGTCTCCTGGCATTACAAATATTATTAGGATGCAAGGTAATGCTGCAAAATAAACACTTTCCTTTTGAAAAAAAAAAAAAAAAAACCTTTTACATGCCACATGAACAATTTTATTACTCCTCAAATGCTATTGCTGGCACAATGAAATTGCTTACTGGCACTTGTTACTCAATATCCAATGGCATCACTGACACAGGTCTTATATTTAATTAAACACTGAGCAAGCTCTGCATTAGCAACACAGCCTTGTGTAGGAGTGGACTGGCCATTGCAACGTTGGTGAAGGCTCAGTCGGTAATGGCTGTATTAAGATTACATATGGTGATCAGCTGTTGATTGTCTGTGAGGAAGAACGAGTCGGCTTTGAGATCTTTCAAACTTCAAAAGTGGAATGACCATGGGGCCAAGATGTGCAGTCAATGACCGATTGCCCATGGTCGTTGACTGATATATGGATATTGGTCAATGCCCATGGTGAATGTCATGTGTGTCTCATAACACACCAGCAAAGCGGCTCAGCTAACCACCTAGTAAAATGTAGGAATAGCAAGACCGATATCCATATGGACTATGTACCAGACATTAGCTCATATAGCCTAGGGCAATTGATGGCCATCATGGGTACCTAAGCTCACTGTGAAACACAAGAAAATGCACCTTGTATAGACAAGTCAGCACCAAAACTGGACCATATGGAAAAACCAACATGGAAATCTGTCACCCAGTCTGATGAATCCCATTTCCAACTCTGTTGTGCTGATGGTAGGGTGACCAGACGTCCCTTTTTAATGGGATTGTTCCCCTTTTCAGCCATTGATCCCATTGTCCTGAGAAAATGTAAACGGGATGCCAAATGTCCCATTTTTTAAACAACACTTCCCATTTCTCTTATTTATCCGCTTTTTCGTAAAATCTAACCTAACTATGCAATTTTTTGCAAATTAGTAAAGAGGCTTACCCTATTTCCAACAGATGGCACTATAATCCAGTAAGATGTGATTCAGATGGCTTTCACATAGTTTCCACAGGTGGCATTATAATTCACACGAGAATTGAGAATATGACAGTCGACTTTTGTTTATAGCATGGCCGACGCAATAGACATGGGAATGAATTTTAGTATCTTCTCTGGTATTTTTCAAAGCATTTATGTATTGATGTAAACTCAGTTAACATTATTTGAAGGGTCTTGTAATTAATTATAAATTCAGTTTATTGACAGCGCCTCCGTAGCCAGGTGGGAAGGAGCAGCAGTGCGTAGCACACGCTTCTTGATTAGACCGGGGTTCGAGCCCGTCACCACCAAATACGAAGGATGCGGAAAGGTCACGAAATGACCACCGCATATCCCCGAGCAATATGGCCTTAGTTGCTAATGCTCCTAAAAATCAAATAACAACAACAATAACAACAACAGTTTATTGACAATAGGTCGTGAGATGCCCAAGCATCATAAGCATAATTTTAACGGTAAAGTTCTATGTTTGTACTGCTGAATTTTCTATTGAACATAGTGCTCATTCAGATATTATCCAGTACACTGCTAAAAAGAAGCACAAAGTAGTTGCAGCAAAAAGTGCAAGAAACTAACCTCTTTCATGACAAAACAAAAAGATGTAAATGGTGAATGGAAACATCTTGCTGCACAAGAATGACTGCTAGCTTTCCATTGTATCAAGCATAACCATACGTTTAGATTGGTGGATTGCACATCTACCATCATACGAAACTTATTCTCAAAATGTTTCACATGTGCAAGAACAAAATGTGAAAGTATAGTTGTGAATGTACTGGCTCCATTTTATTTCTTGAAGTGATGAGTGACTTACGTGAGGCAAAATATGTATCTGTTAAGTTAGATTCATGAAATCACTCAAGCCTTAAGTTGGTCCCAGTTTTGGTGAGGTAGTTATATCCAGACAACTCTGGTGTCTATCAACAAGACAACACACCATGCCACAAGGCCTGGTAGGTTGCTAACTGGTTTCAGACAACCTACGAAAGGAATACAAGTGAAATTATTGGTTGGTTTGGTTTGGTTTTTTTTTTTTTTGGAGCATTAGCAACTAAGGCCATATTGCTCCGGGATATGCAGTGGTCATTCCCTGACCTTTCCGCATCCTCCGTATTTGGTGGTGACGGGCTCGAACCCCAGTCTAATCAAGAAGCGTGTGCTACGCACTGCTGCTCCTTCCCACCTGGCTACGGAGGCGCCCCTGAAATTATTGGAATTCCAAAATCTTGTAGGAGAAACGTCTGAGATATTAGTGGATCACATTCTGTCCATATTGGAGAAATATAAGTTAATCAACAAGATAATAACATTTTGTGGTGACAACTGCAACACCAACTTCGGAGGCAGTGCGAGAAAAGGCAAGAATAATGTCTTTCATAAGTTAAGCGCAAACATGAAAATCTTGGGAGTAGGCTGTGCCGCACAGATCATGCATAATGCTTTGCAAACAAGTGCTGATATGTTGCCAATTGATGTGGAATCAATTATTAACAAAGTGTTTCAACATTTTCATGTTTTCACTATTTATTAGAGTTGGGGCACTGAAATCCTTCTGCAATTTTGTTGAAGTGGAATCAAACAACTTTTAGGAAATGTGAAGACGTGATGGCTTTCCTTGTTACTTGCAGTTGAAAGAATAATTGAAATGTTTTATGGTCTCGAGTCATATTTTCTATCACAAGATAAAAGTCCCAAACTCTTGAGGGACTTGCAGTTGAAAGAATAATTGAAATGTTTGATGGTCTCAAGTCATATTTTCTATCACAAGATAAAAGTCCCAAACTCTTGAGGGATTTTTTTAATAATCCACAGTCCCTTTTCTGGTTCAGGTTCATTCACAGCAAACTTAAAATGTGTAATAACGCTATCAAAGAGATTGAATGAGAGGACATTTGTGCCAGCGAAGTGGCACAAAAACTGATTTTCCTGACAGAACAAAAGCTCAATAGCTACATTTTTTTACATCTGCTGTCCTGGACCTCAAAAACCAACTGATAGAGGATGGTGTCATCAGAGATGTTGAATTTGCTGAAACTGTCACCAATTTCTATGATACTTTCCTAGAACATGTGGAAAACTGGGCCAAGCCTTTTGCAGAGCTATGTGCTTTTAAATGGGTTTTGTTAAATATCCCTCTATCTTGGTGAGTTGTTCAACAGTGTGTTGAAAACATATCCAAAATTCACACCAATATACTAAAAGTAATAGATGAAGGCAAACTATTCAATGAAGTGAACCATGTGAAGAATATACGTGAATCTAAGATTGATCAATGGAAGAAATGTGGTGTGATGACTAGTGACATGTGGACTGAGACAATTCAGACAATCAAAAATGAAGACATTAGATTTGGGAACACAATACACATTGCGAGTTTTGTGTTAGGAATACCGGGCACAAATACATCAAGAGGGTGTTTTCTTTAATGAATGCATTTTGGACTGATGAAAGGAACCAGCTGTCCATTGAAACTGTACAGGCAATAAATATTAATAACAAAAACATATTTTAAAGATATTTCTTGTATGGACTTTTACAATTTCATAAAGGAACATCCAAACCTTTTGGAAGAAATTCAGTCATCTAAAAAATATGACAAAAATATTAACAGTGTATATCCTGGACCATCTGCTCAATAAAGTTTTGTTGTTGTTATTTGGTTTTTAGGAGCATTAGCAACTAAGGCCATATTGCTCCGGGATATGCTGTGGTCTTTCCCTGACCTTTTCCGCATCCTCCGTATTTGGTGGTGACGGGCTCAAACCCCGGTCTAATCAAGAAGCGTGTGCTACGCACTGCTGCTCCTGCCCACCTGGCTATGGAGGTGCCATATATATAAAGTTTTGTGTAATTTGTCAATGTTAATGTAAGATATGTTATAAATATATTAGTAACCTATATTAATTTTAATCAAGCTAAACAGTTATGGCTAGCTGGCATGAAACGAGCACAAGAAGATCGTTTTAACTAGTATGACAATTGAATCATGTCAACTCGCAATGAGTGTCCTATTTTTTGCTTTATAAATCTGGTCACCCTAGCTGATGGGCATATCTACATTTGGAGAAATGTAACATGAGGCCATAGCACGTGGCGTTATAGT
This sequence comes from Mastigoproctus giganteus, assembly GCF_048544385.1. Lineage (NCBI taxonomy): Eukaryota > Metazoa > Arthropoda > Arachnida > Uropygi > Thelyphonidae > Mastigoproctus > Mastigoproctus giganteus. The sequence goes on from NC_143581.1 coordinate 183,221,943, forward strand.
TTAGGGGACTGTGTTTGTGACATGCCCTGGGTCCTCTGATCACCATTAATCAATGGCTTGGTGGGAATGCTTACCTTTCCATTGTCACCAACAAAGTACAACCCTCCATGATGACACTATATCCAGACAACTCTGGTGTCTATCAACAAGACACCAGAAAATACCTGCCCAACTCACCCAATCTCAACCCAATTTATCACGTAAAGGACATCTGATGCTATGACCATCCACCTGATAATGGATGGGCTGTATTATATGCAAAAGGTGGCCCCACGAGGTATTAGGTAAGTGTTGCTAATGCAAAGACAACTCAGTGTATATACATTATACAGGGTGATTCAGTACCAGTGCGACAAACTTGCAGGAGGTGTAGGGGGCACAAAGACGAATCGGAATCACATAGCATTGCAGGGTCCGAAATGTCCTCGTCATGCGGTAGAGGACGTTGAACGGGAGGTCGCGTGAACAGCGATCCCGCTGGAAGTCGGCATTTGCGAACAGTTTCTGTCGAAGAAACCAAGTAGCAAAAGTCCTCCGGAGTGGATAATCCACAGGCTCCAATGATTGGACGCGTTGCAGATGGTATGAACTAATTTGGTTTGTTGACAGTATCCTCCATACAGTGGATTGGGAAATTCCCAATCACTGGCCTATCGCTCGAGTACTCGTACTCGGATTGCCTTCTGCAAGAAGTAGGACATTTTCCTCATTGTCTGGCATCCTTATCGTTCGCTCTCGATTCATGGTACCTCTCGTGAAACAACCAGTCTCACGTAACCTTCTGTGCACACGTGCAAAAATCGTATGATGAGGAGCACGCCTGTGCGGGGAAACGTTCCTGGTACAAGCGCAGAGTGGCGCGCCCATTACAGTCCGCAGCTCCATACGCGAGGTGCATGTCTGCCAGTTCAACGTTTGAATACTCGTCCATCCTACTGCCTCGGGAACCGGTTCGCAAATGCTGACTTCCAGCGGGATCGCTGTTCACGCGACCTCCCGTTCAACGTCCTCTACCACATGACAAAGGCATTTCGGACCCTGCAATGCTATGTGATTCCGATTCGTCTTTGTGCCCCCTACACTTCCTGCTAATTTGTCGCATTTATATATATAATTATAGAGTGTATCACTTTGAATATATGTAGTTGAACAAACCATGAATTACCCAGATAAGAAATTGACTAGTGGCTAAGCTAGTATAATAACAGACTTTTTTGGCTGCAGACTCCTTTTGATTCTTAACTTTGAGGGTGGATCCCAAAATAAAATATCATTTTGTTCTCAATAATAAAACATTTTGATCAATAAACAAAAATATTTCTAACCAACCTTCAGAATTTGCCTTTTCCATCTTTCAAAGTAATCAAATTTTAAAAAAATAAAATTAAAAATTGATTTGCCTGTGTTTTTATGCAGTCTGCTCAATACATTTTTGATTATATTTCAGCTTCCAGAAATGCTAAAGAAAAGATGTCTAAAAACTACTTCTCATCTCAGAATAAGTGTGATGGACAAGTCTGTATCTTTTTTTTTTTTTTTTTTTGGTTGATATGCAACTCAATCATGAAGTACACAATGGGCAGAGTCCATGGAAGGTATAAACTTGTCATACCAGTACATGGATAACAGTTTGCATGACACCAGTCTAAACTATACATGTGGGGAGGGGAGGATGCTTGCTGTTGCATTCAGTCAAATGGTTACAAAGAAAATCTCATGCCATGACTATTGATGCCGAAGACTTATATGCAACTACAGTAGAAGTCAACACAGTAATGCAAATAAAAAATTGTGTTATGTTGGTAGAGCTCTGTTACCAAAACAACAATAATGTCTATAGGGGCTGTGCTTTGGGGGTACTGCCGTTTAAAAAAGAGACAGCTCCTTTCCCAAAAGGAAATGTGCAAAACAATGGGGAAAGCTTGTATTCAAAGAGAGGGACACTGTTTGTAATTCTGGCAGAGATCTATAAAGTATTACTAAATTGTGACAGCAGTTACCACCACTGCTGCTGCAGCTGAAGGACCACATACACACATTCATCCACTAGTGGCAGAGTGGTGTCATAACAGTTAAATATTCCATGGACAAACAATTCAGCTAGTTGCTAGTGTGTCAGCCCCTGGCCTAAGGCTGATGTTTACAATGGATTAGGGTCAATGCTCTGGATAGACCAATGAAGCTTTTGCACACCAATGTCTTTAAACCAAGAGATGAGCAGTATAATAGTTGCACTATTAGTCTGAAAAAACAAAGGGCCCTCCCCATACTGCTGCCACAGTGTATGAATAGCAGAATTCTCCAGAATGTCAGCATACTGCAAGAAATTCACTGTTCCTAAAACGATGCCCAGTGATCCAAACCATAACAAACTGCAAACAATGACCAGCACCTCCAAACTTAACCTGGGACAATACACTCTGATAAACACTGTTACCACAACTGTCCACTAAGTTCAATCACTCCACAACACAATTTTCCATGTCCTAGGAATCAATTATAATGGGTTGCAAACTAGACAGGTTGACTCTGGCACTGTGATGTTTGGTTTCTGTGCTACAGCTCTTCCCTAAAATCGGACAGAGTGATATCATTATTGATATCAGTTCTTTCGGCCTTTCTAAACCCCAAGTTGACAGCATTTAATATGGAGTGATCTGATCTGCATGCACGCATGCGCTCCCACTCTTCTGTGCATTCACTGGTTTCTTTCTATCAATTTTTGCAGCCTACCCAAACATTTCACAACTGTAGTAGCACCATGGTTTCCATTTGGTGATTACATCAACAACTGCTGATCTAGGGTGTTGCAGTTTTTGCTGCAATGTTATTAACAGATTGACTATTAATGCAGCATCCTATGGTGACTCCCCAGTGAACATTGCTTAGCTTAATGCTGCAACTCACTATGATATTTCACCGATCTCCTTACTTCTAGTTGGAATGCAGTTACTTTTACACCTATTCCTGACAAGTTGATGGCAGATATAACTTATTTTGTTGAAATCCCAAGAATGTCTGAATACTGGAAAAAATATTTTCAGTGTACATGTATACATATTCATATGATGTTTTAATTAAAACATTGTATGAATATGTTACATGATAAAAACCTGCAACATTCACCAACAGAATGTGTGTGCTGCAGTAATGGCAGCATAATCACAAAAATGTAATTATAACAGAATTTACCAACCCTGAGGAGGTGCAGTGCATACTTAGTTCAAAGAGCTGTAGTCTACTACTGCTGTTGTGTAAATTTTAAACACAGTTTGAAAAGAAGCCATCAATAGGACTACAGTTCTACAATGGTACCGAAAATTCATAAAGGATGCCTGTTTGTGCAATCATTTCGGCCAAGGTGGTGGCTGAACAACACAGTGAGTGCACAATGAAGCTGGTTCAAGGAAGTTTTACACAATGCCCAGAGAAATCTATATGACATGTCAGTCATGAACTTAACATGTCAAGGTCAACAGCATGTAATGTGTTACATCACCACCATCTGAGGATAAATCATACAGAAGTTGTCAATCGATGACAAAACCAAGAGAATGGAATTTTGTTGGTAAATTGTGCCATGTTTACAATTTTGCAATATGCTGACATCTATGCAGTGTATATAATTTCTGGCTGGTGAATAAAAACTCAGACATCCTCGTTCTCTATCAGCTGTGAAGTGGTTTTGAGTTTATATCATGTACTCTATTAACACTAACGTTATAGTTTTGTGAAGGAAGTTTGCAGACACCTGTATTTTAGCAATATAAGGAAAATTTAGGAAAGACAAGGAAGATAGAGAGGTTGTGGTGTTATATTTCTTATCAAAAGCAGCCTGAGTGCAAAAAGAGCTTTTGTTGAGTCTGAAGTTATGTCTGTCAGCATAATCTGTGTGGTGTGAGTTAGTTGAAAGCAAAGGTATAATGAGAGTGGGAGTAATCTACATACTGGAACAGTGTTCTCCCCAGAAAATTTTGCCAGTCAGGTGGCATTATGAAGTAGCCGGGCGAGGAAGTGTAATACTTCACAATATAAAATTTTCTGTTATTTATAAATGTGACTTAAGCGATCCAGAGCAAAAATTAATTGAATAATTTAACATTATATGCTCCTGTCGCATTGACCTCGATTGCTTAGTATGTTTGAATTAATACTGATCAAGATCAATGAGCAGTACCTTACGGTACCGCGAGAATCACTTAAATTTTAGCCGAGCGGTGCGCCCATTCAATAGGTCCTGGGGAGAACATTGTAGAAGATTGTGAAGAGTCTTTTGAATGATTGGGCAGGCAAGCCTGAATGTCTTATTATGGGTGACTTCAATCTGCCTCAGATTGGAATAAGTGTGCGGGGGACTTTTTCTAAATAAGCTAGATTATTATTTGTACCAAATTGTCAGATAATACTAGAGGTGAGAATATTCTTGATCTCATTATTACTCATGAATTGGATGACATCAAAGGACTTCAAATACAGGAACCATTGGCAGGTTGTGATCATGAAGTTGTCAGTTGGAAGATAAAGAAAGGTGTTGCAGTAGCTAAAAGTAAATAATTTACCTTCACTGTTTTTAATTTTAGAAGAGGGGCTTTGGCAGTTTAGAGCATTATATGGCATCTATTAATTGGGTGGATTGCACAGTGAAGGCAAATACACTTGAACTATGGAATACCTTAAAGTAAAAATCACAGACGCCATGAATATATACATACCATTAAGAAAATATTGCAGGAGGATGCCAAAATGGATTAATGCTGAGCTGGCTGGTCAAAATAGAACAGAAAAAGATCATGGGACAGTTATAGGGTGATAAAAAGTGCTGAAGCCTACAGCAGCTACAAGTTGCTTTGTAATAGTACCACAGATAAGGTTAGAGATGCCAAGGCTGCATATGAGAAAGAACTGGCTAAGAGAGCAGAGTGGGGGCCAAGGAATTTTTCATGTATGTGAATACAAGGAAGGAAAAAAAAAAAAAAAAAACGAATCAGATAACACTTGTGTACTGAGTATGAGAGTCTTAGACAACCCAGCTGATATTGCGGATGAATTGAACAGGTACTGTGCATCTGTCTTTACTGAAGAAAGCCCCTTCATGCTGAGAAGAGGCTGTGTGAGCGAGGCCGAGTAATATGAAATTAGTGATTTCGAAATACAGATGAATGTTTATTAGAGAAACTTTCGAACATAAAGGCAAGTAAGGCTCCTAGAGCTGATGGCATATACCCAGTAATTTTGACGAAGGCCACCAGAGAGTGTATTGAATGACTGCAATTAATTATGAGGGCACCTTTGGAGTGCCAAGAAAAATACTATGTTCAAGTATGGATACCTCATCTGAAAAAGATATTGAGCTTGAAAGGGTCCAAAGCCGGGCAATAATTATTTTATTTATTTATTTTTTTTTTTTTTGGGAATGTGAGTAGCCTTATGCAGGAAGTTTTTAAGACTCCAGCTAATAGAGAAGTTTTCTTAAATTAAATTTTTTGCTGTTTTTATTGACTTAAATTGGCATATTAATTTATTTTCTAGAACTAGCTTTATATTCCTAGTTATGATACTTTAATTTGAACCTCGATAGAGATTTTGTAGGTTATTACTTAGTATCGGTAAGGGTATCCAATCCACATGTTTTACAAGTTTTTGCAGCTCTGGCGAACGTCAAGTTTTTATTTATATTTAGACATTTTATTGATGACTTAATTGTTATATTAAATAATGTTCTCTAAGTAGCTTATGGACCTAGTCAAGCTCCTTGGTTTATTTTGAATTTAGATAGCACGATTTTGAAAGTTAATTAATACTTATAGATAAGTATTTAGCGTAGATTTCCTGTTCATAACTTGCTGCCATTGTTATATGATACAACATATATCCCGAACTAGATGGTGTAAGGTTTAAGGTAACACTATATAGCAAAACATGTAGCATGGTATTAGAAATCTGTTAGCTTAGTATAGTATTATCAATTAATCAGTAAAATTTATTAATCTTGTTAAACTTCAATTAATCTTGTTCTCCTCTGTGCTGTGGCTCAGAGAAGAACTGAGTGGGGAGGGGGAGTTGTCCTTCGAATCACAGCCTTTTAAATTGCTGCTTGTTTGGAGCAATCAGGGACGGGACATGATACTGCTAAGAGAAACGTATTTGTGTGTGCACAATGTAAGGAGCGTAAGAAAACCAAGCGACAACTCAGTGTTGTTATGGGCCTATATAAGAGCTTGAAGGACAGGGTGGATGGCCTCGACAGTTCTAAATTGAGGAGCCCAAGCTCTCAGCTGCCCACATCAACGCCAGAGCTGGCACTTCAACATCATGCAACACAGCGGCAACCCCCTAGGCAGAATGCGCTGGTTCCACAGGAACTAGTAGTTGTCGGTGACTATTGTCAGGGAAACGGGGAACATATTGTGCAAAAAGGATAGGTGGAACAGGACCAGGGTATGTCTGCCAGGGGTACAGGTTGATGATGTTGTAGAGCAGATATCTTTTAAGGGCACAAAAGGTGGTATTGTTGTACATGTTGGCACTAATGATAAGAGGAGACCGGCGGCCGACCGGGCTAGCCGAGTGGGTAAAGTACCTGCCCGGCAACCCAAAGGTCGCGGGTTTGATTGCCGCCTCGGGCTTGGATCAAAGTACTGCAAAAACCTTGGGAGGTGCAATATGGCCACAGAAGCCGATGCGCCAACAACTATCAAAAAAAAAAAAAAAAAGGAGACCGGCAGAATTACTTAACAAGTACAGGTCACTGTTGAAAAAAAGCCGTGAATTAGGGTTGAATTTGAATGTATCTGCCCAGACACAATAGGAGGGAGTATATGATGAAAGCCCTTTGTCAATCAATTCGGCCCTGGAGAGATTGTGCAAGGCTCAAAGGGTAGAAATTTTCTCAGCCTGGTCTGTGGTTATTAACAGCTTCTACGGGGATAGGATACACTTAAATAGAAAGGGTGCAAGAATATTTGCTGATGCTATCGAGGCAGTGTTATGTGGGTAGGAAAACTGCTAGATTGGGGGGGATACACAGACTAATAGATTAACAGTAGCTGCTGGCAGAGGTGAAACTGAAAAACAAGATGCAGGGGATTTCAGAGACTGCTGGAAGTCATTGCACTACAAGTAAATACATGGGCTGTGTTAATGTAGCTAAGAACAGGGACAGGTGCACGTATACTTGCGTGTACACCAATGCTAAGAGTTTGGTAAATAAAATTGATAAATTTGAGGTGTTGGTCAAAACATCAAAGGCAGATATTGTTGGGATATCAGAGATGCAGTGTCACATAGATATAAGGAATGTGGAAATGGAATTTGGGGAGTACAATGTGTAAAGGAATGATAGACACGATAGGAAGAGAGGAGGGGGTTATGCAATTAGTTAATAAACACATAAAATCCAAGGAAGTACAGCCAATCGACATGGCTGTGCAGTGTTGAGTCAGTTTGGTGTAACCTGAGCATTGGGAAAAAAAAATAGAGAGTAGGAGTGTGCTGTAGGCCTAATGACTCTGATGGGCATAATAAACTGTACAGGCAAATAGTGGAGCAGCAAATCAGAGTCTTATAATGGGGGATTTTAATTTCCCAGATATTGACTGGAATTTGTGAGTTGGTCACTCACACACTAGCAAGGCTTTTGTAGATTTATTGGATGACTGTTTTCTATAGCAGCATGTTTGGGAAGCAACTAGAGGGAGTAATACTCTTGATCTGATTATCAGTATTGATTCTTCATGCATTAAGAACCTGCAGATAAAGGAACCACTAGGTGGCAGTGATCACAATGTGCTGAAGTGGGATTTACTTAAAGAGGTAACTACCATTAGGGGCAAAGGGAAGGTTTTTTGCTTTCGTAAAGGCAACTACAGAGGTTTGAGACAGTATTTAAATTCTATACGGTGGGACCAACTGATAATGTTACCAACAGCAAATTCAAAATGGGAAGCATTCAAAGAATTAATCTTGGAAGCTACTAGACTTTTCATACCAACTAAGAAATATTGTTCAAGGTTTAGGCCTAAATGGATGTCAGATGAACTAATGAGACATGTGGCAGAGAAGGAAAATGCATGTAATACATATAAATTAATGGGTGACATGGGAAGCCTAGGATAGATAAAAGATGGTCTGAATCAAGTCACAAAGGAGGTTAGGCAAGCAAAGGCAAATTACGAGAAATCTTTGGCAAAAGATGCAAAGAAAAACAGCAAAAAGTTCATTACTTATATAAACTTTAGAAGGAAGGGGATGAATTGGATTGGCCCACTGGATATCGATAGTTCAACTGTTGATGATCCTGCTCAGGTAGCTAACAAACTAAATGAGTATTTTGCATCAACATTCACACATGAGTTATTCAGGGAGGGGAATGCCAAAGGAGAATTAAACTCTGACAGTGAACTAGATGATTTTGTAATAACTGAGAGCAAAGTGGAGGAGAAATTGTTGAAGAAAAACATAAGAAAGCATCTGTGATGGATGGGATCTATCCAGTTATATTAAAGGAGGCAGCAAAGGAAGTAAGCAAACCATTAGCCATAATTATGAGAGCTTCCTTGGACTCAGAAGAGGTATCCATGGACTGGAGATGTACAAATGTGACCCCAATTCACAAAGGAGGATCGAAGGGCAACAACTAATTACAGACCTCTTAGTTTAACTTCTGTTTCTGGGAAATTAATGGAGGCACTGCAGGATCATCTAGACAACACAGCATGGTTTTGTTAAGGGGAAGTCTTGTCTGACCAATTTGATTGGATAATATGATGTGGTCACAAAGGAACTGGATGCAGGGAATAACTTTGAAATCATATATTTGGATCTTAGAAAGGCTTTTGATACTGTTGCACATGGAAGACACTGCACAAATTGGAGCAGTGTGGCATTGGAGGCAAATTGCTGCTATGGATAAAGGGATGGTTAAGTGTGAGAAGACAGATTGGTAATCAATGGACACTGCTCTTTGTGGACTAATGTTATTAGTGGAGTTTCTCAGGGATCAGTGTTGGGTCCATTGTTTTCTGTATTGATGATGGTATATCAGGTTTAATATCCAAGTTTGCAGACGATACGAAGATCATCAGGGTTGTTAATGACAGTATGCTGCTGCAACAGGATCTAGAAAAGTTGAGCAGATGGGTTGAGAGGTGCCAACTGAAATTTAACATTGACAAATGAAAAGTACTGCATATGGGAAGCAGTAACCCCAGAGTAACGTATCAACTGTGTGGTACTACACTGACAGTGGTAGAGAATGAAAAGGACCTAGAGGTAATTGTGCAGTCAGATATGTTTTCTGAGCAGTGTAGATGGTCTGCAAGAGTAGCTCATGGTGTCTTGTCAATAATATACAGGAATTTTTCTAGCAGGGATCAGGAACTGATTATCCCCATGTAAAAGGCAATGGTCAGGCCACACCTAGAGTACTGTAATACAGGTCTGGAGGCCTCATTTCAAGGATGTAGAGCTGCTGGAACGAGTACAGAGAAGGGCAACAAGGTTAGTGAACGGAATGAAGGGTTTCTCTTACGAAGAAAGGCTTAAGTTTTGCAAATTACAGTGTCTGGAGACTAGGCACCGGTGAGGTGATCTGATAGAGGTGTATAAAGCATTGAATGGTTTGAGCATGCTCAATGCTGATGGGATTCTTCCTGTCGCTCAGAATAATCACCTGAGAGGGCATAAATTCAAATTGAGGAAAGACAGATGTAGGATAGACGTGCGGAAATTTGCCTTTAGCCAGCGAGTGGTTGGTTGGTGGAACAGACTTCCATCCCTTGTCGTGGAAGTTGATAGCCTAAATAAGTTTAAGGCTCAGCTGGACAGGTTTTTTGAACGAACAGAGGGGTGAAGTGGAAGTGGTTTTTTTTTTTTTTTTTTTTTTTGGCTGATGTTGCATAAGCTTGCTTTCTTGCATCAAATGCCTCTACTAATGCTAACTACATTCATGTGTGAGGAGGTTCATCAAAATCTAACAAGACTCTAAATGACTTTGTGATAACTAAGGAAAGTGGAAGAGAAATTGTTGAGGCTTAACGAAAAAAAGGCACCTGTGGTGGATGAGATTTCAATTATATTAAGGAAGGCCACAAAGAAGGTAAGCAAACCCTTAGTCACAATTATGAAAAGAATTTTTGGATTCTGGGGAGGTCCCTACGAACTAGAGATGAGTAAATGTACATCCCCCAATTCACAAAGGGGGATCAAAATGTGACATGAATAATTACAGACCCGTTAGCTTAACTTCTTTACAAGGGAAAATAATGGAGTCCCTGGTTAACGAAATAATGCTGGGCCATCTAGACAGGAATGCAATTATACTGCAGTCACATCATGGATTTGTTACACTATGATATAGTACCAAGGTAACTTGAATGCAAAATATAATTTTGATATCATATACTTGGATTTCAGAAACTTTTGATACTGTTGCACCTAAAAGACTGTTGTACAAGTTGGAGAAGTGGGGCATAAATGGCAAGTTACTGCTCTGGATAAAGAGATGGTTGAGTGAGAGAAGATAAGAGTACTTATTAATGGACACTGCTTTTCATGGACTAATGTTATTAGTGGAGACCCCAAGGGCTCAGTACTGGACCCCTTTTCCTTTTCAATATTTATTGATGAAAGATTATCAGGACAAATGTCTAAGTTTGAAGATGGTGCAAAGATTGGCAGGGATTTGGGGTAAACTTCTGCAACAAATTCTAAACAAATTAGGCCGATGGATACAGAAATGGCAGCTGAAGTTTAACATTGAAAAATGCAAGGTACTACATATGGGTAGCATTAATCCCAGATTAATGTACTAACTGTGTGATACTACACTCAGCATACTGGAAAATGAAAAAGATCTGAGGGTAATTGTGCAGTCGAATACAAAGTTCTCTGAGCTGTAAAGACAAGCTGCCAGGATGGCTCATGGGTTTTTGTCAATGTTATTCAGGAACTTTTCTAGCAGGGAAAAGGAGGTGATTATCCCATTGTACGAAGCAAAGGGTAGACTAAATCTTGAGTACTGCGTACAGGTATGGAGGAGACCACATTTTAAGAAGGATGCAGGTCAACAAGATTGGTGAAGAGAACAAAAAAACTTGCTAAGAAAGGCTTCAGTACTGCAAATTGAAGTGTCTGGAGAATAGCCATCTGCAAGGTGATCTGACTGAGTTGTTTAAGGCTTTCACTGGATTAAGCAAGCTCAATGCTGATGGCATTCTTCCTCTTGTTCAGACTATACACAAGGAGCATAAATACAAATTGAGGAAGGACAGTTGCAGGTCAGATGTTTGAAGAGCCAGTGGGTTGTTGATTGTTGGAACACTCTTCTTTCTGTTGTTATGGAAGTGGGTAGTTTGAATAAATTCAAGAATTAGAAATATTTTTGGAGGGAATGGACTTAAAAATGTGGGACTTATTTTTTATTTTATGAAAACCCCAAACGAGAATTATTAGAACCTATAGTACTTAGTACCATGCATGGGTTGGAGGTTGAGAAGATGAAAGAAGATATTTTTTGACATTAGACTTCAACTTCTGTAGACTATAATTTTCAGGAAATACGTATGAAGGAAGATTGTTCCAGAAAACAGCAGTTGAATGAATAAACGAGGAAGATGAAAAGTTGGTTCTGTGAGTTTGAAGTTGTACTGTTGGCAACATGTGTTCAGACTGTTTTGAAAGAGAGAGAGCGGGAATTATAGAAGCCGATTCAGAAGAACAGTGCTCATGGAAGTATCTGTAGAAAAGGCATGCAGCAGAAACAGAACATCTAGGAGACAGAGAGTGGACAGACTCTGTTAGAGATGACTACATTAATTAACATAACTGCCTTAGGGTTTTGGGGGCACCTCCCCAGATGTGGAAACAATATTCCGTGGTAGTGAGGATTTGCAATTTGTAAAGTGAACAGCTGTTTGGAAGAAAAGTAATGCCAAGAGGGAAAGAGAAAAATAAAAGTTTTATAGATGCAGAGAAAGCAATATTTGTAATGTGCTTGTGCAAAAAAGAGATTAGAAGTCAGGGTAATCCCCAAAAGAGATATATCATCTTGCCTAGAAATCAGAGTGTCACCAAAGGTAAGCAAAGGAGCAGAAGAATCCTTTTTGTGAAATATAAGACAGGACTGAGTTTTAAAAGGATTGAAATCAACTAAGTTGTCTTTGCTTCAATGGAGAATTACCTGGAGATTGACATTTAAAGAATTGGTAGTGTATATTCGACAAGTTAAAGCTAATTGAGTAGGGCAAGGTTTCTCAAACTGGAAAGTGGAATGCAATGTACTACCATCAGCAAAACTATGGATACAATTTCCAGTCAATGGAAGGTCATTAATATACAAGAGGAAAAGAGTGGGGGAAAGAACTGAACCTTGAGGAACAACAGCATTAGTGGAGAAGTTAGAAGACATAGCCATCTACCATCACCCTCAGAAAGAAAACTGGATAACCCATTACAAAAAAAAAAAAAAAAAAGGCAAACCATAAGATGGAAGCTTGTTTAAAAGACCTTTAAGCCACACACGATCGAAAGCCTTTGAGATGTCAAGAGCAACTGCTTGTGTTTCACCGAACTTTTCCATTCAATTTGTCCATACATGGGTAACATAAGGGAATATTATCAGTGGATTGACACTGACGGAAGGTTTCTAGATAGTTTAAGAGTTGGCGGTTAATTGATTTCTCCATTACTTTAGAAAGAGTAGAAGTAATTGCAATGGGACAATAATTGGATGAGAGGGATTTGTCACCCTTTTAGGAACTGGCTGGATGTGAGGAAATTTCCAAGCAGAAGGAAAAACACCTTTGGAATAAGAAAGAAAAAAAGGTGGCAAAGAACAGGAGTAAGTTCAGGAGCACAGATTTTGAGAACAAGTGGAGAAATACCATCAGGACCTGGAGCTTTCTTAGCATCAAGATTCATCAAAATCCTTCTGACATCCTTTTGACTGAAGACCACAGGAGGCATTAAATAGAGCATTTTGGGAATGGTGGGAGGTATTTTACCAAGGTCATTAATACTTGAGTTGGAAGAAAAATGGGATGCTAGCAGGTCAGCTTTATCCTTGGCTGAAGTGACAATAGAACCATCTGGTTTTGACAGAGGTGGGAGCAGAGATGGGCAAACGTTGCAGCCAATAGCTTTAGCAAGAGACCAGAATGCTCAGCTACAATTAGGGCAAGATGTAAGTTTTCTACTCTTAGCCTGTTCAAAATCTAGTTTGGACAGATTAATAACTACTTGATAATTGTTGCGAGCATTGATATAGCCAGAAAATGAAACTGAAGAATTGGAAATAAGCCAATTACGATATGCAACATTCTTCTCTTGAACAGACTTACAGCATTTATTGGAAAACCAAAATTTAACTCATCCTTTATCTAAACCAAGGTTTAGATAAAGGATGAGTTTTTAAAGTGGAGTGTGGAATAAAGGATTTAGCATTAGCATTAGTAGAGGTATATGATGCAAGAAAGCAAGCTTATGCAGGATCAGCCAAAAAAAATCCCCTCCCATTTCACTCCTCCATTCGTTCCAAATACCTGTCCAGCTCAGCCTTAAATTTATTTAGGCTATCAACTTCCACAACAAAAGATGCAAGTCTGCCCACTGGCTAAAGGCAAACTTCCACAGATCTATCCTACAATTGTCTTTCCTCAATTTAAATTTATGCCCTCTCAGGTGATTATTCTGAGCAAGAATCTCATCAGCATTGAGTATGCTCAAACCATACAAGGCTTTATACACCTCAATCAGATCACTGCGCAGGTGCCAGTCTCCAGACACTGTAATTTGCAAAACTCAACCTTTTCTTCATAAGAGCAACCCTTTGTTCCATTCACAAGTCTTGTTGCCCTTCTCTGTACTCATTCCAACAGCTCTACATCCTTTTTAAAATGAGGCCTCCAGACCTGTATACAGTACTCAAGGTGTGGCCTGACCATTGCCTTATACAAGGGGATAATCACCTCCTTATTCCTGCTAAAAAAATTCCTGTATATCATTGACAAAACACCATTCTCTTGCAGACCCTCTTCACTGCTCAGAAAACTTCATATCTGACTGCACAATTACCCCTAAGTCCTTTTCATTCTCTACCATTGTCAGTGTAGTACGACACAGTTGATACATTACTCTGGGGTTACTGCTTCCCATATGCAGTGCTTTACATTTGTCAATGTTAAACTTCATTTGCCACCTGTCGTCAGCCCATCTGCTCAACTTTTCTAGATCCTGTTGCAGCAGCATACTGTCATTAGTGTCCTTAACAACCCTGCCAATCTTTGTATCATCTGCAAACTTGGATATTAAGCCTGATATACCATCATCGATATCATTTATAAATACAGAAAACAATGGATCAACACTGAACCCTGAGGGACTCCACTAATAACATTAGTCCATGAAGAGCAGTGTCCATTGACTACCACACTCTGTCTTCTCCCACTCAACCATCCCTTTATCCATAGCAGCAATTTGCCTCCAATGCTATGCTGCTCCAGTTTGTGGAGCAGTCTTCCATATGCTACAGTATCAAAAGCCTTTCTAAGATCCAAATATATGATATCAAAGTTATTTCCTGCATCCAGTTCCTTTGTGACCACATAATAGTATCCAATCAAACTGGTCAGACAAGACTTCCCCTTAACAAAACCATGCTGTGTCTGAGCTATAACTGAAGTCTTGTCTAGATGATCCTGCAACGCTTGTTTAACCAGTACCTCCATTAATTTCTCTGAAACAGAAGTTAAACTAACAGGTCTATAATTACTCATGTTGCCCTTTGATCCTCCTTTGTGAATTTGGGTCACATTTGCACTTCTTCAGTCCATAGGTATATCCCCCGAGTCCAAGGAAGCGCTCATAATTATAGCTAAGGGTTTGCTGCCACCTTTAATATAACTGGATAGATCCCATTCACTCCGGGTGCCTTTTTTATGTTTATCTTCAACAATTTCTCCTCCACTTTCCTCTCAGTTATTACAAAATCATCTATCTCACTGCCAGAGTTTAATTTCCCTCTGGCATTCCCCTCCCTGAATAACTCCTCATGTGCGGATGTAGATGCAAAATACTCATTTAGTTTGTTAGCCACCTGAGCAGGATCATCAACAGTTGAACCATCAATATCCAGTGGCCCAATCTGATTCATCTCTTTCCTTCTAGAGTTTACATAGGTAAAAAACTCATTGCTGTTTTTCTTTACATCCTTTGCCAAAGATTTCTCATAATCTGCCTTTGCTTGCCTAATCTAATTTGTGACTTTGTTACAGACCAGCTTATATCTATCATAGGCTTCCATGTCACCCATTAATTTATATGTATCCCATGCATTTTTCTTCTCTGCCACATGTCTCAGTTCATCTGACATCCATTTAGGTCTAAACCTTCAAAGATGAATTCTTTGAATGCTTCCCATTTTGAATTTGTTGTTGGTAACATCATCAGATGGTCCCATCGTATAGAATTTAAAGACTGTCTCAGACCACTGTAGTCGCCTTTACAAGAGCAAAAACCCTTCCCTTTACCCCTGATGGTTGTTACCTCTTTGAGGAAATCCCACTTCAGCATACTGTGATCACTGCCACCTAGTGGTTCCTTTATCTGCAGATCCTTAATGCATGAAGAACCACTACTAATAATCAGATCAAGAGTATTACTCCCTCTAGTTGCCTCCCAAACATGCTGATGTAGAAAACAATCATCCAA
The DNA here is from genome assembly GCF_048544385.1 of Mastigoproctus giganteus. NCBI lineage: Eukaryota > Metazoa > Arthropoda > Arachnida > Uropygi > Thelyphonidae > Mastigoproctus > Mastigoproctus giganteus. Next base: position 183,237,648 of record NC_143581.1, read on the forward strand.
TAAATCCACAAAAGCCTTGCTAGTGTGTGAATGACCAACTCACAAATTCCAGTTTTTGATCTCCCAGTGCTTATGTCACACCAAACTGACTGGACACTGCACTGTCCAGCGATGTTGACTGGCCCCACCTCCTTGGATTTTATGTGTTTCTTAACTAATAGCATAACCTATCCTCCCTTCCTATACACATTATACTCCCCAAATTCCAGTTCTGCATTCCTTATATCTGTGTGACACCACGTCTCTGATAGCCCAACAATATCTGCCTTTGATGTTCTGACCAACACCTCAAATTCATAAAATTTATTTACCAAGCTCCTACCACTGGTGTATATGCAAGTATACATGCATCTGTTTCTATTCTTAACTACCCTAACACAACCCACATGTTTACTTGTACTGCAATGACTCCCAGCAGTCTCTGAAATACCCTGCATCTTGTTTTCCAGGCTACTGCTCATTCCAATAGAAGCAGTGCAATTATCACTTTCACCTCTGCCAGCAGCTACTGTTAATCTATTAGTCCATGTATTCCCCCAAGCTAGCAGTTTTTCAACCCACCTAACACTGCCTTGATAGCATCAGCAAATATTTTTGCACCCTTTACATTAAAGTGTATCCCATCCCTGTAGAAGCAGTCTGTCCTGTTAACAATTCCATTCCATTCCTACAAGAATAATTTCACTGACACGATCTGACAAACATTGACATCAGAAGTTTTGAAACAGTTATGCGACCAAGGAAAAGAAGAAAAGAAATCTCGCAGGTCATCCCATTTTGCATTCTTGTGATGCCAAACAACACTAGGTTGGGAATAGCCATGAGATAAAGGCTCCACTGAAGAAGAGACAATCACCAAGTTGTGATCTGAGGTGCCTAAAGAACCACTCAATTCGACCATGTACTTAGAAGGGTTGTTTGTGAGAAAAAGACCAAATGTTTTGGCTGTATGGTTTAGATTGTCCAGTATTCTAGTAGTTAAATGAACAATCTGTGCGAGGTAGTTAGTAATTGCAACAGCCTCAGCATCTCAACCAGCTGAGTCTGTGTGACTAGAAAACGGAAGACAGCTGGAGTTGTGAACATTAAAATCATCAAGGAAAATTACCTCACTGTTAAGAAAGTTGGACTGGAGAAAGTCAAGTTGGAAAGAGAGGAAGTCAAAGAGTTCCAAGTGATTAGAGGAGTCAGGAGAATGGTAGACACAACAGATGAATGTGACAGAATGAGGCAGAGAGATTTTAAGCCAGAGAAGATCCAAGTCTCCGTCATGGAATATCGGAACAGACATATGCACAAGTACCACCTTTGAGGCAAAAGGAATCATTCAGTGAATAATTGGGGAAACAGAGATGAGCAGTGGTTGAGTCAACCGATAACTGAGATTCTGCCAGAAAAACTACATGGGGTTTGGCAGACTAAGTGGAAATGGACATCATTAAGATTGGAACTGAGACCACGTATATTTGTGAAATGAACTAGGAAGTGTTTGGGAGGTTTAGATCTTTTTGCAGATACGTTTGCTCTATTAGTTTGACAATTCATAGTGTATTCAATAGTGAGAAAAAGTGTGTTGGGGGTGCTCTATGAAGTCATGAAATTTTTGGATACGGTGTACACGTGGTAAGAATATACCTAGATCCCTGACATAATGTGGCCTGGACAAGGCCACTCCACTGCATACACACTATTTGGACTCTCTCCAGTCACTGTGGCAGAGTAGAGGTAGCAAGATTACACACTAGCTGATCTGGAAGCTTCCCAGAGAGTTACCAATAGGTTTGGTCCAGTGTACTAACTAGCAGATGGCCTGTGAACACCGTTTTAGAGCTGTAGCCTCGAAACGTAAGGAACTTTGGATCTCGTCATGGCGTTAATTAATAACACCAACAGACATCAGTCATAGTGCATGATGGAAGAGATGGGGAAGGGTTGACCGGAACTTAGCTCTGGAGACTAAACATGGGTTCCACCACTTCAAGCCTCCAATAAGCAAAGTGGTGGTATTGCACCGGTTGACGGGAGTCATCTACAACCTAGAGTACCAAAATAAAATAATAATTACTTTGCCCACCTTGGTATTATCAGCAAAATTTAGACATCCAATATGAAATATTTATATCAATATCATTAATAAATTCCAAAAAGAGTAAGGGGACCAACCCCTACCTCTGTGAAACCCCATTAATGACATTAGTCCACAAAGAGCAGCTGCCACTTATAAACTTATAACCACTCTTTACCTCCTGTCACTTAAACATTCCTTTATCCACGGTAGTAACTTACCCTAATGCCACATCGATGCAACTTATACAAGCGTAAGTGATACCATATCAAAGGCTTTAATGAAATCAAAGTACTATGTCAAAATTATTCTTTGCATCTTTCTTAACAACAACCTCATAGTAGCTAATCATACTGGTACAATATTATCTCCCTTCAACAAACCCATACTGTGATTGCCCCATGCTCCACTGCTATCAAGATGACCTTGCATTAGTTTTTAACTACTGATTAATTCCATTATTTTCCCATGGCAGAGGGTCAACTTCTGTAGTTACTCACTTCACCCTCTGAACCACCCTTGTGAATGAATAGGAGATACATCTGCAAATCTCCAATTTGTAGGTACCTCTCCTGGATCTAAAGGATGCTTTCATTATTATGGCTAAAGGCTTCACTACCTGTTTTGCATCTTTTAATATAACTGGATAGATTCCATCAGACCAGGTCCTTTGTTCACTTTTAGCTGCAGTGATTTCTCTTCCACCTTACTTTATTATAAAATAATTTACCTCACAATCAGAACTTAAACTTAAAATCCTTTTAGCATTAGCATATTCATATGATGTAAGAAAGCAAGCTTATACAGCATCAGCCAAAAAAAAAAACCAAATTCCTTCCCATTTCACTGATCCATTCGTTCGAAATGTTTGTCTAGTTCTGACTTAAATTCATTTAAGCTATCGATTTCCACAACAACAGATGGAAGTTTGTTCAGCAGCAATCAACTCCCTGCTATCTAAAGACAAATTTCCACACATCTATTCTATAACTGTCTTTCCTCAGTTTGAATCTACGCCCCCTCAAGGTTTATAATCTGAGTAAGAGGAAGAATCCCATCAGCATTGAGCCTGCTCAATCCATTCAAGGCCTTATACTCCTCAATCAGATCACCTCACAGATGCTTACTCTCCAGGTGATACAATTTGTAGAACTTAAGACTTTCTTCATAAAAGCACCCCTTTGTTCCCCTCACCAGCACCAGTCTTGTTGCCCTTCTCTATACTCATTCTAGCAACTCTACATCCTTCCTCAAATGAGGCTTCCAGACCTGTAAGCAGTACTCAAGGTGTGGCCTGACCATTGCCTTATACAAGGAGATAATCACCTCCTCATCCCTGCATATTGATATTGATGGGTCAAGTGTTGATGATCCTGCTCAGGTAGCTAACAAACTAAATGAATATTTTGCATCGACATTCACACATGAGGAGTTATTCAGCGAGGGGAATGCCAGAGGTGTATTCAACTCTAGCAGTAAGCTACAGAATCTTGAAATAACTGGGAGTAAAGTGGAGGAGAAACTGTTGAAGATAAACACAAGAAAGGCACCCGGGGGTGGATGGGATCTATCCAGTTATATTAAAGGAGGCAGCAAAGGAAGTAAGCAAACCCTTAGCCATAATTATGAGAGCTTCCTTGGACTCAGGGGAGGTACCCACAGACTGGAAATGTGCAAATGTGACCCCAATTCCCAAAGGAGGATCAAAGGCTGACACAAGTAATTATAGACCTGTGAGCTTAACTTCTGTTCCAGGAAAATTAATGGAGGCACTGGTTAAAGAAGCACTGCAGGATCATTTAGACAAGACTTCAGTTATAGCTCAGACACAGCATGGTTTTGTTAAGGGGAAGTCTTGCCTGACCAACTTGATTGGATACTATGATGCAGTCACAAAAGAACTGGATGCAGGGAATAACTTTGATATTATATACTTGGATCTTAGAAAGGCTTTTGATACTGTTGCACATGGAAGACTGCTACACAAATTGGAGCAGTGTGACATTGGAGGCAAATTGCTGCTATGGATAAAGGGGTGGTTGAGGGGGAGAAGACAGAGAGTGGTAATCAATGGACACTGCTCATCGTGGACTGATGTTATTAGTGGAGTCCCTCAGGGCTCAGTGTTGGGTCCATTATTGTTTTCTGTATTTATAAATGATATTGATGATGGTATATCGGGCTTAATGTCCAAGTTTGCAGACGATACAAAGGTTGGCAGGGTTGTCAAGGACACTACTGACACTATGCTGCTGCAACAGGATCTGGAAAGGTTGAGCAGATGGGCTGAGAGGTGGCAAATGAAGTTTAACATTGATAAATGTAAAGTACTACACATGGGAAACAGCAACCCCAGAGCAACGTATCAACTCTGTGGTACTATACTGACAGTGGTAGAGAATGAAAGGGACTTGGGGGTGGTTGTGCAGGCAGATATGAAGTTCTCTGAGCAGTGCAGACGGGCTGCAAGAGTAGCTCATGGAGTATTGTCAATGATATACAGGAATTTTTCCAGCAGGGATAAGGAGGTGATTATTCCATTGTATAAGGCGATGGTCAGGCCACACCTAGAGTACTGTATACAGGTCTGGAGACCTCATTTCAAGAAGGATGTAGAGCTGCTGGAACGAGTACAGAGAAGGGCAACAAGATTAGTGAATGGAACAAAGGGGTGCTCTTACGAAGAAAGGCTTAAGTTTTGCAAATTACAGTGTCTGGAGACTAGGCACCAGCGAGGTGATCTGATAGAGGTGTATAACGCCTCGAATGGTTTAAACATGCTCAATGCTGATGGGATTCTTCCTCTAGCTCAGAAAAATCACCTGAGAGGGCATAAATTCAAATTGAGGAAAGACAGATGTAGGATAGACGTGCGGAAATTTGCCTTTAGCCAGCGGGTGGTTGGTTGGTGGAACAGACTTCCATCCCTTGTGGTGGAGGTTGATAGCCTAAATAAGTTTAAGGCTCAGCTGGACAGGTATTTTGAACGAACAGAGGGGTGAAGTGGAAGTGGGGTTTTTTTTTTTTTTTTTTGGCTGATGCTGCATAAGCTTGCTTTCTTGCATCAAATGCCTCTACTAATGCTAATGCTAATATCATTGACCATGACTTACTCTGGCAACCTGTTTGCACTGCTCAGAAAACTTCATATCTGACTGCACAATTACCCCAGGTCTCTTTCATTCTCCACTACCCTGATTGTAACACCACCCAGTTGGTACATTTCTCTGGGGTTACTGCTACCCATATGCAGTACTTTGCATTTGTCAATGTTAAACTTCAGCTGCCACTTCTCAACCCATCTACCCAGTATGCTGCTGCAACCAGATCCTGTTGCAGCAGCATACTATCGTTACTGTTATTAAAAATCCTGCAAAACTTTGTACCATCTACAAACTTTAACATTAAGCTCAATATATCTTCGTCAGTATCATTGATAAATATACATAACAACAATGGTCCCAACACCGAACCCTGAGGGACACCACTAATAACATTAGTCCACGTAGAGCAGTATCCATTGATTACCATTGAAAAATTAATCTTTTGATTGATTTTAATTATGTATGATCGACAATGTCTCAACGACTTTCTAATTTGGCAATAATTTCAATAGAAAATGACCTTATAAACATAAATAAAATAAATTCGCATTTCTTAAAGCATTTTTTTTTTTTTTTTTTTTTTTTTTTAATGAAAACCCTAAACACAAAAGGTATCAAAACCTATAGTACTTTGTACCGTGCATGGGTTGAAGGGGGATGCCGGAAACTTTGCTCTAGAGACTAAACATGGGTTTCACCACTTCAAGCCTCCAATAAGCAAAGTGGTGGTATTTCACCAGTTGATGAAAGTTATCTACCACAAATTTGTAAAATTTTTTTAACATTATAATTTTCCTTTTATTTTATTATTGCGATGGAATACGATTACTGTGATTTAGATTTTAAAGTTTATTTCCAGGATTTCAGAATGATTTTGTTATTTTTGCTTGTTGTTTCATTATATTATATGTGAGATATTTTGTAATTCTTTTCTTTTTCAATAAATGAATGCTATTTTATTTATGGCTTATTTTATTTTTTAATCCAAATATTTTGGGGCAGAAAATTTTATTTGACTTACTGGCAGCACATAGGGTCATGGCTGCCTTGCCTCCATGGTTACCTTTCTGATCACTTCACATTTGGCATTTGCATTTTTAACATCAGTTGATCCCACTGAAGGGATTGGTAACAGACTTCTGCTAACCACATCCCTCAAAATTTCATTAGTGAATGCTGATGCAAAATATTTATTCAATTTATTAGAAATTGCATATAGGATCATCAACAGTTATCCCATTCATATTCACTGGATCCATATAATTATTTTAATTCTATTGATAACATGAAAAGAATTCCTTGCTGCTGCTTTTCTTTGCACTCTTGGCCAAAGATTTCACATAATCTGCCTGAGTACCTTGATTACTCGAGCAGTTAGGCAGATTATGAAACACACTAGTTTGTGCTTACTGTAGGATTGTATCCCCTGACATTACAATCATCCTATGCATTTCTTCTTCTCTTCCGCTAAGTTCATATGACATCTATTTTTGTCTAAATGTTTAACAATATCTCCTACTTGGTTATATAAAACTTTTAGTAACCCCCATGATTACCTTTCTGATCACTTCACATTTGGTATTTGCATTTTTAATATCAGTTGATCCCACTGAAGGGAGTTAAATTGTCTGAGTTCATTATAATCACCTATGCAAAATTAAAATTCCTTTACCCCTGAAGTAGTTATATCTTTGAATAAATCCTACATGAATATACTGTGATTACTACCACTTAAAGGTTCCTTTACCTGAAGATTTTTAATATAAGACAGGACAGGGAAACGAGCAATTTTAAAACTAGTTTTCTGAATACCAGTGTGGTGGGGAGGAATTGCATCATCTGACATACTCTTATTCATATCACGCCATTTAATAATATACTCTTATTCATAGAGACATATCTGACACTCTTATTCATATCACACTATTTAGTAATCATGGAACAGTAGAGTGGCACACAACGTGCTTTTGCCATCAAGGCATTTCACAAAATGAATAACAGTTACAAGGTCACTGGATGTTTATTTTGCATTCATTTTCAGCTTAAGCATCAAGATCTGGTACTGTCTGCTCATGTCATTAGAACATGGGTATGTAATTTTGAAGAACTGGTTTTTCTCTCAGAAAGAAGCCCCCAGGTGGAATAAAAAGCACCAGTACACCAGAAAACATGGAAGCTCTTAGGACTCTCACACAGAGAGAAAGTATTCAGCACACTGGCATGGACTGTCAGCAAACATGTCCAATAGGAGCATACAATGAATATTGTGACATGACTTAAATTTCCATCCTTACAAGGTACAGGTACTACAAGAATTAAAAACAATCTCCTTAATCATAAAAATTTTTGCTAAGAAATGCTAACTCAAATGGATAACGATTAAGAACATTCACAATCTATGGATGTCTGATGATGTTTATGGGTCAGAAGGAAAAAAAACTCTTGTCAAGTCCACCAGCAACCACTGCAGTGACTGGGTAACAGTGTAATTTCATCTCAGTGCATTATTGGCCCTTTTTTTTTTTTTTTTTTTTTTTTTTGAGGATAATGGAAAGATAATAACTGTTATGTCAAGCTTCTATACAACCATGATCTCAACTTTTTTGACTGATGAATTAGCTACTACATTTCCTCAAGTTAATGAGGCCAGTTAGTTTCAACAAGGTGGCATGACATGTTATACTGCCAAGGTATCGATGGACAGCTTTTTGGCAACCATATCTCCAGGAATGGTGATATTTCTTAGATTGCAAAATCCCCAGACTTGTCAGGATGTGTGTGTGTGTTTTTTTAAAATCATTTTTGTTTCTCAGTATTTATGTCACATCAGGCTAATTCAATATCATACTGGCAACCTCAGCCTATGTGCTTCTTAATGAAAAGCATCACTTCTCTCCACTCAAAACATCTTTCCTTTCTGCATACATTATAATCACCATACAGCCACTCCCCGACTTACATAAGGGTTGTGTTCCGAGGAACTCTATGTAAGCCGAATTTTACATAAGTCAGAATTTCTCTAAATGCTTATGCAACACTCTCAACTATGCATGCTGAATTTGATTGAAGCAAAAAGGAAGTGTTTCACGAAGATATAAATAGAATTATTTATTCAATTTTTTTTTATCTCGTGCGCAGGAAAATTACAAAAATGTACAAATTTACAAATATTTTATTTCAAAATTACAAAAAGAGAGAGGAGACAGGAATAACGTCAGCAAGTTTTACCTTTCAAGCATCGTTGCCAGAATTAACTCTCCAGCTGATAAGCACGCTGCTGCAGAAGTTGAGGGCTGTGGAGATTTAGAAGGGGTTTTTTCCAAAACATCACAAAATTTCTCTGCAGCTGCAGAATCAGCTCTGGTGACTTCACTGCATACTTTAATGTTTTGAAAACCAGTGTGATGCTTGAACCTATTAAACCATACAATGCTTGCCACAAACTTGGCTTGTAGTTTACCGTACTTATCCTTAATATCTTCATAAATACTTCTTGCTTTTGGACTCATGGGCACTCACTACTGAATCTGATTTTCCATCCATATTATTAATAGCTTTTCCATCTTCAATAATAGCACATGAACACTGTTTTGTGATCACTTGATTTTAAATACGTTGATCCTTTAAAATGTTCTTTTATACACACGCTGTTCCTTAAAATAGTATTCACTGTTGAACTAGTAAGACCTAATTCTGTGCAATAGATGGCAAACTTTGTCATGCTCCATTCTTTATTTCAAAATCAATTTTGTTTTGTTTCCTAGCACTGCCAGCACTTGCACTTACTGTTGGTCCCTTTACCTTCACCATTGTAATAAGTAAATAGGAATGAAGAGAAGCTTCTGAAAATTTATTTATGTTTTTTATATGATTGAAGATTTCAGTGAATGGGGATCTCATTTCACCACAATACCATAACATAAAAACCTACACAATTCCAGTTGTTGGTATTATCGCAAATGCAATCAGATTGAGTTTACTACCCGTTTATAATAGATTGCGCTAACAGAAAAGCCCAATAAAGAAAAGCGCAATCTAAAATCATTTTTGTTTTTAATTGTTTTGGAATTTGAAAATTGTTTTTTTTTTTGTGTTTTATGGTAGTGACCTCCAGAAATGTGTTTTAGATAAATATCACAAGCGTTCAAAATTGATCTTATAATGGAACATATGATAGCAATGAAAGTGTAGTGCAATTTCCATTATAAAAATTACCTTTTAGAGAGAAAAATAGCTTAGTTATACAGCAAAAATTTCAACTTCCAAGGTCTTGGAATGAATTACCAAAAAAAAACACATTGTGTTATTGGGTTCACATTAAGATATTTTCACAATACCTCCATTAATTCCTATGGGATGCAAAATACATTAACACGATTTTTTTAAGTTTGCACCAGATGGCAAAAAGTCAAATATTACGTAAACCGGGGAGTTGTTGTTATTTGGTTTTTAGGAGCATTAGCAACTAAGGCCATATTGCTCCAGGAATATGCGGTGATCATTCCCTGACCTTTCCACATCCTCCGTATTTGGTGGTGACGGGCTCGAACCCTGGTCTAATCAAGAAGCATGTGCTACGCACTGCTGCTCCTTCCCACCTGGCTACGGAGGCACCCAAGCCAGGGAGTGCCTGTACAGTCCGTCCTCGTAAAACACGTTTACACTACACGAATCAAATTTACTTATGCATGATTCGCCTTTGTGTTTACAAGAAATGGCAGTCGAACACAGAATCATTCCAACTGAACATGACACGATATGAATGAAGAAAAGATTCTGAAAATGTATTTGTTTTTTATATAAGTGAAGGGGGAAACACATTTCACCATAATAATGTAAAGACCCACACGATTCCAGCTATCGGTATTATCGCAAATGCAATTAGATCGAGTTTACTACCAGTTTATAACAGATTCCACTAGCAGAAATGCAACTGGAAATTGTTTTTATTGTTTTATGGTAGTAACCACCAGAAATGTGCTTTAGTAAAATGTGAGCTTGTGAGGTGTTAATAGTGTGCCTCTGCCTTTGTGGTGTAGTTTATTCAGTTGCTACACGTGCAGCTTTGTTTATCAAGTGTGCCTCCTCATTTTGTAATTGTGCTTTATTCCCTAAAAATTAGTAAAATACTTAAAAGGTGTGAAAAAGAGGCATCCTGGTGAAGACTACAGATTCAGAGAGAAAAAGAAAAGCAATATCAATAAAGAGGCGGACTGGGTCAAAAATTCTTACCCGGGAAAATCTGTAGCAGCCTCATACTAGCATTTAAGGCCAAAATCACACTGGCCTCCGGGGTTTCCCCAGTAAAGCTTATAGCCAGTCCACCTCTATCAATAGAGAAAAAATATGAAATTGTGAAACACTTTGAGCGAAATGAAAGACCATGTGATATTGCATGTACTACAGGCCTAAATGAGGCAATGGCAAGACTTAGAAAGAATGCAGAGAAAATAAAAACAACTTTCATAGCAGGAACAACTCAAAGTGTAATAAAATCCATTAGATCAAGAATTGGAAGAGATGGCTGTTATCTGTTTGGATAGAAAATCAAACAAAGAACAAGTCTGCTTACGATAGAAGCAAAAGCATTAGCAAAATTTCATTACAATTATTTATTGTGTTTGGTAATGTTTTGGTGACAAATGTGTGTTCAGTCTTGGGTAGTCGGCACCTAACCCTATTTTTCCCATAGGGCCTGTTATTTATATTGTACGATTTTGCATTGGACGAGGGTTTCTAGAAACACAACTATCATGCTATACAAGGACTGACTGTATTTGAATTCTGCATCACACTATCAGATTGACATCATGTTTCTGTTATACTTACAATGTCAACACTTAATGACTAAACTACTTCAAACTCATTGAATTTATTTACTCTATTCCTAGCACTAGTGTATACGAGTAAATGTGTATCTGTTTGTGATTTTAGTAACCCTTACAGATTGTAATTGCTAGTCCCATGTGGACCCTCATCAGGCCAATGTAGTCTCCTTCCTTCTGCTTTGCCTCATTGTATATCAAAATAGAAACAATTCAAAAATCAATTGCATCCTGTTATCGTAATCAAATCTAGTTTTCTAGTGAACAAACAGTTACGTGAGCTGAAAAGTAGGGCACTCTGTATCACTGGGATTATATCTCAGCTACTCTAGTTGAGACTAGAGTAGCGACTAGAGTAGCTCAGGTAGTTGAGACTAGAGTAGCTCAGGGGTGGCCAACTTAATTTTTGATGCGATCTACCATCTCAAAAATTTCATTGCACAAGATTAAAAAAGTTAATCAACACATATTGAAAAATGTTGTTTATACATTTTAAAATTCAATACAATTCAGAATTCTTATTTTAAATTCATACGTATTTAAAATTTTAATTTATGCGAAGTTTGTGTCATGTCATCTGCCAAGCTTTCAAAATCAGGGATATACTGTGATAAGGCAGTAAAGAATCTTCTGTATGCAAGTCCATAAGAGCACAGCGATTCTTCGTCTTTTTTTTGTTTCAAATACGAAAAGGCTGATTCACACAGATATATGGAACCAAAACAGAAAGTTCACTGCATTTTTTTACATTTGGGTACTTTTCTCGGCAAACATATTTCCAAAAGTCTTCTTCTGATGATCTGGCTTTTAGGAAGATATCATTTCGCAATGTAATAATTTCATTTTTCTCCATGTGAAAAATCACAGCGATTTTTTCTGCAATTTGTTTCGTATCTAAGTGGACGTTAAATGGATAAGAAATATATTGAACAATATCTTTAATTGTTTTAAAATCACTGATTCTGGTTTCAAAATCGTCCACAACATTCTCAATTTCAGAAACATATTTCTCACTATTAAATTCAATAACAGGATATTTTTGCAAATAAATGATCGAATTTTTTTTTTTTATTTGAGATCCTTAGCCATTGACAAAAATTGATATTTATATGCAGAAATACTACTAATCATATCACCCACATTTTTATTTTTTACTTGTAATTCCAAATTCAGATCACTTAATTTACTGGTAAAAATCTGCAAAAAAGCCAGATCACACAACCACTCCGTATCTCTGATAATCATCTCCCCTTTGATCAACAAATTTTTTAATTTCATTCAGCAAATTTCGAAATCTCTGTAGAAACTTACTCCGACTCAGCCACCTCACATCTGCATGTAATATCAGATCTGGTTCTTTTTTATAGAGTTGCATTTTGAAAAGTCTCCTTTGAAGAGATTGTCCTCTGATGGAATTCACGATTCCGAAAGCGATGTCCATAACACTTTTAGTATTTAATCTTTTGCTGACTAACACTTGTTGGTGGATGATACAGTGGTAACTCAAAAAAATCTGGGAATTCATCATCCTTTTGGCACAATGCAATGAATCCATTAAGATGCCCCGTCATTGCTTTAGCTCCATCTGTTGTTACTGATACGAACTCAAATAGTGGTAATTTAATTTAATTTTTTCAATAAAATATTTGAATGAGTTAAAGATATCAAGACCTCTAGTTCTTTCTTTTAACAAAACCATACCCAGCAATTCTTCTCTAGTGGCAGAATCATCGAAAACCATACCAACAAAAACGAGCAATTGAGCTGTATCACTGATATCTGTAGATTCATCCAGTTGTAAAGAAAAGGACACACAATTAGCAATATCAGCACACAATTGTTCGCTCACATTTTTTCTCATTTTTTCGATGCGTTGCATCACAGTATTTCGAGATAATTGCAAATCTCGAAGGGCACTTTTAATTTCATTTTTGTTCTTAAAATTTTCAAAAAGAGAATCTGTTATTTCTAAAAATGCATCTTTAATGAATTGACCATCAGAAAATGATTTGCATTTTTTTTGCAAGATGATTCACTTTAAATCAGAAAATGATTTGCATTTTTTTTGCAAGATGACTTTAAATGATGCTACAGTTACTGCTTTAAATTGTAAATTAGGTGTCATGAAGAATTTTTGTTGCGCGAATAATCTAGATTTAAGTTCTTCTAATTTATTTTTTCTAAGGTCTATTCAGCGGAAAATCCAATTTGTATTTACCATGGAGTACATTGAAGTGCCTTTCTAAATTTCCTTTATTGGGTATAGCCACGGAAGCATTGTAAATCAAACAGCAACATTTTTCTTTTACCCTTACAAAAAAGTATTCTAGTTCCCACTCTTGATGAAAATGATACATTTTGCTCTTTTTCGTAGTATGAGTATTCATTTTAAATCAAAAGGTATGTATAAATATAGTGCAAGCGCATCAGAAATACATAGCTATATCTGAATAAATCAGAATATTAGTAAACCAGCATCGTTTTAAGTTATATCTCATATTGTGAATACCTTCACAACGAGTTGCCATGATATCGCACTACTTTGAATAAGTAACGCTTCACCTAAGGAGAAGACTAATGTTAATTATTCTCAGATGGATACCACCACCCAGATGGCACCGTTTCAGGGCTATTTGGCCCTTCTTTGGTGGGTGGGTACCCGAGTGATGCAATGATGGCAAAACAGTTATGAAGTATAACTCCACAATATGAGAGATGCCTGATGGTTTATCATGTATAACTTAAAACAATGCCGTTTTACTAATATTCTGATTTATTCAGATATAGCTATGTATTTCTCATGTGCTTGCACTATATTTATACATAGTCTAGACTGCTCCATAGTTTGAGGCTTATGCCCTAAATGCTTGAGTCAATCAAAAGGTATTAAATTAACATATAAGTACTGTCCAGTTATTAAATCAGCAAAAGCAATGCTTACCAATTAAAACAATTTAAGTTGCATGAACTGGAAAAATATTATGCCTGAACAGCTAACGTAGGATAATTGATAAAGAGGATTCTCTAATGAGGAAGTTGTTTCCAAAATAACCGGACAAACTCACCACCATTTATTGCTCTGTTTGATTATATCCTTATAAGAATCAGTTTTGAATGCCTTTGTGATATTTCTCTAAAGCTATTTCTGGAGGTCACGACCATAAAACAATAAATAAAATTTGCACTTTTCTGTTAGTGCAATCTAATTATAAAAGCGTAGTAAGGTGGTCTTTTAAAAGAAGTTAATAACGATTTTAAAGTTTAACTTACGTGTGAATTAATTTATTAGTGCCGTCGTTTTTAGAATTTCACGACAATTGTTTTTCAATTCTCATGATGGCTTGTGGTGTTGGTTGGTGGCCGCCGTCTTTCCACAATTCTTTCCAATTCCCTTTATGTGATATGAGAGTTCAATACATGCTTATTTAAATTAATAGTTATTTTAACTTGATTAATTTATGACAATACATGGGAGTAAATTTATATTATAATCATTCGCAATTGAGTGTTGAGAGATTAATAGTCCTACTCAACGGTATGAGGTTTTCCCCTATGAAATGTGTTTCTCCTTCAATGAAATCTTCACTCATTCAAAAAAAAAAATAAAAAAATAAATAAATAAATTTTTAAAATCTGCTCTTCATTCCTATTTTTGAAGCTTCGTTAAAAAAAAAAATTAAATAATAATAAATAAGGCACAGGTAGTGAAAACCTCTGCGCAATATAAAATTTTGGTAGTATAACTGACCACGCAAATCGAGGGATGATTGTATATTTAAAATTCGTAGTGATCAACCAAAATTAAAGCCGCAATAGACTAATAGATCGCGATTGTTGGCCACCCCTGCCATTTTGCTAGCTGCCCTTGCATCTCATTCAGCAAACATTCTTGCACCCCCCCCCATTTTTTTTTATGTGAACCCCAAACACGAGAGGTATTAGAACCTATAGTACTTAGTACTGTGCTTGGGTTGGAGGTTGAGAAGACGAAAGAAGATATTTGTTGACATTGGACTTTAACTTCTGTAGATTGTAATTTCAGGAAATACGTATGAAGGAAGGTTGTTCCAGAAAATGGCAGTTGAATGAATAAATGAGGAAGATGAAAAGTTGGTTCTGTGGGTTTGAAGTTGGACAGTAAATGGATGTTGGCTGGTGGCGGCACGTGTTCGGACTGTTTTGAAAGAGAGAGCGGGAATTATAGAAGCCAATTCAGAAGAACAGTGCCCATGGAAGTATCTGTAGAAGAGGCATGCAGCAGAAACAGTAAGTCTATGAGAAAGCGAGTGGAGAGACTCTGTTAGAGATGAATCATTAATTAACCTAACTGCCCTCTTCTGCATGGAATCAAGAAGCCCGAGAGAGGTTTTGGGGGCACCACCGCAGATGTGGGAACAATATTCCATGGCAGGGCAGATTTACGATTTATACAGAGTGAGCAGCTGTTTGGAAGAAAAGTAATGCCGAGAGCGAAAGAGTAAACCAAGTTTTTTAGATGCAGAGGAAGCAATATTTGTAATGTGCTTGTGTCAAGAGAGATTAGAAGTCAGGGTAATCCCCAAAAGAGATAGAAGGGTTGATAAAAGGAAGAGTTTTAGAAGGGTTGAAATCAACTAAGTTGTCTTTGCCCCACAGGCGAATTACCTGAAGATCGGCATTTAAGGAATTGGTAGCAGATTTTCGAGAAGTTGAAGCTGATTGAGCAGCACAAGGTTTCTCAAAATGGAAAGTGGAATGCAATGTGCTATCATCGGCAAAACTATGGATAGGATTTCCAGTCAATGGAAGGTCATTAATATACAAGAGGAAAAGAGTGGGGGAGAGAATTGAACCTTGGGGAACACCGGCATTAGTGGAGAAGTTAGAAGACAGAGAGCCATCTACAATCACCCTCAGTGAGCGATCAGAGAGAAAACTGGATAACCAATTACTAAAAACAGTTGGCAAACCATAAGATGGAAGCTTGTTTAGAAGACCTTTATGCCAAACACGATCAAAAGCCTTTGAGATGTCAAGAGCAACTACTTGTGTTTCACCGAACCTTTCCGTTGAATTAGTCCATAAATGGGTAACATAAGCCAGAATATCACCAGTGGATCGACACTGACAGAATCCATACTGGCGATTGCTGATCACACGCAAGGTTTCTAGGTAGTTTAAGAGTTGGCGGTTAATAGATTTCTCCATTACTTTAGAAAGAGTAGAAGTAATTGCAATGGGACGATAATTGGATGGAAGGGATTTGTCACCCTTTTTAGGAACTGGCTGGATATGAGCAAATTTCCAAGCAGAAGGAAAAACACCTTTGGAATAAGAAAGTGAAAAGAGGCGACAAAGAATAGGAGTAAGTTGAAGAGCAGAGGTTTTGAGAACAAGTGGAGAAATACCATCAGGACCTGGAGCTTTCTTAGCATCAAGATTCATCAAAATCCTTCTGATATCCTTTTGACGGAAGACCACAGAAGGCATTGAATGGAGCGTGCTGGGAATGGCGGGAGGTGTTTTACCAAGATCATTAATACATGAGCTGGAAGAAAAATGGGATGCTAGGAGGTCAGTTTTATCCTTGGCTGAAGTGACAACAGAACCATCTGGTTTGGACAGAGGTGGGCAAAAGTTGCGGCCAATAGCTTTGGCAAAGACCAGAATGCTCGGCTACCATTAGGGCAAGAAGCAAGTTTTCTACTCTTAGCCTGTTCAAACTCTAGTTTGGCCTGATTAATAACTGCTTTATGATTGTTGCGAGCTTTGGTGTAGGCAGAAAATGAAACTGAAGAATTAGAAACAAGCCAATTACGATATGCAACATTCTTCTCTTGAACAGCCTTAGCACATTTATTGGAAAACCAAGGTTTTAATAAAGGACAAGATTTTAAAGTGGAGTGTGGGATAAAGGATTCCATTCCTGCAAGAATAATTTCACTGCCACGATCTGAGCAAACGTTAACATCAGAAGTTTTGAAACAGTAATCCGACCAAGGAAAAGAAGAAAAGAAGTCTTGCAGGACATCCCATTTTGCATTCTTGCAATGCCAAACAAAACGAGGTTGGGAATAGCCATGAGATAAAGGTTCCATTGGAGAAGAGAGTATCACCAAGTTGTGGTCTGAAGTGCCTAAAGGACCTCTCACTTCGACAGTGTACTTAGAAGGGTTGTTTGTGAGAAAAAGATCAAGCGTACTGGCTGTATGATTAGGATTGTCCAGTACTCTTGTAGGTAAATGAACAATCTGTGCTAGGTCATTAGTAATTGCAAAAGCCCCAGCAACTCGACCTGCTGGGTCGGTGGGACTAGAAAACGGAAGCCGGCTGGAGTTGTGAACATTAAAATCACCAAGGAAAATTACCTCACTGTTAGGAAACTTCGACTGGAGAAAGCCAAGTTGCAAAGAGAAGAAGTCAAAGAGCTCCAAGTGATTAGTGGAGTTGGTTTGTTTGTTTGTTATTTGGTTTTTAGGACATTAGCAACTAAGGCTATATTGCTCCGGGAATATGCAGTGGTCATTCCCTGACCTTTCCGCATCCTCCGTATTTAGGTGACAGGCTCGAACCCCGGTCTAATCAAGAAGCGTGTCTTACGAACTGCTGCTCCTTCCCACCTGGCTACAGAAGCGCCGATAGTGGAGTTGGGAGCATGGTAGAGACAACACATGAATTTGACACAATGAGGTAGAGAGATTTTAAGCCAGAAAAGATCAAAGAGAGGAGATTCCAAATTGCCAAGTCACTGACAGGGAATATCAGAACGGACATATGCACAAGTACCACCTTTGAGGCGAAAGGAATCATACAGAGAATAATTTGGGCATCTGAGATGAGCAGTAGTTGAATCAACCGATAACTCAGATTCTGTCAGAAAACGTACATGGGGTTTGGCAGACTGCAAGTGGAAATGGACATCGTTGAGATTAGAATTGAGACCACGTATATTTGTGAAATGAATTAGGAAGTGCTTGGGAGGTTTAGATCTTTTCGGAGATAAGCTTGCTCTATCAGTTTGACAATTCATCGTGTATTCAATAGTGAGAAAAAGTGTGTTGGTGGTGCTGTATGAAGTAATGAAATTTTTGGATACGGTGTACATGTGGTAAGAATATACCCAGATCCTTGACATAATGTGGCCTCGACAAGGCTACTCCACTGCATACACACTACTCGGACTACCTCCAGTCACTGTGGCAACGTAGAGGTAGCAAGATCTGGAACACTAGCTGATCTGGAAGCTTCCCAGAGAGTTACCAATAAGTTTGGTCCGGTGTACTAACCAATGGCCGGCCTGCGAACACCGTTTTAGAGCTGTACCCTCGAAATGTAAGGAATATTGGATCTCGCCACGATGTTCATCATAACCTCAAAAGTCATCAATCATACTGCATGATGGAAGAGATAGGGAAGGGTTGACCGGAACTTAGCTCTAGAGACTAAACATGGGTTCCACCACTTCAAGCCACCAATAAGCAAAGTGGTGGTATTTCACCGGTTGATGAGAGTCATCTATCACCTAGTACTGCCTGGTAACATAGAGGGGTGGCGTTCCTCCATGTGGTGTGGGCGCCACACCCTGACCCCTGCTTATGTTGGTTCACACCTGGGTGGTCACCCACCATGTACTTGTGCATGGAGGTTATACCCAGGATTTGGCTGTCACAGACCGTCTGGACTTTGCCAAAATTGGGTCCACTTGACTTGAGTGTCACCCGAATATCAGTTCCATCAGTGTTTTAGACTCCCAGGTAGCAAGCATAGCTTGTCTGGCATATCTGAGAGAATGTCTGTGACAACCTCA
Source organism: Mastigoproctus giganteus (assembly GCF_048544385.1). Lineage (NCBI taxonomy): Eukaryota > Metazoa > Arthropoda > Arachnida > Uropygi > Thelyphonidae > Mastigoproctus > Mastigoproctus giganteus. Next base: position 183,256,428 of record NC_143581.1, read on the forward strand.
AGGACTATGCTGACTTAGTACTCTCTCAACAGCTCCCCAATTCCAGCTGAGGTTTTCTAGACTGTTATCTGCCTCCATTTTAAATAAAAATCCTTTTTCTGTCTCTTAGAGTAGATTGCCTGTGATGGTGCTGAAGCACAATTTGTAACAGCATATCCCATCCCTGTAAAAACAGCCTCATCTGGTAACAAGCATGGGCCACAATGAGAAAAATTCTACGTCATGAGCCTTATCCAACCTCTCCAGGACAGAGCTTTTTTTTTTTTAAGTTCACAAAAAGGGTACAGATACCTTGAATTTTCCGAGGGCGTGGCCTTACGCTGTGTTTGACAGGCGTTGCTTCTCCGAAGAGGTGACGTCCCTACGTCACTTCCGATCATGTGACTTATGCTGTATTGGTCATGTGACATACGTGTGGAGACAACTCGCAAGACTGCACATTGCCGTAGTAAGCTGGTCACACGACATCAATGGCATTATGCCACGCTTTTCTTCGAACTCAGCAACTGGCAGTCTCACAGAATGTACATCAATTGTGCTATTCCACTGCAGCTTTCCTCAGATGTCGGCAACAGCAACCTGAGAAAATGCGGGCACCCACTTGTACACATGCAAATAGTGCTAAAATGAATGCATTTTTTCCACCGGCTGCATGCCTGCCACACACATGTCCACAGAACTGGCTAAAGTTTCAAAATCTAGTCATGTGGTGTCGTGCGTCATACACTGGTCATGTGATGCCATTGCTTTCTCCGATATAGGTAACAAACAGCGAGAATATGTGTACCCACTTCTACACCTTTGTAGAATGCCACGCAAGTGCTCTGCAGTGAATGCAGTCTTTCCCCTGACTGCCAGCCAGCATGGCACGCATTCGGTGGCGCTAAAAGGAAAACACATTAAAGAGAATACTTATGATGAAAAAAAGCAAATATCTACCGTAGCGGTACACTCCCCTGATTTTTTCGGTTTCTTTTCCCAAAAATTATTGAATTTGTGTTTTGTGTAAACAGATATGGCCCTAAAAAGTGAAGCATGAAGAAAATTTAAGAAATTGATATGGTGAAAATTTCAACGTCCGACGTCTTGCAAAGGATATAAAAATAAAAGTTACTCTTTTGCGAGGGGGAGGCGGGAATTTTATTCCACCGGAGGTCAAACTCACGAATCCGGAAATCAAGTGGCTATACATAGCCACTTGATCTGACAAAATTTCGAGGAAAAATTCTGTCGCCCTCACGCAGTGTCGAATCCAGGAGGATGACAGGGATAGCGAGCTTCATCTTAGATGGATATCATTCCCCCCCATGACCAAAAAATGTAAATTTTTATTTTGATTTGGCAACATTGCATTTTCAGAAATATTAACAAACAATTCAATCCATACATATGTAAAGTTGAATAAGATTATAATAATACTGTACTTAAACATTTGATTCTAATTAATTTGATTTTTTTGCGAATTTTAATCTGCGATTTTGATATTATTGAACTGTGATTGTTTTCCCACATTCTCTAATAATTATATAAATTTTTTCCTTTTTTTTTTGTTACATTTACATATGTTATTAATATGTACGGTATATCCACAGAACTGGCCAAAGTTTTGCAAACTGGTGACGTGGGGGATACGTCATACACATAAACTGGTCATGTCGCATGCCGCTGCTTTCTCCGATCTCGGCGACAAGCAGGGAAAATATGTGTACCCACTTCTACACCTTTGTAGGATGCCACGCAAGTGCTCTGCAGTGAATGCCGTCTTTCCCCTGACTGCCAGCCGGCATGGCACGCATTTGGTGGCACTGAAAGGAAAACACATCAAAGAGAATATTTATGATGAGAAAACATCAAAAATCCATGGAAGGGATACTTTCTTGTGAAAGCAAAAATTCTTAAGATAAAATCACACTATGCATCGGACGGATAGGATAACGTATTCCCAAGATTTAAAACACACGAATATGAAGGGGTTACAGTATGCAAAATAGAAGGAATGCCGAAGATTAAAAGGATCTGTACTCCTTCCTTGGATGTTTGCTTTTTTCTGTCGATGGCACCAACTGTCCACGTAGTTGATGGCACAAAAAAGTAAAACGCATCAAGCAAAAAGAATATTTAGGATAAAAACACATAAAAAATCCACGGAAAGGGATACACTTCTAAAAATTAACATTCTTAAGATAAAAAAAACACTTGCATTTAAAAAAAAAGCAAAACTCTATGGAAGGAGTACACACTTGTTGTTTGTTGATGTGGTTTTTTGTGTTCTGTTTATTTTACATAAAAATTATTGAATTTTGGTTGTTTTTTTAATTATCGTATTTGTGTTTGTTTTTTCTTTTTTAATTAGAACATCGTGTAAACTGATTTGGTCCTAAAAAGAGCAGTAAGAAGAAAATTTCAATAAAAATTTTAAAAATATATATGGCGAAAATTTGAACGCCCGATGTCTTGGAAAGGATATTAAAATAAAAATTACTATTTTGCTCCCGAAGATGGGGAAGATTATTCCAGCGAGGGTGAAAGTCACGAATCTGGAAAAATCCGATTTTATTTCTCCCCCCCCCCAAACTATACATAATCGCTTGATTAAACAAAATTTCAAGGAAAAAATACTTTAGCTCTCATGCAACGTCGAATCCAGCATGATAGATAACTGGGGGTGAGTTTCATCTCCGGTAGATTATATTCCTCCCACCCGGTGAAAAATAGCAATATTAATTTTAATATGGCAACATCACATTATCATTAATATCAGTAAATAATGTGATTCATTCATATGCAAAGATGAATAAGATTGTTATAGTACTTAAACGTTTGATTATAATTAGTATGATTTCGTGTGCATTTTAATCTGTGATTTCGGTATTATTAAACTATGATTATTGTTTTCTCATATTCTCTTATTATAATTAATAGTCATAAATATACAGAGTTCTCTGTAACATATACATGCGTTGTAAATATATACACATGTATATCCACAGAACTGACTAAAGTTTCAGTTCTGTGGATATACAAGCTGGTCATGTGACATACTGGCGTGACTCACATTCTGTGGCACTAAAAGGAAATCACATCAAAGAGAATACTTATGATAAAAACACATCAAAAATCCACGGAAGGGATACTCGCTTGTAAAAATTAACATTCATTAAGATAAAAAGAAATCCACAGGAGAGGTAGCACTCTTGTGAAAATTTTCTTCGTTTTTTTTTCTTGCACGAAAAGCTATGCATAATCACTGCAGCTTAAAAAACTTTATTAATAGACTGATATACATGTCAAGGGATGGTGAATATACTTCAGGTGGTAGATGACTTTCATCAACCGGTGAAATACCACCACTTTGCTTATTGGAGGCTTGAAGTGGTGAAGCCCATGTTTAGTCTCTAGAGCAAAGTTTCCGGCAACCCCCTCCCCCCATACTTCTCCTTCAACCCATGCACGGTACTAAGTACTACAGGTTTTGATACCTTCGTGTTTGGGGGTTTTCATAAAAAAAATCTCCTGTTCTAGAAATAATGATTCAAAAAGGAAGTTCAATTATGATTTTTTTTAGAGGAGTATTTCCATTTGTAATGGGAATACTCCTCAGACTGCAAGTAATTTTTGGTGGTAATTTTTTACCACCAGAAAGTGAGATTCAAGGTGACGTGATCAGTTAGACCTCGAGCTGTCATGCACTCCTGTACTCAATCTATCCATGTCCTCTTTGGTATTCTCCCTCTTCATGGAGGTATCCATTCCAGGATTGCCTTTGCATATGTGGTTTCTTGCATCCATTTTACGCATTGATACCATTTTAAATGCTTCACTTCGATAGAGGCAATGATATCCATATCCTTTTTCGTCTTTGATTTGGGGGGGGGGTAATTCGACCCATAAGCAAAGCAGCAACGAAATTGACCTATTTTTTAGTTTAAAATTATATAGCGAAAAAAATGCCACTTTTCTTCCAATTGCATTTGAAAAAAAAAAGAAAGATTTAAATAATTGCACATGCAACAGTATATTCAATTTTTCTTAACTATAGAATACTGAACTTAAAACTGGGGCCTGTTTCCTTTGATTACATAATAAATGGGATATTTTTTTTGCTGTTACCGAAACTCTCTCCCAGTCATCCCCCTGGATTCGATTTTCCAGATTTGTGAGTTTGACCTCCGGTGGAATAAAATTCCAGCCTCTCTCGCAAAAGAGTAACTTTTATTTTTATATCCTTTGCAAGACATCGGACGTTGAAATTTTCACCATATCAATTTCTTAAATTTTCTTCATACTGCACTTTTTAGGGCCATATCTGTTAACACAAAACACAGATTCAATAATTTTAGGGAAAAAAAACCGAAAAAATCAGAAGAGTGTACTGCTTCGGTAGATATTTGCTTTTTTTTTCATCATAAGTATTCTCTTTAATGTGTTTCCCTTTTAGCACCACAGAATGCGTGCTATGCCGGCTGGCAGTCAGAGGAAAGACTGCATTCACTGCAGAGCACTTGCGTGGCATTCTACAAAAGGTGTAGAAGTGGGTACACATATTTTCCCTGCTTGTCACCGAGATCGGAGAAAGAAATGGCATGTCACACGACCAATTTATGTGTATGACGTATCTCCCACGTGACCAGCTTGCGAAACTTTGGTCAGTTCTGTGGATATACTGTACATGTGTATACATTAATAACATATGTAAATGCTACAAAAAAAAAAAAAAAAAAAAAAGGAAAAAATTTATATAATTATTAAAGAATGTGGGAAAACAATCACAGTTCAATAATATCAAAATTGGAGATTAAAATTCGCATAAAATCAAACTAATTAGAATCAAACGTTTTAAGCACGGTACTATTATAATCTTATTCATCTTCGCATATGTATTGATCGTATTGTTTATTAATATTTCTGAAAATGCAATGTTGCCAAATCAAAATAAAAATTTCTATTTTTTGGTCGTGTGGAGAATGAAATCCACCTAAAATGAAACTCGCTCACCCCCGTCATCCTCCTGGATTCGACATTGTGTGAGAGCGACAGAATTTTTCCTTGAAATTTTGTTAGATGAAGTAGCTATGTATAGTTTTAAGCAGAAAAATAGAAGGTTGGATTTTTCCGGATTCGTGAGTTTGACCTCCGGTGGAATAAAATTCCTGCCTCCCCTCGCAAAAGAGTAACTTTTAATTTTATATCCTTTGAAAGACGTCGGACGTTGAAATTTTCGCCATATCAATTTTTTAAATTTTCTTCATACTGCGCTTTTTAGCACCATATCAGTTAACACAAAACATGAATTCAATAATTTTAGGAAAAAAAAAAACCAAAAAAATAAGAAGCGTGTAATGCCTCGGTAGATATTTGCTTTTTTTTATCATAAATATTCTCTGTGTTTTCCTTTTAGCACCACCGAATGCGTGCCATGCCAGCTGGCAGTCAGGGGAAAGATGGCATTCACTGCAGAGCACTTGAGTGGCATTCTACGAAGGTGCAGAAGTGGGTACACATTTTCCCTACTTGTCGCCGAGATCAGAGAAAGCAACGGCATGTCACATGACCAGTTTATGTGTATGACATAAGACACCACATGACTAGTTTTCGAAACTTTAGCCAGTTCTGTGGACGTGTGTGGCAGGCACGCAGTCGGTGGAAAAAATGCATTCATTTTAGCGCTTCTTCACATGTGTACAAGTGGGTACCCACATTTTCTCAGACTGCTGTTGCCGACATCCGAGGAAAGCAGCAGTGGAATAGCGCCATTGATGTGCATTCTGTGAGACTGCCGGTTGCTGAGTTCAAAGAAAAGCGCGGCATAATGCCACTGATGTCACATGACCAGATTGCTGCGGCAATGCACAGTCTTGCGAGTTGTCTCCGCACGTATGCCACATGACCAATACATCAGTCACATGATCGGAAGTGACGTAGCGACATTATAAACATCACGTGATCTCTTCGGAGAAGCAACGCCTGTCAAACACGCCGTTTTTTTCTTTTTTTCTTCTTTTTATTGTGAAGATTCTCACATTAATTCGCTCATTTTGGCAAAATCCAAGGTACTTTCAAATTCAGCCCTACTTTGCTGAATTTGAAAGATGCACAAGTTCCCAATTTAATTTCTTCTAGGGCAATGACCTTTTTCTTCAAGAACTCAAATGTCTAACAAAACACCAATATCCATTTAATTTCTCCCTTCCTCCTCTCTCCCCCAATGCAGCATATGTCCAGCTACAGTCAGGTCTGTATGCATATCGCATACACATTACAGGCAATAAGGCCTTAATTTTATTATTAGCCAATATGGTACAAGGAAGCCTGAGGTTTATGCTGCACCAGCCAAAAAAAAAAAAAAAAATTCCCGAGAGAGAGAGAGAGAAGTAGAAAATAATCACCAAGAAAGAGAAGAATGATGATATCCAAGCTCAGGACTTTGGGTTTGCCAAGCTCATACCCACCAGATGTGAACCCCCTTTCAGTAATTCACCCTCCCAGAGCCAAGAGAATCTTCACTGCTCTGGTTCATGTGTACTGCTTCTGTAGTCCAATGCATAATTTCTGCTAAAAAACTGAGTTAGTTTTTTAGCAGAAATGAACTAAACCTCATTTCTACCACATTAACACACTAGTACAATACTAGTTACTAGTGTTATTAACAATACTAGTACAGTATTGTTAATAACATTACACTATTCACAGCTATTAGAGCAATATGGGTATCACAAAAAAAATTTATAAAATACTGCAATATTAATTATATGCCCATAGTACCTTACAAAATAAAATATACAAGAATTACCGTATTTCCCGATGTATAAGACGCACCTTAATTTTGGGGCCTGAAATTTAAAAAAAAAATGTATTACAAAGTTATTGAACTGAAGTTTTATTCATCATAAAATTCATACAATTCCTCATCACTGTCAAAACTCCCATCCATTAGCTTGTCCACATCTGTGTCTGATGATGAATCACTGTCTTCATATATTGCCTCGTCCTCAGTTCCATCTATGGCATTTGAAATACCACACTTCTTAAATGACTTGATAATGATCTCAATCTTGATATTATCCCAGGATCTTTTCACCCAGGTACAAACTTCTCCTACAGTTGGTTTCTTCTCTCTTTCTGCTGGTGTCAAATTGTCCCTAGAAGACTTCATCCATTGGTTCCATTCGTCTCATGGCAGCTTTGAAGGGTTTGTTTATGCTGACATCAAGTGGTTGGAGCTGGGATGTCAAGCCTCCAGGTATGACGGCAAGTTTTGTTTTTTGCTCTGCAGCAATCTTCTGTGTTTTTTGTTATGTGTGCCCTGAACTGATCAAGCACCAATAGGGCAGGTTTGCGTAAGAGCCCACCTGGTCTCCTGCTCCAAACTTTCTCAAACCAGATCTTCATCCCATCCTGATCCATCCAACCCTTGTCATGAACGTGGACAATCACTCCTCGAGGAATGTCTTCTTTTGGCATTGTTTTGCGTTTGAAAATCGGCATAGAAGGCAGCTTGGTTCCGTCAGCACAACAAGCTATAACAACTGTACAATGGCTCTTTTCATGTCCACTTGTCTTCACAGTTACAGTTTTCACCCCCTTCTTATCAACAGTTCTGTTACTTGGGACATCAAATTGAAGGGGGACTTTGTCCATATTTGCAATCTGTCCCAACTCAAACTGATATGTCTTCCGACATTGAATGACAAAACGATGAAATTCAAGGACCTTCTGCTCATAACTTTCAGTCATCTTTTGGGCAAGTCTGGTGCGTATACGCATGCTTAGTCCATTCCGTTTCATGAACCTGAAGCACCAATTGTGTCCTCCTTTGAAATCAGTAACTTCTTTTTCATCAGCAATTCTTCTTACCTCATGCTGAACCATCTTTGTGGACACAGGAATTCCAATTGCCCTTTGCTCTTCAATCCATATCTTCAATTCCCTCTCTAAATCAGACCATTTTGCTGACTTGCTTCTCATGGCCTTCTGCTGTGGCGTTTTCAGTAGGGTTTCTTCTTCCCGTAGCCAGTCTCGGATTGTTTTCTCAGTTGTAGGAGGACCAAACTTACATTCAGCAGCACGATTTCCATTCACTTTTGCAAACTGGATCACTTTTAACTTGAATTCAGCGCTGTACGAAAATCTTTTCTGAGCCATTTCTGGGCGGAATGTGGAAAAATGTAACCTAATATACTGGTAACAAGTGCAAAACAATGAGTGCAAAATGCAAGTAAAAAAATCTACAACCACTGTATAAGACCCACCCAGTTTTTAGACCCCAAATTTTTTGAAAAAGGATGCGTCTTATACATGGGGAAATACAGTATACTTATTCTCCAGTTCTATTTACAAATTTCTCCATTACGGCTTAAATATAGTGATATATATTAGCAAAAGGCCAACTTTACTTTTATGTTTAACTTTCTAAATATTTGGGTAAATATAAAATAAATCTGCACAATTAAGGTTCCTAAAACTGTTCTTTCACTGCAGATTACTTTTGTTAAGCAGAAAAAAATAGAAAAAAGCAAAACTCCAATTCATTTTCAAGCAAGCTAATGAACAGTTGCCACAGAATAGCCTCATTCCTGGTCTTAGTCGCTCATAGGATTAAAACCTTGACCATGTGACACGACAATTTATTCAGAATGGGATGGGGTAATTACAAGCTAAAAACTATTAAAGTGATCAACAAATGAATTATTTTGTTAATTTCCGGTGGAATAAGCTATTTTTCACATAATTTAAGAACTATGAGCTGCTCTGTATTTTAGTATTCCTTCAACAGCAATTTAAAAATAAAAATAAAACCAAAACAACACAGGTAGCAGAAACAGTCCTGTCACAAATGATGCAGAATAATGCCTTTGTTTCAGTGGTGAAACTACCATACCATACCATCAGGTCTGCCACCACGGGGAAGGGGCCCAATTGCTGGTTTTGTAGAGTTGTTAAATATCAGGTGGGGCTGTACAACAAATCATGCTGGGGACCAGAATTTGCAGTTTCACCTCTGCTTTGTCTTTTTATGTAATAACTTGGTATTTTGTTTTAAGCAGGCAGGGATGATCTCTCACTCCCAAAGACATTGTTCCTTAGGCTACATGTACATGCCCATACTGCAGTAATTAAACAAGTACTGCTAGTTAGTGTAAATAAAATTTAAAAAACAAACAAAAAAAAACAATAATAACTAAGTGCAAAAAGGCAACAAAAAAAGCGCAAAATAAGCTGTGGCAAAAATTAATAACTAAATAAATAAATAGATTGAAAACATGAAATAAATTCATAAACATGCAGGCAACATAATCTTACCTCTGGATGCAAGTGCAAAGAAGCAGTGCCTTGATTTTTCGATAAAGGAACAAACTGATGGTGGCTAGTAAGCGTCTGGTAAGATGATTCATACGTTACTTTAATGTGCTGATCAATACGAGGTTTTTTGACGCTTGCAATATTTGACATAATGGAATGGCATTCATTATCTTTAACATCATAATTTTCATTGTAAAAGCAGTTTTCAAAATAACCACCTACGTTTAAATTTGCTGGACGTTTCCTACTCTTTTGATTATTTAAATTTGGATAGCCGTCAATGACACGGGACTGCTTCGTCGAAGGCTGTAAATGAAAGTCAAAATCATCGACTTTTCTTTTCACATTTCTCATGTTCAAACTTAAAAAGAGAGTAAGAAAAATCGTTTAAAGTATATGAAATGAGCAAAATATTTACAATATATTAAATTCTTCATATAAATCTCAGAATTATAATTTTAATCTTTTCTTAACAAGAAAAAATGGTCAATTAAACAAAAAAAAAATTAATAACACTACCACACTTACGAAGATCTTTTCTAAACTGCGTATAAACCATCGAGAAATTACCACTGAGGCAAAATAATGTAGTCGTATTTAACTGCCACCTATAGTATCGATCATAATCGCACATTTTCGAACATCGTTGATTATGTAGGGACATAGTAATAGTAATAGTAATAGTAATGGCATGTGATGCAAGAAAGCAACTGTATAAGCTTATGCACCATCAACCAAAAAAAAAAAAAAAAAAAAAAATCACGCCATTCCCTCCAAATGCCCGTCCAGTTTTTCCTTAAATTTATTCAACCTATCAACTTCCACAAAGACAAATGGAAGTTTGTTCCAGCAATTAACCACCCGCTGGCTAAAGGCAAATTTCCGCACATCTATTCTACATCCATCTCTTCTTAATTTGAATTTATAACCCCCTTAGGTTCGTAATCTGAACAAGTGGAAGGATCCCATCAGAATTCAGCGTGCTCAACCCATTCAAAGCTTTATACATCTCAATCAGATCACCGCGCAGGTGCCTAGCCTCCAGCCGCGGCAATTTGCAGAACTGAAACCTTTCTTGGTAAGAGGGTACCTTCATTCCCCTCACCAATCTTGTTGCCCTTCTCTGTACACGCTCAAGTAAATCTACAACCTTCCTAAAATGAGGCCTCCATACCTGTATGCAGTACCCAAGGCATGGCCTGACCACTGCCTTATACAGAGGGACAATCACCTCCTTCTCCCTGCTAGCAAAATTCCTATATATCATTGACAAAACCCCATGACCTGCCCTGGCAGCCTGTCTGCATTGCTCAGAAAACTTCATATCTGACTGCACAATTACTCCCAGATCTTTTTCATTTTTTACCACCTCAAGTGTAGTACCACACAGTTCGTACTTTTCTCTCGGGTTACTTCTACCCATATGCAGTACTTTGCATTTGTCAAGGTTAAACTTCAGTTGCCACTTCTTAGCCCATCTGCCCAAATTATGTACATCCTGTTGCAGTAGCACACTGCCATTACTGTCATTAACAACCCTGCCAACCTTTGTATCATCTGAAAACTTCGACACTAAGCCTGATATACTACCTTCATCAATATCATTGATAAATATACAAAACAACAGTGGACCTAACACAGAACCCTGTGGGACTCGACTAATAAAATTAGTCCACAAAGAGCAGCACCAATTGATTACCACCCTCTGTCTTCTCCCACTTAACCATCCTTTTATTCTTGCACTGCTTTTATTCTTGCACTGCTTCTTGCACTGATTCTTGCACTGCTTCTATTGAAATGAGCAGAAGTCTGAAAAACAAGATGCAGGATATTTCAGAGACTGCTGGTAGTCATTGCGTTACAAGTAAACACATGGGTTGTGTTAGGGTAGCTAAGAATAGAAACAGGTGCATGTATACCTGCGTGTACACCAATGCTAGGAGTTTGGTAAATAAAATTGATGAATTTGAGGTATTGCTCAAAACATCAAAGGCAGATATTGTTGGGATATCAGAGACGTGGTGTCACACAGATATAAGTAATGCGGAACTGGAATTTGGGGAATACAATGTGTATAGAAAGGATAGACAGGACAGGAGGGGAGGAGGGGTTATGCTATTAATTAAGAAACACATAAAGTCCAAGGAAGTGAAGCCAGTCGACATCGATGGACAGGGCAGTGCCGAATCAGTTTGGTGTGACATAAGCATAGGGAAATCAAAATTGAGAGTAGGAGTGTGCTATAGGCCTAATGACTCTGATGAGTATAATAAGATATTGTACAGGGAAATAGAGTGGGCCAGTAAATCAGAGAGTCTTATAATGGGGGATTTTAATTTCCCAGATATTGACTGGAATTTGTGGGTTGGTCACTCGCACACTAGCAAGGCTTTTGTGGATTTATTGGATGATTGTTTTCTACACCAGCATGTTCGTGAGGCAACAAGAGGGAGCAATACTCTTGATCTGATTATCAGTAGTGACTCTTCATGCATTAAGAACCTGCAGATAAATGAACCACTAGGTGGCAGTGATCACAGTGTGTTGAAGTGGGATTTACTCAAGGAGGTAACTACCATCAGAGGTAAAGGGAAGGGTTTTTGTTTTCGTAAAGGCGACTATGATGGTCTGAGACAGTATTTAAATTCTATACAGTGGGACCAACTGATGATGTTACCAACAGCAAACTCAAAATGGGAAGCATTCAAGGAACTAATCTTGGAGGCTACCAGGCTTTACATACCAACTAAGAAATATTGTTCAAGGTTTAGGCCTAAATGGTTGTCAGATGAACTAATGAGACATGTGGCAGAGAAGAAAAATGCATGGGATACATATAAATTAATGGGTGACATGGAAGCCTATGATAGATATAAGTTGGTCTGTAACCAAGTCACAAAGGAGATTAGGCAGGCAAAGGCAGACTACGAAAAATCCTTGGCAAAGGATGCAAAGAAAAACAGAAAAGAGTTCTTTACATACTTGAACTCGAGAAGGAAAGGGATGAATCAGATTGGTCCACTGGATATTGATGGTTCAACAGTTGAGGATCCTGCTCAGGTGGCTAACAATCTAAACGAGTATTTTGCATCTACATTCACGCATGAGGAGTTATTCAGGAAGGAGAATGATGTAGGTAAAGTAAACATTGGCAGTGAGCTGGATGATTTTGTAATAACTGAGAGGAAAGTGGAGGAGAGATTGTTGAGGATAAACATAAAAAAGGCACCTGGGGTGGATGGGATCTATCCAGTTATATTAAAGGAGGCAGCAAAGGAAGTATGCAAACCCCTAGCCATAATTATGAGAGCTTCTTTGGACTCAGGGGAGGTACCCGTAGACAGGAGATGTGCAAATGTAACCCCAATTCACAAAGGAGGATCAAAGGCTGACACAAGTAATTATAGACCTGTTAGTTTAACTTCTGTTCCAGGTAAATTAATGGAGGCACTGGTTAAAGAAGCACTGCAGGATCATCTAGACAAGAATTCAGTTATAGCTCAGACGCAGCATGGTTTTGTTAAGGGCAGGTCTTGCCTGACCAACTTGATTGGATACTATGATGTAGTCACAAAAGAACTGGATGCAGGGAATAACTTTGATATTATATATTTGGATCTTAGAAAGGCTTTTGATACTGTTGCACATGGAAGACTGCTGCACAAATTGGAGCAGTGTGGCATTGGAGGCAAATTGCTGCTATGGATAAGGGGATGGTTGAGTGGCAGAAGACAGAGAGTGGTAATCAATGGACACTGCTCAACGTGGACTAATGTTATTAGTGGAGTTCCTCAAGGTTCAGTGTTGGGTCCGTTGTTGTTTTCGGTGTTTATGAATGATATTGATGATGGGATATCAAGTTTAATGTCCAAGTTTGCAGATGATACAAAGGTTGGCAGGGTCGTCAAGGACACTACTGACGCTATGCTGCTGCAACAGGATCTGGAAAGGTTGAACAGATGGGCTGAGAGGTGGCAAATGAAGTTTAACATTGACAAATGTAAAGTACTGCATATGGGAAACAGTAACCCCAGAGCAACGTATCAACTCTGCGGTACCACACTGACAGTGGTGGAGAATGAAAAGGACCTGGGGGTAATTGTGCAGGGAGATATGAAGTTCTCTGAGCAGTGCAGACGAGCTGCAAGAGTAGCTCATGGTGTCTTGTCAATGATATACAGGAATTTTTCTAGCAGGGATAAGGAGGTGATTATTCCCTTGTATAAGGCAATGGTTAGGCCACATCTTGAGTACTGTATACAGGTCTGGAGGCCTCATTTCAAGAAGGATGTAGAGCTGCTGGAACGGGTACAGAGAAGGGCAACAAGATTAGTAAATGGAACAAAGGGTTGCTCTTACGAAGAAAGGCTTAAGTTTTGCAAATTACAGAGTCTGGAGACTAGGCACCGGCGAGGTGATTTGATAGAGGTGTATAAGGCCTTGAATGGTTTGAGCATGCTCAATGCCAATGGGATTCTTCATCTTTCTCAGAATAATCACCTCAGAGGGCATAAATTCAAATTTAGGAATTACGGATGTCGGATAGATGTGCGGAAATTTGCCTTTGGCCAGCGGGTGGTTGGTTGGTGGAACCGACTTCCATCACTTGTTGTTGAAGTTGATAGCCTAAACAAATTTAAAGCTCAACTGGACAGGTATTTCGAACGAACGGAGGGGTGAAATGGGAGAGGGTTTTTTTTTTTTTTTTTGGGCTGATGCTGAATAAGCTTGCTTTCTTGCATCGTATGCCTCTACTAATGCTAATGCTAATGCTAATTATCCATTGTAGCAACTTACCCTTAATACCATTCTGCTCCAATTTGTACAATAGTCTTCTATGCGCAACAGTGTCAAAAGCGTTCCTGAAATCCAAATATATGATATCAAAATTATTTTTTACATCCAGTTCCTTTGTAACCACATCATAATATCCTATCAAATTTGTCAGACAAGACTTTCCCTTAACAAACCCATGCTGCGTCTGAATTATTGCTGCAGTCTTGTCTAGATGATCCTGCAAATGCATCTTTAACCAGTGACTCCATTATTTTACCCGGAACAGAAGTTAAACTAACTGGTTTGTAATTACTCGTGTCACCCTTCCATGATCTCCCTTTGTGAATTGGGGATACATTTGCATATCTCCAGTCCGTGGGAACCTCCCCAGAGTCCAAGGATGCTCTCATAATTATGGCTAAGAGTTTGCTTAGTTGCTTTGCCGCCTCCTTTAATATAACAGGATAGATACCATCCATCCCAGGTGCCTTTCTTATGTTTAACTTCAACAATTTCTCCTCCACTTTGCTTTCAGTTATTACAAAATCATTAAGTATCCTGCTACAATTTGATAACCTTCTGCCATTTTCAAACCTTAATAATTCCTCATGTGTGAATGTAGATGCAAAATACTCATTCACTTTGTTTGCTATCTGAGCAGGATCATCAACAGTCGAACCATCGATGTCAAGTGGACCAATCAGATTCACCCCATTCCTTTTAGAGTTTATATAAGTAAAGAAATTCTTGCTGTTTTTCTTAGAATCTTTTGCCAAGGATTTCTCGTAATCTGCCTTCACCTGCCTAACCTCCTTTGTGACCTGATTACAGACAAGCTTATATCTGCCATAGGCTTCTGAGTCGCTTGATAATTTATATGCTGCCCATGCATTCTTCTCTGTTACGACTCTCATTAGTTCATTAGATAACCATTTAGGCCTAAACTTTGAACAATATATCTTAATAGGTACGAAACTTTTAGTAGCATCCACGATTAATTCCTTGAATGCTTTGAATGTTTTTGACAAAGACTACAATGGTCATATTGTACTTATTATTATTATTATTATTATTATTAGTTATATGGTGCAAGGAAGCCTGTGGCTTATGCTGCACCAGCCAAAAAAAAAAAAAAAAACAAAAAAATTCCCCAGTTCCCTAAGAGAGAGAGAGAGAGACAAGAGTACAAGGGAATCACCAAGAAAGAGAAGAATGATGATATCCAGCTCAGGACCCTAGGTGTGCAAAATCCATACCAGATGTGAGCCCCTGTAGTTAAATTTGCTAAAACCTGGACTACCAGGCTGATGGACCCGGGCTCGAATCCTGCTTTGGTGGAAGCGAATGCAGGTCTATTATGCTGGGAGATCGATATAATAATATTATTAATAAAAAAAAAAAAAAAAAAAAACATCGCGAAACTCACCCCATTGGACTTACCTTCCCAAGGCAGGAGTGACGGCTGGGGAAGATAGTGGCGCCATCTGGTGTTGCTCGCGAGAAGTAAAATAAATAAATATATAAATAAACCACTTGGCATAAGCCGAAGCTAAACAAGTCCACTTCCATAGATGGATGATGTCGCAGAAATATATTATTCATACTGCATCGAGTGTGGCGCAGGATAAAGCCACTTGCGTTCAGGCCTTAGGCTGAGGGGTCGGCTCGAAAAGTTGGAAACAGTCTCCTGAGCAAGACAAGGGAGCAAGTGGCGCTGTCCCCCATAAGGCTACCATAAGAGAAGGGCAAGACCATCCGGCCCCACCAACTGGAAGTGTTTCCTGTGCAACTGCGCTAATGACAATCCAGGAAGGAAGGACACACATTCATTTCAATGCTCCACTTATGAAGTGGAGCACTGAAATGAATACATACATCATGCGAGCATACTATGAAATAACCAGGCTAGAGACCGATATGACAATGTACAGATAGCTAATACATACCAAGTGGTTGGAACTATACCCGAATATGCAGGTCACCGAACAGCGATTAGCAGACCAAAGAAGAACCATCGTCACGAAGAACCTAATAGCTCCTGCCATCTTGGAAAAAAATCAATCAGGATGTCAGCGATCTGCTACAAAGCACAAAGAATATGGTTAATATGGAACTAGAGGAGGAACAGGAAGAAGAAATACAACCCAGATTAAGTGAAGTGAAAAGAGACGAAGTCATGTTATCCAGAATAGAAGATGAGTGGAAGAAGGCCATAACAGAATTCGAAGGAATGGACCCCACAAGAACCCATGTGATGCCTAGTGAAGCAGAGGCCAAATAATCTCCTGTGGAGAGTAACAGACCACCTTGATCGTCGGCAAATAATGTCACATTACCTTGACAACAATGGGGCAACAGTATACGGCTATGTGGAGGCTATCCACACAGCCATATAATGTGGATACTATAGCAGCCACTAGGATTAATGGAAAAGAAACGAGAGACCAGCAGCAGAAGAAACGGAAACAGAAGGAACCGCCAGCTTCGGAAAAAAGACTTCAGCAGAAGATAGAAGAATTAAGAGCAAAGATAGGTCAGTTGACCCAGTACCAACAGGGTAATAGAAGTAAGAAATTGATTGGAGAGGTGAAGAGTTTGCTGTGGACACTGTCTCAAGAGAGACAGTCCACAGCAAACATGAGACCAGAAAACAGAGAATAGGAGAATACTTGGACACACTGAAGCAGAACCTCCTCGCACTTAGCAAGAGACCACACCGATACAAACAGAGCTCCCAGAGGAAAATAAACAACCAAACCTTAGATGAGGACCAAAGAACCTTCTACAGGAAACTGGGTGAACATAAGAAAGCAGGAAACGGACCACCCGAGAAGAAGACGATCGAAGAATTCTGGGGAAATATATGGAGCAGTGAAGTAAGACATAACAGCAGAGCACCCTGAATATAAGTAGAACGGAAGAAAACGAAGGACTTACAAGTGACGAGAGAGTCGGAGATTCGAGAAGAAGTAAAACAGTCGATCAGGAACACCCACAACTGGCGAATCCCGGGAATTGATAACATCCACAACTACTGGTATAAGAAGCTCACTTGCACACACAAGCCCCTATCAGAGCAGATCACTCGAATGATAAAGCACCCGAAGACAATTCCGAAGTTTCTCACTGAAGGAGTCACACATCTGAAGCCTAAAGATGAAGATACAAGAAACCCAGTGAAATACAGGCCAATCACATGCCTCCCAACAATGTACAAGTTCCTGACCAGCTAAATAACTAAGAAGATATCAGACCACTTAGAGAGTCAGAACATAATGGCCGAACAGCAGAAAGGATTCAAGCGGAGGAGCAAAGGGGGCAAGGAGCAATTAACCATAGATGCCGCAGTTATGGAGCAAGCCTTCAAGAAGCACCCCAACCTATACACGGCCTACATCGATTACCGCAAGGCCTTCGACTCCGTACCTCATAGTTGCTAATAGAGACCCTGAAGTTCTACACGGTTAATCCGATAGTGACAAACTTCCTACGAGTAACAATGGCGAAATGGACTAGCGCCATTAAGGTCGAGAACATCACAACCAGGCCAATCCCCATTAGAAGAGGAATCTTTACCATGCTTAACAGTAGCAAGTACAGATATAACCTCAAAGAATGAAGGAAGAACCTTTAGGGAGATACTCTGAGCTCACTATGGTTCTGTCTAGCACCCAACACGCTGTCCACCATGCTAAAGTGCATTATTATTATTATTATTATTATTATGTCTAAGGTGGCACCTAGACTTCCGTCTATCTCCACCTGATAAAGTTGACTTTGTGCAGAACCTCTGCAAAATAGACCTGTATGGAAGGTCTCTTTGCCATCAGGGAGAAGCTGTCACCTGCACAGCCGCTCCCCGTTGGTGAATAGACCCTAATGGCCGCCCATATTCACTTGGTGCTGGGCCTGGTCTTCTATTTTAAGTGCCTCATGCACAAAAATCCCGCAACCACCGGAAGTAGTGCTATACCGGTGGGTGCCAGCAATCCCGCTCCCAGGCTACCCACACCTGAGAGCCAGCAAAAAAAAAAAAAAATAAAATAAATAAATAAATAAATAAAATACATATATACACACATAATATAAACAAACTAAAAGAGAGAAAAAAAACCCACAAATAATCAAAATGTATATAACCAAATCTTAATTAGTAATCATTAGATTATTCCAATGTCTTCTCCGTTGAAAAACAGTTACACAGAACTTTTGCAGTGCTTGAAATTTATCCTGATTAGCAATAAGGTCACTTTCACAGCCTCTAACTAAATTACCAATCTTCACTTTTAGCCTTTCTCTATGTTCAACATACAAACTACAATCATATAATAAATGACTCCAAGTCTCAGGTTGACCGCAAGTGCATAAAGGAGAGCTGACTAGACCAAAGTAATGTAGTTTAAAATTTAATGAGCCATGGCTAGTTAAAATAAACGATGTTACCATAGAAGGAAAAAACCATTTGTTTTTACTATCATAAGTAAATTTAACTGTTGGAATAAACAATCTAGTCACCTCCCCAGTTGCACTAAGATCCCATCTCTGTTGCCACATACCAATCAACTGTGTTAGAACATTTTTCTTAGCTTTAGCTATCTCTATAGTGACATCAGATGTAATATTCATGAAAGAAACCACTATGCCTTTTTTTAAGTAATAACAAAGGGCCCAATACACAATGTACAAGTCTAGAGGCAAATGCCCGGCCAAAACCTGCATAGCATTCGTTGAGACTGTTCTGCACAAATTAGAAATAACATAAAGCATTGAGCGCTGAATCGATAACAATTTCTGTTTAAATTTAACGTTAGTAACTCTGAAGTACCACACTGATGCTCCGTACGCAACTATGGGTAAGAAGACTGCCTTGTAGTATAAATTTAAAACTTTCCTTTTCAACCCCCAATCTGACCGTGTTAATCGAATTATTGCTGCACTAATTTTTTAAATTTTTTCGTGTAAGTAATTTAAATGTGGGAAAAACGATAATCTATCATCAATTCTTATACCTAGATATTTCACCTCAGATACTAGGGGAATCTGCCTCCCCTTAATTAAAGCTTTTGGCGGTCGCGCATAATTTAGTTTCCCCTTAAGAAGCATCATAACAGTTTTAGTTGTAGATATCAATAGTTTGTGCAGATCAGCCCACGACACTAGACTTTCTAATACCTGGGCCACTCTTATTTCAAGCACAGCCCTGGATTTACCAGTAATACATAAAACCAAATCATCTGCATAAGCAATCTTATGCAGATTTTCAATTGATTGTTCTAGCCATAAATTAAGTATTAAGTTCCAAAAAAGTGGGCCCAATACAGACCCCTGAGGACACCCTCTCGAAAGATTCCTATTAAACTGTAGATGCTTAGCTTTCAGTATAATTTTCCTACAATACAAATAACTCTGTATCGTCCTATACAATAAGTCTGGACATTGCATACCCCTTAATGCAGGCAGAATACTCTCATGCCACACCATGTCAAAAGCTCCAGTAAAATCTATAAAGATGGCTAACACATACTTATCCTCTGCCTGGTTGGTGAAATTCATGAGATCATTAATGGCATCCTCCGTAGAATGCCCTCTCTTGAAACCATACTGATAAGGCAGGGTCAAACCATTTTTATCCATGACTTGGTTCAATCTTAAAAATAACAATCTTTCAAAAACTTTGCCAAGATTGGCCAATAACGAAATTGGTCTATACCCTCTTGGGTCATTTGGTTTTTTACCCGGCTTAACTAACAGCTTGATCAAACCAACTTTCCAGGTCCCAGGAAAGGTACCTTGAAGTAAGCATTTATTATACAAGTTTAACAAGATGTTAGGATAAAGCTCAATCATTTTAAGAACAGCGATATTCTCTACTAAATCGATTCCTGGGGCTTTGGAAATGTTAATTTTCTTAGAAACGGCTCTCAATTCCTCTAAAGTAAATAAGCTAATATCAACAGACCCAAGGTATGTTACATTAGAGTCCTTGATGCCTTCTTGCTCTGTTGTCTCCCCCCCCCTTCTTCCTCATGAGGAAACAACTCCGATGTTATTGCCTGCACTGTTGTAATCCAATCAGTTGTTTCCACTCCATTGACGATTACGGTATTCATTATCTCTCCAGGTCTTACTTTATTCATACTTAGTTTAAAAATTAATCCCCAAGAATCTGTATTGCCCACACTAGTAACTAGATTTCTCCAAGCCTTTAATTTACTCTCATAAATAGCCCTATAATAAATTTTCTTTTTATTCCTATAACATGCATGATAAAATTGAGCCTCATTCAGCCCCCACCGCCTATACCTCTCATATATGCCTTCCTACATAAAAATACTTCTTTCCTTAACCTGGATAATTCCGCATTCCACCAATTAACAACTCGCCTCTTAACTCGTTGTCTTCTTGAGGCACAACTGAGGGCTCTAAGCAATGAAGACTGAACGAAAGCAGCATACTCACAAGTATTTAAAAAATTCAAATTAACCATATTGTCTCCTGAAAAATCTAAAGCCACTGACCGTGCAAAACTAGACCAGTTAATCTTCTTATAAGTAAATCTAGTTAATTCAAAATTATCAAAATCTAAAGAAGTATTGAAATCAGCCAAATTAATATGAAAAACCAAAGATCTATGATCACTATTCGTATAGTCCGTTTTCGCAAGCCAATGACAGATTCGTCTGGATAACCCCTGAGTAACTATAGTCAAATCAATATTCGACCTGCCATGAACATTATTAAAAGTATAAGGCTGACCTGATATGTTGACTATACACAAATTATTCATTAAAATAAAGTCCTCCATTAAGCGACCTCTCTGATCAGTCATGCCGCTAAACCATAAGTTAGACTTTGCATTGGAATCCAATGCAATAATTAAATTACTACAACCAATTTCACTGAAAACAGTTTCCATATAATGGATAGAATTAACAATTTCGTGACTTGGAGGACAATAAAGAGATATTAAATTAAAAGTCAACCTAGGAGTACTAATGTTCACACATGTTGAGTTCTGACTACACAGCCCAGAGAGGACAGTTACCTGCAATAACTTATTAAAGACCACAATTGCTGTTTTAGGTTTCACATCAACTACACTTATAACTCTGGCATCAGCAGGAAAACCAACAATTTTATGTCCATGTGCAAAGGAACCAACATACGGCTCCTGCATACACAAAATGTCAACACTTTCTTGCACGGCCACCATTCTAATTTCATCAGTAACCGCACGACATCTTTGGGCATTGAGTTGAACCAACTTAAGCACACTACCTTCATCTTTATGTTGAAAACTACCATTCACATTAAAAGTACTACAGTTATCCATCATAGGTACGCGTACTGGCGAACTCTAGGGCCTTTTTATACTCAGGACAACTACTACTCCTTAATGAGTGATCATAAGCTCTACCTCTGCGCTTGCAGTTCACACAACATGGATTTTTATTTTTATTTGGGCAATCAACAAAAAGATGGCCACCCTGAGCACAATGACCACACGACACAGTCTTGTGTGTGCAGTGTTGTATAGAGTGGCCATACCCTAAACACTTAAAACATTTAGTCACAACTGTAAAACCCCTGAATTTGTGTGACCTATATCCAAAATACAACCTGTCATTACACATCAAATTTTGCAACATATGAGGAGCTACCCCAATCACCCAATTATTAAACCTTGCCTTGGAACTGTTACTAAATCTAAAAACAATGCCCTCTCTGACCTCTTGCTCCTCATATCCATGATCTTGAAGGTTTTTCTTATATAAATACCTAATAATATCCTCCTGAGTTAATTCCTTAGGTACATCATACACTAAGATGGTAGGGTTCTGTAACTTTACTTTATCCAGATTAATACCCTTTTGAAAAAATACCTCTGCCTTACTGAGTTTATCCAAATCCTTATCATTATCTGTTTCAACTAAGACTCCTTTATTTCGTATAGCTCTTAGATTTCTAATTTTTATTTCTTGAAACTTTTCCTTTAATGTGTTAACAATAACCTCTTTGACTTCCTGACTTAACTTATACTGTTCTGAGGACTCCTCAGCCCTGAAAATAACCTTATTATTTAATCTTGCCACTTTGCTCAGCTTCCTGTTATTATCCACCATACAGATATCATTTAATGTTACCTGTTCACCTAATTGAGGCTGGCTGAATCCAGCCCTAACCTTGTCCGCATAAGTCCCCTTTTGTTCTGCAACAATGTCCTCTTACAATGTCATCTAATAAACTGGCACGCACCTCCATCTCCTCTACCCTTGTTTTAAGACGTTCATTGTCAATGACTAATGCTGTTGATATAGTCTCCATGTCTATCCATACGTCAAGTAAGAAATTAGTTGCAGCTTTAGCCACTTTATTATTTTCACTAGTCATGTAGTCAATAACGTTTTTCTTCAACTTTGTTACAAGCTCAAAAATAGTAGACTCGTCAGGGTACCTCTGCCTTTGATCCTGTATGTTAGCAACAATTATTTCACTCTCACGAACATTTGTGCCTGTACTTCTTCTCCCCGATTCCGAATAAAAACTATCTACATCAGAAACCATATTATAAGGCTGAATATCCGGAAAATCAGTTATCTTACCATTTGACAAATCATTTGTGAAATCTGTTACGGCAACATCTTCTTCTAACTGCACCCCCCGTTCAACCATGCAGCCAACTTTAACTACGTTTTCCACACCACCTACCTGGATATGAGAATCAGCTTTACCAGACGTCCCAGCTTTAGTATTTACACTAACAGTACTCATTGCACCACTACCCCCACTACTTAAAACACTACTTGCTTTAATATTTTTAACTTTAGACGATTTCTCAGAAATTTTCTTTACAGAATCAGTATTGTACAACGTGGGAACTCTGGAAGGAAGTGGGGGGAAAGCTCCACCAATCTTCTCTTCCTTCCCCCCCCTCCTTTACCAAGCTTCTTACTATGAATTCTGCCTCAAGTGCAGCAAGTACTGATATAACCTCAAAGAAGGAAGAAACAACCTGTACACCCTCACCAATCTGATGTACACGATGACATCAAGCTCTACGCGGCAACCGAGAAGCAACTCCAGCAACTACTCCGGATCACCGAAGAATTCAGCAGGATGGAATTTGGTCTAGAAAAATGCAAGACCCACACATTGCACCAGGGAAAATTAGTTGGCCAAAACTACCAGCTGTTGACTGATAAAGAGATCGAAGCTATGACAGAAGGAGAGACCTAGAAATACCTAGGGATAATGCAGGCTGAGCAGTTAGAACACGAGGAAATCAAGAAGTGCCTGACCGAAAAATATCATCAGAGACTCAGAAGCCTGCTGAAAGCAAAACTGAATGGAGGGAACACAGTTAAAGCCATAAACACCTATGCATCTTCAGTACTAACATACACCTTCAGGTATGTATGTTATAGAATGTACTAACACCGAGCTAGAAGATATCATGCGAAAGACAAGGACAATGATGACCAAGAGTCGCCCACACCACCGGAAGTCAGCAGTGGAAAGAATAACAATACCTCGGAAAGAGAAAGGAAGGGGCCTGATAGACCTGATAAACAACGGAAAACAGCGATAGTTAACCTGAAGGATTATTTCGAGAACAACACAGCACCACCCCCATAAGGAAGATAGATAAGTGATATATCCCACTCAACCTAAGCGAGGAAACCCTTCCTGCCCAGACGGTACAAGAAACGAAGTTAGAAAGATGGGCAAAGAAGACACTCCATGGCAGACACTACAATGACCTCCATCAAGATCACATCAATAACATTGCTTCCAATGCATGGCTCACAAGCGGGACGCCCTTCCCCGAGACTGAAGGATTCATGTTGGCCATCCAAGACCAGGTAATCAACACCAGAAACTATAGAAAATACATCGCAAAGGAGCACCGGAATGTCAGATAACATATGTCGACGATGCCACCTGCCCTCAGAAACGATCCAACACATCACCGCATGGTGCAAGGTGATCACCCAGACTGAGTACGCTCATAGACACAACCAGGTAGCCAGGATAATACATCAGAAGCTAGCGAGGAAACACCAGTTGACCTAAGAAAGTGTACCCTACTACAAATACGAACCCCAGGCAGTACTGGGACCGCGCCATAATAACGGATAAGACCATCCCACACAACAGACCGGACATAACCCTTGTGGACAAGATGGAAAAGTCTACCTACCTGATTGACATAGTGGTGCCCAATACTGGCAAAGTCCAGAAAACCCATGAGGAAAAAAATTAGGAAGTACACGAACCTGAGCCATGAGATCAAGGAGATGTGCCATATGCAAGAAGTATCAACCATCCCAATCATCATGTGAACCACCGGTATGGTACCAAAGACTCTACATAGTAGCCTAGCAGCAATAGATCTCTCAGATAACACCTACAAGGAACTCCAGAAAGTCGCAATCCTGAACACCTGTAGGACAGCCAGAGATTTCCTCGACTGACAGTAACACCAGACATTACAACTATCCTGTCTACTTGGTAGCAGTACCCGACACGGAGTGGAATCCCCCAATCAGGGAGAAATAATATAAGAGCAACAACAATAATAATAATAATACCATACTTAACAGTAGCAAGTACGGATATAACCTCAAAGAAGGAATGAACAACCTTTATACTCTCACCCGCTGATTTACATTGATGACATCAAGCTCTATGTGGGAACCGAACTGCACCTGCAGCAACTACTTCAGTCACCAAAGAATTCAGCAATGATGTGAGGATGGAATTTGGTCTAGACAAATGTAAGACCGATGGATTGCACAGGAAAAATTAGTCAACCGAAACTACCAGCTGCAGACTGGTAAAGAGATCGAAGCCATCACAGAGCGAGAGGTCTACAAATACTTGGGGATGATGCAGGCTCAGCAGTTACGGCACAAGGAAATTCAGGCCTGACTGACCGAAAAATACCATCAGAGACTCAGAAGCCTGCTGAAAGCAAAGCTGAACGAAGGGAACACAGTTAAAGCCATAAACACGTATGCCGTCCCAGTGCTAACATACTCTTTCGGGGTCCTAGATTGGACTAACACCGAGATTGAGGATATCATGAGAAAGACAAGAACATTGATGACCAAGAGCCGGCAACACTACCTGAAATCTGCCATGGAGAGACTGACATTTGACTGGGAAGAAGGAGGAAGGGGCCTGATAGACCTCATTGAGCAACAGAAGACAGCGATAGTTAACCCGAAGGATTACTTCCAGAAACACACAGCAGCACTCCACCAGGCCATAAGGAAGATAGACAAGCTATATACCCCATTCAACCTAAGAGGTCTGAGCGTGCAGCACAGTGGCATTGTCACCGTCCTCCCCACAACGGGTGGAAAAGGCCCAGGTTCGAAACCCAACGATGACGCGAGGAACTTTAGTGGGTTTTTCTTCACTCCGTGGCTGACTTAGTCGGTCTCAGGTGTAGATAGCAAGGTTTTTCCCCCAGAAACTGGGGTTTTTCGTCCAGTAAAATAGCAAATCGACTAGGGAACACAATTTACAATCGAATACACATGATATATGTAAGAAATTATGGGATTATGGGGTGACACTAATATAATAGTTTAGTTTTTTAGTTAGTAGTATGTCCAGTATACTGTTTAAAATCCATCATTCTCAAAGATTGAGAGGTGTATCCAGTGGTTGCAAAGTTAGGTTTCCGCTGCTGTGAGGATTAAGATATTTCATTATCTTTTTAAAAAATGATAGCCTATGATAGTAAAATGATAGTCTATCATTTTTAGCATTAGCATTAGTAGAGGCATTTGATGCAAGAAAGCAAGCTTATGCAGCATCAGCCAAAAAAAAAAAAAAAACCCACTTCCACTTCACCCCTCTGTTCGTTCAAAATACCTGTCCAGCTGAGCCTTAAACTTATTTAGGCTATCAACCTCCACCACAAGGGATGGAAGTCTGTTCCACCAACCAACCACCCGCTGGCTAAAGGCAAATTTCCGCACGTCTATCCTACATCTGTCTTTCCTCAATTTGAATTTATGCCCTCTCAGGTGATTTTTCTGAGCTAGAGGAAGAGTCCCATCAGCATTGAGCATGCTTAAACCATTCAAGGCTTTATACACCTCTATCAGATCACCTCGCTGGTGCCTAGTCTCCAGACACTGTAATTTGCAAAACTTAAGCCTTTCTTCGTAAGAGCACCCCTTTGTTCCATTCACTAATCTTGTTGCCCTTCTCTGTACTCGTTCCAGCAGCTCTACATCCTTCTTGAAATGAGGCCTCCAGACCTGTATACAGTACTCTAGGTGTGGCCTGACCATCGCCTTATACAATGGAATAATCACCTCCTTATCCCTGCTGGAAATAGGAGTGCCCAATCTGGCACTCCTATCATTGATAGGAGTGCCAGATTGGGATTTTAATATTTCTGGATTATTTATTTATTTATTATTATTTTTTTTTTTTTGTAAAATACATGAGAGTTTAAGGATAGAAAGGTGCAGGATTTCACAATTTACTGTACGTAGTTTATAAGACGATTTGATTATTGAGATCAAATAGCGTATTTAATCAATACTGGTTGGACATATTAATAATAGTGTGTCATATTAATAATTACTAATAATAGTAATCAATAATAGTGTGTTCGTGTCTAACGGAACCAGGGGTTTTCCCCAGTGGTGGGATTCAAATAATTTAACAACCGGTTCGCTGCCCTAATGACCGTTCTAGGTATAAAAAAACTATATATGGAAAGGTAATTTATTATTTCATGCAGTCAATACTTAAATAAGAACAATAAAAAAGGTCCACAAAACTAGATTATGCTATAAGAAAGAGTTTTAAAATATTAATGAAAAAATATTAAATAATACCTGACAAAAAACAATGAAACTGTTATTGCTTCTTGATTGGCGTCCTCACTTGCAATTTCGCTTTCATCCGAGCATCATCGGCTGAGTGATTTATCCTTAACCATCTTTTCACTGTAGGAGTAGGATCCCATTCCTTTAGAGGTAGGCCGATTAAACTAATAGTCATTGTGTTTGATTTATTAGAAACAGTTAGGTGACTTCTCTTCTCTGAACGTATTATCTTCATCTTTGAAAAACCCCTTTCCGCTTCTACTGAACTTACAGTAAATGTTCTGACAATATTTTTAGCTCTTTGAACACTTTCAGGAATTGCATAATTCTGGGAATTTTTTAAAACGTTTTCGACGAAATCTCGATAATCATTAAAATCAATTTGGTAATTAAAAATGTCAATAAATGCGAGCAATTGTTCTTCAGCTGCTTTCCATGGAACCAGTACTTCTTCAATATTCCAGTAATCTGTCTCCAAAAAATTGAGAAATTGTAATTTATTCCAACTTGAAATTGGCTACCACTTGCTTTTAAATGTTCACAATCCATTAGTCTTTTTTTCAAATTCGTTACGATGTTTTCTAAAAGTCTTTCCTGACAAATCGATGATTTTATACAAATTTTATATTTTTGAAGGTTTCTGAAGTAATTAATTCATCGGGTTTTTTTTTTCGAATGGACCCTTTTCCTTTCCGAGCATTTGAAATGCTTTAATAGATCTTATCACGAGTTTTTCAGCCTTTAGTATGCCTATGTTTCTTGCTTGCAGTGCATTTGAAAGAAGAGAAATTTCGTTTAAAATATCAATCAATGCCAAATCAGTTATAAAATATATATTTTCAAGACGGGAACCATACCTAAGTACTTTTTTATTTGAATAAAAATAGTGATGTAGCGCTGGATAAGCGCGCCACAGCTAGGGTTGACCTTAAACTACAGTCAGCCCATCTTCGTCCCAAAACTCTACTAATCTTTATAATTTAAATTCCAAGTTGTTCGGATATTTTGGAAAGTTCAATTTAGTTCTTATTGGATTGATGAAAAATAGTATATATCTTATCAATAAATATTTTAAAATGATTTATTGAATCATCTAAAACAAGATGGAGGCGATGATTTAAACAGTGCCATATTATTATGTTTGGAAACTCTTTTGCAATCCTAGTGCTCACTCCAGATTTTCTCTCAAGCATAACGCTGGCACCATCGGAGCAAAATCCTATTAAATTTTTTTCTGGGTAGTTCTTAGTAAGCCCAACATCATTTAAACTTTCCATAACTGAAGAACATATTGTCTCTGCATCTTGTTTCTCCAATTCAACTAGTTCAACGAAAATTGTTGGTGATGTAACTGAATCCTCAACTTTTAAGAAAAGTATAATAACTGGTTTGCAGGATATCGTTGAAGCTTCGACAATAATCAAACGTATTTTCACATTATTTTCAATAATTTTATTAAATATTTCTTTTTTAATTTCGTTTGCAATGAAATCAACTATTTTCACAGCAGTTTTACGAGAATGTGTTCCTATTCCCATATCTAATCCATTTTTAATTTGCAC
Organism: Mastigoproctus giganteus; assembly: GCF_048544385.1. Classification (NCBI taxonomy): domain Eukaryota; kingdom Metazoa; phylum Arthropoda; class Arachnida; order Uropygi; family Thelyphonidae; genus Mastigoproctus; species Mastigoproctus giganteus. The sequence continues at coordinate 183,284,923 of NC_143581.1, forward strand.
TTCTATCTCATCTTCTATGTCTGAAAACGGTTTACATCTTTTTGCCACCCTGTAAACTGTATTAAACACTCTACAAGTAGCACTCATATTTTTTTCTTAGAGATGCCTGGTGTACCTCTTTATTTTTCCCTGATGCCATTCTTTTGACACATGAATAATTTTCTCTTTTATAAAGTCATATTTTGCACAATTCTCGCAACCTAACTTTTTGTTAAAAATTACCAGTCCGTCATATTTTTTCTTTAAAATTGTTATATTGTTGCACTGTCCAGCATTCAGGAAGATTATTTTCAATTTGGGAGTTTTTATTGTTTTTTTATTTCAATAATTGACGTGCTGCTTTCTTCAAGTTGGAGTGGTTGTGCTTGTGACTGTTTTGTACCATCCAAGGCCAATTCTGATTTTGGTTTCTTATTGTCTATATTTCTCTTGGTTCGTTGTGTCCTAGCTTCCTATTGCTTTTATTGATCGAGGAACACCAACGCACTCATAATATCTCGTGTGAATTTAGGGCGTAACACAAAGCTGAAATAAATGACAGTGTGTCATCCCCCCTGGTTGTTTGTCACTTTTTCTCCCTACGTTATATATTCGTTTACTTAAGTTACAAACGCAAGGGAACAAAAATGTAGTATTTCATCAAAGGTATGATGAGTTTTATGAAATGAATAAATAAATATTACAAGCATAGTTCCGTCTAATTTTTTTCACCTATGGACGGAATGAACATTACTACGGGCACTTGGAATACGCTGTTGCATAGATGAACGTTAAAAAAGAGTAAGGAATGTAAATTTGTGATTTCCACATTGGGTGGCTCCCCAGGCGCCCACCTTAGAGAGAACCCTGATCACAAGTGCAATTTTAACAACCGGTTCGCCGAACTCAACAAAAAATTAGGTATCGGTTCTACCGAACCGGTGCGAACCGGCTGAATCCCACCACTGGTTTTCCCCCATCTCCGTGTTGCTTTCATTGTAAGTGCACCAGTTCACTGGGAAGGTCAGAGATTTAAAAGTGTATGGATTTTGTAAGTGTAGTGTTGTGTTTCGTTGTTCTTCTGCCCATTTAGCCGCTAGACCCATGCTGGGGCCCAACGTTGTCCACACTATGCCTCGTGGAGGCAGACCAGGTACCCAGTAATTTTAAGCTTTACTCTGGCCGGTCCTGCCACCTAATTTCCTGAGATTTCAGTGGCAAGGACCTATAAAAAAAATAATAAATAAATAAATAAAATAAAAAATTAAAAATAAATAAATAAATAAAATAAATAATAATAATAATTTAATAGTATTGGGAAGTAGTCGCTGAAAGGTTAGGCCGAAAGGAGTTTTCGTATGCATTTGGAATTTTGACAATTTTTTTTAAATTTTGACATCGTATGGGGCATTCGCTAGTATTTAGGCAGAGTAGGGGAGATACTGAAGACGGGGGGAAGTCAGAAGTATGGAGCCAACACGGATGGCGACCCCAGGTCAAAGTTTTAAATTTAAATTTAGACTATGTGGGGTTTGATTTGATTTGATTTCGATTTTATTGGCGCATTAGCAGCTAGAGCTATAATGCGCCAAGACCAGGTAAAAATTTTTAACATCTCAGTGACCTAATTAATTAGGCCACCATGTCCAGATCTAAAAATAAATATATAAAAAAGATAAATCAATAAAAGAGATAACAACAACATATAAATTTTAAATACGATTAAAAACCTTTATTGCTTTCAAAAAGCTAAAAATCGCAGACACATTGTCATTGTCAGATAAAATCTGACTGCGTGTATAAGGCTCAGTCAGATGATTAAAAGCGGTAAAACGGGTGCTGCTAAAATCTGGACAGTCAATTAAAAGGTGTATGATCGTTAAAATTGTGCCACACGACTCACACATAGGAGGGTCATCAGCCCTCAACTATGAGGGGTCACGCTGTGAAAGTGAACTGAGTAGGGAAGAGACTGAAGTGAGTAGGGAAGAGACTGAAGGCTAGCGGGGAGGAAATAGGAAGGGGTCGATAGAGGAGGTGACCCCTGTGGTCAGAGGGGCAGGCCCATGTCCCACCAGGAGGAAAAGGCGGGCGAGGAGGGGAAGAGACAGTGAAACCATCTCCTTCCCTCCCCAGGGAAGTGGAAAGAAAGTACCGTGCAAGAGAGCACAGTTATAGCCTGTGGCGTTGGCAGCGGAGCTGCAATGAGGTCAAGTCCATGGTAGGTCTTCTTTTTAAGTTCTACTTCTTCTAAAGAGATGTCAACTTCTAGGGTTGTAGGTCATTCCTGGGACAAGTCCTGTACTTGCAGTTCAGGTTGTTGAGGTTGTGCTTGCAGTCTGTCATCAAGTTTTTCGGTTTTAATCTTCTTTCGTTTAAAGAGGAGAAATGCTGGTTGGTGATATGTTTTGTCTTTGCGTTGTCATGGTTGAGTGACATTTCCTCTTTTCCTCTGTGTATGGCAATTTGCACCCTTCTTCTTGCGAAGAGGTCCTGGGCGAATCGTGACAATTCTTTATAATCCTCTTCGGTTTCAAGGAGGAGAAATGCTTGTCCTCTTGGAAGATCTCACTTTTGCAATTAGAATACATCGTAGGTGTTCATATATGGGACAGTCAAACATAAGATGGTTCCAGTCTTCTATTTCTCCACAAGTGCAATGTGGGTTGTCTCTGAGTCTGAAGCCAGCGAGCTTTGCATTGAAGGGGCCATGCCCTGTTATTAAGTACGTTGTATGAAGTCCTGGGAAGAACCGTGATGGTGATTTCGGGTAGACTATTTATCTGTGGAAAAAACTTGCAGGTGATCTCTCCTTTGGTGGTACCGGCCCATCTGTTTTGCCACTCCTGTGGCAGGTGGTTCTGTAAGCATACTTTTTCTACCTTCCTATTGTTAGTGGGATCAGTTGTAAAATTCAGGAAGGTAAATGGGACTCCTTTGGAAAGGTAATAGAGCATTCCAGTTCCAACGATTTCTAGGTCTAGTGGAAGGGTTCCTGCTATTACTTGTAAGGCTGGAGTACTCACTGTACTGCAGGCGCTGGTTATGGGGCGGAGGATGGATCGCTGGGTAGAATCGAGCGTTCTTCTATTTACTACTAGCGTGGTCTTATCGTACCATATGGCCGAAGCATATGAGATTGCTGGGATGAAAAGTAACTTATAATAGAGTGGCAGCGTTCTCTTGTTGAGGCCCCAGTCTTTATGTGAGACCCTGGCCACCAGGGCTGAGTAGTTCCTGATCTTCGTTCTGATGTATTTAAGGTGTTGTTGAAAGGATAGTTTGCTGTCTAGGAGAATACCTAAATATTTGAGCTGTGGCACCAATTTTATCATGCTCTCATCAATTTTAATTTGGGGTGGTCTACGCAGGTTGAGAGAGCCTTTAAGGAGAATGGATGAGGTTTTCGCAGGTGATATTGTGAGAAAGTTTTTTGCTGCCCAGGTTTGAAGCAGTCGGAGGGCATGGTGGGCCAGGGTCTCAAGCTGAGCTCTTGAGTTTGCTTCCACTGTAAGGATGAGGTCGTCTGCAAAAGCCTGGGATTTGACTCCCCCCAGGTCCATCCTCAAGAACTCATCGAAGACAATGTTCCAGAGCAATGGGCCCAGCACAGACCCCTGCGGATAGCCTCTGTAGATCTGTTTTACTATCTTCTTGAACGGGGTATTGATCTCGACCTTTCTCTGTGATAGGTAATCTTTTATGGTGTTCAATAGATTTATTGGCACTCTGGCCTCCCTCAGCCTACCGAGGACACTCGGCCACCAGAGTGAGTCAAATGCCCCGGCGAAGTCGATGGAGATCAGGAGTGGGTATGGGCTTGGCACACCCAGGATCCTGAGTTGGATACAGAGGAGTAACTAGGTTTTTGACACCCTTGGCAAATTCGTCGCTACACGCCTTTTTTCGATAATTGATAAAATCATAATAAATAACAATAAGTGCAGTCGGACCTCTGTTTAACGAACTTCTTTTTAGTGAATGTTTCTATTTGTGATTTTTTTAAAAATTCCCCTCGATAATTACATTTCAAATAATTTACGTAGAACGAAGAAAATTTTCCATATAACAAATGGATAAGGAGAGACAACTGGGGACGCATTTTTCGCAGAGCGGTCGTGCAAACAATTTAGGCATTAGTGCTGTTACTAAGCACGAATTAAGAGCTAAAGAGATTACTATCTGCAACTTGGTGGTACCCGTAAGGGCACCAAAAACCCAGCTACAGCACTGGATATCGATATTACTAGCATGTCCACGAAATGCCAAATTATTTTCAGCACAGAACAATACACATTTTATTATTTTCAATATATGGAGCCTTTTACTTCCATAACCTCCTTTTGTGACTTGGCAAGCAAAGGCAGATTACGAGAAATATTTGGCAAAAGATGCAAAGAGGAACAGCAAAGACTTCTTTAGTTATGTAAATTCTAAAATTAGTGGAGGAGAAATTGAAATCTGATTAGATTTTCCAACTTGATATCGATGGTTCGATTGTTGATGATTCTGCTCAGGTAGCTGGCAAACTGAACGAGTATTTGGCATCCACCTACACAAGGAATTCTGTAGGAAAGTGGAGGCCAGAAGCTTTTCAAACTCCAACAGGGAGTTAAATGATTTTGTAATAACTGAGAGCAAAGTGGAGGAGAAATAGAAATTGTTGAAGTAAATATAACAAAGGGACCTGGGATGGATGGGATCTATCCAGGATACATACTTAACTCCTCAGGACCGTGTTCAGGATCGTGTTGCACTATAAGATTCGTTTTTGTGGATATCAAAATACCACGTGGTTGGATCATTAAATTCCAGACTTACATGTTCTGAATTAATATGATTGCTGAAATCATTTTTTCTCTGCCAACTGTTGTTCGTTATTCTCCATACTTTCTAATTCTTTTAAAATAACTGTTTGGGCTTTTTCTTGGACTTCCATTTCAGTGGTATCCTCCTATTCATCATTTGCTTCTTCATTCGAATTATGTTCATTTTCGTTGTCACTTTCAGTGTTTGGAGTGGCTTAATGTAAACCAGTTTTGTAAACTAGAGGAATTTGTTTATTTCCTATTTATGTAGTCTTTCTACGCGGTACTGATGTCCGCTTTTTGGCTGTCGGTGGCATATCCAGAGGCGTTCCTAGGGGCATGTGGCGCCTGGGTGCCAATTCCAATTTGGTGCCCCTTTAAAATTTTCTTCATATGTGTATGTAAGTTTCAAGAGCCCCTTTAACGTTGGCATCCACGTTCAGCGCACCCCTCACCCTAGGGACGACGCGCCCCTGGGCATGTCTAAAATTAATTGGAACTTTTGTTGTTTTATTTAAATTACAAATCACAATATTCACGATTACCTGTTTTTTTTTTATGAAAACCCCAAACACGAGAGGTATTAGAACCTATAGTACTTAGTACAATCTTGCTTGGGTTGGAGGTTGAGAGGATGAAAGATGTTAGACTTGAACTTCTGTAGACCGTAATTTTCAGGAAATACATATGAAGGAAGTTGTTCCAGAAAACGGCAGTTGAATGAATAAACGAGGAAACAAAAACAAATTATGATATTAGGGTCGCCTGTAAATTATTACATCTACCGATATATTCATTTTGTCTGTAAATTGCGTTGTTCTCTGGTCGATTTGCCTGTTTGCTGGAAGAAAAAACCGTTCCTGGGGGTGAAAAACCTTGCTTTCTTTTATTATTATTATTCTCATCGGTTAATTAGACAAACACCCCTGTATAGAATTATCTAGGAGGGTGGCTCATACATACAAACAACTAAACTTATTAGTGTGTAACATAGAATAAAATATCAGCAAATACATAAGATAAATATATATACAGGAAAAGTTACATAGATACAGAAATCATACATTCATAGAAAAATTACAAAACATTATACATACATAGAAAAATGACATCGTCATCTACACTATCAATCGATTCTGATGTTCATTCTCTGATCAAAAAGGAATACCCTCAGTCCTATAAGTCTTTTGGAGACACTATAAATCGTTTATTTAAGATTTTCATGAGTTTGAGGGCACTTGAAGTCTTTCTTGAATTACGTTCTTCATCATATTTCTAGTTTCGTATACAGATCCGCTGCGATGTGCTTCCTGTAAGTTTTCTCATGGCAGTACCTGTCTGGGCCTATTTTGAAGTCTCTAAAGAGCTCCAGAGTATTGGCAAGAAACATCCGCCTTAATCTGTCCATGTTATTGAGAGCGCTTCAGAGACTATGAGAGTTGTGGAAGCGGGCTCCAGGGTGGGGCCTTACTAGATTTTCAATTTGAGAGCATCTAAACTCCCAGTCAGAAGTTGTGCCAGAGTGCAGATGCTACGTATTGTGATCATCTGAATCCATGGAGCTGTGTTCAAGTTTGCATACAGTATGGATTTCGAATATCCATACTGTATGCAAACTTGAACACAGCTCCATGGATTCAGATGATCACAATACGTAGCATCTAAACTCCCAGTCAGAAGTTGTGCCAGAGTGCAGATGCTACGTATTGTGATCATCTGAATCCATGGAGCTGTGTTCAAGTTTGCATACAGTATGGATTTCGAAATTGTGAAGGGCTTCCCGGCAATCCTATTCAACCACCGGAGCAACCAGTATTCGAGGCTGAAGAGTTTCCTAATATGGAGCAGAGGACCAAATTGTCGAAGCATACAAGAACGATACATCTTTGGATTTATTGGGTCATTGGTTTCGAATCCCAGTTATTTCCTGTCTTACAGCTCTATCTACGCCTGAGACTGACCAAACTCAACCACGGAGTGAAAAAAGCCCACTAAAGTTCCTCGCGTCATCGACGGGATTCGAACCCGTCTTTTTCACCCGGTGTGGGGAGGACGGTGACGATACCACTGTGCTACCCACGCAGAGAATAAACGAGGAAGATGAAAATTTGGTTCTGAGTCAGAGCCATGCCGAGGGTGAGGCAAACGAGGCTCTTGCCTTGGGTTAAAAGCTGAAAGGGGCGCCAAAAGATAGATTAAATAATTGACAACGTTTTCGATTTGGTTTTGATTATTCTAATCCGTTTATCATCTTGCTTTTGCAAGACAAAAATCTTTGTCGACGAAAATATATTAACAATAATATATTTAATATTATAGTATTGTTAATTTATTAAAGATATATTGTTTATTTATAATTGAAATTATTCTGGTTTGTGATATTTTTGATGAAACATTTATTTCAAGTATTATAATATTGTTATTATTTTTGAAATGAATGACACACAAATAAATCTGTTGTATATAGTGGTGTAACTAGGGTTAATGGAGCCCAGGGCAAGCACCCATCTGCCATACCCTAGTTATGTCACTAATTTATATTTATAATAAATACTGCTTATGAGAATAAAAATCGCTTTAAAAAGTTTTGATTTTATTTTTTTTTGTCATCCTTTTATTTAATTTGAATAAAACACGTACCAGAAATGTATTTTAAATGTCATATTTTTTTAATATACAGGGTGATTCCAAACTTTACCTACAAACTTTAAGGAGGAAGTATCTGAATATTTTGAGAGCAGGAACCCATGAGCGGTGAAGCCTCCTTACTATGTAATCGGACGAAACGTTCTGAGCCGTATACAAGTCAATAAGACATAATTGCATTTTTTTATTATTTTAATTTTTTTATATTAGAGCCACCTGTAATCGCTTATATATACCCATATATGTATTATGACTATAAATTGCGTGTTCACTGGTCGATTTGCTGTTGTTTTGTTGAACGAACCCCCCCGCCCAAGTTTTTTGGGGGTGGAAACCCTTACTGTCTATGCCTGAGACCGACTAACTCAGCCATGGAGTGAAAAAAGCCCAATAAAGTTACTTGCGTCATCAACGAGGGCGCCTCCGTAGCCACGTGGGCAGGAGCAGCAGTGCGTAGCACATGCTTCTTGATTAGACCGGGGTTCGAGCCTGTGACCACCAAATATGGAGGATGCGGAAAGGTCAGGGAATGACCACCGCATATGCCCGGAGAAATATGGCCTTAGTTGCTGATGCTCCTAAAAAACAAATAACAAACAAAAAAATATATATATAGCGTCATCGATGGGATTTGAACCGGGCCTTTTTAACATGGTGTGGAGAGAATGGTGACGATACCACTGTACAATGAACATGGTTTACAGTAGTTGTTCAAAATGTCGACCATGAAGATTGTGAAAAAGTGTACAGCACTTCACCATTGAATGATGTACTCGCTCTAGCATCCAAGGGGTTGTGCACACCTCCTCGCAGGCTCCGATAATACACGTAAACAAGGTCCATCTCAGTTTGAACAGGAGTCTCGTACACCAAACTTTTGATATTAACTCCAGGGGTTCACATCTGGTGAGTATGGGCTTGGCACACCCAGGATCCTGAGCTGGATATAATCATTCTTCTCTTTCTTGGTGATTCTCTTCTCCTTCTGACTCTTGTTTTCTTTCTTGGGGTAATTCAGAATTTTTTTTTTCTCTTGGCTGGTGCAGCATAAGCCTTAGGCTTCCTTGCACCATGTGGCTAACAATAATAATAATAATAATATGCCCCCATAAAAAAAAGTCCAGCAGTGTTAGGGCAGGTGATATTGCTGGCCATACGACAGGACCACCACAACCGATCCATTGGTGTCTAAACCTTTTGTTGAGGTGATTCGTAACATTGACGGCAAAGTGTGGTGACACTCTGTCATGCTGAAACCACATACGCCTTCGGATCCCCAGAGGCACACACTCTAGCAGCTCGGGAAGTATTTCTTCCAGAATAACTACACAAAATATTTAATCTGCATGGAAGCCTTTAAGGTCCTATCACATAGTTATGTACGCTACCTGCCCAGATGTTAACAGCAAATGTATGCTGGTAGGACCGACAAAGACCAGCATGTGGGTTTTCCTCGTCCCAGAAGTGGCTCTTTCGACTATTGAACATTTTCTCACTTGTGAAGACTGTTTCGTGTGTGTGCAATACATAAGCTGGAAACTGTGGGTCTACTGCAAACTCCATTCTATGCAGAAAATCTTACAGAAGGGGTGCTTGCACCTTTTGTGTATGGTAAGGGTACAACTGTTGCTCATGTACAACCCTCCAAACAGCTGATTAATTTACGTCTAAGGCATGTCCAACACAGGGAGTATTTGTAGAGGGGATGCTGGCAAGTGTATGCAGAATGATTTCTTCCAAATTAGGTGTTCAAACATGCCATGGACGACCAGTATCATTCATAGGAACACAGAACGATCCAGCCTCTCGTGGTTGTCAGTCTACTGACGAAACTGTGCTGTGATGAGGATGCCGCCGCAATGGATATTTCAATTCATAGCGTCGTCGAGCAGATTTCCCATTGCAATCAGCTCTACCATAAACGAGGTGCATATCAGCCAGCTCAGCATTCGTAAAACATCCATCATACTAACTCTTGAAGTAATGAGCAGGGCGGTGTGTGAGACAATGAAGCAACATGAAAGTAGGGGAGTGGAAAGAGGGGCGATAGTAATGATGCTGGTATAAGACAAAGTTATATATCTTAAGGGGTGTACTATTAAACAAATAAACTCCTATTACTCTAAATCATGGCTCCCACAACAGTTGTTCCTTATCTCAAAACATTCAGATATTTCCTCCAAATATCCCCTTAATGTTTGTCGGTAGAGTTCGGAATCACCCTGTATATATATATTTCCAGGTTTTCTACGGCCTTGGATCTGGGTCCCATAGAAAGCCTGGCCTTTTCAGATGACATGATTTTCTTGTAAAAGGTAACGTGAGTGGTTTAGAGCAAAGTTAAAATGCTGCCCTCTTGCAGCTGCAGGAGTGGGCACAAATGCACATGCTCAAAATATCGCCTGAATAAAACCAAACATATGCTTTTAAAAGGCAATTTGGACATAAGAACATACCCACAAATCAAAATTAATAAAGTCACTATAAAAATGGTAACAGAACTAAAATATATTGGAGTGGTCTTTGATTCAAAATTAACTTTTTATCCCCATTTGATCTACTTGGCGAAGAAAGTGAGAAATTATGCCGGTATGATTGCCAGGATCGGTCGAGCAGACTGCGGGCTCAAAAGAAAGATCCTGGCAATCATATACCGTGCAATGTTCCTACCTGTTATGGCCTATGGAGTCGGTGCGTGGTTCACCCGCTCGGCCATAGTAAGAAATAGGGATAAATTAGAATCAATACAAAGGACAATACTACTCACTATTACCAGAGCATGTCGCACAGTAAGCACACCTGTGCTACAGTTGCTGACCAGAGCTCTCCCACTTTACCTGGAAGTAGCTAAAAGAGGCTTATATTATAGATTTAAAAAGGGCATACCCACAGAATTTCTGGGGATAGCTCTTGATACAACCAACACCTTCAATGAGCTATGGCAAACAAAGTGGGAGCAGGAAACCAGAGGTCTGATTACCAACAGTTTCTACCCTGGGTGGTAATTGTTAGCCCAAAGCCACCTAAGTGGTATGCCCCCGGACTTTTTGCAACATTTATATTGACAAGTCGCGGCTCCTTAAATGCTAAACTAACCTCCTTAGGCCTGACTGATGACCCAAACTGCACCTGAGGCGAGAGTGAAGACTGGGCACACATTCTACAGGGTGTCTCAAAAATATTGGTACAAGCGTTTAGGGGAGGTAGGTAACATCTAAAGGAATGTGAATTGCATAGAACCCATAACCGGACCCGTCACCGTAAGTCGGTACAGGTGCTGTTCATTAGTTCGCGAGAGGGAAAATTCCTGGTTTACTCATTCAAGAAGTAGTCGCCTCAGTCTGGTTTACTCATTCAAGAAGTATATATAATCGCTTATATATACCCATATATGTATTATGACTATAAATTGCGTTTCACTGGTCGATTTGCTGTTGTTTTGTTGGACGAACCCCTTACGATATATGAACTGTGAGCTGGCAGACATACACCTAGTGTGTGGATTAGCAGAGGGCCCACACGGTGTTTGTCCCCATGCGGCACATCGCTTCGCAATAAATGTATGGGCAGGTATGGTCGGTGACTGCTTAGTCGGCCTATACCTGTTACCATCCCGCACGAACTCCGCTAAATATCGGATCTCTCTTGAACAACTTCTACCAGGGTTACTTGATGATGTTCCAGCAAATGTGAGACACAACATTTGGTTTCAACATTACAGGGCGCCTGCCCATTATGGAAGGTGTGTTCGTGACCACTTGAACAGGTGTTTTGGGCGTCGATGGATTGGCCGTGGCGGACCCGTTGCCTGGCCCCCCACGCTCACCTGATTTATCAAGCCTTCATTTCTTTCTGTGGGGGCTCTCAAATCTATCGTGTATGAATCGCCTGTGGAGACGGAAATGGATCTCGTGGTGAGACTCGTCTGCGCTACTGCTGTCAAAGAAACTCCAGGTGTGTTCGACCATGTCCACCAATCCATGCTGTCGGTGTTATGCATGCATCGCGTCTCACGGTGGAACCTTTGAGCATCTGTGGTAACATCATGAAATGCATCCATCTCGTACTCCGTTGTTAATATTATGTCAAATAAATGTTTGCCACTAATTACTGTCTTGTGTCATTTCTGCTTCTTGTGCCTCTGCTACTACTTTCCGTGACGTTTCCGGTTATGGGTTTCTATGCGATTCACATTCCTTTAGATGTTACCTACCTCCCCTAAACATTTGTACAATATTTTTGAGACACCCTGTATATGAATGTATAATATATGACATCCCTAAAACAGAGCTAATAGCACAGATTGGACCCCTTCCCAGAGGAGAAGAACATCTGTTCATCATAGAAGAGGAAAATTATAAGCCTTTACATCTTTCACACAGAAAGTATTCGAAATGCGGAGAATTATACAAAGAATGGTAGTTTAGCCCCCCAGTAATTAAACAATAATCAATAGTTAAAATTGCCCCATTTCCCACCACGCCCAGACGATGATTTAAAAACTGTCAGGATGGCAGTATTCTGCACCCTGGCAGAAACCTGACATGACAAACCTCCCCAGGACTACCCTGCCATGTGTAGGAACCTGGGGCCCTATGCCAAATAAGTAACCATGTAGTGGAGAGAAATATACAGGCAGCCAGGGAAGCAGGTTAGCTGAAAAATATCAGTAAGCTAGTAGCAAAGAGTAGCAATGTAGAATGAAAGAAGAATCACTGAATGAGAATGAAAGACAGAATGAATAGGCTGGGCACTGAGTGAACTAGGAATTATGGTAAAAGGGAATAAATGGCAGTTTTGGTGACAGAAAGAGGACCTAGCATGAAGGAAAGAGAGAGTGAATGGGAATGAATGGAAGAGAAAATGTAATTGGCCAAAAGAATACCAAGTTAAAAATAACTTACATTACTTTATATATACTAACAAACATTTACTAACAACACAAAACACTATCACTGCATTCTCCCCTGGCATTCAAAAAAAACTTGTGGCTAGGCCTGCACCACAACTGAAGAATAACAGTAAGTTGAGGGGCCCAGAGATGCTGTGCAGAAAGCAAGAGTTGAATAAATGAAATGAAAGCCAGAAGAATGAATGAAAGTGTACGTGTGTGAGAAAGAGAACAAACCATAAATGCTACAGTTAAGTACACACTAACCCTAGTTTTAATTAATATTTAAATATACATTACACATCATTGCATCCACACCCTGCTGTGTGAGAAAAAGATCAATGAGTTTGTGTGAAAAAAAAAATATATATATACATGAAACTTGAAAGGAAAAGAAAAAAGAAAAAAATTATATATATACAGGGTGTCTCAAAAATACACGGCATAACTTCATGAATGAGTTCCTCATATGTAGACAATAACAATATTTTATATCAACATAGTTCTTGAAATGCTCGGTTTCCGAGTTTTGAAGGTCTGTCTATGACACTTAACTGTTCACATCACCTTATAGTAATTGTTCAAAATGTCCACCTTCTGCCTAAATACAGCCCTCACATTGACATCTCTTGGACTCGCGAAGCAGATGACAAATTCCTGGCATGTTTCATATTGTCTCACAACCTGCCACAATTGCATGTGGGTTTTCCTCAGCCCATACATGCTGATTGTGAAAGTTTTGGATTCCATCTCATGTGAACTGTGCTTCATCTGTGAATATCACTAAGGCAGGAAAGCGAGCTGTACCTACCACACTGCTGCAAGAACAACTGGCAGAACATTACTTGCACAGGGTAATCTGCGGGTGACAAGGCCTGTCCCCGTTGCAGATGGTAAGGATACAGTTGGTGTTCTCCCAACACTCTCCAAATTGTTGAACGTTGAACAGCCAGTTACATTGTATTCTCTGTGTGCTGATTCGAGGAGTGTCATGCACAACATCCAAAATCTCCTCCACTACTTCAGGAGAGGTAGATCTTGGTCATCCTCTGTCGGTAGCACGAGGTGTAAAGGTCCCATGTTCACAAAGGCAGCGATGGATACCTTCAAACATTTTCCTGTCTGAACGAAGACATCTTCGTTCTGGGAACCTTTTGTGGTACCAATGAAGAGCCTCCAGAGCACTGCTGTCTGCCAAACCATACATAAAGTGCATATCCGCTTGCTCCTGATTTGAATACATGGTCGGAATGGAAAACCACCAGATTCTCTAAGTACCTTGTGATGAAGGAAATCACCTGCGGGAGATAAGACATTCCAGTTAATAACTCGGGAACCAAGCATTTCCGGAACTATGTTGATATAAAATATTTTTATTGTCTGTATACGAGGAACTCATTCCTGAAGTTATGCTGTGTATTTTTGAGACACCCTGTATATAAAATAGTATATAAAATATAAGAAAAAAATATTTAAAAAAAGTATAAACATAGAATGAAAGTAGTGTGAGAATGCAGATTATGAATGAAGTAAATGTGTCTCCCAGCCCTTCGCCTGGTGGGTTCGCCCACTGCCAACTAACATATCCTATACCCGGAGCAGGATGGGCAGCTTGACCTTCCTACCAGATTCGACACTACTTGGACATGGCACCGACGAAGACATTCTGTGGCTTTGCTGCCAACACGCCATTGGCGATCTGAACTGGGTACTCAAACCCGTTTCTCTTTAAAACTCCATCCCCGGGCAGGGAAGGGAAGGGAGGAGACAGGTCTCTGTCTGCAACGGTGGGTCCCAATGGCTCTATGGTCAGAGAAACAACAGAACATAACGCTACACAACAGACAACTCCCCACACTAAATTAAATCTCTGGCATCCACAGAGTTCTGTGTCACTCACAAAGAATACAACACAGAGATGGGGGAACCCCTGGTGCCGTCAGACAAGTAACACACTGGTACAGAACCGTCCTCCTCACACCGGGTGTAAAAGCGCCAGGTTCGAATCCCATCGATAACGCGAGGAATTTTAATGGGCTTTTTTCACTCTGTGGCTGAGTTAATCGGTCTCAGGCGATGATAGCAAAGTTTTTTTTCCCAGAAACTTGGGTTTTTTTCGTCTAGCAAATCAGGGAAATCGACGAGAAAACACACACAATTTACAGACATGAATACTGGTTAATGTAATCATTTATGAATAACCCTAATATAAAATGGGTTTTTTTGTGTTTATATATTTTTTTTAATATTTTAGAGGGGGGCAAAATTTTTCATTCTTGCCTCAGGTACATGGGTAGATGTGTATATATATATATGTTTTTATGTTTTTAATATTTTAGGGGAGGGCGATTTTTCATTCTTGCCTCAGGTACAAAATGGCTTGGCACGGCTCTGCTGAGTTTGATGTTGGACAGTAAATGGATGTTGGCAGGTGGCAGCACGTGTCCGGACTGTTTTGAAAGAGAGAGCGGGAATTATAGAAGCCAATTCAGAAGAACAGCACCTATGGAAGTATCTGTAGAAAAGGCATGCAGCAGAAACAGTATGTCTATGAGACAGCGAGAGGAGAGACTCAGTTAGAGATGAGTTAATTAACCTAACTGCCCCCTTCTGAATGGAATCTAGAAGCCTGAGAGAGGTTTTGGGGGCACCACCCCAGATGTCGGAACAATATTCCCCCCCCCCAAGATGTGGGAACAATATTCCATGGTAGGGCGGATTTGAGATTTATATAATGAACAGCTGTTTGGAAGAAAAGTACAGTCGAGAGCGAAAGAGAAAATCAATTTTTTTAGATGCAGAGGAAGCAATATTTGTAATGTGCTTGTGCCAAGAGAGATTAGAAATCAGGGTAATTTCCAAAAGAGATATATCCTCTTGCCTAGAAATCGGAGTGTCACCAAAGGTAAGCACAAGAGCAGAAGAATCCTTTTTGTGAGCTATAAGACAAGACTGAGTTTTAGAAGGATTGAAATCAACTAAGTTGTCTTTGCCCCAATGGAGAATTACCTGGAGATTGGCATTTAAGGAATTGGTAGCGGATATTCGAGAAGTTGAAGCTGATTGAGCAGCACAAGGTTTCTCAAAATGGAAAGTGGAATGCAATGTGCTATCATCGGCAAAACTATGGATAGGATTTCCAGTCAATGGAAGGTCATTAATATACAAGAGGAAAAGAGTGGGGGAAAGAACTGAACCTTGAGGGACACCGGCATTAGTGAAGTTAGAAGACAGAAAGCCATCTACCATCACGCTCAGTGAGCAATCAGAAAGAAACCTGTATAACCAATTACAAAAAACAGTTGGTAAACCATAAGATGGAAGCTTGTTTAGAAGACCTTTATGCTAAACACAATCTTAAGCCTTTGAGATGTCAAGAGCAACTGCTTGTGTTTCACCAAACTTTTCCATTGAATTTGTCCATAAATGGGTAACATAAGCCAGAATATGCCATAAGCCACCAACGGAATCCATAACGGTGATCGCTGATTAAGCGGAAGGATTCTAGGTAGTTTAAGAGTTGGCGGTTAATTGATTTCTTCATTACTTTAGAAAGAGTACAAGTAATTACAACGGGACAATAATTGGATGTGAGGAAATTTCCAAGCAGAAGGAAAATCACCTTTGGAACAAGAAAGTGAAAAAAGGCGGCAAAAACTGGAATAATTTCAGGAGTACAGATTTTGAGAAAAAGAGGATAAATACCATCAGGATCTGGAGCTTTCTTAGCATCAAGATTCATCAAATCCTTCTGACATCCTTTTGATAGAAGACCACAAGAGGCATTGAATGGAGCATGTTGGGAATGGTGGGAGGTGTTTTACCAAGATCAGTAATACGTGAGTTGGAAGGAAAATGGGATGCTAGCAGGTCAGCTTTATCCTTGGCTGAAGTGACAACAGAACCATCTGGTTTGGACAGAGGTGGGAGCAGAGATGGGCAAAAGTTGCATGCAATAGCTTTGGCATTTTCTTCTTGCCCTGATGGCCATAGCTTTAGCTTTGACCATCAGGGCAAAAAGAAAATTGTCTACTCTTAGCCTGTTCAAGGTCTAGTTTGGACTGATTAATAACTGCAATTTACTTGTTTAAAGCACTATTATACACACATTACTTATGCCTTCTAACTTATTCAGTGTTGTAAGAATGTGCAGAATGCAAGAATTGCAAACTGTTACGCATTTGAGCATGCACTGGTGAAGCTTTAGCCTGATTGTTCCTTTCAAATTTATGGTCTGAATGGGAAATAGATCTGTGCTGCTACGTACTCAAATTGAACGATGCTTGCAGGCTCCTCGAATTGACTTATTCCTCTGAAAACACGGCATATGGAAAAAATTAAATTTCATCCTGATGCGACATCATCTAAGGGCACCATTTCGTCAGCTAGCCAGCCTCGGGTGTCAAAATAGTTTGGCTCTAATCTGATGTGGCCTTCCAGTGGCGCCCTTGGAACCTGCCCCAATGCCAGTGTTCCTATGCTACTGGCTGGATATCATCATTCTTCTTTCTTAGTGATTCCCTTCTACTTCCAACTTTTGCTCTTCCTTTCTCAGGGCAACTCGGAAATTCTTTTTTTTTTTTTGGCTGTGCAGCATAAGCCTCCAGTTTCCTTGCACCATATGGCTAATAATAATAATAAAACCTCCCAACCAGCAGCCTTTATTTTTTTAAGCAAATGTGTTGTGCACTGGGCCACACTGAAGGTACTGGCTAAAGTTTTGGCTTAATGCCGGCAACTCTCATTCTGTGAAGATTTATAGAGATCACACCTACTGTAGTATCTAATAAAAATGTGGTTATTGTAGGGTTTTAGGGGCATCAGCGCCTTAAGCTGTATATCTCAAATTTGTACGCGTTGTGTTCAATTTGATGTGTTGGATGAAAAACCCTAGTTTCCGGGAGGGAAAACCATGCTACCCTCTTCTGAGACTGACTAACTCAGACATATTGTGAAAAAATCCATAAAAATTCCTTGCGTCATTGATGGGATTCGAATTCTGGTCTTTTCTACCTGGTGTGGAATGGCGGTTATACCAGCTGTGCTACCAAAAGCATAATAACAAATTTCCCCTGTATAATTATGCTGTACATGCATAACCTTCAAAAATCAAAAATGTGCTATGACCCCCTAAGGATGCTGGATTTATAAGGATCTGCTTCATAAGCATTGCTAAAAGAAAAGTTACCTGCTGATTATATTAATGCATGGAATTTGGTTTTGATCCCTGAATACCTATGCGATACGTTTATCATTCAAAAATCCAGAATGTCTCTGAGGATGCTGGATTTATGAAGATCTAATGTATATACATTACAAAAAGTTACCTCCTCATTACCTCACATAAAATTTGTGTTTAGCTATATAAGAAATAGTTGGCAGTCATAGTTCGTTACAAATATATTAAAATGTCTAGAATATATAATTTTTGTTGTGGGGGGAAGAATTCTCCAATAATGCTTTGCACATAGCACCTAATCAGCATATAGCATTCCTGTGGATCTAAACAGGGAGCTATTACAATTTACTATCCAGTAATTAGACAGTATACCTGTCAGCATCCTGGCTGGCAGGCGAAGGAGATATGCAGCAACAAATTTTTGCTGTAGGATTAGTTGAAAACAAGATATACGTGGTGAAGGTTTGTCCCTTCTGTTCTAAATTTAATAGGTGAACCATGTTATTTGATTTCATTGAAATTATATGTTAAGTCAGGAGGGCTATTTTGTTTCATGTTTTTACAGCCAGCAGGATTTAAACTGCAGCAATGGTATTAATGAACAAAGTTTGCCTTCGTGAGTTGCCCTAATATTTCACTACTTTTCAATGCATTGGACTGCCAGCTTTTAGACAGAATTTAAAGCACAACACTGTTAGGTATCTGCACAATCCTAAATTATTCTGAAAAATATTTGAAAGATAAGATTATGAGAGCCTATTTCAGGTCTTGTCAGTCCTCCATATAGCAGATGGTCTTAAGTAACAATAATTAAACAAAATCTGCAACAATTTTCAAAAATATGTTTCGATATCCACAATAGCAGTGACAATTGTAATTGGGCTTATATTTTCATTCCAAAAACTCTGAGTAACCCAATATTTTTGGTGTTTTTCTGTGTGCTGGTTATATTTCATTTAGCTATAATTTAGGCAATAAAAAAAAAAAAAGCTACACGAAATTTAAGAATAATTTCATCTAGCTATTCTTTTATTCAATAAGGTAATAGCTAGATGAAAGGGCTATTTTTGTGATTCAACATGTATATGTGTCTATAAAGATTTAAACTGCATAGTCAAAGAAACTATTACTGTTCACGAAGAACAAACTATCTTCAATACATTGCACTATTTTCAAATAAGTAGCATCAACAAGAGGTTAATCTATCATTCACTTAAATGATGACTCCATGAGATGACTTACTTTATTCACTCACATAGCAGACAGTTTATTTTAAATAAAAATGCAGAAACCATTTGTTGATGGAACTTGTTTGAAAGTGAAATGTCAGCAACTCATTGTGAAGAAGTTTGTTCTGAGGTGAGCAGTAAGACTATTGCATTAACTATGTAGCTTAAAAAATATGCTGCTTTTATAGCAGAAACATGTGAAAGGACAAGATTTATCACCAGACTTTATAAACTTAAAAGACCTAACACTTTATATAACGTAAATCAACTTATTAACAGAAATGTGGTGTTATGTTTGTTTTATTTTTTACAAGCATTATTGCATGAATAGTAAAACTGTAAATTCTGTTACCCCAGCCACATGTCAATATAAAACACATAAAAGTATAACGAATGCAGTGTTTTTGTAACTACAGCACTGGGTTCCTTACTTTAAACATTTGGACTTTCCCTGTGATACCATGTGCTTTGCAGTTTAAAGTTACAGTCTACCAAACAGGACAGTGTTATATTACAATATCCTTCCTCTCTACCTACTTCTGTTCCCATTGGCTGGCATTTCTCATCAGTTACATGATTTGTTTTTCTAACACTCCTTTCCAGCTCCTAACTGTAACATCATCAAGGTACTACAGTTAGGGCTCTCCTACGATCAAGCAAGTCTTCTCTTATTATAGTTCATTCCTGGTTTGATATACAGCAAACCTTTGCTATCCAGGATTAATCAAGGGGGGAGGTTATCTGGATTAGTGAAGCAAAAGATAGCCCCCTGAGACAAAAAAAAAAAAAAAACCTAGAACACAAATAAATGGAAAATTTAATGATATAGGTAGTGCTTATGAAAATAAACAAAAAATATCACTGTAGAACCTTTATTTAAAAACTATAAAAAGACAATACATTTATCCATCGATAGAAGACAAAGGTTGTACGTAATAATGCAGGTTTGAAGAAACTATCAAGTTTTGTCTGAACAGACCTCTGCTGCTATTCTTTAATTAGGATCTTCCTCACAGTTCTTAGGTGTTCATAATACCCCTGCAATTTTTGATTTGTTGAAGAGTCCACATAATGGATTATTGCATCAATGCCATCTCCTGCGGAGTTCAGAAGTTTCTACTTAATTGTAGATTAATTGCAGATTCTTGTCTGATTCTTATTCCATAGCAGAATATTTAATAATATCTGCAGAAATTGCTTCCTCCGTCAGAAGCTGAAATCCAGGATCTCCTCCTTCAAGCCAACCTTGGATATTTTCTTGCATTATTTCTCTCCAGCTGCTCTCAACAGTCTGAAAGTCCTCTGGCTCTAATCCCTTAAAGTCAATATCACCATCTGTATTTTGCAAGTTTCTTCCACCCATTGGATGTGCAGGAGCATATCCAATGGGTGGAAGTGCTTAAAGTGCTTTAATCTGGTAATCTGAAAATTTCAACACTTCTTTCTAGTATCCCTTGACCATTTTGCAAGTTGTAGTAGACAACAGGCAATATGCACATGCAGTCTTTTAATGCCCTTGGATTCTTAACCTTGCCAACCACAACAGACTTTAGCTGGTGAGTTCCATCTGCATTGGTACAAAGAAGTGCTGAAAACTTCTCCTTCCTCTTTTTTCCGCCCTGGTGTTAACTGCTCTGTATGAGAGGCCTGTGTATTTTCTGGCAGACCATGCCAAAACAATCCTGTTTCATCAGCATTATACATTTACAAATAACAAAGACTTGATTGTATTATTATTTCATTTAATTTTTTTCAAAATGGCTCAACACCTTTAACTTCACCACTCAGGGCTTTACCACAAATTTTTCTATTAGTGATATTGTGCCTTTGTCTACATCGCCACAGCCATCCTGAACTGCATGTAAAATTGTATAACTTCAAAATGCTTTACAAAGTTTTCTGCTGCTGTCTTTAGCTCAACACCATGCACTTGAAATAAAAGCACTTTGCTTGTGTAGTTCAGGATTTTTTAAAAACTAATAGTCTAACGATCATCCAACAATATTTTGCAGATGTTTTCTCCTCTGCTTCTTCAGTGATTGTAATCCTGCAGTTGTGCCATCATGAATACACCAAAGTCCAAACTGACAGGGTGAAAATGAAAAGGCTACTGCAAAACTCACCAGAACCAAAGAACAGTTCATATTTCTCTCTGAATCTGTGAGTTTGGTACTTTGGTGTTTTTGTGACCATACAACTGAAGGATTAAGATCGCTGAAGAAACAGAGAAGAAATAGAAAGGAAAAAAAAAACCCGTCCATGAAACATGTGATTGTTGGACCCTATTAGTAATAAATATATTCTAATCCCTACACAGGCAATGAACTGCTTTCATTTCAAGTGATTTGACCAGGATAATGTGTGCAACATGCAGTTTAGACATTATATCAATAATCTGAAGTGTTGCCTTTTTTTTTTTTTGGCAAGACACCAGAATAATGGAAAGAGGTCTGTGGGGTGTTGAGATTAACTATTCAGGGCTGTTAAATGAATTTGTGTTGAGAATGCTAGTGCATCACCCCAACAATGAAGTAGAGGAGGAAACATTGTGATTCTACTGCTTCACATGGTTTGGATTGGAAACCATTGGTGGCAGCCTCCACCGCAGCCAATACACACAAAGCACATTGCATATTGGCATTATGGGCAATTCTGTGGTACCCTATAATCAGTAAATTCTACAGAACTATGCCTTTATAAGTTTACCATTATGAGATGAAGCATGAAGATGTTGTGTCACAAAAAAGCTAAGCCTAGATGCACCCAATTTGAGGAAAAGGGGATTCACAATTGGGCTGGAAGTTTCTGAGTCTTGGTCTAAATCCCAAAGCCCTCTTTGGGGCAAGCTAGAATGATAAATCAGACCAAGGCCAGAACACAACCCACTTTAATTGCCATGAAGATGAATGCACTGAAGAAGGAATGGCAATAAATTCTAGCTGGATATCATTTGATGTTTGTTTGTTATTTGGTTTTTAGGAGCATTAGCAACTAAGGCCATATTGCTCCGGGATATGCGGTGGTCATTCCCTGACCTTTCCGCATCCTCCGTATTTGGTGGTGACGGGCTCGAACCCCGGTCTAATCAAGAAGCGTGTGCTACGCACTGCTGCTCCTTCCCACCTCTGGCTACGGAGGTGCCTCTGGATATCATAACTGGTCAAAAACCTTCCTTGAAGGAATAATGTTATTCAGTCCAAAGGTGGACCTGAACATTAATGATTTCTTGCTATACACAAAATCAATCTGATTGCACAATAGTAGTTAACCACAGATATTGTTTATTCTATGCTAAGAATGAGTTGGAAAAGCTGTTATTGTTTCAATGTATCTTATTGTTCGTGAAACAAGTAGTTTTTATTTTATTTCCTAACTTTTCTTATGTCTTCTGAATCTATCCAAATATCTATTTTGTCAGTTTTAACGTAGGGAATTAAGGAAATTCTTTGAATTCATTCACAATTTACAAGTTCCATCACACAGCAATTTATCTCTTCCATCATGCAATATGATTGATGTCTTTTTGAGGTTATGATGGGTATCATAGCAAGATCCAACCTTTCTTACATTTCGAGAGTGCAGCTCTAAAACAGCATTTGCAGGGCAGCCAATAGTTGGTCCAACAGTCAGACCGAAACTATTGGTAACCTTCTAGGAGACATTCACATCAGCTAGTGTATAAATCAGACCAAGGCCAGAACACAACACACTTTAACTGCCATGAAGATGAATGCATTGAAGAAGGAATGGCAATAAATTCTAGCTGGATATCATAACTGTTCAAAAATCTTCCATGAAGGAATAATGTCAAATAAAATCTTGCTGCCTCTACTCTGCCAGATAATGAATGGCGAAAATCCAAACAGTGTGTATGCAGGGGACACTGTCAGGCAATGTTACGTCAAGGAGCTGGGTATATTGCTGCGTGTGCACCATATCCAAAAATTTCTTTTTTTTTTCTGACCGAATTCCAATTACTTTTTCCATACTTTTTCTGACCGAATTCCAATTATCGGTTAATTCAACAACTGCTTATCTCATTTGACCTAATTGTTCACAGTACAATTCCTTTTGCTTCAATGCACATGTACGTAAGTCCAGTCTGATATTTCCTTTGGAAACTCCACTTTTTGATCTTCTCTGGCTTCAAATCTCTCAACCTCATTCTGTAAAATTCACCTGTTACCTCTATCGATCTCCCAATTCCACTAATCGCTTAGAATTCTTTCACTTCCTCTCTTTGAAGCTCGACTTTCCCCAATCTAACTTTCCTTGGCAATTTTAATATCACAACTGCAGTTGGCTTCAGTTTTTTTTTCACATGAATACAGCTGGTCAAGACACAGGCTTTTGCAATTAATAATGACCATTATTGTTCATTTACCTACCTGAATACTAGACAATCCTAACCACCAGCTAACATTCTTGATCCTTTTCTCACAAACAACACTTTCAAGTACCCATTCAGGTGACTGGTCCACTAGGCATCTCAGATCACAACTTAGTGATGGTCTTTTCTCCAATGGAGCCTTCCTCTCATGGCTGGTCTCAGCCTCATGTTGTTTGGTATTGCAAGAATGCAAAAATGGGATGAACTGCAAGGTTACTATTCTTATTTTCGTTGATTGGATTACTGTTTTAAATCTTCTGATGTCAATATTTGCTCGAATTGTGTCAGTACAATTATTCTTGAAATCCTTTATTTCCCCTTACAATGTTGTCTTTTTCTAAACTTTGGTTTTCAATAACTTTGCTAAGGCTGTTCAAGATAAGAATGTTGCATCCAAATCTGCAGACTCATTTGATGTCGACATCAAATCTTGCAACAATTGTAAAGCACTTATTATTTAGCAGTTATTATTTGCTGATGCTATCGAGGCAATGTTAGGTAAGTCGGAAAACTGCTAGCATGGGGGGGATTCCCAGACTAATAGATTAACAGTAGCCGCAGGCAGAGGTGGAAGTGATTCTTGCACTGCTTCTATTGGAATGAGCAGCAGCCCAGAAAGCAAGTTGCTGGGGATTTCAGGAACTGCTGGGAGTCATGAAACAAGTAAATACATGGGTTGTGTTAGAGTAACTGAGTAAGAACTGGTGCATGTATACTTGCATGAACACCAATACTAGGAGTATAGTAAATAAATTTGATGAATTTGAAGTGCTGGCCAAGACATCAAAGGCAGATATTGTTGGGATATCAGAGACGTGGTGTCACACAGATATAAGGAATGCAGAACTGCATTCCTTATATCTGTGTGACACCACGTCTCCCTTCCTATCCTTTCTGTACAATGTGTACAGAAAGAATAGAAGGCAGGAGGGGTTATCCTGTTAGTTAGGAAACAAAATCTAAGGAAGTGCATCTAGTTGACATAGATGGACAGTGCACTGGGAAAGCAAAAATGAGGGTAAGAGTTTGTTATAGGCCTAATGACTCTGATGAGTACAATGAACAATTATACAGAGAAATAGAGTGGGCCAGTAAATCAGAGTGCCTTATAATGGGGGATTTTAACTTACCAGATATTATGTGGAACTTGTGGGTTGGTTACTCACACACTAGCAAGACTTTTGTAGATTTATTGGATGACTGTTTTTATGTTATGTTGTTGTTATTTAGGAGCATTAGCAACTAAGGCCATATTGCTCCGGGGATATGCGGTGGTCATCCCTTGACCTTTCCGCATCCTTCGTATTTGGTGGTTCACGGGCTCGAACCCCGGTCTAATCAAGAAGCATGTGCTATGCACTGCTGCTCCTGCCCACCTGGCTACGGAGGCGCCGTGACTGTTTTCTACAGCAGCATGTTAGAGAGGTAACCAGAGGGAGTAATACTCTTGATCTGATTACCAGCAGTGATTATTCATGCATTAAGAATTTACAGATAAAGGAACCACTAGGTGGCAGTGATCACAATGTACTGATGTGGGATTTACTTAAAGATGTAACCAGGGGCGGCTCGTTGGTAGGCACTAAGGAATTGCAGCACTCCCACTTTTTCAAATCTAAATATACAGTCAACGGAGTTATATAAAGGTTTGTGAAGAACAATGCAACGCAATGAATATTTTTATTTACAAGTCCCACATATAGTGTACTTATCCTCTATTTCCAATAATCAAAAAAAAAAATAAATAAATAAATAATTTCTTTATTTAATACAAGTATTAAACAGAGCCCAGGCCATCCAGGGTCAGCTTGGTGTCACACCAAACTGACCCTGGATGGCCTGGTTCATGTTCAGGGGAAACTGACCCTGGATGGCCTGGTTCTTGTTCATGGGAAAACAACTGTTTCCGATAATCATTTCAATAATAAACAAATAAAAACGCGAAATCGTTTAACTTTGAAGTTGAACCGTAGACGGAACTGTGTGCTACACAGTTCCACATTTTGTTCTCAGTGGTGGAGTCAATGCCTAGTTGGCAGGTTGCCAATACATTTTTTAGAGGTGACAAAATGAGTCAAAGGAACTGTGGAGCGAGCAGTGCCGATTTGAACAGTGCACCAAACTTGAATGAAAAAATTATTAATTTATTTTCAACAAATAAAAACCGAAGAATGGATTTTATTTTTAAATAAAATTTCAAGATTACCCAAGTCTGTTAATGGTAAGCGTCCAGTTAATGTTTTGTAGTATTTTTAACTTGTTTATTATGATTATTATCTATGTCTACATGTCTTAAAACCAAGGCAATTTAATGTAACTTTAAGAAGCAGCACCCCCATACATCAGAGTCACGAGCCGCCACTGGATGTAACTACCATCAGGGGTAAGGGGAAAAGCTTTTGCTTTTGTAAGGGTGACTACAGTGGTCTGAGAGATTTTTTAAAAACTATACAGTGGGACCAACTGCAAATTCTAATTGGGAAGCATTCAAGGAAGTAATCTTGGAAGCTACTAGGTTTTTCATACCAACTAAAAAATACCGTTCAAGGTTTAGGCCTCAATGGATGTTAGGTAAACTAATGAGACTCGTGGCAGAGAAGAAAAATGCATGGGATTCATATAAATTATCAGGTGACACAGAAGTCTATGGTAGATATAAATTAGTCTGTTATCAAGTCACAAAGAAGTTAGACAAGCAAAGGCAGATGAGAAATCTTTGGCAAAGGATGCAAAGAAAAACAGCAGAGTTCTTTACTTATATAAACTCTAAAAGGAAGAGGATGAATCAGATTGGTCCACTTGATATCAACGGGTTGACTGTAGATGATTATTCTTAGATAGCTGCCAAACTAAATTAGTATTTTGCATCTACATTCACACATGAGGAGTTATTCAAGGAGAAGGCCAGATGTTTATCAAACTCTAACAGGGAGTTAAATGATTTTGTAATAACTGAGGGCAAAGTGAAAGAGAAATTGTTGAAGTTAAACAGAAGAAAGGCACTAGGAAATATCTATCCAGTTATATTAACGGAGGCAGCAAAGGAAGAAAGCAAACCATTAGATATAATTATGAGAGCATCCTTGGACCCAGGAGAAGTCCTCATGGACTGGAGACGTGCAAATGTATCTCCAATCCACAGCGGGGGATCAAAGGGTGACACAAGTAATTACAGACTAGTTAGTCTGACTTCTGTTTCAGAGAAAATAATGGAATCACAGCAGGATCATCTAGACAAGACAGCAGTAATAATTCAGACACAGCATGGGTTTGTTAAGTGCAAGTCTAGTCTGACCAATTTGATTGTATACTGTGACATGATCACAAAGGAACTGGATGCAAAAAAGAATTTTGATATCATATACCTGGATTTCAGGAAAGCTTTTGATACAGTTGCACATGGAATATTACTCTACAAATTGGAGTAGTATGGCACTAAGGGCAAGTTGCTACAATGGATAAAAGGATGGTTGAGTTGGAGAAGACAGAGTGGTAATCAATGGACACTGCTCTTTGTGGACTAATGTTATTAGTGGTGTACTCCAGGGTTCAGTGTTGGGCCCATCGTTCTTTTGTATATTTATCAATGATATTGATGAAGGTATATCAAGCTTAATGTTAAAGTTTGCAGATTATACAAAGGTTGTCATGGTTGTTAATAACAATAATGATAGTATGTTGCTGCAACAGGATCTGGAAAAGTTGGGCAGATGGGCCGAGAAGTGGCAACTGACGTTTAACATTGCATTTGTCAAAGTACTGCATGTGGGTAGAAGTAACCCCCAGGTGAACCTACCAACTGTGTGGTACTACACTTAGGGTGTGGTAGAAAATGAAAAAGCTGGGAGTGATCGTGCAGTCAGGTATGAAGTTTTCTGAGCAATGCAGGCAGGCTGCCAGAAGAGCTCTTGTCAACGATATACAGGAATTTTGGGGAGATTATCCCTTTGTATAAGGCAATGGTCAGGCCACACCTTGAGTACTGCATACAGGACTGGAGGCCTCATTTTAGGAAGGATGTGGAGTTGCTAGAACAAGTACAGAGAAGGGCAAAAAGAGTGGTGAGGGGAAGAAAGGGGTGCTCTTATGAAGAAAGACTTAAGTTCTTCAAATTGCAGCATCTGGAGACTAGGCACCTGTGAGGTGATCTGATTGAGGTATATAAGGCCTTGAATGGATTAAGCAGGCTCAATGCTGATGGGATTCTTCCTCAGGTTACAAACCTGACGGGGCATAAACTGAAACTGAGGAAAGACAGTAGTCGAATAAATGTGAGGAAATTTGCCTTTAGCCAGTGGGTAGTTGATTGCTGGTACAAACTTCCATCTGTTGTTGTGGAAGTTGATAGCTTAAATAAATTCAAGGAAGAAGTGGAGAAACCTTTGGAGCAAATTTATGGGTGCAATGGGATGTTTTTTTTTTTTTTTTGGCTGATGTATAAGCTTGCTTTCTTGCATCATATGCCTCTACTAATGCTAATTAATCAGTCCAAACTAGATTTTGAACAGGCTGAGAGTAAAAATTTGATTCTTGTACAGATGGTAGTCAAACATTCTGGTCTATTGCCAAAGCTACTGGCCTCAACTCTACTCCCACCTCTGTTAAAACCTGATTGTTCTATTGCCCCCTCAGCTAAAGATAAAGCAGACATACCAGCATCCTGCTTTTCTTTAACTCCTGTACTGATAATCTTGTAAGCCGCCTTGTACCATTCAAGTTCAATCCACTAAATGCATAATGTTTGTTGTTGTTGTTTATTTGGTTTTTAGGAGCATTAGCAACTAAGGCCATATTGCTCCGGGATATGCGGTGGTCATACCCTGACCTTTCCGCATCCTCCGTATTTGGTGGTGACGGGCTCGAACCCCGGTCTAATCAAGAAGCGTGTGCTACGCACTGCTGCTCCTTCCCACCTGGCTACGGAGGCGCCTAATGCATAATGTGATTTTTCCATTAAAAGAATGTCAGAAGAGTTATGACCTTGATGTCAAGAAAGCTCCAGGTCCTGATTGTATTTCCCCACTTGTTCTCAAAATCTGTGTTCCTGAGCTTACTCCTTTTCTATGTCACTTTTTCACACTTTCTTATTCCATTGGTGTTTTCTCTTCTACTTGGAAATTTGTTCATATTCAGCCAGTTCCTAAAAAAGGGTGACAAATCTATCCCAAACAATTATCATCCAATTGCATTTATTTCTATCCTTACTAAAGTAATGGGGAAATCCATTAGCCGTCAACACTTAAACTTTCCCTGTGCCTTCAACATGATCACTCATTGCCAATATGCATTCCATCAGTGTCGATCCATTGGTGATATACTGGCTTATGTTATTCATCTATGGAGAATTTCAATGGAAAAGCTTGGTGAAAAGCACTTGCTCTTGACAGTTCAAAGGCTTTTGATCATGTTTGGA
This sequence comes from Mastigoproctus giganteus, assembly GCF_048544385.1. Taxonomy (NCBI): domain Eukaryota; kingdom Metazoa; phylum Arthropoda; class Arachnida; order Uropygi; family Thelyphonidae; genus Mastigoproctus; species Mastigoproctus giganteus. Next base: position 183,313,458 of record NC_143581.1, read on the forward strand.
ATAAAGGTCTTCTAAATAAGTTTCCATCTTATGGATTGGACATTTTCAAGATTATAAATGATGCTAGAACTTCTTCAAGAGGAGTGTTTCCATTTAAAATGGGTTTCCTCAGCCTAAAATTTATTTCTTGTTAGGAATTTTTTTTTTTTTTCCGCCATAAAGTGCGGTTCAAGGTGTCTTGGTCGGTTAAGCCTCGGGCTGTCATGCACTCCCATACTCCATCCATCCATGTCCTCCTAGGTCTTCCTCTACTCCTTCTTCCAGGAGGTATCCACTCCAGGATAGCCTTTGGATATCTGTTTTCTTGCATCCATTTTACCTGTCCATACCATGTTAGACGCTTTTCTTTGATGGTGTCAATAACAGTCTTTCTCACTTCCATTTTTTCCCTTATGTCTTCATTCCGTTTTCTGTCTCTTCTAGAAGTTCCTGCTGAGCGTCTCCAAAAATCCATTTCTGTGGAGAGCAATTTGTTTTCCACTCGCCTATTCAATGTCCAGGTTTCCGCTCCATACAATAGAAGACTTTGTACAATCGTTTGAAATATAAGTTTCTTTGTTTTATTTAGGATATTTTTGCTCCACAGAACAGAATTTAACATGCCGATAGCCTTTCTGCCATCTGTAATTCTCTTATTGATCTCTGCTTGGGATGATCCATCCCTTTGTAAGACTGATCCCAGATATTTGAATTTATCGACTTGTTTGATTTTAAAACCTGCAATATTTAGAACGTGTCCTGGCCCTGAAAACAACATTTCAGTCTTGCTAAAATTGATTTTTAGACCCCATTGTTTATATTCCTCAAACAATTGACGACATGCATACTTTGCATCTTTTAAGTCTCGTGCTATCACCACCTGATCATCTGCAAAAAAGTAAATTGTGAATATAGGTGTTCTTATTAATCGGCAATACCATTTTATTACATTTTTTTGACCAGGATCTTAGGCAGATGTCAATATAAATTTGAAAAGTGTTGGCGACATGCAACAACCTTGTAATAAGCCTTTTGAAGTGTGGAATTCAGGTGACAAGGCTGATCCCACTTTAATTCTGCATCTATTATTCCTGTAAATTGCCTTAATAATGTTAATCAGTTGTCCATCAATATTTGCCTCTTTCAGTGCTTCCCATAAGAGTTTTCTTGGAATGCTGTCATATGCCTTTTCAAGGTCAATGAAAATCATAAAGATTTTTTTCCCTTTCGATTGGCATTTTTCAAGGATCTGTCGTACTGTTGAGATATGATCTATACATGACATCCCAGCTGAAAAACCACTTTGTTCTTCTGATACCTCGATTCGGGCTTCTAAATAGTTCCTGATCCATTTTCCAAGGATCTTTAACAGCGGGTTCAGGATGCATATTCCTCTGTAATTTGAACAGCTTTTCCGATCGCCCTTCTTATAAATTGATGTAATATATCCTGTTATCATTTCTTTCAGTATTTCTTCTCTCAGTATACTATTTAACAGTTTTTGTATCAGAACAGCCACTCCTCTTCCTCCATATTTCAGAAGTTCCATGTAAACTTCTCCAAGTCCAGGTGATTTGCCATTCGTTCCTTCCTTTAGCAGGAGTTCCACTTCCCTAACAGAAACTTTTAAGCCTGAGTCTTCTACACCAAAATCCTCCATCGCCTTGAACTCTTCCCGGTCTTCTTTTAAAAGTCCTTCATAGTACTCCGTTCAGTCTTTCAAAGGTATTAATTGCAAACCAGCATTGTGTTTATTCTGTTTTCTCAAGTCTTTAAGGACCTTCCATGATTCCGCTGATTGCTTGAAGCCCAATTTGCTATTAACAGTTGCGCATTTCCTTTCCCATTCTTCATTTTTCGCTTCTACTACCAACCAATTGGCTATTTTCTTTTTTTCAACATAAATGTTCCTATATGCATCATTCCTATCACCCAACCATTTCTGATATGCAAGTTTCTTTTCCTCTACAGCGGCTCTTACTTTCTCTGTAATCCAGGTCTTTTTTGGTCCTTGGCTCTTCTTTTTGCCTAGGATTTCATGAGCTATTTTTTTAACAGTATTTTTTAAATATTCGTAGATTTCTTCAGTATTACCTTTTATCTCTATGTTAATTGCAGCATCCAGTCTTTGGGTGAAGTTGTTTCTAATGCTGTCGTCCTGGAGTAGGTCAATGTTAAATTGATCCACTTGTAGCATTTCTCCTTCCCTGCATTGTTGGTTGTCCACACATATTTTATTAATCCAGTTCCACCTCAGTGTTGTTTTAACAAGAAAATGGTCAGATCCACATTCAGCTCCTCTATAAACTCTGACATCTTTCAATACATATGTCCCTGAATGTTTTGAAATAATGTAATCTATAACTGATCTAATTTGTCTTGTCTCCTGTGACCAAATATATTTATGGATATCCTTGTGTTGGAAAAATGTGTTGTTTATTCTCAAGTCGAACTGTTCACAAAGATTGCATAGTCTATCTCCATTGTCATTCCTCTTTTTCTCTCCAAATCTTCCAATAACTTTGCTATTTTGTTCAGTTCCTACTCTTGCATTGAAATCTCCCATTAGAAATATCTCTTTGTTCTTAGGAATTTTTTTTATTAGTTCTTGTTATTTGGTTTTTAGGAGCATTAGCAACTAAGGCCATATTGTTCCGGCATATGCGGTGGTCATTCCCTGACCTTTCCGCATCCTCCGTATTTGGTGGTGACGGGCTCAAACCCCGGTCTAATCAAGAAGCGTGTGCTACGCACTGCTGCTCCTTCCCACCTGGCTACGGAGGCGCTGCTATTAGTTCTCTCAGATCCTCCGAAAATTCATCCTTCACGGTATCGGCGGTGTCATTAGTCGGGGCATATATTCCTAAAATACATATTGCTCTCCCGTATATTTTCAGTTCCAATGAGATCATTCTTTCATTAATAAATTGCCAGTTTTTGATGTTGTGTCTCAATTTCTTTTGAACAGCAATAGAAACTCCTGCTCTTGCTCTTTCACTCTTATCAACTCCACTCCAAAAATGGTAGTATTCTCCCATTATTTCCTCTCCACATCCCTTTTTCTTTGTCTCTGATAACACGACGATGTCTAACTTGAATTTGTGCAGTTCACCCGAAAGAAAGTTTCTTTTAGTTGAAAGGCCTTGAATATTCCAGCAATGATGCTAGAACTAGGGGACATAAATTGAAGTTACAGGGGGAAATGTTTAGATTGGACTGCAGGAAGTTTTATTTTAGCCAACGAGTTATAAATTACTGGAATAAGTTGCCTACATGGGTGGTAGAGGCTGGCAGTTTAGGAAAATTCAAAGGTCATCTGGATAGTACCTTTGGGACAGGGAAGCGCATAGGATGATAGGTTTAATTTCCTTTTCTTTTATTAATTATTATTATTTATTTATTTTTTTTTTTTTTTTGGCTGGTGCAACATAAGCCATAGGCTTTCCTGCACCATGCGGCCATTACTAATAATAATAGCCAACTGGTTTTTATAATTGGTAATCTAGTTTTCACTCTGATTGCTCATTGTAGGTGATGGTAGATGGCTCTCTGTTTTAGCTTCTCCACTAATCTGGTGTTCCCCAAAGGTTTGATTCTTTCTTTTCAACTATATATTAAGCATCTTCTTCCAATGACTGGAATTCCTATCCATAGTTTTGCTGATGACAGCACATTGCATTCCACCTTCTAGTTTTCCAGTTTAAGAAACCTTGTCCTGCACATACAGCTTCAACTTCTGGAATATCCACTACCAGTTCCTTAAATGCTGTCCTCCAGGTAATTCTCCAATGGGGCAAAGGTAACTTAGTTGATTTCAATCCTTCTAAAACTCAGTTCTGCCTTATATCTCACAAAAAAGGATTCTTCTGCTCCTATGCTTATATTTGAAGATACTCAGCTTTCTAGACAAGATCACATATCTCTATTAGAGATTACCCTAATTTCTAATCTCTCATGGCATGAGTACATCACAAATATTGCTTCCTCAGCATCTATAAAAAAGAGGGTTTTTCTCTTTTGCTATTGGTGTTACTTTCCTTTTAAACAGCTGCTCACTCTGTACAATGGAATATTGTTCTCACATCTGGAATACTGCCTTCAAACACTCTCTCTCAAGCTTCTAGACTCCATTCAAAAAAGTAAACTCAGGTAAATAATTGACATGTCTCTTAAATAAGTCCCGCCACTCTGTCTTGCAGACATTCTGTTTCTGATGCATGCCTTTTCTATAGTTACTTCCATGTGCACTGTTCTTCTGAATTGGCATCTATAATTCTCCCCTCTCTCATTCAAAACAGTCTGATCAAGTGCTGCAACCAGTCAGCATCCATTTAATGTCAAACTTCAAACTCTCAGAACCAACTTTTCTTTATTTATTCTTTTAACTCCATATTCTGGAATAATCCTCCTCCATATGTATTTCCTGGAAATTACAATCTACAGAAATTCAAGTCTAATGTCAACAAGTGTCTTCTATCTTGTCAACCTACACACAGTACTTTGTACTGTGTGTAGGTTGACAAGATAGAACGAGAGTAGCCTGTGCAGACGTAGCTTATTGCCGCTCCTGGAACAGAGAAGTTTATTCTGATTTATTTTCTGTTTTATTAGCTTAAATTGGCATATTAACTTATTTTCTAGAGTAGCTTTATATTCCTAGTTACAATACTTAGTTTAAAGTTTAACTTAGATAGAGATTTTGTAGGTATTACTTAGTATCGGTAAGGGTATCAAATCCAAGTGTTACAAGTTGCAGCTCCGTTGAATGAGAGGTTTTTTTTTTTAACCATATTTAGCTGATTTATTAACCAATTGCTATATCAAATTATTTTCTGTAAGTAGTTAGTCAGGATCCTTAGTTTATTCTGAATTGAGACAGCGAGATTTGGAAGTTAATTGATACTTAAGTGTCCGTAGATTTACCGTTCGTAATTTGCCGCCATTGTTACGCGATACAAAATAGCTCGAACTAGATAGCATAAGCTTAGTTAACTTGATATGGAAGTTATATAAAGGGATTTCGTAGATAACACTCGATACTGAAACATAAATATAGCGTTATAACTAGGGCTTGCAAACCGGTTTTATAAGCCGGTTAAATCCGGTTTTCATATTGAGTTGTTAAAACTGAAACCGAGCTTCTAAAACCGGATTCGAATATTTTTTTAGTTAGCCCTCGAATATAGTTTTTTGTTACGCACATTTTCTTTCGTTTGTTCGTTTGTCTGGATCGTTCAACTGCTTTGTTTTAAACATGTTTTTTATTTTATTTTAAGGTACGAATCTCATGGGCAAGTGGCCCAAATCTAGGAGGGGTACCTTTTATCTTCCCACCTGTATCATGGCACGATGCAGGTGTACTCATTTACGACTGAGTGAGTTGTGGAACGCGCCTTATTGATGGTTACCCACTAGAAACAGATTCGCTGAATACTGCATCAAATTTCAATCGTAGAAAGTTTTTTGCTTCTTTATTCCTATTAAATTTGCGATCTAATGTTCTCCAAAAAGCAGCTTCACCAAATTTAGCTTTTATGTAATTTTGAAAATACAATAGATTTAATTGGGGAAAAAAAAAATTGCAAGTAAATAAATAAAAAATTTCTTTCGTGAAAATTTGGAAACTTGCCTCGTTTAGACTCAGTGCTTGCGGGAGTGACGCATAGTATTGTGCCTTTGTTATCTTCAATATTTTTATTTAAAATTGTCGGTGATATAAATTCCTACTAATTAATATTTATTACTCTTAATATGTCTAAGATGAAATCAAATGTATGGAATTATTTTGCTCGAAAAAGCAAAGATGAAGCACAATGTTCGAAATGTCAAAAGATAATGAAGTCATCTGGAGGATCTACATCATCTTTGATGTTGCATTTAAAGAAAATGCATCAGATTGACATTAAACAAGATAACAGTGAACCTCCCATAAAAATGGTAAGAACATTACAAAACTTTATCGTTAAAAAAATCTATGGAAGAAGAGATTTCAAAATTATCTGCTTTAGATGGATTTTCTGTTAATTCAATTGCCAAGAGAGTTTATACAATCAAGCCTTCACCTTCAGAGAAATAAATACGATAAATTACCACCAGCCTCAGTGAATGGAATTAAAAATATGGTTCTGAATTATTATAAAACTAAAGAAGAACTCATTCAGCATTTCAAAAATTCATTGGTTTTGGGTGCACTGTATTCATTGACGAATATATGTCTATACAAAATAAAATGTATATGAATATAAATGTGCATTCAAAAGACAATCATTGGTCGTTAGGTCTTATTGAGATTAATGGTTCACTTGATAGCAGAAGAACTGAGCAAATTGTGAATGGACACTAGAAGGAATTTGGTTTGAACTTGGATGAGGATATTGTTGCCTGCACCACCGATGAAGCAGCAATGATGATTAAGTTTGGCAAGCAAATTACGCCTAATCATCAACAATGTATAGCCCATTGTACACATCTGTCAGTTATAGATGTGGTAGATGACTTTCATCAACCGGTGAAATACCACCACTTTGCTTATTGGAGGCTTGAAGTGGCGAAACCCATGTTTAGTCTCTAGAGCAAAGTTTCCGGCATCCCCCTCCCCCCATACTTCTCCTTCAACCCATGCATGGTACTAAGTACTATATGTTTTGATACCTTTCGTGTTTGGGGTTTTCATATAAAAAAAAAAAAAAAGATGTACTTAATGAAAAGCAATCAATTATGGTGCCACAGTCTCTGAGTCTCCCAAAGACAATGAAGAAAATGAAAATAATGAAGAAAGTAGTGATGATGAAGAAGTTGAAGAAAGACAGCAAGGCATGATTTATCAAACCGACTTTACCGATGAGCTCATTTTTTCTTCAATCCAATGGCCAATATTGCACAAACTGTTAACAAAGTCAGAAAAATCTGCAAGCTTTTTCGAAAATCGCCTACCAAAAATGACATTTACAAACTTTTGTTAAAGCAAATTTTAATGGGAAAGAATATAAACTTATATTATATTGCAAGACTAGATGGGATAGCACATTCTATATGATTGAGAGATTTTTGAAATTGAACAATTGCATTCCAAATGCTCTATATGCAGTACTGTCAACTGAAGCTGTCTGACGATGACTGGAAAACACTTGAATTGCTATGTGAAACTTAGCGACCAGTTGAAATGAATCTGAAGGCTACAACCTCAGAAGATAGACTTACTTAAAGCTGAGTCTTCAATAGAATTTCTACTTGCTAAGCTTGATACAGCAGAAAACCCATTTGCTTTAAAGTTTCATCAAAGCCTTTTGCAGCGTTACAATGCAAAACAAAATTGCCAAACTGTGGCTTTGCTGAGCTATCTACACAACCCCAAAAAGTTTAGGAAAGAAGATTCAGGTTCAAGAACTTTTGATTTTACAAGTAACCAAGTTTTGAAAAAGGATGCTGAAGAGATTTATCAGAGATCATTTGCAAAACATTCCGAAGGAGTCTTAGCGTTGAATGAAGAAACTGAAAATAAACGAACTGTTCTTTTAGAAGAAAACAAAGACTCGTCTAGTTCCGATGTTGGAGATACACTCATGCGAGAGTATGATAGTGTAATAAAGAGATTAACTGAAGAGCCTTCAAAATATCCGAGTGAATTGGAAATCAGCAAAGAATTTAAAATTTTGGAGGCAACTAGCAGTAGAAGTGAAAAGCTGGAGAAAGTTTATAGAGCACTGCTGATCATTAAACCAACAAGTGTCCAATCTGACAGAGTGTTTTCGATCACTGGTCTCTTTAACACAAAAATAAGTTCAAGTCTATCAGGAAAAATGCTTAATATACTGTGTTTTTTAAAGGATCATTTTCAGCAAAAAGCTGAGCAATAAATAGTAATTTCCCCAAGCTGTTTTTTTTCACATTATTTTTATTTATTTATTATTATTATAGGGCTCATTATTTTTTTGTTTACTATACGAGAGGATAGTTTTTGTTCAAAGGATTTGAATACAATTTGTAATTTTGTATAATCTCAAGCTGGTTACTTTTTTGGAGCATTTTAATTTTTTATTTTTTTTACTATAAGAGGTGATAGATTTTGTTTATAATATTTTATTACGATTTGTACAATCTACCCATGATAAAATAAATACCTGTGTTATAAGCTTTTAATTATTTTCCCTAAGTCTGAGAAAATCGGTTTTAAAACCAGTTTTAAGAGAAAACTTCGGTTAAACTCGGTTTTGAAATTTCTCGGTTTTATGCAAGCCCTAGTTATAACTGTGTTGAGATACAAGTTTAGGGATTTAATTTTGTACTGAAATTGAAATTTTACTGAAATTAAATTGAAATCATGACTCAGACAAGAGCAGCAAAGCAAAAGGCTCAAGCTAATGGGAGTGCTGTGGCTCAGGGGAGAACTGAGGGGGGCAGTTGCCCTCTGAATCACAGCCTTTTAAAATGCACTATTTGCTTGATGTTTGTGGAGCAGTCAAGAACGACATGATACTGCCATGGGGAATGTCTTTGTATGTGCATGATGCAAGGAGTGTAAGGAAATCAGGCGACAACTCAGCGCTGTTATGAGCCTATATGAGAGCTTGAAGGACAGGGTGGATGCCCTCAAAGGAACTAAATTGAGGGCCCATCAAGCTCTCAGCTGCCCACATCAACGCCAGAGCTTGCACTCGGTTGTCGCGCAACACAGCGGCAACCCCCAAGGCAGAATGCGCTGGTCCCAAAGGAACTAGTAGTTGTTGGTGACTCTATTGTCAGGGAAACGGGAAACATGCTTTGTAAAAAGGATAGGTGGAACAGGACCAGGGTATGTCTGCCAGGGGCAAAGGTTGATGATGTTGTAGAGCGGATATCATCTTTTAAGAGCACAAAAGGTGATATAGTTGTACACGTTGGCACTAATGATATTAAGAGTAGGAGACGGGCGGAATTACTTAACAAGTACAGGTCACTGTTGAAAAAAAGCTGTGAATTAGGGTTGAATTTGAAAATGTGTGCAATTCTGCCCAGACACGATAGGAGGGAGTATATGATGAGAGCCTTGTTGATCAATTCGGCCCTGGAAAGATTGTGCAAGGCTCAAGGGGTAGAATTTTTTCAGCCCGGTCTGTACTTGTTAACAGGAGAGACTGCTTCTACAGGGATGGGATACACTTAAATAGAAAGGGTGCAAGAATGTTTGCTAATGCTATCGAGGCAGTGTTAGGTGGGTCGGAAAACTGCTAGATTGGGGGGTGTACAAGGACTAATAGATTAACAGTAGCCACTGGCAGAGGTGAAAGTGATTCTTGCAGTGCTTCTATTGGAAGGAGCAGCAGCTTGGAAAATAAGATGCAGGATATTTCAGAGACTGCTGGGAGTCATTGGGGTACAAGTAAACACATGGGTTGTGTTACGGTAGCTAAGAAGAAGAACAGGTGCATGTATACTTGCATGTACACCAATGCAAGGAGTTTGGTAAATAAATTTGAGGTATTGCTCAAAGCATCAAAGGCGGATATTGTTGGGATATCAGAGACGTGGTGTCACACAGATATAAGTAATGAAGAACTGGAATTTGGGGAGTACAACATCTACAGAAAAGATAGACAGGATAGGAAGGGAGGAGGGGTTATGCTATTAGTTAAGAAACACATAAAATCCAAGGAAGTGAAGCCAGTCGACATCGCTGGACAGTGCAGTGTCGAGTCAGTTTGGTGTGACAAACATTGGGAGATCAAAATTGAGAGTAGGAGTGTGCTATAGGCCTAATGACTCTGATGAGTATAATAAGAAACTGTACAGGGAAATAGAGTGGACCAGTAAATCAGAGTCTTATAATGGGGGATTTTAATTTCCCAGATATTGACTGGAATTTGTGGGTTGGTCACTCACACACTAGCAAGGCTTTTGTGGATTTATTGGATGATTGTTTTCTAGATCAGCATGTTCGGGAGGCAACTAGAGGGAGCAATACTCTTGATTTGATTATCAGTAGTGATTCTTCATGCATTAAGAATCTGCAGATACAGGAACCCCTAGGTGGCAGTGATCACAGTGTGTTGAAGTGGGATTTACTCAAGGAGGTAACTACCATCAGGGGTAAAGGGAAGGGTTATTGCTTTCGTAAAGGCGACTACGATGGTCTGAGACAGTATTTGAATTCTATACAGTGGGACCAACTGATGATGTTACCAACAGCAAACTCAAAATGGGAAGTATTCAAAGAACTTATCTTGGAAGCTACTAGGCTTTACATACCAACTAAGAAATATTGTTCAAGGTTCAGGCCTAAATGGATGTCAGATGAACTAATGAGACATATGGCAGAGAAGAAAAATGCATGGGATACATATAAATTAACATGTGACACAGAAGCCTATGATAGATATATGTTGATCTGTAACCAAGTTACAAAGGAGATTAGGCAGGCGAAGGCAGATTACGAGAAATCTTTGGCAAGGGATGCAAAGAAAAACAGCAAGGAGTTCTTTACTTATGTAAACTCTAGAAGGAAGGGGCAGATTTTGGCAGATTGGTCAACTTGATATCGATGGTTCAACTGTTCATGATCCTGCTCAGGTAGCTAACAAACTAAATCAATATTTTGCATCTACATTCACACATGAGAAGTTATTCAGGAAGGGGAATGACATAGATGAAGTAAACAAGAGCAGTGAGCTAGATGATCTTGTAATAATTGAGAGTAAAGTGGAGGAGAAATTGTTGAAGATAAATACAAGAAAGGCACCTGGGGTGGATGGGATCTATCCAGTTATATTAAAGGAGGCAGCAGAGGAAAGCAATCCGTTAGCCATAATTATGAGAGCTTCCTTGACTCAGGGGAGGTATTCACAGACTGGAGATGTGCAAATGTAACCCCAATTCACAAAGGAGGATTAAAGGCTGACACAAGTAATTATAGACCTGTGAGTTTAACTTCTGTTCCAGGAAAATTAATGGAAGCACTGGTTAAAGAAGCACTGCAGGATCATCTTGACAAGAATTCAGTTATAGCTCAGACACAGCATGGTTTTGTTAAGGGAAGGTCTTGCCTGACCAATTTGATTGGATACTATGATGTAGTCACAAAAGAATTGGATGCAGGGAATAACTTTGATATTATATATTTGGATCTTAGAAAGGCTTTTGATACTGTTGCACATGGATGACTGCTGCACAAATTGGAGCAGTGTGGCATTGGTGGAAAATTGTTGCTATGGATAAAGGGATGGTTGAGTGGCAGTAATTAATGGACACTGCTTATCGTGGACTAATGTTATTAGTGGAGTCCCTCAGGGTTCAGTGTTGGGTCCATTGTTGTTTTCTCTATTTATAAATAATATTGATGATGGTATATCAAGCTTAATGTCCAAGTTTGCAGACGATACAAAGGTTGGCAGGGTTGTTAAGGATGCTACTGACGCTATGCTGCTGCTGCAACAGGATCTGGAAAGGTTGAGCAGATGGCCTGAGAGGTGGCAAATGAAGTTTAACATTGACAAATGTAAAGTACTACATATGGGAAACAGCAACCCCAGAGCAACGTATCAACTCTGTGGTACTACACTGACAGTGGTAGAGAATGAAAAGGACCTGGGGGTAATTGTGCAGGCAGATATGAAGTTCTCTGAGCAGTGCAAACGGGCTGCAAGAGTAGCTCATGGTGTCTTATCAATGATATACAGGAATTTTTCTAGCAGAGATAGGGAGGTGATTATTCCCTTGTATAAGGCAATGGTCAGGCCGCACCTTGAGTACTGTATACAGGTCTGGAGGTCTCATTTCAAGAAGGATGTAGAGCTGCTGGAACGAGTACAGAGAAGGGCAACAAGGTTAGTGAACAGAATGAAGGGTTGCTCTTACGAAGAAAGGCTTAAGTTTTGTAAATTACAGTGTCTGGAGACTAGGTACCGGCGAGGTGATCTGATAGAGGTGTACAAGCCTTGAATGGTTTGAGCATGCTCAATGCTGATGGGATACTCCCTCTGGCTCAGAATAATCACCTGAGAGGGCATAAATTCAAATTGAGGAAAGACAGATGCAGAAAAGATGTGCGGAAATTTGCCTTTAGCCAGCGGGTAGTTGGTTGGTGGAAAAGACTTCCATCCCTTGTTGTGGAAGTTGATAGCCTAAATAAATTTAAGGCTCAGCTGGACAGGTATTTCGGAAGAACGGAGGGGTGAAGTGGAAGGGTTTTTTTTTTTTTTTTTTTGGCTGATGCTGCATAAGCTTGCTTTCTTGCATCATATGCCTCTACTAATGCTAATGCTACTATAGATTCTTTAACACCTGTCATGTTTGGAGTTTTCATAAAAAAAAAAAAAAAATTGTTGGAGAACTAGGTAGTTTTTATTTCAGATTTTCTAGTTTTTAATCAAAATTAATTTTTCTCCAAATTTAATGGCAAACACTCAAAAATGTACAGACATGTTTGAGCATTTGGCATTAAATTAGCATAATGAACATACAGTTTCATATGTAGAAACATTTTATATTAATCTGAAATTTTGACTATTGGGATCATATTAAAGAAGAAACAGAAAAAAAAGTAATAGTTTATGAATAGATTTTGTATTCTACAATATGCATATTATTTGAATATTTTAAGTGTAAATGCAATAAAATGATAAAGAAAATTTATTTAGTGAGAGGATTACAGATTTTAAAATGAACATGATACTCATGATTTTTTTTTTTTTAAACTCCTGTAGCATTCTGAAAATAAACACAATTATGAATGAAACACCCATACACATTTATGATGCATATTTATAAAGGAATTATTTATTACAAAGTTCTTCAAACTGGCAAATTAAATAATTTTATTTTTAATTTTTCATAAGAAGTGATTCACTTCTTAAAGAATTACAAAACTGGATTTAAAAAAAGAAATAAAAAAAAAAAAAAAAAAAGAAAATGACTAGGATGTCAACAATTAAAATTAATGAAAAAAAAAAAACAACTTTCTTTCAAGCTTTAAAATTAATTTGTGAAATAGAAAATGCCCATATAACAAAAATATATGCCCTATAATTCAACCAATATGATGATAATCTCTAAGTCCATTTCAGAAATTCATTCAAAAATTAGGTTTCGGATTACAACAAGCATAATACAAATTGGCAGCTAATGTGCGTGTGAGACAATTTTTATTTTACTTAAATGGTTTCAGGGAGAACATGCATGAATGAAAGCAGAATTATGCACTATATAATAAAGAATATTTCTGCACTTGTTTTTATGTACAAAATTTATAGATACTACATTTATAAAAGAATAAAAGCTCATAAAACAAATACCTCCAGAAAACTTAGCATTATTCACCAACAGAGTACACATTTTTTTTAATTTCAGAAACTGGATGAAGGCACTTGGTTGAAGGTATTTAATGGAAATTCTTTCTTAAACGTTGCAAAAACTGGGATGATGATAACCCAATGACTGCTAATGTAACAACATAGCATATTAGCACCACATTGAACCAGTTTTTTTTCCACCAAGTTTTTTTCAATGATGTGCTGGAAAAAGAGAGAGAGAGAAATACTCAATAAAACAAGTACATGATGCATATTTTTTAAATGCAATACATTTAAATCAGAACAGTTTTATCTCTTTTATTAATGAATCAGGATATGACTGATATGGTTTTACAGTTATACAAATCACAGTTACTATTCAACATATATTTCAGCATACACAAAATTCATTTTAATTTATATAAAAAGTGAATATACCAAAAGATATTTGAAACAAAAAGTCCATCACAAAATTGCCATAACAAAAAAAAAAAAAAAAAAAACCTTGTCAAATAAATTATTGATATTTTAACTGAGATACTTTTATGAAGATTGCATACTTATAAATGTAACTTATCATGACCTCTTTTTCCTATATACAAATTGTTTGCTACTTTCCAATCACTATTCAACATCTTTTTTTGCAAATTGAGTTTTTTTTTTAATCTCTAAATTTAAACTGCAGTACAGGTAACTGACAGTACTGTATTGGTATTTGTCATATAGTGCAAAGAAGGCACATTCTTTTGCCGAAAAAAAAAAAAAAATACATATATATAATAAATAACTCCAGGGGCTCACATCTTGTGAGTACGGGCTTGGCACACACCCAGGGTCCCGAGAGTGCCAAGATAACTGAGATTCTGTCAGAAAAAGTACATGGGGTTTGGCAGACTGCAAAGTGGAAATGGACATTGTCGAGATTAAAATTGAGACCACGTATATTTGTGAAATGAACTAGGAAGTGTTTGGGAGGTTTAGATCTTTTGTAGATAAGTTTGCTCTATTAGTTTGACAATTCATGGGGTATTCAATAGTAAGAAAAAGTGGGGGAGGGAGGCATGCTGCATGAAGTAATGAAATTTTTGGATATGGCATACACGATAAGAATATATCCAGATACAGTCTGTCCTCGTATAGCACGATAGTTGCGTTCCTAGAAACCCTCGTGCAATGCAAAATCGTGCAATATAAACAACAGGCCCTATGGGAAACATAGGGTTAGGTGCCGACCACCCAAGATTGAACACACATTTGGAACCAAAACATTACCAAACACAATAAATAATCGGGTAATTTTAATCGTTATAAAATACTTACGTATTTTATAACGATTAAAATACGTAATAAAAATAATATTATATTATAATAAAGTATTTTTAATACTAAAAAGTATTTTTTACGAATAAAATACGTATTTTATTCGTAAAAAAATTATTATATTAAATAAAATAGTCGTAATAAAATACTTACGTATTTTATAATACGTAAGTCGTAATAAAATATTGCTAATGCTTTTGCTTCTATCGTAAGCAAACTTGCTTTTTGTTTGATTTTCCATCCAAACAGATGACAGCCGTTCCATCTCTTCCAATTCTTGTGTCTTAATCTAATGGATATTAATTACACTTTGAGTTGTTCCCGCTATGAAAGTTGTTTTTATTTTCGCTGCATTCTTTGTAATTCTCGGCGTTGCCTCATTTAGGTCTGTAGTACGTGCAATATCACATGGTCTTTAATTTCGCTCAAAGCGTTTCACAATTTCGTATTTTTTCTCTATGGACAGAAGAGGACTGGCCATAAGCCTTACGGGGGAAACCACGGTGGGCCGGAGGCCGGTGTGATTTTGGCCATAAACCGTATGAGGCTACTATAAATTTTCCCGGGTAAGAATTTTTGACCCAGTCCGCCTCTGTTTATCGATATTGCTTTTTTTTTTCTCTCTGAATCTGCAGTGTCTTAGCCAGGACGCTTCTTTTCACACCTTTTAAGTATTTTACTCATTTTTAGGAATAAAGCACAATTACAAAACGAGGTGGCACGCTTGATACACATAAACAAAGCTGCGCGCGTGTAGCAACTGAATAAATAACACCGTAAAGACCGAGATACACTATTAATTAACACCTCACATTTTACTAAAGCACATTTCTGGAGGTTACTAACATAAAACAATAAAAACAATTTCCAGTTGCGTTTCTGCTAGTGGAATCTGTTATAAACTGGTAGTAAACTCCATCTAATTGCATTTGCGATTATACCGATAGCTGGAATTGTGTTGGTTTTTACGTTATTATGGTGAAATGTGTTTCCCCTTCACTGATATAAAACACATATATACATTTTCAGAATCTTCTTCATTCCTATCGTGTTGCGTTCAGTTGGGGTGATTCCGCGTTCGACTGCCATTTCTTGTAAACACAAAGGCGAATCGTGTATAAGCGAATTCGGTTCGTGTTATATAAGATAACGTTCCCCTATTTATAAATCGTGTATGATCGAATTCGTGTAATGCAAACACGTGTTATACGAGGACCGACTGTACTTGACATAATGTGGCCTCGACAATGCCCCCCCGCATACACACTACTCTGACTTCAGTCACTGTCTGTCAGAGTAGAGGTAGCAAGATTATACACTAGCTGATCCGGAAGCCTCCTAAAGAGTTACCGATAGGTTCTGTCTGGTGTACTAACTAGCGGTCGGCCTGCGAACACCATTTTAGAACTGTACCCCTGAATGTGAGGAAGATTGAATATCGCCATGATGTCCATCATAACCTCAAAAGTTATCAGTCATACTACATGTTGAAAGAGATGGGGTAGGGTTGACCGGAACTTAGCTGTGGAGACTAAAAATGGGATCCACCACTTCAAGCCTCCAATAAGCAAAGTGGTGGTACTGCACCGGTTGATGAGAGTCATCTACAACCTAGTATTGCCTGGTAACACAAAGGGGCGGCATTCTTCCATGTGGTGTGGGCGCCACACCTTGACCCCTGCTTATGTTGGTTCACACCTAGGTGGTCACCCACAATGGTGGGTGACCATCCAGGTGTGAACCAAACTTGTGGGTTATACCCAGGATAACTAACAGTCTCACCATTGTGAAGGTACAAGCAGAGGATGTGGCTGTCACAGACCATCCAGACTTCACCGAAATTGGGTCCACTTGACTTGAGTGTCACCGGAATATCAGTTCCATCAGTGTTTTAGACTCCCAGGTAGCAAGTACAGCTTGTTGTTTTTATTTGGTTTTTAGGAGCATTAGCAACTAATGCCATATTGCTCCGGAGATATGCGGTGGTCATTCTCTGACCTTTCCGCATCCTCCGTATTTGGTGGTCACGGGCTCAAACCTAGGTCTAATCAAGAAGCGTGTGCTACGCACTGCTGCTCCTGCCCACCTGGCTACGGAGGTGCCAGTACAGCTTGTCTGGCATATCTGAGAGAATGTGTGTGACAACCTTAAGGACCTAAATTGTCTGTGACTGTTGCTTTAAAAATAATCCTAATGTATTAACTCTGTTGAGGCAACTTTTAGCATTAGCATACGATGTAAGAAAGCAAGCTTATGGAGCTTCAGCCAAAAAAAAAAAAAAAAAGACCAGCTCCCATTTCAAATTCAAAAACCCAGCTCCATTCGTTCCAAATACCTGTCCAGCTCAGCCTTAAATTTATTTAGGCTATCATCTTCCACAACAAAGGATGGAAGTCTGTTCCACCAACCAACTACCCGCTGGCTAAAGGCAAACTTCCACACATCTATCCTACATCAGTCTTTCTTCAATTTGAATTTATTCCCTCTCAGGTGATTATTCTATAATAACCTCTTATGAAATTGTGTCTAAAGCCTTACTAAAACCCAGATATATATTATCAAAATTGTTTCTTCCATCCAACTGCTTTATAACCTGGTTATAATTACTTACCAGATTTTTCAGGCAAAACCTTCACTTCAAAAAATTATGCTGAGACCTATTTAGAACAGAGGTGCACAACCAGGTAGTTGGAAGAAGTTCAAGGAGTCATGAGGGAGGGTCACCAATTAAGGAAAATTGAAAAGAAATCATACCCAAGCATAATACTTTTATCATATTGTGTGACATTGTAGGAATTACAATGCCACACTAAATGATAAAAGTATTATGTCTGGGTCTTATTTCTTTCCAAAATTCCTTAATTGGTGACACTCCCTTGCAACCCAATTGTAATTCCTACATTGCCACACAATATGATACAATAAATAAAATGTAGTTGAACAATCAGGACAAACATTAGGTGGTAGACGACTTTCATCAACTGGTAAAATACCACCACTTTGCTTATTGGAGACTCGAGGTGGTGAAACACGTTTAGTCTCTAGAGCAAAGTTTCCGGCATATACAGTGAAGTGTGAGAGATAAGGGAGTTTTTCTATTTTTCTGTTTTCCCATTCTTTATACTGTACCATCTTCACTGTATAAATATAACAAATACTATTCAAAACCTATAAGTGATGTATTTTTCATATTGTTCTAGAAAACAATATGAAATATATAATATGAGTGTGACTCCCATCTATTTGCCTAGGGGCAATAGACGGAGGTCACATGTCATTGTCATTTAAATTTAGGGGTTGTGAACAGGAAAAGGTTGCACACTCCTGTAATATTTAGAATATCATTGTTATTGTAATGGTCTTGTATTGTGTCTTTAACCACAGATTCCATAATTTTATCAACCACCAAAATCCAACTTGATATATTTCACTATAATATATATACAGCCACTCCCAGATTAAAGTAAGGGTTGCAATCCGCAGAACTCTATATATGTTGCATTTTACGTAAGTCGGAATTTCCCCCATGCTTGTGCAGCACTCGCAACTGTGCTCACTGAATTGATTGAATCAAAAAAGAAATGTTCAATGAACATGTGAATAGAATTATTTATTGTATTTATTCAATTTTTTATCTCATGCGCAGGGAAAAGCATGCAATTTAAAAAATTTCAAAATTATAAAATTACAAAAAAAGAGAGAGAAGACAGGCATAACGTCCATAAGTTTTACCTCTTGAGCATTGTTGCCAGAATCGACGTCTTCAGCTGATAAGTATGCTGCTGCAGAGGTTGAGGGCTGTGGAGATTTAGAAGGGGTCAGCCGCTTAACCTTACGAAAGGACATATTAATGGATGACTGGATGGTGGCTATTTTCTTTTAATCATAGATTTCTTTGTAGCAAGTAAGCATATCATTTGCGCCTCTGTTAACTTTTAACAATCGTTTGCTGTCAGGATCCATCTTCTCAAACCTCGCCATTGTTAATCAATTTCACGAAATGCCACTACCATCTCTCTGGTGATGAAGTGTCTCAGATCCTCATTTGGTTCATCTTGAGCTTCGTCAGCATTTTCTTCTTTCACTATCACTGCCTGCAAGTCAATAAGTGCTTCGTTAGATAATTCCTTCTCTTCTTCCTCTATTAATTCCATGTCTTTGGCAACAACCTCCAACGCAACCTTTACAATCTTATCTGTAACCCCTTCATATGATTTCTTTTTCAAACCCTTTGAAGCCTTTTACATGCTGTGGGCATATTTTCTTTCATGCGGCATTTAAACAACTTTTAGTAATTTCTGCCCAGGCCTTATTAATGTTTAAGATGGCGTGGTAAACATTGTAAGATTTCCAAAAGTGTCTTAACGTAAAATTTTTCTCACCGTCTACTGCAAAAATGCTTGAGCAAATGTTGTGCGCAAATAGTATGCTTTTAAATTTGAAATAATACCCTGATCCATAGGCTGGATGAGTGAAGTCATGTTTGGCGGTAGAAATATGACTTTCACATTCAAATTATCTAGATGTGTAGGATGTCCAGGAGCATTATCTAATAGAAGCAAAATCTTGAAAGGAACATCGTTGTCTTTACAAAGTTTTTCAACCTCAGGAATGAAACAGCATTTAAACCAATCCTCAAAGAGAGATATTATTATCCGTGCCCTCTGGTTCGATCGGAAATGCACAGGTAGGATGGCTTTACTGATGCCCTTAAATACACGGGAATTTCCAGAATGGTACACAAGCAGTGGTATTAATCTGCCCCAAGCAAGAGCATGGCCCTATCTTTTGAAGCCTTGAAACCTGACATTGTCTTTTTCTCTTTGGCAATGTATGTTCAATTCGGCATTTTTTTCCAATACAGAGCAGTCTCATCAGCGTTAAAAATTTGCTGCATTGAATAGCCACCTTCATCAATTTTTTCCAATGCATCACAAAATTTCTCTGCAGCTGCAGAATCAGCACTAGAGACTTCACTGCATACTTTAATGTTTTGGAAACCAGCGCGATGCTTGAATCTATTGTTGTTTGGTTGGTTTTTAGGAGCATTAGCAATATGGCCTTAGTTGCTAAGCAACTAAGGCCATATTGCTCTGGGGATATGCGGTGGTCATTCCCTGACCTTTCCGCATCCTCCATATTTGGTGGTCACGGGCTCGAACCCCGGTCTAATCACGCTTCCTGCTGCTCCTGCCCACCTGGCTACGGAGGCGCCTTGAACCTATTAAACCACTCATTGCTTGCCACAAACTTGGCTTGGGGTTCACCATACTTATCCTTAATATCTTCATAAATACTTCTAACTTTTGATTGAATGGCCATTGGACTCAGGGGCACTTGCTTCCGAATCTGATTTTCCATCCATATTATTAATAGCTGTAACATCTTCGATATAGCACCTGAGCACTGTTGATCTTAAGTGTGTTGATCCTTTGACATGTTCTTTTAGATGCACACTGTCCTCTAAAACAGTATTCACTGTTGAAGCAGCGAGACCTAATTCCCTTGCAATAGATGAAAAACTTTGTCCTGCTTTGTACTTCTTAATCATTTTCATCTTCATTTCTAAATCAATTTTCTTTAGTTTCCTAGCACTGCCACCACTTGCGCTTTCTGTTGGTTCCTTTCCCTTCATTATTGTAATAAGTAAATAGGAACGAAGAGAAGTTTCTGAAAGTTTGTTTTTTATAGGATTGAAGATTTCAGTGAAGCGGAACTCATTTCACCATAATACTGTAATGTAAAAACCCACAGAATTCCAGTTATTGGGATTATTGCAAATGCAATAAGTTCAAGTTTACTACCTGTTTATAATAGATTGTGCTAACAGAAAAGCCCAATAAACTGGAAGGTGCAAATTGTTTTTATTGCTTTTTGGTTGTGACCTCCAGAAACATGCTTTAGAAAAATATCACAAAGGCGTTCAAAATTAATTCCCGTAACGGGAACATATGATAACAATGAAAGTATAGTGCAATTTTTCATTATAAATATGACCTTTTAGAGAAATAAATAGATTAGTAATATAGTGAAATAATTTAACTTCCAAGGACTTGGAATGAATTACAAAAAAAAAAAACAAAAAAAAACAAACCCAATATGTTATCAGGTTCACATTATTATATTGTGAAAATATCGTAATGTGAACAAATGCAAAATACATTTTCATATATATTTTTTCAGTTTGCACCAGCTGGCAAAAACTTACGTAAAGCTGAATTTGCATAAGTCAAGTATTATGTAAGTCGGGGTGTTCCTGTATGTCTATATATTTTCCCATCATTTCTTTAGCTCCTCCCTCGTGGATTGAGGCAACATTAACATTTTTCCATTCCAGGGAAATAACCTCTGAATCTAACAATGATTTGATTAGCATTACTAATGCCCGGATACACTCACTTGCTATCTTTTTCAATATAATTCAATGCAAACCACTATTGAAGCATTATACACTTTCAGCCTTAGTATCTTTTCAGATAAGTGCTCCATTGATACCATTATACCACCTATTTTAAAATAGTTAAAATCGGCTTCACTGTTCCTCCTTGGCACTAAATCAAAGGTTTATATATTATTTAGCGGGTCTAAAATGTCTACTAAGTAAGCAAATCTTTTCTTCCAAGCTTCATCATTAAAGTAAGCCACAAGGTCATGTTTCTCTTGCACTTCCAAGAACAACTTGATTTCATCTTTCAACTCAAAGACATGATTGACAACATTTCCTTTTGACAACCAGCCTACAGCAGTGTAGAAAAGAAGAACCTCGTGATCAGAATTCATGTCTTTACAGAGTTCTTTAAACAGACGGGTGTTGAGAGCTCCAGATTTGATGTAATTCAAAATTTTGATCAGAGAATCAAGTACCTCTTGCAGAGGAGTTGGAAGAGTCTTACTGGCAAGAGCATATCAGTGAATCATGCAGTAAATACTCTTTGCTTGGGGAGCAAGTTCTTTCACTTTTGTCTGAAAGCCCGACTTTGACCCTAGCATAGCTGCTGCTCCATCTGTACAAACCCTACAGATGTTTTTCCACTATAGTCCTCCAGTTTCAAAAGAGGTATTTATCTTCTCCATAATATCTTCACCTTTTGTAGTAGTTTCAAGTGCACTACAAAACAGGAACTCTTCTTTGATATCATTTGAATGAATATATTTCACAAAGACAAGCAACTGCAAACATGAACTAAAACAAACGTCCATTGATTCACCAACTTGAAAAGTAAACAATGGAGAAACTTTTATTTCATGTCTACAGACATATCTGAAATCTGCCTCTGAATAGTGTTACTGGACAGAGATATTTGTCGCATCTTTATCTCGCTGGCTTCCCCAAGAATTAACTTCACCATCTTCAACATGCAGGATTTGATGACTGTTTCTCCAATTGTGTAAGGTTTTTTTTGTTTGGCAATTTCCAATGTGACTTCATATGATGCTTGCACTGCTGCTGTGCTCTGTTGCTGAAAATTTCCTGTAGGATCAAGTCTCTGACGTCTGAGACCAGTTTCATGGCGTCGAAAGAACTCCAAATCCTTTTTAGTATGTTCTGAATGCTTTGTCTCTATGTTATGTTTCAGTTTTGAAGGTTTCATAGATTCAGCACTGAGAATGACATTGCACAAAATGCATTGTGGCTTCTCTATGCCATTGCTGATCAAGGTGGAAGCCAAATTTTAGATAGTCTTCTGAATATTTACGTTTTTTCTCCATGGGTATGGATTTAGCACGAACTGATGACGACCTACTGATGCTCTTTAGATTTTAAGAAGTGCAAGCAGTAGCTAACCCATGCTTGACAGTGAGTGGCTGGTTTCTATCGTGGTGCCAACTAAAGGTGGCTGACTATTGGCGAACTAAGTTTGCATCAGATGGCCCATCGCAGACATTATTGAATTACATCATTGCAAACATGGCGCCATCAGCAAAACATACAGGGTGATCTTCAACTGCATTAAGAGAGCAACTCACCTTTATTCAATGGTCCGTATTTGGCAGTCTGTTATTCGCACATCGAGACACCAATTAAAAATGAATTTTGATATCGAATTTTGTACCATAGTGAATATTTTTTTCAGTATACTATTTGTAACATAATTTTATTCTAATGATAACACTGCATTTGTATATTTTATTTTTAGGGAGTAAATCAAGGTCTGCCATGGCGGAAATTTGAAAAAATATTAAAGCAAATAATTAAAATAATATAAAATGTTTAATATGTATGAACACAGCAGGCTTTTAATATTTTTTAAGTATCTGCTGTGGTAGACCTCAAAGTTACTTCCTTTAATTTATCAAAAATCAGTGTTACAACCATTAGTAGAATATTGCAGTGTAGCCATATGCCATATTGAAATAAATAATTGTTGAAAACCTTCGTGGCGAAATTTCTTATAAAAATAATTGCAACTAAAAATAACTGCGGTGACCCCCCAGAAAACACTTTACAATCCCCTTGGGGGTCGCGACCCACAGGTTGGGAACCCGAGCCTTAGGCTGTTAATCTAAATTTGGAAACGAGAAACTTAGCACCACAAAGTTATTGAGCATTGCTCCGGTGATATTCCCCTAAAAATAAATAAGATAAGATAATGAGGAAAAAAAATAAACAGAAAAAGTAATGCAGAAATTATTTTAAATGGACAAGATGATTTTTTATACTTTTTTTAGAAGATGTGTATTTTAGTGAAATTGCATCATTTATACACAGCTAAATATTAATTAGCAAATTTGCAATAGCGGCATCATTTAAGTTACATCTCATATTGTGAATATGCAAAATATTGTCAAAATGCAAATTTGCTAATTTATATTTAGCTGTGTATAAATGATGCAATTGCACTAAAATACACATCGTCTAATCTCTTTTGCAGCTTGAGGCTTTAAGCCCTAATGCATTAGAGACTTTTTTTAGAAATAAAAGTAAAGGCTTTTAGATCCACCACCCAGCTTGATCAACATTGTCTCACTGCTTTAATGGCCATATAAATGTTTCTTGCAACTATCAGAACACTTTCAAATGCATGACGTCAATGCAAAAAAAAAAAAAAGTCACTTGAGCAGAAATACAGGTCAATTTATCCAGCAAACTTAAGACAGGAGAAAGGCCAATTTTCACAGTTTTTCGGTTTTCTGTACAATACACAAACCTATATGGTATCTTTAGCCAATTGTACTCTTGAATATTGTAATGGAAATTGCACTCTTGAATATTGTAAGTGGACATTGTGAAAGAAGAATTCTTCATAGCTGTGCATGGATACATTTAATATAATACACATGAATGCCTGTTTTACTTACTAAAACATCAACAGCTATACAGTATACAAAGGGTACTAGGAAAGTTTTGCAATATGACGCAACAATGAATCACAGGAAGCTGCTTGTTGCTGCATGTTGAGACATGTTCATACGTGCATCGTAGCCGCCGCGCCAAGTCGATGGGCTCAGTTATTCATTAGTAGTGAGAGTGTAAAGTGCTTGCGATGGCATCGTGGTCACGAAATGAGATAAGGACAGTTTTGCGGTATAATTTCGTGCGTGGTTTAACCATAGACCAGTGCTTAGAAGAAATGACTCTTGCACTAGATGATGATTGTCCACATCGTACAACGATATTCAGGTGGTATAGAGAATTTCAAAGGGGAAATTTCACTCTGGAGGATTCGGAGAGGCCGGGAAGGCCACGAACGTCAGTTACGGAGGAAAACGTTACTGCTGTGAGGAAAATGCTTGACGAAAACAGGCGAGTGACCTACCAACAGATAGAGGATACTTTGGGCCTAAATGCACCAGCAATTCGTTCGATTCTGCAAGATCATTTGCACGTGAAGAAACTTTGTTCTCTCTGGGTGCCGCATCAACTGACTGAAGAGCAGATGACACGACGTGTGACTTGATGCCGGGAGATGTTAAAAAAGTTTGATAAGGGACAATCTCGGTATGTGAACAACATCGTGACAGGTGACGAGACTTGGCTGTACTATTACGATCTGCCAACCAAGGCTCAAAACAAAGTTTGGGTCTTTGATGATGACGACACACCCGTAATTGTCAGAAAATCCCGATCTGTAAAGAAGAAAATGATAGCTGTATTTTTCAAATCGAGTGGAATTGTGGAACGTGTTGTTTTGGACACGCAGAAGACAGTCACAGCTAAGTGGTATACTGAACAATGCCTGCCTAAAGTCATTGGATCTATGAAGAACCTGCGGCCAAAGTCAAGAATGGACACCTGGTACCTCCATCACGATAATGCTGCAGCTCACCGCGCCAAAGCCTGCACCGAATATTTGACCACGACAGGACTGAAACTTCTCGAGCACCCTCCCTACAGACCAGACCTTGCTCCCTGCGACTTTGCACTGTTCCCACATGTGAAAATGAAGCTAAAAGGGAGGCGGTTTTCCAGTGATGAGGACCTTCTACGGACTTGGGACAACGAGTGTGCTTTACTCCCTAGTGAAACTTGGCAGAACTGGTTTAAAGATTGGTTTCGGAGGATGGAGAGGTGTATTGAATGTAGAGGAAATTACTTTGAAAAAATTAAATAAACAAAGCTGTATTGCAAAACTTTCCTAGTACCCTTTGTATAATTAGAAAGGCAAGAGTAACAAATACAGCCATAATAAACATCTGGGAAAGGCTTGCTGTGCAGGTTTTTTTATTTCCATGTAATGCAAATGATATGGGCCAGAGAGGTATGTTCCCTCACTTTAGAAAGCAGTAAAGATTTGACAATTTTAAAAATTAATAAAACTTAATATCAATAAAGAAGATTAATTTTAAAAGCAAATAAACGCATCGAATGACATCCCTCGCTTGCATTGTCAATAGCATCAGAAGTCTAAAAATATGAACCACCCTTTGACAATTTAGAAAAGGCTGCCCTCTCTGTTAACAATTATTAA
This sequence comes from Mastigoproctus giganteus, assembly GCF_048544385.1. Lineage (NCBI taxonomy): Eukaryota > Metazoa > Arthropoda > Arachnida > Uropygi > Thelyphonidae > Mastigoproctus > Mastigoproctus giganteus. The sequence continues at coordinate 183,338,929 of NC_143581.1, forward strand.
AAATCAGTAAGTCTACAAAGTACAAAAAAATGTCACAAAGTCACATAGGTTGATAGATGATGCACTGATCGTAGCACAACACTTCACTCTAAGTGTTCCTTAGAGTGAAGTGAAGTAAAAATAATGTACAATAAATAAATAACTGGTAAAATGTGGACTTTGCTTGGTGGCCAAGGCTTTCTATCATGAATAAGATTACAGGCAATTAAAAGTGTTGGTTGTTAAAAATATGTATAGATACAAAACTACCAATGGAGTTTTTGGAAGCGTTAAGTTAAATCTTGTTTAGTTTTAACATAATCATTGAATTCAGAGAACTAATTTATCAGTGCCGCTCAAAGAACAAATTTAAAAAATGTCTGATTTTGGATGTTCTTTACTTGTAATATCTCCATTAGCAGAGCTCAAAAAAAAACAAAAAAAAAAAACACCCAAGTTCATCATAGTACCCTTTGCTGATAGCTTAAATAGATTCAAGGCAGAACTTGACAAACATTTGGAACAAATGGATGGGTGAAATAAGGGTTTTTTTTTTTTTTTTGGTTGATGCTATATAAGCTTGCTTTCTTGCATCATGTGCCTTTGCTAATGCTGTAATTAAAACCCTGACCTTTCCCCTCAATGCTACCCATTTTAAGATATGATCACTTCTTCCCACTACTGATTCCTGAAGTGTCATATTTTTAATACTATTTTGAACCTTGGAGAGAATTAGGTCCTCTTGTGCTTTCTCTAAAGTGTTGCAATAAATATAGTAAACCCTCAATTTTATAGATTTCAAGCATCTCAATCTGTTTATGGATACGCTCACTATTATATCATTAAGTGCTCATCTGTACTCTGTTTCTTTACTATAACCTCACAATGTTATCATTATGGGCTCCTAAGAAAACTGATAAAAAGAAAAAGTGTGCATCTGAGTGATATGAAGAAATTAGAGCTGTTAAAAAGTGACTCTGGAGTGTCTCCTTCCTGCATCTCTGAGGAATAGGGCATGGAAGAAAAACAAATATGCCAGATGTAAAAAAGCAAGGCGAAGCCTGAGGAATTTTTAAGGAGTCTGATTCTGAAGATTCCTCCCTATTTCAACTTCAGCTTCTTAGATATGACTCTGAATAAAGATCTGCCAGACATAACTGTACAATTATGTTAAATTAACTTTTTCTAACTTAGCAGAGGATAATTTACCAGAAACAAAATAAAGTTATTGTGTTATTTTATTTCAATGTTTCTAATACATACCTATATAGAGTAAATGTTTAAATTTCCAATTGTGTGGGATATAAAGTCTTAAAAAAAAAAAAAAAAAAAAAATCATTTTCATTTAACAGATGTTTGGCAATTACTAATATACCCTTCCTCTTATTAGTCTGTAAAATCAAGGGTTTATATATCAGTCAAATTAGATGAGTCATGAAACTACTACCCTTATGTATACTGCATGTCCACAATATCCAATCTATGAGAGAAATTAAAATCATCCACAACGAATTAGTCACTTTGTCTGTTTACTGTGAGAGTTGAATGGTTTTTCTTGAAAAAAAATCTTGCTACCCTCATGTAAGACCAACTAATTCAGCCGCAATGTGCCAAAAGATCATAAAAATCTTCCTGTCACAACACGACATGAATGTGATAAGAAGAATTTTTATTGAAAAGTAAATTCTTAAATCAGTAGTACTGTGAGCTCTTATTATTTTAAAAATAATACAATCGAATCTTATTAATACAAAGTTCAAAGGAACCTAAATTTTAAATTTTTGTAAGAACGAGTTTGTAGTACTGAGGTCCCCCAAAAGGATCAAAATTTTACAGTTTTTTTTGGTACATACTATATATCTAAGAATAATAATAAATAATAATATCAAAAATAAATGAAAAAATAAATTAATTTAAATTAATAAAATAAAATAATAAAAATAATAAAAACAAAAGCCTTGTCTAACAATACAGTAATAGGAATAACACATTTTTTAAAGATTTTACTATTTGTAAGATAAACTAACAGAAAAGCAATTAATGGAACTGAAAATATTGTAGTATATATTTTGATATATACAATATTTTAGTATCACAATAAAAAGAATTACAATCTTAATATAAAAGGAGACATACAAACCATTAATATTTTAATAAATTCATCGTCATGATCTGTCATTATTCCACAGGTTGATATATGAAGCCTTGCCACCATGCCTGCTCTCAGTCATTGATTTCACTCTAGTTTCCTCCCTTCTTAATGACATCGGTCTTTATCATGTCCTGCCACTCATTCTTGGTCTCCCCCTTGGTCTTTTGTCCCTTAATTATAAATCAAACATTCTTCTTGACAAATGCCTCTCATTCATCCTCTTGACATGTCCAAACCATTTCAAACAGGACCTTTCAATCCTATTCTGGAGTTTTTCAACCTGAATTCTCTCCCTAATCACATCATTCCTGATTTTGTCGCATCTCGTCTTTCCAGCTATGCTCCTCACAAATCTCATTTCTGCCCCCTGCATTCTGCTTTCATCCTATTTCCTCATAGTCCAAGTTTCAGATGCATATGTCACAATTGGTATGTAATAGGTCTGATATATAGCCTTCTTGCACTTCAGTGGTACGTTCCTGTTCCAGATCAGATCTCTTGTATTTAATAAATTAATCTAATTTAAAGAAAGAATCCATCTGCACAGTTTTGTCCTATATGCATTTTTAACTACAGCACAGACATTATCAAATGCAATAGTTGTTTCTTTATCAACGTTACTGCAGGCTAACACATTCTCTATTATGCTAAATGCATTTTGGGCATCCTTTTTAGATGGCAGTGTGTGTGTGTGTGCGTGCGCACGCTTCTTCACGTTTGCTGTCACTGTTAACAAAAACATCATTTTGCTTGGTGCTCTTCTGGTAGCAACTTCATCATCCACCTTCACAAAACTCTTCAAATTCACCAACAAAATCCATATGCTCCTTCAAATTCCCCCATTCCTCAATGTTGCTGCCACATTCATCTGTTGGACCATGTTTTTCAATGATATTCTCTCCAAAGTCACTCATTCTGAAGTACTTGATTATTACACTCTAGGATAGCACTCAGGATAGCATCCAAGATATTCCAATTTGGCTGAAAATTGTTCCCTCCTATGTTGAGGATCAAGTACCCTATCAGGTGGGATATATATGCTCTCTTGAGGTTAAAAATAATGCCTTGATCCAGTGGCTGCATAAAACTAGTGATATTGGGAGGTAAAAACAACAGGTGTATATTTGTCAACTACGTGTTCGGCAGAATGTGCTGTACAACGGTCTAGAATCATCAAAATGTTCCTTTTTTCTGAAGCCATTCTTCTGTCCTCTTTTGATAACCAAGACTGAAAAATGTTCACCGTAAGCTAACCACTTCTATAGGCCTCATAATCACAGGGAAGATGGTTAACATCTTTAAAACATCTTGGCTTGGAAAACTTACCAATCACAAGTGGGTGAAGTTTTGTACTGCTATCTGAATTGCAGCATAACAGAACAGTGAGTCTTTGTTTACTTAATTTTAAACCATGAAAAGACTTTCCTCGAATAGCAAATGCTTTGTTTGGCAGCAAATTATAAAATAAACCTGTCTCATCGAGATTTAAAAGTATCCTTTGTCTCATATTTTTTATACAATGGACTGTATAGAACACAACCAGTCTGTAGCCTTTTATTTGTCGACTAATCCAGATTCGCTGCAAACATTTTGTGAAACCTAGTTATTCCTGTCTTTAAATCTTTGGAGCCAGCCAGTGCTGCATTTGAAGTTACCAATTCCATGTTGCTCAGCTAGATAATTTCCCTTTTCTTGCAAAATTAGTTCTGATATTGGCAATTTAGATAAAAGCATTTGTTGTTACCACTCAAAGTTTTGTTTCAAGCTCCTCGTGTTTTGCACCACAAATTAGTTTCCTGTTGTTTTTCTTTTTTATCACTGTTCCAGTGTCATGCACTTCTTCAAGTTTTTTTCAGTATTGTAAATAAAGTAGGTAAAGTGATGTATTTCTTTGCAATACCCATTTTGCTTATTTCCATTATATCAGCCTCTTGTATAATTTCGGTTTAATTCCATCTGTTTATGTTTTGTCGCCAAAACACTGCTAGATGAGATTTAATATAAACAAACTTTAAATTAATTTAAAGACACAAGTTCCAAAAAAGACATCAGCTCAGATAAAATGGCACAAAAAATGGATTATGCAGTACTGTAGCAAAAGACTATTTGAACTGGAGTAACAATTGCAACTGACCTTAATCCTGTGGAGAGCAAGGGAGTGTAGGTAAACAACTTAGAAAAACTGTTTATATTCTTTTGTTAATTTAACAGCTCATCCTTCACAACAATATTTTTCAGAGTGCACTTATGTTGTAACAACCATAAACTGGTTTTGTTTATACAAAAGCAAATTCTAACAAGTCAGTGCCATCCTTTGGAAAGAAGGGAACCAGGTGGCCAGAGGCAATAACATGGGTAATAAATGGACAACTTTGCCAAGATTTGTGGTGCCTCTGTAGCCAGGTGGGCAGGAGCAGCAGTGCGTAGCACACGCTTCTTGATTAGACTGGGGTTTGAGCCCGTGACCACCAAATACGGAGGATGTGGAAAGGTCAGGGAATGACCACCGCATATCCCTGGAGCAATATGGCCTTAGTTGCTAATGCTCCTAAAAACCAAATAACAAACAACAAACAAACATTATTATTTTGTATTAAACATTCAAAATAATAATATTTATTTCTCACAGGGTGAAAACAAACTTTGTAATACATATTAAACAAATTTTGTAATAAACAAATATATTTACATAGAAAAGCCTATCCTTTTGCAGGGAAATGGTATACGTTTCATATAAACGAGTACTTTGTATAAACCAAGTTTGCATTAACAAGGTTTTACTGTAATAAAGGAACCCCCAGAACTACTGATTATCAAACAATGTGAAATAACAGCCAGTTTTCCTGATATGTTTCAGCACTTTCATCATTAGGTATGTTAGCATATATGCATAAAGCACCTATTGCCAAGAAATAAACTATTTATATACAGTGGTGGACAAAAAATCTGCATCACTTTAAAAAAAAGTAACATTTTAGTGAAACATATAAGATATTGTTTGATTATAGTCAATTTGTTTGTCGCAAAGCAAAGGTATTGTGTCACATAATGCTTCTATTGCATCAGACAGTAACTGCAAGGTATTGCATCAGTTGTTTCTATAAATACGGTACTGGAAGGATATATATGCTCATTAGTATCCTGTTTTGCGGAGGTGTAAGCATTGCTCCATATGTTCAGTTGACATCAAGAAAAAAAAGTGTAGCTGTTGCTCTGTCCAAGGAAGGACTTTCTACACGTGCTATCACTGATAAAATAGGCTGCCACCAGTCAACAGTATCCCGGGTGCCGAAATTAAAGCTGTTGTTATTTCGTTTTTTTTTTAGGAGCATTAGCAACCAAGGCCATATTGCTCCGGGATATGCGGTGGTCATTCCTTGACCTTTCCGCATCCTCCATATTTGGTGGTGACTGGCTCGAACCTCGGTCTAATCAAGAAGCGTGTGCTACGCACTGCTGCTCCTTTCCACCTGGCTACGGCGGCGCCTTAAATTTAAGCGCGAAACCAGCTATGTGAAGAGGATCTGGATCATGCTGTAAGACAGTGACTACACCTTCCCAAGATCGATATTTGAAATGGCTATGCCTTTGTAACATGAAATGGCTTTGCCTTTGACATCTTGACTGTCATCGGTGAAGACAGGATATTAGAGCTGGAAAAGGAATTAGAAAATGTGAATTGGAATATCATCGGTTTGGCTGAAACAAGAAGAAGAAATGAATCACTTATAAGTTTATCAAGTGGAAATCTGCTGTACACCAATGGAAACAGTGAAAGGAGTGAAGGTGGAATTGGGTTTCTGGTCCATAAAGATTTTAAAAAAAACATTTTGGAATTCAAAAGTACATCACCAAGAGTGTCAAGACTAATACTCAAGATTTCTAAGAGGTACAAGCTAAAGATTATAATGATTTATGCACCAACATCGAGCCATGATGATGAAGAGGTTGAAGAAATGTACACAGAAATTGAGTCTTCTAGATGAGCAGAAAACCCACTATATTATTATTATGGGAGACTTCAATGCTAAGGTTGGAAAAAGACAAAACAGTGTAGAAAGGGGAACTATAGGAAATTTTGGAATTGGTGAAAGAAATGAAAGGGGTGAAAGACTTGTGGAATTTGCAGAATCTCAAGGACTGTCAGTAATGAACACTTTTTTCAAGAAAAGCGTGAACAGAAAGTGGACATGGAAGAGTCCAAATGGATTAACTACTAATGAAATCGACTTCATCCTCACTAACAGAAGATATATTGTGAATGATGTTACCGTCCTGAATAAGGAAAATGTTGGAAGTGATCACAGAATGATAAGATGTACACTTGATATAGATGTAGGAAAGGAAAGGAAAAAACTGACCCGAGGAAATAATACAAAGGTCTTTGAGATAACAGAAGAGGAGAAAAAGCAGTATGTACTGGAACTTAAGAACAAGTTTGAGCTTCTCCAGACTGCTGAGGACCAAGATATCGACGAGGAATATTACAACTTTTTGAAAGTGATAAAGCCCAAGAAACCTATAGGAAAAAAGAAATCCAAAGAAGAAAAAATTAGTCAAGAAACACTTGTTATGATGAACCGAAGACGACAAATGAAAAGCAAGAAAAACACTGACAGGGAGAAAATTGAGTATACTGAGTTATGCAAAGCCATTAGAAAGAGACTCAGAGAGGACATAAGAAGATTTAACACAAGAAAAGTAGAACAAGCATTAAGGGAAAACAAAGGATTTAAATCAGCAGCCATGAGCAGTAATACAGTAAGGCAAATGATACTGAAACTGAAGAATAGCGATGGTGTACTTATAAACAGCAGAGAAGGCATAATTCAAATAGCAGAAGACTACTATAGAGAATTATACAAGGAGCAGGGGAATGATGCCAGCAGTGGAGAAGATGGATTGCAAAGTAGCAACACATACGACATACCCAATATTCTTCCTGATGAGGTAGAACATGCATTGAAGAAAATGAAGAATCAGAAAGCCCCGGGGGAAGATGAAGTTATTGTAGAGTTGATAAAATTGGGAGGAAGAGACATAACACAAAAACTGGCAAGGCTCTTCACAAAATGTATTAGAAAAGGTGTGATGCCCAAGCAGTGGAATAATGCGATCATAGTTTTGCTGCATAAGAAAGGAGATAAATCAGAAATTGGAAATTATAGACCAATTAGCTTGTTATCCCACATCTACAAGTTGTTCACAAGGGTCATTACTAACAGATTAGAAAGAATACTTGATGAGAATCAACCGAAAGAGCAAGCTGGCTTTAGGACAGGATTCTCAACTATGGATCACCACCTTCACGTAATGTCACAGCTAATGGAGAAAGCAAATGAATATAAAACACCATTATGCCTGGCATTTTTGGATTATGAAAAGGCATCTGACTCCATACAGCATAAGGCAATGTTTCAGGCACTGGAAAGACAAGGCATAGATACCCCATATATAATGATTTTGAAGAAAATATATAAGAATGCTACCTCCTTTATTAGACTAGACAAAGACAGTAGCAAATTTAAAATCAAGAAAGGAGTTCGACAAGGAGACATAATATCTCCGAAGCTGTTTACTGCTGCCCTTGAGGAAGCTTTCAGAAGATTAGACTGGTCGCAGAAAGGAGTCAATGTGAACGGAGAGTACTTAAACCATTTACGATTTGCAGATGACATTGTGGTCATAAGCCATGATCCCAAAGAATTAGAGGAAAATCTTAATCAGTTATGAACAGCTAGTAAGGATTTTGGACTAAAGATGAATATAGCTAAAACAAAAGTAATGATGAACAAGTATGCCACAGAAAGGGAAATAATGATTGAAGGAGCAGTAATTGAAAAGGTGGAGTCATACTTATCTGGGACAAGTTATTGGCTGTAATAATGATAAATGGCTGGAAGTCAAGAGAGAATAAATTTTGGATGGATAGCATTCAGGAAATATAGTCACATACTGAAGAGCAATATCCCAGTTTGTCTGAAACGTAAAATAACGAACCAATGTATACTCCCCACCATGACTTATGGAAGTGAAACTTGGGCACTCACCAAAAGAATGGAAGAGAAGCTGAGAACTACACAGCGAAGAATGGAACGAATCATATTGGGAATCAGACTGTTAGATAAGAAGAGAAACACATGGATTAGGCAACAAACTCAAGTAAAGGACATAAGACAAAACTAAAGAACTAAAATGGTCTTGGGCAGGACACATAGCTCGAAGACATGATGACAGATGGACTAAGAAAATAACAGAATGGTACCCAAGAGGAGCTAGAAGAAAACCTGGAAGACAAAGGCAGAGATGGATAGATGAAATTCATGAGTTTTTGGGTAGTAAATGGATGGCCAGTGGTTAAAACAGAAGGAACTGGAAAGTTGCTGGAGAGGCCTTCATCCTGCAGTGGATTGAAAATGGCTGATGATGCCTTTGTAATTGCCATGTTAGTGCTCCTGATTTAAAATTGGACTTTGAGATGGCCTCTGGTGTTGAAACAAGTGCATGAACTATCCAAAGATGGCTTTCGGAATACTGTCTGCATGCCTATCAGCCCAAGAAGAAGCCTTTGTTGATCCAACAAATGAGGAAGGTGCGACTTGCTTGGGCTAAAATGCATGTTTCATGGACAAAAGAGCAATGGGACACCATCATCTTTTCTGACGAATCGAAATTCAACCTGCATGGCTCAGGTGGGAAGCAAAATATCAGAAGGTGAAAATCAGAGGCATACCATCTTGACTGCATAACACCGACCATAAAGTTTCCCACCGATCAGATGGCCTGAGAATGCATAACAAGCAAAGGGGTGGGGTGAATTAAGTTTATTAAAAGGGACAGTGAATGCAGAAACCTACACTGCTATCTTGAAGGAGTGCCTGAAACCTGTTATTAGGGATCAACCACACAGACGTCCAAAACTGCATTTTTCAACAGGACTCAGCACCTTGCCACACAGCAAAATTGGTAAGTTTTATGCTATTTAGATTTAACAACGAGTTTGTCTTCTTGTCTCACAAGGCTTAAAACATATTTACACCAATGCTTTCCCCCCTTAAGGTGCAGTCATACCTCAGAAATGCTGGCATTACAGTGTTGGACTGGCCTGGTAACAGTCCAGATTTGAACCCTATTGAAAACTGCTGGTACATAAAGTTGTCTAAAATTGCTCAGAAGAAGCCAACAATTAAAATTCAGCTGCAGGAGAGTATTGTAAGGGTGTGGTACCACAAAATTGGGCAACCATATATCCAGAAGTTGATTAACTCTATGTCTGATAGGTGCAAGGCTGTAATTGCAGCCCGAGGAGGAACAACAAAATATTGAGGACTTATTTTGCTGATTTACAGTACATAATACTATTATGTTAACTTGTCATTTCAGTTTGTACATGTAAATGCAATAAAATGTATGTTTGGTTGTCATGATTGCTATTTGCATGATTTCTCATATTTCCATTAATTATGCATTTTATCCTTTGGGAAGATATTTATGGCAATTAGGTATATCAGGTGGAGTGTTTTTATTAGATTTCATTCACAGGGATATATATCCCATCTAACAAATGCATTTTGAATATTTCTGCAACCCACAATGCAGCACAAAACACATTATTTACAAAATTCACAAGTGATGCACTTTTACTGTCTGCCACTGTACCTTGTATACCACGATAAATAATTTTAATAAACGGGCATTATGTTACAAATCCTTCACTGGGTTCTTGTTTGTACAAATATGTTATTTGAACTGTTTCATTTATTAAATCACAGAACCTGAAATATGTTGCATTTCATGCACTATTGGTTATAAAGTATTACAAAACATGAAATGAATATTACTTTAAGAGGTAGGTGCAGTGAACACATTTGCTTTTTATAACATTAATTAACTGATTGGTTAATTAGTAACAAGGTAATTAGTTATTTACTTTTCACTTCTATTAATCACAGAAGAAATAAAAAAAAAAAAAAAAAAATTACCCTTGTTCTTAATGTTATCATAATGTTAATGTTAAAATAACTCAGCAATGGATGCTCATTCCCTTGTATGGAACCACAAAGCATCCTCCATCAAGCAGTTTTGGAGCAGCCTGAAAATAGACCATATGACTTTGCCAACCATGTTTATTTGTTATTTTAGTGTTATTCTTGTAACTTCTTTTTTTTCTTCCTTTTCCATCTCAGATACATCAGTCCACACTGTAGAAGGTAATGTCATCACATATTACCAAGGTATATATGCTGTTCAATTTCTGCAAAATGTATTCATCATTGTATTCTAATGTAATACAGTTTCTGCACTGTCAAGCAGCTGCCCATTTCTTTCCAAGATAATGAAAGCCTGATTGTGATCCTGGGGTAAAATACATGGATACAAATACACACACATTGCAAGATTGAGCTTGTAGGCTTCCAGAAAAAGTGCACACCTCTTTGCTAACTGTGCCGCTAGTATATTGGCTGCCAATATACTAGCGACGACTAGTTTACATCTATGTAACTGCCAAAACCAGTTACAAAGATGTGAACTCCTCTGGCTACCTTGGAGCTGTACTGGAGTATAAGAAGAAATTTAAAATTTTTAATATGTTCTTTTCTTGCTAGAGTATGATTGCACCTACAATATATTCTACAGCGAATACAGAATAAAATACTAACTTTAGCATACTTTGTGATTTCACTCATTGCTTGAACAGGATAAAGGGCAGATATACACAATTGTTGTAAGTGATTTCTAAGTGTTTCAGGGATGTTACTTCTTGGAAGAATTTCCATATAAAAATAATGTGAGGAAAATTAGACAATGAGGAAAAAATGCTGACAAAAATTCTTTAATTCAAGGAATGTACAGCACTTTATAAAAAAAGAACTTGGAATTAAATTATACTGAATTAAATTATTTGAAAAAAATCATTATTTGAATTAAGTAATTATCCAGAAATGATATTATTTACCTTGGCTTAGCAACACTGGAACAACTGCCATAAATTAGCAAATACCTAACAAGTACAAGGTCATTATTTTGTACAAGATAATATTTTTCTGGAATCTTGCCTGCAAGACTGTCTGAAGAAAAAGAACGATTGCCATCTGTGAAATAGAAAAATAATGGATTTTGTGCAGCTTAACAGAAGTCCAAAACTGCAATAGAAAAATTTCAAAGGCAAAATTTTGTTCTTTAGTTCCTTTTTTTTTGTTACTTCACTGTTTTTATTAATTGTAAAATAGAACATAGTATCAAGTAGTGGTAAATGATGCAAAAAGCAAGCTTATAAAGACTCAGCCAAAAAAAAAATAAAAAGCACCTTCCCACATCACCTGTCCATCCCCTCCAATAGTTTGTCTAGTTCTTCCTTGAATTTATTCAAAATACCCACTTCCACAACAACAGATGAAAGTTTGTTCCAACAATCAACCACCTGCTGGCAGAAGGCAAACTCTATGCATCTATCCTATAACCATTTTTCTCAATTTGAATTTATTAAGTGTGTAATCTGAGCAAGAGGAAGAATGTCATCAGCATTGAGCTTGCTCAATTCATTAAAAGCTTTGGATCCAATCAGATCACCTTGCATGTGCCTAGTCTCCAGACTCTGAAATTTGTAGAACTGAAGTCTTCCCTGGTAAGACTACCCTTTTGTTCCCCTCATCAATCTCATTGTCCTTCCTAAAATGAGGCCACCAGACCTGTATTCAGTACTCAAGATGTGGCCTAACCATTGCCTTGTAGGATAAGCACTTCCTTATCTTTGCTAGCAAAATTCCTGTATATTATTGGCAAAATCCCACAAACTGTCCTGGCAGCCTATCTGGACTGCTCAGATACCTTTATATCTGACTGCACAATTTCCAGTCTTTTTCATTTTCAGCTACCATCAGTGTATAACCTGTAAGCTTTACTTCTGTGTCAGGGAAAATAATGAAGTCGGTGGTTAAATAAATAATGCATGGTCATCGTGACAGATTTTAAGGGCAAAATCTATTCCTGTGATAAATGACATTAATCAGAGTATGCCACTACAAGAATATCTAGTTTAACCAAGCAGATGAGTAAAAAATAGCAAATTAGGTTTAATACTGATAAATGCAAGGTACTGCATTTGGGTAGCAAAATCCCAAAATAATATACTGTTTTAGTTGTAACAAACTCAACACAGTGGAGATGAAAAAAGTCTAGGAGTAATTGTGTAGACTGGCATGGAACTGTCTGAGCAGTATAGACTGGCTGGTAGAATAGCTCATGGGGTTCTGTCAATGACAAAGTTACTTTGCCAGCAGGCACAGAAAAAGTTATTATTCCATTATTTTAAATCAGTGATTAGCGCACATCATAAATATTGCATACAGGTTTGGATCCCTCATTTTAGGGAGGACATAAGTCTGTTGAAAACGGCATTAAAGGGTAATGAGGTTAGCTTGGGACACAAAAGCATATTCTCACCAAGGAAGACTCGGGTTCCGTAAATTTGCATCTAGAAACTAGTCATCAGTATTATAATCTAATTGAACTGTTTAAGGCTTCAGAAGAAAAGTAAAATAAATGCTGATGGCATCTTTGCTCTTTCTCAGATTAACCATACAGTGACGGGAACCTCTAGGCTTTTGCTGCACCATCCAAAAAAATAAAATAAAATAAAATAAAATTAATTAATTAATTAATTTAAAAAATAATCAAATAAAATAAATTTGACACCATTATTTAAATAACTATCAAAATGACCTTTAAATTCCCCAAAGGCTGTCAGCCTCAACCACCCCTGGAGACAACTTATCCCAGCAATTAACAACTGCTAGTTAAATGAAAACTTCCTATGACCAAAACAATCTCTTTCCTTGTAATTTGAATTTATGATCTCTAGTTCTGGAATCATTTAAAACAGTGAAAATTTCACCTCATTCATTTTACTTTCCACTTTCAGATCCCTATAGACTTTAATCAAGTTTCCTCTAAGATGTTTATTTTTTCAAAGCTCTGTAGCCCACATACTGAAGTCTTCACTCATATGCATGCCTTTTTTCTCATCTCACCAGGTGCACTGCCTATCCTGGACCCTTTCAAGAAGTTTAATGTCTTTTTTTGGTGCAGTCTCCATACTTAAACTCGGTATTCTAAGTAGGGTCTTACAATTGCCTTATACAGTGGGATTATGACCTCCCTATCGCCACAAGAAAATGTTCAATAAATCATTCAGGACACTAAGAGCCTTTCTTGCCACCTGCCTACACTGGTCAGAGAACTTCATACCCAACTATATTTTAACTCCCAAATCTTAATGTACTGTTTTTAGTTTAACTCCACCAAGTGTGTATTGTTTTGGGGTTGTATATACTACTTACTGCAAATTGCAACATTCTGAGATTAGACCCCTATTTTAAGTGATCTGATTGAGGTGTTTAAGGCTTTGAATGGATTGAGTAAGCTCAATGCTGATGGCATTATTTCTCTTGCTCAGAGTATACACATGAAGGAGAATAAATTAAAATTGAGTGAGGATGGTTGCATGATAGATGTGCAGAGGTTTGCCCTCAGCTAGCAGATGGTTGATTGTTGGCATAAACTTCTATCTGGTGTTGTGGAAGTGGGCAGTTTGAACAAATTAAAGGAAGAGATTTTTTTTTTTTTTTTTTTGGCTGATGCTTTATAAGCTTACTTTCTTGTATCATATGCCACTACTACTACTAATAATAAAATAATAAAAATATTAAGATTAAAGAGGAAATTCATTTTTAGCAACATTATACAATTAAGTTTATTTACCTCTTGAATGACACTTGACTGCTGGATGATCAATTATTTCACACACAGCTATACAACTGATTCTTGAACCAAGCAAACTTTGTTCCCAGCCTATACCTGTTGGACTGTAGTTCAAGGATATACTTAGTTCACTAGATAAATATGTTCCTGAGCCAAAAAGGGCATTCTGAAACATTGCACAAAAAAATCCAAGTATAAATTTAAAATTTTAAGTTTCCATTTACCTTTCTTTTTTTTAGACTAAGTTCATCAGATAAAAAAAAAAAAAAAAAAAAAAAGTTATTTTATGCCAATAGCTCCAATTTTTATTACTTCTGGTAAATAAAAACTATACACAAAAACAAATTCTGGAAAGAAATACCCAAATATCCAATTAAAAAAAATAATAATAAATAAATTTGATTATCTCTTTTCTACAACATAAAAAAGTAAAAAAGTAAAGTGCAGCCATTATCAACCCACTGCAGGATGGAAGCCTCCTCAACAATTCATGCTGAGGGAAATGGACCATAATCTGCCACGCTGGTCCAGTGCGGGTTGGCAGATCGACCGTATTCAGCAGTCAGGGGCTTGAACCCAAAGCCCCTGACTGCTGAAGAGCGTGTGCTACTGCACTCCCGCTCCTGCCCACTCGGCTACCAGTAATTCTTGAATATGTTCATTGCTATAATATGTCTTGCCATTTTTTTCAACTATAATAGACACAAAAGTTAAAAAGGCAAAATGTATTCACTTTAAAGTTCATGAGGATGGTCACATAACAATGTACCAATAATAGTTTATATTTTAGGTTATTTTAGGTATATAATTAGGTTGTTACAGAGTATACTTTCATGGAAGCTTTTCTTTAGTTACCCATGCGAAGCTGTTTAAGTAAATCATGTACAATGTGCTCTCTGATTTTTTAGAATCGGCATTTAAAAACAACAAAGCTTGAATTAAGTGTTGTTTCAAGCTTGGAAAAATCAAATTCAAAATTATTTGACACATTGCTAGAAATGTCTAAATGTCTATTTAGCCACTTCTAGCTAAAAAAAAAAAAAATTGCTGGTGATCTTCACCCTCCTTATCCTCTGATCTTGCTCATTTTTGTTTCCAAAGATGAACTGGAGCTCAAGAAAGGTGACTTTACAACGTCTTAAAAATTAGGAGCTACCCAATGTTATTACAAAAAAAAAAAAAAAAAAAAAAATTTCAAACATGCTTTCCAATGGTACAATTACTGGGCTCAGTGGATTAAATTCACAAGGGAGTACTCTAAAATATGCATGATGCAAAATGATTTAAGCTAAATAAATTTGTATTTAACTTGTCAACAGTTGTGAAATCTGTACAGGATATTGCCAATTTTGTAGCATATTTTCATTATACTTGAATTTTTAAGAGACAAACTATGTTGAAAAAAAAAAAAAAAAAAAAAAAAAAGCTTACAGAATAGTTTGAGTGGAAGAGGATATATATATATAAAAAAGTGACCAGCACAGATTAAATACATTTTTATAACTTTTGGATATCATCTAACAGAGTATACTATGAGCTTCATTTTTAAAATTTTTAACTCTAGTTGATGGGATATACAGTAAACAGTCCTTACCAAACTTCTTGCAAGGAAGGGGAGGGGAGATATATTATAACATAGCATGAAAATGTCATGCAATTAATAAATGACATCACATTTCTCAAATTGGTAAAAATCAATTGAATTGCTTCAATAAATGAAATAGCAAAGGTTGTGATGTTATACTTCACACACACAGGTGGCAAGGTGATCCAAGAATCATACATATAGATAACTGTAGATATGCACAGATTTGCAGTATTCATATAATATTAATTCAAAAACTTTATCAAAATTTAGCAAACGGCTAAATTCTAATTCTATGAAAAATTTTATGAAAATTTATATGAAAAACAGTTTTGATAAAACTGATGCAGTCTTTTGCTACAGCATCACACCAGGAAATACAATTTATTATAAACATTTATTTTTGCTATTACACAGGTTTATTAACTAATTACTTCAAATTCTTCCTTTACACCACATATGCTGTATATTGAATATACCTACTCGGGGATTAAGCCAAGTGTGTTGAATTTTCCAGGAGCCTGAATGAAAATTTTATACTACCAGAAAGTGCAAACAGGAAAGGTCACCTCACCCTCTACAGAAAGCAATACCTTATTTTCGATTTTTTTTTTTTTTTTCGGGACATTTATTGAAAAATTTTGTGCATGTTATCTTAGTAGCCTTCTTTATTATTTTCACTTTCATTAGTATTAGGTGGCAAATGATTCAAAACAACAAGCTAATACAGAATCAGCTCCCTCCCCAAAAAAAAAAAAAAAAAAATCCCATTTTACCTATCCATACTCTCCAATAGTTTGTCTAGTTCAACCTTGAATATATTTCAAACTACCAACTTCCACAACGACAAATGAAGCTTGTCCAGCAATCAACTGCCCATTTGCTAAAGGCAAACTTCTGCAACCACCCTTCCACAATTTGAATGTAGGTCCCCTCATGTGCATAGTCGGACAAGAAGAATCTCATCAGCATCGAGTTTGCTCAATCCATTCAAAGCATTAAACACCTCAATCAGATCACCTTGCCAGTGTGTAGTCTCCAGATGCCGCAATTTGCAGAACTGAAACCGTTATTGGTAAGACCACCCCTTTGTTCCCCTCACTAATCTTGTTGCCTATTCTGTACTTGTTCCAGCAGCTCTACATCCTTTCTAAAATTAGGCCACCAGACATGTACACAGTACTCAAGGTGTGGCCTGACTATCACTTTGTTATCCCTGATAGCAAAATTCCTGTATATCACTGACAAACCCCCATGGGCTGTCCTGGCAGCCAGTCTGCACTGCTGAAAGAACTTCATACCTGACTGCACAATTATCCCAGGTCCTTTACAATTTTCACTAATCTGAGGGTAGTACCACACAATTGATATTTTATTTTGGGATTACTGCTACCCATAAGCATTACCTTAAATTTGTCAGTGTTAAATTTCAATTGACACTTCTCAGCCCATCTGCCTATTTTTTTTAGATCTTGTAGGAGCATACCTTAGTTGCTGTCATTAACCACCCTGCCAACCTTTATATCATTTGCAAAATATTAAGCCTGATATACCTACTTCAATATCATTAATAAATATACAAAACAAAATGGGCCCAGCACTACACCCAAATTGCTTCACCCACAAAACTTTTGGCCCCTCGAATTCTAGCGCTATCCCTGCCGCGATCATTCCATGTGTGTGTGAGCTTTTTTTTTTTTTTTTTAAATTATTATTATTATTTTTTTTTTTTTTTTTTAGGTCCTAGCAACTGAAATCTCAGGAAATTAGGTGGCAGGACCTGCCAGAGTGACTATCTTAAACTACTAGTGCACCTGGTCTGCCTCCACGGGGTGAAGTGCAGACAATGTCGGGCCTCAGTAGGGGTCTGGCGGCTAAATGGCAGAGGAACAATGGTACATAACACTATGCATAAACAATACCCATATATTTTTAAATCTCTGGCCTTTAACAGTGTTCTGTATCACAAGACAATGTATACCACGCAGAGATGGGGGAACCCCTGGTGCAGTTTGACCCTAAACACACTTTACACTAAACCCTGTGAAACTTCACTAATAACATCAGACCATGAATAACCACTCTCTGTTACTCCCACTCAACTATCCCTTTACCCACAGTAACTTGCTCTCAATGCCACACAGCTCCAATTTATACAGCAGTCTTTGTGCAACAGTATTAAAAGTTTTCCTGAAATACAAGTATATAATATCGCAAAATTATTTATTGCATCCAATTCCATTGTCACTGCATTATAGTATCCAATAAAATTGGTAAGACAAGATCTCCCCTTCACAAACCCAAGCTGTGACTGAAATATAACTACACTACTATCTAGATCAGTGCTTCTCAAACTATCTGTGGTGAATGACAAGATCCTTTTATTTTCAATCTGTCGCACACTGATACTTTTGGAAAATACAATCACCACGGACTGGTAATGGAAGAATTGTCTCAAACCAGTAACATCCACAATGAATTTCCAATCCATCGCAGACCTGTAACAAACAGTTTGTGGACCACACTTTGCGTAGCACTGGTCTAGACAGTCCTGCATCACATCTATAACTAGAGACTTCATTATTTATCCTGGAACAGATGTTAAGCTAACAGGTCTATAATTGGGGATACATTCACACATCTCCAGTTCACAGGGACCTCTCCTGAATCCAAAGATGCTCTCATAATTATGGCTAAGGGTTTGATACTTCCTTTACTGCCTCCCTATATATAATTGGATAGCTCCCATCCACCATAGGTGCCTTTTTTATGACACAATTTCTCTTCCACTTTCATCTCAGTTATTACAAAATCGTTTAACCTTCCTGTTAGAGTTTGATAAACTTCTGGCATCCACTTCTCTGAAGAATTCCTCAGTTGTGGGTGAAGATACAAAATACCTATTTAGTTTTTCATCAACCTGAGCAGGATCATCAACAGTTAAACCATCGATATCAAGTGGATGACCAATGTGATTCGGCCCCTCCTTCTACTGTTAGTATAAGTAAAGAAGTCTTTGCTGCTTTTGCCAAATATTTCTCATAATCTGCCTTGACTTGCCTAACCTCCTTTGTGACTTCACTGTTAGCTAGTTCACATCTACCACAGGCCTCTGTATCACCTGATAATTTATATGCATCTCATGATTTCCATGTATGTCATTAGATCATCTGATAATCCATTTACATCTAAGCCCTGAACAGTATTTTTTGGTTGGTATGAAAAGCCTAGTAGCTTCTATGACTATTTCCCTGAAAGTTCTTAGTTTAGAATTTGTTGTTGCTAATGTCATTAATTGGTCACACTGTCTGACACCACTGTAGTCTTCTTTATGAAAGCAAAAACCCATTCCTTTATCCTTGATGGTAGTAACACCTTTAAAGCAAATTCCACATCAATACACTGTAATCACTGCTATCATGAAGATATTTCTTCATGATAGCAGTGATTACAGCAATTCTTCATGCATTAAGAACCTACAGGTTCTTAATGCATGAAGAATTGCTGCTGATAATCATATCAAGAGTACTGTTTCCTCTCATTGCTTCTCTAATTTGCTTATGTAGAAAACAGTCATCCAATAAATCCACAAAAGTCTTGCTGGTGTGTGTGTGTGTGTGACCAATCCACAAGTTCCACTCAATATCTGGAAATTAAAATCCCTTATAAGACATTCTAATTTATTGATGCACTCCATTTCTCAGTTTAGTTGTTTGTTACACTCAATTCCCTGTATAGTTGTTTGTTTCACAGTCATTAGGCTTATAACACACTCCTACTCTCATTTTGATTTTCCCAGTGCTGTCACACTATACTAACTCAACATTGCACTGGCTACCCTGTGGGATTAGGACTTTTAGGTTTAGACTACATGCACAGCCTTAGATTTAATATGCTCCTTAGATAAGAACAGTATTTTTTTTTTTTTTCTTAGATAAGAGTATAACTGCTCCCCACCTCCTGTTCTTTCTTATCCTTTCTATACCATATCCCATAAGGATGCCCTAGGGTTTAACTGACCTAATGGTTCCAACTGGGAGAGTACAGGTAGTCCTTGATTTATGCCAGGGTTAGGTTCCTGGGGGGAAGAGGTACAAATGGAATTGGTGCAAATGGAACCCTTTATATCATGGGGTCAATGGAAAATCACAGAGTTAGGTTCCGGGCACAAAAAAATTTACCTACCACTTTGCATCAATTGTTTTATTTTATCAGCATTCTTCATAATTGTAGTAATAATGAAGACAAATGGCAGATGTGTTACATGTGTGCAAAAGCATGGGTGGTGTGTTGCTTACTGGTTCATTCAAATGAAATGAAAATGTACACTTTGTGTTTCCCATATTCAAATTCTGCATCCTTTATGTCTGAATGGCACCAGGTCTCTGATATCCCCACAATGTCTGCATTTGATCAGTACTTCAAATTCAACAATTTTATTTACTAAGCTCATAGCATTGGTGTACATGCAAGTATATGGGGTTTGACAGTGCATAAGCAAGTATACATGCACCTGTTTATACTATTAGTTACCCTAACACAGCCCATGTATTTACTTATTTTATGATGACCAACAATAGGGCTTGAAATTGCCAACAACTTGCTTTCCAGAGTGCTGCACTTTCTGATAGAAGCAGTGCATGAATCACTTTCACCTCTGCTTGTAGCTCTTATTAATCTATTAACCTGTGTTTTCCACTCCCAAGCTATCTGGCTGGAGAGAAGATGAGGCTCACAGCTTTGGCCAGAACGATTTGCTACCATTTGGATAAACAGCAGGTTCCCCACTCTTAATCTGTTCAAAATCAAGTTTGGATTGATTAATAACTTTTATTTATTTTTTACAACTGTTGCAAGATATGGTGCAGGCAAAAAATGAAACTGGAGATTTAAATACATGTCATTTGTGTTATGCTAAATTCTTATCTTGAACAGCCCTTAACATATTTATTGGAAAACCAAGATTCAGATAATGGATCAGATTTTAAGGTAGAATGCAGAACTAAAGGATTTCAATCCCTCACAAATAATTTCACTGTTATGATCTGAGTAAGAACTGGGATCAGAATATTTCAAACAATAATCCAACCAAAAAAAGTAGAACTGAAATCATGCAAATTATCCCATTTTGCAATACCAAATGACACAAGGCAGTGAGTGAATGGCTATGACAGAGAGGCTCCATTGGAGAAGGCACCATCACCACATTCTGATCTGAGGTGACTGGATCACATTCTTTGAAGGGTTGTTTACAAGAAAAAGACCAAGAGCATTTGGTGTGTTGGTTGGTTGGGTTTTATTGGCACATTAGCAACTAAGGCTATAATGCGCCAAAACCATGTGATATATAAAAATTTAAATTTCACTGACCTAATTATTTAGGTCACCATGTCAAGATATAAAATAACAACGGTATAAAATGTAGAAAAGATAAATCAATAAAGAAATAACAATAACATGTAAATTTTAAATACAAGTAAAAACCTTTACTGATTTAAAATAGCTAAAAACAGCAGACACATTGTCCTTGTCGGATAAAATCTGACTGAGTGTATATGGCTCAGTCAGATGATTAAAAGCGGTAAAACGGATATTGCTAAAATTTGGACAGTCATTTAAAATGTGTCTAATTGATAAAATTGTGCCACAGGACTCACACATAGGAGGATCATCAACCCTCAGCAAAAACGAATGAGTCAAATGACTATGTCCTATGCGGGTCCAGGCAAGAACAACTTCCTCCTTATGATTCCTGCGCAGACTAGACTGCCACGGTTCAATTACAGGCTTTATATGATATAATTTATTTGTAGTCTGTCTATTCCACGAATCCTGCCATTGGGAGTGTATCTTCTGGTGTATTATTTGCCTGTAGTCTGTATAGGGGACTGACAGGCAGCGATTATTATTGGGAATTGCTGATTTGGCTGTGGTGTCAGCCAAATCATTTCCCCTAACCCCAATGTGGCTGGGAATCCAGCAGAAGCGGATATCATATTCACGTTCATGGAGAAAGTGAATCTTCTGCTGAATGCAAGACAGAACTGGATGATAATTATACAGTAATACCCCGACTTACGTGAACTTGATTACGCGGTTCTTGATTTTTTCGTTTGGCAACGCTGCCGCCCACTATCTTCAAGGTCGTTTTTCATATGTTATCGATATACAATGCGACGGCGGAGAATGAGAGCGAAAGATGAACAAAATTCACCTTTGCTGCTTTTATGTTTTTTATATTAGTGAAGGGGAAACACATTTCACCATAATAACGTAAAAACCAACACAATTCCAGCTATCGGTATAATCGCAAATGCAATTAGATCGAGTTTACTACCAGTTTATAACAGATTTCACTAGCAGAAACGCAACTGGATTTTTATTGTTTTATGGTAGTAACCCCCAGAAATGTGCTTTAGTAAAATGTGAAGTGTTAATAGCGTATATCTGCCTTTATGGTGTTGTTTATTCAGTTGCTATATGCGCGCAGCTTTGTTTATGCGTATCAAGCGTGCCTCCTCGTTTTGTAATTGCGCTTTATTCCCTAAAAATGAGTAAAATACTTAATTAAAAAGGTGTGAAAAGGAAGCGTCCTGGTGAAGACACTGCAGATTCAGAGAGAAAAAGAAAAGCAATTATCGATAAACAGAGGCGGACTGGGTCAAAAATTCTTACCCGGGAAAATTTATAGTGGCCTCATACTATGGTTTATGGCCAAAATCACAGTGGCCCACCGGGGTTTCCCCGGTAAGGCTTATGGCCAGTCTGCCTCTGTCGATAGAGAAAAAATATGAAATTGTGAAACACTTTGAGCGAAATGAAACACCGTGTGATATTGCACGTGCTACAGGCCTAAATGAAGCAACGGCGAAAAGCACATGACAGTTGCAAACTTGACAGGTTGAAAATTGAAAAGGGCTCAATTGTAAACGGCTTAAAAATTTTAGAAAACAGACTCCAACGAAGAACGCGTTATAGCTACAAAGCAAGGAATAAAAAAATTATTAGCTTGCTACGAAGAAATTCTGCGCGAAAAAAAGAACGCGCTGTGTTGTCAGACGAATTTGTTAGATTTTATGAAGCCATCGACATCGAAATAACTTTTTAATGTAAGTCATTTGTTTTTTTAATACATATTTTGTATTAATATGTATAAAGAACTGCAATTTTATTAATATTTTTCTTCTAAACTAGTGTTTTTGTTAGTCCTTGGTCCCAATTAAGCAAAATTTATATGTATTTATATGCAAAGTTGTACCCCGACTTACGCGATTTTCGTCGGACCCACCTATCGCGTAACTTCGGGGTATTACTGTATCTCACAGTTATTATCTCACGCTGAGAGAGTCGGAATATAAAATGAACTGTTGGTATTGGCATTTACTAATGTGATCCAAGGATAACTCTATAGAGTGCAGCTCTGCAGTAAATATGCTGCATTCAGAGGGAATCTGCTCTGATGTAGTGGTGTCTGTAAAGACAGTAGCAGATCCCACATATGATTCCGACTTCGAACCGTCTGCGTAAACTGGCTCGAAGTCAGAATGTCCAGCTCGGTGTGCTGAATAAAGCTGCAGATAGACAGATGGAGTGTCCGACTTTCCCCAATTTCTAAGGGACAAGTCACATGCTGGAACATGAGCATGCCAGGGTGGAAGGGGTTGCTTTGGTGTTTGGGCAACCTTGTCTACCTTGATAGTGAGTTCTTTGAATAGCTCTTGGAGACGAATACTAAAAGGACAATTGGCAGTCTTACAGGTGTTGTAAAAATTTCCCCATCGTGGTTCAAAAACAAATGGCCACGTAGGATGGTCTGGCAGGGATTTCAGTTTTAAAGCGTACATTAGAGACAACTGCTTACGTCGAAGTGATAACGGTGGTTCGTTTGCTTCGATGTATAAGCTCTGGACAGGAGATATTCGATATGCTCCAATAGCGATACGGAGAGCCTGATGATGGACAGGATCCAGCCAACGAAGTACACTGTCTCTGGCCGAATTGTATACCAGGGACCCATAATCTAGTCTGGATCGTACAAGCGCATGGTAAATGTGTAGTAGGGTGCATCGATCCGCACCCCAAGATGTAGAGGAGAGAGAGCGCAGAATATTCAGGCCTCTTGTGCACTTTGTGCAGAGTTGACGGATGTGATCCAGAAAGGTCAGCTTCTTATCAAATACGAGTCCCAAGAATTTCGTGTCCATGGCTACTGGAATAGCATTTTGTCCGAGTATTAATTCAGGTTCAGGATGAAGATTACACTTACGACAAAAGTGTACGCAAACTGTCTTTTCCAGTGAGAACCTGAAGCCATTAGCAAGTGCCCAGGAATTAAGGCGATCAATGGCTTTTTGCAGTTGTCTTTCAATAACCCTCATGTTGCATGACTGACAAAATATGCTAAAGTCATCAACATAGAGGGCACTGTTTACAGGTGGAGGAAGTTGTTCTGTGATGGAATTTACTTTGATGGCGAAAAGCATGACACTTAATACTGATCCTTGTGGTACTCCCTCCTCCTGACTGAAGGAACGAGAGAGTGAGGATCCCACACGAACTTGGAAAGATCGATTGGCTAAAAAGTTTTTTATATGGGGAGATGCCCTCTAAGACCAAAGCTATGCAAATCTTTTAAGATGCCAAATCTCCAAGTTGTGTCATATGCTTTCTCCATGTCAAAGAATACGGACACCAAATGTTCACGTTTTAGGAAAGCATCCCGGGTGGATGTTTCCAGTCTAATGAGATGGTCCAGAATGGAACAGTTCCTTCAGAAGCCGCACTGGATGTTGGAGAGAAGGTCATTTGATTCTAAGTACCATATTAAACGGGAATTAACCATTCTCTCCAGGATTTTGCACAGACAGCTAGTCAGAGCAATAGGACGATAATTAGTAGTGACTTTTGGATCCCTTACTGGCTTAGCAAAGGCAAGAACGATTGCCTTGCGCCAGGAATCCAGAAACTGCCCTTCAATAAAGTTTCTGTTATATAGAAGGAGCAGATAATCCATAGATTTTGGTGAAAGATGCTTAATCATTTCATAATGGATGCCATCTGGTCCAACAGCACTTGCTTTGGAAAGAATAAGAGCTCTTTTCAGTTCCTGTATAGTGAATAACCTGTTGTAGGGATAGACGCTCTTAGACTTAAAATTAAGTGCCTGTTTTTCAATTTTATGTTCCAGGACCAGGAACTCTGCTGAATACGAAGATGTTGCAGAGATGTTAGAGAATGTTTCCCCAAGAGAATTGGCTATTGCAGTTGGATCTGCAATAGTGCATCCATTATAATCTAGGATTGAAGAAGGGTGGGATGTATATTTCCCTTCATTTTCCAGATTTTATCCCAGACCAACTTAGTACTAGTTTGTTTGTTATTTGGTTTTTAGGAGCATTAGCAACTAAGGCAATATGCGGGAATATGCGGTGGTCATTCCCTGACCTTTCCGCATCCTCCGTATTTGGTGGTAACGGGCTCAAACCCCGGTCTAATCAAGAAGCGTGTGCTACGCACTGCTGCTTCTTCCCACCTGGCTACAGAGGCGCCTTAGTACTAGTGGACTGAGTAATTGATGAAGTAAAACAGATCCACGATTCCTTTTGACTCTGACGGCGGATGTAGCGTGCTTTGGCTCATGTGCATTTAAAGCTATAAGGTTGGTCTTGGTAGGATATCGGCGGAATATCCCCCACGCTTTGTTTTGAGCCTTTTTTGCTGTTGTGCATTGCGAATTCCACAAAGATTTGGGAAATGGTGGAAACTAGGCAGATGTTTTTGGAACAGCAGTCACAGCTGCTTGGACAATAATTTCTGTGATGTACGTTACTGCATCATTCATAGGCTCCTGACTGACGGTACTGAGGTCAAAATTTGCCTGATGTTGGAAGGCAGTCCAGTCAGGCTGATCAATCTTCCACCGTGGTAACCTGAAAGGAAGACACGGTCTCCCACTGTGTAATGAGGTTATTACAGGGAAGTGATCACTTCCGTATGGGTTCTCCTCCACTTCCCAAGTGAGTGAAGGGAGTAGAGAAGGGGAGCAGATATAGAGATCAATGGCAGAAAAAGTATGGGTAGGCATGTAGAAGGTGTTTGTTCCAGTATTTAGAAGGGAAAGGTCATTATCATTTAGCATACGCTCTATGACTCATCCCCTTCCATTGATGTTAGCACTATCCCACAGGGTGTTTTGTCCATTAAAATCCCCGAGAAGTAAGAAAGGGGGAGGCAACTGCGTTACAAGATCATCATGGTCTTCCTGGGAAATGTCAGTCCCAGGTGGCAAATAAATAAAACACACGGTTAATAAAAAGCCCACTGTAAGGCGAATTGCAACAGCCTCTAGCAAGGGCTGAACTAGCAAGTAACTAGCTGGTTGTAACTAGCAAGGGCTGAATTGGGGTCTGGTTGCCCACAAGGATAGCCACTCCTCCATGAGCAGACCATCCACAATTCTATCCTTATGAAAAATTGTGATGTTATGCATGGTGGGATCATCATTTGCCTTTAGATAAGTCTCCTGCAAGCAAAAGCAAACTGGCTCGTGCTTTTGCAGGAGGGTCTTGATGTCATCAGTATTTCGCCTGAATCCATGACAGTTCCATTGTAGGAATTGAGCCATTATTTTTGCTTGGTGGATCCATCAGGTGACTTCCGAGGTGCTGAGAGCTTACTTTTGTCAGTCTTGGATTTATCTTTTTTGGGGAAGAATGGACGCTGTCCCGTGTCCATTTCTTCCTCCACAAAGAGTTCCAAGACTGATTCATCCGGTACCTCCTTATTCTCTACATCCATGTTTCTGGTATCACGGGTGACTCTTCTGAACTTTTTGGCTTTTCTTTACCACTTGGCTTTGGTAGTGGTGGAGCACTAGAAGGTACGGATATAGGAGTGGCAGCTGATTGTGATTTTTTGATGGACTTTTGTGAACTCAATAAATAGCGTGCAATCGGAGTGAATGACTCTCTTGGTGGTATAGTCATCTCAGTTTGCGTACCAATAGTGCACTTGGCAGAAACCTTCTGGGCATATGAAGGTTTCCCACTATTTATTGGTTGGATACGTTTTCTGGCCTCTGGGTAGGAGATATTCAGCTCTGTTTTCAGTTTTTGGATTTCTGTTTCATCCTTCCACCGGTGGCATGCTCTAGAGTAGGCAGGGTGCTCTCCTTGGCAATTGACACAAATCGGTTTTGGAGCTGAACATTCCTTGTTCTCGTGGTGTTTAACACCACATCAAGCATAGGCAGGGTTACCACGACAAGATGTTTGTGAGTGGCTGTATTTTTGGCATCTAAAACACCACAGTGGATTTGGGATATAAATCCTCACTGGGCAGTTTAGATAGCCTGCCTTGATGGAACCTGGAGGCCGTGGGGTGTTAAACATGAGTATAAGAACTCAGGTAGGGACGAGATTCCCATCCTTCCGTATCGATATTCTCTTGACAGCTGTCACTCCTTGGTCTTTTAATTCAGAGCAGATCTCTTCTTCAGAAACATGAAGAAGGTCCCACTCTGATATAACACCTCTTGGAGAATTCAGAGTTTTGTGGGGGGTTACGGTGATAGGTATTCCTCCTATGGATGTAGAGTTCAAGATTTTTACAGCTTGTTTTGTGCTGGAAGCTTCAACCAAAAGGTCACCAGAACACAGTCGTTTAACAGATTTTGGTGAACCTGCCAACCCTTCTAATCCTTTCTGGATAAAGAAGGGTGACATCTTTCCAATTGACTGCTCTCCAGTGGAATGGAGAATGAGGAAAAGCGGTGTCACTGATGGTGGTGGTGTATCCTCAGTCCTGGCTCTTTTTGCAGAGGTGTTTTCTGCGTCATCATCTCGATTAGGTAGGGGCCTTGTTGGGGCCCCAGAAGAATTTGAATTTATTATACTCATAGGAGTAAAATAAAAATTTCCGATGCCCTAAGTACCTCACCCACCACGGAGCCCTACGAGGGGATGCCCACTCGTGAACTAGCAGGTACTGCGTACACGAATGGGATGACAAGTTAGCTTAGGAGCACCATACCCACGTTTCCAATAAGCCTTGATCCCGTCCCAGGACCAAAGGGAGGGAGACTTATTGGAACGCAGTTGACCCTAGCAGTAAGAACCACCCGCCGACTGATCCCAGTCGGGCCAGTCAGGGACCACCCATCTTGTCGAAGCAAGGGCCAAAGTGGTGTATTAAGGCTGGGCCCCTCAACCACCAGGATCCCCCTTTCCGAATTCTACGGGTCGCGGCGCACGGCTGCACACGCCGGATTCCAAAGATGTAACCCTGGAACCAAGGTATGGGCGTTAGATCCCAGTGATGCTAATCTGGAAGCCTAGCAGCATCACTGGGAGGTCCCCTCACCACGTACAGGCGCCCACGTCGAGGGGCATTTAGTGTGTGAATGGCATTCTGTAGTAGTTAAATGCCCAAGTTTTATAAAGTCATTAGTAATTATAAAAGTTTCTGCATTTCTACCGGCTAGGTCCACACAAATAGAAAATTGATTCCAGCTGGAGTTATGAACTAAAATCACCATGAATACTTTACTGTTAGGAAATTTAAATCTGAGAGAATAAAGTTAAAAAAAGAAAGTTCAAAAGACTGAAGAATAATAGAAGCAACAGATGAATTTGACAGAAAAAGATAAAGAGATATTAAACCAGAGGAGATTCCAGATTAAGAAGTTTCTGCCAAGAAATAGAAGACATATGCAAAAGTGCCACCTTTAAAGTGAAAGGAATTACAAAATGAAAATTTAGGACAAACATGGTCGAAACAAATAATAACTGGAATCTATCACAAAAAGTAAATGAGGCCTAGTACACTAGGTGGAAATAGAAATCATTAAGATAAGAAATGAACATATATTTGTGAAGTGAATAGGAAGTTTTTGGGAGGTTTAAATCTTATTTCAGATAAGTTTGTTTGTTCTGTTAATTTAACTACTCACTACAAATGAGGTAAAACTTTGCATTGAACACATATGAACTGAAGTTGTTGTATATGGCATCCACACAGCAAGAATATACAAGGCTCACTGACATAAGGGGACACAGTTTCAAACCTGAGGGGATACAGTTTCAAACTGAGGAAAGATAGTTGTAGAATAGATGTGTGGAAATTTGCCTTTAGCCAGCCGGTAGTTGATTGGTGGAACAGGCTTCCATCTTTTGTTGTGCAAGCTAATAGCCTAAATAAATTAAGGAAAGTGATACACAGACTAAAAGATTAATATTGGCCGCAGGCAGAGGCAAAAGTGATTCTTGCACTGCTTCTATTACAATGGGCAGCAGACTGGAAAGGAGGGTAATGGAGGTTTCCAGGACTGCTGGGAGTCATAGTGGAACAAGTAAATACATGGGCTGTGTTAGGGTGGCTAGAAACAGGAACAGGTACATGTATACTTGCATGTACACCTATGCTAGGAGTATAGTTAATAAATTTGATGAGCTTGAAGTGCTAGTAAAGACCTCAAAGGCAGATATTGTTGGAATATCAGATACGTGGTGGCACACAGATATAGGCAGTGCAGAGTTGAAATTTGGGGAGTACAATGTGTAGAGGCAGGATAGGAAGGGAGGAGGGGTTATGCTGTTAGTTGAGAAACACAAAATCTAAGTAAGTGCATCCAATTGATGTTGGTGGACAATGCACTGTTGTGAAATAAGCACTAAGAAATGAAAAATAAGAGTAGGTGTGTGTTATAGGCCTAATGAATCTGATGAGTATAATGAGCAATTGTGCAGAGAAATAGAGTGGGCCAGTAAATCAGAATGTTTTATAATGGGAGATTTTAACTTTCCAGATATTGACTGTAACTTGTGGGTTGGTCACTCGTACACTAGCAAGACTTTTGTGGATTTATTGGATGACTGTTTTCTACAGCAACATGTTAGAGAGGCAACTAGAGGGAGTAATACTCTTGATCTGATTATCAGTAGTGATTCTATATGCATTAAGAATCTGCAGATAAAGGAACAACTGGGCGACAGTGATCACAATGTATTGATGTGGGAATTATTTAAAGATGTAACTACCATCAAGGCTAAAGAGAAGGGCTTTTACTTTCGTAAAGGTGACTACAGAGGTCTCAGACAGTTTTTAAATTCTGTACAGTGGGATCAACTGATAATGTTACCAACAGTGAATTCTAAATGGGAAGCCTTCAGGGACTTAATTTTTGGACGATACTAGGCTTTTCATTCCAACTAAGAAATACTGTTACCTCATTAATTCTAGTGGCAGAGAAGAAAAATGTATGGGATGCGTATAAAGTATCAGGCAATACAAAAGCCTATGGCACGTATAAACTAGTCTGTAATCAAGTCACAAAAGAGGTTAAGCAGGCGAAGGCAGATTATGAGAAATCTTTGGCAAAGGATGCAAAGAAAAACAGCAAGGAGTTCTTTACTTATGTAAACTCTGGAAGGAAAGGGATGAATCGGATTGGACCACTTAACATAGATGGGTTGACTATTGATGATCATGCTCAGGTTGCTGATAAACTGAATGAGTATTTTGTATCTACATTCACACATGAGGAGTTATTCAATGAGGGGAGTGCCAGAAGTTTATCAAATGCTAACAGGGAGCTAAGTAATTTTGTAATAACTGAGAGCAAAGTGGAGGAGAAATTGTTGAAGTTAAACGTAAGAAAAGCACCTGGGGTGGATGGGATCTATCCAGTTATATTAAAGGAGGCAGCAAAGGAAGTAAGCAAACCCTTAGCCATAATTATGAGAGCTTCCTTGGACTCAGGTGAGGTCTCCATGGACTGGAGGTGTGCAAATGTATCACCAATTCACAAAGGAGGTTCAAAAGGTAACACAAGTAACTACAGACCTGTTAGTTTAACTTGTGTTCCAGGGAAAATAATGGAATCACTGGTTAAAGAAGCACTGCAGGATCATCTAGACGAGGCTGCGGTAATAGTTAAGACACAGCATGGGTTTGTCAAAGGGAGGTCTTGTCTGACCAGTTTGATTGGTTACTAGGATGTGGTCACAAAGGAACTGAATGCCAAAAATAATTTTGATATCATATACTTGGATTTCAGGAAAGCTTTTGATACTGTTGCACATGGAAGACTGCTGTACAAATTGGAGAGGCATGGCATCAAGGGTAAGCTGTTACAATGGATAAAGGGATGGTTGAGTGGGAGACAACAGAGGGTGGTAATGAATGGACACTGCTCTTTGTGGATAAATGTTATTAGTGGAGTTCCCCAGAGTTCAGTGTTGGGCCCATTGTTTTGTATATTTATCAATGATATTGATGAAGGTATATCAGGTTTAATGTCCAAGTTTGCAGATGATACAAAGGTTGGCAGGGTTGTTAACGACAGTAATGACAGTATCCTACTCCAACTGGATCTAAATAAGTTGGAAAAATGGGCTGAGAAGTGGCAACTGGAATTTAACATTGACCAATGCAAAGTACTGCACATGGGTAGCAATAACCGAAGAGAAAGATACCAACTGGGTGGTACCACACTCAGGGAAATGGGAAGTGAAAAAGACCTCGGAGTAATTATGCAGCCAAATATGAAGTTTGCTGAGTAGTGCAGACGGGCTGCCAGGGCAGGTCATGGAGACTTGTCAATGATATATAGGAATTATCTGCATAACGTTCCTTGCCTTGAATATATAGTTCACGTATACTGTGTCTCAGTTTAAAGTTTTTCAGCCAACCTGTGCTTGCCTTAAAATCTTCATTACCTCTTAATTTTCGATTGAAATCCAATGCTTTTTCTCACAATGTTGGACCAGACACTGGTTCACCTAAACTTTGCTTCTGAAGAAACCACAAATAAAGTGCACTCTCTAAAGCGGCATTTTCAGGTTTTGACATTTTTTTTTCCCTGCTAGATCGTCCTTCACTATCCATAATTGACACAAATTCTGTTATAGCACTGGAATTTTTCTTGATGTCATAAATTTTTAAAGTTCTCACATTAAACTCTTTGGAGAGATTTCCTAAAATTTCTCCTTTTCTAATTCTTTTAATTTTTTTTTTTATGTTGCAATGTTAAAACTGCGCATTTTCTTTTCGTTCACATTTTACCATAAAAAACTGAGAAAAATAATAAATCGCACAGTTTCAGGCCAATATTATTCTTAACAAATCTGGAGCTAAACTAATCTGAAATTCACTCATGGTTTCTGAAATAACACAGTAGTCTCTGTGATATTTTTCTAAAGCACATTTCTGAAGGTCACATAGAATTCTAGAGGTCACAACCATAAAACAATAAAAACAATTTGCAGTTTTCAGTTTATTGGGCTTTTTGTTTGTACAAACTGTTATAAACTCGATCTTTCGCTTATTAGAATCAAAATTCAATTTGCAAACATGATCACTATAACCTGCGCTTACTGTACTACTGTTATCAATAATAAAAAAAAAAAAGAAAGATCAGCTTTTAAAATTTATTCCAGATAACTTTCTACTGTACCTCACATTGTAATAGTAACTCAACTTTCAGTAATGTACTTCACTTATTTCCCTAGATTTAATAAAAACTGAAATACATGTATTTCATGGATTCTCTGTGATTAACAGAATACATAAATAATTCATTAATTATTTATTAATTAGTAATAATTAATAATTGAAATTTCAATCATTTCATGATTAAAGAGGCCTGTGCACTCTTGATTCATTATTATTACTAAATTACAGTTGCTCAGAGCGAAACAGATACAAAAATATAGATTGTGACGGGTTTAATAATAGGAAATATACACATATATTAGATTAGATACATACAAATAAAATCTTTTGGTTGTTTAGTTAACCTTCTTCAGTTGAAATGAAATGACAGTTAGAATGGAGGCGCGTACTGCCAATCTTGTACGTGAAGTGCATGGCTAATTGTTTGATGTTGAAGCCTGTGGCTGTGATGTATGTGGACATGGCCAGCGTTTGTCAATGGACAGGATCGTTGCTTCGGTGGACTTGACAACCACTGTTCCTGTTCACTGAGGTATTGGAGCATTTGATGTTTAACGACTCCAACCAGGCACGGCACAGATAATGGCAGGACTTATCCACAATCACAACATCGCAGTGTGGGTCAATGTCATGGTGGGTTGCCCAAACATGTTCGGCAATAGCTAAGTGCTCCACATCCGCTAAGCGGATTGCTCTTTTGTGTTCGGAAAGGCGTTTTTCGAGCCGTCTCCCAGTTTTCGCAATGTAGCAGCTAGTGCAGTCATGGCAAGAGATGCGGTAGACCAATCCGCTCTGTAGTAGGGTAGGGACAGGTGTTTTTACCTTAGAGATGAGGGATCGTAATTTTCTGCCTGGGAGTTGTACGCACTTTATCCCATGTGATTTAAAGATTCTACAGACCTGTTGTGATAGGTTTGGGTAGTATGGGATAAAGGCGCTCGTGGCTGAGTCATCACCTTGGATGTTTCTGTTGGTCGCTACGCGGTCGCATGCCTGTAGGTCACACCTGTCAAGGGTATTGATGAGATAGCCACACCTTGTAAGATCCGCCTTGACTTTAGTGATTTTGGTGTGCCTCTCATTTACAGAGCTAGAGTGTGTCCAGGTGCGAGTTAGTAGGGTTCGTGCAGTGGCAAGAAGATGGCTACGTGCGTGTGCTGACCGGAAGTTGGTAAATTGGCCAGCACACATAGGTTTACGATGGACTGTTGTCTTCAAGCACGTGCCCTCGCGCCGGACAAGGGTGTCTAAGTATGGTATGGTGTTGTTCAACTCTAGCTCGATCGTGAATTTTATGAAAGGTGACAGAGAGTTGAGGTGGTCTAAGATTCAGTCTGGATTTCTGGGGATAACTACGAACACATCGTCCACATAGCGACACCAAAAGGCAATGGGATCTGGTACGTTTGTAAATGCACGACCCTCTAATTCCTCCATCGCGATGTTTGCCGTGACCGAACTAACCGGGGAACCCATGGCTGTGCTGTGTACTTGTTGGTAAATGGAGTCGTTAAACATGATTGCACCGCCTGTTAAGCACAGTCTGTGGGCGGTGGAGATATCGTCTGGTGTTAGTTTGGTTCTGCTGCCAAGGGTTTCGTCACTATCTAAGAGTTGTTTTGCACATGTGATGGCAAGTTCTACTAGGATGGAGGTAAAAAGTGAAACTACATCAAACGATGCCATAACCTGATCTTGTGAGATGGATATGGTACGGATCCTTTCTATGAACTCACTACTGTTGGAGACGGTGTTGGTGGTCTTGCCTACTAGGGGAGAAAGGAGCCTCGAGACAAACTTAGATAATTCATAACTCGGTGAGCCACAACAGGATACAATGGGTCTTAGTGGTGTGCCTTCTTTGTGTACTTTCAGTAGTCCGTAGAATTATGGGATCTAGCAGCCAGAGGCACGGAGGTGATTATGTGTTGATTCTGTTATTTTCTTCTGTTTGAGCCAACTGTTGACGAGGATGTGACCCATCACAATCTATATTTTTGTATCCGTTTCGCTCTGAGCAACTGTAATTTAGTAATAATCAATCATTTCAATTACTCTAGTTCTTGCAAGATGCGAACTAAGGCATAAGAAAATACAAAGAATAAAAGGAGTAATGTGAGACTATTATAGGAACATAAAGTGGCAGAAGAGTTCAAGAAAGAAACAGATGCAATACTTGCAACAAAAAAAAAAGAACAGAACAGATAGAAATCCATGAAAGAGACTCTGAAAGATACAGCAAAGTAATCAGACACATGAGACTACATTCAAGAAAGTCATGGATAACAAGTGAAATTCTCAATATGATTGCAGAAAGAAACAAAGCCAGAAGGAAGAATACACCTGAAGGACAAGGCAGTACAGAGGACTAAGAAATAAAGTGAGAGAGAAATGCAGAAGGGCAAAAGAAATATGCAATGAAGTTGAAGATAATTTAAACTATTGAAGAATTGACATAGCATACAAGATGATTGCCATATATACTCTAAAGACCCTAAAACCAAAAGCACAGCAATAAGAGATAAAGATGGAAAACTACTGATAAGAAGTGGAGACATAGGAAGTAGATGGAAAGAGTACCTGGAAGACCTCTATGATGGGAATCAAATAAGTGAGAAAGCCTTGGAAGCTGAACACAAAGTAAAAGAGGATTGTTTGGGGCCAGACTTAATAGAATTGGAATATAGAACTCTAAATGAGATCCCCAATGGAAAAGCAGTAGGGACAGATAAAATTCCAGCTGAATTGCTAAAAAAAGGAGGAGACAAAACAAGGAAAGAAATGTTTAATGTCATAAAAGAAGGATGAAGAAGGGTGTGACTTTTTTCACAGCTGGACAGAGACATTGCCGAAAAGAGGAAATGCATCAGAGTGTAAAAACTACCGAACCATAAGTCTGCTTAGCCATGTAACCAAAATCTACTGAACATAAAAAAACACAGAATTAAACCAAAAACAGAACAGTTTTTAAGTAAAGATGAATTTGGTTTTCGAAACAGATGAGGAACATGAGAAGCCATTTTAGTGCTACGCACAATAGTATACTGAAGAATAAGCATCAACAAAGCCACACGCATAGCTTTTACTGATCTTGAAAAAGCCCAGTTTGATTGGAGAGATCGACAAGCCATTAAAATATTATATGAAAATCAAACAGCAAAAATCGAATTTCAAAATAATGAAGCAATAGCAAAGATAAGAAAAGGAGTTAGGGTACATCAACACCTTAGAGAACATGGGCACTTCTCACATGGAGTATGAGAAAGTAGGCCCAGAAGCATAACACCTGATGTTGAAGAAAGGGTGTTAGAAAGAACATCCTATAACATGTAACATCTGTAAAATCCTGTGGTGGTGAAACCAAAAATTAAAAATGTATTATCTTATGTTTAATAAAACCACCCTTAGCAAAAGATTCACAGCCTTTTGCTAAACTAGTGCTCCCATAGTCAGTGGCGGATCACTGACTATGGGAGCACTAGAAAATGTGCATTATCTCAAATAATGAGAGACAGAAAATGTGCATTATCTCAAAAACGGTTCATTTGCTGCCCGATGTTTACTGGGACTTTTTTGCTTATTTTAGTTTGTACTTTTCACCTTTAAATTATTGACCATCATTTTCAAAACACCCTGTATATAATACACAGTATAAGAAAAAATTAAAATAAAATAAAATTTAAATAAAATGAATAAGAACGAAATAAAAGATTAAAATTAAATGAAAATTCTGTATTCACTGGTAGAGTGCAAGACCAGTAAATGCCAATAATTGTATGCCAATTGGTGGCAGTGCAATACTAGTGGATGCTAACAAGATCCCATATCCATGGACACCAGCCGGCAAAAAAAAAAAAAAAAAAAAAAAAGAGCGAAGCAGATGCATCCCTCTTTTCTTTCTTTATATGATGAATTTCTTTATACAATTCTTTTGAAAATTGGAATGGTCATGATCCAATGTTGAAGGTCTATTATCAGTATGACAAAAACTAATAGTAATAGTCCATGAGTAGTCTCATAACAAAAAGTGAAGAATCTGTTGGAAAATTAGATAAAGCCTCAAGTTGATCAGGCTCCAGTAGTGAAAGTCTAGATTGGATGGTAAGGATATGAAAGGTCAAGATGAGACAAAAATAATTTCAATAAGGTTTAATTTTGATTCCTCTTTAAATCAATAAATATTTAGATTTGTTCCTTTATGACATTCAGCATGGTAATAATAATAATGGGAAATAATTTGAAAGTCAACTATTGAAAATAATTTCCATAGCACATCCAGGTTTTGCCACCAAGATCAACTATCAAGTCTTCCAATGCAAAGATGACATTCTGGGGTACTAAAGGAGTATGTACACTAGGTAAAAAATGCTACATACCAATCAGCACACAGTTTGAATCATTCAAAGTCTTCAAATTTAATGGTAGGAGAGTTTTCCTTTTGTTGAAAACTTCATTAGTAAAGCCTCAAAGGAATTGAAGGTAGTCTGGCCCTGAAGCAGACAAGTCTCATGATGAAAATCCATGTCACCAAGTTAGGCAGGGGTGTGCATTATCACCATTATTATTTAACTTATACATGGAGGATGCTTTAGAGAAAGTGAAGTGTAAAACTAGAGGAATAAGCATGGGAGGAGTTCAGGTGCAATTCATACATTTTGCAGATGACAGCTGCGCTAGCAGAAAATGAAGATTTGAAAAACACAATAGACGTAATGGAAGGTTTCTTAGATTACAGGTTCAAAATTAACACAAAAAAGACAAAAATAATGGTTGCCGGAAAAGAAAAATCAAATAAAAACAAACAAGACAGAAACTGATAACAAGAAAATTGAACAAGTTCATTTGTATATCTGGGAAGCAACATACAAGAGGATGGCAAGCCATTCAGAAATAAAATGAAGAATTGCAATAACGAAAGAAGCACTTAGGGAAAAAAATCATTTATTGCAAGCAAGATAAACAAAGAAAAAAGGAAGAGATTTGTGAAAACTTATATGTGGAGTATACTGCTGTATGTGAAACATGGTCAATAACAGCAAAGACTGGAGAATTGAAGCATTTGAGATGTTTTTCTGGAGAACCTTGATGAAAATCAACTAGAGAGAAAAAAAGACGAATGAAGAGGTCCTCAGAGTAGCAGAGAAACAAAGAACAATCAAGAAAATCCTAATAAAGAGGAAGATGCTGTTCCTAGGACACTGTAGACAGTGATTGGATGGTAAACATACTAGAATGACAACTTGAAGGGAAAAGAAGCAAAGGACAACCAAGAATCACACAACTTGACGATGTGCTCCGACTCTCAAGAATAAACTACAGCTAGGCCTCGCATAACGTGAGTTCGATTAACGCGATCTTTTTTTTTTTTTATGCGATAGTTGAAAAAGATTTGAATCGCGCGTTAAGCTTACCACGAGTCGTACGGTCAATAAACAAACGTTTGCCTGCTGCCCACCTCGGTGTGTTCCATCAACCATCGGAAGAAGACGTATTACTTGTTTGTCTCCTGCTAATAAAGTCAATGCACACTTGCATAAAAATTGAAAATTTTAAATGAGCCAGATGAAAATGTTACTGCGAAGGAGATAATGGTAAAAGAATTAGATGAAATCTTTTTTATCGCATAGAACCTCAAACAAAAGGTTTGAGGTTCTCTGCGATATTTATTTCGCCAGGGCCCAGAGAAGATTGTTGTTGGCTATCGGAAATTGACTGCTGAAAAGAGAAAGTCAACACTGTTCAAATATTTCCGCAACAGTCATTTCTTCATTGTGTATTTTATGTCAGAGGTTCCCAAACTTTCTCGGTTCATGGTGCCCTTAATGTCTCAGTAATGTTTTCAAGGTGCACCCACACCAAAAGAAATACCTAACAGTTCCGTTTAGTAGTTAGGTCCAAACAACTTAATAAGAAATGCTGAAACTGTGAACTACCTCGAGCTAGTAGTTCGCGCGGTGTCCAACAGATGTCAAGTATCGCTGTGTTTCCCTCGAAAATTTAAAATATTCCACAGCGCAAAGTTTGGGAACCACTGTTTTATGCAATAAACATTTAATTCCATAATTATTTTCATTATCTTTTACATTGTATACAGTTAAAAAGTTATTTAAAAGGTATTTTTAAAATTGTTTATGGACATTCCAGAAGGTCAAGGACCAATTATAATTTTTCCTATTGATTATTATATTCAATTAATGCGTTTCCGTTTTGCGCGATGCTCTCACGGGACAAATTAATTGCGTTAATCGAGGCCAGCCTGTACAGTAAGGCAAAACAAAAGGCCCAAATCTGGGATGAGTGGAGAAAAAAAAATCTCTATGGTGATGGGGCTTGGCCCTTAGAATGATTATGAGTAATAATCTTGTTATTTGTATATTTAGTAAATTTTTATGTTTAAAAAAATATATTCACAAGAATTTCTATAACAAAGTGCTATACTACCTTATTAAGATGTGCAACCAAGCCATTATGCAAAATGGAATGAAAGTTTTCTAAGCGTGACCCATGATAAGCATACAGTACATTTCTTCCTTTCCTTGCATCTTGGAAGCGCTGTTCAGCCATGGGACTTGCACAAACTTCAAATACATGAGTAGGATGTGGAACTTCAATAACTTGGCCAGTTAATTTCTGGATGGCAGTGAACTTGACCATTAAAAAATAAATTTAACATTCATACTGTGTGAATAATTAGATATAGAAAAATACCATAATTAATTAATTAATTAAAATTCTATATACTAAGGATAAATTATTCATATTACTATGAACAATTAATCCTTACTATATTTTGTACTTACAGCACTAAGAGAACAGATAAAGTATATGCAAAGTACTATGTGGTTATAGTGCTTATATATCAGTAGAAGCAATTGGATGTGGTTAAATATAATACTACTTGACAAAGTTTACTGGGAGTAAGCACTTTGCAGCTGGCAATGAGACAATGATTGCAGCAGCATCACATTTGGGAGGGAGTAAACATTATAATACTGGTTTAAAAATAGTTGCAAAAAGTTAATCTTTAATATCAAAGAATGTATAAATTTCTTGAATAAAATCAAGGCCAGTTGTTTCCAAACATCTTGTTTCATTATTTCATCAGAAGCAAATACAGTTCAACCTCGATATAATGTGGGTGTTTTACGTGACAACTTTAATACCCAAGTTATAAGCAAAGCATGTTGTAGCTGAAAAATTTTTACCCCTTTTTCACAGTTTTTTTTAACATAGATACACTTTATTTACTACTGTTTTATGAGTATACAGAATAAAAGAAATTATTAAAAGTTATATCTTTCCCTTTACGTTCTACTAATACACGATGCTATTATTTTATACATATACTGTATATTTTTTTATATTACATATATATTTCCTTACGCAAGATGACTTGTGTAAAGAAAACATAAAATCAACGGAAGTGCTTCCAGTTCACATAGATGGATAGTGCAATGTTCAGTGTGGTGTGACATAAGCACTGGGAAAGCAAAAATAGGAGTAGGAGTATGTTATAGGCCTAATGACTCAAATGAGTACAACGAACAATTGTACAGAGAAATAGTGGGCTAGAAATCAGAATGTCTTATAATGGGGGATTATAACTTCCCAGATACTGACTGAAACTTGTGGATTGATCACTCGCACACTAGCAAGAATTTTGTGAATTTATTGGATGATTGTTTTCTGCAGCAACATGTTTGAGAGGCAACAAGAGATGGTAATACTCTTGATCTGGTTATCGGCAGTGACCATTAGTGTATTAAGAATTTGCAGATAAAGAAACCACTAGGTGGCAGTGATCACAGTATTCTGATGTGCGATTTACTTAAAGATATAATTACCATCAGGGGAAAAGGGAAGAGATTTTGCTTCATTAAAGGTGAGTACAGTAGTCTCAGACAGTTTTTAAATTCTGTACAGTGGGAACAACTGATGATGTTACCAACAGCAAATTCTAAGCGGGAAGCATTCAAGAAATTAATCATGGAAGCTACTAGATGTTCATACCTATTAAGAAATATTGTTCAAGGTTTAGGCCTAAGTAGTTGTCAAATGAACTAATGTGACTCGTGGCAGAGAATAAAAATGCATGGGATGAATATAAATTATCAGGTGACACAGAAGCCTGTGGCAGATATAAGCTAGTCTGAAATCAAGTAACAAAGGAGATTAGGCAAGCGAAAGCAGATTACGAGAAATCTTTGGCAAAGCATGCTAAGAAAAACAGCAAGGATTTATTTACTCATGTATAAACTCTAAAAGAAAAGGGATGAATCAGATTGGTCCACTTGATATTGATGGTTCGACTGTCGATGATCCTGCTCAGATAGCAAACAATCTGAATGAGTATTTTGCATCTACATTCATACATGAGGAGTTATTAAGGAAGGAAAATGCCAGACGTTTATCAAATTGTAGCAGGGTGCTTAATGATTTTGTAATAACTGAGAGCAAAGTGGAGGAGAAATTGTTCAAGTTAAACATAAGAAAGGCACCTGAGGTGGATGAAATCTATCCAGCTATATTAAAGGAGGTAGTAAAGGAAGTAAGCAAACCCTTAGCCATAATTATGAGAGCATCCCTGGACTCAGGGGAGGTCCCCACGGACTGAAGATGTGCCAATGTATCCCCAATTCACAAAGGAGGATCGAAGGGTGACATGAGTAATTACAGACCAGTTGGTATAACTTCTGCTCCAGGTAAAATAATGGAGTCACTGGTTAAAGATGCATTGCAGGATCATCTAGACAAGACTGCAGCAATAATTCAGACACAGCATGGGATTGTTAAGGGAAAGTCTTGTCTGACAAATTTGATAGGATATTATGATGTGGCTACAAAGGAACTGGATGCAAAAAATAATTTTGATATCATATATTTGAATTTCAGGAAAGCTTTTGACACTGTTGCACATGGAAGACTATTGTACAAATTGGAGCAGAATGGTATTAAGGGTAAGTTACTATAATGGATAAAAGGATGATTGAGTGGGAGAAGACAGAGGGTGGTAATTAATGAGTGCTGCTCTTCGTGGACTAATGTTATTAGTGGAGTCCTACAGGGTTCGGTGTTGGGTCCTCTGTTGCTTTGTATATTTATCAATGATATTGATGAAGGTATATCAGGCTTAGTGTCGAAGTTTGCAGATGATACAAAAGGTTGGCAGGGTTGTTAATGACAGTAATGGCAGTGTGCTACTGCAACAGGATCTAGATAATTTGGGCAGATGGGCTAAGAAGTGCCAACTGAAGTTTAAGCTTGACAAATGCAAAGTACTGCATATGGGTAGAAGTAACCCCAGAGAAACGTACCAACTGTGTGGTACTACACTTAAGGTGGTAGAAAATGAAAAAGACCTGGGAGTGATTGTGCAGTCAGATATGAAGTTTTCTGAGCAATGCAGACAGGCTGCCAGGGCAGGTCATGGGGTTTTGTCAATGATATATAGAAATTTTGCTAGCAGGGAAAAGGAGGTTATTGTCGCTCTGTATAAGGCAATGGTCAGGCCACGCCTTGAGTACTGCGTACAGGTCTGGAGGCGTCATTTTAGGAAGGATGTAGATTTTCTTGAGCATGTACAGAGAAGGGCAACAAGATTGGTGATGGGAATGAAGGGATCCTCTTACCAAGAGAGGCTTAAGTTCTGCAAATTGCAGTGGCTGGAGACTAGACACCTGTGCAGTGATCTGATTGAGGTGTATAAGGCCTTGAATGGGTTGAGCATGCTGAATTCTGATGGGATCCTTCCACTTGTTCAGATTACGGACCTAAGGGGGCATAAATTCAAATTAAGAAAAGACAGATGTAGAATAGATGTGCGGAAATTTGCCTTTAGCCAGTGGGTGGTTAATTGCTGGAACAAACTTCCATCTGCCGTTGTGGAAGTTGATAGGTTAAATAAATTTAAGGAGGAACTGGACAGGCATTTGGAGGGAATGCTGTGATTTTTTTTTTTGGCTGATGCTGCCTAAGCTCATACACTTGCTTTCTTGCATCACATGCCACTACTACTACTATTGCAACAGGATCTAAAAATGTTGGGCATACAGGGCAACTGAAGTTTAACACTGAAAGTAATACAGATGGGTAGCAGTAACCCCAAAATAACTTAAACTGTGCAGTACTACACTCAGGCTAGTGGAGAATGAAAAAGACCTGGGGATAATTGTGCAGTCAGATATGAAGTTTTCTGAGCAGTGCAGACAGTCTGCAAGAGTAGGCTCATGGGGTCTTGTCAATGATACATGGGAATTTTGTTAACAGGGATAAGGAGGTGATTATCCTCTTGTATAAGGCAATGGTCAGGCTGCACCTTGAGTACTGCATACAGGTCTGGAGGCCTCATTTTAGGAAAGATGTAGAGCTGCTAGAATGAGAACAGAGAAGGGCAACGAGATTGTTGATTGGAACAAAGAGTTGCTGTTACCAAGAAAGACTTGAGTTCTGCAAATTGCAGCATCTGGAGACTAGGCACCTATGAGGTGATCTGACTGATGTGTATAAGGCCTTTAATGGTTTGAGCAAGCTCAATGCTGATGGGATTCTTCCTCTTGCTCAGATTATTCAACTGAGGATCATAAATTTAAATTGAGGAAAGACAGTTGTAGAATAGATGTGCAGAAATTTGCCTTTGGCCAGCAGGTGATTGATTGTCGGAACAAACTTTCATCTGTCATTGTGGGAGTTGATAGCTTAAATAAATTCAAGGAAGAACTGGACAAACTTTTGGAGAAATGGATGGGTGAAATGGGAAGGGTTTTTTTTTTTTTGTTTTTGGCTGATGCTATATAAGCTTGCTTTCTTGC
Source organism: Mastigoproctus giganteus (assembly GCF_048544385.1). Lineage (NCBI taxonomy): Eukaryota > Metazoa > Arthropoda > Arachnida > Uropygi > Thelyphonidae > Mastigoproctus > Mastigoproctus giganteus. The sequence continues at coordinate 183,381,665 of NC_143581.1, forward strand.
ATCATATGCCTCTACCAATGCTAACACCAGAATCAGTGGAAGAGTTAGAAGACAGAGAGCCACATACCATTACTGCAGTGAGCAGTCAGCAAGAAAACTGGATACCCAATTACAAAAACAAGTCCACAATCATAAATGGAAGCTTATTTAGAAGACCTTTATTCAACATATGATCAAAAATAAGCCTTTGAAATGTCAAGAGCAATAGCTTGAGTTTCACTATACTTTTCTATTAAACTTGTCTATAGATGGTAACATAAGCCAACATGCAAGGTGTGTCTATTAAATAATGAGACTGCACATGCAGCTACTGCACACCAAGCACCAACTGTGAAACAAAAGGCACAGCAGTTGATCCTGAACCTTTCCCTAAAAGTCCACAAAATGGCATTCCAACATGCTTATTCGCTTTGCTGCGAGACAGGTTTTCATTACCATGTGATTTTGCAGTTTTCTAGAAAAATGACAGACAAAAGAACTGAACAGCGAATCAACCTCAAATGTTTAATGAAAATAAAGAAAACACCAACAAAGTTATGAGTTGTCACATCAAGTTTATGGGGCAGATATTATGCTAGGAGCTCGCGAGTTTGAATGGCATAAAAGATTTTTAGAAGGAAGAGAGAATATGGAAGGAGATGAACGGCTGGGCTACTCGGCATCCGTGAAAACTGATGAAAATGAGGACCAGGTAAGGGCACCGATTAGAACTGATTGTCATTTAAGCATTTGAGTGATTGCATCAGAACTCAATATGGACAAAGAAATAATTAAATAAATTTTAAGTGAAAATTTAGGCATGAGAAAAGCGTGTATGTACCCAGATGGCACCAAAAATTTTGAATGACGATTAAAGAATGAGAAGACTCCAAGTTTGTGAAAATGTTTTGAAAAAAAAAAAAAAAAAAAGAAGATGATCCAGACTTTCTGGAGTACTGCAATTCTCTGCAATTAAATTTGGCTGTTCCAGTACAAACCAGAAACTAAAAGACAGTTAATGTATTGGAAAACAAAACTATCCCACAGATCAAAAAAAAGCAAGAATAAACAAAATCAAAAATGAAAACCATGCTTCATGTTTTCTTCGATATTAAAGAAATTATGGCTGAATATGTCCTACCAAATCGAATTGTCACTCAAATATACTACACTACACTGAAAATTTGACAAGACTGTGTAAAAAAATTTGAAGGAAGAGACCTGAATTGTGGAAGAATGGGCAGATGCTCCAAGACAATGCTCTAACACATAACATGCTCTCTGTTCACCAGTTTCTCACAAAAAAAAAAAAAAATCTGTGTATGAACATGCAACTTATTTGCCAAACCTAGCCCCTTGTGACTATTTTCTCTTCCCTCAACTGAAAAGTCTACTTAACAGAATGATTGAAAATGACCACCGAAGACTAAAAATGTCTTCAGTGAACATTTTCAGTCCACTAAAGACATTAAGTAAAAAAACAGGTGACCGAAGTGCTAAAAGGGCTTATATAAGATGACTCCTAGAAATGCTTCTGTGCTAAGAAGAAACATATGGAACAGCATATGCATGCCCAAGGCAAATCTCGAATGGATAACACGTAAGGTATGAAATATTTCATTATATTTTTTATATTGCAACAGTCTCATTATTTAATAGCCATACCTCATATATCACTAGTGCAGAGTTCTCAAATTTTTTGGTCTCGGGATCCCTTTACACACAAAAATTATTGAGGACCCTAAAGTCTTGGTATAACATCTTAGTATTATTATGAAAATAGTTTTTACCTTGCTGACCTCCTGAAAGGGTCACAGTAACCCTCAGTGGTCTGCAGAACACACTTTGGGAACAGCTGCACTAGTGGATCGATACTGATGGAACCTATATTGGCAATAGTGATCAGGCAAAAGGTGCAAAGAGAGTTTAGGAGTTTGCATTTAATGGGTTTTTCCATTATTTTGGAAAGAGTAGAGGTAAGGTGCAATTGGACAATAATTGGATGAGAGGGATTTGTTTCCCTTTTTAGGAACTGGCTGGTATGAGCAAATTTTCAAGTAGAAGGAAAAACATCAGTGGAATAAGAAAGTGGACAAATTATGAACGTGACACAGAGTAGGGCTAAGCTCAGGGGCACAGATTTTTAGAACAAATGGAGAAATACCATCAGGACCTGGAGCTTTCTTGGCGTCAAGATTGTTCAAAATTCTTTTAACATCCTTTTGACAGAAAACCACAGGAGGCACTGAGTGAGTGAAGTGAATTAGGAATGGCAAGAAGTGGTCTACCAACATTACCAATACAAGAAAAGCAGGATGCTAGCAAGTCAGCTTTATCTTTAGTTGGGGTGGCAATAGAAACTGATAGAACCATCAGTTTCCATTACCACCTCATTCCCCATCTGTACTCCTACCTAACAAATGTGGAAGTACAGATGGGAAAAAGTTGCAGCCAACAGCTCCAGCAAGAGACCAGAATGTTTGACTACTGCCCGAAAAAGAAGCAAGTTTTCTACTCTTACACTGATTAATAACAGCTTTACAATTGGTTCGAGATTTTGTGTAGGCAGAAAATAAACCTGGATACTTGGGTGCAAGCGATTTATGATGTGCAACGTTCTTATCTTGAACAGTCTTAGTGCATTTATTGGAAAACAAATTTAGAGAAAGGATGAAATTTTAAAGTGGAGTGTGGAATCCTTTATTCCAATAAAGGATTTCATCCCTGCAAGCATAATTTTACTGACATGATTTGAGTAAACATTGATATCAGAACATTTAAAACAGTAACACGACCAACAAAAATAAGAATATAAATCTTGCAGTTCTTGTAATTCACATTCTTGGAATTCCAAACAACATGAGGCTGACAATGGTCACAAGATTCCACTGGAGAAGAAACTGTCACTAAGTTGTGATTTGAGCTGCCTAGAGGACTACTCACCTCAACTATGTATTGAAAGGTTTGTTCTTGAGAAAAAGATCAAGAGTGTTGGCTGGGTGGTTAGGATTGTCTGGTATTCAGGTAGGTAAATGATCAATAATGGTCATTAATAATTCCAAAAGCCTCAGCATCTTGACCAAATGAGTTGAGAGAGTGTGTGTGTGTGTGTGTGTGTGTGTGTGTGTGTGTGTGTGTGTGTGTGTGTGTGTGTGTGTGTGTGTGTGTGTGTGTGTAGAAAACCGAAACCAGCTGGAGTTGTAAACATTAAAATCACCAAGGAAAATTACCTCACTATAAGAAAGTTGGACTGGAAAAGTCAAACTTCAAAGAATGGAAGTCAAAGAGTTACAAGTGATTAGTGGAATTGGGAAGTTGATAGAGGGGAACATATGAATTTGACAGAATGGAGTATAGAAAATTTAAGACAGAGAAGATTGAAAAGAAAAGATTCCAAATTTGTATTAAGTCTCTGACAGGGAATATTAGAGTGGATATATACACAAGTACAACCTTTGAAGCGAAAGGAATTTCATAGTGAATAATTAGGACAATTGAGATGAGCAGTGGTTAAATAAACTGGTAATTGGAATTCTATCAGAAAAAGTGGGACTTAGCAGACTAAGTGGAAATAAATATCATTGAGACAAACTGAAACTATGTATATTTGTGAAATGAATGAGGAAGTGTCTGGGAGGTTTAGATCTTTCTGAAGATATGTTTGTTCTATCAGTTTGACTATTCATGATGTATTCAATAGTATAGAAAAGGTGGGATGAGGAGGGACATGTATGAATTAATGAACTTTTTGGATCTGGTGTACACACAGCAAAAATATACCAAGCTCCTTGATATAACATGGCTTTGACAATGCCCCCACATACACAGTACTTGGATTTCCTCCAGTTTATCTGTATGTCTTTGAGAGAGAGAGTTACCAATCAGTTCGGTTCAGTCTGGTGGACTACGAGTGTAGTAGTATCTAGTGGCTGGGCTGCAAATATTGTTTTAGAGCAGTATCCTCAAAATGTAAAGAAGATTGGATCTTGCCATGATGCCCATCATAACTTCAAAAGACTTCAATTATACAGTATGATGGAAGATATGGGGGGAAGAGCTGGCAGAGCTTTGCTCTGGAGACTAAACATGGGTTTTACTACTTCAAGCCCCCAATAAGCCAAGTGGTGGTATTGCGCTGGTTGATGATTCACTACCACTTAGAATATGTATATGTACAAATAATGACATGATGTGAAATTTTCAGAATTATAAAAATTGACTGCAAACAGCTAATATATCAGTGGAGGTAAAATTCATTCTGGTCAGTGTTATTAACAGACTATTAATCACCATTATCAAACACCATATATAAGCAATTGCTGTGTATTAATGACTTTCAACATAGTAATTATTAATGTTCATTGTCAATTATATATATCTAAGTATTGCAGCAGACATCTTTATATAAGGGACAAAGTAAATCATCCCATTACTGTGTCTGCTATTTGGAAGTTTCATTGTACTACTGTTACCAAGCAGCAGTTTTTGTCATGCTTCTTTCTTCTTCTTATATATCCTTATTTAACAACAAGATGTAACTCAATTTTTCAATTTTGTTTTCAGTTATTTATACAATTCTTCACTTAAAATTAATTTGGAGTAAAAAACAATTAGCATTAATTCTTACCCAATAAAAACAATAATTTTTATTAGATAAAATAAATCAAATACGTACCACTTCTTTATTTCTTTGGTATAAAGAAAAATTGCCACATGTTAAACACCAATGCAAAAGATTTAACCCATCAGGTGGTATTTCATTCAAAAGATTATCTTCGGTCAGAAAACTGAAGGATGGTACGTTATACATTACATCATGCTAGTGGAGGGGAGGGAGAATTAAAACTCATTATTGACAAATACTTCATATATTTGAATACAAATAAATTAACTTTGTAATTACTAATGCCTGTTTTAATAATCTGTAATGAACAAATTCAAAATTAAACTGACAGACAAAAGCTATAAAATAAATGCACAATTTAAATATCGGTATCATCCACACACACATACCAAAAAAAAAAAAAAAAACAACCTTGAAATAACTGTGCTTATCTTAATATCCAATCATTTTCTGGAGGAGATTTTTCTCATTACTACCAATATGCACTGCAATACTTTGGTATAATTAAACATATTACATGTTTAGTACACAGACAAACCCTAAATAAAAAAGTCTAATAATAATCTGGCACAATAGAAATTTTTTCTATTGCAAACAGGCAATAGAAAAAGTATAGAAATACTATTTAGGAAGTATGGGCTATAAAAATTAAATATACATTTTGTATTAAATAATCCATGGATACATACTCTAATAGGGCACATGATCTCTATGGTTTTTAATTATGCTTCACAGCATATTTGTCAGGATTTTCTGAATTTTTTCTCAAATTTGTTCCTTTAGTTTGACAATATTCTGAGCACAACTGATATCCACTTTGCTTTTAACCCAGTGGTAGTAATCATGTTGGCTGACAAGACCAGTGGAAAACATTTAATCCTGGTGACTCACTGGTCGGGGATTAGCAGTTGTTACTTTTTGTACCTTCTTAATAGTGTCTTTTGTCTTGCATGTGTTACTTTTTCTTTTGTCCATTTGTATTGCTGTTCACTGTGTGTAAGCTGAATGGGAATGTGAGATGTGATATCATTTATGTTATGCCATTGTATCTGGCCAACTGCATTTTATCATGTACTGAAAAATGCTGCTTTTCATCACAATTGCATATTTTCCTCTATCCTAAATCTTCTCAAAGTTCAAACTTGCCTATATAGGTATTCTCATGGAAAATAAGAGAAATTCTGGTAGAATTTGTGGCCACAAACAGTAAATCAACTAACTCCAGGAAATTTATTATTTGTAGTAGTAGTGCATGATGCAAGAAAGCAAGCTTATAAGGCATCAGCCATATAAAAAAAAAAAAAAACATTTCACTTTACTTGTCCATCCCCTCAAATAATTTGTCTAATTTTTCTTGAATTTACTGAAATTACCTACTTCCACAACAGATGGAAGTTTGTTCCAACAATCAACTACTCACCCACAGGCTGAAGTCAAACCTCCACACACCTTTTCTGCAACCATTCTTACTAGATTTGAATTTATGTTCCCTCACACCGATGAGCCAAAACATTATGACCACCTACCTAATATGATGTCGGTCCTCCACGTGCAGCCAAAACAGCTTGAACCTGGCAAGGCATGGATGCTACAAGGTTTCCAAATTTGTTGTTGTTGTTATTTGGTTTTTAGGAGCATTAGCAACTAAGGCCATATTGCTCCGGGGATATGCGGTGGTCATTTCCTGACCTTTCTGCATTCCGTACTTGGTAGTCACGGGCTCAAACCCCAGTCTAATCAAGAAGCATGTGCTACACACTGCTGCTCCTGCCAGCCTGGCTATGGAGGCGCCTTCTAAATGTGTCTTGTGGTATCTGCTACCAACACATAACCAGCAGATCCTTTAACTCCTGTAAGGTCCGTGGTTGAGCTGCCACAAATTGAAGTTGCCATTCCAACACAAACCACAGATGCTCGATGGGACTGATGTCTGCGGAATTTGGAGGCCAGAACAATACCTAGAAGTCTTCCTCATGTTCCGCGAACCAGTCTCGAACAATCCAGGCAGTGTGGCATGGCACATTATCCTGCTGAAAGATGGCACTGCCAGAGGGGAAGACCGTTGCCATGAAAGGGTATATCTGGTCAGCAATGACGTTTAGGTAGGTGGTAGAGATGTCAGAGTGCCCAGCACATGGATGACTGGACCCAGGGTATCCCAGCAGAACATCGCCGAAAGCATGACACCGCCGCAACCGGCTTGTTTTCGTCCCACAGTGCATCCATGCGCCATCACTTCCCCAGGTAAATGACACACACATACCCGGCCGTCCATGTGGTGCAACAGAAAACATGATTCATAGGACCAGATGACCTTCTTCCAATCATTCAAGATCCAGTTTCGATGCTCGCGTGCCCATTGTAGGTGCTGTTGCCGGTGAACTGTGGTTAGCATTGGCACTTGGAGCAGCCTGCGGCTATGCAGCCCCATTTTCAACAGGGTTCAATATACTGTGTGTTGTGACACATTACTCCCATCACCAGCATTCCAATTACCGGCAAGTTCCGCCACAGTCACCCTTCTGTTCCCAAGTACCATCCAGGAGAGCCTTCGTTCACCTCGAGCATCGGTGAGCCGTAGTCGTCCAACACCTCGCTGGTGGTTTGTGGGTTCCCCCTCCTCGGACCACTTTCAGTATGTACTACCACGGCTGACCATGAGCACCCCACTCTCTGGGCATGTAGTCTGAGCAAGAGGAAGAATGCCATTAGCAATGAGTGTGCTCAATCCGTTCAAAGCCTTAAACACTTCAATCAGATCACCTAGAATGGGCCTAACTCCAGACATTACTATTTGCAGAACTGAAGCCTTTCTTGGTGAGACCACCTGTTTGTTCCCCTCACCAATCTCACTGCCTTTCTCAGTACCTGTTCTAGTAAGATCTACGTCTCGCCTAAAATGAGGCCTCCAGGCCTGTATGCAGTACCCAAGATATAACTAACCATTGCCTTGTACAATGGGATAATTAATTACCTCCTTATCTCTGCAATCAAAGTTCCTGTATATCATTGACAAAACACCAAAAGCTGGCAACCTGTCTGCATTGCTCAGAAAACTTCATATCTGACTGCACATGTAGTAAAAAGAAACTTGGAAGGAGGAGGGGGGAAAAAAAAAAAAAGAATGATTTTATGTTTATAATATTCGTTATTTTGTCAAAAGCATTAAAAGAAATTTATTACATTTTTTTTTTTTTATTTAAATGCATTAATTTTGACGTGTTTTTTTTTTTTTTTTTAAATATTGGCTTAATCTGTTATTTTGGAGAAATGCTGAAGTTTTGTGCAATGAAAAGTTCTGTTTTAAGATAAGAAATTTTTCTGAAAATTTAAGTATAATTAGAACTTTTTTCATTAAAATTAATGAGTATTTTCAGTGGCTAAAAAAGACAATATTTGTGAAATTTCCAATTTTATTAAAAAATGAAGAAATAAAATTACTAAGAATTGCAATCTTCTGCTTATAAAAGGTTCATCATTGGTACACTCAAAGCCCAATTCAAAAAGAGCTAAAACTTTTTTAAAATCGCAAAGTTAAAATCTAGGGCCAGTCGGGTGAGGTGATATCAAATGATATTGCAAGCAACAATACATGCCCATTCCAGGAGAATTTGGTATCGGCAACACAATGCAAGGAAGAAAAGCTTATACAGCAAAAATTAATAATAATAATAATAAAATATCCTCCTCAAATGCTTTCCATTCCTTCCAATAATTCGCCCAAACCTTTAAATTTATTCAAACTGCCTACCTTCATAACACTGTGTTGTGGAGGCATTTAGTTTGAATTATTATTCATTAATAATTCAATTATTATCCATTAATGCTCTGACTATATGAGGTGTCATTGTATTCTGCTGGAACTGTAGCTTTATAGCAGTCTATGGTAGAACCAGATGCTTATACATGAAATGGAAAATGAACTGTATCATTAGGAATGACAACATACGAGGTGTGCCAATAAATTTCCCAGACTGATGCTGTTGCGGACATGTTCAATGAGTATGAAAATAAACAGAAGTGGTATGTTGCAGTTCAAACTTCCTCCAACGGATAGTGGAGGAAGCTGATAGTGGAGTGGAGCTGCAAATAACAATCAGTTTTGTTAGTAGCATTAATGTTTTGTGTCACGATTTTGCAAAGAAATAACGAATGAATATCAAATTTTGCATTAAACTGAGAAAATCTGCAACAGAAATATATGAAATGTAAAAAACTGTTCATGGTGATGAAACATTAAGTTGTAGCAGTGTGTTTGAAAGGTACAAGTAGTTCAACGACAGCCGTGAGGATGTTCACAATGACCCAGAGAGTGGGCATCTGTCAACCTCCTGAAATGAGGACAGAGCTACAAAAGCTCAGAAAATTGTGGCAAGAGATGGTCGCTTGGACCTCAGAATGATGGCTGATGAGATGGATATGAATAAGGTGATGATTCATCAAATTCTGCATGAAAATTTTGCAAGAAGTAAAGATGAGTGTCATCATGTGAAAACTTCATCCAGACTTGTCAAGAAAATTCTAATTTCTTCGACTGTGTTGCCATGGGAGATGAATGTTGGGTGTCTTGGTACAACCCAGAGACAAAGCATCAGAGCATGCAGTGGACTTCAAAATCATCAGCACGGCCCAAAAAGTTTGGTTTACACGTCCAGATCAAGATGATGCTGATCATTTCGACAAACAGAGGACAATTCACAAGGAATTTGTACCCGAAGGAGAGAGAGTCAATGCTGCATCCTACATTCAGGTGCTTCAAAGACTATTGAAGTGCATTTCCTGGGTGACATTGCAATTTTGAGTGAAAGGCAGCTCGTTACATGACACTGTCCCTGCCCAATCTGCATTTGTTGTGAAGACATTTCTGATAAAACATGACATTATACAGATCAACCATTCACCCTAATCTCCCAATTTAGCACCATAGTAGTGGCATAATGTTGGGTGTAGGGTGCCACCAGTGGTTCCCACAACTGCGCCATCAGTACTCTTGTGAAGTAAACAGAACTCCGTAAATGCCAGAAATGTATGTGTAGCGTGTGGTTTGTGTAGTATGGTGTGTTGTTCTTCTGGCTACTTGGCCCCTAGTGGGACTCTACGTTGCCTGCCACCACCACCACCACAGGGAGGTGAGCCACAGGCAGTCCATCAATTTCTGGCTACTTTTTTGCCAGAGTCACCTGAGCGTTCTGATGGAAACCAAGTAAAAAAAAAAGTGAGAGTAAGGGATACAAGAACAAGATAGTTTAGGAGGGGAAGGAAGTAGGAAGGATGGGGAAATAAGGTGTCCTCCTGATGAGGGAGGTAATCTAGCACCGGTGGACTTCTTCCTCTTTTCCAAATTGCCCGTGAAGGAGAGATTTCAGGATTTTGAGGACATGAAGAAAAACATAACTGCTGAACTGAACATTATCTCTTTGGATACCTTTTCTGACTTTTTCAGAAACTGTTAGAATGGTGTAAATAGTGCATTCAATCAGGTGGTGATTATTTTTGAGTAAAAATAAATAAAACCACTTTTAAGCTCCTTCAAACTTTGTGTTCTTTTTATTGCACCAGTCTGGGAACTTTATTGCCATGCCCTGTAATTCCATTTGCTGGCATAATCATTAAGGAGGGCTGTCCATTCTCTGTGCAGCTTTTGTGTTATGGCTTCAAATTTCAAATGCCATTCCTCTCTTAGGCCATGAATTGTGAGCTTAAAGGCCGCTACACGTGTTCGGGTAAACCTGTCAGTTATGTCTGCGCAGGCATGCCTGTACAGGTCTACCGGATGCCGATAGTGCATCTACAAGCTCCGGTAAACCTGTTAGTTATGCCTGGGCAGGCATGCCTGTACAGGTCTACCAGATGCCCATAGTGCATCTACAAGCTCCGGTAAATCTGTCAGTTATGCCTGCACAGGTCTACCAGAGTGTGTGGATGATAAAACTGCACAGTTTTATGATATCAATATAAAAGTTATTTATACTCAGGCATGACCATCAGGTCAGTAGAGTTTACAATAAATCAATCAATACAAATTGTTAATCATATTTAGCAGTCACGGGCTCGAACCCCGGTCCACTCAAAGAGCGTATGCTACTGCACTCGTGCTCCTGACCACTTGGCTACGTCAGGCCTTGTATCTGATAATTAGTAGTTGTAACTACTAATTAGCCTCTCCTCAGCATAAAGGGTCTTTATGCTGAGGAGATTTATGCTCGGCCTTATTCTATGTGAATAAGGCCGAGCAGCTATATGAAATCAGTGATTTCAAAATTACAGGTGATTCTTTATTAGAAAAACTTTTGAGCATATGGGCAAGTAAGGCTTCTGGGGTTAATGGCATATACCCAGTAATTTTGAGGGAGGCAGCCTGAGAGTGTACTGAACCATTGTGGTTAAATATCAGAGCATCTTTGAAATTAGGAGAGATTCTTTTGGATTGGAGAAGTGCCAATGTATTGTCAATACATAAAGGCAGTTCTGAGAGTAAAATTAGTAACCACAGGCTGGATAGCCTGACTGGGTAAGGAATATCTTAGAGTAAAATCCAGGGATAATTAGATAAAAATGGCATTCTGAAGGACACATAACATGGTTTTAAGGGAAAACCAGGCAAGCTATTTTGACAGTTACTGACAGTTACATGAGCTAGGTGAACAATTTCAACATAGTTTATTTGGATTTTAGCAAGACATTTGTCTCAGACCTTCATGAGAGGTTACTGTATAAGCTAGAACACGTTGGGATTATTGGAAAGACAGATTGCAGGGTGGCTGCAGAAGGCAGAGGGTTGTGAATTAACGGATATTGTTTAGATTGGTGTAACGCCAGAAGTGGGGTCCTCCAAGGATCAGTTCTTGGACTACTGCTGTTTCTGGTTTTCATAAATAGCACTGACAAAGAAATAAATGACATGATGTCAAAATTTGCAGATGACAAAGATTGGGAGAGGCATTAATGATCAGTGCTAAGCAGCACTCCTTCAGGTTATTTGAACAAGTTTCAAGAACTGTCAGAAAAGTGGCAGCTATATTTTAATGCAGCAAAATGTAAGGTCTCACTCTGGGGAAATAGCGACCCCAAAATAACTTATACACTTGATGGATTCAAATTAAAAACAGTAGAGGAAGAAAGGGATCTGGGAGTTATGATACAAGCAGATATGAAGTTTTCTGAACATTGTAAATAGGCAGCCAGGAAAGCCCAAGGTGTCCTGTCAATGGTTTATCAAATAATATCCTGCAGAGACAAGGTCATAATCTCACTGTATAAGGCAATTGTGAGACTGCATTTTTATTACTGTGTCCAGCTATGGAAACCTTTAAAAAAGGATACAAAGAGCAACTCATGTGGTGAGATTGGCAAATGGGCGACTGTACGAAGAAAGAATTCAATTATGTGGGCTATAAACTCGGCAATCAGGTACCTCAGAGAGGTTCTGATTGAGGCTTATAAGGTGCTGAGAGGGGTTAGTAAAAGGAACAAAGGTGGAATTTTCGCTATAATAAAGAATTCTAGAACCAGGGAGAATAAATTCAAAATAAAAAGGAAGAGGTTTACACTAGATTGTATGAAGTTCTCTTTTAGCCTGTAAGTTGTTGCTTGTTAGAACAAGTTGCCTTCACAGGTTGTTAAGGCTGAGAATTTGCAGAAATTTAAAGGTTGACTGGATGGTTACTGTAAATACATGGGCTGTGTTCTGTTAAGAGTAAGAACAGGTGCATGCAGCGCTGGAGTGGAGGATATACGGTGTATACCCTCTGGATTTTTTTAAGGCGAATAGCGTATACCTTCTGGTTTTTGAAAGAACTAAATATGGCGTATACAGTTATATGCCATATACCCTCTGGAATTCGATTAATATGCACAGTTAATTAATATACTTTAAAAGCAGAGAGTGTTAATATACTCTCTGCTTTTCGTAACTTTTCGTAACTCTCTGCTTTTCGTGGATTTTGAGTTGAACTTTGGCCCTCTACCAAATAAACTAAAAGGGGTATTAATTTTAAATCCCCCGCAGCGTTACCATCCACCAATAAAGTCAACCGATTCTTCGCCGGTTTGAAACCAGGCATGTTTTTTTCTTCTTTCAATATTAAACTTCTTTTAGGCATTCGTTTCCACAAAAGTCCTGCTTCATCTATGTTAAAAATTTGTTGAGAAGTATAACACATAATTCATAGATTCAGAGAGAAAAAGATTCACACATAGATTCAGAGAGAAAAAGATTCACACATAGATTCAGAGAGAAAAAGAAAAGCAATATCGATAAACAGAGGCGGACTGGATCAAAAATTCTTACCCGGGAAAATTTATAGTGGCCTCATACTATGGTTTATGGCCAAAATCACCCCGGCCTCTGGGGTTTCCCCAGTAAAGCTTATGGCCAGTCCGCCTCTGTCGATAGAGAAAAAATATGAAATTGTGAAATGCTTTAAGCAAAATGAAAGACCATGTGATATTGCATGTGCTACAGACCTAAATGAGGCAACACCGAGAATTACAAAGAATGCAGAGAAAATAAAAACAACTTCCATAGCAGAAACATCTCAAAATGTAATTAAAATCCATTAGATTAAGACACAAAAAATTGGAAGAGATGGAATGGCTGTCATCTGTTTGGATAGAAAATCAAATGAAAAACAAGTTTGCTTACGATAGAAGAAAAAGCATTAGCAATATTTTATTACGTAATAGTTGTAATAAAATACTTACGTATTTTGTTACGATTATTTATTGTGTTTTGTAATGTTTTGGTTACAAATGTGTGTGTTCAATCTTGGGTGGGTGGCACCTATTTTTCCCATAGGGCCTGTTGTTTATATTGCACAATTTTGCATTGCACGAGGGTTTCTAAGAACACAACTATCATGCTATACGAGGACTGACTGTATATGTTATGCTAGAAAATACCTGTACAGTATTGCAATATATGTGAGGCTGCCAGGAAAGCTGGCTGGGACTGCCTTCTTTAATTGAAAAAAGAAAAAAAAAATGTAGAGTTGGAATGTACTGCAAGTATGTATAGATATACAGGGTGTCTCAAAAATACACGGCATAACTTCAGGAATGAGTTCCTCATATGTAGACAATAAGAATATTTTATATCAACATCGTTCCGGAAATGCTTGGTTCCCGAGTTATTAACCGGAATGTCCTATCTCCCGCAGGTAATTTCCTTCATCACAAGGTACTGAAAGAATCTGGTGGTTTTCCATTCCGACCATGTACTCAAATCAGGAGCAAGCAGATATGCACTTTATGTATGGTTTGGTGGACGGCAATGCTCTCGAGGCTCGTCATTTGTACCACGAAAGGTTCCCAGAATGAAGATGTCCAGACAGGAAAACGTTTGAAGGTATCCATTGCCGACTTTGTGAACATGGGACCTTTACACCTGCTGCTGCCGACAGAGGACGACCGAGATCTACGACTCCTGAAGTAGAGGAGATTTTGGATGTTATGCATGCCACTCCTGGAGTCAGCACACACAGAATAACAAAGCAATGGCTGTTCAACATTCGACTATTTGGAGAGTGTTGCGAGAACACCAACTATATCCTTACCATCTGCAACGGGTACAGGCCTTGTCATCAGATTACCCTACATGAGTAATGTTCTGCCAGTGGTTCTTGCAGCAGTGTGGTACAACTCTTCACTTTCCTGCCTTAGTGATATTCACAGATGAAGCACAGTTTACACGAGACGGAATCCAAAATTTTCACAATCAGCATGTATGGGCTGAGGAAAACCCACATGCAATTATGGCAGGTTGTGAGACAATACGAAACATGCCAGGAATTTGGCATCATCTTTGCAAGTCCATGAGACGTCGATGCAAGGCCTGTATTCAGGCAGAAGGTGGACATCTTGAACAATTACTAAAAGGTGATGTGAACAGTTAAGTGTCATAGACAGACCTTCAAAACTCGGAAACCAAGCATTTCCGGAACTATGTTGATTTAAAATATTTTTATTGTCTACATATGAGGAACCCATTCCTGAAGTTATGCTGTGTATTTTTGAGACACCCTGTATATGCTTATAACTTCAAATAGAACAAAAGAATATGTATTAGTTATAAGATCACAGATTTATTGCTTTTGAATGCTCATATCATCAATTAAAATTGCTTGGCCGTCCTACTCTCATTTTTGTTTTTCCAAAGCTTTTCACACCAAACTGACTCAACATTGTACTGGCCACCCAATATCAACTGGATGCACAGCCTTAGATTTTATGTGCTTCTTAACCAAGAGCATACTCCTCCCCCTTCCTGTCCTGACATCTTTTGAGTACAATACATTACTATCCCTTGCATTTTTACTGATTTACTGTCCCCATCTTAATTAGCATATCTCTGATATCTTTTGAATAATAAAGCAGTTCCTTGTGAACTGTCATATACATTTTTATATCTAATGGGAGACCAGTAAGTCTTGAAACAGGCTGGCTTATAGGTATCTCATATTTTAAACAAATAACAAGCATAGGCTTTCAGTAATGTTACTTGTTTAAAAGTAATTCTTTTTGAGGTGATGTGTGGGGAGCAATCATCAGGCACATATAACTTGTGCAGCTGCACCACATTTTGCACTTGCAGTTTTATACTTTGAAAGAATTTATTTTGCATTTTTTAAAATTCTGCTCCAATATTTCTTTAACATGATTAAGGCATCAACAATATAGCAAAAGTAAAAGCAATTGTATGAGCTTATGCAGCATCAGCCAAAAAATAAATAAATAAAAAAAAATAACACCATTCCCTCCAAATGCCTGTCCAGTTCCTCCTTAAATTTATTTAACCTATCAACTTCCACAACGACAGATGGAAGTTTGTTCCATCAATTAACCACCCGCTGGCTAAAGGCAAATTTCCGCATATCTAACATCTGTCTTTTCTTAATTTGAATTTATGCCCTCTTCGGTTCGTAATCTGAACAAGTGGAAGGATCCCATCAGAATTCAGCATGCTCAACTCATTCAAGGCCTTATACACCTCAATCAGATCACTGTGCAGGTGCCTAGTCTCCAGCCACTGCAATTTGCAGAACTTAAGCCTCTCTTGGTAAGAGGATCCCTTCATTCCCCTCACCAATCTTGTTGCCCTTCTCTGTACACGTTCAAGCAAATCTACATCCTTCCTAAAATGAGGCCTCCAGACCTGTACGCAGTACTCAAGGCATAGCCTGACCATTGCCTTATACAGAGGGACAATCACATCCTTTTCCCTGCTAGCAAAATTCCTATATATCATTGACAAAACCCCATGACCTGCCCTGGCAGCCTGTCTGCATTGCTCAGAAAACTTCATATCTGACTGCACAATTACTCCCAGGTCTTTTTCATTTTCTACCACCTTAAGTGTAGTACCACACAGTTGGTACGTTTCTCTGGGGTTACTTCTATCCATATGCAGTACTTTGCATTTGTCAAGGTTAAACTTCAGTTGCCACTTCTTAGCCCATCTGCCCAAATTATCTAGATCCTGTTGCAGTAGCACACTGCCATTACTGTCATTAACAACCATGCCAACCTTTGTATCATCAGCAAACTTTGACACTAAGCCTGATATACCTTCATCAATATCATTGATAAATATACAAAACAACAGAGGGTCCAACACCGAATCCTGTGAGACTCCACTAATAACATTAGTCCACGAAGAGCAGCACCCATTAATTACCACCCTCTGTCTTCTCCCACTCAACCATCCTTTTATCCATTGTAGCAACTAACCCTTAATACCATTCTGCTCCAATTTGTACAATAGTCTTCCATGCGCAACAGTGTCAAAAGCTTTCCTGAAATTCAAATATATGATATCAAAATTATTTTTTGCATCCAGTTCCTTTGTAACCACATCATAATATCCTATCAAATTAGAAATATCCTAATAATATCCTATCAAAAATAGAAGTTCAGAGCATTTGAAAAGTTAACAGATGCAATGGGCCTTGCAGAGCATTGTGTCAGTTAGGTGAAGCACTTTTTTGGGTGGCTGTTAAATAGTGAATATGTAGTCAGTCTCACACATCAAAAGAATAGTTTAGTTCATATATATCAGAGATCACAAAAAGAAATGTACTTATTTTTTTTTTAAAAAGTGCAAAGTGATATATCAATCAGCGAAAAATATATATACCAGTTTTTCAATATCCTTTTCTTCAGAGTTTGGCCTATAAAACAAAGAGGGAAATGGACGAAGCACAGAGTCATAACGATAGCTCTTGGCAGCAGCAAAAAAGAGAGTCCAGCGCAAGTCAGCAGCTAATACATCAGAAGTGATAACAGAGACAGCTGGATGGATGGCTTCTTCTTCCAACATATATATAAAGTCCAAGTTCAAAGCTATTTCAGGCAGCAAATAGCTGAAATAGAAGAGTGATCTAAGACTGCAATCAGCAATTGAAAATGAAATTTATTCAATTAAATGTTTAGGGAACATAAAGATTATGGTACACCATACACTGTTTTTGCTGTGGAAACAGTTGGATGTAACTATACCAGTATTCAAAAGCTAAAAAATACAAATACATTTTTAAATTAAAATAACAATTTAAGTGATCATTAATCATGAGTTGAGATATAGTCTTCAAATGGATTCTCAACATATTTTCATCTGGAGGGAAAGAGAAACCAGATTTTGTCCAGCTAAAATTGAAAAAAAAAAAAAAAAAAAAATTCACATTTGGAGGTTATGATTTAACAAATGGGGCTGGAATTATTATCAATGGCTATACTGTACAACTGGGGAGTTCCTCAAAGAACTCATGGCTGTAGGATATTGAAATGAGATCTTTGATTCTTTGTTTGCCTTCATGAAGGGTACCCAGTGGACAATAATACATGCTCCCATAAGGTTCTTCTAGTAAACTAATACCTTCAGGAGCATACAGCCCATATGGAATGTTCAGTCAGATTTCTGGAGCCCCAATCCAACCACAAGGAATGCTTCAATAGGGTTCTCTAGGCACCTCAGAGGGACACCCCTTTCCAGAAATCTCACTTAACATTTGTCAGCACTTATGTAAGAACAGAAATTGATACTTCCAGCACTAATTAAGTCTTGTTCTTTGCACAAAGAGCAGATATCACACTTGCAATGATACCGACAGAGATCACGTTTTATTATGGTATGTTTCGAGGGATTATCGAAGACATGCCATTAAGAATGGCATGTCTTCAATAATCCATTCCATTTATAAATTCATTTGCATAACTGTAAATTCAGATCAAAATTTGTCCTGTCTTTATGCATTATTTAAGCACATTAAAATGCTTTATCACTAAACATTTGTCATAATCAAATTAAAGTTTCTGATTTATGGTTTTGTTCCTTGGCTTTTGAATACCAGTGTAGAAACTCTTTTAACAAAAATAAAATATTGTAAAGTTATTAATCAATTCACTACTTATTTCCTACCAAGTAAAAAATCAGCCAAATAGTCTTCAAGAGTTATTGATTATACTGAACAGTTCACTCACCTGTTTATATTCTTGAAAAGGATGCACACTACATTATAGTAAGTGCAACAATGTAAATTTATTGAATTTATACTAACTAAACTTTGCTAACAATTAATTAATACGTTTACACCAATGCAGAACTTGTTGTAGCTGCAACAATTTATGCTTGTGAGGTGCTACATTCAAGATATTATTAAATAAAAATAAAACAAAGTTAGATAATCCTAATGAAATATAAAAAGAAACAAAATTAACCAGCAAGCCAATACTCACAAAGAGAAGTACACCACCACAAAAATCCTACAATACTGAGAAACCGTAGTCCAGAATAACACAAAGACACTGTGCTCATACACAGAACCAAAATCAAGTACAGTCTGTCCTCGTATAGCACGATAGTTGCGTTCCTAGAAACCCTCGTGCAATGCAAAATCGTGCAATATAAACAACAGCCCCTATGGGAAAAGTAGGGTTAGGTGCCGACCACCCAAGATTGAACACACATTTGGAACCAAAACATTACCAAACACAATAAATAATCGGGTAATTTTAATCGTTATAAAATACTTACATATTTTATAACGATTAAAATACGTAATAAAAATAATATTATATTATAATAAAGTATTTTTAGTATTTTTTAATACTAAAAAGTATTTTTACGGATAAAATAGTATTTTATTCGTAAAAAATTTATTATATTAAATAAAATAGTCGTAATAAAATACTTACGTATTTTATAATACGTAAGTATAAATTATAATACGTAAGTCGTAATAAAATATTGCTAATGCTTTTGCTTCTATCGTAAGCAAACTTGCTTTTTGTTTGATTTTCTATCCAAAGAGATGACAGCCGTTCCATCTCTTCCAATGCCCGTGACCACCAAATAGGGAGGCTGGGGAAAGGTCAGGGAATGACCACGGCATATCCCCGGAGCAATATGGCCTTAGTTGCTAATGCTCCTAAAAACCAAATAACAAACAACAAACATCTCTTCCAATTCTTTGTGTCTTAATCTAATGGATTTTAATTACACTTTGAGTTGTTCCCGCTATGAAAGTTGTTTTTATTTTCTCTGCATTCTTTGTAATTCTCCGCGTTGCCTCATTTAGGTCTGTAGCACGTGCAATATCACATGGTCTTTCATTTCGCTCAAAGCGTTTCACAATTTCATATTTTTTCTCTATCGACAGAGGCGGACTGACCATAAGCCTTATCCGGGAAATCCCGGTGGGCCAAAGGCCGGTGTGATTTTGGCCATAAACCGTAGTACGAGGCCACTATAAATTTTCCCGGGTAAGAATTTTTGACCCAGTCCGCCTCTGTTTATCGATATTGCTTTTTTTTTCTCTCTGAATCTGCAGCGTCTTCGCCAGGAGCTTCATTTTCACACCTTTTAAGTATTTTACTAATTTTTAGGGAATAAAGCACAATTACAAAACGAGGAGGCACGCTTAATACACATAAACAAGCTGCGCGCGTATAGCAACTGAATAAACAACACCGTAAAGGCCGAGATACACTATTAACACCTCACATTTTACTGAAGCACATTTCTGGGGGTTACTACCATAAAACAATAAAAACAATTTCCAGTTTCGTTTCTGCTAGGGGAATCTGTTATAAACTGGTAGTAAACTCCATCTAATTGCATTTGCGATTATATGGATAGCTGGAATTGTGTTGGTTTTTACGTTATTATGGTGAAATGTGTTTCCCCTTCACTGATATAAAACACAAATACATTTTCAGAATCTTCTTCGTTCCTGTCGTGTTGCGTTCAGTTGGGGTGATTCCGCATTCGACTGCCATTTCTTGTAAACACAAAGGCGAATCGTGCATAAGCGAATTCGGTTCGTGTTATATAAGATAACGTTCCCCTATTTATAAATCGTGTATGATCGAATTCGTGTAATGCAAACACGTGTTATACGAGGACCGACTGTACTGACACCCATAAGATTAATATAAAAAAGAAATTCTGGAGAAAACCTCTTTACAGTAAAAACTTTGTCAGAGAGGCATCTGCTATTATGAATTACAAAGTGGTCATATTTCTGTCATGGCCTGCTTATTGAAAGCAAACCAGCCATGGATGCCCCTATAAACATTAACTTTTAAACTTATACAGAATATAACTTAGATAAATTCAATAAATTTGTCTTCAACCAAAAACACAGTATAGTGCACATCTTTTTGAATTTTAGTCCTGCATAAATGCCCTTTAAGCGCGCACACACATAAATTAATCAATGCTTTATCATCGTGCTACTACAGGAATTAATTTATATATCATAACAGTTTCAACTGGCATATAGAACATTTTTTGCACTGTCAATTATTTTTTATTGTATATTTTGTGTGCATATGTGTGTATTGTATGTATGCATGTACAGTAGAACCCCCGTTAATCCGTACCCCGATGATCTGGACTTTCTGTTAATCTAGACTGGATTTTCAGTTGGGAAAAATTGTATCAAAAAAAAATATATTTCTGTTCACTGACATTTGGGAGGGGGTTTAAAATTTAAAACAGTAAAAAAGATAAGCAATCAATAACAAAGAACACCGCACGCACAAATTGCAATGAAAGTGAGAATGGAGTAACAAGTTATGAAACTTAAAAAATAGAAATGAAGAGAACATTCTGAATTAACACTAACAGAAAAGCCTAATAAACAGGGGACTGCTAAATTATGCTTTTGATATGATTGAAGATTTCATGGAAGGGGAAACACATTTCATCATAATAACGTAAAAACCCACAGAATTCCAGCTGTCAGTATTATTGCAAAATCAATAAGATTGTGTTTACTATCCACTTTATAATAGATTGCACTAACAGAAAAGCCTAATAAACAGGGGACTGCTAATTGTTTTTATTGTTTTATGGTTGTGACCTCCAGAAATCTGACTGGACCACATGGTATGGTGGAAGACAATCATAGGGTAATCTCGAGTGCTGGCCTATTCAGTTGACAGCTGCAGCTAGCATTGTCCAAGTATGCACCTTACCTCAGTTCTTTAGTGTTTTTACTTGTTTTTATTTTTTTTTTTGTGGTTTTGGGTTAACAGAAGATGGCAACAAAAAGAAAGAGTGTTACCGTATCGATGGAACAAAAATTAAGGAAAGTTTAAAAAATATTGCTCTTGATATAGGGGTGGCAAAACAAACTGTTTCCGATTGGAAAAAAACAATAGGAAAGCAATTGAATACTTTTGAGCAAAAATGGTGGCCAAAGACAGCTTAGGAAATAGAGCTATCATTAATCAGGCAAAAAATGAAAATTTGGACGAGGCCTTATACATTTGGTTTTGTCAAGAACGAGAGCAAGGGTTCCTCTTTCAGGCCTAATCCTTCAATCAAGGGTTCTTAGCCTTAACGAAAAGTTAGAAGGTGACCAGCCTTTTACTGCGAGCTCAGGATGGTTATCAAGGTGGAAGGATCATCATGGAATCTGACAGATTGGAATTACAGGTGAAAGTCTTTCTGGTGATTGTGCTGCAAGCGAAGAATTTAAAGTACAGTTTCTCCAGTTTATTAGTGAAGAAAGTTTAGTTCCATCCCAAATTTTTAATGCTGATGAGACTGGTTTATTTTTCAAAATGTTACCCAAAAAAAACATTTGCCTCAAAACTTGGCTCTTCAGCTAAAGGACATAAATCGAGTAAAGAAAGAGTGACATTGCTTTTGGGCAGTAACGCATCCAGGAATTTAAAGTTACCACTGTTAATCATAGGAAAATCTACTAAGCCCAGCACTCTTAAAAATGTGAACTTAAATGCCCTCCTAGCTAAGTACACGTCACAAAAATCAGCTTGGATGAGCTCATCTCTTTTTAAAGATTGGTTTTCATCTCGTTTGTTCCCTTAGTTAAAACATATTTAAGGGATCAAGGACTGGAAGAAAAAGCAGTTTTATTCATTGATCAAGGACAACATATAGAGGCTGTGCAGTGACGGTACAGAAAGAAGTTGATAATCTCACTGTTAGAACAACAAGGGGCACTTAAAGAAAAATCAAACTTTATGGACCTTCTTAAAAATGTCAACATAAAGATAGTCATTTATTTTTCTGCTGCACCTTGGGACGAAACTGACAAGACTGCCCTTATCAAATGCTGGAAAAAACTTTGGCCTGATGTTTCAATGGAAAGATCTGAGAACGGAAATGGATATTTCTTTGGATCCTGATGATGACAAGGATGAAAATGATTCTGTTCAGTTATTTCAACATCTAGGGGTTGTTCATACATAACAAATGAAGACATTGCCCCATGGATAATGTGTGATAATGATCTAGGATATCAGATCCTCACTGAGGAAGATCGTGCAAGCATGCTCATCATCATCATTGCAAGCTAATGAAGATGACAAATCCAATGATGAAGTGTTTGAGGAAACAACTGGCATGAGTCACACTGAAGCAACTGGAATGCCGGAGAGCCTGGAATGCCTGGATGTTACTGATTTATTTCGAGAGAGAGGATGACACATCAGCTGGTGGGGTGAATTATGTTTTTAGTGACATCCGCCATAAACTTTCCATGGTAGTGTGGAATCTTCTCTTGTGCATTTTTCAACATTTTAGATGTCACCATAGTCTTCGGCACCCCCAGAAAACCCCGTAGGGAAGTAATCCCGCTGCTCTAGGGGCATTTTAACACTTGGCTGTTCCCCCCCACATATGACCGTGGGGATAGCTCAAATCGTTGCCAGGCCACTTGGTGACAACATACAACACCTGAACTTGTGTGACCCACCAAACTTAGTCTTTTTCAACAAGCTACAAGGATATATAAGCAGAATCTTGCTAATCCGAATACCCCGATTTTCCAACCTGCCCAGAAATGCCTTTGGAAGACCCCACCCAAACTGAGGATAACATCGGGGAAGAACCCGAAACAATCCTAACTGATGGCACTAGGAACAATGCCGAGGAACAAAAGCCGGTCCCACTTTCAAAGAAAAAGAACAAGAAAACTGTTGTCCCAAAATCCGAATGGGAAACCAGGCCGCAATCTGACCCCAGCAAAAGTAATTTGGAACAACAAAATCAACTGACCGAGATGACTGAAGAAACATGAAGAGAACAATTGAGTGACAACAATTCGAGCAGACATTGTCTCACTGTGGAAAAAACAGGACACTATCCTGTACAAAACCCACGTAGAGAACAAAAAATAAATGCCACATTAGAGGCATACCTATAAGGCGGGGCAAGAGAAATGCCACAGCGTGCCCTGACCTACTTAGAAGCGCTGAGAAGCAAAACCACCACTGCAACCATAAATGAACCCACCGCCAAATCTGCAACAGTGTCCCAGAGAAGAACACTCCTACCAACACCCAACATAGTCATTCTAAAGCCAATAGGACAAGATGACCACACAAGCAAAGAAATAAAGAAGAAGGTAATGAAAAAGCTTCAGTAAGACCTCTGAGCTACCCGATTAGAGCAATAAGGAAAATGAGAAACCCAGGGATAGTAATAGAAATGGAGACCAAGGAAGAAGCAGAAACAATCATGTCCAATACATAGATCCCAACCTTAGACCTTACTGCGGAAACCCTAAGAAGAAAAGGAACATCTGTCATAATATTTGATGTGGACCAAGACATCACCCCCCAAGACTCTAACTGGGGAAATCTATTGAAAAAAATCTACAGAGGGGGATGAAAAGCTATGGTCATGCCCAAGTATAAAACAAGGGCCAGAAGCAGCAGAAACTGTAACTGGGTAGTGGAGCTGGCCCCAGAGGCCTGGCAAGTTCTGTGGGAACCGCAAACAATTTATATAGAGTGGAGTAGCCACAGGTACAGAGAACATGTGGCTATAATAAAGTGTTTTAGGTGCTGCAAATATGGACACACACACACATGTAAACAAACTGAACCAATGTGCAGCCACTGCTCCGAAAAGGGGCACAACTTCAGTAGCTGCCCAAACAAAGCAAAAGGCCACATATGCATCAACTGCAATCTACTAAGGCTAGATCATACGCATTCCATAAGAGATCCAAAATGTCCAACATATCAAAAGTTCAAGTGTACATATCAACTCAGAACCAATTATGGATAAGCAACGTAAAAAATATAACAATGGAATGCTAAAAATTCACCAAATAAATGCGCAACGTGTGAAAGCAGTGGTCACCCAAGTATGTCTAAAAGCAGAAGAAGACAATGCAGATCTCATCCTTATTCAAGAGCCCTACACTCACATGAAGCAAGTTAGGGGATACCCGCTCAGGTTTAAAATAGTACCGAGCGATGAAGATATGCCGTGGGCAGAAATTATAGTAACCAAGATCCCGGAGTTATGCACGCCATGGGCAGCATGTGCTCATATAATCAGCTCTGTTGGCTGCTTATATGCAGTCTCTCTCTCCTGCAGACCTGATGTTGAGATTGACTTTGCCATTACATATCTCCAGGATGTCTAAACTACCCTAGTGGGACGGGGGATCATAATAGGCACTGACGTCAACTGCCTATCCCCAGTCTGGCACAACGCCATGCCGGACTGACAAGGCACCAAAAATGGCCAAAGACTGGAAGAATTCCTGGCTAACTCAATACTGATGGTTAAAAATCAATCTTTCTGCCTCCCAACCTTCTGTAATACACTTTGGAAGGCAACCATCGACATCACCCTAACCACAAGAAATATCGATTCCCGTGTGACTGACTGGATGGTGCAAAATGCCTGGACCACTTCAGATCACCGTACCATTACCTACCAGATACAGAAGACCACAGCAAGGACCACAACAGAAAGGAAGATGCTAAACAGATTTGCAATCTCCAAAGCCAATTGGGAATTCTTCTGAGAACAGCTAATCAGTAGAGCCCGACATGATAAAAGGGGGCAAACCAGACAGGACGGCCGAGAAATAAGAGAGGACTCAGATGAACTGCAACAGATAATAACAAACATTGTAACTGAGGCAGCTGAAGTCACCATAAAAAGATAAATGCCTTCGAGCAAGGCCATGCCCTGGTGGACCCCAGAGTGCAACAACGAAGGAGATTAGCCCAACAAAAAAGGAAGGAATATCAGAGGGCATGGAGATCATGGCCGCCCGATGAGGTCACTTACCTGGACCGACAATACTCAGTACTGAGATATACTGAGAGTATAAATAAAAGTAAAAAATCCTCCTGGGAACGACTGGTCTCAACTGAAGGTAATGAGAACCCCTGGGGAGTGGTCTACAATATCACATCAAAAAAACTCCCCAGGGGGAAATAACCACAGCAGCTATGACGCCGCAATGCACCCTCATCACAACATGGGATGACTGGGTGGCCAACATTTTGAACACCATTATAAAAGATCCACCAAATATACTCATGGAAGACCAACAAGTCATCACACAGGCAAATGAGACAGATAACCTGCAACAAATGTAGCCACCAATTACCATGGCTGAGCTACAGGAAGCCGGAAAATAAATGTGCAATAAGAAATGCCCTAGTTCTGACCTCAGAACTCGTTAAGAGGACAGTAGAGCATATACCAGAACCCCTGCTGCACCTCTTCAACTGCTGCCTCAGAGTGGGCTGTTTCCCAACCAGCTGGAAAACAGCACATCTCAAGCTCATCCTGAAAAACCTAACTAAACCACCTGAACAACCAAACTCTTACCATCCCATAGTGGTGTTATCAACACTAAAACTTTTGGAGAGAATACTACATTGAAGAATACTCAGCCACTACAAAGCAGCTAACCTGGAGTCACCCAGACAATATGGGTTCAAACCTGGACTCTTCCCCATTGAGGCGATTCGGAACCTCCTAGAAAGCACAGCACAATGTAACAAAAAGTACTTCTTGGTAATTGCGGTCAACTTCGCCGGGGCATTTGACACCCTCTGGTGGCCATGCATCCTTGGCAGATTTCGTAAGGCAAAAATCCCCATGAATTTATATAATTGCATTAGATCCTACCTCTGACAGAAAACTCAGGGTAATGGCACCATTCTGGAGCCTGACAAGATCGGGGCTGTCTGCAGGGATCTGTCCTGAGGCCATTCCTGTGAAACATTTTTGATGAAGTCCTGGCACTCGACTCGGGTGATGTCAATGCACAAGCTTTCATGGATGATCTCATCCTAATGGTGGCAGCGAGCTCTAGATCACAGAAGCCTGTGCGAACCACACACTGCAAGTACTCCAGGACTGGGAAAAACCTGCATACACTGGAGGTTTCCCCGACCAAAAAAAACTCAATTCTGCTGAGAGGAGCACTCAACACAGACAAAAGGGAAAGCACAAACTAGCAAAACAGATGAAATACCTAGGCAACCCCCAGGGGCTCACTGGTGAGTATGGGCTTGGCACACCCAAGGTCCTGAGCTGGATATCATAATTCTTCTCTTTCTTGGTGATTCCCTTGTATTTCTGACTCTCTCTCTCTCTCTCTCAGGGTAACTCAGAATTTTTTTTTTTTGCTGGTGCAGAATAAGCCTCAGGCTTCCTTGCACTATATGGCTAGTTATGGCTATATGGCATCCATCAAAAGCCACGTAGGTATCTGTCTTTTTACTCTGGGGGATGAATGAATCTTGAATATTCTAAAAGTATGATAAAAACTTTTATTATTATTATTGGTCTCATTTAATTTCATTTGATATTTTCAACAGTTTAGCAAATCGAAATTAATAGATCATATTAATAAGAGTAATTTTAATTCAGTAAAAAATCTAAAATTTTTTAAAAATTTTATAATTAAATAACATAAAAAAGAAGTATCTCACAGATGCCAAAAAGTGTCTTTGTTAAATTTAAGGGTTCAAGTGATGAAAGGTTAAAAAAAAAAGAGAAGCAAAAGGGGTAAGCAAATCTCTAGCCATAATTACAGATGTGCAAATTTTTCTCCTATTCATAGAGGGGAGATTGAAGGGTGAGGTGAGTAATTACAGGCCTGTAAGTTAGACTTCTGTGCCATGGAAAATAATGGAGTTAGCGGTGAAAGAAGCAATGCAAATATCAATTTGAGAGGAATGATATTATTGCATTGATTTGTCAAGGGAAAGATCTTCCCTGGCCAATCTGATAAGATAAGATCTCTCACATGACACAAAGAAACTGAATGCAAAAAAATAATTTTTTATTATTAGCCATATGGTGCAAGGAAGCCAGAGGCTTATGCTGCACTAGCCAAAAAAATTTCCGAGTTACCCTGAGAGAGAAATTGACAGAAATAGAAAGGAATCACCAAGAAAGAGAAGAATGATAATATCCAGCTCACGACCCTGGGTATGCCAAGCCCATACTGACCAGATGGGAGCCCCTGGATGTTATATATATAAATTTCAGAAAAGCATTTGATACTGTTCTACAATGAAGAGTGCTGTACAATTTTAAGCAGTATAGTAGAAAAGCAGGTAATTCCTATGGATATAATGATGGTTGAGCAACAGCTAACAGAGTGATTATTAATAACCACTGTTCTTCATGGACTAATATTATTTGTGGAATTCCTTGGAGTTCGTGCTGAGTACCTTACTGTCTTCAATATTTAACAATACTGGTGAAGGCATATCAAATTTAATGAGTTTTCTTATGATACAAAGACTGGCAGATTGGTTAATGAGAAGAATCAGAGTATGCCACTAACAATATAGCTTAGAGAAATTAGCAGTAGCATTAGTAGAGGCATATGATGCAAGAAAGCAAGCTTATATAGAATCAACCCCAAAAAAAAAAAAAAACACCTTCTGGTTACAGCCATCCATTCACTCCTAAAGTTTGTCTACCTCAGGCTTGAATTTATTTAAGCTATCAACTTCCACAGTGACAGAATATAAGATGGAAGTTTGTTCCAGCAATCAACCACCCACTGGCTAAAGGAAAATTTCTGTACATCTATTCTACAACTGTTTTTCCTCAATTTAGGAATTTATGTCCCCTCAGGTGAGTAATCTGAGCAAGAGGAAGAATCCCATCACAGCACTGAGCTTGCTCAAACCATTCAGGACCTTATACACCTCAATCAGATCACCTTGCAGGTGCCTAGTCTCTAGATGCTTCAATTTGCAGAACTTAAGCCTATCTTGGTAACAGTAACCCTTTGTTCCACTCACTAATCTCATTGCCCTTCTCTGTACTCGTTCTAAGAGCTCTACATCTTTCCTAAAATGGGGCCTCCAGAACTGCATACAGTACTCAAGGTGTGGCTTGACCATTGCCTTATACATGGGGATAATCACCTCCTTATCCCGGCTAGCAAAATTCCTATATATCATTGACAAGACTCCATGACCTGCCCTTGCAGCCCGTCTGCACTGCTCAGTGAACTTTATATCTGACTGCACAATTACCTCAAGGTCTCTTTCATTCTCCACTACCCTGAGTGTAACACCACATAGTTGGTATGTTTCTCTGGGGTTACTGCTACCCATATGCAATACTTTACATTTGTCAAGGTTAAACTTCAGTTGCCACCTTTCAGCCTATCTGCTAACTTTTCTAGATACTGTTGCAGTAGCATACCTTCCTTACTGTCATTAACAACCTACAAACCTTTGCTTTTTTTTTTTTTTTTTTTTAGTTTTTGGCGCATCGGCTTCTGTGGCCATAATGCACCTCCCAAGCTTTTTGCAGTACTTTGATCCAAGCCCAAGGCGGGATTCGAACCCACGACCTTTGGGTTGCCAGGTAGGCACTTCACCCACCCGGCTAGCCCGGTCGACTACCAACCTTTGCATTGTCTGCAAACTTGGACATTAATCCTGATATACCTTCATCAATATCATTGATAAATACAGAAAACAACAATGGCCCTAACACAGACCCCTAGGGGATACCACTAATAACATTATCTATTGATTACCACTCTCTGTCTTCTCCCACTCAACCATCCCTTTATCCAAAGCAGCAACATGCCCTTAATTAGGGCTTACAATACTGGGATCCCGGTCATTTTTTACCAGTATTTATACAAAAAATACCGGTTTTTCAGTACTAATTTTTAAAAAAATAATTGTTTATAATTTAATCACATAAAGGTTATAAAATCACCTTTATATGATTATGAAGTAATTATCGCTACTAGCAAATGTTCAATAAATCATCGATAGGACACCAGGCAATGTTGCAACATGTCCACAATTCTCGGACAACTTCATGCCTGACTGTATCGTAACTCCCAAGTCCTTCCTCCACTACTGACTAGTTTAACTAAAGCTAACTGACTAGTTAGCTTTAGTTTAACTGACTAGTTTAACATATAAGTTACTTTGGGGTTGCCGTTTCCCAGGTTTAAGACCTTGCATTTTGCTGAATTAAAGCATAGATGCCACTTTTCTGACCATCCCGGAAGTCTATCTAGGTCACTCTGAAGAAGCTCTGCTTGGCGGCGATCATTAACTACTCTGCTGACCTTTACATCATCTGTAAGTTTAGACCTCACGCCCTCCATCCCTTCATAAATGTCATTTAAGATAATTAAAAACAACACTGGTCCCAATACTGATCCTTGGGGAACCCCACTACTTACATTAACTCAATCTGAAGAATAAACATTTATCACAACCCTCTGTCTGGTGGCCTCAAGCCATCGTGCTATCCATCTAATGATTTTTCCCTATGATTCCAGCCTGCTCCAACTTTTAAAGTAACCACTCATGTGGGACTGAGTCAAATGCTTTGCTGAAATCCAAATAAACAATGTCGAAATTATTTCCTAAATTCAGCTCACGAGTGACCTGTCAAAATGGCTAACCAGATTTGTTAAACGTGATTTACCCTTTACAAAACCATGCTGTGTATTCTACAGAATTCCATTTCCACCTAAATGATCCTGAATTCCACCCTTGATCATTGCCTCCATGATATTCTCTACTACCAAAGTTAGACCAGCCAGTCGACAATTTCCCATTACACTCCTAGAACCCCCATGTTCCAATTTACACCAATCCAACGGAATCTCCATGACCACCAAATACGGAGAATGCAGAAAGGTCAGGGAATGACTACCGCATATCCCCGGAGCAACATGGCCTTAGTTGCTAATGCTCCTAAAAACCAAATAACAAACAAAAACCAACAGAATCTCTCCTGTCCTGTGATGCTCCCATAACTAGCCTTAATGGTTCAATGCACTCACTTGCCGCCTCCTTTAAGATTATAGGGTATATGCCATCAACCACAGGAGAACTTACTCGCCTGTAGCTGCGAAAGTTCTCATTAAATAATCATTTGAAATTTCAACATCATTAATTACATTTTTTTCAACTTCATTTCCATAATATCTCATTGACACAAAGGGTTTTTTTTATGTAAATATCGATGCAAAGTAACTGTTGAGTTCATCTGCAACTTCAGCTATGTTATCTAATACTATCCCATATCCATTACATAAGGGTCCAATCTGATTTGTCCTTCTGTTCTTTGCATTTATATATGTGAAGAATTCCTTAACTGCATTCTCTGCTCTCTCCCAGACTCAGTAAAGATACTATAGTGAAAATTATACTTCACCTAATAAAACGTCTTTTTCCTTCAGAAAATGATGAACATAATTCAACCATGGAAGATCAACATGGCACAGAACATTAGTGATCAGCAAATTCTTTCCAAAATAAGAAATTGCCTGACTCCAATGAGATTTTAAAAGATGAATTTGAGTCGGAAATTAATGAAATACTTTTAACTATTTTTGCTAAAAAAGTTCAAAGCCTAGAAAATATGGACTGAGATTGTCTACGATTATCTCAGTACCAGAATAGAATCCGAAAGGGTGTTTTCTGCCGCTAATCAAATATGTACCAAAATTAGATCCATTTTAAACGATCATATTATTGATTTCTTGTTTCTTAAGATCTCACTTTATTCGGACAGGAAGTGTGGATGCTTAAACATAACTAAACTTTGCAGTAACAATATGTATTTTTTTGTGTTTAGAAGAACTGTATTTTAATAATTTTTTTCAGAATATTTATTATTGCAGTAAAAGTATATTTAAAACATGAATTCAAGTAATTCCAGTACTTGTTTTTCTTTGCTTTATTGCACCTAATTGTCATCAAAATTTATTGAGAAAAATGTTTATTTTTTCGAATACCGGTATCCCGGTTTCATAAATTAAAAATACTGAAATAACGGTATTAAGATTTTGACTGGTATTGTAAGCCCTACCCATTAATGCCATACCGCTCCAACAGTACACTAGTCTTCCACGTGCAACAGTATCAAAAGGTTTCCTAAAATCCAAGTATACGATATCAATATTTTTTGCATTCAGTTCTTATGTGACTACATCATAATATATGATCAAATTGGTTAGACAAGACATCCCCTTAACAAACCCATGCTGTGTCTGAACTATAACTACAATCTTGTCTAGATGATCCTGCAGTGCTACTTTAACCAGCGACTCCATTATTTTCCATGGAACAGAAGTTAAACTGGTATGTAATTAATTGTGCCACCTTTGATCCCACCTTTGTGAAATGGGGATACATTTGCACTTCTCCAGTCTGTGGGGCTCTCTCTTGAATCCATTGTTTTACAAAAAAAAAAAAAAAAATTAAGTGACATCTGACAGATGCCATGCTAGCAGTGGAAAGTTAATTGTTGCAGCCTGCATAGAAAATAAAGTCGAAATATTTTGTACATTGAATTGATACTTTTCAATTCAATGTTCTTTGAACAATGTAACAACCACTACCCATGGTCCTGTTCATATTCTACATCACTTTAACCCTTTTTTGAAACAGATATGTAATTGTAAAATTTCAATAAAAAATCCTTACAAAAGCAAATTAGTAATAACAGCAATATCAAGTGAAAGCAAAAGCACAAAGTGAAATAACTTTTGAACAGGTTTTGGTGTTAAACCAGTGGCAATTGGTTTTAATGGAAGTTTATTGGCACAAGGGCAACTAAGGCCAAATTTATGCCTTTCACAGTTATTCTGCAAATGAAATCATTCATTTGCAGAATAACTGACAGGCACAGTCATTCTGCAAATTTCAGTTTTTTTACAGTCATGTGTCAGATAAGTTCACATAAATGAATTTGTTTTAAAAAATTAAATAGGTCGGACAGATTTGCATCATCACTGAGAATATGGTTCATCTCTGATGAATTGTTTTGGGTTCCAGCAACATAATTGTGGGGATGCTTGAACCAGTGGCAAAATCACCATACTGTCACTATTGATAGGGGGGGGGGGGTTGAGAGCAAAAGGTCAGGGGCTTGAAAGTTGAAAGAACATGGGAGGTCATGCTACCCACTTCATGACATTCCCCAATTCCTAGATCTGCACAGATACAATAGCTTTGCAAGCAGAAGCATTAGGATATGGAAATATGCATAACCATTGCCCAAACAAAGTAGTGTACAACTGCTTCATTTGGCTGTACAGTTAAACAATGTTGCACAAACACAATGACAATTAACTAAAATAAAACATGCACTGTAACTGCATTGCATTGCGCAGGTCCTGGGCCATAAATAAAACTTAATTGATAGGTTTACTGTGTTTTAGCCAGTTTGGGATGGGAGGGTTGCAAGAAAAATCAATATGACACAGTAAATCAATATGACAATACAAAAATGACACGGTAAAAAAAAAAAAAAAAGCTAAGAGAAAGATTTTTAAAAAAATACTGTACTAAAACAGAGCGTCTGCACGCCTTAATACAAAAGATAAAAAAAAAAAAAAAAATGACGTAACTACAATTCTTAGATGCTTGCAGTAGTGTAGTGTTGAGTTATACAATACTCTAATAATCTAATTCATATTCAATTACATTTTATATAAATATGATACATACTGCGCATGTCGTTTAAGCCCTCCAAAGCACAGAGTATACTGTGCTTCAAATATTGCTTTACACACTTTTGATACGTATCAAACCGGAACACGGATAACAGACAATATACTCAATTCACTACTATAGCCACAGAGTTTCACTGCTATTGCCACAGAGTATTACTACTCTGTAGCAATAGCAATGAAAATGGAAAGTTTGCAAGGCGAACTTTCTATTTACACCACCACTTCCGTGTAACTACTTCATACGTTGCCA
Organism: Mastigoproctus giganteus; assembly: GCF_048544385.1. Classification (NCBI taxonomy): domain Eukaryota; kingdom Metazoa; phylum Arthropoda; class Arachnida; order Uropygi; family Thelyphonidae; genus Mastigoproctus; species Mastigoproctus giganteus. Next base: position 183,414,774 of record NC_143581.1, read on the forward strand.
ATTTACATAAAAATTAAAAACATAAAAGGACTGATTAAAAAACAAAACAGGGAAATAAACTTGAATCATGAATTACACGTTTTCTACCTAATGATTGTGCTAGTTTTATTATTGTAAAACTGGTTAGAACTATAATTAGGCGTTATTAGTACTGTATTAAGAAATAATTTTTATTTCTTATATTCTGAAACGTATTCTTAGTTTGCAAAACAACACCACTTGCCTCATCAGTGATTACACACAAAAAAAAAAAAAAAAAAACCTACTTTGCATTTTTTACAATTAGAACCCAATAATGGGTTTACGATTTCTTTATTATACCTTAAGTACTAAATAAAACAGGCCTTTTAAGTCGAAATGCATTTTAAAAAGGTATGCCCTTTACCAAACAAAATTCATGTTTGAGCAAACAAAAGAATGCTCATGGCACGTAACACCTTCAAAACGAGATACACAAATATCACAATATATTACGACAAATATGCATTTTATTAGTGTAAAATATTATAGGGTAAATGCTAATAATATTTTATTTTCGGGGTAGGGGGTTAAGGTCCTGAGTGAAAATAATTTCGGATAAAAAGTTGTTGTAGGGTTTTAGGACCATCAGCGACCAAGGCCATATTGCTCCGTGTATACTGTCTGTAAATTGCGTGTGTTCTGAGGTCGACTTTTTTTTTTACTGGACGGAAACCTGAGTTTCCGGGAGAAAAAGCCATGCAACCCTTGCCGGAGGAAAACTAGTTTTTTTTTTCTACAAAGACTATTGTTTTTTGTTTTGTTTTTTTAACCTCAAGCAAGGTGCTGAGCCTAAGCGATAGTTCCAATTTTCTGATATCAAATATAACCGTGCTAATTTATTTGTAATAAGGTACTTCCAGGTACATAATCATTGATAGATTTTTCCATTTATGTGTTTTAGGCATACGATAGGCTGGGCAAAAAATAAGTAAGGATTTATAGCAAAATAAATACCAACGGAAAAATATGATAATGAGGAGAGATGTGGTGCCATCTTCAGAATAAAACATCATTCAGAAGATGGCACCACGTATAAACTTTGGGAAATTTAAGATTTAAACACGAATTACAACTATCGTATTAATAAAATTAATAGTATAATAGACCGGGTCTGTTATGATTTTTATAAATATTTAAAAATAAATAAATGCCTATTTTTATTATACTTATACAGCTCCGTGGGAAAAGAATGTACGAAATTTCCATTACTCTCCATTAAATTCTTTTCATAATCCCTACATAATATTTAACGTGCGTTAAATGAAAGCATGAGTGATAATTTTTAATTAATACAAACGATCTATTTATATTAATTAAAAACATAAACTAAAAACATTTCGTTTATGCTCACCTTGATAAACTGCAGACCATTATTTGCTGTAGTTGACCCTACTTTACAATGATACTTGGCATTGTTTAAACGTGGATCATTTGTTTGCACGGCCCAGAGAATAAATGGTATTCAGCTAATTGTTATTGTTATATGCCACTATAACATCCCGTCATAATGTGTTGAAAGTTTAATAACTCTACAAATATCATCTTTTAAGGGGACAAAAGGTGATATAGTTGTACACGTTGGCACTAATGATATTAGGAGTAAGAGACCGGCAGAATTATTTAACAAGTACAAATTTGTACAGGTCACTGTTGAACAAAAGCCGTGAATTAGGGTTGAATTTGAAAGTGTCTGCAATTCTGCCCAGACACGATAGCAGGGAGTATATGATGAGAGCCTTGTCGATCAATATCAATTCGGCCCTGGAAAGAATGTGCAAGGCTCAAGGGGTAGAATTTTTTTCAGCCTGGACTGTACTTGTTAACAGGAGAGACTGCTTCTATAGGGATGGGATACACTTAAATAGAAAGGGTGCAAGAATATTTGCTGATGCTATCAAGGCAGTGCTAGGTGGGTCGGAAAACTGCTAGTTTGGGGCGATACAAGGACTAATAGTTTAACAGTAGCCGTAGGCAGAGGTGAAGGTGATTCTTGCACAACTTCTATTAGAATAAGTAGCGACCGGGAGCGTGGGGTGTTGGTGGTTTCAGGGACGGATGGCAGTCATCCTGAAATAGGTGTTTATATAAGATGTGTTAGGGTAACTAAGAATAGAAGTAGGAGCATGTATGCTTGCATGTATACCAATGCTAGAAGTTTGTAAATAAATTTGATGAATTTGAAGTGTTGGTCAAGACATCAAAGGCGGATATTGTTGGGAGAGCAGAGACGTGGTGTCACACAGATATAAGGAATGCTGAACTGGAATTTGTGGAGTACAATGTGTACAGAAAGGATAGACCCTACATAACACGAGTAATTACAGACCAGTTAGTTTAACTTCTGTTCCTGGTAAAATAATGGAGTCACTGGTTAAAGATGCATTGCAGGATCATCTAGACAAGACTGCAGCAATAATTCAGACACAGCATGGGTTTGTTAAGGGAAAGTCTTGTCTGACAAATTTGATAGGATATTATGATGTGGTTACAAAGGAACTGTATGCAAAAAATAATTTTGATATCATATATTTGGATTTCAGGAAAGCTTTTGACACTGTTGCGCATGGAAGACTATTGTACAAATTGAAGCAGAATGGTATTAAGGGTAAGTTGCTACAATGGATAAAAGGATGGTTAAGTGGGAGAAGACAGAAGGTGGTAATCAATGGGTGCTGCTCGTCTTGGATTAATGTTATTAGTGGAGTCCCACAGGGTTCGGTTTTAGGTCCACTGTTGTTTTGTATATTTATCAATGATATTGATAAAGGTGTATCAGGCTTAATGTCGAAGGTTGCAGATGATACAAAGGTTGGCAGGGTTGTTAATGACAGTAATGGCAGTGTCCTACTGCAACAGGATCTAGATAATTTGGGTAGATGGGCTAAGAAGTGGCAACTGAAGTTTAACCTTGACAAATGCAAAGTACTGCATATGGATAGAAGTAACCCCAGAGAAACGTACCAACTGTGTGGTACTAAACTTAAGGTGGTAGAAAATGAAAAAGACCTGGGAGTAATTGTGCAGTCAGATATGAAGTTTTCTGAGCAATGCAGAGAGGCTGCCAGGGCAGGTCATGGGGTTTTGTCAATGATACATAGGAATTTTGCAAGCAGGGAAAAGGAGGTGATTATCCCTCTGTATAAGGCAATGGCCACGCCTTGAGTACTGCGTACAGGTCTGGAGGCCTCATTTTAGGAAGGATGTAGATTTACTTGAGCGTGTACAGAGAAGGGCAACAAGATTGGTGAGGGGAATGAAGGGATCCTCTTACCAACAGAGGCTTAAGTTCTGCAAATTGCAGTGGCTGGAGACTAGGCACCTGCGCGGTGATCTGATTGAGGTATATAAGGCCTTGAATGGGTTGAGCACGCTGAATTCTGATGGGATCCTTCCACTTGTTCAGATTACGAACCTCAGGGGGCATAAATTCAAATTAAGAAAAGACAGATGTAGATTAGATGTGCGGAAATTTGCCTTTAGCCAGCAGGTGGTTAATTGCTGGAACAAACTTCCATCTGTCGTTGTGGAAGTTGGTAGGTTGAATAAATTTAAGGAGGAACTGGACAGGCATTTGGAGGGAATGGTGTGATTTTTTTTTTTTTTTTTGGCTGATGCTGCATAAGCTCATACACTTGCTTTCTTGCATCAAATGCCACTGCTACTACTACTACTACTACTACTACTACACTTGGCGGATTCACCACTTTATGAATCTGGAATGTACTGAAATTTAAATAACGTGTTGAATCCGCCAAGTGTATGACACACTTTTAATTTGGTTAGCCAATAGCAACCTTGGCGTAACTTTTTCATCTCAATGCTTTTCATGACTGAGCTTATAAAAAACTTGGCACAACTTTTTGGGATCCATGCTTTTCGTGGCTGAATTAAATAAGCATTTGGAGTGACCGGTTGGGTGAAATGGGAAGGGCTTTTTTTTTTGGCTGATGCTGTATAAGCTTGCCTTGGTTTCTTGCATCATATGCCTCAGCTAATGCTGATGCTAATGGCTCTTGTTATGATGAACTTGGCATCACTGTTTGATCAAATCATTTTCACGGTGGAGGTCTTTGCAAAGCTTGGGAAAAACTTGGCTCACTTTTTTACAAGTTTTTGTTTTTGTTCAGATAATAAGTTACAGTTCCTACCCTTCAACTTATATTATTGAAAAACACTAGACATAATATATTGAAATTTAACCCCAGGGGCTGACATCTTGTGAGTATGGGCTTGGCACACCCAGGGTCCAGATTCTTCTCTCTCTCTCTCTCTCTCTCTCTCTCTCTCTCTCTCTCTCTCTCTCTCTCTCTCTCTCTCTCTCTCTCTCTCTCTCTCTCTCTCTCTCTCTCTGCTGGTGCTGTATAAGACTCAGGCTTCCTTGCACCATATGGCTAATAATAATAATCAATAGGAAGTACACGAACCTAAGACATGAGAACAAATAGAAATGGCATATGCAACGAGTAACGACCATCCAGGTCATCGTGTCAACCACAGGTATGGTGCCAAAGACCCTACATAACAGCCTAGCACCAATAGATCTCCCGGCGATTACCTACAAGGAACTCCAGAAAGTCGCAATCCGGAACACCTGTAGGATAGTCAAAGAGTTCCTCGACCAACAGTAACACCAGACATAACAACAACCACCCTGTGTACTTGGTAGCAATATCTGTCACGAGGTGGAACCCAGAATCAGGGAGAAATAATAATAATATACTACCAGTTGACCAAAGAAAGTGTACCATACTACAAGTACGAACCCCAGGCTGTACTAGAAACCCGAACCCACAAGCTGTACTGGGACCGAGCCATAATAACGGATAACACCATCCCGCATAACAGACCGCACATAAGCCTTGTGGACAAGATGGGAAAGGCTGCTTACCTGACTGAAATAGCGGTGCCCAACGCTAGCAATGTTCAGAAAACCCATGACGAAAAAATCAAGAAGTACACGAACCTGAGACATGAGATCAAGGAGATGTGGCATATGCAAGAAGTATCAACCATCCCAATCATCGTGTCAACAACCGGTATGGTACCAAAGAATTTACATAGGAACACCTACAAGGAACTCCAGAAAGTCGCAATCCTGAACATGTAGGATAGTCAGAGATTTTCTCGACCGACAGTAACACCAGACATCACAACCACCCTGTGTACTTGGTAGCAATATCTGTCACGGAGTGGAATCCCCCAATGAGGGAGAAATTATATAATAATAATATTGGAAAAATACTCCCACTTTCTAGAATATTCAAGAATCGTCTACAAATTTGTCTCATATACAGGTGTCTTCTACACATTTTTGAAATGTTTTAGAAATATCTTAAGATTTTTGATTTTTATACATAATAGAAAATATTTTAATAAAAACTGATAAACAATTTGGTCCTCTTTAAATTAAAAATTTGAAAATTGATACAAATGAAATGTGGTTCCAAACTTCTAGGCGGGAGTGTATATCGTCTTTGCATGCACTGCAAAATTTTTCAGGGTTCTCTTTCATTGTAAGAAGCTCTGATAACAAAAGCTCCAGGAGGTCAATTTCCTGCATTGCTGCCGTTCTCGTTGGAGACACTGTCTTCCAGGGCCGTACTTTCGCGTTTGGAGACCAATAGGCACAAAATTATTTTGAGGTTCCTGAACTTTTTTATTGAAAAAGTATGACAGTAAAAATTTTGTATTGCTAAAATAATTTACTTATATAACATAATAATAAATACATGTGTTTAACGTAATAATAGATTTAGAAAACTTCCGCACACCTATTCTACAGCTATCTCTCCTCAATGCGAATTTTTAACCTCGGGGGCTCACATCTGGTGAGTATGGGCTTGGCAAACCCAGGGTCCTGAGCTGGATATCATCATTCTTCTCTTCTTGGTGATGCCTTTCTACTTCTCTCTCTCTCTCTCTCTCTCTCTCTCTCTCTCTCTCTCTCTCTCTCTCTCTCTCTCTCTCTCTCTCTCTCTCTCACACACACACACAGGACAGGGGGGTAACTTGGGAATTTTTTTTTGGGCTGGTGCAGCATAAGCCTCAGGCTTCCTTGTACCATATGGCTAATAATAATAATAATAATAATAATAATTATTATTATTATTATGCCCCTTAGGTTAGTATCTGAACAAGTGGAAGAATCCCATCAGAATTCAGCGTGCTCAACCCATTCAAGACCTTATACACCTCAATCATCTAACCTCGCAGGTGCCTAGTCTCCAGCCGCTGCAGTTTGCAGAAATTAAGCCTCTCTTGGGAAGAGGATTCTTTCACCAATCTCGTTGCCCTTTTCTGTACACCTTCAGGCAACTCTACATCCTTCCTAAAATGAGGCGTCCAGATCTGTACGCAGTACTAAAGGCGTGGCCTGACCATTGCCTTATAAAAACGGACAATCACGTCCTTTTCCCTGCTAGCAAAATTCCTGTATATCATTGACAAAGCCCCATGACCTGCTCCTGTAGCCTGTCTGCATTGCTCTGAAAATTTCATTATTTATTGTTATTTGGTTTTTTTTTAGAAGCATTAGCAACTAAAGCCATATTGCTCCGGTGATATACGGTGGTCATTCCCTGACCTTTCTGCATCCTCCGTATTTCGTGGTCACGGGCTGAACCCCGGGTCTAATCAAGAAGCGTATGCTACGCACTGCTGCTCCTGCCCACCTGGCTACGGAGGCGCCAGAAAACTTCACATCTGTCAGCACAATTACTTCTAGGTCTTTTTCATTTTCTACCACCCTAAGTGTAATACCACACAGTTGGTACATTCCTCTGGGGTTACTTCTACCTATATGTAATACTTTGCATTTGTCAATGTTAAACTTCAGTTGCCATTTCTCAGTCCATCTGCTCAAATTTTCTAGATCCTGTTGCAGTAGTACACTGCCATTACTGTCTTTAACAACCCTGCCGACCTTTGTATCATCTGCAAATTTCGACACTAAGCCTGATATACCTTCATCAATATCATTGATAAATATACTGAACCCTGTGAAACTGCACAAATAACATTAGTCCACGAAGAGAAGTGCCCATTGATTACCACCCTCTGTCTTCTCCCACTCAACCACCTTTGTATCCATCATTGCAACTTATCCTTAATACCATTCTGCTCCAATTTGTACAGTAGCCTTCCATGCAAAAAAATGTCAAAAACTTGCCTTAAATCCAAATATATGATATCACAATTCAATTTTTTTCATCCAGTTCCTTTGTAACCATATCATATCAGCCAATCAAATTTGTGAGACAAGGCCTTCCCTTAACAAACCGATGCTCTGTCTGTATTATTGCTGCAGTCTTGTCTAGATGATCCTGCAATGAATCTTTAACCACTGACTTCATTATTTTACCCGTAACAGAAGTTAAACTAACTTGTCTGAAATTACTCCTGTCAACCTTCGATTCCCCTTGGTGAATTGGAGATATATTTGTCCGTGGGAACTTCTCCTGATTCCAAGGATGTTCTCATAATTATGGCTAAAGGTTTGCTTAGTTCCTTTGTCGCCTCCTTTAATATAACTGGATAGATCCCTTCCACCCCAGGTTCCTTTTTTATGTTTAACTTCAACAATTTTGTAGATTCTAAGTGGCTAAATGGCTTTTCGTGTTCAGTGTTGAAATATTAATAAGAGCTTCTTTCATCTTTTTATATCCTCTTTTCAATGCTGATAGCAGCGGTATCTGCTCTGGCTGAATATGCGTACCACTGATTCGTTTTAATGTAAATGAATTTAGCAGTAAACATTTTTTTAAAATGTATTCCATCATCTCGTTGACGCAGGAAAAACAAATTATACAAATTTGTGCAAAATTTAAATAATGTAATGCAGCAGAACAAGATTCTGCTGCATAGTTGCTTGCTTACTAAATTTAGTGGATAACTAGTTCACGATATATAAAATGCTATAGAGCTGAATTGTCTTATTCGATCTTGTAAACACAAATATTTCCCAGCTGTAGTGGAACCATTACCAAAAACCTGCCCTGTGTATTTTTCAATATGTACGGATAATCAGATAACTTGTCTAAAATGATTTAACAATAGTAATAATAATAGAGGCATGTGATGCAAGAAAGCAAGCGTATAAGATTATGTAGCATCAGCCAAAAAAAAAAAAAAAAAAAATTCATACAACCATTCCCTCTAAATGTTTGTCCATTCCCTACTTGAAGTTATTTATTTAACCTATCAACTTCCACAACGACAGATGGAAGTTTATTCCAGCAATTAACTACCTGCTGGCTAAAGGCAAATTTCCACACATCTATTCTACAACTGTCTTTCCTCAATTTGAATTTATGCCCCTTAGGTTTGTAATCTGGGCATGCGGAAGAATCCCATCAGAATTCAGCGTGCTCAACCCATTCAAAGCCTTATATACCTCAATCATATCACCTCGCAAGTATCTAGTCTCCAGCCGCTGCAATTTGCAGAACTTAAGCCTCTCTTGGTAAGAGAATCCCTTCATTCCCGTTACCAATCTTGTTGCCCTTCTCTGTACACGTTCAAGCAACTCTACATCCTTCCTAAAACGAGGCGTCCAGATCTGTTCTCAGTACTCAAGGCATGTTCTGACCATTGCCTTATACAAAGGGATAACCACCTCCTTTTCCTTGGTAGAACAATTCCTGTATATTATTGACAAAACCCCATAACCCCTCTTGCAGCCTGTTTGCATTGTTCAGAAAACTTCATACCTTACTGTACAATTACTCCTAGGTATTTTTCATTTTCTACCATCCTAAGTGTAGTACCACACAGTTGGTACTTTTGTCTGGGGTTATTTCTACCCATATGCAGTACTTTGCATTTGTCAATTTTAAACTTCAATTACCAGTTCTTAGCCCATCTGCCCGAATCTTCTAGATCCTGTTGCAGTAGCACACTGCCATTACTGTTATTAACAATCCTGTCAACCTTTGTATCATCTGCAAACTTCGACACTAAACCTGGCACCTCCATAGCCAGGTGGGAAGGAGCAGCAGTGCGTAGCACACGCTTCTTGATTAGACCGGGGTTCGAGCCCGTCACCACCAAACACGGAGGATGCGGAAAGGTCATTCAGGGAATGACCACCGCATATCCCGGAGCAATATGGCCTTAGTTGCAAATGCTCCTAAAAACCAAATAACAACAACAACAACGACACTAAACCTGATATATTTTTTCAAGATATTCTGCATTGTGATGTTCCACGGGAAGAAAACCTAAGAATCTTTCTTTAATTTTGCCATCTTTTGAAACATATCTGATGATTAGCACTAACTGAACAATGTGACTTATGTCAGGCGTAGAGTCAGTAATACTACTCAACATGACTTTTACCTCCAGGAAATCAATGGTTGTTTCTAGTCACGTTTTATGTCCACAAACATAGCAGAAGTTGCTGCTACGTTTGTGGACACTTAACCCTAAAAACTCAGAGGAAGAAAATAACAATGTCACAAAAGTTGCGTATTCATCGTACTTCGGCTGCAAGATCGGTGACCAAAGAAAAAAATTGGGCTTTACATATCTGTTGTATTACTTGTTCAACGAACTTAAGGCTGTGGTTATGTGGCAAGCTGAGAGCATTAATTTTTGCCGTCCCTATGATGTGGTGTGAGCCCAAGAATCATTTCGACGACTGTTATTTCTGCATGACAAAAATAAAAAGTATTTCCAAAAATAGCAAGCATTGCATCAAATATCCAAATATCCCATCAGCAATTAGGCCAGTGTCACACGGTAAATCGAATTATTCGAATTATTATTTTAGGGTTACCCGTAATTAAAAACATTAACCCGTATTTGTGTCTGTAAATTGCGTATGTTCTATGGTTGATTTGCCTGTTTTGCTGGACGAAAAAAACCCCAGTTACTGGGGAGAAAAACCTTGCTATCTACGCCTGAGACCAACTAACTCAGCCACGGAGTGAAAAAAGCCCATTAAAGTTCCTCGCGTCATCGACGGGATTCGAACTGTCACACGGTAAAGAACTGCCAGTACCTATGCCACCAAAATCTTGGGGTATTGGAAGCAGTGATGAAGGTACAGAAGAAATCGTTTTACCAAATGTCGCGGTAAAACTACGAGCCCAAAAAAGAAAAGGCCCACACTATATTGACCAAGAAGAATTAATCGATTTGATCAGAGACTTGTGCTTACCCAAAGAGAAGGCTGAATTACTCGGATCTAGACTACAACAGTGGAACTTACTCGCCAAAGGTACAAACATTACAATATACCATTAGCGAAATGAAGAGTTTTCAAGATATTTTGCAATGCAAAACAACATGTGTGTCTGCAAAGACGTCGTTGGTCTTATGCTCGAACTGAACATTGATCAAAATACATCTGAATAGCGTTCGTTCTTTGATGCTTCAAAGCTAAATTTGAAAGCAGTATTGCTTCGTAATGGAAATACTTGACCATCAGTTCCTCTTGTTCATGCTGTTGGCCGGAAAGAAACTTACGATAGTATGCCCCAGATTCTTGCTGCGATACGGTACAATGACTACGGTTGGAATATTTGTGGTAATCTCAAAGTGATTGATCTGCTTGTTGGGTTGCAAGGAGGTTTCACTAAATACTGTTGTTTCCTGTGTTTGTGGGAATATCGTGCAACAGCCAAACACTGTGTTGTACAACACTGGGACAGGAGGGTTGAATGTATTCCCGGAAAAGCAAAGTAATATATGTTCCATTGATTGATCCACAAAATGTTTTTCTTTCCCCTTTACAGATCAAGCTTGGATTGATTAAGAATTTTAGGCACTAAGGCACTGGATAAAGAAAGCACAGGATTCGCATATTTACTGAAAATATTTCCAAATTTATCTCATGCAAAGCTGAAGGAAGGAATTTTCATAGGTCATCAAATAAGAAAGCTCCTAAAAGATGAAAGATTTTAAAGAAACCTGAATGATGTTGAACTGGCTGCATGGAGATCTTTCAAGTGTGTGGTACACGGATTTCTCGGAAAGAGAAAAGAAGAGAACTATGAGCAACTAGTGATAAACTTGCTGAAATGTTACAAGAACATGGGGTGCCGAATGTCATTGAAAATGCATTTCCTTCATTCCCATCTGGATTTCTTTCCTGAAAATTTAGTAGATGTCAGGGATGAAAAAGGCGAGCGCTTCCACCAGGACATATCTGCAATAGAACAATGATACCAAGGTTGCTGGGACTCTGCCATTATGGAAGATTACTGTTAGTTCCTTAAACGGGAAAGCATTCTGGAGTATGAAAGGAAATCATTGACTGGGAAACATGTCTGAGTAACATATATTGTGTGTAATAATTACAACCCTGTATGCTGATATTGTATAAAAACAAGGAATTTAAAAAATGCATATACCTTATTGATGTAGACGTGACAGAAGTAAAAGATTGACATTTTCATAATCCGGACATTAATTTTGTTCAGAATAACCAACTTTCGTTTCAGAGGTATGACAAAAAATAAATTTTGTCAGGGTGTAACCATTGGAAAGTATGTAGCATGTTTTTCATCAGATATTTTGTCTTATTTGCCATTACATTTATGTATTTATCGAAAGGTAATTTGTTTCACCAATTTACATACATTTCTACATAATTTTTTAAAAAATACGTCAAAATGAATAACATATTCCAAACAACCTAAAAAATTTCCTTTATGTTCGGAATATACAGGGTGTTTCAGTTAAACGTTTCAGAACTTCTAAGAGGGCTAGGGTACATCCTGACAACCCGAAATCATATAGCAATGTGGGGTCGGAAATGCTTTCCTGAAGCGGTGTTGTACACAAAAGCACCATAAAAAGAAAAGAGACCGTAAGTGAGAAATCGTTTTAATAATACATGAAAAGAAGCAAAAGGTACATGGATTAAAGTAAGTGTTCGAAGTTTCTTCAACCTCGTATTGCTTTCGCACAGTGGTACCTTGGAAAATGTGCTACAAATCCCCTTTTTCCTGCTGAAGTGTTGTTTTCCGATGAGGCATCCTTCACAAGGGAAGGAATTTTCAACACGCATAACGACCATATCTGGGCGGTCGAGTACCCGCACGCAATACGACGTCGTGCAGCACAGATTCGATTTTCGGTCAATGTATGGGCCGGTATTATGGGAGATCACCTCATCGGACCTTACCTGTTACCGTGTCGTCTAACCGGACCTATCTACTTGATTTTTCTGCAGCAAGTATTGCCACGACTTTTGAGAGATGAACAGATTTCTGCATCGACGCAACAGACAATGTGGTTCCAACACGATGGAGCCCCTGCCCATTATAGCGGAGATGTTCGTAACTACCTGGATGTCACATTTGGTCAATAGTGGATCGGACGTGGTGGTCCCGTGCGTTGGCCTGCTCGGTCACCCGACCTATCATGTCTTGATTTTTATTTCTGGGGTCATATGAAATCGCTAGTTTATGACACCCCTGTTGACAATGCTGAGGAGCTGGTTGCAAGAATCGCAGTAGCTGCCGAAGAAATTCGAAATTCGCCTGGAGTATTCCAGAATGTTCGGATGTCCATGCGTCGGAGATGTGAGGCGTGCATTGTAGCCCGTGGAAGAAACTTCGAACACTTACTTTAATCCATGTACCTTTTGCTTCTTTTCATGTATTATTAAAACGATTTCTCACTTACGGTCTCTTTTCTTTTTATGGTGCTTCTGTGTACAACACCGCTTCAGGAAAGCATTTCCGACCCCACATTGCTATATGATTTCGAGTTGTCAGGATGTACCCTATCCCTCTTAGAAGTTCTGAAACGTTTAACTGAAACACCCTGTATATTGTCATTGCTACGCCAAGGTTATCTAATAATTGAATTGTAGCAATAAATTTTAAAAACATCATACTAATAAATTTCTTGGCACTCTGTTAATTATTTTAACTCGGTATCGACGTCCTATTACAATATTTGACATTTTTTGTTATATATCCACATACATTTATATGCATTTATTTATTTATTATTAGTAGTCATATGGTGCAAGGAAGCCTCAGGCTTATGTTGCATCAGCCGAAAAAAAATTCTGAATTACCTTGAGAGAGAGAGAGAGAGAACGAGAGAAGTAGAAAGAAATCACCAAGAAAGAGAAGAATGATGATATCCAGTTCAAGATCCTGGGTGTGCCAAACTCATTCTCCCCAAATATGAGCCCCTGGGGTTGTATGTGATCCTTTGAGCGCCCATGTTCAGTCAACACTATACATACGTTTTTTTTCAGTCGTTCATGCAGTTATAAATTTATTTAATGAGGTAAAAAATAATTTGCAAATGAAACAATACACCGACTTACCAGTGTCAGAAAGCATTAACCATTCACACTTTTCTTCGGTTCCACAAGTTTTCTCACTGTAAAAATTAGATTCTTGAATATTCTATAATGTCACGTTGTATATATTTTTCTTTCAAAATTTCAATTCTACCCAATTTTTTCGTCTATTTATTAAGTAATATTCTACAAACACTATTTAGACTTGCATGTATAAATTTATTGGCCCTTCTACACCCAGGGTCCTGAGCTGGATATCATCATTCTTCTCTCTCTCTCTCTCTCTCAGGGTAACTCAGGAATTTTTTTTTTTTTTTTTTTTTTTTGGCTGGTGCAGCATAAGCCTCAGGCTTCCTTGCACCATATGGCTAATAATAATAATAATAATAATAATAATAATAATAATAACAACAACACTGGCAACCTGCAGAAAACCCATGGGGAAAAAATCAGGAAATACTCTAACCTAAGACAGAAGATCAAAGAGATGTGGCATATGCAACAAGTAACGACCATTCCGATCATCGTCTCAACCACAGGTATGGTGCCAAAACCCTACATAACAGCCTAGCAGCAATAAGTCTCCCAACGAACACCTACAAGGAACTAGACTAGGATTTAGACTTTCTGGAGTTCCTCCAGAAAGTCTAAATCCTGAACACTGTAGAATAGTCAGAGAGTTCCTCGACCAACAGTAACACCAGACATAACAACAATCACCCTGTGTACTTGGTAGCAATACCCGTCACGAGGTGGAACCCCCAATCAAGGAGAAATAATAAAAAAGCAATAATAGTAATAATGATAATAATAATCTTAAGGTAAATCTGAGGCCTTTACACGAATTCATATCAGTAGTTTGATTTACACGGTTTTCATGTGTCTGTGTTTGTTCCGTATTTTCTTCAAGTTCGTCATGTTTGGCTAATAGATTTGTATTCCGGCATACGCTATCTTCTTGTCCTCCAGTATTTCCTTCAGATATTGGTTCCGCCGTTATTTCTGAATTCTTGCTGTGGTTGCTGAAATTTTGAGTTGTTTTGAGCTTTAGTTTTGTCGGTTGTCGTTTGTAGATCCAGAGGACAGTACAAAAAAAAAAAAAAAAAGATGATGACATTTATCTGGGTTTTTAGTTGTTTTTGTTGTTCATTTCGCTTCTTTCGTTTTGCTGTTCTGATTCGAATCTCTTTTCATGTTGGGTTGTTGACAGGGAACCAAAATAAAGGAGTTCTCTTATTTTTCATTATATTTTTTTGACAGGTGTTCTATTATATTATTATAAAGATATATAAAATGGCAAAACATTTTCAGGAAAGTAAGTTGTAATTAATTAATATTACATCTAGCATCTACAGTTAATTTCAAAGCTGGTAAAGGAACAATTTTTAAGAAAGAAAATTGCTTTTTTCAATTCATATAAAAATTAGCTGCTGTGCGTTTTTAAATATTAATATATCATTGGTTTAATTACTGCTTCATTTAATTCGTTGTTTATTGACAATTTAAAATTTCTTAATACAAAATAGATCATAGTAATACAGCGTAAGAGTAATATAACTGATAATGATATCGATTCAATATAAGAGATTAAATAAGTAAGTGCCCTTGAATCAATTCATATTTTAAGAGCGAGAATCTAAAAACTTTAAATAAAGGAAACGTATGCCACAGCCACAACATTGCATAGGTAATGTTACAAACATTACTATTAACATTACATTATATTAAATTTGTTGTTTCAACAAAATCGAAATTTATTAAACTGCAACACTACGTTCAAATATATAGACACATGCCTCTATTTGCTTCAATGTGTGCACTCTTACCTATCACACTTTAACTTTACACATCAACTGCTAAATTAAACCAATTTTTACAGTTTTCGGGTCTGAGCTTATATAGATTCTTATATTCATGGGTGAATATTCTCATATTTATTCAATAGTTTCCGTAGAACGAATAAAATTTCCATATAACGAAAGGATTTCGAGAGACCGGCATTGTTCGTACCTCTGGTCTTTAGGCAATAGAACTGATGAATTGTGCAATAACTAACTCAGTGGTTTTGAACTGGGCTACCACGACACCCTTGCGTGCCGCAACAACATTCCAGGGGTACCTGGAATGTTGTTTTGGGTTTAAGTTACTTAATCTTATTATTTTTTTAAAATGTGTATTTATTTCATTATAAAAATGTACATTATTATTATTAGCTATATGGTGCAAGAAAGCCGAAGCTTTTGCTGCACAAGCAAAAAAAAAAAAAAAAAACCAATTTACTCAGAGAGAGAAAGAGAGAGAATAGGAGGGAATCACCAAGAAGGAGAAGAATGATGATATCCAGCTTAGGACCCTGGGTGTGCCAAGCCCATACTCACCAGATGTGAGCCCCATCCTTATTATTGTGTTCCAAAAACCATAATGACAGTATTTTACAATTCCAAAATAAAAAAAAAACATGCAAAAACCTCATATTATAAAATATAACAGTTTCATTACATATAATATTACGTTGCGGTTTACCTTTGGTACGCCATTGTCTAGTAGGACTTAACATGACACAAACAGGTGCCCCAAGGCTTGTTTTTTTTTCTTTATTATTATTATTATTAGCCATATGGTGTAAGGAAGCCAGAAGCTTTTGCTGCACCACCCAAAAAAAAAAAAAAAAAAAAAAAATTCTGAATTACCCTGAGAGAGAGAGAGAGAGAGAAAAAAAACTAGAGTCAGAAGTAGAAGGGAATCACTAAGAAAGAGAAGAATGATGATATCCAGATGAGGACCATGGGTGCGTCAAGCCTAAGTACTAAATTTTAGCACCTCTATATAAGGAATAAAATTATTATATCAGTAAACACTGAGTGATCACTGAATTATGACCATCCCTATGAATATTGAACACGACCCGTTGACCACGTGAGGTACAGGAGTGCGGAGTTAGTCGACCTACGTAGTATCGATAAGGTGTCAGTGGCTCAGTAGGTAGTAAATTTCCGAGCGTGATGGGTAAAAGGAAGGATTTATCTGATTTTGATAAAGGAAAGATTGTGGGTGCTCGACGTGCTGGTGCCTCGATTTCCCAAACGACTGTGTACTGGTCGGATGAGTCACGTTATTTACTCCACACCGTGGATGGTCGTGTACGGATTTGGCTTCAACAAAATGAGGCTCTTGATCCATCATACATGGTATCAAAAGTGCAGTCCGGTGAAGGCGGTTGTATGGTGTAGGGCATGTTTCACTGGCAGGAACTTGGACCCCTGGTGCATGTAGAACAACGTATCAGTGGTCTCTGCTGTAGTCAACTGCTTGCTGACTGTGTACATCCCGCCATGTTACACTTTTTCCCGAATGGCGATGGTGTCTTCCAAGATGACAATGCGCCAAGTCATCGGACATTTGTTGTGCAGGAATTGTTTGAGGAGCACAGTTCTTACTTCCAGTATATCGATTGGCCTCTGAACTCCACAGATATCAATCCCATAGGGCACTTGTGCGACAATATGGAAAGGCATATCAGGAGTCTGGATACACAGTCGCCTCCATACCTGCATTGCTGACCGCATTACACACAGCTCTGTTGGCAATACCTCCCGAACGCTTCTGGTACTCAACTCTTGTTGAGTCAGTGCCACGTCGGATATCTGCTGTACTGAGGGCAAAAGGAGGACCTACGAAGTATTAGGTGGGTGGTCATAATTCATTGATCACTCAGTGTATATAATTTGTATTATGGATTGTAATTTTGTTTATAATTATATTATTATAATAACTATCACATAACATATTTTTTAAATATTAGATTTATATATATACAGAAACAAGTTCTGAATAAGATGAATTCGCTGTGTACTGTATTAAAATCGGAACCATCGCCAATACAGCTGTTTTAATCGGATCTAACAGGCAGAAAATTGAGTACGGGTGCCACAAAATAAAATAAATCACTTAAGGGTGCCATTATTCAAAAAAGGTCGAAAACCACTGAACTAAATTAGTGTAAGTGTAAGTGTGTGTTGTTGTCTTACGGCACCAGGGGTTTCCCCCATCTCCGCGTTGCTTTCATTGTGGTGAACCAGTTCACTGGGAAATGCCAGAGATTTAAAAGTGTGTGGGAATTGTTCATGTGTAGCATTAGCATTAGCATTAGCATTAGTAGAGGCATTTGATGCAAGAAAGCAAGCTTATGCAGCATCAGCCAAAAAAAAAAAAAAAAAAAAAAAAAAGTAACATAAATAAATAAAAATAACCACTTCCACTTCACCCCTCTGTTCGTTCGAAATACCTGTCCAGCTGAGCCTTAAACTTATTTAGACTATCAACTTCCACGACAAGGGATGGAAGTCTGTTCCACCCACCAACCACCCGCTGGCTAAAGGCAAATTTCCGCACATCTATCCTACATCTGTCTTTCCTCAATTTGAATTTATGCCCTCTCAGGTGATTTTTCTGAGCTAGAGGAAGAATCCCATCAGCATTGAGCATGCTCAAACCATTCAAGGCTTTGTACACCTCTATCAGATCACCCCGCTGGTGCCTAGTTTCCAGACACTGTAATTTGCAAAACTTAAGCCTTTCTTCGTAAGAGAACCCCTTTGTCCCATTCACCAATCTAGTTGCCCTTCTCTGTACTCGTTCCAGCAGCTCTACATCCTTCCTGAAATGAGGCCTCCAGGCCTGTATACAGTACTCTAGGTGTGGCCTGACCATTGCCTTATACAAGGGAATAATCACCTCCTTATCCCTGCTAGAAAAATTCCTATATATCATTGACAATACACCATGAGCTACTCTTGCAGCTCGTCTGCACTGCTCAGAGAACTTCATATCTGCCTGCACCACCACCCCCAGGTCCCTTTCATTCTCTACCACTGTCAGTGTAGTACCACAGAGTTGATACGTTGCTCTGGGGTTGCCGTTTCCCATATGTAGTACTTTACATTTGTCAATGTTAAACTTCATTTGCCACCTCGAAGCCCATCTGCTCAACCTTTCCAAATCCTGTTGCAGCAGCATAGTGTCAGTAGTGTCCTTGACAACCCTGCCAACCTTCGTATCGTCTGCAAACTTGGACATTAAGCCTGATATACCATCATCAATATCATTTATAAATACAGAAAACAATAAAGGCCCCAATACTGAACCCTGAGGGACTCCACTAATAACATTAGTCCACGATGAGCAGTGTCCATTGATTACCACTCTCTGTCTTCTCCCCCTCAACCACCCCTTTATCCATAGCAGCAACTTGCCTCCAATGCCACACTGCTCCAATTTGTGCAGCAGTCTTCCATGTGCAACAGTATCAAAAGCCTTTCTAAGATCCAAGTATATAATATCAAAGTTATTCCCTGCATCCAGTTCTTTTGTGACTGCATCATAGTATCCAATCAAATTGGTCAGGCAAGACTTCCCCTTAACAAAACCATGCTGTGTCCTAGCTATAACTGAAGTCTTGTCTAGATGATCCTGCAGTGCTTCTTTCACCAGTGCCTCCATTAATTTTCCGGGAACAGAAGTTAAACTCACAGGTCTATAATTACTTGTGTCAGCCTTTGATCCCCCTTTGTGAATTGGGGTCACATTTGCACATCTCCAGTCAATGGGTACCTCCCCTGAGTCCAAGGAAGCTCTCATAATTATGGCTAAGGGTTTGCTTACCTCCTTTGCTGCCTCCTTTAATATAACTGGATAGATCCCATCCACCCCAGGTGCCTTTCTTGTGTTTATCTTCAACAATTTCTCCTCCACTTTGCTCTCAGTTATTACAAGATTCTCTAGCTTACTGCTAGATTTGAATACACCTCTGGCATTCCCCTCGCTGAATAACTCCTCATGTGTGAATGTCGATGCAAAATATTCATTTAGTTTGTTAGCTACCCGAGCAGGGTCATCAACAGTTGACCCATCGATCTCAAGTGGACCAATCTGATTCATCCCCTTCCTTCTAGAGTTTACATAAGTAAAGAACTCTTTGCTGTTTTTCTTCGCATCCCTTGCCAAGGATCTCTCGTAATCTGCCTTCGCCTGCCTAACCTCCTTTGTAACTTGGTTACAGATCAACTTGTATCTATCATAGGCGTCCGTGTCACGTGTTAATTTGTATGTATCCCATGCATTTTTCTTCTCTGCCATATGCCTCATTAGTTCATCTGACAACCATTTAGGCCTAAACTTTGAACAATATTTCTTAGTTGGTATGTAAAGCCTAGTAGCTTCCACGATAAGTTCTTTGAATGCTTCCCATTTTGAACTTGCTGTTGGCAATATCATCAGTTGATCCCACTGTATAGAATTTAAATATTGTCTCAGTCCATTGTAGTCGCCTTTACGAAAGCAATACCCCTTCCCTTTACCCCTAATGGTAGTTACCTCTTTGAGTAACTCCCACTTCAGCACACTGTGATCACTGCCACCAAGTGGTTCATTTATCTGCAGATTCTTAATGCATGAAGAATCACTACTGATAATCAAATCAAGAGTATTACTCCCTCTAGTTGCCTCCCGAACATGCTGATGTAGAAAACAATCATCCAATAAATCCACAAAAGCCTTGCTACTGTGTGAGTGACCAGCCCCCAAATTCCAGTCAATATCTGGGAAATTAAAATCCCCCATTATAAGACTCTCTGATTTACTGGCCCACTCTATTTCTCCGAACAGTTTCTTATTATACTCATCAGAGTCATTAGGCCTATAGCACACTCCTACTCTCAATTTTGATCTCCCAATGCTTATGTCACACCAAACTGACTCGACACTGCACTGTCCAGCGATGTCGACTGGCTTCACTTCCTTGGATTTTATGTGTTTTTTAACTAATAGCATAACCCCTCCTCCCTTCCTATCCTGTCTATCCTTTCTGTAGACATTGTACTCCCCAAATTCCAGTTCTGCATTTCTTATATCTGTGTGACACCACGTCTCTGAAATCCCCACAATATCTGCCTTTGATGTTTTGAGCAATACCTCAAATTCATCAAATTTATTTACTAAACTCCTAGCATTGGTGTACACACAAGTATACATGCACCTGTTCTTTTTCTTAGCTACCCTAACACAACCCATGTGTTTACTTGTACCCCAATGATTCCCAGCAGTCTCTGAAATATCCTGCATCTTATTTTCCAGGCTGCGGCTCATTCCAATAGAAGCAGTGCAAGAATCACTTTCACCTCTGCCAGTGGCTACTGTTAATCTATTAGTCCTTGTATCCCCCCAATCTAGCAGTTTTCCGACCCACCTAACATTGCCTCGATAGCATCAGCAAACATTCTTGCACCCTTTCTATTTAAGTGT
Source organism: Mastigoproctus giganteus (assembly GCF_048544385.1). Classification (NCBI taxonomy): domain Eukaryota; kingdom Metazoa; phylum Arthropoda; class Arachnida; order Uropygi; family Thelyphonidae; genus Mastigoproctus; species Mastigoproctus giganteus. The sequence goes on from NC_143581.1 coordinate 183,435,361, forward strand.
ATCCCATCCCTGTAGAAGCAGTCTCTCCTGTTAACAAGTACAGACCAGGCTGAAAAAAATTCTACCCCTTGAGCCCTGCACAATCTTTCCAGGGCCGAATTGATTGACAGGGCTCGCATCATATACTCCCTCCTATCGTGTCTGGGCAGAATTGCAGACACTTTCAATTTCAACCCTAATTCACGGCTTTTTTTCATCAGTGACCTGTACTTGTCAAGTAATTCCGCCGGTCTCCTACTCTTAATGTCATTAGTGCCAGTGTAGTGTTCTGTACCGTTGTTCATCTGGTCATTTAGCCGTTGGACCCCTATTGAGGCCCAACGTTGTCCCACTTACGCCCCGTGGAGGCAGACCAGGAACCCAGTAGCTGTAGATTCACTCTGGCAGGTCCTGCCGCTTAATTTCCTGGGATTTCGGCGGCTAGGACCTTAAAAAAAAATAAATAAAATAAAATAAAATAAAATAAAATAAAATAAATATATATATAAGTAAATAAAAAATCTGCGCTGGGGTAATGTCGCTTTGGTTTGCTAGGCCGAGTTTTGGGCGTAAGGTAATTTTATCATATTAAGTTTTTGACGTGTGGGGCTTTCGCTATGATGAAGGTAGAGAGGGGAGGGAGACCGAAGATTGGGGGGAAAAGACAGAAATATGGGGCCAATAGAGTAGATAGCCCCAGTTTTCAGTGGGGCATGCCCCACCAGAGTAGAAGTTTGGGGGTGGAGGAGAAGGAACAAAAAATGTCCCCTCCCCCGAAGGAAGTGGGAATAATTGGTGAAGAGGGCGAGGGTGTCCTCTTCAGATCGCCATCAAGCTGTTTGCAACTGTGCTGCGTTTAGTCTGTTCTCTACTGTCTGTGCTGCATTCCCCCGTCCTTGCTTTTCTCTTCCGTGTGATCAGCACTCTTCTTGTCCAAGTACTGGTCCTCTGCAAGGTTTCAGTTTTTTTTGTCACATTTGGCGCCGATTTTTGTCAATCTCTGTGTACGTTGCTGTAGATAGCTATTAGTGTTTTTCTCCTGGTGAATAAGTCTTGCGCATACTGGGAGAGTGCCCTATATTCATCCTCAGTGTCCAGGAGGTGGTGCTCCAGTCCTTTTGGGAAGTATCTTAACCTTGTTATTAGTAGCCCTCTGATGTCTTCATAGTGTTGACAATCATAGACTATGTGGCTCCAGCTTTCACTTTCTCCACATATGCAGTTGGGGTCCTCAACGAGTCGGAAGCCAAACAGCTTCTCCTTGTAGGGTCCGTGTCCGGTTAATAGTGTTGTCATATGGTACCCTGGGAAGTACCACGGTGGCTGCTTTGGGTATATTTTCTGGAGGTCTGGTAGAAATCTTTTTGTTACTTCGCCTTTTGTAGTCTCTGTCCATCTTCTCTGCCAAAGATCTAGGAGGTGGGTCTGTAGCCTATTTTTTTCGTGTTTTAGGTTGCCCGCCGGGTCTGTCGTGTATCCTTGGTGGGTAGCGGCCACACCCCTGGCCAGCAAAAACAGTAGCCCCGCCTGAACTGCCTCCAGGTCCAGAGGGAGCGCTCCAGCAAGTACTTGCAAAGCTGGGGTACTTACCGTGCTGCAGGCGCGCGTTGTTGATAGCAGTATGGTCCTTTGGGTCATTTCTAGTGTTCTTTTGTTGACTACCAGTGTCGTTTTTGGATACCACACCGCTGCAGCATAGGTGATTGCAGGCAGGAAGGTTGTTTTATAGTAAAGCATCAGTGCTTTTTTCTTGAGTCCCCAATCTTTCCTTGTGATTCTGGTTACCAGTCCAGAGTATCCTCTGAATTTTCTTCTGACGTATTTCAGATGCGGCTGGAACGTCAAGTTTTTATCTAGGATAACGCCCAGATACTTCAGTTGGCTCACAAATTTGATTGTTACATTGTTGATTTTAATTTGCGGGGGTCGTCGTAGTTGCAGAGTCCCCTTTAGCAGGATCGATGAGGTCTTGTCTGACGATATTTTCAGCTGGTTCTTTGATGCCCATTGCTGCAGCCGCTGCAGTGCCTGATTTGCCAGCATCTCCAATTGGGCCCTGGAGTCCGCCTCTACCGTCAATGTCAAGTCGTCCGCGAAGGCGTGTACTGCCACAGAACCCAGGTCCGTAGTCAGGAATTCATCGAGGACCATTGTCCACAGAAGCGGCCCAAGCACTGACCCCTGCGGACATCCTCTGTGCACCTCTCTTGTTATTTTTTGATAGTGTACATTGATTTCCACTCTTCTTTGTGTTAAATAGCTTTCGATTACTTTGTAGAGGTTAAGAGGCACCTCAGCCTCCCTCAACCTTGCCAGGACGCTTGGCCACCAAAGTGAATCAAACGCCCCAGCAAAGTCAACAGAGATGAGCAGCAGATACTTTCGTCTACAATCCTGGAAAATCCTTAGCAAGTTTCCCAGTGCGTCCACGGTTGAACTAAATTGTGGAATTAAGAACATTCCACAATTTAGTGGTGGCCGTAACACATTTACAACGACCTCTCGCACATACTGTACAGAGAAGTTGCGCTGGTCAACTGCTTTCTTGTGTCATTATCATCATTAGTTATAAGGTGCAAGAAAGCTTGAGGCTTTTGCTGCACCAGCCAAAAAAAAAAAAAACCTGAGCTACCCAGAGAGAGAGAGAGAGAGAGAGAGAGAGAAAGAGAGAGAGAGAGAGAGAGAGATACTGTACAGAGAAGTTGCGCTGGTCAACTGCTTTATTGTGTTATTATCATCATTAGTTATAAGGTGTAAGGAAGCTTGAGGCTTTTGCCGCACCAGCCAAAAAAAAAAAAAAAAAAAACCTGAGCTACCCAGAGAGAGAGAGAAGTAAATTTCACCTATCCCTGTTTACATTGTAGGTACAAATGAGCTCTAGTTTGGATCAGGGTGTTAAAAAAAATGCTTTAAAAATTTGAAATTACGGATTCCCGCGAGACCCCTCTACGGCCCATCTCTAACACCTGATGGGCCTGTTCATAAGTTCGGCCCTGAGATGCTGGGAATAAGTAAACCGCGTACAGTTCTGATGTCATGAGGTACGGTTGATGTTGTTGGGTTTTGTGAGCCTCGGCGAATTATATTGCGCCATGTATATTTTGTCGCAGTAATTTCCATGTGTTCTGTTGTCGATTTTTGTTTGCTGGACAAAAAACACGTGTTTCTGGGAGGGGTTAAAAACCATGTTATCCTCGCCTGAGACCGACTAACTAAGCTACGTTGCTAAAAAGGCCAATAAAAATTCCTCGCGTTGACGGGATTCGTAGTCATGTCTTTTCCATCCATTGCAGGGAGGACGATGGTTTTACCCCAGGGGCTCACATCTGGTGAGTATTGGCTTGGCACACCCAGGGTCCTGAGCTGGATATCATCATTCTTCTCTTTCTTGGCGATTCCCTTCTACTTCTGACTCTATCTCTCTCTCTCTCTCGGGGTAATTAAAATTTTTTTTTTGGCTGGCGCACCACACCATAAGCCTCAGACTTCCTTGCACCATATGGCTTATGTCACCTGTGCTACCCACGAGGGCACGTTGTATGAAAATGCAGATTTCATTAAATCGAAGAATTGCCTGTACATTGTACAGGGACCAATAGCGATTTCAAAGATTAACTTTCTTTAGATAGGATATTCATTTTATGTTCATTCATATAAAGTCAATTGTAGGTTTCATGGCTTTCGAAGCAAGATATTTTTAAAATGTCGTTATGAACTGCCATATTAGAGCCATTCGAAAATTATCTCATCTGTGTGTTTAATGTCCATATATTGCATTTGATCTCTGGTCGGGTTGCATGTTTTGCTGGAAGAAAAACCACAGTTTTCGGGAGGAGGAGAAACCGTGGCATCCCTGCCTGAGATCAACTAACTCAGCCATGATGTGGAAAAACTATATGAAATAAATACTCGTTCACTCTCGACGAAATCCAAATTTAGTCACAATTCAAAAATTAGAACTTTTGAATAAGACTTGGACTATTCTAAGATCAAGCGTTTGCGGCCCTTGGTCTAGGAATAGACCAAGGGCCTCAAGTGACTCCCTTATGCAGCTGATTTATTAAAGGTGTGAGGGTTTGAAGTAATAGCTGATGATTTATGCTGACCAATAAGCACACCGATTAGTCTCTGAGAAATGTTCATAATTTTGGTTGCTCTCCTTCAAGAATGGTGATATAAGAAGAACACCATGTTGTCATTTTCTAAATAAATATTTGAAGAAGTAAGTCAATGATGCAGAAGCAATCGTATTATTTAGCTTTGTTTCTATAGTGGGTCTACTAATTAAAGTTTTAGCTATCTTTGGAATTGCTAAAAAAATGCGAGTGCTGAAATTCAATTTGAAGTCGAAAGCAGAAGACCCTTTCCGTCAGCCTAGAGAATTTGCTTAGATGTTAAGGCGACTGAGGATTTGGATATACGAATTCACTGATATTTTAACATTAATTATAATTTTCTCGTTACTAGTATATACTACTCATTGTGATCATACTTGAGTGGTCAAATGCTTCCATAGGCTCCCACCATATGCTATTTTTTGTGACTGTTTGTTGCTTTTTTTTTTTTTTTAACGAAAACCACAAGAATGAGAGGTATTAAAATCTATAGTACTTAGTACTGTGCATGGGTTGACGGCTGAGAGGATGAAACAAGATACTTGTTAGACTTTAATTTCTGTAGATTGCAATTTTCAGGAAATACATATGAATTGAGGGTTTCCAGAAAACGGAAGTTGAATGAATAAATGAAGAAGAAAAGTCGGTTCTATGAGTTAGAAGTTGGATAGTAAAAGGATGCTGATTGATCGCAACGCGTGTTCGAACTGGTTTGGAAGAAAGAGCTGAAATTATAGAAGCCAATTCAGAAGAACACTTCCCATGGAAATATCTACATAAAAGACATGCACAGAACAGAACGTCTATGAGAATGAGACAGAGAGTGGAGGGACTTTGTTATCTTATCTTTTTTGGAAACCAGTGTACATCAGTTTTTTTTTTGCTTTATCCGTTCTACCCTCATTCACAGAGTAGTAATTCTGTGAATCTCTCTACTTTAAATTTCAGTCATTCACTTCGCGTTTTGCTATCCTGTGATTAAGACACATGGTGAAAAGCCCTGTCTGCTTCAGGAAAGTAAAAATTATTTTACATCAATTCGAAATTGTTTTATTAATGGACATAATGCCTTCTTTTGCTGGTAGATATTTATTGGTGGTTTGAGGTGTTTTGGGGTCTGACCGGAGTTCCTAGACCAGTGGCTTTTAACTGGTGTGCTGCAACAGCATTCCAGCGGTGCCACGTAGTTTGCGTTTAAGTTACTTAAAGTTATTTTTTTTTTAAAAAAGGTGTACGGTATCTTTTTCATTTTGTGATGATCTATAATTGATGTTTACTTAGTACCCCTATATAATTAATAAAATTATTATATATATATATATATATATATATATATATATATATATATATAATTTGTATTATGAATTGTAATTTTGTTTATAGTTATATTATTGTAATAATTATCATATAACATATACTGTATTTTTAATGTTATATATATATATATATACAGAGAGAGAATCGGATGTAACAGGCAGAAAATGGAGAAGAGGAGCTACAAAATAAAATAAATTACTTAGGGGTGCCGTTAAAAAGGTCGAAAACAACTGTCCTAGACCTTCGATTCCGAGTGCATTGGATCATTAATGTTTCTTCGGGCGTCATTTAAGGTAGTTTTTATATTCGTGTAAATTTTGGAGTGTGTTTGCATCGAAGTGTTCTACAACCAATATAGAGGTAGTTCCTCTTATCATATTATTAACAGAGTAGTAATATATACCACTCTGTGCTCACATTAAATTTCCAAAAGAAGGCATCTAATTTCGTTTAGTTATTTCTTTCCGTCTGTATTTTTCTCAACACCTCGGAAAATTCTCTGCACACATTAAGACATTAACGTGACACTAACAGCTCAGCTAACTCCTCTTGTGATTATTATTTATATTTTTAATAAGTGGTCTCATTTGAACACCCATAACACTTATTCTCCCTTTGTGTCGTTACATCCATGAATTCACTTCCGTAATGAGAAGTATGCGCAAACCTGACCTCTGTTGGATAAAGTTAGCCTGGTGCTGCGTTTGAGTCCAAGGATACAGGAAGTGTAGAATGATCCTTCGGTAATCCGTAGCCACGCAACTATGAGTATTGGGAAGGTATGTTCATGAAGTATGGTTTGGAAAACTTATATTTCGTGTGTTAGCGACTTTCCCCAGCAATGTCGACATGTGCTTTCTAAATGTTTTCGTTTTTAATGTATGTGTGCAAACAAAATTAAAAAATACAGTAACGTTATTGTAGGTGGTCATTGCAGTCTAGTTAGAGTTCTGTCTTGTGAACACCTATGTATTTGGGAGAAAGTCCAAATGCAATATAATTTATTACAGAAAAGGAAGTTCTAATTCAACACCAACACAAAAAAACTTCTTGCTGTTGGTGTTGAATTAGAACTTCCTTTTCTGTAATAAATTATATTGCATTTGGGCTGTCTTTAAACCTTGAGAAGTTATAGTGAAAAGTATGAAAGGAAAATTAACTTATTTCTCGTGTTGCTTCAAAAAATTCCTCGTCTCATGTCTTAAATAGCGAGATTAGCAGTGGCCTAGCTACCATGTAGGCAGGCAAGGCAATTGCGTCCGGGCCCGGGCTCTTTAGGGGCTCGGCGTCTTTGACTGTCTCCTGTCTTTGCAATTTTCATTAATTAAGTAGGGGCCCGAACATGTTTTTTGCCTCCGGGCCCGAAAAAGGGTAGCTACGCTACTGGAGATTAGTATTGTAGATGTTCACCGATTATCCGAACTGCGTTAAGTAATCGTAGATGGATAAGTAGCTTTGCGTAATCGAAACTTACCATAACATAGCTTTATTGTTGTGGGGAGATTATAATGCCAATTCTTGATATGAATAGTAAATTACAATATTTTAGTAGTAATTGCACGACATTTGTTACATTCGTAGCAAGAGTAATTTTCTTTGCAAGATCATGTAATCCTTGAAGGCAAAAAGTAGAAGGCAAACATGTATCATATTTCCCCCAATTTGCGCTTTCTCCATCTCTCCTTTGTGTCCTTTGGTTAATTATATCGATATATATGTTTCTTTAATTGCTAAATACGGATAGAGTTTTATAGGATTTACTGCTTTTTGTAACAACTACCATTTGTGGATTACTGCTTGTAAACATAGGTTCATCCAACCTAGTGTAGTATTTTTCCTCTTATTCTCTTTACTATTAGTCCATGGGAACTTCCCCCAGTCTTTCCATTTTTAGAAATTAATAATCAGTCTGTTTTTAGAAATTGTATTGTAAATTATAGACATTTTTTACGTACATATATATCAACAACCTGGTAAAGTTTTATATGTATGAAACAATTTCCTAATATTTAATATTTTACAGCCATCCCATACATCAAATCTGTATTGGTGAACATTTGAGTAACTTTGTGCGCATTTAGTTTTGTAGTAGGAATTCTCCCATGCTAACACTAATTTATTCAAGTTGATGTTTTTTGTTTGATTCTCTAGTTGATGATTTTTGTGTGCCTAACCAAAAATCATGATAAAGGAATGATGAAACTGAAGTTTCTGGACTTGGTTCATAACTGTGTATGAAGATCTATTTTGATAAAAAAAAAAGAAAAAAAAAAGCTTTTACGGTTAGTCGTTACAATCGGGTATCCCTTCTGATTGATCATTGTGAGTAGCAGTGATTGACATGCCTAGCCTGCTATGGTTAGCCTTACGGTGTTTTGTTTTAAAATTGGAAAATGGGTTCTTGATTTTAGAACAGTGCCAAGGTAGGGATAAACACCCCAACTAAGACCAACCATAGTGGGCTAGGCATGTCAGTCACTGCTACTCATAACAATCAGTCAGAAGGGATACCAGATTGTAAAGATTAACTATTTTTACTGCAATCAATTTCATAGGAATTCAGAATCAAGAAGAAATGAAACATTTATCAAAAATAGAAACAAATCAAGATTTGAATTTTGTCCCAGGACATGATTGGAAAGCAACAAAATTTTCATGTTTCTAAATTTGATCTAAATTCATTATCTACATTTTTCTTATTTTCTGTAGTGTCGAAGATGGACTGACTCTCACAATTAAGTTTTCTGCAGAATATTGTCTGAATTTCACACTTAAGCTGTAGTTTGAAATTAAGTATCATTTACATAAAAATCTATGAAACAGTGCTTGTGTACTTATATTTTGTTTATTTTTAAATGCCTGTTGACATTTTAATTTTGCTAAAATGTAATTATATAAGAAATACATAGCTATCCTTTATCTTACAATAATACAAAAATTTTTTTGCTATTCTTCATTACTTGTTCTACACAGTGGTTTACTTATTTTTCTTACACCACCACTAATGTTGATTAGGGGTGTTACTACCAAAGGTTAATAGTACAAGCATTGCAACCTTATCCTGGAGATCTTCTGTGTGAAAAGAATATAACAATAATTTTGCATGTTAACATTAAAATCATGCATAAAGATAATTATCATTTTATCATAAATTTTTCAAGAAATGAGCTCTGAAACGCAAAAGTAAAATGAATGAGGATGTAATTTTCACAGTTATAAATGATTCTAGAACTAAGGGTCATAAATTCAAGTTACAGGGGGAGAAGTTTGGACTGGATTGCAGGAAGTTTTATTTTAGCCAATGAGTTATAAATTACTGGAATAAGTTATCTGTGGTGGTTGAGGCAGTTTGGGGGGAATTCAAAGGTCAACTGGATAGTTACCTATGGGAGGAGGGAAATGCATAGGTTGTCTTATTTCCATTTCTTTTATTATTTATTAATTATTATGATTTTACTCTTTTGCTGGTGCAGAATAAGCCTTAGTCTTTCTTGCACCATATGGCCATTACTAATACTAAATACATTTATCCATCCTTTCCATTCATTGTTCTCCCCAAAAAATTTTGCCAGCCGGGTGGCATACAGTAACTGCATAATGCCACTACATAATACTTCACAATATTATAAAATTTTCTGTTATTTCTAAATGTTACTTAAGCAATCCAGAGCAAAAATTAATTACATAATTTAACATTATATGCACTTGTTGCATTGACCTCGATTGCATAGTATGTTCGAATTAATATTGATTGTGAACAGTGCCATATGATACTGGTACCGTGAGAATTGCTTAAATTTTAGCTGGGCGGTCAGTTAAATTCACTGGACAGTTCGCCCATTCGTTAGGTCCTGGGGAGAACACTGCCATTCTCTAATCAAATTCATTCTAGATTCATTTATTCTAAAACTTCTCATGTTCAAATTGTCCTGTAGCTTTTTACAGCTTTTATCAAATTTGAAAATTTGCTGATAAAAATTGTCGGCACTGTACCAGTAAAACCAATGTGTTAGATTTGGTAACAAAAACCCCCCATTCAAAAAACACTTGATTGTTCTCACCTTCTTTCAGTTGTATAAAAACTCATAACAATACAGTGATTGTCAGCAAATCTTTTGTGAAAACTGCAGTTGCCACTACTTAACATAACCATATTGAAAACAAATAAATTATAACTATTCATACTGCAACAGTATGGTGTTCCTCAGAATCATTCACCTTTGTGTGGCACTTACCTTGCACCTCTTTGGTGCTGCCCTGACTCCAAATAAGAAAGATAAATATTTAGTTTATTCACTAGTCTATGTCAGATGAAAAGTTCCCCTTTTTTTGACAATGAAAGTTTAAACCTTTATTATTTGTGACTGTATAACAACCCAATATGAAACTGATATGTTGATACACAAATTGTGGCATTTCTTCTTGTTGCCATCTGTAATGACTCGGTATTTTCAGTGTGTCTGATTCTAGGCTGAACGGTTTTTTATATCACTCCACCACGATATCATGGATACATTGAGTTAAAGGCAAACTTGATTTTCTAGTAATTTGAATAGAAATTATCTTCATGTTTTCCAGTGTTATTGTTTATATGTGGTCTTCTAATTTTCTTTGACATGCATTAAAGAACAACCTGTATGAACAAAAATTTCTTTTGTTGGTCATAAATGCAGAGACTTTTTCCCATTATTGTTATTATCATTTTGTTTACAATTTGTGTGGGCTAACCACACAAATTGTAAACAAAATGTACCAGCAAAATTCATAACTTATAGTATGATAAATACTTTGACCACAGCTTTTATTTAGTGCTTGATGTGTTTCAGTGAGTTCAAAATACACAGTTAGTTTTACAAATTTGTGACATTACTTTGGAATTGTATTGTATTGTGAATATAAATAAGATCTAAAACTTTTAGGGTTTTTGACTCTGCAATACCAGATAATTTGCTCAAGTCCATTTTTCTTGGTCTAAAAATTGCATGCATGTTACCTTTCAGGGAAGGAGCTTTTTAATTGGTTTTTAATACTGCTAATTCCTCTGATTGGCTCCCAGTATAGATATCTGATTAGTTATTTAGTAAAAATTTTTTTTTTGTGTTAAATAACAAATGTAATATATGGTGCAACCTCTTTTTTTTTATAATTATTTTTTTACCTACCCGAAATATCCTGTGTAATTCAGTATTCAATTATAGGTAACTTAAACTGTCATAATGGCCCAAATTGGTTTCATTAGTAGGAACAGTGCACACATCAGCAAACAGAAATGAAGTGTTAAAAAACAATTGTCGACAATGAAATCGTTAACTAATTTTAAGTTCAGGTTAGGTTATCCAAAATAGGTTAAAGTGAATATTATATGTAATAACAGTGTACAAATAAATGTAGTCTTCACCTGTTTACAAAAAACATAAATTTTGCAAATTGTTGAATTTGCAATTTTTATAAGTTGTAATTTTTGATGGTCCCAAAACAAGAATAATTAAATTTTGTTATTAATTCGATTTAATTTTTCAATTAATTAATTTAATTATTCTTGCTTTGGACCATCAAGAAAAATGGACTTTTTCTAGTAATATTGGTGAAAATAAAAGAATTTCAATTTTTATAATTTGAAATGTGTGAATTCTGAAAATGAATATACAGCGGATTCCAGTTATTTGGGCCACCGGTTAATCGGGGCAGCCGTTTATTTGGGGAAAATCTTAAAAAACAGAACCCAATCGAGAAAATAGCCAGGGTTTACTTTGCTTAATTGGGACAACATGCCGTTTAATCGGGGCAAGAGACTGCAGCACTGGAGATTACCCTAGATTGTCTTCGACTGAACCACGTGGTTCGGTCGAATTTCTTGAGGTCACAACTATAAAACAATAAAAACAATTAGCAGTCACCTGTTTATTGGGCTTTTCTGTTAGTGCAATCTAGTCATAAACGGATAGTAAACTCGATCTTATTGAATTTGTGATAATACTGACAGCTGGAATTCCGTGGGTTATTATGGTGAAATGTGTTTGCACTTCCATGGAATCTTCAATCGTATAAAAAAATTAATTTTCAGAATCTTCTCTTCATTCCTATTTTTAAAGCTTTGTAACTTGTTACTCTGTTCTCACTTGCGTGTATCGTGTTAATTGCAATTTGTGTGCGCCTTGTTCTTTGTTATTGATTGCTTATCTTTTTACTGTTTTAAATTTTAAGCCCCACCCACAAATGTCATTGAACAGAAATGTCAACTAGTTAGTATGTACATATTGCAGTATGTATTAATTATTCCGATTATCGCGTATATTCTTCCGATTTTCATGTATCATTTAATTTTTTAATTGGTAAGGTAATAAAGGGTAAATTTGTGCTTAATATATCTTTACTTTTATAGCCTGTGGATAATATCTCACCTATTTTTGCTAATTAGAATTGCTATTTAATAGAATTAAAATTCAATTCACAAACGTGATCACAATGACTGGCACTTACTACACATCGTATAGTGAACGGTACTTTACTATGGTGACTCCATCGTAACGTGATTTGATTGTATAGTGAACCAATTGTAAAGGGGGGATACATTGTATTTTTAACTTTTTTTACATGAAACTTCGGATAATCGGGGCAGCTGCTTAATCGGGCCAAAATGCACTAGTCCCAATGTGTCCCAAATAACCGGAATCGATGTATTAGATATATTATTATTACACTCATTTTTAAACATTGGCATGAGGGCTGGGGCTCATCTTTGATACTTATCTGAAATGGATCAAAACTCCCCAAAATTTTTAATATTTATTCCTTATATATATATATATATATGGTCTCAGTCCCAACCTCTCTGGATCCATCTACAGTCGACCAAACCCCACTTTATTTTCCTGGAAGAATCTGTTATTGCTTGTCTCAACTCATCTTATATTTTCTAATTATTCTTTCTGTGATTAAATTTCAGTTTAAAGATAGTGCTTGCACATATGCTTTTTATATTCCTCATCAGAGAATCTGAAATCTTCTCTTATTGATTTCCTGTGGCTTAAAATCTTTTCACTCCCTCCTGTCAAAATCATTTGTTGCCTCTGTTGTTTTTACAACTCTACAAATTGCTGGGATCTTTTTGACTTTTCTCTCTTTCTTTGAAACTCTACCTTCTCCAGTCTAACTTTTCTAATGGTGAAGTAATTTTACTTGGTGATTTTAATATTCACAACTCCAGCAGGCTTCAGTTTTCTGGTTGTACCAGATAACCTGGTAAAGGTACTAAGACCTTTTGCCAAGAAACTCTAAATCACATACATAGATCATGTCCTCACCCTTCCAAGCAAATAAAAGCATCTATTATCAGTCTATTGCGGGATGGAAGCCTCCTCAACAATTCACGTTGAGGGAAATGGCCCATAAGCTGCCACTCTGGTTGGCAGATTGACCGTATTTAGCGTCAGGGACTTGAACCCTGGTCTATTCAAGGAGCGTTTGCTATTGTACTCTTGCTCCTGACCACTCTGCTACATAAGCAAATAGTTCTCAGATTCATCAATGATAGTTCTCAGATCACTACTTGGTAATGGTCTCTTCTCCAGTGGAGCCTTTCTCCCACGGTCATTCTAATCCTCAGGTCATTTGGTATTATGAGAGTGCAAAAGGTGATAATCTATGTGATTTTTTGTTCATCTTTCCTGGTTGAAAAACTTTTAAATCTGATAGTAATATTTGTTTAGATTGTGTCATTGAGATTATTCTTGTATGAAATTCTTTATCCCTTATTCCACCCTAAACTCCCATTCTTTATTCAAACTTCAACTTTCTGATAAATATGTAAGGCTGTATTTTTGATAAAAATACAGCAATTGTTTATAACCATATCTCCATGTTAATTTTCTATCCATTCAAAAGCCTACAATAGTTGGAAACAAGTTATTAATAAATCCAAACTATTTTTAAATGGCTCAGAGTATACTGATTACAGTAAATTTCCTACCACATTGAACATTGAGAGAAATGGACTCCATTTCCATCAAGAAACCCATTTAGTGCTTCATTTGGGTTTCTGACAGAAAGACAAAAGAAGAATCCTGAACAGTCTTTATGCCTAGAAATTCCCAGGTCCTGATGGCATTTATTCAGTAGTTTTTGTCTCTGATCATTTACTGCTGGTGAGTGCTGACTTCTTAAACAGTGCTGGAGAGCCCCAAGATTCTGTTCTTTAAATTATTCTATGTTCTTTCAGTAACACTGCAAGTGTTTTCAGTTATTCTATGTTAATGGCCTTCTTCCACTGACTAGAAATCCTGTTCATAGTTTGCTGATGGTAGGACACCTACTATTCAGTTTTAGAAACACCACCATAGTTCCTCTTAAATGCTGATCTGCAGGTGTGGGAGAAAAAACAATGATGCCAAGATTGCTCTCCCCCCATCCAGTAGGGAGAAGAAAACTTAGTTAATTTCATTCCTACTACTCAGTGCTGTTTTATTTCGTGCAAGGAGCCTGCTGCACCCATCTCATCATCAACACTCAGATTTCTAAGCAGGATCACATATCTTTACTGGAAATAGCCAGACTTTTAACGTTGCCTGGCATATGCACGTCACAAATATTGTTTCCTCTACATCGAAAAAAAATTAAATATTTTCTCTTTTGCCCTCGATGTTACTTTTATTCTAAGTAAGTACCGTATTTACCCATGTATAAGACGCACCTTAATTTTGGGGCCCGAAATTTGAAAAAAAAATGTATTACATAAAGTTATTGAACTCAAGTTTTATTCATCATAAAATTCATACAACTCATCACTATCAAAACTCCCATCCATTAGCTTGTCCTCATCTGTGTCTGATGATGAATCACTGTCTTCATATATTGCCTCGTCCTCGGTTCCATCTATGGCATTTTAAATGCCACACTTCCTAAATAACTTGACAACGATCTCAATCTTGATATTATCCCAAGATCTTTTCACCCAGGTACAAACTTCTCCTATAGTTGGTTTCTTCACTCTTCCTGCTGGTGTCAAATTGTCCCCAGAAGACTTCATCCATTGGTTTCATTCGTCTCTCATGGCAGCTTTGAAGGGTTTGTTAATGCTGACATCAAGTGGTTGGAGCTGGGATGTCAAGCTTCCAGGTATGATGGCAAGTTTTGTTTTTTGCTCTGCAGCAATCTTCTTTGTATTTTTTGTTATGTGTGCCCTGAACTGATCAAGCACCAATAGGGCAGGTTTGCGTAAGAGCCCACCAGGTCTCCTGCTCCAAATTTTCTCAAACCAGATCTTCATCCTATCCTGATCCATTCAACCCTAGTCACGAACGTGGACAATCACTCTTCGAGGAATGTCTTCTTTTGGCATTGTTTTGTGTTTGAAAATCAGCATAGGAGGCAGCTTGGTTCCGTCGGCACAAGCTAGAACAACTGTATAATGGCTCTTTTTATGTCCACTTGTCTTCACAGTTACAGTTTTCACCCCCTTCTTATCAACAGTTCTGTTACTTGGGACATCAAATTGAAGGGGGACTTTGTCCATATTTGCAATCTGTCCCAACTCAAACTGATGTCTTCCGACATTGAATGACAAAACGATGAAATTCAAGGACCTTCTGCTCATAGCTTTCAGGCATGTTTTGGGCAAGTCTGGTGCGTGAATGCATGCTTAGTCCATTCCGTTTCATGAACCTGAAGCACCAATTGTGTCCTCCTTTGAAATCAGTAACTTATTTTTTTCATCAGCAATTCTTCTTGCCTAATGCTGAACCATCTTTGTGGACACAGGAATTCCAATTGCCCTTTGCTCTTTAATCCATATCATCAATTCCCAGGCACCTCCGTAGCCAGGTGGGAAGGAGCAGCAGTGCGTAGCACACGCTTCTTGATTAGACCGGGGTTCGAGCCCGTCACCACCAAATACGGAGGATGCGGAAAGGTCAGGGAATGACCACCGTATATCTCGGAGCAATATGGCCTTAGTTGCTAATGCTCCTAAAAACTAAAATAACAACAACAACATCAATTCCCTCTCTAAATCAGGCCATTTTGCTGACTTGCCTCTCATGGCCCTCTTCTGCTGTGGCGTTTTCAGTAGGGTTTCTTCTTCCCGTAGCCAGTCTCGGATTGTTTTCTCAGTTGGAGGAGGACCAAACTTACGTTCAGCAGCACGATTTCCATTCACTTTTGCAAACTGGATCACTTTTAACTTGAATTCAGCACTGTACGAAAATCTTTTCTGAGCCATTTCTGGGCAGAGCGTGGCAAAACGTAACCTAATATACCGGTAACAAGTGCGAAACAGTGAGCGCAAAGACAAAAAGCGGGAAATGCAACTAAAAAAAAATCTACAACCACTGTATAAGACGCACCCAGTTTTTAGACCCCAAAATTTTTCGAAAAAGGGTGCGTCTTATACATGGGGAAATACGGTATATTGACTGTACATATTGGAAAATCATACTACTATGGAGTACTGTTCTTACGTTTGGGAAGGTGCCCCCCCCTCCAAAAAAAAAAACCTTAATTAAAATTTCTAGATTTTGTCCAAAAGAGAGCAGTCAGGTTTGTTCAATTTTCTTTGTCTCTCTCTCTCTCTCTCTCACACACACTCAGTAGATAGATGTTCAGGTCTGTTGCATGCCTTTTACTATAAATATTACAGTGGCGGACAAAAAAGCTGCATTACTTGTGAATTTTGGAAATAATGTTTTGTGCTGCATTGTGTTGCAGAAATGTTCGAAATGCATTTGTTAGATGGGATATATATCTCTGTGAATGAAATCCAATAAAAAGACTCCACCTGATATACCTAATTGCCATAAATATCTTCCCAAAGGGTAAAATGCATAATTAATGGAAATATGAGAAATCATGCAATTGGCAATCATGACAACCAAACAAACATTTTATTGCATTTACGTGTACAAACTGAAATGACAAGTTAACGCAAATCATATTAATTGTGACGTATTATGTACTATAAATCAGCAAAATAAGCCCTCAGTATTTTGTTGTTCCTCCTTGAGCTGCAGTTACAGCCCTGCAATGATCTGGCATAGAGTGAATCTTCTTCTTCAAGAGGAGTGTCCATTTACAATGGGTTTCCCCAGCCTACAAGTTATTGCTTGGTAGGAATTTTTTCCCGCCATAAAGTGCAGTTCAAGGTGTCTTGGTCAGTTAAGCCTCAGGCTGTCATACACTCCTGTACTCCATCCATGTCCTCCTAGGTCTTCTTCTTCTTCTCCTTCTTCCAGGAGGTATCCATTCCAGGATAGCCTTTGAATATCTGGTTTCTTGCATCCGTTTTACATGTCCATACCACGTTAAATGCTTTTCTTTGATAGTGTCAATAATATTCTTTTTCACTTCCATTTTCTCTCTTATGTCTTCATTCCGTTTTCTGTCTCTTCTAGAAGTTCTTGCTGAGCATCTCCAAAAATCCATTTCTGTGGAGAGCAATTTATTTTACATTTGCCTGTTCAACATCCAGGTTTCCACTCCATGCAATAGAAGACTTTGTACAATCGTTTGAAATATAAGTTTCTTTGTTTTATTTAGGATATTTTTGCTCCACAGAACAGAATTTAACATGCCGATAGCCTTTCTGCCGTCTGAAATTGTCTTATTGATCTCTGCTTGGGATGATCCACCACTTTGTAAGATTGATCCCAAATATTTGAATTTATCGATTTGTTTGATTTTAAAGCCTGCAATATTTAGAATGTGTCCTGATCCTGAAGACAACATTTCAGTCTTGCTAAAATGAATTTTTAAACCCCATTGTTTATATTCCTCAAACAATTGATGACATGCATAGTCTGCATCTTCTAAGTCTTGTACTATCACCACCTGATCGGCTGCAAAAAGTAAATTGTGAATATAGGTGTTCGTATTAATCGGCAATCCCATTTTATTGCAGTTTTTTGACCAGGATCTTAAGCAGATGTTGATATAAATTTTGAAAAGTGTTGGTGACATGCAACAACCTTGTAATAAGCCTTTTGAAGTGTGGAATTCAGGTGACAAGGCTGATCCCACTTTAATTCTGCATCTATTATTCCTGTAAATTGCCTTAATAATGTTAATCAGTTGTCCATCAGTATTTGCCTCTTTCAGTGCTTCCCATAAGAGTTTTCTTGGAACACTGTCATATGCCTTTTCAAGGCCAATGAAAATCATAAAGATTTCTTTTCCTTTCGATTAGCATTTTTCAAGGATCTGTCGTACTGTTGAGATATGGTCTGTACATGACCTCCCAGCTGAAAAACCACTTTATTCTTCTGACACCTCGATTCGGCCTTCTAAATGGTTCTTGTTCCATTTTCCAAGAATCTTTAACAGCGGGTTCAGGATGCATATTCCTCTGTAATTTGAACAGCTTTTCTGATCGCCCTTCTTATAAATTGATGTAATATATCCTGTCATTTCTTTCAGTATTTCTTCTCTCAGTATACCATTTAACAGTTTTTGTATCAGAACAGCCACTCCTCTTCCTCCGGATTTCAGAAGATCCATATAAACTCCTCCAGGTTCAGGTGATTTGCCATTCCTTCCTTTAGCAAGAGTTCGACTTCCCTAACAGAAACTTTTAAGCCCGAGTCTTCTACACCAAAATCCTCCACCATCTTGAACTCTTCCCGGTCTTCTTTTATAAGTTCTTCATAGTACTTCATCCAGTCTTTCAAAGGTATTAATTGCAAACCAGCATTGTGTTTATTTTGTTTTCTCAAGTCTTTAAGAACCTTCCACGATTCTGCTGATCACTTGAAGCCCAATTTGCTATTAATAGTCGTGCATTTCCTTTCCCATTCTTCATTTTTCACTTCTACTACCAACCAATTGACTGTTTTCTTCTTTTCAACATAAATGTTCCTATATGCATCATTCCTATCACCCAGCTATTTCTGATATGCAAGTTTCTATTCCTCTACAGCAACTCTTACTTTCTCTGTAGTCCAGGTCTTTTTTGGCCCTTGGCTCTTCTTTTTGCCTAGGATTTCATGAGCTATTTTTTTACAGTATTTTTTAAATATTCGTAGATTTTTTCAGTATTACCTTTTATCTCTATGTTAATTGTAGTATCCAATCTCGGGGTGAAGTTGTTTCTAATGCTGTCGTCCTGAAGTAGTTCAACGTTAAATTGATCCACCTGTGGCATTTCTCCTTCTCTGCATTGTTGGTTGTCCATGCTTATTTTCTTAATCCAGTTCAACCTCAGTGTTGTTTTAACAAGAAAATGGTCAGATCCACATTCAACTCCTCTATAAACTCTGACATCTTTCAACACACATGTCCGTGAATGTTTTGAAATAATAAATAAATAAATTTTCTGTTTATACTCTGGGACGACCAAACGGTCAGAGGAGTTCGCATGATAAATTGAATACAAGAAACAGCACCATGTAATCTATAACTGATCTAATTTGTCTTGTCTCCTGTGACCAAGTATATTTATGGATATCCTTGTGTTTGAAAAATGTGTTGTTTATTCTCAAGTCGAAATGTTCACAAAGATTGAATAGTCTATCTCCGTTGTCGTTCCTCTCTCTCTCCAAATCTTCCAATAACTTTGCTATTTTGTTCAGTTCCTACTCTTTCATTGCAATCTCCCATTAAAAATATCTCTTTGTTCATAGGGATTTTTTCTATTAGTTCTCTCAGATCCTCCCAAAATTCATCCTTCAAGGTATCAGCCATGTTATTAGTCGGGGCATATATTCCCAAAATATATATTTCTCTCCCATACATTGTCAATTCCAATGAGATCATTCTTTTATTAATAAATTGCCAGTTTTTGATGTTATGTCTCAATTTCTTTTTAACAGCAATAGAAACTACTGCTCTTGCTCTTTCACTCTTATTGACTTCACTCCAAAAATGGTAGTATTCTCCCATTATTTCCTCTCCACATCCCTTTTTCTTTGTCTCCGATAACACAATGATGTCTAAATTGAATTTTTGCAGTTCATCTGTAAGAAAGTTTCTTTTAGTTGAAAGACCTTGAATATTCCAGCATCCCAAAATCATTGTCATTTTCTGTTTGCCGAGTCATTTCCAAAAGAGCACTCAGTCAGTTTTCATTTTCACTTGTAGGTCATTTAGCATTTGTGTATTTTTTGCACTGAACGAGGAGCTAACCCATTGTAGAAACCCCCAACCTGGAGGACCAGGGTATCTCTCTTAGTTTGGCCCCTACCCTTTGACCTATCCGGCTTGGGAGGCCCTACCCGTAGCTAAGCTACTGCCGACTTAGCTCTCCGGTTCATCGGGACATACAAGCCCCCCACCGTGACAAGGTGGAGAATCATCATCATCATCAGCCATTTTCAATCCACTGCAGGATGAAGGCCTCTCCAGCAACTTTCCAGTTCCTTCTGTTTTGAGCACTGGCCATCCATTTACTACTCAAAAACTCATGAATTTCATCTATCCATCTCCACTTTTGTCTTCCAGGTTTTCTTCTAGCTCCTCTTGGGTACCATTCTGTTATTTTCTTAGTCCATCTGTCATCATGTCTTCGAGCTATGTGTCCTGCCCAAGACAATTTTAGTTCTTTAGTTTTGATAAGAATGTCCTTTACTTCAGTTTGCTGCCTAATCCATGTGTTTCTCTTCTTATCTAACAGTCTGATTCCCAATATAATTCGTTCCATTCTTCGCTGTGTAGTTCTTAGCTTCTCTTCCATTCTTTTGGTGAGTGCCCAAGTTTCACTTCCATAAGTCATGGTGGGGAGTATACATTGATTCATTATTTTACGTTTCAGACAAACTGGGATATTGCTCTTCAGTATGTGACTATATTTCCTGAATGCTATCCATCCAAAATTTATTCTTCTCTTGACTTCCAGCCATTTATCATTATTACAGCTAATAACTTGTCCCAGATAAGTATATGACTCCACCTTTTCAATTACTGCTCCTTCAATCATTATTTCCCTTTCCGTGGCATACTTGTTCATCATTACTTTTGTTTTAGCCATATTCATCTTTAGTCCAAAATCCTTACTAACTGTGCATAACTGATTAAGATTTTCCTCTAATTCTTTGGGATCGTGGCTTACGACCACAATGTCATCTGCAAATCGTAAATGGTTTAGGTACTCTCCGTTCACATTGACTCCTTTCTGCGACCAGTCTAATTTTCTGAAAGCTTCCTCAAGGGCAGCAGTAAACAGCTTCGGAGATATTGTGTCTCCTTGTCGAATTCCTTTCTCGATTTTAAATTTGCTACTGTCTTTGTCTAGTCTAATAAAGGATGTAGCACTCTCATATATTTTCTTCAAAATCATAATATATGGAGTATCTATGCCTTGTCTTTCCAGTGCTCGAAACATTGCCTTATGCTGTAGGCGCCTCCGTAGCCAGGTGGGAAAAAGCAACAGTGCGTAGCACAGGCTTCTTGATTAGACCGGGGTTCGAGCCCGTCACCACCAAATACGGAGGATGCGGAAAGGTCAGGGAATGACTACCGCATATCCCCGGAGCAATATGGCCCTAGTTGCTAATGCTCCTAAAAACCAAATAACAATAGCCTTATGCTGTATGGAGTCAAATGCCTTTTCATAATCCACAAATGCCAGGCATAATGGTGTTTTATATTCATTTGCTTTCTCCATTAGCTGTGATATTACGTGAAGGTGATCCATAGTTGAGAATCCTGTCCTAAAGCCAGCTTGCTCTTTCGGTTGATTCTCATCAAGTATTCTTTCTAATCTGTTAGTAATGACCCTTGTGAACAACTTGTAGATATGGGATAACAAGCTAATTGGTCTATAATTTCCAATTTCTGATTTATCTCCTTTCTTATGCAGCAAAACTATGATTGCATTATTCCATTGCTTAGGCATCACACCTTTTCTAATGCACTTTGTGAAGAGCCTTGCCAGTTTTTGTGTTATGTCTCTTCCTCCCAATTTTAACAACTCAACAGTAACTTCATCTTCCCCCGGGGCTTTCCGATTCTTCATTTTCTTCAATGCATGTTCTACCTCATCAGGAAGAATATCAGGTATGTCGTATGTGTTGCTACTTTGCAATCCATCTTCCCCACTGCTGGTATCATTCCCTTGCTTCTTGTATAATTCTCTATAGTAGTCTTCTGCTATTTGAATTATGCCTTCTCTTCTGTTTATAAGTACACCATCGCTATTCTTCAGTTTCAGTATCATTTGTCTTTCTGTATTACTGCTCATGGCTGCTGATTTAAATCCTTTGTTTTCCCTTAATGCTTGTTCTACTTTTCTTGTGTTAAATCTTCTTATGTCCTCTCTGAGTCTCTTTCTAATGGCTTTGCATAACTCAGTATACTCAATTTTCTCCCTGTCAGTGTTTTTCTTGCTCTTCACTTGTCGTCTTTGGTTCATCATGACAAGTGTTTCTAGACTAATTTTTTCTTCTTTGGATTTCTGTTTCCCTATAGGTTTCTTGGGCTTTATCACTTTCAGAAAGTTGTAATATTCCTCGTTGATATCTTGGTCCTGAGCTGTCTGCAGAAGCTCAAACTTGTTCTTAAGTTCCAGTACATACTGCTTTTTCTCCTCTTCTGTTATCTCAAAGACCTTTGTATTATTTACTCGAGTCAGTTTTTTCTTTTCCTTTCCTACATCTATATCAAGTGTACATCTTACCATTCTGTGATCACTTCCAACATTTACCTTATTCAGGACGGTAACATCATTCACAATATAATTTCTGTTAGTGAGGATGAAGTCGATTTCATTAGTTGTTAATCCATTTGGACTCTTCCATGTCCACTTTCTGTTCACCCTTTTCTTGAAAAAAGTGTTCATTACTGACATTCCTTGAGATTCCGCAAATTCCACAAGTCTTTCACCTCTTTTATTTCTTTCACCAATTCCAAAATTTCCTATAGTTCCTCTTTCTGCGCTGTTTTGCCTTTTTCCAACCTTAGCATTGAAGTCCCCCATAATAATAGTGTAGTGGGTTTTCTGCTCATCTAGAAGACTCTCAATTTCAGTGTACATTTCTTCAACCTCTTCATCATCATGGCTCGATGTTGGTGCATAAATCATTATAATCTTCACTTGTACCTCTTAGAAATCTTGAGTATTAGTCTTGACACCCTTGGTGATGTACTTTTGAATTCCAAAATGTTGATTTTAAAATCTTTATGGACCAGAAACCCAACTCCACCTTCACTTCTTTCACTGTTTCCATTGGTGTACAGCAGATTTCCACTTGATAAACTTATAAGTGATTCATTTCTTCTTCTTGTTTCAGCCAAACCGATGATATTCCAATTCACATTTTCTAATTCCTTTTCCAGCTCTAATATCCTGTCTTCACCGATGAGTGATCGTACGTTATAACAGGCCAAGTTCAATTTCCGTGCATGACAGCCTTGTCGTACCCAGAGATTCTTAGCACCCTCTGCTTCCACTCTGATCCTCTCGCTGCCGTAAGAGGGGGAGTGAAAGCTGCTGGGGACTGAGGGCCATTTGTATTGTTGTGCTTTCATTGCTGGAGGGTTTGGTCTTTTCCTCTTCACGCTGACCAGGCGTCTTGAAGAGAACCACTCTACACGTTCGTTGCCACCTAAGTGACGTAACAGGGCTTACCATCGAGAAGGTGTGCATGAGTGGATTTTAGGGAGGCATGCCAACCGGACTTCTCCTAAATCTTCTGTAATAGAGAGATATTGGATCCATCAGTGTTTTAGGCTGAGTGTCTGATAACACACAGGATACCTGTTCCCCTCTAAGCCCCAGGTGGAGAATACCATAGAGTTAATCAACTTGTGGATATACGGTTGCCCAATTTCATGGTACCACACCCTTACAATGCTCTCCTGCAGCTGAATCTTACTTGTTGTTTTCTTCTGAGCAATTTTAGATAACATTATGTACCAGCAATTTTCAATAGAGTTCAAATCTGGGCTGTTGCCGGGCCAGTCCAACACTGTAATACCAGCATTTCTGAGGTATGACTGCACCTTAAGGGAGAAAAACAAGGGAAAACATTGGTGTAAGTATGTTTTAAGCCCTATGAGACAAGTAGACAAACTCATCATTAAATACTGTAATTCTTCGATTCTAAGATGCACTTTTTTTCCCCTATAAACATCTCTAAAAATGGGGTGTCTTAGAATCGATGGCGTCTTACAATCGCAGTTTTTTTTTTTAATTTTCCCGCGCTTTGCACAGCACCACACGTTTTGTTTTATGTGGAAACCCTGCCTCCAAGTGTGACTGTTATCGCATTCTCCAATTCCAATGGAGAATAAAGTGGTGTGGGCGATTTCATGTGCTTTTGAAATGTGAAGCCACCGTTATTTCATTATAGTGGAGCTCAGCTAGCGAAAACTAGGAAGTTTTGTTTGTATCTTCGAAAGTACATAAATGGAATTACTGTATTTTGTTAATTTTGATCCCTTATTGCACATTAAAATGTCAAAAAGATTGCACTATGAAGCTGCATTGAAATGAAAAGTATTGCGCAAAAGAACATGGAAATAGAGCTGTGGGTCGACATTTTGACATTATTGAAGTAAATGTTCGTTGTTGGAGAAATTATCACAATTCCATATTTTCGTGTAAAACAACAACCAAGTGCTTTACAGGGCCTAAGAAAGGAAGATTTCCACAAGTCGATGAAGAAGCTGTGTTTTGTAATGGAGACACGTGCAAAAGGATTACCCATCACTCGACAAGCCACGCAATTGAAAGCTGGAGAAATTGCCAAGTCCCTCGGAATAGAGAAAATAATTTTTTAAGACAGTCGCGGCTGGTGCGACATAAATAAATAAATAAATAAATTTTCTGTTTATACTCCGGCACGACAACCAAGTCAGTAGAGTTTACAATAAATCGTCAATACAAATATTTATCGTATTTAGTAGTCACGGGCTTGAACCCCGGTGCACTCAAGGAACGCGTGCTATGCACTCTCGCTCCTGACCACTGGGCTACGTCAGGCCTACTCGTGCATCATAGTGGATTATCGTTAAGGCGCCGAACATCTATCTTTAAAATTATTCCTGCAGACTTACAACAGAAGCTGATTAACTTTCAGCAATAGGTGATGAAATTAAGGGAAAAAAGAAACTATGAGTTTAGTCAAATTGGAAATGCTGACGAAACCCAGTCTTCTTCGATATGCCTCGACATTACACTGTCAATGCTAAAGGTGCTAAAGAAATCAAGATTATAAGCATGGGCTACGAAAAGCTGCGTATCACTGTGATGCAATGCATCACTGCTGATGGTCAAAAGTTGCCACCATATTTAATTTTAAATCAAAAACGGCACCTCTGTAGCCAGGTGGGAAGGAGCAGCAGTGCGTAGCACACGCTTCTTGATTAGGCCGGGGTTCGAGCCCGTCACCACCAAATACGGAGGATGCGGAAAGGTCAGGGAATGACCACCACATATCCCAGAGCAATATGGCCTTAGTTGCTAATGCTCCTAAAAACCAAATAACAACATAACAACAAATCGAAAAACCATACCGAAGAATGAAATTTTCCCCAAAAATGTTATTGTGTGTGCACAAAAAAATGGATGGATGTCGGCAGAGCTTATGGAAGACTGGCTAAATGTTGTGTGGAATAGATGTCCTGGAAGTCTTCGTAACCCACCCAGAATGTTAGTACTTGATGCATTTCGTGGACATTTGTCTGAACGGGTCAAAGATAAAAATCATGCAAAAACGTGGTGACTTGGTTGTGATTCCTGGTGGCATGACTAGCCAACTGCAGCCACTGACATTTCAGTCAACAAACCATTTAAAGATTACTTGAGAAAAGAATATGAATCCTGGCTGTTGACCGACAACCTTCTGCCGACACCTTCCGGAAAAATTAAGAAAGCGCCGGTATCGAAATTGGCAGAATGGGTATCAACAGCTTGGAAGCTGATCCCAGAAAGAATAGTAAAGCACTCATTTAAATGTTGCATCACCAGTGCTCTCGATAGCTCAGGAGATGATATATTATGGGATAATGAAGATAACAATGGCTCAGAAGAATCTGACCCTGAATGTGAAGTAGACTCTGATATTGATTCAGATGCAGATATCGATGGCTCAGAAGATTCAGAAGGAAGTGATGAATAACATACTTACTGATAAATACCGGTACTATTGTTGTTAGTAATTGAATTCAATTATAATAAAAATATTTGTTAAATTTATTTTATTTATTATTTTTTCTTAGAATCAAAGCCTTTTTTCTGAAATTAAGGTGCATCTTACAATCGATGGCATCTTAGAATCAAAGAAATATGGTAGCATAAAACTTACCAATTTTGCTGTGTGGCAAGGTGCCAAGTCCTGTTGAAAAATGCAGTTTTGGACGTCTGTATGGTGATCCCTAATAATAAGTTTCAGGCACTCCTCCAAGATAGCAGTGTAGGTTTCTGCATTCACCATTCCGTTAATAAACTTAATTCACCCCATCCCTTTGCTTGTTATGCATCCCTAGACCATCTGACCAGTGGGGAACTTTACAGTGTTATGCAGTCAGGATGGTATGCCTCCGATTTTCATATTCTGACCTATGTATACAAATCCCATCCGAGCCATGCAGGTTGAATTTCGATTTGTCAGAAAACATGACGGTGTCCCATTGCTCTTTTGTCCATGAAACATGCGTTTTTTAGCCCAAGCAAGTCACACCTTCCTCATTTGTTGGGTTAACAAAGGCTTCTTCTTGGGCTGATAGGCATTCAGACCACATTCTGAAAGCTGTCTTTGGATAGTTCATGCACTTGTTTCAACATCAGAAGTCATCTCAAAGTCCAGTTTTAGATCAGAAGCACTAGCATAGCGATTACGAAGGCATAGCCGTTTCAAATATCGATCATGGGAAGGCGTAGCCACCCTCTTATGGCCTGAACCAGGTCTTCTCTTCACATCACAGGTTTCACACCTTAATTTCAACACCCGGGATACTGTTGACCGGTAGGAGCCTATTTTATAGCATGCATAGAAACCGGTGCCTCCGTAGCCAGGTGGGAAGGAGCAGCAGTGCGTAGCACACACTTCTTGATTAGACCGGGGTTCGAGCCCGTCACCACCAAATACGGAGGATGCGGAAAGGTCAGGGAATGACCACCGCATATCCTGGAGCAATATGGCCTTAGTTGCTAATGCTCCTAAAAACCAAATAACAGCATAGAAAGCCCTTCCTGGGTCAGAGCAACAGCTACACTTTTTTCTTGGCGTCAACTGAACATATAGAGCCATGCTTACACTTCCACAAAACAGGATACTAATGAGCGTGTATACCCTTCTGACACCGTATTTATAGAAATGGTTGACGCAATAGAAGTGTTATCTGATGCAATAGCTTTGTGACAAACAAAATGACTGTAATCAAACAATATCATATACGTTTCACTACAAATGTTACTTTTTTTAAGGTGATGCAGTTTTTTTGTTCCCCACTGTAGATGTGGACATTATTGTGCTGAATTAGCTTCTATAATTCCAAATCATGCTGAACATATGCCTCAAGTGGTTAATGTTCATTCTCTGTTCAGCTCCAACTCACCAAACTAAACTTTTTTTCCTCGTTTTTATCTCTTCGACGTTTATCCTTTGGAACAACCTCCCTTCATGTATTCCCTGAAAGTCTCCAGAAATTCAAGTCCATTGTCAACAAATATCTTCTGTCATCTTAGTTATCAATTTACATATAATAGTAGAGTGCTATAGCACTCTACTATTATATGTAATAGTTCTAATAGCTTTCATAGGTGGGGTGATAATTAAAAACATAAGAAAAAAAAATTGTGCGTGCTGAGCATGCATAGTGGAAGTTAAGTGAAACTTTTATTATTTCAATGTTATAGTGGTTTAATATTTTACAATTGTTTTACAAGTTTATTATAAAGTTTTTACAGATCTCTCCCTTGTACTAAGTGGAGGTGGTTTTGGTGGTCGCATTGCAGGTAGTAGTATACATGCTCTATATGCCTTACAAATTATAAATTTTTTTCCGTTGAAAATTTTTTTTTTTTTTTTTTTAAATACGGTAGAGAATGACGAATGAAATATTTTGGTTTTTAAATTTTTAAGATTGGACTGCTAGAAGCTGAGATATAGCAATTTAAAACATAAATGCGACTTATGAGTTACACTGTGGCTGCGTGTAAGGGTACTGATTGCGCCATTCGTCACTGCTATGTATGGCATATGTCATTTTGTGATGATTTTTGTCAATCCATGGATGCAAGTTATTACCATGTAAAAACTGCCTATGGCATGCCTAAAGAAGTTTCACTTCAAAAATTATCTAGTTTTGTTGAAGTAGCATACCCTCATTACTGTCATTAATTACCTTGGCTGTTTTTGTATCACCAAAAAACTTAAAACATTAAACTTGAAATGTTTACGTTAATAAATAGTAACAGCAGTAAGGGAGCCAGCACTGATCTTTCCGGGACTCCAATCATAACATTACTCCATGAAAAATGTTGATCACTTATAAATACTGTGTCATGTTGATTTCCAGTAGATGGATTTTCATGAAAATTTATATTTGGCCCTTTTATAAAGGTTTGTCAAGCCATCCCAGATTTCAATAAAATTATATATAGAAATTTAGGAGTTATATTTCCTTTTTCTGTCCATCCACATATAATATCATCCACTTCCAATGGCTAGGTTTTCATGAAAGTTTATATTTGGCTATTTTAGAAGGCCTTTTCAATCCTTTCCAGATTTTATTAAAATTTGACCAATAGAAATCTCCAGTTATTTTTTTGATACATATGACATAGGCTAAGCATATATTGTAACTGAAGCACTGTTTGTTTGTTATGCTTACATTAGTAAATATGTCACTGTTATGTTTGTTGCTGTGTGCCGAAACAAAATGTTTTTAGTTCTTGATTTTGGTTTTTAAACTTTGATTTTTATTACCATTTACTATTATATTAATCAGAAATGTTAAACATATGCAATGTTTCCATTGTTGTTAAAATCCAGGAAAATAATTAAGCTGCATTACAAAAGCATTGACTGCTGCAGTTGTTTAATTTATTAATTTGCAGAGCCTGAAATATGCAGAAGATTTTGCACAAATTATTATAAAAAAAGTGGAGCAATCATCTTGTTCGGCATGTGCAGTAAAGTGAAAAGCAATTTGATATTAGTAGACAAGTGATGCATGAAAGCAAGCTTATATAGCATCAGCAAAAAAAAAAAAACAAAAAAAAACTAACACTTGTCGTATCACCTGTCACTCTTCTTGAACCTATTCAAACCACTCACCTGCACAATACCAAATGGAAGTTTGTTCCAACAATCATCTGCCCACTGGCTGAAGGTAAATTTCCACACATCTATACTGTAACCATTCTTCCTCAATTTGAATTTATGTCCACTTGTGTGTAGTCTGAGCAAGAGGAAGGATTCCATTGGTATTGAGCTTACTCAATCCATTCAAAGCCTTAAATACCCCAGTCAGACCTCCTCACAGGTGCCTAGTCTCTGGGTGCTGTAATTTGCACAATTGAAACCGTATAAGCTTGCTTGCTTCCTTGCATCATTTGCCTCTATCAGTGCTAATACTAATACTTTCTTGTTAAAAGCGCCCACTTGTTCCCCTTCACTACTAATCCTGCTGCTCTTCTCTGCACCCATTTCAACAGATCCACATCCTTCTGCAAATTGGCTTGCAGATTTATATGCAGTACTCAAAATGTGGCCTAGCCATTGCCTTATACAATGGGATAATCACCTCCTTAACCTTACTGACAAATTTTCTGTATATCATTGACAAAGCCCTGTGAATTGCTCTTACAACTTGTCTGCATAGCTCAGAGAGCTTCATATCTATCTACACAATTATCTTCAGGTGTTTTTCATTTTCATGTGGGATACCATATGGTTGATATGTTCATCTGGGATTACTGTAATGTATATTAAGTACCTTGTCTTTGTCAAAGTTAAATTTCAGTTGCCACTTCTCAGCCTATCTGTCTAATTTTTCATGGGTCTTTTTGCAGTAGCAGATCCTGATTATTGTAATTAACTACTCTGCCAATCTTTGTTCTGTAAGCTTAGACATTAAACATAATGCCTTCATCAATATCAAAAACAATAGTGGACCTAGCACTGACACTGGGGGGGACTCCACTAATAACTTTTAGTCCAAGAAGATCAATGCCCATTGATAACTAATCTCTCTTCTCTTACTCAACCATCCTTTTATCTTTAGTAGTAACTTGCACTTATTGCCACAGTTCTAGTTTGTTCAGTAGTCTCCTTTGTCCAATGGTATCCAAAGATTTTCTGCAACCTAAATATATGATGTCAAAATTATTTTTTACTGCATCATAGTTTTCAATCAGATTGGTCAGACAAGACCTCTTTAATAAATTCATACTGTGACTGCAGTACAACTGTATTCCTGTTGGATGGCACTGACTTATTTCTTTGATCAGTGACTCCATTGTTTTTTCTGGACCGGAAGTCAAGCTAACAGGTCTAATTACGCTCAAGTCACACTTCGATCCCCAAAGGGGGATCGAAGTGTGACTAGAGATACATCTTCAGTCCATAGAGATCTCCTCCGAATCCAACAGTGTTCTCAAAATTGTGGCTAAAGGCTTTCTGACTTACTTTGCTACCTCCTTTAATATAATTGGATAGATCCCATCCATTCCAGGGTCCCTTTTTTATGTTTAGCTTCATCAGTTTCCCTTTCACTTTCCTCTCAGTTATCACAAAATCATTTAGCTCCCTGTTAGAGTTTAATGAACTTCTGGCAACCCCTTCCCTAAAGAATTCCTCTTGTGTTATTGTAAATTGAAAATACCTATTCAGTTTGTCAGCAACCTGAGCAGAATCATCAACAGTTGAACCATCAATATCAAATGGACCAATGTGATTCAATCTCTTCTTTCTGTTAGTAGTAATGGCAAATGGTGCAAGAGGGACAATTTGGCAATAGTAGCCCTTGCTGCAAAAAAACACCACAACAACAACAAAAAATGATTCACCAATCTATATCCTGCAAGAATTTGTATAGTTCTTTCTTGAATTTATTCAACTCATTTACCGGGGTTCGAGCCCGTGCCCACCAAATACGGAGGATGCGGAAAGGTCAGGGAATGACCACTGCATATCTCTGGAGCAATATGACCTTAGTTGCTAATGCTCCTAAAAACCAAATAACAAAAAAACTTATTCCAACAATCGACCACATGCTGACTGAAGATAAAATTCCACACATCTATCCTTCCCGAACTTGAATTTATGCTCCCTCACGTGTGTAGTCTCAGCAAGTGGAAGAATACCGTTAACATTCAGCTTACTTAATCCATTCAAGGTTTTAAACATCTCAATCAGATCTCCCTGCAGATGCCTGTATACAGTACTGAAGATATGGCCTAACCATGGCATTATACAAAGGGATAATCACCTCCTTATCCCTGCTAGCAAAGTTTCTGTATATCATTGAAAAACTCCATCAGCTGTCCTGGCTGCATGCAGCATATCTGCATTTGCATTGACAGCATGGCCTGCACAATTACCTCCTGGCAGCATGATTGCACAACACCCTCCCCCAGGTCTTTTTCATTCTCCACTTCTCTGAGTGTAATACCACACTGTTGATAAATTACTCTGGGTGTACTGCTACCCATATGCAGTAACCTGCATTTGTCAATGTTAAACTTCAACTATTTCTCAGGTCATCGGCCCAGTTTTCCTGATGACTTTCGTTAACCACGCTGCCAACCTTTGCATCATCTGCAAACGTAGACATTAAGCCTTATATACCTTCAACAGTATCATTGATAAATATTGAAAACAACAATGGGCTCAGTACTGAACTCCACTGATAACATTAGTTCAATAAGAGCAGTGCCCATTGATAACCACTCTGTCTTCTTCCACTTAACTATCCCTTTATCCATAACAGTAACTTGCCCTTAATGCCACATTGCACCAGTTTGTACAGCAGTCTTTTATGTGCAACAGTAAGCCTTTCTGAAATTCAAGTGTATGATGTCAAAAATATTTTTTTGGATTCAGTTCCTTGGTCATTGCATCATAGTAACCTATCAGATTGGTTAGCCAAGGCTGCCCCTTGACAAATCCATGCTGTGATTGCAATGAAGTAATGCAGGGCCTCTCCAAATGGCCCTACATTACTTCCCTAACCAGTGATTCCGGATGGTCCTCCTGCATTACTTCTTTAACCAGTTATTCTACTATTTTTCCTGAAACAGATGTTAAGCTAACAGGTCTGTAATTAATCGTGTAGCCTTTTGATCCCTTTTTACGAATTGGGGATACATTTGCACATCTCCAGGTCCCTGGGGACCTCATCTGAATCTAAGGATGCTCTCATAATTATGGCTACAATTAATATAATATAATTGGATAGATCCCAATTGCCTTTTTTATGTCCAACTTCAATTTCTCCTCCACTTTCCTGTCAGTTATCAAAGTCATTTAACTCCTTGTTAGAGTTTAATAAACTTCTGGAATTCGCTTCCCCAAAAAATTTCCCATATGTGAATGATGCAAAATAACTATTCACTTTGTCCGCAACCTGAGCAGGGTCATCAACAGTTAACCCAAAGACATCAAGTGGCCCATTGTGATTTAACCCCTTCCTTCTACTGTTAATATAAGCATAGAAGTCTTTGCTACTTTTCTTGGCATTTGAGATTATGAGAAATCTCACCAGAGATTTCTCATAATCTGCCTCAACTTCCCTAACCTCCTTTGTAACTTGATTACAGACTAATTTATATCTGCCACAGGCTTCTGTTATCACATGATAATTTATATGCATCCCATGCATTTTTCTTCTCTCCCACATGTCTAAATAGTTCTTCTGACATCCATTTAGGTCTAAGCCTTGAACAGTATTTCTTTGTTGGTATAAAATGCAAAGTAGCTTCTTTGGTTACTTCCCTGAATTTTCTGTTGGTAACATCATCAGTTGGTTCCACTGCACAGTATTTAATGATCCCTTATGAAAGCAAAAGACCCCTGTAGTCACCCTTATGAAAGAAAAAGCCTTTATCCTTGGCAGTAGTTATGTCTAATTAAATTCCATCTTAGTACACTGTGGTGTTACCACCCAGTAGACCTTTTACTTGCTGATTCTTAATACATGAAAAACATTGCTTATAACCAGATTAAGAGTATTGCTTCTTTTTGTCACCTCTGTAACTTGCTGCTGTAGATAACAAATATCCAGGAAGGTGTGCCTCCGTAGCCGAGTGGGCAGGAGCGGGAGTGCAGTAGCACACGCTCTTTGAGTAGACCGGGGTTCAAGCCCCTGACTGCTGAATACGGTCGATCTGCCAACCCGCACTGGACTAGCGTGGCAGATTATGGTCCATTTCCCTCAGCATGAATTGTTGAGGAGGCTTCCATCCTGCAGTGGGTTGATAATGGCTGCACTTTACTTTTTTTTTTTTTTTTTTATCCAGGAAATCCACAAAAGTCTTGCTACTCTGAGTTGCCAATCCACAAATTCCAGTCAATATCTGGAAAGTTAAAATCCTCTATGATACATTCTGATTTGCTGGATTGCTCTATTTTTTTGTGTAGTTGTTTGGTATACCCATCACAGTCATTAGGCCTATAACACACTCTCACTTTTGTTTTCCTAGTGCTTATATCACACCAAACTAACTTAACATTGCACACCTGTCACTCATGTCAATTGGATGCACTGCCTTAGATTTAATATGCTTCTTAATTAAGAGCATAATCTGTCTTGTCTTGTCCTGTCCTGTCTGTCCTTCCTGTATCATTGTACTCCTGATATTCAAATTCAACATCATTTATATGTGAGTGACATCGTGTTTCCGCTATTCGTATAATGGTTGCATTTGATGACTTAATCAGTATTTCAAATTCATCAAATTTATTTACAATGCTCCTAGCATTAGTGTACATGCAAGTATACATGCACATGTTCTTACTCTTAGTTACACTAACACAGCCCATGTATTTATTTGTTCAGTGATCACCCTCACCAAATGCCTTGCTTTCCAAACTGCTGCATGTATCAATAGTAGCAGTGTAAAAATTACTTTCACCTTGGCCTGTGGCTCTAGTTAAGCTATTAGTCTGTGTACCCCCCCAAGCTAGCAGTTTTTTGACTCACCTATCACTGCCTTGATAACATCATCTATTAAGGCTATTGTTAATGTCTTATTAGCATTAGTAGAGGCATATGATGCAAGAAAGCAAGCTTATGCAGCATCAGCCAAAAGAAAAAAAATTAATAATAAAATAAATAAAACTTCCACTTCACCCCTCCGTTCGTTTGAAATACCTGTCCAGCTGAGCCTTAAATTTATTTAGGCTATCAATTTCCACAACAATGGATGGAAGTCTGTTCCACCAACCAACTACCCGCTGGCTAAAGGCAAATTTCCACACATCCATCCTACATCTGTCTTTCCTCAATTTGAATTTATGCCCTCTCAGGTGATTATTCTGAGCAAGAGGCAGAATCCCATCAGCATTGAGCATGCTCAAACCATTCAAGGTTTTATACACTTCTATCAGACAACCTCGCCGGTGCCTAGTCTCTAGACACTAATTTTCAAAACTTAAGCCTTTCTTCGTAAGAGCAACCCTTTGTTCCATTCACTAATCTTGTTGCCCTTCTCTGTACTCATTCCAGCAGCTCTACATCCTTCTTGAAATGAGGCCTCCAGACCTGTATATAGTACTCAAGGTGTGACCTGACCATTGCCTTATACAAGGGAATAATCACCTCCTTATCCCTGCTAGAAAAATTCCTGTATATCATTGATAAGACACCATGAGCTACTCTTGCAGCTCATCTGCACTGCTCAGAGAACTTCATATCTGCCTGCACAATTACCCCCAGGTCCTTTTCATTCTCTACCACTGTCAGTGTAGTACCACAGAGTTGATATGTTGCTCTGGGGTTGCTGTTTCCCATATATAGTACTTTACATTTGTCAATGTTAAACTTCATTTGCCACCTCTCAGCCCATCTGCTCAACCTTTCCAAAACCTGTTGCAGCAGTATAGCGTCAGTAGTGTCCTTAACAACCATGCCAACCTTTGTATCGTCTGCAAACTTGGACATTAAGCTTGGTATACCATCATCAATATTATTTATAAATACAGAAAACAATAATGGACTCAATGCTGACCCCCGAGGGACTCCACTAATAACATTAGTCCACGATGAGCAGTGTCCGTTGATTACCACTTATAAAGAATCTTTGCTGCTTTTCTTTGCATTCTTTGCCAGACACTTCTCATAATTTGCCTTAAATTGCCTAACCTCCTTTGTGATTTGATTGCAGATTGCTGTTTGATTGCAGACTGCTTCTGTATCACCTCGTAATGAAATGCATCCCATGCATTCTTCAACATGAGTCTCGTCATTGCATGTGACATCCATTTAGGTCTGAGAACAGATGCAAATAATTGGCAAAATATTATGCTAATTTATTTAAATAAAAATTCAGTCCCAGTACTTATGTAGTGTATATAAAAGCTAATGGAGTGTACTAGTTTAAATAAAAAAATTAGAATGTTTCTGCTTTGCAAAAATGATTTTTTATTCACTAGATATAGTGGGCATGCAAAAACCATTATAGCAGCAATGATATGGTCTTTACTTCACCAAACAATTTTTTGAGATAAAAGGCAAGAAATGTGAAATATAAAATTTCTTAAGTGAGAAAATTCAAAAATGATATTCTTAATTTGGACAGTATATTGTATAATGAGATCAAACAAAATACGAAATGGTCTTCTTAGCAAAAAAAAAAAAAAAAAAACTGCTGTGAGTGGCAAAAAAAAAAAAAAAAAAAAAAAGAAGAAAACTGAAACCTCAAGTTGTTTCCATGGCTGAGTTTTTTTTTTTTTTTTTTTTATGTACGTGGTGCTATAAAGAATTTTTAGTAAAAATATAATTAATGATGGTATCAAAAATGAATATTACACTGGAGGAATACCAAAATCTACACTTGTGTGATTCTAATGGATATCTAAATTCATAAATTTTATTTTGTTTGCTATTTCAAATGCACTGGCTAGAGGGTTAAAAAGAATGCTAAACTTATAACTATGGTATTATTGTTATAAGTAACTGTAGTATAATAGTTATAAGTACTATTGCTGTAATTACAACTATAGTACTATAGTATTAATTCCTAACATTTACCATTCACATTTTCAAATATCTTTCAGTGAAGTCAAATACAAAAATATTTCATCACCGAATTAAAGGTATACCTGATTTTCTGAACTATAAAATGCACTTTTTTTTTGGAAAGTGTCCAAAACTCCGGGGGCTCACATCTGGTGAGTATGGGCTTGGCACACCCAGGGTCCTGAGCTGGATATCATTATTCTTCTCTTTCTTGGTGATTCCCTTCTACTTTTCTCTCTCTCTCTCTCTCAGGGTTACTTGGGAACTTTCTTTTTTTTCCTGGTGCAGCATAAGCCTCAGGCTTCCTTGCATCACATGAATATTAATAATAATAATTAATAATAAAAACTCACAAAATTATAAACTGAAAAGGCTATCTTTTATAATGTGTTTTTATTTTAGTGTTTTCAGATCATGTAATGGAAGCAACAAAAAGGATATTCCTGAGTTATCAATAATTTCAGGTATTGAAATCTCAATTAACAAACTGTTCATGCATGATATGTAGATCAACTTGATGGAGGCACAAGATTATTATTTGATACCAACAGAACGAGT
The DNA here is from genome assembly GCF_048544385.1 of Mastigoproctus giganteus. Classification (NCBI taxonomy): domain Eukaryota; kingdom Metazoa; phylum Arthropoda; class Arachnida; order Uropygi; family Thelyphonidae; genus Mastigoproctus; species Mastigoproctus giganteus. The sequence goes on from NC_143581.1 coordinate 183,471,438, forward strand.
GAAGTGACCAACAATTTCACAAATTTGTGTATGGGAAAAAGTTTGAGTAAGTGAAACATGACATGGCTGCCACCTTTCAAGAAATTTGGACTCAGCAGTGCCCTTGATGCCACTGAAGGTGTTATAATCTTTGAAGAATACGAATGATGACAAGCATAACAGTAACAAAAATCAGTTTTTGGCATTCTTCTACAATAAAAGCTTTGTTTTACACCAGTATTTTGTTTAGTAATCTTGTGAATCTGTTTTAGATATCTATGAAAAAATATATTCGTTCACAAAATTTAATTTATAAAATGTAGATGCATTTTATTGCCTGAAAAATATGATAGGTACTATAAAGGTCAAAGATAGGGTTCCAGTTTAGTGTTCAGTGGTTAGTTTATTTAATCAGTAAATTCCCTTCCACATGACAGTGCTTTTTTATTTATATCTCACCTATATCATTCATTTTTTTCCTTTAAAACGAATCAAGGAATAGTTTGGGGGAGGGGAATGCCTTCATCTGAAGTAAATAAAAAAACCTAAAACTCTTTTCCATTACACTGCTGGTTCGCCTGTTATTGTGATTGGAACATCCTGATTCACAATCATTTGTGCAAATGCATACATTAAAATTTTTTATTTAAATAACTCATGTATAAGTATAGTGTGAAAGCATCAATAATACATAGCCAAATCTGAATGAACAGAATATTAGCAAAGTGGCATCGTTTTAAGTTATATCTCATATTGTGAATACCTTCACAACGAGTTGCCATGATATTTTACTACTTCGAAGAAGTAATGCTTCACCTGAGGAGAAGACTAATGTTACTTATTCTCAGATGGATACCACCACCCAGACGGCACCGTTTCAGGGCTATTTTGTATATGTGTGGGATAATAACTCGACTATCCACTTGTCCCTATTAGGCTTAGAAAAGCAAAAAGGTAGAGGGGAAAGTAATAGTAGGAGTGGAAGAGGAAAAGAAACTGTGTAGAAGAATGAAAGGGACAGTAACTTCTTCAACTCACACCACTCAAAAACTCCTTGAATAGGCAACGCTTCCCCAGTGGGGAAGACTGTTGTTACCTATCCTTGGAAACTCCGGACATCATCAGGCTCCCCCACGTACCAGTTCAGGGCTATTTGGCCCTTCTTCGGTGGGTGGGTAGGTACCCAAGTGATGCAGTGATTACAAAACAGTTATGAAGTATAACTCCACAATACGAGAGATGCCTGATGGTGTATGATGTATTTAGACTATAAAGCGTTTAGGGCGTAAGCCTCAAGCTATGGAAAAGTCTAGACTATGTATAAGTATAGTGCGAAAGCATCAATAATACTTAGCCAAATCTGAATGAACAGAATATTACTTAAAACGATGCTGCTTTGCTAATATTCTGTTCATTCAGATTTGGCTATGTATTATTGATGCTTTCGCACTATACTTATACATAGTCAAGACTTTTCCATAGCTTGAGGCTTACGCCCTAAACGCTTTGTAGTTTAAATAACTCATTAAATTCTTGTGAAAGTCATAAATTTAATTCCTGGTCGATCATATATCATTTAATATATAATTAAATGATATAAGATTAGAGAATTAAATATCATGGACAAATATATACAGGGCGAGTCATGAAGATTTTGCTTAATTTCAGGTGTTATTTCGAGGCACTTTTAGGTTAAAAAGTGCACATAAACATGGTTCCAATTCAAAATAGCTTTCAAAGTTTCAATGTATGAACCTTAGAAAAAAAACAAAGAAATTATGAACAATATAAAATAAATATAACTGATAAAAGCGTTGATTTATTTAGGAAAGTTAGTCTGTGTTAAAGGATACCTATGCATGTATGACGGCCACCGTAGCCGAGTGGTCAGGAGCGGGAGTGCGGTAGCACATGCTCCTTGAATAGACCGGGGTTCAAGCCCCTGACTGCTAAATACGGTCGATCTGCCAACCCACACTGGACCAGTGTGGCAGATTATGGTCCATTTCCCTCAATGTGAATTGTTGAGGAGGCTTCCATCCTGCAGTGGATTGATAATGGCTGAGTTTACCTTTTTACCTTTATGCATGTATGATTAGAGTAGATTCTCAAAAAACATCACCTTTGACTTCAGTGCATTTTGTTGCTTGCATTTGTGAGTCATATGTAAGTAAAGTGCAGCCATTATCAACCCACTGCAGGATGGAAGCCTCCTCAACAATTCATGTTGAGGGAAATGGACCATAATCTGCCACGCTAGTCCAGTGCGGGTTGGCAGATCAACCATATTCAGCAGTCAAGGGCTTGAACCCCGGTCTACTCAAAGAGCGTGTGCTACTGCACTCCTGCTCCTGCCCACTTGGCTACGGAGACCTTGAGTCATATGTACTCCTTGCTTAAGCTCCTCATGGTTGTTTTTATGCGACCCACAGCATTCAATATGTAATCAAGTAATGCATCTCATGTTTGCACTTTTCTGTGGTATAGAGAATCTTTCATCCACCCCATAGGCAAAAATCTAAGGGGGAGGAAACCCCACTTCCTATTCACCTCTCCATCTACTCAAAGTTTGTCCAGTTCTTCATTGAAATTATTTAAGCTATTAACTTCCACAACGAATGCTGTGGTTGATTGAAGAACGGAAGTTTGTTCGAGCAATCAACCACTTGCAGCCTAAAGGCAAATTTACACACATTTATTCTGCAACTGTCTTTCTTCAATTTGAATTTATGCCCCCTCAAGTGCATAATCTGAGCAAGAGAAGAATTCCGTCAGCATTGAGCTTTCTCAAACCATTTAAAGCCTTAAGCACCTCAATCAGATCACCTCACAGCCTAGTCTCCAGATGCTACAATTTGCAGAACTTAACTCTTTCTTGGTAAGAGTACCTTTGTTCCACTCACCAATCTCGTTACCCTCCTCTGTACTTATTCTAGCAGTTCAACATCCTTCCTAAACTGAGGCCCCCAGACCTGTATGCAGTACTTAAGGTCTGGCCTGACCATTGCCTTATACAAAGGGATAATCTCCTTATCCCTGCTAGCAAAGTTCCTGTACATCATTGACAAGACCCTGTGAGCTGCTCTGGACAAGACCCCATGAGCTGCTCTGAAAACTTCATATCTGATGGCACAATTACCTCCAGATCTTTTTCATTTTCTACTACCCTGAGTGTAGTACCATATAGTTGCTACTCATATGCAGTACTTTGCAATTGTCAATGTTAAACTTCAATTGTCACTTCTCAGTCCATCTGCCCAAATTTTCTAGATCCTGTTGCAACCACATACCATCATTAATGTCATCAACAACCCTGCTGACCTTTATATCATCTGCAAACTTGGACATTGTGCCTGATATAACTTCATCAATATCATTGATAAATATAGAAAACAACAATGATTGCTGGGGATTCCACTAATAACTTTGGTCCACAACGAGCAGAATCTATTGATTAATTTTCATGTGCAACAGTATCAAAAGCTTTCCTGAAATCCAAGTATATGATATCAAAATTATTTTTTGCATCCATTTCCTTTGTGACCACATTGTAGTATCCATTCAAATTGGTCAGGCGAGATTTCCCCTTAAACCAATGCTTTGTCTGAACTCTAGCTGCAGTCTTGTCTAGATGATCCTGCCTTGCTTCTTTAACCAGTGACTCTTACTTTCCTGGGAACAGAATTGGCATATGACTCTCTCATTGAATTTTTTGACAACTCCCATTCACTGATGAACTCCATCCACAAGTTTGCCTCTTCTCTTGAACTGCAAAGTGACTAGCTCTCATGTAATTATTGTAGTTTATTATCATTATTTGTTTTACTATTTTATGTTCCCTAATTAATTAATTTATTATTTGTTTTACTGGTAACTTAATGCATACCCCTCTTGTACTTATGATTTTAATGTTTGAATCTGTATCAATATTTATCTTATTGATTTTAATATTTGAATCTATATCAATATTTATCTTATTGTTGGATTCCTTATTATTATCAACTATGTTTTGCTCTTAGATACACTGTTAATGGTTACCTGTTGTGTATCTTGTTATTAAAAAAAAAAAAAAAAGTAAACTAAGGGGTCTTTTTACTCATGTGACTCTTTGATCCCCCTTGTGAATTGAAGAGCGCCTCTATAGCCAGGTGGGAAGGAGCAGCAGTGTGTAGCACACGCTTCTTGATTAGACCGGGGTTCGAGCCTGTCACCACCAAATATGGAAGATGCGGAAAGGTCAGGGAATGACCACCGCATATCCCAGAGCAATATGGTCTTAGTTGCTAATGCTCCTAAAAACAAAAAAAAATAACAAATAACTTGTGAATTGAAGATACATTTGCACTTCTGCAGTCCGTGGGGACTTTTCTGAATCCAAGTATGCTCTCCTAATTATGGCTAATGGTTTACTTACTTCCTTTGCTGCCTCCCTTAGTATAACTGGATAGATCCTTTGCATACTAGCATGAGGACAATGCTGTGCTCTTGCTTGGCTACATCTTGAACCGCACACACTGATAGGATGTGAATGCTGGATGGTGAGTATGGGCTTGGCACACCCAGGGTCCTCAGCTGGATATCATCATTCTTCTCTTTCTTGGTGATTTCCTTCTACTTCTCTCTCTCTCTCTCTCTCTCTCTCTCTCTCTCTCTCTCTCTCTCTCTCTCTCTCTCACACACACACACACACACACACACACACACACACACACACACACACACACACACACAGGGTAACTCAAATTTTTTTTGGCTGGTGCAGCATAAGCCTCAGGCTTCCTTGCACCATATGGCTAATAATAATAACAATAATAATAAGTGAGCTAGTATCTTGCAGTGTTTGGAAAACTCAGCTAATAACTTGTCTATTTAGAACTCTGTGGTTTGGAAAATGTTGCTGGTATTCAGTGACAGCAATAACAGCAATTCCATTGCAAAATTGATAAAACTTATGGCATGTTGGCATATTCAGCACTTGTAAAGTAAATGGCATCTTGAAGGTAATAATGGAGTACAAAGGAATGACGCTGTGCACAACACGTTGTGCCCTGCACATTTCATTGGCTATGTCTGAATAAGATCATGCAATACGTGAGTTGCAAGCACAATTCAAAATGATATTGCTTCGAATCTAAGAACATTACTTAATTCTCTATAATTATCCAGAATTGCACCCCTGTTCATATGAACTTTTTTGCTCAAAATTGCCTCAGAAATCTTTGTGAATCAAAAATATGGAATAACCTATTATATATTATCAAGCCCTCTCCTGTATTCAAGAAGGGCTTTGATAATGTATAATAGATTGAAAATTGTCTTTAATTATGAATTATAAAGTATTATTTCCTGGATTTTTTTTATCCTGGATACCAGAAGAATATTGGGGTGAAAAATTTTAGAAAAAAATGATAATTGGCAGGGAGAGGTATATGGGAGAATGTGGCCCCATTTCTACATTAAGAGGAATAGCAGAAGGGAAAGAAATGGTTGAATATCCGAGGTGTTACTTCGTGAATGGAAAGTTGAGCCCACATGACACTTGTATATGATGGACAGTTAGTGCTTGAAGTGCATGTTGCATATTTATACCGGCTGTAATTTAAATATAAAAAAGAAACATTTTCATGATATATATACACATACATCATCATCAAACTCTAAAGGCTTTGCCTTGTCGCTGCAACCATACATCTGTCTTCTACTGAATGTTCCTCCTCCAGACCCACATCTCCAAAGCCTCCAGTCTCTTGATATCTTGCTTGTATAATGTCCAGGTTTCACTTCCATACAGCAGCACACTCAAAACGAATGTCTTGGCTAACTTTTTCTTGGTCTCCCTGTCAATGTGTCTGCTGGTTAGAATATTTTGCTTGTTACTGAAAGCTTGCTTGGCAAGGGTGATTCTTCTTTTGATCTCTGTAGTGCACTGGTTATCCAGGGTAATGAAATTCCCCAAATAACAAAATTGTTTCACTTGTTCCACTTTGTTGTTTCCCATTTTGATGTTTATTTGAGGTTGTTCATCATTCTTGGACCAAAGCAAACCCTCCAGCACATGACAGCACAACGAAACAAATGGCCCTCAGTCCCCAGCGGCTTTCACTCCCCCTCTTACAGCAGCGAGAGGATCAGAGTGGAAGCAGAGGGTGCTAAGAATCTCTGGGTACGATCAGGCTGCCATGCACGGAAACTGAACTTGGCCTGTTACAACGTAAGATCGTTCATCGGTGAAGACAGGATACTGGAAAAGGAATTAGAAAATGTGAATTGGGATATCATCGGTTTGGCTGAAAGAAGAAGAAATGAATCATAAGTTTATCAAGTGGAAATCTGCTGTACACCAATGGAAACAGTTAAAGGAGTGAGGTGGAGTTGGCTTTCTGGTCCATAAAGATATAAAAAACATTTTGCAATTCAAAAGTACATCACCAAGGGTGTCAAGACTACTACTCAGGATTTCTAAGGGGTATAAGCTAAAGGTTATAATGATTTATGCACCAACATCGAGCCATGATGATGAAGAGGTTGAAGAAATGTACACAGAAATTGAGAGTCTTCTAGATGAGCAGAAAACCCACTACACTATTATTATGGGAGACTTCAATGCTAAGGTTGGAAAAAGACAAAACAGTGTAGAAAGGGGAACAATAGGAAATTTTGGAATTGGTGAAAGAAATGAAAGAGGTGAAAGACTTGTGGAATTTGCAGAATCTCAAGGACTGTCAGTAATGAACACTTTTTTCAAGAAAAGGGTGAACAGAAAGTGGACATGGAAGAGTCCAAATGGATTAACAACTAATGAAATCGACTTCATCCTCACTAACAGAAGATATATCATGAATGATGTTACTGTCCTGACCAAGGTAAATGTTGGAAGTGATCACAGAATGATAAGATGCACACTTGATATAGATGTAAGAAAAGTAAGGAAAAAACTGACTCGAGTAAATAATACAAAGGTCTTTGAGATAACAGAAGAGGAGAAAAAGCAGTATGTACTGGAACTTCAGAACAAGTTTGAGCTTCTGCAAACTGTTCAGGACCAAGATATTGACGAGGAATATTACAGAAAGTGATAAAGCCCAAGAAACCTATAGGTAAAAAGAAATCCAAAGAAGAAAAAATCAGGCAAGAAACACTTGTCATGATGAACCGAAGACGACAAATGAAGAGCAAGAAAAACACTGACAGGAAGAAAATCGAGTATACTGAGTTATACAAAGCCATTAGAAAGAGGCTCAGAGAGGACACAAGAAGATTTAACACAAGAAAAGTAGAACAAGCATTAAGGGAAAACAAAGGATTTAAATCAGCAGTCATGAGCAATGATACTGAAACTGAAGAAAAGCGATGGTGTACTTATGAATAGCAGAGAAGGCATAATTCAAATAGCAGAAGACTACTATAAAGAGTTATACAAGGAGTGAGGAAATGATGCCAGCAGTGGGGAAGATGGATCGCAAATTAGTAACACATACAACATACCTGATATCCTTCCTGATGAGGTAGAACATGCATTGAAGAAAATTAAGAATCAGAAAGCTGAAGGAAGATGAAGTTACTGTAGAGTTGTTAAAATTGGGAGGAAGAGACATGACACAAAAACTGGCAAGGCTCTTCACAAAATACATTAGAAAAGGTGTGGCACCTAAGGAGTGGAATAATGCAATCAGTTTTGCTGCATAAGAAAGGAGATAAATCGGAAATTGGAAATTATTGACCAATTACCTTGTTATTCCACATCTACAAGTTGTTCACAAGGGTCATTACTAACAGATTAGAAAGAATACTTGATGAGAATCAACCGAAAGAGCAAGCTGGCTTTAGGACAGGATTCTCAACTATCGATCACCTCCACATAATATCACAGCTAATGGAGAAAGCAAATGAATATAAAACACCATTATGCCTGGCATTTTTGGATTATGAAAAGGCATTTGACTCCATACAGCATAAGGCAATGTTTCAGGCACTGGAAAGACAAGGCATAGATACCCCACATATTATGATTTTGAAGAAAATATATAAGAACGCTACCTCCTTTATTAGACTAGACAAAGACAGTAGCAAATTTAAAATCAAGAAAGGAGTTTGATAAGGAGACAATATATCTGAAGCTGTTTACTGCTGCTCTTGAGGAAGCTTTCAGAAGATTAGACTGGTTGCAGAAAGGAGTCAATGTGAATGGAGAGTACCTAAACCATTTACGATTTGTAGATGACATTGTGGTCATAAGCCATGATCCCAAAGAATTAGAGGAAAATCTTAATCAGTTATGCAGACTTTGTAAGGATTTTGGACTAAAGATGAATATGGCTAAAACAAAAGCAATGATGAACAAGTATGCCACAGAAAGGGATATAATGATTGAAGGAGTAGTAAATGAAAAGGTGGAGTCATATACTTATCTAGGACAAGTCATTAGCTGTAATAATGATAAATGGATGGAAGTCAAGAGAAGAATAAATTTTGGATGGATAACATTCACGGGCAATATCTCAATTTGTCTGAAATGTAAAATAATGAACCAATGTATACTCCCCGCCATGACTTATGGAAGTGAAACTTGGGCACTCACCAAAAGAATGGAAGAGAAGCTGAGAACTACACAGTGAAGAATGGAATGAATTATATTGGAAATCAAGACAAGAAGAAGATAAAGATAAGAAGAGAACCACATGGATTAAGCTGCAAACTCTATTAAAGGACATTCTTATCAAAACTAAAGAACTAAAATGGTCTTGGGCAGGACACATAGCTTGAAGACATGATGACAGATGGACTAAGAAAATAACAGAATGGTACCCAAGAGGAGCTAAGAGAAAACCTAGAAGACAACGGCGGAGATGGACAGATGAAATTCATGAGTTTGTGGGTAGTAAATGGATGTCATTGCACAAAACAGAAGGAACTGGAAAGTTGCTGGAGAGGCCTTCATCCTGCAGTGGATTGAAAATGGCTGATGATCATCATTCTTGATGACAACAAGTATTTTAGTCTTTTGTGCATTTATCTTTAGATGTGAATCTTGTAGCCTTAATGATAGCCTTTCCAACCTCTTATGCAGCTCCTGCTCTGAGTTAGCTAATAATGCTATGTCATCTGCGAATCTGTTGTCCATTAATCTTGATACCCTTTGCTTCTTGCTTCATTTTTCTTATGGATTCTTCGATGAACATGTTGAAAAGGTACGGGGATAAAGAGAAACCCTACCTCACACCTCTTCTGATCCTTGCTTCCTTTATGGTACCATTAATATCTATCTTAGTACATTGTGTCTTTTACAGATGCAGGATAAGCCTTCTGTCTCTCCAGTCCAGGCCAAAGTTTTTCATGACTCTGAACAACATCTTCCAATTTACGTTGTCAAAGGCTTTTTGTACATCAACAAAAGCAATGTATGTTATCCTATTCATTTCCATTCTTCTTTCAAGAATTGTTCTCATTGCTAGAAGCGGCTCCCTTGTCCCACATCCAGTTCTGAAGCCAAACTGATCTTGATAAATGACCTTTTCAATCCTTTTCTTGATGCTGTTCTTCACTACATTCAAGATGATTTTGGATGCATATAGTCCTGTAATTGGCATTTCCTTTCTTTAGTAGCATTTCCTTTCTTTGGTAGAGTGATTGTTCTGCTTTTAATAAGTCATCTGAGATTTCACAACTTTCATAGATTTTTTTGTTTCACTTGATAAAGCCTATCTTTCATGTCTCTTCCCATATTATCGAGTTGCCCTGCCTGGGCATTGTCTGGTCCTGCTGCTTTCTTGTTCCTTAATTGACTTAATGCTAACTCAAATTCATTCCTTGTAATTGTTGGGCCTTTAGCGTCCTCTTCCACCTTGTCTTCTCTTTCAGTAAAGTTGTTCTCATCAATTGTTTCTTCTCCATAGTAGAGTTCTTATAGACATTCCTTCCAATGCCCACCAATTTCTTCTGGGTCCATCAGTAGGTTTTCTTCTTTGTCTTTAATCATCGTATTTCTCATTGTATTGTAATGACTTAATCTTCCTATACGCTTTGTCTGTTCTTCCCTTTGTCAAGTCCTCGTCAATGTCTTCTGCCATTTTATTCATCCAGTCTTGTTTTGCTTCCCAACATTTGGTTCTAATTAGGTTCTTTGTGTATCTATAGTTCTTCTGACCTTCATCTGTGGATATTTTCCTATATATTTGTTACGTCTTTTTGTGAGTTCTAGTATTTCTTCTGTGATCCATGGTTTCCTTGGACCAAAGCTCCTCCTTCCTAATGTCTCCTGCATTACTTTTAATATACCTTGTTTTATCAAATCCCAGTTGATTTCTCCTATTATATTAGCTATGATTTCATTTGTTTTCTCTTCATAATTCCTCTTAGCATGTTCATATTGTAATTTATCCAAATCCCAGCTAATTCTTCCAATTCTTTTGAGTTTCTTAAATCTAAGATTGCACTTTGCCATCACTAGACAGTGGTCACTGTCAACTTCAGCTCCAGGATAACTGTGGCTCAACTTAATTTGGTTGTGGTATCTTGTCTTGACTTGTATATAATCAATTTGATAGCGTTGTATATCACCTGGTGCTCTCCAGGTGTACCTTCTTCTCTGTGGTACTTCAAATAAGGTATTGGTTGCACCATATCGTACTGTTCACAGAGGTCGAGCAGCCTGTTGCCTCTGCTATTCCTGTTTCCCAGTCCAATCTTCCCAACTCCTACTCTATCATATTGCGATCCAACCATAGCATTGAAGTTTCCCATGATTACAACATTGTCACCATCCTTTGTCAATTTCAAGGGATCCTCGATTTTTTCAAACATATCTTCTATTTCCTGGTCCTCATTGTTAGATGTCGGGAAGTACACCTGGATAATTACTAGGTTTCTCGGTGATGTTTTTATTTTCACCATCAGTAGTCTGTCATCTACATGGTAGGTATTCATAACATTCTTTGCCCAGTTTTTCTGGATTACCAACTCCATTTTGTCCAGTTTCTGTACCTCCACTCTAGATTTTTCTGTACTCATCGCTGAGGAAATCACCATTACCCTGCCATTGGATTTCACACAAGCCCAAGATGTCCGTTTCCCTATTACACATCATCCTTTTCACCTCTTCCCGCTTCCCCATTACACATCATCTTTTTCACCTCTTCCCGCTTCCCCAATCTTAGTAGAGTTCATACATTCCACGTTACAATATATACGCATATTTTTTTCTTACGCTGCATTGCATTAAAATTTTTTTTCTTTTGTTTTTAAAGGATTTTGAAAAATACTAATAAGGAAATCTTTCAAAACTAAAATATGCAGTGTAAAAAAAAAAGGAATTTGCATTAATCACCTGTCAGCTCTATATTTTAATATATCATGCACCCATTATATTCTACCCTTATTTTTTATTTACAAATGCATTTGACATTAATCAACAGTACTGGCATTGCCGACTGGGCTAGCCTGGTGGGTAAAGTGCCTGCCTGGCAACCCAAAGGTTGCAGGTTCGATTCCCGCCTCGGGCTTGGATCAAAATACTGCAAAAACCTTGGGAGGTGCATTATGGCCACAGAAGCCTATGCACCAACAACTACCAAAAAAAAAAAAAAAAAAAAAGTACTGGCATTAATCAACATTAATTTGACGTTAATCAACAATTCTTAGGATTTGAAAGTTAATTCTGTAAATGAGCATAAGAAAGAGCATTGTATTTAGTCAGTATTAAGTGAAGATTTTTTATTTACAGCTTTATTCATGACATTGTATCATTGAATCCAGCCTATGCCAGCTGTCTGGTAATGAATGAGGAGAGGATGGCAAGGGGGGTTAGTATATTTATTTATATATATATATATATATATATAATGTTTATTTTTAAAATAATAATTTAATTTGTAAACTAATACCATTTTACATATGACTTTTAATCCCAAAATGAAATGTGTATTATTATTAAATTTTATATTATATATTCAGGTATATGAGGAAGCTGTTAAAGAATTATGCTTAAAATACATTTTTGAGAATTTACCAATACAAAATTAAGTTTCAGGATGCCCAAAGTTGATAATTTTATCAGATTATTAAATCCTACTAGTGAAAAAATGTTTATTTCTTGAATAGTATAATAGCAGGGTATTTCCTTGGGCATAATTTTGATCGTGTTTTTGGCTTGAGGGCAAAATAGTTCACTTTTTACAAGTTAACTCTGGATATCATCTCTGACTAGATAAAAGTTTTGAAAACCCTTGAATTATAAATAAAAATAAAGCACAATCAATGCAGTGTTGATTGAAGTATTTGCAGAATGTATGTTAATGGAAATTTAATCTATAAATCTATCAAATATAGTGATGTATTTGCAAAAAAACAGTTTAATATGTATTTCATTTGATTTAGTAATAAATCAGCTTATTTGACATGAATAATGATGAATATGTATAACTAGCAGAGAAGTAGTATTCCTGATTGATTATCTGATGTCCACAGCCAAATGGCAAACAAGAAATATAATCAAATCTTGCACCATCCAGATAGCTTTAATTAACATCCCTTAAGAAGAAAAGTATATCATAACCAAAAATAAATATATAAATAGTTAGTAGGAAACATCGTACAGTGACAAGAGATCGTGCTCATTATCATAACCCCCCCCCCAAAAAAACCCCAGGTAAACTGCAACCTAATTTATCAATCCACTGCAGGAAGGAAGCCTCCTCAACAATTCATGTTGAGGGAAATGGACCATAATCTACCACGCTGGTCCAGTGCGGGTAGACAGATCGACCGTATTTAGCAGTCGGGCTTGAACTCCGGTCTACTCAAAGAGCATGTACTGCTGTACTCCCGCTTCTGACCACTCAGCTATGGAGGCCTTTGCGATCATTACCATAGCAGCTAACAAACAAGCAGTTCTGTTAAAATCAATAAAATTGATAAATAGTAAAAAAAAAAAAAAAAAATCAAAACTAAAATTAAGAAGTGATTATAATTGATTTTTAATTTTAATGAAGACGTTGACTCAAGTCTACGTGTATGATGGGGCACATTGGGCAGCAAGTGTTCTCCAGCGGGCTTGATTGGCTGCAATGGCTCCTGCTTCTTTCGATGCGATACTAATGTTTTACAAGTCTTCTTGGAACATCATGCACCATGTCTTGGATGGCCTTGCTCTCTTCCCTTCAGGTGGTATCCATCGCATTGTGATCTTTGTGTGCACTGGTCTGGTAAGCATAGAATATGTCCGACAAGGCACATCCTGCGTTCTGTCACTGTCATCCAGACTGTGTAAGCCGCTTCTTGTTAGGATCTTGTTATTGGTAATGTGGTCACTGTAAGTAATGCCGAGTATTCTTCTTAAGCATCGCTGATGGAACATGTTGAGTTTCCGTGCTATTGGTGCCAAAATCTTCCATGTTTCGCTGGCATAGATCACGCTTGGCAAAACAATAGTGCTGTAGAGTTGGATCTTCATTGTGGTATCAATCACTCAACTGGTCACAGTCGTTGGATCATTGTTGATGCTTTTAAAAGTTCTGTAGTTGACATTCGCTTCAGTGACTCCGTCTTTAGACATCATGCTGCCGAGGTGGGTGAACTGGTGTTCTTTCTTGACGGGCTGATGTCTGACTGCTGCTAAATGCAATGTCTTACACTTGGGGAAAAGCAACTCACAAATAAATTATACACTTCATGGGGTTGAATTAAAAACAGTGGAGGAGGAAAGGGATCTGGGAGTTACAATATGGGCATATATAAAGTTTTCTGAACATTGTAAACAGTCAGCCAGAAAAGCCCATGGTGTCCTATTGATGATTTATAAAACATTATTCTGTAGAGATAGGGAGGTCATAATCCCATTGTATAAGGCAATTGTAAGACCACATTTGGAATACTGTATGGAGACCTCATCTGAAAAAAGACATTGAGCTTCTTGAAAGGGTCCAAAGACAGGCCACTCAAATGGTGAGACTGGCAGAAGGGTGACCGTATGAGGAAAACTCTGATTATATGGGCTGCAGAACTTGGCAACCAGGCACCTCAGAGATATGATTGAAGTTTGTATGACTCCGAGGGGGATTAATAAAATAAACGAAGGTGGAAGTCTCACTGTTATAAAGAATTCCAGAACTAGGGGTCATAAATTCAAATTACAGGGGTTGAAGTTTAGATTTGATTACAGGAAGTTTTCTTTTACCAGCGAGTCGTTGATTGGTGGAACAAGTTGCCTTCACAGGTAGTTGAGGCTGACAGTTTGAATAAATTCAAAGGTCATCTGGATAATTATCTGCGTGAAGAGGGAAGCATATAATTTGTATTTTCTTATCTGCTCGTGTTTTTTTTTTTTTTTTTTTTTGCGAGTGCAGTAGAATACTATTACTACTGTTATTAACTACTTGTTAGTAATAGAGCATTGTCAACTTACACGATCTTTGTTTAACCACCTCTGATCCTCAGCCCAATTTTACCAGCAACTGTCTCCAAGTTGGTAGTCATGTTTTGTATCCATTTTCTTGTTTCTGCTAGCAATGCATTGTTATCTGCAAAGTTGAGATCTGTGAGGCGAGACTGGGCATTCTGTAGGAGGCCCAGATTCGGCCCGGTCAATGCTCCTTGCATGACGAAGTACAAAGGTCAGAAGGGACACAAAGGGCAAAAGAACACAGCCTTGTCATACACCACTGTGGTGCTGGTGTCAGTCTTCACACAGTAACTGGAGTTCAGGCAGAGGTTCTGGAAAATATTGATATAGTGCTCGGGGATGCCATTCTTCCCTTCAGGTGGTATCCATCGCATTGTGATCTTTGTGTGCACTGGTCTGGTAAGCATAGAATATGTCCGACAAGGCACATCCTGCGTTCTGTCACTGTCATCCAGACTGTGTAAGCCGCTTCTTGTTAGGATCTTGTTATTGGTAATGTGGTCACTGTAAGTAATGCCGAGTATTCTTCTTAAGCATCGCTGATGGAACATGTTGAGTTTCCGTGCTATTGGTGCCAAAATCTTCCATGTTTCGCTGGCATAGATCACGCTTGGCAAAACAATAGTGCTGTAGAGTTGGATCTTCATTGTGGTATCAATCACTCAACTGGTCACAGTCGTTGGATCATTGTTGATGCTTTTAAAAGTTCTGTAGTTGACATTCGCTTCAGTGACTCCGTCTTTAGACATCATGCTGCCGAGGTGGGTGAACTGGTGTTCTTTCTTGACGGGCTGATGTCTGACTGCTGCTAAATGCAATGTCTTACACTTGGGGAAAAGCAACTCACAAATAAATTATACACTTCATGGGGTTGAATTAAAAACAGTGGAGGAGGAAAGGGATCTGGGAGTTACAATATGGGCATATATAAAGTTTTCTGAACATTGTAAACAGTCAGCCAGAAAAGCCCATGGTGTCCTATTGATGATTTATAAAACATTATTCTGTAGAGATAGGGAGGTCATAATCCCATTGTATAAGGCAATTGTAAGACCACATTTGGAATACTGTATGGAGACCTCATCTGAAAAAAGACATTGAGCTTCTTGAAAGGGTCCAAAGACAGGCCACTCAAATGGTGAGACTGGCAGAAGGGTGACCGTATGAGGAAAACTCTGATTATATGGGCTGCAGAACTTGGCAACCAGGCACCTCAGAGATATGATTGAAGTTTGTATGACTCCGAGGGGGATTAATAAAATAAACGAAGGTGGAAGTCTCACTGTTATAAAGAATTCCAGAACTAGGGGTCATAAATTCAAATTACAGGGGTTGAAGTTTAGATTTGATTACAGGAAGTTTTCTTTTACCAGCGAGTCGTTGATTGGTGGAACAAGTTGCCTTCACAGGTAGTTGAGGCTGACAGTTTGAATAAATTCAAAGGTCATCTGGATAATTATCTGCGTGAAGAGGGAAGCATATAATTTGTATTTTCTTATCTGCTCGTGTTTTTTTTTTTTTTTTTTTTTGCGAGTGCAGTAGAATACTATTACTACTGTTATTAACTACTTGTTAGTAATAGAGCATTGTCAACTTACACGATCTTTGTTTAACCACCTCTGATCCTCAGCCCAATTTTACCAGCAACTGTCTCCAAGTTGGTAGTCATGTTTTGTATCCATTTTCTTGTTTCTGCTAGCAATGCATTGTTATCTGCAAAGTTGAGATCTGTGAGGCGAGACTGGGCATTCTGTAGGAGGCCCAGATTCGGCCCGGTCAATGCTCCTTGCATGACGAAGTACAAAGGTCAGAAGGGACACAAAGGGCAAAAGAACACAGCCTTGTCATACACCACTGTGGTGCTGGTGTCAGTCTTCACACAGTAACTGGAGTTCAGGCAGAGGTTCTGGAAAATATTGATATAGTGCTCGGGGATGCCATACACTCCCGTGATGCTTCACAGTGACTCTATATATGCTCTTTTGAAATCTATAAAGTTAATTTACAGCGGCCGAATTTCAATGATGTTGCACAGTGTGAAGATCTATTCACTGCACGATTGCCCCTGGTGGAAACCAGCTTGCTCTTCTTGTAGGGTTTCATCAGGTGCATTTAAGTAAGACAATACAAAAGACCTTGCTGGGGACTGAAAGGAGCATGATGCTCCTCCGATGTTACAGTTGGTGATATTGCCCTTTCTTGGTAGTTTGATGATCACTTTTCTCCACTCATCTGGAACATGCTCTGTTTGCCAGCACTTGTTCAACAGTCTTGTTAACTTGCTTATTATGGTTGTCACATTTCTGTAGTTCTGCTGATTGATCTAATCTGGCAGCCTTATTGTTCTTCAACATCTGTTTCGCTTTGCCGGTCCCTACAGCTGTGATCATACTCAGGTTCATTTACAGTGTATTTGGGAGAGGATGAAAGTACTTAAGTCGAAGGTTGCAGCTGGGTTCAGTTGGTTCAACATCTCCTCACAGTACTCTTTACAACCTGAGTCTTGTTCTCTTGTGAGCAGGGTCTTTCCACCTTAGTCTTTGAGAGGGATGTTGGTGTTGCTTCTTGTTCCCATTAATTCCCAGACAATTCAATATAGTGTCATTGTGTTGTTCCTGTGCTTCTGTTCCTTTCCATTCTAGCCATTATTTCTTGTCAGCTTGACAACTTCTTTTTACTATACAGTCTATTCCTTGGTACCTGACTGCAGCTTCTGCTTATTCTTCTGATGTTTTTACCTGATCTCTTGCTGATGTTTTGCCGCTTTCTGTTCATCAACCAGGTTCTGTTCTGTATCCAGTGTACACTTTGAGTTCCTCTTCTTCGTACGATCGTTTCCTCATCACTCTGGTCACCTCTTTTTTGAACTGTGTCCACTGTTCTTTAACTGTAGTTGCGTGTTGCAGTTGTTTTTATAGCATTGAAATTGGTCATCGAGGTTGTGTTGATACTCTCGGGCAGTGATGTGGTCTCTGAATTTCTCAACTGCATATGGGTGGGTCAGTTACCATTTTTGTTTTCTTTTTAACCAGAGCCTTAGTGAGTCAACTCCTCTATATGTTCTCACATCTTGTAACGCTGAACATCAACGTTTACTGATGCATATGTAGTCGATTTCATTGTTGGTTATCCATCTGGCAACCACCATGTCTCCTTGTGGATATTTTTATGTGCAAATAGGTGAGCAGGAAAATTTATATTTGGGAAATTTATATTTTCCAACTGCACAAGTTGTTTACTGCTGCAAAACAGCAGCAAACATTCTTCATTGTCATTTATTTGTTTCACTGAACCATGAAAGCTGATCACATGTTCCAGTCCCTGTTTATTGCTGTTCATTTGTGCATTCATGTTACCAGTGAGCACTTTGTCATGGCTAGGAATATCATTGATGGTGTTCTGTAGCTGATCATAGAATGTACCTTTTTCAGATTCATATGCATTCTTAGTTGGTGCGTGCACTTGGACACTGGTAGTCCTGGTGTGTCTTGAGTGGAACCTTGCCACAATGATGTGTTCATTTACCGGTTTCCACTCAACTAATGCACATTCTGCTTTCTTGCTTAGAAAGCAGAATGTGATTACAAGATGGTCTTGCCATCACTGGCCATCTCATTTTGCTGATACCCAAGATGTCCAATTGGTAGTTGTCAAATTCACAAAGCAGTTGCACTAACTTCCCACACTGGTATGGCTTTTGCATATTCCAAGTTCCAGTTTGTGTGATGGCTTTGGCACTCAGAATCAGGCTCTGCATTAGGGGTTGGACTTTCTTTTGGCTTTCATCCAGAACTGTCACAGGGGATGAGCTCGTATTCTTCTACTGATCTAGTTTAATTCATTGTGGTTCACTTGTTTCTGTAGTGGTTTGTAGTTTTTATGGGGCCAGGTTGCTAACCTGACGCCCAAGTTTTCCTACTTTTTCATCTGTGCTTTGAACTGACATCGGTGGAGTTTTTTTTTTTTTTTATGTGAACCCCAAACACGAGAGGTATTAGAACCTATAGTACTTAGTACCGTGCTTGGGTTGGAGGTTGAGAAGACGAAAGAAGATATTTTTTGACATTGAACATGAACTTCTGTAGATTGTAATTTTCAGGAAATATGTATGAAGGAAGGTTGTTCCAGAAAATGGCAGTTGAATGAATAAATGAGGAAGATGAAAAGTTGGTTCTGTGTGTTTGAAGTTGGACAGTAAATGGATGTTGGTTGGTGGCGGCACGTATTCGGATTGTTTTGAAAGAGAGAGCGGGAATTATAGAAGCCAATTCAGAAGAACAGTGCCCATGGAAGTATCTGTAGAAGAGGCATGCAGCAGAAACAGTAAGTCTGTGTGAAAGCGAGTGGAGAGACTCTTTTAGAGATGAATCATTAATTAACCTAACTGCCCTCTTCTGAATGGAATCAAGAAGCCTAAGAGAGGTTTTAGGGGCACCACCCCAGATGTGGGAACAATATTCCATAGCAGGGCGAATTTGCGATTTATACAGAGTGAGCAGCTGTTTGGAAGAAAGGTAATGCCGAGAGCGAAAGAGAAAAGAAAGTTTTTTAGATGCAGAGGAAGCAATATTTGTAATGTGCTTGTGCCAAGAGAGATTAGAAGTCAGGGTAATGCCCAAAAGAGATATATCATTTTGCCTAGAAATCAGAGTGTCACTAAAGATAAGCATAGGAACAGAAGAATCCTTTTTGCGAGATATAAGACAAGACTGAGTTTTAGAAAGGTTGAAATCAACTAAGTTGTGTTTTCCCCATTGGAGAATTACCTGAAGATTGGCATTTAAGGAATTGGTAGTGGATTTTCGAGAAGTTGAAGCTGATTGAGCCGGACAAGGTTTCTCAAAATGGAAATTGGAATGCAATGTGCTATCATCGGCAAAACTATGGATAGGATTTCCAGTCAATGGAAGAAGGTCATTAATATACAAGATGAAAAGAGTGGGGGAAAGAACTGAACCTTGGGGGACACCGGCATTAGTGGAGAAGTTAGAAGACAGAGAGCCATCTACCATCACCCTCAGTGAGCGATCAGAGAGAAAACTGGATAACCAATTACTAAAAACAGCTGGCAAACCATAAGATGGAAGCTTGTTTAGAAGACCTTTATGCCAAACGCGATCGAAAGCCTTTGAGATGTCAAGAGCAACTACTTGTGTTTCACCGAACCTTTCCATTGAATTAGTCCATAAATGGGTAACATAAGACAGAATATCACCAGTGGATCGACACTGACGGAATCCATACTGGCGATCGTTGATCAGACAGAAGGTTTCTAGGTAGTTTAAGATTTGGCAGTTAATTGATTTCTCCATTACTTTAGAAAGAGTAGAAGTAATTGCAATGGGACGATAATTGGATGGGAGGGATTTGTCACCCTTTTTAGGAACTGGCTGGATATGAGCAAATTTCCAAGCAGAAGGAAAAACACCTTTGGAATAAGAAAGTGAAAAAAGGCGGCAAAGAATAGGAGTAAGTTCAGGAGCACAGGTTTTGAGAACAAGTGGAGATGAACAGTGCACTGTTGAGTCAGTTTGGTGTTGACATAAACACTACGAAAGCAAAAATAAGAGTAGGAGTGTGTTATAGGCCTAATGACTCGAATGAGTACAATGAACAATTGTACAGAGAAATAGAGTGGGCTAGTAAATCGGAATGTCTTATAATGGGGGATTTTAACTTCCCAGACATTGACTGGAACTTGTGGGTTGGTCACTCACACACTAGTCAGACTTTTGTGGATTTATTGGATGATTATTTTCTGCAGCAGCATGTTCGAGAGGCAACCAGAGAAAGTAATACTCTTGATCTGGTTATCAGCAGTGATCATTCGTGTATTAAGAATTAGCAGATAAAGGAACCACTAGGTGGCAGTGATCACAGTGTACTGATGTGGGATTTACTTAAAGATTTAATTACCATCAGGGGTAAAGGAAAGGGTTTTTGCTTCCGTAAAGGTGAGTACAGTGCTCTCCGACAGTTTTTAAATTCTGTACAGTGGGATCAACTGACGATGTTACCAACAGTAAATTCTAAGTGGGAAGCGTTCAAGGAATTAATCGTGGAAGCTACTAAAAGTTTCATACCTATTAAGAAATATTGTTCAAGGTTTAGGCCTAAATGGTTATCTAATGAACTAATGAGACTCGTAATAGAGAAGAAAAATGCATGGGATGCATATAAATTATCAAGCGACTCAGAAGCCTATGGCAGATATAAGCTAGTCTGTAATCAGGTGACAAAGGAGGTTAGGCAGGTGAAGGCAGATATAAACTCTGAAAGGAAGGGGATGAATCTGATTGGTCCACTTGACATCGATGGTTCGACTGTTGATGATCCTGCTCAGATAGCAAACAAACTGAATGAGTATTTTGCATCTACATTCACACGTGAGGAATTATTAAGGTTTGAAAATGGCAGAAGGTTATCAAATTGTAGCAATATACTTAATGATTTTGTAATAACTGAGAGCAAAGTGGAAGAGAAATTGTTGAAGTTAAACGTAAGAAAAGCACCTGGGGTGGATGGGATCTATCCAGTTATATTAAAGGAGGTGGCAAAGCAACTAAGCAAACCCTTAGCCATAATTATGACAGCATCCTTGCACTCAGGGGAGGTTCCCACGGACTGGAGATGTGCAAATGTATCCCCAATTCACAAAGGGGGATCGAAGGGTGACACGAGTAATTACAGACCAGTTAGTTTAACTTCTGTTCCGGGTAGAATAATGGAGTCACTGGTTAAAGATGCATTGCAGGATCATCTAGACAAGACTGCAGCAATAATTCAGACACAGCATGGGTTTGTTAAGGGAAAGTCTTGTCTGACAAATTTGATAGGATATTATGATGTGGTTACAAAGGAACTGGATGCAAAATATAATTTTGATATCATATATTTGGATTTCAGGAAAGCTTTTGACACTGTTGCGCATGAAAGACTATTGTACAAATTGGAGCAGAATGGTATTAAGGGTAAGTTGCTACAATGGATAAAAGGATGGTTAAGTGCGAGAAGACAGAGGGTGGTAATCAATGGGTGCTGCTCTTCGTGGACTAATGTTATTAGTGGAGTCCCACAGGGTTCGGTGTTTTTTTTTTTTTTTTTGATTTGGTAGTTGTTGGCGCATCGGCTTCTGTGGCCATATTGCACCTCCCAAGGTTTTTGCAGTACTTTGATCCAAGCCCGAGGCGGGAATCGAACCCGCGACCTTTGGGTTGCCGGGCAGGTACTTTACCCACTCGGCTAGCCCGGTCGGCTGGGGGGGGGGAGGGTTCGGTGTTAGGTCCACTGTTGTTTTGTATATTTATCAATGATATTGATGAAGGTATATCAGGCTTAATGTCGAAGTTTGCAGATGATACAAAGGTTGGCAGGGTTGTTAATGACAGTGTGCTACTGCAACAGGATCTGGATAATTTGGGCAGATGGGCTAAGAAGTGGCAACTGAAGTTTAACCTTGACAAATGCAAAGTACTGCATATGGGTAGAAGTAACCCCAGAGAAACGTACCAACTGTGTGGTACTACACTTAAGGTGGTAGAAAATAAAAAAGACCTGGGAGTAATTGTGCAGGCAAATATGAAGTTTTCTGAGCAATGCAGACAGGCTGCCAGGGCAGGTCATGGGGTTTTGTCAATGATATATAGGAATTTTGCTAGCAGGGAAAAGGAGGTGATTATCCCTCTGTATAAGGCAATGGTCAGACCACGCCTTGAGTACTGTGTACTGGTCTGGAGGCCTAATTTTAGGAAGGATGTAGATTTACTTGAGCGTGTACAGAGAAGGGCATTAAGATTGGTGAGGGGAATGAAGGGATCCTCTTACCAAGAGAGGCTTAAGTTCTGCAAATTGCAGTGGCTGGAGACTAGGCACCTGTTCGGTGATCTGATTGAGGTATATAAGGCCTTGAATGGGTTGAGCACGCTGAATTCTGATGGCATCCTTCTACTTGTTCATATTACGAACCTAAGGGGGCATAAATTCAAATTAAGAAAAGACAGATGTAGAATAGATGTGCAGAAATTTGCCTTTAGCCAGCGGGTGGTTAATTGCTGGAACAAACTTCCATCTGTTGTTGTGGAAGTTGATAGGTTGAATAAATTTAAGGAGGAACTGGACAGGCATTTGGAGGCAATGGTGTGATATTTTTTATTATTTTTTTTTTTTTGGCTGATGCTGCATAAGCTCATACAATTGCTTTCTTGCATCACATGCCACTACTACTACTAATACCATCGGGACATGGAGCTTTCTTAGCATCGAGATTCGTCAAAATCCTTCTGACATACTTTTGACGAAAAACCACAGGAGACATTGGATGGAGCGTGTTGGGAATGGTTGGGAGAACGGTAGAGACAACAGATGAATTTGACACAATGAGATGAGAGAGATTTTAAGCCAGAGAAGATCAAAGAGAGGAGATTCCAAATTGCCAAGTCTCTGACAGGGAATATTAGAACGGAACCTGAACTTACTCCTATTCTTTGCCGCCTTTTTTCACTTTCTTATTCCATAGGAGTTACTTTTAATGAAGGATTGGGTATTCTCAAGATGTACAATTTACAGAATAGTACTAACTTTAGTTAATATGTGCAGTTTGGCAGATCTTCCAAGATATGGTAGACCAATAATACTTATGAGGGAAAATAACATTGGCAGACTAAGGAAAGCTATTCATACATGTCTACAAAAGTCATTTTGAAAGTTTCTAGTAAACTGAACATATCAAGACCTTCCATGAGAATGATCTTAAGATGCATAGCATTCAAGCCCTGTATGCTGAAATGAGTATGGGCCCTCAATAAGGATCATTTGTACATTGAAATTTCCAGTAGATTCATGTAATGAATAACAACCACAGCAATTTTTACAGCCAGATTTATTTATTTATTCAATTTGAGATCATTGTTTAATTCCTATCCAAAAAGGTGTTAGGAGGGTTTTCATCAGTTACAGGTCAGGTTATAAACTCGAAAGATAAATAGAGTATAATGGAATAAGAGATTGGATGTGAAGTTGCAAAAATTTAAAGAATAAACATAATAGAAATAAATATAAAATTATAAGAATAAATTAAGGTAACTAATATGTAAACTAGTTAATGTATGCCTCACATTACATTTTAGGTGTGTCAGCAAATAGCAGTTATTTATGATTTATAACAAAAAAAAAAAAAGCAAAGACTTTTATGCTTTAACTTAGAATGCTTTGTTTCTGTGCATTTGCCACATTGCTCATTCATTCCTCCATCCAGTGCATAGCAACAAACATAATATTCTATGTGATATATATGAGAAAAATAAATATTTGCTGGATTTCTATTGGTCTGATTTTAATGAAATTTGGAAAGGCTTGACAAAATTTTTTTTTAAAAATCTAAGTGTATAGTTTCACAGTTGGTGGATTTTTGGCTGCTGTAAAGGGATAAGTATTTTTGATAGTTTTACCGTATTCTTTGTTAATTAACATACTACATTGTGTTTTACAAAGATATTAAATAGATTTAGTAGCATTTATTAGCTTCTTATTTTGAATTTAACTAGTCATTTTTGGAAGTTACGATTCCCGATGTTGGCACCAATATTGTTGAACTAGCTGCCATATTGTAATCGATAAGAAATAACATAACATATATATTGATAATTTATTTATCCCTATTTTGTGTTACAATTGTTGGGAGATAACAGCAAGAAGAGAGGGAGAACACATAAGCCAGAGGCTTTTTAGGAGGTGTTCCCTTTGAAAAAGATAACAATAAAACCAGACCTGAAATTACGCAGGAGTTATTTAACAGATACATCATGAATTGGACATGTTTCTACATTCCCTTACAAAGAGACTTCGTAAACCAACCACACATGTCGCGTGGTTAACAACAGTACTTATAATTACATTGTGAGTACTTTTACATTTCTTCGAGAGCATTTACGCTACACCTCAAGATCTCATAGATGCCCACACACACAGACATCTCGAACAGATAGTGTAAGGTATCACGTAAAACTAGATAACGTAATACGAAGCACTGTATTAGGAATCTGTTAGCTTAGTATAGTATAATCAATTAATCAAAAATATTTATTAATCTTATTAAATTTAATTGTTAATTAAACGGAAACCATGACTAGAGCTGTGAAGAGCTGCTTTAGTCATTCGCTGCACTAGAGCTGTGAAGCAAAGATCACAGACTAGCCAGAGTGCTGTGACTCGGGGAGAAACAAAGGGGGCGATTCTCCAATGCATCACAGTCTCAAAAAATGTGCAAAATGTGAAATATTAGCTGAACTTTCTAAAACAGACCATGATCTAGCCAAGGAGGATGTCTGTGTGTGTGTGCTAGATGCCTACAGTGTCAAGAAATTAGGTGCCAACTCAGTGTTCTGATGGGTGTCTATGAGAGCTTGAGGTGTAGGGTAAATGCTCTCAAAGAAATTAATATGAAGGGCCCATCAAGCTGTCAGCTGCCCAACTCAATGACAGAGCTCACTCCTGTGTATCAGGCAACACAGAGGCAATCTCCAAGGCAGAATGCACCTATTCCCACAAGAACTAGTTATTGTTGGTTACGCTATTGCCAGGGAGACGGGGAATATACTATGCAAGAAGGATAGGTGGAACAGGAGCAGGGTATGTCTGTCAGGGGCAAAAGTTGATGACATTGTAGAGCAGATATCATCCTTTAAGGGCACAAAAGGTGATATTGTTGTACAAGTTGGAACTAATGACATTAAGAGTAAGAGATCTGCAGATTTACTCAACAAGTACAGGTCAGTATTGAAAAAAGTTGCGAGTTAGGGTTGAATGTGAAAGTGTCTGCAATTCTGCCCAGACACGATAGCAGTGAGTATATGATGAGAGCCTTGTCAATCAATTCGGCCCTGGAGAGATTGTGCAAGGCTCAAGGGGTACAATTTTTTTCAGCCTGGTCTGTGCTTGTTGACAAGAGAGACTGCTTCTACAGGGATGGTGTACACTTAAATAGAAAGGAGCAAGAATATTTGCTGATGCTATCTAGGCAGTGTTAGGTGGGTCAGAAAACTGCTGTCTTGGGGGGGGGATACACAGACTAAAAGGTTAACAGTGGCCGCAGGCAAAGGCAAAATTGATTCTTGCACTGCTTCTGTTAGAATGAGCAGCAGCATGGAAAGCAAGGCAGTGGAGATTTCCTGGACTGTTGGAAGTCATAGTGGAACAAATAAATACATGGGCTGTGTTGGGGTAACTAAGAGTGGGAACAGGTGCATGTACACCAATGGTAGGAGTATAGTTAATAAATTTGATGAGCTTGAAGTGCTAGTCAAGACATCAAAGGCAGATATTGTTGGGATATCAGAGATATGGTGTCACACAGATATAAGCAGTGCAGAATTGGAATTTGGGGAGTACAATGTGTATAGAAAGGATAGCCAGGACAGGAAGGGATGAGGGGTTATGCTGTTAGTTAAGAAACACACAAAATCTAAGGAACTGCATCCAATTGATGTTGGTGGACAATGCAGTGTCGAGTCTGTTTGGTGTGACATAAGCACTGGGAAAAGAAAAATGAGAATAGGTGTGTGTTATAGGGCTAATGAATCTGATGAATATAATGAGCAATTGTGCAGAGAAATAGTGGGCCAATAAATCAGAATGTCTTATAATGATGGATTTTAACTTTCCAGATATTGACTGGAACTTGTGGATTAGTCACTCGCGCACTAGCAAGACTTTATTAGATGACTGTTTTCTACAGCAGCATGTTTGAGAGGCATATAGAGGGAGTAATACTCTTGATCTGATTATCAGCAGTGATTATTCATGCATTAAGAATTTGCAGATAAAGGAACAACTGGATGACAGTGATCACAATGTACTGATATGGGAGTTACTTAAAGATTTTATAGGTTATTACTTAGTATCAAATCCACATGTTGAACAGGTTTTGCAGCTCCTGCGAATGCAAGTGTTTAATTATACTTAGCCACTTTATTGACTTAATTGTTAGATTAAATTATTTTCTATAAATAGCTTATAGACCTAGTGAAGCTCTGTGGTTTATTTTGAATTTAGATAGCGCAATTTGGAAAGTAAATAATACCTCGCGTCCATAGATTAACAGTTTAACTTGCCGCCATTGTCTACGATAAAACGTGTGCACCGAACTAGATAGTGTAAGGTCTAACGGAAAACTAGATAGCGTAAGATTTAACAGAAAACTAGATAGCGAGTATAGTAGTATCAATTAATCAGTAAAATTTATTAATCTTATTAAATTAAATTTCATTGTCAATTGAATTGTTCTTTAACTAAATGATCTTGGTGCATTATAGCCTAAGTTGCTAATGCGTCAAATAAAATCTAAACCAACCAACCAACTTTAACTAAATAAATATAGCAACCTAGTTTTTACAAATGTAACATCATAAATTAATACATATAAGTTGATGGGATAAAAAAGTCATAACGTAACTTGGAGGTAATATTCGATACCGAAATACACACACACACACACACACACACACACATATATATATATATATATATATATATATATATATATATATATATATATATATATATAGTGTGATAACTGCATTGGGATATAAGTTTAGGGTTATATTTTGCATTGGAATTTTATTGAACTTGAATAGAAATCATGACTCAGACCAGAGCAGCAAAGCAAAAGGCTCAAACTAATGGAAGTGCTGTGGCTCAGGGAAGAACTGAGCGGGGCAGTTGTCCTCTGAATCACAGTCTATTGAAATGCACTGCTTGTTTGATGTTTGTAGAGCAATCAGGAATGGGACATGATATTGCCAAGGGGAATGTCTTTGTGTGTGTGTGCGCGATGTAAGGAGTGTAAGGAAATCAGGCGACAACTCAGCGTTGTTATGGGCCTATATGAGAGCTTGAAGGACAGGGTGGATGCCCTCGAAGAATTTAAATTGAGGGGCCCCATCAAGCTCTCAGCTGCCCACATCAATGCCAGAGCTTGCACTTGAACATCAAGCAACACAGTGGCAAACCCAAAGGCAGAATGCATTGGTCCCAAAGGAACTAGTTGTTGTAGGTGACTCTATTGTCAGGAAAACGGGGAACATATTGTGCAAAAAGGATAGATGGAACAGGGCTAGGGTATATCTGCCAGGGGCAAAGGTTGATGACGTTGTAGAACAGATATCATCTTTTAAGGGCACAAAGGGTGATAGTGTTGTACACGTCGGCACTAATAATATTAAGAGTAGGAGACCGACGGAATTACTTAACAAGTACAAGTTAATGCTGAAAAAAAGCCACGAGTTAGGGTTGAATTTGAAAGTGTTTGCAATTCTGCCCAGACACGATAGGAGGGAGTATGAGCCTTGTCGATCAATTCGGCCCTGGAAAGATTGGGCAAGGCTCAAGGGGTAGAATTTTTCTCATCCTTGTCTGTGCTTGTCAACAGGAGAGACTGCTTCTACAGGGATGGGATACACTTAAATAGAAAGGGTGCAAGAATATTTTCTTAATGTATTGAGGCAGAGTTAGATGGGTCGGAAAACTGCTAACTTGGGGGGAATACATGGACTAATAGATTAACAGTAGCTGCTGGCAGAGGTAAAAGTGATTCTTGCACTACTTCTATTGAAATGCAATTGATCAGCAGCCTGGAAAGCAAAGCAATGGGGATTTCCAGGACTACTGGGAATCATAGTGGAACAAGTAAATACATTGGCTGTGTTAGGGTAACTAAGAGTAGAAACAGGTGCATGTATACTTGCATGTACACCAATGCTAGGAGTATAGTTAATGAATTCGATGAGCTTGAAGTGCTAGTTAAAGACATCAAAGGCAGATTTTTCCATTTTGAGAAACCTTGTCCTGCTCAATCAGCTTCAACTTCTCGAAAATCTGCTACCAATTCCTTAAATGCCGATCTTCAGGTAAGTTGTCTTTGTCCTGCCGATCTCCAGTGGGACAAAGACAACTTAGTTGATTTCAACCCTTCTAAAACTCAGTCTTGTCTTATATCTCACAAAAAGGATTCTTCTGCTCCTATGCTTATCTTTAGTGACACTCCGATTTCTAGGCAAAATGATATATCTCTTTTTGGGGATTACCCTGACTTCTAATCTCTCTTGGCATTACAAATATTGCTTCCTCTGCATCTAAAAAACTTGGTTTTCTCTTACGCTCTCGGCGTTACTTTTCTTCCAAACAGCTGCTCACTCTGTATAAATCGCAAATCTGCCCTGCCATGGAATATTGTTCCCACATCTGGGGTGGTGCCCCCAAAACCTCTCTGTCTTCTTGATTCCATTCAGAAGAAGGCCGTTAGGTTAATTAATGATTCACCTCTAACAGAGTCTCTCAAGGGATGGAAGTCTGTTCCACCAACCAACCACCCGCTGGCTAAAGGCAAATTTCCGCACGTCTATCCTACATCTGTCTTTCCTCAATTTGAATTTATGCCCTCTCAGGTGATTTTTCTGAGCTAGAGGAAGAATCCCATCAGCATTGAGCATGCTTAAACCATTCAAGGCTTTATACACCTCTATCAGATCACCTCGCTGGTGCCTAGTCTCCAGACACTGTAATTTGCAAAACTTAAGCCTTTCTTCGTAAGAGCACCCTTTTGTTCCATTCACTAATCTTGTTGCCCTTCTCTGTACTCGTTCCAGCAGCTCTACATCCTTCTTGAAATGAGGCCTCCAGACCTGTATACAGTACTCTAGGTGTGGCCTGACCATCGCCTTATACAAGGGAATAATCACCTCCTTATCCCTGCTGGAAAAATTCCTGTATATCATTGACAATACTCCATGAGCTACTCTTGCAGCCCGTCTGCACTGCTCAGAGAACTTCATATCTGCCTGCACAACCACCCCCAAGTCCCTTTCATTCTTTACCACTGTCAGTGTAGTACCACAGAGTTGATACGTTGCTCTGGGGTTGCTGATTCCCATGTGTAGTACTTTACATTTGTCAATGTTAAACTTCATTTGCCACCTCTCAGCCCATCTGCTCAACCTTTCCAGATCCTGTTGCAGCAGCATAGTGTCAGTAGTGTCCTTGACAACCCTGCCAACCTTTGTATCGTCTGCAAACTTGGACATTAAGCCCGATATACCATCATCAATATCATTTATAAATACAGAAAACAATAATGGACCCAACACTGAGCCCTGAGGGACTCCACTAATAACATCAGTCCACGATGAGCAGTGTCCATTGATTACCACTCTCTGTCTTCTCCCCCTCAACCACCCCTTTATCCATAGCAGCAAGTTGCCTCCAATGTCACACTGCTCCAATTTGTGTAGCAGTCTTCCATGTGCAACAGTATCAAAAGCCTTTCTAAGATCCAAGTATATAATATCAAAGTTATTCCCTGCATCCAGTTCTTTTGTGACTGCATCATAGTATCCAATCAAGTTGGTCAGGCAAGACCTCCCCTTAACAAAACCATGCTGTGTCTGAGCTATAACTGAAGTCTTGTCTAAATGATCCTGCAGTGCTTCTTTAACCAGTGCCTCCATTAATTTTCCTGGAACAGAAGTTAAGCTCACAGGTCTATAATTACTTGTGTCAGCCTTTGATCCTCCTTTGTGAATTGGGGTCACAGTTGCACATTTCCAGTCTATGGGTACCTCCCCTGAGTCCAAGGAAGCTCTCATAATTATGGCTAAGGGTTTGCTTACTTCCTTTGCTGCCTCCTTTAATATAACTGGATAGATCCCATCCACCCCGGGTGCCTTTCTTGTGTTTATCTTCAACAGTTTCTCCTCCACTTTACTCCCAGTTATTTCAAGATTCTGTAGCTTACTGCTAGAGTTGAATACACCTCTGGCATTCCCCCCGCTGAATAACTCCTCATGTGTGAATGTCAATGCAAAATATTCATTTAGTTTGTTAGCTACCTGAGCAGGATCATCAACACTTGACCCATCAATATCAAGTGGACCAATCTGATTCATCCCCTTCCTTCTAGAGTTTACATAAGTAAAGAACTCTTTGCTGTTTTTCTTTGCATCCCTTGCCAAGGATTTCTCGTAATCTGCCTTCGCCTGCCTAACCTCCTTTGTAACTTGGTTGCATATCAACTTGTATCTATCATAGGCTTCTGTGTCATGTGTTAATTTGTATGTATCCCATGCATTTTTCTTCTCTGCCATATGCCTCATTAGTTCATCTGACAGCCATTTTGGCCTAAACTTTGAACAGTATTTCTTAGTTGGTATGTAAAGCCTAGTAGCTTCCAAGATAAGTTCTTTGAATGCTTCCCATTTTGAATTTGCTGTTGGTAACATCATCAGTTGGTCCCACTGTATAGAATTTAAATACTGTCTCAGTCCATCGTAGTCGCCTTTACGGAAGCAATAACCCTTCCCTTTACCCCTAATGGTAGTTACCTCTTTGAGTAAATCCCACTTCAGCACACTGTGATCACTGCCACCTAGTGGTTCATTTATCTGCAGATTCTTAATGCATGAAGAATCACTGCTGATAATCAAATCAAGAGTATTACTCCCTCTAGTTGCCTCCCGAACATGCTGATGTAGAAAACAATCATCCAATAAATCCACAAAAGTCCTGCTAGTATGTGAGTAACCAGCCCCCAAATTCCAGTCAATATCTGGGAATTTAAAATCTCCCATTATAAGACACTCTGATTTACTGGCCCACTCTATTTTCCTGTACAGTTCCTTATTATACTCATCAGAGTCATTAGGCCTATAGCACACTCCTACTCTCAATTTTGATCTCCCAATGTTTATGTCACACCAAACTGACTCCACACTGCACTGTCCAGCGATGTCGACTGGCTTCACTTCCTTGGTGTTTATGTGTTTCTTAACTAATAGCATAACCCCTCCTCCCTTCCTATCCTGTCTATCCTTTCTGTAGACGTTGTACTCCCCAAATTGCAGTTCTGCATCCCTTATATCTGTGTGACACCACGTCTCTGATATCCCAACAATATCTGCCTTCGATGTTTTGAGCAATACCTCAAATTCATCAAATTTATTTACTAAACTCCTAGCATTGGTGTACACGCAAATATACCTGCACCTGTTTCTATTCTTAGCTACCCTAACACAACCCATGTGTTTACTTGTACCGCAATGGCTCCCAGCAGTCTCTGAAATACCATGCATCTTGTTTTTCAGGCTTCTACTCATTCTAATAGAAGCAGTGCAAGAATCTCTTTCGCCTCTGCCAGTGGCTACTGTCAATCTATTGGTCTTTGTCTCCCCCCAAGCTAGCAGTTTTCCGACCCACCTAACACTGCCTCGATAGCATCAGCAAATATTCTTGCACCCTTTCTATTTAAGTGTATCCCATCCCTGTAGAAGCAATCTCTCCTGTTAACAAGTACAGTCCAGGCTGAAAAAAATTCTACCCCTTGAGCCTTGCACAATCTTTCCAGGGCCGAATTGATCGACAAGGCTCTCATCATATACTCCCTCCTATCGTGTCTGTTTATCTTTCTTTACATTAAAGTTTTCCTCCTAGTGATATTTACTCTAGCCAATAGGAGAAGAGGGCGAGGCAATTATGTCACTTATTCGAGTCATAACTGCCTCCATAACTTTCACCAACCTTGTGCACTTGGTTCATTAATACAGGACTGCCTTTGTATCATTTGATGTTTCTTTGTAATATTAGCTGATGAAGGTACTCGATATAGTTTGTATATTTGTAAATAGTTTAGTATTTTGTAAATAGCATGTAAATGTTTTAGTCCTGCTCTTTCGGATGCAGCAGTATTGCCCATGCATTACATGGGTCATTTCCTGATTAGATATCAATCAGTGCGTTTTGCCTGGTGTGTCTGAATCTGTGACATTCGATTTGATAATTGTACGTACTAAGTAATAATTAACACAATGCTGCTACCTATATTGGCAATTACCATTTCCGAGAGAAAACATTGCTGTCATGAGTCTTCACTGACATATAGAGAGCAACGTGCCGAAATGTTACAAACTAATTATAGAATAAGTTGAGTGACGACAGAGCAAGTAGAAAATCAGCACTACAGGAAGCAGGTAGTTAATCTGTATGAAAAACAGGTCAAAACTCAGCAAACCGTTAAACGGCTCAGATGTAATGTAAGATCTGCACAAGATCCTGATCAATAAGAAACCACTGAAATATCATATTGCAATTTAGGTTATATGGTAGATCAATGTCAACATTGTGGCGGATTATCTTTTCACAGCAAACTCGGAAGAGCCGCACATTCGTGTTGTCACGGAGGGAAAGTATGTTTGCCGACGGCAAATACCTATCCAGATGCTTTAAAGACTTAGTTGTTTGACAATATGGAAAATGGGAGATGCTTCTGAGAAAATATTCGAGTCTACAACAATCTTTATGCCTTCGCGTCTTTTAATGCTGAAAACATGGACTTTCAGGAAGGCGGCGGCATATGATGCGAATATGAGGAGATGCCATAGTGAAAAGAACGAGAAATTTAACGTCCATTAGAGATGTTCCACAATTTGGCCAAATATACATTTATGACAACGGAGAAACTTTGATGGAACGAACTAAAAAAGTGAAAAGGAGTGATGTAGATTCGAACGTTTTCTCGTTCGTGTCTACATCAATGGGGGTTGGCGAGCAAAGCAAGCAGGTGACAGAGCCCCCTAGTTATCATTATAATAATCTTTCAGGATTCACGAGAGCAGAATTCAGTCAATCACATCTTCATCTTCCTTATTGCTTGCCTTTAACCTGTGATCACCCATTAGACTCCTTGAAATCAGTTCACTCTTTGAAATAGCCCTACAATGTATCAGATCTGCAATAAACAGGAGCTTTGTACTTTTAATATAGGTAAAGACAAATAGATGAGAAGGTGGTCAGAGAGAAAAGGGGATTCTCTGGAAAAGTAGTAATACTCGTGAATAACAATAAATCAAGTGTCTAGTCAAGTCTGGTGGGATAGGTCAGTGGCAAGCAAACTTATTTCACTCGCAACCTCCTTTATTAAATATAAAATTGATGCGACCCCTTAATGTAAACCCCAAGGATGGATGACCAGATTTTGAGAAGAAAAATGGCATTTTATAAATTATGTAGTAGAAAATTTTATTAGAGTACTGAGAAAAGAATAAAAAGATTGTTTCCCTTTTAATTTACACATTAAAAGGATTGTTTAATATTTGTGATTGAATACAATAAAAATAACAAATCAAATTCTTATTCTTCATTTAAGATTAGTAAACAATTACAAAAAAAAACAATTAATGATAAGGACAAGCCTGGATAACTGATAATATTTGGTCCAATTTTGCGCAATGTTTGAAATTACTAATCTTGTGTTATCTTTTGGATCAAGTCAGGAAAGCTCTTTTGTTTTTATAGTTGTTAATTTTGAGAAACCAATCTCACATAAATATGTAGACCCGAAAGGTAGCAATGTTTGTATTGCCATTTTCGATAATTGTGGACACTCGTCTTGAAGAGAAAGCCAGATTTTTCCCAAGTAGTCTTGACAAGAGCATATAATGCTTTGTCAGATGACAGGTTGGTAAGATCTTCCTTTTTCTGAATGGTAATTTCAGGACATGAAGAAATTTCAAAAGCAAGGGGATCACGAATCCGACACAGCTTTTTTTCTGGAGATAACATTAAATCATTTGGAAAAATTGTTAATTAGCATTGTTAGATGGGTGGCAGTGATATCCCTAAATTGTAAAATTTCAGTATTATAACAAAATCAGAAAAGCATGGGAACACTTCATATTATTATGCTCAAATTCAGTTTTCCAAAGATTAAGCTTCCCTTTGAAACTTTCTATTTTATCACTGAGTATCATTAAGTTTTTCAAATATATCTGCAAGGGAACTAAGTTTTCCAAGCCATTTTTGATTTGTAAACAATTGAGCAAAGTTCTCATTTTTATCCGATAAAAACAAAACTTTGTTTGAAGTCAAAAAGACATTGCAACGCTTTACCACTGGACAACCACCTCGCTTTCGTATATAAAAGAAGAATTTAATCCCATTTCATTACAAAGCATTGTGAAAAGTCTTATCTAAGTTTCTATTTTTTTAATAAAGTTAATCACACTTATTGCATCTTTCAAAGCTTCTTGCAAATCAGTTTGCATTTCTTTGCTACTAATGCTTCCCTATGTACTGTATAATGCAATGATTCAAAACTATATATGGAGCAATTTCCTTTACTTTGCCTTTTTAACCTTTATTTTACCCTGTTAATGCAGCCCACCATCAGTACAAATCGCAACACAGTTGTTCCATGTTAGATTATTTGTTTGAAAGAAAATATTTACATCAAAAATCTTCTCGCCTGCCATTCTTCCTTCTAAAGCTTTGAAAAATAGAAAATTCTCTAAAATATCTCCCTAATAATCACATATACAATAAGTTGAGCAAGGTTTTAAATATCTGTGAATTCATCTAACTGTATTGCAAAAATTGGACTTTCTCTCAATCGATTTAATAAACCGAATTTTATGTTCTCCACGATAACTGTAATATGCTGCAAGACGGTGGTGTCTCTGGATAGAGGAATGGTATTTAAATTGTTGCTGTACTTTTCTCCATGCGTAATTGAAATCATTTTCACAACAGCAGGGAGAATGAGATCCAGCAATAGTATGCGATTTCAAGTTTTTCGTAACATTACGCACAAAGGACATTGCTCATCATCAACAACACTAGGTAAAGCTGTACTTCATAATTCTTCTTTATATTTTCTATTCTTTTTCATTTGGAATATGATGGCTCTCTACCAGAAATTGGTGGTTGCACTACACTTTAAATAACGTTAAGTGTCCAAATTTTCTTACCCATTCTGCTTCTGAAGTATCTGTAGCAACATTATTGTCATCGCTCCTTGACCGTTTTGTTCTGATTACCCAATTATCCATGGTAAAAAATATAAAAAAATATATTTTTCCCTTCTTAAAAACAACGATAATATAAAAAGTAACAGAAGAATGAAAAACACATCCAAGTTGATGTGACAGCACCGAGTTACGAAGCAGAATAAAGTGTGTGTATAACAGACTTTCTATTTACTGCCACTATATTTGCACCACTGGCCTTCAGGCAATTTCAGAAATTTTTGCTGTAGGAAGCATGAATTAAGAGCTAAAGGGATTACAGTTCAGCAGTTGAGAAGTATTAATACATGAGAAGTCGCACTAGTCAGCTGCTTTCTGTGTGTCCATAGCAAGTGAGCAAATTAAGGCGTATTACCTACCCGCAAGGACAATAAGTAAGAAAGCCACCTGCATCACACTTGAAACCACTCTAAAAAATAAAGTTGCAATAGGGTTCACTCGTATCTCAGACTTCATTGGAGTAGTAAGGTCTCTACACCTACAGCATTGAAAAAGTAATTTTAACAACATGTTTCTTAGCTTTAATGTACATAATAACTAATTTTATTTAAAAATTGCTGCAACCCCTTTAATTTATCCTACGACCCCCAGAGGGGTCACGCCCCAGGTAAAGACAAAGAGATGGGAAGGTGGTCAGAGAGAAAAGGGGATTCCCAGAAAAAGAAGTTAGTAATACTCGTGAATAAAAACAGATCAAGTGTCTAGTCAAATCTGCTAGGATAGGTCAACAATTTCAAATAAATCAAAATCACTGAAATATCGAAGCACTTGAATGTAATTCATAATAGCAAGGCAAAGGAAGTTTAAAGTCACTAAAACTACTAGTGCTAATTTTCATATTAAAATGTTGGATGAGACAAGCCATCAATCTATAAAAATCTGTTCTGAGCTGGGGAAGCATGTACATTCACAACGTTTAAGCCAAAACGCTTCAGGTGGCATTCCATTATTACGGCTTCAAAGATGGGAGTTTTGAGAGCATAAAAACTGATACAACAAAGCTCTCTTTCATTAATACCATAATCTCGCTCCTTTTTCTAACTGTTCTGTTATTCACATAAAATTTATATCAAACATTACCAGAAAATTTAATATCCAAAATAATCTTGCTAAGTCAGGTTTTGGTAAGGCAAGACATATGGAAGTTAGAGGAGAGAAGTTGAGTTTCAAGACCAGACAGTTTATTCTTTAAGCAATGGATGTGACCAAAGAAGTGCAGATTGAAAAAGTCACAGCAGTAAATAGTAACTCCAGTGACAGGAGCAAGTCTACAACACCCACATGGTCGACATAAACAGTTGAAGCAGATGGCCCCATCAACAAGACAGCAGTAGATACAGAGAAAGAACCAGACAAGGGAATTGACACAACAAGAATTCTTGCAGTACCTTTTCGGGAAGACAGTGGCCAATTTCCTATTTTTCT
Organism: Mastigoproctus giganteus; assembly: GCF_048544385.1. Taxonomy (NCBI): domain Eukaryota; kingdom Metazoa; phylum Arthropoda; class Arachnida; order Uropygi; family Thelyphonidae; genus Mastigoproctus; species Mastigoproctus giganteus. The sequence continues at coordinate 183,508,080 of NC_143581.1, forward strand.
GAAGATTGCTCTTTTATGTCTGTAATTTATAGGCTTTTTCTTCAGGGGAAATGTTAATGTGGTGAGTAGCAATAGTAGCTAGTGACTGAAGGCATTTTTTTTTTTTTTTGGGTTGAAGGTTCAGAAGATGAGAGAAGACATTTGTTGATTATTGTAAATTGTAATTTTCAGAAAATATATGTGATGGGTGGTTGTTCAGAAAATGGAAGTTGAAGGAATGATTGAGGAAGAAGAAAATTGGTTCGGTGAGTTTGAAGTTGAACATAAATAGATGCTGACTGGTCGTGGGATGTGTTTGGACAGTTTGGAAGAGAGAGCAGAAATTATAGATGCCAATTCAGAGGAACAGTGCCCATGAAAGTATACACAAAAAAGGCACAAGGCAGAAACAAAATATATTTTTATTTGAGATTGGAGCATTAAGCAAGTTGCGACAATGGATAAAGGAATGGTTGAGTGGGAGAAGACAGGGTGGTAATCAATGGACACTGCTCTTCGTGGACTAACGTTATTAATGGAGCCCCCCAGGGTTTGGTGTTGGGCCCATTGTTGTTTTATTTATTTATCAATGATATTGATGCAGGTATATCAGGCTTAATGTCCAAGTTTGCAGATGATACAAAGATTGGCAGGGTTGTAGATGACAGTAATGACAGTATGCTACTGCAACAGGATCTAGAAAAGTTGGGCAGATGGGCTGAGAGGTGGCAACTGAAGTTTAACATTGACAAATGCAAAGTACTGCATATGGGTAGCAGTAACCCTAGAGTAACCTATCAACTAGATGGTACTATATGCAGGGTAGTGGAGAATGAAAAGGACCTCTGTGTAATTGTGCAATCAGATATAAAGTTTTTTGAGCAGTGCAGACAGGCTGCAAGAGTAGCTCATATCTTGTCAATGATATACAGGAATTTTGCGAGCAGGGATTATGGGGTGATTGTCCCCTTGTATAAGGCAATGGTCAGGCCACTCCTTGAGTACTGTATACAGATCTGGATGCCTCATATTAGAGCTGCTGGAATGTGTACAGAGAAGGAAAATGAGATTGGTGGAACAAAGGGAAATGAGTGGAACAAAGGGTGGTGTTACCAAGAAATGCTTAAGTTCTGCAAATTGCCCACCTGGAGACTATACACATGCAAGGTGAGGTGATTGAGGTGTATAAGGTCTCGAATGGTTTGAACAAGCTCAATGCTAATGGGATTCTTCCTCTTGCTCAGATTCTGCACCTGAGGTGGGGGGACATAAATTCAAATTGAGGAAAGACGGTTGTAGAATAGATGTGTAGAAATTTGCCTTCAGCCAGCTGATGGTCGATTGCTGGAACAAACTTCCATCTGCTGATGTGGAAGTTTGACAGCTTAAATAAAGTCAAGGCTGAACTAGACAAACTTTTGGAGTGAATGGATGGGTGAAACGGAGGGGTTTTTTTTTTGGCTGATACTATATAAGCTTACTTTCTTGCATCATATGTTTCTGCTAATACTAATAGTAATGAAGTTCTTATGACAATATGGATTAGAAGATTAGATCAGGGTAATCCCTAATACAAAATCTTATCTTGTCTGAAAATCTGCTTTCCATGGCACACTATAACCTTGCTGTTTTTGCGCCACAAAAATCAAAATCAAATCAAATCTGAAAATCTGAGTTTCATTGAAGATGAGCATTGGAGTAGAAGAATCCTTTTTACAAGGCCATAAGACAGAACTGAGTCCTAGAAAGACTGAAATTGACTAAGGTATCTTTACCCCACTGGATAATTACCTAGAGATCAGCATTTAAGGAATTGGTAGTGGACATTTCAGGAGTTGAAACTGTTTTGTGCAGAACAGGGTTTGTCAAACTGGAAGGTGGAATGCAATGTGCTGGCATCAGAAACTATGGATATGATTTCCAGTCAATGGAAGGTCATTAATATACAAGAGGAAAAGAGTGGGAGAAAGAACCAAACCTTGGGGAACATTAGCATTGGTGGAGAAGTAAGAAGACAGAGAACCATGTACCATCACTTTAGGAAGTAGTCAGCAAGAAAACTGGATATCCAATTACAGAAAACAGTCAGCCACCCATACAATAGGAGCCTGCTCAGAAGACCTTTATGCTAAACACAATCAAAAGTGTTTAGAATGTCAAGATCAACTGCTTATGTTTCACTGCACTTTCACTCCCCAGATAGGTAATGTAAGCCAGTATATCACTAGTGGATTGACACTGACAGAATTTATATTGGCAATCACTGATTAGGTGGAAGGTGCACAGAAAGTTTGAGGTAGTGGTTAATGAGTTTTTCCATTATTTTGGAAAGAGTAGAGGTAAGCGCAATGGGATGATAATTGAATGGAGGGATTTGTCGCTGTTTTTAGGAACTGACTGGATATGAGCAAATTTTCAAGTAGAAGAAAAACACCAGAGGAATATGGAAGTGTAAAACGGTGACACAGAACAGGAGTAATTTCAGGAGCACAGTTTTTGAGAACAAGTGGAGAAATACCATAAGGACCTGGAGCTTTCTTGGCATCAGGATTTTTAAAAATACTTCTGACATCCTTTTGACAGAGGACCACAGGAGGCAATGAGTGAAGTGTACTGGGAATGGTAGGAGGTGGTTTACCAAGATTATCAATAAAAAAAGTTAGAAGAAAAGTTGGGTGCTATCAGGTCACCCTTATCTTTAGCTGGACAATAGAACCATCAGGTTTTAACAGTGGTGGGAGTAGAGACAGGCAAAAGTTGCAACTAATAGCTTTGGCAAGAGACCAGAATGCTCAACTATCATTTGGACAAGATGCAAGTTTTCTAAACTTAGCCTGTTCAAAATCTAGTTTGAACTGATTAATAACTGCTTTACAATTGTTGCAAGCTATGGTGTAGACAAAAAAATGAACCTGGAGATTTGGATGCATGCCATTTACGATATTAAAGTATTTCATACCTACAAAAATAATTTCACTGACACAATCTGAGCAAGCATTGACATCAGAAGGTTTAAAACAGTAATCCAAGCAAGGAAAAGAAGAAAATAAATCTTGCACATCATCCCATTTTGAATTCTTGCAATGAGTGTAGGTGGAAAAATGGTGCATATGGAAAAGTACCTACAGAATAGGCATGCAGCAAAAGCAGAATGTCTATAAGACAGAGAATGGATAGACTTTGTAAGAGATGGATCATCAGTTAACCCACTGGTCTCTTGAATGGAGTCTAGAAGCCTGAGAGAGGTTTTGAGTGCACTACCAAAGATGCAGAAACAATATTCCATGTTAGGATACATGTAAGATTTCTACAAATTCAGTAGTTGTTTAGAAGAAAAGTAATGCCAAGAGCAAAAGAGAGATCTCAGTTTTTTAGATACAGATGCAATGGATTGAATTTAAAATAGTCTGCAATTCTGCCCAGCGATAGGAGAGAGTACATGTTGAGATCGTTATCAATCAATTTGGCCCTGAAGAGAAAGTGCAAGGCTCATCAGATAATTTTTCTCAGCTTGGTCTGTGCTTGTTAACAGGAGAGACTGTTTTTACAGAGATAGGACACGCTTAAATATAAGGGGTGCAAAAAATATTTGCTGATACTATCAAGGCAGTGATAGGTACGTCAGAAAACTGCTAGCTTTGGGGATACATAGCCTAATAGATTAACTAGAGCCACAGACAGATGTGAAGGAGATTTTTGCACTGCTTCCATTGGAAAATGCAGCAGCCTGGAAAACAAAGTGTCAGATTTCAGGCCCTGATATGGGCCAGCATGGAACCAGTGAATACATGGGAAGTAAGGATAACTAAGAGTAAAAAGATGTGCATGTACAATTGTTTGTACACTAATGCTTAGTACCATTGTAAATAAATTTGATGTATTTCAAGTACAGTAAGTCCGCGACTGCAAATGTGAATTGATAGAGGCAGCAGCACTTGTTTTCACCTTAACCACTTAAGGGTAAGTTGTATCTTGTGAGATTTTGTTGCAAACAAAATAAATATAAACCCTAAATACACCTGCGAAAAGAAAAAATGGTGAGAATAGTAATCATAGTAATAAGAAGAGGTGTATTATAACTATGGAGACTAAAGTCAAGATCATTAAACAACATGAAAACGGCAAGAAATTTGTGGACATTGCACATGTTTACGAAATGAATGAATCAACTGTTAAAATCATTATAAAAGATAAAGTTCGAATTATGCAGCATGTAAAAAGTTCTGTGCCAATGCAATCTTATGATCATATCCAAAAGAAGAAGCTTATTAATAGAAGAAATGGAAAAATTATTGATGATTTGTATAAAAGACACATGAAACAACAATGAATGCCGATAAGTCTTATGCTCATACAAGAAAAAGCCTGGAGTCTTTTTGAAGAACTAAAGTGTAAACGTGGTGAGAATGTTGCTAGTCAAACATTCATTGCAAGCCATGGATGGTTTCAAAGATTTAAGGGTGCTAAACTACACAACATCAAAGTTAGAGGTGAGGCTACTAGTGCAGACATAGCAGCTACGGAGTTTCCCGGGACTGGCAGAAATCATCAAAAACGAGGATTACCTATCACAACAGGTCTTCAATGTAGATGAAACTGGTTTATATTGGAAAAAAATGCCAGATCGTTCTTACATATTGCAAGAAGTAAAAACTATGCCAGGATTTAAGGTATCCAAAGGACAGATTAACCCTTTTTGGTGGAAATGCTGCTGGAGGTTGCAAGGTAAAACCATTGTTAGTTTACCGTAGCAAAAATCTAAGGGCCTTCAAAATTATTTCAAAGGCATTGCTACCTATTGTATGGAAGTCCAATCGAAAAGCATGGGTGACAAGAAATTTTTCGGGACTGGTTTCTCCATCATTTTGTGCAAGAAGTTAAATACTGCCAAGAAAACAACCTGCCATTTATGATATTACTGCTGGTTGATAATGCACTTGATCACCCAACAACTATGTGTGACTATCACAAAAACATAAAAGTTATATTTTTGCCTATAAATACAACTTCCCTCATTCAACCCATGGATCAGAGTCTAATACGTACATTCAAAAGGTATTATCTACAAACAACATTTAGACAGGCAGTAAGGGACACTGAAGGACAGAATGCCAGATCATTGAAGCAGTTCTGGAAAGAATTCAACATTTACAAAGCTGTTAAAAACATCGATGCTGCCTGGAGTGAAATTATAGTATCAACCATGAATGCCATCTGGTAGAAACTCATCCCCCAGTTTGTTCAAGATGATTCAGGAAGTGAAGAAATTGAAGATGTAATTAGAGAGCTTGCGGAAATGACCAGAACATTGGAATTAAATTTAGAGGAAAATGTCTTTATTGAATTGTTGCAAAGTCATAGAAAGGAATTAAGCAATGAAGATTTAATGGAGCTTGATGACCATAAAAAATGAAGAAGAGGTTTTGGAGGACCTACAAGAAGTTGAACCATCAAAAGCTCAGGATTCAGACACCGAACGGTTTGGAAAAGTGATTGAAGTAGTGCATGATGCAATTGCTACAAATTGATTTATGACGATAAAAAAGAGTTACAGTGCAGACATCATTGGACAAGTACTTCAAGACACCATCAAAATCTCCACAGTCTGAGAACATATTAAATGATTAGTATAGAATGGGTATTTTCAGTTAAATTGGATACATTTTTATATTTATGTACACCAAATACGGATGATGCAGAAAGGTCAGGGAATGACTGACCATCGCATATCCCCGGAGCAATATGGCCTTAGTTGCTAATGCTCCTAAAAACCAAACAACAGAACAAGTGTACTTGATATGATATTGAATAAAGTTTTATTTTCACAAAGTTTTCATAAATAAAAGTTGATTTTCTTGAATTTTCCTTTCAAACAAATATACAATTAAAAATATATTGTATTTAAGCACTTTTCAACTTGTGCGGAAATCGCTGGAACGAGTTAATTGCGTAAGTTGAGGACTTACTGTACTGATGAGTTATCAAATGCAGACATTGTAGTGATAGCAAAGACATGGTGTTGGTCAGACATGAGTGATGCTGAATTTGAATATAGGGAGTATAATGTACACAGGAAGGACAGGAGGGATTATTAGCATTAGTAGAGGCATATGATGCAAGAAAGCAAGCTTATATAGCATCAGCAAGGGGGAAAAAAAAAAAAAAAAAAAACTCCCATTCACTCCAAATATTTGTCTAGTTCTATCTTGAACTTAAAATAAACCAACAAACATAAGCCAACACCTTCACAAATATCTTCCTCTCAGGAAGATATTTGTTTATCGGACTGCCAATAAATGACATTGTGTCGTTTATTGGCAGTCCGATGCATGCACTAGACAGATTTCTAGCTGAACTTGTATCCCCCCTAGTAGGACACTCGGATCATACTATTAAAAACAGCAGGGAATTTGTATAGTTCATCCATGCTCACGAGGTAGAAGAGCGTGAGATTATGGCATCCTTTGATGTCATTTCTTTGTTCACATGTATACCTGTTGAACACTGTTTGGATTGTGTGCAGAGAATGCTTTGAGTAAGGATGGTACTTTGAAAGATAGGAAAGCCCTAAGTGGTGAAGATATTTGTGAAGGTGTTGGCTTATGTTTATCTAGTACACTATGTTATTCCAAAAGGTTATGTACCAGCAGGTTTGTGCAGTGGCCATGGGTTCACCTATTAGTGCAATTATAGCCAACTTAGCCATGGAAGAATTTGAAGATAGGATGTCCTCCCCCTTTACTTGCATGGAAAAGATACGTTGATGACACGTTCACGGTGATACAAAGAGGACAGGAAATAGAAATACTTGATTGGTTGAATAGCGGTTCGCCTTATATTCGGTTTACTTCGGAGGTTGAGCAGGGTGGGGCTCTTCTGTTCCTAGATGTGTGTGTATACAGAGAAGGCCAACGCTCAAAAACTAAGGTTTACAGAAACTCTTATGTGTCGGGGCCAATACACACTTCAAAACAGCTCAGGCCAGTTGCCACAAAAGTAGTGTGGCAACTGGCCTTTTTGGAAGGGTGGGGGTCCCGCTGCTCCTCGTCTGGAGAGAGAGAGAGAGAGAGAGAGAGAGAGAGAGAGAGAGAGAGAGAGAGAGAGAGAGAGAGCAACAAGATTAAATGTGTTACAGCAGACCTTGTAATGTGCAGTTACCCCCAGAGCATCATTGAGAGGTGTTTAAGAGGTATGAACAACAGTTGCAGGGATGCTTTTACACCTGTTTCCACCGCATACATCCCCTACTATCCGGGCATTTCGGAACCCATTTCCTGTATCTTACGTTCGTGTAAGATACGCTGTGTGCAGCTGCCAGGTTGGAGGCTGCACACAGTAATGTCTGCAACTAAAGATCCTATAGCGAGTAATGACACTAGTGGAGGCATATATGAAATTGAGTGTCCTGATTGTGGGGGAAACGAAACGCAGACTGTGGGATTGCCTGGGGCAACATAGTAGAGCCCTTAAGACTGCAAATTATGGAGGTTCAGCTGTAGCGGAACATGCCTGGGAAACTGCTAAAGAAGCAGTGATCATGGATAAAACGCATGGCTTTTGGAACCGGAAATGGCTGGAGAGTTTAAGAATATGTTCATCTGAGTGCTACAGTCTTAATAGGGATAAGGGCTGTTGCATTAATCATCCACTCTTTGAAGCCCTTATCCTACGAAGAGACGAAAGGTTTCGAGTGGCCCGTCCACTTTCCGGTTCCAGCGAACCATGCACAGACGCCATAGTTCATGTCGCAGACAAGACCTGCTGAGATGTATGTGGTACATATAGATTGTCAGTCATCCTGCAACTACTATAGCTGATGAAGGCAGCTGCTCTGCCAAAAGTTCCTGTGTTAGTGGTTCTAGTGATTTTAAATAACTTTTATCGCTTTTAATTTTATATATTTTATTGTATTTTATTCTTGTTATACAACATTTATTTTGTTTTAATATTTTAATATACAGTTATACAATCAGCATGCATATATTTTATTTTATATTATCATAATAAAGACGTTTTACAGATTTGAGTCAGTGTTATTTAGTAGCATTACAGATGAATTACAGAGTTCCTTACTCCAGAAGCCTTTTCATTGAATTTTGTAAAACATTCCATTTTTATCCTTCCAAAATAAACCTTTCTCCACACCAACTAAGAAGCACTGTTTAAGGCTCAAATAATAAATTATCTGTAATGATAAATTTTTTATTATTATATATTTAATAATACATTTTTTCAATAATAAATAAATAATTTTTTTCTGTATTTCTAATTATTAGCTAGCAACAACTGCATGTCCAACTATGACAGAATAAGTACTTTTACATTAGACAGTGGTGGGTATTGATCAGAGTATAATGGTTTCACATTTTATCATTCATTGAGAGGTGTGGGTTTGAGTCCCATCATAGACCATAGGAATTTCTAAAAGCCTCTTCACTCATGATGTAGTAGCTGATCTAAGGCAGGAGTAGGATTTTCCCTATGAGTTATTTATTCCCCCTCCCCCAGTTTGTACAGCATTCAGAGCCAACTGTGAATGCATATATATATAGACAATGTGGCCTTGGTGCTGATTTTCTATAAAAATAGTAGCAGTCATAATAATCCTTTCAGGAGTATATTCCTAGATCTACATTTTTCACATGTTAGCTCTGGGGAGTATACCTGTTTTGAAGCTCACTTTAAAGCATTGATATCCACATAGAGCAGAATCACTTCTAAAAGTGTTAAATAGCAGTTGACATCAGTGGATTAAACTAAAGCAGTTGTGATTGTTTTATTCCATAATGTTAAGTTTATTCCTAAAAGTTAAAAATGATATGAAAAAAATATAAATAAATGAAATCCAACCTTACTGCCTGCTTGTAAATAGCATGTTGATGCTGGTGTTTTTTTTTTTTTTTTTTTTTTTTTTTTAATGATGTTCAGAAAGGAAACAACAGAGAAAATTGTCTGGATTTTTATTTTTCTAGTGTTCAAGTTGTAAACATAGAGCAGGTCTTCTTTTGCAGCCCACGTAGGGTGATTGATTTCATTTTTTCTTGAGACAGATTTTTTTTCAAGCTTAGTAGCATAATTTATTGAGCAGTAAGTTATTCTAATAGACTGGTTTCTAATAATTTATTTGAAAAGCATAAGTGGTTTTCTTCCCCCCCCCACCCCCACACCAGTTTATGTTCGCTGTGGTGCAACTAAAATTACTTAAATTTTTGATTGCAGCAATATCTTATATATTTCTGGTGATTGTGTCTCATGTTGTGTTGACAAATTTTAAAAATTAAAGTGGTGCACAGAGAATTAATATTATTTATCTAATTTAAGGGCTGGCCACCAGGAACTGAAGTTGTTGCACGTTATAATTTTAAAGGCAGTTCTGATGAAGATCTGTCATTCCAGAAAGGAGATATTATGACTATTGTACTTCCTACTAAGGTAAGCTGAATAGTATTTAAATGCCAAGTTAATCAGTTACATGGTCAAAACACCTATTATTGATGGGTTATAAATTTCCTGTTATGGAAATTTATAACCCATCAATAATAGGTGTTTTGACCATGTAACTGATTAACTTATGCATGGATATTCCTTAAAAATTTGTTCAGCTTTGAAACTGATTTTAATATCTAAATTATTTTTAAAAATCAAGATACATGTGGTTTAAATGTCTTTTTTTTTAATTTCTATATTCAGTATCTGTGTATTCTGTTTTCTAGTAGTCAGTTTATTTCTAGAAAAGTTAAAAAATACAATAAAGAAAAAAAAATTAATGAAATTAAATTTAAACTTTCTGAAAAAAATTCAGTTTTACAAGATTACTATTCAGTTTTTAAACTGAATAGTAATCTTGTAAACAGCACATTGAATGCTGAGAAAACGACGATACCTTTTACAAAGCAAATGTTATTTCATGTATTAAAAAAAAGGTGTTTGTAAAACAATTTGCAGTTATTTTAACACCAGACTTATTACTCCATCTTAAGAAAATTACTTTCAGGACATCAGGTTAAGTTGCTTCATAATTAGAAATTTGCAGGTGTGTGTGTGTGTGTGTGTGTGTGTGAGAGAGAGAGAGAGAGAGAGAGAGAGAGAGAGAGAGAGAGAGAGAGAGAGAGAGAGAGAGAGAGAGAGAGAGAGAGAGAGAGAGAGAGAGAGAGAGAGTGCCATCTTCCAAACAACTTTAACCAGAGAAAACTTGTTTCTGATCCCTTCAACCTCATATTTTTCTGTAGGTTTGAATAACTAAAATTACAAGTACGAATTGCCATTGAGTGGCATAAAAAAAATTCCCAGTAACCTGAAAGTTTGGGAAACTTGAAAAGTGATGAATTTATTATCTTTTCAACCTGTTAGACATTTTGTAAGATATCAATCTTACAAGTCTAAGAAAAATTATTTTTGTCTTTGGAATTAATTATTTTAAACAGACAGATTTAGGCTAATGGCTGCACCAGCAGGTGTTTGTCTGAAGTAGAGCAGCACTGATTAGCATGGTCAATGGAATCCAGTATAAGTAAAAGCGGAGCTATTGAGGGGTAAGAGTGGGAGACAGGTCCGTTTATTTGTAAATGTAATGGTTCTGTACACAGGTAATGGCCTATAAGATAAGTTGGGGAAGGAATAAAGGAATAAAGGCACCATCCCCAAATTGTTCCTTAAATACTGTAAGTGCATGAGCAAATGCATAGTACTGTGTAGATGAAGAGAGGAAAGGAGTTAAGAAATGACCGCTGAGGGTAAACACCTCTGTGGAAATATTTTCTGTACTTCAGGGGAGAAAAGAGCCATGACTGTGAAATGGCAGATATCTTAAGCTTTGGGTAGGTACAAAGAAACCGACCCTGAAATGCGTTTGAAAACTGAAGGGCGGCTGGTTCTGGCAAAATGCAGAACCAAAAGGGGTTAAGAGAAGTGAAAGTCACTGAGGGGAAACAGCTCTGCCATTGCTTGTACTTCTGGGGAAAATAGTCTGTCTATACAGGACATGTCGTAGGCAAAGATTGAGACATGAACGAATTATAAAAGAGAGATGCAGAAAGAGAAAATGATTGGTCAGGGGAAAGGTGAAACAAAAAGAAGGAATGCGAGGAGAGAGGAAGAGAAAAAAGAGATTTTTGGAGTGTGGTTGGAAGAAGGCTTGGGGAGCAGTCAGAGAGTTGGAAAGGGTTAAGAGAAAAAAGTTATTGGGAAGTGCGATAGTTTTGGTAAAGGAGTGCGGAGTAGTGGAATTAGTTAAGGTGAGACTGTAGAAAGTCTTGGATGGTCGAAGAATGTGTAAAGGAGTGTGGGACGATGAAAAGGTATCAATAATTGTCTAATGTGTGAGAAGCAGAAACTCCACTTAGCATCGAGCCTCAGCTTGATTGCAGTGCTATAAGAATGAAGACTAAGCAAGTGCTATGCAGAGACTAAGGGAGGCAGTCATTTGAAAGAGATCCGGAGCCAATAGTCCCCAACCAGACAGTGGGGAGAAAGGAAGAAAAGAAAAAGTAAGTCCCCTGAATATTTGATTCAATTAAATTGATAGATAATACATAGGACTGACAGGTTGATCTAAAGGATAGCTGGAGTTAGGTAAACCTAAATGCAATATATAAGATGCTAAAAGTGCCAGAGAGAGTGAGAGTGTTGTCTGCAATGTAAAAGCATATATAGAATAAAGGGATTAGATAATATTGTCATTAAAAAGGAAAGTAGGTGCTCCAATGGAGCCATAATTTGTTTTATAAACCACTGAGAAATGTGTGTGTATGCGTGCTAAGAGAAGGTTATATGCCCAATTTGACATTTATATGTACCAGGAGAGAGAGAGGAAGTATAATGTAATTATATATATATATATATATGTTTTGGTTGTGAATCACTTTTAAGGGGTTGGTAAAAGGGGATAACAATATACCCTTAGTCATAAAAGGATAAAATATGTGATAATTACAAAGGGTACTAGGAAAGTTTTGCAATATGACGCAACAATGAATCACAGGAAGCTGCTTGTTGCTGCATGTTGAGACATGTTCATACATGCATAGTAGCCGCCGCGCCAAGTCGATGGGCTCAGTTATTCATTAGTAGTGAGAGTGTAAAGTGCTTGCGATGGCATCGTGGTCACGAAATGAGATAAGGACAGTTTTGCGGTATAATTTCGTGCGTGGTTTAACCATAGACCAGTGCTTAGAAGAAATGACTCTTGCACTAGATGATGATTGTCCACATCGTACAACGATATTCAGGTGGTATAGAGAATTCCAAAGGGGAAATTTCACTCTGGAGGATTCTGAGAGGCCGGGAAGGCCACAAACGTCAGTTACGGAGGAAAACGTTACTGCTGTGAGGAAAATGCTTGACGAAAACAGGCGAGTGACCTACCAACAGATAGTGGATACTTTGGGCCTAAATGCACCAGCAATTCGTTAGATTCTGCAAGATCATTTGCACGTGAAGAAACTTTGTTCTCTCTGGGTGCCGCATCAACTGACTGAAGAGCAGATGACACGACGTGTGACTTGGTGCTGGGAGATGTTAAAAAAGTTTGATAAGGGACAATCTCGGTATGTGAGCAACATCGTGACAGGTGACGAGACTTGGCTGTACTATTACGATCTGCCGACCAAGGCTCAAAACAAAGTTTGGGTCTTTGACGATGACGACACACCTGTAATTGTCAGAAAATCCCGATCTGTAAAGAAGAAAATGATAGCTGTATTTTTCAAATCGAGTGGAATTGTGGAACGTGTCGTTTTGGACACGCAGAAGACAGTCACAGCTAAGTGGTATACTGAACAATGCCTGCCTAAAGTCATTGGATCTATGAAGAACCTGCGGCCAAAGTCAAGAATGGACACCTGGTACCTCCATAACGATAATGCTAAAGCTCACCGCGCCAAAGCCTGCACCGAATATTTGACCACGACAGGACTGAAACTTCTCGAGCACCCTTCCTACAGTCCAGACCTTGCTCCCTGCGACTTTGCACTGTTCCCGCATGTGAAAACGAAGCTAAAAGGGAGGCGGTTTTCCAGTGATGAGGACCTTCTACGGGCTTGGGACAACGAGTGTGCTTTACTCCCTAGTGAAACTTGGCAGAACTGGTTTAAAGATTGGTTTCGGAGGATGGAGAGCTGTATTGAATGTAGAGGAAATTACTTTGAAAAAATTAAATAAACAAAGCTGTATTGCAAAACTTTCCTAGTACCCTTTGTATAATTGTGTGGGAAGGGAAAAGATTATATGAGAGGTTTACAATTGTGGGGAAGGAGAAAGAATTATTATTACTCTTACTGAGTGGTTACCTTTAACTTACATTAGAGCAGTGGTTCTTAACCCGGGGTACGTGAAAGTCTTTCAGGGGGTACACAGGCCTTGATATGTAAACATATGTAAAATACAATATTTTTTGTAATAAACAAAAAAAATTCATCCCTTATGTGAATATCACTATATGTATTTAACAATATGAAATATATTTAAATTATTTTACCTACGTTTTTACAACAAATAATTGTTGAGAACTTTAAAATTTAATGTTTTAATTTCCGCCTATCCTCTCCATCATAGGCCGGTGCATGATTTTCTGAGAAACAGTAACTCTGTTTATCAGAGGAGCCGGTAACTAATTTACTTTTGTCAGTTCAAACAATAGTGCTGTCCTCCTTCCCCTCGTACGATAGCTTGGCAACACGAAAAAATAATAGGCTGCCATACCCCTGTTTCAGTTATTCATTTGCAGTTGTTTATGAGGGCACCTCCGTAGCCAGGTGTGCAGGAGCAGCAGTGCGTAGCGCACACTTCTTGATTAGACCGGGGTTCGAGCCCGTGATCACCAAATACGGAGGATGTGTAAAGGTCAGGGAATGACCACTGCATATCCCCGGAGCAATATGGCCTTAGTTGCTAATGCTCCTAAAAACCAAATAACAAACAACAACAACAACAAGCAGTTGTTTAACTTGTTTTGAGCTGCATAATGGGGTTAACGATTTTGATGAAAATAAAAAGTAATAAAATGTTCTTAATTTGAATTTTTATTATCTTATTTGTATTTTACTTTGACATTAATATGAATATTGAAAATACCATTTCTTGTAATTTTTAAATAAATTTCTTTTCCTTTTTTTGATTTTATGTACGTCTACTCCAGTTAGCAGCTAACTGGAGTAGATGTACATAAAATGGAACTATTAGCGAAGCTAACTGTTTGCTGGTTTGATAAAATGATAAATCATTTTTATTTCTCATTATTTCCAGAACTGACCCTATAATGTCAAAGAAAAGAAAATATAACGAGTCATATGTGTATGCTTTGGTTTTACTTTTACTACTGAGCGTGATGGGACACAAAAACCACAATGTTTCTTGTGCAATAAAAGTTTGGGGAATGGATCTATGAAACCTTCCAAATTAAAAGGACATCTCACTTCAGTACATCCCGAATACGTATCAGACAGTCCAGAGCAATTTTGCATCAAGAAAGCTAGGTTTGAAAAATCAGGTACATTACAAAAATTGGGATTCACTCCATCACAGAAACCATGTCTTGAAGTATCTTATAAAGTTGCATATCACATTTGTAAACAAAAAAAAGCACACACAACAGTGAAACCTTGTAAAATCCTGTGCTTTGGAAATGGTTGAACCCGTATGTGGTTTAAATGAAAGAAAAACTTTAAGCATTATCTCTTTTGAACGATGTTATATCGTCCAGGATTAAAGACATGTCTGATAACATTTTAAACCAGATAATGGAGGAATTAAGAGTGATAGCATACACTTTCAGTATTCAACTTGATGAAACTACAGACATTTCTCAATGTAGTCAGCTTCTAGCTTTTGTTCGTTACCAACACATGAATATCATCAAAGAAGAATTTTTATTTTGCAAACCTCTCCAAGAAACTACGAAAGGCATTGATATATTTAATATGTTGAAAAATTTTTTTTGGAAAACAACATTTTGACTGAAAATTAAAACTTGGCAGTATTTGTATGGATGGAGCACCTGCCATTCTTGGAAATACTTCTGGATTTGCTGGTTTAGTAAAAAAAATAAATTCCACAAACTGTCAGTCATAACTTACTGTGTTACATTGACATGCTTTAGCATCCAAGACTCAATCAAGCCACCTAAACTCAATCAAGTCTTAAAAACTGTAGTAAAAGTCATCAACTTTATCAGAATCCTATGCTTTAAATCACCGAATTTTCAAAAAATTATGTCAAGAAATGGGAGCACGACATGAAATTCTTCTTTATCATACTGAAATATGCTGTCTTTCCAAAGGGCAAGTACAGGAGGGCCTCGATTAATGCTATTAATTCGTCCTGCGAGCGCATCGCGCAAAACGGAAACGCGTTAATCGAATATAATAACCAATAGGAAAAATTATAATTGGTCCTTGACCTTCTGGAATGTCCATAAAGAATTTTAAAAATACCTTTTAAATAACTTTTTAACTGTATACAATGTAAAAGATAATGAAAATAATTATGGAATTAAATGTTTATTGTATAAAACAGCGGTTCCCAAACTGCGTACCGCGGAATATTTTAAATTTTCGAGGTAAACACAGCGATACTCGACATCTGTCGGACACTGCGCGAACTACTAGCTCGAGGTAGTTCACAGTTTCAGCATTTCTTATTAAGTTGTTTGGACCTAACTACTAAACGGAACTGTTAGGTATTTCTTTTGGTCTGGGTGCGCCTTGAAAACATTACTGAGACATTAAGGGCACCATGAACCGAGAAAGTTTGGGAACCTCTGACATAAAATACACAATGAAGAAATGACTGTTGCGGAAATATTTGAACAGTGTTGACTTTCTCTTTTCAGCAGTCAATTTCCGATAGCTGACAACAATCTTCTCTCGGCGCTGGCGAAATAAATATCACAGAAAACATCAAACCTTTTGTTTGAGGTTCTATGCGATACGAAAGATTTCATCTAATTATTTTACCGCTATCTCCTTCGCGGTAACATTTTCATCTGGCTCATTTAAAAATTTGAATTTTTATGGAAGTGTGCATTGACTTTATTAACAGGAGACAAACAAGTAACACGTCTTCTTCCGATGGAACACACCGAGGTGGGCAGCAGGCAAACGTTTGTTTATTGACTGTACTACTCATGGTAAGCTTAACGTGCAATTCAAATCTTTTTCAACTATCGCATAAAAAAAAAAAAAAAAAAAAAGACCGTGTTAACTGGAAATTTGCATCGTGTAAAGTGAAAAGTGGTATAATTTTTCAAATAGCGTTAACTGGAATTCACATTAATCGAACTCGTGTTATGCGAGGCCTTCCTGTATTAAAACGTTTATTCGAACTTCGTGCAGAAGTTTTATACTTTTTAAAAACAAAAAGAAAGTTTTCTTGCCCAGCAATTTGAAAAACAAGAATTTGAAATTATTTTGGCTTATTTAGCAGATATTTTTGGCCATATGAATGAAATTAATCTTTCAATTAAAGGAACTGCGATTACTATCATTGATGCCTCTGAAATGTTAAAAAGTATTTTTATCAAAGTTACCACTTTGGAAAAGAAGACTGAAGTCTGGAAAAGAAGCCTATCCTGCATTAGTGAGAAGAGCCATGAATCTTTTAATTCCATTTGTGACAACTTATATGTGGTAAGCAGGATTTTCGACACTCGTTTCATTAAAAACAAAGAAACAAAATGGGCTTCTTGTGGAACATGATATGCGTGTTTCTTTATCAAAGATGGTTCCCCAGTTCACCGTTTTAACAATGAACAAACAGCAAGAATGTTCACATTAAACTTCTGGTTTTATTTTTTCTATTTACTTTTTTATTTATTTTATTTGTATACATTATTTATGCTTGTTAAATATTTAAGATTACTAAAATATTGTACAAATAAGTAAATAAAGATATTTTATAATGGGGGTATGCAATTGATGTTAAATTTGATTAGGGGTATGTAGGTAGAAAAAGGTTAAGAACCACTGCATTAGAGAGTAGAGCTAGGTAAAAAAAAAGGTGAGACTAAGAATAAGTGTCAAAGTGCATATTCCTGTGGAGGAGAAAGAATTGAGTGATTGTATATTTTGGTTAATTTAGTATTTTGTATTTTTCATATAATTTGATAGTTATAATTGTGTGGGAAAGGAAAGGAATATATGAGAGGTTTATAATTATGTGGAGGAGAAGGAATTGTATAATTTTGATTAATTTAGTACTTTATTTTTGGTGCCATAAAATTTCTGAGATATATATAATTTTATTTTTTAATGAAATTTAACAATGCTTTTTAACAATGCAATAAACTTTGTTATAGTGATAAAGAAAATGTCTTGTTATTCAAGAGAAATACACACAGCTCTATAGAAAACCACTGAAGTTTATACTAAAAAGAGGGGGGGGGGAATAAAAAAAAAGTCCTCATTGCCCAGAATCTTCTGAGGAAGAGAAATAGTGCAGTCAGGTAGCTTTGTGGGCCTTGGAGAAGGGGAGGATTCCAGTTGTTTAAATTGAAACTTAATAACTACCATGGTGGTTCCAAGATAAATAGGGTATTAGAAAGTATTAAAGAATTAAAAATATTAAAATAAAACAAAACCCCAGTTCCCACAATTTCTGGTGTTTTCTGCTGTTATGCCTATAACATGTACCAATTTAAACATGCCTTTTATGTCCCTAGCTGCAAAATACTGCATGCACAAAAGTACTTGCTATTTATTATCTAAACAGGTTTTTTGTAAATCTGCTTGACTAGAAAAGTTTGAAACAGGAGTCACTTTTGATGTCTGTGACCCAAGTTCCTAAATTTACTGTCTAAATATCAACCAATTAGTTTGCAAAAGTTTCTTTAACAAATGATTACTGCTATAAGTGTGATATTCTAACATTGTAGTATTTATATAATAATTAAACAAGGATAAAATAATCAGCAAGAAATATTCATGAATGTCAAGCTGCAAGCTTTTGATATTTGGTGGCCTGCCAGACTTTTCTGACATTGAAGACCACTATTGATGTTATTAGATTGTCACTACTGCTAACCATCTTAACTTGGTAGAAAATCTGGCAATATCAATGATGGTCATACTATCAGCTCTTAAATTTTGTTTATCAACATCGATTAGTATGGAAAATGATGCAAGAAAGCAATCTTTATGCAGCAGCATCATCCTTATAAAAAAAGGTCTTAACTATTGTCACCTCATTTATTCACCTTTTTTTTTTTCCATCAAATATTTGTCCAATCCCTTTTTAAATTTAGATAAACTTACAACCTTCATAAGAGTAAGTAGGAGTGTATTCCAACAGTCAATCACTGATCAAAAGAAGAATTTTAAACGTGTTTTACAGTTATCTCTCAATTTGAAGTTGTTTCCCATTGTGCATGTGTTATGACTAAGTGTAAATATTCGTTTCTGATCTTTTTTTTTTTTTTTTTTTTTAAATCCTTAATCAAGTTACCACAGTTGCCTAGTTCCCAAACATTGTATCTTAGAAAACTCAAGTTTCTGTTGATAAGAATGCCCCTTTGGCCCTTAATCCAGTTGTTTCTCTTCTCTGTACATTTTTGCCTTTCCTGAAATGGGCTTTCCAATCCCATATGCAATATTTAAGGTGTGGGCTAACTATTACTCTATACCCAGGAAAGTCAACAACTGGACTGTCAATGATATCTCATGGACCATGGGTGATCTGAGCCTAAGTCAATATTTTTGTATAAAGTAATTATTTTAATTTTGCATTTAGTAAGTTCCCTTAATTTGACATGACTGGAAAAAAATCGATTATAGATTATATTGAATGCACCTTTCTTCATATTATTGGTGCCATAAAATTTCTGAGATATATATAATTTTATTTTTTAATGAAATTACAAGTGAATGTCTGTCATTCATTAGCAGACTGTAACTCTTGCTGTCTTCCCACTTTGCATCCTAACTATATTTATATACCATGGCTTCTGTGGTGCCTGTTACTTATGGTATGTGATACAGCTCTGAAAGCTTGACCCTCCCCCAATCAAACAAAGAAGTTAGATAATTAAATGTATTAAAAGATAAGGGGCAAGTATGGTAATACTGCTTAGTGACTTATTTAGATATTGGCTATCTCTAAAAATAATTTTTTTTTTTTTTTTTTTTTTTTTTTTTTTATGAAAACCCCAAGCACGAGCAGTACAACACCAAATCTCAATCAGAACAAATCCATTAACCATAAAAAATGACACAGTGAGTAAACAATAATTAGTTTTATTTCACTAAATGAAGAAAGATCCTCTCCACAGTGTGTGGTCTGGTCCTACCATTCAAGGGTGTTGCGAAGGTGATAGACTTGTGGATCAGTGGTTAATTTTGGATTTGTTCTGATTGGGATTTGGTGTTATCCTGTTATTTTTTTTCCTCCATTTTAATTTCATTTCTATTGTTTACATAATTAAACTTGTGGCCACAGTGGGATTTTACACCATACCTTTCACATGTCAATATGCTGCTGTATGCAGCGTTGTAGTCCAAAAACATTTTGATATCTTATTTTAATATTCATGCATTATCAAGGTAACTATCAGAATTATAGATCATTGGAATAAATTATTTGCTAAGTGGTTGATGCAGAGAGTTTGGTAAAGTTAGGTGTTCAAAGCACAATTGGATAGCAATTTTTTGTTAAAAGGAATTCTCCCCCCCCCCAGAAGGTGTAGAAAAAGTCTGTTTCCTTGCATTATTTAGTCATTCTAATGTTTATACTATTAATAATAATTAAAAACATGTTTTTCAGTAGTACAGTATTGAAGAATATGTTTTATTATAGATTACCATATTTACTGTCGGTATTATGTACGTCTGAGGACAGATGATTTTTGAATGTGGCCAAGTCGTGGTTATGCATCATGAGTGGTAAACTGCATAGCATCAGTGTGGTACAGCATGCAGTGCTGGTTGTAATTTTGAACTCAGTTTGTAAGGGATGCATTATAAGCTGATAAACAATGTAACAGTTTATCAGCTTATAATGGCACTAGTGGGTGTATGATACATGTGGGGACTAATGATTTAAAGCTTAAATGAGCTGATGAATTGATTTTGAAATACAAGGTCATATTGCAATTCTGTCTAGATATGACAGAAGGGATTTTGTAATGAAAACCTTGTAGATTAACTCTAGAGTTTGATTCTGCAAGGCTTATGGGGTGAAATTTTTCGTAGCATGACCAGCCATAGTTGGTAAACAGAATTTATTTTGTAAGGATTATATTCACTTAAACAGAAGAGGTGCAAGGGGATTTTTTATTAATGCCATAGAGAATTCATTTAGGGTTCAGGGAACTGTTAAATTCCTGAGATTAGGGAAGTTGGCATACGATTGACTCAGGTTAGTTGTATGGGATAATTTTATTTAAGTCTTCTCTGACAGCACTTGTGTGTAATCATTAATTATCTTGAACACTGAAAGGGGAATCTGTAATAGAAGCAAATTCCACCAGCATTCTAAGGCCACACGAAAACACATTCAAGTAACTTTAAGGGCTGTATCAGCATTGTTAAAAGCAATAAAGTACAAAACTTAATTTGTCTATACAATTTGTCTATGCAGTAGTCAGGAGTATTGCAAACAAATTACATGAATCGAGATTTTGATCAAGTCATCTAAGGTTTATATAGTCTCAGTAAATCCAACAATATAAATTGAGTTTACAGACTTGGCACCACTTGGAGGTATGAGATGACGATTTCATTTCATTGAATATTGTGTGTGTTCAGGATGGAGGAAGGAGGTTAGAGGAATGATACTTTTGATCAGAAACTGCCTGAAGTTGACAAGAAAGCTCCTTGAGCCAGGTTAAGGTAACACAGATGCCAACTCAATTTGGTGTGAAATTACTAGTAAAGGGAAGATGATTGTGAGAGTATGTTACAATCCAGATGGCTCTTAGGAGTATAACAATTTCTTGAGGCAGGATTGTGAATGAATTAGTAAGTATGATTGTCTTGTTATGGGCAGTTTTAACCTACCTCTTACAGATTGGAATACATGGCATGTATTCCAATGTGAGCAGAAAATGTGAGCAGATGGGCTGAGAAGTGGCAACTGAAGTTTAACATTGGAAAATGCAAAGTACTGCTTATGGGTAGAAATAACCCCAGAGAAACATACCAACTGTGTGGTACTACATTTAGGGTGGTAGAAAACGAAAAAGATCTGAGGATAATTGTGCAGTCAGATGTGAAGTTTTCTGAGCAATGCAGACAAGTTGCCAGAGCAGGTTATGGGGTATTGTCAATGATATACAGGAATTTTGCTAGTGGGGAAAAGGGGAGTGGGGGTGATATTATCCCTTTGTATAAGGCAGTGGTCAGGTCATGCCATGAGTACTGCACACAGGTCTGGAGGCCTCATTTTAGGAAGGATATAGAGTTGCTTGAGCATGTACAGAAAAGGGCAACAAGATTGGTGAAGGGAACAAAGGGATCCTCTTACCAAGAAAGGCCTAAGTTCTGTAAATCGTAGCGGCTGGAGACTAGGCACCTGCAAGGTGATCTGATTGAGGTATATAAGGCCTTGAATGGGTTGAACATGCTGAATTCTGATGGGATTCTTCTGCTTGCTCGGATTACGAGGGGACACAAATTCAAATTGAGGAAAGACAGTTGTAGAATAGATATGCGGAAATTTGCCTTTAGCTAGCAGGTGGTCAATTGCTGGAACAAACTTCCATCTGTTGTTGTGGAAGTTGATAGCTTAAATACATTCGAGGAATTGGACAAACTTTTAGAGGAAATGGATGTGTGAAATTGGGTTTTTTTTTTTTTTTTTTTTTTTTTTGGGTGATGCTACATTAGCTCATATACTTGCTTTCTTGCATCACATGCCTCCATTACTGCAACTACTGTGTACTGGAAATATGCTGCTGTATATATCCTCATGAATTTGATTTTGATTACCCTAAAGAATGAAAGGGAAACTTCAAATTATTCTAAATCCAATATATTTTGGATAATCTGAAATTGCTGTCACTCTCTGATAAACAGAATAGGATTCTATATGCATTTTAGTGTGGATTATTCAAAATAGGTCTACAGTGAAATTCAAAGTCTGAATTTGAATACCTTGTCTGTTTCAAAAAATCAGTTTCAGAAACAGGGGCAAACATATTATAATGAAATTGAATGGAGCTGTAATGAAGATTTGCTATTTTTTCATGTAATTTTATAGGTTGGTATGCTTATGTGATAAATGATGTTTTGATTTATTTACCAGTCATTACTACACTCAATAAATGAATGGAATTGAATTTTATCGGCTGTCAGAGCTTGTTTTCCTGCCAATTTGTTACAGCCATGTTTCCCCTAATGATTCCCCCCCCTCCCTCAGTAGCCTACTACTGGAGGTTATTGTTCAAATTCTTGTCATTACAGCTAGCTGATTCTCTTCAGCTATGGAAGTGATGTTCCAAATTTTTACCAATGACATAAGAGGATGCCTAACTTTTTAAACATGTCTCTGTACGGTGTTGTTTAAAAAATTTCCTAGTAGTATGTGACTTTATTTTTGATTGGAGCTGTTTTGTGTGTGAAATTCAGGCATGCTTTGTTCTTACTGTCAGAGCTGATTTTCCCTTAGAATGTGTTATGGCCATGTTTCTCAGCAGATTTTTGCAACCCTCTGTGCTTGTCAATAATGGCAAATTGATATGTCAAATTTTTACCAATGATGTAAGAGGATACTTGGCTTTTAACTTTCGTTCTCCTCTGCTTGTATCCCCTTAGGTCTTTGTTAAATTTCCAAGCAGTGAGTGACTTTTTATTAATTTTAGCCAGAGTTGTTTTACTTCATAAAGTTGGAGGGTGCTTCATATCCTTCCACACATGTTGTACTTGTGTTTCACAGCATTTTGCAGCCAACTATGCTCATTAGCAAGAAGAAAGTGATTATAATTAAGTGTCAAATTTTTACCAACAATATAAGGGGGAACTTAGCTTTTAACTTTTGTTCCTCTATGAAGGGTATCTTTAGGGCCATTGAGAAAAATTAAGCAGTACATTCTACTGACATTCAAACGAGAAGTGTTATTCATCCAGAAAGTTAATTGTGATTTTCCATGGATGATATGATTGCATTGTCACAGTGAATTTTGACTAAGGACTCAAGAGGAGTAACCCAGCATTTAAGGTGGGGGGGGTGAAAAAATAACTTACTGGATAATTTTTTTTTCTCTTCCATTCCTTGTTGAACATTATTCTACAAAAATTAGTGATTCTAATCACTTTTTTTTTTTCCTTTCAGAATAATGTTTCTTTAAAGCATCACTGAAAAGGAAACACAAAAAATTAACAAAATTTGTATAATCACTCAACATTTTAAATAAATCCTTTTTACTCAAGAATTTTTTTCTTGTGAGAGAGTTGAGCAAATTTCAGTCAAACTGACATTTGCTCAACTCTCTCACTTCATTGGAAATGAAACTTTCTTTGCTGCTAGTGTCAAGAACAATGAAAACAAAATTCAATGCTACAGAACTGATGGACAAGTGGATGTAATAACTCACGTTAGAGTCCATTGGGTGCTTAGCAGGAACTGAACTTTCTCTAGCATTTAGCAACATCATATTCAAGTTTTATCAAAAAAAAAATTTTTTTTTTTTTTTTTTTTTTTCAAATTTTCAAATGGAATTATTTTCAAATTGATCCTGAAAACTGGTGTTTTTTAATTTTTTTTTTTTTTTTGTTTTTTAATTTTTTATTTATTTTAGCATATATTTGTGTGTAATATTTTCCTTTCAGGCAGCTTCCATGGTAAATATTTTCCCCCAAGAGTGACTTATTTACAAAGGTAAAATTTGAAATCAATAATCAAACTTTTTTTCAGCTGTACTCCAGTTCTGGCATTTTTTCTCAACAACTCTCAACTCTTTTAAAGTGACATCAAGCTGGTCACTGGTTCAGTAGTGCAGTTTGTTTGCATATTTTAGTTGAGAATTACAGTAATTCTCTACAGTGTTAATGAGTACAGAATTTTTGTAATTCTCACACTTAAAATATAACACATTAATAAGAATATATTCTGTACAGTCTTAATAAGAATATCTGACTAATGATTTCTCTTGATTAATTAATACCAACATATTCTGAACTTCTATGGATACTTCAAAACCACTTGAATTGTAAATGAAAATAGACAAAGTTTGGTCCCTTGTACTTCAAATTAACTAGCTTTTACTATGGTATGTTTTTTTTGAACAAACTGGATGATTGCTGCCTAGCTCAGCATGTCTGAGAGAGTACAAAGGGCTCTAATAACCTATTATTATGTTATTGCAGTCACAGACAGCAAGAGAACCAATAACAGCCAGTGGCTGCAATAACATAAAATCTAAAGAAATCTTTATGGTCAAAAGTGAAGGCAAGCACCTCAGTTTCAAGAGATGAGTCTATAATGGAATGAGATATTTCTTGGACTCACTTAACTGGATTGACAAATAAATGCTGTCAGATACAAATTTGCTGTGGGAAATATTCAAGGGATTTATTCTCGAAGCCACAAACATTCTTACCACTGGTCAAGTTCTGAAACATAAGATGCCAAAATGGATGACAGGTAAGGTTAAGAGTTTAATTGAGCAAAATAAACAGGCATGGGACATCTACAGGCAATCATATGATTCTGATTTGTATGCACACTATAAGAGAATATAATATAAAACCACTGATGGGGTAAGATGGACAAAAGCTGATTATGAAAAAGCTAGCAAAGAGAGCTGTGAACATTGACAGGGTGTTCTTCTCATGTAAGTACAAAAGAAGAAGAGAGTCAAATAAGTCCCTTGATTGGTTGCAGTGGAAGACCTCTAAAAGCCCTGCAGAAATGGCAAAGGGGTTAAACAGATACTTTTCAACAATATTTACACTTGAAAGCAAGCTTGAATCTTAAGCGTATTTTAAGGAGCTAGATAAATGATATAATGATCTCAGAGAACCATTGTTGGAAAAGCTACTGAGGTTAAAGGAGGGCAAGACTGCATGTGAGTGCCTCAAACCATTGTTAGACAGGGAAGATCCTCTTGGACTGGAGAAGTGCTTATGTCTTCCTAATCCACAAAAGTGCTGCTAAAGAGGAGTCGGGTAATTATAGGCTAATGAGTTTGAATTCTGTGGTAGGGGAAAATTATAAAGTCTACAGTTAAGGATGCAATTCAGGATCACCCCAACAAGAATAGTATCAAATAGATCCCAACATGGGTTAATTAAGTGGAGGTCATGTCTGTCAAAATTGACTATTCATATAAATTACTATGATGTAGTCGTTAAACAGTTGGATGCAGGTAACAATTCAACAGTTGGATTCAGGTAACAGTTAAACAGTCAGTTGGATACAGATAACAATTTTTATGTTATATCTAGATTTCAGTAAAGTTTTGATACCTATCCAAAGTTATCCCGCATGGAAGGTTGTTAGGTAAATTGGAAAAGGTTGGAGTTACTGGTAAGGGCCTATGCTAGATTGCAGACTGACTAAAAGATAAGAGACAGTTGTCATCAATGGTCAGTCTTCTGGATGGACCACTGTAACAAGTAGGTCTCTCAAGGCTTGGTGTTTTGTGCCTTCCTATCTCTCATTTTCATAACTGACGTTGATAGGGTATCCAAGGTAAAGTGTAAATGTTTGCTGATGATTTGAAAATGGAAAAAATGATTAACAATTCAAGCCAGTCATGCTGCTTCAAAAAAAAAAAAAAAAAAAAAAAAAGGTTTTGATCTGTTGCATATATGCTTTGAAAAATGGAAACTAAAGGTTGATGCTTCTAAATGTAAGGTTATGCTTCTGGAGAACAGAAATCCTGGAGAAAAATGTCACAGGGGGTCTGCAGGGCAGAAAGCAGAAGGTTGTGATTAATAATTACTCTTCAGATTGATCTAATGCAAGAAGTGAGGTCTTTCAAGGACTGCTGTTATTTTTGATTAAAAAAAAATTTTTTTTTAATGCCATTGATGAAGCGACATAGGGCTTGTTGTTAAAATTTGTAGGTAATGTCAAGATTGGGAGAACAATTAATGATCAAAGCCAAACTCCACTGGCTTCAAAGATAGTAAAAAAAGTGGCAGTTTTAATGTAGCAAAATGTAAGATCATACATGTGGGGAATAGCAACCCCAAAATAACTTATACACTTGGTGAGGTTTAATTAAAACAATAGAGGGACTTGAATTAAAACAGTAGAGACAGTTTTGAGGTATTTGGGAGTTACAATACAAGGGCACATGAAATTCTTCATGTAGTGCAGACAGGTGGCAAGGAGGACCCATGGTATCCTGTTCATGTTGATGATTTATCATGCATTTTTTATACAGATAGGGAGGTCATAATCCTATTGTACAAGGCAGTTTTAAGGCTGCACTTGGAATACCATGTCCATAGACTGCACCTAAATAAATACAGCTTTTTGAAAGGGTCCATGAGAAAAAACTTAATATGTAGGCAGTAGAGCTTGGTAGCTGGGCACCCTTGAGAGGACTTGTTTGAGGTCTGTGTGACACTGGCAGAGGTTTAGTAGACTATATATATAGACATGTATAGTATTTTATGTAAGACGACTCCCAAACGGTAGTTCAACTCTGCCGTGCTACACTGTGATGGTATAGAAACTCTGCAGAAAGGCCAGAAATATGTGTAACGCTGTGTTTGTGCTGTGAATATGTTTAGTTGTTTCTGGCTACTTCGCTACCAGGAAGCACATGCACCGGGGGGGGTGTCAAAGGGGGTGCCAAACCATTCAAAAAAGAGCACATGATATAAAATAAAAAAATAATAAAAATGATAAAAATAAAGAGGAATAAAAATAAATAAATGAAATAAAATGAAATTAAGAAAAATAAAATAAAAATAATAAAAAATAAGGAATTGATAGCAAACTACCAAAAAAAAAATTGGAAAAAAAAAAGATAAAAATTTAAAAAAAAAAATAATAAATAAAAATAAAAAATCCTGCATCAGTGCAAAGAGGAAGAATAAAAAGTAAAAAAGTAAACGCTTGATAGACAGACAAAAGGAAAAGACGTGAATTAAAAGGGGATACAGGGAAGAGATAAAGATTCTGCACAGGATAACTTGCATCTCCTGCTGGCCTCAGGATTAGCCTGAGGCTAGCAGGAGATAGAAGACAGGAAAACAGTGATTGTACAAGTAAGATTAGGAACTGTCCAAGTCGAAGGTGGTGGCAAAGATGGTATTTGATCTAAAGATGGTGATAGTGCTGGAATAGGAGTAGTTCCCAGAATTGAAGCACTACTGATGAGTTGTCCCTGTCTGATGAAGGTGTTATGTGTAAAATCCTGCAGAAGGTTACATTTTTCTTTGGAGTTCAAGAGAGATGACTCATTGCCTGGAGAAAACAGTTGACATAGCAGACAGAGACTGATGAAGTTCCAAGTAATATGGACAAATGAAAAGAACATGTTGCCAGTCTTCTGGGCTGCCACAGTTATACAGGGGAGAATCAAACAGGTTAAACATAGCAAGTTTAGTGCAAAGGGAACCATGACCAGTTAGAAGAGAGTATGGAGACATGGACTGAATCATTTTAGATCAGACTTTTGTAAAGCAAAGAACACAGATGGAATAAACTTTCTTTTGACCATACCTTTGGAAGAAGACGCCCACCAATCTTGCCAGAGTTGAACTAAGTGGTTCCAGTAATGAGTTTTTTCAGTTTTAGGATTGCAGTGGATATTAATAGTTATGGCTAAAAAGTCAAAGGAAATGGCATCTCTAAGATTATAGCAAAAACCTTGATAAGTGATTTGGAGATACAGAGGTAGGCAACCATTTAAAACCTGTAGTGCAGCTGTTGAGACAGTGCGAAAGGAACGACTCATCATTAAGACCATACGTAATTGGATAGAGGAGGTATCTCTTGAATAGCAATCTTCCGAGTATACCAGAACCAGGTGCCAGCACCGTAGGTACAAATCAGGACAATCATCACATTGTACAAAAGATAAAGGGTACAGTGGTTGGTGTGACAGGTGGACAAACATAAAATACTATACCTGACTATTTTATCACGAAGATGCAAGAAGTGTTTCTGGAAGTTTAACTTACAATCTAAAGTAATGCCAAAAAATTTATGTGAGTCAACCATGGAGAAAGAGTGACCAAAAAGTTTAACAGTCGGAGGTCTGAAAATGTTGAGGTTGCCCCTTGAGATGAAGAAGCTTAGTCTCGTCAGAAGAAAAGTTTTAAGTTTATTAATAATGGACCAAGAGCACAAATCATTCATGATGTTACTGGCAGTACTTTCCAAAGAAGAACAAGAATTACCAAGGACAATAAGAATTAAATCATTGGCATATGAAATTTTATTAGCATTGGCAATTCAATGGTGAAGCCACTCATCTAGAACCAAATCCCAGACAAGTGGACCAAGCACTGAACCTTGTGGGTATCCTCAAGAGACCCAGCAATTAAGTTGCTGAGTACCAGAAATTACTTGAACATTACAGTAGAGAAAGTAGTTGCAGGTTAAGTTGTAGAGTTTGTTATTGACTTTGTTGTTAAGTTATTGAGCAACTGAAGCAAACAAAAAGGCTGTCCCACCAAAGGGAGTCAAAGGCTCCAGAGAAATCTGCAAAATAGTCGTAGCATATTTAAACATGCAGTTGTTTACCCTGGAAAGAAGTTTAACTGAGGCCTGCTTTGGGGAAAACCAAACTGGTCAGAGGACTTTAAGAGTGTTCAGTAAAAAGACAATCTAGATTGGCAGCAATAAGTCACTCAAGGGTTTTATCCAAGTTGGACAATAACATAATAGGATGATAGGCCTTAGCAGAAGTAGGAGTTCCAGGTTTGGAAATTAATTTTAACAATGCTGTCTTCCAAAAGACAGGAAAAGTTGCCTCGTTCATCAAACATTTATTATAAAGACATATGGATACAGCTTGATAAAAATGCCCTTGAGGTTATCAAGTCCAGGACAACTATTATTACTGAATTTAGAGATTGTTGAATCAACTTCTGCCTGGCTGAAGCAAGGAGTTGATTCAGATGTAACATAGGCCCTGTTGAGAGATCTAATTTGTTGACAAATAGGAAAATTGCAGCAGTGGTCATCTGAGGGAAGAAGTGCATCAAGTATGGCATTGATAGTAAATTTCTGGAGGATGAACCTTGTTTCTAGAGAAACGATGAACCAGACCCCATGGGTCAAAATTATTTGCAGTTAAAAAATCTCCAGGTTGATCTT
Source organism: Mastigoproctus giganteus (assembly GCF_048544385.1). Lineage (NCBI taxonomy): Eukaryota > Metazoa > Arthropoda > Arachnida > Uropygi > Thelyphonidae > Mastigoproctus > Mastigoproctus giganteus. The sequence continues at coordinate 183,537,267 of NC_143581.1, forward strand.
TTACTGTCATTTATGGCCTTGCCATATTGCCTATTGAGGTCATGATACATTTTAGTAACATGAATGAAATTTTTATGGTTATAAATGATACCAGAACTAGGGGCAGTAAATTCAACTCATCGGGGAGGAGGAGGTATTTTTTTTAGCCAATAAATACCTTTACTGGAATAAGCCACCTTCATGGGTGGTTGAGGATGACAGCTCATGGAAATTCATAGATCAGCTGGATGGGTACTTACACAAGGAAAGAATCACATAATTATAATATTTTTTAGCTTAAAAAAATGATTTATTTTTATTGTTTATTAGCTGGTGCAGGAAGTCTAGGGCTTCCTTGCATGTATGGCTAATCCTAGTGTCACAAATTCATGAAATCATTGTTAATGAAGAACCAAAGGATATTTATAATTGAATTTTCTGCTAGTAGTTGATATTTTAGACCATACTTAGTATTTTCAGGCAAGAGTATTTATTGGTAAATTGTTTAATAAAAATATATATATACATGCCTAAAAGGTTCAAATTTTCCATTTGTTTCTGGATGCCTGTTTTCTAATACTTATGCTGTCTGGAAAATAGTAATTATCTAATACTGTATTCTGAATCAAAAAAAATATTTAAACAACTGAATGTGAAAAGACATTTTGTTTAATTTTGATCTTTCTCTTGGTTTGCATTACTGAACTTAATAATTAACTCATATAATCTCATTTCATTCTTATTACTGGTTCTTAAATAAAATTTGTAGTGTATTAACAGAAATAAGAATATATTTGAATATTAAGAAAAAAAGGGAGAACATTTACCATATATAATTAGTAGTTCTGGATATTAATTATTGTTGAATGATGACATAAAAAAAAAAGTTTAGTGAAAACACATTTTTCACATGTTGTAACAAATTGGAATCTTTATTGTATCGAAGGCTTTAGAATTAATTAAAAATTCCCATCAGAGTAATTACCTCTTACTCTTAGAATTTTTAATGTAAGTTTTAGAACCTTAGTTCAGTAAAGATTAATATTATTATTTTATATGTAGCAATTAAACAGTTTTTCTTTCATCATAACTAGTGTTTTGAAATATGTATTTTCTAAATAGGATCCAAATTGGTATCGGGCACGTCATGTTGATGGAAGAGAAGGCCTAGTCCCTGCTAATTATATTCATAGGCGGTCAGAAGTTAAGTTGAATGCAATGCCGTGAGTATTATTAAAATAGAATTTTTATTCCATTTGTCATGGCTTATTTAAGTACTTCAAAGGAGAAAGTTAAAAATAACACTTTTTTTTAATTTATTTTTTTATTATTATCTGGGATTCCTATATTCTGCCAAATATAATTGCAGCCCCATCACTTTATGGCAAAGGTTATGTGATATGTTTTTTGATTAACAAAATATGAAATTATCACATATGTGATAGTTTCATATTTAAGAAACTATGTGATAACTTTATAGCTTTTTAAATACAGTAGACTCTTGATTTTCCAGGGTAGATGGTAAAAAACAAATCCTGAATAATTGATTTCCCAGTTAATACAAAAGTCCTCGACATAGTAAGAGATATGGTTCCAGGACTTCTTACTTCATCAAGTTTTATGTAACTCGGGAATGACTAGTAACATATCGCTACTATATTATTATTGACAAATCTAAATTCAGCGCAATAGTTGTTAATGTTTGACCATTTTCATGCATTCTTATTAGTTTAATCTTCTGATCCAAATCAATCAGAAATTTTGTTGGTAGATATACTATTACTGCTGTCACTTATTCTCTTAGTTGGCACCATGATAGTGGTTAAAATGAAATTTTCTGTAAAGAACTTCACAGGGTTAAGGCAAAACTCACTATTATCACCTTGTGTGAGCTCACATTTTACTAAAGCACATTTCTGGAGGTCAACCAAAAACAAAATCAATTTGCACTTTCCATTTTATTGGGCGTTTCTGTTAGCGCAATCAATTATAAACGGGTAGTAAACTCGATCTTATTGCATTTGCGATAATACTGATAGCTGGAATTCTTTGGTTTTTACGTTATTATGGTGAAGTGTGCGTGTCCCCTTCACTGAAATGTTCAGTCATATAAAAAAAAAAAACCATAAATAATTGTAAGAATTTTCTCTTTTTTTCCCCTTTTTTTGCTTGTTAGTTCGATCTCACTTGTGCAATTTGTGCGTGCCGTGATTGTTGTTATTGATTGCTTATTATTATTTTTTTTTTGTTGTTTTAAATTTTACAATCCTAAAAATAAAAAAAATTGAGTGAAAACAAATTTACGTAAATCCGTAATTGCGTAAGTCGTGGACTTACTGTATCGAAAAATGTTCAGCAACCTACATAAAATGTACAAATATGGCGATAGATAAAAAAAAAAAAAAAACTTACCACTTACTGCTCGTGTGTCCAATATGATGCTTCCCTTTATTTTTTGCGATGTCGATTTTAAATCTGATGCTTCCCTTTATTTTTTACAATGTCACGTATGGTTTGGTCACCAACATTATAATTGTGGTGACCAACTCTAATGGTTCATTAGAGATTTAAAGGATGCACCGTTTTCAAATTTTCGAATAATTTCAAGTCTTTGTTTAACAGAAAGCGCAACTCTTTTGCGTTTTCCCATCATTTTTGCTATTTCTTAACAAAAAATATATATATTTACTATTAAAAAAATTGGCACAGGCATAAATAACGAAACAAAATTTGTCTTTTTGCCGGACACAACAATCGACGTGATGGACTAAATCAAGCTAAACATTTAGTCTCTTTTTTTTTTTTTTTTTTTTGAGCGACGGGTGGGTTGCAAGATAATAGGCACATTGATCTCCCAATTACGACTTATAACGCCACTTCTTGTCGCTTATTTACGACTCGCAAAATATCTGTTTATACATATTCTAATTATTACTTCAATTTTATTGATTTCTGGTTGATTTTTTTTTTTTTTTTTTTTTTTTTTTTAATTATTTTAAATTTGGAGTCTTGAAGTGTCCCAGTTAATCCGATCCCGGTAAATCAAGAGTCTGCTGTATTCTTAACTGAAAGTTTTAATTTTACTGACTGAAAATTGTGTTTATTAGAGAGTTAGTTTTCATTTGTGAAAAGGAGCTCCTCACAGCCATAAGCTAGCCACACATTTTGGATATTCCATAAGTTTACCTGAACAGGTAATCATTTGAAGATAAAATTGTGTGTGGGCAGGCAAAGTTGAGTGAGTTTGGATATAGCGAAAAAAAAAGTCTATCACTGTGCCATAGCTATAGTTCAGGCAAAGTCGTAGCAGTTATACCTGCAGTCAGCCCACAAATTACATATACTATACATAGCTACTCTTGTATCTAATAGGCATGCCAAATATATTAAAATAAGCAAAATGTAACAAAAATAATCAGACATCATGACTATAAAGTAAACAAAAATACACAAGTAAAGTTATATATACCAAGTGTGGCAGTAATGTTCCCAGACTGGTGCAATAAAAAGAACACAAAGTGAAGAAGCTCAAAAATGATTTTATTTTTATTCAAAGTAATCACTGTATGTTTGAATGCACTTATTACACTATTCTAAAAGAGTTAGAAAAGGAGTCCAAAGAGATGATATTCAGTTAAGAAGTTGTGTTTTTATTTGTCCTTAACATCCTGAAATCTCTTTCCTTTGAGGGCAGTTTTCACGTTGTGAAAGAGGAAGAAATCTGCTGGGCTAGATCAGGAGAGTACGGTGGATGGTCTGATCTGTACAATGTCATGCTTTGTTAGAAATATCTCTGCAAGTATTTGATTTTAATTATTCTCCATAATAATTTGATGAATCATCTCCTTATTCTTATCCAATTCATCAGCCATCATTCTGAGGGTCAAACAACATCTCTTGCCACAAGTTCCTGAACTTTTGCAACTCTGTCCTCATTTTGAGAAGTTGAAGGATGCCTACTTCTTTGTCATTACGAACATCCTTATATCATTCAAACACACTGGTATGTTTCTGTTGCAGCTTTTACCAATTTAAAACAACATTTGATATTCATTCATTGCTCATGACAAAATCATGACACAGAACATTAATGATACTAATGAAACCAGTTGTTACTTGAAGCCTGTCAGCCTATTGGACCATCTCTATCCCACTCTCTGTTGGAGGAAGTTTAAACTGCAATGTCCACTTCTGTTTATTTTCAAACCCATTGAACATGACTGCAACAACACCAGTCCAGAAACCTTATTGCTACACATCATATGCGGGCACACGAATTACATTTTATAAAAATGTGACACATATTTGTCTAAATCGAACTTGCATAATGCTTCACTGTTGTAATTTTGAAATTGATTTCAAAATTTTGCTGTTGGCACTTTGTCTTCATTTTTTTTTTTGAAATATTTTTAATTTTAATATAGAGAATCTGAACTTTTTAGGACCTCAATAAACTAAAATATATGGAGATACTTATTTTAAAAGCCATTACTAAGTTTTGCATAAAAACTGTTGCAAGCTTTTTTGAGACGGTACGCGTGTATGCCATACCCCAGCACCTTTACTAAAGGTGATGTGTGACATTTGGATGCAGTACACTTCGAAATTTATAATATTGCAGAATTTTTTTTTCACATGTTTGCCAACTATTCAAATAAGCTTAGTTATTTAACTAAATTTGCATTTTCACTGTCTGTTGTTAAGATAGTTTCTATATAAAACTTTATAACTATTTTTAGAATTCTAAATTACTCAGTCGGATCTCTGTTTAACAAACTCCTTTTATAGCAAATTTTTTTGAATTCTCCTTGGAAATTACATTTAAAATAGTTTCTGTTGAGTGAAGAAAATTTTCATATAACAAATGGATTAGGAGAGATTAACTGGGCATGCACTGTTCGCACTTCTGGCCTTCAGGCAACTTAGGAAATTAGTGCTGCTGCTAAGCAAGAATTGAGAGAGCTAAAGAGATTACCATTCTACAACTCAATGGTACCTGGTAAAACCTATCCGACCACTTGTCCCACATACAGACAAGTTGTGCTAATCAACAGTGAGCAAATCAAGGGTTATTACCAATGGGCTCAGGTCCACCTTCTATTGGAGTGACATCCAACCTTTTTCCATACAGGAGCCATATTCAAAATTAGATTTCTTTTGGGGGTCGCACTTAGTGATTTGAGAAAAATTAGTGCGTTACATTTTCCATATCTTGTTACATGTAAAAGGAAGTTTCAGTTTTCATGTCACCCTTTTTTTATTTTCAGGCTATATATAAAAAATGCAAATTCCTAAAACTTTTATGTGTAACAAATCTAGGTCACTAATTTATTTTTTATATTTTATTAAAATTATAAAAACTGACTTTCTTTTGTTTTTCAAAAAAAATACCTCACTTTTGCCTTTAAATACTCACTTTAGAAAATTTACAACTTGAAAGGATCACTGCTTAAGATGAATATAAGGTGAATAAATAAAAACAATAATAGACCTAAAATTGAAAATATTCAAAAATTTTATTAAGTACAGTACACGATTACATTTACTAAACAAAACATTTATAATATTGCAGAATTTTTTTTTTTTCACATGTTTGCCAACTATTCAAATAAGCTTAGTTATTTAACTAAATTTTAATTAATGAGAATTTTTTTGATAATCAGTGAAATTTAAAATGCTGTTTTAATTCACTTTCCGTGCGGGCTGTAGGTTGGACCATGCTATGAATCAATTGTAAGTGCCCCGTTCGAGAATTAGGAGGGAGTGATTTTCTTTTACCCCGACAAATAACCATCTGTTGTTTCGCGGAAGTGCGTTATCCACATTTTATTGCAAATTTTCCCTATCTCTGTTTGGTCACAGTGCCTGAATATCCAAATGACACTGACATTTTGGACAGTTTCAAAAAAGAAACGAAAAGAAAAAAAATTCAAATTTAAGAACTAGTGACAATATCGATGATGAGAGAAGGAAAATAAGGACGGCGAAGGTATTAAACCTTCTAAACGCAAAATGTTGGCATTTGGTGAGAAGGAAGTTAGAAAATTGTCAATTAAATGACAATTTTCTAACTTCAGTTAAATGAAAAAGATACAATCCATGCATTTCGGAGTATCTAATTGATAGACTGTTTTGGAAGAATTGAAGAGCATTTGATAATGCTCTGAGTATGATACCAAGTGAATGTGAATGAAGATTTTCACAAATTAATCTGATCGTCAGCCCAACCAGAGCTTTGTTGATGACAAAAACAATTTCTTCACTACTATTCCTTAAAACTGTAGGCCCACCAGTGACATATTTCGATCCAGCATATATGTCGATTCATGGCTGCTTCGGAAGCGCCATTCATCAACAGATGCAAACAGTAAGAAAAAAAATCGACATAGTGTGTTGGATGAGAACTCAATAAAAATTTAGAATATTCTATAAAAACTCTATTATGAAATTATTTTTACTAATTTTTACTTATTATTTTTTATATACTTGAATAATAAATTTATGCTTAATAAATTGTGTGTTAATATACTTAATTTGTTGTTCTTATTCCAAAAACATTACTACTAAAGTAACAATATCAGGAAATAATTTTTTAGAGTACTGTACTATTCATGCCCTTTTAATTTTCAATTTTTCCTGATAGCAAAGAATGAGTATCGGCACCTTTTTATTTTTTTACAAAAAAAAGCACTGAGTAGTAGTAATAGAGGTATGTGATGCAAGAAAGCAAGCGTATGAGCTTATGTAGCATCAGCCAAAAAACCAATTTCACACAACCATTCCATTCCTTCTTTAAAAATTTATTTGAACTATCAGCTTTCACAATGGCAGTTGGAAGTTTGTTCCAGCATTTAACCACCCCCTAGCTTATTACATCTATATACAATTACACATATATAATTTTATATGTATGTAAACAACTAACAAAAACTGTAACCTGAAAATGTACTATCAACAAATACTTTGAGAATCACAACTGTTTCAATTTTGTAATACACGAAAAGGCTGTAATGTTTATTTTTTTTGATTATAAAATAAATCTTGCCAAAATCAGTCAGACTGAAGAAATAAAGGACTTATTATGATATACATATAAATTAAATAATATATATACACAGTTAAAACTCGATAGATTAAAAACAACATAGAGAATAAATTAAAAGCAGTAAAAACACAGTGGTGTGCTCCCTTATTGATTATAAAGCATTTTTATGTTCTTATTGCTTTTAATTTTTTTTTTTTTTTGTGTTATGAAAACTCCAGACACAAGAGGTATTAGAACCCACAGTACTTTGTACCGCGTATGGGTTGGAGGTTTAGAAGACGAAAGAAGATATTTTTTGACATTAGAATTGAACTTCTGGTTGTTCCAGAAAACGGCAGTTGAATGAATAAATGAGGAAGATGAAAAGTTGGTTCTGTGAGTTTTAAGTTGGACAGTAAATGGATATTGGCTGGTGGCAGCACATGTTCAGACTGTTTTGAAAGAGAGAACGGGAATTATAGAAGCCATAGAACGGGAATCATAGAAGGGAATTATTCTTAAGAACAGTGCCTATGGAATATATGTAGAAAAGGCATGCAGCAGAAACAGTACGTCTGTGAGACAGAGAGTGGAGAGACTGTTAAGAGATGAGTCATTAATTAACCTAACTGCCCTCTTTTGAATGGCATCTAGAAGCCTGAGAAAGGTTTTGGTGGAAACTGCCCCAGATGTGGGAACAATATTCCATGTAAGGCAGATCAGCAATTTGTACAGAGTGAACAGCTATTTGGAAGAAAAGTAATGCTGAGAGTGAAGGAGACAACCAAGTTTTTTAGGTGCAGAGGAAGCAATATTTGTAATATGCTTGTGCCAAGAGAGATTAGAAGTCAGGGTAATCCCCAAAAGAGATATATCATCTTGCCTAAAAATCGAAGTGTCATCAAAGATGAGCATAGCAGCAGAAGAATCTCTTTTTGCGAGATATAAGACAAGACTGAGTTTTAGAAGGATTGAAATCAACTAAGTTGTCTTTGCCCCATTGGAGAATTATATGGAGATCGGCATTTAAGGAATTGGTAGCTGATATTTGAGAAGTTGAAGCTGTTTGAGCTCAGTGAGGTTTCTCAAACTGGAAAGTGGAATGTAATGTGCTATCATCAGAAAAACCATGGATAGGATTTCTGGTCAATGGAAGAGGGTCATTAATGTACAACAGGAAAACAGTGGGGGAAAGAACTGAACCTAGGGGACACCAGCATTAGTGGAGAAGTTAAAAGACAGATAGCCATCTACCACCACCCACAGTGAACAGTCAGAGAGAAAGCTGGATAAAAAGTTACAGAAAACAGTTGGCAAACCATAAGATGGAAGCTTGTTTACAAGATTTTTTTGCCAGACACAATCGAAAGCCTTTGAGATGTCAAGAGCAACTGCTTGTGTTTCACCAAACTTTTCCATTGAATTTGTCCATAAATGGGTAATATAAGCCAGAATATCACCAGTGGACCAACAGTGATGGAATCCGTACTGGTGATCGTTGATCAGATGGAAGGTTTGAAGATAGTTTAAGAGTTGGTGGTTAATTGATTTCTCCATTGCTGACTCTCATCAACTGGTGCAATACCACCACTTTGCTTATTGGAGGCTTGAAGTGGCGAAACCCATGTTAAGTCTCTAGAGCAAAGTTTCCGCCCCCCCCCCATACTTCTCTTTCAACCCATGCACGGTATTTGGGGTTTTCATAAAAAAAAAAAAAGAGTAGAAGTAATTGGATGGGAGGGATTTGTCACACTTTTTAGGAACTGGCTGGATATGAGCAAATTTCCAAGCAGAAGGAAAAACATCTTTGGAATAAGAAAGTGAAAAAAGCGGCAAAGAACAGGAGTAAGTGCAGATTTTGAGAACAAGTGGAAAAATACCATCAGGACCTGGAGCTTTCTTAGCATTAAGATTCATCAAAAAAATCCTTCTGACATCCTTTTCAACGGAAGACCACAGGAGGCATTGAATGGAGCATGCTAGGAATGGTGGGAGGTGTTTTACCAAGGTCATTAATACTTGAGTTGGAAGACAAATGGGATGCTGGCAGGTCAGCTTTATCCTTGGCTGAAGTGACAATATAACCATCTAGTTTTGGCAGAGGTAGGCAAAAGTTGCAGCCAAAAGCTTTGGCAAAAGACCAGAATGCTTGGCTACCATTAGGGCAAGAAGCAAGTTTTCTACTCTTAGCCTGTTCAAAATCTAGTTTGGTCTGATTAATAACTGATTCACAATTGTTGCGAGCTTTGGTGTAGGCAGAAAATGAAACTGAAGAATTGGAAACAAGCCAGTTACGATATGCAACATTCTTCTCTTGAACAGACTTAGCACATTTATTGGAAAACCAAGGTTTAGATAAAGGACGAGATTTTAAGGTGGAGTGTGAAATAAAGGATTCCATTTCTACAAGAGTAACTTCACTGACACAATCTGAGCAAACGTTGACATCAGAAGTTTTGAAACAGTAAGCTGACCAAGGAAAAGAAATCTTGCAGATCATTCCATTTTGCATTCTTGTAATGCCAAACAATGTGAGGTTGGGAATAGCCATGAGATAAAGGCTCCATTGGTGAAGAGACAATCACCAAGTTATGATCTGAGGTACCTAAAGGACCACACACTTTGACTCTGTACTTAGAAGGGTTGTTTGTGAGGAAAAGAACAAATGTGAGGGCTGTATGGTTAGGATTGTCTGGTATTCTGGTAGGTAAATGAACAATCTGTGCGAGGTCATTAGTAATTGCAAAAGCCTCAGCATCTCGACCAGCTGGGTATGTGACTAGAAAACAGAAGTCAGCTGGAGTTGTGAACATTAAAGTCACCAAGGGAAATTACCTCACTGTTAGGAAAGTTGGACTGGAGAAAGTAAAGTTGCAAAGAGAGGAAGTCAAAAAGTTCCGAGTGATTAGTGGAGTTGGGAGAACAGTAGAGACAACAGATGAATTTGACAGAATGAGATAGAGAGATTTTAAGCAAGAGAAGATAGAAAAGAGGAGATTCCAAATTACAAAGTCTGACAGGGAATACCGGAATGAACATATGCACAAGTACCACATTTGAGGCGAAAAGAATCATACAATGAATAATTTGGGCAACCGAGATGAGCAGTGGTTGAATCAACCGATAACTGAGATTCTGTCAGAAAAAGTACATGGTGTTTGGCAGACTGTAATTGGAAATGGTCACTGAGATTAGAACTGATAACATGTATATTTGTGTAATGAATGAGGAAATATTTGGGAGGTTTAGATCTGTTCGCAGATAAGTTTGCTCTATTAGTTTGACAATTCATGGTGTATTCAGTAGTACGAAAAGGTGGGATGACATGCTGTATGAAGTTATGAAATTTTTGGATATGGCGTACACATGATAAGAATATGCCCAGATACTTGGAATAACGTGACCTTGACAATGCCCCCCCCCCCGCATACACACTACTCGGACTCCCTCCAGTCACTATCTGGCAGAGTAGAGGTAGCAAGATTATACACTATCTGATCTGGAAGCCTCCTAGAAAGTTACCAATAGGTTCAGTCCGGTGTACTAACTAGCGGCCGGCCTGAGAACACCGTTTTAGAGCTGTACCCTCGAAATGTAAGGAATATTGGATCTCGCCATGATGTTCATCATAACCTCGAAAGTCATCAGTCATACTGCATGATGAAAGAGATAGGGAGGGTTGACCAGAACTTAGCTCTAGAGACTAAACATGGGTTCCACCACTTCAAGCCTCCAATAAGCAAAGTGGTGGTATTGCACCGGTTGATGAGAGTCATCTACCACCTAGTACTGCCTGGTAACATAGAGGGGCAGGAATCCTCCATGTGGTGTGGGTGCCACACCTCGACCCCTGCTTATCTTGGTGGTCACCCACCATGTACTTGTGCATGGAGGTTTTCCCCAGGATTACTAACAGTCCCACCATCATGAAGGTGCAAGGAGAGGATATGGCTGTCACAGACTGTCTGGACTTCGCCGAAATTGGGTCCACTTGACTTGAGTGTCACCCGAATATCAGTTCCATCAGTGTTTTAGACTCCCAGGTAGCAAGTGCAGCTTGTCTGGCATATCTTAGAGAATGTCTGTGAAAACTTCATTGAGATGTTGGGATGTTTCAGTACACCCTTGACATTAAGAGAAATAACAAACCAACTACTAACTAGCGGCAGGCCTGGGAACACCGTTTTAGAGCTGTACCCTCGAAATGTAAGGAAGTTTGAATCTCGCCATTTTGTTCATCATAGCCTCAAAAGATATCAATCATACTATATGATGGAAGAGACAGGGGAGGGTTGATCGGAACTTCGCTCTGGATACCAAACATGGGTTCCACCACTTTAAGCCTCCAGTAAGCAAAGTGGTGGTATTGCACCAGTTGATGAGCGTCATCTACCACCTAGTATTACCTGGTAACATAGAGGGGCAGCATTCCTCTGCATGGTGTGGGTGGTCACCTACAGCGGAATCTGCATGGGGGGGGGTTACACCCAGGATTACTAACAGTCCCATGGCGCCTCCGTAGCCAGGTGGGAAGGAGCAGCAGTGCGTAGCACACGCTTCTTGATTAGACTGGGGTTCGAGCCCGTCACCACCAAATACGGAGGATGCGGAAAGGTCAGGGAATGACCACCGCATATCCCGCAGCAATATGGCCTTAGTTGCTAATGCTCCTAAAAACCACATAACATAACACTAACAGTCCCACCATCATGAAGGTGCAAGCAGAGAATTTGGCTGTCACAGACTGTCCAGACTTTACCAAAATTGGGTCTACTTGACTTGAGTGTCACCCGAATATCAGTTCCATCAGCGTTTTAGACTCCCAGGTAGCAGGCACAGCATGTCTGGAATATCTGAGAGACTGTCTGTGACAGTCTCAAGTCTTAACTTTTTACTGTTCATTTTATTTGTACAAATTCTGTATTTCTTCAGTTTTGTTGGTTGTTGCAAGATTTATTTTATAATCTGCTTATTTCCGATATACACAAGGTTTTTTTTTTTTTCCAATGTTAAATTCGCTGTTATTAAGCACTGATTAAAGTTTGCTTAATATCCTTGTAGGAGACAACTGCCTGTCATTTTAACAATCAACCTCTGGTCTAATTTGAATAATTTTTTTATCTTTCTTTCTTGTAACTAATACAAGCCAATACCACAATATTTATCTTCACTAGGGCAACATCTTATACTATAATCACAGTGAACAGCCTCATAGTGTCTCCTGGTAGAATACAGGTAAACTAAACTAGTGGAATATTCTCATATTGCATATTCTCAAAATGCATATACCTGACTTCACACAAATTTAATTCTTTATTGATGAATTTCTGCTAAAATTGTAACTTTGCTTACATAACAAGCAAGAATGTTATATACTGCTAATTTTATTCAGTATACATGCAGAAAAGCTTTGGATTAAGCAGGGACAACATAAGTCCTTTAATAGCACCATGCACGGGTAAATCAAGAGTCTAAATCAAAATAGTTAATAATGAGAGTAAAGAACTCCTCACTAAATTCCCCTATACAATTAGGAAGATCACAAAACATTGCTTCAAGACACAGAAAGCAAACCAGTAATTCCTTAACCCTATAACCAGGTCCTGAATGTGATTCTGACATACAATTTTCACCATAAAACCGTAACCTTAGTACAGTAACTTAATGTTTATATAAATACATCTGAATAATCAACCTCTGTATTAATATGTGAAGTTGATGTTGTAATAAGGATAGTTCAGATACTTTGGTAATTATTTATTATTCATTTATCTATCTACTAAACTAACAGTTGATCTATTATTATTAATCAATTAGTTAAAAATGTTTTCAGTAAGTGCAAAAGTAAAACCAGTATAATTTAATTACCAGCTTTTTCCTGTTTGCTGTGTTTAGTCACTGAAGAAGTAGTACAACAAGTGCCACAAAATGTTTAAGGATTATATGTTTTAATTAAATTTAAATTCCTTTAAGAAATTAAAGACAAGCTTTATTCTACACAGATTGAAAGGCTTAAATTTTTCGCTTTTCTTCAGATACAAACTCCATAGCTAAGTGGACTTGTTATTTGCCACCCATTTGGAAAGGTTTCGATTTTGATGACAAGATAAGTTGAGTTAGCTGGTAGAGGTATCAACCCCCTTCCACACATGCACTGGCTTTAGAACTTGAATTTACAAACATACAATGATCGCTCATACTCATATCTCGAGCCATCTTTGTACTAATAAGGTTAAAAAAAAACATACACTTAACAATGTGGAAATCAGTAATCTAAGATTACTTAGAAATTATGAGGTAATGTTGAGAAGAAGCCAGAAATTAGTACTTAATTTGAGAGGAATTTTACCCAAAGGAAGTTTTTTCCAAAGCTTTTCAACAGTTATAACCAGGAGAGCCTGGGTAAGCCTTGTTGTGTAAAATTTTTTTCAAAGTTGCCTGTATTTCTTAAAAGAAGCAACTTTTCTGAAGACAGGATACACTTGGATGGAGGCACAAGAATATTTACTGTTACGGAGTTAAGTTTTTCAGAAAACTGTTGTCTTTGTGGGGGGGGGGACTATATTAATAGCAGTTAAGAGTAGAGATAGATTAAATTCTTGCATTACTTTGAAATGTCCTGTTGGGACCAGTAATGAATTTGTGCTCACTAGGGAAAGTACAAGGCCCACTGGATCTTATAACACTAATACAGTGAGAACTGGCTGTAAGGTTATGAGACTGTGGAAAAGTAACAGGAAATTATTCAAGTTATACAGAATAACGCTAACATAAAACTGGAAAATCACTGCCATAATCAACTGCATAAGAGTCAAAACAAACTTAAAAAAGATATACCCTTACATTTTAGACTACTGATGCTAGGAATATAATTAATAAATTTGATGAATCTGAGCCCTGGTTAAGTCAACAAATGCATAATAAGCATATCAGAAATGTGTTATTCTAATACATTGATTACATTTGAATATGGTAAATACAATATGTACAGAAAGGATAGATCAGGGGTCTGCAACCTTTTTTGAGTGAAGAGCCATATTTTATTTTATTTTAAAAATAAGAGAATCCGAAGAGCCACACCTCAGCTCAAGCTGGGAGGGGAGGTTAAGAAATGGAATAGTGGGAAGGTGTTTTATTAAAAAAAAATATATATTTTTTGAAATAGTATTTATTAATACTGAAAAAAAAGTAACAAAACATCCAATTAGGTACGAATAAATCTGACTTTTGCTGCTGAACTGCTTAAGCAAGTCTCTCAACATCAGATGAGGAAGCCTCAGCATGTTTAAAGATTTTCATCTTTAAACATGCTGAGAGACTCGCATTGTTCAGATGGTTTCTTTATTTATTTTTAATATATTCATGTTTGAAAATATTTGCCTGCAGAAATTCGTCGAACCAAAAACAGAGAGAAGTCCAAACGCAAATATTTTAAAATTTATGTACGGGTCCGGTAAGCTACTCCACGCATTGAACACAATTTGGTCTTGCTTTTTCAATTCATCTGTCACCGCCCATTTGTGTAGAATTGTCAGAGCAACCTTTTGCCTCTCCAAATCCTCAATTTCAGTCTTAAGGCATTTTAGTCTTGCACTCCACATGTCCTTGAATTTGAAGTCCTTTAACTCCATTTCAAATTATGCTTCATGTGGGCTAAAAGTTAGAGCTGCAGTTACATGTTCAAAGAGCTGCAGGTTGCCGACCCCTGGGATATATATTACAGAAGAGGAGGGGAAGTTATTCTTTTAAGTCGCATGTGCTAAATATGATTTGTAATTTTCGGGACTAGTGTTAACCCTTGTTTCTATAATAATTATGCTTTATACTACGAGTCACAAAAAATAAGAATGAATCGAGGGAGTAATTCGCATGTGAGTGGGGTCATATACTCTAAGTTTGTATATTTTGAGATCCTACTGTACATGAACTAAGGTGTTCCTAAAAATAAAAAGATTCTACCTTACATATCAAAAAAAAACCTTAATTTCCTGATATTCTTGAGGAGTGCTTGATTTTATCTTTAGGTTTGAGAAGAATGCAAGATTGGTAGGTTGGTACCTTGGCCTTAACAACAAAACATCTCTCTCTCCTGCTAACTTTTCATCTGTCTCTGTAAGCCCTAAAATATTTAGGAATGCAATTAACAGCCTCCCTTTGAGTAACACTTCAGGTCTAGGCATGATTAACACTTTGAGTAACACTTCAAGTCTAGGCATGATTCCTATTTTAATCATTAAATTTTCTAGCCTTTTTATCTACTTACTGCTTTCTAAAATCGTATAAAGATATCTCTGTCAAAATTACTTTCCTGGTAGCTGGAAAGAACAATCCATCTTTCCTGTTTAAAAAAAATAATAATAATAAATAAATGAACAAATAAATAAATGCAGAATGCAGCTCAACTTAAAGATTGGAGATCAATCTCTTATCTTCTCTTCCCTTCTGAAACTGTTACCAAAAATTCTGTTACCTAGAACACCACAAATCTTATCTGAACAACTCTTCTAGCTACCCAAGCTATTAACCCTAATTCTTAGCTGGACTTAATTTATTGTGATATCTCCTTGACTTTTGATGTTGTTAGCTGTAACTCTAAAACTCTTATTTTATTTCTTTAGGAATACTACTCAATCACTGTGATTTATTTCATTTATTATTTTTCTTTTCATTTATTAACTTTCCTTCAAAATTCCATTTTCAGCAGAGAATTTTCTACTCTGGGAAGATTTTTGTCAGAACCATTCCTGTTAGTATCCTTCAGGGTGGTACTTTATTCACTCTTCTGTTTTCTTCTTTGATTCCTCTACTTTTAGAGCACAACCTTCCCATGAAATAACTATATTAATGATCGTTTACAAATAATCTGTAATTTCATGCTCTCCTTAGGCCTTGTCCTAAATCCAAAAATCTACTCATCTTTGTTGCAGTCCACAAGGATCTTGTAATTTACTTTGATTCTTCATTTAATATACATCTTCAAAAATTTCAAGGCTCTCTGAAATGTGCGTGGAATTTAAGGGATAATTTAATTTACATCTCGGACTCTTCCACAATAGTAAAATATACTAAAAGTCATTTAGTATTATTATTATAATGGACAAATGATGCAGAGAGGCAAGCTTTTTTTTACATCTGCCTAAAATCTCCATCATTCATACCCTTCCCTTTGCTAACACTTTTATTCAATTCCTCTTTGAACTTTATCAGCCTATCCATGCTGACTGGTATTGCAGACAATTCATTCCAGGTTTATGATACACTACAAAAAAGTAAAGTTCATGAGATCTAGCCTTCTGTTACTCTCCAAAATTTTGTATTGTGCTCCCTAGTTCTTCTGTTTTTCCAGTGAAAATATACCTATCTTGTTCATTTTACTGATTCCCTTCAAGACCTTATACATCTTGGTCAGGTCACCCCCTAAGATGTCTAGTTACCAAGTTTTGTAGGCCTCAGTTTCTAAGCTGTTCTTCATATGAATATTGATCAGTACTCTTTACCAGTCTAGTTGCCTTTCTCTGAATCTTTTCTAGAAGTTCTACCTCTTTCTTCAAGTGTCACCTCCAGATCTGAACATAATATTCTAAATGCAGTCTCACCATTGTCTTTTGCAGAGGGACAATGACATCCTTTTCCTTACTTGCAAAGGTCATGTGTATATCATAGACAAGAACCATGTTCCTTCCTAGCCACCAGTTTACACTGCATGGAAAATATCATCTCTGATCAAATTGTAACCTCTAAGTCTCTTTTGTCCAAGACCACTTTTAACTCCACTTCCCCCTAGCTTATAAGTAACTCCTGGATTTCTGTTTCCTCTAGGTGCAAAACCTTTAATTTAGAAGCAATAAACTTCAGTTACCATTTTTCAGACCATTTGTGCAACTGATCTAAGTTATTTTGAAGCAGAACTGCCTGCATCTGATCATTAATCACCTTTCCTTACTTTAAATCAGCTGACACAGGTAATTATAGACCTGTTAGTTTAACTTCGGTTCCAGGAAAATTAATGGAGGCACTGGTTAAAGAAGCACTGCAGGATCATCTGGACAAGAATTCAGTTATAGCTCAGACACAGCATGGGTTTGTTAAGGGCAGGTCTTGTCTGACCAATTTGATTGGATACTATGATGTAGTCACAAAAGAACTGGATGCAGGGAATAACTTTGATATTATATATTTGGATCTTAGAAAGGCTTTTGATACTGTTGCGCATGGAAGACTGCTGCACAAATTGGAGAAGTGTGGCATTCGAGGCAAATTGCTGCTATGGATAAAGGGATGGTTGAGTGGCAGAAGACAGAGAGTGGTAATCAATGGACACTGCTCAACGTGGACTAATGTTATTAGTGGAGTTCCTCAGGGTTCAGTGTTGGGTCCATTGTTGTTTTCTGTATTTATAAATGATATTGATGATGGTGTATCAGGCTTAATGTCCAAGTTTGCAGACGATACAAAGGTTGGCAGGGTTGTTAAGGACACTACTGATACTATGCTGCTGCAACAGGATCTGGAAAGGTTGAGCAGATGGGCTGAAAGGTGGCAAATGAAGTTTAACATTGACAAATGTAAAGTACTACATATGGGAAACAGTAACCCCAGATCAACGTATCAACTCTGTGGTACTACGCTGACAGTGGTAGAGAATGAAAAGGACCTGGGGGTAATTGTGCAGGCAGATATGAAGTTCTCTGAGCAGTGCAGACGAGCTGCAAGAGTAGCTCATGGTGTCTTGTCAATGATATACAGGAATTTTTCTAGCAGGGACAGGGATGTGATTATTCCCTTGTATAAGGCATTGGTCAGGCCACACCTTGAGTACTGTATACAGGTCTGGAGGCCTCATTTCAAGAAGGATGTAGAGCTGCTGGAACGAGTACAGAGAAGGGCAACAAGATTAGTGAATGGAACAAAGGGTTGCTCTTACGAAGAAAGGCTTAAGTTTTGCAAATTACAGAGCCTGGAGACTAGGCATCGCCGAGGTGATCTGATAGAGGTGTACAAGGCTTTGAATGGCTTGAGCATGCTCAATGCCGATGGGATTCTTCCTCTTGCTCAGAATAATCACCTGAGAGGGCATAAATTCAAATTGAGGAAGGACGGATGTCGGATAGATGTGCGGAAATTCGCCTTTAGCCAGCGGGCAGTTGGTTTGTGGAATAGACTTCCATCGCTTGTTGTTGAAGTTGATAGCCTAAACAAATTTAAGGCTCAGCTGGACAGGTATTTCGAACGAATTGAGGGGTGAAATGGGAGTAGTGGTTGGTTTTTTTTTTTTTTTGGCTGATGCTGAATAAGCTTGCTTTCTTGCATCATATGCCTCTACTAATGCTAATGCTAACTTTGACAACTTCCCTTGCACTCCCTCAGGAATCACTGTTGGGACAGAAGTTGCCCCAACACTGATCCCTGAGGGACTCCATTTGCTACACTGGTTCATCCTGAGGTATGTATATTTATGACTACTCTTTTGTCTCATCTTTTAGCAAACCCTTGATCCAGCAAAGGATCTTGCCATTAATCCCAGTCTGTTCCAGTTTATATAATAACTTTTCATGGAGAACTGTATCAAAAAGCCATACTGAAATCAATGTAAATAATATAAAAGTTGTGCCTTTCATCCAACTATTTTATGACTTTGGCATAACAATTAACTAGATTAGTCAGGCAAGATTTCCCCTTCACAAACCCATGCTGTGATCCATTAAGGATACCATTCCTATTGAGATAGTCCTGAATTGTATCCTTAATCAGAGACTCCATGATCTTGCCCATCATGTCTTTTGTACCTCCTTTGTATTGTAGATTGAGGAGATGTTTGCATTTTTCTAATCCTGGATTCTCCTATGAAGTCTAATGATTTTCTCATTAACATTCTCAATGGGATGTGTACTGTCCACTTCTGGAGCTTTACCTCCACTCAGCTTCAAGTGTTTTCTCCATATATTATACAGAGACTACAGTTGCACCCCCGTATCTGCTGATTCAGTTACTAGTGGTTAACCACAAAAAAAAACAAAAAAAAACTAAAAATCTTAACATATATTACTTGCGTGTCCAATACGATGCTTCCCTTTATTTTTTACAATGTTGTGTATGGTTTGGTCACTAACATTATAATGGTTCTTTAGACATTTAATGGATACACCGTTTTCAAACTTTTGAATAATTTCAAGTTTTTGTATAAATGAAAGCACAACTCTTGCATTTGCCCATCATTTTCATGATTTCTAAACAAAAAAAAAAAAAAAGTTACAATAAAAAAAAATGACATAAATGAAACAATTTGTCCTTTTGCGGTGCAACGGAACACAACAATCGACGCTACGCCCTAAATAAACATTTGGTCTCTTTTTTTTTTTTTTGTTTGTTTGTTTGTTTTGAGCGGTAGGTGTGAAGACAGCATGGGTTGCAAGATACACTGGTGTGCAAAACTTAATGACCAACACTATTTCTAAAGGCTACAACCACAAAATCTTTACTTAAGGTATATTTTACTAATGAGAGTAAATTCAGTCTCAGCAGTGATTCTGGACGTCAGCTAATCTGGTGAGAGGTTGGCACATGGTATCACCTCACAAACATCACTGAAAGGGATTGATATGGCGGTCGAGGTGTTCTTGTCTGGGGAGTCATTATCTTGGATGGATGTACACAACTCCAGACACTGGAAGGCGGTACTGTAACCGGTGCACGCTACTGTACTGAGGTCTTCTTTCCCCATGTGCGTCTGTTCCGAAGTGCCATTGGCCCCGAGTTCTGTTCATGTTTATGGATGATAACGCCACACCCCATTGCACTACGGCTGTGATATGCTTTTGGAAAGTGAGGACATTGTTCGTATAGATTGGCCTGCCCGCTCCATCGATCTAAATCCCATCGAACACATATGGGAGTCTCTGGGGACACGCCTAACGGCACGTCCCCACCCACCAGAAAATGTTCACCAGTTGAAGATGGCGCTGATAGAGGAATGGACAATGTTACTGCAAGAACTTAACAACATCGTTCTAAATATGGACAGGTGGTGCAAAGCCTTCATTGACATTAGGGGTGGCCATATTTACCCCTAATGTTGATGCAAAGGGACTTTTCTGATTCACTCTTCTCCTTTTTGTATTCATGTACAAAAAGAGTTCTTTGTCTCATTTTTAGTTCTCTTTTTGCTAGTGATTTCTCATTCTTAGCTTTCACATCTCACCCCATTAGCGCTTTTGTTACTTATATGTTTACAATATGCATATAAATCAGTATTTCACAGTAGTCTGTAACTATCTCTTGCTTTTTTTCTTTAGCCCAGTTAAACCGTTATCATGTCTGGTCATCCACTTGGGTATCTTTCTTTTGCCAAACTTCTGCACTGGAACAAATGTATTGATAGCTTCCAGAATAAATCCGTTGAATGCTTTCCATTATGAATTTGTATCCAGCAGCTTATCATTGTTTTTCAACCAGTTAATAGAGCCAGGAAATACCTGCATCCATTATAGTTCCCCTCTCTTGAAATTGAAGCCCCCCCCATTTCCCCTTAACTATTGAAATCTTTTTGGCCACCACCCATTTTATGAAATTGTGCCCACTACTCGCTACTGATTCCTGCACTGTCAAATTTTGGATGAATGGATCCCTGGTGAAAACCAAGTTGAGGATATTAGAGCTCCTTGTACTTTCCCTGGCATGCTCGAATAAATAATGATCATCATGCTGGTGCAGAAATCCATTTTCCCATGGTGTATTGCTCATCTGTGATTTCCTCTTTATGAGTTAAATTTAATTTTCCCATAATGAAGCAGTCACATTTGGCACCATTCATGTTGCCTATACAGGTTTTTGTCATACTTCCTACAATTATTTGGTCTTTGTAACGTATCCTGACTATCATCCTCTCTCTCTCTCTCTCTCTCTCTCTCTCTCTCTCTCTCTCTCTCTCTATTGCATGTGATCATGTATCACACGGATTCAATGTTCATCTGAACTTGGTCTGACGCTGGATATGTGATCACACTTAGAGAGATTTTCATAAGAAGCATGATCCCCCTTAACTCTCCCAATCCCTCGTGAACATGTTGTATTCCCCATAATTAAATTCTTCATCCCCTATCTCTGAACAGCACCATGTTTCGGTTAGTCCTATTATATCTGCATTGATATTGAGCTAATCAAAATGCTCAAATTCGTTTAATTTATTTACAGTACTCCTTGAATTAGTATAGTTAGTCATGTTATCTATTTTCAAACCTGGCAGACATACTCTGGTTCTGTTCCATCTGTCTTTATGGCATGTATTTCCAGTTTCACTTACATTTGAAATTCCCAGTAAAACTACCTCCTGTGGAACCAAAGCATTCTGCACTGAAAGATTCACTCCTGGGGCCGGATTTGGGAGAATGTCACTCAGTATAGAATCAGACACTTGGGTCTGTGTCAAGCCCCTGGTTTTGATTTTCTCTAGGGCCTCTACTTGCATTCTCAGAGATAAAACCTCATCTAACAGTACACAGAGTTATAATTTTAGGTCATTCTACACCTAGCACACAGAAAAGAATTAACAACAGCTAGAGAAAGTTCTGCATACATGCAACAGCATGTACAAGAAAAAAGGCTGTAATTCACAGGTGAATTGTCAGTGACAATTTCTCCTTTAGTCACAACATCTTGTGACATGTTATGTGCATGCCGTTTCCAGTTGATACCATAATTTAAGTAAAATTAAGGTAAAGATTTAAATAATAAAAATGTTAAAATAAGCATTAATGAATTACCTTTAAAATTTACCCCTTAAAAATTAAGCTAAAATTACCACAATATACTGAATAAAACTTAAAGTTAGTTCTGGTGTCTTCTCTCTACTGAATTCAGTGTACTTAAATGGAATAAAGATTAAAGGCTGGATTATTTCCATCTTGTCAAGATCAGAGATGTAGAAAACCTAGAATGTACTCCTATCTCCAGTCTGTTAGCAACTGAATTTTAAAACTTTTCTAACTCTTCAATTATTCCTTTTCATATGGGTTAAAATTGTCTTTAGAATCTCTCCAAAAAACAACAGACATGTACCCTGTATCCCTTGCAGAATGGAATAAAATCTCTGGATAGATTTTTCCCTTATCTGAGTATAAATTTAGTAAATAATTAGGATATAGACCTTGTCTTATTTATACAAATTAAAGTACTCTAATGTTATTTCTGATCCTTTCAAATGTATGTTTACTGGTTGTGATTGATGAGTCGGCTGCTTATTTACTTTTATGTTCATTAAGGCCTATTGTGTGTTATTTATACTTGGCATTAGTCACATTTTGTAAGCAATGTATGTATATTTATTTTTTTTAGTTTATTTCATTTGTGTTATAAATTTATCTTGATGTAAGCCCCTCTGGCCATGTGCTTTACAAGTTGGGTCTCTCTTGCTCTTCTGTTGTATATATCTGGTATACCTATATGTTGCGCTGGTTTACCAGTAAACTGATATTTATTTACATTGCTTAAAGCAGCATTCAAAATGAAGATCTGTAGTATTCCTGAAAGAATTAATTGCCACCCATTTAGAAAGGTTTGAATGTTGATGGCAAGATATTGAGACCTTCAGGTTGAGCTGAATTAGCTGGTGCTGAGTGCAATAGTGTTATATTGCCTTTGAAAACGAAATTGTTTTGAATATTATTAGTGGTTATTTTTTTAAAAGAAAGAGTTACTCATCTTATCCAGTGACTTTAACATTTCAACTTTTAGAAGCCCATGGAAACAGTTTTAAGTAGAAGTTTCTCATTTAACCCCTTCCACAAGTTAATAATACAGGAATACCTCGCATAGCGTGGTTTTGAACAATGCGAGTTTTGCAATAGCGCAGTTTACAAATTGAAAAAAAAAAAAAAAATTAACCGAGTTACGCACCAATACATTTGATATGTATGTATGTATTATAATGTGCTGACTGGGCTAGCCAGGTGGGTAAAGTGCCTGCCTGGCAACCCAAAGGTCATGGGTTCGAATCCCGCCTCGGGCTTGGATCACAGAAAAATGCAAAAACCTTGGAAGGTGCATTATGGCCACAGAAGATGATGTGCCAACAACTAACAAAAAAAAAAAGAAAAAAAAGTATTATAATGCCAGCAGGTAGGCCAATGCATTATGGATTCAAGGCCATTCTGACTGTTGTCGAAACTCTCATTATATATGGAATCTGCTACCATTCATACATTAGTAAACACTCTAGATTCCGAGCAGTGAGGTCGTTGATTGTGCGTAAGCTGCACAAATATTTTTTGCTGTGTATTTTTATTAAAGATTATTTTTTTAAAAACGTTACACCTTTATGCACAAATATGAGTGGAAAGAAGAAATGTAATGGTGCTGAGTGTTCTTCTAGATCCAAACATCGAACGAGGTATGAAAGTAAAGCAGGCGTTGCAAAATGACATTCGATGTTATAGAGATGTATGCAGGTAAAATGAAGAAAAAAACTGTGCAAACTAAGGTGATCAGTTATTTTTAAAAATAAAAATACATTACATACTTTGCTTATATTCTTTTGGTATGTACACACTGTAATAAAAATCATTTCTACTGTACTTACTAGTATTTTTCATTTTTATCATTTTAGTTTTTTTTTTTTTTTTTTTTTGCAAGAACTTCATGTGCATCAATTTATATTTTATATTGTATTGTATATATTGTATATATTGCAAAAATATACAATTTATATTGTATATTTTTGCAACTTGACCCATATAATCAAATTGTCGGAACGCATTACATTAAAATACGTACTAATAATACCTCGATCAGCGCGGTTTCGCATAGTGCGGTATTTTTTTGGCACAAATTAACTGCGTTATGCGAGGTATTCCTGTACTATAAAAATCACATATGTTTATAGCATAAGAAACTGATTTTTTAAAAAAATTTGTTGCAGTGCATCCAGTCAACTACTTATTGATGTTTCTAATCAATTTTCTTTCACTTAGCAGTAAAACTGCCATATTCACTAAAAGGTAATGATTGCTTGAAATGAAGGGCATCATTCCCTTACAAAAATTTCCTTGTCAAGATAAATTTTTTTGAGGAATAATCAAACCTCTGATTAGACATCATTTCTGTACTGCAAGCTTGGTAGTAGTTGATTTTGTTTCATGTAAACATTGAAAATTTAGTTTCATGTAAAAATTGGTGTGAGAATGAGAATATCACATGGTATCTGAAATGGAGCTTTCACTATATTGAGAACTCTTATAAGAATAAACAATGTTTGATTTTCAAAACTGAAACATTTTTAATGTAAACTAGGGAGCTTTGCTTGCTTTGCTCGCCAACCCCCACTCATGCTTTTCTACATAATATATAGATGTATGATGGAGTAAGTCAAATCATTTCTACGTAAAAGACACACCTGTTGAAACGCACTGATCGATATATAAAAGAAAATAGAAAGTGTAAGAAGAAACTATAAAAAGTAATATTGTGTGAATGATGAGTGAATGAAAGTTATTAATTGCATGTTCTATCTTAACCTCTTCACTGGATAGACTGATGGCTGTGCAGGCCCTCAGGGGCCTCATGGTTATCCAAGCTGACACCATGCTGTAGCTTTTCTTATCTGGCATGGTGTGGGATGCTAACACTGGCCATTAGGGTAACCCTCAGGCCAATGCCAGACAGAGCTGCAAAAAGCATGCTTCACCATGGGAATCTTTCCCTATGTTGTTTTATTCCTACCACCTGTGGTGGTTGAGTCTCCTTCGCCCACCCTACCACTCAATTTCAACTCACCCTCTGGACCACTATGGGCATCCTGTATCAGGGGTCCCCTTACTGTCTCCCCTTTTACATCAGGCGAATTTCTCAACACTGCCTCCTCTGTTCTCTACTCCTTTTATCCCACCCTCTTCCTATCTCCTTTACAATAAACTTTTTTTTTTCTTTTTCTTTTTTTTTTTTTTTTTGCGGAGGAGGGGGGCTCTCCTTGGATGCCTAGGCTACTCCAGGGTTCACCCTGCCAGAGCTTTCTTCTATCCTAATGTGTCCTGGCCTGCTTCCCCGTGACAATGACTGTAACTGGGATAGTTAGTGGCTCTCGACAGCACCATCCCGGACTAAATGGCCAGAGGAAACAACACAACACACACTAATGCTTGACAAAACACACACACTCTGGCCTTATGTAGAGTATTGTATGATATGTAAAAACGTGGAGTTGGGGAAGACCCCTTGTGCCACCAGACAAAAAAAAAACAATATGTCACTGTGATCGAACTCTAATCAGGAAATGACCTGTGCATTTGTAGTGCGTGGCATTTTCAAGGTTGAATAAATATCACTATTTAATTATTTACCTGCATTCACTTCACTAGGTCACTTAAGAAAAGGCCTTTTGGTTCGGGTTTCCATAATGCATGAGGAATATTGTTGCATCCGAAAGAGCAGTACTAAAATATTTACGAACTATAACAAACGTTTAAAATATTTACAAATGGACTAAACTATTTACAAATATACAATGTTGACTAATGTACAAAAAATGTTACAATGGAACATCAAATGTTAGACAGCGAAGCACATACACAAGGTTGGTGAATGTTATGGAGGCAATTGTCAATAATTAATTGCATTTGTAGTGGAGTAATTGCCTCGCTCTCTTCTCCCATTGGTTCAAATAAATATCACTGGGAGGAAAACTTTCTTAATGTATAGAGAGTTTTCATTCTGTAAGGTACACATAATTCTGGGGGATACAGAAAGGTCTTTTAACTAAAAAAAAAAAAAAAAAAGTTTATTTTCATTCTGATATGAATTCTCTCTGGTTGAAATGGGGTTGAGAATAATTCTTACCTTTCTTTTTTTTTTAGAATAACTCTTGTCTTTTTAGACTCATGTTCGGAAAATGTAAAACATGTTTTATGTTGTTCCTAATAACTTTTATGTACACAATGTTGATCTAAATAAAATAATTTATAGTGTTTTTGAGGGGGTACTGAATTATATCTGGGAGTAGGGTATTTTTATTTCAATCCAAGTTTGAAATAAGAAAATTTGATAACAGCAGTTCTGCAGTGTGTATTGTGAATTTTTCTATGTGATTTAATGTTATAAGTTTTTTTTTAAACTTCATTTATAGTTCTTTTTATTAAAAGAGTAGATCTGTAAACACGAATCTTCTGTTTAGATTAAAAATATACATATTTCCACAGATGGTTTCATGGTAAAATTACTAGAGATGAAGCAGAAGCCCTTCTCCAGCCCCGGGAAGATGGTTTGTTCTTAGTTCGGGAAAGCACCAATTTTCCAGGGGATTACACACTGTGTGTGTGCTATAAGAACAAAGTAGAGCATTATAGAGTCATTTATAAAGATAATAAACTTACTATTGATGAAGAAGAGTTCTTTGAAAACCTATCTCAGCTAGTAGAGGTAAGTTTACTATTGATGTTATAGTGATATTTAATTTAATTTGTGCACAATAGCAGCAGTTATCCTATTTAAATAAAAGTAAATCACACTGAAGTAAAAGCTTATTTTGTAATTTTAAATTGTTATTTTCAAATTTGCAGTAAACTTTTGATTTAAAAGATGTTGGAAATAACAGACATCATACACTGAATCAGGCTTACTATCCATCTGGGTCCTGATGATGTAACTGCCTCACTCTGATAATCAGTTAAAGCAAATTTAACTCTCATCTGATGCTGTCCTTGCTTTCGTTTATTAATACATATATAATGAGCAGTTTTGTTCTCTTTTATGACAATTGCAGTAACTTCTTGAAATGTCATAACCCAAGTCATATTAACAGTTCTTGCTATTATGAAGAAACTTAGAAAAACAAAATTCATGTGGCCTGACCCTTTACAAGAGTCACTTCATAGAGAATGCAATGATACACACATTTTCCTCATCACCCTTCATCAGCCTGCTGAACATGTCAGACATCTGTAGGGCATCATCTGAACTTACAGCAAGGGTACTTGAGAATTCTTCGGAATTAAATAAGCTCCAATCAGTAAGCTTCCACTGCCAGTGTACAATGCAGAAAAATTTCAAGCTACTCTATTGTTTGTTAACCATAAGTCAGTGGTTAGCATGCATAGCCACATGTAAGGAAGTTTTGGGTCCAAATTCATATGTTGCCACAACAGTTGTGTAGCTCATTGTGTACTGTAGAACTAGAAAATCCTGGTTGTCCTTAATTCCATGTGAATATATATATACATACAGTGGTGGACAAAAAAACTTCATCACTTGTGAATTTTGCCAATAATGATGTGTTTTGCATTGCATTGTGGTTTGCAAAAATGTTCAAAATTCATTTGTTAGATGGGATATATATCTCTGTGAATGAAATCCAATAAAAAGACTCCAGCTGATACACCTAATTGCCATAAATATCTTCCCAAAGGGTAAAATGCATAATTAATGGAAATATGAGAAATCATGCAAATGGCAATCATGACAATAAAACAAACATTTTATTGCATTTACATGTAAAAACTGAAATGACAAGTTAACGTAATAGTATTGTGTACTGTAAATCAGCAAAATAAGTCTGCAATATTTTGTTGTTCCTCCTTGAGCTGCAATTAATCTGGCATAGAGTTAATCAACTTCTGGATATATGGTTGCCCAATTTTATGGTACCACACCCTTACAATTCCTTTCCTGTAGCTGAATCTTATTTGTTGGCTTCTTCTGAGCAATTTTAGACGACATTACCAGCAATTTTCAATAGGGTTCAAATCTGGACTGTTCTTAGGCCAGTCCAACACTGTAATGTCAGCATTTCTGAGGTATGACTGCACCTTAAGGGAAAAAAAAACGAGGGAAAACATTGGTGTATGTTTTAAGCCTTGTGAGACAAGAAGACAAACTCATTAAATCTAAATAGCATAAAACTTACCAATTTTTCTGTGTGGCAAGGTGCCGAGTCCTGTTGAAAAATGCACTTTTGGGTGATCTGTGTGGTGATCCCTAATAACTGGTTTCAGGCACTCCTCCAAGATAGCAGTGTAGGTTTCTGCATTCACCGTTCCATTAATAAACTTAATTTTCCCCACCCCTTGCTTGTTTTGCATCCTCCGACCATCTGAATGGTGAGGAACTTTACAGTGTTATGCAGTCAGGATGGTATACCTCCACTTTTCATCTTCTGACATGTGTACAAATCCCATCCAAGCCATGCAGATTGAATTTCGATTCATCAGAAAAGATAACGGTGTCCCATTGCTCCTTTGTCCATGTAACGTGTTTTAGTCCAAGCAAGTTGCTTCTTCCTTATTTGTTGGGTCAACAAAGGCTTCTTCTTGGGCCGATAGGCATGCAGACAACATTCTGAAAGCTGTCTTTGGATAGTTCGTGCACTTATTTCAACACCAGAGGTCATCTCAAAGTCCAGTTTTAGATCAGGAGCACTAGCATGACAATTACGAAGGCATAGCCATTTCAAATATTGATCTTGGGAAGGTGTAGTCACTCTCTTATGATTCAGCTGCAGCAGAGTATTGTCGGGGTGTGGTACCATGAAATTAGGCAGCTGTATATCCAAAAGTTGATTAACTCTATGCCCGATTGTTAATTGCAGCTCGAGGAAGAACAACAAAATATTGCAGACTTATTTTGCTGATTTACAGTACAAAATACTATTATGTTAGCTTGTCATTTCAGTTTGTACGTGTAAATGCAATAAAATGTTTGTTTTGTTGTCATGATTTCTCATATTTCCATTAATTACGCATTTTACCCTTTGGGAAAATATTTATGGCAATTAGGTGTATCAGGTAGTCTTTTTATTGGATTTCATTTACAAAGATATATACCCCATCTAACAAATGAATTTTGAACATTTCTGCAACCCACAATGCAGTGCAAAACATCATTATTTGCAAAATTCACAAGTGATGAAGTTTTTTTGTCCACCACTGTATGTATATATATATATATATATATATATATATATATATATATATATATATTCACATGGAATTAAGGACAACCAGGATTTTCTGGTGCTGCACACTTTAATTTCAGCTCCAGGGATACAGTTGACTGGTAACAGCCTATTTTATCAGCAATAGCATGCGTAGAAAGCCCTTCCTGGGACAGAGCAACAGCTACACTTTTTTTTTTCTTGGTGTCAACTGAACATATGGAGCCATGCTTACACCTCTGCAAAACAGGATACTAATGAGTGTGTATACCCTTCCAACCCCGTATTTATAGAAACAGCTGATGCAGTACCTTGCAATTACTGCCTGATGCAATATATGCGTTATCTGATGTAATACCTTTGCTTTGCAACAAAGTGACTGTAATCAAACAATATTTTATACATTTCACTACAAATGTTTTTTTTTTTTTCGTCCACCATTGTACATAGAAAGAAGCAATGTGAAAAAAAAATTTCTTTATTTATTTTTACTATTAAACATTTATTTTACTGTGTGTGTGAGAGAGAGAGAACTCTTGTCTTGGCCAGCACAAGAATAAATAGAAATTTATGTATTTGTTTCATAATTGGCAAGTGTGGTCAAATACATATTACAATATTTAATGTTTTTAGTTTCTAGTACTTTTTTTCATGCACTTTTCCATAACATTCTAGTAACTTTGAATATATGTATTTCTTTTGAGTTTAATGGACAATCAGATTTAGTGTACAAGCTTTACTTGAAAGAAACTTCTTTGTTTAATAATGGTCCTTAGTATGATTAACCCTTATATGTATACACACAAAAGGGTTAATCATGCTGCTGCAACTTATATGCCCTTTTTGTGGACAATAAATTTGTAGTAGGTGGTACATTTATGTACAGTATTCACCAATCAGGTGTTTTTTTTTTTTTTTTTTTTTGGGATAAAAGGGTAGAAATAGCTGAAAATAGAAAACTTTAAAAAATTCTCTTGACATTTTATGTAAAATTTAATGCTCTTATTTAAGTCTGAATTTTCACACCAAAACAGAGCCTTAAAGAATTTATGACTATACTTCTCCAGTAAAAAATAGTAAACAAACTGGGGGCTCTTATCATTTCAGTATTTGAGGAATACTGAAATTTTCAAGTTTTTCTATGTTGGTTAATGCTGTATGCCCAACATGCTTGCTCAAAGGTTAAACTGTCATTGAAAATGGCAGTTTTGTTGACACGTGAACTTGAATGTGTTGCCAGTTGCAGCATGATTTTTTTTTTTTTAATTTTATGAACAATAGAAAACTGTTTTTTAAACACTTATCAGTTTTAATAGAGGCTTATGCGATGAGCTGACCTTCAGATTTACCTGCAGATTTGTTAGTCTTAATTTCTTATTCTTCAGGCACTTTAATTGCTTATTTCAGTTTTCTTCACTGAACTAATTCCTCCCTCAGTTGTGCTTGATAAGTAATAAAAGTTCAGCAGAGTGGCCAGATTCAATTGAATCTAGTAAGTGCTTCAATACCTGAGAGCTGTCTGCACTTTTGTGTCTACATTAGGGCTAAATTTTTATTTCTCCTTGTAATATGAAAGAATAAAATGAATAAAATTAAATTTAAACTATAAAAGCAGTTTCAAAAACTTCAAAGCACCTTCTTTTTTTTGTGAATTTAAGTGTTGTTGCTGTTTGAATTTTAATTATTTTAATACAGTAAATAAACTTTTTGAAATCCAGCACCCTTGTGGATTGAGAGTTGCTGGACTTTAAAATTTTCCAGTTGAATTAGAGGAGCACCTTTCAATAAATATTAAACACAGCTGACTTATTTAGCATTAGCATTAGTAGAGGCATTTGATGCAAGAAAGCAAGCTTATGCAGCATCAGCCAAAAAAAAAAAAAAAAAACCCACTTCCACTTCACCCCTCTGTTCGTTCAAAATACCTGCCCAGCTGAGCCTTAAACTTATTTAGGCCATCAACCTCCACGACAAGGGATGGAAGTCTGTTCCACCAACCAACCACCCGCTGGCTAAAGGCAAATTTCCGCACGTCTATCCTACATCTGTCTTTCCTCAATTTGAATTTATGCCCTCACAGGTGATTATTCTGAGCTGGTGATTATTCTATTTTCATCTGTAAACATTTACAATAACTATCTTGTCCTTTCACCTGTTTTTGTAGGAAGCAGGATTTAAACAGGATAATACAATGGTCTTAATTCTCAGAGAAGAACAAACTTACCTTTGTAATGAATTGCTCTGGTATTGCACTTTTCACCAGTTAGATTTAGCTATATTAAATCTTTTAAAACTGATTTCACATACTGTGTGGCAGCTCATATCAAACAACTCAGTGACCAGAAACGAGCTGTTGTAGCAGTCTCATCTTTTAAATGAATGGCCAATTAAACCTTTAAGCTAGGCCATTTGTAGTGCAATATTAGCAGAAACTGTTGCAAAGGCAAATTTGTTCTGCTGTGAGAATTAAAACCATTGGATTATCTATGCAGTTTAAATCCTGCTGGCTGCAGAAACAGATTAAAGAACAAAATAGTCCTGCAAGAGTCTTATAAAGAAAGAAATGCTGCTTTTTTTTTTTTTTTTTGTATAGATTCTTATATACAAATGCAATCATTAATATGAATGACAGATTACTTTCTTAATAATTCCAGATTGTGCTGGAAAGTGCTAGATTTTACAGAGTTTACTATAATGAATAATAGTGCAGGTATGAAAAGAAGTAATCCAAGGAATTTTGATATAAAACATCTCTCAGCCAGCAAAGTGATATTGACTGTTTTTTGGGACTCTGTTGGTGTTATTCATACAAATGTTTGGAAAAGGAATCAAAATCAGTCCATTCTGGTATATTTGGAAAAGTTTAAAAAAAAAAAAACAGTACAATGCAGCAGTGTTGCTTCAATGCAATGTGTGATCTAGCTACAGCTGTGAAATATTGACAAGAATTTCATCATTGGGATTTGAAGTTGTTACTCGACCTCCCTATATTGTCCCCATACTGACAGTTCAGATTAGTTCATTTGGACTATAAGCCTTCCATTCACTATTTTCCTCCATGCTGCCCCATTTCCTGTTAGATCATCAGCTCTGACTTAAGTAAGCTCACTTTTCTGGTGCTTGCTTGACATCATCAATCAACCTACCTCTTGGCCCATTACCTACTATTGACATTGCTTCAAATATCTATTTAATCACTCTCCCTTCACCCATCCTTTTTGTGTGCCCATGCTATCTTAAGTTTTCTTACTTGCCTTTGATTGGATATATATATTTTTTACTACTCTGAACACTTCTTTCGCCACCCGAAGCACATGGAAACTTTAGTTTAACATTTTACTATGACACCAAGTAACTATCATTATGTGCACATTATTTGTCAAGAAATAAGCTGCAGTTTTCGTATAATCGGATAACTTCACAACTTTAATGATTTTTTTTTTTTTTTTTTTTTAAGTAACATTATAAATAAATGCATAAGAACCTTTTCCAAAGCTTGATTATGCTTTTCAAAAACTGTTTATCAAAGCAGGGATACATAAACAAATGAGAAATTTCAGGGAGCAGTTGTATAATGTACCAGTGGATACCTCCATTTATTCACTATGGGAAGTGGGTGTTAAATGTCAACATATTTTTGATAAGTTCCATGGGTCAGATATGATAATTGGCTGAGGGATATTAACAGAATTTTGGCAGACTCTTGTGTAATTAGAAAACAGGCCTTGTGCGTCAGGTTGCATTATATCATCAAAGTTTCTTGCGATGACCGACTAACTGGTTAAAATAAATTTATTAAAATAAAAAATATAATATATACATAAGTTAAATCAGAAATAAAATAAAAGAGTTAAAATACAATAAGATAAATCAGAAATCAAATAAAAGAGTTAAAATACAATAAGATAAGAGTCAAAATATATATAATAAAAGCGTTAAAATATATAGTAGCTTTCGAAGCGAAGTGACTCTCCATCAGCTAGTCTGTGACTGGTGTACTTCAGTATATATTAATGGTTACAATAGCACAAGTCAGCTGGGCATGATCATGTATCATGAGTCTGGTGTCGGTAAAGCAGAATTACGTACTCGTGATGATCGCCAGCGCTCATCGCGCTGCAATACAGTACATTCTATAATAGGGTGTAAATGTACTCCCCTCGTCCGATTCATAGTACTGTTATTGGGGGCTGTGTGTAGTGCTTCAAGCCATGAGCACTGGCGGTAATCACATGAATAGTCGATGATTTCAATATCCCATTGGGGATCAAGATTGTGCTGCTCAACCCAATAATGTTCGGCGACTGCGGAGCATTCAAAATTAGCGCTTCGCAGAGCCACCTCATGCTCAGAAATCCGATCTTTCAATCTTCTACCAGACTCACCTACATAACACTCCCCACAATCCGGACGCGTAATACAGTATACATAACCACTCCATAGGAAAGGAGGAACAGGTGTTTTCACCTTAGAAATAATGGATTGTAATTTCCTCCCCGGAAGTTGCACACATATATGATGGAGACACAAAATCCTAACAAGACATTCCGATACGCCCGGTTAATAGGGCATGTAGGCGGTAGAGATAAATTGATTGGTGCGAGGTGGGTTAGATTTCGTAACAAATTCGTGAGCCTGAAGCTCACATCTATCTAGAACATGAGGCATGAGTCACAATTTGAAATCTCCAATTCTCAAATCTCATGTAATGTTTCAGAAGATTAATGGTTTGCAGTAATTTAAAACTAATATCATCAAAGTATTATCGGATCACCTGGATGCCCCGACATGTTTAGCACTGGCAAATTTTTTCTGAAGTGGCTCAGTCAAATAAGGTTCAGTGGGTGGAGCCTTGATATGATGAGTCACACTGTGCACACACTGTTATAGGAGACATTGTTTATTTAATACAGCATAATTTTTCTCCTAGGATAAATCAGTGGAAAAGCATTTACCCAATTTTGAGACAATTCTAAAGACTGACAAAGTTGTTATATCGAAAAAGTAGTTTGATTGCCAAGGCGCAATGTATGGGAAATAATACACATATTCTATTTTTTAAAAATGATATAGCAGATCAAGATTTGGCAATATTGCATTCAAGAACTGTGCTGTTAATACTATTTATAAGAGAAAAGGGGTAATCATAATTAATAAATCTTGCCATTAACCAATTAATATCATAGTAACTCTTCTTGCAAGGTACAATATTTGGTTGCATCGTACAGCTGCCTTGTATAGGTTGTAGATGTTTTTTTTTGCTTTGGAAAACTTTGTCGTATAGGGAAATAGCTGTTGAAATGGTAACTATAACTGAAATTACCTGTTAAGATTGTAACGAAATCAAGAGTATTGTTGGCTAGCCCCTCCATTTTGCATTTGTTGTTGGTGCATTTTGTTAAAATACTCCTTATTCAGCGAATGTTTCTTTAGTTGATGCAAATTGTATCATCAATAAACTGTCTGAAGTAGGCGATTTGATTTACAAAGTAGGGGGGAGAGAGAGAGAGAGAGGGTTAATTCCTGTGATAAACCTGCTGATATTTACAAATTTTATTTATGCATAAACAAAATTTAATTTATTTATAAATTTTGTTTACGTGTGTGCTACCTTTAAAGGCAATGTAATTGGCCTCTATTAGTTTCCTGATGTTAAGAAAATGACATTTGAGTGGTGGACGAAATCTTCATTTGAATCTATAAATGCCTGTTGCCACGAAGAAATTTGTTTAATGTCTATAGCATAAGGAACATTAACATTTTTGTATATAAGGAAATGATATTTGGTGAAAAAAAAAGTTTTTCATGATTCTTTAAACTATACTCATTATAGTGGCTTGCAAATAAAGAACCATTTTTGATTGTAAAACTGGAAACGGTTTGTACAGACAAATGATACAATATATAAATGTAGCTAAGAGAGTCAATGCTGAGTCTTGATACATGACATTGTATAATTGGATATCCTACTTTGTGGATTTCAATCTTTCCAAGCAAGAAGGGGACATCATAGGTGTAACTTTTGTCTTTAAGTTTAGCTATAGTAATAAAATCTGACCTTGACACATTTAGCTTTTCATTATACTTGTTGGTAAGAGCTTTAAATGGGGCAAAAGTAACCACTGAATATGTAGAAAGAACTGTGGGTGAAAGAAACCTTCCAAGTTTATTTCTCATGTCTTTAATCTGCATTAGTAAGAATATTTTCTTGAATGTAACATTTTTAATGCCAATTTTACGATAGACCGAGAAAACTAGGTGAAGTTTGCCAAATACTAAGAGATGATATTAAAATTTAGGTACTGTTTTAAGAAAGCAATGTGATGTTTTTGTGCTGCATATTTTAAGGTGCTGCTCTCATGTAGTGTGATGTCCAAATTCGTAATGATTACAAACTGAACAATCTGAAGGTATAGTAGTACCTGCTAAACTACAGGAGCTCCCCGACTTGAGTAATACTCGACTTACGGAAATTCGACTTTACGTAAGTTTTTTCCTGGCCGTGCAAACTTAAAAAAATTGTGGAAACGTATTTTGCATCCCATAGGAATAAATGGAGGTATTGTGAAAATATCGTAATGTGAACCCAATAACACTTTTTTTTTTTTTTTGTTTTTTTTTTTTTTTTTGTAATTCCTTCCAAGTCCTTGTAAATTGAAAAATTCTCTATATTACTGAGCTATTTATCTCTCTAAAAGGTCATATTTATAATGGAAATTGCACTACCCTTTCATCGTTGTCATATGTTATAAGAATCAATTTTGAACGCCTTTGTGATATTTCCATAAAGCACGTTTCTGGAGGTCACTACCATAAAACAATTTGCACTTTCTGTGGTATTGGGCTTTTCTATTCATGCATCTAATTATAAATGGGTAGAAAATTCAATCTTATTGCATTTGCGATAATACCGATAACTGCAATTGTGTGGGTTTTTATGCTATTACGGTGAAATGTGTTCCCCTTCACTGAAATCTTCAATCATATAAAAAACAAATTTTCAGAAACTTCTCTTCATTCCTATTTACATATTACAATGATGAAGGGAAAGTGACCAACGAAAAGTGCAAGTGCTGGCAGTGCCAGGAAACGAAACAAAATTGATTAAGAAGTACGAAGCAGGACAGAGTTTGTCATCTATTGTAAGGGGAATTAGGTTTCCCTGCTTCAACAGTGAACATTATTTTAAAGGACAGTGCACATATAAAAGAACATGTCAAAGGATCAATGCACTTAAGATCAACAGTGAACAAAAAACAGCATGCTCTTGCTTGGGGCTAATGCAGTGGGAGATTACAGATTAAAACCACTGCTTGTGTACCATTCTGGAAATCCTCATGCATTTAAAGGCATCAATAAAGCCATCCTACCCGTGCAATTCCGATTGAAACAGAGAGCATGGATAACAATATCTCTCTTTGAGGATTGGTTTAAATGCTGCTTCATTCCCGAGGTTGAAAAATATTGTAAAGACAACGATGGTCCTTTCAAGATTTTGTTTCTATTAGATAATGCTTCTGGACATCCTACATATCTAGATGATTTCAATTCGAATGTGAGAGTCATATATTTCTACCACCAAGCACAACTTCACTCATCCAACCTATGGATCAGGATGTTATTTCGAATTTAAAAGCATACTATTTATGCACATTTGCCCAGGTATTGTCTGCAGTAGATGGTGAGAAAAATTTTACGTTAAGAGACTTTTGGAAATCTTACAATATTTACCATGCCCATCTTAAACATTAATAAGGCTTGGGCGAAAATTACTAAAAGTTGTTTAAATGGCACATGGAAGAAAATATGCCCACGGCACGTAAAATGCTTTGAAGGATTTGAAAAAGACATCTATGAAGCGGTTACAGATAAGATTGTAAAGGTTGCAGAGCTACTTCAGTTGGAGGTTGAAGCCAAAGATGTGGAGGAGTTTTATCATTACTCCAAAAATGGAGTAATGATATTAACAACTTAATCCTGAGTGATGTGGTCTGTATAGTCTAAAATTAATAAATCGGTGTACTATATAAATATAACAGAGCAACTGCATTCCTGAACCTTGGTATTTATCAGCTTAATTATAAGATTTCCTGTTCCAGGGTATTGAACTTAGTGAAAGTAGGTTGCCAATTATCTGTGGTAATTGGGGAAAGCTTGAATCCTGATAATTGAAAAACATGGTTAATCCAAATTGCTTTTTTAGGATTGTATTTCATGTAACCATTCTGCAACCATCATTCCTCAATTTAAAAATTTATTCCCTCGTGCATGTGTTGTCTGAGCAAGAGGAAGGATTCCATCAGCATTTAATTTACTCAATCCATTCAAAGCCCTAAATATTTCAATTGTATTGCCTTGCAAGTGCCTAGTTTCCAGACCCTGCAATTTGCAGAACTGAAGCCTTTCTTGCTTAGCATACTCTTTTGTTCTCCCTCACTAATTTCGTTGCCCTTCTCTACATTCATTCCAACAGATCTACGTCCTTTCTAAAATGAGCCATCCAGATAACTGGGCTTTCCTTCTTTCTTATGCTCCTTTGTAAATTTGCTGCTCTGTGTTTGCAATCAAGAGTGCAGGACTTGCATAAAAATCAAAGTATTCTAATAACTATTTACCATTATTGTTAGGTTTACCTTTCTGAATTTTTCTGAAATATTTCTGTAGATGCAACTGTTCTTACCAAGTCATTTGTTTCTACTGCTCTTTCTGCGGTATTAAATAATTGTTGTAGTTCATCTTCACTCTCCCCCCCCTTCAGTTTTTTAATTTGGTTGTATAAATACATAGATTTCATCATCCAACTTTCTATCCCAAATTTTGCTTGTGTAACACTACAGAAAAATTCTTCCCAACCAATTAAACTTTCTTCCAGACTAAATTTAAAAAGCTATTACTACCTCCAGAATAAATTAGTTTATAATATTATTTATCTTCAGCTCTTCTGTATTCATCCTCTTGATAGAGAAATATATTGTCTGTCTGGAAAACAGTAACTAAAGGTTTATTGAGAACTAATAAAAGTAGGATACAAAAATAATGAGAATAATACTAAAATGAGCACAGATGCTTTCGAGATTATGGGTCTCTTCCTCAGCTATAAAATACATATGTTACATATGGAATCAAGAATGTGTCGGGCATGGTCATGCCAGACAAACAGTGTGCATGAGGTTGGTGCATGTAGTGGCATTCACTGGACAGAATCAGGTACCTGTTGTTGCGAATATAAGGTGCACATGAGGTATATGCCAGTGCTTATCACATTGTAAGACAACTGCTTCTATGGTTGGGTGCATGCGCACGCCTCTGTTGTGATTGAAAACACTATAGCAACCGGATATATGAAGTGACTCAAGCCACAACCGTTGATGGTATTGATGTGAGTGGTCAATGATCTTGGCATCATGTTGGGCTGATTGAGGTTGTGCTGCATGGACCAGTAGAGTTCCAGGGGAATTTAAAATAAAACACCTCTTAGTTTACTAGGAAGAGGGTCAAAGTAAACCCAAAATTGACCAAAGATACGAAAACTCGACAGCTCAGGGCCATCGGATTCATAAATTCATGATTTCAATTGGTATTTTAAGTTTAATTTTGATATGTAATGTAGTTATTTACCACATAATTATATACGTATGTAATGGAGAATATTTTATATGTACAGATTTTTAACATTAAATATTTTGATCGACATTTGCCGTCTTTCTACTACTGTTTATTATTTGTTAGTCGCAGTGGTATAGACCAGGACTCATAAATACATATGTTACATTACGGGAATACGGCGCTTGCTTAGTGCTCTGTTTTTCTGGAACGAATTATCAGCGTTAAGTGGGGGTCACCTGTAATAGCAAAATATCATGCTATAAAATTAATAATGATTAATTTTAGTGAAATGTTTGTTGAATTCAAGTATAGTTAATATTAATATAGGAATTGGTGATTATCCTCTTTGCCTTTTAAAATTATTGAATATGATTTTTATCAAATTCAGTAATCTTAAAAGAACTATACTATTTAAAAACTTAAAATTTTTTAAATAGTATTGTTCTTTTAAGATTATTGAATTTGATAATTTTTAACTGTCATTTCTTGTAGCATTATCAGAAGGATGCAGATGGTTTGTGCACACGTCTTCGGCAGTCAGTTCCTAAAAAGGGTGGTTTAGAATTTTCTATAGATTCTCAAGCATTTGAAGAAGCTGGCTGGGCAATAAAAATGCAAGACTTAAAATTGGGCGAAGTGTTAGGAAAAGGAGAATTTGGAGGTGAGGCAGCTATTCTATTTTTTATAATTGATCATAATAGCTCATATTTGTTTTATAGGAATTATTGAAATCTTTATTTTTATTAAAAATGTATGGAATGGAATGCCAAATACCTATATGAGAGGTACTACTCAAAAGTTTCTGGATACCCCTTATCTGGATTGCAATAGCATATTTCTTTTGCAAAATACAATTGTGCCCCCGTATCTGCTGATTCAGTTACCTGCGGTTAAACACGGGGAAAAAAATGAAAAAACTTAAGACGTACTACTTGCGTGTCCAATACAATGCTTCCCTTTATTTTTTATGATATTGATTTTAAATCGAATAACTTCCCTTTATTTTTTGCAGTGTCGTGTATGGTTTGGTCACCAACATTATAATGGTTCTTTAGACATTTAACAGATGCACCGTTTTCAAACTTTTGAATAATTTCAAGTTTTTGTTTAATTTGAAAGCACAACTCTTGTGTTTGCCTATCATTTTCGTGATTTCTAAACAAAAAAATAGTTTCTATAAAAAAAATATATAGTTACTATAAAAAAAAAATTCCGACATCCCTGACAAATAATGAAACAAAATTTGTCCTTTTGCGGTGTGATGGAACACAACAATCGACGTAACACACTAAAACATTTGTTCTTTCTCTTTTTTTTTTTTTTTTTCCTTTTCTTTTATTTTATTTTTTTATTTTGAGCAGTAGGTGCTAAGACAGCAGGGGTTGCAAGATAATAGGTACACTAATCTCCCAATGACGACTTATAATGCCACCTTTTGTTGCTTATTTGCAACTTGCAAAATAAATGTTTATACCTATTCTAGTTATTACATGAATTTTATGATTTCTGGTTGATTTTTTTTTTTTTTTTTAAATTTGGAGTCTTGAAGTGTCCCGGTAAATCGAGAGTCTGGTGTACTT
The DNA here is from genome assembly GCF_048544385.1 of Mastigoproctus giganteus. Lineage (NCBI taxonomy): Eukaryota > Metazoa > Arthropoda > Arachnida > Uropygi > Thelyphonidae > Mastigoproctus > Mastigoproctus giganteus. The sequence goes on from NC_143581.1 coordinate 183,577,369, forward strand.
TATTATTACCGTATTTAATGTTGGTAATGTCTTACTGTGTGTTTAATTTATCAATTAAACTTTATTATACGTATGTATGTACAAGAAAATCACGTTATATATGAGGTCAGCAGGTGTTCGCTTATACAGTCAGTCCTCGTATAGCACGATAGTTGTGTCCCTAGAAACCCTTGTGCAATGCAAAATCGTGCAATATGAACAACAAGCCCTATGGGAAAAATAGGGTTAGGTGCCAACCACCCAAGATTGAACACACATCTGTAACGAAAACATTACCAAACACAATAAATAATCGTAATAAAATACGTAAGTATTTTATTATGACTATTATGTAATAAAATGTTGCTAATGCTTTTGCTTCTGTCGTAAGCAAACTTGTTTTTTGTTTGATTTTCTATCCAAACAGATAACAGCCGTTCCATCTCTTCCAATTCTTTGTGTCTTGATCTAATGGATTTTAATTACGCTTTGAGTTGTTCCTGCTATGAAAGTTGTTTTTATTTTCTCTGCATTCTTTTTAATTCTCGGCGTTGCCTCATTTAGGCCCGTAGCACGTGCAATATCACATGGTCTTTCATTTCGCTCAAAGCGTTTCACAATTTCATATTTTTTCTCTATTGACAGAGGCAGACTGGCCATAAGCCTTACTGGGGAAAGGCTTATGACCAAAATCACACCGGCCCCCGGTGGGCCAGAGGCTGGTGTGATTTTGCCATAAACCATAGTATGAGGCCACTACAAATTTTCCCGGGTAAGAATTTTTGACCCACTCCGCCTCTGTTTATCGATATTGCTTTTCTTTTTTTCTCTGAATCTGTAGTGTCTTCACCAGGATGCTTCCTTTTCACACCTTTTAAGTATTTTACTCATTTTTAGAGAATAAAGCACAAATACAAAATGAGGAGGCATGCATGATACACATAAACAAAGCTGCCCGTGTAGCAACCGAATAAACAACACCGTAAAGGCAGAGATACACTATTAACACCTCACATTTTACTAAAGCACATTTCTAGGGGTTACTACCATAAAACAATAAAAACAATTTCAAGTTGCATTTCTGCTAGTGGAATCTGTTATAAACTGGTAGTAAACTCGATCTAATGGCATTTGTGATAATACTGATAGCTGGAATTGTGTGGGTTTTTACCTTATTATGATGAAATGTGTTTCTCCTTCATTGATATAAAAAAACAAATACATTTTTGGAATATTCTCTTCATTCCTATCGTGTTGCATTCAGTTGGGGTGATTCAGCGTTCGACTGCCATTTATTGTAAACACAAAGGCCAATCATGCATAAGCGAATTCGGTTCGTATTATATACGATATCGTTCCCCTATTTATAAATCGTGTATGATCGAATTTGTGTAGTGTAAACACGTGTTATACGAGGACTGACTGTATCTGTGGTTTTGGCCATCCACGGTAGGTCTTGGAACATATCCCCCACAGATACGGGGATCTTACTGTATACAATTTTTGTATACTTTACAAAAGATTCTCATTTTGATAGAAAAACATTGCGCAACAGATAATGGACAGATTTGTACCAGTGTGCGGATTGACCTCTGTGCAATGATTCATTGCTAAGAATGACATGGCTCTTCTTTCAGGGGGAGAAGATCTAATGTCGTGCTGGAGATTCAGTGAAAATCAAAAGAGGAACTGCAGGAGATAACAAAACAAGTACTAGAATTATTGGATAAGATGTATTATCTTTCAAGTTCTCTTGAAAGGTAACACACCAACTACTTGTTCTTGGGGTGCTTCCGTAGCCAGGTGGGAAGGAGCAGCAGTGCATAGCACACGCTTCTTGATTATACCTGGGTTCGAGCCCGTCACCACCAAATATGGAGGATGCGGAGAGGTCAAGGGAATGACTACCGCATATTCCCAGAGCAATATGGCCTTAGTTGCTAATGCTCTTAAAAACCAAATAACAAACAACAACAACTTGTTCTTGGGTGTTTATGGCACACTGTCTGTCAGAACATAGTGTCCTATTTCTTATTGTACACTAGTTCATATGGTTTCTCATGTCTATACAATGTACTTTTATAGTCTGTCTGCATCATTGAAAAAAAAAAAAAAAACAGTTGTACAATAACTTGCTCCATGTTCTAAGAATTTGGAGGAGGAATCTATGCTTTCCTTATATTACAGATAGATGTGAGTTAGTAAGAGACTGGTGGTCTAGCTGTTCAGGTTGCCACTAAAATGTAGGAAGATTGCCATATAACTTTGAGGAACCTTTCTGATTATATCTTTGAACTATATTCATACCATAGTAACTGTGAGGAGTATGTTATACAAATTCAAAAGGGAAAAGAATTAAAACTAAATAAAATAAGAGAAATTTCCAGTTTGGAAATTTCTATTCCTTCCATAAATAATTAGCATTAATAAGTTCATAATATTGTTGATCTCTGCTCCTGAAAAACAAAGCATAAACACGTAGAAGATGGTTAGCAACAACCATCTGTAGAGAACAGTTATAAATAAAGATTCACAGATTGTAGCAAATGAATGCCCTTAAATCTAGGTATTTATAAATTAACAAATGATTAAACACAAATTTAACTGTTATAGTGTCACTACTTGGTGCTCCCCCACATACACTGGTCTGAAACAGTTTCATCTTGGTATCTTCTGGATATTTAGTAATTTTGAATGCCATTAAATAAAAGAGACATTCATGTTAAGTTGATATGGTCATTCTCTAGTTTGCTTTCAATAGCATTTACAGATTTACAAAAAGAAAACATTTAAGTATCAAACAGTATTGCTCTGCTACATAACCCAATATACTTCTGTTAACCTTATATGAGAATAAATAATTAAAATCATGATTATAAAATTTGGATAAACACATTGACATACAAAATAAACGAAATTCACTGTATTTTCCTCCTTAAGCAGACAACGCTTTTCGACTATTTGTCTTGATCACAGGCCGGAAATAACACGAAGTGTGTGTGTGCTCGCACACGCGCATGTTAAGTTCTTAAATGGAGAAATTATTTGTATTGACACATGTGTAAAAAATTTCTCCTTGTTTTTTTTACAAATCTTATTAAAATGATAATGCAAGAGTAATGGCTGTGATATCAGGCCACTGTCTAATATTATTGCAACTTTGATGAACTAACTGCTAGGTTTTTCTCAAGTTAATGACATCATTTGGTTTCAACAAGGTTGTGTGATGTCTGCCAGGGTGTCAATGGACACCATTGACTGCTTTTTTTATAACCACATCATCTCCAGAAATGGTGACATTTCTTGTTTTATAAGGTCCCCAGACCTGTCAGTATGTGAATTTTTTATGGGGGAACTTAAAAAGCAAAGTATACTCTCATTGGCTATGCAATATTGAAGAGCTGAAAGAAAGAACTTTTGAAGAAATCACCCAAATTTATTTGGAGATATTACACTGCATCATGGGAAATGTGTGGGAGATTAGAAGAATGCCTGCACAGAGACCAAGGTCATCTCGAGGTTACCTTTAAAATAAAAACAGCATGCTATATTGTTTTGTACTTTAATGGCATGTTTTTAATTTGCAAATACAAATTATTTATTTAGAAGGTGCTACTTTTTTTTTTTTTTTTTTTACTTATTGTGATTACATTGGATTTTCCAAAAACTGATAACATTAAACTGTTTTTTTTTTTTTTTTTTGATGAAATATAAAAAACTTTTTTTTTTTTGCAAATCTTTATTTATTGTCCAGCACAATATATATAGTACTATATATACTGTACTACAGTAAACATATACAAACCAATTGCAGTGTCAGATTTATAAAACAGTGAACACAAAAACACACTATAAATGTACCTGCCTATTGAAATATTTGTTTAAAAAACCTCTCCAGTGTTTGTTGTTTTAAATCCTTTGCAATTAAATTTTCAGTATATTTTTGTAAACTGTGCAATAATTTGTAGTCCTCACTTTTACCTCTCTAAGTTCTAATGCATTCTGTAATACTTCAAAAGATCTCCCAATTTTTATAGTCACTGACATAGCTCTCTGTACTTCAATATCTTCATTATCAGAATTTTCATTTTCCTCAGTTTCTGGTTTATCTGGCATAATTTCACCAACTCTGTCTTTTACTGACAGATCACCTATTGTCAGAGGATTTCATCAGTTTTCACTCACTCGTTGAAATCTTGTGTAATAAATGGATTTCTGGTATATTCTGGTACTGTATTACTTCCTTTGACGTTTTTCACAACATCTGGTCGAATAAAACTGGCCATACTAAAACAGTTTTGCTCATTTGGAAATTAAACCTCAAGAAACCCATACCAAAGGACTATCAAAGCGTGGCATCTAATAAGTTATTTTTTTTTTTCTTTTGCTGTGTCCATAGCTTTTGGGCATCGTCATTTTCTTCAATTTCTGCAATAATTTTGTGCTACAATGCACTCCTGTACAGTGTTTCGAGAACCTTTATGATTCCTTGACCAAGGATTGTACTTTGTATAATATATTCATTGGAAGAAATATGAATTTTATGTTCAACTCCACTTTTGAATGGGCTGTGCAGTTTAAGTACAATTTTATTTTTTATTGACTTGCAATAATTCTCTGTCCCATTCCTACAAAAAGTCAATGAAAATTTGCAATATCATCCATGCATTTGTATTGCTCTTATCTTAAACTGGTAAGCCTTTATCCCTCCGAAGACATGTGGATGTCTACTTTTCTCATTTATAAAAAACTTCTTTTTACTGTTAGGGTCATATTGCCTGTCAGGAGTACAGTCACTCTTTCTTTGTTTTTTTTTTTTTTTTTTTTTGCCAACTGTTGAATGAAAGTTCATTTTTGAATATTAAAGTATGCTCAGGTTTTACTTTAAAACAGAGGTTCCCAAAGTGTGAGGTATGCCTCCTGGAGGGTTTCATTTTAGTCTTTGATATTAAAATGTATTAAGTATTTATTAATTAATAAAAGCATGTGTATTGATAGCAAAATTTTAATGCAAATTTTAAAAGTTTGGGAAGAAAAATGAGTGAAACCATTTTTCACTAATTTTTCTACCAAACCTGTGTCAGAGTCCGAGTTTTCTCCATGAAGTTTTTTGTACACAGTGTTGTCTCTCCTTCCACCTGCTTAGCCAGCCATCTATAGTTAGAACTGTTTGAAAATTCCTTTTGCATAGGATATTTCTACTGATAAATGCATTTTTTAATCTAGTATTTGCAAACCATCTCAGGAGCACTTCTTTCACAAGTTCACTCTTTCCACATCTTTTTCTGTTCTGCTTTTTATTTTCAGTTCTAATTCATGTGATTTTCTATTCTTTAAAAGTTTACACAAAAGAGGCTGCAAAATACTGAATTTAAATGTAGTTTCTCTCTGTCTGCACTTAGGCAAGTGCATCATAAACACTTAAATATTTTGTTCTTTTCACTCAAACTTAAATCTTCATTTCTGTGACATTTCAATTTGATAAAAATCCGTGATTCAGTTCTCGATGGACATCATTTGACTGAACTCTAGTCTATTCACGGGAAGCAGGCAGTGCATACAGTATACTGTACATACAGGGTTGTTAAAATTAAAGTATCCCTATGTAGAGGGCTCTGGAGCGAGTTCTAAGGCTCATACTGAAGCTAAATTTGGACAACAGGTACAATAAAGAATGCGCTCGCCATTTATTGGGAAAAAAAAAATTAGTTACAAAATTTGTCACTGTATGGCACGTAACTATCTTAGTTACGATTATGCAAATAACGTAAGTTATTTGTAACCGGAATTCTCTGATAGCCGTAGCTGCGGCTATCAGAGAATTCCGGCGTCAGAAGCTCATAAGGCATGGACCTATGACTATTTGTGCTGTCTGCAAAATGATTGCGAAATTTGAAGCGACAAGATATCTTGGTGTTCAGCCAGGTAGAAGTTGAAAACAAGTGGATTTCTGTCATGTTTTATAAGTGGCTATGGCTTTCGTGGATTTATCAAGTCAATCTCCATGTGTTAGCGCAATTGTGCCAGCTGTTTCTTGTGAAGTGGACATGCCGTATTCCACTGTAAGGCTAGTAATGCATCAGGTGTTGCGGTACTATCCTTACAAGATGCAAATGCTACAGCAGCTAAAGCATGGTGATGCAAATATTCATTTCACATATGCACTTCAGTTTCTGTCGCGAATGACAATGGATATCACTTGGCCATGGAACATCCTTTGGAGTGATGAAGCCCACTTCTGCTTAAATGGACAAGTGAACATGCACAACTGTCGCATTTGAGCAACAGAAAACCCTTGAGTTATCCAAGGGGTCCCGTTGCATTCTCCAAAAGTGAAAGTGTGGTGTGGATTTACAGCCACATTCATGATTGGGCCATATTTTTTTTGAACAGGTAACACCGACTGGACCCCCCGCACCTGTTCTGTCACTGGACAGCGATATTATGAAATGTTGGCAAATTTTTCAATACCAGAGCTGCGACAACGTGTGTGCCTTCAGGATACCATATTTATGCAAGATGGTGCACCACACCACATCCACTGTTGTGTCCAAAGATTGCTAAGTCAACACTTTACTGACGAATGAGTCATCAGCCATTTTTCCCAGACATCTTGGCCACCCCGATCACCAGCCCTCACCCCATGTAACTACTGGTTGTGTGGATTTTTGGAGAACCAGGTGTATCGGGAAGGATGTCAAACTCTGGCAGATATGAAGGACAGCATTAGACGTTATGTGTTGGCTATTCCAGTTGACATGTTATGTTCTGCTGTAGAAAATGCTGTTCTTTGAATGGAAACTGTTGTTGACCAAAATGGAGGACACATTGAATAATCGTAGCACTGTTCAAGTGATTTGTATTGCCACGGCACCATATAGTGATTAATTTTATAACAAATTTTTTTTCCCCAATAAATGGCGAGCGCTGTTGTTAATGGCGAGCGCATTCTTTATTGTTCCTTTTGTCCAAATTTCTCTTCAGTATGAGCCTTAGAACTCGCTCCAGAGCTCTCTGCATAGGGATACTGTAATAACAATCCCAACCCTGTACATAACGCATCACAGTGTGTGGGAGTCATGTGATCAGTTGCGGGGAAAATGTTAAATGTTTGGGCCTTGCAATTAAACACCAATAACTTGCCAGAGAACTAAAACTTTACAATGATGGAAGGATAACCACCACAGTTATGTTGTCATATTTGAAGGTTATCCTGCTGGGTTGGATTGCTTCTTCCTCCATCCATATTGCTTGGTGACCAAAACGTCAGTTTCTTGATTGTCCACCTACTTTTGTTTACAGGCATTCTTTTCTTTTCGTGAAGACTATAAACGTGGCAGAGATTAGAAGTTCAAAGATATTATTTTTCACTTAGCAATGAACAGGTTATGAACATTATTTGGTGTGGTTAAGACTTGTAAATAATTGGCAGATTTTAGGCTTTCTGGAAGCCATATCTCTCCTAATTGGAAAAATAAATAACAATAAACAGTGGTATGATTATATAAAGTGGTAAAATATATGCACATTATTATATAAATGGTTTTGGATTTTCATATTTGGTTATAATAAGGGGCTGATAACAATAACTACTGATAACATTAACTGCCATTCACTGTATAACCAATATAACATAGGAAACATACTCAGTTGACATTTTGTTAAACTTTAAACTTTGTGTTTTTATTTTCAGAACATCAGTAATTAAACATTGTGTTAGTATTCTTATAATCTATTTAACATTACACAATCTATTTAACATTACTTTAGATGATTCCTGCTTGTTTAAAAGAATCAATAGACTTGGGAAAATTCAGTTTCATTAATTTAACTTCACTTTGAAAACTTAACCACCTATATGAAATTTAGAAATTCCAGGTTCTTTTTAAAGGTAGCTGTTTTTAAAGGCTGCTGTTGAATTGTTTGAAAGAGAAAAAAAGTTTTACCGTATCATATTAAATGTAAATAATTAAAAAAAAATTTTTTTTGAACAGCCATATCATAAAACTATGGCTTATCACACACACAAAGTGACAGGACAACGAGTGAATACATTAATAAAGATTAAAAATATTATATCTTAAATACTAACCCTCGATTACTAATTATTAACTGAATTGAAGGTGAAACAAAACAGTGATGGGAGTTCTGTGAAGCTGAGTGATTTGGCATAAGAGACAAGACTTTGTTTATCACAGGAATCCTCTTATGTGCATCATAAAGATGCTTTGTTATGGCACACTAAAGAGGTAACTGCTAATATCAGTGTTTCCTATTTCACTCTCGGGGAAAAAAAAAAAAAAAGCCACACACAAAACTTTAAATTTTTTTCATTTATTTGTTCATTTTCTTATCAGCAGATGAAACCAACTTGAAATTTTTGTGATTTGATTAATACCAAGAACTTTACTAAGGTCGACTTGGCAAGGTTTATAATAGAAAATAATTAGACATTAGTTTTCTCATTTTATTAGCCTCATAATAAATATATATAGATTTTGAGAATTCAGTGGCAAATCACTTTTATGGTCTTTTGCAACTTTTTAGAAGTTGTAAAATTAGAAAAAGAATTTGGGAAACAAGTTTTGAAGCTCTAAAATATTTAACCTGAAACATGACTATTTAGATAATTATAATTTAAAAAAATTTTTTTTTTTTTTTTTTTTTTTTCAGTTTTACATGCTTTATAATATGCTCTAGTTTGTCCTGTCAAGTTGCACTCTCTCTTTCTCCATTTCAGATGTACTTCTTGGTAGCTACCGTGGCCAGAAAGTAGCAGTAAAAGTCCTTAAAGATTCGAGCAAGGCTGCACAGAATTTCTTGGCAGAAGCATCAGTAATGACGTATGTTTTTAAATAATGTACTTTTTATGCAAATCTAATAATTATAACAAAAAAATTTGACAGAATTGCCTTTGTTATCCCACGAACCCTCTTCAGATTAAGTTCAGATACACACTCTACAGGTCTCTTTTGGTTCCTAACTTTACTGCCGAACTTACAAAATAAAATATTTTGCTTAATTGTTCTCAGATAATAAATGAATTACTTACTGTTTATGTTCAGATGGCCACATAAGGTCAGAGGAGTTTACAAGATAGAATACAAGCACATCACCATGTCTAGCAGTTAATTATGGGCTGGAACTAGTCGACTCAGATGTGTGTACTATATGGTATCCTCACTGACAGAGAAAAATATTCCTGATCCATATTCAAATTTGCCCTTCCATGTTTAAAATTATGCAGATTTAAAAAAATAAAATTAAAAATTGATCTGTCTGCTTGTATGCAGTTTAGGCAATACACATTTGCTTATATCACGGCTTTTGGAATTAGTGTGAAGGGTAAGCTTGTGTAATTTTTGCTATGTAGCTGATTTGTGGCACACATAATGAGCAGAGTTAACCTTTTTTTATCCGCAAAAAACCTTTGGGGGTCCAAAGGTTTTTTGCGGATCCCTTAGGTCCTGTAGATAATGTACCTCAAGGGTTAGAAACTTCTGTACTATATCAAGAAATATTTACCACCATGTACTTAAGAACTCCTCCGTAGAGGGCCTCAAGAAGGCCTCCGTAGCTGAGTGGTCAGGAACGGGAATGCAGTAGCACATGCTTTTTGAGTAGACTGGGGTTCAAGCCCCTGACTGCTAAATATGGGGTGCCTCCGTAGCCAGGTGGGCTGGAGCAGCAGTGCGTAGCACACGCTTCTTGATTAGACTGGGGTTTGAGCCCATGACCACCAAATACGGAGGATGCGGAAAGGTCAGGGAATGACCACAGCATATTCCCTGAACAATATGGCCTTAGTTGCTAATGCTCCTAAAAACCAAATAACAAACAAATAAACAACAGCTAAATATGGTCAATCTGCCAACCCAATTCCTCCCCCCAATTCCCCCTGCTGCTCATTCCAATAGAAGCAGTGCAAGAATCATTTTCACCTCTGCCAGCAGCTACTGTTACTCTATTAGTCTGTGTATCCACCCAAGCTAGCAGTTTTCTGACCCACCTAACACTGCCTCGATAGCATCACCAAATATTCTTGCACCCTTTCTATTTAAGTGTATTCCATCCCTGTAGGAGCAGTCTCTCCTGTTTACAAGCACAGACCAGGCTGAGAAAAATTCTACCCCTTGAGCCTTGCACAATCTCTCTAGCTCTGAATTGATCGACAAGGCTCTCATCGTATACTCCCTCCTATCATGTCTGGGAAGAATGGCAGACACTTTCAAATTCAACCCTAACTCATGGCTTTTTTTCAACATTGACTTGTACTTGTTAAGTAATTCCACCTGTCTGCTACTCTTAATATCATTAGTGCTAACGTGTACAACAAGATGATATCTCCTGTACAACGTCATGAGCCTTTGCCCTTGGCAGACATACCCTGTCTTGTTCCCTCTATCCTTTTTGCACAGTATATTCCCAGTTTCTCTGACAATAGTCACCGACAACTAGATGATAAAGAAGGTAATGGATTTGCATACCTGGGAAGTGTCTTTCTTAATTTAACATATGCCAAACTTAAGGAAGAAAGTTTTGTAGGACTCCAAATTAGAAAATCCTGAAAGACTGTTTGAAACCTAGTTAAAGGAGGTTGAATTAGTACTTGGTGATCATTTAAGGTGGTAGTATATTGTTTATTGGGTAATAGGAAAGAAGAAACATATGAAACGTTGGTGTCTAATTTACTTGAATGTTACAAAAACTTGGCTGTTGAATGTTGTTGAAAATTCATTTTCTTCATTCTCATCTTGAATTTCCCCCCGAAAATCTGGGAGATATGAGTGATGAACAAGGGGAGCTGTTTCATCAAGATATTTCCACTATGGAAAAGTGGTACCCAAGGTCACTGGAATCCTGTAATGAAGGGATATTACTGCTGGTTACTTGTGAGGGAGTGTAAGCAGGAATACAAGAGAAAATCCCTAAGTAGTAAGCATTTTTAAGGACAATTACAGGTATGGTAATTATATATTATTGAAATATAACTATTTAACTATGATTTATATTTTTTCCGAAGTTAAAAGAGATATAGAGAACATATATTTTTTTTACACTAGTATTAGAAACTTGAATTATATGTATACAAAGGGTACTAGGAAAGTTTTGCAATACAGCTTTGTTTATTTAATTTTTTCAAAGTAATTTCCTCTACATTCAGTACACCTCTCCATCCTCCGAAACCAATCTTTAAACCAGTTCTGCCAAGTTTCACTAGGGAGTAAAGCACACTCGTTGTCCCAAGCCCGTAGAAGGTCCTCATCACTGGAAAACCGCCTCCCTTTTACCTTCATTTTCACATGCGGGAACAGTGCAAAGTCGCAGGGAGCAAGGTCTGGACTGTAGGGAGGGTGCTCGAGAAGTTTCAGTCCTGTCGTGGTCAAATATTCGGTGCAGGCTTTGGCGCGGTGAGCTGGAGCATTATCGTGATGGAGGTACCAGGTGTCCATTCTTGACTTTGGCCGCAGGTTCTTCATAGATCCAATGACTTTAGGCAGGCATTGTTCAGTATACCACTTAGCTGTGACTGTCTTCTGCGTGTCCAAAACGACACGTTCCACAATTCCACTCGATTTGAAAAATACAGCTATCATTTTCTTCTTTACAGATCGGGATTTTCTGACAATTACGGGTGTGTCGTCATCATCAAAGACCCAAACTTTGTTTTGAGCCTTGGTTGGCAGATCGTAATAGTACAGCCAAGTCTCGTCACCTGTCACGATGTTGTTCACATACTGAGATTGTCCCTTATCAAACTTTTTTAACATCTCCCGGCACCAAGTCACACGTTGTGTCATCTGCTCTTCAGTCAGTTGATGCGGCACCCAGAGAGAACAAAGTTTCTTCACGTGCAAATGATCTTGCAGAATCGAACGAATTGCTGCATTTAGGCCCAAAGTATCCTCTATCTGTTGGTAGGTCACTCGCCTGTTTTCGTCAAGCATTTTCCTCACAGCAGTAACGTTTTCCTCTGTAACTGACGTTCGTGGCCTTCCCGGCCTCTCAGAATCCTCCAGAGTGAAATTTCCCCTTTGGAATTCTCTATACCACCTGAATATCGTTGTACGATGTGGACAATCATCATCTAGTGCAAGAGTCATTTCTTCTAAGCACTGGTCTATGGTTAAACCACGAACGAAATTATACCGCAAAACTGTCCTTATCTCATTTCGTGACCACGATGCCATCGCAAGCACTTTACACTCTCACTACTAATGAATAACTGAGCCCATCGACTTGGCGCAGCGGCTACTATGCACGTATGAACATGTCTGAACATGCAGCAACAAGCAGCTTCCTGTGATTCATCGTTGCGTCATATTGCAAAACTTTCCTAGTACCCTTTGTATATACCTTTATTTTAACATTAAACATTGGTGCATCTTTTAATGTAGACGTGATAGAGACTTTGTATGGTGATTTTAGTGTGTGCTTATTTCCTCCAGAATCACATGATTTCATTGCTGAGGTATGAAAAAAAATATTTTTTGTTGGCTAGTATAATTGTATGAGAACATTCTTTGTGCATCCCATATGGAAGGGGGAGATTAGATTTAATCTCCTTTTGTGCGCCTTTTCTTGTTTTGCTATAAATAAAGTAAATTTAAAGAACAGTCTTTGGCCGTTGGTAATTAAATTAAAACTAACAAAAGAAGCTAAAACAAATTTTATTAAAATATTACAGGTCTTTGAAGCATATGAACCTTGTTCAGCTGTTAGGAGTAGTATTTGATGGGCCATCTATATACATTGTTACAGAATACATGGCCAAGGGATCACTAGTTGATTACTTACGTTCTAGAGGAAGGTTACATGTTACAAAAAGAGATCAAATCAACTTTGCTACGTAAGTGAAATTTATTTTAATTTATTATTACTAAGATATCTTTATAATTGATGGTACAGTAAAATCCTGTTAGAGTGAAAACTGTTTGAACAAAAATTTCACTGTGATAAAAATATTTTCAGGTCCCACCTGAACTCCCCTTATTACTAGTGCTTTATAATTCTCATTTGAATGAAATTAGTTATAAAAAATGTAAGTTCTTGCTCTAAATATTTTTGTGTGTTTATTAAAATTTTATTTTGCATTTTGCCTCATTTATTGCAAATATATATGCTTTTAAAACTAACACTCTTATACATATTTGTTTTATTGTTGTAATTATGTGGTGTTATTTTTAAAATAAATAATAAATTGCTATCTCTACATATAGTATATTGTTTATTATAATATTGGGCAATATGTATACCCTTGTGTGAAGGTTGTCAAGGGATTTTGTTTTAATAATGTAATTCTACTTATTTTATAGTTGCTTCTGAAAACATGTATTATTAACATTTATATTATTACATGAACGTATATTCACATATTATTAATGTTTATATTATTACATGAACGTATTATTCGCAAATTATTAACATTTATAATAATGTTAATTTTCTTAAAGAGAAAATTAATTTATTAATTTTCTCTTTTTTGATTATCCATTCATATGCTATTTCTGCAGGTGATTTTAAAATTACCAATTATTTTTAGAAAGGTACCGTTGGAGACAAACTTTGCCTGATTAAATCTTTTATTTAATAAATTTTTTATGAAAGATTTATTAGAATTTATTTTTTATGAAAGATTTATGAAAGATAATATATATTCAAGCAAAACTTGTTAGACAATTTTATTCCATTAACTCTGCATATAAAAATCTCAACTTAGGCAACAGCATTGTCAAATTCTTAGTATGATTACTAAAATTTCTGCTGAATTTGAAAATATACATCAGTTCTACAGGCCAGTTCCTTAAATTTCCTGTGGTTAATCAATAGGACTTGGTTCGTGAACTTTTTCTTTGGTCCTAACCCCAAAAGAAAAAATCCATTGGGATCAGAGTGAGAGTTAATTTAACTCTGTTATGGAAATTAACGTTGAGCCTTTTTTTCACACAGGAATAGTGAAGTGCTGAGGAGCACTTTCCTGGATAGCCACTTCTTTTGCATTTAGGCAATATTGACTTTAGGAAAAGAAATCATATTTTCTAATAAAGTATGGGCCAAAAATTCTGTTATATCATCTCACACATTATACTTTCACTTTGGGGTAGCTTTGGCTCATCTGTACTGTTTTTTATAAATCATGTGGCCCTCAGTAATGGCTGTTATGCCTGTTAATGAAGCCTCCTTTGTGAAAAATGGCTTGTGTTGATCAGTTAATATTCAGTAAGAAGTCCTATCAGCCAGCCATCCAGTTGTGATTTCAAAACACTCTGTCCATTGATCATAATCATCTGGATAAAGCTTCTGCATATAGTGCGGGAGCTTTATTTAGGTTTCCACTTTAGTTTTGTTTTCAAAATTTCTTTACAGAAGGTTAGGTCAACTCAGTTTCATGCATACACATGCACCCACACTATGGATTTCTTTAAACTTCGTGAAAATGCTTCATACATACCACCTTTATCCAGCAGGAGTGGCATGTGGTCTGACCCCTCAGCAAAATAATTATTGTACATTAATCACTGGTTCACGATCAGTGGCTGTGACTAACTACTTTGCTAATTATCTGTACTCTTTCCTTAGTTTGGAAGTGAAACATTATTGTTTTCCAAGAATTAAATTATACATGGAATGGGCCTGACAGCCCTTGCATCACCTTAGCTGTTGCAATTTTTTTTTTTTGTGTAAACAAGTATGGTTCTTCCTGTTTGTTGATTGATGCTGTTGCTACAAAAAAGTAGATACTGTTTGTTTTGTTTGAGTAATTATGTAAAATGATTTCTTTTCTTTATTATTGTTTATTTTAAAAGAGGTATTGGATGACAATTCCAGTTAGTGTGTGAATATATACATATTAGAGAATAGTAAGAATAATAATCTGGTATTGCAAGAAGCTATATTTAAAATATAAATAACAGTAGATATATATCAAATATGTACAAGGTTTGAAACTTAAGTTCCATTACTCATTCAATTTATAGAAAACCAGGTGCTAGAATTTAAAAATAAAAAATAAGATTTCAAGATTTCAATATTTTTTTGAAATAATTGCATAGAGCAACTACATACACACACTCATGAGGCCACTCAAAGTTCCTGGAAACATTTTTAAATTGCATTTTGAACTGACCTCCACCATTTCCTTTGTCACACATTTCTTTTGATGAAATCTGCACTGTCAAATTGTTGTTCTTTCAGCTTATTCCTGAATTTCATTTTTAGTTATAAGTAATAGAGTGACGGAGATAAATCAGAGGAAATTCCTTGATAATCAGCCTAGAATGTGGCCTAGTGGTGCCATGCAAAAAAGAAATGGCTCTCTTTTTCTCAAAACTAATTCTGTTCTTGGTATTTTTTTTTTTTTTTTTTTTTTTACCAACAAGTCCAAAACTTGTGCATATGGCTCCTTATTAACTGTGTTACCTACTGGAAATCTTACCTTGGAAATCTGCTTTGTTATAAATCTTGTTGAAAGGATGTGAGAAGTTTTTGGCTGATTCAGGCTCGTGGTGTCCTATAGTTTTACTTTTTTGCTTCTTTTATAGGGAAAATTTTAGAAAGACTGATGAATAAATAGGTCGATGCCTAAGTATAATGCATCTGGTCTTGCTTTTAAGAGACAATTTTGTTTTAAAAAGGGAATTGAAGTCTTCAAGTTATGAAATATATGGAGGAATATCAAGGTCTGTATGTGCTAATTGCCTAGAGCAGCTACACTTATAAGATTATTCATAAATCTTCTGGGAACATTTTTTAAATGCATTTGAACTTGCCACCACCAATTCCTCTTTTGAAGGGGAAATATCTTGAAAAATAATTAAATTGCAGAATGTTCGAGTAAGTTAGACTCAATTTTCAGAAATTATTTTGATAACAGAATAGAAGAACAAAGTGTATAGAAAATTTGAACAAGGGTGCCTACAAGTATCAAACTTCAGTCTTTTAGCTGGGATTATAGTATTTGACGAGTTCTTAAATTTTGATGCAAATGGGGTTGTCGTTTGTTTACACAGATGACTTGGTTTTTGTTATATATGAAAATTCCAGATCTGAATTAAGAAACATGGTTGGGATTATATTGGAAAGGTTTCAAAAATGGAATAAGCTAGCAACTAGAAATATTTTAAAACTGTATGCTACTGAAATTAGGCTCAGTATGAGCAGATGTCCAGTTGGTAGAAGCCAAGAAGTTTCCTTACAGTACGTGTCTAAAGTAAAGTATTGGAAATTGTGCAGAGGAGTTGTTATTGAACATAAAACGTGTTTAAAAAATAAGATTAAAATATATGTCTCAGAAGAATTATTAGAGTGGATTAGGGAATAAAGGGATGTGCAATCTTTAAATGTTATATGAATGCCTGTTTGTCCCCCTTCTCACCCGTGCATCTGTTGCTTGATGTAAGAGAACAGTGAACTCTGTAATAAAAGTATTTACACCCCAGAGATTTGCTCTTCTGAGTATAACCCAATTTTTTTTTTATGAGAACACCAAGCATGAGAGGTATTAGAACCTATAGTATTTGATTTTCATTTTCTCAATCCATGCATGGATTGAGAAAATGAAAGAAGATACTCATTAATATTACATTTGAATTTCCCTGGGTTGTAATTTTCAGGAAATACATATAAAGGGAAGTTGTTCCAGAAAACAGAAGTTGAATGAATAAATGAGGAGGAAGAAAAGTTAGTTCTGTGAGTTTTTAGTTGGACAGTAAAAAGATGTTGACTGATTGCGGCACATGTTTGGACTGGTTTGGAAGAGAGAGCGGGAATTATAGAAAACAATTAACAAGAATAGTGCCCATGGAAGAATCTATAGAAAAGGCATGCAGCAGAAACAGAATGTTTGTGAGTCAGAGTGGAGAGACTTTGTTAGAGATCAGCCATTAACTAATCGAACTGCCTTCTTTTGAATGGAATCGAGAAGCCTGAAAGAGGTTTTGGGGGTGCGATCCCAGATGTGAGAACAATATTTTATGGTAGGGTGGATTTGCAATTTGTACTGAATTTTAGTTTGGTTTTACTGGCACAACAGCACTCTAGGCTATAATGCGTCAACCACGTTTGTACCAAGTGGACAGCTGTTTGGAAGAATAGTAATGTTAAGAGCAAAAGAGAAAACCCACTTTTTAGCATTAGAAGAGGCAAATGATGCAAGAAAACAAACTTATACAGCATCAGCAAAAAAAAAAAAAAAAAACCTTCCCATTTCACCCATCCATTCACTCTAAAAGTTTGTCCAGTTCTTCCTTTAATTTATTTTAGCTGTCCACTTCCACAACGACCAATGGAAGTTTGTTCCAGCAATCAGTCACCCGCTGGCTTAAGCAAATTTCTGCACAACTGTTTCCTAAATTTCAATTTATGCCCCCTCAGGTGCAGAATCTGAATAAGAGGAAGAATTCCATCAGCATTAAGCTTGATCAAACCATTCAAGGCCTTATACACTTCAGTCTTCAATCAGATCACCTCGCAGGTGCCTAGTCTCCACATGCTGCAACTTGCAGAACTTAAGCCTCTCTTGGTAAGAGCACCCCTCTTTGCCTCTCGCCAATCTTGTTGCCCTTCTCTGTACCCGTTCTTGCAACTCTACATCCTTCCTAAAATGAGGCCTCCAGATCTGAATGTAGTACTCAAGGTGTGGCCTGACCATTGCCTTATGCAAGGGGACATTCGCCTCCTTATTCCTGTTAGCAAAATTCCTGTATATCATTGACAACACACCATGAGCTACTCTTGTAGTTTGTTAGAAAACTTCATATATGACTGCACAATTACCCCCAGGGTCCTTTAATTCTCCACTACCCTTAGTGTAGTACCACATAGTTGGTACATTAGTGTGGGGTTATTGCTATCCATATGCATTACTTAAAATTTGTCAGTGTTAAACTTTAGTTGCCACCTCTCAGCCCATCTGCCAACTTTTTTTGATCCTGCTGCGGTAGCGTACTGTCATTACTGTTATTAACAACCCTGCCAACCTTTGTGTATCATCTGCAAACTTTGACATTAACTGTGATATACCTTCATCAATATCACCGATAAATACAGTAAAGAACAATAGGCCCAACACCGAACTCTGGAAGACTCCACTAATAACACCCCCCTTAGTCCTTGAAGAGCAGTGTCCATTGATTACCACTCTCTTGTCTTCTTCCACTCAACCATCCCTTTATACATTGCAGCAACTTACCCTTAATGCCATACTGCTCTAATTTATACAGTGGGCTTCCATGTACAGCAGTATCAAAAGTCTTCCTGAAATCCAAATATATGATATCAGAATTATTTTTTGCATCCAGGTCCTTGCATCCAGGTCCCACATCATAGTTTCCAATCAGTTTGGTCAGACAAGACCTCCACTTCACAAATCCATGCTGTGTCTGAACTATAACTGCAGTTTTGTCTAGATGATCTTGCAATGCTCTTTTAACCAGCAACTCCATTATTTTCCCCAGAAAAAAAGTTAAACTAAAAGTCTAATTACTCGTGTCACCCTTTGATCCCTCCCTTTATGAATTGGAGATACATTTGCACATCTCCAGTCCTTGGGGTCTTCCCCTAAGTGCAAGGATGCTCTCATAATTATGGCTAAGGGTTTGCTTACTTCCTTTGCTGCCTCCTTTAATATAACTGGATAGATCCCATCCTCCCCAAGTGCCTTTCTTATGTTTAACTACAACAATTTCTCCTCTACTTTGCTCTCAGTTATTACAAAATCATTTAACTCCCTGTTAGAGTTTGATAAACTTCTGGCATTCCCCTCCTTGAATAACTCCTCATGTGTGAATGTAGATGCAAAATAATCATTTAGCTTGTCAGCTACCTGAGCAGGATCATTAACAGTCAAACCATCGATATCAGTTGGATCAATCTGATATATTCCCTTCTTTCTAGCATTTATATAAGTAAAGAAGCCTTTGCTGTTTTTCTTTTTTTTTTTTTTAATGAAAACATGAGAGGTATTAGAACCTATAGCACTTAGTACCGTTCTTGGGTTGGAGGTTGAGAAGATGAAAGAAGATATTTGTTGACATTAGACTTGAACTTCTGTAGACTGTAATTTTCAGGAAATACGTATGAAGGAAGGTTTTTTCCAGAAAACGGTAGTTGAATGAATAAACGAGGAAGATGAAAAGTTGGTTCTGTGAGTTTGAAGTTGGACAGTAAATGGATGTTGGCTGGTGGCGGCACGTGTTTGGACTGTTTTGAAAGAGAGAGCGGGAATTATAGAAGCCAATTCAGAAGAACAGTGACCATGGAAGTATCTGTAGAAAAGGCATGCAGCAGAAACAGTACATCTATGAGACAGAGAGTGGAGAGATTAAGAGATGAGTCATTAATTAACCTAACTGCCCTCTTTTGAATGGAATCTAGAAGCCTGAGAAAGGTTTTGGAGGCACCGCCCCAGATGTGGGAACAATGTTCCATGGTAGGGCAGATTTGCGATTTGTACAAAGTGAACAGCTGTTTGGAAGAAAAGTTACGCTGAGAGCGTAAGAGAAAACCAAGCTTTTTAGATGCAGAGGAAGCAATATTTGTAATGTGCTTGGACCAAGAGAGATTAGAAGTCAGGGTAATCCCCAAAAAGAGATATCATTTTGCTTAGAAATTGGAGTGTCACCAAAGATAAGCATAGGAGCAGAAGAATCATTTTTGTGAGATATAAGACAAGCCTGAGTTTTAGAAGGATTGAAATCAACTAAGTTGTCTTTGCCCCACTGGGGAATTACCTGGAGATCGGCATTTAAGAAATTGGTAGCAGATATTCAAGAAGTTGAAGCTCATGGAGCAGGGCAAGGTTTCCCAAAATGGAATGCAATGTGCTGTCGTCAGCAAAACTATGGATAGCATTTCCAGTCAATGGAAGAAGGTCATTAATATACAAGAGCAAAAGAGTGGGGGAAAGAATTGAACCTTGGGGGACACCAGCATTAGTGGAAAAGTTATAAGATAGAGAGCCATCACCCTCAGTGAGCGATCAGAGAGAAAACTGGATAACCAATTACAAAAAACAGTTGGCAAACCATAAGATGGAAGCTGTTTTAGGAGACCTCTATGCCAAACATGATCGAAAGCCTTTGAGATGTCAAGAGCAACTGCTTGTGTTTCACCAAACTTTTCCATTGAATTTGTCCATAAATGGGTAACATAAGCAAGAATATCACCATAAGAACGACACTGATGGAATCCATACTGGTGATTGTTGATCAGGCAGAAGGTTTCTAGATAGTTTAAGAGTTGGCGGTTAATTGATTTCTCCATTACTTTAAAAAGAGCAGAAGTAATTGCAATTTGGACGATAATTAGATGGAGGGATTTGTGACCCTTTTTAGGAAATAGCTGGATGTGAGCAAATTTCCAAGCAGAAGGAAAAACACCTTTGGAATAAGATAATGAAAAAAAGCTGGCAAAGAACAGGAGTAAGTTCAGGAACGCAGGTTTTGAGAACAAGTGAAGAAATACCATCAGGACCTGGAGCTTTCTTAGCACTAAGAGTCGTCAAAAAATCCTTCTGACGGAAGACCACAGGAGGCATTGAATGGAACGTGTTGGGAATGGTAGGAGGCGTTTTACCAAGATCATTAATACAGGATTTGGAAGAAAAATGGAATGCTAGCAGGTCAGCTTTATCCTTGGCTGAAGTGTCAACAGAACCAACTGGTTTTGACAGAGTTGGGAGCAGAGATGGGCAAAAGTTGCGGCCAATAGCTTTGGCCAGAGACCAGAATGTTCGGCTACCATTAGGGCAAGGAGCAAGTTTTCTACTCTTAGCCTGTTCAAAATCTAGTTTGGACTGATTAATAACTGCTTTACAATTGTTGCAAGCTTTGGTGTAGGCAGAAAATGAAACTGAAGATTTGGAAACAAGTCAATTACAATATGCAATATTCTTCTCTTGAACAGCCTTAGCACATTTATTGGACAACCAAGGTTTAGATAAAGGATGAGATTTTAAAGTGGAGTGTGGAACAAAGGATTCCATTCCTTCAAGAATAATTTCACTGACACGAACTGAACAAACGTTGACATCAGAAGTTTTGGAAACAGTAATCCGACCAAGGAAAAGAAGAAAAGAAATCTCGCAAGTCATCCCATTTTGCATTCTTGTAATGCTAAACAATATGATGTTGGGAATAGCCATGAGATAAAGGCTCCATTGGAGAAGAGATAATCACAAAGTTGTGATCTGAGGTGCCTAAAGGACCACTCACTTAAACTGTGTACTTAGGAGGATTGTTTGAAGAAAAAGATCAAGCATGTTGGCTGCATGGTTAGGATTGTCTGGTATTCTTGTAGGTAAATGAACAATCTGTGCAAGTTTATTAGTAATTGCAAAAGCTTCAGCATCTTGACCAGCTGGGTCGGTGTGACTAGAAAACGGAAGCCAGCTGGAGTTGTGAATGTTAAAATCACCAAGGAAAATTACCTCACTGTTAGGAAAGTTGGACTGGAGAAAGTCAAATTGGAAAGAGAGGAAATCAAAGAGCTCCAAGTGATTAGTGGAGTTAGGAGAACAGTAGACACAACAGATGAATTTTACACAATGAGGTAGAGAGATTTTAAGCCAGAGAAGATCGAAAAGAGGAGATTCCAAATTACCAAGTCTCTGACAGGGAATATCGGAATGGACATATGCACAAGTACCACATTTGAGGCGAAAAGAATCATACAGTGAATAATTTGGGCAACCGAGATGAGCAGTGGTTGAATCAACCAATAACTGAGTTTCTATCAGAAAAAGTATATGGGGTTTGGCAGACTGCAAGTGGAAATGGACACTGTTGAGATTAGAATTGAGACCATGTCTATTTGTGAAATGAACTAGGTGTTTGGGAGGTTTAGATCTTTTTGCAGGTAAGCTTACTCTATTAGTTTGACAATTCACGCTGTATTCAATAGTAAGAAAAAGGTTGGAGGGGGACATGCTGTATGAAGTAATGAAATTTTTAGATATGGTGTACACATGGTAAGAATATATCCAGATCCTTGACATAATGTGGCCTCGACAATACCCCCCCCCACATACACAGTACTTGGACTCCCTCCAGTCACTATCTGGCAGAGTAGAGGTAGCAAGATTATATACTAGCTGATCCAGAAGCCTCCTAGAGAGTTGCCAATAGGTTCGGTCCGGTGTACTAACTAGTGGCCGGGTTGCAAATACTGTTTTAGAGCTGTACCCTTGAAATGTAGACTAGCTTAAAAACTAGAGACTGTAGACTGGCTTAAACAGACCAGCTTATATCTACTATAGGCTTCTATGTCGCCTGATAATTTATTTGCATCATATGTATTTTTCTTCTCTGCCACAAGTTTCATTAGTTCATTTGACATCCATTTGGGCCTAAACCTTGAACTGTATTTCTTTGTTGGTATGTAAAGCCTAGTACCTTACAATTTATAATTTGCTGTTTATAACTTCATCATTTGGTCCCACTGTATAGAATTTAAAAAATTGTCTCAGCCCACTGTAGAGTTACCTTTATGAAAGCAACAACCTTTCATTTCATCCCTGATGGTAGTTTCATCCTAAGTAAATTGCTCATCAGTACACTGTGATCACTGCCACTAAGTGGTTCTTTTATCTGCAGATTCTTAATGCATGAATAATCACTGATGTTAATCAGAACAAGAGTATTACTCCCTCTGGTACATATTAGTATTAGTAATGGCTGCATGGTGCAAGAAAGCCTATGGCTTATGCTGCACCAGCCAAAAAAAAAAAAAAAAAACTCAGAACAAAACAATGATAAAAACAAAATACATTAAAAAAAATAAATAATAATAATTAATAAAAAAGAGGAAATTAAACCTATCATCCTATGTGCTTCCATTACCCGAAAGTACTATCCAGGTGACCTTTGAATTTCCCCAAACTGTCAGCCTCTACCAACCATGTAGGCAACTTATTCCAGTAATTTATAACTCGCTGGCTGAAATTAAACTCCCTGCAATCCAATTCCCCCGTAACTTGAATTTATGTCCCCTATTTCTAGCATCATTTATAATCTTGAAAATTTCATCCTCATTCATTTTACTGATGCCTCTCAGAGCCTTAAACACCTCAATCAAATCTCCTCTAAGGTGTCTGGTTTCCAAACTCTGCAGCCCACATATTCGAAGTCTTTCTTCATAAGGACGCCCTTTTGCCGATCTCACCAGGCGAGTTACCGTCTTTGCACCCTTTCAAGAAGCTCGATGTCTTTCTTTAGGTGCGATCTCCATACTTTAACACAGTGTTCCAAGTGTGGTCTAATTGAAAGACTTATATAATGGGATTATCACGTCCCTATCTCTACTTTCAAAAGTTCGATAGATCATCGATAGAACACCATGGGCCTTCCTAGCAACCTGTTTACAATGCTCAGAGAATTTCATGTCTGACCGTATCTTAACACCCAAGTCCCTTTCCTCCAGTACTGGGTTTAGTTGAACTCCACCAAGTGAATAAGTTATTTTGGGATTACTGTTTCCCAGGTGTAATACCTTACACTTTGTTGGATTAAAGCATAGCTGCCATTTTTCTGACCATTCCTGAAGTCTATCTAGGTCTCTCTGAAGAAGCTCAGCTTGACGGTGATCATTAACTACTCTACCAATTTTAATATCATCTGCAAATTTAGACATCACGCCCTCTATCCCTTCATCAATGTCGTTTATGAAAATTAAAAACAACAGTGGTCCTAATACCGATCCTTGGGGAACCCCACTTCTTACATCAACCCAATCTGAGGAATAGCCATTTATCACAACCCTCTGCCTCCTGCCCTGAAGCCATCCTTCTATCCATCTAAGGATTTTCCCTGTGATTCCAACCTGTTCCAGCTTATAAAGCAACCGCTCATGTGGCACTGAGTCAAAAACTTTGCTGAAATCTAAATAAACAATGTCGAAATTATTCCCTAAATCCAGCTCGTGAGTGACCCTTTCGAAATAGCGAACCAGATTTGTTAAACATGATTTTCCCTTTACAAAACGATGCTGAGTATCCTTGAGAATTTCAATTCGATCCAAATGATCCTGAATTCCACCCTTGATCATTGCCTCCATGATTTTCCCTACTACTGAAGTCAGATTGACAGATCGATAATTTCCGACTTCACTTTTAGAGCCACCCTTATGTATGAGAGATACATTTGCACTTTTCCAATCCAAGGGAATCTCCCCAGAATCTAGTGATGTTTGCATAATTAGCCTCAGTGGTTCAATGCACTTGCTTGCCGCCTCCCTTAAGATTATAGGGTATATTCAGTAAACGCCAGGAGCCTTACTGGTCTGTAGGCTTGAAAGTTTTTTCATTAAATAATCTTGCGAAATTTCAATATCGTTAATTACATATTTTTTAACTTCGCTCCCACAATTTCCCATTGCCACAAAAGGCTTTTCATTTGTAAACATCGATGGAAAATAACTGTTGAGTTCATCTGCAACGGCAGCTGGTGTATTTAATACTATTTCCTTTCCCTTACGTAAAGGTCCAATCTGGTTTGTCCTTCTCTTCTTGGCATTTATATATGTGAAGAATTCTTTATCCCCCCTCTTTGCTCTGTTTGCTAGTGATTTCTCAAACTGTCTTTGCCTGCCAAACCCTTTCTGTGGCTCTGTTACACATCACCTTGTAGCTGTTATAGGCTTCAGTACTTTTTATTGCTCTAACCTTTCCATGCCACCTTTTTCTGCTCAAGTAATGAGGCAACTTCACTATTCATCCAACTTTGAACCCTCATCGTGGAGTATTTTTTTAATGGTATATACGCATTCAAGGCATCTGTGATTAATGTTTTAAAAGCGTACCACAGTTCAAATGTATTCTTTTTCTGCACAATATCTACCCAGTTAATAGAGGCCATGTAGTACCTTGAGGTATCGTAATTTCCTTTTCTGAAATTAAAACCCATTCCTTTGCCTTTTACTTCTGCTACCTCTCTCGTCATCATCCACCGTAGAACTCCGTGATCACTTCCTGCTACTGGTTCCTCTACTGTCAGCCCTGTTATGTCATCTGATTCATGGGTGATGATGAGGTCTAGGATATTCTTTTCTCAAGTACTTTCCCTGACATGTCGATACAAATAACAGTCATCTAGTTGATTTAAAAATTTTGTTCCCCGTGTCGAGTTTCTTTCCCATTTACTCCAATCAATTAGAGGCAAATTGAAATCGCCCATGATAAGGCATTGACGCTTACTTGCCCATTCCATTTGCATGTAGAGGCTTTCGTCGTAATCATGGTCTGTAGATTACTCCTACTCGCATTATACCTTTGTTTCCAACTATCTCACACCATACAGACTCTATACTAGCATGTAAAATGTCTGAATCCAGGAAAGCTATTGTCGCACTCAGGCTGCTTCTGATAAGAAGCATTACCCCACCACCCCTTCTATCTACCCTATCCTTCCTAAATACATTATACAAGCCGTACTGAAACTCATCCCCAATTTCCGGGTGGCACTACGTCTCTGTAAGTCCTATTATGTCCGCGTTACTTGTTTTAACCAGCAGTTTGAATTCGCTCATTTTATCGATGACACTTCTAACGTTACTGTATAAACAATTAAGATTTACTGTTCTTGTATATTTAACAACCCTAACACAACCCTTGAAGTTTTTTAGGCTCTCTTCCCTGATATTAGCTACCCACTCACGTGAAACGTCTCTGCCCTCAGAACATCTAGATAATACATCCAGTTGGGGTAACAGATAAGAACTCTTAAGGTATGTGCAAGAGTTACATTGACATATTATCAGATAAACGCGTGTCAGTATTACCCACATCCCCCCCTAACTAGCAGTTTCCCTGAACCTTTAAGGTACCCTCAATAATACTGGCAAAAACGTTTGCACCGCCTTTGTTTAAGTGTATCCCATCTCTACAAAACAAATTCGTTCTACCTACAAGTGTGGGCCATGCTGATAGAAATTTCCCCCCTAAAGCCTTGCAGATTCCTTCAAGTCTTGAGTTAATCCACAAGGCTCTTAACATATAATCCCTCCTAGCGTGTCTGGGCAGAATTGCAGACACATAGACATTATGGCCTAGCTCGCGACATTTCCTCAGCATGGTCCTGTATTTTTCCAACAAATTGTCAGATCGTGTACGTTTAATATCATTAGTCCCGACATGAATAATAATATTCTCTTTACCCCCTTTAAAATCTGACAATGTGTTGGTGACATCATCATTAGTTGCTCCAGGCAGACATACCCTGGTTCTACTCCACCTATCC
Organism: Mastigoproctus giganteus; assembly: GCF_048544385.1. NCBI lineage: Eukaryota > Metazoa > Arthropoda > Arachnida > Uropygi > Thelyphonidae > Mastigoproctus > Mastigoproctus giganteus. The sequence goes on from NC_143581.1 coordinate 183,603,579, forward strand.
TTATTACAAAAAATATTCCCCATTTCCCTGACAATGGAGTCTCCTAATAAAACAATGTCCTTTTTAACCAGAGTAGTTTGCACTTGGTTTTTCTGTTTTGAGGCTCGAATCGGGTGTGCATCACTTGGTAGATTGCCGGAGTCTTGAGTCCCTGACGAGCTCCCAGATGCATTATTCTCGAGGGCAAGCACCCGTCTTTTCAGCGACTCAAATTGTTCCATCAGTGCACCAAATTGTAATTTAAGATCGGTGCACTCCTTACATCGATCACAAAGAAAATAATTCTCAGGTGAGATAGGATTAGTCACCAGGTCGACCTTGGAAAACATTCCACAGGTTCCACAACGGATTAAATCATGACTCATCCGTAAATCGCCATCAGCTATTTCTGTGTGAGTCACGATAACCTGTGACGTGTTTAAGGCAGATCTCGTAACTACCATTATAAAATTAAATAAATATCAATGAAAGTTAACTTAAAAAATTATACCTATAATATTATTAAAATCAAACTGTTACAGGAAAACCTATAACAAAATAATCCAACAATATCTAAATAAATCAAATATTTAAAAGCACTATCCAAAAGTAAGCCACTTAACTGAGGAGCCCTGACTAAGCGCGTCCGCTCACCTCGAATGCCAACACTCAAACTCCGAAGTAACTGGAGTATTACTCCCTCTCGAACATGCTGTAGAAAACATTCATCCAATATATTCACAAAAGTTTTACTGGTGTGCAAGTGACCAACCCACAAGTTCTAGTCAATATCTGGGAAGTTAAAATCGCCAATTATAAGACATTCTGATTTACTGGCCCATTCTGTTTCTCTGTACAGTTCATTGTGCTAGTCAGTAGTCATCACAATCCTACTCCCATTTTTGCTTTCCCAGTGCTTATGTCACATCAAACTGACTCAACATTGCACTGACCACCTATGTCAACTAGATGCACTGCCTTAGATTTTGTGTTTATTAATTAACAGCATAACCCCCCTATCTTTCTATCCTAACTATCCTTTCTGTACACATTGAACTCCCCATGCGCCAATTTTACAATCCTTACATAATGGGGGATTTTAACTTCCCAGATATTGACTGGAACTTGTGGGTTGGTCACTCACACACTAGTAAGACTTTTGTGGATTTATTGGATGATTGTTTTCTGCAGCAGCATGTTCGAGAGGCAACCAGAGAGGGTAAAACTCTTGATCTAATTATCAGCGGTGATCATTTGTGTATTAAGCATTTGCAAATAAAGGAACCACTAGGTGGCAGTGATCACAGTGTACTGATGTGGGATTTACTTAATGATATAATTACCATCAGGGGTAAAGGAAAGGATTTTTGTTTCTGTAAAGGTGAGTACAATGGTCTCAGACAGTTTTTAAATTCTGTACATGGGATCAACTGACGTTGTTACCAACAGTAAATTCTAAGTGGGAAGCATTCAAGGAATTAATCGTGGAAGCTACTAAACGTTTCATACCTATTAAGAAATATTGTTCAAGGTTTAGATCTAAATGGTTATCTAATGAACTAATGAGACTCGTAATAGAGAAGAAAAATGCATGGGATGCATATAAATTACCAAGCAACTCAGAAGCCTATGGCAGATATAAGCTAGTCTGTAATCAGGTGACAAAGGTGGTTAGGCAGGCAAAGGCAGGTTACGAGAAATCTTGGGCAAAAGATGCTAAGAAAAACAGCAAGGATTTATTTACTTATATGAACTCTAAAAGGAAGGGAATGAATCTGATTGGTCCACTTGATATCGATGGTTCGACTGTTGATGATCCTGCTCAGATAGCAATCAAACTGAATGAGTATTTTGCGTCTACATTCACACATGAAGAATTATTAAGGTTTGAAAATGGCAGAAGGTTATCAAATTGTAGCAGGATACTTAATGATTTTGTAATAACTGAAAGCAAAGTGGAGGAGAAATTGTTGAAGTTAAACATAAGAAAGGCACCTGGGGTGGATGGGATCTATCCAGTTATATTAAAGGAGGCGGCAAAGCAACTAAGCAAACCCTTAGCCATAATTATGAGAGCGTCCTTGGACTCAGGGGAGGTTCCCACGGACTGGAGATGTGCAAATGTATCCCCAATTCACAAAGGGGGATCGAAGGGTGACACGAGTAATTACAGACCAGTTAGTTTAACTTCTGTTCCGGGTAAAATAATGGAGTTACTAGTTAAAGATGCATTGCAGGATCATCTAGACAAGACTGCAGCAATAATTCAGACACAGCATTGGGTTTGTTAAGGGAAAGTCTTGTCTGACAAATTTGATAGGATATTATGATGTGGTTACAAAGGAACTGGATGCAAAAAATAATTTTGATATCATATATTTGGATTTCAGGAAAGCTTTTGACACTGTTGCGCATGGAAGACTATTGTACAAATTGGAGCAGAATGGTATTAAGGGTAAGTTGCTACAATGGTTAAATGGGAGAAGACAGAGGGTGGTAATCAGTGGGTGCTGCTCTTCGTGGACTAATGTTATTAGTGTAGTCCCACAGGGTTCGGTGTTGGGTCCACTGTTGTTTTGTATATTTATCAATGATATTGATGAAGGTATATCAGGCTTAATTTCGAAGTTTGCAGATGATACAAAGGTTGGCAGGGTTGTTAATGACAGTAATGGCAGTGTGCTACTGCAACAGGATCTAGATAATTTGGGCAGATGGGCTAAGAAGTGGCAACTGAAGTTTAACCTTGACAAATGCAAAGTACTGCATATGGGTAGAAGTAACCCCAGAGAAACGTACCAACTGTGTGGTACTACACTTAAGGTGGTAGAAAATGAAAAGACTTGGGAGTAATTGTGCAATCAGATATGAAGTTTTCTGAGCAATGCAGACAGGCTGCCAGGGCAGGTCATGGGGTTTTGTCAATGATATATAGGAATTTTGCTAGCAGGGAAAAGGAGGTGATTATCCCTCTGTATAATGCAATGGTCAGGCCACGCCTTGAGTACTGCGTACAGGTCTGGCGGCTTCATTTTAGGAAGGATGTAGATTTACTTGAGCGTGTACAGAGAAGGGCAACAAGATTGGTGAGGGAAATGAAGGGATCCTCTTATCAAGAGAGGCTTAAGTTCTGCAAATTGCAGTGGCTGGAGGCTAGGCACTTGCGCAGTGATCTGATTGAGGTGTATAAGGCCTTGAATGGGTTTAGCACGCTGAATTCTGATGGGATCCTTCCACTTGTTTCGATTACGATCCTAAGGGGGCATAAATTCAAATTAAGAAAAGACAGATGTAGATTAGATGTGCTGAAATTTGCCTTTAGCCAGCGGGTGGTTAATTGCTGGAACAAACTTCCATCTGTCGTTGTGGAAGTTGATAGGTTGAATAAATTTAAGGAGGAACTGGACAGGCATTTGAAGGGAATGGTGTGATTTTTTTTTTTTTTTTTTTTTTTTTTGGGCTGATGCTGCATAAGCTCATACACTTGCTTTCTTGCATCAAATGCCACCGCTACTACTACTACTCTTAGTAATCCTAGCACAGCCTATGTATTTACTTGTTCCATGATGACTCCCAGCTTTTTTTGAAATCCCATGCAACTTGCTTTCCAGGCTGCTGCTAATTCCAATAGAAGTGCAAGAATCACTTTCACCTCTGCCTGTGGCTACTGTTAATCTATTAGTCTGTGAAACCCCCCCCCTCCCAAGGTAACAGTTTTCCAAACCATCGAACACTGCCTCGATAGCATCAGCAAATATTTTTGCACCCTTTCTATATAAGTGTATATTTGTATTCCTGTAGAAGCAGTCTCTTCTGCTAATAAGCACAGATCACGCTGACCAAAATTATACCATGTGAGCCTTGCACAATCTCTCCAGGTCTGTATTGATTGATAAGGCTCTCCTCATATACTCTCTTCTATGGTGTTTGGCCAGAATTGCAGACACTGTCAAATTTAACCCTTACTCATGACTTTTTTTTCAACTTCTACTTGTTAAGTGAATCTGCAGATCTCCTACTGTTAATGTCATTGGTGCCAACATGTACAACAATATCACCCTTTGTCCCCTTAAAATATGATATCTGCTCTACATCATCAACTTTTGCCCATGATGTTTATGCCAAGAGAGAGAGAGATTAGAAGTCAGGGTCAACCCCAATAGAGAGATATGACCTTGTGTAGAAATCAGAGTATCATCAAAGATAAGCATAGGAGCAGAAGAATCCTTTTTTTGTGAGACATATGACAAGCTGAATTTATAAAGGATTGAAATCAATTAAATTATCTTTGCCCCCACTACCTGGAGATCAGCAATTTAAGGAATTGGTAGTGGACATTTGAAACCTTGCCCTGCACAAGTTGCTTGTGGAGGTCAAGGTTTCTCAGGGAAGGTGGAATGCAATGTGCTTTTTAGCAAAACTATGGATAGGATTTCTGGTTAGTGGAAGAAGGTCATTAATATAGAAAAGAAAAGGCGTGGGAGAAAGAACCGAACCTTGGGAAACAGCAGCATTAGTAATGATGTCAAAAGACAGAGCCATCTGCCATTACCCACAGTGAGCAGTCAGAGAGAAAACTGGGAAAAAGCAGTTGGCAAACCATAAGATGTAAGCTTGTTTAGAAGACCTTTATACCAAACACAATCAGAAGCCTTTGAAATGTCGAGCAACTGCTTGAGTTTCACCAAACTTTTCCATTGAATTCGTCCATAGATGAATAATATGTATACCAGAATATCACCAGTGGATCTACACTAACGGATTCCATGCTGGCAATCATTGATCTGACGAAAGGTTTCTAAATAGTTTAGTTGGCGGTTAATTAATTTCTCCATTACCTTAGTAAGAGTGCAATGGGACAATATTTGGATTGGAGGGATTTGTCACCCTTTTTGGGAACTGAATGGATATGAGCAAATTTCCAAACAGAAGAGAAAACACCTTTTGGAATAAGGGAGTGAAAAAAAGGTGAAACAGAACTGGAGTAAGATCTGGAGAACAGGTTTTGAGAACAAGTTGGAGAAATACTATCAAGAACTGGAGCTTTCTTAACATCAAGATTTTTCAAAATCCTAGCATTCTTTTGAGAGAAGACCACAGGAGGCTTTGAATGGAGTGTACTGAGAATGGTGGTAGGTGGTGGGTTTCTTCCAACTCAATACATGAGTTGGAAGAAAAGTAGAATGCTTGCAGGTCATCTTTATATTTGGCTGAAGTGGCAATAGAACCATCTGGTTTTTGACAGAGGTGGGAATAGAGATGGACAACAGATGCAGCCAATAGCTTTGGCAAGAGACCAGAATGCTTCACTACAATTTGGACAAGAAGCAAGTTTTCTACTCTTAGCCTATTCGAAGTCTAGTTTGGACTGATTAATAATTGCTGTGGTCTAGGCAGAAAATTAACCTGGAGATTTGGATACAAGCCAATTGAGATTTGCAACATTCTTATCTTAAAACAGCCTTAGCACATTATTGGAAAACAGGTTTCGATAAAGGATGAGATTGTAAGGTGAAGTGTGGAATAAAGGATTTCATGTCTGTAAACAATAATTTCACTGACATGGTCTAAGCAAACATTTAAAAAATATTCGAAACAGTAATCTGACCAAGGAAAAGAAGAAATGTGGATCATCCCATTTTGCATTCTTGTAATGCCAAACATGAGGTGAGAATGGCCCACTGGAGAAGAGACCATCATGAAGTTGTGATCTGAGGTACCTAGAAGACTTCTCACATCAACAGGCATACTTAGAAGGGTTGTTTGTGAGAAAAAGATGAAGTGTGTTGGCTATGTGGTTAGGATTGTTTAGTATTCTGATAGGTAAATGAACAATCTGTGCAAGGTCATTAGTAACTGCAAAAGCCTCAGCATCTCAACCAGCTGAGTCTGTGTGACTAGAAAATAGATTCCAGCTGGAGTTGTGAACATTAAAATCAACAAGGAAAATTACCTCACTGTTAGGAAAGTTGGTCTGGGAAAGTCCAAGTTTCAAAGAGAGTTCCAAGTGATTAGTGGAGTTGGGAGAAGGAGAGAGGCAACAGATGAATTTTACAGAATGTGATAGAGATTTTAAGTCAAAGAAGATCGAAAAGAGTAGATTCCAAATTACTAAGAAAAAGTACATGGGGTTTTCAGAGAGTAACGTATCATTGAAATTAGAACTGAGACCACTTATATTTTTTAAATGTATGAGAAGTGTTTGGGAGGTTTAGATCTTTTTGCAGATAAGTTTTTTTCTGTTGGTTTGACAATTCATGATGTATTCAGTAGTGAGAAGGGAGGCCATGCTGTATGAAATAATTAAATTCTTGGATATGGCGTACACATGGCAAGAATGTACCCAGCTCCTTGACATAACATGGCCTCGACAATGCCCCCCCCCCAATACACACTACTTGGACTGCCTCCAGTCACTATCTGACACAGTAGGGGCAGGGAGATTATACACTAGGTGATCTGGAAGCCTCTTAGAGAGTTATCAGTAGGTTCCATCGGATGGACTATCTATCAGCCGGCCTGCGAACACCATTTATTTTAGAGTTGTACCCTCAAAATGTAAGGAAGATTGAATCTCACCACCATGTCTGTCATAACCTTAAAAGACATCAGATATACTGCATGATGGAAGAGATGGAAGAGTTGCCAAAGCTTTGCTCTGGAGACTAAACATGGGTTCCACCACTTTAAGCCTCCAATAAGTAAAGTGGTGGCTAATTGAGGCATTGCAAATAATTGCTTTGAAGCTTCTGGCTGATCATTTTATTATAAGATCCAGATTGATGTACCATATGAAAAAGAATATGGCACTGGTGGCTGGTTAATTCCTGCTGACTGAAGATATGGTAAGACTATTATCCAAATTTGGGCAGCATACCTAAGTATATATATATATATATATATAAATACTTAGGTATGCTGCCCAAATTTTCCAACTGCTAATTGTTGCCAGCATCCGTTTATGCAGTTCACCTCTCATGACCACTGTACCAGGCATTCTTTATTAATTTTTGTACTGTTTTTCGACTGAAGAAAGGCAACCTATGCCTGAAAGCTATCGACGTATGTTTATTTTATCTGTCTTTAATTTTAATAAACCATTCTAAGTTTTAAGAAGTGTAAAAATGACCGAACAGTGTGTAAGAACTTTGAGAAAATGTAGAAGAAATGCTAATGAAACATTAGAGATCTAATAGACTAAGAGACTGAAATGAGACTGACTATAAAGACTGACAGAAAACATTGAAGAAAGAGAAGCAAGATTGGAAATGAGAAGACTGACGAAACACCGTAGGACTAATCAATTAGAAGTACCGGATGCGAATAATCAACAAGCTGTAATTAATGTGGATGAGCATGACAGGAAATATGTGTTACAACTGTGAGTGTTGCATTGCAAGATATTGGGGACACGAGCTAAACACATTGAATAATAAATACACTAAATGCTGTCACAGTGGAAAGGTTTCACTCGACCCACTGTCTGAGACACCTACTCTATTACAAGAGCTGCTGAAGAGGGGGGGAGATACACGTGAAGCAGATAACTAGAGAACATATACGAGAGTACAACTCAGCAATGGCATTCACATCAGTGGGCGTAGAGATTAAATCACCCCCTGGAAATGGTCCATACTGTTCTAGAATACACGGCCAGATTTACCATTTGGTCTCACTACTATATCCAAACGAGGCAAATAAGCCACGATATGGACAACTTTATATTTTTGGTTCTGCTGAAGCAACAACAACAAAATAGTTTGAAAAACAATCAAACCAAGGGTGTATGACTGAAGTAATTCAACAATTGGACGAGATGCCGTGAAAAGTTAACCCATTTGCTGAATCATATAAACAAATGCATCAAATAATCTAGGCCAATCCAACAATGAATGTGCACAAGGCATGTATAAAAGACTTGGACTTAGATAAGAGACAATATAATGCACCTACATCCAAAACAGAGGTTGCTGCAATATTTGTTGGAGAAGACTGGGAACCACCTACAAATAGAGACATATGCATATATCTCACAGGCGACTGCTGTAGAATTATAACACTGCTAAACAAGAATGGTGAAGACTGAAGGATCTAGATTAAACTATTTATACCATAATCAGAAAGATGCTATGTTACGCCGGGTACAACTAGTAGTGAAAATTTCACTTATTTAACAAATTTTTTTGAGGAAACTTTCAAACACAGTCTTTTCAAAAACAGTCTAGATTTCTATAATGACCACTCGTATACCCCGTGAATATTAAGATAGTTTATTTAGCTATTAACCGAATCACTATACATTAAGATAATAGAAATCTTGCTAGAACCCAAATCATATAGTATAAAAGTGGTCATTATAAAAATCTTCATTCCATGGAAAACCATGTCAAGTCCTTCTCAACTATATTAAACACAGAAGTGTTCTAACATCAGGGACTGCCTTCCAGTGCAGGAATGGAAACTGCTCACTGGGAAGTGTTTAAGCCTCTCTCATTAGCAGAAGAGCCAAGTTGTCTATCTCCATTTCAAGTTGAAAATGTTTTATATTTTAATTCTCTACTAAAACATTAGTTTGTTAGCACTTTAATTTTTTAGTTTGTATTGACTTTAAAACTTCTCTGTTGAAAGTTAAGTGTAAAACATAATGGGCTTCAGCCTTGGCAGCATAACTAAAGAGTCTGTTCTGGCAGAACAAATTTCTTGTTCCACCAGAAACACATTGCATTCCCAAATCTTGTGTTAAAATTGATTGACATCCCATAAGAAATATAAGTTCCCCTAGCAACTTTGCATATTATTAAATGTCAATCGCTCTTTTTCAAATCACAAATTGTTGTTTTTGAAGTCGAAAGGTGACCAGAGTGAGGATCATCTCCGATGGAGAAGCAGCCCTCTTTAAACTCTATGAACCACTGAAAAGTCTTTGAAGACACATGGCATCTTCTCCAAAAGCTGTTTTTAACATTCTGTGGGTTCTTTTGCACTTTTCCCTAATTTTGATGCAAATTCTCTGTTTAGTAACATCACTAATTTTAAAATATAAAAAAACATAAAAACACCTTCTGTTCAACATGCACTAATTCAGACTGATTGCAGATAAATGCATTCATGCATTGCTATGTCTGGATTAGTCACTAAATGTGACAAGTCAAAAGTATTTAGAGTAAAAATTAAAACAGATCAAGTTACCAGAAAATTCAATTCCATTTTGGGTATTGCCATCCATAGGGCAGCAACATTGGATTTCTTTTTTGGAGGAGTGGCATTTATTGGCGCAAGGGCTGCTATGGCCAAAATGCACTTATTACTTTGGAGTGTTAGTCAATATATGAAAGAAATTGTTCTAGAAGTGACTGTATACATTTATCATTTTTAGATATTTAAACAGCTCAGATAGATTGGCATCATCTCCAAGTATATGGGCTAGTTGCAAGGGTTTTTGTGAGTTAATTAAAGATCTGAAACATTCAATTCTAGCTGAATCGTAGTGTGCACATTCAATGATAATATGTTTCACTGTAAGAATGGAGCTACAATGCGAGCAGAGAGGAGGCTCTTCTCCCAGCAGTTAAAAGAGATGCGTTAGATGCGTATGGCCAATTCGTGCTCTTGCAAGCACTACCTCTTCGTTCCTGGTTAATCGGGAACTAGATCTCCACAGCTGTGGATTTTGTTTTATTTCAAGAAGTTTGTTGGTTCTCTGATTATACCACATCTCAGTACATATCTGCCATATGATTGGCTTGTAGTCAGAATAAGGCACTGGGATGGAATCAAAGCAAGCAGGGTGTTTTGCTGCTTCGTCTGCACGCTCGTTTTCTAGAATTCCAACGTGGCTGGGTATCCAGCAATGGAAGTTAGGTACAGAAACAGTACCTAACAGTGCTTGTGATATGAGTGAAGTTTTTAAGGCCATAAAAGGGTTGGGCAAATCTAATTATGTAGGCATAAGTAATCAGTTATTGAAACAAGTTTGTAGAGGCAGATGGCTTATGCAGAATTAGAGGGATAGATCAAATATAAAACTTCGGAGACATTTTATTTTATCTCTTATTTTATTTTATTTTTATCCGTTTAGTTGTTAAAAAATAACTGATGTGTGCTTTTACTGTTTCTAGAGATACATGTTCTGGTATGGCATATTTGGAATCAAAACATGTAGTTCACAGAGACTTGGCAGCACGGAATGTATTAATTTCTGAAGATAGTGTTGCTAAGGTGAGGAGAAAAACATGCTCTAAAAATTAAATAATTTCTAAGAGAAAAAAATTAAAGTAGTTAATAAGGTACCTATTTATTATATGGAGAGAAGAAAAGTATTTAATGGAAAAGGTAATTGTCCCATTACTGCAACAGTTATTTCATAATTTGTGCAATAATTATGGTTATATATATATATATATTTATTATTTTTTTATTTAGGTTTTGCCTTTACTAAAGTGGCAGAGAATTGCATTACTGCTTTTCAAACAGCTGTAAAATTGTCTGGAATATTTAGTATTATCTCTCTATACATTAAAAAAGTTTGCCTCCTAGTGATATTTATTCAAGCCAATGGGAGAAGAGGGTGGGGCAGTTATGTCACTTATTCGAGCCAATGGGAGAAGAGGGCGGGACAATTACATCACTACAAATGTACAGTAATTATTGAAATGAAAAATTATAATTCCTCAGAGCGGTATAATACTAGAATATACATATAGAGAACGGTTAGTATTCAAAAGAGCTTCCGGCTGAGTAGACAGCCTTCTTCAGTTAGACATATTGAATGGCAGTTAGAATGGAGATGTGCACTGCCAAGTTGGTGCGTGAGGCGCGTGGCTAATTGTTTGAGGTTGAAGTTTGTGGCTGTGACATATGGTGGTGACGTGGCCAGCGTTTGTCTATGGACAGAATTATTGCTTCTGTGATGGGGTTAACTTGACAACCACTGTTCCTGTTCAAAGAGGTATCCGAGCATTTTATGTTTAACGATTCCATCCAGGTGCGCCGTAGGTAATGGTGGGACCTGTCCACAACCACGACATCGTGGTGTGGGTCAATGTTGTGGTGGGTTGTCCAGACATGCCCGGCAATAGCTGAGTGTTCCACATCTGCTAAACGGATCGCCCTTTTATGTTCTGAGAGACGTTTCTCGAGCCGATGTCCAGTCTCTCCAAAGTAGCAGCTAGTGCAGTCACGGCAAGAGATGCGATAGACCAAACCGCTCTGCAGAAGGGTGGGGACAGGTGTTTTCACGTTGGAAATGAGAGAACGTAGTTTCTTGCCTAGGAGTTGGATGCACTTTATCCCATGTGATTTTAGGATTCTACCGATCTGTTGTGACAGGTTGGGGTAGTATGGGATAAATGCCCTTGTGGATGACTCACCACTGTTGGTCGCTACGTTGTCGCGTGCCTGTAGTCACACCTGTCAAGGATGTCGATGGGATAGCCACACCTCGCAAGATCCACTTTGACCCTGGTGATCTCTATGCATCTTTCACCTGCAGAGCTAGTGTGTCCAGGTGCAAGTTAGCAAGGTTCGGGCAGTGGTGAGGAGGTGACCCCGTGCGTGTGCTGACTGGAAGTTGGTAAATTGGCCAGCACACATAGGTTTACGATAAACTGTCGTCTTAAAGCATGTGTCTTCGCGCTGGACGAGGGTATCTAGGTATGGTATGGTGTTGTTCGACTCCAGCTCAATCGTGAATTTTATGAAGGGCAATAGCGAGTTGAGGTGGGTTAGGATTCGCTGACCTGAGTCTCTAGGGATAACTACGAACACGTCGTCTACATAGCGACACCAAAAGGCGATGTGATCTGGTGCGTGTGTAAACGCACGTCCCTCTAACTCCTCCATCACGATGTTTGCCGTGACCGAACTGACAGGGGAACCGAACTGAGCATGTCTGGACAACCCACCACGACATTGACCCACACCGCGATGTCGTGGTTGTGGACAGGTCCCACCATTACCTACGGCGCACCTAGTTGGAATCGTTAAACATAAAATGCTCGGATACCTCTTTGAACAGGAACAGTGGTTGTCAAGTTAACCCCATCACAGAAGCAATAATTCTGTCCATAGACAAACGCTGGCCGCGTCACCACCATACGTCACAGCCACAAACTTCAACCTCAAACAATTAGCCACACGCCTCACGCACCAACTTTGCAGTGCACATCTCCATTCTAACTGCCATTCAATATGTCTAACTGAAGAAGGCTGTCTACTCAGCCGAAAGCTCTTTTGAATACTAACCGTTCTCTATATGTATATTCTAGTATTAACCGCTCTGAGGAATTATTTTTCATTTCAATAATATGAATCCAGAGCGCATAGGCCTCTTTCACCATGTACAGGTAAATAATTACATAGGTCATTTCCTGACTAGATTTCGATCAGTGCATTATAATGTTAGTATATTAGTATAATGTTATTATTATACAAATAATAACATTATGCAATACAAAACTATACAAATATTTACAAAGAACTAAACTATTTACAATCATACCTCTACTATATCGGGACGACATTAACTTTGACTTCATCAGCTAACGTTAATATACAAATACATTACAATGCAATATCAAATAATGCTTGTAGGTAGAAGGAATTTGTTTTGTAGAGACGGGATACACTTAAACAAAGGCGGTGCAAACGTTTTTGCCAGTATTATTGAGGATACCTTAAAGGTTCAGGGAAACTGCTAGTTAGGGGGGATGTGGGTAATACTGACACGCGTTTATCTGATAATATTGGTCAAAGTAACTCTTGCACATACCTCAAGAGTTCTTATCTGTTACCCCAACTGGACGTATTATCTAGATGTTCTGGGGGCACAAACGTTTCACGTGGGCGGGTAGCTAATGCCAGGGAAGAGAGCCTAAAAAACTTCAAGGGTTGTGTTAGGGTTGTTAAATATACAAGAACAGTAAATCTTAATTGTTTATACAGTAACGTTAGAAGTGTCGTCAATAAAATGAGCGAATTCGAACTGCTGGTTAAAACAAGTAACGCGGACATAATAGGGCTTACAGAGACGTGGTGCCACCCGGAAATTGGGGATGATGAGTTTCAGTACAGCTTGTATAATGTATTTAGGAAGGATAGGTTAGATGGAAGGGGTGGTGGGGTAATGCTTCTTATCAGAAGCAGCCTGAGTGCGACGATAGCTTTCCCGGATTCAGACGTTTCACATGCTAGTATAGAGTCTGTATGGTGTGAGATAGTTGGAAACAAAGGTATAATGCGAGTAGGAGTAATCTACAGACCAGGTGATTGTGAAGATTATGACAAAAGCCTCTACATGCAAATGGAATGGGCAAGTAAGCATCAATGCCTTATTATGGGTGATTTCAATCTGCCTCTAATTGATTGGAGTAAATGGGAAGGAAACTCGACATGGGGAACAAAATTTTTAAATCAACTAGATGACTGTTATTTGTATCAACATGTCAGGGAAAATACTAGGGAAAAGAATATCCTAGACCTCATCATCACACATGAATCAGATGACATAACAGGGCTGACAGTAGAGGAACCAGTAGCAGGAAGTGATCACAGAGTTCTACGGTGGATGATGACGAGAGAGGTAGCAGCAGTAAAAGGCAAAGGAATGGGTTTTAATTTCAGAAAAGGAAATTACGATGCCTTAAGGTACTACATGGCCTCTATTAACTGGGTAGATATCGCGCAGAGAATGAATACAATTGAACTGTGGTACGCTTTTAAAACATTAATCACAGATGCCTTGAATGCGTATATACCATTAAAAAAATACTCCACGAGGAGGGTTCCAAGTTGGATGACTAGTGAAGTTGCCGCATTACTTGAGCAGAAAAAGGTGGCATGGAAAGGTTACAGAACAATAAAAAGTACTGAAGCCTATAACAGCTACAAGGTGATGTGTAATAGAGCCACAGAAAAGGTTCGACAGGCAAAGGCAGTTTATGAGAAATCACTAGCAAACAGAGCAAAGAGGGGGGATAAAGAATTCTTCACATATATAAATGCCAAGAAGAGCAGGACAAACCAGATCGGACCTTTATGTAAGGGAAAGGGGATAGTAATAAATACACCAGCTGCCGTTGCAGATGAACTCAACAGTTATTTTGCATCGATATTTACAAATGAAAAGCCTTTTGTGACAAAGGGAAATTGTGGGAGCGAAGTTAAAAAATATGTAATTAATGATATTGAAATTTCGCAAGATTATTTAATGAAAAAACTTTCGAGCCTACAGACCAGTAAGGCTCCTGGAGTTGATGGAATATACCCTATAATCTTAAGAGAGGCGGCAAGCGAGTGCATTGAACCATTGAGGCTAATTATGCGAGCATCATTAGACTCTGGGGAGATTCCCTTGGATTGGAAAAGTGCAAATGTATCTCCCATACATAAGGGTGGCTCTAAAAGTGAAGTTGGAAATTATCGACCTGTCAGTCTGACTTCTGTAGTAGGGAAAATCATGGAGGCAATGATCAAGGGTGGAATTCAGGATCATTTGGATCGAATTGAAATTCTCAAGGATACTCAGCATGGTTTCGTAAAGGGAAAATCATGTTTAACAAATCTGGTTCGCTATTTCGAAAGGGTCACTCACGAGCTGGATTTAGGGAATAATTTCGACATTGTTTATTTAGATTTCAGCAAAGCTTTTGACTCAGTCCCACATGAGCGGTTGCTTTATAAGCTGGAACAGGTTGGAATCACTGGGAAAATCCTTAGATGGATAGAAGGATGGCTTCAGGGCAGGAGGCAGAGGGTTGTGATAAATGGCTATTCCTCAGATTGGGTTGATGTAAGAAGTGGGGTTCCCCAAGGATCAGTATTAGGACCACTGTTGTTTTTAATTTTCATAAACGACATTGATGAAGGGATAGAGGGCGTGATGTCTAAATTTGCAGATGATGTTAAAATTGGGAGAGTAGTTAATGATCACTGTCAAGCTGAGCTTCTTCAGAGAGACCTAGATAGACTTCAGGAATGGTCAGAAAAATGGCAGCTGTGCTTTAATCCAACAAAGTGTAAGGTATTACACCTGGGAAACAGTAATCCCAAAAAAACTTATTCACTTGGTGGAGTTCAACTAAAGCCAGTACTGGAGGAAAGGGACTTGGGTGTTACGATACGGTCAGACATGAAATTCTCTGAGCATTGTAAACAGGTTGCAAGGAAGGCCCATGGTGTCCTATCGATGATCTATCGAACTTTTGCAAGTAGAGATAGGGACGTGATAATCCCATTATATAAGGCTTATGTTAGACCACACTTGGAATACTGTGTTCAAGTATGGAGACCGCACCTGAAGAAAGACATCGAGCTTCTTGAAAGGGTGCAAAGAAGGGTAACTCGCCTGGTGAGATCGGCAAAAGTGCGTCCTTATGAAGAAAGACTTCGAATATGTGGATTGCAGAGTTTGGAAACTAGACACCTTAGAGGAGATTTGATTGAGGTGTTTAAGGCTCTGAGAGGCATCAGTAAAATGAATGAGGACAAAATTTTCAAGATTATAAATGATGCTAGAACTAGGGGACATAAATTCAAGTTACGGGGGGAAATGTTTAGATTGGATTGCAGGAAGTTCTATTTTAGCCAGCGAGTTATAAATTACTGGAATAAGTTGCCTTCATGGGTGGTAGAGGCCGACAGTTTGGGGAAATTCAAAGGGCATCTGGATAGTACTTTCGGGTAAGGGAAGCACATAGGATGATAGGTTTAATTTCCTTTTTATTTATTTTTTTTTATTTATTAATTATTATTATTTAGTTATTTATTTATTTTTTTTTTTTTTGTTTTTATCATTGTTTTGTTCGGATTTTTTTTTTTTTTTTTTTTTGTGTTTTTTTTTTTGGCTGGTGCAGCATAAGCCATAGGCTTTCTTGCACCATGCGGCCGTTACTAATACTAATGCCGTACGTGGTCATGTATTAGACATGTGAAGCACGTGCGTGAGGTTGGTGAATGTTAAATGGAGGGAACATTAAATGGGTTACTGGGCAGAATCAGACACTTGCTGTTGACAACGTAGAGTGCATACATGGGACGCATGCCAACGTTCTCCACGTTGAAAGAAAACTGCCTCCATAACGTTAAATATTTTAGTCCTGCTCTTTCAGATGCAACAATATTCATCATGCATTATAGAACCCAAAGCAAAAGGCCTTTACCCGAGTGACCTATGTAAATGCAGGTAAATAATTAGATAGTGATATTTATTCGACCTTGAGAATGCTGCATGGTGGGGTAGCCAATGGGAGAAGAGGGATGTGGGTCACATGGTACAAGTGGGCAGGGCAATTACCTCACTAAACGGCATAGGTAAATAATTACATAGATCATTTCCTGATTGGATATTGATCAGTGTGTTTTGACAGGTGTCTTATGTAGAAAATATTTTACTTACTCCATAACTCGACATTTTATGTAGAAAAATGTGTGCGGGGTTTGGCAAGCAAAGCGAACAGGGGCAAAGTCCCCTAGTTAATTATTAAAATAAATCAAGAATAAAAATTCTGACTATCATATTTTAATCATTCAATCAAAAAAAAAAAAACTCTTAGCTCATTTTCTGCCACCTAAATTTGAGAGGCACGTCTAGTGTGCTATACTATTTGCAATGTTGAAACACTTAAACATTCCAACAGCATCATGAGCATTCCGAAAATTTGCAAATAATGGTTGACAAGTAAAAGTTTGGAGTTTATAGCTAAAAGGGAGGCCCCGGGTGCCAAGCGATTTCTCTGTGCTATTACTGCGATTTCCCAAAAGTGATTTATAGTTATTTTACGTTCTTGACGTTAATAAATTTATTCATTTAAAAACAGCTCTTGTTACAAAAACACTGGTACAGAGCAAGAAAGGAAAGGCACCTTTCTTTATTTCTTCCAGTTTACTACTAACCACTTACTACTTTTCGCTTGGTCACACCAGGCACTGCTCCTGCCTCCCCTTGGCGGGGCCGGTAACCTTGGCAGAAAAGTTCATCTGCCAGGGGCTAAGAGGAGCCAACATAGAACAAAGTATGTTTCCAACTTTAGAGCTGTCGGCCAAACACAGAAAATGACCATGATTTGTCGCAAGCAAAGAGGTTGAAAACCAATCCCTCGGCGACAGACTTACCTGCATTCTTAATTATGCACTCACTGTCTGACCAGCCTCTCAGTAAGCTTTCCCCTTTTCTAATCCAAAAACACCTGGAAAGTATTGCAGGGTCTCCCAAGACGGTTAAGAGACTGCAATCAGGGGACTTACTTATTGAAACTATAAATGGCACACACTGAAAAATTACTAAAAAAGACAACTTTCAGTGGTATTCCAGTGAAAGTAACTCCACATGCAACCCTAAATACATCAAAGGGTGTAATATCTAGTTGGGACCTTATGAATGTGACGGAGGAAGAAATTAAAGAAAAGCTTCAGGAACAAAATGTAATTGCTGTAAAAAGAATTATGATAAAAAAAGACAATATTCTCACACGTACCAGAAATATCATTCTCACCTTTAACAGTCCAAGACTACCCTCATCAGTAAAAGCTGGATATCTACTTTGCCGCACTCGTCCTTTCATACCCAATCCGTTGAGATGCTATAAATGCCAAAAGTATGGCCACTCTCAAACGACATGCAGAAGCAACCCAGTTTGTCCCAACTGTGGATCCTCTGATCACATTCAAAGTGGTTGTTCGGTGAAAGAAATGATCTCTCCCAACTGCAAAGGCAACCATCCAGCCTACTCTAAGATATGTGAGAGGTGGAAAACAGAGAAAAAAATTGTGAAATATAAAGTTGAAAACAGAGTTAGTTATCAGGAGGCAAGAAAATTAATTGCACCCAGTATACCTAACCGTACCTATGGCAATATTGCAAAAAAAATATCAAACCATTGCCACACAAACCGATGTTACCGTTCCTTCAAACACTTCCATCTCTGACTGGGCTCGGGCTGTCCTCTCTCAGCAACAGTCCAGTGCCGTTAAGCACTCAGACCAAGCAAATAATACGCCTTTCACAATACCAGCAAAATCTCAGTCTCCGCCAGTGAATGCCACTGCTACAAATAATGATAGTTCGACTTCAAAAAAGATTACTCGGGACACATCGATTCCTGTTTGGATGGATACCCATCCAAACAGGAAGATCCAATTCTGGAAATATTTGCAGAAGAAGAGATGGACACTGGTCACCCTTCCTTTCCAAAAAGAGACAAACCAAAGCCAGAATACCATAAGACAGCCACGTCAGGTACAGCTTCTTCTTCTAAATTCAAGTAATGCCTAACATCTTGCAATGGAATTGCAGAGGCTTTCGTGGAAACATTGACGACATCCGTTACTTAATAAATCACTACTCTCCAGTTGGTTTCTGCCTGCAATAAACCTATTTAACTGCTCAAATTTCCGTTTCCATAAAAAACTACTCGGTCTATAGGCGAGATCGGAATACATCCGATTCTGCTCGTGGTGGTGTAGCTATTTTAATTAGTACAAGGATTCCAGCTAGGCAGATCACTCTCCAAACCCAAATCGAAGCTGTCGCTGTGCGTCTGATTACTCAGACTGCATTAACTCTAGTCTCAATTTATCTCCCACCAAATCATGCTTACTCCTATAATGATCTTAAAGAACTTTTATTACAGCTACCCTCCCATATCTGCCTGTTAGGGGATTTCAATGGCCACCACCCTTTATGGGGTTCATCTAAATTAGACAGACGTGGCCGACTGATTGAAACTTTACTGGAAAAAGAAAACCTCACTCTTCTTAACAGTGGCTCGCACACCCATTCTGCCATTGACCTATCAATTTGCTCCCCGATACTGTTTTCAGCTATGCAATGGTCCACTCTGGATGATCCCATGGGCAGTGATCATTTTCCAATTGTTTGTAATCTGTTGACTACACAATCACAATTACAACAGCCTTGCAGGAAATGGAAATTCTCTAAAGCCAATTGGGCCAAATTTCAGTCAGCAATCACTCTTGACAAAAAAAAACTATTCAACTACAGCCCATAGATGAAGTTACTGATTATATTACATCCCGCCTTTTAGTTGCAACTAAGTACTCAACTCCATTATCAAATCCCCCGTCCCGACGGCATTTCAACTACTGGTGGAACGAAGAGTGCACAAAAGCAAAGAAGGAAAAAAATAAAGCATTTAATTTATTCCGTCGATCTCCAACCACAGCTAATCTAATTAGTTACAAGAAACTAAGGGCAAAGGCACGTTACATTCAAAAGCAGGCCAAGAAAGATTCTTGGACTAGGTTCGCATCAACTATCAATAGGAACACTGACTCCAGACTAATATGGAAAAAAATTAGACAGCTTTCTGGGAAGTTTCCAGCTGTTCCTTCCCCAATTCTCTCCTGCAATGGGCAAGAACTCTCTGCTCCTCTAGATATAGCCAATGCTTTGGGCAAAACCTTTGCTCCAATATCGGCTGCATCAAACTACACTCCAAAATTCCAGAAAATTAAGACCGCCACTGAACAGAGACCTATCAACTTTCGAACCTCACTGTCACTTCCATATAATCAGCCTCTGCAATATTGTGAACTTTTACAGGCCATCAGAACAACACGAAACAGTGCCTCTGGGCCAGATGGCATATATTATGTCATGCTGCAGCATCTCGATGACAAAAACTTACAACTGCTTCTAATCTTTTTTTAACCAGATCTTCCTGGAAAATATTTATCCAACCTCTTGGCACCACGCTACAGTTTTGGCATTTTTGAAACCTGGAAAAGATCCCTCCAGTTCTAATAGTTACAGACCAATATCTCTGTCAAGTTGCCTTGGTAAAATTCTTGAAAAAATCATCCATAGTCAACTCACTTGGATCATTGAAACTCAACATCTACTGAGTAATTGTCAACATGGCTTTCGCAAAAACAGGTCATCCCTAGATCTGATGATCAAGGCGGAATCTGAAATTCGCAATGCCTTTGTGAAAAATGAACACCTTGTTATGGTCTCCATTGATATAGAGAAGGCATTTGATACTACCTGGCGGTATGGCATTCTCAGTGACCTATATAATCTTGGTCTACGAGGCAACCTACCCATATTTATTAGGAACTTCCTCAAGAGCTGATCTTTCCAGGTGAGATATCAAAATTCCCTTTCTGCTACATTCTCGCAGGAAGGAGTACCGCAAGGATCAGTTTTGAGTGCAACCTTGTTTGCCCTTAAAATTGATTCCATTACAAAAGTACTCCCAAATACTGTAGAGGCTTACCTGTACGCTGATGATCTCGCTATTTCTTGCCATTCTCAGAACATGAGATCTATCAAAAGGCAATTGCAGATGTCCCTCAATAAAGTTCAAAATTGGGCTGAGCTCAATGGATATCATCTTTCCCAACAGAAAACAGTTGCGATCCACTTTTGCTGTCAACGCAAATTGCACGCAGAGCCTGAACTTCGGATTTCAAATTCCACCATTCCGATTGCCAGCAATATGAAATTCTTGGGACTAATCCTGGACAGTAAGCTCAACTTCTTTGAGCATGTTAAATTAATACGTACTGCCTGTCTTAAAAAGATCAACATGCTAAGAGCTTTATCTGCCCTCTCTTGGGGAGCAGATCGTACAACTTTGCTGCTCTTATATAGAGCACTAATTAGATCCCGTTTAGATTATGGTGCTCCAGTTAATGATTCTGCCCGAAGGAGTGTGCTACGCTGGCTGGATCCTATTCAACATAATGCACTGCGGATTGCAATTGGTGCATACAGGACATCTCCTACTCAGAGTCTATACATTGAAGCTAATGAGCCACCTTTGCATCTTCGTAGAAAAATGTTACTACTTAAATATGCAGCCAAAATACAGACTTGCCTTACGCATCCTTATCAACCATACCTTTTTAATCAACCACTAGTTAATCTCTATAGAAATAAACCAAGTAAAATCCAGCCAGCTGGCCTAAGGCTCCTTGAAATATCACAGAACTGGAATGTTCCTCTCCACAATAGGCAACAGATAAAGAATTACTCTCGACCACCTTTGGACTTCTTGCCAATATATACGGATGGTTCCAAATCTCTGTCAACCATTGGAGCAGCAGCAGTGTTTCCCTCTGCTATCATATCAGCTTCTCTTCCACCTGAGTATAGCAACTTTTCAGCAGAACTGTATGCAATACAGTTAGCTCTAGAAAATTTAACTCTACATCCATCTGCAAAATATATAGTTTATACTGACTCTCTCAGCTCAATTAAAGCAATGCAGAATACATCTCAAAACAATCACCATATTGTTATGAAAATCAGGAGTTCATTATTGCAGATTTATCATCGTCAACAACTAGTGAAGTTTTGCTGGATTCCAGCACATTCAGGCATAAAAGGGAATGAAGTGGCTGATATATCTGCCAAAAGTCCAAGTTCAGACCTAACTTCTGTCCCTATTCCAGTGCCCGATTATAATATCTTAATTCAAGCTGCATGCCATGCACAGTGGACAGAATTATGGCATAACCAAACGAATAACAAACTTTTCCAGCTGAAACAATACCCAAAGTTCTGGCACTCCAGCAATCAGACAGTGCGGCGGGAAGAAGTGGTACTCACACGAATGAGAATAGGACACACCCATCTGACTCACCTCCATCTACTAATGGGCGATGATCCTCCTCAGTGTCCACACTGCTTAGAATATCTAACAGTCAAACACATTCTGATTGACTGTCCATAGTATCAACAACATCGAGCTGCAATACTTCAAAATCGAGCTAATCATGGAGAACCATTGATATTACATCATATCATTGGAGAGGACGCAAATGTTAACGAGCTTTTCCGCTTTTTAAAACAAATTGGAGTGTATCATCTTTTATAAATAGGCTTCAGAACTGAAACTAATTTAAACTGGATTATTTTTTATTATTCCTACGAATAGGCGCACTGTAGCCATAGCAGCTAATGTGCCAATAAACACACACACACACACACGTGCGCGCGCGCTAAAAGCGAACATTTACTTTGTGCTGAGCTGTAAATCAGAAAAAGGTTAAAATTTTATAAAAAGTTAATTTATATACATAAACTTACCATCAGCACAAGCAAAGGACAAATAAAACTGTATACCAAGTCCATAAACAAATACCAAATATTACTGCAGAGTTCAGTCTTTGTGCCAGTATTGAGTAGTAGGTGTTAATTTTATGTTTGTTTTCTTTGACAGCACTTGTTTATTGGATTTTTAAGAATGACCACTCATATGTTATGGCTCTCTCTCTCTCTCTCTCTCTCTCTCTCTCTCTCTCTCTCTCTCTCTCTCTCTCTCTCTCTCTCTCTCTCTCTCTGTGTGTGTGTGTGTGTGTGTGTGTGTAAAGGCAGTGAATGTGTTAATTACATCTTATGTTATTAGTCCTGTTTATGTCTTACCATAAGCAGTGACATAATGCCTAATGTTTTTACACAATTCTTTAAACAAGCAGGCCAATCAACAGTGTCAGCATACATAAAATTCACAGGAAAGTTGTCTGCTACTTTCCTCAAAATCTAGAGATTATCATCTACTGCATTATGTTCATTCTAATTTTATCCACGGTTTGTAATCTGATACACTTATGAAATTCGAGTCTTCAGTGGACTAATCTAAGACTGTGATGAATTGTGTCAGTAAGGGCTTCACTCCTCTAGAAAGTTTTCCTTATAACCTTTTTACTCTTTTTAAACATATTTCTCGCAAATATTGATCATTGTAATCCGCAGGAGACCTCTAATTGATCTGAGACAAGATGATGATCTCTATTCCCATGCACATTATAGCCTTAGTTGCTAATGCACCAATAAAACCCAACAACCATCTATTCCCATTGAAGGCCTGAGCAGCTTTCAGTGGGCTCTTGCATAGATTTGATCATTTTTGTTAAGTTATTCAATAGGGAAGAATTTTTCCATTTGAGAGTAAGGTACTGTGGTTTGTTTTCCACTGAAGCAGCTGTTTTACTCATGACCTCTGAATTTTCCTGTAGACATATTGAGGTGTCTAGAGAGTTCCGGGAATGACTCTAAGTAAATTAAAATTGAATTTTCCAGTAATTTTCTTTTGTTCCCTTCGGCACCTCTGAATGAAGTTTTTTGCTTCTGGTGCAATCAAAAAAATTTCTGAAACTAATTTTCTAATATTGATTTTAATGTTCTCGGTGCATGCCAATGGACTTCCTGTAATGACCCAAAATATGCCCCTTTTTGTGAAATTTTGGTACTTGAGAATAGAAAGAAGTCAGATGAAACCAAACTGAGGGTGTAGGTAGGATGCTCCTTTTGGAGGATTAGTTTTTCCATTAGAAATTGCGTCATCTATGACTCATTGGGAAAATCAACATATTGTCACAATGTGACACTCTTGTTCAACCACAATTCACACCTTTTCCCTCAAACACTTCAGAATTTGAAGGTAAAATGTCTGATTAACAGTTTTTTCATCAGAATGAATTCTTCTTGGAAAATTCCTAATGGCAAAGAAAAATTTTTTTTATCAAAGAAAACAAGCATGATCTTGAATTGTGATTTGCCTTTTTTTTTTTTTTTTTTCATTTTTGTTCCAGGATCATATTGAAATATCTGTTTTGTTCCCTGCAGTGAAAATTTGATTCTGCTTGAATTTTGTTGAAAAGGTAAATGCAGAACAGTTCTCTCCTTAGTTGTTGGTCATGAGTTAAGTGTTTGGCACCATCTTCACACAGACCTTCATTTCAAGGTTGATGGTTAAAATTTGATAAACACTTGCTTTATCCATCTTGAACTGTTCTGTCATTATTCTAATAGTCACTCCTGTAGACACAGTTGAGACTAAGTAATCTTCTATAGTTTACTATCCCTTCACACCCCTTGAAGTTATTTAGGTTTGTATCCTAAGCTATATCTTCCCTCTCATTTGAAACATTGCCACCCTCAGAACATGCTGTTAACATCGGCTGTTGTGGCAATAAACAAGAATTCATGAGGTAAATGCAAGCATTACTTTGGCCCATATCATCAGATAAACAGAGATTTAAATTACGTGTTTCGGTATATGTTAGAGCAGGGGTGGGCCAGCCCTGCCTCACGAACGTGTATAATCCTGCCTGTAGTCATTTTAACAAGCGGCCCACCAAAGAATATATATCATGAAATTGTATTTATTGTAATTTTTATTGTTTGCTGTTATTAAATTGTTTTTAACATTTTGATTGCATGACATCTAATGAATCATTTGAATTTGCGCCATATATCACGACTCGAGTAAGCAGTAGTATTGCCAAATGGTAAGCAAGCATAGCTTCTGGCAACACTGGTAAGCAGGCATAGACTTGCATGCAGTCAATAGTGGTTCCCAGACTCTTGGCTCTGCAGAATGTGTTTCTTGCATTTCAATGGCAAATATTAGTGAAAAATCAACAGATAAAAGTAAATAATTTTGAGAGGATTTACCATTTGATTTTTAAAGCTATTTATTGAAACCTATTGCAATGCATAATTGAAAATCTAAGATTATTAGGGTTTTATAAAATTTTTTTATAATTGTATACTATAATTGTATTTTTGTAATTTTATCTTGAATTTGTTTTGTTTTTCTTTTAAATAAAATTAACTATACATACGAGTATGTATAAATATTACAATAAGTTTATGAGAATTTTTTCATTATACACCATTTTAATAATCCGAAAAATCATGAAAAGGTAAAAAAACATTTGGCCCACATGTACCTCACAGACATTTTATTTGGCCCTCCATTTAAAAAGGTTGCCCATTCCTGTGTTAGAGTTTAAAATTTGTGTTAGATCAGTGTTTCTCAACCTTTTTTTAATTATCGCCTCCTAAAGGACTTTTTTAGACAATTTTTTTTTCTTAATCACTCTCCATGAAATTTTAAACAAAAAAATACTCTATACTTACTCTTTTTATTCAATGGGATCCAGGAGCTTGATGCTTCTTAGTTAAAAGTTCAATGTTCGTTATGATGTTAGTAAATTTAATTCTAATGTCTCCTCTTGAACATATATATATGTCAGTTCTGTTTCTTTCCTTTGTTAATATTTAATTTACTGAACTGAAACCACTTTCAACCATATAAGACATTGGAAAACAAAGTAGTACATTGGCCATTTCAGACCACATTGTTGGATAGAAGTTTAGTTGTTTTTGATCCCCATAACTCAGCCATTCCACCTTTTTCGAATTTATATTTGCATTCTTTGTATTTTAATTCAGTGAGTTCTTCTTGGATTTCTTCACTAGCAGATCCATCATCGCAACCAATTGGATCTAATGTCCATGGCTTCACTTCAAAAGAAAATAAATCTGAAAATCTATTTGTCATTTCACCTTTTAAAGAACACAAATGATCTGAATAATTCTTAAGATCATTCTCGGTGAGAGATTCATTGATTTCAGCCACCATGATATTGTTTTCTCATTAAATTTCTTTCAAATATTTCCAATTTTTCAATGAAGGCTTTTAATACCCATTTGCAATCTATCACCATAATTAATTTTGATTGAAGTGATACTTCATTTAGTTTTCGAAAAATCCAAGCCATATAGTATATGTTGTTTTTGTGTTTGCTGATCTCCTTTGCTAAATCTGTTTCCTTTAGAAAGCCATCTGACCTCTGTATGTAAAAGAAGCCTCACATACTGTTCTTCATTGTCAACACAATTTTCTGAAAAGGTGATCATATTTGCTATGTGACTTTATATTTTCGATGGTTTTAATAATTATACTGACAGATTGTCAAATAACTGGACTATTTTTTGCAAACAGATGATGTCATTGCACAATGCAGTGTATTGCAAGAACTTCAGGATATACTTCTTTTAGGTGGGCTATAAAACAATTTTTGACAATTTTCAGGAAAGCTTTTGATACTGACTGTTGCACATAGAAGACTGCTGTACAAATTGGAGAGGTGTGGCATTAAGGGTAAGTTGCTACAATGGATAAAGGGATGGTTGAGTGGGAGACGACAGAGAGTGGTAATCAATGGACACTGCTCTTCGTGGACAAATGTTATTAGTGGAGTTCCCTGGGGTTCATTGTTGGGCCCATTGTTGTTTTGTATATTTATCAATGATATTAATGAAGGTATATCAGGTTTAATGTCGAAGTTTGCAGATGATACAAAGATTGGCAGGGTTGTTAAGTACAGTAAAGGCAGTATGCTACTCCAACTGGATCTAGATAAGTTGGGCAAATGGGCTGAGAAGTGGCAACTGAAGTTTAACATTGACAAATTCAAAGTACTGTATTTTTCAGTACTGTATTGTATTGTATTGACAAAATACAATAATCAAAGAGAAACATACCAAATGTGTGGTACTACACTCAGGGAAGTGGAAAGTGAAAAAGACATGGGGATAATTGTTCAGTCAAATATGAAGTTCATTGAGCAGCAAGTCATGGAGTCTTGTCAATGATATATAGGAATTTTGCCAGCAGGGACAGGGAGGTGATTATCCCGTTACACAAGGCAGTGGTCAGGCCACACCTAGAGTAATGTGTACAGGTCTGTAGACCTCATTTTAGGAAGGATGTAGAGTTGCTAGAATCAGTACAAAGAAGGGCAACAAGATTGGTGAGGGGAACAAAGGGGTGCTCTTACCAAGAAAGGTTTAAGTTCTGCAAATTGCAGCACCTGGAGAGTAGGCACTTGCAAGATGATCTGATTGAGGTGTATAAGGCCTTGAATGGGTTGAACAAGCTGAATGCTGATGGGATTCTTCCTCTTGTTCAGATTAAGAACCTGAGGGGCCACAGTTTCAAATTGAGGAAAGACAGTTGTAGAATAGATGTGCAGAAATTTGCCTTTAGCCAGCGGTTAGTTGATTGATGGAACAGACTTCCATCTTTTGTTATGGAAGTTAATAGCCTATGTATATAAAGTGCTTAGCATCATAATACACAGCCATTTCTGAATAAACAGAAAATTTTTAAGGTGGCATCGTTTTAGGTTATATCTCATATTGTGAATGCCTTCACAACGAGTTGCCATGATATTGCACTACTTCGAATAAGTAACGCTTCACCTAAGGAGAAGACTAATGTTACTTATTCTCAGATAGGTACCACCACCCAGACAGCACTGTTTCAGGGCTATTTGGCCCTTCGTCAGTGAGTGGGTAGGTACCCAAGTGATGCAATGATGGCAAAAACAGTTATGAAGTATAACTCCACAATATGAGAGATGCCTGATGGTGTATGATGTATTTAGACTAAGGCGCATTTAGGGCTAGAGCCTCAAGCTGCGAACAAATTTAGACTATGTATATAAAGTGCTTAGCATCATAATACACAGCCATTTCTGAATAAACAGAAAATTTTTAAGGTGGCAACGTTTTAGGTTATATCTCATATTGTGAATGCCTTCACAACGAGTTGCCATGATATTGCACTACTTCGAATAAGTAACGCTTCACCTAAGGAGAAGACTAATGTTACTTATTCTCAGATAGGTACCACCACCCAGACAGCACTGTTTCAGGGCTATTTGGCCCTTCGTCAGTGAGTGGGTAGGTACCCAAGTGATGCAATGATGGCAAAAACAGTTATGAAGTATAACTCCACAATATGAGAGATGCCTGATGGTGTATGATGTATTTAGACTAAGGCGCATTTAGGGCTAGAGCATCAAGCTGCGAACAAATTTAGACTATGTATATAAAGTGCTTAGCATCATAATACACAGCCATTTCTGAATAAACAGAAAATCATACACCATCAGGCATCTCTCATATTGTGGAGTTATACTTCATAACTGTTTTTGCCATCATTGCATCACTTGGGTACCTACCCACTCACTGACGAAGGGCCAAATAGCCCTGAAACAGTGCTGTCTGGGTGGTGGTACCTATCTGAGAATAAGTAACATTAGTCTTCTCCTTAGGTGAAGCGTTACTTATTCGAAGTAGTGCAATATCATGGCAACTCGTTGTGAAGGCATTCACAATATGAGATATAACCTAAAACGATGCCACCTTAAAAATTTTCTGTTTATTCAGAAATGGCTGTGTATTATGATGCTAAGCACTTTATATACATAGTCTAAATTTGTTCGCAGCTTGAGGCTCTAGCCCTAAATGCGCCTTAGGAAGTTAATAGCCTAAATAAATTTAAGGCTGAGCTGGACAGGCATTTGGAACAAATGGAGGGGCAAAATGGGATTTTTTTTTTTTGGATGATGCTGCATAAGCGTCTTTCTTGCATCATATGCCTCTGCTAATGCTAAAAATGTCAAAACCTTTGTCTTCCAACCATGGAGGTAGCACCATCAGTGGCACAGAATACCAAATTTTCCAGTAGCACTTGTTTTTCATCAAACTGTGGTTTTACAGCAGCAAAAATGGATGCTTCTGTGCAGTCAGATTCTATACATTTTACAAACAACATATCTTCTTTCAATTTACTATCATCATCAAAATAGCAAACAAGGAGGCGCCTCAATAAATAGCAAATTAGGAGGCGCCTTATTGTCAGTAACTGTGGATTCATCAATCTGAATAGAAAAATTTCTCGTTCTTCAGTTGTCAATTAGCTGCTCTTCAGTGTTAAGTGTAAAGTGTGTTTAGGGTCAAACGGCACCAGGGGTTCCCCCATCACCGTGTAGTTTTCATTGACATGTGATACAGTACACTGTAAAGGCCAGAGATTTAAAAGTGTGTGGATCTTGTGGTGTGTAATGTTGTGTACAATGTTAAATGACATCTCATTGATTCATCTTCAAATTTAATCATTGCTCAATGGCAATGCTTTTAAAATACTGGAAGGATTTTGATGCATCACTGTTGAAATTACAGTCTAATACATGTTGTATAAGTCTCAGCAACTGTATGAACACTACCAGTTTTTATAAGGTGCAATCATTCCATTATCTTCTTAAATAAAGAAGTAACAGTGTTACATTGCTCAAAATTCTGTTTTAAATTTTTAAAATATTTAACAACTTTATCAGGATGTTTCCTTTTTTAAGTGATCTAAAAGTCTTAATGGTTTCATAGCCTCATTTGAAAAAAAAATATTACACACTGTCTTGAGTCGAATAGGCTTTCGATAAAACCATAAGCTAGATATTCATCCAGATACTGTGGACACTTTCTTTTAAGCACTTGACATGATTGATCATGGGTTGAGTAACTATAAATGATTAAATAATAAAATATAAACTATTTTTATTTAACTCTCATAGACCATGTCGCTGAAAAAACACTAGTCAAAAATAAACAACTTCCCCATTCCATTTCATTTCAATTTATTTGTACACACAATTATTATATGTATATACAATACTTAAATGAAGATATATATACAATTTTATATACATTCACTTTCTCATTACACATATATAAGACATTATATTATATTTGGCCTTCTGGTTGGTGCACTATGATCATAGTTGCCATTGTGCCTAATAAATCCCTAAACCAACAACAGCGACCTCTTGGTGAATTGCGTACATGTATCCCAGAGTCAAGGGTGGCTCCTAGGCAAAAGCCCACCTCCACCTAGTTCATCTGTTTTGGCATAGAATCTCAACCAATCTAGCCTAAAAATATGTGTGAGATATTTTACCACCGCCAATTTAAGACAGCTGATGCCTGGTGCCCTTCTCAATGCCTGGATTTGCATTATGTATTTGTGTCGAATGCACAAGTCCCACACCGACCGGATGTAGTGCAATACCAGCGGGCGTCAACAAGTGAATTACTAGTGGAGAACTTCCACAAATTATCCTCACTACCACCGAGAAACAGCAATTATTATATTAAACAGATAGATACAATACTTTTTTTAAATATGCTTCGAGTCTCTGAATTCCTGAGAACCAAGAAAATAATATATACAGTGAAACTTCCCTTTAACGGACAGCCATGGGGAACGAGAATGTGTTCGTTAGAGAGAAATGTCCGCTAACAAGAAGTCTGAGGGAGAAAAAAAAAAAAGAAAGAAAGAAAAATCGTTAAACGTTAAATGTAAAATTAAATTAAAATATATACAGATTTTGAACAATATTTTTGTAAATAATATACAATTACATACACAAGAGAAAGAAAAATCGTTAAACGTTTAACATTAAATTAAATTATATACAGATTTTGCACAATATTTTTGTAAATAATGTACATACAATTGTGCTATGCATATTATGACTTTATCTTAAGAAAAATACATACAGTAATCACTTATTTTCTTCTGCACCTTCTTCCATCTGATAATTTTGTTTTCAACATTTGTTTGGAGTGAAGAAACCATCGAAAGTCCTTCAGTATCTTCTTCAGCGGCGAAAAACATTTTTAAAAGATTGATTTGTATGAGCGCTTCTTCTATTTTCTTTGGTGGTTCGTCATTAATATGTTCTTTGACAGAATGACCTCCTTCCGTTTCTTCATCCTCATGAAGAACTTCTTGAAAAATATCGATGATAATGTCGTTGATATCTAGAGCACCATCTTCTGTAGTGAGGTTCGAATCTATATCTTTGTAGCCAGGGTCACTTGTAGCGGAAGTATCGTACATTATCAATAGATGTTGAAGTTCTTGTTCTTGGTGCTCCACATTGCTGTTCACAACTTCAATTTTTGCATTTGAGAAGCCAGACTTTACAAAACAGTTCACGACAGTTTGTTTTCTAATTGCGTTTACTGAAGAGGAAATCCACTGAATCGCATCTAGGATGCTGAGTTTCTTTGCAAGGTCACTCGCACATGTTACATCATTCATGTTTACAATGAGATGTCTTAAAACATGTTTTCTGTAGTGAAGTTTAAAATTTTTTATTATCCCTTGATCCAAGGGCTGACACTCTGCAGTTGTGTTTGGTGGCAGAAAAACGATTTGAATGATACAATTCAATGTGCGGGTGAGATGCAGCATTATCCATGAAAAGAATAATTTTTCTGTTTTGACGAATCATGTTTTGGTTAAAGTGACTTATCTGTACGCTCATTGATATCTCGTGTCATCCACACTTTTTTACTAGACTTCCAGTCAACATTCAAAAGATTCAACTTTATGCCCTTGAAACAACGAGGATTTTGTGGTTTTCCTATAACAAGAGGTTGTTCAAAGTCTCCCAGCATATTTGTACACAATAGTACAGTCAAGCGTTCCTTAGAATATTTCCACCCTGGCACTTTTCGTTTTTTAGACTCATTGTTTTTTCAGGAAGAGCTTTAAAAAACAACCCTGTTTCGTCACAGTTGTAAATATCCTTAGCTTCAAAATCACAACATAAATCTTCCAATTTGACGGTCCACTCTGTTACAACCCCAGTACCAACAGATCCGCCTTCACCACTTATGGTTTTTCAAGAAATTATGCCGAGTTTTGAACTTGTCTAGCCATCCCACAGAAGCTTTGAACTCATTTACTCCCATAGATTTCGCAACCTCCAAAGCCTTTTCCCTAATAATAGGCCCATTAATGGGAATTTTTTTAACACATGCGTGACAAAACCACTCGTGCGTAACATTGTTAATTTGAAGTCCAACAGTTTTCGGGAATGATTTTTGAACCTAATAATTTACATGTTGCCAAAATTGTTTGAGCAGTTCGTTTTTTTTTTAGAATGTCGCTTACCTGCGTCTTCCCGATTTTGAATTTTGCAGTGAGATTGCGAACACTATTTTTTTGCCAATCATACGCATTAATGAGTTCGACTTTATCTTTTAAAGTTAAATGTTTACAAGAAGACATTGTGCACTTCACACAACACTGAACAAAACTGAAAACTGAAACTCAAAAGATGAAAGGCCGAGAAAATGCCCCTCCCCCCCCTGCACACACCGAATTCATCAGAAGTTTTACACGTGCCTTAAAATTCTTGAAAAAGGGTTTAGAACTGCGATGTAAACCTTGATAAAATAGAGAATTGGAAATAGAAAATAAACACACGATTGAGGCAATACGTGGAAGAAATGTTCGTAGAAAAAGGGCCGTGAGCTCGCCCGCTGTCCGTTATGCGGAGATCAAATTAAGTGCTAATCTAAACGAAACAGTGCAGATTGCCTGTCCACGTCCATTACAGAGAATATCCACTAGACAGAAGCTGAAAACACATTAAAACCAATAGAGGAGAGTTGGGGAATTTGAAAATGTCCATTGTAGAGAGATGTCCGTTAAAGAGAGTTGTCCGTTAGGAGAAGTTTCACTGTAACATACAATGGACAATTAACAACACTGTCTAGTCTGTCTGCTAGAACTTTCAAACCTGTCAACAAGCACAATGAGATAGCTACTAAATGATTCTCATAAACCTTGTTTCACAGAAACCAATCTTTATAATAACAATTGACATAAATCTTGTCAATGACAACTGACATAAATCTTGTCAATAACAACTGACAAAAATCAATGCAACATTAATTAACATAAATAAACACAATAACAATCCATGTAAGTCAACATAATAACAATTAACTTAAATCTTCTGTTTACACATAAACCTTTTGTCTTTTGGTCATTTGTGAAGTCAATTCCCAGAAGCTGAAGTTCTTAGCTAAGTCCTCAATATGAAAACTGTTCTTGAGAAGATTTGCAGAGCAGTAAAGTTATTATGGTCTTCAACTAAGATATATACATTGTTCTCCAATAAATGGATGTCAGATGAACTAATGTAACATAGAAGAAAAATGGATGGGATACATATAAATTAATGTGTGACATGGAAGCCTATAATAGATATAAGCTGGTCTGTAAACAAGCCACAAAGGAGATTAGACAGGCAAAGGCAGATTATGAGAAATCTTTGGCAAAGGATGCAAAGAAAAACAGCAAAGGGTTCTTTACCTATATAAACTCTAGAAGGAAAGGGATGAATCAGATTGGTCCACTAGATATTGATGGTTCAACTGTTGATGATACTGCTCAGGTGGCTAACAAACTAAATGAGTATTTTGCATCTACATTCACCCATGAGGGGTTATTCGGGGGGGGGGGTATGACAGAGGTGAATTAAACTCTGGCAGTGAGCTAGATCATTTTGTAATAACTGAGAGGAAAGTGTAGAAGAAATTGTTGAAGGTAAACATAAAGAAGACACCCTGGGAGGATGGGATCTATCCAGTTATATTAAAGGAGGCAGCAAATTGAAGTAAGCAAACCCTTAGCCATAATTATAAGAGCTTCCTTGGACTCAGGAGAGATACGCATGGACTGGAGATGTGCAAATGTGACCCCAAATTCACAAAGGAGGATCAAAGGGCGACACAAGTAATTATGGCGCCTCCGTAGCCAGGTGGGAAGGAGCAGCAGTGCATAGCACACGCTTCTTGATTACACTGGGGTTCAAGCCCATCACCACCAAATACGGAGGATGCGGAAAGGTCAAGGGAATGACCACTGCATATTCCCGGAGCAATATGGCCTTAGTTGCTAATGCTCCTAAAAACCAAATAACAAAACAAAAACAACAAACAAGTAATTATAGACCTGTTAGTTTAACTTTTGTTCCAGGAAAATTAATGGAGGCACTGGTTAAAGAAGCACTGCAGGATCCTCTAGACAAGACTTCAGTTATAGCCCGGACACAGCATGGTTTTTAACAAAACCATGTCTTGTCTGACCAAATTGATTGGATACTAAGATGTGGTCACAAAGGAACTGGATGCAGGGAATAACTTTGATATCATATATTTGGATCTTAGAAAGGCTGTTGATACTGTTGCACATGGAGGACTGCTGCACAAATTGGAGCGGTGTGGCATTGGAGGCAAATTGCTACTATGGATAAAGGGATGGTTGAGTGGGAGAGGGTAGAGAGTGGTAATCAATGGACACTGCTCTTCGTGGACTAACGTTATTAATGGAGTTTCTCAGGGTTCAGTGTTGGGTCCATTGTTGTTTTCTGTATTTATAAATGATATTGATAATGGTATATCAGGTTTAATGCCCAAGTTTGCAGACGATACTAATGGTTGGCAGGGTTGTTAAGGACACTAATGATAGTATGCTGCTGCAACAGGATCTAGAAAAGTTGAGCATATGGGCTGAGAGGTGGCAAGTGAAGTTTAACATTGACAAATGTAAAGTACTGCATATGGAAAGCAGTAACTCCAGAGTAATGTATCAACTCTGTGGTACTACACTGATAGTGGTAGAGAATGAAAAGGACCTGGGGTAATTGTGTAGGCAGATATGGTTTTCTGAGGAGTGCAGATGGTCTGCAAGAGTAGCTCATTGTGTCTTGTCAGTGATATACAGGAATTTTTCTAGCAGGGATAAGGAGGTGATTATTCCCTTGTATAAAGCAATGGTCAGGCCCTGGAGGCCTCATTTTAAGAAGGATGTAGAGCTGTTGGAACGAGTACAGAGAAGGGCAGCAAGATTATTGAGTGGAATGAAGGGTTGCTCTTGCGAAGAAAGGCTTTAGTTTTGCAGATTACAGTGTTTGGAGCCTAGGCACCTACGAGGTGATCTGATTGAATTGTATAAAGCCTTGAATGGTTTGAGCATGCTCAATGCTGATGGGATTCTTCCTCTTGCTCAGAATAATCACCTGAGAGGTCATAAATTCAAATTGAGGAAAGACAGTTGTAGGATAGATGTACAGAAGTTTGCCTTTAGCTAGTGGGTAGTTATTGGTGGAACAGACTTCCATCTTTTATTGTGGAAGTTGATAGCCTAAATAAATTTAAGGCCGAGCTGGACAGATATTTGGAACGAAGAGAGGGGTGAAATGGGAGCATTTTTTTTTTTTTTTTTGGGTGATGCTGCATAAGCTTATTTTCTTGCATTGTATGCCTCTACTAATGCTAATAAGTTTGGAACCGCTGACATTAAATCCGCTCTAGGTTGAGTGTACAATGGACAGTTCAGAAGTACATGAATCCATGTTTCATATTCCCCACGTGCAGTACAGATCAGGCTCCAGGCCACACTCAAATAACTTAGCCTGGAGGGACCCGTGCCCTATTAGCAGATAAGAAGTTGTCATAGAAGGCCCAAACCACGAAATAACTCCAGGGGCTGTTGAGAATTCCACTTGCGCAATATACTTTCTTGTTTACAAGGCCAAATTAGCTCTCATCCCATCTTTTTTGCCAGACAAGAGTGAATTCCTTCCAAAGCCTTTTCTTCTCCCTTTTAAAGTTGCTGGCTGGGTCAGTTGTAATTCCAAGCATTGTCTTAGACTGTCCTTTTTTAGGTTGTAAATCAAACCCCAAAAAGCAATATATAAATCTACAGGAATCGTACCGCCAAGTATTTAAGTGTGTTGTTTCAAACAGTCCTTAGAATATTATTGATTGTCAGAAGAACTGATCTTCATGTGGAAATAAGTTTCTGTTTCACTTTTACCTTTGATACTTTTGGTACTAAACACTCCTTAGAATATTATTGATTGTCAGAAGAACTGATCTTTGTGTGGAAATAAGTTTCTGTTTCACTTTTACCTTTGATGCTTTTGGTACTAAACACTTGCTACATATGATATAATAGCCAAAAATATGGTTTTATAGTAATGGTTCAAGGTTTTCTTTGATAATTCCCACTCTTTCCTCGAGTCTCTGATAACTGAGGCTGTGAAAAAATGAATTTTGTCTCTGTTTTGACACAAGGCAGAAAACTGAGTTTATGATCTAAGGTGATACCCAAATACTTAGTTTGGGATCCATAAGGGATTTGGGTATTATTTAGTCAGATTCTGGGCAGTCTATTGTGGCTAAAATTGTTCTTAAAAGTCATAAAACTGGTTTTACTGGAGGATATTTTCAGTTTGTTGACTGTAGCTCGTGCCATCAAGTCATCCAAGATAGGCTGTATTTTCTCCTCAGTTATTCTCCTTGTGCTTCCATCAGCAATGATCACCAAGTCATCCGCATAGGCTATCTTACTGATACCATTGTGTTCCCTCATTAAACCCTGATCCAGCACAGTGTTCCAGAGGAGAGGTCTCAACACTGATCCTTGGGGACATTCTCTTTAAATCTGAGCCCAGTACATAAGATGTTTTGTCACCACCTTAATATGTCTGTCGCTAAGGTATGATCACATACCACTGTAGATGTATGCATCACACTCTGCGGATCTCAAGCTCCTGAGGGCACTTTCCCACCATAAAGTGTCAAACGCACCCTGAAAGTCCACAAACACAGCGAGTACGTATTTAGCAGGTGAGTTGGACAGGACACATAGTTGGTTAGAAGATTTATAGCGTCTTCAGTCGACCGTCCTTTCTTGAAGCCGTATTGTGCTTCTGAACATAACTGATAATCTTCTAGCAATTTTTGGATTCTTGGGGCTAACATTCGCCCAAACAATTTCCCCAGGTTTGCTAAAAGCGAAATAGGTCTGTGTAGGCCTGTGGGTCTGATATTAATTTCTCAGGCTTGTGCACTATCTTTAGTAGAGCTATTTTCCATTGACAAGGAAATATTCCTCGTCAATGCAATTTTCCTTACTAGAGTAAACACTTAGTCATCAAATTTAAAAGAATGTGTGGAAAAATTTCAAAAAATTTAACTATGACTGTATTCTCAATCAAGTCAATACCAGGGCATTTCTTTTTTTTACCATTGAGCTTTGCCATGGCAGAGCCCAAATCCAAGAGTGTAAAGGGTTCAGTGTCTCGTGGTCCTTCATACTTTTCATTATCGTGACATATTTGCATTTGTTCAGGTGAATCTAGATCCGATATATCTTTGGGGAATAGGTTGTTAATTACGGAATCCACTGGAAACATCCAGTCTTGAGTCTCTTGACCACCTACTTTAACTGTGTTATAAACATCTCCGCAAGCCATTTTGTTCCTTGATATCCGGTAAACCAAGCTCCATGGTTCTTTATTTCCTATATCGGATACAAAATTTTTCCAACAACTTTCTTTTGAGTTGGAAATTGCCTTTTGATAGGTTTTCCTTAGAGTACTGTAAGCTTCCTTGAAGGTCCGAACATCCTTGGCAGAAAGATGCCTATGTCGCTGGAATTCTTTTCTAGCCTGTTGAACTTGCTTTCACAGGTTACTTCAGTCTGAAGACCACCAAGAAACAGAAGTTCTTCTGGTCTGCTTTCTTTTGGCTGAATACTCCATTGCCAAATACAGGTGGGTCTGGACGAAATTTGTAAATTCCATTGCCGTCATAACGTTTAAACTATCTACAACATCTGCAGAGAAAATAGTGAGAAGGTAATCTCTGAATTTGTTCCATTTAATGGTATTCATTGAGAAACATCTAAGATCGTGTGGCTGTGAATCATTATATTGCTCGAGGCTTCAAACCAAATACAATAGTGTGGTGGTCGCTATTCACAAGGCTTGGAATAACATCGCAGTCAGTTAGAATTTCCTCTATTTTAACCATGGTAAGAGTGACATCTATGTTTGATTCGCCGTTCACAGTAGAGAATGTGAATGGCTTGTCAGGCAAGTTTTGCGCACTTGCATCGGTAAAACCGCTGTGCCAGAAGTTGGATTTGGCATTTAGATCCGCTGTTATTATAAGATTTTTAGAAGTGAAATGAGGAAATATATTGTCCAAACGATGGAGAGTCAATTGTGTCTTGAGTTGGCGGACAGTAAACAGGCGCAATGTAAAAACTTATGAAAGGTGTAGAAACATTAAACAGGTCACATTGTTCGTGCACAGACCTGTAATGTTGGTGACAACCAGATTATTATTTATAACAACTATGGCACTTTTTGGAGATTTGTCAAGTGAATGAATAATTCTTGCTGAGGTGGGAAAACTCAGAACTTTGTGGGCCCCACCCCCTACCTGCAAAGAATGAAAGGGTTTTTGTATGCAAATAATATCAAAATTATTTTCAAATGCTGTTATTCTAATCTCATCCATTGCCACTCTGCGGCGTTGACCATTTATCTGAAGAACTTTTATCCCCTCATATATAATATTACCTAAAATTGGATTCTTATTGGCCAAGGCTGTTGCTGAATTTGAACCATTATCACTCATGTTTGGTTCTGCTGTCCATAAGTTGTACTGCTTTTAAGTATTCTGGACACTTGGCATCCCTTACAGAATGATTGTAATCTCTACAATGTCTCTTGCAGTTGATACATTTTGGAGCGTCTTCTTTATGGGGACAATCTCCATAGACATGACCACCCTTTGCACAATGTCCACAAGAAACTGCCTTATGTGAACAAAATTGTGCCGAGTGGCCATACCTCAAACAATGGAAACACTTGCTTACAATCGTAAACTTTACAGAACCTGTGTGATGTAAATCCTAGATAGATTCTATCACTATCTAAAATATACCACATCATACGAGGACTAAATCTAACCACCCAATTAACCACCTTTGCACCCGATACAGAACTAAATCTGAAAGTTACCTCGTCTTTAACTTCATCCTGTGAGAAACCATAGTCTTTTAAGTTTTTAACGAAAAGATCATCAAGTATTTCCTCCTTAGCATATTCACGAGGGACACCATATATTTAACACTGTTGGATCAGATAACTGAGGTTTCTCCATTGTAAGACCTGTCTCTTTCAAAGCAGAAGCAGAATAGATCCTATTAGCATCCACCAAATTTGTGGTCTCTACAAGGATCCCCCTATTCCTAAGGAGACAAATACCCTTTACTTTCATCTCCTTGTGGTCACACTTAATGACTTGAGTCACCTTCTGCTTTATATCTTGACTTGAACTCAAGGAAGTCTTCAGTAGGCCTAAAAATAATCAGATTCTGAGGATCAGGCACACCTCTAGGAACTGATAAGGATCTATCCTGACTTGCACTGTCAGTCCGAGGTTCAAACCATCTATAAAAGAAATCCCCTGGTCCTCCCTACTACAAACATTAACTTTTTATACCCTGTACCACTTGGGGAATCAAGAACTGCATAGCTGTTACTGTTCTCTGATGTTGCTAACTCAAATTTCTTTAACGAGATACTGGCAGTTCTTATCTTCTTCATCATTCAAAGGCTTATTTTTATCCAATTTTGTTTTATCAAACAACTTCTATAGGGAAACATTAAATCGATACTAATTGTTGCTTAGTATTAGTAGTGGCCACGTGGTGCAAGAAAGCTTATGCAGCACCAGCTAAAAAAATAAAATAAAATTATAAAAAAAATAAAATAATAATAAGAAGAAAATTTAAAATAATACTAATAAGAGAAAAGGAAATAAACAACCTTTGCTTCCATCCTCCCATAGGTAATTATCCATCTGACCTTTGAATTTCCCCAAATTGTCAGCCTCTACCACCAATGTAGGTAACTTATTCCAGTAATTTATAACTTGCTGGCTAGTTCAATTCCACCAAGTGTATAAGTTATTTTGGGGTTACTATTTGGCGTTACATCCAAATCCAGCAGCAAAGTGTAATACTTTACACTTTGCTGGATTGAAGCATAGCTGCCATTTTTCTGGCCATCCGTGAAGTCTATGAAGTCCCTCTGAAAAAGCTCGCTTGGTGGTGATCATTAACCACTCTACCAATCTTTACATCATCTGAAAATTTAAACATCGTGCCCTCTATCCCTTCATCAATGTCATTTATGAAAATCAAAAACAATAGTGGTCCTAATACTGATCTTTGGGGAACCCTACTTCTTACTTCAACCCAGTCTGAGGAATAACCATTTATCACAACCCTCTGCCTCTTGCCCTGAAGCCATCCTACTATCCATCTAAGGATTTTCCCTCTGAATCCAACCTGCTCCAGCTTATAAAGTAACTGCTCATGTGGGATTGAGTCAAATGCTTTGCTGAAATCCAAATAAACAATGTCAAATTATTCCCCAAGTCCAGCTCTTGAGTGACCCCGTCAAAAGTAGCTAACCAGATTAGTTAAAGGTGATTTTCCCTTTACAAAACCATGCTGAGTATCCTTCAGAATTCCATTTTTATCTAAATTATCCTGAATTCCACCCTTCATCACTGTCTCCATGAATTTCCCTGTTACTGAAGTTAGACTCGGTAATTTCCCACTTCACTCTTAGAACTGCCTTTATGTATAAAGGCTTAATTAACTTAATTAGGCTTAATTAACTGCCTTTATTGAAGATACATTGGCACTTTTCTAATCCAACAGAATTGCTCCTGAGTCCAGTGATACTCTTATAATTAGCCTCAATGGATCAATGCACTCACTCGCCACCTCTCTTAAGATTATAGGGTATATACCAATCAACCCCAGCAGCTCTACTGCCTGTAGGCTCGAAAGTTTTTTCATTAAATACACATGTGAAATTTCAACATCATTATTTTTTTTTTCAACTTCACTCCCGTAATTTCTCATGCAATTAATTTCTCATTGACACAAAAGGCTTTTATTCTGTAAATATCAATGCAAAGTAACTGTTGAGTTCATCAGCAGCTTCAGCTGTGGTATCTAATACTATCCCATGTCCATTACATAAGGATCCAAACTGGTTTGTCCCTCTCTTCTTTGCATTTATATATGTGAAGAATTCCTATCCCCACTCAGGGCTGCGTCTAGAGCTTTTCGGGCCCTAGGCATACAAATGAAAGTCGGGGCCCTTCTTATATAAACAAGAATGAGGGTGATATTTGTTTAAAAAATCACAATTTTTGAAGTTGTGTTAATTTATATTATTAGTTTGAGATTACAAAAAAATATAAAATGAAAATAAAAAATCAATCTTAATTATTTTAAGAAATTTAAAATTTTTGTTTTCTAATTTTGACATCTGTAAATTATTAATAATATCCTCATAAAATATATTTTAAACATAGTTATTATCAAAAACAAAATGTAAGTACATCTTATCATTTAATTATAAAGAAAAAAATATTATTTTCATACAAGTAACAAAAATTTTGTGTGAGGAACTCTCACGCGTTGGAAGTAAAACTTCTTACCATCAATGTTCGGGTCCTTTGATGTGCGTTGATTTACCAATAGCGGTTCGACTGCAACTGTATGCGTCAAGCTATGTGTAGACAAGCGTTTTCCCCTGCCTCCACTCACGTACTAGTGGTTCGTGAAAAACAATGCATACTTGTGCACAGCTGAGCTATCACATACGTTTCCCCCTGCCATCAAGGTATCGACAAAAGATACCACCCAAATATGACGTTGGCATTGCAATAAGTATTATTATTGGTATATATTTTTTAATTAAATTTAGAAGTCAAAGCCAGTGGATTTATTTATTTCATGCAGTAATGACAAGTATCTCTGTGCGGGGCCCCTCTTTTCAGCAGGCCCTAGGCACGTGCTTGTTTTGCCTAGTGGTAAACACGGCCCTGTCCCCACTCTTTGCCATCGATTTCTTAGAAAGTAGAAACAATAGACTGAAACATTTCCTCATCCCATCCATGCCTCATATATTAACCAAGAATAAATAAATAAACCGTGCTCACCGTGCTGCCACCAAGGGCGCAGCTGTCGGAAAGGCGAAAATGCCAAAGATTTCGGAGACATTACATCTGAAAGCACTTAGGCATTTAATGCCTATTAAAAGCAAAAGTGGTTGAATTAAATCACACCACTATCTTCGTTTTATCAAAATTTCTCAATCACTCCTAATATAATACAGTACACTCTCGATTTTCCAGGATAGATGGTAAAAAAATATTTCCGGATAATCGATTTCCCGCTTAATCCAAAAATACAGTAAGTCCTTGACATATGTAAAAAATACATTCCAGGACTTCTTACGTAAGTCGAGATTTGTGTAAATCGAGAATGAGTAATAAAGTATTGCTACTATATCCTTGATATGCCAAAATTGCAAAAACCACATAATATCCTCAGAAGAATGAAGAAAAATAGTTATATATTTTTAATTAGTTCAATTAAACTTTATCTAGGGACAGAGGTGAAGTAGCTGGAGTGGCACATAAGAAAAGAAAACATAAGAGGAAGAAAAAATGCATGTTATTGAACTGTAAAAACTGATTTGTATTTTGTAGCCTTGGTTATTATTATAGTTGACCTTCGCTGGTGCCGACCGCTTCTTGTATTCTGTTTTCTCCTTTTTTGTGTTCAACATTGCCACTGACAAATCTGAATTCCATGCGATACTTGTTAATGTTTGGCCATTTTCATATGTCCTTTTTATTTTAATTTTCTGATCCAACTCGATTGCTTTCCTTTTCTTGAAAGATTTACTAGTACTGCTGTCACTTATTCTCTTAGTTGGCACCATGATAACAGTCAAAATTAAATTTTCTGAAAAGAACTTCGCAGGGTTCAGGCAAAAGCTCACTATCACCCCACCCAAGCTCACATTTTACTAAAGCACATTTCTGGAGGTCACTGCCATAAAACAATAGAAACAATTTGCACTTTCCGAGTTATTGGCCTTTTCTGTTATTGCACTCTATTATAAACGGGTAGTAAACTTGATCTTATTGCATTTGCGATAATACCGATAGCTGGAATTCTGTGTGTTTTTATGTTATTATGGTGAAATGTATCTCCTTCACTGAAATCTTCAGTCATAAAAAAATATAAATAACGAACATAAATCCGAAACTACGTAAGTCGGGGACTTACTGTTCGAAAAATGTTTAGCAACCTGTGTAAAAAGTATGGCGATAGATAAAAATTAAAAAACTTACCACACACTACTCGCGTGTCCAATACGATACTTCCGTTTATTTTTTACAATGTCGCACATGGTTTGGTCACCAACATTATAATGGTTCTTTAGAGGTTTAACGGATGCACCATTTTCAAACTTTTGAATACAAGTTTTTGTTTAAATGAAAGTACAACTCTTGTTTGCCCATCATTTTCGCGATTTATAAACAAAATATAAAACAGTTACTATAAAAAAAAAATTCCAACATCGCTGACATAAATAATGAAACAAAATTTGTCCTTTTGCGGTGCGATGGAACACAACAATTGATGCGACACACTAAAGCAAACTAAACATTTAGGTGGTTTTTTTTTTTTTTTTTTTTTTGAGTGGCCATGTGAAGACAGGGGATGGGTTTCCAAGATAATCTGGTTGATTTTTTTAAATTTGGAATCTTGAAGTGTCCTGGTTAATCCGATCCCGGTAAATCAAGAGTCTGCTGTATACCTATACATTAAAAATCAGTTGTCAGGGGAAAAGAAACCCCAATGAGAGAAATTAAATATTAAGGAATAAGATGTCATTGGGTAGGGTTGAACTTTGAAGGGCCACAATCCATTGTAATACCCCATGATTATTTTGCCCCCAAAAACCAATTTTTGCTCCTTTGGGGGCGATATTGCCCCGTTGACAACCC
The DNA here is from genome assembly GCF_048544385.1 of Mastigoproctus giganteus. Lineage (NCBI taxonomy): Eukaryota > Metazoa > Arthropoda > Arachnida > Uropygi > Thelyphonidae > Mastigoproctus > Mastigoproctus giganteus. Next base: position 183,646,711 of record NC_143581.1, read on the forward strand.
CTGTGTTAGAGTTATGTGTAAAATTTTAATTTTAAACATGAATTTTAATTGAATTTTAATTTTGATAAGTTTATATGAAGCCACTATTTTTTACTTATGGTATTCTGGTTAACATTAACATGTTATATGTAGTGTTGTTTTCTAGTTCATTCAGTACCAAATTTTTGTAAAACTCACTTTTACATAATGGCAAAGTTATTATTAACCTTATCAGTAGCTGATGATGAATCAAGATTGTAATTCTAATATGATGTTTGATTTTTCTGATGTTATGATGACTAAAATGACATTAAGCTCCTGGTTTTTACATAAGCCTGATTTACAAACTTTTGAATTTATAAATAAAAATTTTTGAAGTGGATGTTCAACTTACAAACTTATACCCAAATCTTATTGACTTTTCCACAGCTTCATAATGGGTAAAAAAATATTTTCAACTTTTATGTACTGCAACAACAATTTAATATACATTCTACAACAGTTAGGTATAGTACACTATTTAAAGTATATTTTTAGTAAAATGTACTTTGAAACATACATGATGAAAGTGCAAATTGCCAAAAGTATCTCCCATTAGATAAACAGGATTTCTGTTTAGGACGCTTTTTTGCCTGGAGAATTTACTATTCTTTCTGAAGTAATTTCATGTTTTCAGTGAGTAAATAAGCAACTTTTTGATAATTTTGTTGTGGTTGTGTAGGTTCAGAGAACTTCCATTAGTTAAGCACACTGCAAATCAACTTTTAGAAGGAAGCTGAGAGGTTAACCAAATGCAAACATGAGCTAGAAAAGTATTGCTTCTCTGGTTATTTATTTCTGTTTAAACCATGCAGTACAATTGTGATATTTTCTAATCAAATGTGATCTTGTGTACTCAAAGAATTAAGTCATGAATATAGCTCCTCAAATGTAATCTACTCTGCTGTTTATTCTAATAAAGGTATTGTAAATTTAAAATCTTATTGTTAAAAGTTTTAAATTTTATTAGGACATCTACCATCCACTGTCCAATCAAAACATTATGACCAACTGCCTAATAGTGGGTATGTTCTCCTCTGCCACCAGTACCACCACCACACAGCGAGGCATGGATTCTATAAAGCTTCTGAACATCGCAGGGATATGTTGTGCCATGTTTCCATTTGTGTCCAGGATTTTGCCACCTTCCTGTTTCTGTAGGTCTGTGTAGCCCATGGTGGAAGATCTAAACCAGATCTGCCAATTTTCATAATCCCAGTCCTATTCTGTGCCCAGTCCAGAAAATTCGTCTGCCAAGGTAGTACCTGGAAGTCACTATTTTGTTTGGTGAACCACTCTCAAATAGTACTGGTAATGTGGTAGGGTGCATTTTCCTTCTGGAACATATTTGTACTATCTGGGAAGACAATCACCATGAAAGAGTGTACCAAATCAGCTACACTGGATACAAGGGACATGAGGTCTCCAAGAGATTCCCAGCAAAACATTCCTCATACCAAAACTCTTTTGCCACCTTCCTGTTTCTGTGGGATCAGAATGTCAAATTGATTCCTCTCTGTAGTTTATCACCATACCCTCCATTTACATGGCATAGCAGGAAATTTGATTTGTCAGAAAAGGCAACTTTTCTGGTGGTCCACTGATTCCATTCAGATGCAAACTTTAGGCATTGTTGGCAATGGGTAGCTGCAAGATTGGGTATCTTGACTGGGCACATACTTCAGGTAGCCTGTATGGAGGAAAGTTCATTTGATTGTGGTCTTAGAAACACTGCTGGTCATCTCTTGGTTAAAATCCATAGTCAGCCATTCCACTGTTTTCAGTCTATCAGCTCACAGAAGATAGGATAGCGTGTATTCACCATGACTATCACGACTGGGCAGCCATATTGAGATATGGCTGCCCGGCAACTGCTGCTCTGTCCACTAACCATCCACTCTTGGAACCCCTTAACTATAGCATTCCACAAACAGCCTACAAGATTTGCAAATTCCCTAATACTGCCACTCTTCAACCTGTACCTGACAATCATCAGTCAGCCAGATCATGTCAATTAAGTACTTTATTTGGACTGCAATATCACATTTACTTGTTTTCACTGTGACATGGGTGCCACCAGGCAGGGAGGAACAGTCATTTGCTAAAACACGGGGGGGTGATCCTAGAATTTTGAATGGACAGTGTATATGTTATGGTTATCCCGATTGTCAGGCAGTTTTGGGAACTTTTTTTTTAACACATCCTCTTGTTATACCTATGGAAAAATTGCTCCTGATTTATGAACTTTTGCTTTTCAAACTACTCTTCAGGCTGCTACTGTATATATATGTTTATTATTAAATGTTATTAATTGTTAAATATATCCTTAAGAGTTGAACCAACCTGGTAGGCTTTTATTGGTGTTTTATTTGATGTTTTAACACAGTATTAAAGCTAACTGAAGTAAAGCTGTGATTAATCTTTGTCTGGATTAGGTGTTAGTTTAATTTTTTTTATTGTTTTTTTTTTTTTTTTTAATTTGGGTTAAGAAATTTTGTGAAGGCTACCAGTTATAATGTTTTTGAAAATCATCAGCATGTGGTTTAGTACTTTGATGGGAGAGAAAGAGAAAAGCTGGGGAGGATGGCATTATAGTCAAGCCAGAATTAGCTGTCTGCTATCAAAATATCAGAGTTAAATTTAAGTTTTGTATATTTTTATTTATGTCTGAATCTAATATATATGTATGTGAATTTTATTCCTGCTTATATATATATATTTATGACATTATTTAGGTCTGTGATTTTGGCTTAGCTAGAGATGAGTCATTTAACCTTGAAGGTGGAAAGTTTCCAATCAAGTGGACTGCTCCAGAAGCCCTAAGGTATAGTGTAAGTATCAGAATTTAGAAATGATTAAATCACAGTTATGGGAGCTGTTCGTAAAAGAATGATAACTTTTTAATTGTTTACCTTAATGTGTACATAGGGGCTTAGAGGGGAACAGATATTCTGTGTGTTATCAGACACTCAGTCTAAAACACTAATGGATCCAATATCTTTCTGTTACAGAAGATTTAGGAGATGTCCAGTTGGCCTGCCTCCCTAAAATCCACTCATGCACACCTTCTCGATGGTAAGCCCTGTCGTCACTTAGGTGGCAACGAACATATAGAGTGATTCTCTTCAAGTCAGCGTAAAGACGAAAAGACCAAACCCTCAATAGCATGACGAAACAAATGGCCCTCAGTCCCCAGCAACTTTCACTCTCCCTCTTACGGCAGTGAGAAGATCAGAGTGGAAGCAGAGGGTGTTAAAAATCTCTGGGTACGACCAGGCTGCCATGCACGGAAACTGAACTTGGCCTGTTACAACGTAACATCGCCCATCGGTGAAGACAGGATATTAGAGCTGGAAAAGGAACTAGAAAATGTGAATTGGGATATCATCGGTTTGGCTGAAACAAGAAGAAGAAATGAATCACTTATAAGTTTATCAAGTGGAAACCTGCTGTACACCAATGGAAACAGTGAAAGGAGCAAAAGTGGAATTAGGTTTCTGGTCCATAAAGATATAAAAAACAACGTTTTGGAATTCAAAAGTACATCACCAAGTGTGTTGAGACTAATACTCAAGATTTCTAAGAGGTGCAAGCTAAAGGTTATAATGATTTATGCACCAACATCAAGCCATGATGATGAAGAGGTTGAAGAAATGTACACCAAAATTGAGAGTCTTCCAGGTGAGCAGAAAACCGCACTACACTATTATTATGGGGGACTCCAATGCTGAGGTTGGAAAAAGACAAAACAGCGTAGAAAGGGGAACTATAGGAAATTTTGGAATTGGTGAAAGAAATGAGAGGCGAAAGACTTGTGGAATTTGCAGAATCTCAAGGATTGTCAGTAATGAACACTTTTTTTCAAGAAAAGGGTGAACAGAAATTGGACATGGAAGAGTCCAAATGGATTAACAACTAATGAAATCAACTTCATCCTCACTAACAGAAGATATATCGTGAATGATGTTACCATCCTGAATAAGGTAAATGTTGAAAGTGATCGCAGAATGGTAAGATGCACAATTGATATAGATGTAGGAAAGGAAAGGAAAAAACTGATTCGAGTAAATAGTACGAAGGTCTTTGAGATAACAGAAGAGGAGAAAGAGCAGTATGTACTGGGACTTAAGAACAAGTTTTAGCTTCTGCAGACTGCTCAGGACCAAGATATTGATGAGGAATATTACAACTTTCTGAAAGTGATAAAGCCCAAGAAACCTATAGGGAAAAAGAAATCCAAAGAAGAAAAAATTAGTCAAGAAACACTTGTTATGATGAACCGACGGGGACAAATGAAGAGCAAGATAAACACTGACAAGGAGAAAACTGAGTATACTGAGTTATGTAAAGTCATTAGAAAGAGGCTCAGAGAGGACATAAGAAGATTTAACACAAGAAAAGTAGAACAAGCATTAAGGGGAAACAAAGGACTTAAATCAGCATCCATGAGCAGTAATACAGAAAGACAAATGATACTGAAACTGAAGAAAAGCAATGGTTATAAACAGCAGAGAAGGCATAATTCAAATAGCAGAAGACTACTATAGAGAATTATACAAGGAGTAGGAGAATGATGCCAGAAGTGGGGAAGATGGATTGCAAAGTAACAACACGTACGACATACCCGATATTCTTCCTGATGAGGTAGAACATGAGAAAGGAGTTTGATAAGGAGACAATATATCTGAAGCTGTTTACTGCTGCTCTTGAGGAAGCTTTCAGAAGATTAGACTACGATTTGCATATGACATTGTGGTCATAAGCCACAATCCCAAAGAATTAGAGGAAAATCTTAATCAGTTATTCAGAGTTTGTAAGGATTTTGGACTAAAGATGAATATGGCTAAAACAAAAGTAATGATGAACAAATATGCTACAGAAAGGGATATAATGATTGAAGGAGCAGTAATTGAAAAGGTGGAGTCATATACTTATTTGGGACAAGTAATTAGCTGTAATAATGATAAATGGATGGAAGTCAAGAGAAGAATAAATTTTGGATTGATAGCATTGAGGAAATATAGTCACATACTGAGGAGCAATATCCCAATTTGTCTGAAACGTAAAATAATGAACCAATGTATACTCCCCACTCAGTCACATACTGAGGAGCAATATCCCAATTTGTCTGAAACGTAAAATAATGAACCAATGTATATTCCCCACTCAATCACATACCGAGGAGCAATATCCCAATTTGTCTGAAACGTAAAATAATGAACCAATGTATATTCCCCACTCAATCACATACCGAGGAGCAATATCCCAATTTGTCTGAAACGCAAAATAATGAACCAATGTATACTCCCCACTATGAGTTATTGAAGTGAAACTCGGGCACTCACCAAAAGAATGGAAGAAAAGCTGAGAACTACACAGTGAAGAATGGAACAAATAATATTGGGAATCAGACTGTTAGATAAGAAGAGAAACACACACATGGATTAGGCAGCAAACCAAGTAAAGGACATTCTTATCAAAACTAACGAACTAAAATGGTCTTGTGCAGGACATACAGCTCGAAGACATGATGACAGATGGACTAAGAAAATAACAGAATGGTACCCAAGAGGAGCTAAGAGAAAACCTGGAAGACAACAACGGAGGCCGACCAGGCTAGCCGTGTGGGTAAAGTACCTGCCTGGCAACCTTTGAGTTGCCAGGCAGGCACTTTACCCACGCGGGTTTGATTCCCGCCTCGGGCTTGGATCCAAGTACGGCAAAAACTTTGGTAGGTGCATTATGGCCACAGAAGCCTATGTGCCAACAACTACCAAAAAAAAAAGAAAGAAAAAAAAAAACAACAACAACGGAGATGGGCAGATGAAATTCATGAGTTTGTGGGTAGTAAATGTCCATTGCACAAAACAGAAGGAACTGGAAAGTTGCTGGAGAGGCCTTCATCCTGCAATGGATTGAAAATGGCTGATGATGATGATGACGACAATGACATACAAATTTAATTGGTTCTTTTTGAAACAATTCCATATGATATAAAGATACATCCACATGATGTCTCTTTACAAAAAGTTTTGCACATATAGTAAGTATACCTGGAAATTCACATAGCTTGGGATCATGTACTGTTTTGTTGAAAATCATAGTACAGGGGGATCCCTAGTATCCAAGTATACATTATCCGACTCCCCGCAGTTACCAAGATTTAAAAATTAAAGGACACCCTTGAGAAAATTGACCAAGTGCTTGAATATTTTTGTGAGTATGACCCTCTTCATTATTTTGCAGCAAAAGTTAAGTGCAGAGTTAAAGACAACTAAATGCTACTGCACAATTTTATCTGAATATATATGATGAAAAAAAAAAAAACACTGGATTCATTCTTTATTCATAAAACTGAAAAATAATGTAACTTCAATAAACTTTACTTAACCTCACATTGTTCAACAATATTATAATAAAAATTGTCTAATAAAATAATTATCTCATTTTTCAGTTCCTTCAATCCATTTTTTACTATATACAAGTACATAATACACTTTATGAAACTTTGGACCCCGTTCTAAGTGGATTCATTTTAATGGAATTTTCTGGAACTAATTATCCTCTGATAACAAGGGCCCCCCTGTACATGAAGCAACATACATCTTTCTGCACAGAGTGCACTGTTCTTGTGCATCATTCGTATAGCAGAAGTTAATTTGACAATATTGGGAAGTGTGAACACATGGGATTATCTAATCAGGTGATCTTCCTCGGGGAAGACCAAGTGGTTAAAAGAATTAATTACTTGAAAAACCCTTTATTCACTATTCACAGTATAAACAACCTGTATTCAGTTCTTTTTAACATTTCCATATTTTAATATATAAACTTGAAAATTTATAATTATATTTATAATTAAAAGCAACTTATGGCCCTTTTCACTCTTAGTATGGATTTTACTTTCACTCTGGAAGTGATCATGGGTGCCTACATCAGCAAAAATGTATAGTCTAATTGAAGTATTTACTAGTTTTGAGAATTTATACACTGATCCAAATCCCTCCTTTATTGGCACCCATTCACATCAGTCTCATTGAGATAGTGCATATGAGTTAACAAAAGTCTCTTTCTCTGTGTATTGTGTGTGTGCATACATGTGTTGTCACTTTATAATAGGAAAATAACAAAATTTTGTAGGAGACTCAATTGTTGGAAGTTCTATGGAACAGGCTAAAGGGTAGCGTAATAGACAATTTCAGATGGACCCTGTAAGATCTGGGTTGAAATGCAAAGTTGGTATTAAAACAATGAAAAATACAGTAAAAGTATTAGATCTTACTTTTGCACTGGAAAGAACATCAGTAGACTTCATTAAAAAATATTTGGTAACACTCTATTGAAATTCCTCAGTAAGGAATTTCACTAAAATGTTACCAGAATTTCTCTTAATTTTGAAATGAATGGGTTTTTTTTTTTTTTTAATATGTAAACCTCAAAAACGAGAGGTATTAGAACCTATAGTACTTAGAACCATGCTTGGGTTGGAGGTTGAGAAGACGAAAGAAGATATTTGTTAACATTGGACTTGAACTTCTGTAGACTGTAATTTTCAGAAAATACTTATGAAGGAAGGTTGTTCTAGAAAAACGGCAGTTGAATGAATAAATGCGGAATATGAAAAGTTGGTTCTGTGAGTTTGAAGTTGGACAGTAAATAGATGTTGGCGGCATGTGTTTGGACTGTTTTGAAAGAGAGAGCAGGAATTATAGAAACCAATTCAGAAGAACAGTACCCATGGAAGTATCTGTAGAAGAGGCATGCATCAGAAACAGTACGTCTATGAGACAGCAAGTGGAGAGATTCTGTTAGAGATGAATTATAAATTAACCTAACTGCCCTCTTTTGAATGGAATCAAGAAGCCTGAGAGAGGTTTTGGGGGTGCCACCCCAGATGTGGGAACAATATTCCATGGCAGGCGGATTTGTGATTTGTACAGAGTGAGCAGCTGTTTGGAAGAAAAGTAACGCCGAGAGCGAAAGAGAAAACCAAGTTTTTTAGATGCAGAGGAAGCAATATTTGTAATGTGCTTGTGCCAAGAGAGATTAGAAGTAAGGGTAATCCCCAAAAGAGGTATATCATTTTGCCTAGAAATCTGCGTGTCACTAAAGATAAGCATAGAAGCAGAAGAATCCTTTTTGCAAGATATAAGACAAGACTGAGTTTTAGAAGGGTTGAAATCAATTAAGTTGTCTTTGCCCCACTGGAGAATTAACTGAAGATCGGCATTTAAGGAATTGGTAGCAGATTTTCAAGAAATTTAAACTGATTGAGCAGGACAAGGTTTCTCAAAATGGTAAATGGAATGCAATGTGCTATCATCGGCAAAACTATGGATAGAATTTACAGTCAATGGAAGAAGGTCATTAATATACAAGCAAAAAGAGTGGGGGAAAGAACTGAACCTTGGGGGACACCGGCATTAGTGGAGAAGTTAGAAGACAGAGCCATCTACCATCACCCTCAGTGAGCGATCAGAGAGAAAACTGGATAACCAATTACTAAAAACAGTTGGAAAACCATAAGATGGAAGCTTGTTTAGAAGACCTTTATGCCAAACACGATCAAAAGCCTTTGAGATGTCAAGAGCAACTATTTGTGTTTCACCGAACCTTTCCATTGAATTAGTCCATAAATGGGTAACATAAGCCAGAATATCACCAGTGGATCGACACTGACGGAATCCATACTGGCGATCGTTGATCAGACAGAAGGTTTCTAGGTAGTTTAAGAGTTGGCAGTTAATTGATTTCTCCATTACTTTAGAAAGAGTAGAAGTAATTGCAATGGGACGATAATTAGATGGGAGGGATTTGTCACCCTTTTTAGGAACTAGCTGGATGTGAGCAAATTTCCAAGCAGAAGGAAAAACACCTTTGGAATAAGAATGTGAAAAAAGGCGGCAAAGAATGGGAGTAAGTTCAGGAGCACGTTTTGAGAACAAGTGAAGAAATATCATCGGGACCTGGAGCTTTCTTAGCATCAAGATATGTCAAAATCCTTCTGACATCCTTTTGACGGAAGACCACAAGAGGCATTGAATGGAGCGTGTTGGGAATGGTGGGAGGTGTTTTACCAAAATCATTAATATATGAGTTGGAAGAAAAATGGGATGCTAGCAGGTCAGCTTTATCCTTGGCTGAAGGGACAACAGAACCAACTGGTTTGGACAGAGGTGGGAACAGAGATGGGCAAAAGTTGCGGCCAATAGCTTTGGCAAGGGACCAGAATGCTCGGCTACCATTAGGGCAAGAAGCAAGTTTTCTACTCTTAGCCTGTTCAAACTCTAGTTTGGTCTGATTAATAACTGCTTTACAATTGTTATGAGCTTTGGTGTAGGCAGAAAATGAAACTGAAGAATTAGAAACAAGCCAATTATAATATGCAACATTCTTCTCATGAACAGCCATAGCACATTTATTGGAAAACCAAGGTTTAGATAAAGGACGAGATTTTAGTGGAGTGTGGGATAAAGGATTCCATTCCTGCAAGAATAATTTCACTGACACGATATGAGCAAACGTTGACATCAGAAGTTTTGAAAAAGTAATCCGACCAAGGAAAAGAAGAAAAGAAATCTCGCAGGTCATCCCATTTTGCATTCTTGTAATGCCAAACAATACGAGGTTGGGAATAGCCATGAGATAAAGACTCCATTGGAGAAGGGACAATCACCACATTGTGATCTGAAGTGTCTAAAGGACCTCTCACTTCGACTGTGTACTTAGAAGAGTTGTTTGTGAGAAAAAGATCAAGCGTGTTGGCTGTATGATTAGAATTGTCCAGTATTCTTGTAAGTAAATGAACAATCTGTGCAAGTTCATTAGTAATTGCAAAAGCCTCAGCATCTCGACCAGCTGGGTCAGTGTGACTAGAAAACGGAAGCCAGCTGGAGTTGTGAATGTTAAAATCACCAAGGAAAATTACCTCACTGTTAGGAAAGTTGGACTGGAGAAAGTCAAGTTGCAAAGAAAGGAAGTCAAAGAGCTCCAAGTGATTAATGGAGTTGGGAGGACAGTAGAGACGACAGATGAATTTTACAGAATGAGGTAGAGAGATTTTAAGCAAGAGAAGATAGAAAAGAGGAGATTCCAAATTGCCAAGTCTCTGACAGGGAATATCAGAAGAGACATATGCACAAGTACCACCTTTGGCGAAAGGAATCATACACCGAATAATTTGGGCATCTGAGATGAGCAGTAGTTGAATCAACCAATAACTGAGATTCTGTCAGAAAAAATACATGGGGTTTTGCAGACTGCAAGTGGAAATGGACATCGTTAAGATTAGAATTGAGACCACGTATATTTGTGAAATGAATTAGGAAGTGTTTGGGAAGTTTAGATCTTTTCGCAGATAAGCTTACTCTATTAGTTTGACAATTCATGGTGTATTCAATAGTAAGAAAAAGTGGGTGGGACTTGCTGTATGAAGTAATGAAATTTTTGAATATGGCATACACACGGTAAGAATATACCCAGATCCTTGACATAACGTGGCCTCGACAATGCTCGCTGCATACACACTACTTGGACTCCCTCCAGTTACTATCTGGCAGAGTAGAGGTAGCATGATTATACACTAGCTGATCCGGAAGCCTCCTAAAGAGTTACCAATAGGTTCAGTCCGGTGTACTAACCAGCAGCCGGCCTGGGAACACCGTTTTAGAGCTGTACCCTCGAAATGTAAGGAATATTGGATCTCGCCACGATGTTCATCATAACCTCAAAAGTCATCAATCATACTGCATGATGGAAGAGATAGGGAGGGTTGACCAGAACTTAGCTCTAGAGACTAAACATGGGTTCCACCACTTCAAGCCTCCAATAAGCAAAGTGGTGGTATTGCACTGGTTGATGAGATTCATCTACCACCTAGTAATGCCTGGTAACATAGAGGGGCGGGATTTCTCCATGTGGTGTGGGTGCCACACCCGACCCCTGCTTACTTTGGTTCACACCTTGGTGGTCACCCACCATGTACTTGTGCATGGAGGTTTTACCCAGGATTACTAACAGTCCCACCATCATGAAGGTGCAAGGAGAGGATATGGCTGTCACAGACTGTCCGGACTTCGCCAAAATTAGGTCCACTTGACTTGAGTGTCACCCGAATATCAGTTCCATCAGTGTTTTAGACTCCCAGGTAGCAAGTGCAGCTTGTCTGGCATATCTTAGAGAATGTCTGTGACAACCTCAATGAGATGTTGGGATGTTTCAATACACTCTGGACATTAAGAGAAATAACAAACCAACTAAACAAAACATGATATAGTAATAGTATTTGCCGTATAGTGCAAGGAAGCCTCAGGCTTTTGCTGCACTGCGAAAAAAAGAACAAGTAGATAAGAAAATACAAATTATATGCTTCCCTCCTTACACAGGTAACTATCCAGTTGACCTTTGAATTTATTCAAACTGTCAGCATCAACTACCTGCGAGGAAAACCTGTTCTTACAATCAACGACTCGCTGGCGAAAAGAAAACTTCCTACCTTCTAATCTAAATCTCAATCCCTGTAATTTGAATTTGTGGCCCCTAGTTCTGGAATTCTTTATAACAGTGAGAATTCCCCCTTCATTTATTTTACTAATCCCTCTTGGAGCCTTATAAACCTCAGTTATATCTGGTTGCCAATCAGAGATATAACTGAGGTGCCTGGTTGCCGATCTCTGCAGCCCATATAATCGGAGTTTTCCTCATATGGTTGTCCTTCTGCCAGTCTCACCATTTGAGTTGCCCATCTTTGGACTCTTTCAAGAAGCCCAGTGTCTTTTTTCATATAAGGTCTCCATACTTGAACACAGTATTGAGTCAGATACTTGAGTCCCTGACAAGCTCCAAGTTACATTTGTTTCTAGGGCAAGCACTTGTTTCTTCAGTAACTCAGATTCTTGTTGTAATGCACTAAGTTGTAATTTGAGATCGGTACACTCCTTACATCAGTTGCAAAGAAAAGAATCGCCAGGTGAGCTGGGTCTGTCTGCTAGATCAGCCTTAGAATACATGCCACAGGCTATACAAACAATGAAGTCGCAACACACACCTGAAGTGCCTTCAGGCATTTCTTTTTGTCCCGATGTCCCTGGACTTTGTATTGTAAGTGGAACTTGTAGCAAATAATTTAAATAAAATTTGAACTTTAGAGAGATTACAATATTTCAATTTACAATATATTACAGAATTTATGTTAAGAAAACATTGCAGAAATAAAACTGTTGACAAAACTTAAATCACTAAAGAAGTTAAATTTAAGCTACTGAACGATAGTTGCAAAATTCTTGCCAAAATATCTGAATATTAAGCTGTAGCTTTCCAAATACTTTACAAATTTAAACTTACAATATACTATGGAATTTAAAATAGAGTACAGTCAGTTCTTGTATAGCACGATAGTTGTGTTCCTAGAAACCCTTGTGCAATGCAAAATCGTGCAATATAAACAACAGGCCCTATGGGAAAAATAGGGTTAGGTGCCGACCACCCAACATTGAACACACATTTGTAACCAAAACATTACCAAACACAATAAATAATCGTAAAAAAATACTTACGTATTTTATTACGACTATTACGTAATAAAATATTGCTAATGCTTTTGCTTCTATCGTAAGCAAACTTGTTTTTTGTTTGATTTTCTATCCAAACAGATGACAAGCTGTTCCATCTCTTCCAATTCTTTGTGTCTTAATCTAATGGATTTTAATTACACTTTGAGTTGTTCCTGCTATCAAAGTTGTTTTTATTTTCTCTGCATTCTTTGTAATTCTCGACGTTGCCTCATTTAGGACTGTAGCACATGCAATATCACATGGTCTTTCATTTCGCTCAAAGTGCTTCACAATCTCATATTTTTTCTCTATCGACAGAGGTGGACTGGCCATAAGCCTTACCAGGGAAAGGCCAGTGTGATTTTGGCCATAAACCATAGTATGAGGCCACTATAAATTTTCCCGGGTAAGAATTTTTGACCCAGTCCGCCTCTGTTTATCTATATTGCTTTTCTTTTTCTCTCTGAATCTGCAGTATCTTCACCAGGACGCTTCCTTTTCACACCTTTTAAGTATTTTACTCATTTTTAGGGAATTAAGCACAATTACAAACCGAGGAGGCATGCTTGATACACATAAACAAAGCTGCGCACGTATAGCAACTGAATAAACAACACCGTAAAGGCAGAGATACACTATTAACACCTCACATTTCACTAAAGCACATTTCTAGGGGTTACTGCCATAAAACAATAAAAATAATTTCCAGTTGCATTTCTGCTAGTGGAATCTGTTATAAACTGGTAGTAAACTCGATCTAATTGCATTTGCGATAATACCGATAACTGGAATTGTGTGGGTTTTTACCTTATTACGGTGAACTGTGTTTCCCCTTCACTGATATAAAAAACATAAATACATTTTCAGAATCTTATTTTCATTCCTATCGTGTTGTGTTCGGTTGGGGTGATTCTGCGTTCGACTGCCATGTCTTGTAAACACGAAGGCGAATCGTGCATAAGTGAATTCGGTTCGTGTTCATGTTTGACCGAATTCGTTTAATGTAAACACGAGTTATACGAGGACTGACTGTATTACAGAAATTATACTGCTGACGAAACTTTTAACCACTAGCAAAATGAAGTTTAAGCTACCCAGCAAGAGTTTAAGTTCCTCCCAAAATATTGATTGCAAAGGCTATCTGAATATTTGACTTGCCCATTTCAAAATACATATCAAATACAAATATACACTAACCTACATGATTATAGGAATTCAAGCTACTGTATATATTTACTATTTAGTATATTATAATTTAAAAAAAAACCCTCAAAATTATTTCAGAAACAAACCTGCAGTGAAAAGCATCGGAAATACTCGGCCACATGCTGTAGCCTCAATCCCAGATAGGTCCACTGTCCTTATTTTGGATGTCAGCTTCTGCAATCAGTGAATCCAAAACAACATGCAAATATGCAACCAAAAATTACGAAATCATAATAAATAGAAATTGAACATAAATAAATAATTAAATTACTACTACTACTACTACTTCTTCTTCTTAGCCATTACTGTCCCGTGTCGTGGTTGGCCAGTTTCCTCCTGCAAACTCCTACAACTCGTTGCACCATCTCCTTTTTTGTCAACCTCTGTTTCTATGTGGTATCCATTCAGTTGCAGCTTTACTCCATCTATTATATTCTTTTCTTATAATTTGACTTGCCCATTTCCACTTTAGATGTTTTACTTCCACTATAATGTCCTTTATGCCAGTTCTTTTATGTAATTCCACATTTCTAACTCTATCTTTGTGTGACAGGCCAACATGCTTCTTTCCATTGCTCTTTGTCCTACTTGTAATTTTCTTTCTTGTACCTTAGTAAGAGACAAAGTTTGTGCTCTGTAGGTAAATATAGGATTTATACATGCATTTAAGAGCTTTATTTTTAGACAAACCAGAAATTCTCCCTTCATATAGTTCCCAAGCATCCAGTATTTTTTTCCAGCCGTTTTTCAACCTCATATTGGTCTCATCTATCTGAAAAGATAGAATTGGCCCCAGATACATGAACTGATTAACATGTTCGGGAGGTGTGTCATCAAGATTTATATCATCAAGATTTATAATAGGATACTGTTGGTAATTTGCCATTAGTTTTTTAATCTTTTCAAGATTGATGTCTAATCCAGCATTTCACTTTCCTTCCTTAATCCATCTAGTATTTCTTGCAATTCCTGTGCATCTTGGCACCTCCATAGCCAGGTGGGAAGGAGCAGCAGTGAGTAGCACACGCTTCTTGATTAGACCGGGGTTTTAGCCCGTCACCGCCAAATATGGAGGATGCGGAAAGGTCAAGGGAATGACTACTGCATATTCCCGTAGCAATATGGCCTTAGTTGCTAATGCTCCTAAAAACCAAATAACAAACAACAAACAGCTTCTTGTTTAGACTGGGGTTTGAGCCCGTGACCACCAAATACGGAGGATGCAGAATGGTCAGGGAATGACCACCGCATATCTCTTAAGGCCCCAATATGGCTTAGTTGCTAATGCTCCTATAAACCAAACAACAACAACCCTTGCATCTTCTGAGAACGTAAAATATTGTTGGCGAACCTTAGATGGCTTAGTTTCTTTTCCAAGATATTAATTCCTCTGTTTTCCCAGTTTAGGTTTCTGAAAATATACTCTAGTGTAGTTATAAATAACATCATTGAGATTGGGTCACCTTGTTTAACTCCTCTTTTGATCTGGAATTTCTCTCCCAATCTATCCAATTTTATTTGAGCTGAGCTGTCCTTATAGATTTGCTGTAGTATGGTGATGTATTCTGTTGGGATACCCTGTTGCAGTAGGGCCTCGAAGAGTACTTTGTGGTTCATGGATTCAAAAGTTTTGGTGTAAACAGTGAAGGCCAGGTAAAGTATCTTGTTGTATTTCTAGTACTTCTCTATTATGGTAATAACATAATAGAGAAGTTATTGATTTAAAGTGCATAGGTGATCAGTCACTGAAAAGCCTTTTCTGAATCCAGCTCGTTCAACAGGTTAATTTTCATCCAGCAAGCAGGAAATACATGCTTGGATTATTTTGATAAATACTTTATAAAATTTTCCAAAATCAAAATTATAAAGTATTTATAAATTTAATTATCAAAGGCTTATAATTGGCGATATCTGATTTTCTGCCTTTCTTGTTGAGAAGTATTATGTGAGACATTAGCCACTGTGCTGGTAAAATGTTTGTTATTGTTTTTTAAATTCTTTAGTGAATGCCGTATTTCTCTCTCTATTATTGGTATAACTTCAATGTCTCTTGCTTCTTTTGTCATAATTTTTGTATCAGCCTCAACACTGGAGGTCTCATCACTGTATAGCTTCTTTTAAAATTGTGTAACTATTTCAATAACTGCCTTTCTTCCTGTTTGAGCAATGCCATTTTCATTTCGTAAGCATTGAATCCATTTTCTACCTGGTGCAGCACCTCTTATTGCTCATTTTGTAGATGCATTATTTTCAAGTGCTCTCGTGTCCTTTCAGCATTTCTTCCACATATGAAGTTTCTTATAGTTCTTTTGGTTAATTTTTCCATTTCAATGTATTCTATTTTCTGTTTTGCACTTGCAAAGCTGTTTGTCTTGAGGAATTCTCTTTTCTTGATCACATCTCTAATATCTTGTAATAGTTGGTAGTATTATTTAATTTTTTAAGTTTTCCTGAAGCTTGCACTACGTTTCATCTATATTGTCACACAGCTCTTGGACTCCAAGGTCACCCAGAGAGGAAAGTGGAATGAATTTGTTATTCAGCTCAAGAAAACAGTCTTTTTGGTTATCACTAAGATGGATGGTACCTGTTTTTCTGTTAGTAAACCTTTTGTTAGAAATTTTGTGTTCAGTCGTAATGTAGCTCAGATTAAGCGATGATTGGTGCTAAACTGGAATTGGTTTATGACTTCCTGTTTCTCGAATATGCTCTTATGGGTAGCTAATACATAATCAATTTTGTTTTTTGCTTTTCCATTAGGTGTTAGCCATGTCCAATGCTTACTTAACCTCTTCTTGTAGTAAGTGTTCATCACTGAGAGATTCTGTCCTAATGCAAATTATACCATTCTCTCTCCCCTAGCATTTCTTGTTCCATAGCCATATGGTTCTAAAATATCTTCTCCTGCTGATCTCTGGCCTAATTTTTCATTGAAGTCTCCCATTACAACAGTCCAGGTTGTTCCAAAGTTGCTTATAGCTGAATTTAGTTGGTCGTAGAATTCCTTTATTTCATCATTTTCTTGGCTGCTTGTTGATGTGTAAATTTGAATCAATGTTATTATGGCGTTTTTGTTAAAATGGAGTTTTAAAACAGCTATGTAGGCTGAGACACCACTAAATTTTTTGATGTAGTTCTTCCATCTCTTATGTACTAGGAAGCCGGTGCCATTTTGCTCTGGAATGTCATTCTTGCAATACAGTATATTTCCACTTCATCTCTCTAGATTGATTCTGTTTTTCCTTTGACTTCTGCTATTCTGATAACATCCCAACATATGTGGAGTAGAGCATTTTTAAGTTCTGCTATTCTTGATTCACTTCTAATTTGTCCTTGTATTTAATGTGGCAATTTCTAATCCTAGTTTAATCTTGTTATCTAAAAGTTGCAAGTTGGGTTTTGATCCAGCAGTTTCGAGACCATGCCACCATTCCTGGTTTGAGTGTAGTCTGTCATCTATCCCTGACCTTTGTTCACTATTTGGTGATACGTGTCCATTTCGGCCTTGACCACTACAGCCCTTCTTTTTCTTTTGCTTCATGTTTGGGAGGGCCGGCATAATCCTCTCACGTCCTGAATGTGTTTCTAAGGGATGCATTTTATACCTTTCTGCTAGGTACTAAATGAATCAGCCACCCCTAACATGGGTTCAGTTGTCATTATCAGCTGCCTGCTCTGGTCAGATGCTGGTTGGAGTTCTTCTTAGTCTGGTGCCTACCTTTTGACCTGTCTGGTTTGGGAGGTAACTAAGCTACCACCAGCATAGCTCTCGGGGTTTCACGGGGCACACAAGCTTCACCACCAGGAACAAGGTCCTGTACTCCCTAGGTGGAGAATTAAATTATTGATATAAACCAAATGATAAAACATAATAAAGAATCTGATTTGGTGGACATTAGCATTCAAACTTAATTAAATGGGACAGAAGGAGAAAGCTGAATAAAGGGGGAGGATTGGACTGTATTATGCCCTTACTCAAATAACAGTTTGTTTAAAGTTGTTTTAATTTATTCTATCATTTGGTTTATATTAATAATTTAATCAATTGAGTTTATTTAAGTTTAATTTCTGTTTATTGTGATTTCTTAATTTTGAGTTGCCTATTTGCACGTTGTTTTGGATTCATCAGTTGTACAAGTCAGCATCTAAATTTGCACTTTGTTTGTTATGTTCCTTGTTTATTCCATAGAGTGGTGGAAATAGCATATTTTATGTTTAATTGCTTTATTATTTCTCATAATATCCAGGGCATATTGGGACAGCCACTGATATTTGCCTGAGATAGCTATCAGTGAAATATGATCTCCCTTTTCAGAGCTTAGGTGCTGGTGTCCCTTGAAAAGATTGTTTTTTTTTTTTTTTTGTGGTATTTTTGTGTTATTATTATTTTAATAGCACTTGTTGTTTGGGGATATGAGCATCTCTCTGGACAAGGAGCTGTGTTCACTCTTCCAAGGGTGCGTGTTGCTTCGGTTCTTCTCTTTTATATTCTTAATCTTATTTTATATTTTTACTTTTGTTTTTATGTAGTGTGGCTATGTTCATAGGAGCAGAATAGCACCTTGCCTTACCTATAACA
The DNA here is from genome assembly GCF_048544385.1 of Mastigoproctus giganteus. Taxonomy (NCBI): domain Eukaryota; kingdom Metazoa; phylum Arthropoda; class Arachnida; order Uropygi; family Thelyphonidae; genus Mastigoproctus; species Mastigoproctus giganteus. The sequence continues at coordinate 183,665,065 of NC_143581.1, forward strand.
GCATAAATTAATTTGCTGTATTTATTTTGTGTTCACATGTTTCCTAGGTTTAATCTAATAATGATATAATCACATTTTCATATCCCATAATGAATTGCTACTAATATGAACACCACACACATCAACATGAGTTCATCTGCCCTGCTATTGCTATTCTTCAGTATCTTATGAACATACATTCTTCATTTGACATGCCCTTCAGAATTACCATGGCTACTTTTAAAGTGTGTGTTGTTTTTTTGTTTTTTTTTAAGGGAAATGTAAAAGTTAATTCTAGGTCTTGACTGTGTGGTGGATGAGATAAATTCTTTGGATGGTCTTTATAGTCTTCAGCACAAAAATGTATTTTTCAGTAACTGTTGTGTGGGGATGGCTCAAAATATTGGTACTCCATTCCAGTAATGTTATGGTATTATTTGGTTTTTAGGAGCATTAGCAACTAAGGCCATATTGCTCCGGAGATATGTGGTGGTCATTCCCTGACCTTTCCGCATCCTCTGTATTTGGTGTTCACGGGCTCGAACCCCGGTCTAATCAAGAAGCATGTGCTACTCACTGCTGCCCCTGCCCACCTGGCTACGGAGGCGCCATTCCAGTAATGACACAGCATTGCCAATATTGCATTAAAATGCAACACTGTTATTTGAAATTCTCAAGGGAGGGGTAATTTGTTTTATGCTCTGGTACAACCTGAAGGTTACCACAATTCACAGCATCATTGTAAATATTTTTTGTGGTAGAGTATGGAATTGATCTTGCAGTGCGTGTTAGAATTAGAACAACTCAGTAAGCAAGTTTCACATTGTTCCTTTGTATTTAGTTTGAAGTGATTGTAGTTCCAGCACTTAAAGGATATCAATTTATAATTTTGGATCTGCAAAGGCTCTAGTAATGTAACTAAAAGTAGATATAATCCATTTCAGTTAGGACTTTACTAGTTGCTAATGTTGATTCAGATTGAATTTGCATCAATGATTATTTAATCAAACTGCTAATACACCATATCCTGATTTTTAAATGCATTAATTTTGGAAAAAAATAAATAATAAGTTCAGCACATATTTAGACAAATGCAGTTATTATCGAAAATAAATTGCTGTATTTATTCAGATACATTAAAGCCACCAAGAGGCTTGTGCCAAGAAACAAACTTTTTCTTTAAGATTTGCTATAGCAGATAATCCAGTAGTTTGATTTTGCAGTTTTAAAACAGTTTCTTTGAATGTTAAAAATACTTTGTTTTGTTTAATTAATATAATCTTACTTGGCACAAATATATCGTGGCTCTAGCCATCTCTGCATCTTAAAGGCTAGGTGTTCTTTTTTGCCAACAAAACTTTTCTTCTGGGCAACTGCTAACCCTATACAAATGTTATGTGCCCTCTTAAACACAAAATGCTATCTCCTCATTAGCAAAAAACTCTGAAACAAGAAAAGACTTTTAAAAGCCTCCTTTCACTTTGCTGGATTAATAGTATTGTCAAAAGTTCAGAATTGCACAAAAAGTTATATGGTTAATCCGTATTGTACACTGGATGCTCCAGTTTCCCACATTGCACGTGCTACAACTTAGTCTTGATGGTATCCCTGCAAATTTTACAGGGGTAGCAGGGAGTCCCGTTCATATGAATTTTTGCTTCTCACTGAGAAAACGTGCTTCCCATTTATTTTATTCTACCACGGTTCACAAATTATAGAATGGATCATCCCTACACTGATGCTTTAGACCTGCTGTGATTTTAATGGTCCTATGTCGGCAGGTCTAGACCCTGGGGCATTAGCAGTTGCCTCTCAGCCTGGGCAAATATGTCTGCCCCAGTATTTCTCTGTTGTTTTCAGCACACAAACATTGTCATACATGGTTTGCCAACCGATAGTCCTATGCACCCTAAAACTGAATTGTACCATATTAATCTGATCTTGCTTGGGTGGGTGTGGAGTTTGTCGTGCCATATTTTAATGTTGTGTTTGTTGTCATTCCATTGAACATTTGCACTAATATGTACAGTAGAACTAACTAGTTCCTTATACTTAATGGACTTTTATGGTATTGCAATACTTATGACTGCATATTCTGGCTGGGTTTCTGTTGAACCACCTTTGTAACTTTTGCTTGTTGACATTAACATAGGCATGTTGTCTCCAAAAAAAGGGAAAGGGTAATTCCAAATATATTCATATTAAAACTTGGAAGATCCTCTTCTGTTACAAAAAAAAAAAGACTTTGTTTAATCAACAAATCTTTTCTTTTGGTAACTAAATCATTCAAACTAAGAGGCAATACAAAGTCTGCATTTTATTTTATTTATTTATTTATTATTATTATTTTTTTTCAGGCTTAAAAATTATAAAGTAGATCCTGCTGAGTAGTAATTTGTCAGTTGTATAGCATAAACAGATTTTAAAAGTCAGCAAAATCAGGTGTTCATCCAGAAATGAGGCAAGTTTATAGATCTTAGATCCATACGTTCAATGACAGTTGTTTTCAGAAACTAGCATATATGTCAGGTAATGAAGGATCATTATAGGTCAATAGACTCATCCTTGAATTCATTCTGCCAACAGAAATAGTTTGCCTTCTAGGCAGATTGATACCCAACTAAGAAACATGTGTTGGTGCCTTTAGGCCCAAATTCGTTAAACTATGTCGTCACAGCCTTTGTGACATCTTTGAAGCAAGCACATCAGAGCATGTGCAGTAGCTTGCACGTGATAATAATAAACTTTATCATGTGCTGCTCTATCATACAGCAAAGGCTTATACCCACTTTACCCACCTGGCTAGCCTGGTCTCCTCTGACCGGGCTAGCAAGGCGGGTAAAGTGCCTGCCTGGCAAGCCAAAGGTCGCGGGTTCGAATCCTGCCTCGGGCTTGGATCAGAGTAAAATGCAAAAACTTTGGGAGTGCATTATGGCCACAGAAGCTGATGCACCAACAATTAACAAAAAAATAAAAAAAATAATAAATAAATAACATTAGTTTGTTTCTTTGTTCTTGTTTTTTCTCTTTCTTTGGCTTTACTTCATTCTGCTCCTGTTTGTAACTTACTTTGTATTTTATTTAATCTTACAGTGAAAACTATCCAAAGCAGTAATAATATCCTTGTTATTTATTTCTTGAGGCGCCTCCGTAGCCAGGTGGGCAGGAGCAGCAGTGCGTAGCACACGCTTCTTGATTAGACCAAGGTTCGAGCCCGTGACCACCAAATACGGAGAATGCGGAAAAGTCAGGGAATGACCACCGCAAATCCTTGGAGCAATATGGCCTTAGTTGCTAATGCTCCTAAAAACCAAATAACAACATAACATTTATTTCTTGTAGTTTCTACCTTGGTGTTTTAACATGTAAATCAAGCGCTTTTAATTATTATCTTGTTATTACCATAATAACATGGTAAAATGAGCAACATTTTCATAAATGAATCATTATTTTGATATAATATTAATCATTATTATTTAATTTTAAGCTAAAAGATTTTTAATTTAGACATGAATTAAATTACCATACTGGAGCATTAAAAAAAAAAATCGTTGGCTGTGTTTTTCCATCTTGTTCAGTTTCTTTCTGTTTATGAGCAATGTGATGTGCTTGCACTACCAAAAAGTCATGAGACCCACCTGATTGAAGGAAATTGTGGGGTGATCATGAAATATGCAAATACTTTGGCTAATAAAGATGATCCCAGAATTCATTTCGAATGCTGCATATCTCATATAATGAGCATGTGGAAGAACTAACAAAGTTTCAGGCTGATAGATGGATGCAGTGTGAAGAAAATGTTCATACATACCTTTGCTCAGAAATTAAATGTTCCCAAATGGGCAGTTGGCAGTGTTCTGAATAAATGGAAGTCCAAAGGTTACACTGAGTCCAAGAAACAACCAGGTAACCATAACACTGATTGACAGAAATTTATGCACAGTGGGAGATTTGGTTACCTCAACTTGATGTCAGACTATAGTGGTGGGAGGAACACCAAATCTATACAAACTATTTTGTTCATTCAGTTCCAGTACAAAAACCTTTCTCTTCATGACTAAAATCAAAATAATTCAAATTAATTACATCATGAGAATATGTTTTTAGTATAGCTATATATTTTTTTTATTTTATTTTAAGTGCATCAGAATATTGAAATATTCCACCAAAAGTGCAATCATTTAGTGGGACATTTCACAGAACACTTGTGCAATGCATACTGAACACCATTTAAAAAATGCTATCCTACAGCATTTGAGTTTTAGCTGTGCGCAGTCACAGGCAACCTGTAAGTGTTTTTACAATGTGTGTAGAGAGCTGCACACATTGTAAAATTGTGTAACACAAGCTTTCGATAACAAAAGCAAGTGCACACCATCAATTGATATGTTGAAATGCACCCATCTTGGATTTTGGATCAACAGAAGTCAGTCCTATGGAGTGACAAGTCATGCTACTGCTATTCCAATCTGATAGACAATGTTTGGCTATGGAGGATACCTGTGGACTGCTTTCTGCCCAAATGTGTTGCAGAACTTTGAGTTTGGGAGGTGGTGTTAGTAAGATGCTTCTTGCAGTCTATACTAGGTTCTGTTGATTGCATTGCATGGAACTGTGAGTACTGTGCCGTCATGGATGAACATTGATGAAGTGGACAATTCTGTGTACCCTACGTTCTGGCAGTTTGATTGCTAAAAGCTCTTATACCTTCCAACATAACCATGCTTCATGTCACAAAGCAAGGATTGTGAATGCATCAGTTGAAATAAATAACATATGAACTTTGCAATGTCCAGTACAGAGTCCCGACCTCAATCCAGTTGAACAACTTTGGGATGAATTGGGATGCAGAATTACGCAAATCCAAGACAGTTCTTCTTAATTAGTGAAGCTTTCAAATTTTTTAATGGAGTGAAACACAATGTGGCCAACTTTCTGCCAGGATTTAGTAAAAAGTCCTCTGTTGACGCATTGAAGTAGTATTTACAGCCAAAGGTGGGCCAATGCTCTTATTAATTTCTTTCAATAAATTACATTTTGTCCATAATAGCAGGGGTTCCAAACTTGTGGCAGGATAGTCTATGTAATCTACAAATTTTTGCTTTTTTTATTAAATAATATTTCTGCTTTTGTTTTGTATAGATTCATGATGTATATTACTGTCTATAATAATGCCATGCATGTAAAACAAGTTCTTTAAAATTCATTGTAAAAATTTATTTTTTATATAGAAATTTTCTAATAAATCTGATATGTGGAGCTTTGGTATTCTCTTGTGGGAAATTTATTCCTTTGGTAGAGTGCCTTATCCAAGAATTGTAAGTATAATGGCTTTGCTTTGGAAATATTGGCATTCTGCTTGTAGAAAATTAATGAATTATGAATTTAATTTTGCAGGTTTATATATATACAGTAGGCCCTCGATTTAACGGAGTAATTGGGGGAAGGGGTGTCTGCTATTGCCGAAAGTCCGTTAAATCAAATGTATTTTAAAAACATATATTAATAATGACCTTACAATGTACAGGATGTATTGAAATGTTATTATAATGTATAAGTATGAATAAAATAAAATGTACATTGAATAATTTATACATGCTACTAAAACATCTGTTAAAAATATAAAAATAAATTTATGACAGGAACCAAACTTTATTTTAATTCTACACATCAAAAACTATGTAATGTAACAAATGGAGTGTTTCCACCACTTTTTTTTAATATTTTACACAAAGTTGTTTTCAATGTGAACATTAGTTTTTTCATTTAAATCCCTTTTAGAGGTGGGGGGGGAATTCTTAAACTCCATTGAATAAAAAATGTACAAAAAAACGTTAAAAATATATGTAATATTCAATATTAATATTAATTTAATTGAAAGAATCACAATTTTCAGAGTCAGAAACAACTGTCATATGGAGGGAGAGGTGTTAATTCCTTTCTGGTAGAGGGTTCTGGTGAAACAGGTCCAGTTGATGAAATGGTCTTGAAGAAATAATCAAGCTTCAGTTGCCTTACACCTTGGTGCTGCTTCCTTATTACTGTAGATCGAAAGTCTTTAAAATGTTCATAATAAGGAAGCACATCAGGGTCTGATGATGATTCAATATAATGTATGAATGTCATCCATATATTGTCTATAACTGACAATTTAGGATGAGGTGCAACTGATTCTTCGCCTTTGTCATCATCATTCTCTTGTTCTCCATGAAGAACATTTTCTGTAGTCTCCACCTCAGAAAACATTTGATAGCCTGGATCACCTTCACAATTTTCGAGCCACGGTTCCACATCACATTCAGTTGGTTCTTTTTTTTTTTTTTTTTTTTTTTTTTTTTTGCCAAACCAAAGAGTGTCCAGAAAATTAGACGCCTCAAAGTCCATTTCAAGTTCTACGTCGTACAACAACTTCTTCCAAGCATTGGCCAAGGTAGTAATCTTCATATCTTTCCATACAGTTGTTAAGTTAAAGATAGTAGATCTGATGCTGTATGCATGTAAATTTTGCAGTGTCCTGGTGCCTCTTGTATCTTCTTCTGCATCTTCTGTTTCTTCCAAAACAACCACCACCTCTTCCTCTTCCATCACCTCTTATACAACCTCTTAAATGCAACGATTACACCCTGATCCATTGGCTGTATCAGTGAAGTAGTGCTATGAGGGACAAAAACACATTTTATTCTCCCATCCCTGATAACTAACTAACTCAGCATTAGGGTGAGCAGGTGCATTATCTAGCAGTAAAACAGCCTTTATTTCATGCGAAGGAATTTTCAGCACATCTGTCTAATAGCGTCGCACATCAGACAGATGTGCTGTCAAGGACCAACACCTATCAATACATATATAAGTAATGAAGTAAATACGTGCCTCATACCAGCATTACATAAGCCTAAATATGAATGTTTATCAAATGTGTAAAGACAGTAATTAGTCTTTTAATTTGTTTTATACTTTCTAGTTTGCTTATTCCGTTTTTTTTTTTTTTTTTTTGTCTTATTTAATATGCATAGATTCCTGTATTTACATATTCCATTTTTTCACATATTGCTTTATAACTGTTCATTATTATTAGCTGGTCATATTCTGGATATTAAATTTAGGGTAAAAATGCAATTTCCCACATTTGCAATCAAATACAGTATGTACCTATATCAATCACGTAATTGTTTTACAGTTAAATTCAAAACAGCCAAAACTACATTGTATTATTATATATACAATATGTCACCAACTTACACATTTAATTTCTTCTGAATGTTTCCGTGTAAGTTGAAAACCCTGCTAGTCCAACAATGCTTAAATATGTTTATCCAAGGTCTTGAGTGCAATAAAGTACCATGAATTTGTCAATATCTGTGGTGATCTTAAGGTAATTGTATTATTCACTGGTCTACAGGGAGGTGTCACAAAATACCATTGTTTTCTGTTTGTGGGATTGTCATTCAAAGAAATATAAAGAAAATCATTATATTGTGCAGCAGTGGGAAAAGAGAGAGGAATTGTTTTACCAGGAGAACATAAAATGTTCCACTAGTTGAACCAAAAAAAGGTTTTTCTTTCACCTTTGCATATAAAGCTTGGGTTAATGAAGAATTTTGTTAAGGCTGTGGATAAAGAAGGAAGTGGATTCTGCTGCCTAAAGGAAGTGTTTCCCAGTTGAACAGATGCAAAACTGAAAGAAGGAATTTTCATTGAGCCTCAATTAAAGAAACTCCTCAAAGGTAATGCATTTGAAAGAAAGATAGCTATAGGACACTGAACTAGTGGCTTTGTGATCATTTAACACATTCACTGCTTCTTGAACACATATATGAGACTTTGGATTTTGATTCACATGGAGGGAGAACCATCCTGCCTTTGGAACTTTTTCTTCCACTTTGACAGAAGAAATACTGGATATATATATATATATATATATATATATATATTTTTTTTTTTTTTTGTCAAACAGCTCTCACTTGAGACTGTTTAATTCAGTCAGTGAGAAGCAAGCCCAAAAATGTTTCTGCCCCTTTCAATCCAGATTGATTTAATCCCAGGTTGAAACCGTCATCATAAAAGCCAGCAGTGAAAGTGGTAAAGCAGTTATAGATGGATTTCTTGGAAAAAGGAAAGAAGAAATTATGAATCTCTGGTTTCAACTTTAATCCACTGTTATAAAGATATGGCTATATTTCAAAATTAATTTTCTTCATTCCTATCTAAGTTGTTTTCCTCAAAATTTGTGAGATGTAAGTGATGCAGAAAGAACACTTGTTCATCAGGACATATCCGTGATGGAAAAGTGATTCCAAGGTTGCCAAGAAGTGATTCCAAAGTCACACCGACTCAGCTGGTTGAGATGCTGAGGCTTTTGCAGTTACTAATGACCTTGCACAGATTGTTCATTTACCTACAAGAATACCTGACAATCCTAACAATACAACCAACACACTTGATCTCTTTCTCACAAACAACCCTTCTAAGTACACGGTCTAAATGAGTGGTCCTTTAGGCACCTCAGATCACAACTTGGTGATTGTCTCTTCTCCAATGGAGCCTTTAACTCATGGCTATTCCCAACCTTGTATTGTTTGCCATTACAAGAATGCAGAATGGGATGACCTGCGAGATTTCTTTTCTTCTTTTCCTTGGTCATATTACTGTTTCAAAACTTCTGGTGTCAACATTTTCTCAGATCGTGTCAATGAAATTATTCTTGTAAGAATGGAATCCTTTACTCCACACTCCACTTTAAAATCTCGTCCTTTATCTAAACCTTGGTTTTCCAATAAATGTGCCAAGGTTGTACAAGAGAAGAACGTTGCATATCTTAATTGGCTTGTTTCTAATTCTTCAGTTTCATTTTCTGCCTACACCAAAGCTTGCAACAATTGTAAAGTAGTTATTAATCAGTCATAACTAGATTTTGAACAGGCTAATGGTAGAAAACTTGCTTCTTGCCCTAATGGTAGCTGAGCATTCTGGTCTCTTGCTAAAGCTGTTGGCCACAACTTTTGCCCATCTCTGCTCCCACCTCTGTCAAAACCAGATGGTTCTGTTGTCACTTCAGCCAAGGATAAAGCTGACGTGCCAGCATCCCATTTGTCTTCCAACTGAAGTATTAATGACCTTGGTAAAACACCTCCCACCATTCCTAGCATGCTCCATTCAATGCCTCCTGTGGTCTTCCGTTCAAAAGGATGTCAGAAGGATTTTTTGATGAATCTTAATGCTAAGAAAGCTCCAGGTCCTGATGGTATTTTTCCGCTTGTTCTCAAAACCTGCACTTACTCCTGTTCTTTGCCGCTTTTTTCACTTTCTTATTCCAAAGGTGTTTTTCCTTCTGCTTGGAAATTTGCTCATATTCAGCCAGTTCCTGAAAAGGGTGACAAATCCCTCCCATCCAATTATCATCCCATTGCAATCACATCTGTTCTTTCTAAAGTAGTGGAGAAATCTATTAACCACCAACTCTTAAAACTACCTAGAAACCTTCTGTCTGATCAAAGATTGCCAGTATGGATTCTGTCAGTGTTGATCCACTGGTGATATTTTGGCTTATGTTACCCATTTATGGACAAATTCATTGGAAAAGTTCGGAGAAACACAAGCAGTTGCTCTTGACATCTCAAAGGCTTGGTTTACCAACTGTTTTTTGTAATTGGTTATCCAGTTTTCTCTCTGATCTCTCACTGAGGGTGATGGTAGATGGCTCTCTGTCTTCTGACTTCTCCACTAATGCTGGTGCCCCCCCAAGGTTCAGTTCTTTCCCCCACTCTTTTTCCTTGTATATTAATGACCTTCTTCCATTGACTGGAAATCCTATCCATAGTTTTGCTGATGATAGCACATTGCATTCCACTTCGATTTTGAGAAACCTTGCCCTACTCAATCAGCTTCAACTTCTTGAATTTCCACTACCAATTCCTTAAATGCCGATCTCCAGGTAATTCTTCAGTGGGGCAAAGACAACTTAGTTGATTTCAATCCTTCTAAAACTCAGTCTTGTCTTATATCTCACAAAAAGGATTCTTCTGCTCCTATGCTTATCTTTGGTGGCACTCCAATTTCTAGGCAAAATGATATATCTCTTTTGGGGATTATCCTGACTTCTAATCTGTCTTGGCACAAGCACATTACAAATTGCTTCCTCTGCCTCTAAAAAACTTTGTTTTTTCTTTCGCTCTTGGCATTACTTTTCTTCCCAACAGCTGTTCACTCTGTACAAATCGCAAATCCACCCTACCATGGAATATTGTTCCCACACCCGCACTGCCCCCAAAACCTCTCTCAGACTTCTAGATTCTATTCAGAAGAGGGCAGTTAGGTTAATTAATAACTCCACTCACTGTCTCATAGACGTACTGTTTCTGCTGCATACATTTTCTACAAATACTTCCATGGGTGCTGTTCTTCTGAATTGGCTTCTATAATTCCCACTCTCTCTTTCAAAACAATCTGAACACATGCTGCCACCAGCCAACATCCATTTACTGTCCAACTTCAAACTCACAGAACCAACTTTTCATCTTCCTTGTTTATTCATTCAACTGCCATTTTCTGGAACAATCTTCCTTCATACATATTCCCTGAAAATTACAGTCTACAGAAGTTGAAGTCTAATGTCAACAAATATCTTCTTTCGTCTTCTCAACCTCCAACCCAAGCACTGTACTAAGTACTATAGGTTGTAATACCTCTCGTGTTTGGGGTTTTCATTTAAAAAAAAAAAGAAGATGCTGCCATGATGGAAGATTACTGCTGGTTTCCCAAGAGGGAAATCAAAATGGACTATAAGTAAAATTCTTGAGTGGCAAATATTTCTAAGGAAATAAAATGTATATAGTACATTGTTTGATTAAAGCATTTTAAAATGGATAAAACTTGTTTTTTAGACAGCACATATATTATTGTATGATATTTGAAATTGTTCATTCGTTAGCTTACTAAGTTTCACTACATTTTTCAATGGAAATGTGATACAAACACGATTTCGGTACCTTGGGATCAGCAGATTAATTGACTAAGGTAAAGAAAGCTTGCACGAGAAGCAAGCAAAAGTTCGATGAAATTTACCGGTAAGAGTAGTTTGTCGTAATGGCATTTGTATTGTTGCTCGCTCAATAAACATACAGTGGGTGTTATCGGTCAGGAGTAGAAGTTGAATCCCAAGGGAGCTTGAAACCCTCCCAAAGTGGAGGGGGGGGTTACATGACCTTGATTCTTTAGAATCACGAACAGAGTCATTTCGGAAGTTCTGGCGTCGTAAAAAATGTTCGTAACGTAGTTTCACCAGTCAACTTTTTCGAATTTGCCGTGCTTCTTGTGTGGGCTTCCTTTGCCTTTTTTTTTTTTTTTTTTTTTTTTATACCTCTTAATAAACAATTTATCCACTAGTCCACCAGTGATTCTAAAGAAAAAAGGTCAGGGCCCTCCAGTTTGGGAGGGTTTCAATTTCTACTGACCGATAACACCCACTGTATGTTTATTGAGCGAGCAACAATACAAATGCCGTTACGACAAAGTACTTTTACCGGTAAATTTCATCGAACATTTGCGTGCTTCTCATGCAGGCTTTCTTTACCTTCGCCGATTAATTTCCTTTAAAATCTGCAACTTTTGCTCCTGAGATGGGGTTCTCTCCCCCCTTCCCTGCTGCCAGTGTTATCAGTGAGTTGCCAGTAATGGCAGCAGAGTGGCAAGGAAGTCAGAGTTGTTTGGCTCCATAAGGCTGGATGAACGGCACTGCTTCAATGAAGGAAAGCCATAGAGTTTTAGATTATCCAAAGCTCTACTTTCTAAATCCCCTGATGATCTCAGCTGGGAAAGACAGAGGGTTCCCAGTTCAGATCTTTGTGTTGATTATAATGCCATTCATCATATACCAGAAGTATGATTGACTTATGGAGCTTTTGATAATATTCAGAACATCTTCTGCTAGTGCAACAAGACAGACATGACACACCGAAAATTAGTCTTCAGTTATTATAAATGTTGTGTGTGATCTTTACGTGACTGTAAGATTAGTTGCGCCGTATGGTGCAAGGAAGCTTTAGGCTTATGCTGCAACAACCAAAAAAAAAAAGTAAAATAATAATAAAATAAATAAATAATAAAAGGAAACGAAATAGACAACCTATGCATTTCCCTTCTTCTGCAGCTGACCTTTGAATTTCCCCAAACTGTCATCCTCACCCACCTGCAATTACTTATTCCAGTAATTTTTAACTTGCTGGCTAAAATAAAACTTCCTGCAATTCAGTCTAAACATCTCTCCTCATAACATGAATTTATGGCCTCTAGTTCTAGCAGCATTGGATATAAATATTTAAAGAAAAAGAATTGGTTGAGGAGCTGGAACGAAGAAATTCAAAATATCATAGAAAAGAAAAAGCCAGCATATAAAATACATTTACAAAGCAGAAGTGTGGATGACTACATAAATTATAAAAAAACTAAGAGCAGAAATTTGAAAACTATCACAAACCATAAAAAGACAAGATAGGGATAAATTTGTTAAATCTTTAGAATATGATATAACTGGTGCACAAAGAATGGGATTCAAGATGTTTAAAAAAATTACAAATGGAAGAAAATGACAAATTGAGGATTAATTTAATTTAGGAAGAAATATGGAGAAAACATTACTCTTCACTATGGAACTCAGAAAAAACAGGAGAAGGTAGTAAGGATATCTCCCTAGAAGAGGAAATCGAGGAAACTATGGCCTCAATAAACCTGGAAGAACTACAGTATGTCATTCAGAAATCCAAGAACAGGAAGAGTCTAGTGCTAAATAACATATGTGTAGAACTGTTTAAATAGTCCTGTCTGATTCCCTCTCACTCTGGCTCAATAAAAATAACTTGTTTCTAAACCCGTTAAAATGTAAATTGTCGCTTTCGCTCGAATCGTGTAATTAGACTCTCCATCCTTACTGATTATTATATTGGAAACTCTTTAATTGCAAGTACTGATTCGTGCAAGAATTTAGGTGTTCTCTTTTGATCTGACCTTCATCCCTCTTCCCTCGTTGATCATGTAATATCTCACACTTCATAACTTCTTGGATTAATCAAGTGTTCTTCCTCTATTTTCAAGAGTGACAAAGTTATAATTCTTCTCTACAAGTAGCTTATACTTCCCATTTTTGATTATTGTGATAACTGGTCCCCACAACAGGAATATCTTTCTCACAGACTTGAGAGAATTCAAATTAAATTCATTAAATTCTTATGCTATTGAAATCACATTGCCTTTCACTGTCAAAATTATGGAGCTCTTCGTGGTCACTTCAGAATCATTCCTCTTCACTCTAGATGACTACTCCATGGGCCTCTTTTTGTTTACAGTATCATGAACTCTGTTATTGATTCTACATCTCTTCTTGAACAAATACTTTTCGCTGTACCTCGTTTGAATTCTCATTATAAAATTAATTTCTCACTGCCTGTTCCTCGTACTCATAACTTACTTAGTAGTCCTCTGTTTCGTTTCCTTCAGGTAATGAATTATTACAATATTGATTTTACTCTTAATCCATCTATCTATAAGAATTTGCTCCTTACTCTGTTTTCTTAATGTAAATTTTGTATATATTTTAATTCTAGTTCTATATTTTGTATATATTTTAATTCTAGTTCTATATTTTTTATATATTTTAATTCTAGTTCTATATTTTGTATATATTTTAATTCTAGTTCTATATTTTGTATATATTTTAATTCTAGTTCTATATTTTGTATATATTTTAATTCTAGTTTTATATTGATTACTACTGTTTCGTATATAATGTAATTCCTTGTGTTCTCACCTTTATTTAGGGTGTGAGAAACATGTATATAAATAAATAAATATGGTGGCAAATTAATTCAGGAAAGATTATGCACATTGTTTAATGATATATGGAAATCTAAACAAATACCAAATGATGGGCAGATAGGACTGGTAATCAGTATACTTAAAAAAAAGGACCAAAAAAATTAATAACTGTGGGAATTACAGAGGAGTCACATTGTTATAAATGGCATCAAAACTATATGCAAATATTAAAGAACAAACTGAATGAATACACAGAAGAATACTTTGAAGAAGAACGGTGTGGATTCTGAAAAGGAAGAGGGATGCACAGATGCAATATTCACTGTGCAACAAATAATAGAAAAGAGAAGAGAACAAAATTTACCAATATACTTATTATTTATTGATTATGAAAAATTGTATGATAGTTTGAATCGAGAAAGGCTATAGACAATTTTAGAAAATTATAACATCCCCCAGGAACTAATAAATGCAATAAGTATATACAAAGACACAAAAATTTGCATAAAATGCACGTTTTTTTAAAATACACATTTCAGAACCTATATCAACAAATAAGGTTGTAAGACAAGGTTGTGGATTATCACCAACACTATTCAATATTTATATTAACAAAATATTGCAGGAAAATAATATAACAGGTGGAATTCAGTTATTCAACAACAGCAAAATTAACACAGTTCCATATGCTGATGATCAAGTACTTTTGGCCAAATCAGAGGATGAATTGCAGATATTAATGCATTGTTTAAATACGATAGCAATGGACTGTAATTTAAAAATATCAGCTTTAAAAACAAAATCAATGGCAATGTGTGTGGTAATGATATCAGATGAGGGAAGATAGCAATAGATGGAAACATCATTGAACAAGTAACTGAATTTAAATATTTAGGAATTAGGATTTCAGAATTTAAAAAGGATATAGAATACAAATTACAAACTTACAATAGAATGAATGGAATAATAAAAAGAAATTTTGGCAAACAAATAATACAAACGAAATTATGAATACATGACATAATGTCAAAGGCAGCACTTAAATATGGTTGTGAAGTATGGACACTTGGGAAGAGGGATAAACAACATCTGGAATCAGTCCAAATTAAATTTCTCAGACCACTATTGGGATTAACAAGACTAGATCATCCAAGAAACACAGATATAAGAGAAAGACTAAACACCTCCCAACATAATAGAAGAAATACAAAATTATCAATTAAAATGTAAAGAAAACGTAAAGAGAATGAGTAGGAAGAGACTACCAAAATTGGGGCCGACCTGGCTAGCTGGGTGGGTAAAATGCCTGCCTGGCAACCCAAAGGTCGTGGGTTCGAATCCCACCTCGGGCTTGGATCAGAGTACAAAATGCAAAAACCTTGGGAGGTGCAATATAGACACAGAAGCCGATGTGCCAAAAAAAAAAGAAAGAAAAAAAAAATACTACCAAAATTGGCAGTGAACTATAGGGGATCCCTGGTATCCAAGTCCCCGTAGTTACAAGGATTTCAAAATTAAAGAATTAAAGCTTTTTCCCTTGAGAAAATTGACCAAGCACTTGAATATTTTTTTGTGAGAACGATCTTCTTCACGATCGTGCAACAAACATTAAGCACAAAGTTAAAGACAACTAAATGCTACGACACAATTTTATCTGAAAGAATACGACAAAAAAAACACTAACAACTATGGATTCATTCTTTATTCATGTAACTGAAAAATAGTGTAACCTCAATAAACTACTTAAACTTACATTGTGTAGCATATATAATAAAAAGTGTCTAATAAAATATTTTTTCATTTTTCAGTTCCTTCATCCAATTTTTTTACTATGTACGAGTACATAATAAAAATTACTATATAATATTGGTGTAGATACACCATAAATACTCACCTTCACAATGAGTTGCCCATGTATTGCACTACCTCGAATAAGTAATGCTGCACTTGCAATACCATGGTACCTGCCCACCCACCCACTGATGAAAAGCCAACTAGCTTTGAAATGGTGCTGTCTGGGTGGTGGCACCCACTGAGAATAAGTAACAATAGTCTTCTCTATTAGTGAAGCGTTACTTATTCGAAGTAGTGCAATACATAGGCAACTCGGGAAGAATGAGCACAATATGAGATACAGATGAAATGATGCTTTTCACACTACTATCATAGTTTTTCTTTAAGAGTTGTCTTTGGTGTATTTACACTGATATTATATAGATATAAAATCTTAAAATATGCCTAGTTGCATTTAGTTTTATTTAAATAATAAACATTGCGAAAATTGGTCCCCGTTTTAAGTGGCATTTTCTGGAACCAATTATCCTTGGATAACAAGGATCCTCTGTACAAACATACTGGAAAAACAAACAGAGGGCTTCCCAGAAAGCCCTGAAAATGGATGGCGCTCCAGCGTCGAGCCCATACCTGGCTGCTGCCACAGATAAGCCTGACTCTTATGCGGCGGTGAGTAGGAGGGTCGCAGTGGCGTGTGGGGAAGGTGCCGGGCATAAGCCCGCCTATAGCCGCCGCTGGTGCAGATCTTGGTGGTAGTAGCAAATACTCAAGCTGTTACAGAGGGCTTCCCAGAAAGAGATGGATCGAACAGTTCTTTGAATAGAGATAATGGTACAGGTTTCATAAGCTTAAAATCCACTAAGTACAAGATGTTCTGGTATCATTAATAAGCTTGAAAATTTCATCATTCATTTTGCTATTGCCTCTCAGAGCCTTAAACACCTCAATCAACTCGCCTCTAAGGTGCTTAGTTTCCAAGCTGTGCAACCCACATATTTGACATCTTTCCTCATAAGGACATCCTTTTGCCAGTCTCACCAGGCGAGTTAACCCGTCTTTAGACCCTTTCAAGAAGCTCAATGTCTTTTTTTTTTTTTTTTTTTAGGTGCAATCTCCACACTTGAACACAGTATTCTAGGTGCTGTCTAACAATAGCCTTATATAATGGGATTATGACATCCTTATCTCTATTAGCACATGATTGATAAATCGATTGGACACCATGGGCCTTCCTTGCAACCTGTCTACAATGCTCGGAGAACTTCATGTCTGACCATATTGTAACTCCCAGGTCCCTTTCTTCCACTACTGACTTTAGTTAATCTCCACCAATTGTATAAGTTAATTGGGGTTGCTATTCCCCAGGTGTATGACCTTGCATTTTTCTGAATTAAAGCATAGCTGCCACTTTTCTGACCATCCCTGAAATCTATCTAAGTCACTCTGAAGAAGCTCAGCTTGGCAGTGATCATTAACTACTCTACCGATCTTTACATCATCTGCAAATTCAAACGTCATGCCCTCTATTCCCCTTGTTCTTCATTGATCTCATTTAAGAAAATCAAAAACAACAGTGGTCCCAATATTGATCTTTGGGGAACTTCTCTTCTTACATTAACCCAATCTGAAAAATAACCATTTATCACAACCCTCTGCCGCCTGCTTTGAGCCATCCTGCTATCCATCTAAAGATTTTTCCTGTGATTCCCTCTGTTCCAGCTTATAAAGTAACCACTCATGTGGGACTGAGTCAAATGCTTTGCTGAAATCTAAGTAAACAATGTTGAAATTATTCCCTATATTCAGCTCATGAGTGATCCTGTCAAAGTAGTGAACCAGATTTGTTAAACATGATTCTCTCTTTACAAAACAATTCTGTATACCTTTCAGAATTCCATTTCTATCTAAATGATTCTAAATTACACCCTTGATCATTGCCCCCATGATTCTCCCTACTACTGAAGTTAGACTGACCGTTCGGTAATTTCCCACTGAACTCTTAGAGCTGCTTTTATGTATTGGCATTACATTGGCATTTTTCCAATCCAATGGAATCTCTCCTAAATCCAGTGATACTGTCATAATTAGCCTTAAAGGTTCAATGCACTCACTTGTTGCCTCCCTTAAAACTATAGGGTATATGCCATCAACCCCAGGAGCTTTATTTGCCTGTAGGCTCAACTTTTTTCATTAAATAATCATATGAAATTTCAATATCATTAATTACATATTTCACCTTCACTTCCATAATTTCTCATTGATATAAAGGGTTTTTCTTCTGTAAATGTCAATGCAAAGCACTGTTGGGTTCATCTGCAACATCAGCTGGGGCATCTAGTACTATCCCATGTCCATTACATAAGGGTCCAATTTGATTTATCCTTCTCTTCTTTGCATTTATATTTGAAGAATTCCTTATCCCCACACTTTGCTGTCTTTGTCAACAATTTCTCATAATCAGCCTTTGCCAGCTAGCCTAACTCTTCCTGTGGCACTATTACAGATCAGTTTGTAGCTGTTATAGGCTTCAGTACTTTTTTATTGCTCTGTAATTTTTCCATGCCATCTTTTTCTGCTCAAGTAATCTGGCAGCTTCATTATTCATTCAACTTGAAATCCTCCTAATGGGATATTTTTTTAATGGTATATACAGGGTGTTTCAGTTAAACGTTTCAGAACTTCTAAGAGGGGTAGGGTACATCCTGACAACTCGAAATCATATAGCAATGTGGGGTCGGAAATGCTTTCCTGAAGCGGTGTTGTACACAGAAGCACCATAAAGAAAAGAGACCGTAAGTGAGAAATCGTTTTAATAATACATGAAAAGAAGCAAAAGGTACATGGATTAAAGTAAGTGTTTGAAGTTTCTTCCACGGGCTACAATGCACGCCTCACATCTCCGACGCATGGACATCCAAACATTCTGGAATACTCCAGGCGAATTTCGAATTTCTTCGGCAGCTACTGCGATTCTTGCAACCAGCTCCTCAGCATTGTCAACAGGGGTGTCATAAACTAGCGATTTCATATGACCCCAGAAATAAAAATCAAGACATGATAGGTCGGGTGACCGAGCAGGCCAACGCACGGGACCACCACGTCCGATCCACTGTTGACCAAATGTGACATCCAGGTAGTTACGAACATCTCCGCTATAATGGGCAGGGGCTCCATTGTGTTGGAACCACATTGTCTGTTGCGTCGATGCAGAAATCTGTTCATCTCTCAAACGTTGTGGCAATACTTGCTGCAGAAAGATCAAGTAGATAGGTCCGGTTAGACCTATCTACTTGATAATCCATGTACCTATGGTAATCCATGTACCTTTTGCTTCTTTTCATGTATTATTAAAACGATTTCTCACTTACGGTCTCTTTTCTTTATGGTGCTTCTGTGTACAACACCGCTTCAGGAAAGCATTTCCGACTCCACATTGCTATATGATTTCGAGTTGTCAGGATGTACCCTACCTCTCTTAGAAGTTCTGAAACGTTTAACTGAAACACCCTGTATACATTCAAGGCTTCTGTGATTAATGTTTTAAAAGTATACCATAATTCAATTGTATTCACTCTCTGTGAGATATCTGCCCAGTTAATAGAGGCCAGGTAGCACCTTAAATTGTAATTTCCTCTCCTGAAATTATAACCCATTCATTTGTATTTAACTACTGCTACCTCTCTTCATCGTCCTCCATAGAACTCAGTTATCACTTCCTGCTACTGGTTCCTGTACTGTCAGCCTTATTATGACATCTGATTCATAGGTGATGATCAGGTCTAGAACGTTCTTTTTCCTAGTACTTTCCCTGACGTGTTGATACAAATAACAATCTAGTTGATTTAAAAATTTTGTCTCCCATGTCGAGTGTCCTTCCATTTGCTCCAATCAATTAGAGGCAAATTAAAATCACCCATAATAAGACATTCATACTTATTTACCTATTCCATTTGTATGTAGAGGTGCTCATCATAATCTTCACAACTATCTGGCTTGTAGATTACTCCCACTCTCATTATACCTTTGCTTCTAACTATCTCGCACCATACAGATTCTATACTATCATGCAAACGTCTGAATCTGGAAAAGCTTTCGTCACACTCAGGCTCCTTTTGGATATAAAGCATGACCCCATCATACCTTCCATCTGCCCTATCCTTCCTAAATACATTATACATACATACTGAAACTCATCATCCCCTATTTCTGGATGGCACCATGTTTCCTTAAGCCCTATTATGTCAACATCTAGACAAGACTTCAGTTATAGCTCGTACACAGCATGGGTTTGTTAAGGGGAAGTCTTGTCTGACCAATTTGATTGGATACTATGATGTGGTCACAAAGGAACTGGATGCAAAGAATAAAATTTGATATCATATATTTGGTTCTTAGAAAGGCTTTTGATACTGTTGCAAATGGAAGACTGCTGCACAAATTGGAGCAGTGTGGCATTGGAGGCAAATTGCTGCTATGGGTAAAGGAATGGTTGAGTGGGAGAAGACAGAGTAGTAATCAATGAACACTGCTCTTCATGGACTAATGTTATTAGTGGAGCCCCCCAGGGTTCAGTGTTGGGTCCATTGTTGTTTTCTGTATTTATTAATGATATTGATGATGTTATATTAGGCTTAATGTCCTAGTTTGCAGACAATACAAAGGTCAGCAGGGTTGTTAATGACAGTACACTGCTGCAATAGGATCTAGAAAAGTTGAGCAGATGGGCTGAGAGGTGGCAACTGAAGTTTAACATTGGCAAATGTAACGTACTGCATATGGGAAGCAGTAACCCCAGAGTAACATATCAACTGTGTGGTACTACACTGACAGTGGTAGAGAATGAAAAGGACCTGGGGGTAATTGTGTAGGCAGATATGAAGTTTTTTGAGCAGTGCAGATGGTCTGCAAGAGTAGCTCATGGTGTCTTGTCAATGATATGCAGGAATTTTTCTAGCAGACATAAGGAGGTGACTATCCCCTGTATAAGACAATGGTCAGGCCACACCTTGAGTACTGTATACAGGTCTGGAGGCCTCATTTCAAAAAGGATGTAGAGTTGCTGGAACGAGTACAGAGAAGGGCAACAAGATTAGCAAATGGAACAAAGGGTTGCTTTTATGAAGAAAGGCTTAGGTTTTGCAAATTGCAATGTCTGGAGACTAGGCACCTCGAGTTGATCTGA
The DNA here is from genome assembly GCF_048544385.1 of Mastigoproctus giganteus. Classification (NCBI taxonomy): domain Eukaryota; kingdom Metazoa; phylum Arthropoda; class Arachnida; order Uropygi; family Thelyphonidae; genus Mastigoproctus; species Mastigoproctus giganteus. The sequence continues at coordinate 183,685,826 of NC_143581.1, forward strand.
TTGAGGTGTACAAAGCCTTGAATGGTTTGAGCGTGTTCAATGCTGATGGGATGCTTCCTCTTGCTCAGAATAATCACCTGAGAGGGTATGAATTCAAGTTTGCCTTTAGCCAGCGGGTTGTTGATTCCTGGAACAAACTTCCATCTGTCGTTGTAGAAGTTGATAGCTTAAATAGATTCAAGGCAGAACTAGATAAACATTTGGAGCGAGTGGATGGGTGAAATGAGAAAGTTTTCTTTAATTTATTTATTTTATTTATTTTTTATTTTTTGGCTGATGGTATATAAGCTTGCTTCCCTGTTATTGGTTACCTGCTCATTTGAAACGTTTCTGCCCTCAGAACATCTTGCTAATATGATCAGTTGCAGTAACAAACTAGTACTCTTGAGGTATGTGCAAGTATTAGTTTCACCAGTATTATCAGATAAACATGTATCTATATTACTCTTGCCCCCCCCCCCAAACTATCAGTTTCCCTGAACCCTTGAGGTATCCTCAATAATACTGACAAAAACCCTTGCATCACCTTTGCTTAAATGTATCCCATCCTCTAACTACATGTGCAGGCCAAGCTGATAAAAATTTCCCCTAAAAGCCATGCAAAGTCCTTCATGTCTTGAGTTAATCCATAAGGCTTTCAGCAAATAATCCCTCCTATCAAGCTTGGGTAGAATTGCAGACATGTAGACATTCTAACCTAACTCACAGAATTTCTTCAGCATGGTTCTATATTTGTCTAACAAATCGTCAGATCGTGTGTGCTTAATATCATTAATTCCCACATGAATAATAATATTCTCTTTACTCCCCCTGAAATCTGACATTCTGCTGCTGACATCATTAATTGTTGCTCCTGGCAAACATACCCTGGTTCTAGTCCATCTATCCTTATTACAAAAAATATTTCCCATTTCCCTGATAATGGAGTCTCCTAATAAAACTAAGTGCTTTTGAACCAGAGCAGTTTGCACTTGGATAATGTGTTCTGGTGCCTGAATTGGGAGGGCATTACTTGGTAGGTTACTAAAGTCTTATTTTCCTAGAAAAGCTCCCAGTGCATTTTTCTCAGGTGCAAGCATCTGTTATTTCAGCACCCGTTAAAATTAATTTGTTTCATGCTAATGAAACAAATTAACATTACCAACAGACATAGTCTGAACAGTTGTTAAAACTTCTTTGGACAGTATCCCTTTTCCTGCACCCCTTTTAACTCAAGATGAGAAAAGATATTTCATTATAAATACCTTTAACCAAGGTTTTTATGCGTATATATCTTACAGTATATATATATATATATATATATATATATATATATATATTTAAATTTATAATTTTTTTAATTCTTAATATATAATTAATGATGATACAGAGGTTGGTATGCCACAGCATCAGGATCTAGAAAAGTTGGGTAGATGGGCTCAGAAGTGGCAACTGAAGTTGCACGTTGACAAATGCAAAGTACTGCACAGCAGCATATGGCTAACAAAATCCCCCAGAGAAATGTACCAACTGTTTGGTGCTACTCTCAGGGTAGTGGAGAATGGAAAAGATCTGGAGTAATTGTGTAGTCAGATATGAAGTTTTATGAGCAGTGGAGACAGGTTGCAAGAGTAGCCTCATGGCATCTTGTCAGTGATATACAGGAATTTTGCTTGCAGGGATAAGGGGGTTGTTGTTGTTATGAAATTTAACGGCACATAATGATAAGAGGATGATTGTTCCCTTGCATAAGGCAATTGCAATAGTACTCAAAGAGTGGTCAGGCCACTCTTTGAGTACTGTATACAGATCTGAATGCCTCATTTTAAGAAGGTTGTATATCTGCTGGAATGTGTGTTCTTACCAAGGGGAGGGGGGTGCCCTTACCAAGAAAGGCTTAAGTTCTACAAATTGCAGTGTCTGGAGACTAGGCACCTGTGAGGTGATCTGATTGAGGTGTATAAAGCCTTGAATGGTTTGAGCATGCTCAATGCCGATGGGATTCTTCCTCTTGCTCAGAATAATTGCCTGAGAAGGCATAAATTCAAATTGAGGAAAGACGGTTGTAGGATAGATGTGCGGAAGTTTGCCTTTAGCCAGCGGGTGTTAGATTGCAGGAACAAACTTCCATCTGTTGTTGTAGAAGTTTATAGATTAAACAGATTCAAGGCAGAACTTACTTTTGGGGTGAAATGGGAAGGTTTTTTTTTTTTTTTTTTTTTTTGGTTGTTGCTGTGTAAGCTTACTTTCTTGCATCATAGCTTCTGCAAATGCTAATTATGCTGATTATTTACAGTGGATTCCTGCTTTACTATTGGTCCACTGTATGATCAAATCACTTTACAACGGACTCTCCATAATAAAATGCTGTTCACTCTATGATATGTAGTAGGTGCCAGTCATCGTAAACCTTGTTTGCGAATTGAATTTTAATTGTATTAAACGGCAATTTTAATAAGTGAAAATAGGAGGAATATTATCTTACCAATTAACAGTCTGCACGAGCAGCACAGTGTTATTGTCACCATCCTACCTACATCGAGTGGAAAAGGCCCGGGTTCGGTTCCTGTTGTGATGCAAGGAACTTTTATGGGGCTTTTTCACTCCATGGCTTAGTTAGTCGTTCTCAGGCATAGATAGAAAGGGTTTTTCCCCCAGAAACTGGGGTTTTTCAAAAAAAGACTTGCCTGTTTTGCTCGAGAAAAACAGGCAAATCAACCAGAGAACACATGCAGTTTACAAACATAATATACATGGGTGTATGAATTAACTTTCTGGGTGACCCTAGTGTAATACAGCCACTCCCCGACTTACGTAAGGTTTGCGTTCCGGGGAACTCTGCGTAAGTTGAGTTTTTTGTAAGTCAGAATTTCCCTAAATGCTTATTCAGCAATCGCACCTATGCACGCTGAATTTGATTGAAGCAAAAAAAGAAATGTTTGACAAACCTGTAAATAGAATTATTTATTCCATTTTTTATTTCATGCTCAGGAAAAATTACAATAGTTTTCAAAATTAGAAAAAGAGAAAGGAGACAAGCGTAACGTCAGCAAGTTTTACTTTTCGAGCATCATTGCCAGAATTAACTCTCCAGCTGGTAAGCATGCCACTGCGGAAGTTGAGGGCTGTGGAGGTTTAGAAGGGATTTTTTCCAACACATCACAAAATTTCTCTGCAGCTGCAGAATCGGCACTGGCAACTTCACCACATACGTTAATTTTTTCAAAACCAGCCCAGCACGTTGCTTGAACCTATAAAACCACACATTGCTTTCCACATACTTATCCTTAATATCTTCATAAATACTTCTTTCTTTTGCTTGAATGGCCATTGGACTCGGGAGCACTTGTTTCTGAATATGATTTTTCATCCATATTTTTAATAGCTTTTCCATCTTTGATATAGCACCTGAATGCTGTTTTGTGATCATTGTTGATCTTAAATGTGTTGATCCTTTAACATGTTCTTTTATACATGCACTGTCCCTTAAAATAATATTCACTTTGAAGCAGTGAGACCTAAGTCCATGCAATAGATGACAAACTTTGTCCTGCTTTGTACTTAATTAATCATCTTCATTTCTAAATCAATTTTGTTTCGTCTGCTAGCACTTGCACTTTCTTTTGGTCCCCCTTCCCTTCACCGTTGTAATAAGTAAATAGGAATGAAGAGAAGATTCTGAAAATTTATTCATGTTTTTTATATGATTGAAGATTTCAATGAAGGGAAACTCATTTCACCATGATTGCATAACGTAAAATCCCACAGAATTCCAGTTATCAGTATCATTGCAAATGCAATAAGATCAAGTTTACTGCCCGTTTATAATAGATTGCGCTGACAGAAAAGCCCAATAAACCGGAAAGTGCAAATTGTTTTTGTTTTATGGTAGGGACCCCCAAAAATGTATTTTAGAAAAATATCACAGAAGAATTCAAAATTGATTCTTATAACAGAACATATGATAATGATGAAAGAGTAGTCCAATTTCCATTATAAAAATGACCTTTTAGAGAGATAAATAGCTTAGTTATATGGTGAAAATTTCAACTTCCGAGGTCTTGGAATGAATTACCAAAAAAAAAAAAAAAACAATGTGTTCTTGGGTTCACATTACGATATTTTCATGATACCTCCAATGATTCCTATGATTTCCATGATTTTTTTTAAGTTTGCACTGGTCAGAAAAAACTTGCATTAAGTCGAGTATTGCGTAAGCTGGGGAGTGCCTGTAGGTTGGTCTTTACTGATTAACAAAATTAAATTATACGTGAAAATCGGAAGAATAGTTTCCAGAGGTTGGCAAAATAAAAATAAATTTATGCTTACGTACATAGTTTAATTAATACTGTAATATGTACATACTACCTAATTGATATTTCTGTTCACAAACTTTTTTTTTGACCTTTAATGGGGTTGTAAGTAAAATTTAAAACAGTAAAAAAGATAAGCAATCAATAACAAAGAACACGGCATGCACAAATTGCAACTAACACGATATGTGCAAGTGAGATACGGAGTAACAAGTTTACAAAGTTTAAAAAATAGGAATGAAGAGATGATTCTGAAAATTTGTTTTGTCATATGATTGAAGATTTCGTGGAAGGAGAAATACATTTCGCCCTAATAACGTAAACCCCACAAAATTCTGGCTATTGATATTATCTCAAATGCAATAAGATTGAATTTACTATCTGTTTATAATAGATTGTACTAACAGTAAAGCCCAATAAACCAGAAACAGCAAATTGTTTTTATTGTTTTATGGTAGTGACCCCAGAAATGTTCTTTAGAAAAATATCACAAAGGCATTCAAAATTGATTATTATAACCAAACATATGATAACAGTGCATTTTAATGATTTGAATTGGTATTTTGAAATTTGATTCTATAAAGTGGCTGATTCTGCTAATCAATGATCATGTTAACCGGCACCTATGGCCGACCGGGCTAGCCGAGTGGGTAAAGTACCTGCCCGGCAACCCAAAGGTTGCGGGTTCGATTCCCGCCTCGGGCTTGGATCAAAGTACTGCAAAAACCTTGGGAGGTGCAATATGGCCACAGAAGCCAATGCGCCAACAACTACCAAAATCAAAAAAAAAAAAAAAAAAACCGGCACCTATTTATTTCACTTTACGATGAGCTTATGATTGTCTTCTACTGGACCACATGGTCCTTCCTCTCAGCCAATAGCAGTGTTTGTAAATGTGCTGGCCGCACGTTTTGCTTTTGCATTCTTTAGTTGAAGTGATTTTTTGTGTTGTGCTTATTTGACAAATTTACTGTACTGAATTCGTGTATATACAACTTTGTGTAAACTGATAATATGGTCCCATAAGAAGAAAATTTCAACTTCTGAGGTCTTGCAACAAATTACCAAAAAAGAATATGCTATTGGGTTCACATTACAATAGTTTCATGATACAACGTTGTCTCTGGAACGGATTAATATCATAAAGTGGGGGGGGTCCCACAGAAGCAGGCTGCAGCCTTCCTTCTGTGGCACATGCTAGCTGCTCAAAAAATGTAAAAGCATTTCTTTTGAGCTTTATGGCATGTAATATTATATGCTATAATGTCATGTAATGTTAGAGGTATTGTAGTTGCTTTTGTGTTTCTTATTCAATTGATCTGTCAGCTAACTTGAATGTTAAAAATGTGCATTGATTAAAATAGCATTCAACTGATTTTAACAAATGCTTGTTGATAAATAAAAAGTTGTCAAGTTGAATTAAATATTTGATTAACAGTGAACAGAAGTTGATTGTTTTATTATTTAGCCCCTAGTTGATGTGGTTAAACATGTGGAGAAAGGATATAGAATGGAAGCTCCTGAAGGTTGCCCGCCTGAAGTGTATGAAATAATGAGGCTTTCTTGGGACCTTGAACCAGATAAGAGGCCAACGTTTGCTGAAGTGTTAAAAAGGCTAGAACATTTGAGAGCACTGTCACTCTGATCCATCTAGCTGAAATGGTGTCTCTGAGGTAAGGAAACAGCATAGTTTAGTTTCCATTACACAAATTTCTAAATGTACTATAATATATCCTCATTCATTCGATATCGGATTATTCGAAAAGTGATGCATTCCAAAGTAACTGGTGTTGCCTGGCTAACAATATTGAGTTTCGAGATATGTCTTCAATGAAATTTGAATTGGATCATTTGGAACCAGTGGTGTATTCGGGCGGGATCGCACCGGAACAATGTTCCGGTACTTTTTTCCTAAACGTCATAATAGAAAATCATTAAATTTAAACACCTAATATGAAACAATGGCATAATCGAAGGGGAGGAAGAAATATCTATTTTACCCATTGCTACTAAAAATATATATTAATAGTAATCTTTAAAATTAATAGATTTCTTTAAAATATAAATTTCGCAATGAAACTTGAACGTTTTTTTACTAAAGTAAAATGTGTTAGATAAAAAGATCCAACGAATGAGATATACTGTGTGATGCATGCAAATGCTGCATTTTGATTCACCATGAGCTGAACGCTAGAACTGGTTGTTCTATGAACTGTGAATCTGAAGTCTGATTCAGTTGATATGGCATTATTGTATAGTCTTCTGGAGAACGAGCATTCCGGTACTATTTTTTTTTTTTTTACGACGAGTGTTGCTGTACAATTTTTCTTAGCAATACACCTCTGCTTGGATCCCACAATTTATCAAAAACTTGCCTAATTCAAAAATACTGCTAAATTCAACTACAGTCAAACATCATTATAATGAAAATTTGATAATGTACAGAATGTAGTGCATTATATAGTATGGGGGCACTTTTAATATTTATTCCTACACACTTCCTCGTGAACTTCATGCAGAATCACCAAGAATTTTTGTACCTCTCATGCTATGAACACATGTAATCCAGTTTGCCCCACTAAAAACAAAATGCACTGCAATTTCTCACAACATAAAATGTTCTCAATATTAAAAATACAAGAATTCTTGTACCTTTCATATTGAGAGATACAAGGTATACTGTGTAATCTTTTTCTTGCAAGCAGCTTCAGTGGTTAATCTTCTCCATGTATATAATAACTTATTTATACACACATAAAAACAGATTTAATTCCATACAGCCAAGATAAAATATAATCAAACATACATTTTTCCAGTTATATAATGAAAAATAAGCAGAAAGTTTTAAAATTTTTGCTTATTTTCATTAACAAATGTACACAACTATACCACACATTTGGAATTTTTCTCTTCACTCACAGATGTTCTAAACCAATGCTAAATTTGATCATTGGTCCACACAAGCACTTTATGATCAGCTTATATAGCTGCAAATTTGCAAGAGCGGTATGTATGTTACAGTGTAATTTAATGAATAAGCATTAGTGCGAAAAGAGAGAGATGGGATCCTCTTTTGCATGGATTACAAATATTAAACAGAAAATAATATCGTAAAATGTGGATACTCCTTAGAAGGTATGTACCCTTCTAAAGAATATCCACAAAATAGTATTGTTGTTTTTTTTAATATACAGCTTGTATATGTTGCATAACTCTTATGACTATATAAATGAAACATAGTGGTCTTTGTTATTATGTACAGGAAATAAAAAAATCTCTGGCACATTTGTTATCTATTATAACACTGTTCTTCATGGACTGATGTTATTAATGGAGTCCTCCAGAGTTCATTGCTGGGCCCATTGTTATTTTCTATATTTATTAATGATATCGATGAAGCTATATCAGGCTTAATGTCTGAGTTGGCAGATGATACAAAGGTTAGCAGTGTTGGTATATTCAGAAAAGCTGCTACACCAACATCTAAAAAAAATTAGGCACATGGGCTGGGAAATGGCACTTGAAGTCTAACATTGAAAAATGCAAGATTCTGTGTATGAGTAGTAGTAATCCCAGATTAATGTACCGAGTGGTACTACACTCAGGATAGTGTAAAATGAAAAGGGCCTGGGCTAATTGTGCAGTCAGATATGAAGTTCTCTGAGCAGTGCAGATAGACTGCCAGGGACAGCTCTTGGAGTTTTGTCTACGGTATACAGGAACTTTGCTAGCAGGGACAAGGAAGCGATTATCCTGTTGCGTTGTTATTTTGGTTTTTAGGAGCATTAGCAACTAAGGCCATATTGCTCCGGGAATATGCAGTTGTCATTCCCTGACCTTTCCGCATCCTCTGTATTTGGTGGTGACGGGCTCGAACCCCGGTATAATCAAGAAGCATGTGCTACACACTGCTGCTCCTTCCCACCTGGCTATGGAGGTGCCATCCTGTTGCATAAGGCAATGGTTAGACTGCATCTTGAGTACTGCATACAGGTATGAAGGCTTCATTTTAAGAAGATTGTACAGTCAAACTTCCCTTTAACGGACAGCCATGGAGAATGAGAATGTGTCCGTTAGAAGTGTCGGCTAACAAGAAGTCTGAGGGAGAAAAAAAAAAAAGAAAGAAAGAAAAATTGTTAAACGTTTAATGTAAAATTAAATTAAAATATATACAATAGATGTTGAAGTTCTTGTTCTTCTTGGTGCTCCACGTTGCTGTTCACAACTTCAATTTTTGCATTTGAGAAGCCAGACTTTACAAAACAGTTCATGACAGTTTGGTTTCTAATTGCGTTTACTGAAGAGGAAATCCATTGAATCGCATCTAGGATGCTGATTTTCTTTGCAAGGCCACTCGCACATGTTACATCGTTCATGTTTGCAATGAGATGTCTTAAAACACGTTTTCTGTAGTGAAGTTTAAAATTTTTTATTATCCCTTGATCCAAGGGCTGACACTCTGCAGTTGTGTTTGGTGGCAGAAAAATGATTTGAATGTTGGACAATTCAATGTGCGGGTGAGATGCAGCATTATCCATGAAAAGAATAATTTTACTGTTTTGACGAATCATGTTTTGGTTAAAGTGACTTATCCATTCGCTCATGATATCTCGTGTCATCCACGCTTTTTTATTAGACTTCCAGTCAACATTCAAAAGATTCAACTTTATGCCCTTGAAACAACGAGGATTTTGTGGTTTTCCTATAACAAGAGGTTGTTCAAAGTCTCCCAGCATATTTGTACACAATAGTACAGTCAAGCGTTCCTTAGAATATTTCCACCCTGGCACTTTTCGTTTTTTAGACTCATTGTTTTTTCAGGAAGAGCTTTAAAAAACAACCCTGTTTCGTCACAGTTGTAAATATCCTTAGCTTCAAAATCACAACATAAATCTTCCAATTTGACGGTCCACTCTGTTACAACCCCAGTACCAACAGATCCGCCTTCACCACTTACGGTTTTCCAAGAAATTATGCCGAGTTTTGAACTTGTCTAGCCATCCCACAGAAGCTTTGAACTCATTTACTCCCATAGATTTCGCAACCTCCAAAGCCTTTTCCCTAATAATAGGCCCATTAATGGGAATTTTTTTAACACGTGCGTGAAAAAACCACTCGTGCGTAACATTGTTAATTTGAAGTCCAACAGTTTTCGGGAATGATTTTTGAACCTGATGATTTACGTGTTGCCAAAATTGTTTGAGCAGTTCGTTTTTTTTTTTTAGAATGTCGCTTACCTGCATCTTCCCGATTTTGAATTTTGCAGTGAGATTGCGAACACTATTTTTTTGCCAATCATATGCATTAATGAGTTCGACTTTATCTTTTAAAGTTAAATATTTACGAGAAGACATTGTGCACTTCACACGACACTGAACAAAACTGAAAACTGAAACTCGAAAGATGAAAGGCCGAGAAAATGCCCCTCCCCCCTGCACACACTGAATTCATCAGAAGTTTTACATGTGCCTTAAAATTCTTGAAAAAGCGTTTAGAACTGCGACGTAAACCTTGATAAAATTCAGAGAATCGGAAATAGAAAATAAACACACGATTGAGGCAATACGTGGAAGAAACGTTCCTAGAAAAAGGGCCGTGAGCTCGCCCGCTGTCCGTTATGGGGAGATCAAATTAAGTGCTATTCTAAACGAAACAGTGCAGATTGCCTGTCCGCGTCCGTTTCAGAGAATGTCCGCTAGACAGAAGCTGAAAACACGTTAAAACCAATAGAGGAGAGTTGGGGAATTTGAAAATGTCCGTTGTAGAGAGATGTCCATTAAAGAGAGGTGTCTGTTAGGAGAAGTTTCACTGTATATCTGCTGGAATGGGTGCAGAGAGGGGCAGCAAGACTCATGAGGAAACAAAGGGGTGCTCTTACGAAGAAAGGCTTCAGTTCTGCAAATTGCAGTGTCTGGAGACTAGACATCTGTGAGGTGATCTGATTGAGTGTTTAAAGCTTTCAATGAATTGAGTAAACTCAGTGCTAATGGCATTCTTCCTCTTGCTCAAGCTATTCATATTGAAGGGCATAAATTCAAATTGAAAAAGGATGGTTGCAGATTAGATGTGCAGAAGTTTGCCTTCAGCCAGTCGTTAGTTGATTGTTAAAACAAACATCTGGTTTTTTTTTTTGTGGAAGTGGGTAGTTTGAATAAATTTAAGAAAGAACTAGACAAATTATTGGAGGAAGGGAGAGATGGACAGGTGATGTGAGAAAGGGTTTATTTTATTTTATTTTTTTTTTTGGTTGATGCTTTATAAACTTGCTTTTGTGCATTATATGGAACTACTATTGCTACTGCTAATGGCGCCTCCGTAGCCAGGTGGGCAGGAGCAGTAGTGCATAGTACATGCTTTTTGATTAGACTGGAGCTCAAGCCCGTGACCACCAAATACGGAGGATGCGGAAAGGTCAGGGAATGACCACCACATATCCCCAGAGCAATATGGCCTTAGTTGCTAATGCTCCTAAAAACCATATAACAAACAAACTATTCTACTACTAATAATAATAATAATCTTCTGAGGTGACTAAACTATTGCATTAATTGATAGCAGCTGACAAATATACCACAGCGAAACTAAAAGATTCTTAATATTTTAAATAGATGAATTGCTGTAATTCTGTACAGTATATAAGAGTATTTGACTAAAATTTGATTGATTAATACTCACACATATTTATCTTGTTTAAATACATCAATTCCATTTAAATCTAAAGGAACCTATTTTTGGGCTCTTGAACCTCAAATTAATGAGGATATACTATATACAGTAGGCTGCTCAGCCTTTTCTGAGGCCCCATCTACCTTTTCCAAACAATTGAGAATCTACTGAAAAGTACTGATGTATCCCAGACAAAAAGTGTCTTTTAAAATAGGAAGGATGTAGATCTGCATAGATTAACGTAAAGAAACAATCCTTAATGAGAGACAGATAAAAGTACACAGTAAAATTTATATCTAACTATATGCATTTATAACCTCATGTGTTGATAATGCAAATGAATTAGGAAACTTAACTATAGTTCCCTGTGTAAATTCCAAGGCCATCTGTTGCAAATTCTGACAATAAAAAAAAATTGAACATCCTCTGTAGCAAGAAAAAAAAAAATAATACTACTGCCATCATTTTTTTTTTTTTTTTAAATTCAGTCTCACTATCCTGATTATATATTGAAGATCCAGCAGTTCTTTGTGTAGTGAACCATTGAAGTAATGCTTCATCGACTTCCGTAACCTTGCACTTTCTAAATTTTTTTGTTACGTTCTTTTCCAGTACTAATGTGTAAACACATTTATTCTTCCACAATGTCAATAATGTTGAAGAGGACAAAGAAAACATTGTTTGCACCACGTTCTAACTCACGAATAAGTTTGACTTTTTTGCAAATCGAGAGACACTTTCTTTTGTTAGTAGACATGTTTCTGAACAAAGGGTTTGTTTCTAACTGAATTTACTTTAAAATGACTGTAAAGTAATCTGCATACAAAGTTCTTAGAAGTCTCATTTCCAAAATTCTTAGAAGTCCCGAAATAAATTTATGGTTCAACGAATACAAGACAATCTGTAAATAGGGTAATGCGTCAAGGGGAACACCAATGCACTACTGTATAGCTCCTGTCATAAACCGGCCACTAATCCGATGTGGGTGGTCATAAAAGCTGTCGCCCTTTTAATTTTTGTCTATTCCAAGAATTGGATTTTTTTCAACTACCTAAGCAATTAAGAATGTTTGCTTAGTTACCAAAATTTTTACAGTATATCCATGTAGTACACTCGTTATAACAGTGAACGATTGTATGGGAATACGCGTAAATTGAAAACTCATTGTGGCTTTTTTGCTCATTACAGCCGTGATCTCATAACCAAGTTCGACTGTAGTAATAGCTGTATTGTACATTACTGTGAATTCACTTTCAAGTGTATGGAGCACAGGAAGGAGTTTCATGGCTCTAAAATTTCCCCAGTTTGAGATCAAATTGTAAGAGTTTTTTGAAATAACTTGTAATTTAGTTGGTTGATTGATATGTGTCAAATTTAGAATTATAGTACAGCATTGAATAGAATATTATATTTGAAATATTTTTTCCCTGGAGAAATGAACATTAGAGTGAAAGGGGGGGGGGAAGGAGAGAGAGAGAGTGATGTCATAGCTTGTTTTTTAAAACAAGCTATTTATGGCAAAATAAATTAAATCTCGATCCCATTCAACAGTAAAGGATAAAAAAAATAATTTATTTTATTACTTTTCTTCCTCTTGCTACAATGATTTCATAAAACAGTTTTAAGTGTGAAGGATAAAATGGTATACAAAATTAAATGTAAAAAAAAATAATAATAAGTTTACCGTTTTCTTTGATTTTCATTTGATTGCTTCGTTGGTATATATATATATATATAGTGTTTATTTAATATTTAAAGTTTATAATGATAGAATTGTATGGTATGGTTTTTGTCATGTGTGCAACGTTTATTGCACATAGGGCAATTAGACGTTATACGTGCATGATTTAATATTGGTTTATAGGCCAACCAGAATTAAGATAGCCTATATATGCTAGCTTGATTAACTGATCAGTATACACACTAATACCTATAGTGTCTAAATTATGCACGTATAAAAATACCACTTAATTGAATTAATCAACAAATATATATATATATATATATATATATATATTAATTGTCATTTAAAGTAAAAGTAACAGTTGATGGAAAAATAAAAATATAAAAAATATCAGACTTATCTATTCTTACATGCTTATATATATATATATATATACATATATATATATATATCAAAACTTGTAAACTATAATAATGCTTACATTATGATATTTTATAGCATTTATGATCAAAGTAGTTAATGTGAAAAAAAATTCCTAAAACAATTGTAAAGCTTCACATTGAAGTTAGAAGGCTAAAACCTGGAAGAAAAACTGAAATGTTCCCATTAGAAAAAGATGCCCATCTTTTTCATGGTTCATCAAAATTAAAAGTATATAATATCATACTATGAAGTTATAAGAAACAGTGAAGCACAGAAGTGTTACTTTTTTTTAGCAGTACATGATATCATCCACGCTAAAAGAAGAAATGCAGGCATGTGAATGAATAAAATAATGTAAGGAGACCTTACCTGTCAACAAGTGAATTATTAATATATATAGAAACAAGTTAAAATAAGTTTTGCTGGGTATTTGGCATGTTTTATAATTTTAAAATATAAAATAGCTTGTGCTATTTAACACTTTCAAAATTGTGAAGAGGGCAGTAAAGTAGATGACTTCATTCCTCTCTTGTGCTTTTGTAGTTGTCAGAATGTTAAACCTAGTTAACTAGAATTTTATTCTTTTTGTTCTTCTCTATTTATTATTATTGTAAGCTTCTGTCTTTTTTTATGAAAACCCCAAAATACAAGAGGTATTAGAACCTATAGTACTTAGTACCGTGCTTGGGTTGGAGCTTGAGAAGATGAAAGAAGATATTTGTTGACATTAGATTTCTGTAGATTGTAATTTTCAAGAAATATGTATGAAGGAAGGTTGTTCCAGAAAATGGCAGTTGAATGAATAAATGAGGAAGATGAAAAGTTGCTTCCGTGAGTTTGAAGTTGGACAGTAAATGGATGTTGGCTGGTGGCAGCACGTGTTCGGATTGTTTTGAAAGAGAGAGAGAGAGCAGGAATTATAGAAGCCAATTCAGAAAACAGCACCCATGGAAGTATCTGTAGAAAAGGCATGCAGCAGAAACAGTATGTCTATGAGACAGCAAGTGGAGAGACTCTGTTAGAGAGGAGTTATTAATTAACCTAAGTACCCTCTTCTGAATGGAATCTAGAAGTCTGAGAGAGGTTTTGGGGGCACTGCTCCAAATGTGGTAACAATATTCCATGGTAGGGCAAATTTGCGATTTGTACAGAGTGAACAGCTGTTGGGAAGAAAGGTAACGCTGAGAGTGAAAGAGAAAACCAAATTTTTTAGATGCAGAGGAAGCAATATTTGTAATGTGCTTGTGCCAAGAGAGAGATTAGAAGTCAGGGTAATCCCCAAAAGAGATATCAACTTGCCTAGAAATCGGAGTTTCACCAAAGATAAGCATAGGAGCAGAAGAATCCTTTTTTGCGAGATATAAGACAAGACTGAGTTTTAGAAGGATTGAAATCAACTGAGTTGTTTTTGCCCCACTGGAGAATGACCTGGAGATCGGCATTTAAGGAATTGGTAGCAGATTGAGCAGGACAAGATTTCTCAAAATGGAAAGCGGAATGCAATGTGCTATCATCGGCAAAACTATGGACAAGATTTCCAGTCAATGGAAGAAGGTCATTAATATAAAAGAGGAAAAGAGTGGGGGAAAGAACTGAACCTTGGGGAACACCAGCATTAGTGGAAAAGTTATAAGATAGAGAGCCATCTACCATCACCCTCAGTGAGCAATCAGAGAGAACACTGGATAACCAATTACAAAAAACAGTTGGCAAACCATAAGATGGAAGCTGGTTTAGAAGACCTTTATGCCAAACACAATCAAAAGCCTTTGAGATGTCAAGAGCAACTGCTTGCGTTTCCCCAAACTTTTCCATTGAATTTGTCCATAAATGCATAACATCAGCCAGAATATCACCAATGAATCGACACTGATTGAAATCCATACTGGTGATCATTGATCAGACAGAAGGTTTCTAGGTAGTTTAAGAGTTGGCAGTTAATTGATTTCTCCATTACTTGAGAAAGAGTAGAAGTGATTGAATGGGACGATAATTGGACGGGAGGGATTTGTCACACTTTTTAGGAACTGGCTGGATATGAGCAAATTTCCAAGCAGAAGGAAAACACCTTTGGAAGTTTGTTGTTGAAGCTGAAGTTTGTTATTTTATATATATCTTCAGTGAGTGTGAATTTGAATGAGTATATTTATTTCCTTGGGAAGAGTAAACAAATCATCTGTAAGCTACAAACCATCTATTTATATCTGGAAAATAGATAGTTGAATGAGAGAGAGCTCTTCTACATTATTGTCTGAAGAAAACAGTTTAAAAAGTTCTATAATGCTGGCTATTTGGTATCCATTTTTGAAAAAAAATAGGTGCCATGTACTTCTGTGTGTGTCAGTTTGAACAATGAATATAATTTCTGTATTCTACCTTTAAGTGTATTTATAATTAATGTTCTTAAATGAGAAAATCATAGTTAAACCAATTATATTTCTGATATTTAAACAAATTATTTCTTAATGGTTTTCTATATTTCAGGTATTTGCACTGTGGAAGTTTGTTAGATAACCTGGAGTTTATTCAATTCTGCTGGAAAAACCTTCCATTCAGTCCAAGTCCAGCATTTGTGCCTTGAGGGGGATTTTTTTCATCTCTCATATATGTGAACATCTGTGACCCCTAGTGACAATTTTTGTGGGTGTTAAGTCATAAGCCTTTCCTGTAATAAAAAAAGAAAAAAAAAAAGTGCTTCCAGTCCAGGAGTGGAATATATTCCAGAATGATTTTGTACAGTGCACTCTAGTTTTTTAGTGATGGTTTTAAATTATGGTGTGAAGAAAGCAAATGTTAGCTCATAGGACTAAAGAGATGTCAAGCCAAATTTTATTTTGGCAAAATATTTTCTTGTATGTTATCACAAATTCACTATGCACTGTACTTCGTGTTGTCAGTGTTAATTTTTCTACCGACCACTGATTTCCTCATCATGCGGGAAAAAACGCTGTGCCTGTGTCCATTTTTTAAGTTATGATGTTGTCAGGTGCATCTTGCATCCTGACAGCAAAGTTGTGATGCAATAAATTTAGTCACTAAGTTCATGGTCCAAATAAATTATATAATTAAAAGAGCTTGGGTGTACTTAGGTTATAATTTTATAGATTTAGTTCATTTGCAAACATTAAACTACGAATTTTTGTTTTCTTCACACCCCAGTGTGAGAAGCACTATTTCCCAAAAGTTGTGGACACCTGATTACAATGAACTGCATGTGATTAAAACTATGTAAATATTTTGGCATGGAATCGGCAGTTAGCCCAACATTTATTACAAATGTGTATGCTGAACAGTGAGTACATGTCAAGAACTTGACAATTTGAGAGGCATGATAGTTGAATATCTGTGAGCAAAATGTCTCTGCATGCTGTTGCTCAGGAATTAAAACAATCCTAAGTTAACAAATGTCAATAGATTGGAGGTTTCTTGGGCTAATTGTCCTATGGATAATTAGCCTAAGAAAACACTGAGCCCAAGATGTGCACTGTCAGTTGGCATGTTGCAAGGTTTACCCATCTTGAACTGAATCAGTACATGTTAGTAGACAGTTATATCACACAGTACACTGTTATGTATGCAGTTATGGCTGAGTATGGATAATCGGTACATGATTCAGGTTTGGTTGAATGTACCAACATTCTCTTCCTTTCGGATAGGCATGTTTCAATACAGATGAAGCCTGTAGGTTGTGTACTGCAGAGAAACACCCCCTTTCCCCCAACTAGGGGGTTTTTTAATTCTACAAGCGTTCTTGGTGTTTCTTATGGCATGGACTAGGTCCGCTGGTCACACTTCATGGAACTATGAATGCTGCAACCTATATTAATGTTATAGGATTAGCCATACACCTAACATGACATTGGTACATGCCATATATCATAAATCAAGCATAAACCATATATCATAAATCCACTGTTATTTTCTTCAAATATGATTTGAAGAAAATAACAGTGGAATATTGCACTGGCCAGAACAGAGCCAGATATCAACTCAATTTAACATATTCAGGTTGGAATGCAGAATTACATCAAGACCAATATGGCCCACTTTGTTAACGAAGCTTACAAATACTATAAAGGAGGAGTGGAGCACAGTGCCCAGCTCTCTACCAGAAATAGTCTTTTACTAGTCAATGAAAAATTTGTTATGGCCAAGGGTGGGTGAATGTGCTTTTTGTTTCTTTGAATAAATGTTTTGTTCATTGCTGTGTATCCCGTGACTTTTGATATGGTAGTACATAAAATGCAATCTTTGTGTTTTAGGTAACTTTATCAGATTTATTGAAATAACAAAAATTTTCTCTTTACAATTTTAATATTACAAATAATAGGTAAGTTGTTGGTCTTTTCAGTGATATATTATACAGAGCAAACAATGTGCATTACAAGCTAGGTTAGGTCTCACTTTGGACAGGACACAGGCTGGAGTGAGGAGTATCACAAAATTGTGTGGCTATTGCAACTAAAAAGAAACATAAGTTGAAACCTTTTTTTTTTTTTTTTTTTCAGTTTGCACGTGGGAGGTAGAGACAGCAACAAAAATGAGGTTACTGTATGCTAAACTGAAAATAAAAAAATAAATAAATCTGAACCTAAGCTGAAAATATTATTTGTTTGCTCCTTTTTTCAGTTTGCATAAGTTGGGAGCAGTGATGGGATTTTCCCTAGTATAACAATACTTATCTTGACAATGTCTTTCTTTTCTTTTAATGGGGTGGAAAGAATATGAATAAAAAAATAAAATTTTATAATTTTGGGAAAGAACTCAAACTGCTTCCACAATTTCAGCAACTAGCTACTTTTTTTGGCTGTAGACTAAAATATATTTTGTAAGATGACAAAGGTAAACAACTTATTTGTGGATATTTTTCAAGGATACAGTATATCCTCATTAATTTGATATTGGATTATTTGAAATGCATGCATTGTATTCTGGAGTCACTACCATTCCCTGATGACAGAGTTTTTATGCATTTTTGTATGGATAATTCAAAATATATCCACAATGAAATTCAAAGTTTGGATTGGGTTCAATGATTTGTGAATAGCTTGACGAATTCAGAAAAATAGTTAAAATTAGATTGTCAAATATCATTATAACAAAAATTCACTATTGTACAGTATGTAATATTATAAACTATATGTTGCCTTTAACATTTACGTCCTACTCGTTTCCACAAGAATTACATGCAGTCATAGAGAATTCATGTACCACTAATGCTACAAGCATACATATAATCTAGTTCATTCACACTGCTGAAGCCAAAATACACTGAAATTGGTAATGATACAAAAGTCTCAATGTGAGAAAATGACAATGAATGTGTTTTAAAAAAAAAAACAAAAAAAAAAAAATTTGCAATGGAGAAGAAAAAAAAACATTCTTAAGGAATTCATAACAATTCATGTGTAGTTTTTCTTGATGACCTACTTTAGCATTAGCATTAGCATTAGCATTAGTAGAGGCATTTGATGCAAGAAAGCAAGCTTATGCAGCATCAGCCAAAAAAAAAAAAAAAAAAAAAAAAAAAAGTAACATAAATAAATAAAAATAACCACTTCCACTTCACCCCTCTGTTCGTTCGAAATACCTGTCCAGCTGAGCCTTAAACTTATTTAGGCTATCAACTTCCACGACAAGGGATGGAAGTCTGTTCCACCCACCAACCACCCGCTGGCTAAAGGCAAATTTCCGCACATCTATCCTACATCTGTCTTTCCTCAATTTGAATTTATGCCCTCTCAGGTGATTTTTCTGAGCTAGAGGAAGAATCCCATCAGCATTGAGCATGCTCAAACCATTCAAGGCTTTGTACACCTCTATCAGATCACCCCGCTGGTGCCTAGTTTCCAGACACTGTAATTTGCAAAACTTAAGCCTTTCTTCGTAAGAGAACCCCTTTGTCCCATTCACCAATCTAGTTGCCCTTCTCTGTACTCGTTCCAGCAGCTCTACATCCTTCCTGAAATGAGGCCTCCAGGCCTGTATACAGTACTCTAGGTGTGGCCTGACCATTGCCTTATACAAGGGAATAATCACCTCCTTATCCCTGCTAGAAAAATTCCTATATATCATTGACAATACACCATGAGCTACTCTTGCAGCTCGTCTGCACTGCTCAGAGAACTTCATATCTGCCTGCACCACCACCCCCAGGTCCCTTTCATTCTCTACCACTGTCAGTGTAGTACCACAGAGTTGATACGTTGCTCTGGGGTTGCTGTTTCCCATATGTAGTACTTTACATTTGTCAATGTTAAACTTCATTTGCCACCTCGAAGCCCATCTGCTCAACCTTTCCAAATCCTGTTGCAGCAGCATAGTGTCAGTAGTGTCCTTGACAACCCTGCCAACCTTCGTATCGTCTGCAAACTTGGACATTAAGCCTGATATACCATCATCAATATCATTTATAAATACAGAAAACAATAAAGGCCCCAATACTGAACCCTGAGGGACTCCACTAATAACATTAGTCCACGATGAGCAGTGTCCATTGATTACCACTCTCTGTCTTCTCCCCCTCAACCACCCCTTTAATTTCAAGGATACAGTATATCCTCATTAATTTGATATTGGATTATTTGAAATGCATGCATTGTATTCTGGAGTCACTACCATTCCCTGATGACAGAGTTTTTATGCATTTTTGTATGGATAATTCAAAATATATCCACAATGAAATTCAAAGTTTGGATTGGGTTCAATGATTTGTGAATAGCTTGACGAATTCAGAAAAATAGTTAAAATTAGATTGTCAAATATCATTATAACAAAAATTCACTATTGTACAGTATGTAATATTATAAACTATATGTTGCCTTTAACATTTACGTCCTACTCGTTTCCACAAGAATTACATGCAGTCATAGAGAATTCATGTACCACTAATGCTACAAGCATACATATAATCTAGTTCATTCACACTGCTGAAGCCAAAATACACTGAAATTGGTAATGATACAAAAGTCTCAATGTGAGAAAATGACAATGAATGTGTTTTAAAAAAAAAAACAAAAAAAAAAAAATTTGCAATGGAGAAGAAAAAAAAACATTCTTAAGGAATTCATAACAATTCATGTGTAGTTTTTCTTGATGACCTACTTAACAAAGATTACAGTGTTTCATTTTTGTTATCATAACAGTACTCAACATGATGTACGTGATCTGTACTTATTTATCTGTCAGAGAGAGAGAGTATTCTTAATTTAGGATATTATTTCTGTTTAATGTTTGTAACCCATTCAAAAGAGGGTGACATTTCTAACTTTTAGTATCAGATTTCGCAACTTAATCTTGATTAAGTTGGATGTCAGTATAGAGCTGCTATGTGGGTACATCTTGAAAAAAGTTGATTATGCATTTGTGAAATTTTTCCTTGATTTTGTGGAATTAAATCTCTTTTTGCAAATTAATCACTATTTATGGAATAACTTAACAATGAGAGCTGATTTAGAAGTTTTCCTCTCTTCTGAGAGGGAAAACTCCTGTGCAAAGTTAAAAGATATATAAAAATTTTATCATATGCTTCCACATTTAAATTGGTCAGTTCTAACATCCTGCAAATCACTGTATATATATTTTTTTGTTTTGATATGCTTTAGTTATGTTTGATATGCTTTAGTTCTGACTCAAAATATAATTTCACATAATATTTTCCTGCCTGCAAGCAGTTTCAGTGATAATTTCCACATATAGCCTTGCTTTCAAAATTCGATGCAATCAAGGTAAAATGTAACAAAATGTACATTTTTTCCAGATCTACCCAGAGACGGAATTTGCTCTTTTACTCGAAGCTGTTCTAAAATAATGCCAGGCTTTCTGAAAATTGGTCACTGGTTCATGCAAGTGACTAGCTTACATAGGCGTTATTTTGCAAGACCAGACACACTGTTACAAAGTAATTTAGTGAATAAACAATAGCATTAAAAGAGAAAAATGCCAAAACTTTTTTTTTTTTTTTTTTTCCCATGATTACAAATATCAAACAGAAAATAACCTCTCAGAATATAGATAGTATCTTTAACAGGTATGTACAGTTATATATAATAAACAAAATAGCATTATTTTAATTTACAGCTCATGTACATAGAGCTTCATGACTATTAATGGAAGCAAAAACAAAACTTAGTGAACTTTGTTCTTATGCACAGAAATTGATTAAATTTATGTGCAGTTACAATTATCTTTCATGGTGACTAAATTATTGCATTATTCGATTGAAGTTCATAAATCATCCACAATGAAATTAAAAATTCCTAACATTTTAAATGAAAGTTGTGCAAATTCTATACATTATAATAAAGTATCTGACTCAAAATTTTGATTGATTTGTACTGACATACTATCTTGTTTGAACACTGAACCTTTTTTAAATCTAAACGAAAATAATTTTTTAGTCCTTGAATTTCTAATTAATGAGAATATACCGCATTCTCTTTGGTTTAACAGAATGCGGTATGCATACTATTAAATCAAATTATGGTTGCTGGAGTAATAATTATTTGCTTTGCATTTTTTAGATATAAATATTTTTAAATATTGTAATTTATATATAATTATTCTGCACCATATGATATATTTATAAATATGCATATAATTTAACATTTTTTGTGATGAAAATTGTAAAAATCTTTATTGTTTTAGAAATTAGTATATTTTAAATATAGTGCAACCTCGATATTGATGCACCTGTTCCTACCATGGTTTTGGATATACTGCACATATGATTGTGTCCCCAAAACAAATATATGAAAAAATAGTAGTGTTCAAAGAACTAGCAATTTAATTTTGGAAGCTGGGAAAAGTGAAAACTGTATGTACTCATCTAGTGTACACCCTACTACCTTATTTCCAAGAGGGAGAAATTAGCAAAAAATTGGCTATTTATTTCCTTCAATATATTCAGTATCAGTTACAGAGTAATTTTTGTAACGAACAGGACTCATCAGAGAATAATTTGACATCCAGTTTTCTCCCTGCAGCTAGAAATGCATGAAAACAAGTCATTCTCTTTACATTCTACTAATACACAATGCTGTTATGGACTTACATTTTATGCATCCTTTCTGAAACAGTCATGTAGTGTATTTTGCTGGAACTAATGACAGCATGTTTTCAGTTCATAATGGAGAGGATTATGGCTACCATTCATCAAGTGCATTACATTAGTTACAAAGTAAATTTTTGTAAACAAAAGATGGCATACTTTTGTCAACTATAAGTTACAATTACGATGGTGCGTTCATAGCCAGATGGGCAGGAGCAGCAGCACGTAGCACACGCTTCTTGATTAGACCGGGGTTCGAGCCCTTGACCACCAAATACGGAGGATGCGGAAAGGTCAGGAAATGACCAGCGCATATCCCCAGAGCAATATGGCCTTGGTTGCTAATGCTCCTACAAAACCAAATAACAATTACGATAGCAAAAACTGCTAAGGGATAAACTATACAAAAATATACATGAACTGACAAGTTATTTATGGAGAAACCATGTAACTTTAATTCAGCACTGATAGGCAAGACAATTTTGGTTTTGATTTAGTTTTCTGAAAACAAGGTAAATTCTAGGGTAACTGAAATACTGTACATGACAAAATTAGTAAATCAGCAGGACTGAATAGCCACTAAAAGAAAAATTATACAGTTGAAGAAAAGTTAAAAGATTATTGAAAGAGTTAAGCGTGGCGAAACAAAATTCGGTATATTTTGCAAGTGTAGAATTCCAGAAGGAACAATCTGCGTTTGGATGAAAGAGAAAGAAAAACTGCATTCATTTGTAGACTCTGTAGTTGAAGTAGGACTCCACGTACAAAAATAGGCGGGAAATGATGTGGACTGATGTTTCTATATAAGTGGCTTCTGCAAAAGCATGGTGAAGGAGTACTAATAAATTTTGAAAGCATTCGGTTAAATTTCATATGCTAGGTGGAAATGATACGTTTAAAGCTTTTGAAAATGGAAGGCTTGTCATGGGATATCCCAGGTTAGTCTTGTAGGCAAATCTGCATTTGGTAACATTACAGCAGCAGAAGCATTTCCTGAATTACAGCATAATGTGATTCAAGGTGGTGAATTCACAGATGAACAGTTGTACAACTGTGATGAAACAATGCTCTGCTATGAACTTCCTGACAAGTCACTGGATATTAAAAAGGAACCCAACAAAACAAGAATGAAAACAGAATTATTGTGTTATTGTGCTCAAATGGCAAAGTCACAAGCTAGAGCCATTGTGCAGTGGTAAAATCCCCCCCAATGTTTTAAGCACATCAACATGAAATCTCTACCTGTGATTTATAAAAATAGCTCTAATGTTTGGATGATAGTGATATTTTTGCTTCATGATTTGAAAGTGAGTACCATTGTTTTGACACCACTTGCTTTCCAAAAAAACTTCTAGATCAACTTTGAGTACATGCCACAGGCATTACAAGTAATGAACTCGTGACTCAAATGGGATTTCCTGCTGTCATTTCAGTCTAAGCCATGATATTCTCAAACCAGGTATTTGAAGTAGACTTCTCACCCATTTAAAGTTTTGAGGATAGGTTGAGATCATCACTGCCCAGCTCATCCTTTGGCTGATGTCCCGAAATCAAAAGATGGCAAGATCAGTTACATTTCTGCCAAAAAACACAACTGCACAAATTTGCTGATGAGTAATGGCATTGTTCGAGCCTTCAAAGTCTACTATCTTGGTGAGCTACTTGCTGGTGTTGTGAACTCAGAAATTCAAGTTCTGTAATTTCTGAAAACATTTACACTGAAAAACGTTGCATACAATATTGGATTTGTGTGGGAGAAAGTAACTTCAATGGCAATTGAAAACTGCTAGGAAAAAAATGTATTGGAAAAGAAATAACTAATAATAATAACCTTAAATTAGCAGCGTTTTCAGAACAAGAAGCAAAGGCTGCTTGTAACATACTTGGCAGCAGTCGTGGAGTAAATAAATTGGCTGTTTGATTGAGGTGGTTGGGATGTCGGAGTGATAGTGAACTTCACCTATTGCATCTGACCACTATTAAGAAATATGAACTGAAAACATGCTGTCATTAGTTCCAGCAAAATAAACTACATGACTGTTTCAGAAAGGATGCATAAAATGTAAGTCCATAACAGCATTGTGTATTAGTAGAATGTAAAGAGAATGATAAAACTTTCAATACTTTAACTTTTAGTCTATATACCCGTAAAATATTAGTAAAGTATTGGTTTATTAAGTGTATGTGAAATAAACGGGAAAAAAATTGGAGGTTGATAGCCTAAATAAGTTTAAGACTCAGCTGGACAGGTATTTTGAACGAACAGAGGGGTGATGTGGGTTTTTTTTTTTTTGGCTGATGCTGCATAAGCTTGCTTTCTTGCATCAAATGCCTCTACTAATGCTAATAAAAAAAATTTTTCGGCTCTAATGCACTCCCGCTTATAACATGGGTATTAAAGTTGTTGCCTGACACCTGTGTTATGTCAAGATTACACTACTTGTTAATAAATCACTCTAAAAACAAGAAAATGTATTCAGTGCTAGAAAAATAGTTCACCCGTTTCAACCTAATATTTGCATTCTTGACATAAAAGTAATTTCTTGTTCATAAAAGAAATTCATCTTTGAATTTATTTTATGCATCCAGGCCATGGACTCATTACTTTTCTTAAATTGTAGACAGCCATCAGCATGATAAAGTTGAAAATGGCATTCACTAGCACAGAAAACAGATTTCCATGGTGTTGGCATGCCAATGCAAGGCACAGTTTCTTGTATCGGGCAGTGAACATGGATACCTGTGATGACCCTCAAATGCCGTAGTTTATAAGCTAATGTCTGTGACAGCTTATGAGTTTGAAGAGATGAGGGACCCTCAGCTGCCTAAGTCAATGTCAGAGCTCACTCTTGTGCATCAGGCAACACTTCTGCAATCTCCAAAGCAGAATGTGCTAGTCCCACGAGAGTTAGTTATTGTCAGGGTGACGTAATATTTTGTGTAAAAAAAGATAGGTGGAATAGGACCGGAGTATGTCTGCCAGGGGCAAAAGTTGATGTCTTTCATCAACCGGTGAAATTCCACCACTTTGCTTATTGGAGGCTTGAAGTGGTGAAACCCATATTTAGTCTCTAGAGCAAAGTTTCCGGCACCCCATACTACTTCAACCCATGCACGGTACTAAGTACTATAGGTTTTGATACCTTTTGTGTTTAGGGTTTTCATAAAAAAAAAAAAAAAAAAAAAAAAAACATATCACAAAGGGTGATATTGTACATGGCACTAATGACATTGAATAGATTTGCAGTTATTTAACAAGTATAGGTCAATGCTGAAAAATGATCGTGAATTAGTTAAATTTGAAACTCAGAGCAATTCTCAGAGTTAAATTTGAAACTGCAATTCTACCCAGACAAGATAGAAGGGAGTATATGATGAGAGTCTTGTCAATCAATTCGGCCATGGAAGGAATGGACAATGCTTGTGGGGTAAAATTTTTTTCAGTGTGGTCTTGCTTGTTAACAGGAGAGACTGCTGCTATGGGGATGGGATACACTTAAATAGAAGGGGGGTACAAGAGTTTACTGATGCTTTCGAGGCAGTGTTGGACATCTGGTTTTTTGGGGTGGGAGATTTGCAGACAAAAATTAAAAGTAGCCGCAGGCAGAGGTGAAAGTGATTCTTGCACTGCTGTTAGAGTGAGCAGTCGCCTGGAAGGTGGAGTGCTGGGGGTTTGAGGGACTGGTGGTGTCGTGAAACAAATTAATACATGGGTTAGCATTAGTAGAGGCATATGATGCAAGAAAGCAAGCTTATGCAGCATCAGCCAGAAAAAAAAAAAAAAACCACTTCCAATTCACCCCTCCGTTCGTTCGAAATACCTGTCCAGCTGAGCCTTAAATTTATTTAGGCTATCAACTTCCACTACAAGGGATGGAAGTCTGTTCCACCAACCAGCCGCTGGCTAAAGGCAAATTTCCGCACGTCTATCCTACATCTGTCTTTCCTCAATTTGAATTTATGCCCTCTCAGGTGATTATTCTGAGCTAGAGGAAGAATCCATCAGCATTGAGCATGCTCAAACCATTCAAGGCTTTATACACCTCTATCAGATCACCTCGCTGGTGCCTAGTCTCCAGACACTGTAATTTGCAAAACTTAAGCCTTTCTTCGTAAGAGCACCCCTTTGTTCCATTCACTAATCTTGTTGCCCTTCTCTGTACTCGTTCCAGCAGCTCTACATCCTTCTTGAAATGAGGCCTCCAGACCTCTATACAGTACTCTAGGTGTGGCCTGACCATTGCCTTATACAAGGGAATAATCACCTCCTTATCCCTGCTGGAAAAATTCCTGACTTCATATCTGCCTGCACAACCACCCCCAAGTCCCTTTCATTCTCTACCACTGTCAGTGTAGTACCACAGAGTTGATACGTTGCTCTGGGGTTGCTGTTTCCCATGTGTAGTACTTTACATTTGTCAATGTTAAACTTCATTTGCCACCTCTCAGCCCATCTGCTCAACCTTTCCAGATCCTGTTGCAGCAGCATAGCGTCAGTAGTGTCCTTAACAACCCTGCCAACTTTGTATCGTCTGCAAACTTGGACATTAAGCTTGATATACCATCATTACTAAGGATAAGGATAGGTGCATCTACACCAATGCTAGAAGTATAGTAAATAAATTTGAAGTGCTAGTCAAGACAACAAAGGAGGCTATTGTTGGATATCAGCGACATGGTGTCACACAGATATTAGGAATACAGAATTGGAATTTGGGGAGTACAATGTGTACAGAATAGGAAGGGTTATGCTGTTAATTAAGAAAAACATAAAATCTAAGGAACTGCATCCAGTTGACGTAGATGGACAGTGCAATGTTGAGTCAGTTTGGTGTGACATAAGCACTGGGAAAGCAAAAATGAGAGTAGGAGTGTGCTATAGCTCTAATGAGTACAACAAACAATTGTACAGAGAAATAGAATGGGGCAGAAAATCAGGTGTTATAATGCAGGGCTTTAACTTCCCAGACGTTGACTGAAACTTGTGGGATGGTCACTTGCACACTAGCAAGACTTTTGTGGGTTTATTGGATGATTGTTTTCTGCCGCAGCATGATTGAGAGGCAACCAGAGAGCGTAATACTCTTGATCTGGTTATCAGCAGTGATTATTTATGCATTAAGAATTTGCAGATAAAGGAACCAGTAGATGGCAATAATCACAGTATACTGATGTGAGATTTACTTAAAGATATAATTATCGTCAGGAGTAAAGGGAAGGGTTTTTACTTCCTCAAAGGTGACTACAGTCGTCTCAGACAATTTTTAAATTCTATACAAGGGGGAACAACTGATGTTACCAATAGCAAATTCTCTTTGAGAAACATTTAAGGAATTAATCGTGGTAGCTACTAGACTTTTCATACCAATTAAGAAATATTGTTCAAGGTTTAGGCGTAGATGGATGTCAGATGAACTAATGAGACACGTGGCACACATGGAAAACTGCATGGGATCCACATAAATTATCAGGCGACAGAAGCCTGTGGCAGATATAAGCTAGTTTGTAATCAAGTCACAAAAGAGATTAGGCAAGCGAAGGTAGATTGCGAGAAATCTTTCGCAAAGGATGCTAAAAAAAACAGCAGGGGCTTCTTTTCTTATATGAACTCTAGAAGGAAAGCGAAGAATCAGATTGGTCCACTTGATATCGATGGGTCAAATGTTGGTGATCCTGCTTAAATAGTTGATAATCTGAATGCGTATTTTACATCTTTATCCACACGCGTTATTAAGGAAGGAAAATGCCGGAATTTTATCAAACTGTAACAGGGTGCTTAATGATTTTGTAATAACTGAGAGCAAAGTGAAGGAGAAATTAAATAGATTAAGCATAAAGTCACCAGAGGTGGATGGGATCTCTCCAGTTATATTAAAGGAGGTGGAAAATGAAGTAAGCAAACCGGCCATAATTATGAGAATTCTTACAATTGGGGGTGTCCCGGGCTGGAGATGTATCGCCAATTCACAAAAGGGGATCGTAGGGTGACACGAGTAATTACAGACCAGTTAGTTTAACTTCTGCTGTGGGAAAAATACTCGAGTCATTGGTTAAAGATGCATTTCAGGATCATCTAGACAACGCTGTAGTAATAATTCGGACATCATGGGTTTGTTACGGGATAGTCTTGTCTGACAAAGTTGATTGGATTCTGTGAAGTGGTTACAAAGGAACCGGATGCAAAAAATAATTTTTATATCATATTTTGATTTCAGGAAAGCTTTTGACACTTGCGCACGGAAAAATATTACAAATTGGAGCAGTATGGTATTTTACATTGAATAAAAGGATGGTTGAGTGGAGGAAAACAGTGGTGATCAATGGATGCTGCGCTTTGTGGACTAATTTTATTAATAGAGTCCACAAGGATTCGGTGTTGGGCCCACTATTGTTTAGTATATTTGTCAATGATATTGATTAAGGTACATCAGGCTTAATGCCGAAGTGTGCATATAATGCAAAGGTTGGCAGGGTTGTTAATAAAAGTGCTACTGTCGCAGGATCTAGAAAAGTTAGGCAGATGGGCTGAGAAGTGGCAATTGAAATTTAACATTGACAAATGTAAAGTCCTGCATATGTGTACAAATAACCCCAGAGAAACATTCCAACTCTGTAGTACTATACTTAGGGTGGTTGAAAATGAAAAAAACCTGGATTGATTATGCAGTCAGATGAAGTTTTCTGAGCTTGCAGATAGGCTGCCAGAGCAGGTCATGGATATTGTCAATAATATACAGGAATTTTTCTAGTAGGGAAAAGGAGATGATTATTCCTCTGTATAAGGCAATGGCCAGGCAAGGCCTTGAGTACTGCTTACAGGTCTGGAGGCCTCAAGTTACGGAGGATGTAGAGTTGCTTGAGCGTGTACAGAGAAGGGCAACAAGATTGGTGAGGGGAATGAAGGGATTCTCCAACCAAGAAAGGCTTAAGTTCTTCAAATTGCAGCGGTTGGAGACCACGCACCTGCAAGGTGATCTGATTGAGGTGTATAAGGCCTTGAATGTGTTGAGCACGTTCAATTCTCAAATTCAAATTGAGACAGTTGTAGAATAGATGTGAGGAAATTTGTTTTTAGCAAGCGGTTGGTTAATTGCTGCACTAAATTTCCACTTGTCGTTTTGGAAGTTGATTACTTAAATAAATTCAAGGAGGAACTGGGCAAATCCGTAGAGGGAACGGTTGTGCGAATTTTTTTTATTTTTTTTATTTTGGCTGATGCTACATTAACTCATACGCTTGCTCTCTTGCATCACATGCCTCCATTACAATCACCATTACTACATACACCGATGAGTCAAAACATGACCACCTACCTAATATGATGTTGATTCTCCACATGCAGCCAAAATAGCTTGTACCCGGCGAGGCATGGATGCCATAAGACCCATTTCGAAATGGGTCTTATGGTATCTGTTACCAACACGTAACCTACTGATCCTTTAACTTCTGTAAGGTCCGTGGTTGAGACTGCAGATTGGAGTTGCTGTTCCAACACAAACCACAGATGCTCGATGGGATTGATGTCTGGGGAATTAGGTGGCTTGGCAATACCTAGAAGTCTTCCTCATGTTCCGCGAACCAGTCTCGAACAATCCGGCGGTGTGGCACGGCACGTTATTCTGCTAAAAGACGGCACCGCCAGAGGGGAAGTTCGTTTCCATGAAAGGGCTTACTTGGTCAGCAATGACGTTTAGGTAAAAAAAAAAGAAACGAAACTATTATATTTAGGCCACCCTAATAATTAAATTCATCTGCCATTCTGTGTGTCAATTTGTTCTGTGGTCGATTTGTCTGTTTTGCTGGACGAAAAAGCCCTGTTTCTGGGGATAAACCTTGCTATCTATGCCTGAGGCCGACTAAGCCACGAAGTGAAAAAAATTCCATTAAAGTTCTTCGCGTCATAGACGGGATACAAACCCTGGCCTTTTCCACCCCGTGTGGGGAGGATGGAGACGCTGCCACTGTGCTACCGTGCAGACAATGATGTGTAGGTAGGTGGAAGATGTCAGAATTCCCAGCACAATGATGGCTGGACCCAGGGTATCCCAGCATCGCCAAATCATGACACTGCCACCACCAGCTTGTTTTTGTCCCACAGTGCATCCAGGCGCCATCACTTCCCCAGGTAAACGACGCGCACGATCGCGGCCGTCCATATGGTGCAACAGGAAACGTGATTCATTCGACCAGACGACTTTCCAATCACCCAAGGTCCAGTTTTGATGCTTGCATGTGCTGTTGCCAGTGAACTGATTGTCATGGGCACTTTGTGCGGCTACGCAACCTCATTTTCAGCAGGTTTTGATGTTCTGTGTGTTGTGGCACTTTACTCTCATCACCAGCATTCCAATTACCTGCGAGTTGCACCACAGTTTCCCTTCTGTTGCCACTTACCATCTGGGAGAGCCTTCGCTTACCTCGAGCATCGATGAGCTGTGGTTGTCCACACCGGCGGCTCTTGTTGGGTTTCCCTCCTCGGACCACTTTCGGTAGGTACTAACCACAGCTGACCATGAGCATACCACCAGCCATGCCAGATGCCTCGACCGTGCGATCACGTTTCTATGTGCTCTGATTAAAAGTGATTATAGTACCTAGTACCGATTAATCATGGATTTACCGTTCGCCAAAGATTTGAACCTGAAGAACTAAAGATACTGGATCACCAGGTGACTTTATGTAAAATTCTGTGTGGATTTAATGAAGTTATGTGAGCCTTTAATTCCTATATATGATAGCGTTGTGCTTGTATGTAGCGAATGCTTACGCCAATATGGCTGCCAACCACGTCGGTCACGTTCATCGCTCCGTCATTTTAGTTAATAACGTGGATTAAGTGTTTCCTTTCAGGAAAAGTACAATTCAATTTTAAACTCCAGTGGATTCTCCAGGTGAGAAACGTTTGTTTGTCTGGGCTTATTAGTTGAATACAAGCGTTTTTATCTGTTTACTTTGTTTGTCAGACGGTACTGGTCACCATGCCGCCGACAACAGGGAAATAGAGAGTGCGTCCAATTATTTCTGGCTGCCGCACTTGGATCCAGCTCTTGACTGGGGAGGTGATCCATAGCAGAGTAATTTTGGGCAAAGACTGCTCCAACAATTCCCAAAGATTTCGGTGTGGATACAACGAAGAGAACATGACTTGGTTTCCCCCCCTCTCTTCATAAACATTCTATGATTGAAAGCAATCTCCACTGAAAACCCGCAGGAGAAAGTTGTTCCGGTTTTCTAGGGATATTTTCGGGAAGAGCTGTCCCCCCCCCCACACATGTGACTGTAGGGAACAGCCTAAATCTTTAGTGCACAGAAATTCACCAAATTGGGCTAGCTACGAACTTGTAGTGGGTGTCTTTCAACACCAATAACAAAGCCCTATCGTACCAACATCTCACAGTTTCGGAAATCCGAACTTAATCTGAAATTATCCCAACATTCAGAGAAAAACTAACAAAGCTCAAACCACGATGCAGGAAACCAGCAAGGATGACATTACAGTCATAGAGCATCACGAAGGGTCGGCGGACCGTCGCGTGGGAGCTTCCTCTGCAATAAGAAAAAATTATAAACCCACTATTCTCAAGTTGGAGTGGGAAAACCGCTCACAAACCGACATGAGAGAATTATAAGAGACCCACGCATCGCAACGGAATTCCACCGAGGAGAAACAAGAAGACACACCATTAGACCCAACTCTGCCTCAGGGCACTGTCCCTCAACAAAAATTGATCCTGCGAACCGCCCTTAAAAACCTATTCAAGAAGCAGAGTAATAGAGTTACCACAGGATTAAGAGGCGAAATAGTTTCCCTGTGGACTAAACTGGAAACAATTTTGGACCAAACCCACCTGGAAAATGAAAAAATAATGGCCAGACTCGATGCCTATTTGGAAAGTGGGGTAAACAAAATACCACAGTGCACTTCCACTTTTGTTGAAGCGCTGAGGACAAACACTGCCAAACCAACAAACAATACAAAGCCAGAGGCAAGAAAGACACAACTCCCCAAACCTCACCTCGGTCAGGAAGTCCACCATTGTCTTTTTTACTTCCTCGCTGGTTTGGTTTCCGTCCGGAGTAGTGGGTTTAAGAAAGACAATGGCGGACTCCCTGACCGAGGACTTTAG
Source organism: Mastigoproctus giganteus (assembly GCF_048544385.1). Taxonomy (NCBI): domain Eukaryota; kingdom Metazoa; phylum Arthropoda; class Arachnida; order Uropygi; family Thelyphonidae; genus Mastigoproctus; species Mastigoproctus giganteus. Next base: position 183,718,067 of record NC_143581.1, read on the forward strand.
GCAAGCCAAAATAAAATCGATACGAAAAACTCGCACCACTGAGGTGATTATTGAAACTGAATCCAGCCATGATGCCAACTTTATCCTGAGTAATAGTAAGATCCCAACACTTGGCCTCATGGCAGAACCACCCAGGAAGAAAGAACCCTCCATAGCCATCTATGACGAAGATAAAGACCTTAGTCCAGCCACAATCTGCGATGAAATATACAGACGCAACCTACAAGAGCAGGCGAGTGTTATATGTTAATAACCTGGCGAGTATTATTATCCCTAAATATCAGACAAGAAGCATGTACGACAACTCCATAAACTGGGTTGTAGAGCTTACTCCAGACGTATGGAAGATTCTCACATGGCAGACAAGAATATTCATAAACTGGGGATCGCACCGGTACAGAGAGCATGTTGCAGTACCCAAGTTCTTCCGCTGCTGTCGCTTCGGACACACAACCCACACGTGCGCCCAAATCTTGACCTGGGGCCATTGTGCTGAGAACAGGCACGACTTTGCAAACTGCCCCAACAAGGAACAAGAACCAACATGCGCAAACTGCAAAAGCCTGAAACTTCTACACACCCATTCCATTCGTGACAGTAAATGCTCAGTATACCTTAAAGCCAAGTGTACCCACCAGCAGAGAATTGAATATGGGGACTCTGCCTAAACAATATAACCACTTTCCGAAGTTAGATTTGGTAACGGAACGTCTCATTCCACGAGGCTCCCATCCATGCAGATTTGTCGTCTGCAGTATTATTATTATTATTAGCCAAATGGTGCAAGGAAGCCTGAGGCTTTTGCTGCACCAGACAAAAAAAAAAAAAAAATCTAACTTGCCCTAAGAGAGAGAGAGAAGTAGAAGGAAATCACCAAGGAAGAGAAGAATGATGATATTCATACGGTCAATACGGAACCCTCGGTAAAGTGATAAATGTCCTCCTAAAGAAGTTTCACTTAACTTCCGCTATGCATGCTCGGTACACACACAATTTTTTTTTTTTTTTTTTTTTTTGAAGACACAGCAGTTGGGGAAAAATTGTTACAGTCATCTGTAAAGCCATCTCTTTCGTCCGTGACTGTTTATAACTGAAAGAGAATATAGAACATAGATGGCTGTTCCGAGTGTTTGTCGTGCTTCGCAAGTATTTAGATTTCTGAGATTTACGGGAATTATTCCGTGGTACGAAACCTTGTTTCGATGTTTCTTTTGTGACAAAAATATTAAAATTATTAATTCGTTCATCATTTTTTTTTTTTTTTTTTTTAATTTTTGGAAGTACATGCTATGTTAGCTAGTTTGCAAACGCTTTTCATTTTAGTTTTTCAAACTCTGCCGAAAATCACTTTGTGTGTGTTGTGGGGGAGGGGGTAATGTTATAAAGCTAATAATGAAATGGTTTTTCCATTCTCATGTAAAATTAACTTTTTTTATTATTATTTCATAACTATTAAAATATTTGCCGAAATAATTTATTAGGAAAAATTATTGCAATGCTTTTTGTGATTACCGTTACTTTTTTTAGAGTTCCAATTTCTAAAATATGACCTTTCAACACCATAGTTAATTAAAACACTGCACATGATAGAAATGTTAATAGTTTTGTTAGAAGTTTTGAGAGTTACATACATTCTTAATTAAAAAAGCATAAAATATACGATAATATCACAATGTCCTCAAAATGGAATTTAAGTTTTATTTTTATTTTTTCTGTGACCTGGGACTGCCCATCCCTACCAATAATTTGCGACTTTATACTAACGACTTCCACAACACTGAGTGAAAGTTTGATAAAAAATAAATAAATTATATAGATTTTTTTTTTTTTTTTACATTACTTGACAATCGGTTACTCTGACTGAAGGCAAATTTCTGTACATCTAATTTGGAACCAACGTTTTTCAATTTAATGTAACCCTGTGTGAGTGTGCCATCATCAGCATTTTAGTGTACCAATTTAAATCCTTCCTAAAATTAGGCTTCTAAACCTGTGCAATTTTCAAGATGTGGTCTAATCATTGCTTTATACAATGTGATAGTTGCCTCCTTGTCTCTTCTGGCAAAGTTCCTATGTTTTTTTAGAACCCTCCTGCATTATGTTTCTTTAATTTCAAAATTTTGGTTAAAAGGGGGAGGTCATATGCTCCTGGTTGATACTGTTCTGAGAATTTCATGTTGAGCTGTATAATTTCTCCTGGGTGTTTTTCATATAGACTACATAGAGTTTGGTGCTATCCAAATGGTATGTTGCTTTGGAATTACTGTTACCCAAATACACTAGCTTGCATATATCACTGTTAAACCTTAATTGCCAATTTTCAGCCCTTCTGCCTAGTTAGTCCAGACCTTGAAGTAGAATACCCTGATTAATGTCATTAATCATCCTACCTGCCATTGTATTATCAACAAACTTAGGCATTAAACTCAAAATACCTGTATCAGAATGTTGCTAACTATCCAGTTTTTGGCCGAACAGTCTGATTTTTACATCTGATGTTGGACAGTCTGATGTCAACGAAAATGATATCTTCAACCAGACTCACTTTGTCCAGATTTTATACTTTTGGCTTTTAATCTGTTATACATTTTTCTGCAAGTGAGAAGTTGTAGACTGACAAAAAAAAAAAAAAAAAAAAAAGTTCAGTTAAAACCAGACAAAGGGATGCCTTTTTTCCCTATGGTCCTCTTTTACATGGGCTGAGGTTATACTGAACTCAGCCCATGTATTCTGATTTGCTTGCCACATGCACACTACACTGATCACTAGCAGTCTGTCCACTGTGTTGTTACTGTTTCCCTCCCCAACACTATTCTAATACATCTTGAGTCAGTGAATACAGTATATCAAAAATTAAAAATATAGCAAGATGTAATATTGGAGTTGGGCAAAATTTGATTTTGTTATTATTGGTGTAACATTTAACATTAACATTTTTAAATGTTAACAATAAATACATGTTAACTTCACTGTTGCTTCACTGTAAACCCCAATCCACTTGAAATTGATACTGCTTTAAAATAAATATCAATTTTAAAAATAAATCTACTTTTGAAGTAATTAATGTGAATATGAAAAACTGAAAGTTGAGGATAAATGAAACCTATAACTATCCTGTTTTTCTGAGGTAAACTGGCAACATTACTATATCAGTATCATTAATAAATATTAAAAATGGTAAGGGGGCTAACACAGAATTGTGTGGTACTCCACTCATGACAGTGCTCCATGAGGAGCACAGGCCATTTATAATTATATGTTCGTATTGTGATGCTGCTCTAAATTGCACAATAATCATACATGTGGAATAGTATTAGCACCAGCCAAAAAAAATCCTCATCCTTCCCTCAGTCCAAACCTTCCTTTAATTTATTCAAACTACCCACCTCCCTAACGTTAGATAGAAATTTATTCCAACAGTTTAATAAAGTCATTGGCTGAATGTGAATTTATGCACACCTGTTCTGTAACTGTCCTTTTCTAATTTACATTTATTTCCTTTTGTGTATTTTATCTGAGAAGTAAAGATGGTTTTCTTCAGTTTAATTAAATCCTTTTAAAACTTTATACACTTCAATTAGGTCACTCTGCAGATTCCTAGTTTACAAAGAATACAAGTTACAGAACCCTAGTCTTTCTTGGAAAGAATAACCTTTTGTACCCCAAACTAATCTTGTTGCACTTCTCTGTACCCTTTCCATCAGATTCTGTACTTCCTATAATTAGGTGTCCAAACCTGCACTATTCTAACTGTGGCCTAACCATTGCCTTATACAATGGGATAATTATCTCTTTGTCCTGCTGACATAGCTCCAGTTTCCTGTATATCATCGACAGAACCCCCATCAGCTCTTCTGGCCATGTTTGCACTGCTCAGAGTATTTTATGTTGGATTCTACAATTACCCCAGATCTTGGGGTTTTTTTTTTTTTTTTTTTGTTTCTTTGATTTGTTTTATCAGCTTGCTTTCTTGCATCAATTGCCACTAATAATAATAATACTATACTACTCATATGCTGTACCTTGTGTTTAGTATTATTATTATTAGTGGCAAATGATGCAAGAAAGCAAGCTGATAAAACAAACCAAAGAAACAAACAAAAAAAAAAAAAAAAACCCATGTCACACATCCACCCCTCCAGAAGTAGTTTGTCTAGTTCTTCCATGAGTTTATTCAAACAACCCACTTCCACAACAACAGGTGGATTATTACCAACAGACAATCACCCACTGGCTGTCCTGCAATGGTCTTCCTTCAGTTTGAATTTATGTCCCCATATGCGTGTAGTCAGAGCAAGAGGAAGAATGCTATCAGCATCTAGCTTGCTCAATCCATTCAAAGCCTTAAGCATCTCAATCAGATTACCTTGCCTGTGTCTAGTCCAGATGCTGAAAATTGCAGAATTGTAGACTTTCTAGATTAAAACTGCCCATTTGTTCCCCTTTCCAATCTTGTTGCCCCTTACCTTCACCCATTTCAGCAGATCTACATCCTTCCTAAAATAAGGTCTCCAGACCTGTATGCAGTACTAAATATGTGGCCTAACCATTTCCTTGTACAGTGGGATAATAATTCTCCTTATCCTTGCTAGCAAAATTCCTTTATATCATTGCAAAATCCCATGAGCTGTTCTGGCAGCCTGTCTGCACTGCTCAGAGAAAACGTCTCATTGCCCCAGGTCTTTTCCATTTTTCATTACCCTGAGTGTGTACTGCCACATAGTTAATACATTAAACAGAGATACTGATACCCATATGCAGCACTTTGCATTGTCATTATTAAACTTCAGCTGCTATTTCTCAGCCCACATCTGCCTAAATTTTCTAGATCATGTTGTTGTAGAGATATGTTAGATATAAAACTTGAAATACATATATCAATAATAAATATTAGCATTTTTTAGCATTAGCAAAGGCACATAATGCAAGAAAGAAAGCTTATATAGCATCAGCCAAAAAAAAAAAAAAAAAACTCATTTCATCCATCCACTCACTCCAAATGTTTGTCTAGTTCTGCCTTGAATCTGTTTAAGCAATCAACTTCTACGACGGATGGAAGTTTGTTTCGGCAATCAACTGGCTAAAGGCAAACTTCCACACATCTATCCTACAACTGTCTTTCCTCAATTTGAATTTATGCTCTCTCAGGCGATTATTCTGAGCAAGAGGAAGAATCCCATCAGCATTGAGCAGGCTCAAACCATCCAAGATTTTATACACCTCAATCAAATCACCTCGCAGGAGCCTAGTCTCCAGAGACATTGTAATTAGCATTAGCATTAGTAGAGGCACACGATACAAGAAAGTAAGCTTATGCAGCATCAGCCAAAAAAAAAAAAAAAAGCTCAGATTTCACTCCTCCATTCATTCCAAATACCTGTCCAGCTCAGCCTTAAATTTATTTAGGCTATCAACTTCCACGACAAAAGATGGAAGTCTGTTCCACCAATCAACTACCGGCTGGCTAAAGGTAAACTTCTGCACATATATCCTACAACTGTCTTTCCTCAATTTGAATTTATGCCCTCTCAGGTGATTATTCTGAGCAAGGGGAAGAATCCCATCAGCATTGCACTTGCTCAAACCATTCAAGGCTTTATACACCTCAATCAGATCACCTTACAGATGCCTAGTTCCAAAACATTGTAATCACCTCCCTATCCCTGCAAGAAAAATTCCTGTATATCATTGATAAGACACCATGAGCTACTCTTGCAGCCCATCTGCACTGCTCAGAGAACTTCATATCTGCCTGCACAATTACACCCAGGTCCTTTTCATTCTCTACCACTGTTAGTGTAGTACCACAGAGTTGATATGTTGCCCTGGGGTTGCTGTTTCCCATATGTAGTACTTTACATTTGTCAATGTTAAACTTCATTTGCCACCTCTCAGCCCATCTGCTCAACCTTTCCAGATCCTGTTGCAGCAGCATAGTGTCAGTAGTGTCCTTAACAACCCTGCCAACCTTTGTATCGTCTGCAAACTTGGACATTAAGCTTGTTATACCATCATCAATATTATTTATAAATACAGAAAACAATAATGGACCCAACACTGAACTCTGAGGGACTCCACTAATAACAGTCCACGATGAGCAGTGTCCATTGATTAATACTCTCTGTCTTATCCCCCTCAACCACCCCTTTATCCATAGCAGCAATTTGCATCCAGTGCCACACTGCTCCAATTTGTGCAGCAGTCTTCCCTGTGCAACAGTATCAAAAGCCTTTCTAAGATCCAAGTATATAATATCAAAGTTATTCCCTGCATCCAGTTATTTTGTGACTGCATCATAGTATCCAATCAAATTGGTCAGGCAAGACTTTCCCTTAACAACACCATGCTGTGTCCGAGCTGTAACTGAAGTCTTGTCTAGATGATCCTGCAGTGCTTCTTTAACCAGTGCCTCCATTAATTTTCCTGGAACAGAAGTCAAACTCACAGGTCTATAATTACTTGTGTCAGCCTTTGATCCTCCTTTGTGAATTTGGGGTCACATATGGGTACTTCCCCTGAGTCCAAGGAAGCTCTCATAATTATGGCTAAGGGTTTGCTGACTTCCTTTGCTGCCTCCTTTAATATAACTGGGTAGATCCCATCCACCCCAGGTGCCTTTCTTGTGTTTATCTTCAACAATTTCTCCTCCACTTTACTCTCAGTTATTACAAGATTATCTAGCTTACTGCCAGAGTTGAATACACCTGGCATTCCCCTCGCTGAATAACTCCTCATGTGTGAATGTCGATGCAAAATATTCATTTAGTTTGTTAGCTACCTGAGCAGGATCATCAACAGTTGAACCATCAATATCAAGTGGACCAATCTGATTCATTCCCTTCCTTCTAGAGTTTACATATGTAAAGAACTCTTTGCTGTTTTTCTTTGCATCCTTTGCCAAAGATTTCTTGTAATCTGCCTTCGCCTGCCTAACCTTCTTTGTAACTTGGTTACAGATCAACTTATATCTATCATAGGCTTCTGTGTCACATGTTAATTTATATGTATCCCATGCATTTTTCTTCTCTGCCATATGTCTCATTAGTTCATCTGACATCCATTTAGGCCTGAACCTTGAACAATATTTCTTAGTTGGTATGTAAAGCCTAGTAGCTTCCAAGATAAGTTCTTTGAATGCTTCCCATTTTGAAATTGCTGTTGGTCATCAAATTAACAAGCTGTGTGAGGTCATTAGTAATCACAAATGAAAAAATTACCTCACTGTTAGGGAAGTTAGACCAGAGAAGGTTGTTTCAAAGAAAGTAAGTCAAAAAAAGTTCTAGGTGATTAGTAGCAAGAACAATAGAGGCAAAAGATAAATTTGACAGAATGGGGTAGAGAGAGATATTTTAAACTTGAGGAGATTACATTTAGGAAGTTTGATAAGGAATATCAAAGCAGTCATATGCACATGGACTATGTTTGATGTGAAAGGAATCATAGAGCAGATAATTATGGCAAATGAGTGAGCACTGGCTGAGATAACTAATGATAGATTTTTTTCAAAAAAAGTAAGTGGGGCACGACACATGTTAGATGGAAATGAAGATAACTGAAATTGTAACTGAAACTATGTATGATTATGAAATGAATGAGAACATTTTGTTTAAACATTCAGTTGAGAAGTAAAATTGAGCAAGCTCAGTGCTGATGGGATTCTTTTTCTTACTCAGGCTGCATGCATTAGCATTAGCATTAGCATTAGCATTAGTAGAGGCATTTGATGCAAGAAAGCAAGCTTATGCAGCATCAGCAAAAAAAAAAAAAAAAAAAAAAAATGCATGAGGGGGGGGGCATAAATTCCAATTGAGGAAGGATAGTTGCAGAATAGATGTGCAAAAGTTTTCCTTTAGGTTGTTGTGGAAGTGGATAGCTTGAACAAATTCCAATTGAGGAAGGATAGTTGCAGAATAGATGTGCAAAAGTTTTCCTTTAGGTTGTTGTGGAAGTGGATAGCTTGAACAAATTTAAGAACCAGACAAACTATTGAAGGGGATGGATAGGTGAAATGGGAAGTTTTGTTTTTTGGCAGATGGTACATATGCTTGCTTTCCTGCATAACTTTCCACTACTAATACCACATTGTTACAATTTATACAATTGTACACATGGTATAATACCAAAAGCTTACTGAAATATAAGTATATCATGTCAGAATTATTCTTTGCACCCAGTTCCTTTGTAACAACCTCATAGTAACTAATCAGATTGGTAAGGCATGATCTCTTGTAAATTCATGCTGTGATTGCCTTATGGCTCCACTATTATCAAGATGATCTTGCATGACTTCTTTAATTAATGATTCCATTATTTTCCCCAGCACAAAGGTTACATGTTGTTAATAAGTTAATAATAAGTTGTGCGGAAGTTTGCCTTTAGCCAGCGGGTGGTTGATTGCTGGAACAAACTTCCATCTGTCATTGTAGAAGTTGATAGCTTAAACAGATTCAAGGCAGAACTAGACAAACATTTAGAGCGAGTGGATGGGTGAAATGAGAAGGGTGTGTGTGGTTTTTTTTTTTTTTTTTGGCTGATGCTATATAAGCTTGCTTTCTTGCATCATGTGCCCTTGCTAATGCTAATACCAAAAGTTGTTAATAAAGTTAATAAGGCGCATTTAGGGCTAGAGCCTCAAGCTGCGAACAAATTTAGACTATGTATATAAAGTGCTTAGCATCATAATACACAGCCATTTCTGAATAAACCGAAAATTTTTAAGGTGGCATCGTTTTAGGTTATATCTCATATTGTGAATGCCTTCACAACGAGTTGCCATGATATTGCACTACTTCGAATAAGTAACGCTTCACCTAAGGAGAAGACTAGTGTTACTTATTCTCAGATAGGTACCACCACCCAGACAGCACTGTTTCAGGGCTATTTGGCCCTTCGTCAGTGAGTGGGTAGGTACCCAAGTGATGCAATGATGGCAAAAACAGTTATGAAGTATAACTCCACAATATGAGAGATGCCTGATGGTGTATGATGTATTTAGACTAAGGCGCATTTAGGGCTAGAGCCTCAAGCTGCGAACAAATTTAGACTATGTATATAAAGTGCTTAGCATTATAATACACAGCCATTTCTGAATAAACAGAAAATTTTTAAGGTGGCATCGTTTTAGGTTATATCTCATATTGTGAATGCCTTCACAACGAGTTGCCATGATATTGCACTACTTCGAATAAGTAACGCTTCACCTAAGGAGAAGACTAGTGTTACTTATTCTCAGATAGGTACCACCACCCAGACAGCACTGTTTCATAACCTAAAACGATGCCACCTTAAAAATTTTCTGTTTATTCAGAAATGGCTGTGTATTATGATGCTAAGCACTTTATATACATAGTCTAAATTTGTTCGCAGCTTGAGGCTCTAGCCCTAAATGCCCCTTAGTCTAAATACATCATACACCATCAGGCATCTCTCATATTGTGGAGTTATACTTCATAACTGTTTTTGCCATCATTGCATCACTTGGGTACCTACCCACTCACTGACGAAGGGCCAAATAGCCCTGAAACAGTGCTGTCTGGGTGGTGGTACCTATCTGAGAATAAGTAACACTAGTCTTCTCCTTAGGTGAAGCGTTACTTATTCGAAGTAGTGCAATATCATGGCAACTCGTTGTGAAGGCATTCACAATATGAGATATAACCTAAAACGATGCCACCTTAAAAATTTTCTGTTTATTCAGAAATGGCTGTGTATTATGATGCTAAGCACTTTATATACATAGTCTAAAGTTAATAAGTGTTGTTTCCCTGGCACAAAGTGTAATAAGTGTTGTCAAATGACAAAAATAATTCTGCTATTTTTATTTATGAAATTTCCACTGTCAGATGTGTATGTATTTGAGACAACAAATGCATTAATGCATTGGGAGTCTGGTTAGTTTTAATGGTTACTGAATAATTGTCTCTTGCCAGCCTAAAATTTTTTTCTATTATTGTTTTTAATTTTAGTATTAATAAGTGTGGCTTGATGATGCAAGGAACCCAATTTTACCTGTGTTGTTGTGTGTGTGTGTTTTTTTTTTTTTTTTTTGTGTTACCATATCTTAACTATTGGCTTGAATAGCAGTACTTCCTTTATTCTCTTTTACTGTTTTGTGTTTGCTTCAGAGAGGTGTTTATAGAACTTGTTTTCAAACTATGTTAAAACAAGTCTACATTAAAATTTTACATGATATCAACTCAAGAATGAGAAGTACAAAATCTCACTACTCTCTTTATACTATTTAAACAATTTATTGTTAAGCTTTTTTATTGAATTGAAACATTTTTTCCCCCTTTTAATTCACCATGTTGGTTAATTTGTCAAAATTATAAGGGTCCCATTGGTGATTAATTATTGAGATAAACTGTAGAAGGGAAATGAATGTTGTTTACAATTTTATTGCTGTCAGAGGTGCTTAAAACCAAATATAATACATAAGGGTAAATGGTATTAACTCAAAAAATGACATTAATCATGAACATTTATTGAATAAATAATTATTGTAGGGTCTTAGAAAATTTCCCCTCTCTAATACTTTATCCTGTTTTCATTTTGCCAAACCATGAGACACCACCCTTAAGTGGTTCCTTACCTTCTGTCATTTAGAGATGGTATTGCACAAAACTGTTTAGTATATATCAGACCAGTTCTGTTAACAATAAGATAGCATTTATGAATAAATACAGTTCCAAGATTCCGAACCTTTGTGTCTAATGTTATATTCATTGAGGGGAAATTCATCAGTGAAATATGTTACTTATTGGAAAAATTTTATTACAGACAACATTGCATGACTTTGTTTAAACTACACTGAGTTTGCATTCTGCTATTTTATTTTTATTTGAAAGCATATTTGTATTTTGATTCGTTATTAGTATATTTTACTAAAACCTATTTTCATATATCAGTTTTCTTTAATTCTTTTCTCAATTTCCAAATATTAGATACCTAAATAATTTATGTTTAAGTATGCCTTATCATATTTGGAGTAAACCCCCCTTTTTTTTTTTTTTTTGTGTCACTCTGTAATTGGAAATGAACATGTCTTCTATCTAATTTGGGTGATTTAGCAGTCATTAAAAGACTTTTGATGACAGTAAAATGTTATATTATTATGATATTTTCCTCTTAATCATTCAACTCATGATTAAGATATTTTATACTATGATATTTTCCTCTTAATCATTCAACATATTTTCCTCTTAATCATTCGAAGTAGTGCAATATCATGGCAACTCGTTGTGAAGGCATTCACAATATGAGATATAACCTAAAACGATGCCACCTTAAAAATTTTCTGTTTATTCAGAAATGGCTGTGTATTATGATGCTAAGCACTTTATATACATAGTCTAAATTTGTTCGCAGCTTGAGGCTCTAGCCCTAAATGCGCCTTAGTCTAAATACATCATACACCATCAGGCATCTCTCATATTGTGGAGTTATACTTCATAACTGTTTTTGCCATCATTGCATCACTTGGGTACCTACCCACTCACTGACGAAGGGCCAAATAGCCCTGAAACAGTGCTGTCTGGGTGGTGGTACCTATCTGAGAATAAGTAACACTAGTCTTCTCCTTAGGTGATACTTCTCCTTACTGGAAATAATCAATTTTCTTTCTAATTATTTATTAATATTTGATTAACTCATTGAAATGCACAGAGGGGATCATTTTGAAGGCAATATTTTAGCTCCTCTGCACTCCAAAACCAATCTGTCCACCTAGCTGTAGCACACAGTATCTTTTAAGAAAAGTTTTATCTAATTTTGCCATTTTGCCAAACCATGAGACACCACCCTTAAGTGGTTCCTTACCTTCTGTCATTTAGAGATGGTATTGCACAAAACTGTTTAGTATATATCAGACCAGTTCTGTTAACAATAAGATAGCATTTATGAATAAATACAGTTCCAAGATTCCGAACCTTTGTGTCTAATGTTATATTCATTGAGGGGAAATTCATCAGTGAAATATGTTACTTATTGGAAAAATTTTATTACAGACAACATTGCATGACTTTGTTTAAACTACACTGAGTTTGCATTCTGCTATTTTATTTTTATTTGAAAGCATATTTGTATTTTGATTCGTTATTAGTATATTTTACTAAAACCTATTTTCATATATCAGTTTTCTTTAATTCTTTTCTCAATTTCCAAATATTAGATACCTAAATAATTTATGTTTAAGTATGCCTTATCATATTTGGAGTAAACCCCCTTTTTTTTTTTTTTTTTGTGTCACTCTGTAATTGGAAATGAACATGTCTTCTATCTAATTTGGGTGATTTAGCAGTCATTAAAAGACTTTTGATGACAGTAAAATGTTATATTATTATGATATTTTCCTCTTAATCATTCAACTCATGTCACTTTGGAAATGATTACTGGAAATAATCAATTTTCTTTCTAATTATTTATTAATATTTGATTAACTCATTGAAATGCACAGAGGGGATCATTTTGAAGGCAATATTTTAGCTCCTCTGCACTCCAAAACCAATCTGTCCACCTAGCTGTAGCACACAGTATCTTTTAAGAAAAGTTTTATCTAATTTTGCACATCAAAAATCTGAGAAATCTTGGTCAAATAGGGTTAAAATATTCTAGGTGCCCCCCTTAGCTGGCAGCAGGTTAAATAAAAATATATTTAATAACCATTCCCTTTCATATGATGTTAAGAAAAATAGTATTTCTCGAGTTGACCTAAAATTTTGTTTTATTATTAGCCATATAGTACAAGGAAGTCTGATGCTTATACTGCACCAGCCAAAAAAAATTTCAGGACCCTGGGTGTGCCAAGCCCATACTCAGATGTAAGCCCCTGGGAGTTTTGTGTGTGTTTCACAATTTACTAGATTTTTTTTTCCCTTGATTTTATTATGAAACAGTTATCAGAGAGCTGGCGCTTTTCATTGTAGGAAACATTTGTCGACCACCCAAATATATACTTCTGAGAGACAGTTGACAGAGCCAGAAGCAAAAGATATTAAAGAAGTATTGCTTCCTCCAGATGAACAGAAACATCAACAAATGTTGAAGGAGATGATTACAGTAGATGCTAAAGTAAGTTTATTAGTTATCTTTTGAAAAAAAAATGTTGGAAATATGCAGCTTACTGAAAGTTCAATTTATTTTCTGTGAGTATGCATTTTCTCCAGATATATTTGTTGTCAGGTATAAGGACTGGCTGTAATGTTGAGTACTGCCAATCATGATCACGTTGCTTCGGGAGGGTTAATAATTTTTAGTGTTCAATAATTTTTATCTAATATTAGTGATTTTTTAGGATTTATTTTTTAATGTAAATAGTTTTACAGTTTTTATTATCAATTACATTTATTACATTTTTTTTTGAAAATTGCACATCTGCTAGCATTTAATAACACTAGTCGCCAAGAAAAAAAATTTTTTTTCACTCCCTGTTAAAATTCAGTGATTCTGTAGATTTGATGTTGCTGAATTCAAATATGGCAATTATATTGCTGTAATACTCACGAGTTTTAAGAGAGAAGGGATTAAAATCAAAATGTTTATAGTAGAAAAGATTTCATATTTTTAAGAAAATGTTACATATATTTTAAATTTTAAATATTCTATTTAAAAAAATGTTTATCTGATAACAAAACACTTATTTTTATAATTGTCAATTGGTGTCTCCTGTACGAGATTCCAACATATTTGGACTCCATTTTCCCTGGAAAATGGAGTCCAAATATGTTGTCCATTTTCCATTTGAGAAATATCTTGATGAAACTTTTCACTGTGTTCATTGGGGACCGCTCTCAAGTTTTAAGGATTAAAGTGTAAATGGGAATGTAGAAAATGAAGCTTTAATGACAGGTCTTGGTTTTTTTGGTCATTAGCCTACAATATTTGAAAACTGAGGGTAATGAGAACTTTTTAAGCACATATCTGAGTTTTTGAATATATTTCCTATGAGAATCTGTCAAAATTATTTCAGGGAGGAAATTGATGCCAACTAGTGTAATCACAAATTAGAAAACTTCAGTTTAGCTTTCAGTCAGAATGTGCAAAAATGTTGTGTTCACTACTCTGATCTAGAATCTAAAGTTGCTACCATGCAGTAAAAACATGCTGGATTACCAGCATGTTTTTAACTGCACTCCAAAAAATTTCAAAGTGGAAGGCTCAGCTGGGAAGATTCTGTTGAGAGTCTTCTGCGATTGTTCAGGCGTACTGCTCATTGATTTCCTTGAAAAGGGTAAAACTGTGACACGAAGGTACTACATGCAGCTATTAACCAAATTATGAGAAAACATCAAGAGTTGCAGCGATGAGGAATGCTGTCCCGAGTAGTGCTGTTGCTGGATGACAACGCCTCACCTTACAAATGTGAAGTGACAGGAACAGTTGTGGCCAAACTGGGGTTCGAGTCTTTTGCTACATCCACCTTATTCATATGATACGGCCCCATCTGACCTGTTTGGAAAATTGAAGCATCTTCTTGGAATGCATTTTGTGGTCAATGAACATATGAAACAGGCAGTGATGACTGAGTGGTTTGATAAGCAAAACAGATTTATACAAGGAGGAGTTTTTCAAGATTAAACATAAATGGAAAAACTGCATAACTGTGAGTAGTGACTACATAGAGAAGCCTTAACATGTCTGAATTTTGTGAGTCTGGGATTACAGGAACTATATGTTTGACAAAACGTTTTGAATGGCCCTCATAACCCCAGGGGCTCACATCTGGTGAGTATGGGCTTGGCACACTCAGGGTCCTGAGCTGGATATCATCATTCTTCTCTTTCTTGGTGATTCCCTTCTACTTCTCTCTCTCTCTGGGTAATTCAGAATTTTTTTTTTTTTTTTTTTTTGCCTGGTGCAGCATAAGCCTTGGGCTTCCTTGCACCGTATAGTTAATAATAATAATAATAGGGGAAAGGTGTAGTTTGTGAAAAATCTTTATTACAGAGAGAAGAAAATTTAGTTAATTTCAATCCTTCTAAAACTCAGTCCTATTTTATTTCTCACAAAAAAAAAAAAAAAAATATACTTCTCATCTGCTCATTTTGATGACTCTCAGGTGTCTATCTCCATTATGGATTACTTAACTTCTAATCTTGCTTGGCATAAGCACATCACATATATTGCTTCCTTTGCATCAGAAAAACCGTTTTTTCTTTTTCGCTCTTGTCATTACTTTTAATAACCACTTATTCTGTACAAATCTAATCTCAAATTCTCCTTATTATGGAATATTGTTTCGGCATCTTGGGTAGTACCTCTGAGACCTCTCAGTCTTCTGAACTTCATTTTGAGGACGGTCATGTTAATTATTGACCCTTCTCTTGAAAAGTCTCTCCACTCTCTGTCTCATAGACATTCAGTTTCTGCTGCATGCCTTTTCTACAGGTACTTCCATCGGCAGTATTCTTCTGAATTTACATCATTAATTCAATCACTCTTTCCCAAATCAGTCCAAATCCATGTGTCAACCAGTCAGTATCTGTTGATTGTCCAAAACCATACTCACAGAACTAACTTTTTCTCTTCCTCATTTATCTGTTCTGCTCCATAGTGAAAAACCTTCCTTCATATGTATTTCTCAAAAATTACAAGCTATGGAAATTCAGTTCTAATGTCAACAAGTATCTTCTACCTTTTTAACTTTTAGCCCATGCGTGTTACTAAGTTGTGTAGTTTCTAACACCCTTTGTGTTTTGGCTTTTCATTAAAAAAAAAAAACCAAACAAATAATGCAATTTTAAACAAACTTTAAATACTATTGCTTAAATCACATTATTCATGGCCTATATTTGATTAAATTTATCATTATTAAGGTTTAATGCATTAATTAAACCTTAATAGCTTCAAAATTTGATTAATAACTATCAATTTGATCAAATGTAGATGCACCATCCCTAATGGCATTGTCGTTTTTGAAAAAAATTTAGGAATCCTGTTGAATATAGGTTTAATTGCATTTCCTTTTTATAACATTTTTCATTTTGATTAGAACACAAAAATATTTTTCAATTCTTCATCAGAATTAACAAATTTAATAAGAGTATCAAGGCAGCTTTGTGTACTTTAACTTTTTCTTCTTTACTTCATATTCTTCATATTTCTTCTTCATATCCTGCTCCATCTACAGATTTTTTCCTTGAACTGCTATTCCTGTTCCTACTTTCTAGTTACATTCTTATATTTCTTGAATTAATATTCTCTTTGCCACTGTTATGCAACCTACTTTTGACACACTTCATCTTTAATTCTAGTAAATCAGTAAGAACATGACATCATTTATTAGTTTTTTTTCCGTGCACTTGTACACTGCTTTACTTCATTCAAACTTTTAGCCCAGCTGTAAATAGCACTTTTTATGTAATAATTTTTAATATTGGCTAAGGCCTTTTCTCCTCATGCATCCATTCGCTTTCAGAATTGTAAAAAAAAAAAAAATTAAAAATAAAAAAATATATATAATTTTTGGATCAAGGAGTCAAACTCAGAGCTGTAAAGATTTTATATTGAAGGAAACAAATAAAGAATGTGTGTGTGAACAGCTCTGAGTATGACTTCTTGATCCACAGATTATGTGCATTAGCATTAGTAGAGGCATACGATGCAAGAAGGCAAGCTTATGCAGCATCAGCCAAAAAAAAAAAAAAAACCCTGCCCATTTCATCCCTCCATTCGTTCCAAATGCCTGTCCAGCTCAGCCTTAAATATATTTAGCCTATTAGCTTCCACAACAAAAGATGGAAGCCTGTTCCACCAATCAACTACCCGCTGGCTAAAGGCAAATTTCCGCACATCTGTTCTACAACTATCTTTCCTTGATTTGAAACTGTGCCCCCTCAGGTTCTTAGTCTGAGCAAGACGAAGAATCCCATCAGCATTCAGCTTGCTCAACCAATTCAAGGCCTTATACACCTCAATCAGATCACCTTGCAGGTGCCTACTCTCCAGGTTCTGCAATTTGCAGAACTTAAGCCTTTCTTGGTAAGAGCACCCCTTTGTTCCCCCTCACCAATCTTGTTGCCCTTCTTTGTACTCGTTCTAGTAACTCTACATCCTTCCTAAAATGAGGCCTCCAGACCTGTACACAGTACTCTAGGTGTGGCCTGACCATTGCCTTGTATAATGGGATTATCACCTCCCTGTCCCTGCTAGCAAAATTCCTATATATCATTGACAAGGCTCCATGACCTGCCCTGGCAGCCCGTCTGCACTGCTCAGCGAACTTCATATTTGGCTGCACAGTTACCCCCCCAGGTCTTTTTCACTTTCCATTTCCCTGAATGTAGCACCACCCAGTTGGTACGTTTCTCTTCGGTTATTGCTACCCATATGCAGTACTTTGCATTCAATGTTAAATTCCAGTTGCCACTTCTCAGCCCATTTTCCCAACTTATCTAGATCCAGTTGGAGTAGCATACTGTCATTACTGTCGTTATCAACCCTGCCAACCTTTGTATCATCTGCAAACTTGGACATTAAACCTGATATACCTTCATCGATGTCATTGATAAATATACAAAACAACAGCGGGTCCAACACTGAACCCTGGGGAACTCCACTAATAACATTTGTCCATGAAGAGCAGTGTCCATTGATTATCACTCTCTGTTGTGTCCCACTCAACCATCCCTTTATCCATTGTAGCAGCTTGCCCTTGATGCCATACCTTTCCAATTTGTACAGCAGTCTTCCATGTGTAACAGTATCAAAAGCTCTCCTGAAATCCAAGCAGAATGCTATGGTACTGGGAGGTAAGAAAAGGTAATTGTTATTGCCATTGATAAAATTTCAGCAGAAGGATATACAAATGCATTATCTAACAATACCGTAATGTTTTCATCTACATTTAGTTTTTTCCTTTTGTTTGATTTTATTTCTTTTACAAAGAGTGATTGTGAAACCATTCTGAAAAAAGTTCAGGAGTGTTTCTAATTCTCATTTACAAAAAATATCCATTTTGCATAAATTAAATGCATACATAAAAAGAAGGCACCCCAAATCATAGAGGGTCCAAATTAGAGCAGATGTACTGTTTATTCAAAGAATGTCTTTTTTTCCTATACAGTCATAACTTGTTTTACATGATGCCATTTTTCAGATTTCTTATAGCACAGGTACAATTAAACTCTTTATGCAATCCAGTTTGGATCAATCCTGCTAAGCAAATTAATGCTTGCATCACAGAACTTAGGTATTACTAAACATTATTATTAATGTTTGGTATATTTGTTATTTATTTTTTGTATTTTTCAAGTTAGAAATTTTGTTATTATTCTTATTCAGATTAACATTGCATAATATTTTTCTTTTCATTTTGCACCATCTAACCTCATTGACAGGCGCCTCTGTAGCCAGATGGGCAGGAGCAGCAGTGCGTAGCACACGCTTCTTGATTAGACCGGGGTTCGAGCCTGTCACCACCAAATACGGAAGATGCGGAAAGGTCAGGGAAGGACTACCGCATATCCCCGGAGCAATATGGCCTTAGTTGCTAATGCTCCTAAAAACCAAAAACAACAACAACAAACTCATTGACAGATGATGCAAAAAAAGTAATGCGTGACCTTGTTTTGCATAAAATTGTTGAGAACCTATCTTGTCACAATAAATATGATAAGATAGGTTCCCAACAATTAATGAAATGAGGTATGACTGATTTTAAAATCATTCCTAATTAATGTAATATAATATTAATTTATTAATTTAGATTAACATAGTAAAGTTTTTTTTTTTGTTTTTTTTTTTCATGTTTGCATTATGTCCTGCACTGCTTCTACTAGGCTAAAAACTGGACAAACTGTTGCAGAAAATAAGGTGTAGTATCCAAAGAAGGGAAAAATATAGAAAGATATAGATTTCCTATATCTTTCTATATTTTTATACTACACCTTATTTTCTGCAACAGTTTGTCCAGTTCTTAGCCTTTGATTATGGCAGAGCAGTTGACTCTTGGCCAGTAGCGTAGCCAGGATTTTTTGTCAGCAGGTACAATCAATAAAAAGGTGCCAATTGAATAATGCTAACCTACCATAATTATTTTGGCATCAGAGGTTACAATGTATCTGCTGACCCTAACCTGCCCTGGCTATGCCACTGCTGTTTGTGGATGTGCATTACACTTTGAAGTATGATGCTCAGTTGGGTAACTGCAACAATAGTGAATAGGAGAACATGGAAGGTGTACCTCTCTGGACACTAAGATGATCACGAATTGTCACAAAGCTCGTAATTACAGTGGTCAGTCAGAGACATAAAACTAAGTTGAAGTCTTTCATCATTCCAGTTTCCAAATAATGTTGTTGAAAAAGTTCGACAGACATTTGAACTTGCCACAAAATAACTGTATCTATGTCAAAAAGATATTATTGGTATGATGGTACATGTTGTTGTTCATTCTACAGTGTAATATCATCTGAAATTCTGTGTAGAAACCACATTATATGGATAAACTATTCACAGATGATTGCTACTGAAAAATAGAATTTGCTGAAATAATGCTGAGGTGATTAGAAGACAGGCCCCATTTGCAGTGGACCATCTTGTGATGTAATGAGGCAATTTTCCATGTTGGTGGGTTTGTTAACAGACATACCACACATTACTGGGTTGAAAATGGTGATGTAGCCATGACATTTGGAAAAACTCAAAGGCATTCTAAAGTTATCTTGTGGTGTGGCTTCATTGGTATTCAGTTTCTTTGGTTATACCTCATAAAACAATGAATTGTAGCTAGTTGTCTTAGAGAAGAACACAGAATGAAATTTTTAGGTAGGGTAGGATGTCCCTCACTTTGCAATATTGTGGTCAACTTGTCTGAACAAAGTTTCCAGGCAGGTGGCTTGGTTGATGAGATCTGATAGAAAGGTTAGCAAGAAGCTCCAACCTAACACTATGCAATTTCTTTTTATGTGAATGGGAAAAAGAAGAGGTTTACAAGAACAAATTCCAAACTTTGGTCAAACTGGAATAACAAACTGCAATAACAAAGTTTGGTCAAACTTTGGTCCTTGAGGTTGTCACAGACATTCTCTCAGATTTGCCAGACAAGCTGCACTTGCTATCTGGGAGTCTAAAACGCTGATGGAACTGATATTCGAGTGACACGCAAGTCAAGCGGACCCAATTTTGGTGAAGTCTGGACGATCTGTGACAGCCAAATCCTCTGCTTGCACCTTCATGATGGTGGGACTGTTAGTAATCCTGGGTATAACCTCCATGCACAAGTACATGGTGAGTAACCACCCAGGTGTGAACCAACGTAAGCAGGGGTCGAGGTGTGGCGCCCACACCACATGGAGGAACGCCGCCCCTCTATGTTACCAGGCAGTACTAGGTGGTAGATGACTCTCATCAACCAGTGCAATACCACCACTTTTGTCACCACCAAATATGGAGGATGCGGAAAGGTCAGGGAATGACCACTGCATTTCCCGGAGCAATATGGCCTTAGTTGCTAATGCTCCTAAAAACCAAATCACACACACACCACCACCATTTTTCTTATTGGAGGCTTGAAGTGGTGGAACTCATATTTAGTCTCTAGAGTTAAGTTCCGGTCAACCCTATCTCTATCCATCATGCAGTATAATTGATGACTTTTGAGGTTATGATGAACATCGTGGCGCGATCCAATATTCCTTACATTTCGAGGGTGCAGCTCTAAAACGGTGTTCGCAGGTCGGCCGCTAGTTAGTACACTGGACCAAACCTATTGGTAACTCTCTAGGAGGCTTCTGGATTAGCTAGTGTATAATCTTGTTACCTCTACTCTGCCAGATAGTGACTGGAGGGAGTCCGAGTAGTGCATATGCGGGGAGCATTGTCGAGGCCACGTTATGTCAAGGATCTGGGTATATTCTTACCCTATGTACGCCATGTCCAAAAATTTCATTACTTCATACAGCATGTCCCACCCACTTTTTCTTACTATTGAATACACCATGAATTGTCAAACTAATAGAGTAAGCTTATCTGCGAAAAGATCTAAACTTCCCAAACACCTCCTAGTTCATTTCACAAACATACGTGGTCTCAATTCTAATCTCAACGATGTCCATTTCCACTTGCAGTCTGCCAAACCCCATGTACTTTTTTCTGACAGAATCTCAGTTATTGGTTGATTCAACTACTGCTCATCTCAGATGCCCAAATTATTCACTGTATGATTCCTTTTGCCTCAAAGGTGGTACTTGTGCACATGTCCGTTCTGATATTCCCTGTCAGAGACTTGGCAATTTGGAATCTCCTCTCTTTGATCTTCTCTGGCTTAAAATCTCTCTACCTCATTGCGTCAGATTCATCTGTTGTCTCTACCATTCTCCCAATTCCACTAATCACTTGGAGCTCTTTGACTTCCTCTCTTTGCAACATGACTTTCTCCAGTCCAACTTTCATAACAGTGAGGTAATTTTCCTTGGTGATTTTAATGTTCACAACTTCAGCTGGCTTCCGTTTTCTAGTCACACCGACCCAGCTGGTCGAGATGCTGAGGCTTTTGCAATTACTAATGACCTTGCAGAGATTGTTCATTTACGTACAAAAATACTGGATAATCGTAATCATACAGCCAATACGCTTGTTCTTTTTCTCACAAAAACCCTTCTAAGTACACGGTCGAAGTGAGAGGTCCTGTAGGCACTTCAGATCACAACTTGGTGATTGTCTCTTCTCCAATGGAACCTTTATCTCATGGCTATTCCCAACCTCGTGTTGTTTGGCATTACAAGAATGCAAAATGGGATGACCTGTGAGACTTCTTTTCATCTTTTCCTTGGTCAGATTACTGTTTCAAAACTTCAGATGTCAACGTTTGCTCAGATCGTGTCAGAGAAATTATTCTTGCAGGAATGGAATCCTTTATCCCACACTCCACTTTAAAATCTCGCCCTTTAACTAAACCTTGGTTTTACAATAAATGTGCTAAGGCTGTTCAAGATTAGAATGTTGCATATCGTAATTGGCTTGTTTCTAATTCTCCAGTTTCATTTTCTGCCTACACCAAAGCTCGCAACAATTGTAAAGCAGTTATTAATCAGTCCAAACTAGAGTTTGAACAGGCTAAGAGTAGAAAACTTGCTTCTTACCCTAATGGTAGCCGAGCATTCTGGTCTCTTGCCAAAGCTATCGGCCGCAACTTTTGCCATCTCTGCTCCCACCTCTGTCCAAACCAGATTGTTCTGTTCCCACTTCAGCCAAGGATAAAGCTGACCTGCTAGCATCCCATTTTTCTTTAAACTCATGTATTAATGATCTTGGTAAAACACCTCCCACCATTCCCAACACACTCCATTCAATGCCTCCTGTGGTCTTCCGTCAAAAGGATGTCAGAAGTATTTTGACGAATCTTGATGCTAAGAAAGCTCCAGGTCCCAATGGTATTTCTCCATTTGTTCTCAAAACCTGTGCTCCTGAACTTACTCCTATTCTTTGCTGCCTTTTTTCACTTTCTTATTCCAAAGGTGTTTTTCCTTCTGCTTGGAAATTTGCTCACATCCAGCTAGTTCCTAAAAAGGGTGACAAATCCCTCCCATCTAATTATCATCCCATTGCAATTACTTCTACTCTTTCTAAAGTAATGGAGAAATCAATTAACTGCCAACTCTTAAACTACCTAGAAACCTTCTGTCTGATCAACGATCGCCAGTATGGATTCCATCAGTGTCGATCCACTGGTGATATTCTGGCTTATGTTACCCATTTATGGACTAATTCAATGGAAAGGTTTGGGGAAACACAAGTAGTTGCTCTTGACATCTCCAAAGGCTTTTGATCGTGTTTGGCATAAAAGTCTTCTAAACAAGCTTCCATCTTATGGTTTGCCAACTGTTTTTAGTAATTGGTTATCCAGTTTTCTCTGTGATCTCTCACTGAGGGTGATGGTAGATGACTCTGTCTTCTAACTTCTTCACTAATGCCGGTGTCCCCCAAGGTTCAGTTCTTTTCCTCATGAATATTAATGACCTTCTTCCATTGACTGGAAATCCTATCCATAGTTTTGCCGATGATAGCACATTGCATTCCACTTTCCATTTTGAGAAACCTTGTTCTGCTCAATCAGCTTCAATTTCTCAAAAATCTGCTACCAATTCTTTAAATGCCGATCTTCAGGTAATTCTCCAGTGGGGAAAAGACAACTTAGTTGATTTCAACCCTTTTAAAACTCAGTCTTGTCTTATATCTCGCAAAAAGGATTCTTCTGCTCCTATGCTTAACTTTAGTGACATTCCGATTTCTAGGAAATATGATATATCTCTTTTGGGGATTACCCTGACTTCTGATCTCTCTTGGCACAAGCACATTACAAATATTGCTTCCTCCGCATCTAAAAAACTTGGTTTTTTCTTTTGCTCTCGGCGTTACTTTTCTTCCAAACAGCTGCTCAGTCTGTAAAAATCGCAAATCCGCCCTGCCATGGAATATTGTTTCCACATCTGGGGTGGTGCCCCCAAAATCTCTCTCAGACTTCTTGATTCCAGGCAGTTAGGTTAATTAATGATTCATCTCTAACAGAATCTCTCCACTCGCTCTCTCATAGATGTACTGCTGTATGCCTCTTCTACAGATACTTCAATGGGCACTGTTCTTCTGAATTGGCTTCTATAATTCCCGCTCTCTCTTTCAAAACGTTCCAAACACATGCCGCCACCAGCCAACATCCATCTACTGTCCAACTTCAAACTCACAGAACCAACTTTTCATCCTCCTCGTTTATTCATTCAACTGCCATTTTCTGGAACAACCTTCCTTCATACATATTTCCTGAAAATTACTAGTCTACAGAAGTTCAAGTCCAATGTCAACAAATATCTTCTTTCATCTTCTCAACCTCTAACCCAAGCACGGTACAAAGTACTATAGGTTCTTATACTTCTCGTGTTTGGGGTTTACATAAAAAAAAAAAAACCAGGTTAATGCAATTTTCCAATGTTCACAAGACTTCCTTCAGAGAGCAGCCTGAATGTACAAATATGTTGAAAATGCAGGTGGTGTGAGTTGTGTCACACGAAATGGCATAAAATGAAGTACAGTATTTGGAAAACCATTTCTTATTTGTATAATTTTTCTGCATTAGCATTAGTAGAGGCATTTGATGCAAGAAAGCAAGCTTATACAGCATCAGCCAAAAAAAAAAAAAAAAAAAACTTTCCATTTCACCCATCCATTCACTCCAAAAGTTTGTCCACTTTCTTGAATTTATTTAAGTTATCAACTTCCACAATGACAGATGGAAGTTTGTTCCAGCAATCAACTACCTGCTGGCTAAAGGCAAATTTCTGCATATCTATTTGACAACTGTCTTTGCTCAATTTCAGTTTATGCCCCCTCAGGTTTGTAATCTGAGCAAGAGGAAGAATTCCATCAGCATTGAGCCTGCTCAATCCATTTAAAGCCTTACACACCTCAATCAGATCACTCGCAGGTGCCTAGTCTCCAGATGCTGAAATCTGCAGAACTTAACTCTTTCTTCATAAGAGTACCCCTTTCTATAAGTAAAACAAAATAAAGTCACTATTAAAATTCCTTGTGTACATATAAATGAAAATATGACCCGGTTCATTAACTGAGAAGGGAAAGTTGGGTTCCACGATATTTTCGTTGTTTGTTCTGGTGGTCCTTGGTAAAGTTTTAGGTCCAATTCTGATTCCATATTTCCCTACCCTTCAACTTTCCCTCACCCAAAATTGTGTTCTCTCTCTCTCTCTTTCAAGATATAATAAATGAATATATAATATAATAACCTTCATATATGCTCATTATTCTATGCTCATTTGCAATCAAAATGTCAACCCTCTAATCCCCTTCCCCTTACCAAGGCAATGGTCAGGTCACGCCTTGAGTACTGTGTTCAGGTCTGGAGGCCTCATTTTAGGAAGGATCTAGAGTTGCCAGAATGAGTACAAAGAAGTGCAACAATTTTGGTGAAGGGAACAAAGGGGTGCTCTTACCAAGAAAGGCCTAAGTTCTGTAAATTGTAGTACCTGGAGACTAGACACATGCAAGATGATCTGATTGAGGTGTAGAAGGCCTTGAGCAGGTTGAGCAAGCTCAATGCTGATGGGATTCTTCCTCTTGCTCAGATTACAAACCTGAGGAGGCATAGATTCAAATTGAGGAAAGTCAGTTGTAGAATAGATTTGTGGAAATTTGCCTTTAGCCAGCAGGTAGTTGATTGCTGGAACAGACTTCCATCTCTTATTGTGGAAGTTGATAGCTTAAATAAATTTAAGGCTGAGCTGGACAGGCATTTGGATTGAATGGATGGATGAAATGGGAGTTTTTTTTTTTTTTTTATCGGCTGATGCTGCATAAGCTTGCATTCTTGCATCGTATGCCTCTGCTAATGCTAATAATCAAACCCCATGGGCAGCAATTGCCATTAGAAATCCAGCGCTTACAACCATGAAGATCTCAAAGAATGTCAGGTTGTGAAAAGAAGCCCAATCCTGGAGTCGAAGTGCAGGATTTGGAGATGCTTCCAGCTGAGCTGTAAGCCAGCTGGAAGCATCTCCAAATGTCAGCCATCACTGAAAGAATTAAATTATCTGTGTAGGCCTGAGATGTTACTTGGCCTATGTCCTGGCTAAGGAATTCATCCAGGACCGTGTTCCAGAGGGATGGCTCGAGGGTTGAACCCTGTGGACATTCCTTTCTATTTTCCAGGTAGCTTCTGATGCAATGGAAGAGGTTGTTTGGGATCTCCGCTGCCCTAAGACAGCGAAGGCCGCTCGGCCATGAAAGTAAGTCGAAGCCCCAGCGAAGTCTACTGAAATAACCAGATAACTCTTAGAGGTGCAATTTTGCACTTTGGTTATGAGATCGTGAAGTGCATCAACGATCAAGTGCCCTGGACAAATGCAATATTGATTAGTAGTGTTCAGATTTGCATTAGAGTAATATCTGTCTATACAGAACAAGAATAGTCTTTCCAGAAGTTTGCTAAGGACAGACAGGAGGGCTGTTGGCATGTAAGAGCTTGGTATTTCTGGCAGCTTGGTAGGGTTTTTAAGTATTAGATGAATATTTGCTGATTTCCAATCTTTCCGGAAGACTCCTTCAGATAAACAGTGATTGAAGAGTTGAAGGAGGAGATCAGGTTAGATTTTCGCCAACTTCCTGACAATCTCAGGCTCAAGGAGGTAGGCACCTTGGACATTTCCTGTTTTGAAGTTTGGCAACAGTAAGTTGCAGTTTGTCAAGAGAGAAGGGATCTTCATTGGTTTCAGTATTGTAGGAGACATTTTGGTCACAGAATAGTGCTTGGGCCTGGTCGAGAGTTGATGCTGGTTGTATGAAAATGCTATCCAAAATTTTGTTCACTGATTGATGCCAGTTGATGGTCATATTTCCTTGTGGGGTGATGGTAGATGTAAACATCTCTTCCTTGGGTAGTTTGTTAGTGGTGACTTTATACACCACTCCCCAAGGATCAGTGTTTCCAGTAGTGGCCACCAGATACTCCAAGGAAACATGTTTTCTCTGTCAGATAAGAGTTGTATAGGAATTTCTGACTACTCTATACTGTTGTCTCAGTGCATCTGCTTCTGGTGCTGGCTAGGTCTTCTGGCCCTTTGGAAGGCCTTCCTCTTAAGGTTTACTTCCTTTCAGAGGTGCTGCAATTCTGGGCATTACCGTGGCATTGGGGGATGAGATCTTTCTTCTGAATGTTTATTGTTCAAGGTTTAGGCCTAAGTGGATGTCAGATGAACTAATGAGACATATGGCAGAGAATAAAAATGCATGGGATACATAAAAATTAACACGTGACACAGAAGCCTATGATAGATACAAGTTGATCTGTAACCAAGTTACAAAGGAGGTTAGGCAGGCGAAGGCAGATTACGAGAAATCTTTGGCAAGGGATGCAAAGAAAAACAGCAAAGAGTTCTTTACTTATGTAAACTCTACAAGGAAGGGGATGAATCAGATTGTTCCACTTGATATCGATGGGTCAGCTGTTGATGACTCTGCTCAGGTAGCTAACAAACTGAATGAATATTTTGCATTGACATTCACACATGAGGAGTTATTCAGCGAGGGGAATGCCAGAGGTCTATTCAACTCTGGCAGTAAGCTAGAGAATCTTGTGATAACTGAGAGTAAAGTGGAGGAGAAATTGTTGAAGATAAACACAAGAAAGCCACCCGGGGTGGATGGGATCTATCCAGTTATATTAAAGGAGGCAGCAAAGGAAGTAAGCAAACCCTTAGCCATAATTATGAGAGCTTCCTTGGACTCAGGGAAAGTACCCATGAACTGGAGATGTGCAAATGTGACCCAAATTCACAAAGGAGGATCAAAGGGTGACACAAGTAATTATAGACCTGTTAGTTTAACTTCTGTTCCTGGAAAATTAATGGAGGCACTGGTTAAAGAAGCACTGCAGGATCATCTAGGCAAGACTTCAGTTATAGCTCAGACACAGCATGGTTTTGTTAAGGGGAAGTCTTGCCTGACCAATTTGATTGGATACTATGATGCAGTCACAAAAGAACTGGATGCAGGGAATAACTTTGATATTATATACTTGGATCTTAGAAAGGCTTTTGATACTGTTGCACATGGAAGACTGCTGCACAAATTGGAGCAGTGTGGCATTGGAGGCAAATTACTGCTATGGATAAAGGGGTGGTTGAGGGGGAGAAGACAGCGTGGTAATCAATGGAGACTGCTCATCGTGGACTAATGTTATTAGTGGAGTCCCTCAGAGTTCAGTATTGGGTCCATTATTGTTTTCTTTATTTATAAATGATATTGATGATGGTATATCAAGCTTAATGTCCAAGTTTGCAGACGATACAAAGGTTGGCAGGGTTGTCAAGGACACTACTGACACTATGCTACTGCAACAGGATCTGGAAAGGTTGAGCAGATAGGCTGAGAGGTGGCAAATGAAGTTTAACATTGACAAATGTAAAGTACTACATATGGGAAACAGCAACCCCAGAGCAACATATCAACTCTTGATGACTGTCAGTGTGGTACCATACTGACAGTGGTAGAGAATGAAAGGGACCTGGGGGTGGTTGTGCAGGCAGATATGAAGTTTTCTGAGCAGTGCAGACGGGCTGCAAGAGTAGCTCATGGTGTCTTGTCAATGATATATAGGAATTTTTCTAGCAGGGATAAGGAGGTGATTATTCCCTTGTATAAGGCAATGATCAGACCACACCTAGAGTACTGTATACAGGTCTGGAGGCCTCATTTCAAGAAAGATGTAGAGATGCTGGAACGAGTACAGAGAAGGGCAACAAGATTAGTGAATGGAACAACGGGGTGCTCTTACGAAGTAAGGCTTAAGTTTTGCAAATTACAGTGTCTGGAGACTAGGCACCGGCAAGGTGATCTGATAGAGGTGTATAAAGCCTTGAATGGTTTGAGCATGCTCAGTGCTGATGGGATTCTTCCTCTTGCGCAGAATAATCACCTGAGAGGGCATAAATTCAAATTGAGAAAGGACATGTAGGATAGACGTGAGGAAATTTGCCTTTAGCCAGCGGGTGGTTGGTTGGTGGAATAGACTTCCATCCCTTGTCGTGGAAGTTGATAGCCTAAATAAGTTTAAGGTTCAGCTGGACAGGTATTTCGAATGAACAGAGGGGTGAAGTGGAAGTGGTTATGAAGTGGAAGTGGTTATTTTTTATTTATTTATTATTTTTTTATTTATTTATTTATTTATTTATTTTTATTTATTTATTTATTTTTTTTGGCTGATGCTGCATAAGCTTGCTTTCTTGCATCAAATGCCTCTACTAATGTTAATGCTAATGTTGCATTGCATGCATTTGTGATAGTTGTGGTGATTGCTCTTTGGTTTACATCTAGGTCAGGCATATGAGGGCCATCCACCTGCAGGTGACAGGTGGAGGCATTAAAAGCATGAGTAAAGGTGTTTCAGTTGAGATTGGTAATTGAGTACCTGTTGAGCGTAAGCTTGGGGTTTGCCTGCCGTTGATGTGTGCGAGTCCATTCTGAAGGTGATGGCTCGGTGATCAGAGGTGGTCCAGGAATCCTGGCTGCACCTGCCAGTGATGTGCCCTGCTGCCTGCTGGGTGGCCAGGGAAACATCAATATTAGCTTCTCACATTGAGTTGCAAAAAGTTGACAGGTCGTTAGGATGATTTAGTATGGAGTAGTGGGAGTTTGTGATGTATTCGTCCAGCCTCTGCCCATTGCGAGTGCCACTGTGGTCTGTTGTGTGACTGAACTAGGCAGGTGAGCAGCAGTTAGCATCTTTGCTAACTACAATCCTTTCATTAGGAAGAAGTGTCGATATAGTGTTAAGGTAATTAATTGCAGGAAGGATGCCCTTGCCGGGTCTGCAGTACAGGGGAAACCACATAGAATGATCCAAGCAGGCCAATTAAGTGAACACACACCTCCCAGGCTGTGCAGAGGTTTGAGATCTTCATGGTTATAAGCGCTGGATTTCTAATGGCAATTGCTGCCCATGGAGTTTCATTATTAGCATTAGGATTAGTTGAGGCATACGATACAAGAAAGCAAACTTATGCAGCATCAGCCAATAAATAAAAAAAAAAACCCTCCCATTTCACCCATCCATTCACTCCAAATACTTGTCCAGCTCAGCCTTAAATTTATTTAAGCTATCAACTGACACAACAAGAGATGGAAGTCTGTTCCAGCAATCAACTACATGCTTGATAAAGGCAAATTTCAGCACATCTATTCTACAACTGTCTTTCCTCAATTTGAATCTATGCCCCCTCAGGTACTTAATCTGGGCAAGAGGGAGGATCCCATCAGCATTGAGCTTGCTCAAGACCTTCTACACGTCAATCAGATCACCTCAGATGTGTCTAGTCTCCAGGTGCTGCAATTTGAAGAACTTAAGCCTTTCTTGGTAAGAGCACCCCTTTGTTCCCATCACCAATCTTGTGGTCCTTCTTTGTACTCGTTCTAGCAACTCTACATCCTTCCTAAAATGAGGCCTCCAGACCTGTACACAGTACTAAAGGTGTGGCCTAACCATTGCCTTGTACAACAGGATATTCACCTCCTTGTCTCTGCCAGCAAAATTCCTATATATCATTGATATATAGACCTTTACGAAAGAAAAAGCCCTTCCCTTTACCCTTGATGGTAGTTACATCTTTAAGTAAATCCCACATCAGTACACTGTGATCACTGTCACCCAGTGGTTCCTTTATCTGCAAATTTTTAATGCATGAATAATCACTGCTGATAATCAGATAAAGAGTATTACCCCCTCTGGTTGCCTCTCGAACATATTGCTGTAGAAAACAGTCATCCAATAAATCCACAAAAACACTTGTCAGTGTGCGAGTGACCTACCCACAAGTTCAAGTCAATATCTGGAAAGTCAAACTTCCCTCCATTAATAAGACATTGATTTACTGGCACACTCTATTTCTCTGCACAATTGCTCGTTATACTCATCAGATTCATTAGGTCTATGACACACACTTACTCTCATTTTCCTTTTCCCAGTATTTATGTCACACCACACTGACTCAGCATTGCATTGTCCACCAATGTCAATAGGCACCTCCGTAGTCAGGTGGGAAGGAGCAACAGTGTGTAGCACATGCTTCTTGATTAGACCTGGGTTTGAGCCCGTCACCACCAAATACGGAGGATGCGGAAAGGTCAGGGAATGGCCACCGCATATTCCGGAGCAATATGGCCTTAGTTGCTAATGCTCCTAAAAACCAAATAACAAACAAACCAATGTCAATTGGATGCACTTCCTTAGCTTTTGTGTTTCGTAACTAACAGCATAACCCCTCCTCCCTTCCTGTCCTGTCTATCCTTTATGTACATATTGTACTCCACAAATTCCAATTCTGAACTGCTTATATCAGTGTGACACCATGTCTCTGATATCTACATTTGATTTTTTGACCAGTACTTCAAACTCATCAAATGTATTAACTATAGGCACCTCCGTAGCCAGGTGGGAAGGAACAGCAGTGCGTAGCACATGCTTCTCGATTAGACTGGGGTTCGAGCCCGTCATCACCAAATACGGAAGATGTGGAAAGGTCAGGGAATGACCACCGTATATCCCGGAGCAATATGGCCTTAGTTGCTAATGCTCCTAAACACTAACTAACTAACTAACAATATCATCTGCAAATCGTAAATGGTTTAGGTACTCTCCATTCACATTGACTCCTTTCTGCGACCAGTCTAATGTTCTGAAAGCTTCCTGAAGGGCGGCAGTAAACAACTTCGGAGATATTGTGTCTCCTTGTTAAACTCCTTTATCGATTTTAAATTTACTACTGTTTTTGTCTAGTCTAATAAAGGAGGAAGCGTTCTCATATATTTTCTTCAAAATCATAATATATGGGGTATCTATGCCTTGTCTTTCCAGTGCTCGAAACATTGCCTTATGCTGTATGGAGTCAAATGCCTTTTCATAATCCACAAATGCCAGGCATAATGGTGTTTTATATTCATTTGCTTTCTCCATTAGCTGTGATATTACGTGACAGTGATCCATAGTTGAGAATCCTGTCCTAAAGCCAGCTTGCTATTTCGTTTGATTCTCATCAAGTATTCTTTCTAATCTGTTAGTAATGACCCTTGTGAACAACTTGTAAATGTGGGATAACAAGCTAATTGGTCTATAATTTCCAATTTCTGATTTATCTCCTTTCTTATGCAGCAAAACTATGATTGAATTATTCCACTGCCTAGGCGTCACAACTTTTCTAATGCATTTTGTGAAGAGCCTTGCCAGTTTTTGTGCAAGTCTCTTCCTCCCAATTTTAACAACTCTCCAGTAACTTCATCTTCCTCTGGGGATTTCTGATTCTTCATTTTCTTCAACGCATGTTCTACCTCATCGGGAAGGATATCGGGTATGTTGTATGTGTTACTAATTTGCAATCCATCTTCCCCACTGCTGGCAACATTCCCTCACTCCTGGTATAATTCTCTATAGTAGTCTTCTGCTATTTGAATTATGCCTTCTCTGCTATTTATAAGTACATCATCGCTGTTCTTCAGTTTCAGTATCATTTGTCTTTCTGTATTACTGCTCATGGCTGCTGATTTAAGTCCTTTGTTTTCCCTTAATGCTTGTTCCACTTTTCTTGTGGCTTCTCAGAGTCTCTTTCTAATGGCTTTGCATAATCAGTATACTCAATTTTCTCCTTGTCAGTGTTTCTTGACTAATTTTTTCTTTCGATTTCTTTTTACCTATAGGTTTCTTGGGCTTTATCCCTTTCAGAAAGTTGTAATATTCCTCGTCGATATCTTGGTCCTGAGCAGTCTGCAGAAGCTCAAACTTGTTAAGTTCCAGTGCATACAGCTTTTTCTCCTCTTCTGTTATCTCAAAGACCTTCAGATTATTTACTCGAGTCAGTTTTTTCCTTTCTTTTCTTCCATCTATATCAAGGGTGCATCTTACCATTCTGTGATCACTTCCAACATTTACCTTGTTCAGGATGGTAACATCATTCACAATATATCTTCTGTTAGTGAGGATGAAGTTGATTTTATTAGTTGTTAATCCATTTGGGCTCTTCCATGTCCACTTTCTGTTCACCCTTTTCTGACAAAAGTGTTCATTACTGACATTCCTCGAGATTCTCCAAATTCCATAAGTCTTTCATTTCTTGCACCAATTCCAAAATTTCCTGTAGTTCTCCTTTCTGCACTGTTTTGTCTCTTTCCAACCTTAGCATTGAAGTCCCCCATAATGATAGTGCAGTGGGTTTTCTGCTCATCTAGAAGACTCAATTTCGGTGTACATTTCTTCAGCCTTTTCATCATCAGGGCTCAATGTTGGTGCATAAATCATTATAACCTTTAGCTTGTACCTCTTAGAAATCCTGAGTAGTAGTCTTGACACCCTTGTTGATGTACTTTTGAATTCCAAAATGTTTTTTATATCTTTATGGACCAGAAAGCCAACTGCACCTTCGCTCCTTTCATTGTTTATTTTACATTGATATAAGTACTGAAAAAAAATTGCATGATTACTTTGTATTTCATGTATTTCAAAGAATATGTTTATTGCTCTTGCATTCCATTCATTCTTGCTTATATTTCTGCTACCTCCACACCTGATGATCAAAAATAGAAAAATTTTTGAGAGAGTTTATGTGAAAAATGTTTCCCTTGAAGCTTTTCCCATCTGCATGTTGCTCTATGCAATAAGTAAGTAGAGATATACAGTCAGAAATCTCAGAAGAAATTTTGTTATTGTATAGAACAGTGATCCTCAAACTTTTGTCACTTGAAACACTTTTGGAGTGAAAAACACTATTCACATTCATGGCACACCTAAAAGCAATGTCCATTACTTTGAACAGAGTATTTTGTAATCTGGTGGCACTCCTTTAAAAAGCTTGTGGCACTCTGGTTGAGAATCACTGGTATAGAAAATTTTTTCTCTAATATTTATTCATGTTTAATTAGATAGATGTCACTCCATTATCTGGTATACCAGAAGAGCATATAAAGTCAAGAAGAGTGCGGATTTTTTTACCTGCTAGAAATGCAATGCAGTCTGGAACCTTCAATACTCATAAATGGAAAATGGAATTTGAAACTAGAGAACGTTGGGAAAACCCTCTTATGGGGTGGGCTTCTAGGTTAGTTTTGTTAGTTATCTGATCACTGATAATATATCAGTTTTTAATTTTTGTGATCTAAAAATAAAAATTTATATTTCTTTTATTATAGAAGTTCTAGCCAAATTCATGGCAGGCTTTATTGTTAGTAAACTACCAAACAGTATTACAACTGATGTTTCCTGTTGTACATTTGAAGAGCTTAAACAAATGTGTTTAATCTCTTTAAATATATATATATATATATATATATATATACACAGTCGATTCCGGTTATTTGGGACACATCGGGACGAGTGCATTTTGGCCCGATTAAGCGGCTGCCCCAATTATCCGAAGTTTCACGTAAATAGTTAAAAATACAATTTATCCCCCCCCCTTTACAATTAGTTCACTGTACAATCAAATCACGTTACGACGAACTCACCACAGTAAAGTACCGTTCACTATACGATGTGTAGTAAGCGCCGATCATTGTGACCACGTTTGTGAATTGAATTTTAATTCTATTAAACAGCGATTCTAATTAGTGAAAATAGGAGGAATATTATCCACAGTCTATAAAAGTAAAGATATATTAAGCATAAATTTACTCTTTATTACCTTACTAATTAAAAAATTAAATGATACGTGAAAATCGGAAGAATATACGTGATAATCGGAATAATTAATACGTACTGTAATATGTACATACTAACTAGTTGACATTTCTGTTCACTGGCATTTGTGGGTGGGGGTTAAAATTTAAAACAGTAAAAAGATAAGCAATCAATAACAAAGAACACGGCACACACAAATTGCAAGTAACACAACATGCGCAAGTGAGAATGGAGTAACAAATTACAAAGCTTTAAAAATAGGAATGAAGAGAAGATTCTGAAAATTATTTTTTTTGTATGATTGAAGATTCCATGGAAGTGTAAACACATTTTACCATAATAACCCACAGAATTCCAGCTGTCGGTATTACCCCAAATTCAATAAGATCGAGTTTACTGTCCGTTTATGATAGATTGCACTAACAGAAAAGCCCAATAAACAGGTGACTGCTAATTGTTTTTATGGTTGTGACCTCCAGAAATCCGACCGAATTACGTGATATGGTCGGAGACAATCGTAGGGTAATCTCCAGTGCCGAGGTCTCCTGCCCCGATTAAACGGCATTTTTGTCCCAAATAAGCGAAGTAAACCCTGGCTATTTTCTCGATTGGTTTTTTAAGATTTGTCCCATATAAACGGGTGTCCCAATTAACCGGTGGCCCAAATAACCAGAATCCACTGTACACACACACACACACACACACACACACACACAGGGTGTCTCAAAAATATGCGGCATAACTTCAGGAATGAGTTCCTCATGTGTAGACAATAAAAATATTTTATATCAACATAGTTCCGGAAATGCTTGGTTTCCGAGTTTTGAAGGTGTGTCTGTGACACTTATCTGTTCACATCGCCTTTTAGTAATTGTCGAAAATGTCCACCTTCTGCCTGAATACAGGCCCCACATCGATGTCTTATGGACTCGCGAATATGATGCCAAATTCCTGGCATGTTTCGTATTGTCTCACAACCTGCCACAATTTTATTGCGGAGAGTTTCCACATCAGCTACCGGAGTTGAATACACCAATGACTTTAAATGGCCCCACAAGAAGAAATCTAGTGGGTTTAAATCAGTGAGCGTGAAGGCCAGGCAGTTGATCCACCTCTACCTATCCACCAACCAGGAAACCTTCGATTCAGGTAATTGCGGGCTAGGTGGCTGAATTGTGTCGGAGTGCCATCGTGCATGAAGTGTGCTTGTTGACGAATGATCAGTGGTGTGTTGTCCAAGAAATCAGGCATGTTGTTTTCCAGAAAGTTTCTGTACGCCTGCCCTGTGAGTTTGTTTGGAAGTACATGGGGACCAAATAACTTATTACCAAAAACACCCGCCCAGATGTTGAGGCTGGACCGCTGTTGGTGATGTGATGGAAGAATTGCATGTGGGTTTTCCTCAGCCCATACATGCTGTGATTGTGAAAGTTTTGGATTCCGTCTCATGCGAACTGTGAAAATCACTAAGGCAGAAAAGTGAGGGGTTGTACCACACTGCTGCAAGAACCACTGGCAGAACATTACTCTCGCAGGGTAATCTGCCGGTGACAAGGCCTGTACCCATTGCAGATTGTAAGGATACAGTTGGTGTTCTCGTAACACTCTCCAAATAGTCGAACATTGAACAGCCAGTTGCATTGCTATTCTGCGTGTGCTGATTCCAAGAGTGGCATGCACAACATCCAAAATCTCCTCCTCGACCAAGTCGTAGATCTTGGTCATCCTCTGTCGGCAGCACGAGGTGTAAATGTCCCATGTTCACAAAGGCAGTAATGGATACCTTCAAACGTGTTTGTGTCTGGACATCTTCGTTCTGGGAACCTTTTGTGGTACAAATGATGAGCCTCCAGAGCATTGCCGTCCGCCAAACTGTACATAAAGTGCATATCCGCTTGCTCCTGATTTGAGTACATGGTCGGAATGGAAAACCACCAGATTCTGTCAGTACCTTGTGATGAAACCTGCGGGAGATAAGACATTCTGGTTAATAACTTGGGAACAAGCATTTTCAGAACTATGTTGATATAAAATATTTTTATTGTCTACATACGAGGAACTCATTCCTGAAGTCATGCCGTGTATTTTTGAGACACCCTGTATATATGTTTTCTTGAGAGGTATTTCAACAGTAGTCATAGCAGCATTTTATAATGCCTTTATAATATTTTTGATAGAACAATTATAGTGTGTACCTTGGGAAAGTATCTAGGAAAATTTTTCATCAAGCAGTGATGGAAATAGCACACAGCCATTTGCTTGTGTGCTGATTCACAGGTGAAAAAATTTTTTATATCCTAGATCCTGAAGTTTATTGGGGGAATATAAAATCACTATTCCCATGATGATAGCTATGCCTAAAACTTGGAAGTCTATGACACTAATGAAACATAATGTCACATGCGAACCTTCTCCAACGAAGTTTAGAAAGATGCGCAATGTCTGTTTTAACTGAGTGGGCACAAAAGTTTAATTTGCATACATGACATCGAATGGTTGGTTCCTTCCAGTCGCGGCAGGCTAGGCAGACGAATTGTTGCAAGTTATTCTGTTTCTGTGACATGCCTGATTTCAGATCTTTAAATCACTTGGAAGTAGTGAATAATGTTCTGTTTTATTAGTTAGTCTTTAATTCCGAGTAGTTTGTTTGCTCTGGCACTATTAAGCTTGAAGCTTTTATATTCGCATTTCCAAAGAGATTACTGAGAAAACACAAGAAAGCATAAATGGTTGTGACAGGCGTGCTAAGCACAAAAGACAGAAGAGAGGGAGGATTTCCCTAGGGAACTTAATAGTGGCAATGCTTTGTGATTCGGTCAAAGTTGACTCATTGTCCACTTAAGCCTTTAGGGTAGTGGGGCATTTGCTAAATTCTTGAGGGGCTAAAGCACTGTGCATACATCGTAATGAAGGACTTCAAACGTGAGCAGGAATAATTAAAATATCAGAAATACCTGTTTATCATATCAAGAAGATGATACCACATCAAGCTTGAGCAGAGGAAGAGGAATTCATTGGTAGACGAATCATTTCATAACATTAAGTATAACTAATCTAAAACTGAATTAATATCAGGAGTGTAAAAGAACACCGTATGCCACAACTCACACATGTGCATTATTCACTCTAGACTCAAATTTACATTGGAAAGGAAGAGTACGGATACAAAGTCATTAAATTTTCTAAATTTCACACTTACTCGGGGCTACAATAAAATCCAATTTAACATCTATCGCAAACCTACAAACGGCGGCGTGCTCCTACATTATAATAGCTATCACCCATTCTCCTACAAGAGATCTGTTATCTTCAATCAATTTCTAAATTCCTCTAAATATTCAACGACGGAATCTGCTTTGGGTTCAGAAATACAAATATTAACCAGTAGATTCTTAAACAGGGGGTTATCCCCTTGCTACAATAAACCGAATTAGGTTACAAGCTAGGGATAGGATACAAAATACTACATCAACCAACAAACCATTAAAAAATACTTTATTTCTGTCCCATATGTTGAACAGTGGCACAAACAGCTTAATAGATTCTTTAAAGATACTGAATTTAAAATTGTGGCCAGGCCAATACGGAAACTACACACTATACTGAAAAATCGCTCAGTCCTTTCCTTGTTCGCAACACAAATAAATGACCTAGTATACAACATTTCTTGCGGAGATTACAACTCCTCATACCAAGGTTCTACGTGTTTTCCTCTGAAGAATTTTCCTGTTAATCAACACGCGGCCTTAGTTTATGCTTCTCGTTCAGCAGCTTCAGAATTAGCATTTCATGCTGTTAATGAAAAACATACTTTTTTATTTAACAAAGCCAAAATACTTAGTGCCCAATGTAATTATACCAGACTATTAATTGCAGAAACTGTCGAAATTAAATTACACGAGAATTCTGTTAATGTTTGCCGGCCATTTCTAATCTCTGATTCGTGGGCTTTTACGTGCATGCGCAAAGACAAATAATCCCTATTTAAGTTTCAAGCTCACCCCTATTTGGTAATTTTCGTTCCTGTGATCACAACATGTGGTCGAAAAGCGTTGTCAGCTTCAGGAAGGAAAATTGTTTTGCAATTTTTTCGTTAAATTCTTTTAATTAATTTATTTAATTTGCGTTAGATTGATTTTTAATTGTGTTCAATTGATTTTTAATTATTTTTTACTGTAATGTAAGAGTTTCGATTTTTTTCGTTTTAATTGCTGGAAAGTATCGTACGGAAGTGTTCTACATATTATATTGAGGTAAACTTCTGTTATTATTTTACAAATATTGATATCAATGTAGAACGTATTGAGTATTACAGCTCTAGTTAATACTATCAAGTATATATTTTGATATATATACAATATTTTAGTATCACAGTAAAAAGAATTAATCTTAATACAGTCAGTCCTCGTATAGCATGATAGTTATGTTCCTAGAAATCCTTGTGCAATGCAAAATTGTGCAATATAACTAACAGGCCCTATGGGAAAAATAGGGTTATTTGCTGACCACCCAAGATTGAACACACATTTGTAACTAAAACATTACCAAACACAATAAATAATCGTAATAAAATACTTATGTATTTTATTACGACTATTACATAATAAAATATTGCTAATTCTTTTGCTTCTATCGTAAGCAAACTGGTTCTTTGTTTGATCTTCTATCCAAACAGATGACAGCCGTTCTATCACTTCCAATTCTTTGTGTCTTGATCTAATGGATTTTATTACACTTTGTGTTGTTCCTGCTATGAAAGTTTTTATTTTCTCTGCATTCTTTCTAATTCTCGGCATTGCCTCATTTAGGCCTGTAGCACATGCAATATCACATGGTCTTTCATTTCACTCAAAGTGCTTCACAATCTCATATTTTTTTTCTATCAACAGAGGCGGACTGG
The DNA here is from genome assembly GCF_048544385.1 of Mastigoproctus giganteus. NCBI lineage: Eukaryota > Metazoa > Arthropoda > Arachnida > Uropygi > Thelyphonidae > Mastigoproctus > Mastigoproctus giganteus. Next base: position 183,757,129 of record NC_143581.1, read on the forward strand.
CCATAAGCCTTACCAGGGAAACCCCGGTGGGCTGGAGGCCAGTGTGATTTTGGCCATAAACGCTAGTACGAGGCTGCTACAAATTTTCGCGAGTAAGAATTTTTGACCCAGTCTGCCTCTGTCTGTCGGTATTTTACCTTTTCTTTTTCTCCCTGAATCTGTAGTGTCTTCACCAGGACGCTTCCTTTTCACACCTTTTAAGTATTTTACTCATTTTTAGGGAATAAAGCACAATTACAAAATGAGGAGGCACGCTTGGTACACATAAACAAAGCTGACACGTATAGCAACTGAATAAACAACACCATAAAGGCAGAGACACACTATTAACACCTCACTAGCTCACATTTTACTAAAGCATATTTCTGGTGGTTACTATCATAAAACAAAAACAATTTCCAGTTGCGTTTCTGCTAGTGGAATCTTATAAACTGGTAGTAAACTTGATCTAATTGCATTTGCGATAATACAGATAGCTAGAATTGTGTTGGATTTTACGTTATTATGGTGAAATGTGTTTCCCCTTCACTGATATAAAAAACAAATACATTTTCAGAATCTTCTCCTCATTTCTATCGTGTTGCATTCAGTTGGGGTGATTCCGCGTTCGACTGCCATTTATTGTAAACACAAAGGCCAATCATGCATAAGCGAATTCGGTTCGTATTATATACAGTATCGTTCCCCTATTTATAAATCGTGTATGATCGAATTCGTGTAGTGTAAACACGTGTTATACGAGGACTGACTGTATAAAAGGCAACATACAAACCATTTACTTTTTGATAAATTAATCTAATTTAAAGAAAGAATCCAATGTTCTTTGCACAGTTTTGTCCTATATGCATTTTTAACTACAGCACAGACATCAAATGCAATAGTTGTTTCTTTATCAACGTTACTGCAGGCCACCACATTCTCTATTATGCTCACTACATTTTGGACATCTTTTTTAAATGGCAGTGTGTGTGTGTGTGTGCGTGCGCGCGCTTCTTTGCTATCACATTCGTCTGCTGGACCATGTTTTTCAATGATATTCTCCCCAAAGCCACTCTTTCTGAAGCAGTTGATTATTGTGCTTGATGCAGTACTGTCCCAAGCAATAACAAGATTACAGATAGCCATATTACAGCCAAATTGTTCCCTCCTTCTATGTTGAAAATCAAGTAACTTATCATGCAGGCTCTTTATGTTCTCTTGAGGTTATAAATAATGCCTTGATCCAGTGGCTGCATAAAACTGGTGGTACTGGGAGGTAAAAATAGCAGCCATATATTCGTAAAATTAAGTGTCTCGGCAGAATATGCTATACAACAATCAAGAATCTTCAAAATGTTCCTTTTTTTCTGAAGCCATTCTGTCCACTTTTGATAACCAAGACTGAAAAAGTTTGACTGTAAGCCAAGCACTTCTATTGGCCTCATAGTTACAGAGAAGTTGGTTAACTTCTTTAAAACATCTTGGCTTGGAAAACTTACCAATCACAAATGGGCATAGTTTTGTACTGCCATTTGAATTGCAGCATAACAGAACAGTGAGTTGTTGTTTACCTAATTTTCCACCATGAAAAGACTCTCCTCGAATAGCAAATGTTTTGTTTGGCAGAAAATTATAAAATAAACCTGTTTCGTCAAGATTAAAAATATCCTTTGCCTCATATTTTTCAAGAATGGACCATACAGAACACAACTAGTCTGTAGCTTTTTCTTTGTTGACTAATCCGGACTTGACGTAGACATTTCGCAAAACCATGTTATTCCTGTTTTTAAACCCTCTCGAGCCAGCCACTGCTGCATTTGAAGTCGCTAATTCCCCATGTTTCGGAGCTAGATAATTTGCTTTTTCTTGCAAAACCAGACCTGATATTGGCAAATTAGATGCATGCATTTGTTGGTACCACTTGGAAAGTTTTGTTTCGACTCCTCGTGTTTAGAACTAGGAATTTGTTTCCTGTTTTTTATCACTGCTGCAATATCACACACTTCAGGGTTTTTTTTTTTTTCGGTTTTTCAGTATTGTAGATAAAGTAGGTAAAGAGATGTTGTATTCCTTTGCAATGTCCGTTTTGCTTTGTTCCATCATATCAGCCTCTTATATAATTTTCAGTTTAATTTCCAAACTTAATAAGTTCGTCCGTTTATGTTTTCTTACCATAACATTTCTAGATGAGATTTAATATAAACAAACTTTGAATTAATTTAAAGACAAGTTCTAAAAAAACAAATTAGCTCATAAAATGGCACAAAAAATAGATTATACTGTAGCAAAAGACTTTGAACTGGCGTAACAATTGCAACTGATCTTTTCCCATAGAGAGCGAGGGAGTAAACAACTTAGAAAAACTCTTTTTATTCTTTTGTTAATTTAACGTCTCATTCTTCATAATGATGTTTTTCAGAGTGCACTTAAGTTCTAGCTATCATAAACCGGTTTAGTTTATACAAAAGTAATTTCTAACAAGTCAGTGCCATCCTTTGGGAAGCAGGGAACCAGGTGGCAATGCACCAAGACCAGGTAACTGTGCCAAGATTTGTATTAAACATACAGAATAACAATTTTTATTTCTCATGGGGTGAAAACGAACTTTGTAATACATAAGGAGTTGAGAACGAGAGTATCCCGTGCAGACGCAGCTTATTGCCTCTCCTGGAACAGAGAAGTTTTTTCTGATTTATGCATCTTTAACCAGTGACTCCAGTGAGTCACTGGTTAAAGATGCATTGCAGGATCATCTAGACAAGACTGCAGCAATAATTCAGACACAGCATGGGTTTGTTAAGGGAAAGTCTTGTCTGACAAATTTGATAGGATATTATGATGTGGTTACAAAGGAACAGGATGCAAAAAATAATTTTGATATCATATATTTGGATTTCAGGAAAGCTTTTGACACTGTTGCGCATGGAAGACTATTGTACAAATTGGAGCAGAATGGTATTAAGGGTAAGTTGCTACAATGGATAAAAGGATGGTTAAGTGGGAGAAGACAGAGGGTGGTAATCAATGGGTGCTGCTCTTCGTGGACTAATGTTATTAGTGGAGTCCCACAGGGTTCGGGTTGGGTCCACTGTTGTTTTGTATATTTATCAATGATATTGATGAAGGTATATCAGGCTTAATGTCGAAGTTTGCAGATGATACAAAGGTTGGCAGGGTTGTTAATGACAGTAATGGCAGTGTGCTACTGCAACAGGATCTAGATAATTTGGGCAGATGGGCTAAGAAGTGGCAACTGAAGTTTAACCTTGACAAATGCAAAGTACTGCATATGGGTAGAAGTAACCCCAGAGAAACGTACCAACTGTGTGGTACTACACTTAAGGTGGTAGAAAATGAAAAAGACCTGGGAGTAATTGTGCAGGCAGATATGAAATTTTCTGAGCAATGCAGACAGGCTGCCAGGGCAGGTCATGGGGTTTTGTCAATGATATATAGGAATTTTGCTAGCAGGGAAAAGGAGGTGATTATCTCTCTGTATAAGGCAATGGTCAGCACGCCTTGAGTACTACGTACAGGATTGGAGGCCTCATTTTAGGAAGGATGTAGATTTACTTGAGCGTGTACAGAGAAGGGCAACAAGATTGGTGAGGGAAATGAAGGGATCCTCTTATCAAGAGAGGCTTAAGTTCTGCAAATTGCAGTGGCTGGAGGCTAGGCACTTGCGCGGTGATCTGATTGAGGTGTATAAGGCCTTGAATGGGTTTAGCACGCTGAATTCTGATGGGATCCTTCCACTTGTTCAGATTACGAACCTAAGGGGGCATAAATTCAAATTAAAAAAGGACAGATGTAGAATAGATGTGCGGAAATTTGCCTTTAGCCAGCAGGTGGTTAATTGCTGGAACAAACTTCCATCTGTCGTTGTGGAAGTTGATAGGTTGAATAAATTTAAGGAGGAACTGGACAGGCATTTGGAGAGAATGGTGTGATTTTTTTTTTTTTTGGCTGATGCTGCATAAGCTCATACACTTGCTTTCTTGCATCACATGCCACTACTACTACTACTCCATTATTTTACCAGGAACAGAAGTTAAACTAACTGGTCTGTAATTACTCGTCACCCTTCGATCCCCCTTTGTGAATTGGGGATACATTTGCACATCTCCAGTCCGTGGGAACCTCCCCTGAGTCCAAGGACGCTCTCATAATTATGGCTAAGGGTTTGCTTAGTTGCTTTGCCGCCTCCTTTAATATAACTGGATAGATCCCATCCACCCCAGGTGCTTTTCTTACGTTTAACTTCAACAATTTCTCTTCCACTTTTCTCTCAGTTATTACAAAATCATTAAGTATCCTGCTACAATTTGATAACTTTCTGTCATTTTCAAACCTTAATAATTCCTCACGTGTGAATGTAGATGCAAAATACTCATTCAGTTTGTTTGCTATCTGAGCAGGATCATCAACAGTCGAACCATCGATGTCAAGTGGACCAATCTGATTCATCCCCTTCCTTTTAGAGTTTATATAAGTAAAGAAATCCTTGCTGCTTAGCATCTTTTGCCAAGGATTTCTCGTAATCTGCCTTCGCCTGCCGAAGGCAGATTACGTAGATTGTGTAGTTTGGTGATGCCAAACATATGAAGAAGGATGTTGTTGCGGATTCCTGTCTGTTGCAGTGTGTATAAATTGATTTCTTTATTTTGTCTGAGTTTTCTTAAGATTAAATCTAGTTTATTTTTAAGTTTGATGATATTATGATCGTTATCAATTTTGTGTTTTGGTCGGCAAAAATGTGTTCCATTTTCTGAGTGTAAGTATTTTTGTCTATGACGACAATTGTGTCACCTTTATCCACTTTTTGTATAATAACATCTGAAATTTTACTTAATTTTTGTATATCTAGAAGTTGTTGCTTTTTAATATTAGATTGGAAGGAAAGTTTGGAGTTTATTTATGCTATTAGTTTGGTGTATTATTTGCCATTTGTGGGGATGATGTTCTAGTTTAGATTGGAGTTCTATTATACAGTCCTTGATGGGATAGTGTTGATCTTTTATGGCAAAGTTGAAGCCATATTCTAAACCGGTAAGTTCAGTTGGGGTGAAGGATTTTGAAGAGATGTTGACGGTAGAAATTTTTGGCTGAGATCCTAATGTAAGTGTATGCCATTTCTTGATGTGTCGTTGTTCTACATTATAGATGGCTACATTAGGATCTCAGCCAAAAATTTCTACCGTCAACATCTCTTCAAAATCATTCACCCCAACTGAACTTACCGGAAGCTACCAGGCTTTACATACCAACTAAGAAATATTGTTCAAAGTTTAGGCCTAAATGGATGTCAGATGAACTAATGAGACATATGGCAGAGAAGAAAAATGCATGGGATATATACAAATTAATGGGTGACATGGAAGCCTATGATAGATATAAGCTGGTCTGTAACCAAGTCACAAAGGAGAATAGGCAGGCAAAGGATGCAAAGAAAAACAGAAAAGAGTTCTTTACCTATGTAAACTCAAGAAGGAAAGGGATGAATCAGATTGGTCCACTGGATATTGATGGTTCAACAGTTGAGGATCCTGCTCAGGCGTCTAACAAATGAGTATTTTGCATCTACATTCACACATGAGGAGTTATTCAGGAAGGGGAATGCCGTAGGTGAAGTAAACACTGGCAGTGAGCTAGATGATTTTGTAATAACTGAGAGGAAAGTGGAGGAGAAATTGTTGAGGATAAACATAAAAAAAGCACCCGGGGTGGATGGGATCTATCCAGTTATATTAAAGGAGGCAGCAAAGGAAGTAAGCAAACCCTTAGCTATAATTATGAGAGCTTCTTTGGACACAGGGGAGGTACCCATAGACTGGAGATGTGCAAATGTATCCCCAATTCACAAAGGGGGATCAAAGGCTGACACAAGTAATTATAGACCTGTGAGTTTAACTTCTGTTCCAGGAAAATTAATGGAGGCACTGGTTAAAGAAGGATCATCTAGACAAGACTTCAGTTATAGCTCAGACACAGCATGGTTTTGTTAAGGGAAAGTCTTGCCTGACCAATTTGATTGGATACTATGATGTAGTCACAAAAGAATTGGATGCAAGAATAACTTTGATATAATATATTTGGATCTTAGAAAGGCTTTTGATACTGTTGCACATGGAAGACTGCTGCACAAATTGGAGCAGTGTGGCATTGGAGGCAAATTGCTGCTATGGATAAAGGGATGGGTGAGTGGCAGAAGACAGAGAGTGGTAATCAATGGAGACTGCTCAATGTGGACTAATGTTATTAGTGGAGTTCCTCAGGGTTCATTGTTGGGTCCATTGTTGTTTTCTCTATTTATAAATGATATTGATGATGGTATATCAAGCTTAATGTCCAAGTTTGCAGATGACACAAAGGTTGGCAGAGTTGTTAAGGACACTACTGACGCTATGCTGCTGTAACAGGATCTGGAAAGGTTGAGCAGATGGGCTGAGAGGTGGCAAATGAAGTTTAACATTGACAAATGTAAAGTACTACATATGGGAAAGAGTAACCCCAAAGCAATGTATTAACTCTGTGGTACTACACTGACAGTGGTAGAGAATTAAAAGGACCTGGGGGTAATTGTGCAGGCAGATATGAAGTTCTCTGAGCAGTGCAGACGAGCTACAAGAGCAGCTCATGGCGTCTTGTCAATGATATATAGGAATTTTTCTAGCAGGGATAAGGAGGTGATTATTCCCTTGTATAAGGCAATGGTCAGGCCACACCTTGAGTACTGTATACAGGTCTGGAGGCCTCATTTCAAGAAGGATGTAGAGCTGCTGGAACGAGTACAGAGAAGGGCAACAAGATTAGTGAATGGAACAAAGGGTTGCTTTTACGAAGAAAGGCTTAAGTCTTGCAATTTACAGTGTCTGGAGACTAGGCACTGGCGAGGTGATCTGATAGAGGTGTATAAGGCCTTGTATTTAGTAAGGATTTTGGACTAAAGATGAATATGGCTAAAACAAAAGTAATGATGAACAAGTATGCCACAGAAAGGGAAATAATGATTGAAGGAGCAGTAATTGAAAAGGTGGAGTCATATACTTGTCTGAGACAAGTTATTAGCTGTAATAATGATAAATGGCTGGAAGTCAAGAGAAGAATAAATTTTGGATGGGTAGCATTCAGGAAATATAGTCACATACTGAAGAGCAATATCCCAGTTTGTCTGAAACGTAAAATAATGAACCAATGTAAAATAATGTAAAATAATGAACCCACCATGATTTATGGAAGTGAAACTTGGGCACTCACCAAAAGAATGGAAGAGAAGCTGAGAACTACACAGCGAAGAATGGAACGAGTTGTATTGGGAATCAGACTGTTAGATAAGAAGAGAAACACATGGATCAGGAAGAAAACTCAAGTAAAGGACATTCTTATCAAAACTAAAGAACTAAAATGGGCTTGGGCTTGGGTAGGACACATAGCTAGAAGGCATGATGACAGATGGACTAAGAAAATAACAGAATGGTATCCAAGAGGAGCTAGAAGAAAACCTGGAAGACAAAGGATAGATGAAATTCATGAGTTTTTGGGTAGTAAATGGATGGCCAGTACTCAAAATAGAAGGAACTGGAAAGTTGCTGGAGAGGCCTTCATCCTGCAGTGGATTGAAAATGGATGATGATGATGATGAAGGCCTTGAATGGTTTGAGTATGCTCAATGCCGATGGGATTCTTCCTCTTGCTCAGAATAATCACCTGAGAGAGCATAAATTCAAATTGAGGAAAGACAGATGTAGGATAGATGTGCGGAAATTTGCCTATAGCCAGCGGGTAGTTGGTTGGTGGAAAAGACTTCCATCCCTTGTTGTGGAAGTTGATAGCCTAAACAAATTTAAGGCTCAGCTGGACAGGTATTTCGAACGAACGGAGGGGTGAAATGGGAGTGGTTTTTTTTTGGCTGATGCTGAATAAGCTTGCTTTCTTGCATCATATGCCTCTACTAATGCTAATATTAACCGAATTTTGTAGTAAACGAATATATTTACATATAAAAGTCTATCCTTTCGCAGGGGAATGGTATGGGCTTCATATAAACGAGTACTTTGTATAAACCAAGTTTGTATTAATGAGATTTTACTGTATCCAGATTCAAGATTTCATATGGAGACAAATTTGTACTGTCAATTATGAGAAAGATTTTTAAAATGTAGCTAAAGTCAAGTATCCAGGGCTGCGTGACAGTTTTCTGTATGTCATCACAATTTGAGTTGCAGTATCTTAGCTACTCAGGTGGGCGGCCAAGTCATCCATTGGGTTCTCAGCAACCTACTGACTAGCTGAGTGACCAGACATCGAAGAATGTGACAGACTTGTATGCTACCAGAATTTGAGCTAAAGTGTCATAGCCACCTCTGCACTGGAACCAGTTTGAAAGTTTCCCGAATTAATAATAGTATTAGGGAAGCTGTTTACTCTGAATTGAAATATTAAATTAAATATCCTATCCCAATTTATTCTCAATTATCTGTTTGAATTCATCTGATGATATTAATATTTTTCTACTTTTTTTATTTTCAGTGGGGATCCATTGTCTAATATGAACATTGATTTTACTACAAAAGAAGATGCTGTAGCATTTTGTGAGAAAAATGGTAAGGTAAACAGTAATGCATAATAAAAGTTACATATACCATACTTTTTTTATTTCAGATTTGGACAGAAGTCCTAAATTATACTATATCGGCTTAAAATAAAACAAAGAAAAATTTTACTGAACAGTAACACCACAAGACATCATACAATCAAGATATATGTTAAGGTTCAAAGATTTCCTTATTTATTTTTCTAATAATAGCACTTTTGTTGAACTTAGTTCATTCTGTCATCCTTTCATTTTTTTTTTTTGGCATTATTAAAAAAAAAAAAAAAAATTCTCGTTTATACTCCGGCACAACCCCCAGGTCAGTAGAGTTTACAAAAAATCATCAATACAAATGTTAATTGTATTTAGTAGTCACGGGCTTAAACCCTGGTGCACTCAAAGAGCCTGCACTACTGCATTCTCGTTTCTGACCACTTGGCTATGTCAGGTTAGTTTCTCTTCAGAGGACATACTCATAATTTAGCAAAATATTTCCGTCTTTTGTTTTTAAGTAAATAAAACAGTGGTATTCAACTGAACCTCATATACCCCAGTACTCCTGGGAGTACATGAGGTCCTTTCACAAGGGCTGGTATATGAAACCAGTTTTGTTTTCGTTAAATAATTATCTATAAGGTAAATTTATTTGTGTTAATTATGCACTGAGGTGAATTCAAGAATATAATCGATATTATTAACAGGGGTTATCGCAGATGTATTTAGGAAACAAACTGCATAGAAAATATGAGGAAATCTTTTTTTGGGAAAGATTTAAGAGAAACATTTTTAATTTTAAAACAAAAAAGAAGTTGAATAGCAATGAATAAAAAAAAGTACTGTGAAACTTTTCACACTGTGGATTCACTCTGTGGATATAAAGTAAAAAAAAAAAAGTAAAGTGCAGCCATTATCAACCCACTGCAGGGTGGAAGCCTCCTCAACAATTCATGCTGAGGGAAATGGACCATAATCTGCCACGCTGGTCCAGTGCGGGTTGGCAGATCGACCGTATTCAGCAGTCAGGGGCTTGAACCCCGGTCTACTCAAAGAGCGTGTGCTACTGCACTCCCGCTCCTGCCCACTCAGCTACGGAGGCCTCTGTGGATATATACACTAATAATTTAATGATAGCTGTAAGCAGAGGTGGAATTGATTCTTGCATTGTTTCTATTTTGACATGCAATAGCCAGAAATGCATGATGGATTATAAAGCCCAGTGAGGGTCCACATTGGACTATCAATTACATAGGCTGTGTAAGAGTTACTTTACATAAGTACTCCAAAGTGACAAGTATATCAATTTATATATCAGATTGGTCAACAAATTTCTCGATCAATTTGATATAATTCATACACACAGTACCAGATTGTCTTGTTATTTAATCATAAATGCAATAGCTTTGTTGCATCAACCATAAACTATGGTAATGTATAACAATAACTTATTTTCTTTGTTTATGTTTGCATGTACAGTAATACCCCGAAGTTACGCGATTGGTGGGTCCGACGAAAATCGCGTAAGTCGAATTCGCGTAAGTCGGTAAAACTTTGCATATAAATACATATAAATTTTGCTTAATTGGGACCAAGGACTAACAAAAACACTAGTTTACAAGAAAAATATTAATAAAATTGCAGTTCTTTATACATATTAATACAAAATATGTATTAAAAAAACAAATGACTTACGTAAAAAAGTTATTTCGATGTCGATGGCTTCATAAAATCTAACAAATTCGTCTGACGACACAGCGCCTTTTTTTCACGCAGAATTTCGTCGTAGCAAGCTAATAATTTTTTTATTCCTTGCTTTGTAGCTATAACGCGTTCTTCGTTGGAGTCTATGTTTTCTAAAATTTTTAAGCCCTTTTCAATTGAGCTAAGACCTTCTGTCAAGTTTGCAATTGTCATATGCTTTTCGCCGTTGCCTCATTTACGCCTGTAGCACGTGCAATATCACATGGTCTTTCATTTCGCTCAAAGCGTTTCACAATTTCATATTTTTTTCTCTATCGACAGAGGCGGACTGGCCATAAGCCTTACCGGGGAAACCCCGGTGCGCCGGTATGATTTTGGCCATAAACCATAGTATGAGGCCACTATAAATTTTCCCAGGTAAGAATTTTTGATCCAGTCCGCCTCTGTTTATCGATAATTGCTTTTCTTTTTCTCTCTGAATCTGCAGTGTCTTCACCAGGACGCTTCCTTTTCACACCTTTTAATTAAGTATTTTACTCATTTTTAGGGAATAAAGCACAATTACAAAACGAGGAGGCACGCTTGATACGCATAAACAAAGCTGCGCGCATGTAGCAACTGAATAAACAACACCATAAAGGCAGAGATACACTATTAACACCTCACATTTCTAGGGGTTACTACCATAAAACAATAAAAATCCAGTTGCGTTTCTGCTAGTGAAATCTGTTATAAACTGGTAGTAAACTCGATCTAATTGCATTTGCGATTATACCCATAGCTGGAATTGTGTTGGTTTTTACGTTATTATGGTGAAATGTGTTTCCCCTTCACTGTTATAAAAAACATAAAAGCAGCAAAGTTGAATTTTGTTCATCTTTCGCTCTCATTCTCCGCCGTCGCACCGTATATCGATAACATATGAAAAACGACCTTGAAGATAGTGGGCGGCAGCGTTGCCAAACGAAAAAATCAAGAACCGCGTAACTCCGAGTTCGCGTAAGTCGGGGTAGCGTAAGTCGGGGTATTACTGTAATTATAAACAAAATTATTGTTGTATTTAACAAAAATTATTTTAATATACATTTTCTCACTGTTGAAACTGTACCCTCTACCTGATTTGGTCAGTTTTCCCCATATGAATTTATGCAACACTGTTGCCTTTTGATAAACATTTTATGTAAGTATCTATTAGATCCCTGAAGTCTGTCACAAAATATTCTTCCAGTGACAATAGCTAAGGCTAACATTGGGCAGTCTAAAATCGATGGAACTGATATTCAGGTATCACTTGTGAGTTCAAGTGGCTCAAATTTGAGTAAAGTCTGATTTTTCTGTGACAGCTAGATCCTCTGCTACTATCTTTACCACTGCTGGGACTGTTAGTAAATTTGGATGTATCCCTCATGTAGAAATATACTGTGCTTAAGGGGGACTGCCCTGGTGCAAATCAAAGAAAGTGGGGATTGAGGCATTGCATTCACACATAGGAATGGATGCTATCTCTTTGACACATGAAGTGGTGGAAACCGTATTTGTTCTCTGATCTGAATCTTTTCTCTCATGCAGTATAATGGAAGGTTACAATGGACTTCATAACCCTCAGCGTGGCCAGTGCTATAGGTATGGGAAACACACAAATAGAAGGGGTGCAAGAATATTTGCTGATACTCTGATGGCATTGTTAAAGGGTTGGGAAATTGTTTTTGCGAGGTATACACAGACTAATAATTTAATGACAGCCATAAGCAGAGGTGGAATTGATTCTTGTGTTGCTTCTATTTTGACATACAGTAGCACGAAAAGCAAGGAAGGGTGGATTACAAAACCCAGTGAGGATCCACATAGGACTATCAATTACATGGGCTGTGTAAGAATTATTAAAAACACCAACAGGCACACATTTATTTGCTTATACAGGCAACCCCTGTATAACACGGTACTTCTACAACACTGTTTCACTCTAACACAATTGATAAATTGCAGCAATCCTCACACAACACAGTACTTATATAACACAGTTTCACTCTAACATGGTTAGAGAATTTCGGTAAATCTTGCATAACTGTACTTTTGAGCTTTTGTTCCGGGAGAAACCCTGCTATTATGTTGGATGTAATTTTTCAACATTTCCACTCTTTTTGAATCCCACTAGTCAAAAAAAATATTGAGAAATCCCTGTATTTTATTTTGTTGGGAAATCACAGTTACGTTCTGTGTTATTGAACTTGTGGAAAAAATCTAGATTTCAAAGTTTTATTACTATTGGATAGCACACACCAGGCCATCCAAATATTGAAGTTTTGTTCCTACCACCACAGTTGTACTAGGTTAATGCAACTTCTTTCATTCAGCTATTAGATCAAGGCATTATATCCACCTTTAAAACTCTTTCCATCAGAAAATCGTTAGAATGGATTTTGGAAAAAATTGATTCTGAATCAATTGAAGTAACATTTCTCAATTGTGGACTGTATCAGAATCATAGCTTTATCGCTAAAAGAAGTAAAACTGTCAATGTTAAATGCATGTGGAAAAATGTATGGCCAGAGTCAGTTCATTCAGGAAACATGGTCAAACCGGCAGAAATATATGACTACTGAAGCCCTCGTGGGTAGCACAGTTGATAGAATCACCCTCCTCTCCACACCGGGTGTAAAAGACCCGAGTTCCAATCCCCATATGAATTTATGCAACACCGTTGCCTTCTGATAAACATTTTTTATGTAAGTATCTATTAGATCCCTGAAGTCTGAAGTCTCCGATCCCTGAAACGGAGGAATTTTTATGGGTCTCTTTTTTCACAACGTGAAAAAGACTCATAAAAATTCCTCCCGAGTTAGTCGGGTGAGGGTAGCATGGTTTTTTCTCCCGGAATCTCAGGTTTTTCTTCCAGCAAAACAGAAAATTGACCTCAGGACATGCAATTTATAGACAATATACACAGAGTAACATAGCCTTAGTTGCCTATGCTCCTAAAAAAATTTCAAAGAATTACTGGTAGAGGATGATAGCACAGATGAAAATTCTAAACTTCCAAATTTTACACTAAAAAGCATACGGGAAGGAATAAAGTTTGCCAAGCAATTAGAATTAGAATCTTATTTTTTGAATGCAGATTCTTGAATGAAAGGAGCCCAAAGTTCAAAAGGGAGCTTCAAAAAATGCTTAGTTCCATACAATGAAATTTGCAAAGATTTATCAAGAAAAGCCAACAAACCCAAATTACTGATTTTTTAAAGAGAGTAGAAGGTACATGAAATCTAGAAAGCCAACAAACCCAAATTACTGATTTTTTAAAGAGAGTAGAAGGTACATGAAATCTAGAATGGTGTATATTTGTTAGTTTTGTTAGCTTTTGGAACATAACCACACTTTTTGTACTTTTTCTTAGTCCCGTAAAACACAGTTTCGCACAACATGACATTTTATAGGAACCTAACTACTGTGTTATGCGAGGGTTACCAGTACACCGATGCAAGGAGTATAGTAAATAAATTTGAGTTGAAGTATTATTTAAGCCATCAAATGCTAATATAGGTCCAATGTAAACATGATGTCACTCTGATATTGGGGATATAGAATTTGACTATGGTGATTATATGTGTGAAGAAAGGATATTTATGCATGTCTGTGCAGTTCCTAAGGGATTCCCTCAAACCGGCCTTGTCTCTGTGTTGAGTGTCTCCACAAAGCCAGTCATATATATGTTGTGTTGGTTTGTGCATTTAGTGAAGTGGTGTACTGTAAAAAAAAAAAATAAATAATAATAAAAGGACTGGCCTCTTAATAACCAGTGAGAAAAAGTTACCTGGAAATGTGCTAGCTGGCTGTTGTTCTTTCCATAAGGTGTGCTGTCTTCTGTACAAAATTAAATCACAGTTTTGGGCCTCTCACCACAATCCTAGGGATGCAGTAAGAGAGCCCAGTAAAGGAAAAGAGGAGTGGAGGGTAGACAGGTGTACTAAAAAAATAATAATAAATTAAATAAAAAATATATATAAAACAAAAATATAAGATGCAATGTTGAAAGGAAAGACTTGAGTAGGAATGATCTGTGGGGGGAAAGGAATGATAGCAGAGGTATCTCCGGGGGAAGGATTGCAGGTTAAGCATTGGAGCAGATTCTGCATGTGCTGGTTGACAGCATCACACAGCCTGTTTAACAGTCACTGCTATACAGCTATAAGAAATATAATACTGATCACTGTATGCCACATGGATCACTGGATCAAACTCATTTACATCATTAGAGCCATGCCATGTTCAAGAGAAGCTTCAACCAGCCAAGGTGGCCACATGGTCTGTCCAATCTCAACCACATTGGAATGTGGTTGAGATTGGACAGACCATTGGGATGTTTTCTCACCAAGAGAAGAGGGCAGATAGCAGTGGCACAGAGCAGAATGAGCAGCAGTACCAACTAGGGAAGAAAGCAAGTTCAAGTAGGGATAGGGTTGCTCAGGTGGAGGATGAGAATTTACCAGAGAAGTGACGAGTTACACAAGGGGGAAGGGGTTCAGCCATAATATAAGGAACAAAAAATTGGAACATTCAGGGTGGAACATGGTAATGGATGGGCAACAATTGCAAAGGGATGGCTCCATCAGAATGAGCAGAAAAACTAGTTTGAACCAGTTGGTGATAGCAGTGGCAGTCAGTATTATTTTGATTGTTCTGGTTGCTCCATATGTTGTGCCTGTTTTTTAGTGCTTGTTAAATATGGCATTGACAAATGTCTGAAATGCATTGAATGTCTCTTTTATTAAGGAGGTGGGAAGATGTCATGGAATTGTCACAAGATAGTCAGGATGGTATAGCAAACGATCAGTTGAATTATTAGTTGTGGTATACTTGCATATGGGGGTAGGGGTATAGTACATGAGACCAAGTCTCATATGCTGTCTCCCTAGATGATTATAATGGGCTCAGAAACTCTTCTCAGTGAGACCAACTGATATTTAAAAAAAATTGTAAATACAAATCAGAAGTATTCAGAGAGGTAATCATAAAAGCCACTAAGAGTTTTGTACCAACTAAGAGATACAGTTCAAGATTTAAATCAAAATGGATGTAAATGAACTGAAGAAGCTTAGTGACAGAGAAGAAAAATGCATGGTATGATTATAATTGTCAGAGGAAAAAAGAGTCCTACAGTAAATTACAAACTAGCGTGTAATTAATTTACTCCGAGGGTTAGGCTTACTATGGCAAATTATGGGTAGTGTCTTTTGCTAAGATTGCAAAGGAAAGCAGCAGTGAATCTTTTGCATATGTCTAATAGAAGGAAAAGGATGAATCATATTAGACCACTGGATATGAATAGAATAACTATTAATTATCCTATAGATTTCTGATAAACTGAATAAATATTTTGCACCTACATTCACAAATATTTTATAATTCACACACAAAATGATTTTATAATGACAGAAAAGGTTCCACCTTTTCTGTCATTATACTGCAGATAAAGAGAAACTGCTGCAGCAATTTCTCTTCCACCTTTTCTTATCTACCTCTGTGCCAGGGAAAATAATGGAGTCAACAGTTAGAGAAGTAATGCAAAATCATGTTGATAGGAGTGTAGCCATAAGGAAATTGTGGTATGAGCCTGTTAAAGGGAGATCATGACTTACCAATTTGATTAGTTACTGTGAGGAGGTCAAAAAGGAACTGGATGCAAAGAATAATTTTGACATCATATACTTAAATTTCAGTAAAGCCTTTGATGCAATACCACATGAATGATTGTTTGATAAATTAGAGCAATGTGGAATTAGGGCCAAGTTACTACTGCAGATAAAGGAATGGTTAAGTGGTAGGAGACAAAGGGCGGTTATAAGTGGCCACTGCTTTTCATGGACTAATATGATGGGTGGGGTTCCACTTGATCAGTATTGGAACCCCTTACTCTTTTTAATATTTATTAATGACATTCATGTAAGTATTTCAAGTTTGATGTCTAATTTTGCTGATGATACAAAGATGGGCATAGTAGTTAATGATGGCACAACATGGCCTAAGTCACCGATGCACCCGAAACCCTGCAAAAAATAAACAGTAGCTAATTATGTAATCAGAGTATGCCACTCGAGAGATTAAGATTTAAGTTGCTCTATAGCAGATAGATGCTACATATTATTCTATGGAAACCTCATTAAACTGATAAAAGGAAAGAGGATCATGCTATTCAAGGTATCTATATTTAAAAATAACTAAATGCACAAGGTATAATACGTTAAGAGTTTAATATCTATATAATATCAGCGTAAATACACCATAGATAACTCTTAAGGAACTACGATGGTAGTGTGGGAAGCATCATTTGCTCTGTTTCTCATATTGTGCTCTTCCTTCACAATGAGTTGCCATGGTATTGCACTACCTTGAATAAGTAATGCTTCACTAATAGAGAAGACTATTGTTACTTATTCTCAGTGAGTACCACCACCCAGATGGCACCGTTTCAAAGCTGCTGGCCTATCATCGGTGGGTGGGCAGGTACCCTGGTATTGCAGACTTGATATCCCAGTTATGAAGATAATCACATAATATGAGAGATGCCAAAAGGTTGATATGATAATATTTAAAAATAACTAAATGCACAAGGCATAATACGTTAAGAGTTTAATATCTATATAATATCGATGTAAATACACCATAGATAACTCTTAAGGAACTACAATGGTAGTGTGTGAGGCATCATTTGCTCTGTTTCTCATATTGTGCTCTTCCTTCATAACGAGTTACCATGGCTTTGTTCCATAACTTTTTTGAACCCGAGTGTATAATTTCAGTAACAAGACAGAATTTATAAAATAATAAATGTAGCATTTACAAATGTGAAAAATTATTTTTATTTTAGGTTTTGAATTTTTCTCCTTTGTTTTCTAGGTTGGGAATATTTTGTTGAGGAACCTGAGAAGATCAAACCAAAGGTGAAAAGTTATGGAGCAAATTTTTCTTGGAATCGGAAAACTCGAGTATCTACGAAATAAGCTTTCATTAGATCAATGAAAACTAGTTTAAATTATTACTTTATTTGTAACAGAAAATGGGCCTTTAAAAAATAAAAATGCAGTTTATAGTTCTAGTAGTTGACAGAGTAAGAATTAAATTTTCTTTTGGACAAGACTTGTATTTTATTAATTTGTGTATAGTTTCATAAATTTTATTGATATGATCCTGTATAATAAAATGTGATCTGACTTTTTGTTCTATATTTACTTTCAAAATCAGATTAGGGACACTGATTCTTTATAGTTTTATAGACTTGATAGATTTGGGTCATTGCATGTGTACAGCCTACATAACAATTCTGATAAAGGGTATTAGCATTAGCAAATTTGCATCAGTTAAAAGCAAACTATAGCATCAGTTTAAGAAAAAAAAAAAAAAAAAGGCCTCCCATTTCACCTATTCATTCACTACAATAGTTTGTCTAGTTCTTCCTTAAATTTATTTTAACAGATGGAAGTTTGTTCCAACAATCAATCACCCACTGGCTAAAGGCAAACATTTAGCTTGCTCAATCCATTTAAAGCTTTAAACACCTCAGTCAGATCACCTTCCAGGTGCCTAGTCTCCAGATGCTGCAGTTTTCGTAACTGAAACCTTTCTTGATAAGAGCACTCCCTTTGTTCCCTTCACGAATCTCATTGCCCTTCTCTGTACTCATTCCAGAAGCTCTACATCCTTCCTAAAATTAGGCCATGAGACCTGTATGCAGTACTCAAGATGTGGCCTGACCATTGCCTAACCATTGACAATAGGATAATCACCTTCTTATCCCTTCTAGCAAAAGTCCTGTATATCATTGATAAAGCCCCATGAACTATCCTGGGATGCAGTCGGATATGAAATTCATATCTGACTGCACAATTACTCCCAGACTTTTTTCATTTTCCGCTACCCTTAGTGTAGTACCACACAGTTGATATATTACTCTGGGGTTACTACCTATATGCAGTACTTTGCATTTATCAATGTTAAACGTCAATTGCCATTCCTCAGCCCATCTACCTGACTTTTGTAAATCCTGTTGCAGTAGCATACTGTCATTAACCATCCTGCCAACCTTTGTATCA
The DNA here is from genome assembly GCF_048544385.1 of Mastigoproctus giganteus. Taxonomy (NCBI): domain Eukaryota; kingdom Metazoa; phylum Arthropoda; class Arachnida; order Uropygi; family Thelyphonidae; genus Mastigoproctus; species Mastigoproctus giganteus. Next base: position 183,775,486 of record NC_143581.1, read on the forward strand.
TCTGAAAACTTGGATGTTAAGTCTGATATGCCTTCATCAATATCATTGATAATTATAGAAAACAACAATGGGTTCAACATCCAACCTTGGGGAACTCCAATAATATTAGTCCATGAAGAGCAATATCCATTGATTACCACTCTTTGTCTTCAAACATCCCTTTAGCCATATCAACAACTTGCCCTTAATGCCACACTGCTCCAGTTTAGACAGCAGTCTTTTATGTGCAACAGTATCAAACACTTTCCTGAAATCCAAATGTATGATATCAGAATTATTTTTTGCATCCAGTTCCTTTGTGACCCCATTGTAGTACCCAATCAATTTGGTCAGACAAGATTTCTCCTTAACAAACATGCTGTACCTGAAGCATAATTGCAACCTTTCCTAGATGATCCTGCATTACTTCTTTTACCAGTGACTCCATTATTTTTTCTGGAACAGAAGTTAAACTAACAGGTCTGTAATTACTTGTATCGCCCTTTGATTCCCCCTCTGTGAATTTGGGATACATTAACACGTCTGCAGGCACCCCCCCCCCATAATCCAAGGGTGCTCGTAATTATGGCTAAGGGTTTGGTTACTTCTATTGCTGTCTCTCTTAATGTAATTGGATAAGTCGATCCATCCCAGGTGCCTTTCTTAAGTTAAATTCAACAATTTCTCTTCCACTTACTTCTCAGTTATTACAAAGTCAATTAGCTCTCTGTTCGAGTTTGATAAACTTCTGGCATCCCCTTCCCTAAAGAATTCCTCATTTGTACATGCAAAATACTCATTGTTGGTCAGCAACCTGAGGAGGATCATCAACAGTCAAACCATCGATATCAAGTGGACCAATTTGATTCATCCCTTTCTAGTGTTTACATAAGTAAAGAAGTCTTTTCTGTTTTTATTTGCATCCTTTGCCAAAGATTTCTCATAATCTGCCTTCGCTTGCCTAATCTCCTTTGTAAGTTTGTTTTGTTTGTTATTTGGTGTTTAGGAGCATTAGCAACTACGGCCATATTGCTCCAGGGATATGTGGTAGTCATTCCCTGACCTTTCCGCATCTTCCGTATTTGGTGGTCATGGCTCGAACCCAGGTCTAATCAAGAAGCGTGTGCTATGCACTGCTGCTCCTGGCTACGGAGGCGCCCTCCTTTGTAACTTGATTACAGGCAGCTTATATCTACCATAGTCTTCTGTGTTGTCCAATGCTTTACATGCATCCCATGCATTTTCCTTCTCTGCCATAAGTCTGATCAGTTCATCATACACCCATTTATGCCTATACCTTGACAAGTATTTCTTAGTTGATATGAAAAGCCTAGTTGCTTCTATGATTAATTCCTTGAATGCTTCCCATTGATAGTAATATCATCTATTGGTCCAACCGTAGACCAATAGATGATAGAATAGAATTTAAAAACGTGTAGAATTTAAAAACTGACTGCAACTACTGTAGTCACCTTTACAAAAGCAAAAACTCTTCCCTTTACCCTTGATGGTAGTTACATTTTTGAGGAAATCCCAGATCAATACATTGTGATCACTGACACCTAGTGGTTCTTTTATCTGCAGTTTCTTAATGCATGAATAATCACTGCTGATAATAATATATAGAGTATTACATCCCCCCCCCCTTGTTGCCTTTGTAACGTGCTGCTGTAGTAAACAGTCATCCAATAGATCCACAGTCTTGCTAGTCTGAGTGACCATTCCACAAGTTCCAGTCAATATGTGGAAATTAAAATCGCAAATTATAAGACATTCTGGTTTACAGGCCCACTATTTCTCTGTACATCTGTGTGTTGTACTCATCAGAGTTCTTAGGCCTATAACACATTCCTACCCTAATTTTTTGTTTTGTCAGTGCTTATGTCATACCAAACTGACTCAACATTGCATTGGCCACTTGTGTCCACTGGATGTACTGTACTGCCTTAGATTTTATGTTCTTCTTAAGTATTGCATAACCCCTCCTCCCTTCCTATCCTTTCTGTACACATTGTACTTCCCAAATTCCAATTCTGCATTCCTTATATCTGAGTAACACCAAGTCTCTGATATCCCAATAATGTCTGCATTGACTTGCAGACATTATTGGGATATCAGACCAGCACTTAAAATTCATCAAATTTATTTACCATACTCCTAGCACTTGGTGCACATGCAAGTATACATGCACCTGTTCTTACTCTTAGTCATCCTAACACAGCCTTTCATGATGACTCCCAGCAGCCCTTGAAATCCACAGCACCTTGCTTTCAAGGCTTCTGCTTGTTCCAAAAGAAACAATACAAGACTTTCACCTCTGCCTCTGGCTATTGTTAATCTATTAGTCTGTGTATCCCCTCAAGCTAGCAGTTTTCTGATCCTCCTAACACTGCCTCGAGAGCAACAACAAATATTCTTGCACCCTTTCTATTTAAGTGTATCCCATCCCTGTAGAAACAGTCTCTACTGTTAGCATGCACAGACCACACTAAGAAAAATTCTACTCCATGAGTCTTGCACAGTCTCTCCATGGTTGAATTGATTAACAAGGTTCTCATATACTCTCTCTTATTTTGGGCAGAATTGCAGACACTTTAAATTTTAACCCTAATTTGCAACTTTTTCAATGTTGCCCTGTACTTGTCAAGTATGTTTGCAGATCTAATCTTTGTCATTATCGTCAGCATGTAAAACATCACCAATAGTATCACCTTTTGTGCTCTTAAACAATGGTATCTTCTCTACAACTTAATCAACTTTTGCCCCTGGCAGACATACCCTGGTCCTATTCTACCTATTCTTTTTGAACAATATAGTTCCAGTTTACCTGGCAATAGTCACCCACAGCAGTTAGCTCCTGTGGGACCAACACATTCTGCCTTCGACGTCACTCTGTTGCCTGATGATCAAGTGCAAACGCTGGCATTGATATGGGTTGCTGAGAGCTTGATGGGCCCCCAATTTAATTCCTTCGAGGATATCACTGTTCTGCAAGTTCTCATTAAGGTCCATAATGCTGAGTTGGTACCTAATATCCTCGCACTCCTTACATCGAGTGCACACAAAGATCCCCCATTGGCAATATGTCCCATTCCAGATAGCTCTGCAAATAAACTGTATTACTTATTTGATTTGTTTATTAGCTTGACATAAGTTTTTGAAAATAAAATAGTTAATCTTCAGTTTACGAGAAAGAAATACGAAAAAATTTCCAACAGTTGCAAAATAACCACTTAGATTATGACATAAAAAAAAATTAAAATAAACTATTTCTGTATAAAAAATTTTATTTGTAAAATATTTGTAATATTAGTGAACTAGGAAAAAAACTGATTGGAAATATACCTCACAACACCAGTTAAATTACGTTTCTGCTTGTTCCATTTTGATGACATTTTTGAGTAAATACTTTTAATTGCTAAACAAAAGAATTGAGGATATCACTGAAGAGTAGAAGATTGAAATGATGAAATCATCGATACTATATGTATTGTTGAGGTACAAAAGACCATAAAAAGTATCAAATATACAGAAAAGCAGCAGGTGTATATGAAATTAGACCTAAAATTTTGAAAGCCAGAGGGAAAATTGCATGTCTAATTGTTACATCACATTATCCAGAGTTTGTTTTCAAGAAGATCAGTAAGGCATGAACTGTGCTGATATTCTTAAGTTACACTAATATATAAGAAGGGAAATAAAGCTTAATGTGACAATTAAAAAGAAATTTCCTTAGTGTACAAGGTAGATTAGCATTAGCATTAGTAGAGGCATTTGATGCAAGAAAGCAAGCTTATGCAGCATCAGCCAAAAAAAAAAAAAAAAAAAACCCACTTCCACTTCACCCCTCCGTTCGTTCAAAATACCTGTCCAGCTGAGCCTTAAACTTATTTAGGCTATCAACCTCCACTACAAGGGATGGAAGTCTGTTCCACCAACCAACCACCCGCTGGCTAAAGGCAAATTTCCGCGCGTCTATCCTACATCTGTCTTTCCTCAATTTGAATTTATGCCCTCTCAGGTGATTTTTCTAAGCTAGAGGAAGAATCCCATCAGCATTGAGCATGCTCAAACCATTCAAGGCTTTAAACACCTCTATCAGATCACCTCGCTGGTGCCTAGTCTTCAGACACTGTAATTTGCAAAACTTAAGCCTTTCTTCGTAAGAGCACCCCTTTGTTCCATTCACTAATCTTGTTGCCCTTCTCTGTACTCGTTCCAGCAGCTCTACATCCTTCTTGAAATGAGGCCTCCAGACCTGTATACAGTACTCTAGGTGTGGCCTGACCATTGCCTTATACAAGGGAATAATTACTTCCTTATCCCTGCTGGAAAAATTCCTGTATATCATTGACAATACTCCATGAGCTACTCTTGCAGCCCGTCTGCACTGCTCAGAGAACTTCATATCTGCCTGCACAACCACCCCCAAGTCCCTTTCATTCTCTACCACTGTCAGTGTAGTACCACAGAGTTGATACGTTGCTCTGGGGTTGCTGTTTCCCATGTGTAGCACTTTACATTTTTATGCTAGATTTATGCTAGAATCTTAAGAGAGAAGGGTTAGTAGTATTGTAGAATGTAATCTTGGAAAAGGATAGTTAGGCTTGAGTTCAAATAGGGGATGCCAAGATCAAATATTTGTACTAAGGGAAAATTATAGAAAGCCCATGGGAACATAAGATCTTGTATTTAGGATATGTTGAGCTTGAAAAAGCCTGACAAAGTTCCTAGAAATCTGCTCTTTAAAATTTTAAAAAATATGACTTTAAAATAATTTTTAAAACAAAATGAAAAGTTTGTATAAAAAGGAAAGTCTGTGTTGAGATTAAAGGAAGCACTGGAAAATAGTTTACAGTTAAACCTGGAGTAAGTAGTAGTAGTAACAAATCCATATGAGCTTATGCAGCATCAGCCAAAAAAAAAAAAAAAAATCACACCATTCCCTCCAAATGCCTGTCCAGTTCCTCCTTAAATTTATTTAACCTATCAACTTCCACGACGACAGATGGAAGTTTGTTCCAGCAATTAACCACTCGCTGGTTAAAGGCAAATCTTCCCCTTGTTGCCACTTCTTTTTGGATCATTTAATAAAAGAATGCAAATCACTGACAAAGTTTAGCACAGAACACCTCAAAATTGGATCATTATTATATACTGATGATATTGTGCTGTTAAACAGTGAATTTCAAGATCTTCGGGAATCTCTGAATAAATTGTGTAAAAGTTGTAGACAATTTGGCAAGAAAATTAGAACAGGGTAGCAATTTTGTAAATTGAGGAAGTCTTTAATAAAGATTAAAGCTAATCATATGAAAATAAACAATAGAGTAAGTAAAGCAGGAAGTGTAGGAAAAGACAAAAATTATAGTTTATAGTAGCCTTTAAACTGTGATACAAAGTAAAAAAAAAAAAAAAAAAAAAAAAAAATGAAAAGGAATTGATAAAAAAACATTTGGATATGAGGGTTTTAAGGAAAAAACTTAACAGATGAAAGTAGTGGCAAGGCCATATTACAATTTATAAATAAAATATTTCTGTGTTACAAATCCAATCAAAGGTAGGCAAAGCAAACTTAAGATGGTATGGGCATGTAAAAAGGATGAGAGGAGAGATTATCAAAACTAATATTTAAAGCAACAAGTCCATGTATAAAAGGCAAGCTAATTACTGTATGCAGTGCATTACATTTCGGGCATATTAATTTTTATTTCTTGAATTTAATGAATTTTTTCTTTTTCTGTGATTAGTAGAAGTGAAAAGTAAATAACTAATTATCTTGTTACCAATTAATTACTGATTAACTAATAATATATAAAAGTAATTGTTGTCAATTCACTGTACATGCCTCCTAAAGTAATATTCACTCCAGGTTTTGAAATACTTTGTAATCAACAACACATGAAATGCATCACGTATTTAAGTTCTGTGATTTAACAAATCAAACTATCATAGAATGCTGTCAATGCTTTTGTAATGGATTATTAGTATTAGTGGCACAAGATGCAAGAAAACAATGTACAGCATCAACCAAAAAACTACCTGCCTAATCTATATATCACCTCTAATAATATGTTCTTGTTATACTCTGGTTCACAAATAAATCATGAATAAAATCATTAATCGTGTTTAGCAGTTGTGGGCTTCAACCACAGTCCACTCAAAGAGTCTGTGCTACTGGTCTTCACTACTGACCACTAGCAACATCAAGTAATTCCAACAATCAGTTACTCTCTGGCTGAAAGCAAATTTGCACACATCTCTCTTCTAGCCATCCTTTTCAGTTTAGGTTTATGCTCCTCTCATGTATGTTGTCCAAGAAAAAGGAAGAATGCCATCATCATTAAGTTTACTCAATCCATTTAAAGCCTTAACTCACATGAGGAGTTTAGGGAGGGTAATGCCAAAAGTTTATTAAACTTTAACAAGGAGCTAAATGATTTTGTAATAACTGAGAGCAAAGTTGAGGAGAAATAAATTAAACAAAAGAAAGGCACCATGGGTTGATAGGATATCCAGTTATATCAGAGGTGGCAAAGGAAGTAAGCAAACACTTAGCCATAATTATGAGAGCATCCTTAAACTCAGGGGAAGTCCCCACAGACTGAAAATGTGCAAATGTATCCCTAATTCACAAAGGGTGACACGAGTAATTACAAACATGTTAGTTTAACTTTTGTTCTAGGGAAAATAGCGGAGTCACTGGATAAAGAAGCATTGCAGGATCATCTAGACAAGACTGCAGTAATAATTCAGACACAGCATGGGTTTGTTATTGGGAAGTCCTGTCTAGTCAATTTGATTGGATAGTATGATGTGGTCACAAAGGAACTTTGTGACCACATCATATTCTGCCCAGACACGATAGGAGGGAGTATATGATGAGAGCCCTGGAAAGATTGTGCAGGGCTCAAGGGGTAGAATTTTTTTCAGCCTGGTCTGTACTTGTTAACAGGAGAGACTGCTTCTACAGGGATGGGATACACTTAAATAGAAAGGGTGCAAGAATATTTGCTGATGCTATCGAGGCAGTGTTAGGTGGGTCAGAAAACTGCTAGCTTGGGGGGAGACAAAGATCAATAGATTGACAGTAGCCACTGGCAGAGGTGAAAGAGATTCTTGCACTGCTTCTATTAGAATGAGCACAAGCCTGAAAAACAAGATGCATGATATTTCAGAGACTGCTGGGAGCCATTGCGGTACAAGTAAACACATGGGTTGTATTAGAGTAGCTAAGAATAGAAACAGGTGCAGGTATACTTGCGTGTACACCAATGCTAGGAGTTTAGTAAATAAATTTGATGAATTTGAGGTATTGCTCAAAACATCAAAGGCAGATATTGTTGGAATATCAGAGACGTGGTGTCACACAGATATAAGGGATGCAGAACTGCAATTTGGGGAGTACAACGTCTACAGAAAGGATAGACAGGATAGGAAGGGGGGAGGGGTTATGCTATTAGTTAAGAAACACAAAAACCAAGGAAGTGAAGCCAGTCGACATAGCTGGACAGTGCAGTGTTGAGTCAGTTTGGTGTGACATAAGCATTGGGAGATCAAAATTGAGAGTAGGAGTGTGCTATAGGCCTAATGACTCTGATGAGTATAATAAGAAACTGTACAGGGAAATAGAGTAGGCCAGTAAATCAGAGAGTCTTATAATGGGAGATTTTAATTTCCCAGATATTGACTGGAATTTGGGGGCTGGTCACTCACACACTAGCAGGGCTTTTGGGGATTTATTGGATGATTGTTTTCTACATCAGCATGTTCGGGAGGCAGCTAGAGGGAGTAATACTCTTGATTTGATTATCAGCAGTGATTCTTCATGCATTAAGAATCTGCAGATAAATGAACCACTAGGTGGCAGTGATCACAGTGTGCTGAAGTGGGATTTACTCAAAGAGGTAACTACCATTAGGGGTAAAGGGAAGGGTTATTGCTTCCGTAAAGGCGACTACGATGGACTGAGACAGTATTTAAATTCTATACAGTGGGACCAGCTGATGATGTTACCAACAGCAAATTCAAAATGGGAAGCATTCAAAGAACTTATCTTGGAAGCTACTAGGCTTTACATACCAACTAAGAAATATTGTTCAAGGTTTAGGCCAAAATGGATGTCAGATGAACTAATGAGGCATATGGCAAAGAAGAAAAATGCATGGGATACATACAAATTAACACATGGCACAGAAGCCTATGATAGATACAAGTTGATATGCAACCAAGTTACAAAGGAGGTTAGGCAGGCGAAGGCAGATTACGAGAAATCCTTGGCAAGAGATGCAAAGAAAAACAGCAAAGAGTTCTTTACTTATGTAAACTCTAGAAGGAAGGGGATGAATCAGATTGGTCCACTTGATATTGATGGGTCAACTGTTGATGATCCTGCTCAGGTAGCTAACAAACTAGATGAATATTTTGCATCGACATTCACACATGAGGAGTTATTCAGTGAGGGGAATGCCAGAGATGTATTCAACTCTAGCAGTAAGCTACAGAATCTTGAAATAACTGGGAGTAAAGTGGAGGAGAAACTGTTGAAGATAAACACAAGAAAGGTACCCGGGGTGGATGGGACCCGGAGTGGTAATGCCAGTTATATTAAAGGAGGCAGCAAAGGAAGTAAGCAAACCCTTAGCCATAATTATGAGAGCTTCCTTGGACACAGGGGAGGTACCCATAGACTGGAGATGTGCAAATGTGACCCCAATTCACAAAGGAGGATCAAAGGCTGACACAAGTAATTATAGACCTGTGAGCTTAACTTCTGTTCCAGGAAAATTAATGGAGGCACTGGTTAAAGAAGCACTGCAGGATCATTTAGACAAGACTTCAGTTATAGCTCGGACACAGCATGGTGTTGTTAAGGGAAGTCTTGCCTGACCAATTTGATTGGATACTATGATGCAGTCACAAAAGAACTGGATGCAGGGAATAGCTTTGATATTATATACTTGGATCTTAGAAAGGCTTTTGATACTGTTGCACATGGAAGACTGCTACACAAATTGGAGCAGTGTGACATTGGAGGCAAGTTGCTGCTATGGATAAAGGGGTGGTTGAGGGGGAGAAGACAGAGAGTGGTAATCAATGGACACTGCTCATCGTGGACTAATGTTATTAGTGGAGTCCCTCAGGGCTCAGTATTGGGTCCATTATTGTTTTCTATATTTATAAATGATATTGATGATGGTATATCAAGCTTAATGTCCAAGTTTGCAGACGATACAAAGTTGGCAGGGTTGTCAAGGACACTACTGACACTATGCTGCTGCAACAGGATCTGGAAAGGTTGAGCAGATGGGCTGAGAGGTGGCAAATGAAGTTTAACATTGACAAATGTAAAGTACTACACATGGGAAACAGCAACCCCAGAGCAACGTATCAACTCTGTGGTACTACACTGACAGTGGTAGAGAATGAAAGGGACTTGGGGGTGGTTGTGCAGGCAGATATGAAGTTCTCTGATAAGTTTAAGGCTCAGCTGGACAGGTATTTTGAATGAACAGAGGGGTGAAGTGGAAGTGGTTTTTTTTTTTTTTTTTTGGCTGATGCTGCATAAGCTTGCTTTCTTGCATCAAATGCCTCTACTAATGCTAATGCTAACTGGATGCAAAAAATAATTTTGTTATCTTATACTTGGATTTCAGGAAAGATTTTGATACTGGTACACATGGAAGCCTACTGTACAAATTGGTGCAGTATGGTATTAAGGGCAAGCTGCTACAATGAATAAAAGGCTGGTTCAGTGGAAGAAGACAGAGTGGTAATCAATGGACACTGCTCTTTGTGGACTAATGTTATTAGTGGAGTACCCCAGGGTTCAGTGTTGGGCCCATTGTTGTTCTGTATATTAATCAATGATATTAATGAAGGTATATCAGGCTTAATGTCAAAGTGTGCAGATAATACAAAGGTAATTTAAATAATTAAATAATTAATGACAGTATGCTACTGCAACAGGATCTAAAGAGTCAGGTAGATTAGCTGAGAAGTGGCAAGTGAAGTTTAACACTGACAAATGCAAAGTACTGCATATGGGTAGCAGTAACCCCAGAGAAATATACCAACTGTTGGTACAACACACATAGTACAGATTGAAAAAGACCTGGAGTTAATTGTGCAATCAGGTATGAAGTTTTCTGAGCAGTGCATACAGGTGCCATAGCAGGTCATGGGGTTTTGTCAATGATATATATAGGAATTTCGCTAGCAGGGAAAAGGAGGTGATTATTATCCCCTTGTATAAGGCAATGGTGAGACTATGCTTTGAGTGCTGCATGCAGGTCTAGAAGCCTCATTTTAGGAAGGATGTAGAGTTGCTAGAATGAGTACAGAGAAGGGCAGCAAGATTGGTGAGAAGAATGAAGGGATCCTCTCACTGAGAAAGGCTTAAGTTCTGCAAATTCAACATCTGGAGACTAGACACATGTGAGGCGACTATTTTGAGCAGCCTCACTGTTGATGGGATTCTTCCTCTTTCTCAGATTACAAACCTGAGTGGGCATAAATTCAAACTGAGGAAAGACAGTCGTAGAATGGGAGGGATTCACAGACTAATAGCTTAACGATAGCCACAGGCAGAGGTGAAAGTGATCCTTGCACTGCTTCTATTGGAATGAGCAACAGCCTGAAAAGCGAGGTACTGGAGATTTCAAGAGCTGCTAGGAATCATCATGGAACAAGTAAATACATGGATTGTGTTAGGGTAACTGAGAGTAAGAATAGGTGTATTTATACTTGCATGTACATCAATGATAGGAGTATAGTATATAAAATTGATGAATTGTCAGTATTGGTCAAGACACCAAAAAAAAAGGTGTTGTTGGGATATCAGAGATGTGGTGCCACATGGATATATGCAGTGCAGAACTGGAATTTGTGGAGTACAATGTGCACTCCACAAATTCCAATTAGAGTGATGCTGTTAGTTAAGAAACACACAAAATCTAAGGAAGTGCATCCAGTTGACATGGGTGGCCTGTGCAGTGTTAAGTCAGTTTGGTGTGATATAAGCACTGGGAATAACAAAAATTAGAGTAGGAGTGTGTTATAGGCCTAATGGCTCTGATGAGTACAATGAACAACTGTACAGAGAAATAGAGTGGGCCAGTAGATCAGATTGTCTTATAATGGGGTATTTTACTTCCTGGATATAGACTGGAACTTGTGGATTGGTCATGCACATACCAGCAAGACTTTTGTGGATTTATTGGATGATTGTTTTCTACAGCAGCATGTTCGAGAGACAACTAGAGGGAGTAATACGCTTGATCTCATTATCAGCAGTGATTCTTCAGGCATTAAGAATCTGCAGATAAAGGAACCACTAGGTGGCAGTGATCACAGTGTACTCATGTGGGATTTACTCAAAGATGTAACTACCATCAGTTATTAGGGGAGGGGTTTTTGATTAGCTCCCTATTAGAGTTAGAGAAATTTGGGCTTCCACTTCTCTAGAGAATTATTCGTGTGTGAATGTAAATCCAAAATATTCATTCATTTATTATTAGCCATATGGTGCAATGAAGCCTGAGGCTTATGCTGCACCAGCCAAAAAAAATGAGTTACCCTGTGTGAGTTGAGAGAGAGAGAGTCAGAAGTAGAAGGGAATCACCAAGGAAGAGAAGAATGATAATATAATATCCAGCTCAGGACCCTGGGTATCACAAGCCCATACCCACCAGATGTGAGCCCCTGGGGTGGAAATTTGTCAGCTACCTGAGGAGAATCATCAACAGTAAAACTATTGATATCAAGTGAATCAATCTGATTCATCCCCTTCCTTCTAGAGTTTACATAAGTAAAGAAGTCTTTGCTGTTTTTCTTTCCGTCCTTTGCCAAAGATTTTCTCATAACCTGCCTAACCTCCTTTGTGGATTGATTAAAGACTAGTTTATATCTACAGTAGGTTTCTATGTCACCTGATAATTTTGATAATTTATATACATCCCATGCATTTTTCTTCTCTGTCACGAGTCTCATTAGTTCACCTGACATCCATTTAGGCCTAAATCTTGAACAGTATTTCGTAGTTGGAACAAAAAGCATAGTAGCTTCCAAGATTACTTCCATGAATGTTCCCCATTTAGAATTTCTGTTGGTAACATCACTGTTATTATGTGGTCCCACAGTATAGAATTTAAAAATTGTCTGAGACAACCACAATCACCTTTATGAAAGCAAAAACCCTTCCCTTTACTCCTTATGGTAGTTATGGAAAAAAAATCCCCCATCAGTACACTGTGATCACTGCCACCAAGTGGTTCTTTTTTATCTGCAGATTCTTAATGCACGAGTAATCACTGCTGTTATTAGATCAAGAGTATTATACCCTCTGGTTGCCTCTTGCACATGCTACCGTAGAAAACAGTCATTCAGTTAATCAACAAAAATCTTGCTAGTGTGAGAGTGACCAATTCACAATTTCCAGTCAATATGAGCCAAAATCCCCTATTATAAGACAATTTGATTTACTGGTGCACTATTTTTCTGTACAATTGTTCATTGTACTCATCAGAGTTATTAGGCCTATAACACACTCCTACCCTCATTTTTGTTATTCCCAGTGCTTATGTCACATCAAACTGACTTAACATTGCACAGGCCACCCACGTCAACTGGATGCACTGCCTTAGATTTTGTTTCCTAACAATATCCACCTTATGTCTTAACGAGCACTTCAAATTCATCAAATTTATTTACTATACTTGTAGCATTGGTGTACATGCACCTCTTCTTACTCTTAGATACCTGAACACAGCCCATGTATTTACTTGTTCCATGAGAGTCCCAGCAGTTCTAGAAATCCCTAGCACCTTTCTTCCCAGGCTACTGCTTGTTCCAATAGAAGCAGTGCAAGAATCACTTTCACCTCTGCCTGCAGCCATTGTCAATCTATTGGTCTTTGTCTCCCCCCAAGCTAGCAGTTTTCCGACCCACCTAACACTGCCTCGATAGCATCAGCAAATATTCTTGCACCCTTTCTATTTAAGTGTTTCCCAACCCTGTAGAAGCAATCTCTCCTGTTAACAAGCACAGACAGCACTGAGAAAAATTCAACCCCATGAGCCTTGCACTATCTCTCTCCAGGGCCAAACTGATTGACAAGACTCTCATCATATACTCCCCTCTATCGTGTGTGGACAGAATTTCAGGCTTAACCATAATTTGCAACTTTTTTTCAACATTGACCTCTTTTTTTAAGTAATTCTGCAGATCTACTCTTAATGTCATTAGTGCCAATGTGTACAACAATATCACCTTTTGTGAAGTGCACAGAGGAACTGTTCAGCTCATTAATACATTATGCTATCTGTAAAGGTTAATATTAGTTTTACACTTTTTTCTAAAATTTTGCCAAGTTAAAACAAGCTGATGGTTAATTCCTAATTGTACAAAAAGAACTTAGAAACATTTTTACAATTATAGTCTTCAAGAGTGCAGAAACCTCTTTTGAGGAATACACTAGCAACCTGAACCAAATCTGATGTTTTCCCCTTCACCAATAACATGGAATACTGAAAAATCAGAAAATGACAAGCAGAATCATACATTTTATATCAGTGATATCCAACCATTAGCTCGTTGGCACGTAGTAACCCACAAAGCTTTATTCAGGCATTCACACAGCTAAATTTTATAATTTAGTCGATGATAAAATTTTAGGACATAAAGCCTCAAACTGTGACATTGTTTAATGCAATTGCATTATTACTACATAGTTGAATTTTAAGACAAAACAAAGTTTGTATGCGAGGCATCATTATTATAACATTTCATATTGTGAAATCCTTCATGAGTTTTCTTCCTCTTATACTTCAAGTAAGTAACCACTTCCCCATTAGAAAGGTTTACTGTTACTTATTCTCAGTTGAGCGCCACCCAGATATCATTTCGAATTTTATTTGTTATTTGGTTTTTTTAGGAGCATTAGCAACTAAGGCCATACTGCTCGCTCCGGGAATATGCGGTGGTCATTCCCTTGACCTTTCCGCATCCTCCGTATTTGGTGGTGACAGGCTCGAACCCTGGTCTAATCAAGAAGCGTGTGCTATGCACTGCTGCTCCTTCCCACCTGGCTATGGAGGCACCTATCATTTCAAAGCTATTTGGCTTCTCATCAGTGGGCAGATAGATAACTAGAGGTGTAGGAGCTTACAACCATTTGTGACTATTACATAAAATGATAATGATGCCTAACCTACATGTAGGAACGATACACCTGCACTAAACAATGTCATAATTTTGTTGGTTAGTGCAAAATATCTCTTTATTGAAGTTGTGTACTTTCAAAAATTTTAAATCTGTGACACATAGCAAAATTACAATTCCCTCTCATAATGTTTCATATGGTAGATTAAGCAGGAAAAAAGTTTTTTCTAAGAGTTTGTTCATTGGCACATTCACCAGAATGCCACAGGTAAACAGGGGAGCTTGGGCCCCTTGAGTGAGAATTGATTTATGCATGTTTTATAAATGGTCCCCCAAAAGCAAATAGAATTGCTGTGTTGCTTTATCTCAGACCTCAGCTAATTGTTATATCTATCTTGATTGCATTACATACCCTTAGGGTTGAGTTATTAAGTGTATCAAAGAAGAGTATAGTTCTGTTTTAAGGATCCTACATTTTCAAAATGAGTGATAAAGCAGAGTCCACTGAAAAACAAGAAATACCATTTCCAAAAAACATATGTCCTTCCCATTCTTCTTTGGAAGAATGGGAAAGTAGTATGTTTGTTGCATGATTTGTCAGTATCTCAACCAAAAAAATCAAATGTGGAATGGCATCATTCACAAGGATTTTAAGGATGAATTTCCATCAGAAACTACTGGCAGTGAAGAAAAAAAAACTCGTCAGTCTTATAGCTTCATTAATTCCTGAACAGAATGTTTTCTTCAAGCAAATAAAACTATGCAGAAACACACAGAAGCCTCCTCATTTAAAGTGAGTTATATCTTAGCATGCATATAAAAAAAATCAGCGAAGGTAAAGAAAGCCAACACGAGAACCACAGGAAACTTCGGTAAACTTAATGGGCAAACTGATTTCCCGCTGCTGCATTCCCGGTAAACAGATGGTGTGTGTTATCGGTAGTGGCAGTAGAAGTCGATAACGATGTATTGATTAGTTTTTTCTCATTATTAAAAGCATATTAATGGAGTTCATGAGTGCAATGCGTTTGCAGCTGAATTTAACTACAGGTACCCCCCCCCCCCCAGACTGCCTCAGTCTTAGGGTGTTTATCTCCCCTTCCCGCTATTTTAAAAGAGGAAAATGACTTCTACAGACAGTGCATGTTATCAGTAGGGGCAGTAGAAGTTGTTTTCCTATCAGGTTAAAACAGCAGGAAGGGGGGAACAAACACCCTAAGACTGAAGCAGTCTGGAGGGTGTACCTATAAGTAAATTTCAGCCCACTCATGAACTCCAATAATCTTCTTTTAATAATGAGAAAAAACTAATCAATACATCATTATCGACTTCTACTGCCACTACTGATAACATGCACCATCTGTTTACTGAGAACGCAGAGAGAAACTGTGGTAGCAGGAAACGAGCTTGCCCAGTATAAGTTTACCGAAGTTTTCTGTGGTTCTTGTGTTGGCTTTCTTTACCTTAGCCAAAAAATCTTTTATAGTTGGTAATATTTTTAAAGAAGCTATGGTTGCAGTAATTGCAACCATAGCTTCAAATAATTTATTGAAATAACTTTATTCAAATAATTTTTTTTTTGAAGATTGGCCAACTATCATGCAAAAGTGAAATCACTACATCCAGTGTTCCCAGGTGGCTACCCTCCCAAGTACTAACCTGGCTGAATACACCACTTCTTGTCCAATCACCAAAGTTAAGCAGCATTGGGCCAGGTTAGTACTTGGGAGGGTAACCACCTTGGAACACTGGGTGTAGTGATTTCACTTTTTATCCCATTGTAAAAGGCAATGGTTAGGCTGCATCTTGAGTAATGCATACAGGTCTGGAAGCTTCACTTCAGGATGTAATCTGCTGGAATGGGTGCAGAGAAGGGCAGTGAGATTGGCAGAGCATCTGGAGACTAGGCACCTGTGGGGTGATTTGATTGAGGTATTTAAGGCTTTGAATAGACTGAACAAGCTCAGTGTTGATGGTGTTCTTCCTCTTGCTCAGATTACACATATGAGGGAACATAAATTCAAATTGAGGAAGTATAGTTGCCGGAGAGATGTGTGGACGTTTCCCTTCAGTCAGCAGTTAGTTGAGTGTTGGAACAAATTTCCATCTGTTGTTGCAGAAGTGGGTAGTTTGAATAAATTCAAGGAAGAACTAAACATTGGAGGGAATGGACAGGTGATGTCAGAATATTTTTTGCCAATGCTTTATAAGCTTGCTTTCTTGTATCATATGCTACTACTACTAATAACAATAATTTCAAAAATAAAACTGAAATTTTTCTGCAGTAAAGAATGTACTTGCTGTCATGAAATACTATAACTAGACATATTGAGGATCTTCAGAAAAATGATATTGGAAAGTGTATTAATTTTCTCTACAATTTGATGAATCTACCTACCAATATAACTAATCATGCTCAGTTTCTGTGTTCATAACAACATTTATTATGTAAGATAAACAGATAAATAAATCGGTCAACTACTGAGTGCTGTGCACTCAGGATGAAGGGTCCGTAGTCATGAATGGTCATTAGTGTAGTATCTCAAATAGAGAGCTTTATGGTAACTGAAAAAAAAAAAAAAGTTTCTGGTACCCCAGCTTGGCCTAAAACTGAGGAACTAAAGTAAACATTGTCTATTTGAGTCTTTCCAGTTGTTGTGAATTACAAGGGTGGGAGAAGGAACTCCGACTTCTTCCTGAAGAAGCGATTAAAGTCTTGGGTTAGAAGCTACTGGCATGTGAATTTATAAATGACCTTTATAGAATTATTAACTAACTATTTAGCAACCTTTTTGTCACCAAAAGGAGAGTTACTTAGTACAAAGAAGCGTGCTATCGAAGTGCAATAAAAAATTGGTTTTTTAATTTTAACACAAAAAGTAAATGATAGATTTCAATTGGAATAGTTTTCCCTTGATAAGTATCGAATAATACATAGATAATAGGTATGTAGAGAGTCAGACGGCTCTGGAGATTTCTCCAATCTCCGCAAACGCATAGTTAATGTGATTTTTAAATTTTTAGCTCCATTAGTGACGGAAATAGAGGGGGAAGACACAAAAGTTACTCACATTTTCCTGTCTGGCGCTGCCATTTTTAATTTTAAAAATATTTTAAAATTATATGGTGTAGCTATAGGTTGTCGACAATGCTTTGTCCCCCCCCACATTAACCCCTCCATTTCTCAGACAAATTTTTGCCAACAACGTTCAATATGGCATTATGTTGGCCCACATGATGTACAAACCCATGCAAAATTACAAGTCAATAGGTTGAGTGGTTCCAGAGATACAATGCTATGACAGACAGACAGACGGACGGACGGACAGACAGACAGACAAGCGAGTGACATTATAAGGGTCCTTCATTAGACTACGGACCCTAATTAAGTGGATGGGTTGAAAAGTGGCAACTGAGGTTTAATTAAATTCAAGGTATTTCATTTAGGTAACAGTAATTCCACAATAAAACACCATTTGGGTAGCATCAATCTTAAGATAGAGATAGTTGATCAGAAGGAAGACCTAGGAATAAGTGTATAGTCTGACACAAAACTGATCAGTGCAAATGGGTAGCTAGAATAGTCCATGGGGTTCTGTTCAGTGATATACAGAAACTTTGCCAGCAGTGACAAAGGTGATTATCTCATTATTTAGGGCAATGGTTATGCCACATCTGGAATAATGCATAGAGATTTTGAAACTTTGTTTTAGGAGGGATATAGAAGGGATGCAAGTGAAGAATAACAAGGTTAGCTTCGGACACAAATGGACATTCTTACCAAACGGGTTCTGTAAAGTGAAATTTTTGGAAACTAGGCATCTGTGTAGTGACCTAATTGAAGTTTATAAGTCTTTAAACTGCTGATGGCATCATTACTCTTCCTAGGCAATACACACATGGTGACATAAATTTAAACTGAAAAAAGGATGGGGCAGACTAGATGTGAAGAAATTTGCATTCAGCTAAAGGGTAAATGATTTTTGGAATAAACTTCCACCCTGTGTTGTGAGGTGGGTGGTGTAAATAAATTTAAAGGTTTGGACAAATTATTGACAGGAATGGACAAATAATACGTATAACTACTATTTAATACTAATGCATATAACTTAAACTTGATAGGAGATACAAAATTCATATAATAAACTTGGTAGGAAATACAAAATACATATACCGTAAGCTTGATACTGAAATATATATATATATGTAGTGTTATTACTGCATTGGGATATGTTTAGTGTAGTATTTGTAATTGTACTGAAATATGCCTCAGACCAGAGCAGCAAAGCAAAAGACTCAAGGTAGTGGGAGTGCTGTGGCTCCGGGAGGGGGGGGTGTCCTCTGGATCAGCTTTTTGAAATGTACTGCTTGTTTGATGTTTGTAGATCTATCAGGAATGGGACATGATACTGTCAAGGGATTTGTGTGTGCTCAATGTAAGGAGTTTGAGGAAGTTAGGTGCCAACTTGGCATTGTTATGGACCTTTATGAGAGCTTGAAGAACAGGGTGGATGTCACTGAAGGATTTAAATGGGAGGGGGCATCAAGCAATCAGCTGCCCACATCAATGCCAAAGCTTGCACTTTGATCATCAGGCAACATAGTGGCAATCCCCATGGCAGAATGTGCTGGTTCCACAGGAACTAGTTGATGCCATCTGTAAGGGTTCATATTAGTTTTCCATCCTGATATCTAATAATCTGGTAAAGTAGTGTTCAGATATCAGTATATTTGGTTCTCAAATATTTTAGTAAGACGGTATATTAAATTATGATACAGTATTTAAAGACTAAATGCACAAGGCATAATTCCATATGGGCATAAATTAACTATACAGGGTGTCTCAAAAATACATGGCATAACTTCAGGAATGAGTTCCTCATAGGTAGACAATAAAAATATTTTATATCAGCATAGTTCTGGAAATGCTTGGTTCCCGAGTTATTAACCGGAATGTCTTATCTCCCATAGGTGATTTCCTTCATCACAAGGTACTGACAGAATCTGGTGGTTTTACATTCCAACCATGCATTCAAATCATGAGCAAGCAGATATGCACTTTATGTACGGTTTGGGGGACGGCAATGCTCTGGAGGCTCACCGTTTGTACCACAAAACGTTCCCAGAATGAAGATGTCCAGACAGGAAAACGTTTGAAGGTATCCATCGCCGCCTTTGTGAACATGGGACCTTTACATCTCATGCTGCCAACAGAGGATGACCAAGATCTACGACTCCTTAAGTAGAGGATATTTTGGATGTTGTGCATGCCACTCTTGGAATCAGCACACGCAGAATAGCAATGCAACTGGCTGTTCAATGTTCGACTATTTGGAGAGTGTTGTGGGAACACCAACTGTATCCTTACCATCTGCAACTGGTACAGGCCTTGTCACCAGCAGATTACCCTGCACAAGTAATGTTCTGCCAGTGGTATTCAGGCAGAAGGTGAACATTTTGAACAATTACTATAAGGTGATGTGAACAGTTAAGTGTCATAGACAGACCTTCAAACATAGTTCCGGAAATGCTTGGTTTCCGAGCATTTCCGGAACTATGTTGATATAAAATATCTTTATTGTCTACATATGAGGAACTCATTCCTGAAGTTATGCCATGTATTTTTGAGACACCCTGTATAATATCGGTGTAGATACACCATAGTTAACCCATAAAATTAAACTAAGTACGTAGAGTGTAGAGGCATCATTTTATTTGCAACTCATATTGTGGCTACCTTCAACAATATGAGATACAAAAAGCTAGCATGTCATTTTGAAGATAGCAACAATGAGATACAATTAAAACAATGCCCCTACACTACGTACATAGTTTAATTTTATGGGTTAACTATGGTGTATCTACATTGATATTATACAAAGGGTACTAGGAAAGTTTTGCAATATGACGCAACAATGAATCACAGGAAGCTGCTTGTTGCTGCATGTTGAGACATGTTCATACGTGCATAGTAGCCGCCGCGCCAAGTCGATGGGCTCAGTTATTCATTAGTAGTGAGAGTGTAAAGTGCTTGCGATGGCATCGTGGTCACGAAATGAGATAAGGACAGTTTTGCGGTATAATTTCGTGTGTGGTTTAACCATAGACCAGTGCTTAGAAGAAATGACTCTTGCACTAGATGATGATTGTCCACATCGTACAACGATATTCAGGGGGTATAGAGAATTCCAAAGGGGAAATTTCACTCTGGAGGATTCTGAGAGGCCGGGAAGGCCACGAACATCAGTTACGGAGGAAAACGTTACTGCTGTGAGGAAAATGCTAGACGAAAACAGGCGAGTGACCTACCAACAAATAGAGGATACTTTGGGCCTAAATGCACCAGCAATTCGTTTGATTCTGCAAGATCATTTGCACGTGAAGAAACTTTGTTCTCTCTGGGTGCCGCATCAACTGACTGAAGAGCAGATGACACGACGTGCGACTTGGTGCCGGGAGATGTTAAAAAAGTTTGATAAGGGACAATCTCGGTATGTGAACAACATCGTGACAGGTGACGAGACTTGGCTGTACTATTACGATCTGCCGACCAAGGCTCAAAACAAAGTTTGGGTCTTTGATGATGATGACGACACACCCGTAATTGTCAGAAAATCCCGATCTGTAAAGAAGAAAATGATAGCTGTATTTTTCAAATCGAGTGGAATTGTGGAACGTGTCGTTTTGGACACGCAGAAGACAGTCACAGCTAAGTGGTATACTGAACAATGCCTGCCTAAAGTCATTGGATCTATGAAGAACCTGCGGCCAGAGTCAAGAATGGACACCTGGTATCTCCATCACGATAATGCTAAAGCTCACCGCGCCAAAAGCTGCACCGAATATTTGACCACAACAGGACTGAAACTTCTCGAGCACCCTCCCTACAGTCCAGACCTTGCTCCCTGCGACTTTGCACTGTTCCCGCATGTGAAAATGAAGGTAAAAGGGAGGCGGTTTTCCAGTGATGAGGACCTTCTACGGGCTTGGGACAACGAGTGTGCTTTACTCCCTAGTGAAACTTGGCAGAACTGGTTTAAAGATTGGTTTCGGAGGATGGAGAGGTGTATTGAATGTAGAGGAAATTACTTTGAAAAAATTAAATAAACAAAGCTGTATTGCAAAACTTTCCTAGTACCCTTTGTATAATTAAATTATGAAAATTAGCCACAAATTACTATTTTTTCATTAAGTCCAAACCGTAACTATTCTGAAATACTGTGACCTTGCTAAACTTTATCCCAATGTCTACTTTTAAAATATAACTTTTTTTTTTAAAATAATCTAAAATTTCTGTAAGATGTATAAATCCACCGAAACTTAGTTTATCAGAATGCTGGAATCAAACATTTATTGACTATAGTACAAAAAAATAAAATAAATAAACATCTAATTCTTAAATTTTTTTTTTTTAACAAGAAGTCATATTTTTCAGTTATTTAACAATATAACAAGCATGATTTTATAAGTTTTTTTGGAAGTAGTGATTACACATTACTATATATTTATCCTTTTCCATCGAGATTATCCAGAAGGCAAACATTTCTACTTTACCAGATTATTAGCACCTTAACAATTCATAACTATTTTATATTTCCAGTGAAATGTGCCATTCTTCAACTATTTCTCTTGGCCGTCTTGATAAGTTGAGAGACATCACTTTCTAACTTTCTATATCTCCTCCTCTCTAATGCAGGTTTAATGAAAAAAATATAGCCACCAACAAAACCCACAGTACCAAATATGAAAATAAAACCGTTACGGCCAAGCATTTGTGAAATCATTCTATATTTCTTTGGTTTTCTTCATGTTTACTCTGAGAGAAAAAAAAAAAAAAAGAAAAAAAGTCTGTTATAACAGAGAATGTTAAGGTTAAATTCTCATATCTAATTAAAGTTAACAAGGAATGAAACTACAAAAGTATTCATAAAAATTTACTTATAAAATAACACGTTATATAGCTTCTGTCATCATGCATAGATAGAAATATAAACCTTGGAAATTGTAGAGTTAATGAAAAATTTAGCAGCTTTAATTTGCTCAACTTTTGCTTTACTTGCTCAGAAAGCTTTTTTCCTTGATTTTTTTTTTCCAGGTATGGCCATGATTCCTTCTTCTGCTTTAAGTATTCTAGCTTTTTTGACCATTATTTCTGAGACACTAAACTCTACCGTTGTTTTCTTTATGGACCAACTAACTGGAGCTAGTGTTAATATTTGAAGTATTTCTGAATGACTTGATACCATCAACTTTTCTTTCAATTCTTTCAGCAGCTCATTGTAATCTAAGCAATTTTCACAATGATGACTTGCATTTGGCTCCATGATGTCATTTGGATCCAAGCCACCAATAGATGCAATTTTACTGGCAATTACATCTTGTATTTGACTTGCCTTCCTTTTGGTATAGCCTTATGAGTCTCTCTTAGCCATTTGCTGAAATTTCAGAGGAGAAATGCCACTAGTCATCAAACTTGTGTTCAAGCTTTCAGTAATATGCATTTTGTCATCATGGTCTGATCCAGATGAAGTTTATGTTCCTGTTGCTAGTTTTCAGCTGTTAGACTCTTTTCGGCATGATGGGCACAGCTTTTGGCCTGGTTTTATGTCTACCTTTGTTAGGTCTTTCAGATAGTCTGCCATTGACAAATCAAAAATTTTTTTTCATCATATGATTTTTCTTCTGGAAAGAATTGAAACATGAACGGTGCAAAAATTCAAATTTTGTCAAAAGCAAAGCTTCATGATGTAGACAAATTGTGTCTTCTTCACCCAGTTTTAATCCAAAATGTCGACCTATCAGCTGTTGTTCATCAAATTCTTTAAATAATTTTAACCCAGTTTTGTGTGTATAGGATAGCACATGAAATTTAGAACTATCCATATGACTGATGGTGCATGAGTCCAGCTTATCTCCAGCAAAACTTCTGATTCCATGGCTTTCATGCTGACTAATAAGTGGACGTTTCTGCAAGCAATGAAAACTTAATTACCTTTATTACAGTCAAACAATAAAAAATAGAGGAACAAAATAAACAAACTGTTCATCATGAAGATAAAACACATTAATAACAGCATGGTTCAAATATCAGTTATTTATACTTTTTTTGTATGATTCTACAATATTCTAGAATGTTCATCAGTTTTTTTGGAATTCAAGAATATTCTATAATTCTTGGATATTCTTCTAGAATATTCCAGAATTCTAGAATATACTCTATTTCTAGATTATTCTAAACATTAGGCAGGATTAAGGAAGTGTTCTGCAACAAAAAAGATCTCACAAAATAACAATAAGGCACATAAAACTACCTGATGTTTAGGCTTAATTTTAAGGCCTTAATGTAAAGACACAAAACAGATAAACCATAATCCTCGTAGCTGAAACTCTGCTCTTTCCAGTGGTGGCAAAAACGAGACAGTTAGTGTCCCACATTAAGATATTTGCCCCATTAAGATATTTGATGGGTCAAATTTGACTCAAATTTTTAGTCAATCTTTGAAGGAAAATATCTCAGCCAGAAAAACAAGTATAAGAGCTGATATTTAGTTAGGCTGAATTCATGCAGTTGGTAAGTGGAATGTCCAAAGAAGAAGGTACCAAAGGTTTTTATTTCAAAGTTATGACTTTCAAAAATCTTGCTTAAATTTGTCACGACAAATTTTTAGTGCCAGTTTTAGACCACATTGTAAAAAATGTGAAGGTTTTTGAGCCTGGACACCAAAAGTTAACTAGGTATACCAAGTGTCACAGCACTACAACTCACCGTTGTGCAACAGTAACACTTAAAACTAAAAATTTTTTGTGATTTATTCTGCATAATACAAGTGACCTCCACAAAAAAGGTGTTGGTGCCTCGAGCATACTATATTTTGAACTGAAATTTTGCACAGCTTCATTTGAAACCTGTTTAAACATCCACACTAAGTTTCAACAAAATTGAAGATGGTCGAGAAGGGATCCTTTGGCCACTTGACATGGAATGACCCCATAACTAATTGAGTATGGAAATCTGCAGATGAGTGTATAAAGTGCAATGTTCCTTTTATCACAAAATGCAAATGTGAAGTAATATAATATAAAGAATTCATAATAATTACACAATACACCAACTGATGTTATAAATAGTGTAATGTTTATTAAAATGTTGTAAATAAAATAAAATAAAATAAATTCCAATAAAAACTGATAAAAACTGACTGTACAATATAATATGAATTTAAACTGCAAAGAATTATTTACAATAAAACAATGAGATGAAACACAGAATGATAAAAGCGCTAAAATACCGTAGCTTTCAGAGGCATCCACCTCCTTTTTCAACAGTGAGGCTTATCGTATGGCACATCCTTAAATATCAGCAGGCTCACGGTTCTCAGCACGTGGTTCCACAGGATTGTTTTATTGTAAATAATTCTTTGCAGTTTAAATTCATATTATATTGTACAGTCAGTTTTTATCAGTTTTTATTGGAATTTATTTTATTTTATTTACAACATTTTAATAAACATTACACTATTTATAACATCGGTTAGTGTATTGTGTAATTATTATGAATATTCCCAACCCCAGAGGCCTATTTGAAGATAACATAAAGAAATTAATATCAAGGATAAAGGGACGGGATTTTGTTTTCAAAGGCTGCAGTAAGTCTAGGCATTTTTTAAAATTTCTTTTCAGTGGGAAAAAGAAATGCAAATGCCAAATAGGAAGTATTTGGAAAATAGCACAGAAATTATTAAGCTTTCTGTAACAAACAAGAGAAAGCTTAATGTTTGATCAAAACAGAGTCAGATGAATTCAAGGCTTTAGTGACAAAGAGTAAAAATACACGAAAAATTAATTATTAGGAGACACAGAATCAAATGGTAAGTATACATTAGTCTGTAATCATGTTACTAGGAAGATTAAGAATGAAAAGACAGATTATATGAAATCTTTGGCTAAGACTGCAAAGGAAAATAGCAAGGAATTTTTTGGGTACATTAATACCAGAAGGAAAGAGATGAATCACGATATAAATGGCATATAAATGGCAACTAATTTCAAGGGTTTTGTGTCAAACGTTAACCACAAAATCATTTTGTAGTTGATGTTTTTGTAATTAACCAAAAAAGTCATTTGACATTTTCTTTGTTTACTGTAAATGTACCTACAGCCTAAGCTAACTTGTAAAGTATTAGAGAGATACAGTTCTATGACATGATATGCATTGTTATTTGTATAAAGTAAAACTAAAGTTGTCTCAAAACAAAAATGCAAGTTTTGTAGTTAACTTTGTTTGACATTAAACCCTCAATTTATATCCTATATTGCTGATAAGCTGAATATATATTTTTCATCTGTTTCCATACATCGCTGGACAGTGCAGTGTCGAGTCAGTTTGGTGTGACATAAGCATTGGGAGATCAAAATTGAGAGTAGGAGTGTGCTATAGGCCTAATGACTCTGATGAGTATAATAAGAAACTGTTCGGAGAAATAGAGTGGGCCAGTAAATCAGAGAGTCTTATAATGGGGGATTTTAATTTCCCAGATATTGACTGGAATTTGGGGGCTGGTCACTCACACAGTAGCAAGGCTTTTGGGGATTTATTGGATGATTGTTTTCTACATCAGCATGTTCGGGAGGCAACTAGAGGGAGTAATACTCTTGATTTGATTATCAGTAGTGATTCTTCATGCATTCAGAATCTGCAGATAAATGAACCACTTGGTGGCAGTGATCACAGTGTGCTGAAGTGGGAGTTACTCAAAGAGGTAACTACCATTAGGGGTAAAGGGAAGGGGTATTGCTTTCGTAAAGGCGACTACAATGGACTGAGACAGTATTTAAATTCTATACAGTGGGATCAACTGATGATATTGCCAACAGCAAATTCAAAATGGGAAGCATTCAAAGAACTTATCGTGGAAGCTACTAGGCTTTACATACCAACTAAGAAATATTGTTCAAGGTTTAGGCCTAAATGGTTGTCAGATGAACTAATGAGGCATATGGCAGAGAAGAAAAATGCATGGGATACATACAAATTAACACGTGACACGGTTGCCTATGATAGATACAAGTTGATCTGTAACCAAGTTACAAAGGAGGTTAGGCAGGCGAAGGCAGATTACGAGAGATCCTTGGCAAGGGATGCGAAGAAAAACAGCAAAGAGTTCTTTACTTATGTAAACTCTAGAAGGAAGGGGATGAATCAGATTGGTCCACTTGAGATCGATGGGTCAACTGTTGATGACCCTGCTCGGGTAGCTAACAAACTAAATGAATATTTTGCATCGACATTCACACATGAGGAGTTATTCAGCGAGGGGAATGCCAGAGGTGTATTCAACTCTAGCAGTAAGCTAGAGAATCTTGTAATAACTGAGAGCAAAGTGGAGGAGAAATTGTTGAAGATAAACACAAGAAAGGCACCTGGGGTGGATGGGATCTATCCAGTTATATTAAAGGAGGCAGCAAAGGAGGTAAGCAAACCCTTAGCCATAATTATGAGAGCTTCCTTGGACTCAGGGGAGGTACCCATTGACTGGAGATGTGCAAATGTGACCCCAATTCACAAAGGGGGATCAAAGGCTGACACAAGTAATTATAGACCTGTGAGTTTAACTTCTGTTCCCGGAAAATTAATGGAGGCACTGGTGAAAGAAGCACTGCAGGATCATCTAGACAAGACTTCAGTTATAGCTAGGACACAGCATGGTTTTGTTAAAGGGAAGTCTTGCCTGACCAATTTGATTGGATACTATGATGCAGTCACAAAAGAACTGGATGCAGGGAATAACTTTGATATTATATACTTGGATCTTAGAAAGGCTTTTGATACTGTTGCACATGGAAGACTGCTGCACAAATTGGAGCAGTGTGGCATTGGAGGCAAGTTGCTGCTATGGATAAAGGGGTGGTTGAGGGGGAGAAGACAGAGAGTGGTAATCAATGGACACTGCTCATCGTGGACTAATGTTATTAGTGGAGTCCCTCAGGGTTCAGTATTGGGGCCTTTATTGTTTTCTGTATTTATAAATGATATTGATGATGGTATATCAGGCTTAATGTCCAAGTTTGCAGACGATACAAAGGTTGGCAGGGTTGTCAAGGACACTACTGACACTATGCTGCTGCAACAGGATTTGGAAAGGTTGAGCAGATGGGCTTCGAGGTGGCAAATGAAGTTTAACATTGACAAATGTAAAGTACTACATATGGGAAACAGCAACCCCAGAGCAACGTATCAACTCTGTGGTACTACACTGACAGTGGTAGAGAATGAAAGGGACCTGGGGGTGGTGGTGCAGGCAGATATGAAGTTCTCTGAGCAGTGCAGACGAGCTGCAAGAGTAGCTCATGGTGTATTGTCAATGATATATAGAAATTTTTCTAGCAGGGATAAGGAGGTGATTATTCCCTTGTATAAGGCAATGGTCAGGCCACACCTAGAGTACTGTATACAGGCCTGGAGGCCTCATTTCAGGAAGGATGTAGAGCTGCTGGAACGAGTACAGAGAAGGGCAACTAGATTGGTGAATGGGACAAAGGGGTTCTCTTACGAAGAAAGGCTTAAGTTTTGCAAATTACAGTGTCTGGAAACTAGGCACCAGCGGGGTGATCTGATAGAGGTGTACAAAGCCTTGAATGGTTTGAGCATGCTCAATGCTGATGGGATTCTTCCTCTAGCTCAGAAAAATCACCTGAGAGGGCATAAATTCAAATTGAGGAAAGACAGATGTAGGATAGATGTGCGGAAATTTGCCTTTAGCCAGCGGGTGGTTGGTGGGTGGAACAGACTTCCATCCCTTGTCGTGGAAGTTGATAGCCTAAATAAGTTTAAGGCTCAGCTGGACAGGTATTTCGAACGAACAGAGGGGTGAAGTGGAAGTGGTTATTTTTATTTATTTATGTTACTTTTTTTTTTTTTTTTTTTTTGGCTGATGCTGCATAAGCTTGCTTTCTTGCATCAAATGCCTCTACTAATGCTAATGCTAATGCTAATGCTAAAGTTTTTAGACACAGGGTTAGCAGTTGTTAGACACCGAGTCTATCTAACACAAATTAGGAGTTTGATGATTTTATAATAATGGAAAGAAAGTCGGAAAATAAATTTAAGCTAAAAGTGAACAAAGCACCTGAAGTTAATGGAACCTATCTAATTATATTTAAAGGAGCCTAGCTTAAAGCAGTAGTTAAACGTTTAACCATAATAATAATAAGAGCATATTCAGATTCAGAAGTCCCTACAAATTTGAAAATGTATCTCCTTTTCATAAGGGTGAAGTGAGTAACTACAGACCTGTTGTTGACCTCTCCTCCTGGGAAAATAATGGAGTTAATAGTTAAAGAAGTAATTCAAGATCATCTTTATAGGAATGGAGTCGTAGGGCAATCACAGTATGGATTTGGTAAAGGCAAACCATTCATGATCAATCTGTTTAACTACTATGTTTATAATGAGGTTATACAAAAGCAACTGGATGCAAAGAATAATTTTGTTCATATACTGTACTTATATTTCAGTAAAGCCTTTGATACACCTTTGATACTCTAGAACAGTGGTTTTCAACCGGGGTGCCACAACAACATTCCAGGGATGCCACGTAATTTGGGTTTAAGTTACTTAAACTTATTATTATTTTTTAATTTATATATTTATTTCATTATAAAAAGGTGTACAGTATCTTTTTAATTTTGTGGTGATCTATAATTGATGTTTACTTAGTACCTCTATATAAAGAATAAAATTATATACTCTATATATATATATATATATATATATATATATATATATATAATTTGTATTATGAAATGTACTTTTTATAATTATATTATTATAATAAATATTATATAACATATATATTTTTGAATATTATATATATATACACATACAGAGAGAGAATCAGATATAACAGGCAGAAAATTGAGTAGGGGTGCCGCAAAATAAAATAAATTACTTAGGGGTGCCATTATTAAAAAAAGGTTGAAAACCACTGCTCTAGATGGTTCACCATGGAAGTAGTTCTGGTTTTCAACCCCTCCCTCCCTCCCTCTAAAAAACCCTACAAGGTCTGTTTATGATTGTTGCACGAATTATAGCAATTTGGCATTTGGAACAAGTTGCTACCATGGATAAAATAATGGCTAGGCGGTAGGGAACAAAGAGCCACTGCTTTATAATGGCCACTGCTCTTGGTGAACTAATGTGATTAGCAGGAAACCATACCACAGGTCTTCAGTGCTGCATCCCTACTTATTAATGATAATAATGTAGGTATTTCAAGTCTGATTTATAAGTTTCTGTGTACACAGCAGTAGGCACATTTTAATGACAGTAAAGATATGTAACATACATGTAATAAATGGCCACTGCTCTTCATGAACTAATGTGATTAGTAGGGTACCATACAACAGGGTTTTGGTGTTGCAGCCCTCACTCACTTATTAATGATAATGATGCAAGTATTTCATGACTAATTTCTAAGTTTCTGTATGACTCTGGTGGATACAGAGATTAATGACAGTAAAGATGATACATGTCACGCTTGCAATTGTGCTAATATGGTTATTTATTTATGGCATGGCATAGCAAAGTGTTTATGTCCAGAATTCTGTTTACTTAAAATAAGTGCAGAGGATGAGAAATTTTGCTATTGTGGGAACTCTGCTAACAGCAAGCCATTCATTATCATAAATAACAACAGTTACAAAGTTGACCATAAAAGTTTGGTGAATATTTCAAAAAAAATAATTTTATTCAATTATTATTGTTTACATTGTTGTTGTTCTTCATATTATCCAATATAATCTCCTTCTGCAACCACACACTTCTTGCCTCTTACCTGCCACTAATTGAAACTTTTTTTTTTAAGCTATTCTTTTTTTGTGAATTCTTTTAGGGGGGGTCTATCAGGTTTGATTGGATATCTTGAATTGGTTTCCTTTTACGTCCTGTTTCAGCATAACCTTCACATGCGATTTTGACTGCTGTGCCTTTTTTGGCCTCGGTGACAAAATTTTTAACACCGGAAGTTTTGGTATCTTGTTCATATCCATATACTGAAAGCTCACTGTTATAATTTTTGCTAAAATGCAGAGTCTAACACTGTTTGCTTGAACAACCCAGATAAAATGAGGATGCAATTCCATCTTTGATCTTGACTGTGAACACCTGGAACAATCAACATCCTCAGTCAAAATTATATGAATCATACCAAATAAAAGTGACATCTCCTCAGAAATTTCTCAAATGGTCAGAAGGCAATCTGATCAAATGATGATGCAGACTTCATGTTTTTTTGATTTATTTTGGGATGTTGAGCAACCACTTTTCTTCATCAAATAAAAAATTTCCCTCGTGAAATTTATTTGAAATCACTTGAAACTTTTTTTTTTCATAGTATCATAATCATAAACTGCAAAAAGCATTTCATGGGTTTCTGTGGCCGACTTTCCAAGTTCACATCAAAATTTAGTGTTCACATATAGTTCAAATTCTATCATTTCAGTACACACAACGTGAGAGAATAACAAGTTTCACTCAAACCAGCTTTCCACTGAACTGGTACATAACAAGTTAAAACTTAGTGTGTGTGTGTGTGTGTATGCATGTGTATACTCACAGGATATCATTTTGAGTATCAATCACAATCTTTTAGCCATTGCCATGTGTTGACGATTTATAAGATCATTCACTAAATTTTTTGATTTAATCTTGTATGTTTCTATTCTTATTAAAGTCTGTAGAATTTTTTTTTATGTTATTTAAAACATTTAATCCTATCAGGAGTTCACACCATGGAAGTAGTTCTGGTTTTCAACCCCTCCCTCCCTCCCTCTAAAAAACCCTACAAGGAGGCCTGTTTATGACAAAGTTAACTTTATTATGTCATCCATGATGCTGCAAAAATACAAAAAAATATATGTGCAGCACTATCTATAGAGGAAAAATTGACATCCTTCAAAAACTGGAGTTGTTCCAGTTTAGTGCAAAAAAAAAAACAAAAAAAAAACAGGGAAATCAATTTTGGACATTAAACTGGACTGCTAAACTTCCTATTTGCTAGGATAACTGATTTAACCCCAGGGGCTCACATCTGGTGAGTATGGGCTTGGCACACCCAGGATCCTGAGCTGGATATAATCATTTTCTTTCTTGCTGATTCCCTTCTACTTCTGTTGTTCTCTCTCTCTCTCTCTCTCTCAGGGTAATTCAGAAAAAAAATTTCGGCTGGTACAGCAAAAGCATCAGCCTTCCTTGCACCATATAGCCAATAATAATAACAATAATACCACACTATACTATAATGTTCGGTGGCTTGAATTGCAGGAACTCGTTTTCAAAACAACGTAGGGGGGGGGGGGATAAACACCCTAACTAAGATCATAGTTAGGGTGTTAGACTTCACTAACTATAAACCATAGCAGGCTAGGCATATCAATCACTGATACTCGCAACGATCAACTGGAAGGGTACAGGCTTGTAAAGATTAACCCCCCACTCTCTCCTACTGAGATCATGTAATCTTCAGAAATTCCTCCAGTCTATGATGAGAATCGGACCAATCACTACAAACGAATGAAAATAATAAAACCACTACTCTGTGTCACTGAGAAATCCTAACTGGTGGTGTAATTCCAAAAATACAGCTTAAGAATTATTATTACCCTTTGATGGGAAATAATAATACACTATTTACAAATATAAATAAATACAAATAAAATACCTGCAATTAAAACGTTTACATGTAAACATTCGTAATTAAAAAATTCTAATACAAAACGTGCGAAAACTTCGCCCTCTGCTGCTATATATTATTTTTTTAAAAATTATAATCTCTACTCCAATGTTTGTAACAGATGAGGTACCCAACCTTTTATACTTGGAGCTGCCGTAAAATTAAATATATTTGAAGCGCCCCCAAGTTGCAGAAATTTCAGAACAAGTGCAAATAAACAAATTTGACATAAAATTTTGTTTTGAATATACTTTGATAATAGACAGCTATTAAGTGTTCGATAATTCCTATATTCTATTATATTATGAATCAACAGGGATTACCTTTATTTTAGATATAGGAAGCTTCTTTTCCAACCAATTCTCCTGGTCCAACTCGCTAACAATTCTTGGGGAAGGCGATATCAATTTTGCAAAACATGTGGGACATCTTCCCCCCACTGTCAGAACCGTATACTGTACATACGTATATACTTTTATAAATTAATACAGTATATGGTTCAACCAGTAGTTCAGCCTCAAAATTGAATTGCGCCTGGGGCCACTTAAGAGGCCCCAGGCGCAATTCAATTTTGAGGCCCCCCTCTAAATATTTTCGGTACCACTACAGTGTGCATTCTGTAGTACATAACAGAATGCACATATGCATAAGATATTACAGATACTCACTTCATAACAAAACAAAAACACCAACCACACCAAACTCTAGTAATTTGTAACAGATTCGTGAGTGAAATGTTAGTTCCGAAAGCTATTAAAAAAGACGATGCTCCGTTACATGTGAGCCAGTGCAGTGGGTCACACAGTGGCTTACTCGTGGAATTACCTCCACTAGGAAAAAACTGAAAGTGTTTAATTTAAGCATTAATGATAATATGTATTCTACTTCAGATTCACTTAGTTCGCATAGATATTTCATATAATATGTAGGGATATTCGCATAAGAGTTTACTAACTTCTCATCTTAAATTACAGTTTTATTCAGTAACGGTAATAAAGATGAATGTAAAAATTTTAAATGAAACAATTTTATTATTTTTTGAGACCCCTCGATTTAAGAGGCTCCAGGCGCGCGCTTCGTGCGCCTGTGTGGAAATCCGCCACTGGGTTCAACACATTTAATTTCAAAGAAATAAAATATGAATAATAGAGATAAATAAAACAGTTTCGTAGCTGGAAAAAATGCTTCATGTAAACAATAATTCCCCCCCCCCAAAAAAAAAACGTATTCCCCAGGGGAAACACACTACACTTCCATACTTTGGGAATCTAGCTATAAAGTTGGGTAATTATAGTTTTAGCATTTCCACTTATCTATCGTCCACAACTACCAAAATCTGGTAACATTTAATTTTAAATTTCATTCTATTAATTTTTCCATTATGCAATGCATTGTATATATACATCGATTAGCCAAAACATTATGACCACCTACCTAATATTATGTAGGTCCTCCACGTGCAGCCAAAACACCTCGTACCCGGCGAGGCATAGACTACAAGATTTTTAAATGTGTCTTGTAGTATCTGGTACCAACACGTAACCAACAGATCCTTTAATTCCTGTAAGGTCTGTGGTTGAAACGCCTCAGATCAGAGTTGCTGTTCCAACACAAACCACAGATGCTCGATGGGATTGGTGTCTGACGAATTTGGAGGCCAGGGGATACCTGGAAGACTTTCTCATGTTCCGCGAACCGGTTTCGACCAATCCTGGCGGTGTGGCATGGCGCATTATCCTGCTGAAAGACGGCACCGCCAGAGGGGAAGACCGTTGCTCTGAAAGGGTGTACCTGGTCAGCAATGATGTTTAGGTATATATGTATGTGTTTTATGTAAGGGCGTTCTACTGAAAAAATAGGGGGAAAAAATAGATTAAAAAAAAAAAGAAAGAGAAAAAAGAATGAGAATGTGGCTGTCCAGAACTGGGGAGTCCCAGTTCGTCGCAGAGAGCGAAAAAAAAAAAAAAAAAAAGTGGCTGCTGTGACTACTTCTGCTTTAGTGATTGTCGTCTTCTTGGTTATTGATATTCGCTGCGAAGTAGAGCGTTTTACTTTTCGTAAAGACATTTTTAGCAAAAGGCTGGAATGCTTCAAGGGTTTGTGGAGTTAGAAGTAGTTGTCCAAGTGTGTCCGGGGTGAGATTGGGAAACTCTTTAAATAGCCATTCTCTATGATCACAATATTCTGGGCATGTGAAGATTATATGCTGCCAGTCCTGGCGACCCCCGCAGAAACATTGATCCGTGTTAAGTAAACAAGTTGATGAAGTTTTGCGTTTATTGATCTGTGTCCTGTCACTAAAAATGAGGCTTTAAGGGCTACTGAAAACCAAGAGTTCACTGCTCTGGTTGTTGTGAATTTCACATCAGGGAGGAACCTTTGCGTCACAACTCCTGTCGGCGACGCATCCCATCGCTCTTGCCAGCTCTTCATTAGCTCTGTGTAGCATCGAGTTCTTTCTTCCTTGGCGTCAGCGTCCACGTCGATACTTATTTCTAGCAATGTGGTAGGGATTATCTTCTTAATTCAGTTGCAAAGTCCTCAAAAAATGAGGTACAGGTCAATTACTTTTGTCAATTTTGTCAATTACCCCTGCAATTAGGTCCTTGAGGTTGTCACAGACATTCTCTCAGATATGCCAGACAAGCTGTTCTTGCTATCTGGGAGTCTAAAACGCTGATGGAACTGATATTCGGGTGACACTCAAGTCAAAGTGTACCCAATTTCGGCGAAGTCCGGACGGTCTATGACAGCCAAATCCTCTGCTTGCACCTTCACGATGGTGGGACTGTTAGTAATCCTGGGTATAACCTTCATGCACAAGTACATGGTGGGTGACCACCCAGGTGTGAACCAATGTAAGCAGGGGTCGAGGTGTGGCGCCCACGCCACATGGAGGAACGCCGCCCCTCTATGTTACCAGGCAGTACTAGGTGGTAGATGACTCTCATCAACCGGTGATATACCACCACTTTGCTTATTGGAGGCTTGAAGTGGTGGAACCCATGTTTAGTCTCTAGAGCTAAGTTCCGGCTAACCCTTCCCTATCTCTTCCATCATGCAGTATGATTGATGATTTTTGAGGTTATGATGAATGTCGTGGCGAGATCCAATATTCCTTACATTTCGAGGGTACAGCTCTAAAACGGTGTTCGCAGGCCGGCCGCTAGTTAGTACACCGGACTGAACCTATTGGTAACTCTCTAGGAAGCTTCCGGATCAGCTAGTGTATAATCTTGCTACCTCTACTCTGCCAGATAGTGACTGGAGGGAGTCCGAGTAGTGTGTATGCGGGGAGCATTGTCGGGGCCACGTTATGTCAAGGATCTGGGTATATTCTTACCACATGTACGCCATATCCAAAAATTTCATTACTTCATACAGCATGTCCCACACACTTTTTCTTACTATTGAATACACCATGAATTGTCAAAATAATAAAGCAAGCTTATCTGCTAAAAGATCTAAACCTCCCAAGGACTTCCTAATTCATTTCACAAATATACGTGGTCTCAATTCTAATCTCAATGATGTCCGTTTCCACTTGCAGTCTTCCAAACTCCATGTACTTTTTCTGACTGAATCTCAGTTATCAGTTGATTCAACTACTGCTCATCTAAGATGTCCAAATTATTTGCTGTATGATTCCTTTCGCCTCAAAGGTGGTACTTGTGCATATGTCCGTTCTGATATTCCCTGTCAGAGACTTGGCAATTTGAAATCTCCTCTCTTTGATCTTCTCTGGCTTAAAATCTCTCTACCTCATTGTGTAAAATTCATCTGTTGTCTCTACCGTTCTCCCAACTCCACTAATCACTTGGAGCTCTTTGACTTCCTCTCTTTGCAACTTGACTTTCTCCAGTCCAACTTTCCTAACAGTGAGGTAATTTTCCTTGGTGATTTTAACGTTCACAATTCCACCTGGCTTCCGTTTTCTAGTCACACCGACCCAGCAGGTCGAGATGCTGAGGCTTTTGCAATTACTAATGACCTAGCACAGATTGTTCATTTACCTACAAGAATACCGGACAATCCTAATCATACAGCCAATACGCTTGATCTTTTTCTCACAAACAACCCTTCTAAGTACAAGGTTGAAGTGAGAGGTCCTTTAGGAACGTCAGATCACAACTTGGTGATTGTCTCTTCTCCAATGGAACCTTTATCTCATGCCTATTCCCAACCTCGTATTGTTTGGCATTACAAGAATGCAAATTGGGATGACCTGCGAGACTTCTTTTCTTCTTTTCGTTGGTCTGATTACTGTTTCAAAACTTCTGATGTCAACGTTTGCTCAGATCGTGTCAGTGAAATTATTCTTGCAGGAATGGAATCCTTTATCCCACACTCCACTTTAAAATCTCGTCCTTTATCTAAACCTTGGTTTTCCAATAAATGTGCTAAGGCTGTCCAAGAGAAGAACGTTGCATATCGTAATTGGCTTGTTTCTAATTCTTCAGTTTCATTTTCTGCCTACACCAAAGCTCGCAACAATTGTAAAGCAGTTATTAATCAGTCCAAACAAGAGTTTGAACAGGCTAAGAGTAGAAAACTTGCTTCTTGCCCTAATGGTAGCCGAGCATTCTGGTCTCTTGCCAAAGCTATTAGCCGCAACTTTTGCCCATCTCTGCTCCCACCTCTGTTCAAACCAGATGGTTCTGTTGTCACTTCAGCCAAGGATAAAGCTGACCTCCTAGCATCCCATTTTTCTTCGAGCTCATGTATTAATGATCTTGGTAAACACCTCCCACCATTCCTAACACGCTTCATTCAATGCCTCCTGTGGTCTTCCGTCAAAAGGATATCAGAAGGATTTTGATGAATCTTGATGCTAAGAAAGCTCCAAGTCCTGATGGTATTTCTCCACTTGTTCTCAAAACCTGTGCTCCTGAACTTACTCCTATTCTTTGCCGCCTTTTTTCACTTTCTTATTCCAAAGGTGTTTTTCCTTCTGCTTGGAAATTTGCTCATATCCAGCCAGTTCCCAAAAAGGGTGACAAATCCCTCCCATCCAATTATCGTCCCATTGCAATTACTTCTACTCTTTCTAAAGTAATGGAGAAATCAATTAACCGCCAACTCTTAAACTACCTAGAAACCTTCCGTCTGATCAACGATCGCCAGTATGGATTCCGTCAGTGTCGATCCACTGGTGATATTCTGGCTTATGTTACCCATTTATGGACTAATTCAATGGAAAGGTTCGGTGAAACACAAGTAGTTGCTCTTGACATCTCAAAGGCTTTTGATCGTGTTTGGCATAAAGGTCTTCTAAACAAGCTTCCATCTTATGGTTTGCCAACTGTTTTTAGTAATTGGTTATCCAGTTTTCTCTCTGATCGCTCACTGAGGGTGATGGTAGATGGCTCTCTGTCTTCTAACTTCTCCACTAATACCGGTGTCCCCCAAGGTTCAGTTCTTTCCCCCACTCTTTTCCTCTTGTATATCAATGACCTTCTTCCATTGAATGGAAATCCTATCCATAGTTTTGCCGATGATAGCACATTGCATTCAACTTTCCATTTTGAGAAACCTTGTCCAGCTCAATCAGCTTCAAGTTCTCGAAAATCTGCTGCCAATTCCTTAAATGCCGATCTTCAGTTAATTCTCCAGTGGGGCAAAGACAACTTAGTTGATTTCAACCCTTCTAAAACTCAATCTTGTGTTATATCTCGCAAAAAAGGATTCTTCTGCTCCTATGCTTATCTTTAGTGACACTCCGATTTCTAGGCAAAATGATATATCTCTTTTAGGGATTACCCTGACTTCTAATCTCTCTTGGCACAAGCACATTACAAATATTGCTTCCTCTGCATCTAAAAAACTTGGTTTTCTCTTTCGCTCTCGGCGTTACTTTTCTCCCAAACAGCTGCTCACTCTGTATAAATCGCAAATCCGCCCTGCCATGGAATATTGTTCCCACAACTGGGGTGGTGCCCCCAAAACCTCTCTCAGGCTTCTTGATTCCATTCAGAAGAGGGCAGTTAGGTTAATTAATGATTCATCTCTAACAGAGTCTCTCCACTCGCTTTCTCATAGACGCACTGTTTCTGCTGCATGCCTCTTCTACAGATACTTCCATGGGCACTGTTCTTCTGAATTGGCTTCTATAATTCCCGCTCTCTCTTTCAAAACAGTCCGAACACGTGCCGCCACCAGCCAACATCCATTTACTGTCCAACTTCAAACCCACATAACCAACTTTTCAGCTTCCTCATTTATTCATTCAACTGCCGTTTTCTGGAACAACCTTCCTTCATACGTATTTCCTGAAAATTACAATCTACAGAAGTTCAAGTCCAATATCAACAAATATCTTCTTTCGTCTTCTCAACCTCCAACACAAGCACGGTACTAAGTACTATAGGTTATAATACCTCTCGTGTTTGGGGTTCTCATAATAAAAAAAAAAAAAAAAAAAAATACTTTTACGGCTGCGGTTGAAACAGTTCTGCAGATGCAGTGAGTGGATAACACAATGGATCTCTGTATTGAATTTAGTTTCTTTCTGGTTTTGACATTGATCACCTTGTGATGTTAGGCAAAGTGTGATGTTAGGCAAAGTGTAAATTAAAGTATTTGCGATCTAACGGCACCAGGGGTTTCCCCCATCTCCGCATTGTATGCATTATTTGTGAAACACAGTACTCTGTGGAGGCCAGAGATTTAAAAGGTATATGGGTATTGTTCTGTAGTGTAACGTCGTGGTGCATTGTATCTTCTGGCATTTAGCCGTTGGGCCCCCTAATGGGACCCACCGTTGCCCACACTTTGCCACGAGGAGGCAGGTCAGGTACCCTGTAGATTATATTTCGTACTCTGGCAGGCACTGGACCCTAGTTTCTGAAGATTTCAGTGGCAAGGGAGGTACTAGATGTCAGAGTGCCCAGCACATGGATGATTGGACCCAGGATATCCCAGCAGAACATCCCCAAAGCATGACACCGCCGCCACCGGCTTATTTTCTTCCTACGGTGCAACCAGGCGCCATCACTTTCTCAGGTAAATGACGCACACGTACGCGGTCGTCCACATGGTGCAAAAAAAAACAACCAAACTATGATATTTAAGCCACCCGAATAATTAAATTCATCTGCCTTGCTGTATCTTATGTCTGTTAATTGCATGTGTTCTATGGTTGATTTTTCTGTTTTGCTAGACGAAATATCCCAGTTTCTGGGGGAAAAAACCTTGTTATCTACGCCTGAGACCGACTAACTCAGCCACAGAGTGAAAAAAGCCCATTAAAGTTCTTCGCGTCATCGACGGGATTCGAACCTGGGCCTTTTGCACCCGGTGTAGGGAGTTCACTGATTATACCAACTCCACTATCCATAGGGGAATGACTACTGTATACATAGGCATACAATGTATAAAGTGTATACTATATACTGTACTGTACAAACGTTTAGGGGAGGTAGGTAACATCTAAAGGAATGTGAATCGCATAGGAACCCATAACCGAAAACGTCATGGGAAAGTAGTAGCAGAGGCACAAGAAGCAGAAATGACACAAGACAGTAATTAGTGGCAAACATTTATTTCACATAATATTAACAATGGAGTACGAGATGGACGCATTTCATGATGTTTCAACAGATTCTTGAAGGTTCCACCATGAGACGCGATGCATGCGTGACACCGACGCAGCATGGATTGGCGGACACGATCGAACACACCTGGAGTTTCTTTGACAGTAGCAGCAGCGCAGACGAGTCTCGCCACGAGATCCATTTCTGTCTCCACAGGCGATTCATACACGATAGATTTGAGGGCCCCCCCCATAAAAACCCAAACATAAAGGAATCAAAGTTCGATAAATCAGGTGAGCGGGGCCAGGCAACGGGTCCACCACGGCCAATCCATCGAAGCCCAAAACGCCTGTTCAAATGGTCACAAACACACCTTCCATAATCGGCAGGTGCCCCGTCATGTTGAAACCAAATGTTGCGTCTCACATTTGCTGGAACATCGTCAAGTAACCCTGGTAGAACTTGTTCAAGAAAGATCCGATATTTAGCGGAGTTCATGCGGGATGGTAACAGGTATGAGTCGACTAAGCAGTCACCGACCATACCTGCCCACACATTTATTTCGAAGCGATGTTGTGCCGCATGGGGGCGCGCACCGTGTGGGTTGTCATGAGCCCACACATGAGCATTGTGCTGATTGAATAAGCCTCATCCGTGAAAAAAACATAGGCTGGAAAATTCAAGTCTTGAACACTTTCTTGCAGAAACCACTGCTCAAAAGCCACGCGTGCAGGATGATCTTAGGGGAGCAGTAACTGAACCCTTTGGAGATGAAAAAGGTGTAAGGAATCGTCGTGCCAGACACGTTGTACACTGCAACGAGACACTCCTAAGGCAGAGGCAAAGGCACGTGTGCTGGTAGTAGGATTATTCTGAACGGCATTCAACACATTTTCTTCCATGGCGGGAGTTCGCGTCGAACGTGGTCTGCCCGCGCTATTCCTGTTACCTCTAAATGACCCATAAGCGCACAAATTTTGATGCACACGCGCAAACAAACGGTGGTCCAGTGCATGTCTGTCTGGGAAGCGTTCTCCATAAATTCGTTGATCGGCTCGTCCATTGCCCTCTGCTAATCCATACACTAGGTGCATGTCTGCCAGCTCACAGTTTGTACATCGATGCATGCTCTTCGTGCGGCGACCGCGCCGTCTACCGACTTACGGTGACGTTTCCGGTTATGGGTTCCTATGCGATTCACATTCCTTTAGATGTTACCTGCCTTCCCTAAACGTTTGTACGAATATTTTTGAGACACCCTGTATACGTACTAAGTATACAACTCAGTGCGTATATAATGGATGAGTTCGGAATTTTGCCCTCTCAAATATTGGTACTTGTTACAACAAACATTAATTTTTTTTAATATGTTTTAATGCTTATAGTATTTTAAAAAGATTTTATTTGTTTATAAAATAAGTTTTTACAATTCATAAACTATTGTAAAAACAAAAATTCGCTTCATATTCAAAGCGAAGGAACGATGGGAGAGGATTTGAACTTCACCTTCCCTTGGTTGCTTTACGGGTTCTATGGTAATTTTACGGTCTATGTGATAACAAAGGCAAACATCAGACACAAAACAAAGACCATTAATCTTAGTTCATCATATTTCTTAATAGCAGTGAATTTCGTTTTAGTGAAATGTATTTACATGTAAATATTCTGCGTTTAAAGATTTACATGTAGCTTTACCTTTTTGCAGTTTTATGGTAACTGAAAAACAAAAAGTTACATTCGTTTCCAGCTACCTAAATAGGATGTTATTCTAAGATCACAGGTAACCAAATGCGTGACCTTGCACTTTGATTATCATGGTTCAAGCTCACGTGATTATCAAATACGGTGCTGCTCTTGAATTCTCTCTATCCTCTGAACGCCAATGATATTCTGTAGTCGTCCCAGAGTATAAGCAGAAAAATAATTATTTTTTTATAATTAAGAAGCTCGATGTTTTTTTAGGTGTGGTATCCACCCTTGGATATAATGTTTCAAGTGAGATCGTACAATTGCTTATAAGTGGGATTATGACCTCCTATCTCTGTCGGCTATTGTTCGATAAATCATCAATAAGACACCAAGGATTTTGCTAAATGCCTGTCCACATCGCTCAGAGAGCTTCATATTCGCCGGTATTATAACTCTCAGATAACTCCCAGCGAACACACCAATTTACAAACACCATACACATAGGCATATGTAGGGCTTACAATACCGGTCAAAATCTTAATACCGGTATTTCGGTATTTTTAATTTATGAAACCGGGATACCAGTATTAATACCGGTATCCTAAAAAAAACATTTTTCGCAATAAATTTTGATGACAATTAGAGGCAATAAAGTAAGAAAAAAACAAGTAATTACTTGAATTAACGTTTTAAATCAAACTTTTATTACAATAATAAATATTCTAGCAAAAATTATGAAACATATAGTTATTCTAAAAACAAAAAAATAAGCATCCACACTACCTGTCCGAATGACGTGAGTTCTTAAGAAACTCAATAGTATTATCGTTTAAACTGGATCTAATTTTGGTACATATTTAATTAGCAGCAGAAAACGTCCTTTTGGATTCTGTGCTGGTTGGTGCTTTGTACTGAGATAGTCGTAGAGGAGTTGCATTTTACCCCCCCATCCCTCATCTTCAAAAAATCTTATTTCCTTTTTATCAAAAATAAAAAAATATTTCCTTTTTGACTTTTTATGGCACTATATCCGTATTAACGAAAGAAAGGGACTGACTGTTAAACTTGGTGAGGAAACCAAATCTAAGTTGTGTGTGTGTGGGGTGGGGGAGTTGTTATTTATTTATTAGTTTTTATTTCCCTGTACTTTAGTATCGTCGTCAGTGGCCATTGTTATGATTTTCGTACAGCAGTTCCCCTCAAGCACTAAGCCCCACTACCCGACTGCGTTATAAAATGAGAATTTCCAGGAGCTGAGGGATTCCCCCCCCCCCACACACGAGTATATATATTATATATCGTACATATATGACACGAATATAAAACAAAAGTCATTTATCATAACAAATCTACTTACAATACAAAACTGGTGTTCATTTATATCTAATCTATTCGTTTTTCTCATTTAATCTGTTAATACATGCTATCATTTCCATAAAATTTCTCTCAATTAACCATCTCAACTCTGTCTACAGCTTCAAACACTAAACTAATTCAATCTTAATCACTTCCTCATATTTCTCTTAATCACCAATAACAATTCTCTTTACAACAGCAATTCATAAGTCGTTAACTTAATGCTAACAATTACATGTAATCTCTCTTAATTTAGCAATATCAATTTTCTTTACAACTTCAACCAATGAACGAACTCAATACTAAACATTTCCTTATTTCTCGTGTTTCTTCAACTTCAACCTTACTCTAAAATAGCCTCCGATTTTATCTAAGTACCATTTCTAAAACAACACAGTTCAGAGGACTTATCTTCCTTTTCTTTCACGGTGGGATTCCTTTGTGCGGGTTCCTTCCACGGAATGCGGTGATGTCTCTCTCTCTCTCTCTCTCTCTCCTTGGTTGAACTCTGCATCTCTGCTGTATAGCTCTTCCAGTACTCTCTTATTTCGGGATTTCGAGAACATTTCTCTGTTAATACTGAAGGAAATTACCACAGCAGTAGTAGAAGACAGGGCACTATCTGATTGGCTTGTTATTAAACTACTGGATTAACTTCTAGCACAGGAACATGCTAGACGGAACCCTTCACTATATAGCTGGACACTCCCAGAACTGAACGCAGAACTACCACTGGAAGTCTGCAACCTCTCCGAACAATAACCTCAAACCCCTCTTTTGGTGCGAGCACCTTATTTATTTCCTGCTCATTTATTGACTTGATTGCAAGTTACAATCGCCTCTTGTACTACTTTTTTCTACGCAAGCTTATGTGCAAGCCCAAGAGGGATTTGCACGCATTTCGTCTCCCCCTATCTAATTTAAACCTGACCCAAGCAGGGTGTTATTCTTTAAACTCACTCTTCTTCCTTTGGTGGGAAAAACGGAATATTTTTCCCACACAACGAAACGCTTTCATCTTTTACTTCAAGATCACCGGTTCACAATACCTTTGAACTGCTTCATATCGACACCCTTTCTCAAAATGCACTAAGTATCGAATCCTCAATAGAGGTGTAATATAGGGATTAAACTATTGTTCAGAAGCTTTTAATTTTTACCCTTCCGCACCTGCCATACCATTGTTCACCAGATTCCTTGATTGCCCTACCAAGCCTACTTCCACTAATGGAAATATCTCCGCAATGATGTTTTCGTTATTCCTTAATTGCTTTACTTCCACACACTATACTTACTAAGAGAAATATATTTGTAAGATTTTAGGTCTTAAGAGTTTCATGACGTTTTCAGGTTTCCGTTGCATTTGTACTGTGTATAACAATCCCTCATTTGCAAATTCAGCAGTATTAATGATTTATTGGTTCGATTTTATAACCTTTATGTGAATAAATAATGGATAATTACTTTTTAAATTAGTACCGAAAAACCGGTATTTTCGTATCAATACCGGAATTTGAATACCGGAAAAAAATGACTTTCATCCCGGAATCCCGGTATTCTAAGCCCTTGGTATATGTAATAACATACTGGGTGACCCTAATATAATAGTATCGTACGGCGTTCAAGAATTGCTCTAGGATTATTGAATTCACCATGTCGTCGCCATGGATATAAGCAGAAATCATCGAGCCAGACGCAGAAGCAGGATTCATTACTGAATCCAGCTTCTGCTTCTCCTATTAAAAAGATTTGAGCTGAAGTGAAGGAGGGCATTGAATTCATTGAATTCACTCCTTCATTTCAGCTCAAATCTTTTTAAGAGGACAAGATCGCTACTGGTTGTTGCTACCACCGCTCATCAATAAACTCGCCAGCTAGAACTGTACCCCGAAGTAGACTGCGGACACTCGGTTTTCCCAGCATGGGATTACTGCGACTTTGACCCAGCCCATGCTAACCCCTTTCCGGAATAGAATTGCGGAGTCACTTGGCGACTCCGCTCCGCTATTTTTTTTTTTTTTTTCTGGGCCCCAACGTTGTCCACACGATTTGTGGTGCAGTCAAAGGCGGACTGTGCCAAAAATTCTTACCGGGGAAAACTTGTAGTGGCCTCATACTAATGTTATTGGCCGTATTGTTTATGGCCAAAATCACATCGGCCTCCATCGGTCTTCAGCCTCTGGCCTACCGGGGTTTCCCCGGTAAGTTTTATGGCCAGTCCGCTCCTGGGTGCTTGTTGTTTGTTTGTTATTTGGTTTTTAGGAGCATTAGCAACTAAGGCCATATTGCTCCGGTATATGCGGTGGTCATTCCCTGACCTTTCCGCATCCTCCTATTTGGTGGTGACGGGCTCGAACCCCGGTCTAATCAAGAAGCATGTGCGCCTGGGTGCAGTAAGTCGTCAACTGGGTTCAGAAATCGCTGTTATGTTCTTATTTTGGGCTTCCGTTGTTACGCGAGGTCGTCCTGATTGTGGTTTGTCCTTTAAACTGCCGGTTTCCTTGAATCGTGGAATGGTACTCATTTAAATAGTTTGTAGTTTGTG
Source organism: Mastigoproctus giganteus (assembly GCF_048544385.1). Classification (NCBI taxonomy): domain Eukaryota; kingdom Metazoa; phylum Arthropoda; class Arachnida; order Uropygi; family Thelyphonidae; genus Mastigoproctus; species Mastigoproctus giganteus. The sequence goes on from NC_143581.1 coordinate 183,820,476, forward strand.
TACTCATTTAAATGAAACACGTAGTTTTTTTTTTTTTTTTTTTTTTTTGCTTCTGATGGAATAGCTTCTTTATACAGAGTTATAATTGTACCTCTTTTTTCAAAACTCAATTTATTATTTCTTGCCATGTTTACTACGAAACACACAAAACTTACACCAAACATGCTTTCTGAATGACAGGTGTTCGAAGTTATAGCTCTTACTCCTTAATTTATATTATTGAAAAATACTCTAGAGTTATCTACAATCTTCTATAATGTTGAAACAATATTCCCAATTTCTAGAATATTCTAGAATCGTTTACAACGTTCAAGAATCTTATATAGTGCTCCACAGCATTCAGTAGACTTCTACACCTTTCTTGAATATTTTCAAATATTCTAAAAATTTCTTAAATATTATTTCAGCTTTTTGGATTTTTATACATAATAGAAAATATTGTAATAAAAATTAGTAAAAGAGTTGGTCCTATTTTAATAAAAACTTTGAAAATAAAGAAAAATGAAACGTGATTCCAAACTTTTAGGTGGGAGTATATGCATTCATGGTTTCTACGACTGTTACTTTAAAGGTATTCCATAATTCCAGTTTATTCAACCCTTCTGCTTTAATTTTCCCATTTGATAGATGCGATGTAGCATGTGAAATTGTCATAATCTACTTCCCTGAAATTAAAATCCATTCCTTTACCTTCCACACTTGCAACATCTTTCTTCATCTTCTAATCAACGACTGTGTGATCACTTCCAGCCCATGGTTCCTGTACTTTCAACCTTAAGATGTCATCTGATTCGTGGGTAATGATGAGGGCAAGAATATGTTTATCCCTAGTATTTTCTCTAACATGCTGGTGAAAATAATAATCGCTTGCGCTCACTGGTTAAAAAATTAGAAACCTTTATTCGATATCGAGTAGGACATCTTTTGCCCGACTTAGAACTCATGCACATCGTGGCATGGATTCTAGAGGTGTTTGAGCGAGTCTAGTTCCGAATTTCACCATTCTTACATCAGGATATTTGTCAGCTGCTGTACTGTGGTCTGCAGAAAACTGCAAAGCCAAACTGCCCTTTCCAGCATATACCAGACATTCTCACTGGATTCAGATCTGAAGAATTAGGCGATCGGAGTAGATGTAGGAAATCTTGGGAATGTTTCTCGAACCATTCAGATACAATTTTTATACGGTGGATAGTTGCGTTATCATCTTGAAAGAATCCATCGTAATTTGGGTGAAAATGCTGCATTGCAAGGTGAAGTTAGTCCTATACAACAGAAAGATATTAATTGGCGGTAACACAGCCTTCTGATGGTATAAGCGAACCTAGTCCTGATTCCTCCTCCAGCCTATTTAGTGGTGGACACAAAACAGTCTTAATGCATGAATACTTGAGCTTCATGCAACATTTTCACCTTGCCATTGGTGTAAAAAAAAAATAAAAAATAAATCGAAACCCGTCAGAATCATGTGATATTTTTTCACTGTTCCACTGTTCAATCTTGGGCTTGGCAACATAACTCTAGCTGAATCTTTGGACTTTTTACAGAAAGGAGCTTTTGTACAGCTACATGACTGACCAAATCCAAAATTCTTCGGTTATAGTTCGGTTGGAAATGGGTTTTTCTTTGACAAAATTCAATTTTTCAGTCATTTATTGCACACTGGGTGCGGTCTTATAATTGAAGTACCGACTTTCTGCCGAATTTCTTCCTTTTCGAGCTATATTCTCCTTTTGTCTTCCACCATTATACATTGCACACTTTTCAGATGGTTGCTTTCGACACACTAGCGATTTCCTTTTTCTCAATTAGAAAATACAATTGTGGCTCCTGCTGAACGTACTCCAACAATAGGGAATGGATGGGTGAAATGCAAAGTTTTTTTTTTTTTTTTTTGGCTGACGCTGTATAAGATTCCTAATAACATCTTCCTGCAGATTGGATTGGAAAGAGTAACTGTCTTTCTCATGACTGGATCGACTAAGAATGCTCAGGAAAGAATGCGATACCAAGGAACGCGAGTAAGTAACAGGGTTATACTAACACGTTTTATCTCCCATTATCCATTATATTTATAAGGACTAAGAAACCCTTAAGACTTTATCAACAATCGTCAAACTATTGCCAGTGGGAAAAAATAGCCTATGTGGGGGTGGTCCCCATATATGGTAACTCGATACGCATGGTATGGGGCGCCCACCTAACCCCCTCATCCCTCCTCAAGGGTAATTCTACCTGTAAACCAACTTAAATATGATAAAAAAATATATCTAGTGCGTTTCTATGATCGGAAATTGCATTAATAAGGGAATGATTGCGAACAAGAACATCTCACACACTGCTTTAATGCTAGTGTGTTATGTACCTATCTGTAACATGTTCAGTTTTGACTCTTCTGCACTAAAAGTACATAGGATATGGATTCAGACCGGAATTAATACTTCCTTCCTTTGATTAAGGAAATATTGCTATATACAGGAAAAAATCTTACTTAAGATTTCTGGAGAAATATGAAATCCTTGAGGACAGGGGCGTATTCAGGGGTGGGCAGAGAGGGCATATGCCCCCCCCCCCCTTTAACCAAAATTTTGAAATTAAAGAAACAGAAGGCAGGAGGAGGTGTTCTAAAAAAAACTCAAAAGCCTGGTCGCCATGCCCCCTTTCGATGATACCTGGATATGCCACTGCTTGAGGATTGTTCTTCGTTTCTTTTATTTGGACTCGTTTTTTACTGTATCCCAGTTAAGATGATGGACAATCATAGAGCAATTCTTAGAGAATTTCTCTGATTGGGATTTTAAAATTTCAGCCCTTTGCCATGAAAAAAAAAAAAAAAAAAATTTCGGTTTTATGAATTACATTATGTTATTTTATTTTCAGTTTTAGACACATTGGCATAACTAGAATTTCATTGCTTGGGAAAAGAAGCATACTCTTATTTTATTTCCTGGGTCCTAAAACAAAATATATTTGTTTTTAAAATTGTTGTTGACTATGACAAGCCACAATTTGCCCTACTGTGGGCCTTGTAAACGGTGTATTAAATTCAGCAATAAGTTTTCTCATTTGCAAATGACTAACCTAAGTTTCCAAGAAAGAAGAAAGATGGTATCTTCCATCAAGACTGGTTAAGAAGACAACGTTATGAAAATATCCTATAAAAGTTATGGTCCTGAGGGAATATAGGCCTTCAGCTGCAGACGGCGAACAGAATCGAAGTAAAATCATTTCCACACATCACACGATACCAGAGACATTAACTATTGCACTACTGGCAGGGAAAAAGATATTGTAAGCTTTATGTGATTCAAATTAGCATTAGTTTTTGTACGTCGAAATGGGTAAGCATGTTTATCGGTAGAATCCGTACGACGTCACAAACATGGCGCTGTCGCATTAGTTGCCTTAAAATAGTTACGATAAAGTTTTAAACTCCTCTGGCCACCTTATGTTGCCTCGGTGTATAAAAATTATCCCCTTTTATAGACTTTTTATCACTTTTTGTGCTCTTTTTATAATAATTATAATAATAATAATAATAAGCATTCACCTCCATCCTTGCCGATTGTCTGACTTCATGAGAGCAGCTTTGCAATCGGTGCTTCCGTCTTTCGCGAACGTATGTGATTGGCCCAAGACCCAAGGTAAAAAGCGTGCTGCAATCCCTAGCGTCATCTCATACGCATTCTCTGGTTGCTTTGGATGCTTTCAATAGTAGTCTTCTCACGCACCGAGAATTCACTATCAGCATGCCATTGCAGCCATGTTTAACAATTGTTAAATCAACAACTTCTGTGGGAAGACGATGTTATTAAAATCATAATAAGAGGCAGGAAAGATGTAACTGTGCAGTGTACAGGTAGCAATGCTGGTACAGATAGAACACAAAAGTTTGGATATTACTTTTGGAGAAACACTCGGACAGAGTGTGTTTAGTGTCATACGGCACCCCCCCCCCCAAATATTCGCGTTGTATACATTGTGGGTGTGAAACAGAACACTCTCAATGCCAGAGGTTTAAAGGTGTATGGATTTTGTATACGTGTAGTGTCGTGTACCGTTGTTCCTCTGTTCATTTAGCCGCTGGGCCCCTAAAGGGACTCAGCATTGTCAGAAACACTCGGACATTGATATAGTTCCAGACAAAATGGATTTTACAATGCAACAACAGTCAAATGGCATTACTTTTCAATAGACAGATGCATCTGAGCGCTCACAAAAGCGGGGAAGTTTGTATTGGTGTACGGATGCATTCTAATAAATATTACTCAAAGTCTTGCTTAAGTATTTATTCACAGTAAAATATATACATGTTTAAATGACTTATGTGTGTATACTGCGTGTATTTGAACAATACCAAAGTGCTAACGAAATTTAATTTCAATCCTGACACGGTGTTTGTAGTGCCTAAAGTTAATGTTTAAGCATAAAATATTTTTTTCTTAACAACAATACATTGTGCATAGTTTATACAGCCTGCAAGTTAATAAATCAAGTGATGTTATAGAGAGAGATTAGAGACAATCACGAAAGAGTACGATGAAGTCAATGAAATGAAATTCTCAAGATTTTAATACTTCTGCTTTCAGCCACGGTCGAAACACTGGTAATGTTGATGGATAGTATGTACCTTTTCTCCGTTTGACAGTTCCATCTTTATTTTTTACTGGGTAGGTTGCAATCATAATTGGAAGCTGAAGTTTTATCTCGCGATCCGGACCTCTTGGTATAATAATAAACTGCAAATACAAAATTATTTCAGTGAAAATAGTAAGAAATTCAGCAAGAAATTGAGTAAGAAATTTATGAAATTTTACTATTGTAAACAATCCAAAATAAATAAATAAATAATAACGCTCCATCACATCCGTATTAGGGATATCTGTCCTTATAACTATATAGCATCCAATTTTCAAACTAATCTCGTGGACCCCTCGTGGGTTTCACAGTTGGTATAATCATAGTCCTCCCCATGCAGGTTGGAAAAGAGCTGAGTTCGAATCCTGTCAGTGACGCGAGGAGTTTTTATGGGCCCTTTTCACAATGTATCGGAGTTTCAGGGGAGTGTAGCATGGTTTTACCTGCCGGAAATTCGGGTTTGCAGCCAGCAATATGGACTAAGTTGCTGATGCGTCTAAAACCCAACAACAGCACAAGTTCATCATTTTGATAAACGTGACTTACACAGATTCTTTAAAGTCTGTTAAAATTAATTGAAATATTACCATTAAATATGCAAAACTACCTGAAATTCTCAAGTTATTTTGAAGAAAAATCAAATGCCATATTAATATGTAAATGCAATGTAATTATTTTTTAGATATAACAAAAAAATTACTTAAGAAAACTGTTAATGCAATCGAAACGGAAATATACAAGTGTCTCTGAATATAAATGACACACAAAGAATGATATTTTCGTCTGATGGCGCTGAAAACTCTTCACCAAAGTTGGCTACCTGTTCCTATTTAATCTGTCTAAAAACAACCATAATTAATATATTTATTAATTTCATTATTTAAAAAATATATAGTAGTAAATAGTAGTACAATACTTTTTAGGCACATCAGCGACTTAGAGCATATTGCGCTGTGTCTATTATGTATGCACAAGTGTCTGTTCACGGATCAATTTGCATTTTGTGAGGGCTGAAAAACCCAGAATAACTCAGTGGAATCCTACTCCTCCTTCCTCTTGCTCGGACTACACACATGAGGGGGGGGGGGGCGCAAATTCAAATTGAAGAAGGACGGTTGCAGAACAGATGTGCGGAAGTTTGCCTTTAGCTAGCGGGTGGTTGATTGCTGAACAAACTTCCATCTGTTGTTGTGAAAGTTGATAGCTTAAATAAATTCAAGGAAGAACTAGACAAGCATTGGAGAGAATGAATTGGTGGAAGGATAATTGTCGTTTGTTTTTTTTTTTTTTTTTTTTTGGCTGATGCTGTATAAGCTTGCTTTCTTGTATTTGCCACTGCTGCTAATGCTAATGATCGACTAACTACAGCCCGATTGAAGAAGCCTTCAGAAAATTCGCCAGTCTGCGACGGGACTCGCACCCAGACGAGTGACAAGTAGCGAAACTGCTATACTGTCCAGGATGACGCTACCGAGGACAAATTAAAAAAATAATAATAAATAAAAAAATTGAGTATTTCGAATATAGCATGAGGCGAGATAGTATTTATTTTCACATTTATACCGTTCAATACGAGTTAACAGTTGAAATAGAAATCATCGGAAGACTCACGGAAATATTTTTATTACTAAAATGTAATGAAGCGTGGTGTAACCAAATAACGATTTCAAAAATTAAAATGCAATGAAACCTGGTTAAAGGAATTGTTGCAATCTGCAACGAGTAATGCGGAAGAGGCGCCAACTGCCACTTTCATTCAAGCGAATATTAAAAAAATCAAACTAGCAAATAAAATAAATAAATTAATTAAAATTACAGAATAGATAAGGTCACCTACACTAACCCAGGACCCTCGTGGAGGATATAACCACCATCCTCCCTACACCGGGTTGAAAATGCCACTTTCTAATCCCGTCAATGAAGCAAGGAACTGTTATGGGCTTTTTTTACAACATGGAAGCCGACTTAGTCGGTGTTAGGCGGCGAGAGTGCATGTATTTTTCTCCTGGAAACATTTTTAGTCCAGCAAAGGAAATCAACTATAGAATACATGCAATTTACAGACAACGTGCTGTCGCTTCATAGCCTTAGTTGCTTTCGCGCCTAACACTCAGTGTTATAGACAAGAAGAAGCACTCATTGCGTCTTCAGAAAAAAGGATGTGTTAGAGAAAAGTGATTCTCAAACTTTAGCGATATTAGGACCTCTTTTATTCCTTTTAGTTTGAAAAACATTTTCTGAACCCTCATGCTTAACAAAATTCTTTCTATGCTCTAAGTGGTTTCAGTTTTTAAATGTTAATAGGAATTTCAGACATTATTCGTGGACCACTCGAAGCATTTCGATGGACCCATAGTTTTAAGAAATGTTATCTTAGAGAATATCCTTCAAGTGAACAAGTTATAACTCCCCCTCCTCAAAAATAATAAAAAATCTGCGGAGGGAGGGAAAGCTGAGGCTGAAAATAAAATATTACGTCCTAAGCTAAAAATGTTATTATTATATCTTTTTGGGGGTGCGATTATCAGGATGTACCTCTCATATCCTTGTTTAAAAGTCGGAAAAGTGAATGAATCGTTAATGTGGAACATTTGAATGGGTTGATCACGCTGAATTCTAATGGAATCCTTCCACTTGTTCAGATTACAAACCTAAGGGGGCATAAATTCAAATTAAGAAAAGACAGATGTAGAATAGATGTGCGGAAATTTGCATTTAGCCAGAGGGTGGTTAATTGCTGGAACAAACTTCCATCTATCGTTGTGGAAGTTGATAGGTTAAATAAATTTAAGGAGGAACTGGACAGGCATTTGGAGGGAATGGTGTGATTTTTTTTTTTTTTTTTGGCTGATGCTGCATAAGCTCATACACTTGCTTTCTTGCATCACATGCCACTACTACTACTACTACTACTATTTTTGAATTATCATTCCTTCCTTCTTCGAATCGTTACTTACCAACCTTTCAGGACAGGGGATATATTTCCCCATTCCTTCGTTTAAAAATCGGAAAAGTGAATGAACTGTCAATGTGGAACATTTTTGAAATTTGGCCTATTTCATCATATTTATTTTTCTGTTTCTTTTCTTTGTACATTAATGTCTTATCTTTCTTTTCCAAGTATTAAAAAAATATATCATGCGTTGGTATTATGTAATGTTGATTGCCTACTGAACTATTGTTACAAATGAGTTAATGCTGTTATTTATTAAACTAAATTTTATAAATAAAATTTATAATAAAATTTTATAAAATTCAAGGAATGAATTTATTTATTTTACAAATTTAATTGTGAATATTTATAAGGTTGGTAATGATAAAAAAGATCGCGAGTGAATGTATGCCATCGCCATCTGCTGGCAATTTTGAGTTGTCATGGGGATAATGAAATTTAGAGAGGGAAGTTTGAGTAGGCTTGATATATTGTATCGCCATCGTTAATGTGGTTTGGTCTTAAGTTTATTAAATGCCTTGCATTTATGTAAGAAAAAAAATGTCAAACAATACTCGTAGGTGAATTAGAAAATACATGTAGTTAGTAGAAATAAAGTGAATAATTGATTTCAACAGGCTTGACGTATAAACTTTCCTGTTCTTGTATAAGTAATTAGTTTGCTGGCTATCTATTATGAAGGAACATTACTTTGTAAAAAATATCGTCTGCTTCTAAATTGACTAGATATCCATAAAATGCAGTATTATATAAAATTTAAAAATAATTGCTATATGTTTAAAGTAAAAAAAAAAAAAAATGCACATAGTGACCACCGCTGGATTTATGTATTATGCACTGGTTTTAGCTGCATAATATCAGGTATTGTAATATTTCTGTTATAATTGTTAACTGATACATAAAAGCTATGCTAGGAACAATTGGAAGGGTTTTGAAATTTTAAAACTGCAGTAAACTATTACTAGTTTGCCTTATGTAAGTTTTTAATGTCTATGGAGAGGTTCAAATTTGCTTATATAGCATATCATTGGCAAGGTGTCTAGTTTAATCATATGTATGTCAGTTTAAGTGCGATTTTATTATTATTTTTATGTATCATTACAGAGAAACAAGTAGAATTCCTTCATGTTTAGTTAACATGGTACTGTCTTTTTTTTTATTTATTTATTGACATCTAATTTAATTCAGCAGGACATTATTTGTTACCTCATGATAAATGGTGTCGATATTCAAAAAGTGAAAATGGATGGAACATTACAGGCAGTTTTGTAATCTGTATGTGGCATGTTTCATTATCTTGTTCTACCTGAACAGAAATAACACATTGCTAACAAGGTTTATAATTGGGAGGGGGAGACTAACATTATCAGTACTTCTCTTTTCATATTGTCACCTTGCGTATGCTTATCCAGTACCTCTTCTTGTGAAGGAAGGGAGGGGGCTTAAGCTTTGTATTGCGTTGCTGATATTTGAGTATATATTTTTCAGTTTCGAATATATTTAGCTTTTAATAACAAAAAATAAAATAAACAAATAAAAAACGGGGATTCGCACACCTCAGTATATCGTTACAGTATTTTCATTACATTACACCGAATTCGCATTTGATGCGTTCGAATAGGAGCGATGGGATGGGGGGGGGATTAGTACCGGTAACGAGGCGCGTGATAGAACTGTAATCAGTTAATTGTATATAATAAATACGAATTTTATTCTCAATGTTTTTATATTTCTCATAGCTTTTTTTTACACTTTTGTTTCGCTTCCTGGTGCTTTTTTTTCACAGTTTTCATTATTTCAAATGTTTTTTTTTTTTTTTTATATTGCAGTACCTACTTGTCGATTGGCTTCGGTCGACATAGAAATTTACCCCCCCCCCCGGTTTGTTTGAGTTGCTACCTAGTTAGGGGATTATCCATATTCAAGACTTATTTTTGTGTTGTGCTTCCAATGTTCTTTTGGAGTTAGCAGGCCATGACAAAAAGTGAGCAGTTTGGGAATTTCTAAAGAGCCGATGCCTTCTTGAAGTGTGATTCGCTCAAACTTTCTCGTGCTTGTATTTTTAGGTGGGTGTCTGTATTCACCTGTTGGATTTGATGCAGTGTCGGGTTTCCTGGCTTGTTTCTGGCAGCAGTTGCGCCATTCGTTAAACAGGAGACTTTGCGTCTGTACTTGCTTGGGCGAGTGTGTAGGCCCTTGCTCATCTGTTTCGTAATTTTAATTAATTAATCAATTTTGATAGTTTCATTTTTAATTTTTGCTTGAACGAAGATGCATTTGGCACCCCTTCAACATTGATTGTTGCAGTTCGCAATGATTCCTTTAACGTGGTATAACAGTGTTTCGTAAACCATTATTTTATGACTAATTGTTAAAATACAAATAACAATTATGAACAAAGCCTAAAATGTCTAAAAAAAAGTTAGTTTTTTTTATTTAAAAGAATCACCAACACTAAATGATATATTATATTGTTACTCTTTTGTTTGCATTTATCCTTTTCACAAGTATTTGGATGGCGCTTTACTGAATAAGAATATCAGCAGAAAGTGCTTATCTTTTTGCTCATGCATTCTGTTTCGGTAGTTTTAAGAATCCAACTTACATAGACATCATACTGAATCCTGATTAGGTGACAACCACGAAGATTAGTAGGCGGTAAAGGAGGAATATGAAGAAGTTCGTTCTGCCATTGATCCTGTGAGCCAGGTGAGATTCTCCCTTTTTGGAGTGAGGCCAATTCTCGCGTTTCAGTTTGGACGAGTTTATTTTTAGCAGTGTATTGGATTGTCTGAAATAAAAGAAGAGTACAGGTATTAATTTTCCCATTTAAGCTATCAAATGTGCTATTTATAAATATATATTTAATGTTTAAAAATTTTTATATACAGGGTGTTTCAAAATTGCACGGAACACGTATTGCTAAGAGCATATTTGACAGCCTAAAAATAAGATAAGAACAAGTTAGTTAATGTACGCAGCGCGTTAAATTTCAGGCTGGTTAACAAATATTAATAATTCATGATTTTAATAATAATAATAATAAAAAGATGCCACCACTTTTATGAGTGAACTGAGAAAATTTCGTTTCTACGTATCTGCTGTTTTGCCAATTCATTCCTCCAAACAGCGCATGGCAACAAAAATGATATTCAGTGTTTCAGCTACAATATAGGATATATTATTATTATATTAGCCATATGGTGCAAGGAAGCCCAAAGCTTTTGCTGCAGCAGCCAAAAAAAAAATAAATAAATAAATAAATAAAAAAAAAAATTCTAAGTTACCGAGAGAGAGAGAGCTTGAAGGGAATCACCAAGAAAGAGAATGATGATATGGACAGCCTATGTGATACGTATGAAAAATATAATAATTACCGACTTTCTATCGGTCCTTTTAATGAAATATAGGAAGGCTTGACAAATCTAACAGAGCGAATTATGAAATTTCTTAAATACATTCACTGAGATTTGAGTTATTACATGCGGACGGATGGGCAAAGTAATAATAACTGTCAGATTTCGGTCGGTTCAATTTTAATGAAATATGAAATGGCTAAACAAGCCTTTCTATGAGTCGAAATATAAAATTTCATGAAAATCCATCCATTGGGAGTCGAGTTGTTACATGAGGACGAAAAAATATATATATATAATAAGTAAATAACAATAATAATAATTGTCCGATTTCTATTAGTCCTATTTTTTTAATGAAATTTGGAATGGCTGGACAAATCTTTTTGCACGGTCCAAATGTAAAATAACTCGACTCTCAGTGGACAGATTTTCATGAAATGTAAAATTTCTTAAAAATCTGCTTACTGAGAGTTGTTACATGCAGAAGGGCGGACGAACAGACAGACAGAGGAAGGGACGGACATGGTGAGGACAATAGGTGCATTATGCATATATGATAATGCGCCTAAAAACTGTCCTATAAACATGTCTGAAAAGTCTTTATTTCCGGGATAATCACAAATTACAAAACATAAAAAGAAACTGAAAAGGTTTTAGGCAAGTTTGGAAAAGGGAGAGGTGAGGAGGGCCAAAGAATGTTGGGCCTATACTTGAGAAATGGACTAAGAAGTTGGAAAATAAGTGGTTCCAGAAACAGCATAGTCACAGTTGTACGAAGTATAGCTGTGACGGGAAACAGAAGTCAATAATTGAATACATATTGATTAGTAGTGACCTATGGTTGAGAGAGTGAAGGATATTAAGGTACTACAGGGAATAGCGATGGACAGTGATCATAAACTATTTATAGGGGTGATATCATTAATGAAAAAGAGAAATAAAAGAAGACGAGAGGAGGATTAAAATATAAAAAAAATGTATAGAGAAACGGAGGCCTTCATTCTCCCATTACCCATGATCTATGGATAATGGAAGTGAAAAAAAAATATGTGAAGGTCCTAAAGTCTCGAAACTTTATTAGACAGTTGGACAGACAACTTGAGTAGTCGGGTTTTAGCGGGTCTTCTCGACTACTCAAGTTGTCTGTCCAACTGGATAATAGCAGAATGAAGTATAAGGAGTAGAGGAGGAATGGGAAGGATTTAAAAACGCTTTGGTTGCGACTGCGGAGGAAGTGTGTGAGAAGATGGAAAGAGATACAGTGGTGGAACGAGAAATCAAAAGAGGCTACTCTAAGGAAGAATAAGGCTTTTAGAAAGCGATGTAAAAACCCAACGGACGAGTCAGAGAGCGAATATAAAGAAGCAAAAAGGGATGCAAAGAGAATAGTCGAAATAAAAGAAGAGATGGTTGGAGAGTTGGTTGCAAGATCTGCGGGATGTTAATAATAGGAAAAAAGATGTTATTTGGATTAGTGAAGAATAGGAGAAGGGATAGGAAGGAGCAATATTACCTGTATAATGGGATGGGAAGAATAATCACAAATGAAGAAGAAATAAGGAGGTGGAAAGACTATTTTAGGATGCTATTGAACAGCAGAGAAAAAGGAGATACAATGGAAGAAGAGGTAAGGTGAAGAGAGGAGGGGGCATTAAGCAGTGAAGTGGTGGCAGAAATGGAAAATATGAAAGGGGTAAATCGCCAGGGTGTGATAAAGTGAATATAGAAATGGTAAGATGTACTGTCCAAGCAGGGTTGCAATGGATGCACAGAGTAATGAACATAGTATGGAAAGAGAAAAGGATACCGACAGATTGGAAGAGAAGATTGATTGTGAGAATTATAGAGGGATGGAGAGGAGAGTTCGATAAAAGGTTGAAAGAAGGATGAGGGAATTGCAGATCAACCACGCATCTAATTTTTTCTGTGAGGCAAATGATAGAAAAACATTAAGAGTGTAGAAGGGATCTGTGCATGACTTTTTTGGGTACTGAAAATGCGTATGATAGCATAGAGAGAAGAGGAGTTTGGGAAGTGTTAAGGAAACAAAGTAGGAAAGGCGTTGATAGAGAGTATACAGAGAAATTGAAAGCTGTGTGAAAACAATGGTTGGAAACACAGGCTGGTTTGAATTTAGTAATGTACTGAGACAGGGTAGTGCACTCTCATCTCTACTGTTCATATAGTGAAGATTGTGGAAAAAAGAATTGGGACAGAAAAAAATAAGAGTAATGATATTTCCTGATGATTTTTGTTCATTTATGGGGATGTGTAGAAGGGGGTACAGGAGCAGGCGGAAAGCTGGGTAGAGAAGGCAAAGAAATACAGTTTAATGTTTAGTGATGCCAAGAGTAAAGCAATGAGAATGACAAGAAAGGAGGGAATTAACGTCTTTATTGAGGGATAGAAGAAGTGGATAGTTTCAGATATTTAGGAAATACAGTCGATATAGAAGGGAGAACTGTAAGGAGATATGTAAAAGAGCAGACAAAGTAAGTATGTTTTATAACTGTGTAACTGTTTGGAGAAAGGAGGTACCTGAGAAGTGCAAAATGGTACTCTATAGAGCTTATTATGTACTAGTAATAACTTATGGAACGGAATCATGGGTAATGTTGGTGAAGGATATTATCAGAATGCAAGCGATGGAAATGAAGTTTCTGAGAGGTGTGTGTGGAAAGACCAGGAGAGAGAGAGAGAGAGAGAGTCGTTCTCTTCACACCGGGTGGAAAAGACCTGAGTTCGAGTCCTGTCGATGACGTTAGGAATTTTTATGGACCTATTTTACAACGTGGCTGAGTTAGTCGATCGCAGGCAAGGGTAGCATGGCTTTTTTTATCCCGGCAACTCGGGTTTTTCGTCCAACAAACAGAAAATCGACCACAGAACACACGCAATTTACAGAGAGTATATACGGAGCAATATGGCTTTAGTTGCCGATGCTCCTAAAATCGTATTACAACAATAACAAGAGTAAGAAACGTGGCCATTCGGGAGAACGTAGAAGAACGATTACAAGAAATGATTGAGAGAAACAGAGTGAGATGGTTTGGCCATGTAAAAAGAATGGGGGATAACAGACTGCCAAAGAGGGTGTTAGAAAGGAAAATGGAGAGTAAAAGACCAAGAGGAAGGCCGAGAAGAAGATGACAAGAAAAGGTGGAGAGAAGAGACATTTGATGGGAGTGAGAGAAATGGAGGTAAGATTGAACTAAATAGAGAAGACTGGTTATCTTATCGACCCGGCAAGAAGCTGGAACGACAACAGATAAGTAAGTAAAAAGTAAAAAATAAACTAATATGAGCCGCTAAAAGGAAAACATCTAAGGCAGCTCTCAAAGTGACCTCCATTTTGTTTAGTGCAGCATGAAAGAGAAAATGCGATTTCTCTTTCATGGCAATACGCGTAGAATAAACCATGGATTTCATGTGGCGCCACACCAAATCATCTAAGGATGTGAGATCTGATGATAGTGGTGGTCTGCAATGGCCATGATGATCAAACGACCATTCCATCAGTTATTGTATTATTAAGGGTCTCCAGACAGATTCCATCGGTTATTGTACTCCGTATTTAAAAAGTCAGACCCGTAATAAAAGTAGGCTGGTGCACCGTCGTGCATAGACCGCATCCTCCGCCGATTAACCGTTTGAACATTAGTAATGTTCAAATGGTTACCACAAATTGTTCCGCAGACAATGTAGGTATGCCATTTCTGAAAGTGTTGCTGTTAAAAACACACTGTAGTGTTTTAAAGTTAAACATTAAAGTTAAAGGTATATCGAGAATTCCACCAGAACATGGCCGAGAAATTGCGGATCACGAGTGCATCGCAAAATGAGCCACTCCAAAATTTTCTGCTTTATTCATATCTTGTGGCACGAGTTCTTGCATCTGTGTACTCTGAAATGGACACGATTGCTATTCATGGAGTGCCTTCCATACCTTGAAACATTTACAGAATCTAACAACCTTCTAGTAATTTTGGTAGGTAGATATTTCAACAGCATGAAGTACACTGTGCTGCCACTTTATTGGGTACACGTAGCTAGTAACGTGTTGAGCCTCCTTTAGCCTTTAAAACAGCCTGAATTCGTCTAGGCATGGATTGAACAAGATGCTGAAAACGTTGTGCAGGAATGGAGTACCATGCAGACATGAGATTCACACAGTTTCATGAGATTCGACAGAAGTGTAGGCCTGCAGCGAACAGCCCTTTCCAGCTCATCCCAATGATAAAATAAAAATAAATAAATAAATTTTCTGTTTATACTCCGGGACGACCAAACGGTCAGAGGAGTTCACAAGATAGACAGAATACAAGAAACAGCACCGTATTCAGTAGTCACGGGCTTGAACCCCGGTCACTCAAGGCACGTATACTTATGCACCCGCGCGCCCGACCACTAGGCTACGGCGGCCTATGTTCAATAGGATTGAGATCCGAGGAACTGAGCAGGCCACTGCAGCAAAGAAAAGTCATTGTCATGTTCCCGGAACCATTCCATAGTGATTCGGGCTTTGTGCACCGGCGCATTATCCTGGTGGAAGTAACCATCTGACTGAAGATGCAGTTGGTCAGCAACGATGTTAAGGTACGATGTGGCATTCAGACGTGAATCCATGGGTATCAATGGACCCAACGTGTGCCAAGAAAACATTCCCCACACCATAATACTGCCCCCACCACCTTGCACAGTATTCGTCAGACATGGCGGGTCCATGGATTCATGTTGTTTTCGGTAAATTCTGAGTCTTCCATCAACATGATGCACCAGGAACTTCGACTCATCAGACCAAGCAATTGTTTTCCAATCCTCGATAGTCCAGTGCTGGTATTGCTGTGCCCACAGGAGGCGTGCTCTCTTGTTCTTCATTGATTACAAAGGTACGCGATGTGGCCGTCGGCTGTTGTAACCCATTCGCTACAAAGTGCGAATAGTGGTCCGTTGCGATATTTTGTTCTGCGCACCAAGGTTGTATTCTGACGCGATGTGCGACATTGTGGCCCGTCTGTTTGCTTGCACAATCCTAGCCATCCTCCTCTGACCTTTCTCATCAACAAGCGATTTTCTTCCACAGGAGTGCTGTTGAGAGAGCATGTTTTCTGTTTGTTGCACCATTCTCGATACATCCTTGAAACTGGTGAGTGAAAAGTTCAAGAGAACTGCCGTTTCAGAGATGCTTTGTCCTGCACATCTTGCACCTGCTACCATGCCACGTTCGAAGTCCGTTAGATCACCCCTTTTCCCCATTCTTGTTACGGTTTGGGCGATTAACTGATACTAGAAAGGTTGTTCTGCTGCATTTATATCCACAACTGTGGTCATGTGACTTGCAACGTTGTGGGACAAACCATTTGTGTGCACAGAAGAGGTGTACCTAATAAAGTGCCAGCACAGTGTATTTGCCATTCAGTATTCGCAGAGGGATATTTCCAATATTCGTGGAAATAGCCCTCTACTAGCGCTCACTCGTAATAGTTTCGGTGCACTTGTTTCTCTAAGTCCAATGCAACAAATATTTTATGATTTGGCGTTCGTTGATTGGAAATTGTTTGATGTATCTTCGAACAGCAGCTACAGAATTCTTATGAACCTCACCATAAATTAAAATCATATCAGATTATCTTGGCAAAGGTAAACAGATTTGTAGTATCTTCCATAATATCAGTTTAATAAATGCACAGTAAACAATGAAGCCGTCGTCCTGCAATCCGAAACTCAATTAATGGTAATTGCTGGTTATAACCGTACTTGACAGGTTAATATGTACTCCGCCACACTGATTACTAAGTAATTGGTATCATTCATGTAGCAGAACAACACTGTTCATGTTGGTGTTTGTACATATGCTTTGTACTGTTTAAAGTTCTTTTTACACTCACATTTTTATGACATAAATTTAAACATTACAATGTTTTTGCGTTTTACACGATTTGTAATTTATGTTAATGTTTAATATTTGGTAAATAAACAAGAGTTTTTTATGATATATGTTAATGTTTAATACCTAGTAAATAAACACTTTTGAGACATGTTTTTGGGAACTTTTTTCTTATTTTAGCTATAGAACATGTTCCTATATTTGTTCCTTGCAATTTTGAAATGCCCTGTATATTATTTATACACACTATAAATTTTTTTTTAAAGTGCAAAGTTCACTGGAGCGTTTATTAAAAGGTTTTCTAATATTTAGTATTTTTAAAATGGCATTACCTCAGTGAGAACTGCTTTCGTCCTACGTATTGTCACCTTGCTTGTATTGTCAATGGCAGCATAAATACAAATACTCTCTCCAGGTACATAACCTCCGCGATCAAGTCGTATTCGACAGGTAATTGGACCAGCAGTAAGACATGGCACTCCGAGATTTTCCTCGATCTCACAATGGAATGGTTGCTGGAAGAAATGTTTCATCAAGACAGAGGATGAAGTGATGCATGAACATTGTTTGCAAGAAATTTTTGTAGCCAGCTTATAGTACAGGGTGATTTTTTTTTTTTTTTTTTTTTTATTCATCATACCGTTTTATTCATCTGAAGAATGTAAAATATTGTTTAGAAAGAGAAATTAACACTTGAACTGTATTTAGCAGTGTTGGAGAAATTCACTCCACAACATGTTCAATGCGTCCTCCACGTTGATCAATAATATGTCTCCGCTGGAGTGTGAGGCAACGATGATCATGCCCCAACGTTTCCACCGACGCAGAAAAAATTCATCTTCGATCACTTTCCTCAGCCAAGGAGTGTTCTTGAATTCTTCTGAAACACTCTATCTTTCAGATAACCGCAGAGATAAAATCACATGGGTTTAAATCGGTTGAAATTGTTGGCTCCACTCCTTGCCATACACCTCAGGGTAGCGATTAGAAACCACCATGTTGTCAAAAATTTCATCCAGGAACTCCAGAACAATTCCTGCAGTTTTCAATGTTGCCGACAGTATCTCCAAATTCTTCTCTACTGAGTAATGATTTGAGTTGGCGAAATTGTAATGAAAGGAAATAGTATGATGATTAAAAATTACCCTGTAAATCTGGACATTAATTGTTCTTTGATCTAAAAAAAATCTAAACAGAATCTAAGTTAAGGGAACTACTGTCAAAACAATATTTATTATTGGAAAGAACAAATTAAAATACACATACTGGCCAAAATTCTAGAAACCCCAGTCATAGCGTAAGTGCATCACTGTATGCAAAATAAGTGATTGTGACGTCATATGGCTACACCAAGTATTATTCGGGCATCTTGATAAAAGTAGGGCCATGGAGCAAAGCACTTGGCAGTTCAAACAGGAAGCACGATTGATACAAATCATCAGTTCTGAGGAAAGAGTTCATTTATTATGTATATAACTATAACAACTCTTCTGCTCACTATGATAGTTAACAAAGTTTGCAAATCAGTTCTGAGGAAAGAGTTCATTTATTATGTATATGATTATAGCAACTCTTCTGCTCACTATGATAGTTAACAAAGTTTGCAAATCTTAAAGCTGTGTAATCCAGCTCTAACAAATGCCAATTTTGTCAGAGATAGGACTATAAAGCATTTTCAGCAGCCATTCTACTGTCTGATAATGTACTTTCAATTATGGCAAACATTCCCTCATGTAGCCTAATTAGACAGGTTAGTTTAGCAGATCCTTTAACTCCTGTAAGGTCCGTGGTTGAGACACCGCAGTTATCCTATATCTCTTCAAAGTAAAAAATTAAAATACTTCATTGGGCCCTTGTGGGTGGAACACTTGGTATAATCATTGTCTTCCCCAAACTGGGTGGAAAAGATCTCAGTTCGAATCCCGTCAATGACGCGAGGAATTTTTGAGTCTTTTGCATAATGTGGCCGAGTTAGTTGGTCTTGGGCGAGGATAGCATGGTTTTTCTTCCGAAAACTCGGATTTTTTCAGAACACATGCAGTTTACAGACATAATATAGAGCACAATATGGCCCAATTTGCTGATGCGCCTAAACCCTACAAAAACCAGCCAACTATAGTACTTCATTGGTACAAAGCTGTTCTGACGAAAGAGTTCATTTATTATGTATATAACCAAAGAAAAATTGTTAATCATGCTCCACATTTAGGTTCTTCTCTAATATACAGCAGGCACTACACCGATGAGCCAAAACATTATGACCACCTATCTAATATGATGTTAGTCCTTCACGTGCAGCCAAAAAAAGCTCGTACCCGGCTAGGCATGGACGCTACAAAATTTCTAAATGGTACCAAAATTTCTAATTGGTACCAGATACCAACACTTAACCAGCAGATCCTTTAACTCCTGTAAGGTCCGTGGTTGAGACGCCGCAGATCGGCGTTGCTGTTCCAACACAAACCACAGATGCTTGATGGGATTGATGTCTGGGGAATTTTGAGGGCAGGAAATACCTGGAAGTCTTTCATGTTCCGCGAACCAGTCTCGAATAATTCTGTCGGTGTGGCATGGCGCATTATCCTGCTGAAAGACTGCACCGCCAGAGGGGAAGACCGTTGCCCTTGAAAGGGTGTACCTGGTCAGCAATGGTGTTTAGGTAGGTGGTAGACGCCAGAGTGCCCGGGACATGGATGACTGGACCTTGGGTATTCCCGCAGAACATCGCTCAAAGCATGACACCGCCACCACTGGATTGTTTTCGTCCCACGGTTCATCCAGGGGCCAGCACTTCCCCAGGTAAACAACGCACACGTACCCGTCCATCGGGCGCCTCCGTAGCCAGGTGGGAAGGAGCAGCAGTGCGTAGCACACTCTTCTTGATTAGATCGGGGTTCGAGACCGTCACCACCAAATACGGAGGATGCGAAAAGGTCAGGGATGACCACCGCATATCCCGGAGCAATATGGCCTTAGTTGCTAATGTTCCTAAAAACAAATAACAAACAAACAAACAACCCAGCCATCCACATGGTGCAACAGGAAACGTGATTCATCGGACCAGACGACCTTCTTGCAATCGCTCAAGGACCAGTTTCGATGCTCGCATGCCCACTGTAGGCGCTGTCGCCGGCGAACCGTGGTTAGCATGGGCACTCGGAGCGGCCTGTGGCTACGCAGCCCCATTTGCAGCAGGGTTCAATATACTGTGTGTTGTGACACATTACTCCCGTCACCAGCATTCCAATTACCGGCGAGTTGCGTCACAGTCGCCTTTCCGTTGCCACGTACCATCCTACCATCCTGGAGAGCCTTCGCTCACCTCGAGCATCGATAAGCCGTGGTCGTCCAACACCTCGCTTGCGGTTCGTGGGTTCCCCCTCCTCGGACCACTTTCGGTAGGTACTAACCACGGCTGACTATGAGCGTCCCACCAGCCATGCCATTTCGGATATGCTCTGACCCAGTCGTCTGGCCATTACAATTTAGCCTTTGTCAAACTCGCTTAAGTCCGCTGCCTTTCCCATCTGAAGAACAAGAGTAACACTGATTAACGTAGCTCAGTATCAGGTGTTTTTTATACCGTGTCCCGACCTGCGCACGCGCCGTAGTTCACCTGCAGTTGCTTCGATTTGCATAACGACTCGCTGGTCATAATGTTTTGGCTCATCGGTGTATGTGTGTGACACCAAACTAGATGTGATCTAATTGTGAACTAACGCATCCACATCTTGAACGAATAACCTCCACAGTATAAAACTCTATAGATTGTTATAGTGTTAGGGTGAGGGGGAGGAACACTGTCATAGCATGAATGGCCCTCATGGGTAGCACAGCTGGTAGGATCGCCGTCCTCCCCACACCGGGCTGAAAAGATCTGAGTTCGAATCCCGTCGATGACGGGAGGAATTTTTATGGGTCTTTTTCACAATGTGGTTGAGGTTAGTCGCTCTCAGGCGAGGGTAGCATGGGTTTTTTCTCCCGGAAACTCTAGTTTTCGTTCAGCAAACAGAAAATCGACCTCTGAACACACACAATATACACGGAGCAACATGGCCTTATCGCCGATGCTCCTGAAAACTGAACACCACCACCAAAAACAACAATAGCATGGATGGATCCATTGCGCAAATTCCAGTCCATCTCTGTTTTGTTTGTGTCGTGCTGTATAGTTTAAGAGCGTTTTTCATATCGTGGCCAAGGTAATCAGTCTCGGAAAAGGGTTACAGGACAGTATATTGCGTCTGTTAATTGCTTGCATTCTACTGAATGCAAGCAATTAACAGACACGATATACTAACGCCTCATGATCTTAGTTGCTTTGATGCAAATTCTAAACATCCCAACCTGCCACATGCGACTTTTTAAAAAGACAATCAGGACAACCAGTAGCAAGCAGTGCTATTGTCCATCGAGCTAAAGGTGTTTGAAATGGTTCAAGAAGCATGACAGCCAATGCTGTATCATATATGCATCCACAGTCACTGTACCTTAACTCGA
The DNA here is from genome assembly GCF_048544385.1 of Mastigoproctus giganteus. Lineage (NCBI taxonomy): Eukaryota > Metazoa > Arthropoda > Arachnida > Uropygi > Thelyphonidae > Mastigoproctus > Mastigoproctus giganteus. Next base: position 183,841,810 of record NC_143581.1, read on the forward strand.
AAAAAAAAAAAAAAACCGAGATGTCTGTCATGTGGTATTCGATAGAGAAATCTTACTTTCGACTACAACAAGCTTAGGAGGTTGCATTGCAACAAGAGTGATGTAGCTCCCATTCTGATTATTTTTATGAAACTAGTTGAACTCATGCTGAGTACTAAGAAGGTTGCCATTGAGCGTACAAGGTTTCCCAATCTTGTACTGATAGAGCGTTTCCAATAATATGCCTATATGTAATAATCATAAAAAATAAATACGTAATTTGTTAAAAATGGTTTAGGGCGAAAGCCTCAGACTACGGAAAATTTACTAGACGAAAGAGTTAGTGCAAAACATCGTTTTAGTTTGTAGTAAATCACCGAAATGGGTGAAATGGCATCGCTTTGTTAGGTCATCGACAGGTCGCACACCGTCTGGCATTTCTCATAATGTGGAGCTAAAATTCATAACTGGGTTGTTACTCATTATATAACAGATTGAGAGGCCAAAAAACTTGGAAACGGTGCTTCCAAGGAAAACTTGGAAACGGTGCAAACGAAATCTGGGTGGTGGTAACCGCCGAGAATATGCAACATTAGTCTTCTCTACTGTGGAAGCGTTGCTTATTCGAGGTAGTGCAATAACAGGCAACTCGTGAAGGCGTTCACAATATGAGGTGTAACAAAAACGATGCCATTTCACCTACTTCGGTGATTTACTACAGACAAAAAATATGCTTTATATGTAAGGTATGTAAAGGCATAATTTGCAATTTAAATTATCCTCTTTTCTTCCTTCAATCTCATTTTAGTAACGACCAATTGATTATTTGCTTGCTTACCATTAAAAGAGATGGTTCCAGATTCAGGTCTATGGGGGTCATCACAATAAACACTTGCTGATTCTTGTGGATAACGCCACTGAATTCACGTAGTTCTGCTTTACAGAAGTATTGAACCCAACCATGCTTTCCAAGAAATGTAGATGGCAATCCCAACGGAAGTCCTAACTTGAAAGGAAAGGTGTGAAGTCCCGGAGACATAATAACCACACGTCCTTCAGTTGCTGTAGGAAACAAACAAACAAACAAAAAGTAAAATAAGAATTATTATCGATTGATAGTTTCATTAATAAGCCAGTTGCCGTTTTAATTTCTCTGCCTAGAAGGAATGTATGGATCCGTTTGAAAATTTGTACGAATGTTGATCAGATATATATATATATACACACACACACACACACGATTAGTTATTCGATACATTAGGAACAGTCATACGATCCGTTTGTAGTTGGGGCAAGCGTTTGTTACGGGCCGAGTTAGTTGTGGTGGGGTTGCTAAAGAAGCAAACCAAATCATAGAATGTACAGCTGCATTATATCCATTTCATTATGGATATAATGATGTTCCTTGTTTCACCCTCTATTTTAGCAGTAAAAAGAAACTTTAATCCACTTTTGGTTAACACAATGGTACCGAACGATTCGAATCCATTCGAGACTGGATAATTTAAATGGCTTATTTTTATACAGTGGCCGAGTTAATCGGTCCCTTTCTGAGGTGTTTGTTTCCTTGCACGTGAAGGCCGCCAGAAATTCGCTGTCGTTTGTTTCTCCTTCTTTGATTCCTCGATTACTGTGGTTATGGTTGCTGCTTCATAGTACTAGATGCAATTTCTTTTATAATGTTTTTTAATTGTCTGTCCAAGTGTGTTTTCACTCCGTGGCTGAGTTAGTCAGCCTCAGGCGTAGATAGCAAGATTTTTTTCCTCAGAAACTGGGGATTTTTCGTCCAACAAAACATGCAAATCGACCAGAGAACACACGCAATTTACAGACACAAATACAGGTTTATGTAAGAAATTACGAGTGACCATAATATAATTTTTGTATGTGTGTGTGTGTTCCCTCGAGTTAGAGTTATGCGATTGATGCTTCCTAATTCCTGGAAATCATCACGTAAAGCGAAATCTTGTACCTAGGAAATCATTTTCTCACAGAATATAACATAACATAACATAAGTATGGGTTCACGTACTTATCGTCCTGGATCAGACATTGGCGTTATTTTATTTTATTTTATTTTTAAAGATATACTTCTTCAAATGTTTTCTAAGAATTAATAAGTGTTATAATAAATGACAATGAATAAAATAGTGTATTGTCCCGTGAATTGCAAAATAGATAAACAATAGTGTAAACATGCGGAATTAGGCCGAAGGCACTCACATGCCATATGTATGAAATGCAGTAAAACTGTTCCCCGAAAAATAATTTCATTAAGAATAGATAGAGCACGTAAAATATTTAAAACTCATAAATAATATAGAGATTGACATATAAATTAAAAAAAAAAAGAAAAAAATGGATAAAATCAGTTGGTGTGCGCTACACGATGGCGAAATTCGACTGATGCTTGACCATGGGTACATGCGGGAAACCCTACCGATGATTCTGATAATGTGGTAAGTACACAATGCTGCTTTATCGTTGCAAACAACGCTTTCTCTGAGCTCCTACATGGCACCAGAACCATGGCACCAGCCCATCAAATTTCTTGGAATCTCGATCATTACCGATGGGAACCTTGTCTCGGAAAAGAAGAGGCTGTGGATGGAAGACAAATTTCCGCACATCTATCCAGAAATTTTCCTTCAGCCAGCAGCGGGTGGTTGATTGCTGGAACAAACTTCCATCTGTCGCTGTGGAAGTTGATAGCTTAAATAAATTCAAGGAAGAACTAGACAAACGTTTGGAGGGAATGGTTAGGTGAAATGACAAGTTTTTTTTTTTTTTCCTGATGCTGTATAAGCTTGGTTTTTTTTTTTTTTTTTTTGCATCATATACCACTATTAGTGCTAAAAAATATCATACAATAACATTAAAAATGTCTCCAAATTCTGGCAAAGCCCGCTGGTCTACCGATACCAAAGGCAACAAAACCACAAGGACATTCATCCCAGATATAGAATTCTTCACCAAACGTACCCTGACTTGCCCCCAACCTGGAGACTACCGTTATCCTCACAAGTCATGGATTTATCAAAGCTCAACTTAGACAACTCAGCGTCTCCGATGATGACACTTGTATATGTGGAGATACAGAAGATTGGAACCATCTTATACTCGAATGTGTCACATACTTTGATCTCGAGCAACAGTTACTTCTGCAGAGCAATCTTTCAGTTGTACAGCCTTTTCACTCCCTGGTCAAGGCCAAGGAGGCTTTCAATGCCTTCTTACATTTCTGCACCGCTCTCTTCAAGTGGAAAATACGCATACAGGCTGCTATCGCCGCGCCTGCTATACCACCCGCTCCTGACCATGACATACTATGGGATACCATCTGGACTGTTTCTTTCTTCCCAGAGAGAAACTTCGGACAGGTCGGATTAAAGAGGATTAAACAAGAAAAAGGGGAGGGGAAATGGGAGAACATTTTAGAGATATAAGGGACGTAGAAACGGGGATAAGGGAAATGAAAAGGAGCAAACACGTATTTCTATTTAGTGAGGTTAGTAAGATGGCCAAGGACAGGTCGGATTAAAGAGGATTAAACAAGAAAAAGGAGAGGGGAAATGGGAGAACATTTTCGAGATATAAGGGGCGTAGAAGCGGGGAAAAGGGCTCAGTTTTTAGGACGCATGTGAAAGTCGAATGAGATATCTAGAAGAGTAGGAGCAGCCGCGGAGAATTTTAGAGCCGTGGTCTTAGCTAGCGGCGTGGGTTGAAGTTAGATGGGAAAGCCAGGATCAACTTTCGAAATGTGGGTGAACGTCGGGTTCAAATGAAAGTTTTCATAAAGTTATGAGGAACATTTTAGAAACTTCAGGAATAAGAGAAAGGGTTGGAGATAAGAAGGGGAAAAGCATAAGAGGCTCAAGAAGATTCGAAATGGAAGAAATACCGCGACCACAACACTTCATTCCCATTTTTTGGCTTTTTAGTGGGATAGCTACATGTTACCAACATCAAATTCTAAATGGGAAGCATTCACGGAAGTAATCTTGGAAGCTACAATGTTTTTTTTTTTGTTCCAAGAAGTACTGTTCAAGGTTTAGGCTTAAATGGATATGAGATGAACTAATGAGATTCGTGGCAGAGGAGAAAAATGCATGGGATACGTATAAATTATCAGGCGACACCGAAGACCATGGTAGATATGAGCTAGTCTATAATAAAGTTACAAAGGAGGTAAGGCAAGCGAGTGCAGATCACGAGAAATCTTTGGCAAAGAAAAACAGCAAAGACTTTTTTACTTATATAAACCTAAAAGAAAGGAGAAGAATCAGATTGGTCCACTTGATATCAGTGGTTTGACTGTTGATGATGCTACTCAGGTAGCTGACAAGCTGAATGAGTATTTTGCATCTACGAGTACATTCACACACGTGGAGTTATTTATGGTGGGAATTTCCAGACGTATATCAAACTCTAACAGAGAGCTAAAGGATTTTGTAATAACTGAGAGCAAAGCGGAGGAGAAATTGTTGAATTTAAATATAAGAAAGGCACCTAGGTTGGACGGGGTGTTTCCAGTTATATTAAAGGAGGCAGCAAAAGAAATAAGCAAACCCTTAGCCACTATTATGAGAGCATCTGTGGATTCATGGTAGGTCCCCGTGGACTGGAGGTGTGCAAATGTATTCTCAATTCACAAAAAGGAATCAAAGGATGACACGAGTAATTACAGACCAGTTAGTTTAACTTCTGTTCCGGAAAAATAATGGAGTCACTGGAGTTAAAGAAGCATTGCAGGATCATCTAGACAAGACTGCAGTTACAGTTCAGACACAGCATGGGTTTGTTAAGGGGAAGTCGTGTCTGACCAATTTGATTGGATACTACAATGTGGTCAAAAAGGAACGGGGTGCAAAAAATACTGTATTTGGATTTCAGGAAATCTTTTGACAAAGTTGCACATAAAAGAAGGCTGTACAATTTGTTGTTGTCGTTATTTGGTTTTTAGGAGCATTAGCAACTAAGGCCATATTGCTCCGAAGGCTGTACAAATTGTAGCAGTATTGCATTAAGGTAAAGTTGCTGCTATGGATAAAGGGATGGCTGAGAGGGAGCAAACAGAGAGTGGTAATCAACGGCCACTGCTCTTCGTGGACTAATGTCATTAGTGGAGAACCCCAGGATTCGGTGTTGGGCCCATCGTTGTTTTCTGTATTTATCAATGATATTGATAAGGTATATCAGACAATGTCCAAGTTTGCAGACGATACGAAGGTTGGTAGGTTTGTTAGTGATAGTAATAACAGTACGCTACTGGAACAGGATCTAGTAAGTTAGGCAGATGGGCTGAGCAATGGCAATTGAAGTTTAGCATTGAAAAATGCAAAGTACTGCATATGGGTAGCATTAACCCCAGACTAACGTACCAACTGTGCAGTACTACACTCAGGGTAGTGGAGAATGAAAAAGACCTCAGGGTTATTGTGCAGCCAGATATGAAGTTTTCTGAGCAGTGCAGGCAGGCTGCTATAACAACCCCATGGGGTCCTGTCAATGATATACAGGAACTTTTCTAGCAAGGATAAGGTATTTGTTGTTGTTATTGTGTTTTAGGAGCATCGGCAACTAAGGCCATGTTGCTCCGTGTTTAATGTCTGTAAATTTCGTAAGTTCTGAGGTCGGTTTTCTGGGCAAAAAACCCAAGTTTCCGGGAGGGAAAAACCATGCTACCCTCAGCTGAGACCGACTAAGTCAAGCACGTTGTGAAAAAGACCCATAAACACCTCCCTTCATCGACGTGATTCGAACTCAGGTCTTTTCTAGCTGGTGTGGGAAGGACGGCGATCCTACCAACTGTGCTATCCACGAGGGCCAGGGATAAGGAGGTGACTGTCCCCTTGTATAAAGCGAAGGTAAGGCCATACCTTGAATACTGCATACAGGTATGGAGACCTAATTTTAGGACGGATTTTAGGAATTGTAGAGCTGCGGAACGAGTAGAGAGAAGGGAAACGAGATTGGTGAGAGGAACAAAGAGTTGCTCTTACCAAGAAAGACTTCAATTCTGCAAATTGCACCGTCTGAAGACTAGGCACCTGCGAGTTTATCTGATTCTGGTGTGTAAGGCCTTGAATGGTTTTAGCAAGCTCAATGCTGATGTGATTCTTGCTCTTGCTCATATTATGCACCTGCGGGGGCATAAATTTAAATAGAGAAAAGATAGTTGCAGAATAGATGGACGGAAATTTGTCTTTAGCAAGCGTGTGCTTGATTGCTGGAACAAACTTCTTGGAACAAATTGCTGGATTGCTTGATTGCTGGAACAAACATCTTGGAACAAATTGCTGGATTGCTTGATTGCTGGAACAAACTTCAAAAGTTGATAGCTTAACTCAATTCAAGGAAGAACTAGACAAACGTTTGGAGCGAATGGATAGTTGATATGGGAAGGTTTTTTTTTTTTTTTGGCTGATGCTGTATAACCGTGTTTTCTTGCATCATATGTCACTGCTAATGCTAACCTTCGGTACTCAGGACGGCAAGTCATCATCGTTTAGATCATTCTTTGAGATGGTGGGCCATTGGACGACTTGCAGCAGGCCAGTTGCAGGCGGAGGTGGCACGTTGGCTTAATGTGTATGCTTCACGCAAAAAGAGCTGGCCAAGGTCACCAGAACAGACCACTATCTGGCTCTAACAGCAAGACGGATACCTACGATGTCCTGTCATCAACCGTCTCTTGAGGTTGCTACGGCCACAGGTGAAAACATTTCCAAATGGACTGTGTGTGGAATGCTCAATTCAAGCGGATTCTACGCAAGGAAGTCAGTGGTTTGTATCACATTATACCCAATCCACTGTAGAGCTCGTCAAAACTGGTGCCATGAACATATGACTTGGAGTCCTGACAAATGGGTTACAGTTCTGTTCTCTGATGAGTACTGTTTCAGCTTACAGATTCTAGACCTTATATCATGCAAATACAAGGAATGCGGTACCATCCCTCCAACATCAGAAAAAGGGAAACATGGTGGAAACGGAATGACGATCAACGGCGGTATCCCTCTTTATGTTGTTGATAGGTGTACCGTAATTGCGCAAATTAAAATTTAAATTATTATTTTAGGGCCACCCGTAATCTCTCACATATACCCATATATGTATTATGACTGGAAATTGCGTGTGTTCTCTGATCGATTTGCCTGTTTTGCTGGACGAAAAAACCCCAGTTTCTGGAGGGGGGGGACCTTGCTATCTACGCCTGAGACCGACTAACTCAGCCACGTGAAAAAAGTCCACTAAAGTTCCTCGCGTCATCCGTAACTCCGCAGAGGTACCGAGAACAGATCCACAACCCCATGTGCGACTTTTTAGGGTTGCAGTTGGCCCAGGTTTTCTTTTCATGCACGACAACGCCACTGCACATAGAGCTTAAGTGGTGAAGGAATATCTTGAAACTGAAAATATCCAACGACTTCTGTGGCCAGACACCCTTGGGCGTCGCTTTGCACCCCGACAGCCATCTCCTCGGTCACTTGGTGAGCTAAGGTCTGTGCTGGTGGAAGAATGGGATTTGTTGCCACAGAATCTTATACACACCCATATATTGATCATGGTTCACCGCTGTTGGACCTGTTTAGCCGATGGAGGGGATCATACGCTTATTAATGTCATATGACCATATTTTCTCGCATCTTGTATCGACTTCCGTAATGTGACCGTTTTGGTAATTCTTATACAATCCCTATAAATCTCTTATACCTGTCCGAATTTTCTCGCTGTCTCCTCATTTCATCGTTATTGTAAGGTACACCACTATGCCAAATTTAACGTGTTTGCTCCTTTTCATTTTCCTTATCCATTTGACCTTTTCAGAGAGAGAGAGAGAGAGCTCTACTTCTCAGAAATTTCTCAATCTTGCATTTCTATTGAAGTATAGTAGCTTTACACCATGCTTCCATAGTAAGCGAACGCTTACAGTACCTGCCCACCCACCGATGATAAAGCCAACTAGCTTCCAACCGGTCAGGGAATACTTTATGCTGCTCAGAGTTTCCGAGAATAGGTAACAACAGTCTTCCCAATGAATAATTCGTTTTATTTTGTTGCCGAAGATTTTCACAAGTTCAATTATTATCCAAAAATAACCCACAATAATCGTACTACGCATCTTTCAAAATAGAATTCTCCCCAGAGCCATTTTGAACAAATTATCAGTAACCAATCAGACCAATGGGATCATTTTCAGGCCCTTCTTTAATACCCTTCATTGCAAATAAACAAAACAACCTACTTATTGTTTCAGAACACAGCCCAACAATCACACAGCTGACTCAACCAAGGAATTCTTTGTGACCAGGTACCTGCAGACCAATCGGGAGAACAAACCTCACACAGTATGAAATAGCATATAGATATTGGACCAGATAGGAAACATGCTGCGACAGTACATGAAGGGACATCTGATATCCTTGCTATTGTGTTGTCCAAGAGAAATCCAGCCTGGAGACCTCCTGCCCTCATTAACATCTCCAAGGCAGCAGTAATTCGGATTACTTTTCAAAATATTAGGATACCGAGAAATAGGATGTACAGCTTGGAACAACTTTGTCCTTGAACTTCAACTGTATGTGTGCTCCTAAATGTCGAGGTGGTATACATTCCTCCTGTCCTTCGGTAGTCAAAGCTATTCTGTGAACTAGCTGATAAAGGATTGAAGGTGGGTTCACCAACTTCCCTTTCTTTTTCTTCCTCTGGGGCAGTAGGGCAGTAGATCAACGCCCTAGCAAAAAAAGAATACATCTTTACTTGGATAGATTGATATTGACTTCTAACTGTTCTTAGAATAAGCATCGCAAAGCATTTTCCTACATCACTAGCAAAACTACCATGCCACCTGATTCGCCACTGCAGAGGGTGGTGGTGGTGGGGAGGAGAATACTATCAGAATAACCAGAGGGCCTGAAGGTTGATTTGGTATGGCTGTTTAAAGGCCACAGGGCAACCTGTTTGAGAGTCTTCCAGGAGGGGAGACAAAATTTGTAATTTCGTCCTCCTCATCCACCGCTTTCATTCTTGGAGTCATTTTAGCTGTGAGTAGTTACTGATTCTGTACAAATCCAAAATTTTCTTATCACAGATTATAGTATATTGTCTGGTCATCTGTGATTCCCAGAATTTTATTTTCCGAGTGGAGTCAGGGAGACTCCTGTGTGTAGTTATGGGTTAAACTTGTCTGAGCATGCACTCACTTGTTTGCACAGTCCACTCAACCACAGACCCTATATAAGTGGCACATCCCTTATGCGGTCACAGTACTCCTGTAAAAACCGTTGTGAGCTCTCATTGTGTGTTAGTTTTCTTTTAGTATGGCAACCAGAAATGTATAAACAGTCCCGACATATTTTGTTACATATGTGGTTCTGTTTCTGTAAAGCAGAGGCGAAATATTACTGATTTTGTGAAAAAATCGTATTATGCATACTTTGACATAAAACTAGGCGATCAGGATAAATCGTGGGCACCGCATAAAGTATGCCATACATGTGTCGAACATCTTAGAAAATGGAGTCAAGGAAAAAAGGTGTGCTTGCCATTTGCTATTCCTATGGTGTGGCGCGAGCCAGTAAGCCATGCCGAATGTTACTTATGTGTATGTGACGTTAAAGGTTACAATTCGAAAAATAAAAAAGACATCAAATATCCAGATCTACCGTCAGCCATAAGAACTGTTCCGCATGGACCTGATCTGCCTGTAAAACCTCCACCAGAAACTTTGGAGTCCACATCTTCTTCCACCGAAACAGAAGCTAAAGAGGTTAGTGAAGAGGAATGTTATCAACCAGAAAATATTTTATCACCACAGCAATTCACGCAAGTCGAACTGAACGATTTAGTAAGGGACTTAGGTTTTCCAAAGTATTCTGCTGAAATTCTGGGATCCAGATTCAAGCGAAGAACTTACTTGCTCCAGGTACATCATTTTCCTGGTACAGAAATTGTGAAAGGGAGTTGATACAGTATTTTTCACAAGAAGGTCCTTTCGTATATTGCAGTGATATCGCTGGTTTAATAAGTGCCTTAGGAGCTCCATCATATGTTCCTAGTGAATGGAGACTATTTATAGACTCTTCTAAGACTAGTTTAAAAGGTGTTCTCTTGTATAATGGAGATAAGTACACATCTGTGCTAGTTGCTCATTCAGTCTACTTAAAAGAAACTTATGACAAACTAAAGTTGCTTCTGGAGAAAATGAAATATCAAGATCACGAATGGCAACTATATGGAGACTTAAAAGTGTTATGTATGTTGTTGGAGCAACAGGGTGGGTATACTAAAATGCTACGCTTTATTTGTGAATGGGATAGCAGAGCTAAAGCGCTGCATTGGACAAAGAAGTAATGGCCTCAGAGACACAATCTTGCACCGGGGTCAAAAAATATTGTACACGACAGATTGGTGAAGCCAGATAAAATACTTTAACCTCCACTGCATATCAAGTTAGGCATAATGAAGCAATTTGTTAAAGCATTGAATAAGGATGGCAACTGCTTTAAGTACCTTTGCAGTAAATTTCTCGGTTTATCTGACGCAAAACTTAAGGGAGAGTATCTTCATTGGTTCCCAAATTGGAAAATTGGTTTTAGACGGTCAGTTTGAAACTGCTATGACTGACGTTGAAAGGAAAGCCTGGATTGCTTTTAAAAGTGTAATGGAAAACTTTCTAGGAAATCATAAATCATAGGATTATGAGAAAATTGTTCAGAATATGCTCGAAAAGCTTCGCAATTTAGGTTGAAATATGAGCATCAAAATTCACTTTTTGCATGCCCATCTTGATTTCCCCCCCCCCCCGAAAATCTTGCATAGATGAACGAAAAACAAGGGGAGAGATTCCATCAGGACATAAAGGAAACGGAGCAGAGGTACTAGGGAAGGTGGAATACAAGCATGATGGCTGACTACTGCTGGTGTTTAAAAAGAGAGAAATCGGGCACTGTACATAAAAGAAAAACAATTAAAAGTTCTTTTCCAACAAAGAGACAAAGGTCTGATTAATGAAAGTTTCAGAATTTTGATTAATACTTGTTAGTATTTACGTATTTTTTGATATATGAAAATGTAATCCGATCAATTGTCATTACTAAATACAATAAAGTTATATACTTTCGTAAAAAACAATACTTTTTTATTTCTTAAATTGTGATGTATCTGGATGTGATAGAAAAAAATCTAAGTCATATTTGAAATCACAGCAACATATTTCGGCAGTAGGACCTATTGAAATTCAAACCCCAGTGAACAAACTTAAATTTGTAAACTAGTGTAATTTATTACTTTTTCTTGCTTGCTTAGACGTTCAGTAATGTCATTATATCCTATTATTTTTATCAATATATATATATATATATATATATATATATATATATATTAGTGATAAAAAAGAAAGTTAATAATTATAACGACTGTAACTAATATATATATATATATATAAAACCTTTCTATTTCTCTTCTTTGAAACAACCTTCTTCGCGTATTTCCTGAAAATTACAGAAATTAAAATTCAACTTATTACATACTGTGACATTTTCCACGTGAGTCATTTAGGGCTTTTCAGTCTACCACGCCATACAAATCCGTCCCATGAACACACACACACGCTCGTAATACACGATAAAGTTGACATTTGGTACCATATGCACTGGCGAACACGACTCATGTCGGTACGTCAACTAATAGTACTCTAACTAACAACAGCTTTTTTTTTTTACCCTCTCTGCTGTTATTGAGCATTTTCTCTTTCTTCTCGTAAACAGTCTGTGCCTGGACCAAATCATCTATTTTATGTATTGAAAATCCTTTTTGTTATTTTAATAATTGATGAAGTCGAACAGAAGCAACCAGCTCATTATTCAATTCGGAAGTCTCGCATCATTCATTCTTCGACACCCCTCTGTCATCATCCATCGCTTCCTCTTTTGGGAGTTGGTGCATGGTTATGTCGCGTTGACACCTACAATTGCCAAGCGGCATTATCATGCATTACCTGACCACAATAGAGATCGTAACAGAGAGGCTAGTATTTTGTTGTTTCTGTCTAAGTTATATTCCTAGGAAGCAGGTGCAATTGTAGGAAGAAAAGTGAAAATTGTTTTGTTTTCGGTCTCAGTGAAGTATCTTGTTTTATATTCTGTTTACACGTCAAAGTTGTTGTTTTGTTCAGTTTTAATTTGGGTATTAATTAACGTGGTATATGTTCCCAAAACAAATGCTGGCATACGCTTACCTGTACATTTAAATTGAAATCTTGATCTACACTTCATGCGACGAATCACCTGCTATGACGTTTCTTCGCTCGTTCCATGCAAGATAATTGGGGTTGTAGTTATTTCAAATGGTCATGAAAGTTGGAAAAGTGTGTAATATTTGCTGTTTTCATATCCTGGTCGTTCCTCTACCACTGTGGACATTCGTTGAGCCAACAGCTTCGCCATATGAAACGTAATGTTTAATATACATTTTTTGAAAGATTTTTGTTTTGGTATGGCTACCCGTATCTGAGAGGATCTAAAACTTTTTGCCTAGCTCGATCATTCTTCTGAAATGGTAAGTCGCTATTAATTTCTCACGCTGTTTAAATATTGGGCTGAAATTTAGTATCCAGTACTCCTCGTGTTACTCTACACGATGAACAGAAGGTTGCGTGAAGGACTTGAACTGAAAAAAAAAAACCCAGTTGTAATTAGAAGGTAAAAAAAAAAACCCAGTTGTAATTAGAAGGTAAAAAAAAAAACCCAGTTGTAATTAGAAGGTAAAAAAAAAAAAAACCAGTTGTAATTAGAAGGTAAAAAAAAAAAAACCCAGTTGTAATTAGAAGGTAAAAAAAAAAAAAAAAAAGCCTATAAGAGAGGTCATGAAAAAAAAAAAGGTTATGTTTTTACGCGTCTTCTGGGGGAATTCAAGCAAAAACCTGTCGTTGGCCAAGGCCAGGGGGTACTGGATACTAAAGTTTTACCAAATATTACTTCTAGATTACTTTTAAAAGGTGTTGATTGGCGTTCTGTGGTAAAAGTGTCCCCTTGTTAGGAGTGCAAGTATATTAGAGAAACTCTTGCTTTCTGATATATTGCTTAAATTGGCCGTCTGTGTTCGTCAAAATGATTTTGTTTTGGACAATCAATAAACTGGGAAATTAGTGCTATTTCACTAACTATTACTTTTATTTATATGGTAATTTGCTTTGATTTCAGGTGTTTGCCAACGTATTTGTCTATTTTTTCTGTTTTGTGCCTAATCAACCTGCAATCTTTAAGTCATAAGTTGAGTTAATCATGCGGATTTGAATGTTAATAATGATTTATATTAATACTCTGGGACAGTTACATGGCATGAGAAGAATTTACAACAAAGAGAATACAAGAATTTAATCGTATTTAACGTCAACGTGCACCAGAACCTGATTAACTCAAATTCTTGTACTACTATACACGTATTTGCGTGTGCACCCGATCAATCGGTTACGCCAGGCCCGATTTTTCTTTGTATAATTCGGAAGAGATTTGTTTATTAACAAATCTCTTCCGAATCTCTCCCATGGTCAAAATCACGACGGGTCGTTTCTCAGCATCTGCCCCCCCCCCCCCCACACACACACCTAAATACCTTATTTCCTCTTCGAAATATATGTGGTTTCGATATCTTTTAGATGTCAAACGGAATTTATTGCTATCAAGAATAATCGGTTCTAAACTTAAACTGAAAAAAAAAAAAAAAAAAAATTCGGCTATTAACGGTTAACAGGTGTATTATTTATCCGTCGAAATCCTGAGGGCCTTCATATCTATAGCTTATTTAACTTTTTACCGTAATTTTATGCCGACTTAGTTGTCATTATCTATTGTTTGTAACAAATTCAGTTTATTTCTGGTTAAATAATTCATGATATCCTGAATTATTTAATCGTCTCTGCATAAAATTCTCCGATCATTCAGTGGTTCCTGGCGAGCTGTCAACAAACGTGCCATGTGCACTTTACTGGCTTAAAAATATGTGGTTTAGAAAAGAAAAAAAAAAAGAACTCTTGTCTGTTAGCAATGACATATAACAGCATAGCTGCGTTAATAGTTATTCTGTTATGTCTCATAAATATTAACATTGTGTTCTTTACGAAATGCATAACATCCTTAGAAAAATGTACTTCTGTGCCATGTTAAATTACATGTCAACTGTCCTCCGTGACAGTACAGTAGTTTCACCACTTGTCTTTCATTTGGTGAAGTCCGTGTTTGAGTTTCGTCACAGACTGGAAGAATTCTTTAAGGCCTCTTCGATCGGAGATATAGTTAGGCGGTCTCAGGCGGAGGGAGTAGGATTTTCGCCCATTAAAAAAATAAATTTTCTGTTTATACTCCTTGACGACCAAACGATCAGAGGAGTTCACAAGATAGGCAGAATACAAGAAACAGCACCTTATTTAGCAGTCACGGGCTTGAACCCTGGTCACTCAAGGCACGTGTACTTATGCACCCGCGCTTGACCACTCGGCTACGGCTGCCATTAGTTATTCCGGGTTGTTCAGTCCGTGTACAATCCCTTGTACAGTCGTAATACACAACAGCGCAATACGGCTGCGCCTAAAAACCAACAACCTAACTGGACACAGACCCGAGGTTCGGAGAGAATTGATCGCTTCGCTTTTTGGTCTCCTAGTCATATAAGAAAAAAATGAAGATGTATAAAAAAAGGACTGAAGAAGTGAAACTTAATTTCTGTGAAGTACTAATTATTGAGCAAAAACCAATTTTCGAAACTATTAGAGGCCAAATTGTCCTCATGCCGGCCCCGTCCGCCAATCGTTGTGCTGCAGTTTCTTAGGGTGATCCCATGAAAGGTCGCAACATACCAAAATAAATTGCCTCGAGACGAAGATGAAATAAGCTTGCTTATTATGGCCAGACTTACGGAATAGTTTGGCCTTTAGTTTACTCAAAATGAGACCGCGAACAGTAAAATGTTGAGAAACACTGTTAATTTAATTATATTAAATATTTTCGAGTCAATTGCCAGAACTGTAAGAGAAATAAATAGATAACACCTATTTGGGACACTTTCCTGTCGTCTCAAACAGTTTATAGACTCATAAGTCTATAAACTGTTTTTACTCTTTATACATAAATTAACCCCAAGGGCTCACATCTGGTGAGTATGGGTTTGGCACACCCAGGATCCTCAGCTGGATATCATTATTCTTCTTTTTCTTGGTGATTCCCTTCTACTTCTCTCTCTCTCGGTAATTCAGAAATTTTTTTTTTTTTTTTTTTTGGCTGGTGCAGTATAAGCCTCAGGCTTCCTTGCACCATATGGCTAATAATAAAAATAATAACTTTTAACAGGATTCATATGATCTTGAGGGGCTGATTATAATCGGCTCTTCCGTTTCTTGCTCGTATCGTCTGGAAAACGTTTTAGTGTGTTTCCCATTTTAGGTGCGGATTTGCATTCTTTTAAGAATGTGCAAGGAATTAGACCTCAAGCTTGTTTAGGAAGACAGTTTTCCGTACCGGTAGCATTTAATTGGAATTGCATTATGACTTCTCTCGCTCATGTCTTCATTCAATCTTTTCTATTTTTAACCAAAAGAGAGAAAAGTATTTGTATAACTTAATTCAGTTATACATTCCAACACTAAGGAATAAGGATATCCTTGCTAGGAGTTTACCGATCAATAAGAGTCAAACAATATAAATTATTCCCGTACAAGCTAGTCACAGGATGAGTATTTGTAAGTTATTTATTTGCGTTTTTTTCCCCTCTCTTCTCGCTCTTAAATAAGAAACTTTTCTTAGATCAATTCCTTAAAAAGAAGTTTTGATGACGGAAAGTTGTGACACTGTGTGTTCTATGTATTTATACGAGCAAATCGCACATTAACCTTAAGCGACAACTTTTTAATAGCTAATTATTGTATTTTAAAGGATAATATAATGAAAAATTTTTATACTGCATTATGTGTTATTTGGAACGGGAACGTTAGAAGCAGTGTCCTCTTCAAAGTGCTTCATGTAATTTACCTCTCTCAGCATTCCACTTCTCAAACACGTGCAACAGTCATTTGTTGGATATATTCTTTAATATACACTTACGACGGCCGTCATTAACCTTCATATATCTACCAAATCAGTGTCATCTTAGCTCACTTTTCAAGGTCAGGAACGCCTAAAAATCGCATGGAGCATGATCCATCCTATACGTGTATAGTATACGGTATATGCAGCTCATAATGGCTGTTAATATCGCTCATGCTACACTTAGTCCAGTGTTATCCTGTAGCCAGAACCGTGTTGTCCCAAAACGACAGCACCCAGGTTCCAGCTCTTATAGATGGCAAAATGAATAACAACGTTAATGAGATCTTGAAAAAAATCACTGTTCACTCAGCATTTACGTACTTTTTCCAAATTGCATCACTCAGTAATAATGGAAATAAAAATCGTCTGTCGGTCTATTGTGTAGAACCCAGTATTGTAGAACGACGCATTTAGCATAAAAAGAAAAAAAATAAATAAATAAATAGCATAATTTTTTTTAGGGCAATAGCCTCATGTTACGAAGAAGTTAACTAGATGCCACTGCACAAACTTATACGTTAGATAAATAAATAGCATAATCATGCGGAAGGAGCAAGCCTGCCATTCTTAATGCTTCCACCACCTGAATACCTATGTCCTACTTGCATGTAGCTGATAAGCTCCAACGTCTCTTAGCCATCCGTGAACTTTTCTACGCGATTGCAAACAAATAAAGTTAATATCTGTCTCTACGTTTCTAACTCAGTATCTCTGCCCCCATGACATGCTTTCCTCCCCACTGCAGCCTGTTACAGCGTTGGAGGCGGGCCGGTCTCTGAGCTTTTCATACATCCCCTAAAAGTTGGAATAATCGAAATTAGTAAATCTACTCATCGTACTAGTTTTCGTTCTGGGATGATTAACTTTCAAAATTATATTTTAGTGATATAGTTTTGTCATAAAAAAAACCCTTTTGATCTTTGTGAGTTATATCAACGATATTGTGGGAGATCTTTGTATTTTGTTTTCGCTATCTCTATTAATATGCTTACTCAATTAATGGGATAAACAGTAATAAAGAGAAGTGCCCTCAAACCTCGGATATAGGGCGTTGTGATTTCCCTCGGTCCTCATAAAACCTAATTATGTCGACAAGCCAGTGTCTGAGTCTATGAATAATTACCAACAAATATTATACTTTTGATACAGCTTTAATTCATGTCATAATATTTACAAGTGCATTATAATACATATTTTCTCCTTGTTAGCGCATCATCTTCTATGGCCATAATGCACCTCCAAAAGTTCTTGCATTTTACTGTGATTCTCGCCCGAGGCGGGAATCGAACAAGCGACCTTTGGGTTGCCAGGCAGGCACTTTACCTACCTGGCTAGCCTGGTCGGCATAATACATATTATATACTTCATAAGTACAATATCTACGAATACTTCTCAAAAATGAAGAGAGCTCAAACATATACTAGCCGAGTCTAATCTGGTTATCTCATTATGTATACTTAATCTTGGTGAACAATATAGGCATAATTAACAATTTTACTTTTTTTGCTCTTGCTCTCTAACAGGTTAAACTTCCTTACTTTATATATATATATATATATATATATATATATTTTTTTTTTTTTTATGTGTGTATATATATATATATTATTCTTTCTGACATTAAGGGAATCTTCTACTCTTGAAGCCCTTCCATTTGAGTTTTAATACAAAATTTCACTTATCTTATTTCTCAACACCTTTAAGAAGTTGGCTTGTGTATAGCAAGCTGCGATCTATTTTAATATCTACCCTCTGTACGAGAAACCTCCTATACGTGTCAGGTTTCTTAATTTACGAAACTTTTCCTTCTGTGGAACATTAACTATATCTGCTCTCCCTAACGTTATCACAACTTTAACTTATTCTATTAATTAACACAATTCATTTACCTAAAGCACTCAATCTATTACTTAGTGCTACCAGAGCCTTAGTGTATGTATATATATAAACATACAAGTACTTTAGTTCTTATACCTTCATTTATGTTGACTTACATATTCCAGTTTCGCTGCTACTCCTTTTTTCTATACTGCCCAAACTTTAGGCCTACACCCATATGTATATGTCCTGGAATTTTCTTTGTGTCTTATATATAGTGAAAGTAACAGTCCACTTACTTTATTCCATCCGGCTCTTGCCTTGTCTTAAGTTGGTGTTCCCTTGGGTAATTACTGCTGCTGCTTCCATCTTTCTGAAGGATCTCTGGTGCTTGTCGATTAATTCACCTAAGGGATGGCCTTCACTCTAGCTTAGTAGGCTGTACTGCTGGCGGGTTGTCGTGGGCAAATAAGGATTAGCTTCTCACTTCTCGTATGGATTCCATTTCTCCATAAGGGCATCGCTTTACTTGGAGATTCTCTCTCCCTGTCAGGCACATAACTATCTTAACTTTACATGCACTATCATTATTTACTCTTACTTCTCTCACAACACCGTTCTTGTTCTGCCTTACATTCCGACTACCACTTCGACTCTCTGCTCCGACTTCTCTCTGTCTCATCCCCTATCTTTTTCCCCCAACATCATATATATTTCTCTCTCATCTGTTTGTTCGTCCTTCATCGCCTGATCTCTTCCGTAGCCTAGTGATCAGGCGCGCGGGTGCATTCACGTGCCTTGAGTGACCGGGGTTCAAGCCCGTGACTGCTGAATACGGTGCTGTTTCTTGTATTCTGTGTATCTTTAAACTCCTCTGACCGTTTGGTCGTCCCGGAGTATAAACAGAAAATTTAGTTATTTATATTCATATACAGTATTTACCTTTTATTTCTTAAATCTTCACTGCCAACTACAAAGGTTAGGAGTATTTTTTTTCCCAGTGAAAAGCAACTATCTTTTGGATGGGAGTCGCAGTCTGCTTCATTTGCTTAAATTAAAAGAAATTACAAAAGCGATTTTTAAGGACATTTTAGGAACACGTTTAAAAAAATACGGAATATTTTCTTTGTACGTTGCTTTAAATGTATCTTTAAATATTGCTTGTTTAGTTTTTGTTCACCAACTCCTGTTTCTGTGGGTCATTTGCACATGTTTTTCTGTTCAAGCATATTAAATCTTGTGTATTCGTTAACTTGGGGCGTAAATAC
Organism: Mastigoproctus giganteus; assembly: GCF_048544385.1. NCBI lineage: Eukaryota > Metazoa > Arthropoda > Arachnida > Uropygi > Thelyphonidae > Mastigoproctus > Mastigoproctus giganteus. The sequence continues at coordinate 183,860,957 of NC_143581.1, forward strand.
TAGACCAATTTATCATTTTGTTAGGCTTCTGAACTTTGTCCTTGCCCGGATGCAGTTGTAGTTCGACACGGCTGAAACCAGTTAGGTTAATGATCTGTGTATCCTTTTCAGAAAAATTGAAGTCATATTTGTCTTCCCCTCGTGTTTTTCGCGTTAAAATTAAACGAATTATTACACCAACTCGCCTAGAACCAGATGTTTGAAGACCCCTACGTATTCAAGTAGAAAACGATCTTTGTTCATCTTGTAGAAACACGTCAGATTTATAAAGAGCCGTATTAACCTTTACACCACATTAACCCAGGGGCTCACATCTGGTGAGTATAGGCTTGGCACACCCAGGGTCCTGAACTGGATATCATCATTCTTCTCTTTCTTAGTGATTCTCTCTCTCTCTCTCTCTCTCTCTCTCTCTCTCTCTCTCTCTCTCTCTCAGGAATTTTATTTTTTTGGTTGGTGCAGTATAAGTCTCAGGCTTCCTTGCACCATATAGCTAATAATAAATAATAATAATAATTTGTCAATGTTGTAGATTTTAAGAAATACAGGCCTTTGATAAAAACGATAAAAATGTTTTTCTTTCTTATCCAAAGAAAGCGATAAACTTAATTTTTTAGTTTTCTGAAATTTTATTTTTCCTAGAGTGCAGCTCACGGTTGTTACAAAAACGTATATTCGCACAGGGTGACAAACTTCTGAGGAAAGTGGCAAAGATGTCCTCTTAAACAAATAATTAAATAAATAAAATCCAAAGCTAAATCAAGTATTTGGGGTAAAGGATGGAAATCATCTATTTTTACAAGGAAACAAGATTGGTATTTAAGATTGCTAGGATTGGTATTTTTAAGTTGAATTTTACATTTTTTTTTCTTTTGGTCCAGCATGAACGCTTTTCATTTTATTGAATTAAAAACTTAACTAGGAAAAGGGATTGTACAATATAAAGTTACATGATGGAGTCAGAATTTATACCAATAAATATTTTGATGGAAATAATTACAACAGGCAAAGCTGACTCGATGCGTGTGCTGAGAGTACGATGCATAGGGAAATTATTGCATGCGAGATCTAAGAATAGAACTTTGTATATAATCATTTTAATTAGATTACTAATCTCAGTGAATTTAGGGCAAAAGCCTGTTAAATTATTAGCTTAACAACAAAAAAATTAAGATTTTTTTTTTTTCAAGATTAATATTTTGGATATTACTGGACTTAATAAAATTATCCTAATAAGTACTTTGTTGTTCCATCTCGTGAATTAAATTTAATCCTTTCTACTTGACTCTCTTAAGAGTCCATAAATTTTCGCTGCCTTAAGCCCCCGAACAATGCCACAACAGATTTCGACCGTAATTATTCGATTCCTTCCTCAATTAGATGTTTCACATATTCCGCTTTGTCACCGAATAAGATTAGATATCTAATAATTTCGACAAATTTCAGCATAGTTGATATTCTCCCATTTTGTGCATGAAGGAACGAATTATATTCTTTGCTGCCATTTCATGAACATTTGTAAAAATGTTCATAAACATTCAGATCAATTTTAGTTTGATTGCAGTTCGAATATCAACCCCTTATGGGGGAACCCCAGGGGCTCACATCTGGTGAGTATGAGCTTGGCACACATAGGGTTCTGAACTGGATATCATCATTTTTCTCTTTCTTGGCGATTCTCTCTCTCTCGGGGTAATTCAGATTTTTTTGGCTGGTGCAGCATAAGCCACAGGCTTCCTTGCACCATACAGCTAATAATAATAATAAAAAGAATACTAAAAATATATATGTATATATAAACTATTTCGGTGTAAAATTAACTAAATGCAACAAGGCATATTACTTTGAGTTTAATATCGGTGTAGATACACCATAGATAACTCTTCAGACACTATGATGGTAGTTTCTGAAGTGCCTACCACACTGAGTGTGGTAGGCATCATTTGCTCTAACTCATATTGTGCTCTTCCTTCACAATGAGTTGCCATGGTATTGCACTACCTCGAATAAGTAACACTTCACTAATAGAGAAGACTATTGTTATTTATTCTCAGTGAGTACCACCACCCAGATGGCACCGTTTGAAAAATGGTATGGGATAAAGATCTCTGTTATCCTCATACTATCCATATTAGATCTAGGAAAGCAAAAAAGATGTAGGAAGGTGATAGTAGGAGAGATAGCGGAAGGAAATGCCGTAGAAGGAAGAAAGGGACAGTTACTCCTTCAACTCACACTACTCAAAAGCTCATAAATTCCTCGAATAGGCAACGCTTCCCCAGTAGAGAAGATTGTTACCTATTCTCGGAAACTCCGTGAATGTCAGGCTGACAGCACCGTTTCAAGGTTAGTTGGCCGCTCATCGGTGGGTGGGCAGGTACCCTGGTATTGCATACATGACCACCCAGTTGTGAAGATAATCACACAATATGAGAGATGCCAAAAGGTTTATATGATAATATTTAAAATTAACTACATGCAACAAGGCATAATACTTTAAGAGTTTAATATCTATATAATATCAGTGTAGATACACCATAGATAACTCTTATCTGTGGAAGGAAGAACATAATGAGACACAGCAAATGATGCCTACCACACTACCATCGTAGTTTCTTAAGAGTTATCTATGGTGTATCTACACCGATATTATATAGATATTAAACTCTTAACTCTTAAAGTATATAATGTCTTGTTGCATTTAGTTAATTTAAAACATTATTATATAAACCTTTTGGCGTCTCTCATATTGTTTGATTATCTTCACAACTGGGTTGTCATGTCTGCAATACCAGGGTACCTGTCCCCCCCCCCCCACCGATGATAGGTCAATAGTTTTGAAACGGTGCCGTCTGGGGGGCTTGATGGCCACTGAGTTTCCTCGAATAGGTAACAATCTTCTCTACTGGGGAAGCGATTAGAGGCATTAGCCTATTAGAGGCATTTGCCTGTTAGAGGAATATATGAGATTTGTGTGAGAGTCGAAGGAGCTGAGTTTCCTCGAATAGGTAACAACAGTTTTCTCTACTGGGGAAGCGTTGCCTATTCGGGGAATATATGAGCTTTTGTGCGAGTTGAAGGAGCAACTGTCCCTTTCTTCCTTCTACGGCATTTCTTTCCTCTACCTCTCCTGCTATCACCTTCCTACATCTTTATTGCTTTTCTTAGTCTAATAGGGATAGTATGAGGATAATCGAGAACTATTATCCCATACAATATTTCAAAACGGTGCCGTCTGGGTGGTGGTACTTACTGAGAATAAGTAACAATAGTCTTCTCTACTAGTGAAGTGTTACTTATTTGATGTAGTGCAATACCATGGCAACTCGTTGCGAAGGAAGAGCACTATATGAGATAGAGCAAGTGATGCCTACCATCGTAGTTTCTTAAGAGTTATCTATGTTGTATCTACACCGATATTATATAGATATAAACTATTTCAGTATACAGTATAGTTATGTTGTTATTTGGTTTTTAGGAGCATTAGCAACTATGGCCATATTGCTCCAGGATATGCGGTGGTCATTCCCTGACCTTTCCGCATCCTCCGCATTTGGTGGTGACGGGCTCGAATCCGGGCTAATCAAGAAGCGTGTGCTACGCACTGCTGCTCCTTCCCACCTGGCTACGGAGGGGCCATACAGTATAGTATTCCCAGTACTGTATTAACAAAATACGAGTACAGTACATGCGCTGAATTCCCGCGTTCTGCAAATGTTTAATACAGTACTGTATATCACATTTTCCTTTTTGAGGTTAGTTTTGTTGTTAACGAAAATAATTTCCCCTCTTCAAGCATTTTCTGCCGCGTGTGAATGGTACATTTAGCAACATCTGTGGTTTGACTTTGATATAAAATCAAGCCTTATTAAGAAAGCCAGACGTCTGTCACACCCAGTAACACGAATATTGCCACAACTCTTTTAGGGAAGTGATTGTGGAGTTGAAAAAAAAAAACAATTACAATAACCCATGTATGTCTATTCAGTTATCTAGTAAAAAGTATGTCTAAAATCTAGAGGTGGCGCCGTCTCTTTCGACTCCCATGACTAGTAATTCTTCCACTCAAGGGAAGTTGACTTATTGACTGCTATACTATACTAATACTATACTTATTGACTGGTCTGGACATCTTTCCAGTTATACTGTAGTTCTTGTTTTATATAATATAAACGTAATATTTGCCCATGTCTTTCCAGTGGCGAAAGATTGCCGCATGGCTTGGCTATTGATGATTATAAACCTCAGTAATGATTATAAACCCCCATGAGCTCCAATGCAATTAATACATTTTGCTTATATTCTTCATAACTTCTACATTATGAAGAGTCCAGCAATAGTATTTATGAATGAAGCACAGAAGCATTTGATTAAGTAATCATAATTTAACGTGTTTAACTTCTGTTCCAGGGAAAATAATAGTCAATGGTAAAAGAAGTAATGCAGGATTAATTAGATCAGTGGTCTCCAAAGTTGGGTGCGCGCACCCCTAGGGATGCGCGAGATAATTCGCAATAAATCAATATTTATTAATTATGAAAACTTTTTAGTTTTTCGAAATGTAATTGAAAATAAAAATTATAAATGTTTTTTTAATACAGTACTTCAATATGCGGCTTTGTTTGATCATGCCGTCGGTTTCGCCCATGTCCGAAACGAAGCAGCCACATGCTCGCTTCGGGCTCGGAGTATTATCTTCCATCCATGTTTAACTTACTGAACAAATATAGTACTGTATAGTGTTTAGGGTCTAACGGCACCTGGGGTTTTCCCCCATCTCCGCATAGTATACATTGTGGTGTGATACAGCTGTGGAAGCCAGAGGTTTAAGTGTATGGTTATTGTGGTGTGTAATGTTTTGTACCGTTGTTCATCTGGTCTTTTAGCCGTTGGGTCCCAAATGGAACCCGCCGTTGCCCACACTATACCACGTGGAGGCAGACCAGGCACACCAGTATTTTAGAGATTTACTCTGGCAGGTCCTGCCACCTAATTTCCTGAGATTCCAGTAGTTAGGACCTAAAAAAAAGGAGGGGGGGAGAGGCGCTAGATATTGGGTCAGGCCGAAAGAGATATAAGTTATGCGGGGTTCAGTTGCAATTTTTTTTGAGTGTGGGGCTTGTATAATTTTGACAAGGGTCAAACGCTATGTTGAGATAGCTAGAGAGGGAAGGGAGACTGAAGACTGGGGGGTGAGAGACAGAAATATGGGGCCAATAGTAAAGATAACCTCAAGTCGGTGGGGCAGGCTCATGCCTCACCAAGCGGAGATAGGAGAGGAAGGGTACAGAGTAACCACTGAACAAATATATGTAGACATGTATAGTATCTTATGTAGGACGGCACCTGAACGAAAGTTCATCTCCGTCTTTGTACACTGTGATGGTTACAGAAAGCACTGTAACAGGCCAGAAATGTGTGTAACGTTATGTTCGTGCAGTGTGTGTGTTGTTGTGTTGTTTAGTTGTTTCTGGCCGTTTTGTCACCAGGCAGGCGATCACCTGGAAAGCCTGCCCAGTGTCCGTCTACACCACGGGGAGGTAGGCCACAACTGCGCAAGAACCATGGCCAACCTCAACAGTCACGTACTGAATGTCCAAAGAGGATTTGGAGCCATTCAAAAGAACCCCGCGCCAGCAAGCCGGCAACAGCGCGCGCACGCACACACACACACACACACACACACACACACACACACACACACACACACACACACACACACACACACACACACACACACACACACTCCCAGGAGAAAGGACAGCAGAAGACGAAGAAATAAGGATGAGAATAGCATAAAGTAAAAAAAAAAAAAAAAAAAAAAAAAAAAAAATAAAATCTTTATCCATTTCTTGCCCACATCTGTATGCAGTGCTGCCCAAAGTGGTCCACAAAGAGAAAAGGTGTATTGTCAAACAGAAGTTGTAATGTCATTCAATCATGATCGGCAGGAACAAGTTCTAGATATAATTCTGAATTCTGTTAATCTGGAGTGGTGTCAGAAGTCTCTGGTAGATGACGGTATCACTGAGCAGAGGTTTAGTTGAAGAGAGTCTTGATAAAGGATGAGTCAGAGAAGTGCAGCATCTGTCAAAATCTTTGTGTGTTCTTGAAAGCCACAACAATTTTGTATATGACGTCATCAGGACGACGAGGCAGCGCACAGTTGTATTATGATTTATGATGCATTTTCAGTTTCATTTCTTGAATTAACATTGAGGTTGAGAGCCTTCCTGCGATTAAAAGCAGCATTGCAGAAGGTTTGAAGGGCCTGGAAATTGTTGACAGAAATGAGTATCTTCTCACCTCCGGGACACAAGTTTGGTACTGTTGCCTTAAGAGCCGATCTTAGATCATCGTAAATGGAGCATTCAAAAAGTACGTGAGGAGAGTCTTCCGGTAGCCCACATCGACAGGAGACTGTATTGGAAAGTCTGAATTGGTAGAGTTTTGCGTTAAGCGAACCATGCCCAGTTAGTATGTAGGAGGTAAACAGTGAGGGTGAAAACCATTTTCTGGTGGATGATGCAAGTAGTGCAGTTACGTCGGGAACGAAGTTTTTGGTGATAGCTCCTTTTTCGGTAGAATTCCATCTATTCTGCCAGGTATTCACTAACAAATTCCAGCATCTGGTTCGCTCAGTTTTGGGATCAGTCTGAGGGTTAACAATGATTCCCTGAAATTCCACGGAAATGCCTTTGCGGATGTAAAAGCAAAGCCCTCTAAACACAACATGCAAGTCAAGTGGTATGGTGCCTGCAAGAGTCTGTAAAGCTGGAGTTGATACTGTTCGGCAAACGTGAAGTAGGCTGAGGAGAAAGCAACGTTGAATAGTGGATAACTTGGTTTGTACTGTTTTGAGTGCAGTACGTCTAAACCAAAGGCTGGCAGCGTAGGTTGTAATTGGGATTATGGCAGCATTGTAAAATAGATGTAGGGTTTTAGTGTTCAGTCCCCAGTCATGTCTGGTAATTTGGAGCAGCATCGCGGTAAAACTCTTAACTTTGACAGACAGATGTTGAATATGCTCAGTAAAGGAAAAGCGGTCGTCGATGATGACTCCTAAAAATTTGGTGCTTCGGACAAGTGGAAGTGATTTCTTGTCAAGTTTTACAACTGGTGGTCTGCGATAGTCTAATTTGTGTTTAAAAATCATGATCTTCGATTTTGTTGGGGATAATTTTAATTTGTTCTTAGAGGACCAGGACGATAGTTCAAAGCTGAACTGAACAAATATAGATCAAACAAATGATTTTATAAATTATATATTTAATTTATTTATTCCTGGGTGCGCGCTAGTCCTTTTAAGTAAAATAAGGATGCGCGACCAAAACGTTTGATTTAGACAAGGCCGCAATTATTAGCATTAGCAGAGGCATACGATGCAAGAAAGCAAGCTTATCCAGCATCAGCCAAAAAAAAAAAATAAATAAAAATAGAACAGCTCCCATTTCACTCCTCCATTCGTTCCAAATACCTGTCCAGCTCAACCTTAAATTTATTTAGGCTATCAACTTCCACAACAAAAGATGGAAGTCTCTTCCACCAATCAACTACAAAGGCAAACTTCCGCACATCTATCCTACAACTGTCTTTCCTCATTTTGATTTTATGCCCTCTCAGGTGATTATTCTGAGCAAGAGGACGAATCCCATCAACATTGAGCATGCTCAAACCATTCAAGGCTTTATACACCTCAATCAGATCACCTCGCAGGTGCCTAGTCTCCAGACACTATAATCTGCAAAACTTAAGCCTGAACAACTGTATAACTTAATCTGCAAAACTGTATACAGTACTCAAGGTGGCCTGACCATTGCCTTATTCCTGGGTGCGCGCTAATCCTTTTAAGTAAAATAAGGGTGCGCGACCAAAACGTTTGGAGACCACTGATTTAGACAAGGCCGCAATTGTACTTCAGATACAGCATAGATTTTTTAAGGGGAAATCTTGTTTGACCAATATGATTGAATACTACGATGTGGTCACGAACTGAGTGCAAAAAATTATTTTTATATCATATACTGTAGTCGTATTTCGGGGAAGCTTTTGATATTGTTGCACATAAATTCAAGGAAGAACTTTTGGCTGGGAACTAATAGATGAAATGGGAGGTGTCGGGTTTTTTTGCTGATGCTGTATAAGCTTGCGTTTCTGCATCATTTGCCACTGCTAATGCTAATTTGTTTGTAAATTTATGTTCGCCCATCTTCTGAAGCATTTTTTTTTTCATGGCAATTTTAAAAACCAAAGGTATTAGAACCAGTAGTATATCCTAGTAGTGTAGGTGGAATAAAGGTTGAAAACAAAAAGATACCTGTTGACATTGCACTTGAATTTCTTTAGATTAATTTTCAGTAAATAATACTTGTAGTGGAAGTCCCCCTCCTCCTTTCAAAGGACAAAAGTAGAAAGGGTAAATGAGAAAGAGAAAAAGTTAGTCCTGTGAATTTGGGATTGAACAGTGAATGGATATTAAGTAACTTGAGGCACGTTTTCGGACTGACGTAAACTGAATGTCAGTAACAACATGAAGAGAGTTTTTAAGAGAAATATCATTAAATAACTTCTTAAGCTCCTACATTCTGTCCAAAAGATATAATGTTAAGGGCTTAAGAGGTTTTGGCGGAACCACACCAGATGTGAGAACAGTACGTCTGGGTAGGGTAGATATGAGATTTGTACAGAATCAAAAAGAAAAAGTATCGCCAAGAGGACAAAAAGAAAACCTAGGGTTTTTTGTTTCTTTTTTATGCAGAGCAGGCAATATTTGTAGTGTGCTTATGCCAAGAGAGGTTAGAAGTCGGAGTTATTCCCAATAAAGATATGTGGTCTTGTCTAGAAATCTTCCTGTTATCGAAGATGAACACAAGAGAAACGGACTTTCCCCAGAAGAAATAAGAAAACCGAGATTTTAGAAAGAAAGAGACTGTTTTCGTCTATCCACTGGAGAAAATCTAAAGGTCAGGGCCGGAATGGACATGGTTATTGTAGCTTATGTAGGCGACTCCTGAACTTTAATATCAGCCGTGATATTTTGTGATGATGGACTTTGTAAAATGTCAGGAATGAGTATAGTTCTATGTTGGTGCAGTGTGTATTGCTTAGTTGTTTATGGCCTCTACAAGAAGCAGCAATCACCGAGAAGGTGGCCGCTGCTTCCGCGTATCCGTCCATACTGGAGACGAATCAGGGCCGGACTGGCTGTTTTGGCCCCATCTGAATCACTTATGTCATAACGATTAGTCGATGATGCAAATTTGAAGTTGGCCCTGGCGGATCGTCGTCCGATCACCCGGGACATATTGCCCTCTGAGTAGCTAGTTGGGGATATTCGAGAGGCTGTAGCTGTTTGTGCAGAGCAGCGTTTGCCGAACTGGAAGGTGGAATGTGTACTTCAACAGAGATATTATGGATAGGACTTTAGTCCAAGGAAGAGGGTCATAATTTTATAGCGAGAAAAGTATGGGTGAAAGAACAGGGACTTTCATGGCATCAGTGCCCAGAAGTTAGACAGAGCTAACACAAGTATTGGATGGTCTGAAAGAAAACTGGCAAATCATAAGAAGGACGCTTACTCAGAAGACCTTTATGCCAAACATTCATGAAATTTCTCCAAAGACGAGTAAAATAAGCCAAGATATCACCCATGGATCGATACTACAGAGGAAGAAATTTCTGCTGAAACAATAGCAGAAATTTATATACAAGATTAATTTGCAAGGTGTTTGCCGTCTTAAGGATTGTTTTAATCGCCCCTGCGACTGAAGCACGCTGAAATACGTTTCTCAATCCTGAAAGTAAAAATAATGTCTTCCATAAGTCAGGAGCAACTAACAGGCTTTTTATGCGGATTGCTACTCTCGATTATATTGACCAATTCCAGTGGCGAGTTTAGATCAGTTGAGGACCTAAGGTACTTTATAAAATATCACACTAGAGCCACATCAAACTGACTCATCTGTCCATGTTTAATATGCCCGTAAATTGCATGTGTTCTCTAGTCGGATTGGCTGTTTTGTTGGACGAAAAACACGAATTTCTGGGTAAAAAAACAAAACCTTACTGCCCAAGGCTGAGACTGATTAACTCAACCACGGTGTGAAAAAGCCCATAAAAGTTCCTTGCGTCATTTACGAGATTAGAACCTGAGCCTTTTCCACCCGGTGTGGAAAAGGCTCGATTTATAAAACTACTGTGCTATATGCAGACTGGACATAAGGTACTGTGGATTTTTGGCCCTCTCCACATTGTAAGAGTTTGTATATAAAACTTCATAAAGTTTTAAATACTTTTAATCATGAATAAGAATAGCTGTGTTCCGGGCATGGGCTATGTAAACCCATTCCCAGAGGCCCTAAAAGTATAACTGTAGTTGACAGCGGACTGGCTAATTTAAATATCTTCCGAAAGGTAGTTATTTGGAGAGGCCACAAAAGTACGCCTTTCATTTTAAAGCTTTCAAATATTTTAATAAGAAATTGTTAATACAGTATTATGCCGTATACGTCTCTTAAACTAATGTTTAATAAAGTTTTTAAAATAAAAATCCTAATTTGAAAATTAAATCTTTAATTGATAGAGCAGGATTTGTCGAACTGAAAGGTGGCATGTAGTGTACTGTCGTTTACTGATAAATGTGTGCAATATGTTTATTGGACATATTTATCGATAGAGCAGTAATAAATATGCGATTTAATATTATATATAATTTTTAACTAATGCTGTTATGTGTTATATATACACTGGTGTTCAAAGAAAGTGCATCACCCCTTAAAATTGTAACTGTCGTCCGAATAAGTATATGGCAATATTTCTTACAAATTGCATCAGATAAGTTGGACACGCGTAGGTGATGACATAATATTGCATCAGCTGTTACTTTCAGCTATATAAGCACGCTATGCAAGAGTTGCAGTCATTCCTTGCTTGTGTCAGGATGGCGAGTTACGTGCAGTTGACGCCACGAAGAAAGAGTGCTATTGTTGCTTTACTTGAGGAAGGATGTTTTCCCGTCATATTGTTTATAGTGTCTTGTAATCAGTCGACAGTGAGTAGATTTCTTTACAAACTCAAGAATACTGGTTCTGCTGATAGGAAAAGAGGAACCGTTTTTTTAAGCGCTTATGCATTAAAAACCGTAAAGCTTCTTCGTCCGAACTGAAAAGAGAATGGGAAGAACATACAGGAGTGGTAGCAAGTGCAGTAACAGTCAGAAGACGCCTCTTCAAAAATGAACTTGTAGCCCGTCGTCCTAAGAAGAAGCCCCTCCTCACACAGAATGAAAAAGGCCAGATTAATTTGGTGTAAGGAGCATGTCAGATGGACCCCTGAGTAGTGGAAGTCAGTTATTTTCTCGAATGAGAAGAAATTCAACCTGAATGGCTCTGATGGGAGACAAACGATTCGCCGTAGACGTGGTGAAGAATACCATCCAGACTGTATGGTGTCTACAGTGAAATTCCCTACCAGCCAAATGATATGGGGGTGCATTTCGTATCGCGGAGTAGGTCACCTGCAGTTTATAAAAGGTTCGTAAATGCCAATGGATCCCTGACTATATTCGAAGGCAAATTGCTGCCAACCATTAGAGACCACATCAACCTACCAAACAACTGCATCTTTCAGGACGACTCTGCTCCTTGTCATCGGGCGGAAAGTGTAGGTAGGCACTTGTGTAATTACTTTAGCTTAATTTCTGCATTAGAGGTTCGACAGTAATGTGTTTACATTTGTTACAGGTGAAAAAATGGTTGGAAGAACGGTCCATTACAACTGTTAGCTGGCCAGGAAACAGCCGCCGACCGGGCTAGTCAGGTGGGTAAAGTGCATACCTAGCAACCCAAAGGTCGCGGGTTCGAATCCCGCCTCGGGCTTGGATCAAAGTACTGCAGAAACCTAGGGAGGTGCATTATGGCCACATAGGTGGTAGGTGACTTTCATCAACCGGTGAAATACCACCACTTTGCTTATTGGAGGCTTGAAGTGGTGAAACCCATGTTTAGTCTCTAGAGCAAAGTTTCCGGCATCCCCCTCCCCCCATACTTCTCCTTCAACCCATGCACGGTACTAAGTACTATAGGTTTTGATACCTTTTCGTGTTTGGGGTTTTCATAAAAAAAAAAAAAAAAAAGGAAACAGTCCGGACCTGAATCCTATAGAAAACTGTTGGCATCGTGTGGAATCTGCAGTTGCCAGAAAGAAACCAAAGACCCTTCGTGAACTTCAGGAAGCCATAATCCGTGTTTGGAACCAGGAACTATCAGTTGATTATTTTCAGAAATTGATCTTGTCAATGCCTCGACGGTGTGCTGTTGCCATCAGGGCCAGAGGCGGTTCAACTAAATATTAGTTTGCATCTGGTGAATTTTTCATTTTGTTTTCCATTTAAAATGATAAACTGAAGCAAATTAAGAGCTTCTGATAACATTTCAGCCACATTGTCGTGTATACCAAAATTGTTGTATAAAAGTTGCAAATGCTCATTTTGGAATATTTTGAGAGCACCTGTCAAATATTACTTAGCTTTGCCTTAATTATTAATAAATATCTTTTGTTTATATTTCTATTTGTGATGCTAGTCATCTTTTCACCCCTCGAAAATCTCTAAAAGTAAATCATCATCATCCGTTTTCAGTCCAGGATGATGATGGACTACAGGATGAAGGCCTCTCCAGCAGCCTTCCAGTTCCTTCTGTTTTGTGCAATGGTCATCAATTTACAACCAACAAACTCATGAATTTTATCTGTCCATCTCCGTCGTTGTCTTTCAGGTTTTCTTCTAGCTTCTCTTGGATACCATTCTGTTATTCTCTTAGTTCATCTGTCATCATGTCTTCGAGCTACGTGTTCTGCCCAAGACCATTTTAGTTCTTTAGTTTTGATGAGAATGTCCTTTACTTGAGTTTGCTGCCTAATCTATTTGTGTGTTTCTTATCTAACAGTCTGATTCACAATATAATTCGTTCCATTCTTCGCTGTGTAGTTCTCAGCTTCTCTTCCATTCTTTTGTTGAGTGCTGAAGTTTCACTTCCATAAGTCATGGTGGGTAGTATACATTGGTTCATTATTTTACGTTCAGACAAATTGGGATATTGCTCCTCAATATGTGACCATATTTCCTGAATGCTATCCATCCAAAATTTATTCTTCTCTTGACTTCCAGCCATTTATCATTATTACAGCTAATAACTTGTCCCAGATAAGTATATGACTCCACCTTTTCAATTACTGCTCCTTCAATTGTTATATCCCTTTCTGTGGCCTACTTGTTTATCATTACTTTTGTTTTAGCCATATTCATCTTTAGTCCAAAATCCTTACTAACTCTGCATAACTGATTAAGATTTTCCTTAAATTGTTTGGGATCGTGGCTTATGACCACAATGTCATCTGCAAATCGTAAATGGTTTAGGTACTCTCCATTCACATTGACTCCTTTCTGCGACCAGTCTAATCTTCTGAAAGCTTCCTCAAGGGTAGCAGTAAATAACTTCGGAGATATTGTCTCCTTGTCAAACTCCTTTCTCAATTTTAAATTTGCTACTGTCTTTGTCTAGTCTAATAAATGAGGTAGCGTTCTCATATATTTTCTTTAAAATCATAATATATGGGGTATCTATGCCTTGTCTTTCCAGTACCCGAAACACTGCTTTATGCTATATGGAGTTAGATGCCTTTTCATAATTCACAAATGCCAGGCATAATGGTGTTTTATATTCATTTGCTTTCTCCATTAGCTGTGATATTACGTGGAAGTGATCCATAGTTGAGAATCCAGTCCTAAAGCCAGCTTGCTCTTTCGGTTGATTCTTATCAAGTGTTCTTTCTAATCTGTTAGTACTCCAGCACATGAAAGTAAGTATCAAACAACAACACGAGATGGCGCCATTAGAAAATGTGGTTATTCCAAAATATTCAGGAAAACGATCAGTTTTCTCACTGATAATAAACATATTTAAGAAAATGTAATGATAATACTCGACAAACTGAATACAATTTTTTGTCTGACTCGTGGTAGAGAAGAAAAATGCACAGGATACATATAAATTATCATGCAACACAGAAGCTAGTGATATAAACTAGTCTGTAATCAAATCACAAAGTAGTTAGGCAAGCGAAGGCAGATTACGAGAAATCTTTGGCGAAGGAAGCAAAGAATTCTTTACTTATGTCAACACTAGAAGTACGGGGATTAATCAGATTGTCCACTTGATGGTTCGACTCTTGATGATCCTGCTCGGGTTGCTGACAAACTAAATGAGTATTTTGCATCTACATTCACACATGAGGAATTCATTAGTGAAGCTAATGCCAGAAGTTTATAAAATTCTAACAGAGTTAAATGATTTTGTAATGATTGAGAGGAAAGTGGAAGAGAAATTGTTGAAGTTAAACATAAAAAAAAAGGCACCCGGGGTGGATGGGCTTTATCTAATTATATTAAGGTAAGCAGCAAAAGAAGTAAGCAAACCCTTAGCCATAATTATGAGCACCCTTGGATTCAGCAGAGTTCTCCACGGACTCGAGATGTGCGAAAGAATACCGAATTCACAGAGGGAGGGTCACAGAGTGACACGAGTAATTACAGACGTGTTAGTCTAACTTCTGTTCCAGGGAAAATAATGGAGTCAATGGTAAAATAAGTAATGTAGGATCATCTGGACAAAGCTACAATAATACTTCAGACACAGCGTGGGTTTGTTAAGAGGAAATCTTGCCTGGCCAATTCGATTGGATACTACGATGTGGTCACAAAGGAAACGAATGCAAAAATAATTTTGATGTAATTTACTTTGGTTTCAGCAAAGCTTTTGATACTGTTTCACATAAAAGACTGCTGTACAAGTTGGAACAGTGTGGCATTAAGGGCAAGTTTCTGATATGGATAAAGGGATGGTTGAGTGGGATATGACAAGAAAGTGATAATCAATGGACATGTTGTGGGCTAATGTTATTAGAGGAGTTCTCCAGGATTCCGTGTTGGGCCCATTGTTTTCTTCTATATTTATTAATGATATTGAAGGCATATCAGGCTTAATGTTCAAGTTTGTAAATGTTCGCAGGGTGGTTAATGACAGAAATGACAGTATGCTACTGCAACGGGATTTAGATAAGTTAGGCAGATGGGCTGAGCAAGAAATTGAAGTTTAACATTGAAAAATGCAAAGCACTACATATGGAGGCGCCTCCGTAGTCAGGTGGGCAGGAGCAGCAGCGTGTAGCACACGCTTCTTGATTAGACCGGGGTTCGAGCCCGTGACCACCAAATACGGATAATGCTCCTATAAACCAAATAACAAACAAACAATTACATATAGGTAGCAGTAACCTCAGAGTAACATACCAACTTTGCTGTATTACACTGAGGGTAGTGGAGAATGAAAAAGGTGGTTTTTTTTTAGGAGCATTAGCAACTAAGGCCATATTGCTCCGAGGATATGCGGTGGTCATTCCCTGACCTTTCCGCATCCTCCATATTTGGTGGTCACGAGCTCGAACCCCGGTCTAATCAATGAAAAAGACCTGGGGGTAACGTGCAGTCGGATATGAAGTTCTCTGAGAAATGCAGACAGGCTGCTAGGACAGCTCATGGGGGGGGGGGGTTGTCAATGATATACAGGAATTTTGCTAGCAGGGATAAGGTGATTATCCCATTGTATAAGGCAGTAGTCAGGCATGTGGCCTGAGACTACTGCATTCAGTTCTGGAGGCCTCATTTTAGGAAGGATGTAGAGCTGCTGGAACGAGTACAGAGAAGGACAACAAGATTGGAGAAGAGAACAAAGGGGTGCTATTACCAATAAGAACTCTACGACGTGATATGATTGTGGTGTTTAAGGCTTTTTGTGGATTGAGCTAGCTCAGTGCTGATGGGATTCTTCCTCATGTTCAATCTCACACACATGAGGAAGTTTGTCTTTAGCCAGCGGGTCGCTGATTGCTGGAACAAACTTCCATGTGTCGTGTAAGTCGATTATTAAATAAATTCAAGGAGGAACTAGACAAACTATTAGATGGAATGAATAGGTGAAATGGGGGAGGGGGTTCAGAGGCGGATTTAACGGCGGGCGCACCGGGCGCGCGCCCTGGGCCCCGACTTCAGAAGGGCCCACACAAAACCCCAACAAATTAGTTGAACTAATATGTTCAACTATTAGTTCAAAACTTTGTGATTATTATTATTATTATTCTATTATTAATTATATTATACATATATTATATTCAAATTTTATTGGAAATAAAACAATAGTACATAATATTTTTTATTTATTTAAAAAAATGGTTAACATGTATTTTTATTTTCCCTGTCTCTCTTTTTTTTAAGGGGCCCAATATTTTCTTCTGCGCCCGGGGCCTCAACCGATCTTAATCCGCTACTGGGGGGGCGTCGTTTTTTAAGGTTTTTTTTTGTCTGACGCTGTATAAGCTTACTTGCTTGCATCATTTGCCGCAACTAATGCTTATGATCAGAGGGTATGTTTTCTTTAGCAGTATATGAATATTTCCTCCTTCTTCGACGATTATGTTAGTAACGTATTATGTTGGCTGTTTGCTAACTGTGGAGCGTGGCTCCCTCGTGGGAGGGGAGAATTCTTAAAATTAAAAGAAACTAAATCACTAATTGCACATTTTAATTAAGTAAATCAAACAAAACTAATACTAAACTTCTCCAAAACGTTAATGAGCATTAAACATCATTACGCTAGTGTTTCTTATATCGAACAAAAAATCTTTAGATCTGTTATTTTCAACGGTAATAAAACAGAAGAATTGCACAATGTCGCTCACAGCTTCTTTCTGTACGTAACTAGCAGCAAACTGGGTTTGCTACCTAGTTAATCGATATCATATTGTGGAGGCACTTCGCCACGAGTTTGCTTGTTATTGTACTACGCTAAAGAAAAGGCACTTCTCCAATAGAAAAGTGCATCTCTTTTTATTTAAGTATATGCCACTACGCAGACCCGTGATTCGACTCTAATTGGAGTCTCATCGGTAGGCAGGCATTATGAAGACGTGAAAAACCCGGTGACGAGAGATTGCCACAATATGTGGGATGCAAGATGGTGAAGTAAATAAAGTAGACATAATTTAGTTTAGCATAAAAGCCTCACTATGAAAGCTATAAAAATTCATTGTACATGCCGGGCATATAGCCTCTGTTAGCAAACTGGGTTTGCTAGTCAGTAAATCAATCTTAAGTTGGGGTCTGGGTAGTTGCATACACTTTTTAAATAAACAGCAATATACTTCTCTATTGGAGTATTGCTTTTTATTTAGAGTAGTGCAGTACTAAGGTGCGACTCCGTAGCCAGGTGGGAAGGAGCAGCAGTGCATAGCACACGCTTCTTGATTAGACCGGGGTTCAAGCCCGTCACCACCAAATATGGATGATGCGGAAAGGTCAGGGAATGACCACCGCATATCCCGGAGCAATATGGCCTTAGTTGCTAATGCTCCAAAAAACCAAACAACGCAGTACTAAGGTCACTCTTGGAGAAGTGCCTCCACAATATAAGGTCGATGCACTAAGCAGGAAACCCAGTTTGCTCATAGTTACTTTCAGAGAGAGACTATGCCCAGCATAGCTTTATATAATTTCAATATCTTGAGGCTTTTGCCCTAGACTTACTGTCTTATTTTATTTATTGCACCAGCTTGAATCTCGCATATGATGGATATATACTGTCATATACAATATATATCCATCATATGCGTTGCACGGGTCTTCACAATAACTACCTGCCCACTGACGAGACTCCAGTCAGTTTCGAAACCCTGGTCATGGTTGAGTAATTAACTCGAGCTGAAAAGGTTGTTTGTGGGTTCGACCATATTAACTTAAAAAGAGCCGAATAGGGTAGTGGTGCATAAAGTGTTTTTTTCATTAATAGACAAGAAAAATGCTATTTGCTACCAAATTTTCAACATATATTCTAAGTTAAATTCCAATTTCATATCATTCCTTTCCCAGTTTTCCTTATTACTATAAATTTAATAATTTAACAGGAGCTCTGATCCATTTCAAAATTTAGTGCTTACTTAGCATAAAATATTTGTAACAAATATTTGTTGAAATATTTGTAACAAATTTTCATGTCGATGAGTTGACTTCTTTTATAAATCATGAATTAATATTATTATTTGCGAACGCGCCTGAAATGTGTACTGCGTACGTTAACTAACTAACTTCTTAAATATACTGTTGCATTAAGTTTTATATGATTATTTTCATACTGCTGTAATATATATATATATATATATATATATAGTATAGTATATAAAAGGAAGAAAGATGTAAAGATGAGAGTTGTTTTTGAACTAGAGGCAATGATAGAGAGAAAGAACCCAACGATCATAATGAATATAGGAAATATATGTAAGTAACGAACGAACAGAAAGAAAAAAGAGCAAAGAAAAATATATGGAGAAAAGTGCAAGCAGAAATAAAAACGAAACTATAATATTCATCTATTATAGTTACTTTTCACCGGATAATGATTTAAAAAAACTGCATTCGGTATATACGTCTGATCACTACTTACCTCCCGCTTCGTTTGCTTTACCCAACATAACCAGCTTGAAGTCAATATAGTTCTCTTTGTCGTTGTGGCCTGTACCATGTTTATCGGATAAACGAACTACGCCTTCTCCAACTATATGGAAGGATAGACCTGTAACATGAAATGAACTGTTAGTTTTCTTCAGATTGACTTTTATCATAGCAAAGGAATTAAATTACCGTCTATGGAGAGGGAATGGAAAAACAGATCCCAGTCGAAAGTAGAAATGTTCTTATTGTATTAGACTCCCGGTTGTCCGAAGTTATTGGGAAATCTATCCAGGAATTCCGCAAAATGAAAGAAAAACTAATAAAATACGTATGATAAAAAGGAAGTTTATTTACATACATACTCTACTCATATTTATAAAACTATACTATAGAGTGAGAAGATTGCCATGAAATTTAGTGCGATCATATAATGTAGGGCGAGAATATGAGGATGGACCTATTAAATTAGGTTTGTCCTCATTAATTTACATTTATATATTATTCTTAACAAATGTTTTAATAATAGCGCTGAACCGTAGTGCTAAATTGATAGTTTGTAAATAAACAACATTCCCTAAACGTGTCATTCAAAGGAAATAGCCCAAAACTACGACAAGGACACAGCTGCAAACTGATGAAAAACAAACTTATTATACTCGTATTTCTCTTCATTGTCACGTCACTTACTTTTCTTTCGTGAGAAAACTAATGTAAAGATACTTCTTAAATCCCCACACTTTGACTTAAATTAAAATGTAACACAAAGTTAAGAAGGAAAAAAAATTTGCATGTCCGATAGCCCACTAATAGCTAAATAAAAACTTATTTTAACCACTAACTTTGTTTTTAGCATATGTGCATATATGCCCCTATTACCTTCACCATGTCGTATTTCCATCCTCCTGTACAGCTCGACTCCCAGTGGACAGATTTTCATGAAATTTTATATTGGAGCCCTTTAAAAATATTTGTCAGTCCATTCCAAATTTCCAAGTCGGACCAATAGAAATGCGGCAATTATTATTATTTTTTGATACATATCACATACGGACGCCTCCGTAGCCAGGTGGACAAGAGCAGCAGTGCGTAGCACACGCTTCTTGATTAGACTGGGGTTCGAGCCCGTGACCACCAAATACGGAGGATGCGCAAAGGTCAGGGAATGACCACTACATATCCCCGGAGCAATATGGCCTTAGTTGCTAATGCCCCTAAAAAAAAAAAAAAAAAAAAAAAAACAAATATCACATATGCTATCTATATACCGTATATTACAGCTGAAGCACAGGACATGTATGTTTGTCGACATTGGCTGGTTGGATGAATGAATGTTTAATGTGGCGGATGCACAGAAATGAAATTTTCGTGGTTCGCGCATGTCGTTTACTCGCTCTCTCTCTCTGTTTTTTTATAAATCAGCAGTTATTACTATTTGCTGACGCACCTGAAATGTAACCCTCTCCATCAATTAAATTGTATATATGTGTGTGTATATATATATATATACAAGGTGGTTAAAATCAAAGTATCCCTATGTAGAGGGCTCTGGAGCGAGTTTTAAGGCTCATACTGAAGAAAAATTTGGACAACATGTAATAAAGAATATGCTCGCCATTGAAAAAAAAAAAATAGTTACAAAATTTGTTACTATATGGCGCTGTGGCAATACAAATCACTTGAGCAGCGATGCAATTGTTCAATGTATCCTCCATTTTGGTCAAAAACAGTTTCCATTCGAAGAACACCAGAACGTAACATGTCAACTGGAATAGCCAGCACATGACGTCTAATGCTGTCCTTCCGATCTACCAGAGTTTAACATCCTTCCCGATACACCTGGTTCTTTAAAAAACCCACAACCAGAAGTCGCATGGGGTTGAGGTCCGGTGATCGGGGTGGCCAAAATGTCTGGAAACAACGGCTGATGACCCGTTCGTCTGTAAAGTGTTGCCTTAGCAATCTTTGGACACAACGGTGAATATGGGGTGGCGCACCATCTTGCATGAATATGGTATCCTGAAGGCATTCACGTTGCTGCAGATTTGGTATTGCGAAATTTGCCAACAATACCCTGACCAGTGTAGTCACGCGAATAGTGAGCTCCGTGGGGGAAAAAAAAGTTATTTTTCTTGTGAAAAACATCGAATTTCTGATCGCAGATGGTGTTGGAAGAAAGAGGAAATTGGACTGGATGTACAGGTGATCTTTTGCGACTTTTCGTCAACTATTTTTAGAGATATGAACGTTTTTAAGAAATTTTCCTATGTAAACCAGTACAGCAATATGCTGGCAGCATATGTTTAGAATAATCGTTTTGATTAAAGCGGACCAAACTTTGGGAAGCCCTACAAACCTACAAAATAATCTCTCTTTTTATTGCCCTCATAAGATTCTTTAGTTATTATCAGTAAAAAAAAAAAATGATATTTTTACAGAGTCTAGAGATATTTTATATGTTCGTTTCTCGCGTTCCCGATCCCTTATTATCGTAACAATAGCGACGCCATCTTGGATCGGTAACGAGTGAATTGCTTCAAAGCTGTTTAATATCGCATGCTAGGTGAAAATAATTGCCAACTAAGACTGAATGTATAAAGACGCAGGAATACTTGCATAAACCGCTTGTTCAGTATAATATGAAATATTTACAGAAATTGGAAAAGCCCTGGGGGTACGTGGTCGTAACTGACGTCTAGTACTGTCCAAACTACAAAAACGAGAGATTTTCGGCAAACTTTTTAAGGTGTAAACGTCATCGGATCTTGATTCAACAAATATCATTAAAAGAAAGGATGGCTTCCTCTATTAAAGGAACCACTCAGAAAACTTTAAGACAAATACTGGAGGTTTTATCAGTGTCTAAACATGCGCCACAATTTAAAGCCTCTCCAACCCTTAAACTCTAAATTTGAACATTAAACACCAGTACGTGTAGCAGGTATTGTTCACTAGCGTATTACAGCCACAAACTGATAAAAGGATTGACAACCCCGATTATCCGCACATTCGATTATCCGGAACCTTTGCTGATATGGATAGCAGAAATCACAAACTGAAAGAAACTCAGCCAAAAGGGCAGGACGACGAGATACCCCCCCCCCCCCCTAGAACAACAGGAGGACTTAGAAGATGCCTGTCCAGGTACCCCCAAACGCAAAGCAAGCATAAAAACAAAAAGCTGTTAACAGCAAAAATAGAGCACGGAACACGCTCCCAAACTGAGAATAAGGACACTCAGGAAAGTGGCAATGCGAAGAAAGAAACAAACAACGAAAAGCAGCAGGAAACTCCCCCCATGGATCCCTCCCTACCGGTGGGCACTGTCTATGAAACGTCACTGGCACGCAAGACACCACTGGAATTAATATTTAAAGAACCGAATAACAGGATAACCACCTTTGTGAGGTAGCAAATCGTCACAATCTTTAACAAGATGGAGACTATCCTTTTCAAGACTTATGTTGAGAATGAAAAGATCACCGCAAGGCTGCAGGCCTATAAAGACTGTGGGGCAAATAAAATGCAACAGCGTGCTCCTACATATGCTGAAACGCTGAGGAGTAACCAAAATCAGGGAAAACAAACTCACAGCGGACCCCAAAAAAATAAGCAACCTCTCTCGAAGACACCCAACTTGGTTATGCTTAGACCTGTGGCTACAGATGGCCTCCAGGAAAAGAGAACTAGTGAAGAAATAAAGACAACTGCGATGAAGGAACTAAAAGATGACCTCAAAGCTACTAAGATAAAGTCCATCCGGAAAACGGGGAATGTAGGACACGTTGTTGAAACGGAGGGAAACGAAGACATACAGACGATAATGGATAACCCAAAAATTGCCACCTTGGGTTTGACTGCAGAATTGCCAAAAAAGAGAGGACCTGCTATCATTGTCTTTGACATAGACAAGGACCTAACCCCGGAACAGTTAGCCACAGCGATCATAAACAGAAATCTGAGACCGACCTGCCAGCAACTACAGGAACAGCAAACCCTGGTGCAGCCCAGGTGCTCCATCAGATCTAGGGCAGGACCAAACAGAATCTGGGTTCTAGAGCTGGCCCCGACTGTCTGGCAGCAACTAAAGAATCAAGAGAGAATCTACGTTGAATGGGGATCCCACCGATTCCGGGAGCATGTGGCAATCCCGAAATGCTTCCGGTGTTGTAAATACGGCCACACAACTCATACGTGTATACAAACAGAATCAACCTGCGGTCACTGCTCTGGCAGGGGACATGAATATAAAACATGTCTGAGCAAGATCCAATCTGTACAAACTGTAAGGCAGGGAAAAATGGACTATTCGCATTCTATCAGATATACCATATACCCCAAACTGTCCAGTTTATCTAAAAGTAAAAGGGTTATATCAGTCACGAACCGACTATGGAGAGACTCACTAAAGAGTACAACAGATCCAAAATTGCAATAATACAGCATAACGCGCAGAGAGCTAGAGCAGTGGCCCAGCAACTTAGGGTCATAGCGGACGAGGAAGCAGCTGACGTCCTACTACTACAGGAACCATATACCACACTCAAAACGAGGTGCGGATATCTGGCAGCATACAAAATAGTCCATGACGAGAGTGACACCCCTTGGGCTGCGGTTGTGGTGCTCATTCCCAATTATACTGTGACTAAAGTAACACAGCTTTGTGCACCCTGGGCGGCGTGTGCCCACATCTTAATGCCATTAGGCCAAATCTATGCTGTGGCCCTTTACAGCAGGCTGGGCGAGGACATCGCACCCATCACCAGGTACTTCCAGGCCTTGACCGACATGCTCCCTGATCAAAGTATCATAATTGGGGTAGATGTAAACTGCCGCTCCCCAGCCTGGCACAGTCTGACCCCAGACAGAAATGACAGAGGTACCAGAAATGGACAGATTTTAGAGGACTTTCTCTCGAACTCCCGGTTCACTGTCCTGAACAGACCACACCAGATGCCTACATTTTGTAATACCCTCTGGGAGGCGACTATTGACGTCACATTGTCCACGGGAAACCTTGCAGGGTACGTTGAGGATTGGATCGTCAGAAACTTGTGGACGACTTCCGACCACAGGGTGATTACCCGCCAAATCAGAAGATCATTAAACAGGCTACTGATACCTAAACAAACACTAAATCGCTTCTCCATCCGCCCGGCGAACTGGGAAAGGTTCAGAGAGGTCTTAATGCCCACTGTGGCCCTGGAAACAACAAACCAGAATGGGGACCCAGATTAGAATTAAAAGAGGGTAACGGAAATAATACTTGCGGCGAGTGAAGCATCAATGAAGAGGAGAAATCCCAAACCGGGAGCAGTCCCGTGGTGGACTCACGAGATCCAGCAACTCAGAAGGGAGACCATGAGAAGAACAAAACTCTTTCAACGGGCAAGACGCACATGGCCTGCTGCTTAGGTCCAGATACTGAAGGAGCGCTATAGAGAAGCAAGAAACAGATATACGGATGCGATAAACAACAGCAAACAAAGAGCCTGGGAAAACTTGGCAGGCATAACAGGAAATAATGAGCCGTGGGGGGTAGTCTATAGGATAATCACAAAGAAACTCCCCAGGGGAAGGGAAGTTATTTCTACCACACTGACACCACAGGGGAGCCAAACCACCACATGGCAACAGTCAATCACAAATATTCTGGGCACTATTTTCCCAGAGACTGCCATGCCTACTTCACCTGAACAGCATAAAATATGCCAAGAAAATGACATGTACACCACTGACTCCTGTGAACCAGGTTCACGCTAGATGACATCAAATCCGCGGCAAATCACGTAAGAAATAATAAGTGCCCTGGCCTCGATTATTTCGAGCCGGAAATTATCAGAAAAGTAACGGACCTGACCCCTGAACTCCTCCTAAATCTATTCAATAACTGTTTGGATCAAGGCATCTTCCCAAGAAACTGGAAGACTGCGGGACTGAAGCTGATCCCAAAAACACCCACGAAGCCTCCACAACAGCCAACCACCTACAGACCAATAGCTTTGCTACCAGTGATCAGCAAACTATTTGAGAGAATGCTATATGCCCGAATTGACACACATTACAAGAGTGCTGAACTGCATATGTCTACCCAGTTCGGCTTTAAGCCCGAGTCTTTGACAGTAGAGGCACTTAGACATCTGCTGCATGGTGTGGCCAGTTCCAACAGTAAATACTACCTAATCATCTCCATAGATTTTGCCGAGGCTTTCGACACCATTTGGTGGCCGAGTGTCCTGGCAAGACTAAGGTGGGCCAACCTTCCCTGCAACTTGTATCTCACTATCAAGTCTTACCTTACCGACAGGAGTATTAGTGTCGTAGCACCCTATGGTAGGGTAAACCGCCGTGTCTGCAGGGGTTTTCCCCAGGGTTCCGTCCTGGGGCCGCTCCTGTGGAACAATGTCTTGGATGAGTTCCTGGCCATGGACCTTGGTGACGTCCAAACCCAAGCTTTTGCCGATGACTTGATCATGAAAATTGCTGCACAGTTGGAGGTAAAAGCAAACCATGCCCTCAAGATACTACAGGACTGGACCATCTTACACTGCCTAAAAATCTCACCAACTAAGACATCCTCAATCTTACTAAAAAGCTCCATTGACCTGCGCAGGCCGCCTCAAATAAAGGTGAACAACAGCACAATTAAACTCCAAAGCCAGCTTAAGTACCTGGGGGTGATATTAGATTGTAATCTTTCCTTCAAGCAGCATCTCACACATCTAAGAACAAAGATAGGGAAGTACTCTGCACTGTTAGCCCGTGTGGTCCGTCGTGACTGGGGACTTAAACGTCGCATACTCTCCTTATATTATAAAACAACATTCCTACCAGCTATAACATACGCCTTGGTGGTTTGGTATCACAAAGCATCAACCGCCGTAAATAGACGCATAATCGACTCAATCCATAGAACTATCCTGTTAACCATTACTAGAGCCTGCAGCACCACTAGCACTGTTGCCCTACAGGTCTTGGCCGGAGACCTTCCCCTTGACCTGGACATCATACGCATTGGAATAGCCTATTACATAACCAAAGGAATGCCTTGCACCCACCTAGACTGCACAATGAATAACAGTGCAACCCACAAGGCTGAAAAGAACAGGCTGCAGAAATACCTAAAACAAACCTGGCAATACCGCTGAACAAACACAACAAAAGGGAATATCACCAAAAAGTTCATATCGGACGTAGACAGAGTATACCCCATTCTTCCAACCTGGACTTTACATGACCTACCTCCTTACGGGTCATGGGGCTTTCAATGCAAAGCTTACAGCATTGGGAATAGTGGAGGACCTGCGTTGTACTTGCAGGGAACAAGAAAGCTGGGTGCATATTATATTTGAGTGTACCCAATACGAAGACCTTAGATGCAGACTAATAACTAGAGTTCACTATCTACTCAGGGATCTTGAGTCACATTTAGATACGCAAGAGGAATATTTAGCCTTAAGTGATTTTGCCCAAGGATTATTTACCAGGCGCCAAACACTAACCGCCATATATAGAATTCCTTAACGGAATGAAACAAAATAAACCTACAAATAGCAACGAGATGACACAGAGGAGCCGACTATACAGACCTTGGACTGACCACAAAATGCACTGGAAAATGACAAGTGAAAATATATATTGTCTAACCACAAGAGTCATGATTACCGCCAATGGAAGCGAAAAACACCTTTAAATAGTCGTGACATCAGAACAAAGGGACACTGCCCCAAGACCTTGCAGCATAGACCCACTACATAATGACAAAAGGTAGTGTAAGGACCAGCAAACATCACGGAAGGGATGAAACCCCATAATGACAGCCAGTAGACTTGATTATGACCCCAAGATAATGACCAGAAAATAGGACCCAGACCACATGCAGTCTGGAAGGATGACATCCCAGATTTAACCCCCTATTAGTTTCCCACCTAGATGAGACTCAATGGCCAGCTTTTTAGGGCCTGCAAACTGATGAAGACGACATACGGTGGCACTCTCCCGCCGGGACAGCCTATTGGTGACCCAAATCCGCACTCTCTTGAGCAGATCTTTCTTTACAAACTTCTGAGAAGGGGGGGGGAGAGGTTTGCCTTCCCAATTTTCTCACTCTGGTGGGGCACGGGCATGCCTCACTACCTGCAGGGGCCATCTACTCTGTCGGCCCTTTATTTCCAATTTATTCCCCCCAGTCTTCATCCTCCCCCCAAACTTTTGTCTTGCACAGCGTTTAGCCCTACATATCAAAATTCTTGCCCAAACCTATTTGGTTTTTAAAATTCACTTTCACCGCACAGCCCCACGTCACATACTATTAATACTAACTTGTTAAGTTAGTATTAATTTCGACTTCGATTTTTTTTTTTTTTTTTTTGGTCCTAGCCACTGAAATCCCAGGAAAGTAAGTGGCAAGACCCGCCAGAGTACAAATATTGGTAACACCCGGCCGGCCTCCCCGTGGCAGGTATTGGTAACGTCGGGTCTCACTAGGGGCCCGGCGGCTAACAGGCTGGACGAACAATGGGCACAACAAACTATATAGTACATATCCCACACACTTTTAAATCTCTGGCTTGTCCGATACAGAGAACATACGCGGAGATGGGAGAAATCCCAGGTGCCGTCAGACCCCGAACATACCTAATATCGCTGTTCAGTGACGGAACAGGTGCAGGGTCCAGTCAGTGTTACCTATTCAAAAAAATATGGCCCAATCATGAATGTGGCCGTAAATCCACACCACACTGTCACTTTTGGAGAATGCAAAGGGACCTCTTGGATTACTCAAATGTTTTCTGTTGTCCAAATTTGACAGTTGTGCTTATTCACTTGTCCATTTAAGCAGAAGTGGGCTTCATCACTCCAAAGGGTGCCATGGCCAAGTGATATCCACTGTCATTTTCACCAGAAACTGAAGTGCGTATGTGAAACGAATATCTGCATCACTATGCTTTATTTAACTGCTGTAGTATGCGCATTTTGTAAGGATAGTACCGCAACACCTGACGCATTACTAGCCTTACAGTGGAATACGGCATGTCCACTTCACGAGAAACAGCTGGCAGACACACTTGCGCTGCCACATGGAGATTGACTTGATAAATCCACGATAGCCACATCTTCAACACGAGAGGAGTCCACTCGTTTTCGACCTCTACCTGGTTGAACACCAAGATGCTCTGTTGCTTCAAATTTCGCAATCGTTTTGCGGACAGTACAAACAGTCATAGGTCCACGCCTTCTGCGCTTCTGATGCCGAATTATTTGATAGCCACAGCTGCATTATTGCTGTTCTGATAGTACAGCTTCACTAATAGCTCCTTTTACTGCAACGTTGTTGGCCTTGCTGCTGTAGTGCAGGCAAACATGTATGATTGCCTGCACTACAGCAGCAATAGTAGACTGTAATCATACAATAGATGTTTGCCTGCTCTACAGCAGGCAAACATCTAGTGTATGATATTAAAGAGACTGCTTTGCTTTTATACAGTACAGTAGAGCTGAGTAGTGGCGCTGTGGCAATAACTTACGATTATGCAAATAACGTACGTTATTTGCATAATCGTAATTATGATAGTTACTTGCCATACAGTGACAAATTTTGTAACTAATTTTTTTTCCCAATAAATGGCGAGCGCATTCTTTATTGTACCTGTTGTCCAAATTTCTCTTCAATTTTTTAGAACTCGTTCCAGAGCCCTCTACATAGGGATACTTTAATTTTAACAACCCTATATATATAGTAATGAATAATGGTATTAACAAGCTAATTAATATGGGGGGGAAGTGCCTGTATGAAAAATATAATAGTAATATAGCTTGCGGATCAGGGACACTGCATTAGCAAAACGTACCCTGCAGCCACAATTTGTGTATATATATATAATATTATAAGTAGAACGCGTGGATGAGATTTTATTGGTTTAAGTCTAATGAAAATATGGTATACACTGGGAGCGATATATGGAATGAAAAAGAGGAAGAAATGGACTGGAAATTAAAATATAGATAAGAAGTGAAAAAGCGACCAAAATGAAATAACATTGCGGTGTCCTTCACAACTTCAGTGTCATCATCAGAGGTCATCCACCAAAATTATGAAAAAGACAGCAATGTTCTTGCTTCTGTTTCCGACATGATCTGAATGCTATGGTGCACGTGTGTAGTTGCCACGTGCTGCGAAGGCAAATTTTGATATGAATTTTGCATTATTAAGTTTGTAGGGGATCTGACAATAAAAGTGGTTATAATACGTAGTGCATACAGATCATAGATGACCTTACCGAAGCAAGTGAAAAGAATTGAAAAAACTGGATAAACTATAGTAAGGAATATCAGTATTGGCCGGAAGAGAGGGACTTACCGTTACTTTGTAAAACTGACCAAAAGAACAAGATGGCGGGGTGCCGGTATATTTATGTGGGGAATGCTAGCGACTCCTAGCGTTAGGTGTGGAAAAAATTATGTTATGGTGTCTGTATAAATAGAAATGATATGAAATAAGTTACTTGGTGTGTATGGGTTTAGTTATTAATTAAAGATTATGCTGTTTATTTTAATGTCCCATAGTTTTTTATGCTTTAAGATGTTAAGGGCTTTACAGAGATGGTAGCGAAGATATGCTTTAGGAAAATGGTTGTTAATTAGTTTTTTGTATAGTATCTTGATGTTATCGATAGTTGTATTGCTGCAAATGGTGGCTATTCTGATGCTTTGCGCTAGTATAACGTTGGCATGTGTACTCGTCTAGAAATATTGGAGTTCCACTGTGTGAGGTTGACTATATTAAAGTTGAATGCGTCACGTTTGTTGTTTATTAATGTAATTTCTAGATCTAGGAAATGGGCAGTAGCATCGTTGTTTGTTTTTTCTAGTATGAGTTCATTGGGGTATAAGTGTCCATAATCTATAATGAAATTAGGGCAGTTAATAACTATGAGGTCATCTATATATCTGTAGAAGTTAAGGTTCTGTGGAAATGAGTTTTCAGACCAATATAGAAATAGGTTAGCTATAATGCATGAAGCAGAACTTCCCATGGGTGTTCCGTTAGTTTGTTGATATCCTGTTTTGCCGTCGTATACAAAGTTATTGGATATACACAGGTTCAGTAGGTTGTTCCAGAAATTGGTATTGCAGGTTATATTCTCTCTGTATTTAACATAAATATCTTTGAGTACTGTTTTTAGTTTGGTTTGGTTAATGCTTGTAAATAAGCTGTGGAAGTCAAAGGTTTGTATATTGGTAACATTATTATTCTGTAAGAAATTTAATACTGGTAGGTTGTTGCCTATGATTCTGCTATTATGTATGATGTTTAACAGCGGTTGCTGTAGCTGTTCAAGTGTTTTGCCCGGTTTGTGTACATAACTATTCTTGCAGGACGTTATAAATCTGAATCCTATGGGTTTTTTTGTGGAATTTTGGAATGAAATATATATATGGTAAGTTATAATTGTTAATGTTCAGTTTTAATTTTTTGTTGAAAGTTATGAGTTTCTTTGTAATAATATTGCAGGCACTGGATATTGGTTTGTATGTGTTGCTGGAGTTCAGTTCAGTTCAGTTCTCAAGGTGTGTGCATAAAAAGTTTTGCAAATACAGGCATAATTGTTTGATGCTTTATCCACATGTATAATGATGAAGTCTTTGTGTATATCTAGTAGTTTTTATTTAGGTAAGTTATAGTAGTTGGTTTTGTACTGTCTATATATATATTTGAACTTAGTGATGCATATTTATGTTTTAATAGGTTGAAAGTATGTGTAGACATGTATAGTATCTTATGTAGGACGGCACCTGAACGAAAGTTCAACTCCGTCTTTGTACACTGTGATGGTTACAAAGCACTGTAACAGGCCAGAAATGTGTGTAACGTTATGTTCGTGCAGTGTGTGTGTTGTTTAGTTGTTTCTGGCCGTTTTGTTACCAGGCAGGCGATCACCTGGAAAGCCTGCCCAGTGTCCGTCTACACTACGGGGAGGTAGGCCACAACTGCGCAGGAACCATGGCCAACCTCAACAGTCACGTACTAAATGTCCAAAGAGGGTTTGGAGCCATTCAAAAAAAAAAAAAAAGAACCCCGTGCCAGCAAGCCGGCAACCGAGCGCGCGCGCGCACACACACACACACATACACACACTCTCTCATTCCTAGGAGACAGGACAGCAGAAGACGAAGAAATAAGGATGAGAATAGCATAAAGTAAAAAAAAATAATAATAATAATAAAAAATAATAATAAAAAAGATATGTATATATAAAAAAAAAGTAAAATAAAATCTTTATCCATTTCTTGCCCACATCTTTGTGTAGTGCTGCCCAAAGTGGTCCACAAAGAGAAAGGGTGTATTGTCAAACAGAAGTAGTATTGTCATTCAATCATGATCGGCAGGAACAAGTTCTGATATAATTCTGAATTTTATTAAACTGGAGTGGTGTCAGAAGTCTTTGGTCGATGACGGTATCACTGAGCAGAGGTTTAGTTGAATAGAGTTTTGATAAAGGATGAGTCAGAGAAGTGCAGCATCTGTTAAAATCTTTGCGTGTTCTTGAAAGCCACAGCAATTTTGTATATGACATCATCAGGACGACGAGGCAGCGCACAGTTGTATTCTGATTTATGATGTGTTTTCAGTTTCATTTCTTGAGTTAACATTGAGGTTGAGAGACTTTCTGCGATTAAAAGCAGCATTGCAGAAGGTTTGAAGGGCCTGGAAATTGTTGACAGAAATGAGTATCTTCTCACCTCCGGGACACAAGTTTGGTACTGTTGCCTTAAGAGCCAATCTTAGATCGTCGTAAATGGAGCATTCAAAAAGTACGTGAGGAGAGTCTTCCGCTAGCCCACATCGACAGGAGACTGTACTGGAAAGTCTGAATTGGTAGAGTTTTGCTTTAAGCGAACCATGACCAGTTAGTATGTAGGAGGTAAACAGTGAGGGTGAAAACAGTTTTCTGGTGGATGATGAGAGTAGTGCAGTTACGTCGGGAACGAAATTTTTGATGATAGCTCCTTTTTCGGTAGAATTCCATCTATTCTGCCAGGTGTTCACTAACAAATTCCAGCATCTGGTTCGCTCAGTTTTGGGATTAGCCTGAGGAACAATGATTCCCTGAAATTCTGTAGAAATGCCTTTGCGGATGTGAAAGCAAAGCCCTCTAAACACAACATGCAAGGCAAGTGGTATGGTGCCTGCAAGAGTCTGTAATGCTGGAGTTGATACTGTTCGGCAAACGTGAAGTAGGCTAAGGAGAAAACAACGTTGAATAGTGGATAACTTGGTTTGTACTGTTTTGAGTGCAGTACGTCTAAACCAAAGGCTGGCAGCATAGGTTGTAATTGGGATTATGGCAGCATTATAAAATAGATGTAGGGTTTTAGTGTTCAGTCCCCAGTCTTGTCTGGTAATTTGGAGCAGCATTGCGGTAAAACTCTTAACTTTGACGGACAGATGTTGAATATGCTCAGTAAAGGAAAAGTGGTCGTCGATGATGACTCCTAAAAATTTGGTGCTTCGGACAAGTGGAAGTGATTTCTTGTCAAGTTTTACAACTGGTGGTCTGCGATAATCTAATTTGTGTTTAAAAATCATGATCTTCGATTTTGTTGGGGATAATTTTAATTTGTTCTTAGAGGACCAGGACGATAGTTCAAAGAGTACTTTATTGGCATAGAGTTCTAATTCAGATCTTGAGTTTCCATTCACTAAAATGATAATGTCATCTGCATACGCAAGTTGTTGCACATTTTGAAATTCAGTCGTCCTAAGCAGCCAATCATCGAGAACTAGGTTCCAAATCAAGGGACCCAAAATTGATCCTTGGGAGCAACCACGGGAGACATCTGTTAATCTTCGTGCTTTTAGTGATGACGGTGCGATCAGCAAAGTAGTTTCTAACAAGTTTATAAAGCTGAAGAGAGCAGTGATTGGAACGGAATCTACTGAGGGCACTCTCCCACCATAAAGTATCAAAAGCGCCCTCAAAATCGATAAAGATTGCCATAACGTACTTGGAAGTGGAGCAGTCAATGAGGTGGTGGAGTTTAATAAGGCGTCTTCGCATCCAAGCCCTTGCCGAAATCCGTATTGAAGAGAGGATGTGGAGCTTGTGGCTCCCTGCAGTGTGGTTATTTTATTGGCGATTAATCTCTCTAACACTTTTCCCAGGTGAGAGAGCAAGGCTATGGGGCGGTAGGATCTGGCATTATCTAGTGGCTTACCAGGTTTATGTAAAATCTTAAGAATGGCGTGTTTCCATGGTTTGGGAAACGTTCCAGTATTTAAGCAGTTGTTAAATAATTTAAGTAGAACTTTGGGCCTTAGGTCATAAAAGTGTTTGATAAATATATTGTCAATCAGGTCATCGCCAGGACATTTGTTTGACTGAATTTTATTCAAGATTGAAGTAAGTTCTTCTGCAGTGAATGGACTTGTTTCTTCTAAAGGAAGGTATTTTTGGTTTAAATCTCGAATAGATAGACGGCGTGAAGTGTCAATAGTGAGATCATCATTAGGCAGCAGTTGGTCCAAGATGGCATTTATGGAGTCTGTTAGTGTAATAGTTTCCATACTGTTGGAGGTAATTGAGTTAAAAATGTCACCCAAGATCATTTTATTTTTAGCAATTTTATAGGTGATGCCCCAAGGATTATTATTCCCAGACGTACGGACAAAATTGTGCCAGGATTGCAATTTGCTTTCATAAATAAATTTTACGTATTTTCTTTTGAGAGTTTTGTATTCTTCATGTAATCTGTTGACTTCTTCTTGAGGCCAAGTACGCCGTTTGCGCTGAAACTTTCTTCTGGCTTTATGTACAAGTTTCCGAGTAGAGGAAAGTTCGTTATTCCACCAAGGTGTGCAGTTAGTTTTTAGTTTCTTTTTATGCGTAGATTTCTGAATTGTAGTGATGATAATGTTTTGAATCTGCAGTGCTAGTTGTTCGGTGGTAAGAGAATTAAAATTTTCTAGGT
Source organism: Mastigoproctus giganteus (assembly GCF_048544385.1). NCBI lineage: Eukaryota > Metazoa > Arthropoda > Arachnida > Uropygi > Thelyphonidae > Mastigoproctus > Mastigoproctus giganteus. Next base: position 183,894,483 of record NC_143581.1, read on the forward strand.
TGTCTTCAGACAAGTGAGAGAGAACGGAACGACTAAAACGTTCCCATTTTATGTTTCTAAGAGAGTAACGTATGAGATTACGAAGAGGTTGTTGAAGAGGAAGAGTTGATCCCAGCAGGAAGACGATAGAGCGATGGTCACTTGTTGTTAGGTCAGTTTCGACGTGCCAGTCAGTAATATAAGGAGCAATACGGGCTGTGGCCAGAGAGATGTCTATATTTGATTCACTCAGGGAATTAGAAAAGGTACATGGCTGGTTTGGTTGATTCAAGACAGTAAGCTGATGGGAGAAGATGGTATCCTCAAGCAGTAGTCCCCGCGCATCTGTGAAGGAACTATGCCACAATGCAGACTTGGAGTTTGAGTCGAGTAAAATTAACAGAGGAATAGGGCCTAATAAATTGAATACGGAATCGATATAGTGTAAGTGAGGAATCAATTCAGATGACTAGGGGCAATACATTGAGATAAAATAAGTCGAGTGATTAGGACTCAAGACTTGTATATGGTTCTTGAAGAATGAGAATGTCAATGTGTTCCTCCTCAGATACACGACGTAGCTCATCTGCCACGGTGCGTGAATGGTGAGGATTGGCTTGCAGAAATTTTAAGTTTACAGTCGAAATATTTGACTGGGAAGTGCTTGAACTCGATAAGACTGTGATATTAGAAGGGAATTGTTCGTTGCCTTACTGTGTCTTGAGCCTTTATGTATTCAGGACAGTTGATATCTCTGACCGAATGATTAGCATCATGTTTGTGCCTTTTGCAATTAATGCAGACAGGCGGTTGATCCTTGCTGGGGCACTCAGCAAAGATATGGCCTAGTTTTCCACAATGTCCACAAGAAGGATTTTTTTTTTTTTTTTTTATTTGGTAGTTGTTGGCGCATCGGCGTCTGTGGCCATATTGCACCTCCCAAGGTTTTTGTAGTACTTTGATCCAAGCCCGAGGCGAGAATCGAACCCGCGACCTTTGGGTTGCCGGGCAGGTACTTTACCCACTCGGCTAGCCCGGTCGGCCCACAAGAAGGGCTTTCTTGTTTACACGTACTTGAAGTGTGTCCGAAAGCAAGACAACAATAGCACTTCGTCACAACAGTGAACGGCTTAAATCGGTGAGCGGTCCACCCAATAAATAACATGTCTAAAGTAGAGATAGCTGAAAAAATACGTGGGGCAAAGCAAACACCCAATTCGAAGTATTCTTTGATTTGGAGCTAATTTTAAATCGGAAAGTGATCTCTTGTGAGATTTCTTCACGTGTGAATTTAAATTCTTTCAGGTTTTTGAAGTAGAAATCATCAAGTATTTCCTCTTAGGTTGAAAGTATAGCTAATCCACATGTGTGCCGACCGGGCTAGCCAGGTAGGTAAAAGTGCCTGCCTGGCAACCCAAAGGTCGCGGGTTCGATTCTCGCCTCGGGCTTGGATCACAATAAAATGCAAAATCTTTGGGAGGTGCATTATGGCCATAGAAGCTGATGCGCCAACAACTAACAAGGAAAAAAAAAAAAAATCAAACATGTGGTATGCTTATATAGGTGTGCATGTTTATACTTGTCGAAAGCAGTAGTTTAATAGGTCTTGATATAGCTGTTTCTTGAATTCAGTTAGATTTATTTTGGTACATGGTCTGAATTTGAATCCTTGTGCTAGTATATATCTGAGCGTTGGATCTGGAAGGATGTTTAAATTTCCTGTGATGATGTGCCCATGGTCAGGATCAATATATTGTTGCATGTTACTTTGTTTGCATATGCAGTCGTTAATGTCTGTATTATAGGATATTAAATTAGTTGCTATTGATTTGTAGTTGCAGGCTAATATTCCAAAGGGTTTCTTATATTTATATCTAACTTTTATGTTGCATTGGCTATTGTTAGGAAGCAGGTCATTATGATGATTTATATATTTATTAATGTTGATGTTATCCATTATTTTACTATGGAAATTTAAGATTATGATAGATTCTTTTGTATCCGTTATATTGTGTGGGTTTTTTAGATTGAATTTACAGATATCGTCTATTATATGAAAGAGATGTTTGGACCCGAAGTTGAATGTGTGTATGAACTTGTGCAGTGCTTTCAGTATACTGTGTTTAGTGCTGAAAAGTAAGTTATGTATATATTGTACATCTATGTTATTTTTGTCCCAGTCTTTAAAGGTTGCATCAAAATTGCCTAAAATCGGCTTATGTTTACCGTTAGCATTCTTAGATTTTTTTTAGAATGTTTGTGTGGTTTGCTGTGGAATTTAATTATATTGAATTTGTCAATACAACAGTCTGCTATGTTATTAGTAATAATTTTATGGTTGAATTTATTATTGAGCCCATATGGGTATAAAGGGTACCCATATGGGTAAACAAGAAGAACTATACCCATACGGGTATAGTTCTTGTTTAGTTCTAATGTCGGTGTTATTGATGTGCGCTAGTATGGATATGTATATATTGGTAAAGCTGTGTGTTTGAAAGTGCATATATTCTATTTCTTGTTCTATATTATTACTATGTGTCTATATTTGTCGTTGTTGATGTCTGATCTGTGTAGATTTAGTCTCAGGTGTAGTTTATTACTTGTTTGTTCAACGTATTTTATATTACAAGTTTTGCATGTTATTAGATATATAACATTACTGGATTTACAAAAGGTAGGTTTTTTAGCGTCATTTGTTATGTGTTGCGAGGACAGGTTAAACATAGTTTATTATTACATGTGTTGTATTTAAAGTTATAGATCCCATATTTATCCAAGTTAGAAGCATTAGATGCTGCTGTGCTCTGTTCTGTGTGTGTAATATGTGTATGTATAGATTGATAGACGTGTTGCGGGATGCTGTACAGAGCATGTGTTCCCGGGGTCAAATTTATACTACTCTGCCCATGTAGCATGTATTCATTATTTTGTGGCTCCATATAAAAGTTACAAAAATATATAAAAAGTATATAAAGTCTAAAATATATAAAAGAAATGAAGAGTGAATGAAGGGTGAAAACAATGAAGAGTGTAAACCGTAAGTTCAAAAGTAGGTATAGGAATAGTGAAAATATTTACCAAGAAAAATGTTTGATGCTTTACCCCCTTTTTTAAGTAAGATTCGTTTTCAATTATTTCAAACATTATTCAAATATAAGTATATATATATATATATATTTGTAATTATTATACATATTTTATGTGTTACATTCCATCATCCTTCTATCGCTCTCTATCTCCCTCATTTTTTTTTTTCATTTTATATATGTATGTATATGTTCACATAAATTACAAAAAAATTATTTTAATCGGGCTTCCAGTGCATTAAAAAAGATTTCATTAGCTAATGTCATTTAGGAAATTTTACATCTAAGTTTTATTTTTCCTTTTTAATACGCCTTAAATTTTTTTACTTATGTCAACTTTATTTCCATAATCATCCCTTTCAACATTTAAGTAATTTTGCATTCTTTCCCGGTTTATGAAAGGGTACAAGAATGTGAATAAAAGTAATAAAAATCTGATGCTTACAAGAAGTCCAGTTTTAGCCATTTAATTTTTAATCCATTTTTTTACTTCTTCTCGCTCACCTCAACCCTCCCTCCATTCAATTCTCCACGTTCCGTTTTTGCTTTCTCTACTTTTCCCATCGCCATTGGCGAAAGATGTTAGCAATGCCCACTTGCACGCGGCTCGGTCAATGACTTTGACTTTTTAGCATCTGTGCCAGGCCATAAAGTGGAGGCGATGCGGAATATTTCTACAACCTCTGAAGGTCTGTGTGGGAACTTGTACGGTTCTCGGAAAGGTATAGAAACAAGGCGAGGTTAATGGTACCAGAGACAAGTCTGTAGCTAATTGGACAGAATAAGTACTGGTTTTATTAATGGAAAATTTTCTCTGGACGTTTGTCTGTTTATACTTTTGTGGCCGAAACCAGCCTTGAACAACTTGCAGAATTGTATTCGAATGAAAACCGCAAATGATGAAATAGCACTCCGATTCCAGACTTCTGAGCATCATTATAAAAGTTTCCCAACCTCTTTGTTGTCGGCATAAACGAACCTACTTCCGCGTTCCAAGTTTTATCATTCCTTCTCAGTTGCAAAATAGTCAACCAACACTGACTGAGTGTCATCACGATTCATAGAAGATGAACATTGCTGAAGATTATCTCGAATAAAGATTTTATCTCTCTTTGAATTTCATCAGTGATAATGGATATATTAAAGTTAGAACAATTATTATAAATATGTCCCATATTAAATTAAGGATATGAACAGTGCTTAGCTAAGGATTTCTATATCTGCTACTGTTCTCATCTGTACTTAAGGTTCGGTTAGGCCTAATAACTAATAGTTCTTTATTTATAAGAATCATAATAATAAGTTAAAATGTACTATGGATATATTTGTGTTACCATTACGAGTTTGCGAGGGTTAACAGTCCAACTCCATTACTTCTGGTGAATTCACTTGAAAAGGGATGTATGCCATTCCTCTGAAGGTCAGTTTGTCTGAAACCGTCTCCCCGCTTTACTACCTCGCTTGAGGCCTCAGGACAAAGGTATTAGCATTAGTAGAGGCATACGATGCAAGAAAGCAAGCTTATGCAGCATCAGCCAAAAAAAAAAAAAAAAAAATCTTCCCATTTCACCCCTCCATTCGTTCTGAATGCCTCTCCAGCTCAGCCTAAATAAATTTAAGGCTATCAACTTCCACAAAAAAAGATGGAAGTCTCTTCCACCAATCAACCCGCTGGCTAAAGTCAAATTTCCGCACATCTATTCTACAACTCTCTTTCCTCAATTTGAATCTGTGCCCCCTCAGGTTCTTAATCTGAGCAAGAGGAAGAATCCCATCAGCATTCAGCTTACTCAGCCCATTCAAGGCCTTATACACCTCAATCAGATCACCTCGCAGGTGCCTATTCTCCAGGCGCTGCAATTTGCAGAACTTAAACTCTTTCTTGGTAAGAGCATCCCTTTGTTCCCCTCACCAATCTTGTTGCCATTCTTTGTATTCGTTCTAGCAACTCTACATCTTTCCTAAAATGAGGCCTCCAGATCTGTACACAGTACTCTAGGTGTGGCCTGACCATTGCCTTGTACAACGGGATAATCCCCTCCCTGTCCCTGCTAGCAAAATTCCTATATATCATTGACAAAACTCCATGACCTGCCCTGGCAGCCCGTCTACACTGTCAGCGAACTTCATATTTGATTGTACAATTACCCTCAGGTCTTTTTCACTTTCCACTTTCCTGAGTGTAGTACCACACAGTTGGTACGTTTCTCTTCGGTTATTGCTACCCATTTGCAGTACTTTTCATTTCTCAATGTTAAACTTCAGTTGCCACTTCTCAGCCCATTTGCTCAACTTATCTAGATCCAGTTGGAGTAGCATATTGTCTTTACTGTCGTTAACAACCCTTCCAATCTTTGTATCATCTGCAAACTTGGACATGAAACCTGATATACCCTCACCAATATCATTGATAAATATACAAAACAACAGTGGACCCAACACCGAACCCTGTGGGACTCCACTAATAACATTAGTCCAAGAAGAGCAGCACCCATTGATTACCATCCTCTGTCTTCTCCCACTCAACCATCCCTTTATCCATTGTAGTAACTTACCCTTAATGCCATACCTCTCCAATTTGTACAGCAGTCTTCCATGTGCAACAGTATCAAAAGCTTTCCTGAAATCCAAGTATACGATATGAAAATTATTTTTGGCATTCAGTTCCTCTGTGACCACATCATAGTATCCAATCAAATTGGTCAAACATGACCTCCCTTTAACAAACCCATGCTGTGTCTTAATTATTACTGCAGTCTTGTCTAGATGATCCTGTAATGCTTCTTTAACCAGTGATTCCATTATTTTCTCCGGAACACAAGTTAAACTAACAGATCTGTACGGGCGCCTCCGTAGCCAGGTGGAAAGGAGCAGCAGTGCGTAGCACACGCTTCTTGATTAGACCGGGGTTCGAGCCCGTCACCACCAAATACGGAGGATGCGGAAAGGTCATTCAGGGTATGACCACCGCATATCCCGGAGCAATATGGCCTTAGTTGCTAATGCTCCTAAAAAAAAAAAAACCAAACCAAACAGATCTGTAGTTACTTGTGTCACCTTTTGAACCCTCCCCCCCTTTGTGAAGTGGTGATATATTTACATACCTGCAGTCCATGGAGACCTCCCCTGATTCCAAGGAAGTTCTCATAATTATGGCTAAGGGTTTGCTTACTTCCTTAGCTGCCTCCCTTAATATATGATCCCGTCTACCCCAGGTGTTCTAATTATTAACGAAGTTTAATGCAAGCACTAAGGTAACAAAGGCGTCTGTATACATATCTGTAAATTGCATGTATTCTAGAGCGATCTGAACGCAAGTGTGAGAAAAAAGTAGTTTCCGAGGCGGAACCTTCCAGTCTTGAGACTGGCTAATTACGGACCTGAGTGAGAGCAACATTTATAGAAAATTTCTTCAGTCTTAGAACGGACCTGAACTCTCTTTTCCAAAGGGGATAGCGTTCATCAGGGTATGATCTTCATAGCTGAAGTGCACGTTTTTTGTTTTTTTTGTTTTTTTTTATTCATCATACTATTTCTTTTCTTTGCAGTTTAGCAAGCTTCAAAATTTTCGTACCAATCATTTCTCTGTAAAGAAAAGGTTGGAGACTTGGTTTGCGACATCCAATACTGCAGGACTTGTCCTGAAGTCCTGATGAAATTTTTGAATAGGGTAGTTTCTAAACGTTACCCAGATTTGTATGGCAAACATCTGCTTTGGAAGAGAGCAGGAATTAGAGAAGCCAATTCAGAAGTTGTTGTTATTGGATTTTAGGAGCATCAGCGACTGAGGCCATGTTGCTCCGTGTATATTGTCTGTAAAACTGCTATGTTCTTAAGTCGATTTTCTGTTTGCGGGACCAAAAACCGAGTTTTTGGAGAAAAAACCTTGCTACCATCGCCTGAGACCGACTAACTCAGCTACGTTGTGAAAAAGACCCATAAAAATTCCTCCTGTCATCGACGGGATTCGAATTCAGGTCTTTTCCACTTGGTGTGGGTATGGACAGCGATCCTACCAACTGTGCTACCCACATGGGCCAATTCAGAAGAACAGTGCCCATAGAAGTATCTAGAAAAGGCATGCAGCAGAATCAGAACGTCTATGACACAGAATGTACAGACGAGTCATTAATTAAGCTACTTTCCTCTTTTGAAGGAATTCTAGAAGCCTGAGAAAGGTTTTGGGGGTACCGCCCCAGATGTGGGAACAATATTCCATGGTAGGGGGGGGGATTTGCGATTTATACAGAGTGAAGAAAAGTAACGCCGAGAGCGAAAGAAAAAAACCCAGTTTTTTGATGGAGAGGAAGCAATATTTGTAATGTACTTATGCCAAGAGAGACTACAAGTCAGGGTAATCCCCAATAGTGATGATCTTGCCTAGAAATCGGAGTTTTTTCGAAGAGGCATAGAAGAAGAATCTTTTTTGCAAGATATAAGAGAGAATTGAGTTCTTTGAAATCAAGTAAGTTATCTTTGCCCCACTGGAGAACTACTTGAAGATCAACATTTAAGGAACTGATAGAAGATATTCAAGAAGTTGAAGCTGCTTGTGCAGGGCAAGGTTTCTCAAACTGGAAGGTGGAATGCAATGTGCTATCATCAGCAAAACTATGGATGGGATTTCTGGTCAATGGAAGAAGGTCATTAATATAAAAGAGGAAAAGATTGGGAGAAACAACTGGACCTTGGGGAACACTAGCATTAGTGGAGAAGTTAGAAGGAGAGAGCCCATCATCCGCAGCTAGTGGTTAGAGAGAAAACTGGATACCCAATTACAAAATGCAGTTGGAAAACCATAAGTTTGAAGCTTATTTAGAAGTCCTTTATGCCAAGCACGATAAAAAGCCCTTTTAAATGTCAAGAGAAACTAGTTGAGTTTCAACAAGCGTTTTCATTGAGTTTATCCATATATGTGTAACGTAAGCCAGTGGATGAACACTGGCGGAATCCAAACTGGCGATCGTTGATCAGATGAAAGGTTTCTAGATAGTTTAAGAGTTGGCAGTTACTTGATTTCTCCATTACTTTAAAAAGAGTAGAAGTAAGTGCAATGGGATGATAATTGAATGGAAAGGATTTGTCACCCTTTTTAGGAACTGGATTGATATGGGCAAATTTCCAAGCAGAAGAGAAAACAACACGTTTTGGAATAAGAAAGTGAAAAAAAGGTGAAAAAAAAAAAAACAAGAGAAACACAGGTTTCTCTTGTTCAGGAACGCAGGTTTCGAGAACAAGTGGAGAAATATCATCAGTACCTGGAGTTTTCTTAGCATCAAGATTCGTCAAAATCCTTCTGGCATTCTTTTGATGGAAGCCCACAGAAGGCATTGAATGGAGTGTACTGGGAATGGCGGAAGGTGGTTTACCAAAATAATCTATACACGAATTGGAAGAAAAATAGGATGCTAGCAGGCCAGCTTTATCTTTGGCTGAAGTGGCAATAGAACCGTCTGGTTTTGACAGAGGTGGGTTGTTGTTTGTTATTTGGTTTTTAGGAGCATTAGCAACTAAGGCCATATTGCTCGGGGGAAATGCGGTGGTATTCCCTGACCTTTCCGCTCCATTGGAAAAGATATAATCACCAAGTTTGTGATCCGAGGTGCCTTGAGGACCACTTACCTCGACTGTGTACTTAGAAGAGTTGTTTGTGAGGAAAAGCTCAAACGTGTTGGGTGCGTCTTTGGTATTGTGTGAGGTCTTTAATAATTACAAAAGCCTCACATCTCGACCAGCTGGATCCGTGTCACTAGAAAACGGATGCCAGCTGCAGTTGTGAACATTAATATCACCAAGGAAACTTGCCTCAATTTTAGGACAGTTGGACTGGAGAAAGTCAAGTTTCAAAGAGGGAACCAAAGAGGTTTTAGTGATTAATGGAGTTGGGAGAACGATAGAGGCAACCGATGAATTTGCCAGAAAGCCAGAGAAGATCGAAAAGAGGAGATTGCAATTTACTAAGTCTCTGACAGGGCATATCAAAACAAACATGTGCTCAAGTACCACATTTGAATCGAAAGGAATCATACAGCGAAAAATTCGGACAACTGAGATTAGCATTAATTGAAGCAAGTCTGACAGTATCCCAGTTATCAACCGATAACTGGGATACTGTCATAAAAAGTACATGGGGTTTGGCAGACAGTAAGTGGAAATGTACATCATTGAGATTGGAACTGAAACCACGTATATTTGTGAAACGAACGAAGTGTTTTTGGAGATTTAGATCTTTTCGCAGATAAGTTTGTTCTATTAGTAGTAACAAAAGGTGCCGAAGACATGTTACATGAAGTAATTAAATTTTGGATATGGCAAGAATATACCCAGCTCTTTGACCAAATATGGTCTCTGTAATGCACTACTTTCTGGTAGTATAGAGCCAGAAGATTATACGCTAGCTGATCCGGAAGCCTCCTAGACAGTTACCAATAGGTTCAGTCCGGTCCGGTGGACTATCTAGCGGCTGTACCCTCGAAATGTAAGGAAGTTTGGATCTTGCTATGATGTCCATCATAACCTCAAAAGACATTAACTCTGTGACTGTATAGCGATTTGGCCTTTTAACATTCGTGTGGAAATATTAGTTTCACATGCAATCAAAGACTGGAAAGAATTTATTAAAAGCCTTTACATTGTGGGCTGTAATTAGCCGGTATCAAGAGGAGTGTAAGGAATTTCCCGCGAAGGAATCCAGTTTTTTATCACACATTTAAGTTCACTAAATTAGTTCACAAGCATTTCTTGCTACCAGCATAATACACAGTCAGGTATTTATCCCTGCATTGCAATTTATATTACTCGTCTGAGAGCTGCAATAAATAAATAAAAATTAAGTGTTTTTCCTTTAGTATAAGGTTAGTACAGGACCTGGGCTCTATTCTTATTAACATATTAATATAATTTTTATAGAGCTTGCTAGAAGATAAAAAAAATAAATTGATAAGTCGAGACACTAATGATCAAACGCTTTAGAAGTCAAACTTCGATTGACGGCCTGATTGCGTGCTGTGTTATTCTTAATGCTAGTTCATCGGCACTCATGCAATATAGAAAATTTTGAGAGGGAGGAGCTATTTTATTCATGCTAACTGCATTTCCTGTTTGGGAGAATTTAGTATCTCTGGAAGATCCGGAATTTGGTGTATTGTTTTCTTGAGAGGTAATTCTAATATACAGAGAATATAAATCTTAAGCCATTCCCTAGGTCTGATCAAGCTTCTTTGGACGATGACCAATTAAAAAAAAAAAAAAAAGTTAGACATATGGAGTAAATCGCTCTTCTAAGAATAGCGATTACCTTGTTTTTTGTTTTTTTTTTTAATTACTAGCTAACGTTGCTTAAAGCGGAATAAGTATGCCTGGCCCGCCTTTTAAAATAATTTAATGAAAAATAAATATTAGCAGCATTTGAACAAAACTCATCTCATTTGAAAGTGAAGTTTTTACGTCCTAGTCAGAAATCAAAAAGAATTGGTTTATTTGCAACCTAAGCAAAAAACAAAAGGGTTTACTTAGAACAGCATTAAAAATATATATATTTGTCCCTAGTTAACTGATCTGTGGATAAGTATGGACGCATTCCTACAGTTTGTTTAAGCTATAAATGAAATTAATAAACTAACAAGAATACTTAGTTTGATATTTGTTATAAGTACACACTACCCTTCCAGAAGTATTCGGAAACCATCACGTTTAGAAAATTGAGTTTTAATGAAATCAATAAGGAACTAGCTCGCCTTTTGGCTCCAGCAGCCGTATCAGTCCTTCGTGGAACATTTTCGAGCAATTCCTCATAAAAAGAATTTGTGTCCGTTCTTCCTTCAGTGCTGTAGCTAGTTCAGCTCTACAAGGGGCGCAGTGATCTGCATTCCACTTCATTCGAAATGTGTAAGATCGGATTTAGGTCCGCACTCTTCGGCTGGCAAATTGAGTTGTTGGACTTCGTTTTCTAAAATCAGGTTTTTGCACTGCTCGATATGGGATTTAACGTGCTGGAACATTGGAGGGCCAATTTCAATAGAACTATTACAGTGTAGACATGAAATTGTCCATGTCACTGTAGCAATCGTCGTTAGTGTTTTTGGCATCAGTCCTACTCAGACCTAGAAGCAGTCCCGCACTGTGCATCTCACACCTCCGAATTTCATTGTGAGTACAATTCACTGCAATATATCACGTTCCACAAGCATTCTCCACATGCGACCGTCTGCCCTCGTGAGTAGCACAGTTGGTAGGATCGCCGTTCTCCCCATATCGGGTGGAAAGGACCTGAGTTGGAGTCCCGTCGATGACGGGAAAAGTTTTTATGGGCCTCTTTCACAACATGGCTAAGTTAGTCAGTCTCAGGCGAGGATACCATGGTTTTTTCTCCCTGAAACTCGGGTTTTTCTATCTCAGAACGCACGGAATTTACAGACACTATATAGACACGGAACAATATGGCTTTAGTCGCTGATGCTCCTAAAACTCTACTACAAAAACAACTTGTGACCGTCTGATGTGAAGCCTGTAAAGTCGTTGCTCCATAGATTCTATTGTCATTATTCCACAGTTCAAGAAGGCTCCCGTGCAGTCGACGTCTGGCTTCGTTTATTTAATGTAGCGGCGCTTGTTCCTTTGCCGCGGAACCCTCGTTGTGCAAATCTCTAGGACTGTGGACGTACTTCCAAACATCGTTGGACATTTGGAGCCCATGGTTTTCCTAGGACGTCGCTAGATTAATATTTGCCACTTCGGCGATTCCTAGAAGTCTCTTTTTTTTTTGCTTATATGCCGTTTGCACACACCTACGCTGTCGCTTCGTTTCTCCTTCCGAATTTCCTAGCAAAATTCCGGGTTCACTTGTACCAGATATTTTTCACAATTACTTATTGTAGTTATTATAATTGCTTGATTACGTAATCTGATAATAAAAGAACTAAAACTGATATTTTGGTTGAGTGAATTTTGAACCATCCTATATAAAGGATGCAATACAAATTTCACTTGGAAGTCGTGATCTATTTAATATAAATCAGCCCACCGAGATTTTCACTGATGTGTATGAAAGAGGCTGAAAGGATAGCAATATTTGGTGTGACGGATAGTCAGTTGTGTATCCCCAGTTATTGCTGTTCATGTCTTTGTGTAATAATGGAATATCTCTGGTCAACTTTTATTAAACGACAATTGAAATTAAATTGAATTTGCCTATCGTCAGGTGATCTATACCATTTCAAGCCTCTGTAAAAAGGCAGAAAACTTTTTCTCCTTTTCAATTCAATAGGAGTCGTAATGTGATTCTAGCGACATACATAGAAGAATGACATCGAGATAACGAGTTTCCACGAAGATTCTTACTTGATTACAAGAGCGTGGCTAAGATGACAGGTGCGTATCAAACTCTACAAGGAAATCGATAATACCTTGTTTTGAATGACTTGTGGATCAAGGTCACGAACAAGGACAGAGAGACTCGTCGGGTACATCAGCACGTACATGCTACAAGGTGACTCGATCGCCGACCCCACACATTTCCCCTCTGGGAACAAACAGAACCGCGGACAGCGACCCTGCTGCGAGTAAAGTAACATAGGCAACTGATAAGCGCAGACGGTAGCAAATCGTAAGATTAAAATTCTGTAGATTTAAATTTAGCTCTTGTTTTTTCTTTTGGTATGCGAGTGGAGATGAGAGAGAGAGCTAGAGCTATTGTCTAGTCAGTGTTTACAAGAATAATGACGTAATCATGTAAGATTATGGACAACTGAATTTTTCCAGGGCTGCGCGCAGCCAAGTACTTACTCGATATAATTCAAAAGCGAAAAGGGCCTTGCCAGTGCTGTGACATGTACTGATATGATAGTTAAGTGGAGGTCTTCCACTTACTAACTATGAAGGGTCCGGATTGGAAGAATAAGATTGGCGAAGGTGCTCAAGAATAAATGGGACACGTTCAAGGAATTAATCTTGGAAGCTACTGGGCCTTTCATACCGACTAAGAAATACTGTTCAAGGTTTAGGCCTAAATGGATGTCGGATGAATTAATGAGACTCGTGGCAGAGAAGAAAAACGCATGGGATGCATATAAATTATCAGGCGACACAGAAGTCTATGGTAGATACAAGGTAGTCTGTAATCGAGTTACAAAGGGGGTTAGGCAAGCGAAGGCGGATTGCGAGAAATCTTTGGCAGATGATGCAGAAAAAAACGGCAAAGACGACTAGAAGGAAGGGGACAAATCAGATTGATCCACTTGATATCAGTGGTTCGACTATTTATTATTATGCTCAGGTAGCTAACAAACTGAATGAGTATTTTACATCTACATTCACACATGAGGAATTCTGTAGGGAATTGGAGGCCGGAAGTTTATCAAACTCAAACAGGAAGCTATAGGATTTTGTAATAACAGACGAAAGTGGAGGATAACTTATCGAAGTTAAACGTAAGAAAGGTACCTAAGTGGATGAGGATCTATCCAGTTATATTAAGGGAGGCAGAAAAGGAAGTAAGCAAACCCTTAGCCATAATTATGAGAGCATCCTTGGATTCAAGGGAGATCCCCACGGCGAAGTGCGAATGTATTCCCAATTCACAAAGAGGGGATCAAAGGGTGACAAGAGTAATTACAGACCTGTTAGTTTATCTTCTCTTTCAGGGAAAATAATAGATTAGCTGGGTAAAGAAGCAATGCAGGATCATCTAGGCGAGAATGCAGTTATAGTTCAGACACAGCATGGTTAAGGGGAAATCTTGTCTGACCAATTTGATTGGATACTACGATGTGGTCACAAAGGAACTGGATGCAAAAAATAATTTTGATATCATATACAGTACTTGGATTTCAAGAAAGCTTTTGATACTGTTGCACATGATACTGCTGTACAAATTGGGCAGTATGGCATTAAGGGCAAGTTTCTGATATGGATAAAGGGATGGTTGAGTGGGAGAAGACAGAGTGGTAATCAATGGACACTCTTCTTCGTTGACTAATGTTATTAGCAGAGCCCCGCAATTTATTGATACAATGCGTTGAAGTATCAAATTGTCTCGGAGAAAAATCAAGAAGCACAATACACTACCATCTCATAGTCGAAGTTGCCGTAACGGTTATCGAAAACAATCTGACATTAGTAGTCAGGTGAAGCGAACGCACGTAAGTGTGCCACTATTTGCGCAGTGTGTCTTTAAATGTTACGAGAATTATTTCTACTTTTCTGTCCCTGTACAGCGAGTAGACCGTTCGTTTGAGAAGGTATATTTTCGATTGCTTTTGCCCACCATAAGAATTACTGCGACTAATTCACTCTATGAACTGTAACGAATATTAACTCGTAGTTGTTCCATCCACAACGTTCTCCTACAAAGCATCTTTCCTCAAATCGTCAAAGTATTAAAGTGAGAAAACTTGAACTGACAGAGCTTGACGTCTTTCTTCCAACTTTGAAAAAGAAACATCTACGACCAGTGCAACAATTACAACCGTGTTCAATCAATTTTTATAAATTGGTGCTACTTAATCTACTGTGCTTCTAGATTACTATGGTTCTAAGTTGACTCTTAAATTTCTAAAATTAACTTTCTGTTAAATATATAAGTGAACGAAAGTTGCAGTATGAAATGTATTTATTAATCAAAACTGAAGTTAAAATGAAAAACATCTTTAATTTTATCTCGAAAATTTTGCTTTAATTTTGAACTAGCATTTTGTGCAATTTTTCCTTTGGTGTTCCGACGTCGTTGGCTGTGTTTTTGTTTAAAGAAGATAGGGACCTCGGTAGCACAGTTGGTAGAATCGCCGTCATCTCTACACAGGGTGGAAAAGACCTGAGTTCGAGTCCCGTCGATGATGTGAGAAATTTTTATGGGCTTTTCACAACGTAATTGACTTAATTGGTCTAAGGCAGTACAGTATTAGGGCAGCATAGTTTTTTTATCGAAGGCAGCATAGTTTTTTTTTTTCTCTTGGAAACTTGCGTTTTTTTTTTACAGAAAACAGAAAATCAACCACAGAACACGCAATTTGCAGCCAGTATACACAGAGTATATGCCCTCAGTCGCTAATTCTCCTAAAACCCTACTTCAACACAAATAAGATAGATTTGTGGGGGGTGGAATTCATTGACGATGATTTATATATTTAATTATTTTCGTTTTATTGTTTTTTCTTCTTATTTATTCTTAATTTTATTTCGTTTGTTCCCTTTTAATGTTTGTCCACTTTATTCTTATTTCCCCCACTTACGCATCTGACTTTTACTTCCTAGGAGAATTCCAAATTCAAGGGAACTTCTCGATTAATTATAATTCCCTTTGGAAGAGATGGGTGTTCCAGGATGACAAACTACACACACAAATATATAATATAACATAGTTTATTTATATATATATATATACAACATAAAAAATGAACAAACTGAGGCATGTACTATTAATATTCAACTTTGTCTACTTAGTATTAGTTATATATATAACTAAATACATTGGTTATACTCTATTAATGTTATCCCTTCCTTTACAACACAAACAATATTAGTACAGCAACTGTTATAGTTTCTTCCATAAATTTCCTTACATGCTCCATAATTCTTACCTTATACACTGGTTTAGGACCTTACCCTCCCCTTCCAAAATGCTAATCATACCTACATTTTTCAGGAAACAACTTATGACAAATATTCCCTTTCTCTCCTTTGCTTATAACATAACATATGTTTTATTATTAATCAAAGCCACTACTATCATTAACACCCTTTTCTTCTTCTTTAGTTCCTTTCACTAATTACAAAGTTATACCTGTCAAATTTCTATTATTATTACCTAACTTATCTCTCTCTACATTACGTATATATTTTTATACATGTATATATCTCTCAGTATCTTAAATCTCCACTAATCTGTTATTAGGGTCCTAAAGTCCTTTAAGGTAACGAGAATACTATGTTAGTCACTTACTTAATTTCCTCTTAGTCGGGCTTCGCTGTTTTGGATCCTCCCACTCTTAGTTGGAAATGTCATCATCGAATATCAGGGCATTCATTCTAGAACTCCTATCGAATTTTCTAGTGAGGATCACAATTCTGGTATTCTGATGGACTCACTGTACACCTGAACTGGGCTGGCACGTTGCACACTATCATACTCCGTCGATATGGGGACTGCTATCTCCATCCTGAGGCCTTTTCTCACCTTATATGGCTATCTTGTCCACAAGAGAGACCACAGGGGCTACCCTCGCTCCACCTAATAAAAACACTTTCAAGAAGAAGACTTCACAGGGCGCTACCCTTCTTTACTCCTCCTTTCACAAACTTCTTATTAAAATAAGAATTATTGGACAATGCTCATTAGCATACGGCCACTATCCATGACGGATTGACTCGCAAAAACGGCCACTGCTCTTGCCTTCTAATGACGGACCGGCTTAATCGTCTTACTCTTCCTAACACCCCAAAAACTCAACTGCTGCTAACACATAATTTCTACAACGACGAAACCCTCAACTATTAACTGTTACTAACTTACTTTTCCTTACACTGTCGAAACTCTTAACTGCTGTGTCCGCTGACTATTTAAATTTCCTTAAAACTACCACCAAACTCAACTCAGTGTGTTGTGTCCAAACTATCTCACCCAACTATCAAACACGACAGAAAATTCAACTTAGTATAACATTAACCCATTTCCAAAAATACCCACATCACTCCATTCTGCTTCTAACTCCCATTTTTTTTTCAACCACTCCAAGAAGGCTCTCCCTTTCTTCGTCCCGTTTCTCACTTTTTGTTTCTCTGAATTACGTACCGCCCTTGTATGTCAGCTCTGCCCCCTTTTTTTTCTATAACCAATCTTCTCCTTTTCTTCGACTTTCTTTCTGCCCTATTCGTCCTTCGACTTTTCTCAAGCTAATTTTACTATGTACAATTCAACCTCTTATTTTAATAAATTATAATTTTCCCAGATTGTCTGTTCCTTTGAAGCGCGCCGCTACTTTGTTTGTGCTTTTAACGAATTTGTTTTTCACTATCTTCTAACCTTGCGATCGCCGACAGACGGACGCCAATTTTAAAATCTCACCTTAACATTTGACCCCTATTTACCACCTGGCTGGACTCCGGAGGTCCCCGATCAAAAGGAATGTCCGACCGATTGTGTCCTTCTCGTATTGTTCTGTCCTAGCCTAAATTGTTCGCACCTCCTCGCCAGTAGACATAGCCACGTTCGGCCCGTAGTCTCCCACGCTAACCTTTACTCGTTACCTTGTCTACATTTAATCCCCTTGCCTGTGACCCATTATCTAATTAGTATTTGTGGCCAGTACTGTTCCGCTGCCCCATATTGCCATTTCCTAATCTTTATTTTAAATAAATCTCACTCTTTTCTAAAATATTAAACGTGTAAGATTTTTCATCTTACAGATTGTCTAAAATTTCATTATGATTCGGTGAAATTCATTCTAGGCCAAGTGCTTAATGATGATGGCCAATGATATTGGTGCCTTGTCACTCTGCCTTCGTGGGTAGCACAGTTGGTGGAATCATCACTCTCCGCACACCGGATGGAAAAAGACTTGAGTTTGAGCCCTTCGATGACGTGAGGAATTTTCATGGGCCTTTTTCAAAACGTGGCTGAGTTAGCCTGTCTCAGGTAAGGGTAGCATCGTTTTTCTCGCAGAAACTAGGGGGTTTTCGTCAAGAAAATCGAACGCACGCAATTTAGACAGTATACACGAGCAATATGGCCTTAGTCGCTGGTGCTCCTAAAACCCTAATACTGTACTGCTATTACTGCCTCGTCACACTAGGGAAGCCAGGCTTCCCTCTACCTGTAGATGACGTGATCCTCGACTCTACAAATATGCTATAGTTGTTTATACATTAAGATGTGATCCAATAAAACTGACTCGAAGAGATGGCCCCATTAAATAGCCCTACTTTTTATGTTACGATGTAGCTGAAAGCTCTTATCAATCAAGTGAATGAGAATCGTATTCCTGAACGATGAACTCTTTCTAATTATTCTTAATTGGCCTTGAAATTGCCTTTTACTGGCTTGAAATAGTAGCAATAAGTATTAATTTATACACATTAATTAATGACTAAAAGGGTTTTAAATCCTTATTAAGGTATACATCGTAATTTTGTAAGATTAGTGCAAACATTGACGAAATAACTTGCGGGAAAAATATCTACAGTAACAAAAGTAACAGCGCATTTAGTCGTGCCCTTCGAGAGTCAGTATGGCAAAAGCAATAGTCTCTGTGTCATTGAGTGAGTGGTGGTACTGTGGTTCTTTTCGAGAGTGCACACTGCTTTATGTAAAAAGAGGCTATCGCCTCCGGAGCCTGCAGAAAATTTTGGAATTGAAGTCATGACATAAGTGATTACGATGAGGGCCACAATTGTTTAGAGTCTCTGACTCTAAAACCTGCCAGTCTGGCCTTGTATTTTAAACACATTTTTATAAGCCAGTGATATTTTGTTCTAATTATTATTATTATTATTAAAAATAAATTTTTTCTGTTTATACTCCTAGGCGATCACACGATTAAAGAAGTTTACAAGATAGAAAGAGAATACAAGAAACAGCACTGTATTTAGACGCCGTGGGCTTGAACCTCAGTCACTCAAAGCACGTGCACTTGCTCTGACCACTTGGCAACAGCTGCCTTTATGTAGGCTATTAATGAAATGTCGATAAAATGGCGCTGAAAAAGAGCTTAGAAGGCCGCCGTAGCCTAGTGGTCAGGCGCGCCGGTGCATAAGTACACGTGTCTTGAGTGACCGGGGTTCAAGCCCGTGACTACTGAATACGGTGCTGTTTCTTGTAATCTGTATATCTTGTGAACTCCTCTGACCGTTTGGTCGTCCCAGAGTATAAACAGAAAATTTATTTATTTATTTACGGTACATAATTATAAAAAGTGTGGGGGGGGGATGTCGGAACCATGATCATCGACAGAAAAGAGTTAAACGTACAATCAAAGAGCCGTTACACATTATTACTGAGATAGTGTTTTAATATCAAGTTACAAGTCTGCAGTTTTATTCCAAAACGTGGATAACATCCAGTTCTCCGGCCAAAATATTCCAAACTGTTTCCTACAAGATAACGGTTTGGCGCCCACAAACACCATACAACTGTGAAATATACGAGCCTCGTACTTAACCTTTACTATGTAGTGATAAGAAGTATAGAAATAGTGATGACAGAAACCAAAAAAAAGAAGGTGGTATTTTAGACATCCACTAAACTTGATTTTAGGTTTTCTGCTGTTGAAAGAACCTCTATAACCGTACAACTTGAAAATGATTACCATCCGTTTAGAACCATGTAAAATTGGGAATAAAACTTAATATGTTAAACTGTTAAATTAATAATATTAGTAAAATTAATCAGTTTGCGTTCTCTAATATAAACGGCTCATAAGCTGCTGTGCGATGTACCTCTGACAACAGTTAACGAAATCGAAAACTATTTTAATATATGCTAAATGTCAACCTTCTATAATTATAACTTGTAAAATAACAAGCGGTCTTCACCCTCACGCCAAATATGTACCTTGACTCTAAACAAGCTCTGCCGGTCTACTTGTCTGATGCAGAAGCTCTTGATGCAGCAGTTCCTGTATGTTTCTTTAAACTGTTTCAATTATCACTGGATAGCTGTCTTCCTGGTGATTTTTCTCTATATTCTAGCGGGTAACATCTTTGCACTTTAATGACAGATTTAAACTCTCAATACATTTCACAAAATTGCTTTCTGTTTCGTCGACACTATTTTCATACTCGGCTTTTACAGCCTCACCATTTAGCAGTTATGTTACATACAGTTCCACGAAACTTTTAGAGTTGTCCTTTCGTTTCAAATAAAATCCGTTTTTCTTTATCTTCTATATTTTCTATTTGCGGCGGTTAGTAATGTGGCAGATAATATATCCCCACCTTGTATGTTCTTGTAATGCAGTCGCTATATGAATTTTGCTACCTAAATTGATTGCGCTATTTTAAAAACCATGGTCACCTTGTCGAAGTTGTTAATCTATATCTTCTTTGTTTCTTTCTTCCTTGTTACTGGCGACGTCGTGGTAACGTTTTCCTGACAGAATATTAATAAATTTAACCCAAAAGTAGAGATCAGTCGCCTTTTATAAGGAAAAAAATCTCCTTCTGACAACTATGGGTGGGGGTATCCAAGTGTAGCTAAACTATACGCTAGAAAATAACGAATGAGAAGTTATTTGGTTTTGAGCTATTTATTAGAGCTTGCCCAAGTATGATTGTAAGGAGATTGAGATTTGTCCAGAATACGCTGCAAGGCAACTAAAGCAATGAGACTGTCTGTAAATTGCGTGTTCTCTGTGGTCGGCCTGTTTTTTTTTTTTTTTTATTCCTCGGGGAGGAAATGAAACGTGCAATCCTCGTACAAGACACTCGTACATGGCTTGAAAAAAAAGGTCCATAATTTTTCTTTCTTTCTTTCTTTCCCCTATGCAAATATTTCATAATTTCGGCCGGCGACGGGAAACAATGGCGCTGTACACTATGCTGCCTATGAGAATATAAAGATGATGACAACAGATTCTTTATAACACACCGGTTCCAGGTCCCCAAGGTTGCGAATGTACTGGAACAATGCAATTGCCATTGATGCAGGGATCACCGTGACCTTGTTTATGTAAGCCAGGGCCATGACTATCTCATCTCCTCAGTTATCTTTGGTGCTAATTCTAGGAAGATGTCTCTGCTATCCCATTTTAACTTAGGATTTGGATTTCATTTAATTAATGCTAGAAAATTGGAGTAAGCATTTTTGGGATAAACACACCGTGTAACTTTCTGTATTATAGACAAAAACTAATATCCGGTAAAAGGATTGAACAAAAAAATCTCGGTAATAAAGAAAAAACATTTAAATAATGTATTGTCTTGTCTTCCTTCACGGATTAGGCGACCCGCCTGTTCCGATCTCAAAGAGGTCTGCCCACCTTTCCTTTGGTCTTCCTCTGTCTCGTTTTCCTTTTGCTCTATATGTGTAAGCTAATTTAGGGAATCTATTATCTTCCATTCTTTCTACATGTTCTTTCCATCTTTGTCTATATTCTATAATTGAGCAAATCTTTAATTCCTTTCTAATATTTACATTTGGTATTTTATCTAATTTTGTACATCCTTTAACATATCTTAAAAATTTCATTTCTGCAGCTTGTATTCTATTAATGTCTTTTTGTTTCAGAATCGTCAGGAAGTGTTGGTATTGCCATTACTTTGTAAAATTTCAATTGTGTTTCTTTCCTTATTTTCTTGGCCAGAGTTCTTTTTATTGTTCCACATATATTTTGAGATTTCGCCAATTTCTGGTTCATATCTTCTTCGACATCATATGTTATATCACATCTTAGATATTTAAAATGTTTCACTTGTTCTAATATTTTATTGTCTATAACTATTTTTGTTCTCACCGTATTTTCCCCCTTAAAAGCCACTGTTCTAGTTTTCATCGTTGATATTTTAACTTTATATTCTTCTGTTATTTGGTTAACTTTAAATACTGCTCTTTGTAAATTATCTTCACTATCTTAAATAATTACTTGATCATCTGCAAATAACAGTGTATTAATCCTATTCTTTGTATTTAAATATATGCCTGTATTAATTTCCTCTTTCCATTTACATATCATATCCTCGATATATATGTTAAACAACGCTGGTGACAAGCTGTCTAACTCCTTGATTTATTATACTTTCTTCTATTAATTTATTACCTGTATCTATTACTATTTTTGTTCCTTTATATAAACTCTGTATTATTTTTGTAAGATGCTTTAGGTATCCTTTATTACTCAATATGTCCCATAGTTTTCGTCTGTTTACTCGATAAAATGCTTTTTCATAATCTAATTAAAAATCTAATTAAATTAAATAATGCAACTCAATTTTAATAAACTACGATAGTTTATTAAACTATGATTGCTTAATGAATATCGTAGAGTGCGTAAAACCTAGTTTTCTACCTTGACTATTCAAGGAACCTATTTGTATATTTACTGAAATGCTCTCCAGAAATTAAGTGCAGAACACTCTTACCTGTAACAGGGGTATCTTCATCAAACTCCATAACCACCCTGCCGGTAAGAAATGATCCTGGCAAGTAGAGCAGGCTTTCATTTTCCAATAAGATCATAAACTTCCGTAGTTTCCGCGCCATCTTATGCTTCTGTTTCACATCATTCTAGCAGATCCATTCTATTCCGATGCTCACGGAAAACAGACGCACCGTTGCTCATGACTGAAAATGTTTCATGAATATTGTAGCCTTGTCGAGCCAATGACCCTGGTCCCTATGAATATTGTAACTTTACAAGGGTTGGTAAAGCTGATTTGGTCTCACTTCTTGCAAAGGGAATTTCCTTTTTGGTTCATTCGTTTTCTTCTAATGTCTGAAAATGGAAAAGCATATGCGTTACGAATACAGACTTTCTGTATAAGCTGAAGTATTGTAAAAGTTCAGCAGTTTTTTTCTTTGTACTTAATTTGTCTATCAGGTCACATTGTGCATATTTAAATTTTGTTTTGTGTACCCAGTAATGAAAAAAAAAAAAGAAAAATAAATAACCAACTTATATAGGGAGAAACATTTCATTACTGATCTTTTTATTAAATTTTTTTATTCTTTTAATTAAACAATATCTAGGTTAGCACCCCCCCCCCACCTCCCTCATCAAAGAAAAGATCTAGACTAATTTCTGTGTGAAGAAAAAGCTTATGCAGGTTATGGTTATACAGGTTATGGTTCTTCAAAGTATCAATAGCAGGAAAGATTTTTCAGAGTATATTTTCTTTTGAAACTTAATTTTTTATAATAAATAAATTTTCTGTTCATACTCCGACACGGAACCATAGCATCACAGGAGTTCACAAGATAGAAAGAGAACGTAGGGAGTTTTAATGAATTTTCATTTGTTTTTACACACACACACACACACACACAGGAACTAATAGCGGGTAGTGACATAATGCCATAAAATGAGTAGTACCCAAAGTGTTTTGTGGTCAAAGAAGGGGGAGAAGTGAGAAAGAGCGAAAGCGCGCGCTACAGTGGACTGAAGCATTTCTCGGGCACTATTTCTAATCTCAACGATGTCCATTTCCACTTGCAGTCTGCCAAACCCCATGTACTTTTTCTGACAGAATCTCAATTATCGGTTGATTCGACCACTGCCCATCTCAGTTGCCCAAATTATTCGCTGTATGATTCCTTTCGCCTCAAAGGTGATACTTGTGCATATGTCCGTTCCGATTATCCCTATCAGAGACTTGGTAATTTGGAATCTCCTCGTTTCGATCTTCTCTGGCTTAAAATCTCTCTACCTCATTGTGTCAAATTCATCTGTTGTCTCTACCGTTCTCCCAAGTCCACTAATCACTTGGAGCTCTTTGACTTCCTTTCTTTGCAATTTGACTTTCTCCAGTCCAACTTTCCTAACAGTGAGGTAATTTTCCTTGGTGATTTTAATGTTCACTACTCCAGCTGGCTTCCGTTTTCTAGTCACACCGACCCAGCTGGTCGAGATGCTGAGGCTTTTGCAATTTCTAATGACCTTGCACAGATTGTTCATTTACCTACAAGAATACCGGACAATCTCGACCATACAGCCAACACGCTTGATCTTTTTCTCACAAACAACCCTTCTAAGCACACGGTCGAACCGAGTGGTCCTTAGGTACCTCAGATCATAACTTGGTGATTGTCTCTTCTCCAATGGAGTCTTTATCTCATGGCTATTCCCAACCTCGTATTGTTTGGCATTACAAGAATGCAAAATGGGATGACCTGCGAGATTTCTTTTCCTTGGTCGGACCACTGTTTCAAAACTTCTGACGTCAACGTTTGCTCAGATCGTGTCAGTGAACTTATTCTTGTAGGAATGGAATCCTTTATTCCACGCTCCACTCAAAAATCTCGTCCTTTATTCCACGCTCCACTCAAAAATCTCGTCCTTTATCTAAACCTTGGTTTTCCAATAAATGTGCTAAGTCCGTTCAGGAGAAGAATGTTGCATTATCTTAATTGGCTTGTTTCCAGTTCTTCATTTTCTGCCTACACTAAAGCTCGCAACAATTGTAAAGAAGTTATTAATCAGTCCAAACTAGATTTTGAACAGGCTAGGAGTAGAAAACGTGCTTCTTGCCCTAATGGTAGCCGAGCATTCTGGTCTCTTGCTAAAGCTATTGGCCGCAACTTTTGCCCATCTCTGCTCCCACATCTGTCAAAACCAGATGGTTCTGTTGTCACTTCAGCCAAGGATAAAGCTGACCTGATAGCATCCCATTTCTCTTCCAACTCGTGTATTAATTATCTTGGTAAAACACTTCCAACCATTCCCAACACGCTCCATTGAATGCCTCCTGTGGTCTTCCGTCAAAAGGATGTCAGAAGGATTTTGACGAATCTCGATGGTAAGAAAGCTCCAGGTCCTGATGGCATTTCTCCACTTGTTCTCAAAACCTGTGCTCCTGAACTTACTCCTGTTCTTTGCCGCCTTTTTTCACTTTCTTATTCCAAAGGTGTTTTTCCTTCTTCTTGGAAATTTGCTCATATCCAGCCAGTTCCTAAAAAGGGTGACAAATCCCTCCCATCCAGTTATCGTCCCATTGCAATTACTTCTACTCTTTCTAAAGTAATGGAGAAATCAATTAACCGCCAACTCTTAAACTACCTAGAAACCTTCCGTCTGATCAACGATCGCCAGTATAGATTCCGTCAGTGTTGATCCACTGGTGATATTTTGGCTTATGCTACCCGTTTACGGACAAATTCAATGGAAAAATTTGGTGAAACACAAGCAGTTGCTCTTGACATCTCAAAGGTTTTCGATCGCGTTTGGCATAAAGGTCTTCTAAACAAGCTTCCATCTTATGGTTTTCCAACTGTTTTTTGTAATTGGTTATCCAGTTTTCCCTCTGATCGCTCACTGAGGGTGATGGTAGATGGCTCTCTGTCTTCAAACTTCTTCACTAATGCTGGTGTTCCCCAGGGTTCAGTTCTTCCCCCCGCTCTTTTCCTCTTGTATATTAATGACCTTCTTCCATGGACTGAAAATCCTATCCATAGTTTTGCCGATGATAGCATATAGCATTGCACTTTGCAATTTCAAAAACCTTGCCATGCTCAGTCAGTTTCAACTTCTTGAATATCCGCTACCAATTCCTCAAATGCCGATCTCCAGGTAATTCTCCAGTGGGGCAAAGACAGCTTAGTTGATTTCAATCCTTTAAAACTCAGTCTTGTCTTATATCTCGCAAAAAAGGATTCTTCTGCTCCTATGCTTATCTTTGGTGACACTCTGATTTCTAGGCAAAATGATATATCTCTTTTGGGGATTACCCTGACTTTTAATCTCTCTTGGCACAAGCACATTACAAATATTGATTCCTCTGCATTTAAAAAACTTGGTTTTCTCTTTCGCTCTCGCCGTTACTTTTCTTCCAAACAGCTGATCACTCTGTCAAATCGCAAATCCACCCTACCATGGAATATTACATCTGGGACAGTGCCCCCAAAACCTCTCTCAGGCTTGTAGGTTCCATTCAGAAGAGGGCAGTTAGGTTTATTAATGACACCTCTTTAACAGAATCTCTCCAATCTCTGTCTCATAGATGTACTGTTTCTGCTGCATGCCTTTTCTACAGTTACTTCCATAGGCACTGTTCTTCTGAATTGGCTTCTATAATTCCCGCTTTCTCTTTCAAAACAGTCCGAATACGTGCTGTCACCAGCCAACATCCATTTATTCTCCAACTTCAAACTCACAGAACCAATTTTTCATCTTCCTCGTTTATTCATTCAACTGCAGTTTTCTGGAACAACCTTCCTTCATACGTATATCCTGAAAATTACAGTCTACAGAAGTTAAAGTCTAATGTCAACAAATATCTTCTTTCGTCTTCTCAACCTCCAACCCAAGCACGGTACTAAGTAAACCTCTCGTGTTTGGGGTTTGAAAAAAAAAAAAAAAAAAGAAAGGGAGCTGTGCTCGCCAGTTTCAAATGGCTGTATCTCCGTATCTATTGAGAATTGGACATGTTTATTATGAACTTTTTCATAATCGATACTATAACCTCCCAAAATATTTACTATTCTTCCTGAATCGCTCTCTATATACATAGGGTCCGCACGTTTTTGATTTTTGAAGGGGTCCGTAAACTTTTTTTTATTTTTGAAAGGATCCGTAGATGTCAGTAGTTTGGGAACCACTGTCTAGAGGAACCTGAAGGAAAAGGTAAGTTTTATTAAACCTCAAACACAACAAAGTAGACAGTCAACGTCTCTACCAAGAAAGATCAAGGAGGCCTTTTAATGCTATGGAGGACTTTCCGAGTATCTTCGATGGGTCGAAAGTTCGACAATCTCACTAACGTTCGTTTCTCATTGGTTTCTACTGATTAAGATTGACAATAAAACTCTCATCACTGGCAACTACTACAAATCAAATTTAAATAAAAAAGTAACATATCCTTATTTAATAACATTTGGTTTCCTAAATGCTTAATTTAAAACCAACTACTAATTATCCTGTTTTACGTGGTTATGGCTAAATAAGGTTATGGCAAATTAGGTAACTTTATTTAATAAACTTAGGTTGATTAGTTTTTAATTACGCATTTAAGAAACTTAATAAAGGCTATAAAAACTCAACTTTGTCATACAGAGTTCCATTTTCGATGGCTATCATCGATGACATTGTTATGATTGACAAACGTTATCAGTTGTGATCAGTAAAAGCCATTGAAAGATGAGCATCATACATTTCGTTTGCTAATACCTATCTTATGGAGATTCCGGAAAGTTCTCCGCAGCCTTAAAAGGTTTATGCAGTTAACTGTTGTCCAAATATCTATGCCGAAAATATTATCTGTAAAGAAGTTTTATAAAGTTATGCATTCTAGTGAGAGGAGCTGAACTTATTTACATCTGTAAACATTTATATTGACTATCTTGTCTTCTTTCTTTATTCTCTTTTTGCGTGAAGTAGGATTTAAACTGGATGGATAATGCAATAGTCTTAATTCTCGCAGCAGAAAAAAACTTGCCTTTGTAACTAGTAACTTTGGTATTGCACTACTTTCAACAGATAGCTTTAGCTATTGGTATTGCACTACTTTCAACAGATAGCTTTAGCTATATTACAACTTTGAAAACTGATCGCGTTTACCGCATGGCAACTCACATCGAACAACTTCTTTGCAACAGTTTTGTCTGCGTGTTGCCACCAGAGATTACCTGTTGTCTAATGAGAGACCAGTTAGTCCCGCAACAGGCTGTCGTAAGTGTCTCATCTTTTAAACAAATGGCCAATTAAACTTTCTGGTGAGGCCATTTGTTTGAAAGTAGTGCAGTGCCAGGAAACTCGTTACAAAGGCAGGTTTGTTCTGCGGTGAAAATTAACAACCTACGCAGTTAAAATCCGCCTAGCCGCAAAAACAACAGATTAAAGGACAAGATTGTCAAAGAAAGGAATGTCACTCTTCTTTTGCTTGTTTTCTTAAAAGCAATGAGTGCCAGATTTCTTAATATTTCCGGATTTTAATTTTAATTTTTTATTTTTTTTTTGTAAAATTTGCTGGATTTTAAACAATTCCAGATTGTAAAGTGCCGCATTTTACTGAGTTTTCTGTAATTACTGATATCTTTCTAATTCAGTAATGAAATATTTTTTTTAAAGTAAACTATATTCTGAGATTTTAGAATCTGCTTGTAAATGATTAAGTTTAATATCCTTTTAATGCTGAACTTTTGCAAGCCAGCAATTTTTTTAAACCTGGCAGGCTACATTCTTGTTAATTTTTTTTTGCATATTATCAGCACATTTAGTACTCATTAATACTATAACAATGTTTAGGTATCTGCATCTTCCTCTCTGTTCCAATCTAGGTTTGAGTCACGTGAATGAAAGCCGTCCATTTTCTATCTTCCCAAATCTTATCTTCTGTCACTCTCTCTCCTACTCAATTCCCTTCGTTTCCACATCTTCCCTAATCTGATCTCTCCATCTTTTCCTGGGTCTTCCTCTCCGCCTTTTTTTTTTTTGTCCATTTTCATCTCAAACATTCTTGGTATTCTGTTCGAGTTCATTCTTTTCATGTGTCCAAACCATCGCAAACGTGATGCAGTCATCTTCTCCCTCAAACTTTCTATTCCCAAGTTCATTCTAATGCCAATATTTCTAATTTTGTCTCTTCTAGTTTTACGTAGCACAGTCCTTAACACCTTCATTTCCATTGCTTGGATTCTGCTGGTATCCTTTTTATTCTTGCTGTCGGCTTATCATTTTTATCCACTGTCGGCTTGCTGGGCCTGTCACAGTAAGCCGACAGTGGGTAAAAAGTGCTACAAAAAACCAGAAGAGCCAAAGCCGGACTGAATGAATGTTTAGGTCTTTTTAGTACATAAAAACATCACAATGTTTATATATAATGTAGTTTTCTGAAAATAAAACGTTCGCCTATTTTTTTAATATCTTTCTGAAAACATTTAATGTATAGTTTTGAGATATTTAATATACGAAAATATCGGTTATCCGAACAAGTTTGGCTCCTGATAGTTTCTGATAAACAAGATTCTGTTGTGCTTCTTTTGGAATAGTTAATTCTGTAGCATTGCTATGCGATATATTCCTTTTTTTATGTAATTTATTTCATAAGTTATGAATGAAAAAAGTTAAGAAAGATTGTAACAACATGTGATTTAGCGAAAAACTATAAATGTGAAACCAGATATTTAAAACTTCTTAATGAAGGGTAATGAGTTTAATTAAAGAGGCCTGTGCGCTCTGGATTCATTATGAAACTAAAATTACTGCAACACAGCGCGAAAACGGATACAAAAATATATTTCCCATTATTAAACTTGTCAAAATCTATTTTTGTATCCGTTTTCGCTCTGTGTTACAGTAATTTTAGTTTCAGGGTAATGAGTTGTTTGTGTTGATAATGCTTGTGATATATTAAGATAGTAAGGACAGTGCTCTAGTGCTAATAAAATTAAAAGATGTTGCTAAGGTGCAGTAGTAGTGGCATGCGATGCAAGAAAGCATGTGTATGAGCTTATGCAGCATCAGCCAAAAAAAAAAAAAAAAAAAAAAAAAACACACCGTTCTCTCCAAATGCCTGTCCAGTTCCTCCTTAAATTTATTCAACCTATCAACTTCCATAACGACAGATGGAAGTTTGTTCCAGCAATTAACCACCCGCTGGCTAAAGGCAAATTTCTGCACATCTATTCTACATCTGTCCTTTCTTAATTTGAATTTATGCCCCCTTAGGTTCGTAATCTGAACAAGTGGAAGGATCCCATCAGAATTCAGCGTGCTCGACCCATTCAAGGCCTTATACACCTCAATCAGATCACCGGGCAGGTGCCTAGTCTCCAGCCACTGCAATTTGCGGAACTTAAGCCTCTCTTGGTAAGAGGATCCCTTCATTCCCCTCACCAACCTTGTTGCCCTCTTCTGTACACGCTCAAGTAAATCTACATCCCTCCTAAAATGAGGCCTCCAGACCTGTACGCAGTACTCAAGCCGTGGCCTTATACAGAGGGATAATCACCTCCTTTTCCCTGCTAGCAAAATTCCTATATATCAATGACAAAACTCATGACCTGCCCTGGCAGCCTGTCTGCATTGCTCAGAAAACTTCATATCTGCCTGCACAATTACTCCCAGGTCTTTTTCATTTTCTACCACCTTAAGTGTAGTACCACACAGTTGGTACGTTTCTCTGGGGTTACTTCTACCCATATGCAGTACTTTGCATTTGTCAAGGTTAAACTTCAGTTGCCACTTCTTAGCCCATCTGCCCAAATTATCTAGATCCTGTTGCAGTAGCACACTGCCATGACTGTCATTAACAACCCTGCCAACCTTCGTGTCATCTGCAAACTTCGACATTAAGCCTGATATACCTTCATCAATATCATTGATAAATATACAAAACAACAGTGGACCCAACACCGAACCCTGTGGGACTCCACTAATAACATTAGTCCACGAAAGCAGCACCCATTGATTACCACCCTCTGTCTTCTCCCACTTAACCATCCTTTTATCCATTGTAGCAACTTACCCTTAATACCATTCTGCTCCAATTTGTACAATAGTCTTTCATGCGCAACAGTGTCAAAAGCTTTCCTGAAATCCAAATATATGTTATCAGAATTATTTTTTGCATCCAGTTCCTTTGTAACCACATCATAATATCCTATCAAATTTGTCAGACAAGACTTTCCCTTAACATGGGTTTCCATGCTGTGTCTGAATTATTGCTGCAGTCTTGTCTCTAGATGATCCTGCAATGCATCTATAACCAGTGACTCCATTATTTTACCCGGAACAGAAGTTAAACTAACTGGTCTGTAATTACTCGTGTCACCCTTCGATCCCCCTTTGTGAATTGGGGATACATTTGCACATCTCCAGTCCGTGGGAACCTCCCCTGAGTCCAAGGATGCCCTCATAATTATGGCTAAGGGTTTGTCTAGTTGCTTTACCGCCTCCTTTAATATAACTGGATAGATCCCATCCACCCCAGGTTCTTTTCTTATGTTTAACTTCAACAATTTCTCCTCCGCTTTGCTCTCATCAGTTATTACAAAAGCATTAAGTATCCTGCTACAATTTGATAACCTTCTGCGTTTTCAAACCTTAATAATTCCTCATGTGTGAATGTAGATGCAAAATACTCATTCAGTTTGTTTGCTATCTGAGCAGGATCATCAACAGTCGAACCATCGATGTCAAGTGGACCAATCAGATTAATCCCCTTCCTTTTAGACTTTATATAAGTAAAGAAATCCTTGCTGTTTATCTTAGCATCTTTTTCCAAGGATTTCTCGTAATCTGCCTTCGCCTGCCTAACCTCCTTTGTGACCTGATTACAGACTAGCTTATATCTGTCATAGGCTTCTGAGTCGCTTGATAATTTATATGCATACCATACATTTTTCTTCCCTGTTACGAGTCTCATTAGTTCATTAGATAACCATTTAGGCCTAAACCTTGAACAATATTTCTTAATAGGTATGAAACTTTTAGTAACATCCACGATTAATTCCTTGAATGCTTTCCACTTAGAATTTACTGTTGGTAACATCGTCAGTTGATCCCACTGATACTACATAGTAGAAATAAGGGATAGTCTAATGGAAAATACTGAAATCAATGAAGGAGTTTATTTAAAGCAAAAATATGCAAGTTTAGAAATTGCAACATTTTGGTCAGAAATGGTTCCAGCGCTTTATGAAGAATAGCAGTCTGCATAATATAAAAGTGATTGAACTGCTAATACACACAATGGGAGACTGCTTTAGCTACCATCATGAACGAAAAGATTACGAAGGGGTTATTCACCACAAGTGCTTAATGAAACAAGGGCGTTGTTAGAAGCGTAGTCTGCAAGCAGTTCCAATGAAGAGAAGAGCACACTGGGGTTTAAACAGCTAAACATCGTCTGTTTTTTTTTTTTCTTTCTGTTTGGTATTAAAGCTATACAAAGTCTATAAAGCGAATCTCTTGCTGGTTTCTGCCCATCGGTAATGTTGTGTATAATTGCCTACACATTACCGATGATTTGTAGATCAAATAGAAAATAAAGAGGTTCATTGTTACTTAGGCAACAGTGTTTTAATGCTATTCCTGCCCCTGCTGTGTAGAATGATTGTATAAAACGTAATGGACAATAAGCGTTTTCTTATAGTGGATAATGCTCTCACCTGTCTTGTTGGCCCTGATGATTTGTATGCTAGTTATGTCATGAATATAATAAGCAACAGACAAAGCTACAGGGCTCAATAGGTTCTGCGTTGTATGTCAATTTGTAATAAAGCGAGAGAAATTTACCTTTATGTTGTCTGCAGAACGCTTCCGAGCACCAGTCTCCAAATTTAAAACGAATGTAAAACTAGTTTAAATGAATTCTTGCACCCAAAGAAACATTAATGATAAGACGCATCCGGAACCGAGGTAAAGGAGCTGCAACTCGTCCCCAAACCATTAAACCACCAACAAATAACTATGGGCGAAAGGAGACATTTTGTCAATTTATAAAACCGAGGGAAGTGATTACGAAAATGATATAAAAAATTGAAATTTTCTTTACTTTCTATAAAGTAAATTGACAAAATGTCTGCTTTCGCTCATAGTTATTTGTTAGTAGTTTGGGGTTGGGTTGGAGCTCCTTTACCTCGATTCCGGATGCGTCGTATCATTAATGTTTCTTTAGGTGCAAAGAATCCATTTAAACCAGTTTTATATTCGTTTTAAATTTGGAGAGTGGTGCTTGGAAGCGTCCTGCGGACAACATAAGAGCTAAATTTCTCTAATTTTATTACTAATTGCTGGTTATGTCAATATAGTAAGCCTTCTTTACGTCAGCCAATAGAGCAGTGTGTGATAGCTAACGACAGCGCTTATTATTTCAGTCAACTTATCAAAGAAAGAGGGAGTGAAAATAAACCCATAATAAGCAATTTTTAGGCATACCTGCGTCGTGAAAAGCTTCGAAAACATTGATAAATCAGTTAAGGCTTCCACTATGTGTGGTGTACGAAAAAAAAAAATGGTCTAAATAGGTAAATGTCAGTTACAGGTGTGGGTGAAAAATCACATCCAATTCTGAAAGAATTATTTCTAACAAGAGAGGTGGTTTTTGGTTAAAAAAAATGGGGATGACGAAGAGTTTACAGAATCGACTTCTGGAATTCTTTGTCATATTCGTATATCGTGTTTGAACAGTTCTTGAGCTTTTCTGTTTAAATCAAATACTGTTTCACTAATACTACTTAGACTTTAGTCACAAAACGTTTCTGTTAATTTAGTGGAAAACGCACTGACACGTTCACATATAAATAACCCAGATAATGTGCATGTGAAACTTCCTCATATTCGTAATCTCTATTGTTTTTTATTGTAAGCAGTAAAGAACTGAAGACCGACAGAGAAATAGCTAATGGTATATTGTAAAAGCGAAGCAGGAATCTTTAATTTGAAAATACAAGAAATTGTGTTTTAGAAAGAATATAAAGTAGGCCGTAATTATATAGCAGAGTGAAAAGTTCACTAAATGCGAAGGTAACTCTGGAACTTTGAAAACTTTGAACGAGACTAAATGGGGTCCATTCAAATATTGATTTCTCGTGTCTGATTTCAGATGAGGACAACCCATCGATATTACAGTACACTGGTGATAAGAAAGTTCAATGATAATCATTCAGCTTAGTTAGTATTCCTATCATCACAAGGAAATCGCATTTCAAAATATGTAGATTCTGCCAATTATAAAACATTTAAAGGGAGTTAAAACAAAGATTTCTTACCTTGACCTTCAGCTTATTTATCCTGCACACTACACTAGATTAACGTTAGTCAGCAACGGTTAGCTGAGTACACACCCCCCTCTGCGCGAAGTTTTAGGAAAAATATGCGTTTCACATCCCGCATCAAACCCTAGTCCCGTTCTTGGCAGAGAACCTGAGAACTCCGTATATTCTTCCCGTTCCTACCTTCATCTTCCACTTATCTTGTTCTTACTCGTATGGTGAGTTGTTTCATCCCCCCTCCCCAGACCGCCCCTGGCATTTATTCGAAGGGCTGGGTACTAAACAGGATTTCGTAGTGGAAAATTCGCCCAAGGTGATGGAATACCGCGACCTCGTGATGCTTAGTCACGTGATTACTTAAAGGATTGCGTAGGGACAGTTAAGACAGGTGACTGTCCTCCAGGTAAAACATTGAGTACTTTTAATGGAATAAGGAGGCAGAAGATTTCCTCTTCCTTCAGTTTTCGAAACGACGGAAGCGCCTTTCGGAAAGGAATGAACAAACAAACAACAGGAAAATATCAAACAGGAATAAAGAACACGATGGTTGGAGAATGGCACAACCTATTTGCAAACAGACTGAGAAAGAAAAACTCTTGTTAAAATCTGAAATCGAATTTACGATTAAATTCGGGATATTTTTCCTTCGCGAGAGAAAATTATTTCGGAATTTTGCTGGGATTCGTTTTTAAGATGCATGACATGTTTGTCAATTTTCTCTACTCAGTGAATGAATACTAAGTTATTCTTTAATCCAACTGGAATTAGAACATTGAAAAGGTAGTATGAGTTCGGCAATGGAGTGCGATATGTTGTATAAATTACGTAAGGGTGAGTATAAATTACGTAATGACACCACATGCTGTTATCTCCTGAGAAATAGAATGGGTTGGGAAATGTGTGGAAAGATGATCTTTATCTGCTGAACTCCTGAATGAAATGCATGAAACCCCAGAACCCCCTGCTATAAAAATGAAAGTACAGTATAAGTTTAGCTTAACCAACACAGACATCAAAGGAAAAGAAATTAATAAATCCCTTGAACAATATATATATTTCTTTGTTTCTTTAGTCTTTAATATTAGTTTCCATGAAGAGTACTATACAAGTTATCGTTTCATTATACTACAATAAATCCTTCTCAATAACAATGAGATATCTACGTTATAGTTAAGCGCTTATGGGAGAGAGGAGAGAGTACCGCGTTTATATATCAAAAGAGCAGCCTTATTTAGTATACTATGAATACTATATTGCTTAAAGAGTCTTGTGGATTAACTCAAGACTTGAAGGAATCTGCAAGGCTTTAGGGGGGCATGGCCCACACTTGTAGGTAGAAGGAATTTGTTTTGTAGAGACGGGATACACTTAAACAAAGGTGGTGCAAAAGTTTTTGCCAGTATTATTGAGGATACCTTAAAGGTTCAGGGAAACTGCTAGTTAGGGGGGATGTGGGTAATACTGACAACGCGTTTATCTGATAATATTGGTCAATGTAACTCTTGCACATACCTTAAGAGTTCTTATCTGTTACCCCAACTGGACGTATTATCTAGATGTTCTGGGGGCAAAGACGTTTCACGTGAGCGGATAGCTAATATCAGGGAAGAGAGCCTAAAAAACTTCAAGGGTTGTGTTAGGGTTGTTAAATATACAAGAACAGTAAATCTTAATTGTTTATACAGTAACGTTAGAAGTGTCGTCAATAAAATGAGCGAATTCGAACTGCTGGTTAAAACAAGTAACGCGGACATAATAGGGCTTACAGAGACGTGGTGCCACCCGGAAATTGGGGATGATGAGTTTCAGTACGGCTTGTATAATGTATTTAGGAAGGATGGAGTAGATAGAAGGGGTGGTGGGGTAATGCTTCTTATCAGAAGCAGCCTGAGTGCGACGATAGCTTTCCCGGATTCAGACATTTCACATGCTAGTATAGAGTCTGTATGGTGTGAGATAGTTGGAAACAAAGGTATAATGCGAGGAGTAATCTACAGACCAGGTGATTGTGAAGATTATGACAAAAGCCTCTACATGCAAATGGAATGGGCAAGTAAGCGTCAATGCCTTATTATGGGTGATTTCAATTTGCCGCTAATTGATTGGAGTAAATGGGAAGGAAACTCTACATGGGGAACAAAATTTTTAAATCAACTAGATGACTGTTGTTTGTATCAACATGTCAGGGAAAGTACTAGAGAAAAGAATATCCTAGACCTCATCATCACACATGAATCAGATGACATAACAGGGCTGACAGTAGAGGAACCAGTAGCAGGAAGTGATCACGGAGTTCTACGGTGGATGATGACGAGAGAGGTAGCAGAAGTAAAAGGCAAAGGAATGGGTTTTAATTTCAGAAAAGGAAATTACGATGCCTTAAGGTACTACATGGCCTCTATTAACTGGGTAGATATCGCGCTGAGAATGAATATAATTGAACTGTGGTACGCTTTTAAAACATTAATCACAGATGCCTTGAATGCGTATATACCATTAAAAAAATACTCCACGAGAAGGGTTCCAGGTTGGATGAATAGTGAAGTTGTCACATTACTTGAGCAGAAAAAGGTGGCATGGAAAGGTTACAGAGCAATAAAAAGTACTGAAGCCTATAACAGCTACAAGGTGATCTGTAATAGAGCCACAGAAAAGGTTCGACAGGCAAAGGCAGTTTATGAGAAATCACTAGCAAACAGAGCAAAGAGGGGGGATAAAGAATTCTTCATATATATAAATGCCAAGAAGAGCAGGACAAACCAGATCGGACCTTTACGTAAGGGAAAGGGGATAGTAATAAATACACCACCTGCCGTTGCAGATGAACTCAACAGTTATTTTGCATCGATATTTACAAATGAAAAGCCTTTTGTGGCAATGGGAAATTGTGGGAGCGAAGTTAAAAAATATGTAATTAATGATATTGAAATTTCGCAAGATTATTTAATGAAAAACTTTCGAGCCTACAGATCAGTAAGGCTCCTGGAGTTGATGGAATATACCCTATAACCCTTAAGAGAGGCGGCAAGCGAGTGCATTGAACCATTGAGGCTAATTATGCGAGCATCACTAGACTCTGGGGAGATTCCCTTGGATTGGAAAAGTGCAAATGTATCTCCCATACATAAGGGTGGCTCTAAAAGTGAAGTTGGAAATTATCGACCTGTCAGTCTGACTTCAGTAGTAGGGAAAATCATGGAGGCAATGATCAAGGGTGGAATTCAGGATCATTTGGATCGAATTGAAATTCTCAAGGATACTCAGCATGGTTTTGTAAAGGGAAAATCATGTTTAACAAATCTGGTTCGCTATTTCGAAAGGGTCACTCACGAGCTGGATTTAGGGAATAATTTCGACATTGTTTATTTAGATTTCAGCAAAGCTTTTGTCTCAGTCCCACATGAGCAGTTGCTTTATAAGCTGGAACAGGTTGGAATCACTGGGAAAATCCTTAGATAGATAGAAGGATAGCTTCAGGGCAGGAGCAGAGGGTTGTGATAAATGGCTATTCCTCAGATTGGGTTTGATGTAAGAAGTGGGGTTCCCCAAGGATCCGTATTAGGACCACTGTTGTTTTTAATTTTCATAAACGACATTGATGAAGGGATAGAGGGCGTGATGTCTAAATTTGCAGATGGTGTTAAAATTGGTAGAGTAGTTAATGATCACTGTCAAGCTGAGCTTCTTCAGAGAGACCTAGATAGACTTCAAGAATGGTCAGAAAAATGGCAGCTGTGCTTTAATCCAACAAAGTGTAAGGTATTACACCTGGGAAACAGTAATCCCAAAAAAACTTATTCACTTGGTGGAGTTCAACTAAACCCCCAGTACTGGAGGAAAGGGATTTGGGTGTTACGATACGGTCAGACATGAAATTCTCTGAGCATTGTAAACAGGTTGCAAGGAAGGCCCATGGTGTCCTATCGATGATCTATCGAACTTTTGCAAGTAGAGATAGGGACGTGATAATCCCATTATATAAGGCTTATGTTAGACCACACTTGGAATACTGTGTTCAAGTATGGAGACTGCACCTAAAGAAAGACATCGAGCTTCTTGAAAGGGTGCAAAGAAGGGTAACTCGCCTGGTGAGATCGGCAAAAGGGCGTCCTTATGAAGAAAGACTTCGAATATGTGGGTTGCAGAGTTTGGAAACTAGACACCTTAGAGGAGATTTGATTGAGGTGTTTAAGGCTCTGAGAGGCATCAGTAAAATGAATGAGGACGAAATTTTCAAGATTATAAATGATTCTAGAACTAGGGGACATAAATTCAAGTTACGGGGGGAAATGTTTAGATTGGACTGCAGGAAGTTTTATTTTAGCCAGCGAGTTGTCAATTACTGGAATAAGTTGCCTTCATGGGTGGTAGAGGCCGACAGTTTGGGGAAATTCAAAGGTCATCTGGATAGTACTTTCGGGTAAGGGAAGCGCATAAGATGACAGGTTTAATTTCCTTTTTATTTATATTTTATTATTATTTATTTATTTATTTATTATTTTTTTATTAATTATTATTATTTATTTATTTATTTATTTTTTATTATTTTTTTATTAATTATTATTATTTATTTATTTTTTGTTTTTATCATTGTTTTGTTAGGATTTTTTTTTTTTTTTTTTTTTTTTTTTTTGGCTGGTGCAACATAAGCCATAGGTTTTCTTGCACCATGCGGCCGTTACTAATACTAAAAGTATGTGGACACCGCTGGGATTTGTTGACTACAGTGGATCGAGGCGTTGAGCTTAGCGATTTACAACAATGAGGCATCAAAGGATGCATCCCCGTGACAGTACAGTGAGTAGACTGTCGAAATAACAGCACATTGAGATGGGATGTATACGTACAGGCCGATGTCCTGCTGTATGGGCTTGGCACACCCAGAGTCCTCAGCTCGATATCACCATTCTCGTCTTTCTTGGCGATTCCCTTCTACTTTTGACTCTTTCTCTCTCTTTCAGGGTAAATCAGGAAATTTTTTTTGGCTGGTGCAGCATAAGCCTCAGGCTTCATTGCACCATATAAATAATAATAATAATAATAATAATAATAATAGTGCCGAAAAAAAAAAAGAAAAGAAAACTGCAAGTCACGTGGTTACTGAATTTCTTTACGTTCGCCATTTTCAAATTGAATTCTGTACTGATATCAAGGATTATAAGGTGTTGTACATTTTATTTTAAATTAAAACCCCCTCACTATGGCTCCTAAAGTTAATAAACTTCATACAGAGAAGAAAAAGAAGAACATTAAAGCTTAGTGACAAATTGATATAATCCAAACTATTACATTAGGATCAAACCCAGAATGTTAATTTTGGGTTTGATCCTAATGCAATCCTAATGTAATTCTGGGTTTGATCAAAATACCCATGTGTTTTGTGTCTGTAAATTGTGCGTGTTCTCTGGTCGATTTGCCTGTTTTGCTAGACGAAAAGACCCCAGTTTCTGGGGGGGGGGAAACCTTGCTATCTACGCCTGAGACCGACTAACGGAATGAAAAAAGCCTATAAAAGTTCCTTGGATTATCGATGGGATTCGAACCCGGGCCTCTTCCACCCGGTGTGGGGAGGACGGTGACGATACCTCTATGCTACCGCGCAGACTAAACTTGAGATAATAAAGAAAATAGAACGGCGCGTAAGCAGAGTGTATTAATGGCACAATATAACATTGGATCGTCAACATGTTTCTGCTTTTTTATGTACAGTTAATAAAATTGCATTCTTAATCTCTCTATTTCTTATTTGACCGCATTATTTCTGCATTAAATACATTAAAAATAAAACTTTCTAGATAACGAAAAAAATCGAAATAACGGCACCTTGTCTATTCTGATAAAGGAGGTAGCATTCTCATATATTTTCTTCAAAATCATAATATATGGGGTATCTATGCTTTGTCTTTCCAGTGCCCGAAACATTGCCTTATGCTGTATGGAGTCAAATGCCTTTTCATAATCCACAAATGCCGGGCATAATGGTGTTTTATATTCATTTGCTTTCTCCATTAGCTGTGACATTACGTGAAGGTGGTGATCCATAGTTGAGAATCCTGTCCTAAAGCCAGCTTGCTCTTTCAGTTGATGCTCATCAAGTATTCTTTCTAATCTGTTAGTAATTACCCTTGTGAACAACTTGTAGATGTGGGATAACAAGCTAATTGGTCTATAATTTCCAATTTCTGATTTATCTCCTTTCTTATGCAGCAAAACTATGATTGCATTATTCCACTCCTTAGGTGCCACACCTTTTCTAATGTATTT
Source organism: Mastigoproctus giganteus (assembly GCF_048544385.1). Classification (NCBI taxonomy): domain Eukaryota; kingdom Metazoa; phylum Arthropoda; class Arachnida; order Uropygi; family Thelyphonidae; genus Mastigoproctus; species Mastigoproctus giganteus. The sequence continues at coordinate 183,934,170 of NC_143581.1, forward strand.
TGTGAAGAGCCTTGCCAGTTTTTGTGTCATGTCTCTTCCTCCCAATTTTAACAACTCTACAGTAACTTCATATTCCCCCGGAGCTTTCTGATTCTTCATTTTCTTCAACGCATGTTCTACCTCATTAGGAAGGTTATTAGGTATGTTGTATGTGTTACTAATTTGCTATCCAACTTCCCCTTTGCTGGCATCATTCCCTCGCTCCCTGTATAACTCTTTATAGTAGTCTTCTGCTATTTGAATTATGCCTTCTCTGCTATTCATAAATACACCATAGCTATTCTTCGGTTTCAGTATCATTTGTCTTTCTGTATTACTGATTTAAGTCCTTTGTTTTCCCTTAATACTTGTTCTACTTTTCTTGAGTTAAATTTTCTTATGTCCTCTCTGAGTCTCTTTCTAATGGCTTTGCATAACTCAATTGTCTCACTGTCAGTGTTTTTCTTCTTCTTAATTTGTCGTCTTCGGTTCATCATGACAAGTGTTTCTTGACTGATTTTTTTCCTTCTTCTTTGGATTTCTTTTTACCTATAGATTTCTTGAGCTTTATCACTTTCAGAAAGTTGTAATATTCCTCGTCGATATCTTGGTCCTGAACAGTCTGCAGAAGCTCAAACTTGTTCTTAAGTTCCAGTACATACTGCCTTTTCTCCTCTTCTGTTATCTCAAAGACCTGTGTATTATTTACTCGAGTCAGTTTTTTCCTTTCTTTTCTTACATCTATATCAAGTGTGCATCTTACCATTCTGTGATCACTTCCAACATTTACCTTGTTCAGGACAGTAACATCATTCACGATATATCTTCTGTTAGTGAGGATGAAGTCGATTTCATTAGTTGTTAATCCATTTGGGCTCTTCCATGTCCACCTTCTGTTTACCCTTTTCTTGAAAAAAGTGTTCATTACTGACATTCCTCTAGATTCTGCAAATTCCACAAGTCTTTCACCTCTTTCATTTCTTTCACCAATTCCAAAATTTCCTACAGTTTCCCCTTTCTGCGCTGTTTTGTCTCTTTCCAACCTTAGCATTGAAGTCCCCCATAATGATAGTGTAGTGAGTTAGAAAAGTTCATCTAGAAGACTCAATTTCGGTGTACATTTCTTCAACCTCTTCATCATCATGGCTCGATGTTGGTGCATAAATCATTATAACTTTTAGCTTATACCTCTTAGAAATCCTGAGTAGTAGTCTTGACACCCTTGGTGATGTACTTTTGAATTACAAAATGTTTTTTATATCTTTATGGACCAGAAAGTCAACTCCACCTTCACTCCTTTCACTGTTTCCATTGGTGTACAGCAGATTTCCACTTGATAAACTTATAAGTGATTCATTTCTTCTTCTTGTTTCAGCCAAACCGATGATACACCTGATGCGCCTAAATACCAACAACAGCAATTACAGAATGCCATATTGGTAATCGATTTGTTCGTACAATTTGAGCCGAACTGCGACATCTTAGATTAATAGTGACTGATGTAATCACCAAGTGGAAACGTTATGGTGTCACTGTAGACGGAAAACGTTTGGGTACACCTTTAGAAACTGATGGAAAGAGACCGGAGGGCGCCCAGAAGAATGGCATGTAGATCCTGCCAGTCTTTGTCGAATATTGTCAACGAGGAGTTCCGGGAGGCCACAATAACGGATATTAGTGAAAGGACTGTACATAACCAAACATAACAGCAAATAAATCGTAATGTTGACCTGCTTGGCGCACAACCCTTCGTAATTGGTCTTTGGAGCGTTTGAAAGCTTGCTGTGAATGAAGAATCGCAGTACAGGAACTCCCCGAATTACGTAATACTCGACTTACGGAATTTCGACTTTAAGTAAGTTTTTGCCGGCCTGTGCAAATTAAAAAAATCGTGGAAACGTATTTTGCATCCCGTAAGAATAAATGGAGGTATCGTGAAAATATCGTAATGTGAACCCAATAACACTGTTTTTTTTGTAATTCGTTCCAAGTCCTTGGAAGTTGAAATTTTCGCTATATAACTAAGCTATTTATCTCTCTAAAAGTCATTTTTATAATGGAAATTGCATTACACTTTCATCGTTATCGTATGTTATGTTATAAGAATCAATTTTTGAACTCCTTTGTGATATTTTTTCTAAAACACATTTCTGGAGGTTACGACCATAAAACAATAAAAACAATTTGCACTTTCCGATTTATGTTTGCTTTTCTGTTAGTGCATCTAATTATAAATGGGTAGTAAACTGGATCTTATTGCATTTGCAGTAATTCCGATAATTGGAATCGTGTGGGTTTTTACGTTATTATGGTGAAATGTATTCCCTCCTTCACTGAAATTTTCAATCATATAAAAAACTGTCAGATAAAAAAATATCAGAATCTTCTCTTCATTCCTATTTACTTATGACAGTGATGAAGGGAAAGCGATCAACGGAAAGTGCAAGTGCTGGTAGTGCTAGGAAACGAAACGAAACAAAATTGATTTAGAAATGAAGATTATTAATTAAGAAGTACGAAGCAGAACAAAGTTTGTCATCTATTGCACGGAATTAGGTCTCGCTGCTTCAACAGTGAATACTATTTTAAAGTACAGTGCGCGTATAAAAAAAAAGTCAAAGGATCAACGCACTTAAGATCAACAGTGATCACAAAACAGCGTTCAGGTGCTGTATCGAAGAATGGAACAGCTGTTAATAATATAGATGGAAAATCAGATTGAGAAGCGAGTGCCCCTGAATCTAATGACCATTCAAGCAAAAGCAAGAAGTATTTATAAAGATATTAAGGATAAGTACGGCGAACCCCAACCCAAGTTCGTGGCAAGCAACGGATGGTTTAATAGGTTCAAGCATCGCACTGGTTTCCACAATGTTAAAATTTGCGGCGAAGTCGCTGGTGCTGATTCTGCAGCTGCAGAGAAATTTTGTGATGTGTTGAAAAAAATTATTGATGAAGGCGGCTATTGAACGTAGAATTTTTAACGGTGACGAGACTGCTCTGTATTGGAAAAAAATGTCGGATCGAATATACAATGCCAGGTTCCACGGCTTCAAAAGAAATGGGCTACGCTTTTGGTTGGGACTAATGCAACGGGTGATTACAGATTAAAACCACTGCTTGTGTACCATTCTGGAAATCCTCGTGCATTTAAGGGCATCCAATAGCGCCACCATACCCGTGCATTTCCGATCGAACCAGAGAGCATGGCTAACATTTAAACCAATCCTCTCTTTGAGGATTGGTTTAAATGCTGCTTCATTTCCGAGGTTGAAAAATATTGTAAAGACAACGACGTTCCTTTCAAGATTTTGTTTCTATTAGATAATGCTCCTGGACATCCTACCCATCTAGATTATTTCAATTCGAACGTGAGAGTCATATTTCTACCGCCAAACACGACTTCACTCATCCAACCTATGGATCAGGGTGTTATTTCGAATTTAAAAGCATACTGTTTACGCACAACGTTTGCTAAGGCATTGTCTGCAGTAGATGATGAGAAAAATTTTACGTTAAGAGACCTTTAGAAATCTTGCAATATTTACCACGCCATCATAAACATTAATAATCACCTGGGCGGAAATTACTAAAAGTTGTTTAAATGGCGCATGGGAGAAAATATGCCCACGGCACGTAAAAGGCTTCGAAGGATTTGGAAAAGACGAATCATATGAAGAGGTTACCGATAAGATTGTAAAGGCTGCAGAGCTACTTTAGTTGAAGGTTGATGCCAAAGACGTGGAGGACTTAATAGAGGAAGAAGAGAAGGAATTATCTAAAGAAGAATTTATTAACTTTCAGGCAGCGATAGTGAAAGAAGAAAATGCTGACGAAGCTTAAGATGAACCAAGTGAGGAGCCGAGATGCTTCATCCCCAGAGAGATGGCAATGGCATTTCATGGAATTGCATCGGCAATGGCGGTGTTTGAGAAGATGGATCCTGACAGCGAACGATTCTTAAAAGTTAACAGAGGGGTGAATGATATGCTTGCTTGCTACAAAGAAATCTACAATGAAAAGAAAAAAGCCACCGTCCAGTCATCCATTAATATGTTCTTTCGTAAGGTTAAGCGGCCGACCCCTTCTAAATCTCCACGGACCTCAACCTCTGGAGCGGCGTACTTATCAGCTGAAGACGTCGATTCTGGCAAAGATGCTCGAGAGGTAAAACTTACTGACGTTATGCCTGTCTCCTCTCTTTTTTTTTTTTTGTAATTTTATAATTTTGAAATTTTTTTAAATTGCATGCTTTTCTAATTTTTCCTGCGCATGAGATAAAAAAATTGAATAAATACAATAAATCATTTTATATACATGTTTGCCGAACATTTATTTTTTGATTCAATCAATTCAGCGAGCACAGTTGCGACTGCTGCACAAGCATAGGGGAAATTCCGACTTACGTAGCGTTCCGCGGAACGTAACCCTTACGTAAGTGGGGAGTTCCTGTACACATTTTTCCGATCTGATAGCCGCGTTTCGATGTGGCAGGTGCCACAGAACGTTATTTAGAAGTGCGTGTCGTCCCAACTCTGAAGTTTGGTGGAGATGCTGCCGCCATCTAGGGTTATTTTTTGTGGTTTGGTTTTGGACCATAAGTTATCGTTCCTGGAACACTAAATGCCATACGGTACATTTACATTCCGGATATCTACCCTGTGGCAGTTAGGGGAGAGAGAGAGAGCGAGAGAGCGAGCGAGCCATTTTCTGTTTCTGCATGACAATGCACCATGTCATACTCCCACAGCATGTTGTGATTGGTTCGAAGACATGAGTATGCAAACGCTTCATTGACCTGCCCAGAGCGCTGACCTTAACTGACTGATCACCTTTGGGATGAACTGCGCTGTCGGCTTCGGACCATTCCGACAAGTCCGCAACCAGTACTTGAATTGACTACCCTCTTAAAGAACGAATAGACAGAAATACCATCTTTCTGTTATCAGAAATTGGTTCTGAGTCTACCAGAAAGGATGTGGTGTGTAATTAAGGTGAAAGGTGAGCTTACACGTTATTGAATCAATAAAAGATTATTTGAAACATGTACGCGACCGGTGGATTTTGGCAGTATAGTGTATATTGACGTTAAGATTATTAATCATCTCCATAACACAACTTTTGTGTGTTTTACTCAGTTAACTTTGAACGTATGATATTTGAATGTACCTGTATTCTTTCTTTGCCTTGCACTAGAATTTCTAGAGAGATGTTTTGATATTGAAAAAACTCTAGTAAATATGCCCAAAGAAAATTTTAATATCTTTAGTATTTTTAAGACGATAAAATAATATTTTAACTGAAAGAATTACCTTTCTTTTAAGCCACACTGAAATATTGGATTCAAATTAACATATTACAGAAGTGTTTTTTATTCTTGTAATTGTCTTCTGTCGGAACATGAGACCTATCCTAGACGGTAGGAAAACTATCCCTTCTGCCTTTACTTCTTTCTTTGCTAATTGGGAACAACTCAAGTAAATCTGAAAGGTATAGATATTCGCTGCTTGAGCAAAGAAAAGGCGAGTGCGTCAAAATTCAAAGAATTCAGTTCTGCAGTCCTAAAATTTAGGATAGCGATACTCTCTGGTGTACCAAGTATAGTTGTGAACTATAATGGATTCTTTTCTGCCTTATTTACATTGAACCCAAATGGCAATAGAATATGCCACTGTGCAAAATAAATAAATTTCTGTTTATTCTCTATGCTGTCGAGACCAGAAGAGTTTACAAAGTCATTGCTGACAGATATTGAATTAAGAGAAACTTAATTTTCTTCTGTAGTTGTGTTCGCCAATCATTCGACCGCTGTTGGTTCAGCTGGGACGTCTATGAGAATGCTTATGTAAGGGTGGTTTATTATATGGGGCAAATCTTTACAAAATGAATCAAAATCTCTAGAAATATTGATGATTGGGATAAATTGCTTACCAAGATAGCCGAAGTGAAGTGAAGTGGAGAGGAGTAATTTGGTTAAGTGCAAAGCAAAATTCGATGAATGCTTTTTTGGAGATGAGAATGTATGAGTGACTAGGATTTTTTTCCCTTTTGTTTTGTTAGGCAGGTGCAGAAAGCACTGCTTCCCTGCATCACTTAGCCATTCAAATACTAATATTTGTTAATCCCTTGAATTTGTGCCAAGGAGGATTGCTATTAGCTATATTGCTCTAATACTTTGGTAGGGGAGTGTGTACTATATAAATAACTTATTAATGTATATTAGATTCCATGTTGTTTGTCTATTTTTTTTAAACTGAAAACGTAGAAATTCTTTTAGTTGTATAAAGGGAAATTTAATTTATTAAAAAATAACTTGCATTCTTTCTCTCCCTCTCCTTCACTTTCTGATTATTCTAATAGGCCACCTATTACTTGATTAAAGTGAGGCGTAATTTTACTCTAAATAATATTAATAACGGAAAGTTTGTGGTTACTTAACTATTAAAAAAACTACTCCTCCTCCAGCTGATTTTGCACTTCAGGACAACTTATTAAACTGGCACTATTCACAATACGAAATCAAGAAACTTCTTGAATATAGAAGGAAGTTTGCATTCAGTTGTATAGCGTAGTGGTTTTCAACCGGGGGGTGCCTTAGGGTGCCGCAACAACATTCCAGGGGTGCCACTTAATTTGGGTTTAAGTTACTTATTACTATTTTTTAATTTATATGTTTATTTCATTATAAAAAGGTGTACAGTATCTTTTTAATGTTGTGGTGATCTATAATTGATGTTTACTTAGTACCTCTATATAAAGAATATATAGTTATATATTTAATTATATATATATACAGTATATTATATATATATAATTTGTATTATGAAATGAAATTTTTATAATTATATTATTGTAATAAATATAATATAACATATATATTTTTTAAATATTATATATATATAATATAATAAAAAAAAAAATATATATATATAAGTATTACAAATAAAAGTAAAATGAAATAGAAGAAAATATAGATGGAGAAGTTATTAACCACAAAATGCCAGGCCTAGATGAAGAAAATAAGAGAGAAAGAATGTTAAGAACCTAAAAAAAAAAAAAAAAAAAAAAAAAAAGTAGAATTAAGGCTGAATTAATGCTGAATTAACAGGCAAATCATATGCAAAAGCTGAAAAGGAAATGACTAAAAGTGAGAGGAAGATAATAAAGATACAAATAAAAATTATTAAAAATTAAAAAATTGGTACATAGATCAGGTATTTCATCAGGGGGCTACACCTGATCATGTACCAAACACTGTGTTTCTATGTGTTTATTTATATATATATATATATATATAATTATGAATAAAAATTAAAATTAAGTAAAGAAAGAAAATGGATTTGAATTTGAATAGAGATAAAATGGAATATCAATAATATGAATTATGGATCAGGGACACTGCAAGAGCAAAGGTACCCTACAACCATAATGTATATATAGAAAATTATTTTAATGTTATGTGCAAATCTTTAATTTAACTTATGCTAATAATGAAAATACCGTGTACCCTGGGAGCGATGTATGTTGAATAAAGGGGGGGAAGAACGGAAAAGAGTAACGTTATAAACAAAGTGCGAATTTTGAAAAATGTAAAATTTGAAAAGAACGAAAATAGAAATAGCAGATTATTGAAAAGAACGACCAAAGTAGAAATAGCATTGCAGTATCTTTCATAATTTCTGTGTCATCTTCAGAGGTCATCCACCTAAATTATGAAAAAGAACAGCAATACTCTTACTTCTGTTTCTGACATGTTCTGTATGTAAAAAAAAAAAAAAAAAAAAAAACACGTGTACGCGGACACGTTGTAAAAAATAATTTAGAATATAAATTTTGAAAAAATAAAATACAAGTTAAGCAAAAATATTATTCCAAAGTATAACATACAGAACATGGATGACCTTACAGAAGTAAGTAACCCGCCAAAAAGAGAAGACAAAGGAAGCGAGTGTCCGATTGACAAGAATGACAAGAATGTCAATAACTGACATTCTTGTCATTCTTGTCAATCGGACACTCGCTTCCTTTGTCTTCTCTTTTTGGCGGGTTACTTACTTCTGTAAGGTCATCCATGTTCTGTATGTTATACTTTGGAATAATATTTTTGCTTAACTTGTATTTTATTTTTTCAAAATTTATATTCTAAATTATTTTTTACAACGTGTCCGCGTACACGTGTTTTTTTTTTTTTTTTTTTTTTGACATACAGAACATGTCAGAAACAGAAGTAAGAGTATTGCTGTTCTTTTTCATAATTTAGGTGGATGACCTCTGAAGATGACACAGAAATTATGAAAGATACTGCAATGCTATTTCTACTTTGGTCGTTCTTTTCAATAATCTGCTATTTCTATTTTCGTTCTTTTCAAATTTTACATTTTTCAAAATTCGCACTTTGTTTATAACGTTACTCTTTTCCGTTCTTCCCCCCCTTTATTCAACATACATCGCTCCCAGGGTACACGGTATTTTCATTATTAGCATAAGTTAAATTAAAGATTTGCACATAACATTAAAATAATTTTCTATATATATATATATATATATACACGGATATATACAGAGAGAGAATGGAATCTAACAGGCAGAAAATTGAGTAGGGGTGCCGCAAAATAAAATAAATTACTTAGGGGTGCCGTTATTAAAAAAAAGGTGGAAAACCACTGGTATAGCGTTATCGATTTATCGCGCAATGTATTGGGTAACTATGGCGATAGCGCACATGGTGCCACAGGATGTGGATTAACAGGTTAATGTGAGCCAATAGGAGCTTCTAATTTGTAAACAACTTCTGCCACTTTACACGTGGAAAGTTGCATATAAGAGTTCGGATCTCTTTAATTATGAAGAATTTGGAGCCTCCTTAAGCAAAATTTAGTCAAGACGTTTCGTAGAATTGTAGCATTACCCCGTACGTTTCTTGTGCTTTTCATCCCGAAAAAAACATATCGTTCATAAGTAAAAAAGGAAAACAAGATGTTCCTTTTATTCCTTTAAGGTGCTGCAGACTCTGGAGAAAAAGAAATTACCTTTTGAGTAGTTTGACATGAATCTAAGCATATACAAGTATATAACTCAAGCTCGGCTGTCATTTCTAACGATGAAACTAAGATACTTTTGTTTTTTGCTTAATTCACTGTGTGTAAGAACGGTAAGACTAGTCCGAAACTAGTTTTACCGTTGCTTGGTAACAGGAATTGTAAGAATTCAGATACGTAGACGATGTTGAGATGGATATCTATTCTTTCACAATTTTTGTTTTACTTTTCATTTTGCTTAATGCTACCATTCACCGTGTAGTGGCTCGGAAACTAGTCTTGGGCAGCTCCGTTGCTTGGTAACGGGAATTGTAAGAATTCAGATACGTAGACGATGTTGAGATGTTGATGGGTATCTATTCTTTCACAATTTTTGTTTTAGTTTTCATTTTGCCGTTCGCTTACAGCTTCTTGCCTAAACTTTATTTGTGTTTTCCTTTTTTTTTAGCATGAGCCTTCCTCTTGAATGAAAACTTGCAAGTTTTAGTTGCTCGCTCTCTGTTACTTAAGTACTTCAGTGGGCGATAGCAAGACATAATCCTAGTGTACAAACAGAAAAGCTACTTTAACTTCAGTTACTTATACCTCCCACAGCCAGTGGAACAACGGATCAGGCGGGGCCCTTGACTAGCACTCATGTTATTTATGATCTGGCTTCTCAAAAATTCGCACCATTCCTACTGGTGTTAATTCGTAGGATGTACTGAAACTGTGTCATGTGAATGGAGTGCTGTAACACAATTCTTGTAAACCAGTCAAAATTCCTAGCACAAAATTAACAGTAACCACAAATTGTGCAAACTTGATTCTTTGAGCTGTTTACTAATATCTTATTTGAAATTACGATTTTAAATTACCTTCTGCAAATTCTCCTGTCCGGACCTTTTCTGGATACCAGAAGCTTTATTCTATTTCGTAAATGGAAAGCAGAAAGGAAGACTCAAACCATGTTTATTCTGCATTCTTCAGTTTTATTATTATTATCTGTTTATTTATCTTTCGAGACACCCATTAACAGCATGTGGCTAGAGGGTGTGGTTTCATTATTTCAATATTTACAAGCATATTTACATGAACTTATTTAGAAAATTTTAAAATAAAAAAAAAAACACAGAGCATGTGATTATTACATTAATTATTAAGTTGTTATTAATTAATTAATTACTAAGTAATTGTTAAGAAGTAAATATTATTATATTTATTATTAAATTAGTGTTCTTATTATATTTGTACTTGCCGGCCATCCACTGCAGGATGAAGGCCTCTCCAGCAACTTTCCAGTTCCTTCTGTTTTGTGCAATGGCCATCCATTTACTACCAACAAACTCATGAATTTCATCTGTCCATCTCCGTCATTATCTTCCAGGTTTTCTCTTAGCTACTCTTGGGTACCATTCTGTTATTTTCTTAGTCCATCTGTCATGTCTTCGAGCTATGTGTCTTGCCCAAGACCATTTTAGTTCTTTAGTTTTGATCAGAATGTCCTTGACTTGAGTTTGCTGCCTAATCCATGTGTGTGCTTCTCTTCTTATCTAACAGTCTGGTTCCCAATATAATTCGTTCCATTCTTCGTTGTGTAGTTCTCAGCTTCTTTTCCATTCTTTTGGTGAGTGCCCTAGTTTCACTTCCATAAGTCATAGTAGGTAGTATACATTGGTTCATTATTTTACGTTTCAGACAAATTGGGATATTGCTCCTCAGTATGTGACTATATTTCCTGAATGCTGTCCATCCAAAATTTATTCTTCTCTTGACTTCCAGCCATGTATTATTATTACAGCTGATGAATTGTCCCAGATAAGTATATGACTCCACGTTTTCAATTACTGCTCCTTCAATCATTATATCCCTTTCTATGGCATACTTGTTCATCATTACTTTTGTTTTAGCCATATTCATCTATAGTCCAAAATCCTTACTAACTCTGCATAACTGATTAAGATTTTCCTCTAATTCTTTGGGATCGTGGCTTATGACCACAATGTCATCTGCAAATCGTAAATGGTTTAGCTATTCTCCATTCACGTTGACTCCTTTCTGTGACCAGTCTAATCTTCTGAAAGCTTCCTGAAGGGCAGCAGTAAACAACTTCGGAGATATTATGTCTCCTTGTCGAACTCCTTTCTCAATTTTAAATTTATTACTGTCTTTGTCTAGTCTAATAAAGGAGATAGCGTTCTCATATATTTTCTTCAAAATCATAACATATGGGGTATCTATGCCTTGTCTTTCCAGTGCCCGAAACATTGCCTTATGCTGTATGGAGTCAAATGCCTTTTCATAATCCATAAATGCCAGGCATATTGGTGTTTTATATTCATTTGTTTTCTCCATTAGCTGTGATATTACCTGAAGGTGATCCATAGTTGAGAATCCAGTCCTAAAGCCAGCGTGCTCTTTCGGTTGATTCTCATCAAGTATTCTTTCTAATCTGTTAGTAATGACCCTTGTGAACAACTTGTAGATGTGGGATAACAAGCTAATTGGTCTATAATTTCCAATTTCTGATTTATCTCCTTTTTTATGCAGCAAAACTGTTATTTCATTATTCCACTCCTTAGGCATCACACCACTTCTAATGCATTTTGTGAAGAGTCTTGCCAGTTTTTGTGCCATGTCTCTTCTTCCCAATTTTAAAAACTCTACAGTAACTTCATCTTCCCCTGGGCTTTCTGATTCTTCATTTTCTTCAATGTATATTCTATCTTATCAGGAAGGATATCGGGTATGTCATATGTGATACTAATTTGCGATCCATCTTCCCTACTGCTGGCATCATTCCCTCGCTCCTATAATTCTCTATAGTATCCGGTACATAATACGAAAGATTTCTTTCCTGTACATATTATATGCACATAGTTTTTCTGAATCTCTTTAAATTATTAAAATACTTAACAGTATTTGCTGGGAAGAACCTTCCCAGAGAGTCTGAGTCAATTCACACTTGTTAAGACTTGGTTCTTTCCCATTTATTTCAGTCGCATCATCCGAGGGCGAGCGATCAAATTTTCTACTTGATTCGCATCTAGTTTTTCTGTTAATAACTTTACCAGAGTTAATATATATAATGATGATATGCTTCCAGGGTGTGATGTCAAGATTGGCATACATGATCACTCTTGAAATGATAAACGATTTCCCTGCGATCCTATTTAGCCATCTCAGGAGCCAGCATTACACGTCTAAGAAGGCCTTGATGTTCTCACGGGCCGATGACCAGATAGTTGATGCGTACAACGGAACTGGTGTAACACATTTCAGAATATATTGGATTATGAGATGAAGGCTTCGGAGACCCGCGAGTTCTTGTCTAGTGCTTTAGAGTGCTGCGTATGTTGTCTTTCTAATGTATTCGAAGTGAGGTATGAAGGTTAATCCTTCACCCCACTTAAGGCCGAGGTCAACATGTGCGAGGGCTTTTTGAACTCTGGTATTGTTCACAAAGATTGTAATTTCGTTTTTCTTCTTTTTGTTGGTGATTGTCATTTGGGCAATTTTCTTTTTATTTAGTTTCAGACCAATGTAATCTAAGTATTCTTCTAGCTTCCTGATTGTCTTGTTTGCTTCCTTGGATAGATGAAGTGCAGTGTCTTGCTCTTAAGAGGTAACAAAAAATTTCAAGTCATCTGCATATGTAATGAATCGTTCACAATTTTGAGCTAAAAATGGGGCTAGTGCTATTGCGAAGAAGGTGGCGGGCAATATGCCCCCTTGGGATACTCCCCTGGAGATACGGTAAGTTGCTGTTTGTTTCCCGTTAATTGTGATAATATGTCTTGAAGAGTGGTCAGACTCTCAAGGTGCTTCCTATAATGAGGAAATACTCCTTCAAGATTACTGTCATAGCTGGAATGGAGATGTCGAAAGCTGCTGCTACATCGAAGAAAATGATGTCCAACTGTTGTTTATTATTTAAAGCTCGCTCTATTCGTAGTAGTATCTCCATTAATTTTGTAATAGTCGACCTTCGGGGAAGCATAGAATACAAGCATTCTGGCCTGTCCCCAAGGCAGTGCTGATTGACGGTGTTTAAGATTGCTTTTTCAAATATTTTTTGCAGAGCGCATCCGATTGCAATGGCCCTGAAATTTTTACTGGTTTTAGGCTTGTTTATTTTTGGAACTGGTTTTACATGATATCTTTTCCATACTTTCGGGATAACCCCCTCACTTAGTATTTGTTGAAAGAGAGGTGGTGGAGCTGGTCGATTATGTATGCGCTACACATTTTTATCATGAATAATAGGAACTGGTCCTGCCCGATCGTTGCTTTACTGGGGACAGAGTTAATAGCTTCCCTTAAGTTTTCCCTGGTAATATTAATTTCACGTAATATTACGTTCCCAGCTCTAATTTGGTTCGTGTCAGCGGTTTCCATCAATTTTTTTAATCATTTGCTGCATTTCGCGGACATTTTCCTTACAATTTTTCTGGTTTTCATTTAGAGGCTTTCCGAAAGTGGCTTCTGTCCAGTCTCTAAAAAGCTGCTCCGTCATTTCTTTTTTGTTATTGTTCTTGCTTACTATTCTTTCTTTTTTTTAGTTTTTTTTTTTTTTCTCATAACCTCAAAGTATGCTTGTCTTTTCATTCGAATGGACCTCGCCCTTTCACATTTGTACATAGTCCGATCACTCGGATGTCCAGTTCTTTTCCACTTTCGGTAAAGATTTTGTTTCTTTTTAAAAATAACTTTAATTTGTGGAGTGAACCAAGAGTTCGCTTTATCAGAGATCTTTAATACTTTCGCTGCCCCTAGACAGGCATGATGCCAATTTATATCTACTTAAGTAGTTGGCTACGTACAGAAATTATGCAATTGCACTTCAGGGGGTTGGAAATACTGACCCCTGAGGCCTCGTATATAAATTAGTGACTAACAAATTACAATTCAGTTCTTTGATATCCACGGTGAAATAGGGGGAATGTGAAACGAAGGATTGTTTGTCGACTGTTCAACTAATATCTGACCATCTTTTTAAATGTTCAGGCTGAAGATGTTCAGCCTGGACATTTAAGCTTGGGATGTTCAGGCTGAAGACAATAAAAAGCAGGCATTTGGTATTTGAACAGTAATTATAAAGGTCCTCCAGATAATTTGCTATTTACTGAGTCAGATTTGAAACAGGTTTGTCAGTATATCAACACACACAAAACACCTGGTTTGGACTTAATAGAGAATAATGTTATTATTAAGTTTCTAGATGTTTACCCACATTTATTGTTAAATATATTTAATAAATGTTTGGAATCAGTTATATTTCTGGTGTTTATCCAGGATTTTGGAAGGTTGCTTTGGCGAAATTGTTATCAAAGCCGGGCAGAGAGGCTACTGACCTTAGGGGTTATAGGCCAATTTCCTTATTGTCTAATATAGCAAAAATTTATGAAAGATTATTATTATGCAGGTTGACTGATTGGTTATTTCAAAAAGGAGTTCATCTGCAATTTCAGTATGGTTTAAAAAAAGTGTTCAGCTGAGGATAAAGAGGATTATAGCAATAAAGGATTTAGTAGATTATGTCAATCAGTCATCTTGCAAGTATGTTCTCGTGCTATACATCGATTTCGATTGCGCCTTCGATAGTGCGTGGCATGAGAGCATACTTCGTTCCTTAAGACAAGTAGAATGCTCAGATCTTTTGTATAGAGCCATTGCCAGTTATCTCACTGGTAGAAAAATAGTAATCAAGTCTCAGCATATGGATTTTTCTAAACTCGTTAGTCGTAGGTGTCCCCAGGGCTATATCCTAGGTCCCATGTTCTGGAACATTGTGCTGAATTTATGGTTGCAGAAGACAATTATTAATTGTCATAGAATTGCATATGCTGATGATCTGGTGGTCTATGTTCCTGGTATGTCCAGGCGAGAGTTAGAAGAGACTGCTTCGCGGGTCATGAACAGTTTATTTGGGTGGTCTGAAGAACATAAACTTAAGATTTCAAATAAGAAAACAGGCATGATGTTGGGTAAAAGCAAACTAGATATTGAAAGACATCCTGTAGTAAAATTGGATGGTAAATGTATCCCTATGGTTACTTGTACTAAACATTTGGGTTTAGTTATTGATAATCGGTTGACTTTTATGTCGCACTTACAATATTTAAGCAAAAATATTAAAAAATTTCCTCTGCCATTTATTTATTTCGTATGATGTGAGCAATACACGAAGGAACCAGTTTTTTCCTGCTTCCTTCGTTCATCGTGGCCGTGAAATCCAACTGTAACCGGAGGTGCGGCACCATCGTGATATCCAAGCACGAGGCGGGATTCTAACCCGCGACCTTTGGGTTGCCAGGTAGGCACTTAACCCACCTGGCTAGCCCGGTCGGCTCCTCTGCCATTGTTCGAATTGGAACAACTGATATGGGGTTTAAGAAAGAGGGCCTTGGTTACTTTATTACAAGGCTGTTGTTTTACTCATAGTGGTATATGGCGCTAATGTTTGGTACACAAAAATCTTGAATGTAAAATTCAAACAGAAATTTTTGTCCATACAAAGACAAATGATACTTTCATTATTTAGGATTTGTAGACCAGTATCCACTAATGCGATCCAAGTTCTGTCGGGCTTCCAGCCTCTTGATTTGTATGTGGCTTATAGAGCCTTTTGTTTGTACCCTTCCTTAAATTCTTTTAAGGAAGGGTATTTCTTTAGATTTAGTATTAGTATTAGTAACGGCCGTATGGTGCAAGAAAGCCTATGGCTTATGCTGCACCAGCCAAAAAAAAAAAAAAAATCCGAACAAAACAAAAATTAAATAAATAAATAAATAATAATAATTAATAAATAAATAAAAATAATAAAATGAAATTAAAAATTAAATAAAAAGGAAATTAATCCTATCATCATATGCGCTTCCCTTACCCGAAAGTACTATCCAGATGACCTTTGAATTTCCCCAAACTGTCGGCCTCTACCACCCATGAAGGCAACTTATTCCAGTAATTTATAACTCGCTGGCTAAAATAAAACTTCCTGCAGTCCAATCTAAACATTTCCCCGCGTAACTTGAATTTATGTCCCCTAGTTCTAGCATCATTTATAATCTTGAAAATTTTGTCCTCATTCATTTTACTGATGCCTCTCAGAGCCTTAAACACCTCAATCAAATCTCCTCTAAGGTGTCTAGTTTCCAAACTCTGCAACCCACATATTCGAAGTCTTTCTTCATAAGGACGCCCTTTTGCCGATCTCACCAGGCGAGTTACCCTTCTTTGTACCCTTTCAAGAAGCTCGATGTCTTTCTTTAGGTGCGGTCTCCATACTTGAACACAGTATTCCAAGTGTGGTCTAACATAGGCCTTATATAATGGGATTATCACGTCATTATCTCTACTTGCAAAAGTTCGATAGATCATCGATAGGACACCATGGGCCTTCCTTGCAACCTGTTTACAATGCTCAGAGAATTTCATGTCTGACCGTATCGTAACACCCAAGTCCCTTTCCTCCAGTACTGGGTTTAGTTGAACTCCACCAAGTGAATAAGTTATTTTGGGATTACTGTTTCCCAGGTGTAATACCTTACACTTTGTTGGATTAAAGCACAGCTGCCATTTTTCTGACCATTCTTGAAGTCTATCTAGGTCTCTCTGAAGAAGCTCAGCTTGACAGTGATCATTAACTACTCTACCAATTTTAACATCATCTGCAAATTTAGACATCACGCCCTCTATCCCTTCATCAATGTCGTTTATGAAAATTAAAAACAACAGTGGTCCTAATACTGATCCTTGGGGAACCCCACTTCTTACATCAACCCAATCTGAGGAATAGCCATTTATCACAACCCTCTGCCTCCTGCCCTGAAGCCATCCTTCTATCCATCTAAGGATTTTCCCAGTGATTCCAACCTGTTCCAGCTTATAAAGCAACCGCTCATGTGGGACTGAGTCAAAAGCTTTGCTGAAATCTAAATAAACAATGTCGAAATTATTCCCTAAATCCAGCTCGTGAGTGACCCTTTCGAAATAGCGAACCAGATTTGTTAAACATGATTTTCCCTTTACAAAACCATGCTGAGTATTCTTGAGAATTTCAATTCGATCCAAATGATCCTGAATTCCACCCTTGATCAATGCCTCCATGATGTTCCCTACTACTGAAGTCAGACTGACAGGTCGATAATTTCCCACTTCACTTTTAGAGCCACCCTTATGTATGGGAGATACATTTGCACTTTTCCAATCCAAGGGAATCTCCCCAGAGTTTAGTGATGCTCGCATAACCAGCCTCAGTGGTTCAATGCACTCGCTTGCCGCCTCCCTCAAGATTACAGGGTATATTCCATCAACTCCAGGAGCCTTACTAGTCTGTAGGCTTGAAAGTTTTTTCATTAAATAATCTTGCGAAATTTCAATATCATTAATTACATATTTTTTAACTTCGCTCCCACAATTTCGCATTGCCACAAAAGGCTTTTCATTTGTAAATATCGATGCAAAATAACTGTTGAGTTCATCTGCAACGGCAGCTGGTGTATTTATTACTATCCCCTTTCCCTTACGTAAAGGTCCGATCTGGTTTGTCCTGCTCTTCTTGGCATTTATATATGTGAAGAATTCTTTATCCCCCTCTTTGCTCTGTTTGCTAGTGATTTCTCATAAACTGCCTTTGCCTGTCGAACCTTTTCTGTGGCTCTATTACACATCACCTTGTAGCTGTTATAGGCTTCAGTACTTTTTATTGCTCTGTAACGTTTCCATGCCACCTTTTTCTGCTCAAGTAATGTGGCAACTTCACTATTCATCCAACTTGGAACCCTTCTCGTGGAGTATTTTTTTAATGGTATGTACGCATTCAAGGCATCTGTGATTAATGTTTTAAAAGCGTACCACAGTTCAATTGTATTCATTCTCAGCGCGATATCTACCCAGTTAATAGAGGCCATGTAGTACCTTAAGGCATCGTAATTTCCTTTTCTGAAATTAAAACCCATTCCTTTGCCTTTTACTTCTGCTACCTCTCTCGTCATCATCCACCGTAGAACTCCGTGGTCACTTCCTGCTACTGGTTCCTCTACTGTCAGCCCTGTTATGTCATCTGATTCATGTGTGATGATGAGGTCTATGATATTCTTTTCTCTAGTACTTTCCCTGACATGTTGATACAAATAACAGTCATCTAGTTGATTTAAAAATTTTGTTCCCCATGTCGAGTTTCCTTCCCATTTACTCCAATCAATTAGAGGCAAATTGAAATCACCCATAATAAGGCATTGACGCTTACTTGCCCATTCCATTTGCATGTAGAGGCTTTTGTCATAGTCTTCACAATCACCTGGTCTGTAGATTACGCCTACTCGCATTGTACCTTTGTTTCCAACTATCTCACACCATACAGACTCTATACTAGCATGTGAAATGTCTGAATCTGGGAAAGCTATCGTCGCACTCAGGCTGCTTCTGATAAGAAGCATTACCCCACCACCCCTTCTATCTACTCTATCCTTCCTAAATACATTATACAAGCCGTACTGAAACTCATCATCCCCAATTTCCGGGTGGCACCACGTCTCCGTAAGCCCTATTATGTCCGCGTTACTTGTTTTAACCAGCAGTTCGAATTCGCTCATTTTATTGACGACACTTCTAACGTTACTGTATAAACAATTAAGATTTACTGTTCTTGTATATTTAACAACCCTAACACAACCCTTGAAGTTTTTTAGGCTCTCTTCCCTGATATTAGCTACCTGCTCACATGAAACGTCTTTGCCCCCAGAACATCTAGATAATACGTCCAGTTGGGGTAACAGATAAGAACTCTTAAGGTATGTGCAAGAGTTACATTGACCAATATTATCAGATAAACGCGTGTCAGTATTACCCACATCCCCCCTAACTAGCAGTTTCCCTGAGCCTTTAAGGTATCCTCAATAATACTGGCAAAAACTTTTGCACCACCTTTGTTTAAGTGTATCCCGTCTCTACAAAACAAATTCCTTCTACCTACAAGTGTGGGCCATGCTGATAGAAATTTACCCCCTAAAGCCTTGCAGATTCCTTCAAGTCTTGAGTTAATCCACAAGGCTCTTAACATATAATCCCTCCTATCGTGTCTGGGCAGAATTGCAGACACATAGACATTATGGCCTAGCTCGCGACATTTCCTCAGCATGGTCCTGTATTTTTCCAACAAATCGTCAGATCGTGTACGTTTAATATCGTTTGTCCCCACATGAATAATAATATTTTCTTTATGGGATTAAAAAGTGATGTTATAATTCAACGTGGTAAGGCTAAAAAGAAACTTGTGAATCAGTTGATGGAAATCTGGCAGAGAAGATGGGAAGTAAGTGATACAGGAGTGGTTACCAGGCTCTTCATACCAAGGATATCGTTTTCCTGGGATAAAAAGATTTAATGTATGATTTTATCCAGTGATGAAAACTTCTTATTTTTTAACTGGCCATGGTTCCTTTAATTTAAAATTATGTTATTTTTGGTTAACAGCAGATCCAAACTGCCTCTGCTCGTGTGAAGAGTCTTGGTCTCATGTATTATACGACTGTTTAATTTATGAACAATATAGGATGCGACTAAAATAGGTAATTCATGAATTGGGTTTGTGCAATGAGAACCTCTACCTTCAAAGCAGAGAAGAGTTTAATGCCTTGCAGGAATTTGCAAAGTCTGTCTTCACAAAGCATAGACAAATGTCTGTGCTGGTCATGTGTGCATAGTAAGTCTTACTATACTTTTTTTCTTTTTTAGCTGGCACTCGGATCGAGGTTTATTATTATTATTCCTCTTTACTGAAGTCAGGATGAATTTGTATTTATTTATTTATTATTATTATTGCTTTTATATTATTTCTCCCTGATTGGAACTTCCACCTCGTGACGGGTATTGCTACCAAGTACACAGGGTGGTTGTTGGTATGTCTGGTGTTACTGTTGGTCGAGGAACTCTCTGACTATCCTACAGGTGTTCAGGATTGCGACTTTCTGAAATTCCTTGTAGGTGTTCGCTGGGAGACCTATTACTGCTAGGCCGTTATGTAGGGTCTTTGGCACCATACCTGTGGTTGACACGATGATCGGGATGGTCGTTACTTGTTGCATATGCCACATCTCTTTGATCTCCTGTCTTAGGTTCGTGTACTTCCTGATTTTTTTCCCCATGGGTTTTCTGCAGGTTGCCAGTGTTGGGTACCGCTGTGTCAATCAGATAGGTTGCCTTTTCCTTCTTGTCCACAAGGGTTATGTCCGGTCTGTTGTGCGGGATTACCTTATCCGTTATTATGGCGCGGTCCCAGTACAACTTGTGGGTTGGGGTCTCTAGTACTGCCTGGGGTTCATACTTGTAGTACGGTACACTTTCTTCGATCAACTGGTATTTCCTTGCTAGCTTCTGATGTATTATCCTGGCTACCTGGTCGTGTCTATGAGTGTACTCAGTCCCCATGATCACCTTGCATCCCGCAGTGATGTGTTGGATCGTTTCTGAGGCCAGGTGGCATCGTCAACACGTGTCATCAGACACTCCGGGTTCCTTGGCGATGTATTTTCTATAGTTCCTGGTGTTGATTACCTGGTCTTGGATGGCGAGCATGAATCCTTCAGTCTCGGGGAAGAGCGTTCCGCTCGTGAGCCATGCATTGGAAGCAATTTTATCTATGTGATATTGATGGAGATCATTGTAGTGTCTGCCATGGAGTCTCTTCTCTGCCCATCTTTCTAGCTTCGTTTGTACCTCCTGGTTGGGCGGGGACTCCTGTTAGGTTAAGTGGGGTATACTGCTTGTTTATATTCCTTATGGCCTGCTGGAGTGGTTATTATTATTATATTTTTATTATTATTATTATTTTTTTATTTTTTATTATTATTTTTATTTATTTATTATTATTATTATTATTATTTTTTTTATTATTATTTTTATTTTTTTGCTGGCTTCCAGGTTGGGCCACCTGGGAGCGGGAAGGCTGGCACCCACCAGGCTTGCACTTCTTCTGGTGGGTGCGGTATAGTGTGCTAGTCACACAGACAGAATAGTAGATTCGGGCCCGGCTCCTCGTGACGGGGTCGGGCACCAGGGAGCATTTGCCCATATAGTGACTGCTCCCTGGTGGCGAAGAGGCCTGGCTAATAATAACATATTACACTTTACTAACATTCTTGCATTTCACACTTTGCAGGCCCCTTGAAGAAGTTTTACATCAATTACAGAGCACACAGGTGGAGAGGGGCAGAAGCCTTGGGGCCACCATCGACATGAATATACATATATATAGATAAATTTCGTGAAGATAGGCAAATTTCACAGTCGTAACAGTCCAGATCAGAGGTTCCCAAATTTTCTCGGTTCACGGCGTCCTTATGTCTCAGTAATTTTTTCACGGCGCCTCTAGGCCAAAAGAAATACCTAACAGTTCTGTTTATTAAGTAGATTGGAACAAAGAACTTAATAAGTATTATGTCCTTACAACTTAATAGCCGTTTGAAAAAATAATACACATAAATTGAAAGAATTCCCTCAAAAATTTAAAATATCCCGCCGCTCCCCCTGTGAATTCGCTGCGGCGGACAGTTTGGGAACCACTGGTTTAGATGATACCATAAAAGCACTATTGGGTTTAAGTCAGGCAATTGGGGTGGCTACACCATAATTTGCAATATCCCCCCTCCTGTTGTTTAGTTGCTGGAAAGTCCTTGCACGGCTTAGAGCTGTGTTTTGGGTCATTGTTTTGTTGTAATATAAAATTTCTCCCAGAAAGTCGAAGTCTATAAGATATTGCATTGTGTTTAAGAATGTTTTTATAGCCTTCTTTTCTTAAAATTCCTTCAATTCTGACGATGTCACCCACTCCAGAAAAACAGAAGCAACCCTACGTCATGTTAGAACCCCCACTGTGCTTGAACTGTACGCTTGGATCCAAAAATTTAAAATATGGGTTCATCCATCCACTGTACATTTTTCCACTCTTTAGTTGTCCAACGTTGATGGCTCTTAGTCGAAGCCAAACGTTTCTTTCGATTTTCCGGTTTGAATAAGAGTTTTTGGACTGCTACATGACCATGGAAGTCCTGCTTGTTTAATACGAAGTTTTACAGTGGGTGACACGGGAGTTTCTCTGTTCCTGTTGAACTTGGCTCGGATTTCAGGTGCAGTAAGTCATCGACTGCGTTTAGAAATCAGTGTTTTGGTCTTATCTTGTGCTCCTGTTGTTACGCGTGGTCGTCTTGATCGTGGTTTGCCCTTTAAACTGCCGGTCTCCTTGAATTGTCGAATAGTAGCTTGTACTCCTTTAAATGAAACATCTAGTTTTGGGACTATAATTTTCATGGAATAACTTTCTTTATACTGTGTTATAATAGCACTTTTTTTTTTTTTTTTTTTTTTTTTCAACATTCATCTGGAAACACACAAAACACTCTTTCTGAATGACAGGTGTTCAGTAAGTTACAGCTTTTAATCCTCAATTTATAATTGCAAAACACTCTAGAATCGTCTACAATCTTCTATAAGAAATAACCTTTTTATTGCACACAACCAGATACAGTAGGTTGCACACAACCAGGTACAAAGGCTAGGGGTTTGACAAGTCATGGATATACGTCCACATACAATTTAGAAATATAATAATAAAGAATTTAAGTTATGTTAACAATTATAATAATGAAAAGTTAGAGCACAGTAATATAAAATAGATTAACAATTTTCTAAGTGGAAGGTAAGTTATAGTTAGTGTCAATTATATGATAGCTCTCTATACATTAAAAAAGTTTTCTTCCTAGTGATATTTATTCGAACCAATGGGAGAAGAGGGCGAAGCAATTACGTCACTAAAAATATAATTAATTATTGACAACTGCCTCCATAACGTTCACCAACCTCGTGCACGGTTGTCACTGTCTAATATTTTATGTTCCATTGTAGCGTTTTTTTGTATATTAATGAATATTGTATATTTGTAAATGCAGTATGTAGTTTAGTATTTTTTAAATATTTGTATAGTTTGTAAATATTTTAATCCTGCTCTTTGGGATGCAACAGTATTCCCCATTCATTATGAAACACGAAGCAAAAGGCCTTTTCTTAAGTGACCTATGTAAACACAGGTAAATAATTATAGTGATATTTATTTGATTTTGAGAATGCCGCGCACTACAAATGCACAGTTAAATAATTACATAGGTCATTTCCTGATTAGATATCCCCCAACTCCGCGTTTTTACTCTGTGTAGAATAGAATATTGTGCATAAGGCCAGGGTATGTGTTTTGTGAAGTATGAGTGTGGGTTGTGTTGTTCCTCTGGCCACTTAGCCTGTGGAGAGCCATAACATCCCCATTTTCTATCACGGCCTCTGGGGAGGTGGGCCAGGACACATTAGGAGAGAAAAAAGCTCTGGCGGGGTAAACCCAGGGTTAGCCTAAGCATCCAAGGAGAGCCCAAAAAATTATTGGAAAGGAGATAACGGGGAGATAGAAAGAGGGTGGGATAAAAGGGGTAGAGAACAGAGGGGGCAGTAGTTGAGGCACTCGCCTGATTTTAAAGGGGAGACAGTAAGGGGACCCCTGGTACAGGACGCCCATCCTGGTCCAGAGGGTGAGAGTTGAAAGTGGTTATGGGGTGAGCCACCAGGCAAAAGGGCGTAGGGGCCATCCAGGGTGGGAGGAAGGGGATTGGGGGAAGGATGCTCAACCATCCTAGGTGGTAGGAATAAAAGAACATAGGGAAAGAGATCCCTATGGTGGAGTGTGCTTTTTGCAGCTCTGTCCCACACTGGCCTGGGAGTTAACCTAATGGCTAGCATCCCACACCATGCCAGCTAGGAAAAACAACAGTATGGTGTCAGCTTGGATGGCCTGCATAGCCATCAGTCTTTCCGGTGTAGAAGCTAAGATAGAACATGCAATTAATAATAACTTTCATTCACTCAACATTCACACAATTTTACTTTTTATAGTTTTTCTTACACTTCTATTTTCTTTTATATATTAGATTAGATATCGATCAGTGCGTTTCGACAGGTGTGTCTTTTACGTAGAAAAGATTTGACTTACTCCGTCCTACCTCTACATATTACGTAGAAAAGTGTGCGCGGTGGTTGGCGAGAAAAGCGAGCAGGGGACGGAGCCCCCTTGTGTATATTAAAATTACATACATTTTTGAACACACACATACAACAACAACTCCAGTTGACACAACTGCCAAAGACAATTAGACAGTTAAGATCTGCGTGCAGTTATGCAGTTAACCAATTAGTTTGGCGAAGCACGAGCACTCATTTTGGCGGGTAACAGTTTGGGATTCATCACTGGATCCGAAGGCCACACACACACGTATGTGTGTGTCATCAAATTCACTGAGCAGTTTACATATTGAGTAAAGCCGAAACTTGCTTTGCGATTCGGCGTCTATATGCAAATTTATACCCGATTCCAATATTTGAATTGCCGGTAGTGACTGCGCCGGTGTGAATCTGTCACTCAGTTTGAGTCTGCGTAACTTTGGCAGCAGCGTTGGGGTTGACCTTAAAGATTGTGCAGGGGTGCGTCGGGTACAGAGATCCCAGAAATTTGGGGATGAAATGAGACCAGTTAGCAGTTTATTAGTAGTTTTGAGCCTATTGTTGTTGGGTAGCCTTGGAAGCTCTATCTGTCTCGCCATTTGGGTCGTCGTTATCAGTGGAGGAATGCGATGTTCATGAAGGGCCCAAGAGTAGCCAAAACTCTTCGGCATATTTTTTTCTTGGCTGTCGAGTCAGCTGAAGCCCAAATTTCTGCTGCATAGAGCACAGTAGGGTAAATTACATCCGGATATATTTCTTCATTGTTCTATTTGTAAATGCAAATGACTATATTATTATAGTCATTTGCATATACAAAGATTTGTTTGGCACCATCTAAAGCTACTCATTCTTGTTACTAGCGCCTCAATATGCTGATGGAATCTAAGTTTTGGGTCAATAATAACCCCAAGGTCTTTGTGGCTGGTCACCATGGGAATCTGGGCTACACGGAAAGAGGGAAGAATTTTGGGTGATGGCTTTAAAGAGAATATCTTTATGTCAGATTTACTGGGGCTTAGTGCAGCCCAAACTGTTCAAGATAGAAAGCTAACTTAGCGATCCTCTTATTTATAGCATATGTAATTTTAGCTGGGTCAGTTCCAGATATGACAGGGATTAGTATCTTGATGTCGTCGGTGGTCACCAAAATATCTTCATTGCGATGGATGAAAGGTATGAGCAGAGCCGTGCAGAGAACCGGACATATTGAAACAATACTCCCACTTTCTACAATATTCTAGATTTTATCTGCAACGTTCTGCCATATTCAGGAATCTTCTACACCTTTCTGGAATATTCTAGAAATATCTTATACATAGCTGGGTCAGTTCCAGACATGACAGGGGTTAGTATCTTGATGCCGTCGGTGTTCATCAAAATTTCTTCATTACGATTGATGAAAGGTATGAGCGGAGCCGTGAAGAGAACTGGACATATTGAAACAACACTCCCACTTCCTAGAATTATCTAATTCTGATAAGAATTTCTAGAATTCATAATATCTAGAATTCTACAAC
Organism: Mastigoproctus giganteus; assembly: GCF_048544385.1. Classification (NCBI taxonomy): domain Eukaryota; kingdom Metazoa; phylum Arthropoda; class Arachnida; order Uropygi; family Thelyphonidae; genus Mastigoproctus; species Mastigoproctus giganteus. The sequence goes on from NC_143581.1 coordinate 183,959,722, forward strand.
GTATTTCCTGAATGTGGTCTACCACATTCAGGAATCTTCTACACCTTTCTGTAATATTCTAGAAATTTCTTAAATATTTCTTAATATTATTTCGGTTTATTGTTTTTTATACATAATATAAAATATTATTTATAAAAATTGATAAACAAGTTGGTACTACTTTAATAAATACTTTGAAAGTGAAGAAGAAAAATGAAACGTGATTCCAAACTTTTAGGTGGGATTGCATTATCTTCTCATCCAGGGTGCTGTGATAGCACTGTTCCTTTAGATATGGAACAAAATTTATTCTCTAGGTATGGGCTGTGAAGAATAAGCGGACCAAGAAAACTCCGTTATCGATCTCTTTGCAGAGATGCAAATGTATGCAGGGAAGCCATACTTCTAGAAAAATTCCGAGTGTGATTCTTATAAAACGTTACTCCATGGAAGCAAACTGAGGGTTACACAAAACGTGGGAATTCTCAGTTTCGTTCAGTGGAACTGTAAGAGAATATCGCAGCAAACTTGACATTCGGAATCTCCTTGCCCAATATAATGCGATTGCCTTTTGCTTCTAAAAGTAACTTAATATTTTCTGTTAGACACTCAACTGCTGTCCTTTATAGGAAAGTGTGTGTGTAATATGATCTCCCACACCTCGAAATCTGAAGAATTCTAATAGCTGGAGTGAATCAGGTTCAAAGATTAGCAGATATGGGAGATTTTAAATGTCGTGTATAATCTGTCTATAATTTTTATTTTTAGAAGTAAATTTCGTGTTCGATTTGTGTTAAAGGAGATAATTTAGCGTTTCACCCGTAATGCAATGCTAGTGCATCATACTGAATGTTGATTAGTTGCAAGTAAGCTGTTAATAGGCTAACGCACTGAAAAACAGTAAAGTCAAAATTCCCGAGTGCGAAAGTATCATCTTCTCCACTTTTTCCCTCCTAAACGAGCATAAAAACACTTCTTTTTAAAAGAAAACACGCAGTTTAAACGCAGTTTTACTTTCTTACGAGTAAGGGGACAATTGAATTACGTGAATGTGCCGTGATATTGTAGGTGAAGTCAAGCAAAACCTCTTTATGATAATGCCCTTCTTACATAACATCGTCACCCTGTTTTCACAGACCGCCGCCAGACTATTATTATAAAGCTGACTAAGAAAATGATTTCTGTTCGAAGAAAATCATTTTCTTAAATGATTTTCTATTGTTGGCTTCGAACTATTTACGGTACATGCGGAAGCGGTTCGGAATGTGATTTCGGAAGAATTATTTTCGCAGGAACCGGTAAACTCGGTATACTCATTGGACCGTACTTGATATTTATAGGAGCGTTGGCAAAAGTGACCTCGCCATTTCCTTGTTATATGAAAAATTTGTGACCAGTCATTGACATCGAGCTATCAGTAATAATTGATTACGAAGAGAAAGGCAAAATTTTTCAGCACCATTTATCTAGTTCACATTGCTCTCAAAAAATCTACATCTGAAAGATAGACTGGAAACCATAAAATGGGAAGAAGTCTACAATATTACGTTAAAAAAAAGTTACATTTTCAAATGATTTACTTTTAAATTTGTTGTTAAGCATAAACTTCAGAGTTAAGATATCGCTTCAGACTTTTGTCATTTCTTTACATCGAACTCTGTTTATTTATCATTTGTACCCATAGTTTGCTTTCCACTTATGTTTCATCTGCAGAAGAAAATCCTTTTAGGGCAGTGTTTAAATTTTTGAAAATGATTTACGAAAACGTAATCCTAAGATTTTAAAATAAAACTTTACTATTTTTTTTTCATTTTCCCATTTAAATTTTACGTTAAGTTTTTTTGCTTAATTCAAAGATGTAAACTCGAGCGGTCGTTATACATAGTTCTATCGAGCTTTGCTTATTTTATATCAATGATTGGTGGCAATTTCGTTAAAACTGTGGTACTTTTGTCATTCCTCCCCCCACACTTACCTTGTACCGGATTGTAAAAAAAAAAAAAAAAAAAAAATTCAAGTTAGCATCATAATCTATTCACCCTTCGGGTAGTGTTTCCACTATATGCTCTGTCTTTGCTTATTCGATATGTTTAGGGTGGAAAAAATAAGGATCAAGGAGTCGACGCCTTAGAATCGGCCTATATTTATAATAATAAAAGCCTTGGCAAAATTCATACTTACAATTACAGGCAACTCTTTTTTTTTTTTTTTTTTTCTTTCATAATGTGTACACAACTAGCAACACACACAAATTTTGTAACAGAAAACCAGCTTAAATAGAAATAGCAAAAATCATAAGCGACAACTATAAGAGCAATAGCGTTTTAGCGCATGGCAGCATTACATATCCATATGTTTTCCATGTTTGAAGTCTTCCATCCCCCCATAAGGAATATTGAAGCCATAATACTTAAAATATACTGTGAATTCAAAGTGCTTCGAGTTAGTTATTCAACACACTCGTTTATATTTCGGCACGACTAGGTCAGAGGTTACTCGTACATGGCAGAGTTAGTTGATTCCAGCGAGGGTTGCGATTTGATTTTTCACCCACCATCCAGAAAAATCAGGAAACCGCCCACAGAATTCATTCATTTTACGGACATGACACATGGAAGCCTCATGGTATTAGTTGTTTAGAAGCATATTCTAAACAATACAGTGCTTCTTGTGCGCAGCTTATCTTGAAGATCAACACCTCTCACTTTGAACTCAGTGCGTTTTGCCTTCTGTTTATTACGTGCTCACTCTACCTGGAAAGTTCACAACAGAATTTTTGTGGGTGTACAGTCTTTGACATGCAAAGTCATATGATGACTAGGGCTAGTCCTTGGGAGGGGATGTAGTGAGTGCAACGCACTCTTCTCCGATTGAATAAGATTCCAATGCGAATAAATGGCTCCCAAGGACTGGGTATTCACAACGTTAATTCTTGCACCCAATCTCTCTTAACTCTAGGACCGGCACTAGTGACGATTTTCACCTCAATACTTGTGTTGTGTGTTCCTTTCGGTCATCGCTGTCATATTTGCATTAACGTCACACCCACGTGAATGTGGTCTTCTGGTTGTTATACAGTATACTCTTACTCTATTGTGTTCCGCTTTGTTCATTACAACGGTGTCGCGCTTATAAAGAATAATTAAAACACCTTCATGTTTAGCGTTAGTTGAAAATGCTAATATTATGTACGTTAGTTCTTTACATTCCATTGTTTACCATCCCATTGATATGGGCGCCTCCGTAGCCAGGTGGGAAGGAGCAGCAGTGCGTAGCACACTCTTCTTGATTAGACCGGAGTTCGAGCCCGTCACCACCAAATACGGAGGATGCGGAAAGGTCAGGGAATGACAACCGCATATCCTGGAGCAATATGGCCTTAGTTGCTAATGCTCCTAAAAACCAAATAACAAACAAACAAACATTGATATGGGATGATAAACAATGGAATGTAAAGAACTAACGTACCTTATACAATTTTAGAAATTTTAAACCGTCACACAAAAATATGTATTGTGGTAACTTTCGTATTTTCACAGGATAATTCTGATAAAATCCGTATAACACGCCCTCGTTGTTGGCAAAATGGTTACAATCACAGTCCTTCCACAGCTTTGTATGGACAAAGCTGGGTTCAAATCCCCTTTTGATAGGAAAGACTTTTATCAGCTTTCTTATAAAGTGGACGAGTTAGTCGCTTTCAGAAGGAGGGTTGCATGATTTTATTTCCCGAAAACTTCGGTATTTCATCCAGCAAACCGAACGAAGACTGCACTCTGTTACAGACGCATAATACTGAGTGTCTTAATTACATTGGCACCACACACTGTAACAGTTGGTAAAAATTCTCAAGTTAGCTTCATCTTTGGTTACTCTATTTGGCTTCAAAAATCACAATGTAATTATTTCTGCTAAAAAGGTCATAAAATCCAGTTTATTTTCAGGGGCTACGTTAATAATCTTTTGGACAACGAGGGAAAATAGCAACCATAAACAATAGGAACTATTCTTAAAGAAACGGAAGAAAAATTCTATCAGCTATCATCATCTCTTTACAATTCTAAGGCAGAGTCCTTGCTACCTGAGCTATCAGCTCATCCGCACTTTATAACTCGTTTCATTATAACACAAAAATGATCACTTAGCCGCCTCCTCCACTTAAAACGATTTGAGCATAATGTGAGGTGTTATCGCCTTTTCCCCGAAGAGGCGGATCTCTGCTAATCAACACAACTGAAGAATTTGTTGTTTTATTCGCATAAAAACATCTAGTGCAATCAACTTTTCTGAATTCTAAAAAAAACCTTTAAAAAACACAACTTTAAACTATAAAAGCTTTGTAAAAATAATACCATAAATATATCAATATACATGAGTTTTATTGTGTATAAATTTTAAGACAATTATTTACAATGAGAGCTTACTTTCTTCTTCTCAGGTAGACAGCTCCTGACAAGTCCAGAAACGCCTCACTTTATTTCTTTAAAGAGCTCCTGCACATCCACAACTGCATTGTCGATTTAGTGGAGAAATATTCTCTTTAAATCATCATATGAAACGTAATGCTTCATTATATGCTCAGTGTCCTCTAGCATTCTGCAAGCACACTTAGGGTTTTCTTCAACCCCTAACTCACTCAGTTTGAACCATAATCCATGCTCTGTCACCAACATAGTACTAAAAAGCCCTAACAAAGGGCTTTTTAGTACTATTGCAATATCTCTCTCACCTTTGAAGATGACCAATTTACATAAAGTCCACCCTTATCTACTAAAACATCTCTAATTGTTTTCAGCACCTTTAAGATCCATTTTTGTGCACTTTTGATTTTCACCTTAGCTACTGAATGTGCCTGGTCCAAGTCATAACGAAAATCACATACGTTTCTTTCCCATACTTGTTGAATAAATTTTTCTTTACTGACATCTGTCTATACATCATAAACTACAACTTTTATGCTCGGTTTCTTTGAAACGTCAACTTCAATCCTATTTGCTTTACAAGTTGACTCTCTTGCTGCAATTTAACTTCTATTGAATCTGCTTCAATGAAAACTTCCTTGTTTCTAATCTTATTCATGGATTTAACTTTTATTTTAGTTAGATGGTCTAACTTTGTTCTTGATTTTCTCTTCCACCCTCCTCACTTGTTGCAATACTTTCAAAATTTGTGCTTATAATAACTGCAAAACTTTCTTTAGCTTCAGTTCAGTCTTTTCTTTTTCAACTCCTTTTTTGTAACACTGAAGCATATGTTGCGAACTGTTGATCTTGAGTCTTTGCGATATCTCCAGCCCCGAATTTTTGACTTTAACACTTTGTTCTCCAGAGATCCTAATAGCTTTACTTTCAAGGACATCCCACATAGCTAATGTTGCTAATCGCAGTCCGAGTTAATTTATTTGCATCACAAACTAAAAATTTTTGGACGTCTCCATATTTTTCTTTTCAAGGTGTTCTGATATTTTTTCGGTGGATATATTGAAATTTATCAAAATATTTTTGACTATAACACGTCCTGTTTTAGGACGTGTAAGGGAAGGCACCTCTGAGAATATATCTGAGAGATATATTCTTAGAGGTGCCAACATCAACTGTATCCAACCTAATAACCCCTGATTTTAATATCGGAGGAGACTTCTCTACTGTTCCATCCTCCATTTCCATATCTAGACTCACATTGTTTCACTCTTTTTCCTTACATAATTTTTACTCACCTTCGACTCACCATTTTTCCTTACATGCGTGGTCGAGTAAAGACAAGTCAAGTAACTCAAAAGTAAAATTACAAATTTTATGAATAATTCAACCACTCCTGTCCCTAATCACAATCGATTCTACTAAGCCGACTATGGATCCACTTTCCGCCTACCCTAGGCCACTTGGAGACGAGAGTTATCAGCTGACAATGCTAATCCTAAGACTGATTACTGTCAGACAAATCTGTCATGGCTTCAGGGGCGGACTTGGCTGTAGTTGACCCCGGCAGCGATAGCCGCCTAGCCGTTCGGGTCCCTCCTTGGCTGAACTGGTTTTCGCTGTCTCTTCGAGTTAAGTGATATCTGAACCCGCTGTTTCGAAATAATTTAGCATCTAATGCCGGTAGCAAATTTGAATTCCATGCGATTCCTGTTATGGTTGTTCCACCAGTTGAAGCTTCTCAAAATTTGAAATTAAAGAAAACTAAACTCTTCAAAAAAACTCAGGAGCTTTATTGAGTCAGTAGCGTGTCCAAATTCCGTTTTTCTTTTCTTAGAGATTTTTGCTGAATAACCCATATCCCCTCCATCAAGAAAAGTATGTTAGCTTTTGTCTGTATATTTCTTTACTCTAAATCATTTGATTATAAATATATAGTTGTATATCTTATTTTTATTTTCTCATATTTCTAAGTAGCTTGGACATGGGAGTAAACGGAACGTGTACAAGAAAGCGGAAATAGTAATATGAGATTCATACATTTAAAATTCAGGGTGACAAAATTAATGATGTTCATACTAAATGAACCGTGGTGTTCGTTTCTTTCCTAGCATCAATAGATGCACTCATGGAGCGTCACCGGTTTTCCTTGTTTAGCGGAGATAAGGCGCAGCACAAACACTTCTTACTGTATTTATTGGTTATTTGGATTTATTATTCGCATACATGAAGGTGTGTAGAGAATCAGGAAGTGGGGAGCTGTCATTGACCTTGATGAAATCTCGGCCATAAACAGCCTCTTGTTTGTGGCCTGGAGTGGTGCAGGTAGAACAGGTGGCTGAAACACCCTTTGCCTGCATGGCCATGAGGTGTTTGGCAAGGTGCAAGAGCTTGACGGTCACCGTTTGATTTTACGCCTGCTTTCTCTTTCTGAGATGCTAAGAGTAGGTGGTCTGAGACAGTGTGACTTCTCTAGTAGTCGTACGAAACAAGTAATAGGTTTTTTATTTTTTTAGATAATTTTATTTTTGTTACTAAAATAACTGCCATAACAGTTTTTTTATAGAAACGCGCTCAAAGTGTATATAAAGGGAATAGAGACTTTTAAACGAGGGAAAAAATCGTTATGTATAGGGAGCCCTACGCTTAATTATTTACTGGAGGAATAAGAAAGGATGGCAACTTTTTTTTTTGAGAACAATAAAAAAAAAAAAAATATATATATATATATATATATATATATATATAGAGAGAGAGAGAGAGAGAGAGAGAGAGAGAGAGAGAGAGAGAGAGAGTATGAACTTATTGACTAGCAAAAACTTATAGTACTCTATAAGATCTTGACTAATTTCCCCCCTATATTGTTATTTGGTTTGAAGGTTTTGACGATTTAAACCGAATCGAGCTGGTAAAGGAATTATTGCACGCATTATTGATCACAGACAATCTACAAGTGAATCAGACATGCCTACATGTCCGATCCTCTTGTATATACTAGCCTGGATCAGTAGTAGAATGCATGGCGAAGAGTCTCAAGACGGCTTTGGAATCGCATAATTCTCTACGCTCAGCGCTAATTCAAATTGAGTTCCTTTTGTCTCATAGATGTATGTTGTAAATGGTTTATAACTATATACAACTTATGAGATAAATACTAATATATGAAATATCATTAGCATTAGTAGAGGCATATGATGCAAGAAAGCAAGCTCATACAGCATCAGCCAAAAAAAAAAAAACATTTCACACATCCATTCGCTCTAAAAGTTTGTCCAATTCATCCTTGAATTTATTAAGCTATCAACTTTCACGACAGATGGAAGTTTGTTCCAGCAATCAACTACCCGCTGGCTAAAAGCAAATTTCCGCACATCTATTCTATAACTATCTTTCCTCAATTTGAATTTATGCCCCTCAGGTTCGTAATCTGAACAAGAGGAAGAATCCCACTAGCATTGAGCCTACTCAAGTCACCTAAGGCCTTTTACACCTCAATCAGATCACCTCGCAGGTGCCTAGTCTCCTTCTTCTTCTTCTTCTTTAATGCTGCCGAATGGCGTTTGCGACTTCGTTTTGATATTGTTCTCTGTCTAGCGCTGCGTGTAGAATTTGTGCTGTTGTCATGTGAAGCCAGGTGTTGATATTATCTAGCCATGCCATTTTCGGTCTGCCTGGGCGTTTCTTGCCTTCGATCTTTCCCTCCAGGATGAGTGGTAGTAGGTGATATTTTTGTTGGTTCCTAGCGATGTGACCTAGGTATTTGCATTTCCTGCTGATGATGGTTTTGAGCAGGTCCCGTTCCGTGTGCATGTCCTGCAGGACCTGTGCGTCGGTTATCTTGGCTGTCCACGGAATTTTCAGCATTCTTCGGTAGAGCCACATTTCGAAGGCCTGGAGCTTTTTTGTAGTGGCTGATGTTAGAGTCCAGGTTTCTACACCGTAGAGCAGTATTGGCCAGATGTAGCATTTCAATGTGCGTAATTTGAGCATGATGTTCAAGCTTCTGTCGGTGAGGAGGGTTCTCCATTTGGTGAATGCCTGCCTGGCTTGTTCAATCTGCTTTTGATTTCGGCCTCATGGTTCGGCCTAGTCTCCAGACGATGCAATTTGCAGAACTTAAGCGTTTCTTGGTAAGAAGATCCCTTCGTTCCGCTCAAATATAATTACTTTACAAGAAGTTTTTTTGTTGGTTTTTTTTTAATCGATGTGATATGAACAGCAAATAAACTAAACGAAAGTTTAGTTTATTTGCTGTTCGACTGAAATAAACGAAAGTGTGTTACGTTCAAATAATTAAACATTGTTTTGCTTCCATTCATTTTTATTTATTTATATTTTGGCTGATGCAGCAAATGCTTTGTTGTTTCCCAGGGGCTCACATCTGGTGATTATGGGCTTGGCACTCCTAGGGTCCTGAGCTGGATATCATCATTCTTCTCTTTCTTGGTGATTTCCTTCTCTCTCTCTCTCTCTCTCTCTCTCTCTCTCTCTCTCTCTCTCTCTCTCTCTCTCTCTCTCTCTCTCTCTCTCAGGATAACTCAGAATTTTTTTTCCTGGTGCAGCAAAAGCCTCAGGCTTCCTTGCACCATATAGCTGATATGATAAAATTTCTTTGGCCCATATGACTAATACGATCTCCTTTTCCAGGAGATCATCCAACTCGCTCCACGGTTTTTGAATAATAAACTGAAAAAGCTTTATTATAAAAAGTATTATTCATTTATGAGGGGAAAACCAGTAAACATTTAAGTTTGTACACAAGAGTTATGCATTCTTCAAGAAAATATACAGGAGTCAATTTAGCTTTAACGACTCTTTTCATTCAAACAATTAAGTTTCGTTTAGAGTTTAGAGAGCCGCCAGACGGTTCTCAAGTGCTGCCATCTATGATGAGAATTATTTAACATAACTTCAGCTATGTTTAATAATAAACGAAATACTGCTGATGCTGAATAAGCTTACTTCCTTTCATATACCTGACATATTAATACACAGGGCCTACTAAAATATTAATATGCAGGGCCGGTTTTGGACTGTTAGCCGCATGCATGCTATAGGTATTTAGCCGCCCCTATCAATGCGGATCGGTAATAATGATATTTGGTCGCCCTTTGGTCGCTCACTCGGTAGTGACGAATTTTTTGCTGTGAAAATGTTGAAAACTGTCAACAAGAGAATTGATTGTTGGGTGAATATTTAAATTAATAACGTTCCTGTGCATTTCTCTCTTTATTTTATTTTCCGTCAACAATCAAAACGATGATGTAATCGCTTTAAGATTAACTGTACGGGAATAAAGGCCCATTCACAATGAAAATTAAACATAACATAAGCATAAAACCTTGTACCTATGTAATTTAATGAAACCATTCACAATGAATTACGTAAGTGTAACCTTAAACTTAATCATAAAACGTTAACATTAAAGTTTGCGAACTCCAAGCTTTTATGATTTTCTTTATGTGGTTTAAAACAAGACACAGTCGTAGAGGTTATGGAAGTCCCATTGTTGAATCCTTCTTTGGTTCAACGGATGAACCCATCGCCTGTGGTTGCACTTCTAAGTTTCCTGATGCAAAACACATAACATGTATGCTTCGGCGTTATTTATAACCATAAACTGAACAGCTATATCATACAAATATCAATTTTTTGAAGTATGAAAGAAGAGCATGTGTTTCCATGGTTACCAAATATGTTTACGATCATGTTTATGTTCCCAGTGTGAATGTTGGTATGACTTCTTAATTTTACTGTAACGTTTGTTACGTTATTTTTATGTCTAATTTTCATTGTGAATGGGCCTTTAGAGAAAACAATATTATTTATTAACAATACCACGTTCGCCATTTCATCTCCGACCACTATATTAAAATGATATTAAATTACATTTTAATTTTATTCTTTAAAGGGCAGTGATTGAACAGATTGAGTATCACCTCTGGCTTCGACGGCCCTTTTAACGATCTATGGCTCTAGGAAGTCAGTGCCAGGAGATTTCCTGTTCTTGATCTTCAGTGCTGCTATGTCCATATTCTATTATAGTTCTATTTTGGTGAGAGGTTCTTCGTAGGTAGTTGTGTGGTAGGTATCATTATCCTGACATAGGATTTTCTGTTCCTGACTGGAAGGAGCTAGGGGTTCCAAAAACAGAGTATCCAGGATGTTTGTCACAGAATCTTGCCAAGTTCGGGTATAAGTTACTTGCGGTGTAGCAGGAATAGCAGGGAAACTTCACCCCTGGGGAGTTTGTTTGTAGTTACCCTGTAGACAACATCCCAGGGATCATCGTTCCCAGTTGTAGATAGAAAGTTCTCCCAGCAGCGTTGTTTGCGCTGGCGGATGGTACTGTACTGATTTCTGGCCGTGCGGAAGTTTTGTCTCGGTGCCTCTATCTCAGCAGCTGGCCAGGAGCGCCGCGCTCGCTGCAAGAGTTTCCTTGTCCTAATGACTTCTTTCCTCAGGCGTTGTAGGTCCGGGGACCACCAGGGAACAGCTCCCGGGGAAATATTTTTCTTTTTAAGTTTGCAGCTGCCGTGATGAGGTCAACCACTGCAATCTGGTGCTGATCCGGGGTTAGTCCGGCAACACATAGGGATTGGACTACAGTGGTCAGGGAAGTTTGGAATAGAGGCCAGTCTGCCTTATCAACAACGTATCTAGGTTGGATGTATCTAATCGCAGGCTGTCGGGTCATAGAGCGTCTGAGCTCAAATGTAATTGCCCTATGGTCCGACGTGGTCCAGTATTCTTGGACGGTCCAAGAGGTTAGGTGTCTAACAATAGATCTTGAGGCCAGGGAGACATCAATAGTAGACTCCCACATCGAGCTGACAAAGGTGGTTGGGTTATTCGGCTGGTTTAGTATTATGTATGGGCTACTTGCCAGGTAGTTCTCCAGTTGCAGTCCATTGTGTTCTCCACGTCTCTCCGGGATCTCGCTGAACCACGCCGGGGACAGACAGTTAACATCCGCTCCCACGATGGTCTTGCTGTTCGGGAAGTCAGTATATAAGCTTTGCAGGTAAGATATCCTCGCCCGGGCGACAATATAGCGAAACTGCATAGAAATCTCCCAAGGAGGTGATGTGGGCACAAACAACCCATGGCGTGCAGTAATCGGAGATTTTTGTAGTGGTGATATTGGGGTTTCTCACTAGAATGCAGGCCCAAGGTGTCTCACTGCTGTCCTGAACAATCTTATAGGCCAGGGGATATCCCCTGACCTCGTTGTATGCATACGGGATAAGGAAGATGTCCAGGTTTTCTTCATTTGCCTTTTTGGTAAGCTGTGCGGCAACTGCTTTAGAACGTTGTGTGTGATAATTCTGCAACCCATCTTTCTGTAATTTTCAATGAATTTGTCAACTAGTTCTTTATTTCACTCTTGATGTTACCAAGAAAGCCATTCACCACAAAGCAAAATGAACGCGAGGAATTTTCTCAGTATCAGTCGTTTTGTTTTCCAGTTGTTTTGAAGCCAACAATATTTTAATTCGTGGACCAATAAATATGCCACGTTTCATTTTTGCCTCCGACAGTTTAGGAAACAGATTTTACATGGTTGCAGGTGTCACCTTGAGCATCCAATGATATAGCAAAATTGTTTGACCAGTCCTAGCCTGAAATGGAGTGATGAGAGAAAGATTTTTTTTCTTAGAACAAAGAGAATGTTTATTGTAATGTATGAAGCAGGCTGTAACTCATTTCTGACAGACCATTTTCCCCTCCTGTACTGCTGATCTGCTCTCTCCCAGAGGTAGAGAAAGGAAGGGAACTTTGCGAAACTACCTTACAAACTGAGAATGAGCCCCAGTGCCTTGAAGTGCTCACAGATATCCATTTATGTCTGTCATATTCGGTCTCCTCTAACACATGTTTCACATTTTTGTAGAAATGTGAAATGTTGATGGATGCATGTTTCCATATGAAGCAACACTGCTTTAACTTTTACTTGCACTGTCTGTGAAACGACTCGACCGTTACGGATTAAGACTAGTGCCAATTTCTTCGTAAAGACGAACCCAATTAAAACAATAACACTGGGTTTAGCAATACTGTAAAACGTGCAGAAGTAACATTTTTGTTTTCTATATGTGGAATGGAAACCTTGCAGTTGGGCCCCAGAAGACAACTCTTTTAAATGAGATGTTAAGAACTCTAGATTTGGTTAGATCCATGTCCCTTACTGAGTAATTATTGCTCATCACTGTAAGAAATGTAGCACTTGAATTGAACTTTCTGAGATGTAACCAAATTATCCTTGTCACCAGATTCATCATTCGGTTCTGAAGGCTCTTCCCTGGAAAATGGATTAGAAAAGGGCTGGTCTTCATATGTCCACCTTGGTATTTTCACCATATAAAATTAGCAGGCGGCATGACGGTTTGTGGGATCTTTCCATGTTTTAAGTATAGCAAAAGGCATACAATTGCGAATAGGCGCACTATAGCCACAGCAGCTTTTGCGCCATTAAACACACACACACACACACACACAAAATTGCAAAACCATGCATCTAATATTGCCCTGCAACCAGCACAGTAAAAACGGGGTGCCCACAACTTGTCTTGGTTGCCCACTTAGTCCAAAATAGGCTTCGTATGTACCGAAAAACTTTTTACCAACAACGATATTGCATTTTATCTGTTTCTGACTTTTTAATATCCACAAGCATAGCAGAATATGACTGGGAATAACTTAACATCTTCATTTGGTAACTATAGTAAGGTGGAAAAAAGAATTTATTATTCGAAAGCAACAGGGTTTGTTAGAATTTATTATTCGAAAGCAATACATGTAATTGTTACACAAACATAAACCTTTCAATTGCCGCCAAAATATTTGAAACTAGGGAAAAACTGACGGGGTCTTCAGCATGTGAAAATGAATTAAAATTAAATATAAACAAACATTTTTTTTGTTACGTAGTGAGAATTTAGAAAATCATTTTATCAAAAGGAATATTCATTCCCGAATATGAACGTAATTTAACAAGTTCAATCTGCACTTGTGATATCGGAATGTGATTTTAAAATCCTGAACATACAGATCGGGGAAAATTTATAGAATACTGCGAAATAACTTCATTTATAATCTTACGCGGTACAGAATACATTTCCATAGATTTTCTATTTCTGTATAATTCATGGATGGTGGACGTAGGACCAATAGTATACCTTGCGAGATCCGGCGCAGCTATTTTTAAAAGTTCCCGTGCCTCATTTGGTCTTACTTGTTTACCAACCAATGTATGCGGCATCATTAACTTCTGCTGTAACCTGTGTTAAGGCAAAGACATACGAGCAGGTGCTTAAAAATCATGCATATGAATTTTATTCTGCGAGGCTTGTGAATACTGTTTCCAGACTTGTTGCAAGCTTGAAGTTCACATGGCCTTAAAATTAAATGTCAAGAATGGTAATTTAAAGGTTATGGTACCACCATCAGAAGAGTACAGACGTTTCTAATGCAGATTCAAGGTCCAAAACGATTCAGTAAATCGACTCTTATAATGATACTCTTCCAAACACGTGTGTAAAGAATTTAGTATACAAATACTATAGGCATTTTCATATCATAATATTGGTATATACTTATTATCTAATATATAAATGTCGCAAAAGCTCTAATTGCCAAAGTTTTATGTTCTTTATAACATGATCGCCTCAAAAAAAAAAAAAAAAAAAAAAAAAAAAGTGATCCATCACTTTAGAAAGTGTACTTGCAGACAGAAAAAAGAATTGATCGTTTTGGCTTCTCAGTTTTTTTCGTATGCAAAGTATAAATGTAATTAATAAGCAGTACCTATCGATTACTATGCATTATATTTTATTTTCTCAATATCTTGTATCGTATTTTCCGTATCCGAATTATAAATATACAAATCAGTAAAAAATACAACCGACTTTCAGTAGTTACAAATAGTTTTGGCTTTTTTATCCCCTGATGCATAAGGCCTTTTTTACAACTTACAAAATTATATTTTCTAATTTTATTTTTAATACGACTATTTTATCAAAAATTTCGCGACTCACCTATATTTTTCACTGCAGTCCGTATGTGGCCAAGATTATACTTAAAAGCAAATATTACATTGATTAGGTTTACATTTGCTTATTTACCATTCCTCTAAATTTGCCTCGCCTCAATGCAGTCACTTTCCCAATATAATCACGAGGAGAAAAATGAGTAAAAGAGCAAAGAATTGTGTTTGTACGTTGACTTTTAGGTTGAGTTGCATCTAAACTTCGTCTCGAAGACTTGTATACCCCCTTCTTTAATTATAAACTGTAGATAACACCAAATGACCGTGAGCTGAGCTCGGATTACTTAGGATTTCGTCGCACATGTAACCTTTGTGGTAAATGTCAAGCTGTCTTTGGTTTAAAGCTGCAGTTAGGGTATAGTGTCATGTAATTTTGTAAGTGAAGTTGCTATGGTTACCGAATGAGCTTCTGCAACTACGTCCGGTTTAAAAATAGGGACCATTGTCTCGGCAGATGTTGCTATTGAGGGAATTCTAAAATGTAGCTTGAAGGCGGTAAGTTTAGACGGGTTCAAACCAAAATAAAGTAGAGGCATTGGTGTTTCGCTTTTGTAATGATTTTGAGATTGTAATTGAACTGTTTTGCAATAACAAATGCAAAAGTTTTTAAATTCTTCTATTCCTTTGGTGACAGTAATATGAACTATATTAAGAGTACTAACAAATTTATTGTGATTTATTTAATAACAAATATTAAATTAACTCGGTCTCTGACGTTTTGATATTACTTAAACATCACCTGTTTCAAAATTTACAGTAGTCTATTGTGAGGATATAGACTTTTTCACGGTCAACTTTTTTTCATTCCATCAACTTATGGGGTGGGGGAAAATACTGAAGCACTGATTACATAACACCGTTACTTTTGGTTACATCTTAATGTTCATATAAAATTACGGGACATAAATGGAGTTCATCTAGCATTCATCCCGTCAACTTTTTTCATTTGATCAACTATGGGGTGGGGGAAAACATTGAAGACCTGATTACATAACACTGTTACTTTTGGTTACATCTTAATATTCATATAAAATTATGGGACATAAATAGAGTTCATCCAGCATTCACGCGTTTTGAAAAGGACACAAATTACTCAACCGTTGAATCTTTATTGGCACGTAGTTTTTGTGCTGAACATGACACCATCGCTAGAAAAAACAATTTTACAGAACTATACACCTCCCGAAACTCGTGTCACTATCTTCTTCGGTAGTTGATAGCTTATTGTTGCTGGATTTCCGCCTCAGTCCTAGACTAGCCATCAGCATTCCTATGGAGCTAAGTCTTCGACTTATTCGTCGCGAAGTTCTTCGGGATACGGGCTCAACTTGGGGTTGTTCAATAATACGTGCTTGTTGCAGTATTTCAGTGAACAGCTCATTTACGTTCACGTTGTATTTAGCACTTGTTTCCATGTATCGACAATTGCGCATTGCTTCGGACGCCGTTCGTGCTGCCATCTGGTGGGAAACCTGTCGCTTTTCTGTTAAGTCTGATTTGTTGCCGACTAGAATGATCGGTACGTTGGGTCCTGTAAAGAAAGAGCAAATTAAGTTATCGAATGTTATTCGCTTGGTTGGTGGGTTAATTTCAGTTAATTCAGAGCTCTAATTGCTATTGAAATCATAATTTTAATCACCATTTAAATGCTTATTTGTTTGTGGATACACAGTTCTATACAGTTAGGGGCACAATAGCAAATATAGTTGTTATTGTAACATTTTCTCCTGGATGAGTGGAGTTATCACTTATTTAGACGGTACGAATAAATTGAGTTAAATACTCCAGAGATCCTGAAAATCACCCGTAAATTGAAGAAGAATATTACATAGGACAGCTGAACAAGGTATTTCTGCACCCAAGGCAGGTAATTTGTGCGGTCCACCCCTCTTCAACTAATTGTATCATATGAACTTGTACCATTAAATCCCGTAAGTATTATGCTCATCGCAGTCTTGCACCCGAGACAAGTGCCTCGATGCCACACAATCCTCCCAGCTGTAATAGGAAGGCAGCATATTGGAGAAGATTATTCTCTTTCTACGTTTTAACAAAAGTAGAGAATAATCTTTCTTTATGGCCTTCTTCAATGAAGCGGTTTAATCAACATTCATGGACTTCATGCATTTCTCAGTGACTGAGTTTATAGAAGGAAAATATATGTTAATAAATTTATCTTCTTAGAATGTACTAATATTTTTACAATGACTTTCGATGGCCTGAGAGAATGCAAAAAATAGGTAAAACGCGAATGTTTAGCTAGTGATGCTTACAAGTCCATAATGCTTCCAGAAATATTCAAGGGATTTATCTCGGAAGCCGTCTTCCTTATGATCAGTCTCTCCGACAGCCGCCCTTGGACGGTATTAGCGGCTCTTTGTCATCATTGTCCTGATCTTTCTCATGATCCCCGCCCAGCTTACTGTTAATCCATTCTATGGTTTCGAAGGATTGCGTTAGTACTGGGACTGCCTTGGGTTTGTGATTCGTGGTTTTTTGGTTGTTTTAAGATTTTCTGTGTACCCCCCCCCCATTTAGTTTTGCTTTTAGCAGACTTCTGAGTTTCTGATAGTATTTCTCTCTGTCAGGCGGGCCTTGATTTCTTTGTTTTCTAGCTGTTTGGCTTGCCTCGTTATCAGGTATTTGTAGGTCTCTCCCTCTGTTATGGCTTCGATCTCTTTACCGGTCTTCAACTGGTAATTTCGGCCGACTAGTTTTCCGTGATGCAATCCGTGTGTCTTGCATTTGTCTAGTCATAATTCCATTCTGATGTCAGTGCTTACCTCTTCCATGATCCGGAGTAGCTATTGTGGTTGCTACTTAAGCTTGAGAGTCGTCCATGTACATCAAGTGGGGAAGGGTGTACAGGTTCGTTCTCCTTTCTTTAAGAGTATATCTATGCTTACTGGTATTAAGCATGACGGATAGCGGGTTGCGAGTACTAGACAGAACCACAGTGGGCTGAGGGAATCTTTGTGGAAGATTCCTCTCCTGATGGAGATTGGTTTGGTTGTGATGTTCCCGAACTTGATGGTGGTCCTCCATTTCGCCATGGTTGTTTCTGAGAAGTTTGTCACTGTCGGGTTGATTTTGTAGATTTTCAGAGTTTCTGTCAGCCAGCTATGGGGCACAGACTCGAAGGCCTTGTGGTAGACACATAAGTTGTGATGGGAGGTATTGTATAGTATATTTTACGTTCAATAAAGATAATAAGTAGTCTTTATTATTTGTTGTTGTTATTATTTAATTACTTAATTTAATTTAAGTAATTAAATAATGTAATTAAGTAATTTAATTACTTACTTAATACTAAAGTATAACTTTTTATCAAGAAACTTGTGCAATTGGCTTCACGCATTGAACAAATTTCTTGGCCAACAGATTAAGTCCATATGAATACAACAAATCAATCACAAGCTCAAGGATGCACAAAATATTTTATACCAAATTGGATCCACTCTTCAACAGGCAGACCAAATATTTGTTTTGGCATTGTTCCGCATCTTCTATATTAGTGTTCAAGATTTCAAGTCATTTGGATTCATAAAGTATTAGATATCTATACTTATTAATATTACTATTTTGTTTAAGATCTCTTGTTTTTAATATTGACAACGGATCGCCAACCTAGAACCCATCGGTAAGAGTCATTCTGATCAACTTTAAATTATCCCACGATATCAGTTACGACGCATTCACAGTTGATATTTTCTACCATTTCTACTGATAGGATTACGAGTTGTTCTCTCCAAACTACATCATCACATTATTATACCTGACATCGCAGCTGTCTTAGCTTCCAACCTTTAGAGGAGGGAACATTACAAGCTGGTCTGGGTGTTTCTGCTTAAAATAATAAGAGACAATATGATATACCTGATTTTTTACAAGCTATTCATGTAATCAGCGTTTCCCAAACTGGGTTCCGCGAACCCCTGGGGGTCCGTAGACCAGTTCCAAGGGGTCCGCGAAAGAGACCCTCTGGAACTGGTCAAATTATTCATTCTATGTGTAGTAAATTGATTATAAATAAAGTTATTATTATATATTTATGGAAAAATAAGAATAAAGTTCTGTTGTTTTAAACATAAAACTTCGAAATTTTTTTTTTTTTTTTCACACAGAGAGAAATATATGCATATATATAGGGGTCCGCAAACTTTTTTTGATTTTTTTTTTTAAGGGATCTGTAGATCTCAGTATTTTGCGAACCACTAGTCTAGATCAACAAGAAGTTTGAAATTTTCTCAAAAGAACGTATCATAGTGGTATAGCTAAATACGGTAGAGCATACTCAATTAATTTATACTAACATGCATAAAATTGATTTTTCACTGAGCCGAAACAAATACTGGTCTGCATCAGCGGAATATTTGCCTGTCTTTATAACCCATTGAATTTTTTTTTATTAACTGTTTGAATTAAAACTGATTCAGAAATTATTTTATTAAAATTAAAAACAGCCCTTTTGTAGGGGGTTGTTTCTGTAGTTTTAATCTCGATCTCTTAAGGACAGATGAAATATGAATTATGTGAATAGAAATTAACTATAAAAAAAAAAGAATTCAATAGTATTTCTGATTCTATGGAATGGCTGAAAAGGAGAAAAAAATGAGGTATGAAGTTTTATATCTTATGGATGATGTACAGAAATAAATTGAAATAGCTATTAGAAGCTTTAAAAAAATCTACAGATTATACAGAATCTTTCTATTTATTGCGAAACTCATTGATCAACGGTGTGTACCTTGGTAACTGTGACAACTGAACACATGCCATAGGATAAGAAATGAGATACAGGCAGTTCTCGCTTTACGAGTTCCTTGCTTTACGAGTTTTTTTCCCCCAAGTATCAACAAAATCGAAAATATTAACATTAATTGCAAAAAATGAATGCTAAACATTCATAAATACCGCATTTCAAACCACGCGTAGCTATATAATACAGTGTACCCCGCTTTACGATATTAATCAGTTCCAGAGGCACCATCATATCGTTAAAATATCTTAATGTGAACCCAATAATACATTGTTTTTTGGTAATTCGTTTCAAGATCTCAGAAGTTGAAATTTTCGCTATATAACTAAGCTATTTATCTCTCTAAAATGTCATTTTTAAAGTCACGCTCGTGACCTTAAGGCCATATAAAAAGGTCGTGAGCATGGTTTGTAAATTGCATTAGTTACCAATTCAAATCATTAAAATGCACTACAATTTCATCGTTTTCATATGTTCTGTTATAAGAATCAATTTTAAACGCATTTGTGATATTTTTCTAAAGCATATTTCTGGAGGTCCTTGCATTTGCGAAAATACCGATAGCTGGAATTGTGTGGTTTTTTTACGTTATTGTGGTGAAATGTGTTTCCTCTTTACTGAAATCTTCAATCGTATAAAAACAAAATTTCAGAATCTTCTCTTCATTCCTTTTTTTTTTTAAGCTTCATAAACTTGTTACTCAACGCGAATCGTGTTAGTTGCAATTTGTGTATGCCGTTAAAAAATACTTATGCATGCAATCGTGAAATTTATAATTAAAAGAGAAGATTATCTTGGAAACAAACGCCTCTTGAAATATTTCTGAAGACGACTCCTTGTGCAACAAACCAACGAGTGCCGAACCAATAATGAGTGATCAACGAGTGTGCATTTAGTCGATGATGATGGTGAAGAATAAACATCCTTTGACATTTGTAAGTCGTAAATAATTTCTCTATTATTATAATTTGCTTGATTTTACAGGCTACGTTTTCATTTCTTTCGATAAATCAATCATTGTTTAAACAAACTAATTAGTTAACTAATTTCATTGTTGAGAACATAATCCCTATTTTTAACCTTATGTCTATGGGAATTAATTCCCGCTTTACGAGCGCGCGCCAGGAACGAATTAACTCGTAAAGTAGAGAACTACCTGTATTTAAAAAAAAATGTAGAAGGCAGTTTCATTGTGACAACGATGATGTTTGAAGAGCAGTACAAAATTTATTAGTGCGGAGCATAAGCGAGATTTTTTCCAGGATAATGTGTGTTTATTTTGGAACGTAACCCTGCATCCAAATCAATTTTTCAATACCAAGGGACATTCAATAATAAATATCCTAACAGGCTCGTGCGCAATAAGACTGACCCAAAACATTGATAATTGCATTCGTACTATTGATTTTATTCTTCACACTGAAAAGAGTAAATCCATACAGGAGCAAAATAGACACTTCTAGTATATTTTTTGACAGTTTTAAATTCTGTATTCATTTTCAATAAAATTTGGTTGTATTGGTTAGGTGCAAACTGAGTTATATTTTAATTGGATAACTCTGTACACATTTCATTTGTATAATGAATTTAAATTCAACTTATACAGGGTGTTTCAGTTAAACGTTTCAGAACTTCTAAGAGAGGTAGGGTACATCCTGACAACTCGAAATCATATAGCAATGTGGGGTCGGAAATGCTTTCCTGAAGCGGTGTTGTACACAAGAAGCACCATAAAGAAAAGAGACCGTAAGTGAGAAATCGTTTTAATAATACATGAAAAGAAGCAAAAGGTACATGGATTAAAGTAAGTGTTCGAAGTTTCTTCCACGGGCTACAATGCACGCCTCACATCTCCGACGCATGGACATCCGAACATTCTGGAATACTCCAGGCGAATTTCGAATTTCTTCGGCAGCTACTGCGATTCTTGCAACCAGCTCCTCAGCATTGTCAACAGGGGGTGTCATAAACTAGCGATTTCATATGACCCCAGAAATAAAAATCAAGACATGATAGGTCGGGTGACAACTTTGGAGAGATGAACAGATTTCTGCATCGACGCAACAGACAATGTGGTTCCAACACGATGGAGCCCCTGCCAATTATAGCGGAGATGTTCGAAACTACCTGGATGTCACATTTGGTCAACAGTGGATCGGACGTGGTGGTCCCGTGCGTTGGCCTGCTCGGTCACCCGACCTATCATGTCTTGATTTTTATTTCTGGGGTCATATGAAATCGCTAGTTTATGACACCCCCTGTTGACAATGCTGAGGAGCTGGTTGCAAGAATCGCAGTAGCTGCCGAAGAAATTCGAAATTCGCCTGGAGTATTCCAGAATGTTCGGATGTCCATGCGTCGGAGATGTGAGGCGTGCATTGTAGCCCGTGGAAGAAACTTCGAACACTTACTTTAATCCATGTGCCTTTTGCTTCTTTTCATGTATTATTAAAACGATTTCTCACTTACGGTCTCTTTTCTTTATGGTGCTTCTGTGTACAACACCGCTTCAGGAAAGCATTTCCGACCCCACATTGCTATATGATTTCGAGTTGTCAGGATGTACCCTACCCCTCTTAGAAGTTCTGAAACGTTTAACTGAAACACCCTGTATAAATGATCTACGTAATTTTATAAAATTATATAAATGTCACGAATCTCGTACCTGGAAAGAAAAATGCCATCTATAAGCCATTATTTTATCGAAAAATGAAGAATTTCGTAGCAGCTGTGGATAAGAACAGAGTTATTTAAACCTGAAGTTTCCACATATTAGTGTTGTTAAAATCAAAGGAGGTGTATTCGTCGGTCCGCAGATCAGAAAATTTCTGAAAGATAAACATTTTGGAAATATTGTTAAATCCTTTTTAGGGTCCGTAGTCTAACGAAGGACTCTTATAATGTCACTCGGTTGTCTTGTCTGTCTGTCACAGCATTGTATCTCTGGAACCACTCAACCTATTGACTTGAAATTTTGCATGGGTTTGTATATCATGTGGGCCAACATAACACCATAGTAATTGTTGTTGACGAAAATTTGTCTGAGAAATGGGGGGGGGCAAAACAATGTTGTCGACAACCTATAGCTTATTATACACCGTTGGAAAGAGCTCACGAGTCGGTTTAAAATATAATTTTAAAATATTTTTAAAATTAAAAATGGCGGCGCCAGACAAGAAAATGTAATTTTGTCCACCTTCCCCCCTTTGTTTCCGTCGCTAATGGAGCTAAAAAATTAAAAATCACATTAGCTATGCGTTATTCGATGCTTATCAAGGGATTGAAATCTGTCATTTCCTTTTTGTGTTAAAATTTAAAAAAAACTATTTTTTATTGCACTTCGATAGCGTGCTTCTTTATACTGAGTAACTCTCCTTTTGGTGACAAAAAGGTTGCGAAGTAGTTAGTTAATAATTCTATAAAGGTCATTTATAAATTTTGCGACGAGAAGTATTTGTTAACAATTTTCAAAGTTGGAGTTGTCCCGGCAAGGAGGTACTCAGCGAGCCAGTCTTGAGGCGGCTGTGGTGGGGAGGCGCCTGCGCGGAGTCTTGCACCGCCCTCACCTGCCAGTCGCTTCTCCCCCAAGACTTTAATCGCTTCACCCACCCTTGTCATTCACTGGAAAGCCTCAAATAGACAACGTTTTCTTTAGTTCCTCAGTTTTAGGCCAAGCCGGGGTACTAAAACTTTTTTTCTGTTACAATAAAGCTCTCTATTTGAGATACTACACTAACGACCATTCGCGGCTACAGACCCTTCATCCTGAGTGCCTGGCACTCAGTACTTGACCGATTTATTACCTATAAGTGTGGAAATCCTACAAGAAAGTTTGAACTTTGTTTTGTTGTTACTCAAAAAAAAAAAAAAAAAAAAAAAAAGGACTAAAATCTTGATTGAAAATTTACTACAAACCTACTGAAATCTCAGTTTCAGTAAGTCTCTAAAAGTACACTTCCTCCTTTCCAGTTTATACTTTTCCCAGATAATGTTGGACACATTAGTGATGAAAAATGCGACTTTTAAGATAAAGCAAGCATTCTGGCAACACATATCCTGCTGATTAAATAAAGCTGTTTTCTGTTACTTAGAAGAAGTGAAAATTATTCAAAAGAGTATTCCGCATCCAAATGCTCATTACTAAGAAATTGCCTTCTTTCTGAATGACAAGATGTTGAAGGAATGGTCAGTAAGCCCAACATTCAGTTAAATAATCCACAACGTTGTATTCTTCAAGGTTTGCCAATTCCATATATCTTAATCTAACTAAACATACTAAACCATTTAAAATCCGCCAATGTTCGTCCATCTATTGTTGACGATAGATAGATCCATACAGCAGGTAAGACGGAGATGGTCTAACCATTCTCCGTCTGCAATACAAGGAACCGCTTGGACCCTTGTTGTCCAAACCATTTTAACTCTGAGCATATATCCCAGTCGACGTTGGTACACCCAAAGCCACCTAGAGCAAGTTTTTCAATGAGGCACGAAGAACCGAAAATGAGAATCTCCAGCATAATAATAACAAAGCATCACATATCTACAGAAATTTCCTAGTCGACAATGCTCCAGCTTTCACAGTGGAATTTATGATCAGGTGTGGCTTTGAAAATCTGTAGCACCCATCTTATTCTTCCGATTATTCATCTTCAGACTACTTCTTCCCTAAAATGAAGAAAATATTACGGGGCCGCAGATTTAAGACTGATGAGGAGGTAATTAATGAAGTGGAAGCCTGGTTTTCTGCTCAAAGTGAGGAGTTCTATTCAAGGGGCCTGAAAGAGTTAATCTACAGATGCGAAAAATGTGTAGCTCTAAAAGGTAGGTACATAGAATAGGATGAAATTGATAGCCAAGTTTTAATTCCCTAACTCAAATATTTTTAGGTGAGGGTAAATGCTTACAGAGTGCCCCTCGTATTGCCTAACCTAAAATTTAATAGTAATTAATGACAAAAGGTAAAGCATATTTTCTGACTTACTTTAACGAAAACTGGCAGAGATGTTATGTAGAAAGTGTTTTATCTATAGCTACCTAATCTGTTGTAATACTTGCAAGTAAAGATAAAACTACCCAAACTGACCTCTTAATTTGTTGATCATTTCCCACAGTTGCGTTGCCTCCTGGAGAGATTGAAGGCTGTCCACGGAGAAGACGAGAACAAATCCTCTTCCGGATCTGATGCTCAGTTCTCTCATAGCAGGAAAGTGGTGAGACCCAGCTGTGTCCAGGATTTCCAAGGTATGAAATATGCCATCTAAATGAAAGAGTGATAAATATTACAGAAATATTGGATATAAAGAAAGTGTGAACATTCAGTAACACATGGCATTAAATACCAAAAATATTACTACAAATATATTCGTTAATGGTTCTTTTTGCTGGTTCACCCATTTAGCTTGCTCTGCTGGTGGCTTTAGATTCTGCCCATTTTTGAGCGGTTTCCCGAGAATTGCTTCCATAATCTGTTTTATATATATTTTTAAAATAATTTATAATTATTTTCAGTTTTAGAGTTTCCGTATTTGTGGGGGGAAATTTCACCATGCTCCGTTTGAAGGGGTTTCGCTTAACAACTCTATTTGCATATTGGTAAATTAGAAAACACGCTTAAATAACAAAGTACACATTCTGTATTTGCTATAATTAGAAAATGTCGAAACAGCTATGCATACTTATGGAATCTTTTAATAGTTCGTAAATCAGTACTGCTGCTGTTTTATAAATGCACAACTTTGTTTAAAGAAGAGGTATGGCCAGGGAGAATCGTAAAAAAAATCGACGAAGTACGAAAACAAGTTAGTTTTTTTTTTTATAGAAGTTTTTTTTAATACAATTAAACTGAATGTACACCAATTTCAACGAGATAGAAAATAAAAATAAAAACCGAAGTTCCATTTACCAACAAATTTCATTCCTAATGTTATCACCGATGTCCGACATGAAGTGTCCTCTTTGATTTCCCTCGAAATTTCCTTATACAGTACTCTCCCCAATACACATACCCAGGTAATTAGTCAAATCCAAGACACAAGAAGAAGACGAAGTTTTGTTGAAGTGAAACTTCTTTAAGCGCGCCCCATGCAATTTTCACATGGGAGTAACTTGCGTCCGTGGAAATCGCAACGAAAATGCGACGCGAAATGACACTGCATTCTAAGCCATAAGTCAACTATCATACTAGGCTAAATGCACCCGAGATCAATATTCCCAAATGGAAATTGCATCAAGATTAAAAACAAATTGGAAAAATCATGTGTTAATGATATAAATTGAAAATGAAAAGTTGATTTCAGTAGATTAAGAGACCTTAACTATTGTGAGATATTAGTGAGGAGTATTAGAACTGAAGGAATTTGCCGGATGTCAACCCAAAAAACTGGAAAGATAACTTTGGTAAAGTGAAAATTGTTAAGCAAATACAGATAAGTGAACAAATATAAAAACAAGATGCAAAACGAGGAGTGAAGGAAGCATAATAAGACTATTTTAATGTTAAACGAAAATGTCACAGATGAAGTAATTTAAAAATTGTTCTTCAAATAGTACGAAAATATAGAACAAATTGTGCTGAAATGTAAACAATGTGAATGTTTTAATTTATGTAAATGTATGTAAAATATGATGTTATTCAAAATGTAAATGAGAATACGATGTCATAATTACATATATGAATAGACAATGGAACTAAATGTAATATATTAATACAAAATGTTAGGACCCTAGCTAACAAGTTCCATACCTTGCATGCCCTTCAGGAAGACATAGATTTCATCTGCATCTCGGAAACTTGGGTTGATGAGGGGAAACACCTCAGGGTGCTCCTCTCCTTCACTCGTTATCACTATCTAGCAAACTCCAGAAAAGATAAGAGAAGAGGCGGAGTTATTATCTTCTTCAAGACCGCTTTCAGGCAGCTATATGGTCACAAAAAAAGAAAAAAAAAAAAAAAAGAACAACCTAATTATGATATTAGAGTCCCCTGTAAATGATTACATCTACCCTTATTTAATTTGTCTGTAAATTGCGTGTGTTCTCTGGTCAATTTGCCTGTTTACTGGACGAAAAAAACCCAGTTTCTGAGAGAAAAACCTTGCTATTTACGTCTGAGACCGACGACAAAACGAGATTGCGTAAATGACAAACAGAAAATCAAACTTTGGATTTAGCAGTGCCATCAACCAGCAATGCCGCTGCTCCATCTAACAATAATATATCCGAAATGACTAATCTCATCTGCTCCGCATTTCTCCAATTGCTTAGCAGATAAGTTTAAATGATCAAGCTACTTTTTCTTAAGCCCCTACTATTTACATAAGAACGCGCATGAAGAGTTTGAAAGGATATTTATGAAAAATTTATTTCTTTTCTGTATGCTATCATCTACGGTTCGAAAACGACACAAAGGAACCAGTTGCTAAAAATACACCATTGACACGCATTCCACTTCTCGATGTTGACGTCGACGTAATCCTTATGTGTAATAGCTGTAGAGAATCATTTCATAAGAACAAGGAGCTTAGGTGTTACCCAATGGCCAGTGATACTTACAACAGTTGTCTATATTTCTCCTAACAGCATTATAAAATAGATGTAGGGTTTTGGTCAGTCTTGTCTGGTAATTCGGAGCAGCATTGCGATAAAACTCTTAACATTGTGACGGACAGATGTTGAATATGTGCAGTAAAGGAAAAGCTGTCGTCGATGATGACTCCTAAAAATTTGGTGCTTCGGACAAGTGGAAGTGATTTCATTTCAAGTTTTACCACTGGTGGTCTGCCACAGTCTGATTTATGTTTAAAAATCATGATCTTCGATTTGGTTGGGAAAATTTCAATTTGTTCTTAGAGGACCAAGACGATAGTTCAAAGAGTATTTTATTGGCATAGAGTTCTAAATCAGATCTTGAGTTTCCATTCACCAAAATGATAAGGTCATTTGCATATGCAAGTTGTTGCACATTTTGAAATTCAGTCGTCCTAAGCAGCCAATCATCAAGAACTAGGTTCCAAATCAAGGGACCCAAAATTGATCCTTGGAGGCAACCACGGGAGACAGATCTGTGAATCTTCGTGCTTTTAGTGATGTGACGGTGATGGTACGATCAGCAAAGTAGTTTCTAACAAGTTTATAAAGCTGAAGAGAGCAATGATAACATATACGGAAATGACGCAAATTACATCATTTCCGCATCTCATTTTCGTGACAGATTGCTTTTATTTCAGTCCGAAATTTAGTAGTGGCGCCAAAGATGTTTTCATATCAAAATCGCAACGAAAATGCGACACGAAATGATTCATGGCTCCCACCATTGTAAGACACACCAGGCACGAGCGGGCAGCGCCGTACGTAGCAGCGACGCATGACGCAATCAGTACCCGTACAGCGCTGCAACGGTGTAACTCGCACGCGTGTCGCGTTTAAAATGTTCTTGTTTATACTTCGGCAATAAATCATCAATACAAACGTTAATCATTTTTAGCAGTCAAGTGTTGAACCCCAGTCCACTCAAAGAGCACGTGCTACTGCACTCTAGTTCTTGACCACTCGGTTACGTCAGGCGTTTTAAATCACTATATCTCAGCTTCTAGCAGTCTGATTTTAAAATTTTAAAAACCAAAATATTTCTTTCGTCATTCTCTACCGTATTTCATAAAAATTTCGATGGAAAAAAAATTTATAATTGAACATGCCGAAGACTAATAGTGAGCGTTGTAAGGCGGAAAGAGCACGTATACGTGCAACACTACCACCGAAAAACTACCTAAATCGAGTACAAAGGAGAGATCCGTAAAAACTTTGTAATAAACTTGTAAAACAATTTTAAAATATTAAACCATGTAACATTGAAATAATAAACGTTTCAAAAGATTCTAAAGAAGTTTCACTTAACTTCCGCTATGCGTGCTCGGTGCACACTTTTTTTTTTTTTTTTTTTCGTAACTGTGAAAATTCCCAACTAACATCGATTCAAAGAATCATTTATTAGCGTTTACAACTATTAGTTTAAGTGCATTAAGAAAACTTGAAATACAAGTAAAAGTAAAATATATCAGTAAATACTCCTTTGGGCTTCGTCATAGTCATTAAAAGAGGATCGTTCAGTTCAATTTCAGGGTGATTATTTCATTCATACAGAAACTAAGATACAATACAATTTATGTATAGCCAGCTCGAAAAATGTCATTTGAAGTTTTATGATAATGGTTGAGGGGGGGATGCCTTAAGGAAAATTAAGCTTTCTTAATTCTAAGGAAATGCAATATTATTTTATTTGTGAATTTGATATAAACAGCTAATTTTCCAAAATAGATGCAGTGGCTGATTTTGGAATGCTATAATTGCTTTAACAATGTTACTTTCGACCTATCCCCCACCCCCCCGCCTTTCGACACCAGTAATGCTAGGGCCAAAAAATCCCAAAGAACCTAACTTTATTTCTTAAGCTTACAATTTCCTGTTCCATCTCTTATCCATTTAGTATTACTTCAAGTTGAAAGACTTCTTTATACTGAACATCCGCCATATCAATGCGTCATATCATTATATGCTGTGTTAAAAAAATGCTTTGGGAGAAGGTGGGAATTGCTGCTTTGCAGACTCCAAACGTCATCATTATGTAGAATGCTGATCTCATTTTCTTTATTCGATTTCGGATATGTTGGAAAAGCCGCCGTTATTTCCAATGCCTTTTAAAATCTCAGGAAAAGTAACGAGAAAGAGAGATGCTTTCGCCATCATTAAGGATACCACATGCCGAAGTATCACTCTGTTACATAGACATTTCAATTTTTGCTGCATGCCTTTTCTATAGATATTTCCGTGAGCAGCGTTCTTCTGAAACTTCGTTCAACCGCTCGCTCTCTAATCCGTCCGAATGCGTGCCTCGTCGACATCCATTCACTGTCCAACTCCAACGCAGAACTAAATTTATCCCTTCTTTTTCCTGAAAATTACAATCTAGAGAAATTAAAATCTAATGTCAATATCTTCTGTCTTCTCGAATTTTATTTATTTATTTTATTTTATTTTATTTATTCATTTATTTTATTATTTTTTTTTTTTAGCCAAAAAATGTCCAAAAGTACTATAGGGTCCAATACCTTTCATGTTTGGCGCTATCATTATTAAAAAAATAATAATAACAATAAAATAAAAAATACTTTGCTCCAGTTCCAAACTTGCTCGTGTGCTGCCTTAAGTAGTGCGAGTCCTGAACGTTAGTTCAAATTCGCTGTGGCACACTGTGATGATACATAACGCTGTAAAGTAGCCCGAACTGAGTATAGTGCTATATTTGTGCAGCACGTTTGTCTCGTTTTGTTCATTTGTTTCTGGCTTCTTTGCTACCAGTGATCACTAGGGACACAGCTGCTTCCTAGTACCCGTCCACTCTACGAAAAGGTTGGACACAGTTATTCTCGTATTATCCTTAGCGTACTAAATCGTGCACTTATGGGTGACAGTAATCCCTTTTCGTTATGATCCAATCCATGGTACGAAATAAAGCAAAAAAAAAATTATCTCGCCTCTTCATAATATTACAGAGGCTGGCAAATCCTGCTCCTAAGAGGGGGCACATTAAAAGTTTCGATATGGCCAAGAACCTTATGTAGGTCCAGTCGACCAGGTTCAATTTATTCCAGCAGCTGGTCTATCAGTCAGATACGGTACCCTATGATCGGGAAGTCGCAGTATAATAATAAGGCCGAAAACCATATACTGATTGCAAACCACATAGTTCATATTATGTAAGGAGGTAGTCGATTCTTCTACAGATATGCCCAGACTTCACTATTAGGAACCAGTAGTCAAGTCTAGTAGAGATATGTTTCGGGAAAATGCAATGTAATTTAAAGGTCCACGTAGTCAATCCGAGGAGTCTCAATCTTTTACTTAAATCATTAGTTGCAAGATCGGATTGAATATCTCTGGTAGTTTAACCGTACATTTGGGATTGAATTGATATGTATGTATGTGTACATGATCTTTGTGCTGTTAGCACACACGGTGTAGTATACCCAGGCCTCCACCTAATTTTATTGTCTGTAATATCCAAACCGGAATTAACATGGGCCTGGGAAAATAAAAAAAAAAAAAAATGTAAAATTTATGTTGTGTATAATGTGTTTATATTGTACCCAGGACAGCAGCCGACACCTGGGCGTCTGCTCCTGGTGCTCGTCCCTAGGCATGTGGAGCCGGGCCTGGGTATACTACACCGTGTGTGCTAACAGCACAAAAATCCCGCCCCCAGGGCGCTCACTCCTGGAAGCCAGCGGGGGAAAAAAAAATAATAAATAAAATAAGATAAAAAAATAATGAATAAATTAAAAAAAATAAAACAAAACAAACAAACAAAAAAAAAAAAAAAAA
Organism: Mastigoproctus giganteus; assembly: GCF_048544385.1. Taxonomy (NCBI): domain Eukaryota; kingdom Metazoa; phylum Arthropoda; class Arachnida; order Uropygi; family Thelyphonidae; genus Mastigoproctus; species Mastigoproctus giganteus. The sequence continues at coordinate 183,990,305 of NC_143581.1, forward strand.
AAAAAATATATATATATCCGCATGAGCAAAATCCCGCACCAGCTGATTTCTCTGGTGCCAGCAAAGCAAACAAAAAAAAAAAAAAAAAGGGTTCGTTACCGATAGTGTACAAAGACACACAAAAAAAAAAAAAAAAACTCAAACTATTATATTATATTAGAGCCACCCATAATTATATGTATTATGTCTGTAAATTGCTTGTGTTCTCTGGTCGATTTGCTTGTTTTGCTGGACGAAAAAAAACCCAGTTTATGGGGAAAAAAAAACCTTGCTATCTACGCCTGAGACCGACTAACTCAGCCACGGAGTGAAAAACGCCCATTAAAGTTCCTCGCGTCATTGAGGGATTCGAACCAGGGCCTTTTCCATCAGGTGTGGGGGAGGGCGGTGACGATACCACTGTGCTACTGCACAGACACTGTACATAGTCGGTGCACAGTACGAAAAAAAAATGTGTGCGTGTGGGGGGAATTTATATATAAAAAAAAAGCTTGATCCCCAGCACACACAAAAAGAAAAAAAAAGTGTACAGTTAATTAGCTAACATCAGTTATGATAGGAATTCGCTTTCTTTTTGTAAAAGCCATTCTACAAAATTCTTGTAAGGCCAAAAAGTAATCCGGAGTTAACAGTAACAAAGTTTCAGGTATACACAGATGCACCTTATCAATTCAACGTCATTAAAAAATAAAACTATTCCAACTGGGTCTAGTAGAACAACTATATTGTATCTGTGGTATGCTGGAAACGTGGGATCATGTATATATGGAACATGACTGTTCCATTTATGAAGAGTATAGATGTACATTAAGATCTTTGATACCATCTGGGAAAGATAATTGCTTCTTGCAGTAAAGTTGCGCAGGATCAGTATTATCCAGAAGTGATTTTAGCGTTTGCCTTCATGGTAAAGGGATCTGTTACGGCTGTGGAAATGTCTTTCGCCTTGTAAAGAGTTCCTGTACGAACTGCGTCAGCGCTGTATAGGTTTTGTCACTCTCCATTATTTGGTGTTCTTGATTTTTCGGTGAGAATTGAAGCTTTGTGATGAGGACGCACCGGAGATCATCGTACAGGAGGCAGTGGTACATGAGATGATCCCATGTCTCTGGTTGACCGCAGTAACAGTCGGCAGTGTCACTAAGTCGGAAGCTCAGATGCTCCGTGCCCATTGAGTAGGCATGTTGTTAAGAGTCCTTGTGATAGCCAATGAGGGTGCTTGGAATAAGCTTGGTTGATGTCAAGAAAGAATTTGCGAGTAATCTCCCCTTTTGTAGTTGTTTTCCAGCGGGCTTGCCAGACTTGTTGCAGGTGGTAGATAAGTCGTCGTTTTCAAGTTTTGGGTCACATGTGGGATCAGTAGTAAAATATAAGCAGGTAGTCGCTCTGTCCAATAATTGATACAAAAGAGCGTAGTTGACGATCTCCATGGGAAGGGCATGCACAAGGACCTGGAGAGCGTGCATGCATGCTAACGGTACAGCAGGCTCGAGAAATAGTTAAAAGTATGGAGCTCTGTGTCGTCTCTAATTTCCTCTTGTTCACCGCGGTAATAGCTTTGTGGAACCAAATTCCAGACGCATATGATATGGCCGGGATGAAAATGGCCTTGTAAAAGAGGGCAAGGGTCCTCTTCTTTAACTCTCAATCACGGCGGGTGACCCTGGCCATGAGTGCAGAGTAGTTTTTAATTTTTTGCTGGAGATTGATAAGGTGAGGCGTAAAGGATAAGTTTTTATCAAGAATGACTCCAAAATATTTAAGTTGGGTATCCAGTCTAATCGTCTTTCCTTGTATTTTTATTTGCGGAGATCTTCTTGGGTCGAGGGTGCTCTTAAGCAGAATTGAATTGGTTTTAGTTGGAGATATTTTGAGATGATTTTCATCCGTCCAGGCCTGAAGGATCCCAACTGCACGGTTTGCTAAGGTCTCCGGCTGTGCTCTGAAGTCAGCGGCCAGCATAAAGACCAAATCGTCCACGTATTTGAGGAATACATCAAGCACCACATTCCGAAGAAGTAGAGAGAGCCAGTCTAGTTAGCTGAGTGATTTTTGTCCTCTGTCATTTTGTCTCTAGAACAGTGATTTATCGGAATCTACCAAACTGTCAATGTTCTTCAGCAGTTGTCCAGAGTCCTGAGAAGCTAATAAGATGTTTTTGGATACAAGACTCCAGAGATAAGTATTTTGATTTAAATATTTTTCTAACTCTCGCATGCATAATATATACTCACTGTGTCGCTTCGACTACTACCTTGCCGTCGCAACAAGGTGATCGCTGACCGTTGGTCTCTTTGACTGCCTAAGGGCTTTCAAGTATCCTAGAGTCTAGACTATTGTTCTCCTCCTGCTATAAAGTGATTTCCTCCCTGCTACTCCTAGCCTTTTGTTTCCAATCCTCGGGAGATACAGCGAAAGCAAAAGCTGACGTTTTTCGCCCAGGAGAAAACAATAAAACCGTATTTCTTGACCTGAATTTTAACTCACACAAAATCCACTGCCTATATCTTAAGAACGACAAGTGTGTACGTCATTTTGCTTCTTGCAATTGGTAAAAAGAAAAACTGAAATCTGCCCGCTTATCCGAAGTGCCTGTAAATCCGTACTTGTCCATCTATCAAAACTGACAATCTCCACCATGTCAAACAGCGAACCGGAAAATGAGGAAAGAACATTGACTGTCCCCCTAACAAGATCCCGGGGTGGCTTTGCACTAAATGAATCTGTGGAAGATCAAGAAGAAAATAGGCCTGACCTTGCCTGCAAGAAACGCAATAGGGAAACTGCAGCCAAAGCGGATGCCATTAGAGAATAGCATTCCCACAGATATGACAGCCATAAATACCGATCAATCTGAACACCTGTATGCAGAAACTGTAACTGACAAAGTCTTTTCCCTTAGATCCGGCTTGGAAGCTCTCATGTCCAAGCCGACAAACCGGATTACGTCTGCAACTCGGGGAGATATAATAAAGATATGGAGCCAGATGGAACGCATCCTTTTTGACCTTCACGTCAACAACGAGCGGCTCAAATCAAAGTGGAAACCTATCAGGAAGAGCGTGGAAATGAAATGCTACAGCGCACCGCTCTTATGCAGATGCGCTGAGGAATCTTTCAAAAAAGATTATTGAAGCACACAAGCCAACCCGGATAAAGAAAACGCTACTAAAGGAGCAACATCTGGTTGTATTAAAACCAACAGAAGACAGCCCTATGGAATCGAGTGAAGCCGTCAAGACGGCCGTTGTACAAAAATTAGCAAGCGACGTAAAGAACACCCGTATCAAATCAATAAGAAAAACCAGGAACATCGGAGTAATAATTGAGACTGCAACGCGACACGAAGCCCAGACAATACTGGACAACCCAAAAATTTCCACCACATTTCCACCTAACAAAACTGAAGAACCGGTTTGCGCCAACTGTAAACTAGCAAATGGATTACAAGCATTTGATAAGGGATAACAAGTGCCCGGTTTATCTGAAAGCAAGAAGCACACAACAACAAAGAACTAACTATGGCCCCATATATAAGACATATAACTGTACAATAATGAAATTTATGCAGCTAAATGCTCAGCGAGCGCGTGCTGTGGTAGACCAAATAAGAATAAAGGCTGACGAAGACAATACAGACGTCCTGTTCATCCAAGAGCTCTATACAAATGCAAGAAAAGTCAATTAAAAACTTGCCATTGGCAAAACAAAAAAAGCCCAGGGTTAGACTTCATTGAAGCAGAAGTAATTAAGAAGCTTGCAGAGACACAATCAAATCTCCTTCTCAGCCTGTACAACCATTGTCTGGAAGACTCTTCCCGGATGATTTGAAAGAAGCCAATCTGTGCCTCATTTTGAAGAACCCAAGTAAACCACCAGAGCAGCCAAGGTCATACAGACCCATAGCACTCCTTCCCGTTTTAAGCAAAATATTTGAACGTCTTCTCTTATCCAGATTGTAAAAACACTATAAAAATGCAAATCTCTAGTCCCCAAACCAGTTCGGTTTTCGGCCAGGCCGTTCAGCAGAAGATGCTCTTCGACAGCTCACGGATTCAGTCAAAAATTCAGCCACCAAATACTTCTTAGTAATATCAGTGGATTTCGCCGGGGCCTTTGACTTGCTCTGGTGGCCAAGTATACTACGAAGACTCAGAGAAGCTAGCGTTCCAACAAATCTTTACAGGACTATCTTCACAACAGAAGTGTTACAGTCAGAAATGCCTATCGACAAGTCTCGAGAAATGTCTACAGAGGATGCCCCCAGGGTTCTGTCCTTGGCCCTTTCCTATGGAATGTGGTCATGGACGAGTTCCTGAACCTAGACCTGGGGGATGTTTCCACCCAAGCCTTCGCAGACGACTTGATACTGACAGTCACTGGAAACTCCAGAGCTTCCCTGGAAAAAACAGCTAACGGAGCCCTTACAAAGCTACAAAAATGGGCCAGCCTCCATAAACTCCATATATCCCCTGAGAAAACTACTTCAATTCTACTTAGAGGAACACTTCAAATAAGCAGGTTGCCGCAGATTAAAATTTATGGTATAATCATCAAACTGACAACTGAGATGAAGTATCTTGGGGTAATTCTCGACCCTAAGCTCACGTTTTACCCGCATATAGACTACCTTCATCGCAAAGTCAGGAACTACACGGCAATGGTAGTGAGGATCAGCAGGTCTGATTGGGGCCTAAATCGCCGCTCACTGCAAATGCTATACAAAGCTGTATTTATTCCCACTATAACCTACTGTGTAGATGTCTGGTATCATCGTGCACTCATTGTTCGTAACCAAAGGAAGCTCATCTCCATTCAGTGTAATATCCTTCTCACTATCACCCGTGCCTGCTGCACAGTAAGCAACGCAGCGCTCCAAGTCTTGGTAGGAGTTCTCCCTCTGGACCTGCAGATAATTCGCAAAGGCGTGCACTACCGGCTCGCAAAGGATTTCACTGCAAACCCAGCAAACACCATCAAAGAAGAAAAAAAGCGCCTTGCAGTCTACCTTCTTAACGCCTGGCAAAACAGATGGAATACCACCCCCAAAAGTTCCATCACTAAAAAATTCTTACCCTAAAGCTCCAGCATGGTACAGCCCAGGGTTATATACCACTTTCTTGATTACAGGCCATGGATCCATAAATCACAAACTTGCCTCTATGAACATCGTGGATGACCCTCGCTGTCTTTGTGGTGATAACGAAGACTGGGATCACCTATTCTATGTTTGCCCGTTCTACGAGGACCTGCGAACATTGCTCATATCAAAAATACATGCCTTCCCTCGAGGAAATGAGCATTTTATGATTAATGAGGAAGATTGTGACCGCTTCTAGCTACTGAACTTGATACTCAAGTCGCTTGAATTGTCTCTCTTGATACGTGATTGTCTTTCCACCCTCTCGATGGCCTTCTTCTTCCACTTCCGCTTAGGTGGGAGAATTCCCACCCAACCTGCTGAGGATGCCTTCCCTTACATCCTCCGTCGCTCTGTCTATACCTCCTTTCCTTTACCCTCTCCGGTACATCCTGTACTCCCAGTACCCTATATATATATATATATTTTTTTTTTTTTTTTTGGTCTCTTTCAAGGAAGCTCAGGCGATCTGGAGGAGGCTAGCCAGAGAATTATGGGCAGCCTGGCTACCTCCTAGTGGTCTGTGTGCCGGTAACGTGCAGTCCCACCAGAGGCCCCGCGGCCAAAAGCCAGAACACCCAACAGAACCCAGCACAATACTTCATTTACAACACAAAAAAAAATTTCTGGCTTTCACAGTGATACTGTTTGTCTCCCAGAGTTCATATGGCGCAGATGTGGGAAACCACCGGAGGCGTCTTTCCCCCAACACTATGCACACTATTCCGAAGAAGTAGTCATATGCTCTCTTCAAAAAAAAAAAAAAAAAAAATTATTTTTTTAGCTTCAACTTTTTTTTCTCTTTTCTTTTCTATTATTTTATTATTATTAATTTTTTTTATTTTTATGGCCTCTGTCAGGAAGCTCAAGCAACCCTGGCAGAGGCCAGCCAGAGTATAATGGGCAGCCTGGCTCAACTCCCAGTGGTTGTGGCGGGCAACGTTGTGTTCCACTAGGGACCCCGCGGCCAAGCAGCCAGAGACACAACAGAACGAAGCACAATACTACATATACCAGACATTACACTTTTTCTGGCTGTGCAGTAGTTCTGCATTCCATCACAGAGTACATATGGCGCAGATGTGGGAAACCACCGGCGGCGCCTGAACCTAAATACTATGCCACTATGCTACACTGTTCCGAAGAAATAGTCTGCGCGGTAGCACAGCGGTATCGTCACCGACCTCCCCACACCGGGTGGAAAAAGCCCGGGTTCTAAATCCCGTCGATGACGCGGAGAACTTTAATGGGCTCTTTTCACTCCGTCGCTGAGTTAGTCGGTCTCAGGCGTAGATAGCAAGGTTTTCCCCACAGAAACTGGAGTTTTTTCGTTTAGCAAAATAGGCAAATCGACCAAAGAACACAACACAATTTACAGACATAATACATAAACGGGTATATGTAATCATTTACGGGAGACCCTAATATAATAATAATTTGATTCGGTTCCAAAGAAGTGGGCCAAAGACAGAGTCCTGCGAACATCCTCTAAAGACTGGTGTGGAGACGGAACAATATGGAGCTGTAACGGCGACATTTCTATCAGTTAGGTATGTCTTGATGCATCTGTAAAGGTTTGCTCTATGGATGCATCAAGACATACCTAACTGATCTGGCAGGTTGGCTTTCCGGAGGCTGCCGAGGACACTTGGCCACCAAAGTGAGTCAAACGCACCGGAAAAATCTATGGATATAACAAGAAAGTACACGTTTGTTAAAATGATAGTATCCCTATGTAGAGGGCTCTGGAGCGAGTTCTAAGGTTCGTACTGAAGAGAAATTTGGACAGACAACAGGTACAATAAAGAATGCGCTCGTCATTTATTGGAAAAAAAATAGTTACAAAATTTGTCACTATATGACGCTGTGGCAATACAAATAACTTGAACAGCGCTACAATTGTTCAATGTGTCCTCCATTTTGGTCAACAACAGTTTCCATTCGAAGAACAGCATTTTCTACAACAGAACGTAACATATCAACTGGAATAGCCAGCACATGACGTTTAATGCTGTCCTTCAGATCTGCCAGAGTTTGACATCCTTCCCGATACACCTGGTTCTTTGAAAACCCCCCACAACCAGAAGTCGTATGGGGTGAGGTTCAGTGATCGGGATGGCCAGATGTCTGGAAACAACGGCTGATGACCCGTTCGTCTGTAAAGTGTTGCCTTAGCAATCTTTGGACACAACGGTGGATGTGGAGTGGCGCACAATCTTGCATGAATATGGTATCCCGAAGGCACCCACGTTGTTGCAGCTCTGGTATTGCGAAATTTGCCAACATTTCATACTACTGTCCAGTGACGGAACAGGTGCGGGGTTCAGTCGGTGTTACTTGTTCAAAAAAAAAAAAAAATGGCCCAGTCATGAATGTGGTTGTAAATCCACACCACACTATCACTTTTTGAGAATGCAAAGGGACCTCTTCGATAACCCGAGGGTTTTCTGTTGCCCAAATGCGACAGTTGTGCTTATTCACTTTTCCATTTAAGCAGAAGTGGGCTTCATCACTCCAAAGGATGTTCCATGGCCAAGTGATATCCACTGTCATTTGCACCAGAAACTGAAGTGCGTATGTGAAACGAATATCTGCATCACCATGCCTTAGCTGCTGTAGCATGTACATGCACATGCTGTAGCATGTGCATCTTGTAAGGATAGTACCGCAACGCCTGACGCATTACTAGCCTTACAGTAGAGTACGGCATGTCCACTTCACGAGAAACAACTGGCACACTTGCGCTACCACATGGAGATTAACTTGATAAATCCACGACAGCCATAGCCACATCTTCAACACGAGAGGAGTCCACTCGTTTTCGACCTCTACCTGGTTGAACACCAAGATGTCCTGTCTCTTCAAATTTCGCAATCATTTTGCGGACAGCACAAACGGTCATAGGTCCACCCCTTATGCGCTTCTGACGCCGGAATTCTGTGATAACCGCAGCTGCACTGTTGTTGTTCTGATAGCACAGCTTCACTAATAGCGCCTTTTCTTGCAACGTTGTTGGTATTGCTACTGTAGTGCAGGCAAACATCTACGGTATGATTTTGAAGAGACTGCTTTGCTTTTATACAGTATAGTAGAGCTCAGTAGTGGCGCCGTGGCAATAACTTACGATTATGCAAATAACGTAAGTTATTTTCATAATCGTAACTAAGATAGTTACGTGCCATACAGTGACACATTTTGTAACTATTTTTTTTTTTCCAATAAATGGCGAGCGCATTCTTCATTATAACTTCATTAACGAGCCTTATAACTCGCTCCAGAGGCCTCTACATAAGGATACTTTAATTTTGAGAATCCTGTACTTCTGTTGAGAAGAAGTAGCTGCGTTTATGATTCCTTCTAGGGCGTCCACAGTGGAACACCCTTTCTTGAAACCGAACTGACTTGGAGAGTGAAGGCCGCCGCTTGAGTGGTGGGCTTCGATTCTATTTCGGAGGAGATATTCCAGGAGTTTGCTAAGGACTGACAATAGTGCAATTGGCCGGTATGACTCCGGCGGAAGGTTCTGCTGCTTGGTATGGATTTTCGGAATAAATCTGAGCCTTGCGGTTCTCTATGCTGAGGGAATTGATAGAAGGATATTGAGGTGGAGGTTTTGGCCCATATTGAAGCGTAACTACCGCCATGGCACAACGGCATCAAATGGAGCACAGACAGCCCACTCTGTCTCATATAACGTGTCATCTATCCCAGGCATGCGATGCATCGGGCTGTCCCGTCTAGGCTACGGTGAGAGAAGACTTCGCCAGCACTACTACTACATGTAACAGAAAAAACTGTTTCAATAAGACGAGAATAACCGGGACTGAGGAAAGTCTTTATGTAGTCTTATGAATTCCAGTCTCACTTGCATTGCAGATGTAGGAAAAATAGGCTACTGGAGTTAAGATGCACTGAACTCATAAAGTTAAATAGAAATAGTAAATATTGAGCACATGTTTTCGAAGAATGAAGTAGCTTGGCACTGCTTTTAGATTTTCAGGCAATGTACGAGGCACTGATACTCAAAACATTCAGTGCCATTTATGATCGATTTCATTTACCGATTTTTTTTTTTTTTCTGCAAAATTAATTTTCTACGGTGCCCTGTCCCATTTCTGATCTCAACGAAGTCCAATTTTATCCACATTCTTCAAAAAAAACTTTAGTTTCTTTAATGGACTAAATATCGTTTTTCTTTATTACTACTTGTCCATCTTCTTTGAATTTTTCCTTCCTTAGAAGGATACTGGCTATTTGCCCCATGTTTGAAATGGCTCGGGTCATCGACCCGAGGAACTTAAGACTTTTTAAAAACAAGGTCGAGATAATTGGTCTAGGTCTTAGATGTAGGGAATAGTAGGGTTTATTGGTTTGTCCCATTATTTTCTCTCTCAGAAACTGACGCCTCAGCAGTCTTGGTAATAATTGAAAACAACCCAGTCCTCATTACTCCCTCCAAAATCCTTCACTTTTCAAGTTCGTATTTTTATCAATATTCTGCGTTCAGTGACTCCCTACTTTTCGATCTTTGACCCGAAATCGTTCATTCAGTTAAATTCATCTATTGTTACTGTCGAGCTCCTTCACTTTGATTCTTCCCTGTAAACTCAACTTTCTCTAACTTTGCTAACAACAAAGTCTGTCACTAATGAGTTTAATCTTTACAAAGCTAACTGGCTGATATATTTATTTATTTTTTCAATTACGCTTTACCAATGTAAGGTAGAGATGCCGAGACAATTTGTAATCACTAATGATCTGAACAAATCGTTCACTTACCCAATAAAATGCTGGACGGATCTAATTATTCACCTGAAGTTGTCGACCATCACTGTCCTTCAAGCTGAATTGGTAGTCACATTGCAGGAGAAATTTATATATATACAAGATAGAAATCAAAAACAATACCCGCGAATGATATTATTCTTCATTAGGCATTCAGTATTCAAAACAATGTTCAATCCAGGGAAAATTGAGTATTCACAACAATCCAGTGAAATGCATTTTAGGAATATTTAAATGAATACTACCGTACAACCATTCTGTATACACAAGTCTTATGCTGCTAATTTTGGCAAAAATTTATAATTTTTAGTTACAACAAATTGTACTAATGCATAATGCTCGTATCAAATTAAAACTTTTTTTTTCTGTTCGTTGTGCAAGAGAAATAGCAATTGCGACTTTTTTTTTTTTAAAATTCATTAGTTGTATTTGTAGATTATTGCGAATTTCAGTCTGTCCCATTTTTAACGTATTTGCTTAATTTTTTTTTTTAAACGAGATTTGATATCTAATACTGTATAAGAGATCAAACTTAAATAACGTCAGAATACGATTTTAAGACAAGAGTATGCAATACAATAGCACTTATTTTTAATATAACGTGGTACATAATACATTTCATAAAGGTTTGTATAAAATGCAACTTAACACATTTGAAAGATTTTTAGAGGTGGGTGGAAATTGGTAGGACAGTTTCAACCTGAGGCAGTCGAAGGGTAAAATGTGTGCTAAGAACAGTAATTTCACAGTCAGTCGTAACAAAATCAGAAGGCAGGAGAGGTGTTAAGAAAGTTAGCTCAGAGTCAACCAAGGGTTATAACATCCCAGGACAACAATTATTTCCACCAAGGATATGACATAAGGACAGTTTGACAGATCTCGCTCGAGTTCTGGGGCCACAGGAAGGGCAGTTTCGGAGAAAACTGTGTACATAAGACGGTTTCAAAAAAGGGAAATGGACCCGATGCGTCTTGTGATTTATGTTCCCCCCCAACTCCTGAAAATAAGGCGAGTCCGTATTATTTAATGTAAATTATTGTTTAATCATGGGGCAAGAGATGAGTTGAGGCTGTCTTGACATTGATTTCCAACATGTCTCGTCTGAAGAAGGGGAATAAAACTGTCATTTAGCGCCACTCGAGAATTACACTATCTACCCTTATGTATTATATCTGTAAATTTCTCTAGTCGGTTTGTCTATTTTTCTGGAAAAACCCAGTTCCTGTGAAGGAAAAACCTTACTATCCTCGCTTAAGATCAACTAACTCAGCTACGGAGTGAAAAAAAGCCCATAAAAGTTCCTCGCGTCATTAAAGGGATTTGAACCCCGGCCTTTTCCATCCGGGGTGACGAGGACAATGATTGTAACACCCGTGAAAACCCATCGTCTGAAGAGAAGGTGAAACATGTTTCCCTCATAAAATAGAGAAAAAGGACCGCTGTTGTGGAGGTAGCCTGGAGAGATTTCGATCAATAGCTCTGCCAATCCTTACCCTTACCTTAACTGCCAAAAGTACAAAGATGAGGTTGTTGAACCCTGTGTCGTAGGCCCTGAATTCATATTCATGGTTGATAATGTTTTTCTACGTAGGAGTACCCTGTTCGTCGAATTCTTTCAAGGCGAGGATGTTCTTCAGACGAAATGGCCAGGCAGATCTTAGTGCCTAAATACGATGGAGAATTACTCAGGGAGACGAAATTGGGGATCGACTACTCCCATATGCTAAGATCTTCTGTTATGGAGGAGTGAGTGAGATTTATTCCTATAAGGGCTTATCATCAGTTGATGTTCAGGTCTATTGCCAAACAAGTTGGTTGCAACTTCTATCCGCCCATACCGCCACCTCCGTAACAGTCAGATAAATCTGTTGCCTCCTCAGCCAAAGATAAAGCAGATTTATTAGTATCAGTATACTGTACTTTGTTTTGCATCGATAATATTAGTAAATTTTCCCTTAACATGCCAAACACATTCCATCCAATGCCTCCGAATTTAGAATTCTGAACAATCTTGATATGTAATATAACATCTGTCCAGTCCTGGGCAGATTTCTCTATTTGTCTTTAAACTTTCTTATTGAACTGATATTTTTTCCTTCTGTATGGAAATTTCCTCACATCTAGCCAATCATCTTTATAAATTGTTGGTTTGCGCGGAATCTAAAACTGCCGTCAATACCGCATGCAATCTTTACAGAGAAGCAGACTCTGCTGAGGCCAGTCGTGAGAATGATTTGGGTTTTGTATAAATAGTGAAGATTCTTTCCTGGTACCCGTTCCTGCCACAAGGAGGCGGATCAGTAAGTATTACTCTGGCGGAATGGTCGGTCTCCACCTGGACTGGGAAAATACGGAGGGGACTTTGAACTTGCGCGAAAAGGGAAATAGGATTGGATAGTTAAAGAGTTAAAGGATGGAAGGGCAAGTTAGCCCCCAAAGAATGAGCTGATGGTGAAGACTAGGCAGCGAATCACTGATATAGGACTTAACCATGATGGGTCCCGTCCAACTAAGGGAAGAGGTGGGCATGAATGCCTAAGCAAGGTCCAATCGCCCAATGACCTAGATGCCTTCGAGTTAGGAGTAGCGGTAGAAAATATCCAAGTCATTGGGCGATCTCAAGTTGTGAACTGCTAACCCCCTGTCAAGGAAGGGTGGGCAGTTCACAACTTGGGTACTCCAACAGAGCAGACGTTTTCTACCCCAGGAAGCTGTTATTTGTTGTTATTTAGTTTTTAGGAGCATTAGCAACTAAGGCCATATTGCTCTGGGAATATGCGGTAGTCATTCCCTGACCTTTCCGCATCCTCCGTATTTGGTGGCGACGGGCTCGAACCCCGGTCTAATCAAGAAGCGTGTGCTACGCACTGCTGCTCCTTCCCACCTGGCTATGGAGGCGCCCCCCAGGAAGCAGTAAGACCCTAACCTAACCCCACGAAGAAGTAAGAAGTAGTGAACATCTCGGTCGAGACGAGGTCCAATAATCCTACACTCTGGTGAGACAGAGTCAGTAGTACTAGGTGTCCTGATCACTGGATGATCCCGCCCCTGCAGGAGGGATCAATAAGTAGCTCGCACAAGAAAGGAAGAAAAGAGAGTGTGCCCGCTGTCCCACCTTCAATTCAAGATCAGCGAAGGAACAACCCACCTCGGAGACCGGGTCCAGAAAGACAACTTTCACATGAGAAGGTAGTGGAAGTTAGAATCCCACTTTTAGGAAGGGCAGCAGTAGATACGGTCCCACTACCAAAATAAGTCAGCACGTTTCTATGCAGCAGATTTTTGTATCAGCAATTGACGAAGATCAGATGTCGAGAGCAGGTAGTTCAAGGGAAACTGGAGAACCAGTGGAAGATGAATTGCTCAGTTGGCTAATTCGGGGAGGTTATTTAGGTGTATAGTGTGTTTAGGGTCAGTGTATATTTAGGTGTATAGTGTGTTAACGGCACCAGGGGTTTTCGCCATCTCCGCGTAGTATACATTATGGTGCGATACAGAACACTGTAGAGGCCAGAGGTTTAAAAGTGTATGGATATTGTGCTGTGTAATGTTTTGTACTGTTGTGCATTTGGCCTTTTAGCCGTTGGGCCCCTAATGGGATCCACCATTGCCCACGCTATACCTCGTGGAGGCAGACAAGGTCATGCCGAAAGAGATATAAGTTATGCAGGGTAGAGTTAAAATTTTTGAGTGTGGGCTTGTGTAGTTTTGACAAGGGTCAAACGCTAGTCGTGATATAGCTAGAGAGGGAAGGGGGGACTGAAGACTAGGGGGTGAGAGATATAAGCATGGGGACAATAGAGGAGGTTATTTAGGTTTAGGGAAGCAACCTTTTCCTTCTGAAAATCATCCTATTGCACTCACTGTAACTTTTTCCCAAAGTAATGGAAAAATTCGTCAACCGCAAACTTGCACCTTACCTCAAACCTTCCAATCAAATCAACGGTTACCGATATAGATTCCGTGAGTGTCTATCTACTGATGGCATCTTGACTTGGACAGATTCCATGGAAAGCTTGAAGTTGTTGACGTTTCTAAGGTCAAAGCAACAGCTTGAGTGTCTTTGAATAATGCTTTAGACAAACATAAATAAAGATGGAATTTTAGATAATTTCTATGTAAGTTGTCATTTTATGACCTGCCTTCCGATTTTTGCAGTTGGATAGATCGGTTTTTCTCTCTGGCCGCTCAGTACATGTAATAGTAGATCGCTTTCTAACTCCTAAACGAAGTCTAGTGTTCGGTAAAGTATTGCCACTCATTTTCACGTTGATTACCAGACAGGGTCACATATTTACTGGGGATGACTCGACTTTTGGCCTCCCTTTGCGTAAGCATATCACATACATTGCTTCCACTGCATAAAGTAGGTTTTTTTTTTGCTCTTAGCATTACTTTTCTTAACTTGACTCTGTGCAAATCTCAAATCCTACTGTGGAAAATTGTTACCTGATCTGGTATGGTGTCTCCAAACCTCCCAAACTCCTAGACTCTGTCTAAGAGAGGGAAATCATATTAATTAATGAGGCCTTTCTTACGAACATTGCCCACGCTGTGCTACATAGGCGTTCAGTTTCTTCTGCATGCATTCTCTCTCTCTCTCTCTCTCTCTCTCTCTCTCTCTCTCTCTCTCTCTCTCTCTCTCTCTCTCTCTCTCTCTCTCTCTCTCTCTCTCTCTCTCCCCCAGCAAAGCCCAGTCCTTCGCAATCAGTCCGAACATATTCCTGAACTCGTCAACGTCTATTCACCGTCAACTCCGAATCTATGAACTAACTTTTCTTCATCCTCATCGTATTTCCAGAAAATTACAGCCTACAGACTTTAACGCCCACGGTATTCAAGTATTATCAGTTCCAGTACTTGACCGGAATTACAAAAAAAATGGGTTACCATAAAAAACTAAATAATATTTTATTTTAAAATTTTTTTTTTATGAAAACCCCAAACACGAAAGGTATCAAAACCTAAAGTACTTAGTACCATGCATGGGTTGAAAGAGAAGTATGGGGGGAGGGGGATGCCGGAAACTTTGCTCTAGAGACTAAACGTGGGTTTCACCACTTCAAGCCTCCAATAAGCAAAGTGGTGGTATTTCACCGGTTGATGAAAGTCATCTACCACCACTGAAATAATATATATATATATATATATATTAACGTGAGAAGAGAGCGAGGCAATTACGTCACTACAAATGCAATTAATTATTGACAGCTGCCTTCATAACGTTCACCAACCTCTTGCACGTGCTTCGCTGTCTAACATTTGATGTTCCATTGTAACGTTTTTTTGTATATTAATGAGTATTGTATATTTGTATAGTTTGTAAATATTTTAGTCCTGCTCTTTCAGATGCAATAATATTCCTCATGCATTATGGGAACCCGAAACAAAAGGCCTTTTCCTAAATGACCTATGGGAAACGCAGGTAATAATTACACATAGTGATATTTATTGGACCTTGAAAATGTCGCGCACTACAAATGCGCAGGTAAATAGTTACATAAGTCATTTCCTGATTGTATGTCGATCACAGTGACATAGTGTTTTTTTTTTTTTTTTTTTGTCTGGCGGCACCGGGGATCTCCCCCAACTCCGCGTTTTTACTCTGTGTAGAATACAATGTGCTCTGCATAAGCCCAGGGTGTGTGTTTTGTGAAGTATTAGTGTGTGTTGTTGTTCCTCTGGCCACTTAGCCTGGGGGTGGCTGTGTAGTGCCACTAACAACCCCAGTTTCCGTCACCGCCACGGGGAGGCGGGCCAGGACACATTAGGAGAGAAGAAAGCTCCGATGGGGTGAACCCTGGGGTAGCCTAGGCATCCAAGGAGAGCCCCCCAAAAAAAAATTGGAAAGGAGGTAATGGGGAGATAGGAAGAGGGTAGGATAAAAGGGGTAGAGAACAGAGGGGGCAGTGCCGAGGCACTCGCATGATTTAAAAGAGGAGCAGTAAGGGGATCCCTGGTACAGAACGCCCATTCTGGTCCAGAGAGTAGGAGTAGAAATTTGGTGGTGGTGAGCCACCAGGCAAAAGTGGGTGGGGGAAGGAGACTCAACCATCCCAGGTGGTAGGAATAAAAGAACATAGGGAAAGAGATTCCTATGGTGGAGCGTGCTTTTTGCAGCTCTGTCC